>NC_133086.1:2710000-5420000 GCF_019914945.1 Typha latifolia | reverse complement strand
ATAAATGCCCGACAAAAAATTATGTATATGGGTATATCATAGAGTATAGGCCTAATAGTCCTTTGTTTCTTTTTTTCCTGATCAAGAGCATGAAGTGGCAAGCATGGCATGTGGTCATCCTATACTAATATTACAATCAGCAATTAGCAAGGATTTTAGCATCTTCTGCAGATAACGTTGTCCATTAGTGTCATTTAACATACTAATTTTCTTAGACATAATGCTTTGTGAGAAACTTGAAGTGTACATGTAGGCTTTATTTTGCCTTTGTAACAATCAGGACATTGCAGAAAATCTGCGGTGATTTATATATTTTGTTATATTGTACAAGGTTTTATAGATGTGAGGAAATGGTTATGCTCTTTCTGTGCTATATTGTAACATGCACCAGAAGTGGAATGCTTACGCCGAAAAATTTGGAGCTTTGATTTCCAACTATTCTCTATAAACAGTTGAATATTGTTTCTAGTTATTCTTCTCTATAAACAGTTGAACATTGGAGCTTATATTTCCTCCCTGTTTACATGTCTAGTTTAATCACGTGGTATAAGAAAGTTTGCCTTGAGTAGATTTGAAGCTTTGACTAGGCTAGTTAGTATATCTAATCTTTCTATCAGAAAACATGAAACAGGTTGTCTTTACATCCAGATGTTGGTTGAATATCTTTTCTTTTCTTTAATGTTTTTTCTCTTTCACTCTGGGAAACTTCCTTTTATTCTTGATCGCTTTGGGCGGCCGTGAGATTCTGCGTTTGTTATAAACTTGTAGTAAAACAGTACAATATTGGTTTGCAAATGGTCATGGTATGTGAGCTTGGAAAAATGGTTGCTTGAATGATCTAATCATTGTGTTTGAGATTGCTTATTCAGCATGTCTTATTTATTTTCAAGTTGCATTTCTTGGGTTTTGTATTGGCTATATATTCCGTTTAGTGCTTGATGTCATTCAGATCAGTTTGATTCGGAGGAAAGCTGAATGCTGTGTGGTTCCTCATTCTCCTAATGTTATTGAACATTTTAGACATTAGTTGAACGGTTCGCCAACCTCTTCGACGATATGCAAGATTGGTCACCGTTAAATCGAAAATTATTGTTCGTAGTAATTTTATTATATATATTCTCCTGAAAGCAGCTGGGCAGGTAAATCAGTTTATTTATTTATTTATTTATTTTTGATTGTTTATGATTTCTAAAGCTAGATGTCAGTTCCATAATGGGCTAATTCTTACTAGATACAGTCATTTAGGCTTCATTAAGTTTTAACTGTTTAGTTTAGATTTTAAATTATATGTATTGCTTAATAATTACTTTGAATTAAATGTTGTCGAGATTTGTTCTGAGTTACCCTTTCTCCCCATCTTGATGCGGTGCAAAAGCATTTGCATACATTGATTTCGTAAGCACCAATCTCAACTCTTCGTCGTTCACTATTTTACCTCCATTTCTTACGAAATTAATTTGACAAAAGCAGTGCATACGAAATTAGTGTAATTTGACAAAAGCAGTGTATGCACTCTTCGTCGTTCACTAGGTAAAATATTGTATGCACTGCAAGAGATATACGCTGCTTCTTTCAGCCACTTTGCCTTTGTTTAACCGCAAGAAGTAATTTTTTCTAAAACAAGTCTAATATTAGTATAATAACTAAATAACCACTTTAATTCATAAATAACTCTATTTATTTTAATTTAATAATAATAAAAAATTATTATTGTAGTTTTTGATAGGATAATATTCTATCACATATCACTTTTATATAATTAATTCTCTCTAAATCTCCTGTGGGGAAACCGACTCTTAGTGCAAGCAAACTAGTCTTAGAATTCTTATATGCAAGCATTTGTTCTATGCATTTCAAGTCCACGTTTGTAATAAAAAAATAATATATATGTTATTACTATTATCTTACATCTCGTCAAGGGTATAAAGTAATATCGCAGTAATATCGATTTTCAATAGAAATTCATTACTTTCTAATATTTTAAGATCTACATCTAATTTAATTATTACACCTTATACTGTTATTGAAATGAATATTAGAGTAGTTTATATTAGTATTAAAAATTAAAAAACTTTTACTAGAATAGGCTTTATGAGTGAACAAGGCTATATCAATTCTAGAATATATATTCCTACTTGTTGTTCTAAAAAATGGGACTATTATTCTATGAATAATTATTTTTATGTTTGCCTATATTTCAAAATAAATGTATAATAATTATCTTCAGTGTAATCTAAAGTGAAGGAATACGGAATTATAATAAATACTTTTTATTTGATATAAAGTAGATTAATGAAATTTATATCAAGATAAATTGATAATTAGGTTAGTGCAATGCTATAAGATATAATCTTAATAATTAGTATCGGTATAATTATGACATTTAATTGTTAGTTTAAAATAAATAAAAATATTTTTAGAATTAAAAAATAATAATTATACTTGGCTGAACGGCGGCTTAAAGCGTGAATGCTAATAGACTATCTTGTATACTCCAAGTCCAACCCAAAAGGGTGGTTAACTAATTAACTGCCCACTAACTGCGATAACAGATGACCAAAAGAACTCTTGGATGGCTAAAGAAAGAAAAGTGAAAGTGAAAGCAATTATCTCCTTTGCCATCTTTGCAGTGAGGTCATATCACCTTGGTGGTCTTGGATCTATCCAACCACAACCACACTATTCCGAGGTCAAAATTAAGCTACTGTTTAAAGTTTAAACGCACAATGGGCCTCTCTTTGTCCCTCTTCCGTAAGCGAAGGGGGGTAATGTTTGTATCCTTCTCTCCATAGATTTTAAAAGGACGTACTACTGCATAGATAAGTACTGAAACTTTGGCAATGGTGCAGTCTGCATGGGCTTTTCCAATTCAGTAGTAGAAGTACAGTGGAGAATGACAGCAAGCTTTTGTAAAGGAGAGCTGATCAGACCTCATCTTATCCATCCTCATACACCATTGGCTCTTTACACGACAGCCCGTATGTTGCCTAGATCTCTTGCTTTCTTTCTTTTTTTCTCGATCAATTGCTTACGTGCGAAGGATCGATATATATCGGTGGGCTCGAAAATTTGTCCAAATAATTCGCCAAATTGTTACGAGAGTGTTTGTTTTGAGATCTTGATCTCCAACTTTTCATTTTCTTAAGGTGCTAATAAATAAATGAGAAAAATAAAAAAAAACTGAAGCTAATTTAATAGAAATTTTGATCACTGCGATTATGAGGTAACATGTAGATTTACATATTGAATTCTAATATAAAGTTTTATTATGATGGAGGTACGTGGGCTAGTAGTAAAACAACAAACGTGACTTCTTTGCCAAGTGGGCTGGGCACTTACGGATGTAACTAAGCCAGGAGCTGCAACTGGATCATATATAGCTGTAAAGATTCCAAATCTTTTTCACCCATCCTTTTCCTTTCTGAGCATTAGGACATGATCTTTTGGAGGACAAAATTCTTAGATATGTTTGACCAGCAAATGTGAAGACAACGATTCTAGTAAGTATATAAGTAGATCAGTGAATAGCTTAAGAACAAAAGTCTACTCCTCCTCTCCAGACTTGCATCCAAAGTTGGTTAAATTCTCTCGCGCGATCATTTGCTTGTACCCGTTCTAATTAAGAAAAATGTCATAAAATGATTAAATGATTAGTCACAACAGACATAATCCATTTTAAATTCTTTCACAAAGAAATTTAAGTGATAAATCCAATCTCATCTCCCAAGGGAGATAAAACTTTGGGGGGGGCATTCTTGTCATTTCACGTATGAAACAACAAAGAGGGAAAAGGCTGAGGTGCATGCATGATGCCACTGATGTCCATGTATATATATATATCTCTCTCTCTCTCCAAGAGTAGGAAGCTACCAGGTAACTAACCAAGTGATGGTGGCTACCATCTTCTCTGTTCTTTAGTTGCTAGCTTCCCTTATTCCTCTTCTCATTTTAACTTCTATTCAAACAATTAAGAAATCGAAGCATTAGGCATCAACAAGCTTAATGGATCATTTCTCCATTATTCTCAAACTCACTCTTCTGCTCCTGTTACTCTTCTACAGAGGTAATTAATATAACTTTCTCTCCTTATTCCATTTTGTAACCACCATGATTATGATCACGATCAAGCTTATTTGTATATATGTACAGGGTTTGTAGTAGTAAAGTGCACCAAGTTCACATTCTCAAACAAGTGCAGTGGCACAGTGTGGCCAGGAATACTATCCAATTCCGGCAGCTCGCCGTTGCAGACCACCGGCTTCGAGCTCCCAGCCGGCGAGTCGCGTACGCTCCTCGCCTCTTCCGGCTGGTCCGGCCGCTTCTGGGCCCGCACTAGTTGCAACTTCGACTCCGCCGGCCACGGCTCGTGCTCTACCGGCGACTGCGGCTCTGGCGAGCTGGAGTGCAACGGTGCGGGCGCTGCCCCGCCAGCGACGCTGATCGAGTTCACTCTCGACGGCGGTGGCGGGAAGGACTTCTACGACGTGAGCTTGGTGGACGGATACAATCTGCCGGTGGTTGTGGAGGCGGCCGCCGGCGGGTGCGACGCGACGGGGTGCGTTGTGGATCTGAACCGGAGGTGCCCGGCGGAGCTCAGGGTGGGAGACGGGGAGGCGTGCCGGAGCGCGTGCGAGGCGTTCGGCCGGCCGGAGTTCTGCTGCAGCGGCGATCATAGTAGTCCGGCGACGTGCGGGCCGTCGGTCTACTCGCAGATGTTCAAGTCGGCGTGCCCGCGGTCGTATAGCTACGCCTACGATGACGCCACGTCGACGTTTACGTGCTCCGGCGCCGATTACGTCATCACCTTCTGCCCGGCGCTCTCTCCAAGGTATATATATATATATATAAGCACTTCTTCTAAAATTTCCTTTTTCAAAACAACTTTAAAGATTATATAAGAGGAGGCCAATGCAAGGAGAAGCTTTGTAGCCTAGTCCTGACTTGAAGACTTCCAAGAGTTAGTGGTATAATTTATCTCTCCCTCTTGATTGGTGCTCCAATATTTAATACTTGAGAGTTGAGACACCTAATTTTTAGTTAAGGGATAAAGAGCTCAACTCTCTTCAGTGATAGTTCATGATTTAATTGATACAATATCAACTTATCTCTGCTTGGATTTACTTGGTTTACTATAGTATGAGTTTGGTGAGTTATAAGTTAGATATGAATTTAGTCAAGAGTCCTCGGTTTCCTCTTACTTGTACATAATAGGCAAGATTGTGTGACTTTTTTTTTAAACAAAAAAACAAAAACTCCCATCATGGAATCTATGGCTTTTATTGAAGTTGGAAAGAGTTGGAAAGAGGACAAAGGCAGGATAAGTAAAGAGAGGAAAAGAGGCTTTATTCCCTCATCCTTTCTTCCTCCTTTTTTCTGCTTTGTTCTTTCCCCACCATGTATGGTGGTGCAAAGTTTTAGCAGCCAGTGGGTAGTGGTGGTTGAGTTAAAAGGTGGCCAAGTATAGTTGGAAAAGCTGGAATCTAAGTTTTCTTCAGCATTTCTTTAATCAATTCAATTGATCAAAATGTTATTACACCTAGTTTAATCATCATTAATCACTGTATTTCTTTCTATTTTAAAATTTGGCAGCCAGAAATCCTCAAAGGATCCTTCACCAAAAGCAACAGGGGCCATGTTGGAAGATGATTCTTGGCTTGCAAGCTTGGCCAGTGGAGAAGCTAACCTTGTGAGGAGGAGAGTGCCCTTGGTACTACTAGCCACATTGACCATTGCAACTGCTGCTATTTGTCTCCTACTCTGACTTTAACTCTAGCTAACGTGGCAGTGCCAAAAACTGGCTCCTTGAGTAGTTCTCATTATATTGCCTTCAAATTAAGGAGTTGAATTGAAATTTTCTCCCTCTTCTTTGATGGCAAGTTGCCTCTGATGTGTATTGTTATAGCCAAACAAGTTTAGTACAGACTAGTAGTTTACTTTACTTTCTTGGGAGCATCAGTCTTTTGGGGTTAGATCAGAGGAATTTTTAAGTAGTAGATAACCATAATATTTGACTCTCTTTGTTTTGCGAATGATATATATTTTTCTTCAGTTTAGAACCAATACCACCATTTCTAAATATAAGTCACCCCATACATACAAGATACAAGGCCATTAATATGAATTCTCATCTCTCTTTCAGCCATTCCAAATCTCTACATGATTGCATTAGCTATGAGATTGGACTGCAATAACGAATTTATGCATTACCTAGAACAAAAAAACTAGATTTAGCATCATATTTTTAACCAACTTTTTTTTTTTTTTGTTGATAAAGATTGCCGAACTATTACTAGTGATCCTGGTAATTTTTATCATTATTTGTGCACGAGATATTCTGTCATGCAAAAGGCACGTACAAAAAAATTCTCTTACCAAGAACATTAGGAGTAGAATAGAAGTCCTGACGACCATAAGGTATATATATATCATTGTCGAAGGTGAGCATAATTTACCAATGAATTTGATTCTACTAAAAGATCAGGAAAAAAAAAGAAATATAAAATCCATAGAAAAGACCTGTCAAAAGTTCATAAACCTAATTGCACAACAGAGGGGAAGGAATAAAGAAGAGAAATCATTGCTGAATATAAGAATCATTACTTTAATTTATCAGAATTTGAGTCTACCAAAAGTTAACAAAAACAATATTTAATATAGATTGAAGTCCTTCAGAAGGTTCTAAGCCCGAATTACACAAGTAACAAGGAGGGAAAGGAAGAAAATAAAAAGAAGAGTAACCATTGCCAACTATAAGCATATTTACTGAGATATGACAGCACAAATATTCTTGATTGCAACATGCAGTTATTAGTAGCAAAATTAAATAGCAATATCTTCCTTACAGTATAATCGATTTGCACCTTAGACAAACCATGCTACGAAAGGACTAGCGCGATGTAGATGCTGCTGCTGGTCCTTCCAATATTAACTACTAGAGGTGGATGCATCTTCCTTTCAATTTGCTGATGGATCAGAACTTAATATAAGAAAATCAAAGAGAGAAAACTGAGCAAAAGTTAGATAAGATTTGATCTTCTACCAAAATAGAAACTAAAGTAAATACAGAATATTCTTTCACAAAGAAAAAAACATGAAACAGTCGCACATCACCATTCCACAATAGCTTCATTCATAATAGTCCAGGGGCATTCTCTCAGGCCCTTTAGACTGAATGAGCGGCTCATTCTTTCCTAAACAAAAAATTCAGTGTAGTCTGAGAATCTCTTGCTAGGTCAAAAGATGAGAAGCACCAGCTACAAGGGAAGAAAGATATTTACAAAACCACCACAAGAGTAGCTCCTAGTTTCTTGGTTTTACCTACCAATCGTCTGCGTACGAGAAGCAGTCTTAGATGGAAGAAGATGATAAGAAATTAACATAACGAGAGTGTGGAATTTTCATTATTTTGTGAACAAAAGATACAAAATTGTGATGAGATATCCCAATTGCATTATTCACCAAAACAATTAAGCCCATAAAAAGATGTCATCAGTGTCTAAGAATTCTTTTCAAAGAATCAAGGTATTTAGTAATTTGATAACTCCCAGTGACCACTTCAATCTTCCTGATCTTTACTTCATTTCTAACAGTCGGAGCAGGGGCCAAAACATAAAAGGAAAGAAGATTCAGAGGCTTTGGATTCTTTCTGATGAATGAGTGAAGCATTAGACTACACAGAGACCCTAATAAGCATCAGAGGTAAGTCTCTGAATTTTAGTGAAGTCTTAATAATCTTTGCAAAGAAAATAAGAAATAAGTAAGAATTGTAGATGGTCATCAAATCCAGAGCTGACTGTAGATGGAAAATCAGGGGAAGAAAGCATGACTTTCTCCTTAAGGAGGTAGCCGTTGATGATCATCAGATCCAGTGAGATATTAATAACCAATTTATTAGATATTGTACCTGAGAATTCAGAGCAACTCTCTTTTGGAGGCTTTTGGGTAATAAGATCCCTGTGGTTAATATCAAGGGCCCTCTTGCCACACATATATATTTTCTTACTCGCATCAGAGAGTCTGAAACTGCATTGTCTTCTCCATGTTGGCACTCCACCTATATTTGGATGTCACCACCAGAGGGTCTTGTCCAAATGGTCTTATCATTACTGAACCAATATTCTCACTCGAAAGAGGATTCTTGCACCCATCAGCCAGAGATTCCTTCAGGGCCTTTTCAGTCTTTGCAAAGCTTTAGACATTTTTGGACACATTCTGGAACCTTTGTCTCATTAACCATCAGGTATTGCATTAAACACTTGTCAACAGGATAGATGAAAAATATAACCTGAGAACAATTAACAGAAAATAGAACTAGAACTTTCAGAAATTTGACTAATAGGAAGTAAGAACGTTATATTAATCAATGTCATCAACTGACAATGTAGTGGAGGTACTGCAAGAACTATATAAGTTATCGTTGTAAAGTTCAGAATTTTATTTATATATATTTGGGTAGTGTCTATGGCAAGCGCTAGATATTAGTGGGTCAGCATGCGTGTCGAAACTCCAACAGCCTGACAGCTGGTGGGTAGGACATGAAAAGAGGACCATATGACCAAACTGAACAGTAGAAACAATGGATCTATTTTAATGCTAAATCAAAATCAAATCCTGAATAAACATCCCAAATAGACCAAGATTATATTACTCTTTTATTAGTAATGACCTTGAAAACTATAAGCATTCATTTGAAGGAAAAACTTGCTTGAAGTATAAGACGACTAATAGGAAGGCTACTTGTTTCTACTTCATCATGTAAAACTTAGTACAAGTCCAGTAGTCGCAAAAAGAAAAAAGGAATCCATATGAATATGGATTTTAGATCCTTTGACTGACCATGATAAAACTTCCAAGAACAATGAAGTCCACAATAAATTGGATAAGTTCATTACAATAGTTATTTTAAATGCCTTAATTGTTAGTGGATTTAAAGCAGAAGAATCATAAGGTCTTCGGCCTTAGAAAGACTCCATCAAGTTGTGTACATGAGTTGCAAATTATAAGATGAATAATTAAGTATGAGATGAAGTCCATAATAAATTGCATAAGTTTATTATGATAGTTACCTCAAATGCTTTAATGGCTAATGGAACTAAGGCAGAAGGATCATAAGGTCTTTGGCCATGGAAAGACTCCATCAAGGTGCTGTATGTGAATAACGAAGTATGAGATGAAGTCCAATAAATACCTTGTTTTACATATTTTTTTAGATGTTGCAATTCTGCCATGTTCTCTATCCAACATCATGTGACATAGCATCAAGTGAGCTGAGCCCAAGGTTCTTCATCACAGTCTTCTTTACAGGACAGGATCTCAGAGATTCAACAACATCAAACTTCCCAATTGATGCATAAGCGTTAGAAAGCAGTACCACATGTCCAAAATCACTTGATTCCATCTGAAGCACCTTATCAGCTGCAACAGTTGCAAGCTCCATATCACTGTGCAAATGACACCCTCCGAGCAGAGCCTTCCAAGCATTGAGACTGGCATCTTCCTGAATTGAGTTTACTAACTTTCTTGCATCTTCCAAAAGCCCAGCTCGTGCAAGCATGTCCACCACACAACCAAGATGCTCTCCTCCTGGTTTAATACCCTTCTCCTTTACCATCCTTCTGAAAATTGTCAAGCCATCATCCAATAAACATGAATGGCTGCAAGCCATTAAGGTGTTCAAATATGTTACCTCGTCTGGCTCTTCACCAGACTTCTCCATATCATGGAAAAGAGAAACTGCCGCTTCCCCTTTGCTGTTTATACCGTAGGACGTTATCATAGTGTTCCAGGAGACTGCATCTCGAGAAACCATCTCATCAAATACTCTCCGTGCTAGCATCACATAACCGCATTTACCATATAATGCCACTAGACTATTCTGGACCCATTTGCACAAAGACAAGCCTAATTTGAAACTATATGCATGAAACTGCTTACAGAGGTCAAAATTAGCAAGCTCACGAGAAGCTACCAGTAAAGTGACCATTGTTACTGAATCAATCATGTATTTATCTTCTTTTCTCACTTCACTGAGCAAGCGAAGCCCTTCAGTAGGATTTCTGTTCTGTACATATGCTGATATCATTGCAGTCCATGAAACCAAGCTCTTCTCCCTGATGCAATTAAACAGCACCCTTGAGGACCCTAAATCTGCACATTTGGAATACATCGTGATTAGAGAATTCATGATGGGAAGCTCTAGACCAAATCCACAGACGATGATTTGGTTATGGACCAATTTTCCTCTCCTCGTGTCACACAAAATTGTACAAGCTATTACCATATTTACCATGACTACCATGTCAGGATCAATGCCATTAGCTCTCATTTCGACAAATAGATTTAGAACTTCGTGAACACGTCCTAGATCTAGCAGAAAACTCATCATTGCTGACAAAGTAACTACATCCTTTACAACCAGCTTCCTGAAAAATTGTGTCGCAGATTGAAGATCTCCAAAACTCAAATACATACTGAACACTGCGTTCATCAATGAGACATCTAAATCAAGACCAATCTTGATCACATACCCATATATGCTCTCACATAGCCCAAACGAGCCATAACCGACACAACCCTGTACAACATTTATCATGGTGACAGAACTAGGAACCAGACCAAACACCAAAATCCTCTTAAAGAGCAACAAAGCTTCTTCAAACAGATCATTGAAAACAAACCCAGCAATCATAGCATTGAAGGTAACCAAGTTCGCCTCAACCATTTCCTCAAGCAAAGCATAAGACCTCATTGGACTTCTGCATTTAGCATAGCAATTCAATACAGCAGTTATAACAAACGGATTGGCTTCCAACCCACTTTTGATGACTCTTCCATGACAACACTCAGCAAGGCTCAAAACTCCGAATCCTGCTGAGCCAAGCAGTACGCTAACCATTGTGTAAGAATTGGGGCACAATCCTAATTTAAGCATATGAGTGAACACCTCAAAACACTCTCTGAAAAACCCATTATTTGAATACCCATAAATCATCGTCGAATAGGCAACAATATTCCTCTCGGGCATTTCATCGAACAGCTTCCTTGCGTCACGAATTCTACCAGCTCTGCAGTAGCGGTGAATGAGTTGGGTGGTGAAAATTAAATTCTGGGTCCTTTGCGGAGATTGGAGGTGGATGGAAGGGTTGGGATACTGGGAAGATGAGTAGTGGAGGAGAAGTGAGCATGGATGATAGGACTTAAGTGGCATACGACATTTCGACAGGGGAAATTTTGTTAAGGAGGTTAGCATTAAGCAGGCTCTCGTGCACGTTGGCGGTCACGTCAGCGAATCAAGCTCGGAGGCTATTACTATAAATTAAAGTAGTGCTACGAGTCCTTTCTAACGGATTTTACAAGTGTAATAATATTTGTGCATATTAGTCCTCTAATTCAAGGGTATTCATGTAAAACAAACACAGCTGGTCAAAGAGTTTTGATAAGACCATCATCAAGTAGTAGTAAAATATTCCCGAATTGTAAGATAAATTATAAACA
The DNA here is from genome assembly GCF_019914945.1 of Typha latifolia. Classification (NCBI taxonomy): domain Eukaryota; kingdom Viridiplantae; phylum Streptophyta; class Magnoliopsida; order Poales; family Typhaceae; genus Typha; species Typha latifolia. Next base: position 5,408,507 of record NC_133086.1, on the reverse strand, counting down.
GATCCGTCGATTAAGTAAATAGTTATTAATGCTTATGCTAATTTTTAAAGACCAACTGGGCTTCTATCTCGTGGTTTTCCACCGTGACACGTTTTAATGGCTCGCATTACGACCGGTTAAGTGTCGTCCCCTATGCGACTCGGCAAAAATAGTTCGAGTGGAAAATATTGCATCTTGGCTGAAGAGAAAAATTTAGGAGAGATCATGGCGGAACTAGCCCTCGCGTCCGCCATCTTAGAGCCGGTGATCGCTAACTTGGGCTCCGAGCTATGGAAGAATCTAGGGTTGGTTTGGGGCTTTGATGAGGATCTCCTCAAATTGAAGAAGACACTAGAAAAGATCAACACCGTGCTCATTGCTGCAAATCACAAGTCTATAACTGATCCAGGTATTCGAGATTGGCTTCGGGAGCTCAAGGCTGCGGCTTACGATGTCGACGATCTGCTGGATGACTTCCAAGTTGAGGCACTGCGGCGAGGCAGCCATCGTTTTGTCACAGGAAAGGTTAAAGATTTCTTCTCAGCTAACAACCAAGTTGCCTTCCGTTATGAAATGACCAAAAGGGTTAAGAAGATTAATGAGAGGTTAAATGAAATTGAAGTGGAGAAGAATAGATTTCAATTTCCAGTGGTAGAGATCTCTGTGAACACCACCACCGTGTCCTGCCTGGAGAGGGAGACTTTCTCTATTGTTGATGAAAATAATGAGTGTAATGAGTTATATGGAAGAGATGATGATAAGGAAAAGATATTAAAGTTCTTACTTGAGATGGATAATGACAAGCCATTATCTGTTCTTCCGGTAGTTGGTTTGGGAGGAATTGGGAAAACTATACTTATTCAAATGGTTTTACAAGATAAGAGAATTAAGGAAGCTTTTCAACCTCCAAGCTGTATACCTCCAATCTGGGTTTGCGTCTCACAAAATTTTTCCACTAAGGAGATTGCAAGTAAAATCATCGAATGCATTACGGGAGAGAAGTGCAATCTTTCAGCTATCGAACCTATGAAAAGAAAACTTTATGAAATAATTGGGAAAAAAAAGATTTTGCTTGTGCTGGATGATGTTTGGAATGAAGATGCACTTAAGTGGGAGGGTCTGAAATCTTTGATCAATTGCGGTGGATTAGGAAGCAAAGTGATAATAACAACACGCAACGATGAAGTTGCAAGGATAACACATACTACAAATTCACATTGGCTGAATGTTTTAGAGTTTGAGCATTGTTGGGATTTGTTTAGACATAGAGCATTCCAAATTGGGAGAGAAAGAGAGAACTCAAGATTGGTACAAATAGGCAAGGAGATTGTCAAAAAGTGTGGAGGTTTACCCTTGGCAGCAAAGGCTCTTGGAAGTCTGATGGGCTCAAGGCAATTGGTAGATGAGTGGCTTGCTATTCGAGATAGCGAAATTTGGGAAATGCCTCAGGATGAAGTTAAAATATTACCTGCACTACAGTTGACCTATGAACATCTACCATCCCAGGTCAAACAATGCTTTGTGTATTGCTCATTATTCCCCAAGGATTATCGATTCGATAAGAATAAATTGATTCAGCTATGGACCAGTGAAGGCTTCATTTCTTTGTCTAGTGGGTGCATGCATGCAGAGATTACTGGCGATAGCTATTTTACCTATCTGCGACGACAATCCTTTTTTCAGATTGAAGAGAAAGATAAGTTTAGTGAAGTAAGATTATTCAGTATGCATGATTTAGTCCATGACCTTGCTTGCTATATCGCAGAGCATGAATTCCTGGTAGGAAGAATGGTGGAAGACATTAGCAAATGGCGTTATTTCTCCTTAGACTTGGGTGCTTGTTCTGAAGAAATGGTCAATATGGATGTCATTTCTAAAGCAAAGAAATTAAGGTCTTTCCTCGCAGTGAATTCAAGCGGTGGAGCAAATATTCAGAACATTGAGATACTGTCAAGCCTTTCCTACTTGCGGGTGCTGGATTTAAATTACTGTACAGTTAGAGAGTTACCCTCCACAATTGGTAAACTAAAACACTTGAGGCTGCTTGACCTATCATATACTGATATAAGAAGATTGCCTAATTCAATAGTTAGCCTTCACAGTTTGCAAATTTTGAACCTGGCCTGCTGCTCTGAGCTCCAAGAATTGCCTCAGGACATGAGGAAAATGACCAGCCTCAGAATTCTAGACATCTCTGCCTGTGCTATGGATTGCCTGCCTCCTGGACTGGGGAGCCTAAGAAACCTTGAGACACTTCCATTTTTCGCTGTGGGCAGAGAGCCTGGATGCACCATTGCTGAGCTGCAGCAACTTGATCTTCTTAGAGGTAAACTAGAAGTCCTATATCTCAATGAAGTGAAAGATGCAGAGGAAGCTAGGATTGCAAACTTGAAGGCAAAGACAAGCCTGAGGTCACTGGTGTTGAGCTGGAGTAATCGCAGTTCAGCAGGTCCAATTAGACCAGTTAGTTCACATGAGAATGTATTTGAAAGCCTGGAGCCTCCTCCCTTTCTAGAGGAGCTAGAGATAAGATGGTATAACGACAGTAAGTTTCCGAGTTGGATGACTGGGATGAACATATCAACCGTGTGTCAGAATATAATTAAGTTAACACTACTCGGTGTAAAGAGATGTGAATGTCTTCCACCTTTGGGCAAGTTGCCCTGCCTCAAGTATCTTCGCATATGGCGTATGTACAGTGTGAAGAAAATGGGGAGTGAGTTTTATGGTGATGGCAGCACATTTCCAGCACTGGAACATCTCACTTTAGAGAGCATGCCTAATTTGGAGCAATGGTGTACAGTGGAAGCTGGCCAAGAGATGATGATCACGTTTCCTTGTCTTCAGAAACTGGAGATCTGGGATTGCCCAGTATTGACTGTTGAGCCATGTTTTCCATCGTCGGTAACGGAGATGATGATAGTCAAAAGCAATGAGCAGGTGTTATCCGCGAGGAGCTTGCAAAGATTGTCTAAGTTAAGGAAATTGGAGATAGCCAAGTGCCAAGCTTCATCAAAATCCAACAGTTGGGATGGACTACAGTACCTTGCTGCCCTTGAGGAGTTGACGATCTCAGAAGCTCCGATGCTTGTTAGTCTTCCAGCGAGCATCATTCAACACCGCTTCCCAGCCCTTCAGTCATTGCGTCTCTGGAATATGTCTAGCTTGATATCACTAGGAAATGATTTAGAGTCTCAAGACATGCCTCCACTTTGCTACTCTGGCCTTCGACATCTTGAACTATACTCTTGCATTAAGTTGACAGTATTGCCAGAATGGATAGGATGCCTCACCTCCCTCAATAGTTTAAGTCTAGCGTACTGCAGAAATCTAACGATGTTACCGCGGCACCTTCCTTCACTCCAAAGATTGCACATTCAAGGTTGTCTTCCTCTAAATAGTCGATGCGAGAGGGAGAGAGGCGAGGATTGGCACAAGATAGCTCATGTCTCTGATTTCCAGATCAGATGAGTTCTAAAATGGACGCTCTAGTTGCTACATGTCAAGTTGATTACTATTGTCATTTTTCTTGAAGCTTGTAACTACTCTGATATTTCACACGGCTTAAGTTTTCTCACATGTAGGCAGAGAAGTTCTCTCACATTTTTCAAGTTTTGTTTCAGTTCAATACGTATCATTTCACTTCTCAATAAATATTGTTGTCTTTTTCATATGTACTCGGTCTGCACGACTGATGAATATACTATGGTTTCTTCAGCAGCAGAACTTTGAACAAGATAATATGAAAAACTGCCCTCTTTTTTGTTTCATTTCTCATTTTCATCTCCTTCAGATCTTGATCTTGTACAATTCACTCATTGTTATCTGCACATTCCAAAACGGTAAACTATGCTACTCTTAATTCCTTTAATGTCACTTTGTTCGTTTCTCTTATTTGGTTATGGTATCATACTCCCTGAGACTACTTGAGAATATCTTCAATTATGATTTACGAACCATCATCCTGGGCAGTAGACAGAATAACTCAAGATATCTGACAGATAACCAAAATGACACAAGTAGTTCCCAAGTAGGCGAACTTGCTCGATAGCCTTTACTGCAATGGCTGAAACAAAAATGAAGAGACTGAGATTGGCACACCTTCCAAGCTTTTCCACAGAATAAAACTGTGAGGGAAATATAATTCCAATTGAGTGGCAAAAGTTTACATCTTCAATTGATCAGTCAACCAAAGCTATATCAACTGATCAAAATCTTTGTAACGGAGTGTAAGAAGAAAATTTAAGGTCAAATATAGACATGGAATCTTCTAATTGTTTTTCTCCTTTGCTCTATGAAGTTCTCCACTGCAACTCGATTTGAATCTGGCCATTCTTCGAGTCAATGAGATGGTATTTTTCGTTAGTTTGCTTATTACCTACAATGTCTGCAAGGCTTATATCAACATAACCCAATATTTCCTGCACAGAAATGTACAAATGACTGAGAAGTCCCAAAAAAAACCAAGCAGCATAAGAGAACAATTAGACTGATATAACTAATAAGTATCAACCAGACACCATTTCTGTGTATAAAAGCAAAAGATCTATTAAGAACAACCACAAGTATAACTGAATAACATCAAAATAATGTCAACAGCAACTGGTACCGAGGACCATAGACAAAAATGATTTACTAACTGTAACTCAATTGGAAACATGAACAAAAATTACTGAAAAAAGAAGACAGGTATTCCCAGCTTCAAAACGTAAGCTTGTCACATAGTTTCAAGAATAACTTCAGTATACCTAAATGAGCACTAATGCAAGGTGGCAAGTGCATTCATTATGTAGAATACTACAGTCTCTAACTTCACTCACTACTTATTAGCAATTCTCAAGGTCAGAAAATCTGTATTAGAAATCACAACTCAAACAAGATAATAAACACCTCTTCCAAGTTCCAATTAAGAAGGTTTCTACTGTGGAATCCTATCACTGCAGTTTCTGACTGATAAGAAAGACTAACCTATTACCCTAATATCCAGACAATTCTGTAAGCTTGAAAAGTAAAAACGGTTTGTCCTCGTTGGCATGTATCCTTAATTGTCAATATTCTAGTTGTGAGATTTCTCAAAGATGAGCAACTTATGAATACATTATGAATATCAAACTTTAGAAAGGACACTGTATTCTGGCTACGAGACCTCTGAAAGATCGAGCTTCTCAATGTTAACAAATTATCAGATGCAACAAAATCCTGGTAGAAACAGTGAGTTGGCATTTCCTCACTTCACATTACAAGAATGCTAGAAGGAAATCAGTCGAAAGAAAAAAGAAAAAAAGAAAAGAAAAGATTACATCAGTTTCAATGCCAGTCGTGCAGGACCAACACCGTTGTACTATGATAATGGATTTAGCATCCTCATTAATTTAAAGAAGGCCTAATTAACTTGAAGCAAAAGAAATAAACAGGGAATGTACTGCACAATTGTTGACAAATGCTAAACTGATAGATTGTACCTTGGAGTATATAATCCCTTTGTTTGGTGGTTTACTTAGTACTTCCACATGTATTTTATCATTAATAGGTGGTTTCTCACATACAAATTCGAACACCTCCTCCCATCGTGGATCCTTGTTTTTCCTCATGTGCTGCATCCAAGAAGTATCTTACAATCAGACGATAAAACTTGAAGGATCAAAATTGAAGAACAAAAATTCCTAGGAACCTGACACATGATACCTTAGTTTTTTTATCCTCCCCTCTATAAAGGATTTTCACATAGGGGTTCGTATGATGTTTTCCTTCAAGATCTTTCGCTTCATGAACAATTACAACAAGCAAACCACCATCCGAAGGAGTACCATCAGGAGCCTTCTGTATTATTATGTTTGCATCTTCACTGACATCATTGGGTAGATCTTCTTCCTTAAAAGGCTTATATGCCACTTCCAGGATGATCTCTCCACGTGACTTCTCATTCTGAACATCATTTGGATCCATATTTTTGAGCAATTTAAGAGTCAATGGCTTTGTCTCATCGGGGGTAAGTTCCCTCAATTGAATGACATTCATGCCTATTTTTTCAGGTCTTCCAACCTAAACAGAATATGAGAAGTCAATTGATTTTCATTAAGATATAATATGGCTGCAACTGATATGAAATTTTTTAATTGATGTTCAATGAGATGTCAGGCGGACAGCATCCGATATTAGAAGAAGAAGAATTGTAAAGAAAGATATAGGCAAACAAAACAAGCCACACCTTTTCCCAATCATATAGACACTGAGCTCCAAAGATTGAGTCTCTAGATCTTTAATGACAAACCTGAATTCCTTGTTCCATTCGGGATTAAGATTATTGTACTTGACTTTTGTTTTCTGGAATGAAAGCTTATTATCTGATAGCTTAAGTTTCACAAATGGGTCTGATTTACCCAACAGATCTTTCTTTTGCAGTTTGCGTGCCCCAACAACTTTTATTTGTACAATTCCAACAGGCTTCTTTAAGGCTCTGCAAGATTGTGAAAACTAAATTAGTGGCACATGTTGAAATCACTAATCTTATCTACTTATGATAGTAATGGAATTAAAGAAAATCAAAGTTAACAAATATGTGCACTAACATTGCGGGATCCAATATTGGCACTTCAAGTGTCTTAGGCCATAGGTAACAGAACTAGGAACCAGACCAAACACCAAAATCCTCTTAAAGAGCAACAAAGCTTCTTCAAACAGATCATTGAAAACAAACCCAGCAATCATAGCATTGAAGGTAACCAAGTTCGCCTCAACCATTTCCTCAAGCAAAGCATAAGACCTCATTGGACTTCTGCATTTAGCATAGCAATTCAATACAGCAGTTATAACAAACGGATTGGCTTCCAACCCACTTTTGATGACTCTTCCATGACAACACTCAGCAAGGCTCAAAACTCCGAATCCTGCTGAGCCAAGCAGTACGCTAACCATTGTGTAAGAATTGGGGCACAATCCTAATTTAAGCATATGAGTGAACACCTCAAAACACTCTCTGAAAAACCCATTATTTGAATACCCATAAATCATCGTCGAATAGGCAACAATATTCCTCTCGGGCATTTCATCGAACAGCTTCCTTGCGTCACGAATTCTACCAGCTCTGCAGTAGCGGTGAATGAGTTGGGTGGTGAAAATTAAATTCTGGGTCCTTTGCGGAGATTGGAGGTGGATGGAAGGGTTGGGATACTGGGAAGATGAGTAGCGGAGGAGAAGTGAGCATGGATGATAGGACTTAAGTGGCATACGACATTTAGGTTAGCATTAAGCAGGCTCTCGTGCACGTTAGCGGTCACGTCAGCGAATCAAACTCGGAGGCTATTACTATAAATTAAAGTAGTGCTACGAGTCCTTTCTAGCGGATTTTACAAGTGTAATAATATTTGTGCATATTAGTCCTCTAATTCAAGGGTATTCATGTAAAACAAACACAGCTGGTCAAAGAGTTTTGATAAGACCATCATCAAGTAGTAGTAAAATATTCCCGAATTGTAAGATAAATTATAAACAGATCCGTCGATTAAGTAAATAGTTATTAATGCTTATGCTAATTTTTAAAGACCAACTGGGCTTCTATCTCGTGGTTTTCCACCGTGACACGTTTTAATGGCTCGCATTACGACCGGTTAAGTGTCGTCCCCTATGCGACTCGGCAAAAATAGTTCGAGTGGAAAATATTGCATCTTGGCTGAAAGAAAAATTTAGGAGAGGTCATGGCGGAGCTAGCCATCGCGTCCGCCATGATCGCTAACTTGGGCTCGGAGCTATGGAAGAATCTAGGGTTGATTTGGGGCTTTGATGAGGATCTCCTCAAATTGAAGAAGACACTAGAAAAGATCGACACCGTGCTGGTTGCTGCAAATCACAAGTCTATAACTGATCCAGGTATTCGAGATTGGTTTCGGGAGCTCAAGGCTGCGGCTTACGATGTCGACGATCTGCTGGATGACTTCCAAGTTGAGGCACTGCGGCGAGGCAGCCATCGTTTTGTCACAGGAAAGGTTAAAGATTTCTTCTCAGCTAACAACCAAGTTGCTTTCCGTTATGAAAGGTTTAAGAAGATTAATGAGAGATTAAATGAAATTGAAGTGGAGAGGAGTAGGTTTCAATTTCCAGTGGTAGAGATCTCTGTGAAAACCACAGTGTGCTGCCTGGAGAGGGAGACTTCCTTTATTGTTGGTGGAAAAAATGACTGTAATGAGTTATATGGAAGAGATGATGACAAGGAAAAGATATTAAAGTTCTTACATGAGATGGATAATGGCAAGCCGTTATATAATTGGTTTGGGAGGAATTGGAAAAATTATTCTTCTTCGTGTTGTTTCATAAAATAAGATGATTAAGGAAGATGTTCAATCTCCAAGCTATATATATTCAATCTGGGTTTGTTTCTCATAAGATTATTATTGAATGTATTATGAGTTAGGAGTGCGATCTTTCATCTATCAAATCTATGCGAAGAAAATTTTAAAATAATCGAGAAAAAAAGATCTTACTTGTGCTGGATGATGTTTGGAATGAAGATGATCTTAAGTGGTTGGTCAATAACGGTGGATTGGGAAGTAAAAAGATAATAGCAACACACAATGACGAAGTTGCAAGAATAACACATACTACAAATTCGCATTGGCTAATGTTTTAGAGTTTGAACATTATTGGGATTTGTTAGGCACAAAACATTTCAAATATAGAGATAAAATGACAACTCAACGATGGTAGAAATAAGCAAGAAGATTGTCAAAATGTGTGGAGGTTTACCATTAGCAACAAAGGCTCTTGGAAGTCTGATGGGCTCAAGGCAACTGATAAATGAGTGGCTTGCTATTCGAGATAGTGGAATTTGGGAAATGCCTCCACTTTGCTACTCTGGCCTTCAACATCTTGAAATACATTCTTGCCTTAAGTTGACAGTATTGCCAGAATGGGGAGGATGTCTCACCTCCCTCAAGACTTTTAAGTCTAGAATACTGCAGAAATCTAACAATGTTACCTGACGGTCTGCGGCACCTTCCTTCACTCCAAAGATTGCATATTCAAGGTTGTCTTCCTCTAAATAGTCAATGTGAGAGAGGCGAGGATTGGCGCAAGCAATAGCTCATGTCTCTGATATCCAGATCAGATGAGTTCTAAAATGGACGCTCTAGTTGATATCATATCAAGTTGATTACTATTGTCATTTTTCTTGAAGTATATTTCACACGGTTTAAGTTTTCTCACATGTAGGCAGAGAAGTTCTCTTACATTTTTCAAGTTTTGCTTCAGTTCAGTACGAATCATTTCACTTCTCAATAAATATTGTTGTCTTCTTCATATGTACCCGGTCTGCACAACTGATGAATATACTATGGTTTCTTCAGCAGCAGAACTTTGAACAAGATAATATGAAAAACTGCCCTCTTTTTTGTTTCATTTCTCATTTTCATCTCCTTCAGATCTTGATCTTGTTCAATTCACTCATTGTTATCTGCACATTCCAAAACGGTAAACTATGCTACTCTTAATTCCTTTAATGTCACTTTGTTCGTTTCTCTTATTTGGTTATGGTATCATACTCCCTGAGACTACTTGAGAATATCTTCAATTATGATTTAATATCTGACAGATAACCAAAATGACTCAAGTAGTTCCCAAGTAGGTGAACTTGCTCGATAGCCTTTACTGCAATGGCTGAAACAAAAATGAAGAGACTGAGATTGGCACACCTTCCAAGCTTTTCCACAGAATAAAATTGTGTGAGGGAAATAAAATTCCAATGAGTGGCAAAAGTTTACATCTTCAATTGATCAGTCAACCAAAGCTATATCAACTAATCAAAATCTTTGTAACGGAGTGTAAGAAGAAAATTTAAGGTCAAATATAGACATGGAATCTTCTAATTGCTTTTCTCCTTTGCTCTATGAAGTTCTCCACTCCAACTCGATTTGAATCTGGCCATTCTTCGAGTCAATGAGATGGTATTTTTCATTAGTTCGCTTATTACCTACAACGTCTGCAAGGCTTATATCAACATAACCCAATATTTCCTGCACAGAAATGTACAAATGACTGAGAAGTCCCAAAAAAAAATCCAAGCAGCATAACAGAACAACTAGACTGATATAACTAATAAGCATCAACCAGACACCACTTCTGTGTATAAAAGCAAAAGATCTATTAAGAACAACCACAAGTATAACTGAATAACATCAAAATAATGTCAACAGCAACTGGTACCGAGGACCATAGACAAAAATGATTTACTAACTGTAACTCAATTGGAAACATGAACTAAAATTACTGAAAAAAGAAGACAGGTATTCCCAGCTTCAAATCGTAAGCTTGTCACATAGTTTCAAGAATAACTTCAGTATACCTAAATGAGCACTAATGCAAGGTGGCAAGTGCATTCATTATGTAGAATACTACAGTCTCTAAATTCACTCACTACTTATTAGCAATTCTCGAGGTCAGAAAATCTGTATTAGAAATCACAACTCAAACAAGCTAATAGATACCTCTTCCAAGTTCCAATTAAGAAGGTTTCTACTGTGGAATCCTATCACTGCAGTTTCTGACTGATAAGAAAGACTAACCTATTAACCTAACATCCAGGCAATTCTGTAAACTTGAAAAGTAAAAACGGTTTGTCTTCATTGGCATGTATCCTTGTCAATATTCTAGTTGTGAGATTTCTCAAAGATGAGCAACTTATGAATATCAAACTTTACAAAAGACAGTATTCTGGCTATGAGACCTCTGAAAGATCGAGCTTCTCAATGTTAACAAATTATCAGATGCAACAAAATCCACATAGAAACAGTGAGTTGGCATTTTCTCACTTCACATTACAAGGATGCTAGAAGGAATCAGTTGAAATAAAAAAGAAAAAGAAAAAAAGAAAGATAACATCAGTTTCAATGCCAGTCTTGCAGGACCAACACCGTTGTACTATGATAATGGATTTAGCCTCCTCATTAATTTAAAGAAGGCCTAATTAACTTGAAGCAAAAGAAATAAACAGGGAATGTACTGCACAATTGTTGACAAATGCTAAACTGATAGATTGTACCTTGGAGTATATAATCCCTTTGTTTGGTGGTTTACTTAGTACCTCCACATGTATTTTATCATTAATAGGTGGTTTCTCACATACAAATTCGAACACCTCCTCCCATCGTGGATCCTTGTTTTTCCTCATGTGCTGCATCCAAGAAGTATCTTACAATCAGATGATAAAACTTGAAGGATCAAAATTGAAGAACAAAAAGTTCCTAGGAACCTGACACATGATACCTTAGTTTTTTTATCCTCCCCTCTATAAAGGATTTTCACATAGGGGTTCGTGTGATGTTTTCCTTCAAGATCTTTCGCTTCATGAACAATTACAACAAGCAAACCACCATCCGAAGGAGTACCATCAGGAACCTTCTGTATTATTATGTTTGCATCTTCACTGACATCTTTGGGTAGATCTTCTTCCTTAAAAGGCTTATATGTCACTTCCAGGATGATCTCTCCACGTGACTTCTCATTCTGAACATCATTTGGATCCATATTTTTGAGCAATTTAAGAGTCAATGGCTTTGTCTCATCGGGGGTAAGTTCCCTCAATTGAATGACATTCATGCCCATTTTTTCAGGTCTTCCAACCTAAACAGAATATGAGAAGTCCATTGATTTTCATTAAGATATAATATGGCTGCAACTGATATGAAATTTTTTAATTGATGTTCAATAAGATGTCAGGCGGTCTGCATCAGATATTAGAAGAAGAAGAATCGCAAAGAAAGATATAGGCAAACAAAACAAGCCACACCTTTTCCCAGTCATAGACACTGAGCTCCAAAGATTGAGTCTCTAGATCTTTAATGACAAACCTGAATTCCTCGTTCCATTCGGGATTAAGATTATTGTACTTGACTTTTGTTTTCTGGAATGAAAGCTTATTATCTGATAGCTTAAGTTTCACAAATGGGTCTGATTTACCCAACAGATCTTTCTTTTGCAGTTTGCGTGCCCCAACAACTTTTATTTGTACAATTCCAACAGGCTTCTTTAAGGCTCTGCAAGATTGTGAAAACTAAATTAGTGGCGCATGTTGAAATCACTAATCTTATCTACTTATGATAGTAATGGAATTAAAGAAAATCAAAATTAACAAATATGTGCACTAACATTGCGGGATCCAATATTGGCACTTCAAGTGTCTTAGGCCATAGGTACATATTTACAACCTGATTCTTGATGGTCTCCTGCAGAATATCCAGAAAGGAAAGTTGCAAAGAATCAGAGGGTCAGTCTGGCGAACATGCATGATGGATGTAGATAATTCTTTCTGCTACAATAGGTAAATGAAAGGAAAAACAAATTATAGCCAACGCAGAAGTGGTGTGCCGACAACAATAAGTTCCTAAAGTTGCTCTTTAGGAAACGCAATTCTCTACTCGTGATAACAAATTGTTGATAATGTTTGATATAGGTACTCCTACTCACCACCATGTTTATTAGTTCATGGAAGTTAACAAGTTATGATAACAAATTCCACCCATCGAACTTCCAATCATCTCTAGCTCTCAAATCTCAGTAAAGGGTTTTCTGTTGAATAAATGTCTATCAAGAGATGATATATAAAGGAGAATTTCAACATCAGAAATTCAATTTGTTTAGTTAGGTGATGAAACCACAATCTTTCAGCCCCTTGTTGCCTCATGCATGACTGCATACAGCATATGGCAAAAGTTCAACCAAGAAGAGTAGTTGATATCATTCCTACAATCAGAAACTTCTTCTAAACAAAAAGAGAGCACAGAAAGCTTATGACTTACTCTACAGAACTTGAGAAAATGGGCATAAACTGGTAAATGGACTTAACAGGTTTTGCCTGAAATCGTTAAGAAAATAGAAATGTTCAAAGATGAGGCAGATAACTTAAAATACTAAAGTACCTCCTGCAGCTGAATTGGAAATTATATCTTGGCTTCTCAAGTGCAGTTGAAGTTCACACTCCACTCAACCACAGAAAGCAAAAGGTGAACAATAAAGACAGGAACAGAAAACTACCTGAACAAATCCATAAAGACCAGGAATCGCCATAAGATCTACTCCCAAAAGTTTTAGTCCAAAATCAACATGAGGCTACAAAAAAAAAAGCTATAGCTGAAATCTGAAGACAAAATCTGCAATCCATAATTAATGGAAAGAAGAACAAAAGTTCATCTCGTTACTCATGCACACCTTCTCCATGAGAGACACGAAGATTTTGGCAAAGCAAGGAAAGTTAGAGACTAGTGGCTTCAAAGTAATACGTGGTGCAGCAAAAATTTGCAAATCCACTACCTGAAAAATATTAAATGCATGACTCTGTAACTATAGTTACCAAAATTTAGCCATCAACATCTTATCTTAAATGCAGAGATGCAATGAGACATACTATATAGTGAGATATTAGAATTCCTTTGTAGAATAATAAGAGAAGTGAACAACCTGAATAGTTGCTTTTAACCCATATGCCTTAACAACAACAGTGACATTAGGATTTCCAGCCCACTTCAGAGATGGTTCCATGATCAGTTCTTGCTCATCTGTAACATAGACTTTCATCCCTGACAACAGATTATCCAACAAGGCAATGTATAAGTTAACATATAATGCTAGATAAAACCTCAAATTGCAAAAAGTTTACAATCATATGGAAGGTTTTTTTTTCCTTTGCCCTTTTTATACCTTAATCTTTTCTTCGAGGCGAGTTATGAATGACTATAAGAGAAATTCTACTGTGCTGCTCATATAGACACTTATTTTTCTTGAATCAATAATACCTAAAAAGGAATTAAACCAGGACAAGTGAGGAAGCTTATACTGGCAAGACTAATTTATTCGTGAGACGGTTATTATAGCACTTAATGGTATCTCTGCTCCTCTATCACTGCTAGATCAGATGATCTGAGGAAGTATTACTACGCATAGATTCTGAGGTGCAGTTATAGATGACAGAAGCCTTTCCCTGTATATCCCTCTCAAATTCTTACATGCTTCCCACAGATCCTAACATGAAAAGGAAAAAAAGGCAAGAACTCTGTTTTTTCTCCTGATATAAATTACAACTACTTGGATCATAAAAACACTGCTGCCACATAGATAAGGATAAAAAATGACAAGAACTACAACAGAACTAACCTTGAAAAGATGGTGGTAAAGAACCTAATGTGAATGTTTCAAATTCAACCGAATCAATCTTATACTTCACAGTATTCTCAGCAATAATTGGCTCTGCAATTTTCGTCGCTGTACTGCAGATTGCCTAGAAACGGAACAATTTATATTACTAAATAAATAAGTATTGGCAAATCTATTTGGTATATTGAGTAGCTTTGCTGGAACTTGCCAGAGAAACAAACCTTATTCAAATAAGGCCACATTGTCTCCAAGAATTTGTTTAGCCAATCAATCTTCAAAAAGAAAAAGAAAAGGAGATAATCATGAAGTAAAATAACAGTGCTGGTTGTGGTATCAAACCATCCCACCCTTGAGAATAAGTTCAACTTTAGCTAGAGTACACAGTAGACATACTCGATCATAGTCTGGACATTTCACCCATAAAGGAATTTCACTAAGAATACGTTCCAATGATTTTGAATCAAGCTCCACAAGTGGGCGGATTTTAGGATTCTGACAAAGTAAAAGATCACCAGAAGTGAGCATCAAATGCTAAACTTCATATAATATCAGGGGAAAGAAAAAAAATAGTCAACATCATATATAGAAAAAGCCTATGGTTCTCGTAATAAAGAGACAAACTGCAGGAAAAGAATGGTGCAATCACAGGGTTATCCAAATGAGCACCAAGGACCCACTTATCTCACAAGTTCAATATATCCCAAAACTGCAGATCATGTACTTCTAAACTAACATTAGCTGAACAAATGAAAGCAAATGGTATATCAATCTTTTCTTTACTCCTCTTCTGGAGTAACTAAAGATATTTCAAAATTTTGCTTTGTTTGAAAGGCAACATTATAAAGTCCTATGATGTTACCATTTGAGAGAGACTTAAGCCTTAGGGAACTAAGTATTGCAAAATGTACCTTGCTTCTTTGCTTTTCATTTCAATTACCAGAATTTGCACTAGATGATCACCCATCTGGAACAAAGAGACTTCTCCAACTTATACAACTTTTGCAATCCTTCCAAAGAGACCTCTTTCAATGGTTTCACAATGCAAACCCAATCTATATTGTTTTGGCTTGCCATAAGGCTGGATAATTCATGAAATCCAAGCTCTCATCTAATGATTGCAAATTGTTAATCTATCAAAATACCTAGCTATGTTGTTCGATGGCATATCTTGTTAATGCATGACTTCAATTAAAACTATCTTATACTTCATAACAAATCAACTTGTCGAAAAATTTCTCAATTCGATGACAGCATTAGCATGAGATATGTCAAATGTATCACTATATCGATTTAGTAAATTTGCATATTCAGTGTCTGGACAGGAAAACAATTTCTATATAATCAGATAGAAGAAAAGAAGAAAGGAGACAGAGGCTAACCTTGACATCACTGGGTTGGAAGTAGATGAACAAGTAATACCCAATAACAACTCCAGCAGTCAATCCAGACCCAAATCCGCAGAAACCCAACACAGTACTCACAAAACCCATCTCCAATCCCTGAATAAATTCAAGCAAATTCCTCACTTTTCAAGTCCTACATTAAAACAAGCAAAACCTAGTATCTCCTGTCTCTCATTTCCTTTGGAAAAGAAGTTATAAGTACCAAAATCGGAAAGAAGAAACCACAAGCAAACAAATGTATATCTCTTCGTCAACGCTACGAAACAAAGAAAGCTTCTTTCCCCCAAACGGTTTCCGGTAGGCAAACTTCCTATGTGGACTTTATGGGTCGCAAAGATTTGAGCCAGAAGCCTAGAAAGGGATAGCCGACGGGGACACGACCCTGAAAGTATTAGACTAGCCATTTAGATTGTATTTTTTTAATAACACAAAAGTCAACGAACACAAAACTCTCTCTCTCTCCCCTCCACGGGCGTTATTGGACAGCGAAATCGAGCGATAAAAATAAGAGTTTCGGAGATCTCGGAAAGTGATTTAAAATAGACTAATTGCACGCGACGTGATTTGTTGTCTCTTCTAACATGAATCATGTGCCGACGTGAGACGCGCTAATTATATTGCAATAAATCTTTTACTACCGTTGCATATGACAAATCTAAATTTTCTATCCAAGTAATCCGTTTAACCTGATTCAAATCATCCAATTAGATTCTGGTATTGTCTATCTTTTGATTCAACCCATGCAACAGAGTAAAAACCAACCACCTCGGCAAGAACAGGTGCTTCAGCGCCGCCATCAATTCAATCGGCCTCTCTCTATAATCCTTTTCACCGACTTCCTACTCCTCACTAAAGTCGTCCAAAGAAGCGTCTGGCTACCGAGTCCCTTACTCTGAGCTACGTGTCAATATTAACTATGGCAAAAAGAGTGATTCGTCACTAAAAGCTTTATATAATATGAGCTCTCGTTGACATTTATCAGAGTTGCACAAGAACTGATTACATGGAAACTGAAAGTACTGAAAACCTAATGGTTGCCTTCCTACAGGAAAAAAAAAATGTAGTTTTATTATGAATTTATGATCCCTGGGCAATAAAAGTACACAAACTATCGATAAACTGACGTGCACCTAATGGTAGTCCCGAATGGATGTGGCATCCGTTAACAAGAGCTATTTTAGGGTACCATCTCCCAACTACCCTATACATGGTCAACAGCCTTAACGCCTTTTTTTTTTTTAATCTAGATCCAATCTCTGCTCAGCTCGGTCGTACGAGTGAACGGGAAGAGAGAACAAACTGTTTACATCTTAACTCTAGCTATTTCCTGCAGTTGGATACCTGGCAGTCTTTTAAATACTTGTAGCCAACGTCGAATTGCAGGAAATGCCTGCAATCCCTCCTGCATAAGGTCCACTGCCAAAAATAGAATACAAATACGCTTATGTGCCTACTCTCCTACGTTCCCGCCCTTCCTTTCCGGATGTCCAACGGTTACATCCTAAAGAGACCGAGCCTTCCTCCCCTCCTCCTTGCTTTAACCTCCTTTCCTCTCTTCTCCACCTTCTTCAAAGTGGGCTCCTCGCTCTTCTTCCTCCTCGTCCTCTCTGACAGCGAGGAGGAGTGCGAGCGAAGCCCACAGCATCATTTTCTTTCACATTCTTCTCAAAGGAACCTAACAATTCAAAACGTAGCCTAAATCATGACAACAGTATCGCCCGAGACCATTCTCCCTCTCCGCCGTTCCGTCAGCATTCTCTTCTCTTTTGTGCTCTTGGCGAATGTCGCCTTGGCCCACAAAGCGAAGGCTGTTACTGGAGTTACGTACGATGGCCGGTCGTTGATCATAAATGGTAGGAGAGAGTTGCTGTTCTCGGGCTCGATTCATTACCCGCGAAGCACACCTGAGGTAACGATGATTTGTTCGTCATGTTTATGTTTCTGAAGCTTTTGGATGAGAGCTTGAACATAACGTGAAGTGGTTGATTGTTGGTTTAGACGTGGCCGGACATCCTCAAGAAGGCTAAGCTCGGGGGATTGAATGTTATCCAGACTTACGTGTTCTGGAACGTCCACGAGCCTGTGCGGGGGCAGGCATGACTAATTTGTTTGCAAAATGAGAGATTTGCCAAGTTTTTGAGATCAAATTCTGATGTTCGAGGTTGTGATTGCAGTTTAATTTCGAAGGAAGGTACGACTTGGTAAAATTCATCAAGTTGATCCAGAAGCATGGAATGTATGCGACCCTTAGGATTGGGCCCTTCATTGAGGCAGAATGGAACCATGGGTGTGTCTCATTAGGCTTCTACTCATGTTTCAACATCCATAACAAATATTTCTTGGATTTGTCAAGATATTCCCGTCATTAACTTTTCTCTGCTAATTTGATTTTGCTTCAGAGGATTTCCATTCTGGCTTAGGGAGGTCCCAGATATCATCTTCAGGACGGACAACGAACCCTTTAAGGTGAATATATAATTCAGGTTCTGTTTACTTCAACTTGGTCTCTTTTAAGACCAAGAATTTAGTTTTCGACATGCCAAGTCCACTCTCAGCTTTTAAACACAATAAGAGTTCCAGCAGATTGTGGAAGAAATTAGCATATAAGTTGTACCTCTGCTTTCTCTTTCTCACTGGTCCATTTTTTTTCCATGGCAGTACCATATGCAGAAGTTTGTCGAAATGATCGTGCAAAAGATGAAGGATGAGAAACTGTTTGCTTCTCAGGGAGGTCCCATCATCTTATCCCAGGTCCATTTTAGGCTTAAATTTACCTCAATCTCTTTCATGTTTTTCTGGTGTGTATGCACTCTTCCAACTGCTCTTTCTTCTTCACTGAGAATGGTGGTGAAATTGATTGCAATAGATTGAGAATGAATACAACAATGTGGCAGCCACGTATAAGGAAGGGGGAGTGAGATATGTCCAATGGGCAGGAAACATGGCTCTTCAGACTAATACTGGAGTACCATGGATTATGTGCAAGCAGAAGGATGCGCCCGGTGCAGTGGTAAAATTCCTTCTGATCAAATTTTTGCTACGTAAAATTCCGAGCAAAAGAATTCATATCATTGTCACAAAAAATAGTTGCCAATCAAATTGGAGTAGTAGACAATTTTTGTATGCTATTTCTTGGTGGGAGTCACTTATACTTCTGTTTCTATCTAGATAAACGCCTGCAATGGAAGGAATTGTGGAGATACTTTCACCGGTCCAAATCATCCAACCAAGCCTGTTCTGTGGACTGAGAACTGGACTGCTCAGTAAGTACATTGGCAATGCATGCTTCTTCCTTGGTTAATTTATTATCTAGAACTTTTCATTGCCATCCATCATAATAACTCAGCTAAACAGAAAAGACATCATAGAACAGTAGCAGATATGGTAGACTATCGCGAACTGTAGGATGCACTACATCTACATATCCTCGTAAATAGGCTTTTATTCGGGTTGCAGAGAGATAAACAATGATTTCCTCCGTCATGGATGACTCATTTCTTATGTTTCTAATTGGTGATTATTTTATGATTTTATGCGAGAGAGGAATTGATGATAATGTAGGAGACCATCGAAGATAGAGTAAGCATGTAATCACTGATTTCAGTAGCCTAGCTCCACTGTGCACCATCGAGGCTTCTGTGATATAGTGATTTTGGAGGTAGGAAATCATAATCAAGTAACTACTTGATGATTTCAGATACAGAGTATTTGGTGATCCGCCATCTCAGAGATCTGCTGAGGATCTTGCTTTCTCAGTAGCACGCTTCTTCTCAAAGAATGGCACTCTAACAAACTATTACATGGTATTGATCATGTCTCCTCTAAAAGAAAAGCATAAGATAAAATAGGAAAGAAGAAGACAGAGGAGGAATCTCTGATAATGCTCTTTGTTTACTTTCTACACAGTATCATGGAGGAACAAACTTTGGGAGAACAGGTTCTTCTTTTGTGATGACCAGATACTATGATGAAGCCCCTCTCGACGAATTTGGTTAGATCTGTGTTAGATTGACTTGTTTTAAATTTCATTTTACGACAATCTTACCTTTCATATTATGGTGACTTCTTTCTCCTTATTAGGTTTGCAAAAGGAACCTAAATGGGGTCATCTGAGGGATTTGCATCATGCGTTGAAATTGTGCAGGAAAGGTTTGCTTTGGGGAGTGTACTCTTCCCAACAACTGGGTCATGGATATGAGGTAAGAGATTACAAGCTAGGAAATTAATTAAACATCTAACGTCTGGAAAGGTATCTCATCAGCAGAATGCCACTAAAATTTATGCACTTAAATGGAAGCAAGGAGAGACAGAAAGTAGATTACAGATATTTAACCTATGGTTGTTAATGGTCTCCTAATGTAACATTATTTTCATTTGCAGGCCAGGTTGTATGAGAAGCCTGACAAAAATGTTTGTGTTGCTTTCCTCTCTAACCACAATGCAAGAGAAGATGGGACTGTGAACTTCAGAGGTGTAGATTATTTCTTGCCGCGCCATTCCATCAGTATCCTCCCAGACTGTAAAACAGTAGTCTTCAACACTCAGAGGGTAGGATAACGAACCTTATCTTCTAATTATAAGGGAATCATAAAGAGTATTCCTTGAATCACATAACAACTAGAAAATGTCGGACACCATAATTTAGACTTCACATAATATTAATAATATGGGTAATAGTCAAGGTGAAATATGGCTTCTCTGAACATGAGACAGGTGAATGCTCAGCACAATGCAAGGACATACCATACGGCGAAAGAAACACAGAAGAACAATGCATGGCAAATGTTCCAAGAACATATCCCACATTTCCGCCGAAATTCCATGACAGCACAAGAGCCCTTAGAGTTATTCAACTTGACCAAAGACACCACAGACTATCTATGGTACAGTACAAGGTAAGCTTATATTTTTAATCTCCACATCTGAACCTCTTTAGCATGGAGATCGGAATTCAAGTTAGAAATTTTGATCATATATATGCTCTACTATGACTTTCTTTTTTCTCTTCTTATTTCTGCTAGAGATGTTGTGCCGACGGTTGTTAATTTTTTTTATTATTTTATTTGGTTCCACCTAAATGCAGCTTCAATCTAGAAGACGATGATTTGCCCATGAGGCATGACATCCGGCCTGTGCTTCAGGTCTCAAACTTTGGCCATATGATGCATGCCTTTGTGAATGGCAAATACATAGGTACTCAGCTATTCATCTTTACATACACTTATCTTGATATAGTTGTAATACTCTCACTTATCATGAAAATAAGATGATGAAGATGATATGCTAATCCTTGCATATAATTGCAACTTTCAGGAACTGGACATGGAAACAAAATCGAGAAAAGTTTTGTCTTCCAGAAACCCATGGATCTAAAAGCAGGCACTAATCACATCTCTCTTTTAGGCATCACGGTCGGTTTACCGGTAAAGATCTAACACAATCACGATGGAGATTTCCTATTTGTCCTAGAATCTGATTTATTTTCCTTTTGTGCTCATTCTTCGCCTTTGGATCTCTAATGGCTTCTGGAGTGATATTCCTCTTCCCTGTAGGATAGTGGAGCTTACATGGAACATCGGATGGCTGGTGTACATACTGTTGCAATCCAAGGTCTCAACACTGGAACTCTGGATTTGTCAGCCAATGGTTGGGGGCATCGGGTAGTTAGATATACTCGAGATTTTAAGCCTGGTCTTTCTTAGTTCTGCAACCACTTTTATCGGTCATGTACATCGCAATCAGCTAGCTAATTCAGCTACCGATATCTCACAGGTTGGAATGGTTGGAGAGAAATTTGGAATTCACAATGAAGCAGGATCCAGCCATGTTCAGTGGTCAGACGCCAAGAGTGGCACACAAGTAACCTGGTACAAGGTATATTAAACTTAATTGTACCAACGTTGCCTACCTAGCTCAGAAGATGATATATTTCTTAAAGCAACTAATTGTGATACTCTTGGTTCATCATCTTCCCAGAGATACTTTGATGCTCCTGGTGGAAACGACCCAGTTGCTCTGGATATGAGCAGCATGGGGAAAGGGCTGGCATGGGTCAATGGCGAGTGCATTGGGCGTTACTGGGTGTCCTACCTATCTCCTCTTGGAAAGCCTTCTCAGTCAGTGTAAGTGAGATTGTAGGCATACACAATTCATCTTGGTGCCATGGCATAAGGTTTCACCTGCCATGATCCAGGTACCACGTCCCGCGCGCCTTCTTGAAGCGTAAGAAGAACCTTTTGGTCATCTTCGAGGAGCATGGAGGGAAACCAGAGGATATCCTGATCATGACTGTGAAGAGGGACAACATCTGCACCTTTGTTTCCGAGTTGCATCCCGCGCATAGCAAGTCATGGGAGAGGGAGGACGGCAAGATCAAAGCCGTCGGCGAGGATGTCAAGGCACAGGCTAATCTGAAGTGTCCGGGAAAGAAGGTGATGAACAAAATCGTCTTTGCGAGCTTCGGGAATCCCATGGGCATTTGCGGAAACTTCACTGTGGGGAATTGCCACAGTCCACAGGTGAAGATCACTGCTGAGAAGGTAATACTAATCACTTTATTATTCAAGCAAAGACAGCCTGTGTTACGTTAATTACAAACTTCATCAGTATAAGAAACTTTTGCTTCTCTTTCCATTAAACAGCTCTGCCTGGGAAAGAGATCTTGTACATTACCAGTCTTACCCGACGCCTATGGGGCGGATGTCAACTGCCCTGGAACGCTGAGCACTCTTGCAGTCCAAGCTAAATGTTCTCGGAGAAAGCGAAGGCTTTGATGGCATAAAAGCTTGCTATTAATCTTAAGACGCGCAAATTCGTAATGAGATGTAGTACTATGATATCAAAGGCCATTCTATCCATTCTGAATTGTGGTAGTAGATGAATGCATCAAATTGATTCAAAAAAAAATTATCTTATATATCTAGTAACTTGGAAGCTAAAGTGAATATCACTCTTCTATTTCCCAACCAATAACATGTGTAATAAGTGAAACAGGGAAGGAGGAGTACAACCGATTAAGACCATTAAGCTATCGTGGGGCTGACTTTTTCCGCTGACCTTCTCTCTTATTAGCAAGGCCAGCTATTGAAAAAAAAGGCAAGAAATTAAAGCTGATTTCTCTTATCCTGCATTTTAGTTTCTTTTTGTTGCGACAAGCTTCTATATATTTCTCTTAACCTGATCTCATTCTTCTTTAGTGGATTCCTGAATTGAAGCAGTATGCACCAGGTGTGCCTAATTCTTGTTGGAACAAAGCTTGGTTATGATTTTAAATTTTAATCTGCTTGATTAATTACTTGTTGTCTATAGCTTGGTTTATCTGGGGATGCAGCTGATGTTGTATGATATGTTCCTTTTTTCTTGCAAGGTTTGTAGTGAGGTTACATAAATTATGGTTCAAGATCTCATGCGGACTTGTACATGTTGATATTTCTTTGCATGCAAACTACATGTTTGTCGCCGTTACTCCTTTTCCTACTTATTTATATGTTCTCTGATGTTGAAAAGTATGAAAAAGCTTCTCTTTCATGTGCACCAACACTGAGTGAGTTAGCCTCAAGAAGGATCAGAAGCCAAGAAGTGACTTCAGTATTGAGTGTATTGAATAGCTGAAAAGAATGGCGTCCACATTGCCGCAAGCGTGTTTAGTTGCAAACCTGAAATCAAGCTATGAGAATAGAAAGACACTACAATGATACAGACATGTATCACAGTTGCAATCAACTTTCTATCTTTTCTGAGTCTTTGGAGTTCTGTGTATGATTTTGTTGAAGGCAAAATCATCTTGAGAGGCTAGGAAAGAAGTGGTAACAAGAGATGGTAGCACTTGACTTAAATTATAAACTTACACTAATAAAGCTGAATGGAGCAAGAGCATCCCTCTAGTCAACCCAGGACTATTGGCATTATAGATATTGTTGATATCAATTTATGTCTTGTAGCCCTTGTAATGTTCATTGAGAAATCTTGTTTTACCATTCACATACACCTTAGATCACTTCATAGATATGTGGAGAGTTCCTCTAAGTTAACCATAAATATCTTGCATAATGCAATTATATGGACACGTCCTACGAATTCGTAGAGAGGCGACAATATACAGAGCTGTTCATATTCGGATACAAATCTACTTTTCAGAAGGATGGGAGACTGTGAGAGACATATAGCAGGACTTTATTACTTGTCTCTAGTTAAAAGAGATGTGGCTTGATTCCTTTTCCCCTGGTATGCACTAAGAAATGGCTACTCGGGGGCAAGGCATAGGATATTATTCTCAAAAAAAGTCAAAGCCTCACAGGATACTGAGTAATAACATCTGCAATAACTCTTTGCAGTCAAACTCAGACAAAATCTAGTTAGAAATCAATCCTAGTTAGAAGTCAAATCCAGCAGTCCTTCTTATGTTCAGATAGTTTGCATCCTGATTCACCAGAAAAACAATGGAATATGGATATATATGACAAAAATAAGACAGAAAAAAATTTAGCGGCCGGTCAGATTGATTTGGCAACGGATCTACCCAGCGAAGTAGATATGTCATGAAAGTGTGAAATTTTGAAAACAAAACATGACAAATTGATTAGTGTTATGCCATTCTCACAACAATTTCTCAACATATGTATGGAAAAGGTATTCAACCATCACTTCATAGGCCTTCTCTGTTGGGTGAAAGCTGTCCCAGAATACATACTTGGTGTCATCTTCGCAGGTTGATGCTGTCAGGCTATTGCACAAAATTGAAACCTCAAAGTTGCCAGTGCCACAACATCCCTTAGATGACTCCTCAAACCCTGCAAAAAGGAATCCAAGCATCACCACTGACATTTTAAAGTGTGAAGGGGAGAAGAATTTGATAGATTTAGTTTACCGTAATTCTGGGGATGCTGAATAAGATCGAGAAAGATGTCATATATATCGACGTAGCCGATCTTCGTGCATCCTAATTCTTCATGAAATCTTTGGACCTGTTTCCTTAGCTTGGAGTTAAACAATAATGCTGCTTGGTTGCGAGAAGGATCGCAGTCCTTTTGGAATTCACCAGCGAGAATTCTTTGTGATGGTAAACATCCTAGGGGTGGAATTCCCACAACTGCAATCTTTCGTGCACCTAGTTGGAATAATTGCTAGAAGACTCCAGGAAAGATGGATGAGTATTTGATTAAAGGAAATAAAAGATGAATACAATGCCTATGACGAGTATAAGAACTCACAGTACAACACTATGATCAAGAGATCTTATATTATCTCAAGTAATCTTGGCAAATCAAGTGATCTTAGTCGTAACCATTACTTGAACACACTGAAACTTCTGAACAACACTCTTGCAGGAATTGTAAGCAAGACTATTGTCATTGTGTATTAAAACAGTTTGGATATAATACTTCTGAACAGGATCTGTTAGACCTTTTCAACTAAACTGTATTTAATTGAAACATCATATTTAGAAATCAGTATTTGCGTATCTAGCCAAAATTTCACAAAGGGTAATTGCATCCCTAATGTTTTCTATAAATCTCCATTCGCTATATAAGTTACTCTATATAGTAACTGAAGTCCATGAAATCCAAGTAATACTTGTTGTACCTTAGAGAGTAGTCAATGCATTGTGTGCTACTGTTTTTGTGGTTCTCTAAAACTTCAAAGCACCTGCATACTTCTGAATACCAAAGTATCCATAAAGCCATCGCTTTGTTGTGCTTACTTCCAATTACTTAGAAGACAAGAATGCGATTCCAAAAGTAACAAATTCACAGATAACCATTTGCTTGATTGACTGTTTTGAAATAAAACCTCACCTCAATAAAATCAGAAGCCTGCTGGATTATGAAGTCCGCATATGATTCAATATCATACTGTAGCCTTCTAACCTCTGTGATAAAGTAATTATTTGCAATGTCATCACTTCCAGCACACACTATGAATAGGCTTTCAGCTACGATAGTCGCAGTTTTCTCCTCTCCTGCGATCTCAGTAAGTTTGTCTTTGTATTCTTTGAACAGATCCAGCTGATCCGACATCGAAAGAACCGACTGAAAAAAAATAAAATATATATATATATATATATATATATATGTTTGTAATTGAGAAAAGAGAGAAAACAACAGAGTATGACACAAGACAAAATCAATAACAACTAAGAGATTGGAGATGGTACCGCCAGGACCGGGGTAAGGGGGTCATAACCTGTGCCGCCTGAAGCAAAGGTTACTCCAGTAAGGATGTCTTCAGGTGTGAGGTCAGTTCCAAGATAAGATGGCACCACTTCCTTTATACCAATCTGTGAAGCTGCAAATGCTTCGTTTAGCTGATTAATACGTAATTTAACTGCGACATCAAGTATCGACTTATATACATGCACAACATACGCACAACATCATTTCTTTGTTTTCTTTACAACTTATGACCAATTTCATATTTGCTTAGCAGAAGATTCAAGATCTAGTTAGTTAACAGGTCTGCATTGAATGGCACATCCTTGTTTAGATAAACAAACAGAGAGTTACCTACAAAATCTGGGGGAATTCTTCCATTAGAGAACCTCCCAGTGGGCTGCTGGTCCACAAAATCCTTTCCGTAAGGAGGGAAATTGCATTTGATGAGGGTAAGGATTGCATTGTTATTGCCCGTGTCCACGATGGAGTCGCCAAACACGAGCACCGCTGGAACTACCGGCCGCGTTCTATTACTACCGCCGCCGGCTAGTAACGGCTGAAAGAAACTGAGCAAAAACAAAGTCACTGCAATGCGCGAAGACAAGGCGCCACTTCTCGTCCTGACATTCATCATTGCATTCCTTTCTTCTTTCTTCATTGACAACTACTGTAACTGAGAGACGTGAGAGGTAAAAGGAGCTAGACCAATCATAGAAAAAGGACAATAGTTCCTTAATCATGTGGGTGAACAGTACTGCGAGCAATAATTCATCCACATGTTAGTGTTTTGTTTTGGAGACACGAGAGCTCTCCTGGAGGCCTGCATCAAACTTGTGTTTATTTAGATTGGTTGGATCTCTTGGTTCAATTTAAATTGGCATTAGAATATGGAACGCATGGTGGGTTATTAACCATTTAGTTGTTAACCAGAGGAAATGATCACATGATGCCATGATGTATCATCATAAGACTGTCAGGTAGAGATGATAAAGATGATCGCAGCTTTTTAACCGGATCCAATCTCAAGACGTGAAAAATCCGACATATATATATATATATATGGATTCGGATTCAAATACCTGCCAGTCTGTGCCTGTGCTGGTGGATTCGGAGCTTCGTCAAGTCAAACGGACTACGGTCTACGTATAATTTTGACAGCCAAGGTATTCGATGGCGGAGCAGCGCGAGTAGGTATACCGCGAAGTACGCGACCACATCCTCACTCCACAAATTAAGGCGTCTAAAGCAAGCAGCATCTTTACTCCGCTTTCGTCGTCGTCTTGCCCAAATTCGAGAGCGCAACAATGGCGGACTACGTCCCTCTTAGCGGAGGCAGTGGAGAAGATGATGAACGGCCAAACCCCCAGCCCACGGGAAGACTGCGGCTCCGCTCTCTCGACGTCTTCCGAGGCCTCTCCATCGCCGTAAGCTGTCTCTCCATCTTCATCGTCATGGTTTATTGAACTGGTTATGATCCCGATGATAGAAGTCTTCGGTTTGCGATTTGAGCTCTGGTGTTCTTGTTCTTGAAGTCAACCCGTACTGTGGGAGCAATGTTGCAACTTAAATCGCAAGTTGATTAGTGTTTACTTCAATCCTCAAGTTGATTAGATTTTATTCTGGAAGCATATTTCGCACATCAGCCATCCTAAATTTAGTTAAATCCCTACCTTATATCCTATGAACTTGAAAATTGATAAGAGTAGATATTAGATAGACCTCTCCATCCTCCAGTAGGCACCAGTTTTTTACTGGTTATCTAGTCGTAAATGGACCATGCTTGCCATGTGCATAACTTATTTTCTCATGAGAATGAAGTTTCTGTTGAAAATGGCGTTCGAACGACGTCCAGCCGTTCGAACGATATGGAGACGTTTGAAAGATGTTCGGATGTTCGAATAACCGAGAGTTTAGAAGGGGCCAGTGTTCGAAAGGCGTTCGAATGGGTTACCATCAGTGCACCGACGTTCAAAACGCCGTCCACCCGTTGGAATAGTTTGTAGAACGTATTTGTAGTGGTGCACGAGTGTTTGAACATCATTCACCCGTTCGAACGGCATACAGAATGTGTTATCAGCAGTGCACGAGCGTTCGAACGCCGTTTAAACAACCCGTAGTTTTTTTTTTTTCTTTACCTTCAAATCAAACCCTATAAATAAATAAGTTGGGTTTTAGGATTTGGTTTGAGAGCAAGTTGCAAGAAAGAAAATGTAAGAGACTTTTGCATGAGGAGAAGGCTCTATAAGAGAGCACTTCTCTATTGTATTTGTGAGAGATTGGAGAGGGAAAATCCTTTGTTTTTGTATCTCTATTTGCATTCGATTAGTGGATTGAAGTTTTGCATCGCCCGTGGATGTAGGCACATCGCCGAACCACGTAAATCTCGTCTCCCGTTTTCTTTTCTTTGTGGTTTGCATTTATTTTGGAATCATTATTTGTGATTTGATTAGGTATTAGAAGATCTCTATATCTAGCATTTTGATTATAGATTTTGCATTTAGTATTGATATTAGCTTTGCTAATATTTGATTTACCCTAATTTTTTGCTATCTCATTGGATTTGTTTGTGGGTGTTTGGGAATCGTTTCCGTTGCCCTCCACTTTTTTGGATCGCTAACACAACAAATTGGTATCAGAGCATAACAGTTTCCATGCTGCAGAAAGTGAATTCACCCTTCTTCATAATTCTTCTGATTACCATTGTTTTTTTTTTTTCATTTAAGTCATTTGTCACATTAGGTACTTTATGTTCTGATGTATGTTGATAATACTGACTTATCCGAAAATTAGAAAACCCTTGCATCAGTTTAAATTTTACATGATATAACATTGTATTGCATGAGATGAATTCGTTAGTTAGTGATATTCCTTTTATCGTAGGTAAGCATATCGGTACACAATTCTGGCTAGACAATTCCAGTGTTATAAGATCCATTAAAGACTTCAGATACCTCAATGATGGTTTACTTTTTGTTGTTACATGTATTATCTTGCAATGCAGCTATTGACAAGTTTTTTCATGTCTGGCCTCTTTTTGAACATACCATTTAGAACAATTTTAGGTAATGTGTAAAATGATTTGATTATTGACAAGCATAAAGTAAGGTTGGATACTTTTGCACAATCTATATGAGAACTATGACTTGCCAATCTATATGAAATCTATTAATTGTTAATGTAGAGTACATTTAAAACCTGATCATATGTGTATTAAAGTTGAAGGCTGGTTGATGATAATGATTATTGACAAGTTTATGCATTGCAGCTTATGATATTCGTCGATTATGCTGGATCTGTACTTCCAGTTGTTTCTCACTCACCATGGAATGGTGTGCAGTTGGCAGATTTTGTGATGCCATTTTTTCTTTTTATTGCTGGAGTTTCTCTTTCATTAGTTTACAAGGTACCTAAAATGTCACTTATGTTTAATTTCATCGTATAATCTATAGCTATCTCTCTGATGATATTTGTCAGCTATGCTCTTTCTATTGTGCCACTCTTCGCAATCTGACATTGTTGCATCAATCTTCCTCTTTCTTCTTTTTTCTTGTAGCTTTATGTCCCTTGTTTAAAAGGTACCTCTTAAATGTGTTAATAAACATGTAAATGGTCACAATCACTTAAGATTCAAAGTGCTTGCAAAAACTTTATTTTCTTCTTTTCTGGAAAAAAAACTGTTTCCCTTCATTCTTTTCCTTTTATAAAGCAATTCCTTTTTAGCACTTATCAGTGTCATGAGTTGCTATATCTGTATGTTTTTCATGAACTTCAAAACCATATTTAGCGATCTCATGATCTCGCATTAAAATATTAAACATGCAATGGCTGAAAGAATCTTTTCTACTTGCTTTCAGAAAAATTCTAATAAGCTTCAAGCAACTCATAAGGCAATTTTGAGGGCAGTAAAGCTCTTTATGCTTGGCATTCTTCTTCAAGGTATTAAGCTCTAACATAACAAAATATTTATTTGTTCACTTAGTTTCTACAGAGACATAATTGTAATTGTACATTATTCTAGTTTTCAAGCTTCTTGGGAAATTGCATGTCAGCATGTGCCTATTCTTTATCATACCATTGTATTTTCTTGTTTGACTTGTAAGTACCAAAACATCAACATTTTTTTTTCCAATAATATGTATAAGCTAAAGAACAATCCTTATTCTTTATGTTGAGAAAGCTTCTGGAAGAAGTAACTTTATTCTGCGCTTTGCTGTCAGCATGATCCTGACCCTGTAGAAATTGGTTCCAGAACTTGAGTAATGCAGCATCAGAGAGCGGTTTTCTTGAATCTATATCATCAGTTGGTTGGTTGAGTTATCAAATTTGAACAGATACAGTTTTTGCTCCTGAGCAGGGGATCAAGCATCCAACAGTTCCTCATTACATAGAAAGAGGAAAAGGAGGAAAAGGATGAACAGGCTTTGATGTGGAAGTTGCCATATAATAGTCAATTACAACAACGTATTCAGTAACATATACACTCAGAGAAACTGGTTAGAGCTACTGAACAAAGTCTAGTCAATATTTATTGTTTCAGAAGACAAAGTAATAAGGGGTTTAACCTGATTACATAGTTATGTGCCATTATGTCATTCTTCTTATTGAAAAATTGGCATTGTTAGGTTGTGTCTTGTGAGGACAACTTCAAGATTAGAGTTGCAATAACAAAATATATTTACTTGAATGGCGTACACAATGATCTAATACCTTTATTATATTAATGGTAAATTTGGAGGAAAATAAAAAACTTTAAGTGGGAACATAAACTTGTAGGAGTTCACGCTAAATCAGTTAGTGATGAACGAACCTGTATGAGGTCGATCAAATTTGCCCAAAATTAACCACAGTGATCAGTTTATTTTATACAGACATAGGTCTCACAACTCCACAATATTCAATCTTCTTGCTATGTCATTTCTAAAGATAAGACATCTTAGTTGCTTCCAATTGGGTAGTATATACATTTTGGTAATTGCAGAGTTTCTTGTCCTGCATTTTGGACTTTATGATACTTACTTTTTTTGGCTTCCGTAAGTAATTGAAGGGCTTAACATAGTTGTGCCCAACCAAAATTTGACAGCTCAATCCACTGGTCATTCCTTTGAATGACCATTTGGCTGGCTTGCTTAGGATTGAGATCAACCTAAACCAACCTAATTCAATCCTGAGATTTAATATTCAAATGTTAATGGAGCCCAAATATATTTGCATATGCTTACTGAATTTTTGAGTTTCAATCCAAGCCTATCCATTTTGGCCTGAAAATCATCGATTTGAGTTGTTAACTCATTAACAACTCTAAAAGTTTAAGCTGTTAGAGAACTGTGGTTTTAATATTGTATATTCTAACATTCAGCCTTATTTTTGGGCCGAGACATTTTGTTGAGCCCATGAAGTAGAGTTGATTCAAATGAGTGGAGGTTCTATATTTTAAATAATAGATGTGTCTGGTAAGATTCGAACTCAAGGCCTCTGCTCTGATACCATATTAACTCACCAACTTCTCTAAAAAGATAAGCTGCTAGATAATACTGTTTTTTATATTTTATATTTTGACATGAGCAAACACCACTCTATAACCTTCTTGTTTTGGGGTTGCGTAGTTTGAGTTTCTGTCTATTTTGATATCTGATTTTCGAATATATCATAGGCATGCACAACTTACATTGATTTTGGCAAAACCTTCTATTTAAATCATTTTGGTTTCTTTTGTTTCTACAAGTGGAGAATGTTTCCTTTTTTTTCTGGTATACTTATGGCCATGATTCATATTAAGAGCACTAAAATTGACATATTTCCCTATTTTGATCATGCCGAAAATAATCAAGGTCACATTCTTCAGGTGGTTACTTTCATGGCATAAATTCCTTGACTTTTGGTGTAGATCTTGAGAAAATACGTTGGCTTGGTATTCTACAGGTACTTCAGATACACAGTAAACAGCTAGTAAATATTTAATATTTAAATGTCCTTCAGTTTTACATGTGATATGCTAGTCATCATTTTCATTGCCATCATCTTGAATAGATCCATTAATGTTTCTAATTAGAATAAAGAAAGTTAAAAGTACAGTTCCCCTTTTCTAATAAAACAGAAATGGGCATTCTAGTGCACGAGACTCTAATCTTAATCTTGGAAGGGCAAGTTGTGCATAATATTACCCCCAATTACTGGTGGGGCTATTTCCTAGACATTAGTTACCTCACCATGGTGCTAAGTGACGAGCCTTATCAACCTTTTCTTAGGGGGAGTTCTTTTAAAAGAGATATTGAAGGTAGACTTCCTCTAAAGGTCAAGCCTATCTCGAAGGCCTTTCTTTTGGCTTGGTAGGTCTTCTCTTGCCATGTCTTTTCTTACTCTCTTGCCACTATGTGTGCCTAACTTCGGAAAAAGCACAATCTTGTTGAAAGCACGGTTTTCAGTTTCGGTCGATCCTAATCCTGGCTGAAACCAGCTCATTGGCTGGTTTTGGTTGGGTTATAATTGATGTCCCCACTCTCCCAACCCAGCCTTGTCACTCTCTCTCTCTCTCTCTCTTGTCTCTCTTTTTCTCTTTTCTCTTCTTTCTCACCTCTTCCAAGTTTTCACCACTGGCGACCAAGTAGATCTCCAGCAACCTCGACCTCCGGTGACATTCTCCGACCAAAATTCGACAACTTCGACCTTTAGTGGCCTTGGATGAGTTTTTTTCAATTTTTCAAATACAGAGAGAGGGGGGAGAGAGAGAAAAAGAAAGATAGAAAGGAAGAGAGAGATGGATGCAGCAGTAACAGGAAGAGGGAAGAAGAGAGATAGTACACCTACAAAGGGAGAGAAGAAATGGGAAAAAATTAAAAAAATTTGAATTATTAGTTTTGAGTTTTCGGCAATAAAGAATTTGAGAGAGAGGGAACGGGGGAGAAATAGAGAAGAAAAAAAATTAGAAAAATTGAGAGGTAGGGTTTTATTTTTTTATATTTTATTTTGATTTTTATTTATGTTTACTTACAATGAAATTTGAAATTACAGTAAAAAAATAGTGAGATTTGAAATAGCTCCAATGGAGAAGTCATATGATACCGACATTGGGTGACAACAATGCAGCACTAATGGGCAAGATAAAAAATGTGTTAAATGCAACTGGTGTGGAAAGGAAATGAGTGAGGGTGTCAGCCGTTTGAAAGAACATTTGTCTGAAAGATAGAGAAATATAACTGCTTGCACTCAAGTGGTCGTGGAAGTTAGAAAATAAATGCTCGCTCATCTAATAGGCAAAAAGAAGGATAAACAATCTACACAAGAGAGAAAGCTAATGGTTGTGAAGAATTGATGCATTACCCTGTACATATTAATAATGATAGCAGTGAGCAGAATGGGGAGGATGATGAAGAGAGATAGATGAGGAGGGTAATGAAAGAGAGCAAAAATATATATAGAGAGGAGAAAAAGACGAGAAGAAGTAGTGGTGAAATTTTTTAGAAATCTAGATCAATTTATATACAAGGAGAAAGAGAATATGAGGGTAGCAGTTCTACCCCTAGGAATCCTAGTGTTATAGTGGAGTCTGAAAATATTAGATCAATAGATACATATCTTAAAAAAAAGAGATCGTACACAGGCTTCTATCAAGATAACTTTCAAAAGAATTATAAATGCAAAGAAGCACATTAGTAGGGCTATCGATAAATTTTTCTTTTACAATCATAATTTTTTTAATGTAGCTGATAGTCCTTATTATCACGTTATAATGATAGATGCTATATAATCAGTAGGGTTTGATGTTCTACCTCATAGTTCAAATGATATTGTTATTAAATATTTTGACTCAGAAGTAAATGAGCTTCGTATTTATATTAAAACATTTAAATAGTATTGGGATAAATTTGATTGTACACTGGTGCATGATGGGTAGAGTACATAAAACAAAAGAAATATAATTAATTTTTTAGTGTACTCGGGCATAGAAACAATATTTCTGAAGTCTGTGGATGCTACTACTTATTTTAAAAGTGCAGATTATATTTATTAGTTGATGAATGAGGTGGTACAAAAAAATAAGTGAAAATAGAGTAGTCTAAGTGGTTAACGATAATTAGGCTAATTATAAAACTGTTGAAAATTTACTTATGATAAAAAAAATCTCATTTATATTGGATGTCATGTGTTGCACATTATATTAATTTCATATTAGATGATATTGTAAAAGAGTCTGAAATTAATATGGTCATACATAAATGTCAGATGTTGACAAATTTTATATATAATCATGATTGAGTTCTATATTTATTTAAGCATATTACTAGTGGTAGGGAGATCATCAGACTCGACCTCACTAGATTTGCCACTCAATTTTTAGCATTGAAGAGCATCATGCAATACAAGGATGATATTATGTGGAGTGGTTTATAAAAATTAAGAATACAAAATCTAAATATAAAACTCTAGGTGAAAATTTAAAGAATATGATTTTCAAAAATGCATTTTGAGATAGTATTACTATTGTCACAACTGTATTTAAGCCTCTTGTTAAGGTATTATGACTTGTAGATAGTAATGACAAATCTAAGATGAGTTTTTTATATGAAACAATAGACATAACAAAAAAATCAATCAAGAAAAATATTGGAAAAAGTTATAAGAAGTGGTGGAAGACAATTGATTCCAGATGGAATGGATGACGGAGGTATACATGTTGTTGGTAGGACATGCTTTTAATTTACTAATTTACTTTTATTTATGAATATTTAAAAATTTTGAATGCTTACAAATTTTACATTTAGAATTTCTACAAAGTATTTTCTTAATCTAATATTTGAATTTTTAACAAATGTCAATAATGGCGCTGAAGTCTAATTGGGAGTTAGGAAAGGTAATCAGTAGGCTAGAGCCTGACATTCATAAACAAATCCTTTGAGATAAAGAAGTGAGTTATAATTTAATTAAATAATTTTATTATTATTTATTTTAAGTTTTAACTTTAGATATAATCGATTTTTTATTAAATATATACAATAATATATTTCTGATTTTAGATGGAGAAATATAGATTGAGAGCTGAGTAATTAAATACTGCTAAAGTTACTGCAGCTATATCTCATAAAACTCAAGTTGAATAGTAGTTTATTTATGGATGGGAGGAGACACTAAATTTGACACCAATAGTAAAAAATATTTTAAGTCAAATTGTATCTTCATCACAGTGTAAAAGAAATTCGATTACTTTCTTCTTAATCTACACTAAAACACGCAACTAATTAATAATGAAAAAATTGGAGAAGTTAGTTTTCTGTCATTATAATATAAGGTTAAGTGACATAAATTTAAGAAGGAAGACGGAAAATGATCAGCTGATTTATTTAAATCATGTTTTTGATAAAGAAGATTCCTTGACTACATTGATTGGAGAAGTAGAGGATGGATTATTAGATGTTAGAGAAAATCTCATAGTTAGATGTCATTCGACAGCAAGAGATAGTACATCTACTAGTACTAATAATAATCTTGATAATTCTAATGATATATTTGATGGTGAGATCATCGTATCTACATTTGCTGATGAAAGTTTAGAAGGCACAGGGATTGAAGACAAAGAAATTGAAGATATATATACATATCAGCGACATTGTTATGAGAATATTACTTTCTATGATTATGGTGCATTGAGTATTTATTGTTTAGGGCCGTCACAAGATCCATACGCTGGTTAGATTCACATAGTGATTTTTATCATCATCAAATATAAGTCACATAATAAGATCCATACAACATGACTAGTACAATGGAATCACTTTCTGGAGCACCAAATTCTAAGCATTATTATTTACAAATTTATGGTGATTATAATGATGAAAATCTCCAAAATTTACGAGAGTCGGCTCATTGTTCATTAAAGTTTTGAATTTTAAGTAAGTTAATATATTGTTAAAGTTTTTAAGCTTCATATGTGAGTAACTTTTTGGTTTCTTATTTTCTTGTCATTTTTTCTAAATTTTTAGAACTTTTTTTGTATTTTTAAATAATATTTAGAATTTTTTGTAATTAAAACATAGTCCGATCCGATAAGGGCGGCTAATACAATCAATATGTATCGTTTTTCCGGATGGCTGATCCCGATACTCAAAACCTTGGTTGAAAGGTTCTACACCACCCATTTCTCTAACGCATTTTTTAGACAAAGACTCTAATTCCCCTAATAGCTTAGCTTTTTCGAGCAGTCTATATTTTGCATCATCTAAAACAGGAGGTCCTAGCTTCGAATCTTGCCATCTTGGTAGTTATCTTATTTTCAGTTCCAAGACCTTCTCATTATTTCAAAGTATGCATCTTATCTCTACTATGAACATGTAGGTTCCAAATGTGACATAAAAGTTAATATTCATTGTTCTCTCTTATCTTACTCTTTCGGATTCGTTTTCTTTAGTTCCTTTTACTGCATATGGAGTCACATTCTTACACATTCAATTTGTCATGATAGAGGATAGCTATTGGCTACATTATTGCTGCTTTATGTGAAATATGGGTTTCAAACATAAAGACAAAGGATTTGCACACCGGAGTTTTGAAGAAGTACTATCTGCACTGGTATGACATTGATAGTACAGTCTTAATTAAGTGCTATATGATTTGCAATTTAGATGCTTTGCATTTATTGATTAATTCAGCATTGCAGCATGATACCGGGCCCAAATACTGCAGCTGATGTAGCTCTGAGTATCTCCTATTTGTAGTACCTAGTAAAAAAGAAATAGCTTGTTTATGTGATTGATGCATTGGTCAAAATCTGGCCAGATAGGCAAATGGCAAACTTTAATTCTCTATATTTTAAATGTTCAGGGGCAAGGTTGCAAAAGGCCATCATTTAACTCAAACTTGACTTAAAAATATTTGTAGTCAACTATTTATAAATTTAATATTTGGAAAGATGTGAAATTCCTCCTCCAAGTCAAGCTCTAGCTCTGTAGACCTCAGAAAGTCTGAACGTACCTTACTCTAGGTACTTGAGCAATTTTCTTGTGTTATCTCCCTAAATTTGGGATTAATATTTAAGTTATATCTAATTTTATGTTATTTATCTACAGGTCTAGGTTAGGTCCATGCTGTTTTTGCTATTTTTGGTCTTGAACCCAGATTTTTATATCATATTTGTTTAGAACATAGAAGAGTGAGGGAGTGAGTTTGACTGTTATGAAATGTTTCACATTAAAACTTTTTCATAGATTGTGTTTAGATCATAGTTCACCAGATTAGTCGATCCCGATCCAGGCCCAATCCGAACTCTCTCTTTCTCTCTTTTACTCTTTCTTCTCACTTTCTTTCTCTCCTTATAATATAATCATTGTTTCTCTTACAGAGAGATCTAGTTCCGGCGAACTCCGACGACGCAGATCTAACTCCGATATATAATTTCTTAATTTTTTTCTTTATTTCTCTCTCAGTTTTTTTTCATTTTTTTCACTTTCTCCTTCTTTTCTTTTCTTCTTCTTTTTCTTTTTTACTGCACCGTGGTTTTTATTTCTTTGTTTGGTTTTCTTCCACTCACTTTTTTTCTAATCTCTTTTTTTCAGCTTTCATTGCACCATAGTTTTTCTTTCTTTATTTTCTTATTTTTTGTAATTTTTTTTTCTAAATCATTAGAAGTTTTCATGTATTTTTAAATAATATTTAGCATTTACGTAATTCTAGGCAATTGATACGGTTGATCTGGCCGATATGTATTATTTTTTCGGAAGGCCAATCCCAATTTCTCGAACCTTGGTTTACACTTGCTAGGTTTGAGTCGTTTGACTATATTTTATCAACTTGTAACATTTTGTACTATTAGGCGGTTATTTTGTTGCAACTTTGAACAATGAAGTATGAACAAATACAAAATGCAAGTAACAATGTGCCATCATCGGCACGGTACGTACCACTGACACACTTTTAACATAGTCATGATAAAAAGTTTATGATATTTAAAAACATTTTTGAGTTTTCGGCACGTTAATCTTTATCTTTTTGTTTTGATTATATGTATTAAAACCTACTTTACAGTCTTTAATTTTTAGATAATTTTTATAGATGATATATTTTATTAAAGATATAGCAATAGTCAAATTTAAATATTATTTAACAATAATATATTTGAACACTTCATAATATAATTAAACACATAATGCTAATTGATAACTACTTAATAATTAAAAATAATATTTGGTTGAATATAAAGTCGCAGAATGACAGGGAGGATCAAAGACTGTATTTGTCAACATAAAAATAACACGAAAATAGTGTGTTGAATACTATCGGTAATATTCAATCATATTGATAGTGATGACTTTATTTGTCAGCACAAAAATAACATTAAAGTTAATTAATGATGATTGATGAATATAGAAAAAAGTTATAAAAAATGGACTCCATATCACCACGGCTCAACATTGGGGTGTGCCACTGGCACACTCCGTGCCGAGTGCCCTGCCACCACCGGCACGGCCATCGTTGAATACAACAATCTCTTTCCTTCACAAATAAGTCAATGAAGGTACCATAGTAACCGTAAATCAGCCAAATGATGGAAAATATCTAGATAATGTCCATGTCAGTACATGCATGATGCATCCCTGTGCCAGCTGTGCACCTCATAGATTGCATGTGCTTAGCTCGATCTGCTTCAACCTATTTCATATAGATTATTTGGCATGAGTATATTCGTCCTATGCTTGCAGCTAACCATCACACTTCGTGGCATTGTGCCATTGACACGAGAATCCTTGTAATGTACTGCCTTTATGTATTATAAATCTTGATATGAAGACCTGGAAGTTTAGTTATTAATACCAAGTTATCCTATGAACAATTCGTAGAAAGATTTATGAAGTGATACAATAGCATAAACAAGGCTAGTGTAAAATAAAATGCACTGAACTACTTGGAATATCTTTTGGTATTTGTGTGACAGTGATAATAATCTTCTGTGATCTTCTTCTAAACAAAATTTACGTGCTATCCTTCGAAATGAAGTTTTTGAATGTTTAATCCATCCTCTTGTTCATTGAGAATGATTTTGCTCTTCTTCATGTCTTCCTTTTAGGATTATTGTACTTTTGCTATCTGCCCTATACTTGGGGTTGTTGTATGGCTTGTATGTTCCAGACTGGCAATTCAAATTGCAGAAAACGTCTTTGAATTCTTATGCAGACGACACTTACATGCCTAAAAATGTAAGTTATCTCAATATTATCTTGATATCTTGCACAATCTTTAGGGTTTAGGGTTTAGGGTCTTGCTATATGGCATTTGATCACCATTGTTAGCTTTATCTGTTTATGCCTTCTATTTTTAGGTGAAGTGTGGAGTGCGAGGTGATCTTGGACCAGCATGTAATTCTGTTGGAATGATCGATCGCTGTGTCCTTGGCATTGAGCACCTATATATGAAACCTGTGTATAAGAACTTGAAGGTTTGCTGGAGAATATGTTGCTATTAAATTGATATCTTTTGCCATGTATATTGACAAATGTCCTAAAACATAGGAATGTACAGCTTCCAAGGATGGGCAAGTTTTGGATACACCTTCATGGTGCCAAGCTCCATTTGATCCTGAAGGAATTCTCGGGTAAATAGTTCTGCTCATTTTATAAGTCCAAATTATGCATTCATATATACTCCCTCTCACTGACCCAAAGTCAGATCTGTAGATTAATGTAATAATTTGATGTTATTTGGCAATACACTGGTCCAATTCACCCATTGAAGAAAATGATTCCGGTTACAGAATTTCCCCACTGATATTGTGCAGTGCTGCTTGCTTATGCAGTGGTGTATATGTAATTAGATACTGTTGGACTAATTAATACTTTTTTTTCTTCACATAGAGACACCTACCATATGATGTTCACATCCTTTACCATACTTCTATTTGTTTTTCCCAAGTATAATAGGTACCTAGTTCTTTTCCTTTTTGCTTCCTTTACAGTTAAGTCTTTTATTTTCAGCTCCCTGATGGCAGCTGCAACTTGCATAATTGGGCTTCAATATGGCCACATTCTTGTTCAATATGAGGTATGAGATGAAGTTTGACATAATTGTAAGTTTACAACCCCTTTAAGTCATATTTGGGGAGATATTGTCAAAGCTTCATTTTGGTTCAATGATGTGCATTTGTTTTGCTTGTCAGAATCTATTATAAGACAACATTAGCAGTTTGCTAGCAATTAGCCAGTAGTATCTTGTAATGCCTACATGCTTGAACCCTTTGCTACTTGTCAAGCAACATTTCTAACCCCGTATCCCTCTTAATTATAAATTAACACTTGGTTTCTTTCCAAATCACCACTTAATTCCATATGCATGTGCCTATGTATATTACTAGCATTATTGTTATGCTTAGTAATAGCGTTCACTCTACACCTTAAGGAATAGTCCAAATAATGCGGTCCAAAATTTCTTCTATAAGATTATCTATAAGGATGTGTGTGATTTACTATCTTGCTAGCCAGTCAAATTAAGTGTGCAAACCGTGGTTGGCTCAAGGAGGATATATCTACTTTTAATGCATCATGGGAGAATAGGATAGTGGATTAGCTTATGTGAACATATTGATAGATCAGAGTCCTAAAACTCAAATTTAGAGAGAGAAAGAATAGTATTTGCTGCTCTAGTTATATTCCATGTTTATTTCTAATCAATATGTAATGCATGATTTCTGCCTATTGTGAAAAGGTTACAGTGATGCTTTAACTAGAGTATGCCTTAACTCTAAATGATCTCATTCCCGATTCTAGACTCATATATCAATGACTCAATAAGAAGTCCACTTTTAATTTTTTGAATATTAGGGAATAATATACAAAGAAAAGGTAAAAGATTAGGAATGAGGTTAAAGAGTAATGAGTGCCTACATAAGATTTTCTTCTGTAAAATTTGAAGTCTTAGCCCCTATACTCTCAATAAAATAGTCAAATGGAAGTGTAAATACCTGAAAGGGTTGTGGAGAGCTTGTTCTGGAGTGGGGAAGACCTTGTAGGAGAATCAATATTGTGAGAATACGGTAGGAAAAGGCATTTCATTTTCTCAACCTTGTGGAGAGTAAGGGCTAAGAAGAGTGGAGGAAGAAAAATCAGAGAGTGGGGAACAAAAGGGGAGAAAAGATGCTGAATGTTCCGGGTTGGTTGGTTAAGTTGGACGGGTTAGGGTTGGTGTGTGCAGAGATGCAGAATAGTTTGAACCCAGTATTAAAATAGTAATTTTTCATTAAAATAATATTAAATAAAAAGTCACTTTCTTGTATGATCTTAATTTGCAGACAGATTAATCTTTCTTGGGTCAACAATTCTTCTGGTCTGATAGAGGATGTGGACATGCTCAATTTTAACTGGCCTGAAACACTTTTAACTTTGTTGGCTACTTAGTTTCTTCAAACTATTTACCTGTCTTGTCCTACCAATCTATACTTGCCTATCTCTATATGCAGAACGTAGATCTATCCCGAGCATGTGTCAGGTGCATGCTGGAACTTCAAAATTGTGCATTCCATACTTCCAATAGCTTTCTAGTCATATTTTTGTCCTTTTCCTTATCATTCTACTTACCAAACTGTTCATAGATAATTTAGTAACATATGATGCCCTGTTTGTCAATAGCAATTTAGTTTCGAATAAGACATTGGTCCTCTTTCTGTAGTATTATAACAGTGTGGAATGTGATATTCAATGTATACTGTTACATTGATTATGTGATCTTCTGACCATATATCTGTTTATTCCTATTCTTCATGATGTTCCTTTCGATCTATTGTTCCTCATTCAGTGTATTCATTAACTTCACTTCTTTAGTAGAAAAGCTTGTTTGCTCTTTCTGATACATCCTTTTGTTTTTTATTCTGTTGATCTTTCCTAGGATCACAAAGATCGTCTTCTTCACTGGTTATGGCTTTCACTGTCAATTTTTGCACTTGGGTTGCTTCTAACCTTTATAGGTATGTACTGAACTTAGCCTTTCAATCAGATAACTCAGAATTCTTGGTTTCTCTTCTCATGCTTACTGGACTGAAACATGCCCCTCTATTTATAGGTATTCCTCTCAACAAATCACTGTATACAACTAGCTATATGTTACTAACAACAGCTGCAGCAGGATTCACTTTTTCTGCTCTTTATTTACTGGTAAGGTCAGACCTTCATTTGACAAGTTGAAGCTTAAGGTTTTATCATCTAGGAAGTAAAGTTCATTCTTGATGCTTGGAATTTTGATGCTTGGCCTCATATTCATAACACATGTTTATATGTTCCAAGAAAATGCATTGGCTGAAGTATATTGATTTTTAAAATATTTGGGGCACTACATACTGCATAGACAATATATCAGAAAGGCATGCTCTTATATACAGATATGCCTTTGTCTTTAAGTTTAATAATCTCAGAAAATTAACTAGTAGAGCAGGTCCGTCCTGCTGTGCTAAAAGGAGGGCTAATTGGATTAATTGACTTCTGAATAATGTTACGGGATACTTTTGTGGTGCCAATGATCTTGCAT
Organism: Typha latifolia; assembly: GCF_019914945.1. Classification (NCBI taxonomy): domain Eukaryota; kingdom Viridiplantae; phylum Streptophyta; class Magnoliopsida; order Poales; family Typhaceae; genus Typha; species Typha latifolia. Next base: position 5,366,344 of record NC_133086.1, on the reverse strand, counting down.
AGTAGAAGTAACTAGTTGTGAAAGACCGATGCTTTATGTTAAATAGAAAGCTAAAAATGCACTTCCATCCCTGAATTATGGCCTAGTATCACATTAGGTCCCTGAAGTTAGAAAGGTGAATTGAAAATGGAAATCTAAATTATATAAGAAACATGAGAATTGTGTTGAATGGAAAGTCACTTAGTTGTCCCTAGCATCTTGTGTTATTGAGTTTGTAGATATCCTTGTTGTATTTGAGTTGATGTTTCGTTTGGATTTGTTTCTTTCTGATAAATACAGCTTGTGTTCATGTCCGTGTCATCTTCATGAGCCAACTCTCATTCTAATTGTAAGATTACTTTAGCTAGCACTTAAGCAAATAACTGGTTAATCCCTTAACCCTGTGATGCAGCACCAAATATTTGTTTCAGAAGGTATCAATTTTCTTGTTTACTATATCTTTCAACTTTCTGGCCATGTGCTAACAATTAAAATCTTGCTTATGCTTGCCATAGTAAATTTCATACACATTTTAGGGAACTTGACAAAATAAATAGGACCTGGACTTTTGAAGAGCTAATAGTGGCTTTGTGATGAAGCATTTCTTCAGAAATTGCAGACAACTATTCATCACCATGTTTTTGTGCATATCCCTAGGGCTAGGTGATTTTTGACCTGCACCACTTCAGAACTCATTGTCCTTTTAAGCATGTTGTTGTGGATCCTATTACTACTTAGATACATTCAATTTTCTCATTTTGCTGCTTGCTTTATGTGTTTGTTGTTGAATGTTTCAGGCCTGTTTTTCAATATTTTAATTCAACTCATACAACTTTTGTTAATTAACATAAAACAATCTGAAGGACCCTTGCAGCTGTCTTGAGTAGGGTGTTTTCTGTAAGTGAAAAATTCAGAGTTCAAATGAAAAAATTCAAAAGACAGGATGTAAACAGAAGAACATATATGGCAGTGTGCTAAATGGAAAAACTTCCCTTTATTTTGTGGCTGAAAGCTGCATGGTTTTTTGTTGGAGCTCTTAACAGTATGGTATGTTGCCATTCTTGTACCATGAAGCATAGATAATACAGATACAGATAACCATTAATGGATTCATTCACATCTAGTGTTATGAACTTCCGATGCTGACTTATTGAAACCTGCTTATGCTTATCTTACTCTGACATATTTGCATGTGCTAATAAAAAGATATTTTATGGTACAGAGAAAGCATTCAGAAGTTAATAAGGCGAAACCTTTTGCATGTCTAAAGTTATAGTTACAACCTTCTCTAACTGTAGATTTAATGCCTATCTTCGTCTTCTTACACCAATTACCTTTAGTGATTATATTTCAGCAGTTGGACAGACATTATAACTTTATTTGTGAACTTGCCTCTCGCAGTTATGAACTTCATATGATATGAAAATCACATTCTGATATGATTGCTCATATTTTAGTGAAGGCTTCACTGTAAAATTTAACTTGGAGCAATTTACTATGGAGTCTTATTGTTTCTTCTCGTGCTTTTCTCTTCTGTGTATTGGATAATGCAGTTACCATGTATTTGTTGCTTCTACAGGTAGATATTTGTGGTCACAGGTGTATGACTTTTGTGTTCGAGTGGATGGGGAAGCATTCTCTTAGTATCTTTGTTCTCGTGCCATCTAATATAGTTGTGATTTTGATACAAGGGTTCTACTGGAAAAACCCAAAAAATAACATTGTAAGCCCCACTCATATTTTTCTTTTCGATGAACCTTTAAGCCCTGGTACTATTTTGGTGTATTTTTTATTGAACTTGCTTTATAGATTGTTGGAAGGTGAGAGAAGGAAGTTCTTAGTTTCAAGTTTCAACTGCTTCAAAACTTCACCTAGGGAAAAAAAACAGGGTGCAGTTTATCTTTTGTACTTTGCAACTTTGGGAACATCTAGTTTACACTTTATTATCATCTCATCTATTTCACTCTTCTAACCAATATCAAAGGACATCGGCATCCAGCAAAACTGCCAATACTTTAAAGATGCATTCAGTATCTCATTATACTAATGTCTTTCTCTTATGTAGTTGGTTTGTTACATTCCATATGATTTCAGAAAGCTTATTGATCGGATTACTATCTCTGATCTGGCAAAGATAGTACATATTACTACTTCATCTTGGAAAAAATGAAAAAGAAAAACATAATATGAGAAAAAGATGAAATCTTAGAGGCTGCTTGGATCCTAGCTTCTCATACATAAGTGAACATGATAAATGGGTGGAGGGAGGGAACTGTTAAATGATAAATCCATCCTCGATTTTCTATTCTAGAATTCAAACTCCCAACTGATGGATAAATTCCATGTCTCTGTATGTTCTGAAATTGCAAGATCTTTTTTCCTTGATCCCATGAAGTCCATGTTGTTTGTAAAGTTTTTCTTCCCTGTATGATCTCTCAGTGGGTAAGGGAGGTCATGTCCTAATAGACTCTTAATAAAACCAGGTGAGTTGCCGGGACCTCTTTACCAATAATAATTTTCGTAGAAACACAATATTGGAGATTTCTTTTGCTAAATCCAGGATAATCTTATAAGTCATAATGGTTTATACATTGGCAGGCTTCTGATCGCATATCAATGAAAAGATATAAATAGTGTTGCTTATATATGTATACTTTTATGTACTTGACTGTTATTTATTTAATTTATTTCACAAGTAAGAGTCTAGGCTATCTTTGAATTTGCTATTGCTAGGATATAAATATTGGGAAGTGGTAGAATATAAAATATAAAAACTATCGCTCTTTAACAACTTAAGCTTTTAAGATAATTGGCGAATTAACAGCTATGAATAGTCAATACTTGTATGTCGCATATGATATTTGCATCAAATCATATTGTCAACTTCATTGAGCTCTTTCATCTAATTTAGTAGCTTAATATTTATACTTGGTTTCTTTTGATTTTTTCTTTTTTGCTTTGTGTCACTTAATATCTTTATAATCTGTGCAGTTTTAGGCTTTTAGCTGTCATAGTTTCATCTCAAAATGTAGCAGATAAAAGCAATTGCTGAAAGTTGGTTAAGGAAAGAAATAAAGAAAAAATTCTATATGCCGTACTTAAATGTACTTTAACATGCATATAGTATGCTATCACATATGTGGTATATATGCGTAGTTGCATACAAGCATGCCTATATAGTGACAAATTTGAAATATATTAACTAAATTTGGTCTAAAAGGCTGTCACAATAAACAAGGATCTGCATAACATATAAGTTATGTGGACACATTTGTGGGTGCATATGTACTCGATAAATGTATATAAAGCAAGTTGCAAACAAAGAGAAATTAAAGATCTTGAAGTAAATCATGGAAGAAAGACCCTATTAGGCCATGTGCAGCGCCTACATGGGTTAGCCTATGAGAGGTCACTTTCTGCAGTGATCAAATTTGTGGTCATTAGACCACAAAAAATTTGATTACATGTACTATTGTAGTACAGCAAGACTCATTGTTCACTTTTATAGTTGCACAGAAGTTATTCCAGAATCTTGACTCTTTCTTTGTGCTATTATTACAGGTTCATTGGATTGTCTCAATCTTTCTAAAAAATTGACAAACATGAATGCCGATTTTTTATTTAGAAAGGTAATTCATAATTCCAGACTCATTATCTTTCTTATGCAAGTTCTATAACTTCCTACTAAGTGTGAGCATATCTTTTAATGAAAAAGCCATTACAGTATGCTGCTAGGAGTATGTAGTTCGTTTATTGTTAAACCTATTTTTAAAATGGCTAAATTTGTTTTTATTATTTCATGATTGTCCATCAGTACCTATTGCTGGAAGTCACATGGAATTATATATCAAGATTGAAGGATTCATATGAAGAAAAGGGTTGGGTTTAAGCATTTAAGTCATCTGGATTCAACTTGACATATCAGTTCTGGCCTTCTGGGTTATTATTTGGCTTTATTTGTCCAATTATTGGTGTCAGAGTGACCAATTTGGCTTTACTTAATTGTGCTCGCTCCGAGCTTGCAAATAAGGCATTCGTTGTCTGGTTTGGTGGAGTTGCTTGTGTTGTTTTGCATCATAGACTTTTGTTCTACATCATAGACATGTTTAGGAGACCTATATGGCTAAAAATATTAGATTGCTAAACTTGTAACGGGTTTAACAAAAAGCTTGTAATGGAAGGACTACCTCCTTTTGAATTAATTATTGGGCCAAAGGAGAATTTAGCCAAGGATTGTGAGATATTAGTAGGAAACTTGAAAAGCTAAAATCTCGCTTATTTCTCCTGACATGCAACCATACTCAGACGGATCAAATAGATCTCTGTCTTATACAACATCTGATTTAGAAATTTGAGATTCACTTCTAATGGTCTATAAGTAGTCCACAATCTAGTTTTGCCTGAGAAATTCAAGTAGATTCAACTTATTCACAGGTGTTATGGGGAAAGACTCAACTGGTTGAATGTGCAACCTTTAAACTGCTTCCATTCAACTTACGTGCCCCCCTAGATAATTCTCTTTTTTTTTTCTAATTAGGGGCATTCTAGTGAGTACTAATTTTCGGGTAGTTCACATATTGACTATTCCTGCCCCCTCTATTTACCTTTTGTTCCTTTTCCTTCACCCCCTGCTAGCTCCTTTGCTGGATCTTGTTGCTCTCTTATGCCCCTATCTGTTGTCATGCAGAAAAGTGGCTTATTATTACTTTCAATTCACTGTACAGAGTGCACACTCCACTCCATTGGATTGTGCCTGTATACTTATGATTGATTGAGGTCAAATGCTAATGGACACCAGCACTTGATAGTGCTTAATTACAGAAGGAGATTCATCAAGCAACTTCCTGTCTGCAGTTCATAGTTTGTGCAAGATGAAGCATCAGCGATACTAAGGAAGGGATTGTAATGTACTCATATATATTTGCTATAAAAAAAAAGTGAGTTCCGAAATAGCCCTGGCAAAGAGACTACTCACGGAGAAGGTAAAGACATGTCAAACTCTGGTAATTCTATTGATCATCTTCTGACACATGGGATTAATCTGGGGAACGTCAGGTTTGCCTTGTCGATCAATTTCAATATTAATGTAGCCTAAGATGAAATTTTTGCATATGTTCCTCGGTATATGCAGTATTCGTAAAACATCATCTAAATAGTGTCGTTGCAATGCATACCTTGTCGTGAAGCTAGTTCCATAATCGTTTTTGATTGTCTTTGAACTTTTGTTAGCCTCTCATTTAAAGATCCAAGAAGCCATGCGAGGTAGCGTCCAGTTTAAACAATTCTGTCCTTCTGGTTCAGAGAAATATACACTTTCCTGTGGTGCTATGCATGAAGGGGGTTAAAAAGAACCCCAACTTTCTGATTAATTTTTTCTTTAAAAATGCTTACTCATTTGCTGATTTATAAATTCTCGGATAATGTGACAACACCCTCTTTGCCCCCTTCTTCTCAAGCTAATGTACTTTTCATGAAATTATGTAGCTATCAAACGAAAAAGCTGTATTGTCCCCATTGAATCTTTGACTCATGCCTTCCAAGCTTAAGAAACGAGTGTCTATGCTTGAAAGCTTCTATTTTTGTATGGGCTCTTTTTGTTTAAAAGCAAATAGGCGAACCTGCAACTCAAAAAAGATTTGCCTTTGTCAATACTCTGCTGTCTTTCATGTTACATATGTCTGTATATCATGCTTTGGGTGCTTTTATTTTATTTTACTTTACTTTATTATCGTCTTAACTACTGCATCGATAACGGCTGAGAACATGGGCATCAGACTTCGCTTCTCAAAATCGTGTATATAAATATGTCTAGAGAGAGAAAGACTTCAAAGTTGAGTTGTTTTGTGGAGTTTTTGACCAAAATTAGACCCATTATATATATATATTTTTTACTAAAATAGATACACTATGTAATTTTATTATCAAATAGGGTCTAATTTACTGATTAGTATTTTTAAAAATATCGATGATCAGTTCAGGGTCTTTATCGTCAGATAATTTTTATCTTAATTATTAAAAGACAAGTTAAAAAATATATATATATATATAATATTAATTAATTTAATGTTTTAAAATTAAATAAAAGTATTGATTAATTTAGTGTTTTTATTAGGGGTACGGTGAGAATATATAGTTAATTTCGATACTGGGTTATTTTGGTCAAAAACTCCATTTTGTGTACAAAAGGAACTCCTGGTCATGTCACATCCTGTGATGACCGTTTTAGACGGACTGTACGTAGAAAAGAAGTCACAGGTAGCATCCGCAGGCCAGGCCTGATGACAGCATGTGAGAGAGGATACAACCTTGCTCCTTGCATCACCTTCTCTCTTGATGGATGGATCTACTCATATATATCCAATAACCCACTAATCTAATATAGTCCGGATCCGGTATTCATTACCATCAGCAACTCATCAACCTAATGGCCTGGTTTGGATCACAACATTAGGCCCATTTGTTGGATCATCAAACACCCATGTTAGATTTCACTAATCACGGCCCTCCTAATCTTTTTTAAGGCACACCGCACAAGCCATGAGGTGGTATTAAATGGTAACATGCCACTAATTTTTAAGCTTATCCACCTTATCCCATCACACAAGTTAACCAGCATGGAGCACTTGTTAAACTAATGAATGATAAAGGTTCCTTGTTAAGATAAACAATCTTCTTTATCTCCTTAATTTTTGAGAAATATAAGGACAAAACAAACCTCATCTGGATAATAATTCAAAGCTTTATTTTTTCGTACTACTTATCCTCTAAGATTGTATCAGAGCTAAACTATTCGGCTTATATGTCCCTCAACAGAAAATATTTGTTGTGGAACCTAGTCCTAAATTACACTTAAAGACTCTTTAAGCTAGATCTTTATGTTTTCAAGGAAAGAGATTTTCAATGAGACGTTCTGATCTTTTCAGGTTTTTCATCTACTATGTCACATGGCTGAGAGATTTTCTATAGTCCATTAATTTGTTCAGGGATTTATGTGTCACCAAAACAAAAGTTTAGAGGTATTATGTGTCAATAAAACAAAAGTTTAGAGGTATATGAAAATAGGATAGTAGAGTCTACATATCCATATAAATATATATATATATATATATATATATATATATATATATATATATATATATATATATATTCCTTTCTTTTTTTTCTTTTTCTTTTTACAGAAAATGAGTGCACAAGAACTGCTACTAGGTACTGATGTGTACAGGAAGAGGTCGGTGGAAAAATAAGAGAGGCCTATAATATCTGCCATAAAATATCCTGGTTGTTTACAAGGGAAGTTTCCATATTTACACAAAGCATATCCAGAAAAGCACCACTCCTTTGAGAATTGAGACTAGATAGATATAGATAGATAGATAGATAGATAGATAGATAGATAGATAGATTGAGACGAAGCTTCATGGTGTACATGAGAGAAAGACACTTCCGCTAGCTCTTCACTTTCAATTTGGAGCTGATAATGTCCTTTGCAGCAGCTTCCGCTTTATGGGGAGCTGAGCAGCCATTTCCATACGCAGCTGTCCACAATACAACAACAAAATTAATAACATGTATATATGTATATAAATAATATGATTCTTTTATATTTACCTCCTCATACTCTTTCTTTAGCTTCGAGTTCTCCTCCAACAGCTGAGTTGCCTCCAGCTCTAGCTCATTCGTATAAGCCTGCTAATTAATTAACAAGAAGAATTTTTTTAAAATAAAAAATAAAAAATTTACAAAGTTCTTCTTTGTCCCTATGAACATCTCTCTTATAGCAAGAAGCAAGCAGAACATGCAAAACTTAAAAAGATATGAAGTTGATGATGCCTGCTTTCTAGCCCTGGACCGAGCCGCCGACTCCCTGTTCTTAATCATCCTCTTGTTGCGCCCCTCGGCCCGGCCGCAGATGCTGAAGCTTTTGCGGCCGTTGAGATGGCAGCTGCTCTTGTGGCGCCCAGGGCTGAGGCTAATATGAGGGATTTGAGGAGTCAAGGGAAGAGCAAAGGAGGAAGAAATGGGTGGTGGTGGTGGTGGTGGTGCAGCAGCCTTGAAGGCTCCTGTCAGGAGATCTTGGAGGATGCTCCCCCTGGAAGTTATTATGTCTTTCCACACTTCTTCCATTGTGAGAGGAAAATATGAGATAGAGGAGGAATTAGATGAGGAGGAGGAATAGATGAGGAGGAGGAGGAGGAGGAGGTCCCTCCTTGATCTCAGATGGCACAACACACATCACTGTGGCTTGTGGGCCAGAAACGAATAGAATATACTTACTTACTTACTTACTAGGCGAGGAGATTGGCTGCACCGCTGATGCGGGAAAGTCCTTGACTTGGTAACTCTCTCTATCAGAGGCTGACAAGTGTGAAGATGCAGCACGAGAATCCTGCAGGCATGGACGCAGAGGATCTGCTCAAAGATGACTGAGGGAGGGGGGAGTAGAGGAGAGAGTGTACTTGCTTGCTTCCGAGTTCCGATGGTTTGAGTGGAAAACAATGGGAGACTGGGAGTGATATATAATATTATTGTCTGCTGCTCGAATTAAAATTGCTTTTCTAAAAACTGGGTCTACGGACTACAGAGATTGATAGATAGATAGATAGATGATCTTAGCTTCTACTGTTTGCTATTGAGTACAGCCGCGATAATTTTATTTGACCCAATGAGATTGGGGGCGTAAGGTACACACGGTACAGAATCACACTATCAAATGGACCGTCAAATCGCTTGTCCTTGTTTTTTTCTTTTAATCTACTTTTCTCTTTCTCTTTTTTCTTTGTGCTTGCTTTGGATACCTATTCATTTCGTTAGTGGCATTCTGCTGGATGGGGTATAGCCGTATAGGAATAGTATAGTAGGGGAACAAACATGAAGAGGCTTTTGTATAAACGAAATAGAGCTTGTATTCTTCTAAGACAAATGTGACGGGACCCCAGGTGCCAGAATCAATAGACAAAATTTTACACAGCTCTGAGGAAAGGGCGAGTCTTCTGGCCCAAAAATAAAACTACCAATATCTTGAAAGTACTTCGTAGGTATCGACAGTTTTAAGTTAAATCTTACCGGCAATGATTTATATTAACACGTTTTTCTATTAAATTTTTAGTTCTCTCAAAAGAGAATAATGTCGGTTGAGAGAGAGGCAGCAAGGCACATTCAAAAGATTGAACATGGATCAGCTGCCTCGAACGAAGAAAATCGCTTGTAATGGGTATATATATCATTCGACAATTGGTCAGAAAAGATACGGTCATCTAACATAAAAGATAGAGCATGAAACAGATGAAAAGGGATGGACTGGCCTACAAAGACAAGAAAGATGGTGGAAAAGAGAGTTATTGATGTTAAAAGCAAGAAAAGCGAAGATAAAGTTTAGGACGGAAGCAGAAAGCAATCGACAACTAAAATGCATACAATGTAATGAAGAATGTCAAGAATCAGTAATTGTTATTTCAAGCTGTTGACTGAAGGTGAAGTGCAGTTTGTACAGAAAATGTTTAGGAACCAGGAGGACCAGAAAAGACAACTTGAATTCTGAGAACGTATTTGGTTTCATTGGTAGCAGATGCTGATACATATCGGTTTGGCAAAAGATGTAACTGTAATAGTATATGGAGCAAGCTCAGATCACAAGAAAAAAAGAAAAAAAAAATGTCAGCATACAAGAAAGCAAGGTAATTAATTGTAACGATCTGCAATAGAAATTAAAGAAAGAGTATAATCATAACTTATCTAAAATTTCTAACAATCTGTTCCTCTTGACCCAATTCTCTAAGCATCCAACGGCTCAATGCGGTTCCTACTGAAAAAATATATGGTGATACTAGACCAAAAATGCTGGGCATGCCCAGGAGCATTCCCCGTTGAAGAAAACAAGCACGCCAATGAGGTATCAAAAATTCAATAAAAAAAAAAACCAAAGTACAATCAATGCCAAACCAAACTATACAACTCAAAGACTAGAAAACCTAAATAAAAAACTTATTTTGTCATTTTATCTTTTTGTTTTTCTCTGATTTACTCTTTTTCTTTTTCTTTTCTTTTTTTTTCTTTTTTTAAAATTTTTAATTTTTTTTAAATCTTTTATATTCTTCTATGTGAACCAAGATGCCAATGCTAGCAACAACAACGACCTTAGTAAACCATTCCAACAAGTTGCTCCTTTAACAAATAGCTCTGCTAAGCTGCTCTTTCTCTTGCATTCTTCCAGCAAGTCATTCCCCATTCCATTTGGCTCACCACAGTGCCGCTGTTGCTTTGTTCCAGATGTTGATATAAAAGCTACGTAGGATTTTGGCCTGTTGTGCTGCTTGAATTAGAAGCTCCCTCATCCCCTTCTTCCAGACGAACACCATATATGCGGCCAGCCAGATAATCGGGGCTTGCTTGTGTTGAAGACTGAGGGCCTAAAGTAGTACCATACTGATTTGAGAATGGAGGCAATATCCAATTCCTCCAATCAATACGTCTCCTTATTCTCATACCCTACAAAAGGGAACAAAAGAGGAAAAGCAACCAGGTAAGATAAGAATCAAGCACATATTGTTTATAGTAATATTTTGAACACTGAAACTAATCAAAGCCTCAACAAAGTAATTTTGCAATGGATGAATCAGAGCAACATAATGAGGAAAGCTTATCATGCTGTAATTCAATCATAAAAAGAAAAATGAAGAACATATTCTGTGTTTGGTACCTGTACTTCAACTACGGTTGAGCCTCTAACAGCTTCAAGTATAAGTTGTATATTGCTTGTTAATTGCTTGACCTGCATGTTATGACAACAAAAATAAGTTGTAAATTATCTAAAACTGAAAATGCATATGAAAGAAATGCAGATGCCAGAGTAGCCAAGATGAGAAAAGCACTCAGGCTGTAAATGGAAATAAACTATGACAATAAATCTCATTGTGGCCTAATAATTTCCAAGTGCTTATTATATTGAGGTATATGCCTTGAGAAGGATGGGAAGGAAAAAGAATGGCATGGAAAGAAGGTTAGGAAAGGCATGATAGCACTTAATTTAATGATGACTCCTACATTAAATAGAGATGTTGACAGAAAAAGGATCTATATAGGGAACCCAAAATAGTTGGGACTGGAGGATTGTTATTGTTGCTGTACTAGCATTTATGACTTCATACTTTACTCCATTAAGTAAGCATCAAGCGAACTGCATTACTACAGAAGCTATTTGGAATATTTGAGCAATGTGCCCAGGATACCCATCTTTATAAAAGTCTGGATGTGCAGGTTCTATAGTTGTCTTTGTTTCAAACTCAATTATCATAGCATCTTATTCAGTCACATTGCATTCTCTTCATTTTGATCTTCTCTAGATTCTTAATATTTTCTGAAATTTGAAATTTCATGTCAAATCTACTTATGCAAGATCTACACTAGACTATTATATATTTATATGTATCACATGAGTTATCAACCAATATATATTAGTGCCGATCGATACTTTGGTTTTGCCCCTATTTCAGATTGGAAATGGCCGATCCAAATACTTATAAACCAGTACTTCAAACTCCGGAGATAACTATAATCCTGTACGAGTAAATTTCACATGAAATTTGAAAAACATATTTAAATTCTAGAAAAAATCAACATGAAGAGAGTGCAGCATGACCGAATATAATAGAACAAACACATTTAGATCTTCATAAAGCTAGGGCCCTAGGCACACAATTCAATATAACTACATATGAAACAGCAGAAGGACCAAATTTAAAGGTATTAATTATAAAATACTATGTTTGGATGTAGAGAACAAGAGATAAAATAAGAGAAGAAAAGGAGAGAGAGGAGAAAATAATTTTCTCTCTTGTCTGGATATCCAAAAGAAAAAGGAAGGCAAAAGTTTCTCTTTCTTTCTCACTTTCCCTTGGAGAGAAAAAAGGTGACTACTAAAGACTCTTTTTTCTCTCTTTTTATCTACCACTTTGTCGGTCCCCAAAATCCTCTATCTATTAATCTTCCTAAGCTCTCCACTTTTAGATAGAAAAATGTAACAGTCAGAGACCACTTTTCTCTGTCCCTTTCTCCATTCTCTCCTAAGAAAATTATCCGAAAAAGATAAAATCTCTCTCCCCTAAGTTTCTCCTCTTCTCTCTTGTTCTCTTCATCCAAATAGGGTGCAAATGCAGAACTAGCCTGAATGAGAGAAGGAACAGTGATCTGATAAGAAAGAGAGAATGAAAAAGGAAGAATAAAAGAAGATAGGAGTGGAGGAGAGACATAACATATGGCCTAAAGATCATAAATTTGAAACGAGAACTTTCATCAAATAAATTGAAAAACCCACTTCTACAACTGACTGTCAAAACCCACCTCTGGAATTATCACCAACTATCTAAACCTACCTCTACAATAATATAGAGTCCCTTTCAACTTTCAAAAGGTGAAAATCTGAATAACAGGGAAACAGAAGTACCTTAGAATTTTTCCTCTTTTATGTTCCAACCTCACTAACACTATGGCACTACGCAGTAAAGGATCATGTGAAATATTAAAGTCATTATTTTCACTCAACATGTGCTGCAGTTGTCTTTCGACAAAATGCAGAAATCAATCAAATGAGGTTGCAAGAGCATTTCCAATTGCCTGGTATAGAGAATTATGTCATTTGATATCCTGGGTACCAAACTGAACATTTCAGCTCTGTACTTGCTTCTCTTACCACACTCTTTAGTTAGCAAGAAGCAACCTACGACTGCGGTGACCTGAGATATCAAGCTAAAATTAACCAATGCTTGCCTTCGCGAACAGGAAAGATCTTCACAGATAAAGAGGACCATACACATATAACTACAACTGACTAAAGAGAATGAAAAACGCCAAGCATATGCATCTCACAATGTACCATCAAATTTAATTAAACTCACAAAACCAATAGCAAAGGTACAATGATTCAATGAAAGCTATAATTGCTCTAAAGTGCATTACTCTATACATATAAGAAATTGTAATGGCACAAATCAATTGAAGGATCGCATGAATCAACACCTGAATCACATTAATCAGCGGTATACCTGGATGGAAGCTATAATTATCATTACTTAACATTGCTTATTCTTAATTTGGGTTAAACCAACCCAACAATATAAATGAACGAGGTCTACATGGGATCATGCATGTGAATAAATAGAAACATAAAAAATGTATACAAAACCAACAGGATTATGTAGAAATCTACAACACCAATATAATATAACAAGAAAAGACTCTTAAAACCATTATGTTGGATTCAACAGTACAAAAAAAATATTTGTATGTTCAAACTTCAAAATCGCACTCTTAAAGCATTTCCTTAGTGCAGCTGTATCAAGAAGCCTACCCGATCAAAGTAAGCTTCTTACAGCAACAAAATGATTGCAACTTATTGCAAAAGAAGTTTCCGATAAATAAGATTATAATCCTGCTTAGTATAAGAAATATCTGAAAATTATGGACTAGAAAACAGAAGAAAAGGCTTCCTGAACAGAACTATTCAATAGAGAATGTGTCTAATAGAATCCAATGTTCAAACTTTGAGATGAATCTTCACATATAAACTATAACCAAACATATTGAATTATCAACAGCTCAACACTACTTAAAGCATTGTTTCAAGTGCACAGAAAATATATCATAGTATAAGAATCTGATATTAATGATTTATAACTGGTAACCCCTCCAAATCAATGGGTTTGGTAAACAATGTTCAGATACAAATCTATGATCTGCAGTCCTCGTTCTATTCTTAGCCGAAAAGTAAGAGCAGTTAGAACTTTTCTTTGCTCATGTAGCACTATAAATTTTCTTTTGAACATCTCCAAACCATTGCAAGTGATTCTCACATAATTTGTTCTCTATAGGTGCCATCCCCAACTTGTGGTTCACACACTCATTCTTATTCTACTTTTGGTAGTAAGCCTAATCAACATTCACATATCGGTCACATTCAACTCTTGCATACATTGTTTCTTAGCTTTGCAACATGATAAACTAATGTTCAAAAAAAATACAGTGCCTTTAGATCGAAGAGCTATTTGAATTCGTAGGTTTATGATTGTTTATCTGATAGCTCTCACTACCTAATGCATCACTTAATAGCAACACGTCATTTGTTATCATCTTTCCACAAATCTGCAACATTCGCTCACTTGTCAAAGGGTAAATAAATCACAAACAAAGCTGAAAAACCAATCAAATGAAGTATACTTCAACTTTTTCTCCACCTTCAAAACAAGCTTATTCAATCTCAACTTAAGCCACTTCTTCAAATGCAGTTGAAGAACTTTTAGGTTATTTCAGATTGTTTCCTTTTATCTTCAGATCTTAAAAGGAGTATCCTTTAAACTTCTAAAGAGTATGACGAGAAATAGCAAATATTCTAAAGCTAGTAAATAACTGCAATTATACGGTGCCACAAAGATAATGACATTATTCATGATGAGCATTGCAGTCAATTTGGTTATAGCAAAAGACAGTAACAGTTTAAACTTTTTTAACATGTTGCACAAACAATGGGCTACCATTTATGAGAATAAAAAAGCAGGAGGATTAAAATTTTATTCACTACATGAACAATTACAAGTTAAAAAACAATTAGTTTGAAATGGGATGGACGATCCCAATTTTTTAAATCTTTCCATGATTTTTATAAAACGATTCAAACTTACAAGCAAATATTATGATGGTTGAAACAAACAGCATAGTCCCATTATATGGATACATGCATCTGACGTGGAACCTTCCTAAATCTACCTAAAGAGGGTATTTTATCTAGATATAGAGAAAGCAGAAATTTAAAATAAACAGAAGATGCTGATGTCTCCTTCCCGCTGTTCTACATGGCTACTTGTAATATTTCTAATTTGACATATATTGAGCTTACTCTAACAGCCACAGGAATTGGACTCCTAGTCTACATAAGCACTTTCAACAAGATATATATTACCAATATTGCAACATCATGAATTCAACACCTTAAAACTAGTAAAGTAACAAAGAAGAAAAGCAAACAACATAGCGTCATTCTGCAAGATAACCTCCTGGTCTAACACCAATAGCTCATTAGTATTAAATTCCAAAAACAGTTAACGGTTCCCCTCCATGCAAAACCAAAGCCCAGTAGCTTATAACTTATAAAATTCACATTTCCCTAAGAAAGAAAATAAAATGTATAACGCAGAAATCAGGCAGTAGAGCTGAAACTATAGAAAGAATTATCTCACTTTATTGAAATTTGCAATCACAGAAAGTCGAACCCAGCCTTGGTCATCCATCTGCTGCCTCAAGTATACGTCCTTGCACAAATTCTCAGGACTGCAAAGTAAATTAATGAAATCAGATAAGCTAAAGGAACCAACCAAATATCATTACTCAAAGAACAATACACCAATACCTGAAATAGTAATCTATCTGCCTCATCAAAAGATGCTGAAGATCTGCCTGAGAATGGAACACTTGAGGGGCCACAGCCGGTGGCACTTGATGAGGAGCGTAACTCATGTTCCTAAGCTGCTCAACTGGCAGGTGCTGTGGGATGAGATACATAGGATAGGAAGATTCTGACATGCAGATCAAAGATCATTAATAAATCTATTTTCACCACAGAAAGATCAGAACAAACACTGCAACCCAACTTACCAGGAAAGCCCACCGGGCTGAAAAAGGCGGGACTGGGGTAGGCGCGCCAACAAATGGCATCGAAGCAGGCGGAGGTGGGGGCCACTGCTGCTGCTGCTGGGGAATCGGCTGTGCATCTCTATCACTATAATTACGATGAGAATTCCAATCGTAGCCCCCCCTTGCATGATATTCTCGCCGGTTCCCATACCCCCCACCACCTCCTCCACTATTACCGCCCCTGCGGCCACCTCCATACGCCCGATGGTAATTGCCTCCACCATGATGACGCGACGTGTACCCACCACCTCTTGGGCCATGATCCCAGCTGTTACTACTCTTACTAGGAAGATCTGATCCTTCCTTCAGGGAAGGCTCAGCAATGGATTGCTTTTCCTTAACACTCTTATCAGTCTCGACCAAAGCAGGTGGCGATTGAGGTGGCGGGGATCCGCCATTGGCCAATGCACCACCACCACCGTCGTCGCCGAGCCTCGTTGAGTTAAGGTTTGGAGCAGAAGATGTAACCACAGAACCCTGAAATTGGAACGAATCAATCAGCATCACATGAAAAAAAAAAAAAAGATATATATATATATAATTAAAAAAAAGATCAAAATTTTTTACTCGATTCACACCTGGGGAGCGGCGATTGATCCATCCGAGAGGTTTTTGAGTGAATCCGAAGAGGATGATTTACTCGAAGCCTTGATGGATACCGAGAGCGGCGGCCAGGAAACTGCTCCCATCACTGGGCCCACTTCGCTCGCCCCATTAGACGGCATGTTCCAAGCCGGCTTCTTCCCCTTTCCCGCGCCATTACCGTTGATCACGTGCTCCGGGCCATCGGACGGCGGTGGAGGTGGCGGCGGCGCGTCGGAAGAAGTGCTCGCGTTCTCCGAGGTGGAGATCGGAGGTGAGCGATCGGATCGCTCCAGAGTGGATATCGCCGCCCCATCATGCGATGCCTGCTTCGCCGTCGGCGGCGATGAGGCAGAGGAGGCGCCGCCGTGGCCGCGGCGTGCGGCGCGGGGGGAGTGGTTGTTCGAGAGAGGATCGGAGCCCGGAGACATGTGAGCGAGGGCGAGGGCGAGGGCGAGGGCGAGTGCGAGGGCGAGGGTTTGAGTTTCGACCGGAGGAAGTCTCGAGGGGAAGATGATTAATAGAGATCGAGAACAGAGGCGGATAGGTAATAGAGAGTCAAGCGGAGAGTAATAAGGATTAAGGAAATATTTAGGCGTGTTTCAATGCAAGATTAAGATCTGACGGAACTCGACGGAATACATATAGCGATCAGTATAGAAATAGTACGATAGATCTAGCAAATTCATATAGACTATCGAGTAAGTATACTAATCGTATAGTTATGAATAATTAATAATAATAATAATAAAATTAAAATATTAAAAAAATATTAAAAAATTTAAAAATTTAAAAAATTTAAAAAAATTGCACCTTGTGTGTGGGAACATATCGCAGGTGAATAGGACTGGACATGCTCTGCCAGGAATGGGATAATGACCGAGCAAACGATAGTGCAACTCGCTCGGGACTAAGCCACGCCAACCCGGTCGAAGATCAAGATGACTAGGGGGCAACGATCGGTGGAGGTAGAGACACATTCACTAGAGCTTATCCAAATCATAAAGCTTTTCCAAACTATCGACTCATCCACGTATATAGAGAAGGCAACCATGCGGCGACCAAACGGGGTAAGACTGCGTCTCAGGCCGTCTTGTTAGGGCCGAAAGAATCCATGCCCCCTAATATTTGTAACTGCCTAAACTTTGATGCCTTAACCAATTTGGGAGTTAAGCCAGCTAAATTCAGCTCATATTTCAAAAAAATAGAAAAAGAAAAAAGAATGATTAAAAAAATAAAAAGGTTAATTAATTTAGAGGCAATTTTATTTAGATCTTATAAATTATCAGTATTTTACATGTATAGAGAAACTATGCGAAACTCTAAACTAAAAAAAGAAAAAATTTGGATCAAAAGGGTCTATATTGTATGTAAAAAAACTGATAATAATTTATGAGGTCTAGTAAATTTATTGTTTCAATTTATCAACACCAGGTTTTTACTTAATCCTAGAGTAACAATCCAGTTTAAAATTTGTTAGGTCAATTAATAAATGAAATATTACAGTTTCACCTAAATCAAGGCAAGAAGTTTTATGGCAATAACACTTGCACTTGCCACAAATCTTTTAGGTTGATCAAGACGCGTGGTAGATAAGATCTATTAGAAAAATCTAAGCATTTTATTAATGTTTAATAAGCTTTATACTAATCTAAGCATGCATGGAATTGGAAAAGGCGAGCCGCAAAATTTGACCTAATAAATCTGAGACATCATATAGAATCAATATTTTTGCCTGGGAAAAACATTAGAACACGTAAAGATAAAGATGTTTAATTAATATGTTCAGGTTGGCCAACTAATTTGGCACAGCATATATGTTGATCCAAATCATCACTACTCACTAACTATATCAAAATCCAAATATGGCATGACCTAGTTTTATTATCAGAGAGCTAAATAGGTGAGAAGCAATATTGATTATGATTCTTTTATTTTAAGAAACCAAGGGTATCTCAACCGGGGATAAGAATATAATGTACAAAAAGACGTGGGAGTATTAATTTACACGAGACGAGGGAGAGAGTGTCATACTTTTATTGCACTGCAACTACTCTTAACAAAATCCATAGCAATATATAAAACCAAGAAGCTTATTCCCATTCCTCTCACCCTTTTGCTCTTAATATAATCAAAGATTTATTTTTGTTTTTTATTTTAAAAAAAAGAACCATAGCAACCCATCAAGAGTTAACTACTTTATAAAGTTTCCTTTATTACTTTTCGGTCAGCAAAGTCAACTATACAACTGCAAGAGTAAATGTCTCAAAGTGGACGTCTTCAAGCAAGAGGCAAGAGGAGTTGAGTTGGCTTGCTAGCAAAGAGAAGTAGTCAGTCTTTTGCCAAGCAACATCTCCAAACCTACGTAAGCTAGCGAAGGGAGGAAGATCGGATCGGGTGCAGCCATGATTTGGAGAAATTTGCTACAATTCGGCGCTTGGCAGCGTATGATTGGGTAGCTTGGTTTGTGTCAGAGTCCTCCTATTCGAACTATCATCTATCGTATGTGAAACAGCCATAGCCATAGGAACGCCGCAACCCGCACGGAAACCCCAGCCATCTCGATCGCCTCGAGGAACGAGTGGAGAAGGAATGGGGAAAACCACGGGGACGCTATCGAGGGGAATAGGAGCGGAGTTATCCTCACCTCCTTCCAAGTTATTCCATCTCTTCTCCGAAACCGAGCTCGCGGCGGCGGCGCAGCTCGTCCAGCTCAGCGAGAGCGATGACTCGGAGGCGGATCTCGTCTACGCCTCCTGCTCGCCAGCTCGGTCCGTTAACACGTGCCATCCTCCCCTTGGTCGTGGGACGGAGGCAGCCGAAGATGACGTGGACGACGAGGTGGGAGGTGCGCGGAGGAGGAAGCCACGGTATCGTCGGATCGCTGATCTGTACGGGTCCACGTCGCCGATCCAAAACGGTAGTAAACCTTAAGACTTATAAAAGAGTAGAGGGAGGGAGAGAGAGAGAGAGAGAGAGAGAGAGAGAGAGATGGGCGGCTTGTAATAATGTAATTATTACCAAATACCAATTTAGATGTGTAGAGCGAGGGGTAAAATATTAGAAGGAAATTGTAGTTAGTGCAGTGTGGGTGGAAATCGAAGCATGCTTAGGTTTGGAATCAAATGGCATGAAGGAGATTAGTTTCTTTTTGTGAAGTTCGAGCATTTGAGTCTTAATCACTGGCAAGTTCTTAGATTTGTAGCTTTCGCATTCTTAAATTTGAGTCAATCCTTTTTTTTTTTTGAACGTCATTATATTGTTTCACTGAAAAATAGAGACTCAAGAGTCTGTCAAGAACCTTATTTATATCCCTCAAAGTTTAAGACGAATTGATTTCAAATGGTCTAAAGATGATGATTATAACAGCCTAAATAGTACATTATTGGAGAGCGAATTTCTTATCAAAACAACCTCAGATTATGTTAGTGTTGGAGAAATGCTTTACTGGTAGGTCCACTTTGCTATATTAGATTCCCTTAAGAACTCACCTAGCACATATGCATGCTGTTAAAGTTGACTGCTAAGTTTAAGAGGAAGAGAAAATGACCTTCACTGCCAAAAGATAGTTGTCAGCATAACACCATACATCCATTGTTGCAATGTTACTTCACCTGAATATCTTCTCTGTACAATTCTTCTTAAGACGATACCAAGCTCAGATGAATATAGCTCCTCTAATAAAAAAATTATAGAAAAAACCAAGTTCAGATCAATTAAGACAAGACCGCCTGACTGACCGATGACACAGTAGGGTGGAAGGAAAGATTTATTGACTGACAAAAATGGGAAAAGGAATTTCAATATACTATTCATCAAGTTGTCCCTGACCCAAAGGTCTTCACAATGCCACTAACTCTTTCGGCAAAACTCTTTGATGTGATCTTCTTCCCTGGAACATGGAAAGGGTTGGAGACAGCATCCACATATGCGGCATGGAACCTCCTGAAGAACTGAACACCGATGAAGATAAGTTAGATATAAGCAGGTTTCGAACGGGTTTGGAATTCTTTCTTGCCTCTGCAATAAAACTTTCGTAGGGTGTGGTGCCTTTCATAGTGATTCTTTTCTCGCTATGATTGATTATTTTTCTTAGAAGCTCAACCAAGAGCTGGACCCATCTAATTTTTCTGGTGAGGGGCCAATATGATCACCTGTTATAGTGTGATACATAGCTCTTCCAAAACTTACTGTAAAAAGTTCATTGAAGATGCCTTTTCCATTAAAGCAGGATACTTTGAATATTTACAACAGAGTAACAGACCAATCAAATCAAGGTGGAAATTTGCACAAAAGGATGGAGGAGGAGAGATCCAGAGATTCATCTATAAAGATCCAGAAAAGTCGCGAACAACAAAGGTAGCATGGCAACCTCCCAGCAAATCCCCCATTACTAAATGTTAAGTACTATGACAAATGAGGTATAAATTTGTCAATACATAATTAAATAATACCCAAAAGGATGGAGGAGAAGAGTTCCACAATAGGAGAGACTGTGAAATGATTGTAGATAAATTACACAGCAGGAAGCATGGTTGTATCTGTCACCATATTGTGCATACTAAAATCAATGGCTATATAGATGGAGTAGAACAGGTCTATATTAGAAGAAAGGCTCAAACAATCAGTACAATTAGTATATAATAAGATGGAAAATATTGATTATTGCTTGCTTACTGAATTTCCATATGGATGAAATAGAAAATGTTGAAAAAATATAAGAGACTCCAAAAAGATTAAATGCAGTCTAATGAGATAGAAGATTGCTTACATGAAATGTAGTGAAGACTTATGCATCTCACAGCATTACCTAATTGCTTGAGGCACATATGGATGGAGTAGAAAACATAAAAAATGCATCTCACAGCATTACCTAATTGCTTGAGGCACATATGGATGAAGTAGAAAACATAAAACATATTCTAGTAAGGGTCAGTAATAAGGGCTAGTGCTACTGGAGAACAGAACATCCTGTTACTTCTCAATGCACAAGATACAATTTTGAAGGCATAATCTTGTAAGAATGAGAATGGGCATACATTACTTTCCATAACATATTAACGTAAAAAAAACATGCAATAAGGACACAGGTGGTGATGTTCCAAGACTACAATATATTTGTATCAACTATCAAACCAATCATTAACGATCAATGAAGTGGAATTAAGCGGAATCAAACAAATGATATTAAGAAACTTACACTTCGTACATCGGCATCTTTGACATCTAGATCAGTGGTAACCATAATAAATTTCACCTTTGTGTTAGTCAAATATCCATACCTGCAAGGTATATACAACATCAAAACACCTATTTAACAAAAGAACAAAATAAAGATTCAGACTACTTACACTTTGTAGTTCTCTGTGGGATATAGAAGACCTAGAAATGTCTCGTTCAGAGTAGGTCCACTTCTCCTAGGGTTACTTACTAATAGAAGAAAAGAAACGAAGTAGCACACAATTCAATAGCCCAAAGTTTCACATTTGAAGAAATCTAGTGAGACCGCTTAAGAGAAGAAGAGAAGATGAACAGATCTGTGATAAATAATAATAATAATAATAATAATAATAATAATAGAAATAGGAGTAAAGAAGGGAAGACCTCTCTCGTCGATGGCGTCCAAGGAGCAGTGAACGATGTGATGGAGCTTGAGGGCGTCGTCGCCATCGCTGAAGCTCTGCAGGTACAGCGGGTTGTTCTGTGTACCAAAGGGAGGGGGAGACCGGATCAGGGCCGTTAGATCTAGAGGAGAGGGAATAGAAAGGTGGAGGAGTGGGCTAGCGTGTACGGACCTGATGGCCGACGACTGCGACGCAGACGATCATATCTCTCGTCTTCCTCTTCTTTCAGCGACCGCAGCGATCTTGGATTCGGAAGCTGGGAGACGTGCGGAGTTGGGAGAGGAGGAAGGAGATGGAAATGGGCCGAAGAAGGCCCAACTAATCACACTTGAAATGGATTTAGGCTCAAGAGGAATCTAGTCTGTTTTTTGAGTAATTTGTTCCTGAGAACCCCCTCTATTTTAGCTTTATTATGTAAAGACTCCTCCTCATTTTGTTATTCTTATCTTCTTTTTTATGTGCGCCTCTAGGATCAATTAAAGGCCGTTGGATTTATGATGGACGGACGCTTTTTCTCCCAAGGTCGCTATTAGAAGAAATCATCGTCCCTCCCTTCTCTTCGAGCTCTTCGTTACTTACTAGTGGGATTCATGGAAGGAAGCGAGGAGAAATCGAAAACCCTAGAAAGTTCTCCTCATGGAACGGTAGAAGACGAGGAGCTTCGTGCTCTCCTCCTTCCCGACCTAGGAGATCTTCCCCCAATCCCTCCCTCCTCGGTTGAGTTCAACTTCGCGCGTTACTTCGCTGTAGGTAATACTTCTAAAACCCCATTAAAATCCATCAAAAGCTCTATTTTTGTTACTTCCTTCTATTCCTTGATTCGTTTCCTCGATATTTACATAGATTTTTTGAAGCCTGGACATGATCAGTACATATATCGCCACGCCAATGGGTAGAGTTAGACTAGCAAGATCACATTTTTATTCTAGTTTTTGTATTTTTGCGTGAAATTTGATTATTTTTATATGGTTAACTTACTTTTGTAGATTATGCGTGATTGGTTTGGCTCCAACCCACGTCGCGCTGAGGGAGGAAGGTGGAATCACCGGTGTGGATTTCAATGTTGGCAAATCTGACCGCAGTGAGATGAAGGTTACCGGAAAGCGTAAAAGGGTAATGAGAAATTTGGTGAACTGATTAAGAGAGTTATATTCGAATAAATTGCTTGAATGATTATTATTGTCGATGCTGAGTTTGTGAAACAGAATGCACAACATTTTGAATCGAACACGGCCTTGTGTAAAGTTTGTGCAAATAGTACATCTTACATTGTCAGGTTTGTGACTGGAGTTTCATTTTGTTCTGATTAGTTAATGTTCTGTGACTTCTAAGTTGAAAAGATTGTGGCAAACTGGCAGGTGTTGTGTGAAAGGTTCTCTTTTGGAGGTCAATGATAGGTTGATCAAGCAACCTGACCTTCTTAACTTATCTGTGAGTATGAACTTATCTGAATGCGTCCTTGCTATGATCATATTTATGTCACATGTTAAATATAGGAATTATTCTTGTAAGTAACTAATTACTGTGGACAGTGCTTTAGAATGGGCGGAAAGATCATTTGTGCCCCGTTCTGAGTCTCTGACTATATCCTGTTGTTTGAGCAACTTCCTTTTTTCCGCTATAACCAAATCAATCTAACAATGAATTAATATAAATTAGTCAATGTATCTGGCGTTGTATCTAGCACACCTTTACCATGATGTTGAGGATGGCATGATAGCAAAATTTGATTCCTGTCTTCACTGTAATCAGGATACAGGACAAGGGAACTGCCTGACAATTTTCTATGTATGATGTATTATGTATTTAGTACTTACATGTGTGCTAGATGAAATTAAAAATGTTTGTTCTCGGATAGCACTCTCTTGAGTCCTTAACTAAGTCTGTAGATCTTAATTTAACATTTCATTTAAATTAGTGTTCTTAAACTTTTAACTGTTTTCATTAGCTTTAAAAACTTTACAATTCCTTTTCTTCCTTCTGTTCCCATCATTAAATATTTTCGGCAGATTTAATCGGATTATTGGGTCCCTTCTTCAGTAGTGATTCTGTATTTGTTTTTTTTTATCCTTTTTCTGTTAGGAGATCTTGAATGATAGAATTGAATAGAAAACTAGGTTGCTAACCCATAGAACTGCCATCAACTAGTGGGTTAGCGTAATGTTATTCTGTATTGGTTCTATAGAAGATACACCCAGTTAACTGTTGTCCTGTGCCAAAGTGGTTACAAATGAGAATGCACTTCCAGAAACATGCCACGTGCACTGTAGTCCTTTGGTACTGATATATTGGTCTTTCTAATGTGCAGGCAGAGAGAGAAGGATATATTGCAATTATCATGCCCAGACCTGCAGATTGGCTTAAGATCAAGGATTCGTTACTGAACTATGAAGACTACAAGAAGTTGAGAGGGCTCTGCTGACTCATGGTAGGTCTCTTTTGCAAAAGTTGTTATTACCCAAATAAAGAATCACATATACTTATTTTAGTGTTGTCGACATTTTGCCATATTGCACTCCAAAATAAGCCAACAATCATGACTCAACTTTCATGCCTGTTCCTTCCCCTACATTGTGTTTACTTTGAGTTACTCCATCCCTAATCACTTCTTATTCCTCTGCTGTCATCTAGGTTGTGATTGATCCGCCCTCAACAGGCAGGTTTATGAGGTTCCACCTTTTGCCTCTAATAATTCTTTGACACATTTTAAGTTATGAGTATATTGTATTATTGGTTATTTATGTGATTTAAGACCAAGACATGGTCATCTCAGCCTGCTCAACTTATGATGTATGTATTCTAGTATGCTCACTTTCATCCACAATTTGGACATGCAACTATAATCATGATATGCAACATTATCTCCTTGGTGCATGTATTCTGTGATGGAAACCTAAGTAACCGTAGTTATGAAGAATGGTTTCTTTCTGTCAAGGTACTTGCAGTAAAGTGCCTTATACTCTTTTTAACCAGTTAGGTTCTGCAATTCTTTATAATCACAGCATTTAGTTACATAAGGTAATCAAGTATGGTACTTGTCTTCTAACCTAGTATTACCAAGATTCCTTGAAATAGATGCTGTTATATTTGTGATGTATCCTCTCCAATTCATCAACATACTTCTCCCGTATGACCATGCCATTGCAGTCTGTTATTAACAATAATTTCACTGTTCTTCTGTTGACTCCCAAAGACATATCTTCCATAATGGAATATTCTTTAGTGTTTATCTAGAAATATTCAGTTGCTAAACATCTAATCTCTTAAAATGGACTTCACAAATGACGTCTTGATGCAGGATTTCTAGTTAGTGGTGCTTATTGAAAGCTCTTAAGTGAACTGGAGATCAGTATGGAAAGAACAATTGAAGAACAATTGGGATTGGTGATTATACCATGCTGTGAGATGCATGATGCTCAAAAGCTCTGAAATTGCATCAATCAAGTTTGGGTAACAGCCGCCGTAAATTAATTATTGAGCCAAAACTGAGAATCCTGATTGTGCTGCGTTGAGAGCTGCTTCAAGTGCAACCTTGAGGATGATTTTATTTGAGGATGATTTTATTTGCCTTATAAAACATCCAAATCATTCTCTATGTTCCTGAGAATAATTTCATTTTATTAGGAAGAAAGTATGCTGATGGCAATGAAGCTTCAAGACTCTCTTGAAAAGAAATTGCTTCTACTTGAACAGGGAATTGTTCATCTCTGATGACAGAATTGTAGCTTTGTTGTTTTTCCTTTTTCTTTACTATTTTAAATGAGTTTATGTGCATCTCCAAAGATTCACGCAGACAGCTTAGACTAAGTCTGATTCACTGGAGTCTATTAGACTAAAGCATATGTGCACATTCCCCCATAAACATGTGGCTTTGACTCAAAAGCATATATAGTCTATATTGCATTTTCTGGATGTTGAA
This sequence comes from Typha latifolia, assembly GCF_019914945.1. Lineage (NCBI taxonomy): Eukaryota > Viridiplantae > Streptophyta > Magnoliopsida > Poales > Typhaceae > Typha > Typha latifolia. Next base: position 5,340,562 of record NC_133086.1, on the reverse strand, counting down.
CTTCTTCCAGCAAGATGCGCCAATTACTATAACTTTTTGTTAAATTGAGAAAGCTAACAAAGAGTGCAAAGTCTCCAGAGTATATTCTATCAGTAATTAATAAGCCACAAGCAATTGCTTTATAATTAACAGTGCCTTCTCATGCTCAATATCTAATCAACTGTTAAAATTGCAATCAAGCTGAGCAACGTAATCCGGTGGACAATTCACCACTAGAACACCACTGAGATCTCATACCAAGTAATAGAACAGGAGGACACCAAGATTTCTTTAGAAATTATTATCAAAATACATAAAACCAAATGAGTCATCACGTTGTTAAAAAAATTATCTTATAGGGATATTTTGATATTTGCAAACAATCCTTCCAGAAAGCATTCTGCTGGATAAGCCCCATCTAGGAATATCCTCCACGAATCCAAACAAAGTTGCAACCAATAACCACAAACGTCCCAGTGTTAAAGGATAAAGTTACGGTGAGCTAGTTTTCCTCTGATCTCCGATTTATGTTGTAGGTTGTGTGAAGCTTGATTGAAAGCTTCCCATTTTTTACTCGGACAATCATACAATGCTCCCATTGTCCTGCAAGGTTCAAAAAGCAAGAATATGTCGGATATAACAGAAATATTATCCTTTAAAGATTAGAATCAGCTGAGCAAGTTCCTGTACCTGGAGTAACATCATCAGCATTGTTCGTTGTTCAGTGTTATCTCCACAAGTTGAATGTTACCATGAAGGGAAGAAGCCTTGCAGAGTGGCATGAAGGAGAAGCCATCTAAAAGTATCGAACATTTCAGACCCCATTTCACCATCAAGAACTCGATTAAATGATGGCCACTGCAGATAAACAGCACTGGAAATAGTCAGATGGCTGAAGTTCCTCCAAGAGGAATTCATCTAACATAGAAGGGAAGCAAAACCTTCGGTTGTGGTATGTGGTTATAAATACAGCCCCAGGAGAATTTTGCAGGAGAAAAGTAACCGTTGCGAACAGATCATCGAAATCTTATAAATCATAGGTTGTGGTCTGTACTTCAGCAGAATGCGGATAAGAAGTAAAATGGTAACAGAATTTTGCATGCATAGTCTCACCAGTTGTATCATAGAAAACATCAGCTCCAAGCACAATGTAAGGATGCAAATCAAATATAGGGGTATCCCATTCGCCCCAGGTAAGTCCTAGTATCTGCATGAGTAGAATGATGTAGAGCAAGAAGATAGATTGTATACATATAATGGTTGTGGGTGGAAATGTACTTTACAGTTGACTTTGTTTAGACTGCATATGCTTCTCATGTTATCTAGAACCTGCTCAATAAAAAAACAATATGATCAGAATTTAGAATGATTTACATACCTTCAATAATTAGTAAGAGAATGTAACGTCAACATTAAGAAATTCAATACATACTGAAAATTAAATGTGATAGACACCCCTCAGGTTGATGATCCGAATTTGTCTACTCGCTTCCACGAACCATACGAGCCTAACAATAATATGGTGAAAGAGATGGAGATATGATATATTCAGGATAGAGAACAAATTTATCGGAGCGGATGGTGGAAAGAAAAAGCCTAGTGGTGTGGTGGTGGATCTGCTTAAGATAAAGGTATGGGGCGGCGATGGTGATATTGGAAGTTAGATCAATAATATGGTGAAAGAGAGAGGAGGGAGAAGGTGGACGGTCACCTAGAGGGTAGGTGGACAGTCCTCCTCTGTATCCACGTGATCTTCATTACTCCGTCCGACTGTCGTGGATCTTGTGTTAGCCATTAATGGTGATCCAAGGTTAACTAGATCTAACACCACTGATAGACAGTTAGACACCCCTCCGATTAATAATCTGAAGATGTCTACTCATTTCCACGATCAGTACGAACCCAACAATAACCTCGGATATAAGATCCAATCTCTGAGGCAAAAGCTAGGCCTACCACTATCTTCAATATTAATATGATACTTTGGATTCAACGGTCAGATCGACGAACAATTTTAGAGATATAATAGATTCGGGATGGAAGACAAATCTATCAAAACGGATAGTGGAAAGGGAAAGCTGAGTGGTGTAGTAGTGGATCGGCTTAAGATGAAGGTATTGGATGGCGATGTGATATTAGAAGTCGGATAGATCAATAGTAGGGTGAAAAGGAGAGGAGGGAGAAGGTGGACCGTCACCAAGAGGCAAGTGGCGCCAGCCAGTCGAAGGGGAAGGGACCTAGGTCGGCCTAGGGTGGAGGAAAGAACAAGAAAGAAGAATATTAGAAGAAAGAAGACAATTCAATAATTCCAAAATGACTAACTAAGTATGCGCCGCATATATTTATAGGCGACTCAATGGCTTGACTAGACTTGGCATTTGGATCGAACAGGCTTGAGTCTCACTGCCCAACATAAAAAAAAACACTTGAAGAAAACACCTAGACCTGGGATCCTTGTCGTCCGGCGTTCAAATGCCTTTAACCCCTTTTCTGGCTCTCGGGATTTGCGTTCAAATGCATAGCCTTTTATTCCTTTCTGCTCTTAGCAACACGTATTTGAACGCTTGGAAGGCTATTCAAATGCCTTAAATCTCTTTCTGCTATTGGAGATTTGTATTTGAACACCAAATTCTGAGAATGATACTGTCGGCTGCTGGAGCCCTTATTTCTTCTCAAACAACTTGAAAATAATCCAAAGCTGAACCGTATAAAAATGCCTATCTTAGGTATGTGAAACGTTACATCCTAAATTAACGTCCAGTTATCCACGACTTTAATCTGGTATCTGAAATAAAGAAATACAGATTATGATAGTTGGATGTTTCATCAAGAACTGCTGAACAATGATCTCAAGTTGCAACTTGCATTATCAGTAAATATCAGGTAAACCTTACATTACCAGCTACTATTAAATGTTCAGAAATAAGGAAAGGGGACTACCTGCCTTCATAGTGATTTCCTTCTTTGGTTTTCTATAATAAAGATCTAATATAAATTAATTCACTAATATTACAAAAATATAAAGTTTGGAGAAAATTCTTCCTTCTAAAGCAATATATTTTTGGGATAGCACAAAAGAGAATTCCAACTTTGTTAAGCATATAGAATATTTACAGCTCTCTATTTCATTTGATGTTAGAAAACATGATCAGCACCTCACCTCTATGTTGTGTGACTTGTCGGTCAGTATAACATCTGCTCCAATTTTGGCAGCTACAATCCCGGGCAGTGAGGTTCCAGCACCGATCTACAATTAACCAGTATAAGTGTAAAAAAGCTAGTGATCCAAATATCTTCATCAGTTGTTATATCACCATTAAGCAATAACTTTCAAAATAGGCATTTTATTTTAAATGCATGCTTTAATTTCAAATTGCTAATCCCTCTTCAAATTTATAGTCAACTGACTCTTCCAGATAGAAGTTCTTTCCATTTAGTTAATTTCCAAAGGCACTGATCATGAGAAAAAGATCACAAGAAAGAAATAGCAGAATAAAACATTTAGTATGTTCAAGAATCAAAACAAAAGAAATACCACAAATATGATAAAGCAAAGCAGAATAATTACACATAATCTTAGAAGTGGTTATATGAAAAATAATGGAAGTTCCAACATCGCATAACTTGAATTCTGAAATCATCAACATGAGAAATAATTGCCAATCAGATATCATGCTATACATGACAACACCAGACCAGATATATTCTCACCATGAACACTAACATATTGGGGTGAAAATGTGAAAAATGTGATAATACCTCAATCACAGTAGTGCTAGAAAACCGTAGCCTTTGTTGCCACACGTACTCAGCGAGAATGATGCTACAAGGCCAGACAAACATTCCATAGTCCTCTTCTATGTTCTGTTGATACAAAAGCATGTCTTCAAAAGGAAGAGCATGATAAATGCGTATAACTGAAATGCACAGAGGGAAAGGATATAAAGATCACATTCAAATGATCATTTACAGTGGTGTCAAAACCATACTTTTGTAAGATTAAATAATTTAAGAATTAATTATAATCCAGATATATCAAGTGAAAATACTGCTAGAAAATTAATCATGTGATACAGTGCAACTGATAAACAACCATCATAAAATCAACAGCAGTAACTATTCAACAATCTTGCAGAACCTTGCTGGGTGGATTTGAAGCTTATTGCACTTTTGCTTTTATTTTTTCAAGTAATATTTATCTTGAGAATACATATGGATGGCCCAGTAGAGCATATCAGACCCTAGACAGTAATCAGGCCCATATATCCCATCCTCATCAGCTACATCATTGATTCATCTAACAATATTTATTTCAAATTTATCTTATCATCACCGCATGTTATTTCACACATAATAGTACAAAGTTTCTTTCACATATTTCGTGCTTTGGCCTAATTTCAAAGCAACGAAGGAACAACTGGTGAAGCTGTAAATGTATAGACAGAATACGTATCAATCTTCAACCGACCACCAAGCACCCGACTAACGAAACTGCTCGTATTACACAATAAAACAATAAGTACCTCATTTAACCAGGGCTTTTAAAAAGCTCCCAACTTTGAAGCCGAGATATAAAATTGGGCAGTAATTTGCATAAAAAGAGCACGTGGTAAAAGCTATAATAGCCCATGTAAATTTGTAAGAATAAGCAGACACCTCGATGATGTCGACGTAGAAGTCATGGTCCTCCTCGGAGGAGTTGCCCCCAAAGAAGTGGCGAGAGATGGTGGTCATACGGGTCGGGTTGGTAGGGGGGCTCGGGTCGGCGCTTGGATTAAAAACCGCTTTCGATGGCGGTGCTGCGGCCTCCTCCATTACACTCTGCTGCTGTTACTTTCCTATTGTGAGGAGGAGATTGAGGCTTCCTCCGGTGGAGAAAGGGTTGCATAGGGTTACAACTTTTACAAGTATTATTATATGGGGAAGAACAATAAAAATAAAATTAGGGGGACAAAATAATAAACTGGAGATGCGGGGTATCGATCCCCGTACCTCTCGCATGCTAAGCGAGCGCTCTACCATCTGAGCTACATCCCCGGACATATTCAAAATCTATAAACATTTTTTTCCTATATCTAAATTGTTTAAATTTTAAATAGTTAGTTAATTCACGTAAAAAAATAAGATTTTTTAAAAGACTTTATGTTTTGAGGAATATACATATAAACATCAACAGTAGTATATAAATAAATAAAAACATGAACATCATAAGAGTCAAAGTGCTTGGATAGCGTCCAATTTCTCATTCATCCGTCCTTTGCAGTTATCTTGCTTTGATCATCAAAACATGATCATCAAAAGCATGCCCTATAGCATCTTGTACATCATTATCTGAATTTAAGTCCTTAGAAATTCCAATTAAGATATTCTGCAGATGATGATTTAACGGAAATGTGAAATATTTTTTGGGGATAAAATCTCAGCTCAGAAAGATTTGAATAAGAGAAAGATAGCAACTTCAATTTGAAGTATATATAGTCCTCGTTTCTGCCATGCAACTCAGTCAAACAGCATCAAGGGAGGGACCCACCAGCTAAAAATCAATATCATCATCGTCCGCTATATGCTTCGCAAGCTCCTTCTCCTGCTGCTGCCTTCCCTGCTTCTTCTCTTTGCTTTCCTTTTCTTTGCGAGAGTTTCGAGGGAAACTCAATGCCTTCACTGCTTCATTGTGCATGTTCAGACAAAATGCAATTCTAGAATTGAAAGCAATCTGGGGCTCGTTTGTCGAGTAGACATCACCAGTCTCCTTCGATACCATGCATCCGTTAGCATGATCAATGGTGGCATCAATTGCACCATCCTGGATGGCCTTGGCAACAATGCTCTCAGCATCTGCCACAGGATTATCGGAGTCCAATCTCAACTTTTTGGCTACATCAGTAAGGGAGATGCGCGAATAAGAAATGCTAATGTTGCGTAGTCCAGTTCGAATCACATTGTGTCGCAGCCTCACAATCAAATTCCTAGTCCTGTCCGAACCGAAAGTGTCTGCAAATTTGTCTGCAACAGTCCTAAACAGCTCTAGGTCCCCAACTCGAACAGCCTACGGATCATCACTAGGAAGTTAAAACTACAAGAACAAGAGGGGTTAATTTTGTGTTTCTGAGAAAGAACGGATTCTTACATTTGTGAGCTCAAAATAGGGTGTCAAAGCCTTCTTCATGCCTTTCTGCATGAAAACAGTTCTCTCAGGGATTTCTCCTAAAAGTAACCTGACTATAACTGCCCATTTGTTGCATTGTATCCGGAAACCTTGGGCTGTGGCTGGTGCCTTTCTAGCAGCTTGCAGCAGGCTTTCTTTTGCATCAGTATACTCCAACTGAATGGTCCTGATCTTTCCCAAATAGAACAGATACCGACAGAACTGGAGGAATCTCAGAACCAGAAAACAGCAGAGATTAGTCATTTACTGGTTAAAAGTCGCAGCAAGGAAGAAAGGTCAGGAAGAATGCAGCAACCATGCATTTACCCAGAACACGAGAGGAATTAATGCCTAGAAACAAATCAAATGGAGACAAAAAAATTTGTACCTGCTGATTGGAATGAGCCTCAAAACGAGGTGCCTTGGATCTAAGTTTCTCTGCCTGATCATATAAGTTGTAATGGAGGTAATTGCGAAGTAGCAGGTTGAGAAGAGTTTCCTACACCCCATCAACACAACCACTTAGTTTGAGAACAAACCAGATTTTTGCAATAATGATTTGACAAGCAACTAACCTGACCCAGTTCATCCCGCCGCAAGGTGGCCATCCTGTGCAAAGCAAGGAGTTCCCTGAGGAAGAAAAACTATGTAAGAAGAAAATAGAGCAGTCTAACACAGATGATACATCAAAATGTTGACTTCCATGTTCAACAGATGGTTTGTAAGTAGGGGTGAAAACGGATTGGATACGGATCGGATACGGATCAGATAGTGCTCAACCCATATCCGGATCCATATTTTTAGTCCGGATATGGATTCGAATACGGATATTGGACGGATAGCAAAATTTAAAACCATATCCTAACTAAATGGATACGGATAATTTTCGGATAGATGATCAGATCTTAAACGGATATTGATTGAATTTAAAATAATTATAATATTTTATTTAGATATAATTAACATAAAATTATTAAGAGTTTTACGACAAATAATTTTGTTGTATGTCAAATTTATAAATTAGAGAAATTAATCTCTAAAAATAATATATAACGTATTATTAGTAATAATATTAATATTTACTATTTAAATAAGCAAACTAAAAACTGTAAATCATTTAAAAAACTATGCGGGTAAACGGATATCTGATATCCGTATCCGAATCCAAAAAATATATCCGACCCGTATCCGAATTTTTTTCAAAAATTCTATCCATATCTGAAACCGTATCCGAATCGGATAGAAATTTTTTATCCGAATCGGGTCGGATAGCGGGTCGGGTCGGAGTTAATCCAACCCATTTTCACCCCTATCAGTAAGGGCGTGTTGTTATAAAGAGAAATATGTATCAAAGCAAAGTAAATTAACTCACCCACGAATTTCAGCAAGGCTATTTGTAAGTTCATAACTGTATGAATAATAGGAGTATAGTCTAGATGCTAAAACATCAATGGTTCTTCTGTTGATGCTCTTAAGACGAGAAATGCTTGAAGAGGCACAAGCTTTAGCCTGAGAGAGAAGAATAAAAAGATTGAACTTTGCATTAAAGGATATAGACAAGTGACTAACTAGAACTTACCTCATTGTATCTTTTCTGATCAATTAGAAACATCAAGACAAGCAAGTAACAGTATATCTCAACTTCTGGCTGAGAATGCTTTGTGGGAACTTGAGCTGCTGCTGAAGTTGTGGTATCGACATCCATATCATGCTCATCGTCCTAAAATCGGCACCAAGTACATAAAAAATAAATAACAAGATTTGTGATCATGTACAAAATCATGTTCAAGTGAAACTTTTAAAATAAACTCAACTGATCTAAAAGTACAAATCTCACAAATGAACTTTTAAGTTTAAATGATAACATACCTTGCCCAAGTATGGTCATGGACTAGAAACAGATAAAATAAGGAGCTCTAGATGAGAAGTAAATGTTTAACTGAACTTAAAGGGAGCAGAATCCAGTTTGAAGTTAATACCTAAAGATATTAGAGGAATAATAATGTCAACTGATAATTATGTCAGTTAGAGAGGAACTTGATAAAATGTGAACACTGAATCCTTTGAAATTTAGCATGACTAGTTATGGTTCGCTTATCTTCGGGAATTTCTATGAAATGTCTCCTTAGGATTTATCATATTCGAGCTCTATATTTACGCATTTCTCCCAGATCTAGCTTGACATCATAGCCTTTAGCAGTCAATTTAGCCAATATACTAAATTTCACAAAACAGACTTCAGTATTTAGAAATTTCTTCTTGTGATTTGAAGAACTCAAAGAGATGGCAAGAAATGAGCAACAATATATATTTTGACTAGCCTTTCTTGTTCATTTGTTTCAAACAGAAACCTGCGAGGAAACATTCTGGAAAATATGGATGAAACAATATAAAGAAAAACTGAATCTAATGGCAATAATGCTGCACATCTTAAATACTTACGAGAATTTATCTAGCTAGACATACCATCATCCAAAGCCAACCCTCTAATACAATTTCTTCATTAAACCCGAAAGCTATTCAGCTCTTTCATTCTTTTTTCCCCCATCGATGACTACATTTCTTAACAGTAGCATTATTGTTTCCTAAACCCAAACTTCTCACAACAGAAGCCACCCCTCAAATCACATCAATGAAAAGAAAATATGATTACTTCTTTAAGGTTTCAATCTCGCAGCTCGTACGGCATTTTAGTAATCTTTCCATTACTCAAAGCAGACGAACCAATTTTATCAACAAAGTACAATCAGCACAAGCATTAAAAATAAAATAAAAAACACTACCAAAATTATAAAAAATAAACATTCGTAATCTAAAACTTGTTTATTACCCAACAAAAATTCAAGAATGAGAAGAAACAGATAACGGATTCAAGCTCACAACATATCCTCATCTGAAGTAGAAAAATCATAAGCTACTTATTCCTAAAGCGAAAAAAATACCCTGGGCAGAAAAGAAGAGAGACGTAGATAGGCATCGGAGCCGGGAGGCAACACAACAGCGAGGAAGGCGGCGACGACGGGAGCCCTAAGATTGCGGCGAAGCATTATGGTCAGCCGCACCGCCCGCAGGATTCGCCGCGCCTCCTTGGTGTAGGCGCCGGTCTCGATCAACGACGCGATGTCCTTCAGATCTAAGCAGGAAATGGAACCCCAATTTAAGAAACCGATATCGAAGCCAGGAAGTACACTAAGACGAAGGAAGGAAGGAAGGAGGAGGGGATAGGGTTTTGGGCTTACGCTGGAGAATGGAAGGGGTGGAGGAGGGAGGAGGTGCTTGCGAGTCTTTCATCTCTACGTCTGCGACCATCTTCGCTCTTCTGCGAGGAATTTGGGGAGGAGGCGAATGGTCGGTCGGTCGGTCAGTGGGAGAGTTGCTGCTTTGATAGACGTGAGAAGAAAAGAAGAGCAACGGTATCGGATTCGGATTGATTGGTTTAATATTCGTACCCGAATATAATAACAGAAAGCGGGTTGCCTTGCCTCCTGAAGTTTAGGAAAATTAAAACTAATAAGCAATCACTAATATAATCATAATTTCTCTATAATCTAGATTAAATTCTTTTGGTTTTTGTGTACAATTTTATTTCGCAGTAGCATAGACATCGAGTAGCAACTCCAACACTGTTGGATTAATTAATCCAACTCAACGAAGCTCCACGGACAACAATCAAATTGCACAGAAGTACAAAAAAAGAGATAAACAATGCCTCTATAAATTACTGTGGTGTTTATTATGCTACAAAACTATTCAACACAATGATAATATCTATTACATCCAGCACAGGACATCAAGGTATTGAAACAAAAATAAAATTAAGAAAAGTATGAAATCTTAAACATACAGTATAACTCTTCCTAGTATATGTATGATGGATTGATGGTATGCATAGGTGGAATGAGGTAGGTAGCTGAGAATAGCCCAGCAAAGAATCAACTAAACAATGGCCGCAGCTAATAGAAACAGTGTGAAGAAGATGTTCTTCATGGCGATCAAATTTGATGCATGGTTCGAGGATGGTGTCAACACTGTGACGTGAGTATTGCTCGGGGTTTCTTCGGCAGGATTATAACTGCTTGGTCCATAAGCACCTGTGCCGTTTACAGGAAGAGTGGTTGAATTCTCGACATCGTAACCTGATAATACAAAAATATCGTGGTTCATTAAAATTGGCCAGAACACTGATTCCAGCAAAATTTACAATTTGGTAAGTAGGAATACTTACAATCAAATTTCTGCCATCCCAAGATCAACCTTTCTCGATCAAAGACAACAAGAAGGCCAGTCAAAAAATTTTCTGCAGAAATATTGGTAGTTCAAGCATATCAGGTATCTCATATAGTGAACATATTGCATAAAATATGCACCCATCATTATCATCTTCCACTATAAGCATTGGGGTGGACTGAAATACTTAATCAGGCTCCTATGGAGGTAAATTTATGTTTCCAGGGAGCGAGAGCCCGAAAAGTAGGTTGCAGGCAACCAGACCAATGCTACTGCAAGCAAGAGAAGTTCACAGAAGGGAATTTAAAGTAGTCGTGCCAGTGAATTTCATGTTATCAGTCTCTCAAATCTCCTGAGATAATCTAGATGAAGGGGCAAATCAAAAGTACAGTGTTTAGTGCGCATTGTACTCATTTGGAAACAGAACATATGTAGACAAAAATCAATCTGAAACACATTAATACAAGATAGCAATTTATACTACTAGTTTTCCCAATGTAAGAAAGCATCCAGAGACAAATGTCAGTTTAACACAAAATTTAGCCAAAATATAGGATAGAGGAACTTACGTCCTATTATATTGATATCGCTGCTATTAAGAATAGCCAGGCAATATGTCTGCATTAGGAAAAAAACAAGACATAAATTACCACAATTTATTAATGGTCAGAAGAGAAATAACAGTATCAATATTATTTTAACCTGACTGGAGATGGCAATTATTGGACTGGTAACAGGAAACAAGCTCCCATTTTTCGTTACCAAATTCATTTCAGGTACATTACTAATCGTTTGACCGAAGCTGCAAGAGCAATAATAATATATCAGTTAGTCTACTGTCTAAATAAGTCAAATATTGAACACATTTTAACTATTACCTCAAGTCATAACAGTAGTCAAAAGGTATAGAGGAATCAGATTCATGCCTGCTCTCTTGAACCTGAGAATTGAACTGTAGAAAGAAAACAAAATTCTGAGAACTATGATTGCAGTATGACAGTAGACTTCATCCTTAAGCAGTTTACTTACACTATCAGTAAGTTGAGTGTACACCGGATCAGTCAAATATGTGAAGGAGGTACCAGAGTCAACAATAGCACTAAATTCAGCACTGATGGAACTATTCCCTACTCTTGCTCCAGTTATGCTGATATTGTATGATTGACTGCAGAACAATAATTATTAGGAAAATATGGTGAATATGGTGAATATGGTGAATATTCACCATATTCTTTCCAACTTCAAAAGTTATCATTAGAAATATGGTGAATATTCTTTCCAACTTCAATGATAATGGATGTAAATGAAGCACACTTACTTTTGACTATTAATATCAAACGGTGTTTCTTCTTGGTCTGAGCTTCCTTTGTCCCCAAAGTTGATTCTCCCATTACCATCACTCCCAAAGCACATGGAAAAGGAATTTGAAGCAAGACCCTTGCTTGATAAAATGCTAGGAACAGATATCTTGTCCATACCGAGCCCAAGTAGACCATCAGGAGCTGCACCATCTAAAAATGAACCAGACTGAACCTGTCCACAGCTGCAGAATTTCCAATACAATCACAAGAGAAGAACCAGACATAAAACTTGAAAAAAAGAAAACTATGAGAAGGGGATGCAAGGAACATAGAAATCTACTATAAGATACCAAGTGGCAACCATACCCGAATACAATAGAAGCTTCAATAACTTCAGAACTATTAGCTTCTGTTGTCAAGTACAAAACATCCTCGACTAGTACTCCAGAAGATGAAGTGTTATCAGATACATATTGGACAAGGTATGAGCAACTGCTGCTTCCTCCAGAGCATGAATTTTGAAGATTACAAAAATTACTACTGCATGACACATTTTGGCTTGTCGATGACAGACTGGGACTATAAGTACTGAATTCAAGATTCTGTTCCAGTTTAATGGCCAAACAAAAAACAAGATGTTACTTATCTAAGAATAAGCACCTTTTACAAGAAATGATTATGTCCAGACAAATTTGGGAGGATAGACATACATCCACAGTTACAAGAAAACAAGGGAAGAAACAACTATAACTTTTAATGCAAATCATTCCTGAACATCAAATAAGTTACAAAAACCAGATAGATAAGTTGTTTTTTTTCTCTCAAATGAAGTCATCAGCTACTACATCAAATAAGTTACAATTTCAGGCCAATTAGTCTTGTTAATTACAGTTTCAAGATTTTCATGATGGTTTTGACTACTAGACTATGTACTGTGATAAATAAGCTAGTACAGAGTGCACAAACTGCTTTTATTAAAAATATATATATTCTGGACTATATGACAAGTGCTCATAAAGTGCTGTGCAATGTAAAACAAAAAAAGGAGAGAGGTTTCATGCTGAAGTTAAATTTTGTGAAGACTTATGATAATGTAAGGTGGAACTATTTTGAAGAAGTGTTGAGAATTGAATACAGGAGTTTTAAATCCAAATGGATTAACTGGATCCAACTCTATTATCATAAACTGTAATGGAGAGTTAATATTTCTAAGTGTAAGAAAGAACTTCATCAGGGTGATCCTTTGACACCTTTTCTATTTGTGCTCATTGTTGATGGTTTAAACTAGATGTTGGATAAAGTGAAGCCACAAGGTCATCTCTCACACCTTAATGGTAATTTGATTAGCGAGGGAGTGATGAATTTACAATATACTAATGATACTCTCATATTTTTTAAAGCTAGTGTTAGGGAGGCTGCAGTATTGAAGTTTATCAGTTGGTATTTTGAGAGTATCTGGAATCAAAATAAATTTTCATAAAAGCTCATTGGTGTACGTTGGAAGTGCAGAGAAGAGGAAAAATTTGCGGAGTTGATGAATTGCAAGCTAAAAGTGTTGCCGGTAAAATATTTTGGGTTCCCTTTACATAATACAAATTTACTTAGATAAGATTGGATGTTAGTCATAGAAAAAGTTAAGAAGTTGTTGGCAGGATGGAAAGGGAAACTGCTTTCCCTGAGTGGAAGGATCACTCTCATCAATTCTGTTTTAAGCTCTATTCCAATATTCCCATATACTATCTATCTCTTTTTGTGATGCCAAAGCAGGTACGTAAGAGACTAGATCAGCTCAGATGCATATTTCTTTGGAAGGGTGCTAGTGAAGAAAAAGGTGGATATCACTTAGCTAATTGTGGTCGAGTTTGTGAAAAAAAAATAGGGGCTTAGGTGTTTTAAATATGTCTGAACTGAACTTAGCTTCAACAGAATTTTCCCCTTCTAGAGAGGGGCTTTACCCACTAGTGCTGCATCTAAAATAGGTTTGGCAAATCAGATGGGTGATAGGAAAAATATAAAGTTTTGGACAGATATTTGGATTAGTGAATGCTCTCTTGCTACCAATTTCCATTAGTTATTTGAAATTGCTTGGGACCCTACAATTTTAGTGGCTGAAGCTTGGAGGGGTAGTGACTGACAGTTAGGGCAACAGAAGAGGTCTGTCAGAAGAGTTGCTGATCTTGGAACAGCAGCTATTCCAGCTGCTATATGCCACAGGTCAGGTAGATGATAACAGGAGAGACAAGTTTAAATGGAGGTTTAATACTACTGGTATTTTTTACTGTTAATCTCTCTACTCCTTGCTTAATTATGGGGGTAGGATTGTCAGATTAATTCCAAGGCTGTGGAAGTTATCAATGCCTCTAAAAGTTAAGGCTTTCCTTTGGCTGGCTTGCAATAATAGAATCTTAACTAAAAATAATCTGATTAAGCGAAATTGGCAGGAGATCCTAGATGTGTTTATTGTGGTAGAGATGAGACTGTACACCTTGTTTTGAAATGTTTTAATATAGTAATATGAGACCTATTTTGAATTGAGCCAAAGGTGTTTGGGGTCCTTTTAAGATTCCCAGAACCTTGAGAGAGCTCTCGACTTCTGGCAAATATAAGAAACTGGATAACGAGATGAAGTCTTGGTGGAAGATGTGGTGGGCAACTTGTATTTAATGTATCTAGCTGGACAGAAATTATAGAACTTTTTAACCTGGGGTGGCTTGAGGAGGAGATGAGTTAACTCATCATATTAATAATATGTATCTATGTTGGGCAGGGACAAAAAATGTTGAAGCCCAAAAACATGCCAAGATGATAATGCAAGGATCTGCTGAAGCTGCAGCAGGAAGCTGTCTTCTACATTTGGTCATGACATTTCATTCCCTGGGATGGATGTATTTTGACAAACTTGGTGTAGTAGAAGTGGTGGATATTTGGGTTGCTTCTTTTATGTTTTGCTGTGCTAGATACTAATTCTGCTGCTATTGTTAATAGTGCAGGTGGTTGCTTATGGTTGTTTTAGTACTCTGGTGGTTTATGTGTTAAGTAGGTCAGGTGATTCTGGGTAAGTTTTGCTTGCTGCTATCAGCTTTGATAAGGCAGGGTTTCTACAAATGTTTCATAATGAAGATGAGCTTGAGCTTTTGTTAAAAAAAAAATAAAGTTACAAGCAGAACTACATTTGCTTGTTAGTGTGTGAATTATATATTTTTCCATACTTTAATATGAGTAATCTACCTAGCAACAACATCATTGAAGAATTTTTCTTGTTGAGTTTCACTATTCATTTCGAGGTCAATTATGAGAAGTAAAATGAATTCTAATTATTTAAACAGAATAATTAAGAACACAAATCTGTAACGACTCATACGTCCAAGGTAATTCTGGAAAAATAATTATAACCTATTGCGTGGCCAAAGAAAACCTTATGAAAATTAGATTACATGAACAATACCGTCAGAACATAACCATAATCTATTTTTAACTAAACATGTATGATCCTAATCAAATAATATAAGGATTAAGAATTCATAAAAATAAAAATAAAATCACTACGATATCAAGAAAGCCTTCATACCCCAAGGCCATACTCCGGTGAGCTGGTAGGTGCGCACTGCTTGCAATCACATGGCACCCAAAACAAATCACTTCCCGTGTCGAGCGCTACCAGGAATGTTGCGTTCGGGGTCCCCAACGCAACAACCGCATAATGCAAACTGTCCACAAAGAAGAAGAAAAAAATCACATAACCGAGTAAGCATTTCATCAACCGACAAAAAAAAACTCATATAAACCCAAACCCAACTCCTAAAATCCCAACTTGAAAGCAGAGATATTATGTGAATTATACAAATAAAAAAGGGAAGAAGGATTCTTTTTCTTTTTCTTTTTAAAAAAAAAAGAATAACCATTTCATCAAACACCGAACAGGCACCAACACCCAAGTCCCAAAATCCCAACTTGAAAGCGAATCCAGAGAGAACGAGGGGGGAAAAATAGGAGATGACGTACTATCCGAGGGAGCTGATGGCGACGGTGGCGTTCCCATCGACGAAGGTGAGCTCGTCGGAGGAGGAGAGGAGGCGGCGGTGGAGAGCGCGGTCGTGGTGGGCGAGTGCAGAGTAGTAACCGGAGGTATCCTTCTCGGGAAACAAGGCGCCGGGGTGGTTCTTGTACTGGGCCCAGCGGCGGACTTGGTCGGAGAAGCGGTGGTGGAAGTCGAGGCTAATGGAGTTGGTGCCGGCGAAGAAGAAGAGGAGAAGAAGAAGAGAGGAGTAGAACGAGGAGGAATCCATGAGAAGAGAAGAGAAGGAGAGAGAGAGAGAGAGAGAGTGGGGAGAAGGAAGGGAGAAGGTTGGATTAAGAGAAGAAGACGAGGCATCTTGGCGTCGTTTGAATATGATTTGGGTCAAAGATGGAGATAGCAATAGGAAGAAAGGAGGAAGGTCGTCGTCGGAAACGGAGAGATCGTCATCCACGGGAGTTTTGCTTCCTCCGTAGTAGGTCAAGTCGATTACTATCTAGAAGGCAAAGACTAAGACACATCTACAAACATAATCTGAGCTCACTGTCGACCCAACAAGACATCCGAACGCCATTCTAGAATTAAAGCGTGTGGACAAAACAAAAAACAAACGAAAAAAAAAAGACATGGCAGTTGACACGTTTCTAGAATGATAAAAATCAAAGACGACCCTTTGACTCCACGAACTCCAGCAATTAATTCATCCATCTTCCTTCATGTTACTTGACCATCTCTATATAAAGAATGGCAACCATAATGACAAAATAATAATAATAATAATAATAATAATTGGATGATAGGATGCGAAGCTTGCAGGACGTCAGGAAGCAAGGAAAGAAAATTTAGTAGTTTTGGAATGTGAACTTCCTTTTCTTTTCTACTTTCTATCAATTAAATAGGGTGTCATAACTTATAATGTGGCAAAAACTAGATGCAACTCAACTTACCAGAGGTTCTACAAGAACCTCCAAGCTACATAGTTAGTGACATTTTGGTAAACGAGACCAATTCATCCGTTGAAGTGGATATATGAATGAAGTTTTATCACACAGTCAGGATGAATCTAATATTAAAGTGAGGAGGAGTGATACACATTATTAGGCCCAACATTTCTTTGCGAAGTTGTTGCAGTGAAACTATGGGCGGTATTTACTGTCAGTATTGTGTTAAACTGGTGTTGGTGCATGGAAACCAAGTCCTCGTTTGTCCGCCATTGTTGCTGACTAATCCAGCACTAGAACATTTCAAACTTGTAAAAGATCTCTAAGTTCAAGACAGACAAAGGACAAACGCATCCATCGAACTAATTTGTCAACTCTGGGTGATCGATATCTCTTCCTTCTGACTATCACTTTATATCATTTTTACCTTTTTAACAAAAAGAAAAGGTGGGCAGATGCACTTCAAAAATTATTTAATGTATCGCTAAACTCCCTCTCCATTAATATTTTGTTATAAATTCTAAAATAATATAATTATGTAATCAATAAATTATATTTTAAAACATAACTTTTATTTATGTAATATGACTCAGTTCGTTTAATATTTGAATAAGCTTATTTAAGACTTAAATGAAATCTATTGAATTTTATTATTTAACAAAGCGGGTCATTTTATTATTGTTCATTTTCCTATTTTACCTATGAAATTCAATAAAAATGTTATAGAATAAAGATGGGTTTTGAGATTTTAAAAAGCTAACCTAAGTGGCTCCAAATCAGTCCTCAAATTATCGAACTTTATTATATACATTGAAATTCATCCAAATCCAAATCTAGTAAAATTAATTAAACTTCAGATCTAGAATTCCAAATCGATTAAATTTTATCAATTCAGAGAATTCAAATAGAATGTAAATGATCAAATACCATCTACCTATCTTTAGGCACTTTCTCAAGCATTATCTATAATAATAATAATATCTAGTTATTATTTTTAAATTTAAAAAAAATCTAAAATAAACAGGGCCAAGAAAAAAAAAAATTCAAACTGCTTTCCTTCCTTTACCTTTCCTCCTCCACCTCTTTGCAGCTGCATGAACTTGCATCAAGCCATTGTCAATCAAGGTCACAACCAGAACTAGGCCCAGCCTTGTGGTATGATTCAATGGAAGGAGGAGATCACATCCACCTCCCCTTGCAGTCCTCATGGTCCTACACATTAGCATTCAATCATTCCATTCCCATCAAAGAGGAGGCAACTGTGAGGATCTCAGTGAGTGGAGCCCAATGCCCTTTTCCCATTATTAATTCCAAGTGCTTTGAATATAGTTTGGTTTCTCTCTAGGAAAAGAGGGACCTCACTTTCACTGGAGCAGAGTAATGCATCAGAAAAAGTTTAGTTGAAAAAGAGACAAGAACAACTAACCCTTTTGGTGTTGTAGTACTACTTACACTGGTATATAATGAGTTCATGTGCATTGTTGCACAACCCCTTTGTATGCTTAGGACCGTATGGAGTTTCATGTTATCCTTTTGATAAGGAGTAAAGTTTAATCAATGAATCCATGGGAATCTTTACATCTTTTGGCATGTATATATTTGATGGATAAGATTGACCATAGGAGGAAAATATTTTTTTTTCTTTTTATTAAAAAAAAAACAGAGGAAGAAGAACAAAAGATCATGCATTGGGGTTGTCCATATCAAAGTAGCCCTTTATAGTCTATTCGGATTAGATTTTAATTGATTGCTTGCTATTAGCAATACAATCCAAAGTACTACTTTTTTTTTTCTTTGTTTCTTTGCTTATATTGTTATCATTGGTGCACTAGATTCAACTCTATCATGCATTATGCTCAAGAGTAAATATAAATTTAGGTAAATTCGATACCAAATTTTAACTCACTTCTCTCTACTTTAAATTTGGTCTGGATCATAAAATATTAAATGCTTAAGTTTAAAGTATATAAAGACACGTTAGAACCGAACCAAACTATAAAGAGTAAATCATAATTTGCCCTCTAAATATATATATTTAAGTTATTAAATATTATATTTTGGTAGGTTAATAAATATGGACATCAAGGTAATTTAGTTCCTTTAAGTAAATTTTGTGTAATTATTAATAATTTTTTTGTCTAAAGAGTCATCGGGAATAATAGGTGGGAAAACTAATATATTAATTATTTTGGTTCTATTTTGTAAGAGGTCAACTTGGAGTGGATACTACATAGAAGGAGAAATAGAATTTATTGTAAATAGCTCGGCTCGTGGGCCCAGTAATATGTATGTTTGGAGGATTAGCTCGAAGATTAAAGCATTGAGTCGGCGACGATGATAAATCTATTTATGACTACGTTAATGGAAGAGTTGTTGAAGTTGTCAATGGGTTAAATATTTTTGTATCACGAAAAGTTTGACTTTTTATCCGGTCTATGTCTCTACTACAAGCTATCATACAATAAAGAGAACAAAAATAAGAAAAGAAAAAAGTGGTGTTATTTGCATAATTTGATGTCACATACATAGACACATACTGACTGCATAAGTTTCGTGCAGCCGGGGAATACAGAGAGTCATATCCATTGAGTCTCCTCTTTCCGACCTTCTCCCAATTTTAGCTCCCTTTAATCTTTTTACATCAAAAAAAAAAAAAAAAAGCTCTCTTTAATCTCTATGATACACCCCTCATCTTTTGACCGTCGTGGTGGTGGAGCCCATTCGCCATAGCAACCCTTCTTGCCTCGCTGGACTCTCTCTCTCTCTCTATAGAGAGAGAAAGAGTGGGGAGAGAGAGAGAGGCAATAGGAGCTTCGTCGCATCGCCCGACTCGGCCAATCGGAAGCCAAAGCAGGCGAGAAACCATTTGGTGCCAGATCTGAGAAAACCCACTTGGTTTCGTCTCCGACCGCCTAATTTACCGTGTCGCTCTGTCCTAGTTTGATCTGAGAGCGAATCCAACCAGAAAGGTGGGTTCTTTCGTGGCCTTGTGCGTTTTCTTTGTTGAAGTGTAGTAAAAATCTGTTAAATTATGGATATTTTAGGGAATTAACTTTTGGGCTCTATTCGTTTGATTACAGGGCGTGAATTGGGATGTGGGTTTTTGATTTTACTTCTTAATTCCATCTAATTTGTTGTTGCGGCGGAGATTCCCTGAAGCTTTAAGGAAGAGCCAGGACAAAGATTCCTCGTTTCCCCCTTCGCGACCCTGGATTTTGACCGTAGGTAATCGCTCTCGTTGTAGGAATCTTTGTGATCTGTTACTGTCAAATTGCATCGAGATCATCTATTCTTATAATAGGGATCTTTATCCGATTTGATTGTTCTTGTCCTTTATCTTGTTCTACATTTGCAGTGATTAATATGCTTTGTTTCTTACTTCTGAGTAAGGCGACGTAAGGGAGCTGGAAAGTGTTGAATTTGCTTAGATACCATTGTTGCCAAAGAGTAGATGTCGCGAACTCGGAGGCGGATTTGGGTGAGATGAGGGATGCTAGCGGGATTGATGAACTTCTTGCGGGCCTGTTGGCGGCCGTCATCCGATCGGTATGTCCATGCAGGATCTGATGCGCTCGGTAAGCAGGACGGGCTTCTTTGGTACAAGGACACTGGGCAACACATGAATGGGGAGTTCTCCATGGCTGTTGTTCAAGCTAATAACCTGCTTGAAGACCAAAGTCAGATTGAGTCAGGTCCATTGAGCTCCCTAGACTCTGGTCCATGTGGTACTTTTGTTGGAGTCTATGATGGGCATGGTGGTCCGGAGGCATCTCGTTATATCAATGATAATCTATTCCACCATCTTAAAAGTAAGTTCTGAACCTTTTTTTCATGATGAGATATTGCAACTCTTTTTCTTTTGTTTTTTACTTTATTATATTGTGTTCTTCCTTGTATAGTAATAAATTTATAACATGACTAATTGACAATTTGGTACTTCCTTATTGGAAAGTTTGTTGATTGTTGAATTTTTGGTGTTACTGTAAGTGGATAGTGAGTTTCCTTGTTTGCAAACAACTTTGACAATGAGACTGACAATATTAGTGGTCACTCCGTTTGCATCAGTCATATCTGATTTATTGTTCAGATACTATATTACTGTGAGCTTGGTTCTTTCTTCTTCTTTTTTCTTGGAAGCATATCTGAGCACTGCAGTTTCTTAGCTTCTCTCTTGTTTATTCTTTTGGTAATTTTTGGTTGTAGACTTATGGATGTAGAAACTATTGGTTTTTCGTTCATGTGTTGGATTTTCATTTTCACTTGAATAGTATGTAGTTGAGTCCACCTGCATGTCTATCTTAAGTTGCATATCCTGATGCTGTCAATGTCCTATTAGCTATTATGAAAGATCTCAGAATACTGTGTAACAGTAGTGCACGGATTTGGCAGGATTTACAGCTGAGCAGCACTCAATGTCAGCTGACGTAATTCGGAAAGCATATCAAGCGACCGAAGAGGGGTTTCTCTCTCTTGTAACCAAGCAATGGCCTTTGAAACCTCAGATTGCAGCTGTTGGATCATGCTGTCTGGTTGGGATAATCTGTGGTGGTGTGCTGTATATAGCTAATGCTGGGGACTCCCGTGCTGTTTTAGGCAGGCTAGTAAAAGCTACTGGAGAAGTTTTGGCAGTCCAGCTGTCATCAGAACATAATGCATCGATTGAGTCTGTGAGAAAAGAGTTGCAATCAATGCACCCTGATGATTCGCAAGTTGTTGTTTTAAAGCATAATGTTTGGCGTGTGAAGGGCATCATTCAGGTGCGCATTGTGTAACCAGTGTAAACAATTTGCAGTAGTGATACCTAACCAAGTTTCCTCCCATGTAAGGCCTTAGCCAATTATTCTGGTCCATACTCTTTGTATGCATGCTTGTCAGAATCATTACAAGAACTAAGCAAATTTTTTGTGTTGATTCATGTCAGATCTGCCCCCTACTTGTGAATCCTGTATAGCTTGATTACATTTAAGCATCATTTTTATTTGGTGCTGATTTCATGTGACAGCATCATGTCTGTTAATCCTTGTTGCATCCTATATATGATACTGCCCTGACATGTAACAAACAAATTTGTAGGCTTGCAATGAGTTCTAAATTCTAATAGATTGGCTCATTATATATGACACTAGGAAACTTTGGCATTTGTTGTTTTCCTCCCCTCTAGATAATATTTATACTTTGTAGGTCATTCAAGAGCTATATTATATGGAAAGAGAAATTTGTAATTGTATCAACAGGAAAATTTATATAAGATAGTAAATATCATGTTAATAGTCGGCAGAGTATTAATTTATTGCCAGGGTATTTCTCTTACTTGTCATGGCAGTTAAGAAAATTTGTTATTTTTGGCTGACAGATAGAATGTTGCCTATTTACTTCATCCATTATGATGTATTTTTTCTCTTTATTCCTCCATCAAACTTTCTGCTCACTATGGTTATTAGAGAGCAGCCAAGCTTGTCAGCAGTGTCTCTTTTTCCATTTATAGCAGTTTGATCTACAAGTAGAACCAAGAGAAGCTTGGTAGAATTTATTATTTCATGTTTGGTGCAGTTCAATGACTGCCTTAAATGTTGCATCTCAGCATTTACTTGTTTCTTCATTGTTTTGGAGAAGCTTAAGTCCGGAAACTATTTTGCTTGAGCCTTTTGTAATTAGCCTAGTGAAATTCTGTTTATTTGGTTATGCGATTGTTTGAGGCGTCATCTTTATCTTGTTTATATTTATTGTTATCTTTACCCCTGTAGCAAGTTAGTATGGTTAGAGCGATAAATTTTTCTCAAATCTGGGCTAACAAAGATTAATGTGATGAGCTTATTTTTCAACCCTATAGATAGTAATTCTACATGGATAGATGCAGGGAAAATATAAGTAGTTAAGTACATGAAATACATATTGTATGGTAGTCACCATAGAACTTTAGATTGTATTTTATGAGAGAACGAGTGAATATAATTCAATTCCACAAAATCTACAGACCTGACTAGGTTGTTGCTATTCAGCTGGTTGATATCTTCAATATATCTGGTTCTCTCTCTTAAAGATATTATTACATTTGAATACAAGTTCATTTTAAACAACTAAGCTGATCATCTGTATTTTTCCAGATGCTCTCAAGTATGCTTATGTTCTATTGATACAGAAGGCCAATTATTTCTTCTATTTTTCTGCGGCGATTGCAAGTTTTACCTGTTTAGCAGAAAATTATTCTAAAAGCACCTTTGGCCGGTGGTGCAATTCTTGTCTTATATTTCCTATAATTTTTGGTTGCATATAGTCGAGCATGCTGCTCTAATTTTTTACTTCTAAGATCTCTTATCCCTTGTTGGAGTACCTAAGCATGCCTCATTGCCTCTACATCAGTTCCATTTCCAGTATATGAACAAAGAATTCTGTATTATACTATGCTCATTCTATCCCCCTATATTGATCCGGTATAGCTTACTGTTCATTTTGGGTCTGAGTTCTTACCAAATGTAGAGCCTACTTTTGTGTTGAAGCCTCGAGCGGTCAAAAATGAAGAGGGATATACTAAGTTACCAACAAAACCCGGTACTTGCATCATGGCTGTGGGAATGAATAAATACCCTGCTTATTTATGGAATGAACTATTTAAAGAAATTATAGAAAAGGAATAAATGAATCTGTCTCCAGTTGTCTGGGGTAGGATGTGGATCAAGCTTTTGATAAATAGGTCCACTTCAATACTTTGGAATTAATTTCATGGATATACAACTACATATGATTCTTGTGAATGATAATAAGCATCAGTATTAGCTTGGTTCTATACATCATTAAATCGTATTTTCTTTCCGTCAACTTCACTTGGGCTTGGTTAAATATTAGCTTGGATGATGCCCCTTGCTCTTGTTTAACACAAGTTCTAGTTTCTCTTGTCTTCTCAAACTACTTAAATCTAATGTTTCTTGCACGCTGCCCTTTGAGTACGTATTTTATTTAGATTTGCTAAATTTAATAGTTTTGTAGTTGAAAGTGATATATTGCCTGTAAATCATGGTTTGCAACGAACATCTTGTAGTGAATTATGTGCTCAATTTCCTGACTTTATTGAAATCAAGTTCTGTTTTACTTGCTTATAACTTTGTTCTGAAATCCTTATATGATTATGGTGACCATTAATGATTAGCACCATTCAACTCTTGCTCATCAGATCTTATTCTTTCTGAGCATTTTTACCTTTTGCCATCATATATATGCTGTGGAGCAATTATTCAAATACTTACAACTGTCCCATGAACAATCTGGATGATGTCTGCTATTCGCAAAGTAATGGATCACCTAGTACATGAACTCAAAATGTTATTTCATATGTTTGATATTAGTCAGTCCTATTTTGCAGGTTCAATTACATTTTTTATTTTTCATTACTCAAAGTTTAGATGGACTCTCTCTCTCTCTCTCTCTCTCTCTCTCTCTCTCTTCTGCTTCAATCTTAGAAAGTTATCAATCTATTGCAGGTTTCTAGGTCAATTGGTGATGTATACCTGAAAAAAGCAGAATTCAACCGGGAACCATTATTAGCTAAATTTCGCCTTCGTGAACCTTTCAAAAGGCCTATACTAAGTGCAGAACCATCAATATATGTGCAACCACTGCAACCACATGACCAATTTCTCATATTTGCATCTGATGGGCTTTGGGAACACTTTAGCAACCAAGAAGCTGTTGATATTGTTCACAACTGTCCGCGCAATGTAAGTTTTCCATGTGGATTTTCTTTTAATAGATATAAGCTATGGCTTGGTGTAGGAAGAATTGGTACTATAGAAAGGAGTCTACTGTCTAAGATAATAATGTTAGATTTTCTGAATTTTTCTCAAAGAGCAACATCAATAACCACTTATATTAACCTATGATTTGCAGTAGTTTACAGTTTATCATAGGTTCTCAGTGTGGATCTTTGCTCTAGGTTAAAAGATCAAAGCATTTAATAGCTTTCCTACTTACGAGTTACTACAAACTTCTTATGCTATTGTATGTGATTTATGCATTTTAAGCTCATATACAGGAGACGAACCATATCCCAGGTTGTGGATTGAGTTTGTTAGGGCTTGTTTGTTTACATAACTTTTGGTTGCTCCAGTGCACTGTTTCAAAGGAATATTTTCCTTTTCACACAGACCCTTAATTTTCGGTGTTTATGTGCATGATGGGCTGTACCTGTCACAACCCCACTTGTGAAGTTGAAATCCACCTGATGAGCATGAGCTTAGAGGTACCTTTAGCCAACCAATATTTGTTTGATTGGATGAGAACATTTTAAGGAGTAAATTTTTTTCTTGATGTTCTATGGTGCACTTGCTCTCATATAGTATCAAGATTTAAGTGCTGTGACAACATAATCTCATAGGTATTTACAAAGACCTACATGACTTGGAGGGGGACCAGATGACCCAGAATTTATAATTTTGTCTAATTTAAACCACATTCTAATAATCTCTTGTAGACTTGTAAAAATTAAAACAGTAAACATACATATATATGTAGTGTAGGTTTGCGAAAAGATATTTTATGTATCTTGTAGAATTGCGAAAAGATATTACAGGTTTAATCTTTTGTGTCTGTGTAACTTGGCTTGGAAGAGAGCTGACACTTTCATAGTGGATCTTGTAAAGAAGCATAAAATATGTGTAGTAATGTTGTGCTTCTGCAGGAATAGTCATTCTTTAAAATAAATAAAGAACTCTTTCTAGTGATCATCTAATCTATTCAACCTGTACATTTTAATACTTTTTGCTCGCAACAAAGGGAGGATGTTTAAGTGGCAGTATGTCTCCATGCACCTTTCATTTGTTTGTAATGCTGATACTTAGCTATGTTTTGTATGCCACAGCACTAATCTGATTGATGGAAGATGTATTTCTATGCTTATTATGTTTGGATGTTGTGCAGCATTATTTTATTGTACCTTGTACTAATATATGTAGTTTATGCTATGTGATTTTTGGTGAAAAAATTGGGGCATTTATAGATGCGTATTGTCCTGCACAAACAGCTCCTCTCTAAGTGCTCTTTGTTATTCTTCTCCTATTTGAGTTGAAATTTTGCCCTGACAATCCATCCATGATTAGTGTTCAGATGGATATTATTAGGCAGATATGGCTGACATCATTCGACATTTACTTTTAAACTCATCAAATATTTGGTTTAGAGAATATCATGGTTGCACGGACTACGATACGTGAACCGAGGTGCATGCATATTGTTGAAGTTATCTGTGCTGGAAAGCTTATTTAGAGTGTAATGCTATTCTGCAAACTATCTTTAAACGATACAGCATGAACAATGTCATTTACCACAATCTTGTAGGGAAGCGCTCGGAGGCTAGTCAAAGCTGCACTGCAAGAGGCTGCAAAGAAAAGAGAGATGAGGTACTCTGATCTCAAGAAGATCGACCGAGGTGTCCGTAGGCATTTTCATGACGACATAACTGTCATCATAGTGTTCCTTGATTCGAACCTCATAAGTAGGGCCAGCTCGCACAGCAGCCCTCCTCTGTCGGTGAGAGGTGGTGGGATCACCCTGCCGGGAAATTCACTTGCACCTTGTTAAACACCGTCGGAACTCGTGTCGTCTTCCTTCCTGAATGTACTAAACTTTGTTCTCTTATCAACAACTGCAAATTATCATCTCCTCAATGATGTACAACACAGAAGGAACACTAGAAGGAAAGGAGGTAGAGCATCTTGCTATCTGTTTTTAATCTTATAATACTGTTTTAAAAACACTTTTATCCAAAGAAAACTTCCTTCTTTGTTGTGACTTATAAATTTCAGTTTAAATAGCATAAACATCCCCTTGTACTTTTTTCTTTAATAAAAAAAAAGGACTCAAACTTACTGGTCTCTTGGAATACTAATACTTGTGCGGTCAATTCTTCTTGGTCTTTTTGTAGTACTCTTCTTGCATGCCTAATTGGAGGAGTATTCAAAGAAATGTCCAATAAGCAATATAATCTCTTCAAAAGGCCTCGTTGCTTTTAGAAAAAAATAACTACTAACTCTGTGAGAGTTGGTTAGCATGTTCCCTTCCCAACTCTAACCTACTAAGCTCATCAGCATGTCATCACGTACCCCTAGTTTAGTTGCAAGATTCTCTACAGCAAAAAAACATCGGAATTATCTGCCATCGTGGATACATGGCAGCTTTTGTTCGGATCCAAATGGAAATCCCTGCATCCATACTTGGCAAGTTGAAAGAGTCCTCACCAAAAGAAAAAAAAAGGAGTCACAATTAATAAGCAATACAGATTTCGTCAAGCCACTGCAAACTACCCAATGCTTCCGACCTTAAAGAAGCATTAAACTTTAATATGAACATGCTGACCAAGAAGACTTTACTTCTCCTCCCTTTGACCAAACCCAATCTCCTCCCTGCACCATGAAGACTTTTCTCAACAGCCCATCTTCTCATAAAGGGTTGACCAAATTAATTGTACAAACCTAATTAGTTTATATATCGATCTTCTTAGGCGAGTACTACTATTCTCTGCCTAAAGCTTCTTCATGGAGAAATCATCGAGATCTGTAGGAACCAACATCTTCGCCTTCCTCGGGAAGCCGGCGCCCATCTCGGTGTACCACAACAAAGCCTTCTCGGGGCCTATAGTGCCATTGATTCCTATGGAAGCCAGGAGATCAAAGGAAAAGGATAGGAGGAGTGGTAGCTTTGAGACGGAGGAGCCCACCTCACCTAAGGTGTCATGCATGGGCCAGATCAAGCACAAGAAGGTGGCATGTAAACTTAAGCAGCGGCCGCCGCCGCCGGCGCGACGTGATCAGAAGAGAGTAAGTTTCGCAGTGCCGAAGATATTTTTCCGACGTAAGGCGCGGCCCATGCATAGAGTAGGGGATGAGGAGCGCGAGAAGGTGAGGATGGTGAGGGCGCCGTCGATAGCGCGGATGAGGAGATACGCGAGCGGCCGCGAGTCGGCGTTGAGGAATTTTGATTGGAAGAAGGCTGAGAAGGGGAGTGATGATGATGACGAGGAGGAGGAGGAGGAGGAGGAGGAGGAGGAGGTGATCATAGCTCACTCTGCGCCGTTAGTGGTTGGCGGCAGAGTGGAGGCACCGGAGCCGAGGAAGGAGGTGAATCTTTGGAAGAGGAGGACGGTGGCTCCTCCTATCCCTCTTCAACTGGATTAAGGGGTGGATTTTCTTTTTTCTTTTACTTTCTTTTCTTTTCTCCTTTGCTTTGCTCGTGTATACTTCTGTTTGTTAATTACACTAGATTACGCAGTGATTAATTTGTTCTTGGACAATTAATTCAATACTTAACTCTAATTCCTCTTTCTCTCTCTTTATTCAGCTTCTGAGTTTGTATGATATATAAGATTAATGGAAAGTATCCATCACACCTTATTTTCATCTTTTTCTTATGTGGTCCATAAATCAAAAATAAACTTTTCGATTTCATAAGCCAAACTTCATTTGCACTTT
This sequence comes from Typha latifolia, assembly GCF_019914945.1. NCBI lineage: Eukaryota > Viridiplantae > Streptophyta > Magnoliopsida > Poales > Typhaceae > Typha > Typha latifolia. The sequence continues at coordinate 5,312,498 of NC_133086.1, read as the reverse complement.
TCAAGACTAAATTACCCCGTGAGTCAAAAATAAATATAAAATAAATTTTTTTTATCTCTTAATAAATCTAAGGATAGAATTTCAATAAAGGCATTAATTGTTGGGCATCTAAACAAATAGAAAATACTAGTTGTATTTGTGGTTAGGGGAGACATTGTTTTCTTTTATTAATGTTAAATAGGTCGAAAGTCCAATATGACATAGTCTTAACATTGCCACATCGTAGTCGTAGGTAACCATATTTTAATTAGATTTTTTTTTTGGGTGACGTAGGATGATGCAAAAGCTTTACCAAATTCTATTTTTTTAAAGAGTTTATTTCTGGACAAGGATTTCTCCAGAGGCAAAAAAGAAACATAATTGTTGTTAGTTTTCAATTAGAGGCACACCGCTTAACCAGCAAAATGATTAAACCAACTTAGACTGTTGTTAGACTGAGTCATGAGAATTACAATAATTTTTTTTTTTTTTAAAATGTTTCAATGGACCAGCGCCATTAGTCGCTCTGGATTAGGATAAAGATAATGATATCATATCTTCTTTTACATCATTATCATTTCTAATTATGCTACATCAAATTTTAGCCATTATATTAAGTCTGATCAATTAGTTGTTCTGAATTAAATACTGTCGAGCTATTGTCCCAAATCATTACGATGTTGAATTATTCTTCTAAGTCAATGTACTGTTGAACTATCGAGCTAAGCCACCAAACATACACATTTTTAGTTGCAACAATAAATTGTTTGGGCTTGCAAGTAAGGGGGTGTAAATGAGCCAGCTTGAGCAAATTGGGCCGAGACTTGGCTCGAGAGAGCTTTTTTTTTTTTTAGGTCAAGGTAGAAAAGCCTAGCTCGACTTGCCTAACTCGATGAGACTCGATAGCTTATGGGTGAAGAAGATGGGTTTGGAGCTTGGAGATGGCTGATCAAAGCTTGGAAATGGCCTATTGGAATTTGTGGATCAAGACCACCTAATACCGTTTCAACGGTGATGGTTGACTGGAGCTTGGAGATGGAGATGGGTTTGGCAGGTTGGAGAGATGAAATAATTTCAGTGGTAGGTTCGAGGGTTTTTTTTCCCTCTCAAACTACTCGTACCAATTATTGGATCTAAGATTCAACGATTCTAAACCTTATGTATATATAATCTGAGCTTAATCGAGTAAGCTTAAGTGAGCTAGTGCGGGCTCGATTTAATAATTCTTTCGAGCCTAATATGTTAGCTTAGCTTGACTTATTTAGAACTGGAGTTGAGCTCTTAACGAACTGAGTCCATAAGCCTCACGAGCATTTTTTAACAGCCCTAGTGGTAGAATATTTTCTATTTGAATATATTATTAATTTTTAAATAATAATTAGAAAAGGATAAGAGTCAATTTGGATAGGTAGAAAGAGAGTAGGGTCAAAACTGGAAGGGTGAAATCAGTTTCCTATTTGTATTAATGCGACCAAAAAATTTCAAGCTCAAATGGGTGTCAAGCCCAGGTCCAAAACCATCAAAAGCAAAGGATGCAGTTCTTTTTCTTTATTATATCTTAGAAGCCCGTCGGAGGTTACTTCCATAACCATACTTATTAAGCTAATCATAAGGACAATTACATCAATAGAAAAGCAGAAGATAGGCAGAAAAAGAAGAACACAATCAGATAATTTTCAACTAAGCCACCTTCCTTTACCATCTAAACAAAGTCATTAGGGAGTCAAGCTTGCAGATCCGAAGAGGTTTATCGTCAATCTTTTATAAATGACAAGAATACCCTCATTTTGAGGAGTCTAAATGATAGACAATAGGTATAATAGTCATGTTACTTATGTCTATAAATATTAAACATAAGAGTCCAAAGAGTATCCTTGAACTCGGGCTGACCTTGCCAGGCCCAAAGCCCAAAGCCCAAAGCCCAAAGCCCAAAGCCCAAAGCCCAAAGCCCAAAGCCCAAAGCCCAAAGCCCAAAGCCCAAAGCCCAAAGCTCAGCCTAAACACTCTTATAAAACTAAACTATTATTATTTTCTACACATCTCTTTTAAATTTAAATTTTCTTTTTTTTTTCTTCAAAACATAAAGAGTAAAAAAAGTAGCAAAAACATAATAAAAGTTAGGGGATAAAAGCCTTTGGAAGCTTAATAATTCAAACCCTTGTGAGATATAAAGCAGCGTTGGGTCCCATCAAGTCCCCAAGCATATCTCGTCTTCTTCCCAGTTCCCCCTGTGACCCAGGAAAGCTTATCCACCACTTCAAACTGAGTCCGACCCGTCCGGTTGTCCCCCAACTCAAAATAACCACCTTATAACTTTGTCAACTCTCCCTTTGAGTTTGACTAAGAGAGAGAGAGAGAGAGAGAGAGAGAGAGAGAGAGAGAGTATATGGGTGGCTATCTTTTTATTAAAGATATCTCGAGATTTGAGGATAAGGTTTGGAATATCTTAAATGAGAGAGTTGACCGTACCAAGTATCTCCCAAAATATTAATATGAATAATCGTTAATTGTGAGTTAAATTATTTTAGAGAGATATAGTACGGTAAACAAAGAACTCATCTTCTAAGACTAAACGGGCATTGGAATTATTCTACGATCCTAATCGCTGGGCCCCCGTACGACTAGGCTAGAAGCCTCCAGCCTCCAGCCTCCTAGAACGGTAAGCTGTTCGGTCGGCTGGTTCTCCGGGGAGGGTATGGGCCCTACGTGCCTCAGGCAATGCCACGTGGGAGTAGATTCTGATCGCATTGTCTCATCCTCGAGTCGGATCCAGCCACACCTCCACGTGCTTTTATTCGTCCATCACTTAAAGCTACGTAACAACCATCGTCCTAATCGTCAATCCTTCATTAACAAAAATAAAAAATAAAAATAAAAAGAAGAAAACGTTGCCTTTCCAAAAGTGGGAGCATGCTAGAAGGTTTATCCTCATCCTTTTATTTATATATATATATATATATATATAAAGATAGGGATTCATCGGGGCACGGCATGACACACCCCGGCAAGAATAAAGTTATAATAAGTTAATCTTAGGCATACATGAATGAGGATGACACTATATGTCTAAGTTATTTGTTAGATGAGATTAGGTAGGCAAAATGAAGCATGTCTATCGCATATTCCTATCATAAATTAATCACAGATTAAGTTAAATAGATATGAGATGTTTTTTTCTACTAAAATAATTGTTTGATCTGATCTCAAAGTGTTTAGTGAGTAAGATAACTGGAAATATAATACTTTTTTTTTAAATTTTTTTTATCCGAGAGGCATAATCCCAGCAGCCAGCGTGCAAAGGTGATGATTAAAGTAATCTAAAGCTTAATGCGACGCCAAGACTCGCGAGCTAGCAAAACCACTACGGATAAAACTATTCGCTATTCCGTGTGCTGCGGGGTGTTGTCCTCTTTATCTACCAGCCTGTAGATAAAAGTATAGTTTATTCACGTAATTACGCGGAGAACCGAATTATGCGACCTTTCGCCGACACTAATGTCAAAACTCGGTCTTTGAATTCGTTCGGCCTGTTGGGTCCTGCCAAGTAGTACCCCTATGGGAGCAGTTCCTGCATCTGGGTTGCAGAGGATCAGCTAGCCCACAACGCTTAATTATACGTCTATATGGTAAGAAATAGTTTTTCTCCTTTTGTAAGTCATCGCTTGAAGCATGTAAGGCGAGAGGCAAATAAGGTGGCCGACTGGGCGGCAAACCAGGGAAAGCGGGGGCTGGGGGCAGTTCGGCTGGGGCCGACGGACCCTCTCCCTGTGGAACTCCGTAACCTTGTATTGGAGAAGGCGTAGGCCAGCCTAATCTAGCCAGTTTATCAAAAAAAAAAAAAGTTTTTCTCCTAGACCCCTAAAAGATATCAAATTGGAAATACATGCATTTCACTTTTATCGGAAAGAAATTAAAAAAAAGAAGAGAAGCAAAATGCATATATAACTGCCAAAGCCCACTCCTCAAGCTTCTCATATTTCCTTTATCGTGTCTCCTCCTTGCTTCTTTCCTTTCCAGTCCTCCACTTTCCCCAGATAAATCTCTCTGTCTCTCTCTCTGGCTCTTCTCTACGTCTTTTTCGGCTCACGAGGTCCATGAGAGGCAGCGACTCGGATCGCCTACACGTGCTTCCCATCGTACCATAGAGGAAGATCGAAGCTTTTTCCCTGTTTCTTCTTTTCCCAGGGAAAGAGGTCGAGATCGCTCTCTTGGTTTCCTTCGTTAATGGCAATGGACGAGGCGACTGGGAGCTGCAACAGCCGTGCGGCGCCGGACCCGGCGCAGGGGAATCCGCGTCGGCAGCAGCAGCAGAGGCATAAGCTTGAGGTGTACAACGAGATGCTCCGCCGCCTTAGGGAGGCGGAGGTGGATGATGCGTTCTTGCCCACGTTCGAGGACGAACTTTGGAATCACTTCAATCGCCTCCCCGCGAGGTAGAGCTTTCTCTAGAAAAGATGCCTCCTCTCTCGTGTACATCGATGCTCTGGGTCTTTTCGATGATTGGATCAAAAAGAGATTTTGGGAATGACCAACTTCCTTTTCTTTTTCTTTTTCTCTCCTTGGTGCATGAGTTTGGATTTCAAGGTATGAATAATTGGCCACAGATCAATGTGTTTCTTTTTATCAAAGCCAGGTGTTCTTGCCTATCTTCGAGACCGAGTTCCCTCCTACCTCATATACCGATGAGAAAGAGCGCCGCCTTTCTCGTTTAAATCGATTATCTGGGTCTTCTGAGTGTCCTGGTGAAAAGAGATTTAGGGAAAACCATCAACTTGATTTTTGGCGTTTTAATCAATGGTTTTGAGATCTATGTGATAGAAGTGCTGGTTACTGATCAAAAGTACTCCTTTTTCCCAACGCAATCTGTTTGTGATTTGGCTGTAATTCTTTTGATGCTGCAGGTACGCGATGGATGTGAATGTTGAGAGGGCGGAAGATGTTTTGACACATAAGAAGTTGCTCGAGAAGGTCAGGGATCCTGCCAATCGTCCAGCATTCGCAGTGCGAGTAGTTCAGGTATAGGTTTCATTAGATTCTTTATCATCTTGCTGTGACATTTTACTTCTATTATCTGTAATACATTTTAAATGGTCGCTACCAATATGTGAGTCTACAAACGCATAGTTGACTTGTGTTGTTAATATAAAAATCTCTTGACAAGATATGCAAGAAAATTTAGGCACAAGGATAGGACAATATGTATGTAAGAGAGCTATTTGTCATAGACATGTTGACTCTTTTGATCCATTCAAATTTTGAACGATCTTCTATTTTTTGTTTGAATCATTTCAAAATGCAATACATCTTGTGATTTATTTACCTTCAAGATACGGATAGAATATTGTGGTTTGATGCTATCTTTAATGATTATTTCTAGCTTCTCCAACTTGAATCTCTTTGTTGTATACTTGTATTTGTCTGTTTCGTTTATGCACTTGTCCAATATTTATTGTGGCCACAATTGGTACTTCTATAGTTCAGGTGCTTCCTCAGCTTAGAGGCTTTGTTCTCCCTAGAGGCTTACACCTTGATGTAGGTCATGGGATTCTGTATTTTCATTGCTTTCCTATTGACCTATTGCTTCCAGTGCAACTACCTCATCAAATGTTTGTTGATTTAGATATGTTGGTTTTATGAGCTTGATGCTCTGAAGTTCTTTCTCTAGTTTCTTGTATCCATGGTCATTGACTTCCTTCCAAATTGGAGATTAGCTTCTATTGGTGGCATAGTACTCTGCCCATGGAAATTCTTTTGGTTTAGAGGTAATTATTGAATTTGATATGTGACATAGAATGTGTGCATCCTATGCAATTTTATCAAATATATACAAGCATTCAGGAAGGAGCAAAGCTTAGCAAACATAAAAGTTGGAATCTGTCTTCTTTTACTTGTAAGATCTTCTGAGTTATACTCTCATTGAATCACATTTTTTTTTTGATGAAGTTCCATGTTCATTGTTGTAGTGATGTTTGTGACTTCATATATTCTTATCCATTTTGTTCTCTGATGGAGTTAACTAACCATGGCTACTGAGTACTGACCCATTGCCTCATGGCAAAGTTTTTGTTCTTTAGGTGTCTCCAGTTCTAGATGCAACTCAGGGTGATCCTGTTGATGCAAATACAGCAGGAGAGGAAGTTGCTTCTAACTACTTCAGTAGACAAAGGTATAATTGCCTCTCTCTTCTTCTTTTTTTTTGTATTTTTTTGTAATTGCTATTCCATGTAATGTATTATCTTTTCTTTCTTCTTATTTCTTCTTTTTTGTAATTTATGTCATGTTCCACAGCATCCACCCTCCTCCTGCCTTTGGTTCATCTGCAAATCTCGAGGCCCTTGCCCTTGAAGCTAGCAAGTGTCATGATCAAGATGGTGAAAGTGTCACTGATACTGTTCAACATTTTACCAGGTTACTCTTGCTTTTCTTGTCATCATCTCATCTTTTCAACCAATATGCACTTGTTTTTTAATTATATCCTCTTCCCACTATATCACGAAAGAACCTTTTAATGATAATTTTTGTAAATGAGATTCTTGTTTGACAATAAAAATGTCAAGTGTAGTTAGCGTACTTTTGAATATTTGTGATGCCACAATCTTGAAAGAATCATTTAATGACAATTAAATGATATTCTCTTCTGACGATATCATGAAAGAACCATTAAATGGTAATTGATAGTAAATGAGTAAATTATTGTTTAACAATAAAAATGTTCACTGTGGTTAGCATACTTTTGAATATTTGTGATGCCGCAATCTTTCTTATAGTAAAATCCAAATCAAACACACCTTATATCATTTATTTTCTTTTTAGTAGCTTCTTTTCTTCACATACTCCTCAACAAGAACATAGCATTTGATATCCTAGTTAATGTAATTTTGCCTTCTCTTTATCCTTGAGCAGGTATTATTATATAATACCCTCATTTTCTTCCTTATTCTTGTATCATGTTGATATTACTTTTCAAAATAATTAGTTTTTTCTTTTCTAAATTGACTTTGGACCCATTGCAATGTATGAGCATCGTTTTGATGTTGAATTTTACCTGCATTATTTTTTTCACTCATAGATCTCAGAGGTGTATAGTGGGATAAAGCTGAGATAAATGCATATGCTTTAAATCACATCTTCTGCATCTAATGGAAGAAATAATTAACCCTCTTATGTGAAACTTATAAGGAGTCACTGAGTCAGTTATCGGCATGGAGTTAACATAAGATTTACTATTTCAACATGAAATGTTGAACTCTACCTAATTGGACTAAGGTGCTTGACGATTGTGTATTTGTTCAGCTGTTTTAGCACTCTTTGTCGCTCCCATGCATATGTTATAAAGTCCCCTTTGATCTACTGTGTATTCATTATTCTCACTTGCCTAAAGTGAGAACATGTTACAGCACCTGTTTGCTTTCAAAATATTTTCATCTTCTCCATTCCTTTTATCTTCTTTTTTCTCTTATTTCTTTCAGTTGAATATTTTGTAGCAGCAGCTCTTATGTGGATCTGTTTAATTTGTTATATTTGCATGTACTTAATCTGAGAAAGTGCTTATAGAATTGAAGGTTTTATTTTTTAATTCTTAAATTTTATGTATGTGCTCTGCAACCTCTGCTATACTACTGATTTCTTATGTACTCTAATAATCTTGCAGGCCAATGCATGAAATCACTTTTTCATCTGATGACAAGCCGAAGCTTCTTAGTCAAGTAAACAAATCTCCATTTTATGGCCCAGATTTTATGTCATCTCCTTAAAACATATTTTGAGTATTTAATGCCTCCTCATTTCTTCAGTAACTATACTTGTAGTTTTTTACCTGCAGATATTGCCTACTCTTTATATATATTATAAGCGTTATTGAAATTCTCTACTTCTCTAGTTTTGTTGTTTTTATGCAAGAGTTTTTTTAACTATCTATTTCATTAGCGAATAGAGTTCATTTTACAATTATACTGTATATAGCTGAATCATGGTAAAAGACACCTTATAGAGAGAAAAAGGACAATAATAAATGGGTAAGAGAAGATCATAGTATGAAAGATAAGTATAAATATGAAGAGTTATAACCAAGATTCCGAAACTCGGTATAGGGATCGAGATTGGTTATTAGAAAAAACGATACTATATTGACCGTATCGGTTGTATTGGTTGAATTAGGTGCCTATATCGGATCAGACTATTTTTAATTTTGTAAAATTTTAAATTTTATTTAAAATGCAGAAAAAATTCTAAAAATTTATAAAAAAATAATAGAAAAAGAAGAAATAAAAATTAGTCACATATGAATTTTAAGAACTAAAAAAAAACTCACTCAAAACTACAATGAATTTTGACTCGAATTAGACAAATTTTTATATTCGTAAATTATTATTACAGAACAACATCAAGAGAAAGATCTCTTTTCATTATTGTTCTATAGAAATAAGATATGAGGAGTTAACAAGTGGGTGAGAAAGGAGGAAAAAAAAGAGAAAACAACTCATCTGTGTTCACCAACGTGTCGGCTAGCCAAAGAGGCTTACTGAATAGCCGCTAAATGAAATCGGTGAAGCGTGAGAGTGAGAGATAAAGAGTAAAAATTTAAAATTTGTAAAGAAAGCAGTTGATGACATCAATTATTATCTCTTAGGTTAGATACATTTTAGATTTGACCTAAATTTAAAAAAAATTCGATTCGGCCGAATTGCTGTTTTCAGCCGATATGGCCAAGTTTTGATCGATACCGCCAAAACGGATCGGTCAACACGACTGAAACTGGTCGATACCGGTTGATACTAGTGGAAACCAACCGATACTGACCGAAACCGGTCTGATTGAGATCAGTTATGGCCGATCCTGATTGGTCAATCCGACTTGGGATCAGCTAATTTTGGGATCCATGATTATAGAAGAATAAGCTGTATGAGAAAAGGAAGGGAAGTATAATTTTGGGATCCATGATTGATACGATCTCTATAAAGAGAATGAGGAGGAATTGGGAGGGTGAGGAAAAGGAATATTAAAAGAAAAGTCAAATCATACAATTTTTGCCAATTGAGGAAGGAAATATGTTGATGCTTTTTAAGAGAAGTCTCTCTAGAGTAAATCATGAGATGCCCTTTAAATGGTCTAACATAATAACATCTATTCAAGAAATGAATTAAACAAAACTCTACAACATACAAGTGGATTGAGGCTCTTTGCCTTTTTCTCTTCCTTTTGCAATTATATTGAGAGACTGCTTGTGAGGAGAATCATTGTTTCAGTAACCTATGTGGACCTATATGTATTGGTTATAATGTATGCAATCATTGTCTAAAATGTCATAATATATATCATACAATAGTTGGTTGAACTTGGAAGCATGAATAAACTATCTTATAATACAACATAAACATTCAAATGTGTATTAGTTCGCAAATGTACTATACCTCCTTTCTATCATCTCGTGTTATGCACATATATAATGTATGTGCATGCAGAAATTGCTACATTATATATCTGGTAAAAATTGGCAGCCTTTCCAAGAATTTGGGTAACATTCTCTAAGCGGAGCATATTGTTTCCATCTTTTAGATTATTTTTATTTTGTTTATCCTTTTAAAGACATTCTAGCCTTTGGCTTCTAAAGAGTTGCAATGAAACTTCATTGCCCCATTTTAGAAACAAATGTTGATATCTTCATGCCGACCTTATTTCATTAACTTGATTTCTTATACTTTTCACTACTGCATTATTTCCAGCTAACGGCTTTACTTGCTGAGCTCGGCCTTAATATCCAAGAAGCTCATGCATTTTCAACAAACGACGGTTATTCATTAGATGTCTTTGTTGTTGTTGGGTGGCATTGCGAGGTATACTCCTTGCAAATAATTTCCATTGTGTGTCTCCATGTGTATTCTGTGTTCTTTTTTTTTGGTCTAACAACAAATAACCTTTTGCATTTTGAAGTTTCTGTTTTCTGGTTGGTATTACTTCTATGTAAATTAGATCGTGCATTGACAAAATCTTAGCCATCTTCCAACTAAAGTGATTTTTTGTTTTAACTCTTACAAGTATTTAAGAGTTTGATCAGCTGTTGATCAGCTGCGGTGAGCTTTTTATTTTTTAAGCACTCTTTCCTGTAAGGTTGTTATTTTAAGCTTTTAAAATGGGATTTTATTGTACTTGTCCTCATCTTCTATTATGTCATTAAAGCTTTGCTTTCTTTTCATGTTCATTTCTGGCTTCAAACTAATTGACCACACACACACACACACACTCTTTACCTTTTCAGTATATATGTTCTCCTTTAATCTTGTATCTCTTAGAAACTATCTAGTTTATTTCAAGCTTAAGTTTTATGCATTTTAAAAAATTGTTTTCTTTTATTACTTTCTTCTCTAATCGGGTTTCTATAATAAAGCACACATTTGAGTTTCTAAACCGATATATCTTCTATTTCAATTTTCACGTCTTTATATGCATTGAAGAAAATGGCTAAATATCATCCTTTATTACTAGGTCCATGACTCCATATAGCATAATATATATAACACAATCTACGGGACTTGTTTTTATTTAATTCATCAAGATTTCTTATACTTTCTTTTCGGTCATATTTAGGAAACTGAGGAGCTTAAAGAAGCATTGGAAAAGGAAATTCACAAGATTGAGGTACCTTTCCATCTCCCCCTCCTGATCCTTTTCCCCTCCTTTCCTTCCCTTTTCTTCCATAAATTAAACAGGGATAGCTTTTTCTGCTACATTAGTCACTCTTGATGAGATAAATTAGATTACAGAATCTGCCAATCAGAAAAAGAAGTTGATCATTGTAAAGCAGGAATCTGATAACCTTATTTTTGGTTATATTTTTGCCTTTCTTTTGTTAGATGTCTAACTGCTTTCTGATTTTTCTGAGTACTAAAGCTTGTCAAAAAAATTGTTTTTCTAATGTGTTTGCAGAAGATATGTCATTTCAGTCATCAAATTTTTTTATGGAGCTTGTGTGATACCATCTTGCTGTACTATTTACTAGTTTAGCTATTCCTGTGTTGTAACTCTTTTATTTTCCTTTCTGTGGTGACTAAGATTTTTACCAGGCTGAAGAGTATATTTGGTTCTTGATGTAAATTTGATTGTGTTCCTAGGACTCTGAAGCTCTTCGGCCCCTTTCCAGGGAAACTCTAGCCTCTAGGCAGGGAGCATTGGCACCTAGGTAGTCTATTGACAATTAGGAGGGGCCCTCCATATTGGAAGTCTTTTTTCAGAATTTCCTTGATGTACTTGTGATTGGTTGTTGTCAACATCCTCCTGTACAATCTCACTTGCTTGTCTTTGTTACTCTTCTTGCCAACTTATTCAGTCCTTTTCTTCATCTCATGAATTTCTGTTTATTTTCATTAAACATCAGTTATGCTTTAGTTTCTGACCTCGTTTGGAGATCTGTAGATACAAACATGCTCAACTTCCAATTCGTGGTCTCCTACAATGGAAAATATTCAAGCTGGGGGAAATTTACCATCTGATCACGTTGAAATACCTACAGATGGGACCGATGTATGGGAAATTGATTTCAAGCTACTGAAGTTTGGAAATAAAGTGGCATCTGGATCATATGGTGACCTGTAAGTTTAAATTTTAGCATCATAGAGAACTCTTTATGATACTTTATAGTCATCTCCCTAATTTGTTTTTCTTCCCTTGCCAGTTACCGAGGTATATATTGTAGTCAAGATGTTGCCATCAAAGTACTCAAGCCGGAACGAGTCAACGAGGATATGCAGGGGGAATTTGCTCAAGAAGTATATATTATGAGGTTGGTTAGAAAAAACTGCTTTGATTTGGCAGTAATATTGGTTTGCTTTCTCCTCTTCATTTTGTAGGCAACAAATGAGAAGCTAATTTTAGATTCATCTTAGCATGATAAACATCATCAGATGGAAAGATGAAATTTCCAAAGAGAAATTAAAATGCCAATTTGGAAAAGGGTGATCAATCTTATCTGAGTTAAGAAAACAAATAAGAATGGAAGAGGATATAGGATCTTATCTGAGTTATACAAGCTTTGCTTTTAAATGTCTAAGCCGCAATTTCAATTTATAGTGCATTTTTTGAGGAACTAAATCCTTGGTGAGAATTATATGTGATAAAATAAATCTTTTATCTATGTTTCTTTTCACTATTACTATTTATAAGTTTTCAGGAAGGTTCGCCACAGGAATGTTGTGCAGTTTATCGGTGCTTGTACTAGACCTCCAAGTTTATGTATTGTGACAGGTAGGATCGAATGAATTTGTAGACTTTGTTATTTTTCTAAATTTCATCATATCACGTGCACAACTATGTGCTTCATGCTGGATATCAGCACTGAGGATACTCTTTTTTTTTATCTGTGTATCATGTCAGAATTTATGTCAGGTGGAAGTGTCTATGACTTCCTCCATAAACAGAAAGGTGTTTTCAAGCTTCCAGCTTTACTCAAAGTTGCAATGGATATCTCAAAGGGAATGAATTACTTGCACCAAAATAATATTATCCACCGAGATTTGAAGGCTGCAAATCTTCTTATGGATGAAAATGAGGCAAGTCCAACTGCCAGTGACACTTGGTGTTTTATATAATCCTAGCTCCAAAGAAAGTTTTTTTTTCCTGTGGCAGTGAAAAAGCAACACAGGAAGTATTTTGAAGGACTAGGTACTGGATAGGATCATTTTTAAAAAGAGGACACAGGAAGCTAGCTATACAATGGGTAGAAGGACTGTTATATGATACAATGGGGTAGAAGGACTGTTATATGATACAATTAGTTACTGCAGGGAGTTGACCTTTCAATCTTTCATCCTCTATAATAGTCTAGTAGATAGGTTTGCACATAATATTAGATACGTATACACTCTTTTTTTTATTCTTGCTGACATGGGTCTCATCTGTCTCTCCCTTTTCACATTCATTATCGCCATCAGAAATTCATTGGACCTGTTATCACACTTCAGTTCATCTCCGATTGATTATTCCTGATTGACATTGAATAATTCTCTTACAGGTTGTTAAGGTTGCTGATTTTGGTGTTGCACGTGTTAAATCTCAATCTGGAGTTATGACTGCAGAAACTGGGACATATCGTTGGATGGCTCCTGAGGTGAACTCTTTGATATCTATGTTTATCTTTATTGTTTAGCAGTGACCTTTCTGTAAGACGTAATTCTTAGTGCTCATTATTTAAGGTCTGCAAATTTGAAGAGTAAATAGCGTGGATTGAATATTAATGAAATTTCAATGTAGAGAAACAAAATTGCAGTTCTCTTCTAATATGGGAGACTATTCTGACCATCAATATTTTTTCTAGTATATATATAGCATTGTAGTAGATTCAGTAACTTTTATTCTTCAAAAAGTTGCATCCTAGGATATCTCACTTATTCAGGTTAATTATATGGATCTGATCTCCTCAAAATCGTCATGGAATTTCATGATTGCAATTGCTTACTCTAGCATACAAGGGATTCGAAACTAATTTGTTATAGTTGCTAGACTTGACATTCTTTTATTTCATCCTTTTCTTTTATTATATGCCATTTTATCACAAGCATTTATTTCATTTATGGTTTCACTGTAGGTCATAGAACACAACCCCTACGATCACAAAGCTGACGTTTTTAGCTTTGCAATTGTGTTGTGGGAGCTGCTTACAGGGAAGGTGATTACAACATATTTCTGATACTACAGTCATAAAAGTGAACTCACATTTTAGTTAATTTGAGTATGCATCTCCTTTCCTGTGCCAGATTCCCTATGAATACCTAACACCACTACAAGCAGCAATAGGTGTTGTTCGAAAGGTAATCATCCTATCACAATCTCTTCATTGTTTCCTTGATAATATGGTAATATATAAAGCAAAAGTTCTCCACAGATACCATAAACTTCTGAATGTCCAAACTTTTGGGAGTGCTTCTTCCCTTAAAACACTTTGCAAGTGGAGGCCTATTGTCGAAACCAACTCCAAAGAATGTGTTTTTCTCCTTTGAGAAAGGAAAAGCCAAAATAACATGGCCAAATTATTGCAGTCTCACATGGATAAATTGGAGTCTTTAGCTTGCCAATTCCATCATAAACTTCACGGTAGGTATTACATTTCATGGAATTGATTCAAAACGATGATGGTTGACTAAATTTAAGCTCATTGAACTTTTCTAAATTTCTACTAAAACATAGCTAATTGTTGAAAGCTTCTCACAGTTTGGGACTTAGAAATGTTGATGTTACATAATTTTAAATGCTAGGAGCTAATAAGGGTTGTTAGATAATTTTGGATGGTAGGAGCTAAAGAAGGTTAATAAAGACAGTAGATGAAAATTTGTCTATTAACATCGGAATATGAACTGATCAGATCTGAATGTTCGATAGCACAGCCAGATATATTTTGTATGGTATTTCAGAAGAAAATCTTGAGAACCTTTGACTCTTTGGTTAAAGCAAGACATGTAAGTATCCATGTTTGTTTATGCCTAGTAACACATGATCCATATCCTTCATACTCCATATATATTCCTAAATTTTCAAGGCCTTAATTATTGAAGTATATTACTACTTAAATACTTAATTGACTCTATCTGCCCTGAAACATTGCCGTCCATCACAAACCTGGTTCACTTATCGGCTTTCTCCACAGGGTCTGAGACCCACAATCCCGAAGAGTGCTCATCCTAAGCTTGCTGAACTGCTTGAGAAATGCTGGGAGCAAGATCCAACTAAAAGACCAGACTTCTCTGAAATATTAGACACTCTTCAGATCATCTCCAAGGAGGTTCTGTATCCAGATACTCATCATTGTTCCTTTTAACTCCTTTTTTGGATTGACATTTATTTATTGGCCTCGATAATTATTTGAAGCAGGTTGGAGGAGAGACAGTGGATCGCAAAGAGAAGACATCAGGAGGCAAGTTTCTTTCACTTCTCAGGCGAGGTCACTGAATTTGCAGTGTTGTCTGTGAAGCATCTGATTTTATGATCTAACCGTGGAAGTTTTCAGTTCCTTGGTTGAGGTAGTACCAGTGCGTGACATTGTACAGCATTTATATTTAATGACCTGGTTTCAGATCCCATTGCCATAAAGTTTTCAGTTGTAACTGTGTCTTGTGCCCTTCTTTTGCATCTTTATGCAGTTGGTTTGTTAGCATCTCATTGCATGATATGTAACTGTAGGAAAAGAACGATGCAGAAGATATCCAGGATTCAATATTTGGTTTCTTTGAATCTACTCTTGTCATTTTATTCTCAACCCTTTTGTGGCTAATATAAATTTTTGTTGGCTTGACATCTCGTCCTGTTGGAATGTGAAAGTTTCTTATATATTGCTCATTTGATTGATGAAGAATTTTGTGAAATCTACAAAAAATTCACCACTGCACCCTTTAATTTCTGATAAGTATTTCATTGATGATATACTAAACGACCCAAAAGTCTTTAACTAGTTCTGTAGTCTTTTAGCACTCCAGGCTAAGAAAATTTTATACACAGCCTGATCTGCAGAGGATCTGCTGTTTGGTGCAGGCTAAGCTAACCTACTTGCATAAAATGTTTCAATACTTAGATGCACATTGTTGTTACGTAGCCCGAAATCTTGAGGTGTAGGAGAAGGATACCTTCCTCAACTTCCAACCATCCATCTTTTGGTACCAATCAAGATAAGAACCTCTCTCTTTCTCTCTCTAGGCCTTCTTAGTTCCATGTCCCTTCCTCTTCTCAATAGAGGCAAAGCAACTGCACTGCACGATGGCTAGTGTGAAGGTGTATGGTCCGGCAATGTCGACGGCGGTTTCGCGAGTTTTGGCCTGCTTATTGGAGAAGGAGGTGCAGTTTCAGCTCTTGCCAATTAGCTTGGCTAAAGCCCAACATAAAACTCCAGACTTCCTCAAGCTTCAGGTTCATTCATCTCTCTCTCTCTCTCTCTCTCTCTCTCTCTCTCTCTCTCTCTCTCTCTCTCTCTCAATACAACTGCTGACTTGTATCTCTTCTATCTCCTGCAACAGCCCTTCGGCCAAGTCCCTGCCTTCCAGGACGAGGGCACCACACTTTTTGGTATGTAAAAGCTCTGCGCTCGTCTGATTTCTCTTCCATTTCTTCTGCCAAAAATTAAAACAAAAACAAAAAAAAATCCCCGTTTTACTTGCAGAGTCTCGCGCCATTTGTCGTTACATCTGCGACAAGTTCACCGGCCAAGGTAACAAGTCCCTCATGGGTGTCGAGGGTGGCGGTCCGGCGGAGCAGGCCATGGTGGATCAATGGGTTGAGGCAGAGGCCCAAAGTTTCAATCCTGCAAGCACTGCACTGGTCTTCCAGCTAGTGTTTGCTCCAGGTATGAAGCTAAAACAGGACCCTGCAACGATCAAAGAGAACGAGATGAAGCTCAAGAAGGTCCTCAACGTCTACGAGCGCCGCCTCGGGGAGACCAGGTTCTTGGCCGGCGATGAATTCTCGCTCGCCGATCTCTGCCACCTCCCTAATGCTCACTACCTTGTTAGTGCTACTGAGAAGGGGCAGCTCTTCACTTCTAAGAAGAATGTGGCCCGGTGGTGGGATGAGATATCGACCCGGCCGGCGTGGATCAAGGTTCTTGAGATGAGGAGTACTACTGTTTGATTCTTTTCTATTCTCGTTTTGTGATGCTGTTGGTTTCTTTTTAGTTCTTCCGAGTTCTTCTGGAATTGGATTCATATAATATAAAGATTTAAATTCAACGCTCACCAAACTTAGAATTCAAACGGATTAGGATAAATTTAGTAAGAGTAAAATAATCAATTAAGAGATCATGATAATCAAATCTAACAATAAAGACTCTGGAATCATAACAATCATTTATGTGTCCGGTATCAGCATAACCATTCCTTGACTACCTTTCCTCGTCCAATAAACCTCCCACCATTCTTCCTATCTAATCTCATAGGACTCTTCATCCGGAAAAAAATCTCCGAAGCTAACATTTTAACAGGTGATTCCCCTCTTTTGCTACTATGCTTTCCCAGCCCACAAACTACTGAGATCTCCATAGGAACAACATCCCCTGCTCTAAATCGCAATCTCAACTCATCCATCCACTGCAGCAAAATTACCAAAGCCGAGGCTGCATGGAACCCATGCAAATCCAACTTCCCTTCCGAAGAAGACCATTCCAAAGTCTCAGCCAGAAGAGAAGAGTGAAGCAACTCCTGAAGCACCAAAGCCTCATCTTTCTCCACCTTAGTGACCAAGTCTTCAACAGAGAGAGGAAGAGAACCAACGTCTTGTAGTGATCCAACTATAGTTGGACAAGAATTGAGCACGGTATTGAACGTTCTTAGAGAGAAACCAATTCCCAATTCTCTCATCTTTCGAAGCCAAGCAAGCATCTTTGACAACTCTCCGTTATCCCCGTAGCAGGAAAGAACGATGTTAGCGCAAACCGTATCGACGCTTAATCCAGCATCCTCCATCAATCCGATAACTCTTTCCATCTCCGAGAAGAAACCCAATTGCCCGTAGCTCTGGGCGACCAATCTGAACTCGAAAGGCGACGGCTTGAAACCCGAAAAAAACATCTCCTTTAGCTTCTCCTCCGCTTCAGCCGCAAAACCCATTGAGCACAAAGCTTTAATCATCGATTCATATGGCCTCCTCCCAGAGTAGGGAGTCTCCCGTACCAGAGTATAGAACTCCATGGAATTTTCCTTCATACCCAACTCGGAGAACGCCTCTATGAGGTCGCAGTAGAAAAAGACGAGGTCTTTGTTGGACGTTAGCCTAGATTTTGCTTCAAAGATGAGTTCTTCAGCCTCGGGGAGGCGGCCATGGTTCACGAGAAGGACCGCGACAGAGGACGCGAGCTTGGGGTTCCATTTGAACCAGTTGGTCTCGCGGATTCTTGCGTAAATCTGCGCAAAATTTCATCTTTTTTATGTAAGAGGGGAAATTTTAGAGAGAGAGAGAGAGAGAGAGAGAGAGAGAGAATTACGGGGATGGAGAAGGGGGAGGAGAAAGAGAGGAGATGAGTGAGAGCGTCGAGGGCGGCGGTTTTGGAGTTGGAAGAAACAAATTTACGTATGAGGCGGTCAGCGGCCATGGAATCGGAGGCGGCATGCAGGGAGGAGAGAAGGCGGTGGGTGTTCTTGGCGGCGCCGGCGCCGCCTCCGCTGCGGAGGGAACCGCGTGGGGGGATAGATAGCGGCGCGGAGGAGAAGAGGGCCGACATTATCTTAGGAAAAAGCTAATTTTGAGCTTTTATTTTCCTTTTCACTACATCATGGTCTTATTGCAAAGAAGCCCTCTTATTTTGATTATTTTGAAAAGACACCTTAATTCCTTCTTGCTAACTTTGTGATTGATTTTAAAAGTGGTGTGTGAAACTGTGAACGATGCTAAAATAACGTAGATGGAGTCAGGCATGAGAAAGTGAAATGAGACGTTATTTTGAAGAGATCAGTACTGATTTAACTAGGACTTGGACCATTAAATTCGCACTTCTTGCTTAAAAGACATATTATTTTTGGGTACAAGGGGTATCAAATTAAGTTTAAGAGACAATATATACCACAACATACTCTGCATAAGTATAAATATATCTAATTATAGCAACTAGGACCGGAGTCGGCCTGGTACTTCCAAGGAGTAGCAACAAGGTTAAGGCTAGTCTTCTTCCTCATAGTGAGCCCAAACAACTCATCCATGTCCAACTCCTCTCCCTTCATCCCATCAGGCAGCTCCCAGTCAAACCTCTGCACCAAACTCGCCAGAGCAAGCTCAACCACAGCCATGCCGAGGCCTATCCCAGGGCACAACCGCCTACCTGCACCAAACGGGAGTAGCTCAAAGTGATGGCCTTTAAAGTCTATAGAGCTACCAATGAATCTCTCAGGCAAGAACTCTTCTGGGTCTTCCCATATCTTCGGGTCTCTCCCAATAGCCCACACGTTAACGAAGACTCTTGCTCGCTTGGGAATGTCGTAGCCTTGGATCTTGGTGTCATTGATGGCCTCTCGTGGGACCAGCAGTGGGCCAGGTGGGTGCAGTCGTAGGGTTTCCTTTAGCACGGCTTTGAGGTAGTTCATCTGGTTAAGGTCTTCCTCTTGGACTAGTGGTTTTGGGCCAGTTATTCCTCTCACCTCTTCTTGTAGCTTCTTCATCACTCTAGGATTTCGGATCAGCTCGGCCATGGCCCATTCCATCACCACGTATGTTGAGTCCGTGCCAGCTCCGAACATGTCCTGTTATATAAATATAAATATAAATATAAATATAAATATAAGGAGGCAAAGTTTCAAATAACACCCTATGCATGTTTTAATAATAGCCCGATCTAGTATTAACTTCTTCTTCTTCTTCTTCTTCTTCAAATTTCCATTCTTTTTAGAAATAATTCAGTAATAAATGGGTGAGTGGAATAAAGATTTTACCGTCAATATTGCTTTGATGTTGTTGTTGTCAAAGGGAATGCCCATGCTCCTACTTTTGACAAAGGAGAGCATAATATCCAGAAAGCTTTCATTCTCACGTTCATGATCGTCACCATCCCTTGGTGGTGGTCGGTTAACATGGCTCTCAATTATCTCATCGAGAATCACGCTCTCTCTCTGGAAGATCGACTCCAGCCTCTTGTGGAAACCTGTGAGTTTACTTAGCCACGAAAGGCTCGGAAAGTAGTCTCCCACATGGAAGCTCCCCATCATGAGAGAACTCTCCGCGATAATCAAATGTATGGTGTCGTCCCACTTCTCCTCCCTCGACGACTTCCCTGTCGTGATCCGACTTATGATGTGCTTCGCGAGAGAGTTGAAAGCCTCGGTCACGTCCACCACCACCGACTTCGACTTCAGGGAGGAGGAGGAGGAGGAGGAGGAGGAGGAGCATGATCGAGAGATATTCTCCACCATGATGCTCACTTCCTGTTGTCTGGTACGTCTGCACGACTGAACCATCTTCGAGCTCATGAGGTGGAGGACGCTCATCTTCTTCACTTGCCGCCAGTACTCGCCATAGGGCGCGAAGGCGACGTCCTTCCCGTCGTAGAAGAGTTTCTTGGGCACCTTGAGGGCGGGCCGGCTCGCGAAGATGTGGTCTTGGGTTTTTAAGACCTCGCGGGCCATGTCGACGGAGGAGACCACGAGGGCAGGGATTTGGCCGAGCTGGAGGAGCATGATCGGTCCGTGCTCCTCGGCCATGGCACGGAGAGTGCGGTGAGGGAGGGGCCCTAGTTGGTGGAGGTTTCCAATGAGGGGAAGTTTCCGGCGGCTGGGAGAAGGCGGTAGGTGAGGAGATCTTCTTTTACTGAACAGGGATATTGTTACTTGAGGTAAGAACGTAAGGAACAAGGAGCAGAGGACGTAGTAGATAAGAAACGGATGGACGTAAGGTTGTAGGAGTGTGAGGAGGGACATCTTAATTTGCTCTCTTTGCTAGCTTGCTACGCCTCCTTCCTGCTATTGTATATATAGGGAATAAAAAATCTTATACTAGAGCTAGGTATTAATTATTGAGAAATCTTAGCCACAGGTTTGTATATAAATTCTAATGCAATAATTCAGCATTTCCTTAAGTAAATACGTGAAATAAATATTAAAGGGTAAAATAAATATGAACACTAATATTTTTTTACGTGAAAATTTTAAATAGAAAAAGAATTACAAATTCAAACTTAAATCAAAACCAATCACTAAATTTATAGCAGTACAAGCCTGACTTACAAAATAACAATAATTCAGTCTTACTGATTGTTAGAGCATGCGATTCACTGCTTTTCGTGATTGATCATTTGTGATAATTTTTAAGATAAAAGTTCGATGAGTTAAAAAAGATATGGACTTTGTTGGTAAAATAATGTTATAACTCCAATAATTTTTTTTCAAATATAATCACAAACTCTCACTTAAGATTTAGGCATTCTAATCTTTATATAGATTAATAAAATAATATATTATTATTTTATTAATCTAAAAATAATATATTATATAAGAGCGTTGGAAGAACTCACCAACGTGTTTTCTCACGCAAACGCACTAAAATGTAAAACTTAACTCGATTGACTGAACCTTTGTGGTTGGAACAGAACAAAACATTCCATGAGTTGGCAGGTACCTTGCTCATGACCAAGGTGGTCATGAGTTCAATTCCAACCCCAAACAATATTGTGGAGAAATTGTTTGGTGGTTGATAGTTTGGTGGCTTTGCTCGATTCGGTTGATGGCTCGGCAGTGCGGTTAGCTTGGAAGAACAGCTTGGCAACGCAACGGCTTGGAGCAGGTTTCAGCGGCGTTTGATTCGAAGCAATTGTTCGGCGACGCATATGGCTTGAAGCCTAGACTAGACAGCTAAAGGCTCGGTGGGGCCTAAAATGCATCTGTATCTAGAGAGGATTGACCCTTTGTCCAGCCCATATCTAACCTTCGGGCTCATAAATGATAAAAAAAAACACCTTTTTTCCGTGCGCTCAGAAGTTGCTTTCATAGGCTCCACAATACTGTTGGTGGTCTGAATAATCACATCGATCAAATCGGACGTTTGGTTGAAAGGTACCAGCATTGAATTTTCTTCATTTTTCATATCACATCGATCGAACGAGGTGTGCTTGATGCAGATGATTGATTGGAAGTTACTGTGACACGAGTTTTACACAAAACTCACCCTATTTCAATTTATTTATATTAAAATAAATAAAAAAGTTTTAGTTTGGTCAAAAACTCGTGTTCGAAACACCAGCATTGGATTTTCTTCATTCATTTTGATGACTAGACTTCTTTCAACCACTTATAATGTCTTGGAGACAAGCAAGCAATCATACAAAACTAGAAAGGCTTTTGGATAGCAAACATACCACTAATTCTCTGCTGTCACACACTCATGTGGATGTGCTTCTATTGAAACCACACAACACAAATGATTGACATGCAAAACCTACAAGGAACAGCCACCTCCACCGCTAGTAATTTTGTGATTAACGTGGCTACTTGAAAGATTTGTAATTCTACCTCTCATTTCTAATTTTTCATGCCATAGTATTAGTCCTTTAATTTAAAAAAAAAATAACTGTACAAATGAAATTACAATACTTTCCTTTAAGACACTTTTAAAACTAATCTCATAGTAACTAAATTTATTAGAATACCTTTTGGAATAGAAAATATTGATGCAATCTTTTTTTTTTTTTTTTAGTTTGATGCCACATTTTGTTTTAGCCTCAAAAAAAATTGGGCTAAATTTTGACCGGGATAGAAAGTATTTTTTTACTTTTTTAAATAAAAAATTAAAATAATCCTATTTTTAATTTTTTATCTTGACTCTAAAAGTCTTACTTTAAAGTATTAAGATTTTTTTTATATCTATTACTTAATTTAACTTAGATATATGGTACCTATCAATTGAAAAAACTAATAATACACTTCTTTGAGACACTAAAAGTAAAAATACCATTGTCTAATAATACATATCCATATGGTAGAATATGAATGATAATATAAGCAAAATATTTCACAATGGTCCCAACTCCCAAGCCATGCAAGAATCCAAGTTCAAATTAGACAATTATTGTCTTCAAATAACACTCCATAGTATAACAATGGATCATTAATTAAGCAACGCAGTGGCTACCAGCTATATAAGCAGGTGATACATTATTATTTCCCCTCACATTAATAAGCAAGCAGATCCCTCCTTAGTAGTCGATTGCCTCCTTCAACCAATTGCTTCGAAATAATTGGTGCAGCAAACTTTTTTTTAATTGAAAGAAGATCCGTAGAATGGATTTAATAATTAGTGAATGTTACAAAAGACATGCAACTACTCATCAGTCCAAAGGCCCGAGGACTTTGGGCGATGAGCATGTTGAGCGAGATTGTGAGCAAAAATATTGTTACATCTGCTAAGTAAAGCCTAGCTTGATCAGACGTATTTAGATAGTATAAGCTTGCAGTTGGAAATAACATGTATATCTTAGTCGGCTGCAGCAGCTTGACAGTTAATCCAATTAACAGTGGTTTGACTATCACTGAAAAGCCATGCAGCTGTGTGTGTTCGGGGAAAGCTTAGAGAACTCCTCCAAGACATCGAGGCAGCACATAGCTAGCATTTAGAATTAATTCGGACTACAACCGAAGTCAGCATTCAACTATGGCTGTCAAAAAAGCTCATCAGCTTCTGACGGTTGTGAGCGCAGCTCGTTGACTCGATATATAATATGTTAGATAATATTTTATATATACCAAAATAAAAGTATAAATAACATATTGAATAGTTAGTTTAAAGAACTCTTATTAACCTAGCCGATTAGGGTTCAAATCCTCTCTTATACCATGAAATTGGATGTTGAATTAGTCTAATATAACACTTATATTTTGGGTTGAGCTACTAGCCCATGAGCAGTCAAGCCAAGCTTGAGTTGGAGTTGATCCGAGCCGAGCTGAATTTTTCCAACTCGAATTGAGCTTGAGCAGAATTGAGTTTTTCCACCTCTCGAGTAGAGCCGAACTGAGCCCAGCTCGCTCAAGCTCGGCTCCTTTGCAGCCCTACATTTAACCTCCTACCTCTACAACATGCACTTTTCACCTCTATGAACCCTAAAATACAAAGCAAATAGGTTCAAAATTTTGACTTGCTTATCAAAATGCCTGATCGTTGTCTAATCCACCGATTGTTTTATAGAGATCATATTTTTATGATAATAATGACCATCTCAAGTATGTTAAAACCTTCTAAATGCACGTACATTCCATTTAATTATCCATTTGATTTATTTTTGTCGTTAACAAGATATCACATGATCAATTCGATGTATTCTAAGGGCAATTTTATTCTTATTTTAGAGTAACAGTTTAATCATTTTGGTCAAGACTGCACTGCACGATTATTTAACAAATTCAAAGAGTCTAGGTATAATTTATTAGCCCAATCTGATAACTGTAATTTATTGATTCTTTCATCGAGAATAATTAATAGTGTCATTCTTTTTTGTTATCTCATATATATATATATATATAGTACTTTATAAACTCAACAGTGAATTAAAAATAATTTCAATGAATATGTCTAATCCCTGAGGAAACCTAGGATTCAGCAACCAAATACACTTTTGTGTTTGGCATTGTGGCTATGGTGGTTGCTTAGTATATGGATGTATACTTTGTTTCACATGTCAAAAACGTGTATATATTAACTGAAGTATACAATTAATGATTAATTTTGGCGCTCTCGTTCAATTCTCTTGCTAATTAGCAAGTCAGGAGACGCTCATTTTCAGTTACAGTCCTAAATGCGTGAGATCTTTAGGTGAAAAGAAGTTATTCGCAACTATTTTCCTCAGAAAAGATACCGTCTTAAATGCAAAAAGGCTTCGATTCAAACAAGTGCCAACCTAGCATTATCCATATATACATGTAGATATATGTATGTATATATGTACATGGTAATGTCTACAAAGAGACGTTAACAGTTTCCATGAAAGACCTTATTAGATCTTCTCCAATCAACTAAGTTAAAACGATTATAACATCACCTCTTTCTTAAATAGTACTGCAATTGAGAAAATGACGAGGTTAATATTTTGGTTAGACATTAATTAGCAATGAAAGCTAGCACATTACTCGTATATATATGTATTCATTTAACTTGTTCTCTAGTTATATTGGGCACGTGAAATTTGTCATTATACTCTCCATTTATTACGAGACATACAGTAGACTAGATATTTTGACACGTGAACCTCTTTTGTATTTTTGGAAGCTCCCATCTAGTGATTGGCATCCAATGCATCGCATTTTGACCCATGTTTCCACCAAGGCATGGCAAAGTAATATGACACCGATTAACTTCTTCTGCCTACATCTTTCAGCATAGAATAGTTACTTCGTCTATAAAAAGCCATGTACAACTCTGTGAATACTTTGATATCCTGGATCTTTAATTTGTTCAACCACCAACCATCATACATATTATACAGAATATAGGAGTAGCCAGCCATGAGGTTGGCCACCTCTCTCTTCTTTGCTCTCTTTATCTATGTTCTACTACTTGTGATCACTGTGGAAGGTCAGATCGACGTCGACAAGAAGGTTCCGGCGATCTACGTGTTCGGCGACTCCACGGCCGATGTCGGAAACAATAAAAATCTTCCAGCCATTAACAATCCTGCCGATTTCCTTCCTTACGGTATCGACTATCCGACAAAGAAGCCCACCGGAAGGTTTAGCAACGGATATAATGTTATCGACTATTTGGGTATGCCTTCTTTAATTTGCACTTAAGAGCTATTTGGATGATGAGAAGGAAAAAATCAGGAGAGAGAATAATTAAATTCTCTTATTTACTTTTAGCATTTACTCCAAAGACTTACTGATATAGATTAATGGTCAATTCTATATTTTCTTTTATTGCATGCATAAAAGATATTTTTGACAGGCGAGTGCTAGAAGTGTACTTCACTTGATAGGTATATTAAAAGCTAACCAACTTCGATAGATCATAGTATATATTACATTGTGTCTTGGACTAAGATACTCGATAATAATATTCCTTATGAACCAAATATTGTACAAGATAGAATCTTAGCATCCATGAATGCCATTCTTTAACCTTAATTATCAGACTCAAACTGCGTACTTAATTAATTAATTTGCAGCTAAGCATATGGGCTTCATGGAGAGCCCACCTCCCTATCTTCCTCCCAGAAATAAGACATGGGAAACAGGAGTCAGCTTTGCTTCTGCAGGTTCTGGTATTCTTAATTCCACTGTAAGTAGATCTCCTCTCTCTCTCTCTCTCTCTCTCATTCTTCTCTAATTAACTAGCTCTACTTGACAAAACGATTAATTATAATCTTAGGGACCCGGAACACTCAGCATGGCAAAGCAGATAGAATATTTTGCCAAAGTCAGACAAGACATTGTAAATAAGTTTGGTCAAGAACAAGCCACTCTCTTGTTCTCCAAATCCATCTTCCTAATCAGCTCGGGGGGCAACGACTTCTTCGCACTCTTCTCATCAAACATAAACTTGAAATTCTACTACGATTTCATCTCCAACTACGATAAGCATATCAAGGTAATTAACAAAGAAGTTTATAGAGGAGACTAATGGCGAATAACTAATTAAATTATCTTTTCTTTTCTTCTGTGTTTGTGTGTGTGTGTGTGTGTGTGTGTGGGTGTGCAGGAGTTATACAACTTAGGAGCAAGAAAGTTTGCGATAATTGACGTGCCACCAGTCGGATGCATCCCGGGTGCTAGATATGTTAATCTGAAGAATTTGACTCATACCGATGGATGCCTCAAAATATTGAATAGTTTGGTCGGACTTGTAAATTCCGGGGTTAGATCTCTCTTGAAAGATCTCAAGAGCTCAGAACTGCGAGGCATGGAGTACTCAATTGGAAGCTCCTACGACCTGGTCCTAGATATAGTAGACCACCCCCATCACTACGGTAAGTTTATTAGCTCAAAATGCAATCTAGACGAGTGAATAGATTAACCCTGAAACAACAACGATACATTACTACTGCTATAAAATAAGCTCGTTTTGTATCTTTATTACGTACCATCGTCTTATTCTTTTTTATTTTTTTTCCATTCTTTGACATAATTCCCTTTTATGTTGGTGTGATTTGGTTTGGTTCAGGGTTTAAAGCGGTGAAGAAGGCATGCTGTGGAAGTGGAAGGTTAAACGTAGAAATGGGTTGCGATGAGACAAGTCCCTACTGTTCGGATCGTGACAACTTCCTCTTCTGGGACGCAGTGCACCCCACCATGAAGACTGCTCAGGTGGCTGCGACTGCCTTCTTCAGCAACTCCCTCCAATTTGCTACTCCAATTAGTTTCAAGACGTTGGTCGACATAGGCAATTAATTAATTAATTCATTCAGCTACGGACTAATGACTGCTCGATTAGTTAATAAGCTATTCTCGTCACTATATAAACGAAGCATCTTGTACTCCGTTGCTATGTACTAGTATCTCAAGAATTCCATTTTGCTTCTCTTATCTATCACTCTTTTTTTTAAAAAAAAAAAAATTACGTGATTGCGTGCACCTGAAATAACTCTCTCGATTTGAGCAGAGACATTGGATGTGCCTAGTATGTATGCATTAGACAATTTTGATCACTTTCAAAAGTGAATAAAAAAGAGTAGTTCTGAGCAAATATAATTTGAATGTCTGAATACATACAATTGATGCCAACTAAGCTCCAGATTTATTTATTAGTATAGGGTGGGATTAATTTGAGTTACAAATAAATAAAACATATGGTGTCATATACATACATACATACTCGAGATCTAAAGAGATGGTTGGATGTTACTCCACGATTATTTATTACTTCTTATTTGTCTGGCTGCAATCCATCTACGCTACGCTACGTTGCTTAATTCCTGATCCCTAAGCATGGAGAAATCTGACTCTTTAAACCAAAGTCGGAAATTAAATATGAATTTAAGACCAACCTACTCCACAGTAATAAACTATATTAATCTATTTGGGAGCGTTACGATGCACGATTAATCCCCTCATCAACCTCGTCCAAGTTAACAATTGAAATTTAATTTAAAAGAATTACGTATTCAAGCCACGTCTTTCTGATAGATGGAATATAGCTAAGAACTGAGGAAGTATGCAAGTATGTCAAGAAAGAAACAATTTTTAGATAGGAGTATTTTCTCGAAATATTTTCTTATACTTAATAAGAAAATAAACGACCAGCTCGGGGACCCAAATTAAATGCAAACCTATCTCCCCATTACTTTCCACACATGTTCCAAAGTGACAACCTGATTCAGTTCTATGGTTCCGAGGAGGATGAAGAAATCTTCCCCATATCTAATTTTTCATTCCTCCCTTTTGGATACCACTATATTAGTATATTTTTATATTAGCTAACTATATTAGTATATCTTTATGATAGCTAACCAAAAAATATTTTCATAGAAACCTATTACACTGAGACATGATGAAATATAATATTTTTTTAAATTCGATCCGAGTTTAATATCTCGTGAACTAGTGAGTGATAACAATGTATAATATTTTAGCCTGGCCTGATTGATTCATGAATCGGGCTATAAACAAATAATTAACTAGCACTTTGAAAAGTTTGACCTGCCCGATAATCACCTCTGTCCTTGTAAACCGGCCTGAGCTCAACTTGAGCCTAAACAAAATCTAATTAGAAGAGGAACTATAAGGATTAAAGATGCATAATAGGTGAAAAGTTTAGAGATTTTTTTTCTTTTCAAATTTGCATTCAGGTTCATATGACTTATTCCACCCAGTATGGATCCACATTCATTATTGTAAATTTCTGCTTATATTTATTGAATGTCAATAATTATCTAGGTACAATCCGATATTTATAAATATCGACGCAATTAAAATACTATATAGCATTTCATACGAAATTAATGGCATTTATAAAATATCATTTCTA
This sequence comes from Typha latifolia, assembly GCF_019914945.1. NCBI lineage: Eukaryota > Viridiplantae > Streptophyta > Magnoliopsida > Poales > Typhaceae > Typha > Typha latifolia. The sequence goes on along the minus strand of NC_133086.1, from coordinate 5,284,124 downwards.
TCCACCCGTTATAAACTCACATCTATCATTTTTAATTTTTACTAATATTTATAAATGCCAGTAATTATGTGGGAGCATAATCATATCTTTCAACATTTACGTTAACTAAAAAATTGTGTCATTTCATCCTAAATTACTGACATTTTTACTCCATTACTCGATAAGAAATACCAGTGAAATATTATATTAGTATATTTTTTTAATGTCAGAATAATAAATGTCTCTATCAGTCAAAATTTTTAAAAAAATTTCATAGAGAAAGATAGATAAACACCACAACTGGGAGGAAGTTATAACACGTACGTACCCAAGAAGTCGATACCATGCATTGTATCCATTGCTAAACCTCCCCGTCGGCCTCGACTCCGGGAAGTCGACGCCATCATGAGGGAAGTTGTTGCCGACGTCGGTGATGGAGTCGTCGAACAGCGTAGATCGCCGGAATTTTGGGCAATCTTGGCTCACCAGCTACCGTACATCACAAGTAGAGTAGATATGAGAGCAGAGAGGAGAGAGGAGAGAGGAGATGGCCAACCACATAGGCTATAGCTATAGCTGTTGCTATATATTAATTTTTTGGTTTCTTCAAACTGGTATAGTGGTTGGTTGTAAGTGTTTATAATAAAGCATATATGATACCAATATAACTATTTATTATAGAGCTGTATACATGAGGAAACTTCCGTTAGTTTGATCGGTTTCTAATTGGCTACGTATGAAAGAAAGCCATGCAAATGTGTCTACCAGGGTTGGTGGGATGGAAGAGATTGCTTAGTCTTTTTAAATATTGGAATTTGACTATGACTCAGTAGTTGTGAAAGTACGTTGACATTTCCAACGCCCAGACATATATTCAAACTCAATAAATCTTAAAGTTCAAATTGAATAATCAATGTCTTTTAGCACGCATGCACCCTCGTATTATTACACTGGAGAAGCAGACGATCACTTATTTCCTCACCAAATTAAAGAATAGCAATACATTATTGACTTCCCTAAAGTTAACGACAATTAAACGTCTCAATAAACGAACAGATAATTAATAGCCTCCTTCCACTAATTGCCTGAAGTTAATTGGGGCAGCAAACTGGGGAGAGCCATTGTAGAAGGCAAACCCAACCAATTTGGAGGTGGCTTGGGTGGGATGCACTGCGTCCCAGAAGACGAATCGATTGCGATTCGAGCAGTACGTAGAATTCGGAGTGCAACCAGACTCGGCATTGAACTTGCCACCTCCACAGCATGCATTCTTCACCTCTGCCAACCCTATAAGAGTAATACAAATAAAAGATAAAGGATAAACTTTGATAAAGTGTGAAGTTGTACCTTGATAACGAAAGTATTTGACGAGTTTTAAATTTTATATATAGCTTACCTACGGCATTTGGGTTGGCAACTAAACTTAAGATCAGCTCGTAGGAACTTCCGATTGAGTACTTGAGCCCTTGGAGCTCTGAGCTAAGCTTGCCGAAGAGAGCTGCGATGGCATCGTTTACACCCTTGGACACTGCATTCATGGCATCGATGCATTCTCCAGTCGGACTCGAACGTCTCGAAACCGGCAAGCATCCGATGGGTGGCACGTTACTTATCGCAAACTTTCTCGCTCCCATGTTGTACAAATTCTGCCAAGATTAAAGAAAGAATTATGGAATCATACACTAGCTAGTAGTAAGAAGTACTATACTTGATCACTGTGAACTAAGGCAATTAAGAAGTAAGAAGGGAGGAGTGGATTACTTTGACATGGTTCTCGTATTTAGAGACGAGAGTGTTCACGAATAGTTGAATGCCAGTGGTGTTTAGTGTTTGGTTCTGCGAGAAGAGTGCGAAGACATCGTTGCCGCCGGAGCTGATGAGGAAGATGGATTTGGAGAATAAGAACGAAGCTTTAGCTGAATCCAATCGAGTTAAGATCTCTGATCTGAGTGTCGCAAAATACTCTATCTGCTTTGTCATGATGATTGTAGTAGTCCCCTGTTGAGATTTTTTTTTTTTTTTTTGGTTGTTGACAAATAATTAACCATAGTTAGTTTGTTATTAGTTAATATTAAAAAAGAGAGAGGGGATAGATGCTTACAGTGGAGTCAAGAATACCAGAACCTCCAGAAGCGAAGCTCACACCTCTGAGACCTTTGAGGATTTGGTGGCTGGTCTTATTTGTGAGAGAAAGATATGGTGGTGGGCTCCTCCTGAAGCCCATATGAATAGCTGCAGAGATGATAGAAATCAGTGGTTAGATTGTGTCCCAATTGGAAAGAAGGCATATATATGATTGGTACTCTGTGCGTGATCATCTCAGATATGCATCGTATCATCTAATTATTGTGATCGATCGCACTCACTCTAATTATATATCCCTCATAATTAGCTCTGCACATGATTCATAACGAATTTCATAATGCTTGATTGAGCATTGAGTACTTCTAATATATATATATATATCGAGATTAGGTGGATTATGTTATACTTTAACCAAGTGAATCGATCTTCGCAACTCTCTCTCTCTCTCTCTCTATATATATATATATGGTTGGTTGGAAGACGTGATTCTTTAGCTGACCTACTCCATCTTCTACGCTACGATGTTTCCTCCCTCTAGCTAAGTGGAGAAATCTGACTCTTTAATCCAAAGTCGTAAAATATTAATTTAAGAGCACCAACGTAGTACGCAATAATAAAACTATAGTAATCTATCTGGGAGTGTTACCATACACGATTAATAACCTCGTCCAAGATAATAATTGGAAGCAAATTTAAAAGAATCACGTCTTAATCCACTTTCCTTTTATTTACCTTTCCTTTATTCTCAATATAACTTATTTTCCTGATAGGTGGAATATAGCTAATTAAGAACGGATATCAATAAAGAGGATATTTCTAGATAGTCATCAAACATTCCATGCTTGCCTAGGTAAATAGGAAACAGTTGCTAATATAACTACAAAATCATTCAATATGGATGGATAACTCCACACTTATCGACAAATAACAAAGAATATGGAGTACCCTATCCAAGAAATATGATGGATAAAGACGAGAACTAAGACAAAGATTATAGCGCGTACGTACCCAAGAAGTCGATACCATTGTAGCCATTGCTAAACCTCCCCGTCGGCCTTGACTCCGGGAAGTCGATGCCGTAGTGAGGGAAGTTGGCCTTGGCGTTTTTCCCCGGCAGGTAATTGTTATTGCCGACGTCGGCCGTGGAGTCGCCGAACACGTAGATCGCCGGAACTTTGGGCACTCTCGGCTCACCAGCCACAGAGATCACAAGGAGAATAGAGACGAAGGCAAAGAGGAGAGAGGAGGTGACCAACCTCATGGCTATTGCTATCTTTGGGGATTTCTAACTCTATTCCTTTTGCTAGAAATATAGTTAGAGAAAGTGCAGTGGTTGGTTGCAAGAAAAGATTAAAGCAATCTAACTACATATATAGACTTGTACATAGAGAAAAATTACAGATAACACCATATATTAGCCCATATTACAAATAACTCCTTTCTTTTTATTATTTATAAATAGAGCTTTTCTTTTGAGAAAATAAGTAAAAAATACTACGCCACGCCCTATCCATAATCCATCCTTCGATAGATAACTATAATTTAACTTAAGTACCACTAAAACCACTTGTTTAATCTCAAAGGAGTGAGATAAGAATAATTTAGAAATTATAAAAATATTATTCGAAATTAGATTTAACTCAGACTCAATGTGCTACTCTGCAATTTCGTAGCAACAAGAGGTTTTATTTATAATTTTATGCTTGCATTAGTTGACTGGCTCTAAATGGCATATATATATTAGTGTGAAAGAAAGGCGTGCACGAGTTGGACTATGGAATCTGACTCGGTTGTAGATAATACGATAATGGAGACATATGACCACCCACTTCGGAAAGACCTTCAAAAGAACGCGTAAGCATATGTGACCAAAAAAATATATATTGAGAAATAAAAAGACCTAAATAGCTTCTATTTTTTTTATTTTTTTTTTGTTGAGAAAATAAATAGATCTATCTATTCAATCCAAATTTAAGAGATGTCTGATGAGGATAATAAAAAATATTTTATTTTGTTGGTACTTATTAAATTAAACTTATCTCAGGGTTTTTGTTTTAGTCAGTAAATATTATTTTTTTTTTTCAAATATGGGTCTTACTTACATATATATTTATAAGAGAAGACTTTATTTATAATATTATCTTGTCGATAAAGAAAGACTCGCCAAAAGAGGTTGGTAGGAGAGACCGCATGGGTCCTTTTTTTTTCTTTTTAATATAGTGGAATCTGACTCGGTTGTAGATGGTGCAATAATGGAGATCTATAAGGAGCCACTTGATTACACCTTCCAAAGAACAAGTCAGTATATGTGGCCAAATAACATATTGACATTAGATTTGATCTGATAAATACGCTGTTCTTTCCCACGGTTCTAGTTAAAGACCACATCAAACTCTAACTACTCTTGGATTTATCCAACTATCTCACTAGATAATTAGCCAGTAAGTAAGGGGATTAACAAATCTTCCACAGTTAGAGATTCTGTTACGGTGGTAATTAAAAGTTACAGGGGCTAGCTGCTATATATCGATCGAAACTTGTCAACAAGAATTTTGGACCGTTGCAAGGGCACGTGGCATGGAGCAAAACTACGCATCGTAGATTACAAACTGCCAGCTTAGATGTTTGTGGACGAATGCGTAGATTCTTTTAATGAAGTGATAATGACACGTTGGTAAAAAAGATTGCCACCTGGCCCCACCGCATTCGATGATGTGGGAAGACGTGGTTGGACAAAGTCACCGGAGCACGTGAGTTCTAATAAAGCTAAAATTATATGTTGGGTTTTGCCACCCAAAGTCGAAGATAGGCTAGGCTAGGCTGTGTAATAACGTCCGTAGTTGTCACACGTGGTGAAATATTAGTTCTTTATTTTATTGTAAGAATAACGTGGTAGCAACTTTATGGCCTGGTAGTTTGACAGTGTCACGGAGATTTTTGACCATCTAGGTTTTAAATTTTATTAATCGAAAGTAAACATACACCAAACTTGGTATACCAAAAAAGCATACATTATAAAAGATTTTTTTTATTATTATTATTTATCAACATACCTCTATTTTTAATATCACATCAAATATAACTATGAACTAAGCGTATAAATTATTCCATAAGTGAAAGAGTTAGATAAGATATGAGAACCAATGAAAGAGAAGGGCAGTACCATTATAATTATCAATCATAATCTAAACGCACAGATATGATAATCAAGAGAAAAGGACAATATCCTTACAGTAATCAATTAGAACAAGTTACTACAGTGAAAGAATTGTATCCATTAGCCGTTCTCTGTCTCTATTCTGTTCACCCTTTTCCTCCCAGGTTTCTCACATTCTTAATAAAAAGATGTACACTTTCATACAAGACAAGTAGGACGGATATAGCATCTAATTGACCCCACGTAGTATCACAATATTCTTTTGGCGTCTAACCGACTTTCGTTGCCTTCCACAAACCTCCGAAAAATAATTCTGGTTGGGCCCAAAAACTGGGAACATATAGAGCTGGCTTTTCGCATATCATCATGGAGAATGTCAGTAATTCGTCTTCATCTGTAACAGTACAGCTCCCATAGCCTTCTCAAGCTTCCTTCCTAGTTATCCTGTCGATAGTGGAAATTGCAATCAAGGAATGCCACCCGAGATATCAAAAGAACAACTTGCTTAAGGTAACAAGCATCTGTCAAACCTGAAGCAGTAGATTCCAAGAGCATTTGTAATTTCGTGGATGACTGATGTGGCAAAATGCAGGTAGAGACCCACTGTCAAATAAATGAAATATGTCAGATGGAGCAGCTGGAGAGAATGGGGGAGGTGGCTCAGATTGTGTGGACTGATGGAGGGAGGAAGCTACTTGTTGGTAAATAGGGATGTATAGACCCTTTCTTTATGAAGGGAAATCAACAAGGTACGGCATTCAAGGAATAGTTACAATTTCAGTCCAAAAGTCGAGATTGTACAAGAGAACAGAAGAAATCTTGAAAATGGAACAATCTACAAAACATGAATTTCTCATCATTTTGATGCATGTATGATATATGTTATACTTTTGTACACACTACTGTTGGCATTTGGCTACAATCTACCATACAATATGTAAAAGATAATGATTTGCATATGTAATGAATGAAAGAATATAATGGGTCATGTTGCTATCAATTTAGGTGCTTATAATTTTATTAAATCTGAAGGTTGAATTAAGATGGAGTACGGACAGAACAGCTGTAGTATAAAATCATGAAATATGTGGATGTGATACTTATTGCTTGTGAAATTTCACCAAAACTCTTAATCATAGATTTGGTGCAGATTTACTAGGACGTCTTTACATAATTAAAGGGCCCCAACTAAATTAACTATGCATTACTCAGATGTAAAGGAGGAGTCAGACAATGCCTCTGCCTATCAACCATGCAATATGAGGTCATAATTCTACATCTATTTTTCATGACACTATAACTATCAGGAATAATATTTCTAAGAGACTAATCCGTAGCTCAGTCAGTATTCCAAAGGAATTTCCTGTAACAAAGACAAATTTATTCATAAATGAAAGCTGTGATAACGGAGAGGTAAGATGATTTGCCGTACCTGTGTATAAGCAGAACAACAGAAGGACTAATTGCTCATCAACTAAAGGAGCGCTGCAACCAGCCAACCAAGAAAGGCAAAAGATAATACATGGAAAGTACAGTAACCAGAAGAATTTATAGCATACAGAAAAATACCCATCATTTAGTTCAGCAGTTAGAGCATTTGCAACTGCAAAAGGAAGATAAGCTAGCGACTGATGCACAAAGGTGGAAAGGAATATTTAAGTATCACTCTGATTAAATCAGCATGTTCCGAGACAATGTTTAACTGAATCAAAAGGATCAGGCAGTAAAAAACAAAGATTCGCAAGGATAGGTACCATGCACATTCCAGTTTTTAAACCCTTGGGCTCATCACACAGGTGGGCCAGAATCATCCTGCCCTGTTCATGACATTGATATTATTCCTCAGCATACATCACAAAATGCGAGCCCAATTTGCAATGAGTATGCAGATCAAAACCCTTGCATATAATGAGCCACAGTTAACTAAACAGTCAGCAGGGAATATCTCCAAGGATTATCGCAGTCTAGACCAAAGTAAGCAAGAAGGATTTAGAACCCAAGACTAACCCACTATGCTATCAGCACTTCTTGTTTCTTAGTATTATCTTATCCAGCAACTCTGCCTCCACTAATAACCCACAATGCTAATGATTATAATATAGAGCAAAATGCAAGTGTCTTACCACTAGAAAGCCAAATGCAAAACCAGTTCCAACTATAAGCAAATGGGGGTGATTGCGCATAATATCAGAGGGAGACAAATATGACCTGCACCAAGATTCACAATTTCCACAAACAAAATATAGTACACATTCTAGTCTATAAAAAATGAAACCAAGAAGTGTTAATTATTATGTGCAAACCAGACAAGAACACCAGCCAAGAGCACGGCAAAAGGGAAGATCTGGCAGAAAAGGAAAAGGCATAGGTAAGAAAAGATAAGTAAAGGTGTTGCATATAGAACTTACCATAGCTAAAGCAGACATCATGCTTCCATTTCTTGCTTGCACAACCTTCTGAACATTGTAAATGCTGCAGGAGTCATTCACTAAAATTTAAAAGCCATAATCATAGACAGCATTTCATTTCACATATAATAGGATTCTATCGTTCATTCTTGAGTGGTTCCACTATAAACTTGTCACTCTAAAATAGGGACATAAGTTCTGCTTCTAACCTCTTTTATACAAATAAATAATAACCAGAAAATAATGGTTGACTGTACAACTTGATTAATGTCCAGAAACTGTTGGAAATTATGAACACCAAAGGTGTCTCTTTTGTTTACGTAGTTCGGCCAGTACACAAAATAAGGCTTCACCAATAATATAACGGGGAACTATGGAGTATGGATATGGATATGGAATACGGTGATACGAATATAGAGATGCGACAAATTCTAAAAAGTAGGATACAGATATGGCATGCATATGTAAATACAAAAATAAATAACATCTTTTCAATCTGTTATCAGCCAATATAATATATAGTAAAAAATAATAACATATCAGAAATGATAAGATAAAAGGAAAGAAAGTTACAAATTTAGTATCTACATGTCTAAAACTTTAAAATGATAATATAATAGAAACTGATATGAAACTTAAAATATTAATGAAACATTGAAACCTAATTTAACTATTAATCTACAATTAGTTTAGAACTTAAAATAACTTTCGGACTGTATGTTTAATTCATTATCAAATAAACAAACCCTCAAATATCATGAAGGATTGGATAATCGTATATACATATAAAGTATATATTTTGTATCATCTATTAGTAGAAAAAAGGATAGGAAGATCAAGAAATGAATCGGAGCCGTATCCGGAGATTATCGAAAAATTAGAATTATTTTTTTAATTCGGATACTCCTCCAGCCGTATCCGATATGTATCATGCTGTATCAATACCATGCCGGGGTCCAATACATATCGGATATCAGTATGGAGGGGTAAACGAAGTATCCGTGCTTCATAGATAGGGAAGATCATTTCGTCAAAACGGAGTATCTTAAAGCGAGAGTAGATGTGTCACTTCATAAGGAACAAAATAACCTCACATACAAACTATTAAAATCATAATTAGAATAAACATTATTGGTTAAAATAATAAAGGAATATATACTAGGAATTTGTGATAAGAAACTAACTTGGCTCCGATAGTTGGGATTACACCGCAAGTAATCAGTAGAAAGACAACAGCGTCATATACAGGGGTTCCTGATACAACAATAAAGAGTAAAAAGTTTAAGTAAAGCAAGATCACTATCAATTATGTTATTACTCTGTGTGCAAAATTGAGGGCGAAACAGAACAATCTGGAAGGTCAAACTGCTATTTAAGAAAGAGAAGTTTCATATACATACCAACTGTAACAATGCAAAACGTTATCATGTTACAGATTTAACTCTAATCAACATAACACAGAATCTCAAGACTAGTTTACTGGGACTGGGATGGATATTCTATTAGAAGTTGATAGATATCAACTGAAATTCCCCCATCTGTTCATTTATGTACTTATTACTCAGAGAAGGAAGACAAGAAGCTGAATAAAATCTCAACAAAAGTTGAAAATTAAGCCCATCACTGAGGCAAAAATTTAAGAGACATTGATGAGAATACATTTACTATATTAACTCTTAAAAGAATTACTCGAAACAGATTTATATTGAAGTCCATCTGTGGAGTAGGGAAACACATACAAATATCTCAAATTATAATTTCCCAAACATTATGTAAATTTTGACGTGATTTACAATCCTATTCTAAATCATGATATAATGTTATATCGACCCATCATCCACTTTTCCACGAATCAGATTCTGTCAACTTCAAGATGTGTCTTCCACTTGAATTTTGGAGCTTCAAGAGAACATCAGATGACCTGACGGATTTCATGGCAAGCACAGCTAGTCTGATTTTCATTTGGTCGAGATTTTTGGCACTATCTTGTAGAAGATTGAATTAAGGTTGACAAAGGGTCACTAAAATGTGCAAACTCTTCCAGGAACCTTCTCAAGTATAAGCTGCCTTTATTCTAGTCTAGCCAAACCCTTATTGTTGAGAAACTCTGTATGGATGGTGTTAGAAATTTAAGGCTGAAACAAATAAGAGAGGCTATAAAAGATCAAGATTAGAATAATTCAAGTATTCTATATTTTCAATAGTAAAGCTAAACAACAAATTACTATTTTAGCAACTAATAAAAGAAAAACATAATATGTTAGTTCTGTATATGTTAGGATCGTGAATGTGAATCACATGCCCATAACAAAACCATTACAGAAAACAATATATTTCCTGTCCTACTTGGCCCAGATACTTACCATCTTGGTTGTGAACAGGAAATGCATATTTATAAATAAGATTTTCGATGAGCACAGATATAGCACAAACCAAGTTTTCGACATATAAAAATCCTACATGGCCCAGCTACTTACCAGCTTGGTTTTGAAGAGAAAATGCATATTTATAAACAAGATTTTTGATGAGCACAGATATAGAACAAACCAAGTTTTCCACATATGAAAATATAGAATCAGCGGCACAGACAAAGTTCAAAAGAATCTGTCCTGACTCATGAGCCAATGCAAAATGCTGCTTCACCCTTATTACAAACAACTATTACAACATGAAAGATCTTCTATGGAACAGTTAGGCAATTAATCATGAGTATCATGAATGTTCAGTGGTCCAACATACCAGGAACAAAAGGCACCCAACTTAAGAAGGGTATTGATATTCGAAAATCTTGTGTCCACCATTCCGCTCCTAAAGAAAAAAAAAGATAAATAGTAAATCTAGAAGGCATAAGTAGGCGACACATTTCAACAAAGAAACTGTCTGCCATGTACCAAAATAAGCATATCAATTTTCTGGTCATGTTATGAAAGAGGATGTAAAGCAACATACCCGTCAGGAATGTCAAAAAATGGCATACATAGATCAGCATGAGGCCTTCTGTGGGTCCATTAACTATTGGAAGAATAAGTGTATTTGTGAAGAAGCTGGATAACACAAGAAATGTCAGTCAAAATGACTAGAACTCTCAACAACAGAACCCGCTTAAGATGAAACCAGAAAGCACATAATCGTGAATAGATGAGCTATAGGGGTTAGCAAAGCAGCCATCCTAAATAAAATAAAGCATACTATCTATAAAGTATCACTTAAGCCTTAAGGGCCCAACCTTAAGGGCCCAATAATGCACCTCGCATTAACCATTGTATCCCTACATGCATCTTTAGACATGGATATTATTATGTCTGCTCAAGTAAGATTGATAAGACCTTACCAGGTAATTGAAGTTCTTGACATCTTGAAAAGCACCTAGGCTAGAATCATAACCATGTAATTCTAAATTTGTAATAATGCATTGATAATGGATTTCCATCTCATTAGTTCTCAATCTTCCGATATCCTGCATGTCAATCACTTCACCAATATCTCTAGAGAAGAGTTTCAAGTTGTGGTAGTTTTTGACCTTCCTCTATTCCTAGTGTCCATTCAAAGTATTGATGGAGATCTTCTATGCCTATTCTTGGTTTTCTTTTTCTTATTTTAAGCACTATGGATATAGGTACATAGAAATAGAAATAGTTAGATTTCTGAAATAGAAATTTCATGGTTTGCTATAAAAGAGGATCTGGGTTCCACCACAGAAAAGGTTGTAGAAAACTTTCATGGCATTCGGCATGTGAACTGCTTGCCACCAACAACTGATTTAAACAATCACATAAACTAATATTGCATTAGATTTTCTTCTTTTATCTCGATAGCGTAATAAATGTTCAATCATTTAGTACTTTCCAGGATCTTTTGCCAAAGCTAAAAGTCAGGCAACAAAAAGGTATGTTACATGGAATTAATAACATTAACAAAAGGTGAAGATAAGCACCATTTGATGGCTAGATCGATTTTTCACATGCATGGTTGACATTATGTGCATTGAAAGTTAAACCTTGAAAGAAATCTTGTCAAAAGCTCAAGACATTGCAATAGTACCATTTTGGTACAAAGGTATGAACTATGAGCATCTATTCTACCCTGAATGGAAGTCGTTAACTCTAGCATCAAATGGGACCTAACATGAATATGTCACCCTCTAGCATGTGTTGTGACAAGATTCATTGTGAGATTAGTGCATTTAAATTATCATGCACATGCTTTAGGTTTGTACAGTTGTACACACTATTATATTTGAAAAGGATATGCGGATGTGCTCAGCATAAGTAAGACTAAAAGTGGTAAAAGTAAGACAGAAACTAAGAAGATGATATAGAGTTAAAAATAGCAAAATATATAGCCTCTAAATACATTATTTTTCAAAGAATATTTTTGGAAGTGGAACTGACAAAGGTAAAACTAAAAAGCATTTGAGCATGACAATTTTTATTACTAGTTCCACTGAAAAGCCCTTTTAGTCCACAACAACGCATATGATTACCAAAGAACTTACTGTTCCCATGTTGCACAATAAAACGGGATAGCTGCAAGTACCCAAAACCAGAATGTAGCTCTGCCGCACATTGCAGTGCTTCCAAAAGCCAAGGTTTCAAACTGATAAAAAGGAAAAGAAACAAGCTCATCAAATAAACCAAAAACCTGCAATATGTAAGCAGAAGCAAGGGCGAGATAGATGGACATACAGCACATGCAAGCGCATCGCATCCTGCTCATCGATAAGAAGTTCAATTTCAAACAGATTAACCATGGGCTTCCTTGTACGAAATTAACCAAAGAAAATCCAAAAGCATTACCATGATCAAAAAGTTCTCCTAAAGGGCTTGATGAGTTAGTACGCCTAGCTTGTTTACCATCAACAGCATCAAAAGTCTGGCAAACAGATGATTGAAAAATGTAATATCAACAAATTTAATCATGTACCTTCAAAAGAATGAAGCTGATACAGTCTTTAACGAGTTTCAAACTGGCCAGTTTCACTTCTTTACTCTTTGCAAGGGAAATGATTTAAAATCATTATCAGCAGACATTGAGAGCATGGGCAATTGTCTATTCTCAGTTATTAATGTGCACGACTAACCAATTGCAGTCAAACATTCAGTTTGAAAGTGGACAAATCCCAAAGAATGCCCTTCAGAATATGTATGTATGTACATACATATATATATATATATTTGTAATAACTGAAAAAAAAATGAAGAGGGCACATGTGCACTGCACATGCACCCCCCTCTGTTCTCCCTCACCGATGCGCGACCGGGTGGCCATAGGTTATTCGGCCGAATCCAAATCAAAAGCAAAATTCAATCTCTCTCTATAAATAAAACCCTAATTTCACCTTCTTCCCTATCTGCAACCTCTCTCTCTCTCTCCTTCTTGCTCCTCTAATCATCTTCTTCTTCTTTTATTTATCGCCGGAACCACTTATGGGAGCGGACCACCGAAGCACCATCATAGCATTGCTAGAGTAATAGAAGTCCACCGCTCCTCTCTCCAGTTAGTTCTCTTCTACCCCTCAAATTTAATTAAGGTTTAATAGATAGATTATAAATACCTAAATTGGTGTCGCGGCTTCTTTGACGAAATACTCCGATCAATGGCTTCAGGTCGTTATAGCTCTGTACCGGAAGCTTCGCATCATTGGTTTTGAGCTATAGGTGCCTTCTTTTGGAGCCCGCATGGCTCGAATCACCATCGACTTTGGGGTCCTTTCTAACACCGGTCACCACGATCGATCTATTCTTTCCTCGTTCAAGTCGTTGAGGCCCTAAGAGAGATGTCGGTGCGACCGACGAACTGCCGGCGACAGAGATCGCCGGTGATCTTCCCTCACCATCGCCAATGGACTCATCGAGGATGGTGAGTAAGGGGTATAAACAAGTCTAGCTCTAATCAAGCTTGAATTAAAATTAATTTCAAGCCTAGATTTGTGATAAAGCTTGAATTGAATCATTTCAATTCGAGCCTTTTTGAACTCGAGCTGAGCTCGAGCTTAAATGAGCTTCTTAATTAGCAATTTCAAACCTTATCAATTCAAGCCATTTTCGAGCCTAAGCAAGCTTGAATTGATTTAGGCTTGAATTAAGATTTAAATCAAGCTTGAAATAAAGCATAATTCAACTATAAAGAGAGAGAAGCTAAGCTATTAGATCAAAAGATCTAATGGTTCATATTACTCATGTTAAATATATATATCGATCCTTATCAAGTTGACTTGATAGAGTTGGTTCGAGATCAAGCTTGGCTCAAATTTAATTTCGAGCCCAAATTTCAACATCAAGCTCGCTCGGCAAAATAAGCCGAGCTTAATCGAGCCTTATCAAGCCGGCTCGATTGTTTTGACAGCCCTAATGGTGAGCTTAGGTTTAATTAGACATGATTATCAGGCGGGCCGGGCCGAGCTAGAATAATCTAGCTCGTTATTGCCCGTCGGCCCAGGAGAGATCGGGCTAGCCGGGCCGAGCCAACCCGACCCACCAATCACTCGGCCCAACCCACCTTTTAGCTATTTTTAGAAAAAAAATTTACCATTAGTTTATTTTTTTTAAAATATTTCTGTTCCTCCATTTAAAAAAAATTAATATATTAAAAAATTTTAAACATGTGCTTAAAAAAATGTAAAACGGTATAGTACCAAAATTTCCATTGGTTTTGTACCATAGCAGAATGGTGAGCTACTGTAGTAGAATGGGCGGACTACTGTAGCAAAACGGGCGGGCATAGTTGCGGGCCAAATGAGCAGTCTTTCGGGCCGGGCCGGGCGGGCAAAGGGTTGGCCTATGCCGTCCATGGATAGTTCGAGCTTGCGCTGGGTCGGGCGAGCAAAGGGTTGGCCTGTGCGGCCCATGGATAGTTCGGGCTTGCGCCGGGCCTGGCTTAGCCCAGTCCAAACCGGGCCAGGTCGGGCCGGGCACGGGCGGGCTGGGCCTTTGATCAGGTCTAAGTTTAACCGACCTCACCCCTTTCTTTTATTTGTGGGTTTGGGCTTGAATTTCAAATATAACTCGACCAGAATTATTAGTTCAAGGGCTAACCCGCAGCCTAGTCTATGAAGAATTGTGGGTTGGGTCTTAAGCCCAAACCACTCTCTGGGGTTTTGGTGGGCTGCGAGCTAATCACAGCCTAGCCCATGAATTTTGGGTTTTGGGCCTTGGACCCATTCCATGAATTAGCTTGAACGGACTACAAGCCAATTGTAGCCTAGCCCAAGCCTTGGGTTTGAAGTAATCCAATTTAATAATTAATTAGTTTCAATTTCAAAAATCATGATATTGGTTAAATTAAAATATGTTATTATTAAAGGTTGTGATTTGCTAAAACGCATGGACTAGAAGTTTTAGTTTTTTCACCTATATTTATGTGAGTGAATTCACTCACATATTTATTCACTTGTACTTTGTGCTTTATATTTAGATCATGTATATTTTTGGTTACAAAATTAATTATTATACTTCTGTGTGCAAAATATGACTCATTGTATTGCTATACCTCGTGTAATTAGCAATGTTAATATCTTAATAATCATGAGTATTCGTGAAAAAATATAATTGATATTTGATATGACTTAGAAAACAGTCTCTTCATAAATTGCTTGCGACTTTCCTTGGTGACTTAAGTCTACCCAAAAGTCCAGAGGAGTCTTATTTTAGATCACTGCAGTGACTTTTTTATGTGACTCTACGGGATTAGGGAACAGTCCCAAATTAGATCGACAGGCTTTCTGAGGTGACTCTAATATCTATCAACAGTTAGTAGAATAGATAGAGTGTGTTAATCACAAAGTAACACATCTTGGTGACCCTAACCGGATCAGCAATGATGAAAAAAAACTCGTGCCATCTTGAGGTGACTTTTAGTTGATATGGATCCATAGAATATTGACCCAATAGATATATGATATTATTAATATTGAGAGAAATTCAGCATATTGACACGTAACATGTTATAAGTTATGATTTAGGTTATTATTACGTGTATTGTTATTATTATTGTCATTATAAACATGCTTAGTGAAATTTTCATTTTATATCCCTGGACTTGGATTTATTTAAAGTTATAAAGTTTAAATCAAGGTTCAAAAAATTGGGATCGAGATCGGGATCGGCCATTCAAAAAAATGATATGTATCGGTTGTATCGGTCACTTGGATCGTATCGGACTTTTTAATTACATAAATTCTAAATATTATTTAAAAATGCAGAAAAATTCCAAAAATTTAGAAAAAAATTTACCAAAAATAAGAAAATAAAAAATAAAAAAACTATGGTGCAATAAAAATTAAAATTAAAAAAGATTAGAAAGAGCATGAGTGGAAGAAAATCAAACAAAAGAAAGAAAAACTATGATGCAGTGAAGAAGAAGAAGAAGAAAAAGAAGAAGAAGAAGAAAAGAGAAGAAAAAGGGAGAGAGTGGAAGAAATGAAAAAAAACTGAGAGAGAAATAAAAATATTAATTAAAAAATTATATACCGGAGTTCGTCAGAGTTCGCCGGAGTTCATCGGAGTTCACCGGAGCTAGATCTCTCCGTAAGAGAAACAATGATTATATGTAAGGAGAAAAAAAAGAAAGAAAGAGTAAAAGAAAGAAAAAAAGTAAAAGAGAGTGAAAAGAAAGAGTGAAAAAGAGAAAGAGAGAAAGAGTTCGGATCAAGCCTGGATTGGGATCGGCCGATTCGGCGATCCATGGTTTAAATTTATTTAGCTTTTGAGTAGATTTCACTCACTAAGTTGTAGTTGTTAATATTTCAGGTACTGGTCAACATGACGAGTGAGCGAGATGTGCCGGGACTCCACCTCTACTTAGGATCTAACCTTTTTAACTTTTAGTTCTACTGGTCTGTATGTTTTAAACTATCTGTTAATTTAATTTGATTAGTAATATAATAGTAGTGAAATTGGTTATTTTTATTATTATTGGTTTACATTTATTATAGTCAAATATTCATACAAATTATTGTCAATGTGGGCTTAGAAAATTCATTGGGCTCCATGTATCTCAAGTGTATTGAGGTATATGTCTGGTCACAATGACCATTAAAAGAAGAAAGGGATTTGAAGTTATGCAACAAAGGACTCATAATTTGCATGCAATCAAAAGCTAAAGTGCACCATGGACAACACGGCCTAGAAATTTTGTATGACTTACTGTTATCTTGTCTTGATTTATGGAGGGTTGAACTGCCTTATCATGCACCAAGGAATTCAACAACTTAATACATAGATCTCAACGAGAAGCTACATTGTGTCAAGTTGTCCCAAAGATGGTAGATCCTTGCAAATGACTAGTAAATAAACAGGATCTTTATGTGAAAATAATCATAAAAGAAATATTTCATTTTAGAAAAGTCAGTTAAATCCTTAAATCAGGCACTACTTGGACAACAGAATTTATTTACCAGACTGGAATTCTATGCACACTATAGATGCCTCAGTATCAAGAGAACTATAAGCACATCAAGTAAGATTACCTCTTGATAGTTTACAATACAAGTTTTCCTTTCCTTGGGTGTCATTTGACATGATATCATTTACATATTGAACATTCAACTTTTGAAATTGATTATTACCCAATTAGGAAATTACAGAAACTCCCAAGTCCCGATTGTTAGGAGTAGCACATTTATATAGTATAAGCCTAGTCCAATGCAAAAAAGATGCAACACCACAGATTAAAATGTACATAACTACATATCTTGAAGTTCATCTCCAAACTTGACAAACCTGATACAAGAAGAGAAGCAATCCATGAGCAAGGTGGACCCACCTTGGGGGTGCTGTATCAAGGTGAGGTGAATATACCTGTTGAGGAAACTGTATGTTAGAGCAAAGAGAATTTGTTAATTTGAAAATGAGATGTAATCTAAGAGAGTTCCAATACTACAGAGGTAAACTGTATGCATGAATATTTGAAAGATTCAAATAAGAATAAGAGTTGCAAATTGTTTACTTGGTAATGATAGAAATATGCATCAATGATAAATTATGAATATCTAAAGAAAGTAAAAAATCTCTTCCTTTGAATGAACCTTAATATTAAGCATGTGAACTACAAAATATCCTGAAGCGCATATTATTATGAGCTTTTAACGTACTGAATTCTCCAAACATAAAAATTGGACACATATTAGTTAACAAAATCACGGAAAGGAAAAATGGATGTGTCCAACAACACAATATAGAGTTATCTTCTGCCGGAAATACTTACATAACCAAGAACTGCTGATATGACTAGAAACATAAAACCTGTAAGTGTAATCTGGAAAACATAAGATCAGCATCACTACCTCTTAACTGAAATGATGAAAATTGAAAGATGGTTCCCTGAAACAAAGAATTTCTTACCATGTTTGGTCTGGAAGTCAATCCCAATATGCAAACATTTCAAGAGAGAAAAAGGAAAATTAGTCTTCAAGATATCATATAAAGAAAAAATGTATTGTTTTAAATCCATTAAAATTTCAATCTTTCACGAATGGGTAAATTTTATAAACTAAATTGTATTTAACTATTTATCCAACAGCCAAATCTGTCACCCTGTAGGATAGTCCATTCTTATTTCCCTCCTGCTCATTCAATTTTCTTACAAATAAGATCAAAATTTGTCTCAATGCTAAATGTATATGTGTTTACTAGCTTAATGACATGTTGGGCTACATCATATGGTCCCACGCATTAGAAAGGGTGCCAAGTTATTGATTGATGCCAAAAGCAAATGAAAGTTATATGGCATGATTAGATGAACAAATCCTGTTGACCAAAAAGAAAGGTACCAACATTCAATCAAGACAGAGAATGAGAGAAGTGTTAGTACAGTACAAGATTCTAAATTGAAAATGGCTGGAAAGGAGGAGTAGGAATATTTCTGGAAAGGGACTCAGGGAGCTTGAGGTTACCCTTAAGAAATACAAAAATTAGAGAAATATAGAGGTTTAAATCTAAATGTTTCATTACGAGTAATTCTTCATCAAACAATTCAAACAAAATGTACTTTCCAATTTAAAATCATAGAACTCTATCAAACATTGACCCATAATATGCATATCGCATTAATGAGGTCCATAGCTTTTCATAGCTTTTCCAGCCATTTGGATATAGAAGGAATGTAATTATGAACATGAACCTGATTCTTCCCATGAAATCCATGTATAATGATTTAAGGTTTTTAAGTTCACAGTTGAGTGGGAGCCTCCAGAAAATCTGTACCAAAATTTTCTCTTAAACTTTGTGTAGCGACAAACTAACACTGGATAAGAAAATTATCTCCACAATCTAAACTACATTGTTGAATTTAATAAGTGAAATCCATATCCTGATGTTAACCTACTTACCTACAACACTTACTTGACACTACATCATTTAACTCCAAATTGCAACATTACAAAATTTATTGTTTCCTCTTTGAGAACTGCCTGAAGGACATATGTTTGTCCAATGAACAGCATTATTTTGCCTTTCTGCTTTATTCAAGCAAGGAATTATATAAATGGCTCTTATTTGTAAGTCAAGGTTTGTTCCATATGTCAGTAAATTTTCACTCTAGTGTTTCCAACGCGTTGGGCCTTCACCTCAGAATTCTACGAAAACAGAGTTCAGCTCTTTGTTTCTCTAGCTCTAATTCTTTAGTACTGTTACAATTTAAAAAAAAATTAAAATTATCGTTCTCTAACAGCTTAAGCTCAGCATTTAATGGTATTAGAGCAAAGTTCCTAGGTTCAGATCCTATCAAGCACATCTGTTGTTCAAAAAATTAAATCTCCACCTGTTTAATTCAAGTCCACCTTCTTGGACCCATCAAAATGTCTCAAATCTAAAAATAAAGGAGAGTGATAGAATATAAAAATATAGAAACCACCGTTCTCCATCAGTTTAAGCAGTTGGTGATATTTTGCTACTTTCTTCTTCAGTTATCCATTTTAAAACCTCAAATGAAACTATTGGTAGTAGATCTCACATTATTCCAGTTGGAATTACTAAAACCACTACCACTCACTACAATGCAACCAATGAAGCAATAAACCAGCAAAAGAACTACATTAAACAACAAATGCGGATCAACAAAAAGAACTCACGGCATCCAAAGAGGAAAAAGGTTGACGAATTGACTCCAAAATGGCTGCAAGATGTACTTGGCCACCAGTGAGTGGTCCACTCCACTGTACTTGTACCTGTGCAGCGTCGCGACGCCGTGGTGCCCAATGTATCCCATCTGCTACGATTTCCAATTAGAACCAAACCAAATCTATGATCTCCACAACAACAGCAGCAGCAGCAGCTGCAGCAACAGAGATCGCGAAGCGTAAAACGTTAACAGAACCAAATCGAGAGGAAAGAGTAGATCGATTAGAGAAAGCATGCATATAAAGAGCTAATCTGGAAGAGTAGCTGAGATGAGACCTTCGAGATTTGGGCGGAGATCGACGCGAGTAGGGAAGAGGACGGCGAGTTTTCTCTCCGACGCCAAACCGCGGACGCGAGAGAGAGAGAGGGGGGGGGGACGATCACGACTGGACGAAGGACTGAAGTCAGGCACAGGAATCGATTATATCTACGGCAATGCTTGGTATTATATATCCAACATATATTCCTCTAAAATATTGGTCGAGTATTAAATAACCAACTTTAGAAAGTTGGCAGGTAACCTTCACTCTAACTAATTCCCGGCGATTATAATTATTTATTTATTATTATCTTGGCTCGATGGCTCTTTATTATGATTTATAGGTTCCAAGAAGCAACTCGATGACATGACAGTTTGGAGTGTAATGATTTGAAATCTAAATCGAGAAATTTAATATGTGTTACAAAATATAACAATTAGTGAATGCTTGCAAGTTTAAGAGAAATTAAAAAAAAAAAAAAGCTAACTTAAATACGAGAAAATCCGACTAAATAAATCCTTAATCAAAGTAATATAATATATAGAATAATAAAATGTATTGCCTCCCTTTCGTGCAGGTTTTCCATGACTAAAGCATTCCCGAGGTACGATGTCCCCCAGCACAGCACTTCCAATCTCTGTGATGAGCATGACATGATCACATAAAGAGAGTTATTTTGATGTTTTATCTCGTTGATGCTAAGGAAAGCAAAGAACGATTTTATTTTGTAGCTTGTGAAGAAAGTAAAAAAGATATATTGGATAAGAAAAGATTTGCATCGATCACAATAGTGGATTGTTTGCAGAATTTTTTTTTTTTAATGTTTTAATAACAGTATGAATAGACTCTTAAAAAAGTATCATCTTTTTATAATAATATACGTATAATTTATACAAAAGATTTGCACAAATATACACAAAAGCTCATTTTTATTATTTTAAAAACTCAAAAGATTTTTTTTTTTTTTTGCATAAATACTCCCTAATGATAGTATTAGGATTTTTAATAGATTTTTAAAAAGAAACCACTTTTTCAAAAATAACTATCAAGAAAATTGATAAGATTTTTTAAAAATAATTTAGAAAAAGTTGTTTTTAAACAATCAAATCATAAAATCATAATAGTAAGCTGTATTTCAAGTCATGTACGTCGTCGAACAATTACTAAACACCGTTGAGATCTATTTTAAGCCATCGCGTTGCCGAGCTGCTCTTCCAAGCCGACCGCACTACAAAGTTATTAACTGAGTCGAATTATTAAGCCAAACCACTAAATTATTAAATAAATTTTTGTATAATAATTATTTGAGATTAGAGTATATCTATCAACTCTAATAAAATTTGTTGGTAAGTAGTTGTAAGTGGTAACCACTCTTTTCGAATAGTATGTTAGGATAAAGATCGGTAATATCGAATAGTGTCTTTTTATAAAGATTTGGTTGGCTCTCTGTGCGGCCATATCTAGTTTTCGGATTCTTTGTTAATGATTAAAAATATTGATAAATCCCGGATAAAAATGTACTTAAATAAAAGTCAAATGCCCACTTCCTTAGTTTGACTCAAAGTACCTAGAGTAAACGAGCCCCAGTAATTAGCCGTGGGCCTACTCATGGCTTCTTTCACTCGTCTCCTCCTCTCTCAAGCGTCCTCCTTGCGAGGATCATGTCTTCTTTGCGGACATTGGGCGAGCATTTGGTGGGCAGAGTGAATCGATCCACGTCTGTGCTTTGAGTTTTGTCCTTCGAATTGGAGTGGTCAGTTAAGATAATCAGGCGCTCCAATCTGGCGGAGCAGATGAGGAGTACCAAATCCAATTCAATCACGATTGAGCCACTGTTTCTTTCTTTACCTTCTCCTCGAATTCCTCCTCATGGTTCGTATCTCCCCTATTATTATGTTACTATTAGGGATCAGCCTCTTGTTTATTACAGGAATATGATTTGATGCAAGCTTTGCCGGATCAGCTGAGTATAGTTTGTTAGATTAACTAATTGCAATCTTGGATTTGGAATATTCAAGTACAATTTTGAAGTTTGTTTACATCAAATTCATTTCTACCTCAATCGTAAGAACTATCAGATGGGGGTGGTTTTGTAAATGACATGTCTTCCAGTATTTAGAGACTGCCTGATGGTTATTTTGCTGTGTTGGAGAAAATAGATTCGATAGGAAGAAAGTGAGAAGTGAGAAGGTAAGGTAGATCAAGGAGAGTAAGAATATATACAGACATATAAACAAACTTAAAATAGTTTTTCAGATATCCTGATGGACTCACACTTGTCTATGATGATTGATGAATCTAGGCGTTCAATATACAATTTGATACAAAGCAACACTCCAAGATCCACAACCAAAATTATTTGAAAGGACTAGAATTTGGTCTCCAGAATATTATTGTCATGTTTGATTAAAAATGCAAACATTTTGCTTGCTCCAAAGTTCAAACTCCGGACTTGGCTTGAGAGAGTCAGGCAGGGGGTATGTAGTACACTGATCAGAGGTGCATCCAGTGGCATTTGAATGGGAAGGAGAGAAAAAGAAAAATTCAATTCCAATATATTAATGGACTTAGGAGACTGAAGCAATATTTGTGGATTCTTGTTTGTTGTGTTGTTGGTTGATATACCTGTTCTATTTATTTTACTGTAAAAACTCCTTAGTTAGTAAATTCAATAGAACAGAAGTATCTATAATTTCTTTATCATTGACTGATCTTTTGGATCATTAATCAAGCCAAAGTGCCATAATTGATGTTGTTAAGTTGCATATTGTGAAAAAAATGTACATAAAGAAGCAGAAGTACATATGAAGAACAAGAGAAGACATACTGTGTGAGAATAGGAGCCTAGTGTTTTCGAGATTGTTAGGGAGCACTATCATGTGCCACATGATTGATAAATCATACCTTGCAATAATAATGTCTGGGATTTGGTAAGAGTTCAATTCATGAGACAGGCAAGAGACTGTAGAAGCAGACAAAAAGCTTTCTTCATTAGATGATAGATATTAGTACAGCCACTCATGGGTAATGGTCTTGATGCACATGAAACCCAAAGATTTTATATCTGAAATGTGGATCTTGTTGCTGGTGGTGTTTGAAGGCCACCCCAATGTAGCATTGTCCATGTTTGATTGAAATCATTTACCTAGTAGCTTACTTCTGCTTTGAGTAACTCCTCAGTCCCATTGTCAACCATCTTCACACATGCGTTGGCAATATCCAATCTTTCCACTATAGTAAGTTGAATTTACCTTCATTTATTTGAAATGATTGTTCTTGAGTTGGGATTGGCTATGGCTGAAACTGGGATCCATGTGAAAACTGAAACATCACAAGTTGCTCATATGATTGTTCTTATAACTTGTAAGTTTACGTTGCTTGTTCTTACCTTACCTTAATTATTGTGTCATCGTTATAGTTCTTTTTCTTTTTTCCTTTTTTTTAATTTTGTTACTCAAATCAAATTATGTTACTTGACTTGCTTTAAAATCCTAAGCTTATAGGGCCCGTTGGACAACTGGATAAGGAAAATTGGGATAGGGATAAAATGAGATAAGATTGATAAAGATAGTTTTTATACCAATTTCTCTTTGGGTGTTTAGATAGTAAAATTTGAATAAGTGTTGAATAAAAATATGAGATAAAAATGGTGTTTGACTGTGATAGTTGGGATAAAAGATAGAAATGATCAAATTGACTTTGTTGCCTTATTTCTAGTTTAATGTGAATAGATTTTTCTTTTGGAGAAACATGAAAAATAGGTTTAAAATCACATTACAATGTGGGTACCTGAAATAATATATTACAAAAGACAAATGGTTATTTTTCCTTTGGAATAAAAGAGTGAGATAACCCCTTTTTTTTATCTCAACCAAAACCTGAGATAAATTAACCCAAAAAACCCTGTTTATCCCTTTTTTTTATCCCAACACTTGAGCACCCATTTGGCACTGATTTTGGGACAGAGAGGAGTTTAAGGAAAGAATTTAAATTTATATGCTCAAACATGGGATATATTGGTGATACCCAATTTTTACTCTCAACTTTGCCATGAATACAAGTACTGTTTGTTATTTTATCTAGATCTCACTATTTTTCTTGGACAAGAAAACTCAGCCCAATTATATCTTGAATGATGATTTCAATCTTCAAGAATTCATAGTATTTTAGACTATCAAACTCTAAATAAGATTCAAGATCACTAACATAACACCGTGTTCTCTAATTGTTTTTAGCGTGTTGGCTTGCCAAATAATACACATTAAATTTCATACTTTTTCAAGGAAGAAAACACTAGGTAATCTCTAATAAACATTTATTATTTGTGGTATTCCAAAACTGTCATGAAGTATCACGAATCAAAGCCTTTGTTTATTTAAGCAATCATTTTTCTTGTGGAAATTTTACACGATACATTTACATTTCAAAAATTGAAAGTTTCTTGTCAGTAAAACATCATGTTGTTGTGAAGTAAACTCTGTATATCCTGTTGCAAATTCTGCAAACTCATACATATTCTGTACAAAAATAAGGGACCACATGTTAGCATCCTGCATGGCTTTAGAAGCTGCAAATGGCTGGCTGCTTATTGAGTCCTACAGGGGTCAAAGAGCATACTTGGTGATGAGGAATCAACAGCGAGCTAAGAAGCGCCATCTCCACATCCTCGGAGACCCTTCGTCTGAGCAGAGACACCACATATTCCATGAAGACTGCATCACAAGGCAAGGTTATGGGCCCATTTCCCGGTAACCCAAACTCTTCCTCAGACAATTTAAGAAGCTCATTAAATATTTTGCTATTGAGATAGATCAAGGGAACCATGAATCGCCTTCCTTCTGCAGTGTACACAATGAAATGACCCTTGTCTGCCACCAAAGAACTGCACGGATCAGTCTCAAGACATGCATCAGTTGGCGCTGCTGCAATCCTACTCCTCCCCAAGATGGCCATCCGCTGCCATTTCTTTGCCATTTCAAGAAACCTCTTAGACTGCAATATGATTTTTTTTGGCTGAAATTATACACTTCTTAGAGGAAGTGATATAGATTGCCAAGGCTCTGGAATTTTTGAGGACTTTCAAATATCTCACATTACTTATATGCTAGGAAGAGGGTCCATGACAAGAAGTGGCTATCTCTATGATCAGTTGGCAAGGAGCAATGCCATGTGATTAGTAGGTGTGAGGTTGCTATTGAACACGACATGGTTGGATTGGTTGGATAAATGTTTCATGAAGGGTCCAGCACATATTAGTGGCTAGATATGCAAATAAAATGATGGGTCCAGCCTACTAGTCTGCCTGACTTTAACTTTGTAGCTGCCCTTCTCCTTTTCCTTTTTCTTCCTTTCCCAGTGGCTTCAATTATTGAGAACCAATCTCATCTTCTAAGAATAGAGTTAAAATTTTACTAGGGTCTGCATAGTACCAGAAGCAGAAAAGGGCCCTTAATTGGGTGTACCCACAATATCAGTTTTTGGGAAAGGGAAAAAGGAAAAAAGATCAAGGGGGGCCCTGCGTCCTAAAATCTTTAATCATGACTCTATAAGACTTTCTTCATTCCTATATTAATTTAACCAAAATAATTTGTATCACTCTTGAAATATATAAATAGCTAGTTAAATATTTGTATAATTTGTCAATTGTTTGCCAATAATTTGCATGCTGCGAATTACTAAGCAAACTACTCAGCTGACTAGAATTCATTGGAGAAGTGTGACCATGCTTGTCAGCTTGTATCACATATCATGCTTCTGCTTCATTTCTTACTAATTTAATTTCCAGCACGTTATGTGGATACTCTGTTACGTAGTTTCTTGTGTAAATTTTTAATTTTCAGCAAACAGAAGCATAAATTTCCTAGGAAAATGGTCTTATATAATGATTATGATCTATACTAGGATTATAGATCAGATGTAACATAAGAGATTAAGCATTTTATGGTCAGATGTCACCTCATAAGAAACTTTGACAAAAAAAGGTGATATTCTTGTCAATTCCCCAGAAGGTATAAGACAGTTGTATGATAGTCAAAATTCAATCATTGTTTTGGGCCTGATTAATATGTGCAAAGAAGTTTATTCAAAGGGCTTAAGAAAGAAAGATAGACATAAAAGGGATATCTCAATCAGCCTAACTCACTTAATGCTGAGCAGACTTGCACATGCTGATGATTAAGGCCCTTCAATGGACTAGCAGTTTGGACTTCTACAATTATTGTACTTTTATCTGTAATGACAGGATTTTAAGATGAACATTTTATGTCAATTTTTCTTGTCATGTTCTGAGAGCTTGAGAGATTGTTACATATTGTTTTTCATTGTGTTATAGTAAAGTATATTGTTCTTTGTCAGCTTAAGGTTTTAGAGCAATTGGTCATTTTATATGACATTAGAGAATGAGTTTCTGAGTTCACAGCATGGCATAATGTGTGCACATACTCTTATGAAAGGCAAAATATTAAATAATGAAACCTCTGTACAATGTAAGAGAGAAAATTTTATTCCTGCTTCTTAGAAGCTACAGACATCTACTTGGTTATTAAATCCTGCAGGAGGCAAAGAGCATGCATGACTTCGAGGGATCAATATTGAGCTAAGGAGCGCTAGTTCCATCTCCTTCGAAAGCCGTCTCCGAAGCAAAGACATAACATACTCCAAGAGGACTGCATCACAAGGCAAAGTTATAGGCCCATCTCCTGGTAAGCCGAACTCCTCTTTGGACATATTAAAGAGCTCTTCAAAGATTCTACTCCCAAGATATGCCAAGGGAACCATGAATCGCTTGCCTTCCATTGTGTACACCACAAAGTGTCCCTTTTCTGCAACTGAAGTTGTACTGCACTCATCAGAATCGTAACACGTGTCAGGTTTCGCTGCTGTGATTTGCCTTCTTCTTGAGACAGCCATCTTCTGCCACTTCCTTGCCATCTCAATAAGTCTCTTGGAATGAAGCATGGTGAGTACTTGTTTGTGAAAGAATACAGGAAGTTAGAACTTTGTGGTTTAATGTGGTGTTGTAGAGAAAACTGTCATCTTTTTATAGGCCAGGAAGGATGAACTATGGCATAGAAGTAGCTTTCTCTGTCAGCAGTCAGCAAGGGGCAATGCCACGTGATTAGAAGATATACATAGATATAGTGGGGTGCGTAATGTTTGGATTGATTGGCAATTGTTTCTTGAAGGATGAAGGATATACTAGTGGTTTGAAATGCATCTCATAATAATACAGCTTGGGAGTACACAGCATGTTGGGTCCATCCTATTAATGTGCCTAATGCCAACATTGTATTTTTCCCTGTTTCTGTTCTTGCTGTCTTCTTGTTTTTCCAGACTTCTGTTACTATTTGTTGGGCGAAAGCTTACTCACCAAATTCACAGCTGAATTTGGTCTTCATATGATATCTGGATTCAATATGAAAGTTCGAAGCTCATAAATTTACTGTGGATGTAGGTGAACGTGACTTTCAACTGAGAATCTGAGATGTATAATGTATCTATCACCTAATTGCTTTAGTACTTATTGAGGACAAAGTTGCTGTTACTCCTTGAAGACAAGGAGTAGATGCTAAATAGTACTCAGAGCAAACACAAGGGCCCCTCTCATTTGGGTATTGGATAACTCTTAATTGCTTCCTTGCAAATTGAAGACAATGTCATGTTTCCATAATGGATTTGTTTCCAGCATATCTCATGTACCATCTTTGGTCCATAGATTTGGAGTATTTTAAGAGCCAAGAGAAGTTATTAAAAATGATGATATATTCTGTATTCATGTAGAAGTTTCCTTGAACTCTGTGGCTCGACAGGCAAGTCTTGTTAGTGTATGCCAAACTGATAGCTTTGTATTTTTCTTCCTTTGCAAAATAAGACTTAAAAAGACATTTACTCAAAACACACACATATATAGTACATCGAGAACATTGAGAAGTTTTCTGTTTGGAGCTCTCCTTTTCTTTTCCATTATTTTAATTTGAACACTTCATCTTTCAAGTATCCAAATGGACTATTTTTAAACCTAATCATAGTCACATATGAAATATAGTGCTTGTGGAGTTATCTCGACACATACCTATCAGATGGAAAATTAAGAAAACTAAAAATGTGGGTAAAATAAAAGGTTTCCAATTTCCAATATATATATATATATATATATATGTGTGTGTGTGTGTGTGTGTGTGTGTGTGAAAATTGATTTATAGATATGTGGGAGCTTATAGAAAACTGGGTGCATATATATATATATATATATATATATTTGCTATAGTTTGATACATATTTTAATTTTATTATAATAGAGTGTACGTATACACTAGATTTTATTATTATAAATAAATAATCAGATGCAATAAAATTACTAAAGCCATATCTGAGAAAGAAATAGGACCAAGCCAATCAAATCCTGATATGTAAGCTGCAGGAAGTTCCTACACTCTTAGCAGCAGAGGATCCGCCCCTACACTCTCCCAAGTCTTCGTTTCCGGTAAACCTCATCGCGAGAAGGAAGAAGGGAGAAGGGAGAAGGAGAGAGATGGGCGGCGGCGGGAGCGGAAGCACGACGTACAAGGGATACACGATTCACCACCCCAAGCGATGGCACACCGTCACCGGCAAGGGCCTCTGCGCCATGATGTGGTAACTTTCCCGCCCCCTTCCCCCTTTAGCCATTACCCAAATCCCCTCTTCCTCTCCCTTCCTTCCCTTCTCTTCTCCAATTCTATCTAGTTGAATTTAAGCCCTATGGATGGCCAATCTGTTCATCTCCGTCCAAATGATGGCAAAGTGGACTTTGGGGATCTGATGATAATTTTAGTGGCGTATTGATGAAGGAATGATCTAATTAATGTTTGAATTTATCTTAACACCTTACTGTGTTCAAATCATTGTTAGGGATTGTGGCGATTAGAAGGAACTAGCTCATATTTTAAATTGGGAGAAGGATAAATTTTTAGAAAGGATAAATCTATCTCAATAGCTCAGATACAAAGGACATTCTGTTTGTTGGTTTTGGAAAAAATAGTAATTGTTCCAGAACTGCTCCATGATCCATATCTGACTTCATGATTCACGTCTGTTCCATTAAAAGACAACCAATTGCTTTTCAAATCATGTGGATCCAAATGATACAAAACCAGCTATAGATAAAAATTCACCTCCTGCATAGCTTAGTATCAATTTTATATAAGCAAAATTCAAATTTAAACGCACATAATCAGAAACTTTGCATATTGAACAATATCTGGTCCATGTAATCAGCTGATATTACTTAATATTCATATCCATCTAAGTCGGATTTGGGGTAGATTATCGATCACATAAATCCCTGTTCTATTGAACATATTTCAAACAAACTTCGCTAAAGTTGTTTCAATAACTTACGAGGTATTTTCTTTTGATATTGGTTTATATTGTTTAAATATGATCATATCTTTTATAGGCTTTGGTAGAATGCTGAATTTTCAAAAGGGAGAGGATTTAGGTTCATCTGGATGTCTGATTATTAAGGATACCCTAAATCAATACTAAAAAATATGCGGCAACACATTCTGTGTTTGGTCGATTAACCTTCATGTGTTCAATGCCACAATTGTTAGCTACGACATTATCTCTATAGAAGAGCTGGACACAGAATCTCCTCAAACTGCAGTAGAGTAACTTGAATAAAGAAAATATGTGCTATTTTCTCTGAGCTCTGAACACTCAGCTTTTCCCAAATATATTGTGCAACTTTTTAAAGTTTTTGTAAACTCTAGTGTAAATATTCTAAACAAGATAACATCTAGAAATATTTCTTTGAGCAGGAACACACCTGCTATCAAGGTTGTAGTCAATAAATAATATTATCTATAGTCGAACAGCTTGATTGATGTCCTTTATGTTGGAACCATGTTTGTAGTCTCGCTCGAGACAAAACAGTATCAAGAGAAACTTGTTGAAAAATAAGGCAGAACATCATTGGTAAAGGATGAAACTTGCAAGATTATTTATTTTTACATTATTTTCCTACCATTATTACTTTAATCTGATTTGGCCTCTTTTTTCCTAGAAGTTAAAACTGACGTCTTTCCTTCCTCATCCTCTGTACTTTCCTTTTTCTTTTCAATGTTTATACTTTGAATTTGTAGACACTGCCCTTCCCTAGTGTAGAAGTATAGCTCTCCTAGTTCTGAACTTAACCAAGGGATGTATGGTTTTTAACTTTTGAATTCTTTCTACATTTTGGATGGCTTTAGGAACAATTATCCCCTCATAGTGGTTGTATTCTAGAGATGTATCCCTTTGTAGTGTTTCGTCAAAGTTTTTTTCCAAAGTTATTTTGATTCTTCTTTGACAGCATCCCCAGAGAGTAGCAATAATTCTTTCTTCACTAAGATCCCTCAGATTAGACTAAATATATAATCTAAAAAATCTTGCTCTGAAGGGTCCATGTTTCAGCATAGCTGAGGACAGGCTATTCGCAATCATAATAATGGGTACATTTTGCCTTTTGGTAAAAATCCTAACATATTTTGAATCAAGTCTACATTCTTGTCCATCTAGTACTTTTAAATGGTATTAGCAAAAGCAGTTCCCTCTTCTGTCGCACCCTGAATCCCCGAGTCTTCACTTGGTTCATGAAATTCATCAAAGACCCATAAATCATAATAGTCATTCACTCCTGTAAAATCATTCCTTCTCGAACTAACAAAGCATATATTCAAAACCTTTTGCAAGAGTTGGAAAATTAAGGTTTTTTGTGTACTTGGTTCCCTATATAAGAAAAGTTGTTTTGTTTTTAAGGGTCTTTTGAAGCACAATTGACATGCTGCCCAGTCTAAAAGTAGATACTTTTACTATAGTTCTCCAATAGTGTATTCCTTTGGGTTTCCTTTTTCTTCTAAGTAAGCCTATGTTAAATACGTGCCAATAGCACTTAGGAGTATACCGACTGGCACATGCTGTGCCAATGGTGTCACGACATGGCCATCATTGGTTACTACCATATCTCGTGCCACCATTGGTTAGGTATGGTAGTAACATGTTTGTAGTCTCGCTCAAGACAAAACAATATCAAGAGAAACTTGTTGAAAACTAAGGCAGAACATCATTGGTAAAGGATGAAACTTGCAAGATTATTTATTTTTACAATATTTTCCTACCATTATTGCTTTAATCTGATTTGGCCTCTTTTTTCCTAGAAGTTAGAACTGACTTTGGGTTAATCACCTTTGTATGGTAGTAACCAACGATGGCCATGTCGTGTCACCATTAGCACGGCATGTGCCAATCGGTACGCTCCTACGTGCCATTGGCACATATTTAACATATTATTAATAAAAAAAATATAATATTTAAAGATGTTTTTGAGTCTTCAGTACGTTAATCTTTAGTTTTGACTTAAATATATGTATTGAAACCTACGTGCCATTGGCACATATTTAACATATTATTAATAAAAAAATTAGAATATTTAAAGATGTTTTTGAGTCTTTAGTACGTTAATCTTTAGTTTTGACTTAAATATATGTATTGAAACCTACATTACAATCTTTTATCTTTAGACTATTTTGTAAATGACATATTTTATTAAAGATATACAATAATTAAATATAAATATTATTCAACACAATATAATTAGATATATTCATTAAAACTTATATTAATGATTGAACACTTCATATTATGATTGAATACTTCATAATATAATTGAACATATAATATGATTGAACGCATAATATTAATTGATAATATATAATAATTAAAACTAATATCTAGTTGAATATAGAATAAATGTGAGGATCAAAGACTTTATTTGCCGGCACAAGAATAATATAAAAATATTATTTTAAATTACTATTAATAATGTTCAATCATATTGATGATGGTAATTTAATTTACCGGCACAAGAATAATACTAAAATTGTTTGATGATGATCGATAAAAATAAGGAAAAATTGAAAAAATTGGCTCCACATCGGCATGGATCGGCAAGCGATCGGCATGCATCCGTGCCGGTCGGCACAACTATCCTTGGTAGTAAATAGTAATTATTTTCTGTAGATATCAAAGTTATCTTGACCTCATTCTGCAATGATCTCTGAAAAGTAAACTGAAAATTGGTTTAGGGAACCTAGAAGAGAAGTAATAAATGAAAGAAGTCCTAAGTCACTGTTTTGAGCCCCATGGGATCTTGAACAAATAGGGGATCGTTGTGACCTTCTATTCTTAAGCACAAGAAAGTAGGATGTAATTTGGTTTGCCTTTTAAGGTTATGAGATTTAGTATTTTAGAGGTTATCTTGGACTTAAACCGATATAATATTTAGAAAGTTCTTCCTGACAAATTGTAGATATATGATGTCTCAAAGCAAGTTTTCTAATTGTAGCATTTAGATTGTATGATAAATCTTTGTTCTGGCATTAGCCTTGTTTGTCCACATATCCAGTATCTTCTATGGATTTATGCTGATTTCTTCATGGCCCATGCATTATTGTGGATGCCACTAGCATACATAAACTTTGTAGCTGTGAATATCTAAAACTCCATGTTACTTATCTTTCCAGGTTTTGGGTACTATACAGGGCTAAGCAAGATGGTCCTGTAGTCTTGGTAAATTTCTTATTCCAGTTCATTCCACTCAACTACACTTATAACCTTCTGTCTACGGACTTTCATAAGCGCGCGCACACAATGTTCTAGTGATCTCAAATAACTGTCCATTGGTCGCTATCTTTATAGGGTTGGCGCCATCCCTGGGAGGGGCACGGGGACCACTCGCATGGACATGAGCACGACAACGAGCATGAGGTACTGTAATGTAATCGATTTTAGTAGAGATTCCAATGCTTCTTTAATGCTCAAATCTGTTGCTTGATTGAGTCTGTGGCTTTTAGAGATTCTCATTAGGCTATCAACAAGCACCTAATTGTCTTAAAAAAAAGGACTTTGTAACATGAAATTGGGCCTAAAGTTGATGGATGACATATTATCCTAGAATAAACTTGTTCCCAGATATTGTGCTTCACATGTTCAGTTTCTATGCACTTTGCATATTTTCATGTAATTTTAACATTGGGATTCAATAGCTGGGAACTGTTTTATTGAATGGGGTTGTAGGCTTGCTTTAAAGTTCTTGATAAGGAGATAAGATTGTATAGTTACCAAGTAGTTGACTGCATTTGCGGATACCTCGGGAGGCATGTCTTGATTATTGTAGTCATTAATGGTTATTGCACTATTCTCTTTGTTTCATCTGTGATTGTTATACAAATTTTATTTCTTTTTGATTAATTTTAGAATTTCACTATTCTCTTTGTTTCGTCAGTGATTGTTTTACAAATTTTATTTCTTTTCAATTAATTTTGGAAGTGGTGTTTGTTGATATGAAATGAGTTGCTTCCGATCCGACCACGTGAGTCGAGTAAGTTAAATCGAATCTAGTTAGTATAATTTGCTTATTCTATTTGATTTTGAATTAAAGTGAATAATTCGTAT
Source organism: Typha latifolia (assembly GCF_019914945.1). Classification (NCBI taxonomy): domain Eukaryota; kingdom Viridiplantae; phylum Streptophyta; class Magnoliopsida; order Poales; family Typhaceae; genus Typha; species Typha latifolia. Next base: position 5,250,646 of record NC_133086.1, on the reverse strand, counting down.
GTAGATCTGATTCGTTAGGACTTTACTCTTGTAAATAAGAGTAGTCATGGATTGATTATTATCGTTGAATGAATTTTGAGTTTATCTTTTATCGTAGCTGTTTGATCGTTCTTATTATTGTAAGAGTAGATCGTAACCCATGATCCCTTTAAAATATTCATACTTTAGTCACCATCTTTCTCCGTGAATCACCTGCTTTACGGTTGTCCACCACTAATCTTAGCTAACTGTTACCTTTCGACGACCTCCACAACGTTGGATATTTACAAATCTATACAGTTCTAACTTTTCTTCACTATTTTGATTATATCTTTTCACTTCGATCTTAGATTCACGTGAAATCAAAATTATTAGAATCACGTGAAACCAAAGCCATTAGAACCTTAATTCACCAAGCTACCACCCATAAAAATATCATAAATTTCTTACCTTCAGATTTGGACTTCATAACATTCCTTTTGTCATTGTTATTGTGCTATTCCTTACATATGAATTTGTCTATCTAATCATTAGAGGTACAGTGAAAAATAACTATCTAATATATTAATTACTTGTATAGGATTGGTTAGCAGTACTGGCAAGGTATTTTGCTGAAGATTTGCAATGAAATTAATTTATCATATTGGATTCTACAGTATTAGCCAAAGGCCCACATTATATGCTATCTTGTTAATAGCATATAATGCTATTCTGATTTAGGTGTTGTTTTTGGCTTAAATTTTTAACCTATCATTTTGATCCTTGTATTTCTCTAGCTAACGAATACTTATCGTTAGGAGATTGTACCATCGGTATGAAATTCTCTTACGTTGTAACTTACCAGGGATAGGGAACATGGGAGGTTCCTGAGAACAGGTACAGGTGTGGCCTTGGTTTTTAGTTTGGAAATATAGCGCATACAGTTAGCTTTACTATTACTATTAGCCATTAGGAAGATCATCTTTTTTAGAAAATTCAAGTGAACGCTGGATTAGAAGAAAGGTAGAAAGGAAAGCTTAACAATTGTTTTGCAATATTGTTACTAACCTTCTATTATGCAGGCATCTCAGCAGACATCCTAGGTGCGCAGTGCTGACGAGGCTTTACCACTGATGCTCGCTTGTGTCACCACAATGTTAGGAAAATAAAGTTTAGTTTGGACACGAAGCTGCTTATCTTGTTTTGTTGTCTAATATCTCTGACCAAGTGGATACAAATTTGTGCCGCATGGAGCTTATTGTTGAACTTGGTTTTTGTTTTTTTTTTCCAGTCTCAGTAAATATCTGCGTAATTTTTTCTTTGCTTAAAAATTTGTATTAGCATCATTGGAAAAGTATGTGGCAGCCATTTTGTATGGATTCCAGCCAGTGTTTGGATTTGTCGTTTTAATATTGTATTTTAAGAATACTTATTCTAAACTATTTAGATCCTGATGCCATTTCTTGGTTGCACTTAAATTGTTCTTGCTGCTTGAGATATGATGAAGCATTACAGATGGACTTCAACATAAATGCCCATGCCCATGCCCATGCCCATGCATCGATCCTCTGAAATCCTTTTAGGTCTACATTTGGCATTGCATTTTATGGGAATGAACCCAAGTGGAGACATCTGCAATTTCCAAATCTTCGAATATGGTCTGTGACTGCACTTGATTGCTGCTGTCTTGTCGTCCATTAATTTTCCCTTCCTCTGAAGTAAACTTCCAGACAGAAGCAGCGAGAAGGCAAGAGAGGACAAAAGCCATGCTGCTGCTCTTTTCCCATAGCTTTTATAGATTAGATAAATAGAAGTTAATCCACCGCTCGTCACTTCTCTAAAAAACGAGCTTAATCGATACTATATACCTACTTTTATGAGTGGGTAAAAAGTAACTATTGAGCTACACTGGTGGTTTATCCATACTGCTCATTAGATCACAAGCCTTGGTAACTTGTAAGGAATTAAATTTACATAATTTTCTTACAAACATCGTATATATTTTAATTTTCATTATCATTCATATCATATTATATAGCCGACTCTAGTATTTGGTTAACATTCGAACTAAATTTTAAGGTCAAATAGGAAGTATTTTAGCTTTTTTATTTTCAAAAATAACTCTCTAATTCGTTTAACTACTATTAGGTTCGGTTAACTCAAAAGAGTGTTTTTTGAAAAGTAAAATACAAGATCATCGAATGCTAAATATCTATATAATGAGATTTTAGTGGTAATAAAATAGTTAACATAGGATGATTTGACTAAATTTACTAGACTGAGATCCTAAACCTTCAAAACATAGAAATTAAGCATGCATATGTTTGTGCCGTTTCCAGGAAGGAACCCAAAGGAGTTTTCCTTTTCTCTTGGAAAGTAACATGTACAACCGTGTCCAAAGAAAACACTAGTACTTGAATCAGCTGAGCAATTCTTTTACTTGGAAATTTTCAAAGATGCATACTTGTAGATATATTATTCGACGCCATAGTCCATCATAGTCCATAGTTCATAGTCCATAGTCCATAGTCCATAGTCCATAGTCCATATCCATACCACCACCATTCTCTTCAGAAAGTTGCGGGGGAAGAAGACGTACGACCTTCAAAAGTTCCTAAAACCCAATCCACTCAAATACTACTAGAGAAGTTGTACACGTAAAGCAAACTAAACGTGCGTTTACTTTGATGTCATATATATTAGACTCCGAAGTCTCGGAAGAGTTCACAGGATACTCTTATTATTATTAAGGCCCCCTTCACTTCTAAAATATAAATAAAGCTTATTTTATAATAATCCTCCTTATTCGGATATAGTAATTAAATAATAACATATTTTATTTTTAATTTAGTAATTTATCATTCTCTTTTATATTATTTTATACAATTTTTTTTAAAAATAAATATTTTATAATTATTATTTTGCTCTTAGATTAGATAATAATTAATTACAAATTATTTCGGCCACCATTGAGATTCATTTTCTTCCTACATTATCTCTTCTCTCAAATATCGATCATCCTGGCTACGTTTCAAATTTATCTCTCAAAATATTCCAATTGTATTCGGTAAATATTTCTAGAAGATTCTTTTTCTTATTCTTAAGCAACCCCTAGAGAGTGCTTAGTTGATCATAATTTTTCTTTCTTTTTCTTCTTGGTCATTTCAATCAAGAGATCATCCGATTCTTTTTCTTCTTTTTTCTTTCTTTTTCTATTGATTCTTTTCCCTATCTATTCATTAAAAGGTTTTCAAAGTCTAAAGCTAACTTTGTTCCTCCTTGATTGCTACTTCATCTAATCTACTCCAACATTAACTTAGATAATTCCAACTTCTTAAGTTGCTGGTTGGGATAGAAGGGAATTAGTCAAAAAGTAGGTTGCTTTGGTTGAAGGTGTCCACGCAGGTCTACATGTAACTCGTAGGTTTATACCATGCATGCATTTGAACTCATATTTCTACTTTGGACTATGTCATCGCTACATCAGGAGCCACCAAGTGAATATAAAGCCATACTAAATGTGTTATAATTATGTGCACAGAAAAATAGATTAAAAAAATTATATAAAGGAAAATATATATTACCCTCTTTATAGTAGTGACAAATTTTTTACAAAGTTGTAAGTGAGCAATGAACTTAGGTCTTATTTGGTTCGAGGCTAAACTCCGAATTTAATTAGTTAGTAAATTTAATTAAATATAAAAAAATAAAAAATATATATATTTGGTTACTAAATTAGTTTAAAAAAAATTTCTAAACTTAAAGCAAACAAAGCCTTACGGACCCGCACCGCAACCTTAGAGAGAGGCAAAAAAAAATAAAAAAAGCTATTCATTACAAGCTAATAAAGTCATTTGTGAGCTTATAAGTCCTATGCTTCTTATTACACACAAAAAAAAAGTATTTTTATAAGCAAAATATTCAATTTTTTAGAATTTTTAAACTTTAATAATTACTTTCAATTTAATAATATTATTTTTATACTTCAAAGGGTATTTCGATCTATCTCCTTTACATATCTTTATTTTATTTTCAAAATTTTCATATAACGTCAAAGATAGGAACTACACTCTTCGCCTAATTTACAACTAAATATAATACACTTTTGTGTCCTAATTTACAGCTAACCTCAGTTCAACAACAACTAAACTCAAAAGCAAACAAAGTTTGGACGCCACATTTCAATATTTCATAGCATCTTTTAATTGCTTCCGTATGTAATGTTGAGTGGGATTTCGAACAAGAATCCGACATCTCCATTTCTTTGACCCAATTAAGAACCCTTTTTTTTTTTTTTTGTTATAAAAAAAAAGATTGTAATTAAATTCCCCAACGTATAAATGTATGCAATTAATTTTACGCCAGGAATAAGAAGCAAAGTACAGTCAAATTACTGTACCCAATTCCTAGGTCCCACGGCCACATGCGCTCCTCCCTCTCCCATCATCCCATCACGTGGCGCGCGCGTGAGCATATATATTATGTGATGTAACGGGAAATAAATGGTGATGTTACGACTCACCCTTTTCACCCCCACGTAATAAAGAAAAAATAAATGAAATTATAAGTTTCATTAATTAATTAATTAATTAGATACGTTGGCAATTAATGAGGCGCATTCAAAAGGCGAATCCATTTCGGGAACATTGGACGGACCAAAGTTGATCCGGATCCGGCGTTACAAAATCCCCTCCTCACCCCCCCCCCCCCCACCCCTCATCACAGTTGTCACGTACCAAAAGTGCACCGCAGGATCGGGGACCGCCGATTGGGACCACGGTACGCGTGGCGGCGCCCCGCAATGATTGCGCCATCCCTCGCTGTTGGTCCCTTTCACGGGGTTTCCTCCGCACGTCCGCCAGCTCCTCCGCTTCTTTTTTTTTTCTTTTTATTTTTCGTAGCTCGAGGCTTAAATCGAATGAAGTTAAACCACAAAATAATTTCTTTATAATATTATTTAGAGTTGAAATTAAATTCCTGACTTTTTTTAGTCACGAAAAAAATACCTATCAACTCTACTCTTTCGCCCCCTTCATCTTTGCCGTCTGATTTGAAATTGACGATCTGCGATGCCCAGGACCAGAATTAGGAATAGTGATCAATGTACTAAACATCTATGCAGTGTGAAAGCTTGTAACGTGTGATCGTAAACTAATATAATAATTATATTTAATGTAATGCAAAAAAAAATTTTGAAAATATAATTTGATAAAATGATATTTAGATGACAAAAAAAGATATAAAGAAATAAGTATTTATAAACTTATGCACGGAGCGGTATTTATAAACTTTGTAGACTATTTGTATAAAAGAGTTGACTTAATTGTCCGTCTAAAATTAATTATTAAGAGATAACATAAGTTATGATATAGCTTATACTCTACTTGCTTTTGAATTATTAAAAGAGAAAAAAGTCAATTATTTTAGAGATCAATTGATTATCTAATGAAGTAAACTAAACATCCAAACTACTGCTTGATTGTACTAACTGCCAAAAGAAACCCCTAAACAGAGGACAAAATCCTAATTAAGCTACAAATATCCAAAAATTAACAAACAAAAGGAAAGAAAAAGGGAAAATCTCTCTATCTGTACTGCTATATTGAAGTCAGATATCACAAAACCAAGACAACAATCAATAAATATTAGCTAACTCCAACCTCAGACCCCAGTAGAAGTAAACAGTGAACAAGAGATCCATATGACCCATGCATGAGTAAACGTGGCATCTAAATCATTCCCCTTTAATGCTCTGATCCCTTCACTTGTCCCACTTGAGGAAAGACATACAGCTGGTTGTATATATATTTGATAGGCTCTGGGCCTACGGATGGATGGATGGATGAGAGATAGCATAGCAGAGGAGAGGGAGAGGGGAGAGGAAGAGGGAGTTATAATGGAATATAAATGGCAGTGGATAGGACTTTTGAGGGAGTGGAATGGGTGATGGTACAAAACTACAAATAGTGGGAGCAGTAGGGGTGGGTTTGCAAATTTCCCGGGAGAAAGAGGGGTGGGGAGGGGGGGGGGGGAGAGAGGGAAAATGGACGGTCCACACGTGCGGATGGACAAAGGAAGCATGATGATTGCGTGTGCTAAATCCGAGACAGGGGGCCGGAGAGACGTTTGACGGTTGGAATTTTCCCAAGGCCAAGGTTGAAGAATGTCTTTCGTTTCGTCGCCTTTATTTCTTTTCCTCATTTTTAATTGTTAATTACTTTGGTGCAGATTATCACCAACTTTATTTTTCTTAATGGATGATATCTATATATATATATATATATATATATATATCTAGCAGGTGCAAGAAGTAATGCAAAGAATTAGAAAAGCCCACCAGAGTCACTTACGTGGGTGAAGGGAGAACCTCGTCCTCCTCCTCTCTACCATCTCTCTCTTTCTCTCTCCTCTAGTCCCCCACCTTTGTCTTTACTCCTCTCCCCAAAAGCCAAATATATCCAACCTTTCCAGTCCTTGACCCACTCTCTCCTTTTAGCCACGGGAACCCAAGTTTCTGCGCAAAAGCCAAAAGATCAAGAGAAGGAGAAGAAAAGAAGAGGATCAAAGTTATAACATAAACCCAAAAGAACCGGGAATGGAGGAGACCAAGGTACTGGAATCAAGGTTCAAAAGGGTGTGCGTCTTCTGTGGGAGCAGCTCAGGGAAGCGTAATAGCTACCAAGATGCTGCCATTGAGCTCGGAGAAGAGCTGGTACGTGATCTCCCATGGCTAATTAGGAGAAATTAGCATAGGGGTCTCTTCTATTCTCATTCTTTCTGCCTAAAAATCTCGTAGGTGGCAAGGAAGGTCGATTTGGTGTACGGTGGGGGGAGTATTGGGCTCATGGGTCTCGTTTCCGAGGCAGTTCACAAAGGGGGTGGCCACGTTATTGGGTTAGTATAAACTATAAACTAATCCTATGCGTTAATTATTTAATCTCCTTCGTTTCTAATCTAAATTTTTGGTCTTTATTGCAGTATCATACCAACTACTCTAATGCGTAAAGAGGTTGGAATTAATCTCGCCTCTTCTTGTTAGTTGTGTGTGTGTGTGTACCATGCCCAAAACCTTATGTAACTATTTGGGGGTGATATAGATCACAGGGGAGACATTTGGAGAGGTCAGAGCAGTGAGTAGTATGCATCAACGCAAGGCTGAGATGGCTCGCCACTCCGATGCTTTCATTGCCTTACCTGGTTTTGTTTCCATCTTTTACCTTAATATTCTTGCATTAGTCTGGTAGACTTCATCTTTTGTATCCATGCATTAGTTTGCTTGTGTTCAATATTAGGTGGGTATGGAACTCTAGAGGAGTTATTGGAGGTGATCACTTGGGCTCAGCTTGGCATCCACACTAAGCCAGTAAGCCAATTCCAAACTTCTTTTTTTTTTTTTGGTACCTCAGATCTCTTTGGTCACTAATCACAAACCCAAGTGTTGTAATCTTTAACGACGAACTATGGCAGGTGGGATTGCTTAATGTGGATGGCTACTATAACTTCCTCCTTGCCTTCATCGATAAGGCTGTGGACGATGGCTTCATCCAACCATACCAACGCCACATCATAGTATCTGCAACCAATGCCAAAGACCTAGTCCAAAAGCTCGAAGTAATTAATTAATCTAAGATTAACCCATTAAAATTAACCTTGACTTGGTCTCAACTATGGCTTCACATTACGACACTTGTATTAGCTAGTAAAAGCTCATTTGATTTTTTTTATCTAGTCCTTGTTCTCAAGTCTTCAACTGTTTGTCATGTGACACAGGAGTACGTACCCGTGGAAGACGCCGTGGTAGCAAAGCTAAGGTGGGAAATGGAGCAGGTGGGATATAATTCATCTCTCCATGTTGAGATAGCTAGGTAGCAGTAAAAAAAAAAATATTATTATTATTATTATTATTATCATATATTATATATGTATGAAAGTATGGGGAGCAAAGAAGGCTGGAATATTTTGGTGCGTTTTGCTCCAGATGACCCTTTTTTTGTACTTATTTGCAAGTGTCAATCCTTTTGTCTCTAGGGCTTTTTAGCTTGGTAATTGTATGTAATACAGTACTAGTTTACTAATACTGATGCAATATATGTAGCAATCTTTATGTACAAGCTCTCTGGCAGTTATGTTTGAGTGCAAAGTACTAAAAGTTAACTCTTCTAGACTTACTAGTCCTTGGAGGTGGCAGAGTGAAATGAATGGATTGTGGGTTTAAGTTGTTGTCCCTGGTACTTGAAGCAACTGTGGTGAATATATATAACGAACCTTGCAGGGATAAAAACTTCTCTGGTTGCTTGTTGGATATATATAACTCAAGCTGGATTTAACTGTAGTATATGAATACAACTTATTTGCAGCTATAGTGCACAAAACGTCTCTTTGCATAATAATTCTTTTTTGATAGAATGATTGATTGCTATAGATGCATATCTGTGGATGGGAGTTTGGGTTTATCACTTCTTTTCCCGAAAAGAGTGTCAGATTTTAATTAATAAATCGTGCTGCTTTGATTTTCTTTGGACAGTCGGAGTATAGACCTAAGAAAGAGAGATTCCTCTCAATTAATCTATTTCACACTTAAAAAACAAAGAGCTTTTAGTTCTCTTACTTGGCGGCCAAATGTGGGAGAAAAAAGAAGTGCAAGCTGCAATCAATGAGACTGCCATTGAAGTCTTTGATTTGCATCTTTAAATATTGCCTAGGTGCAAAGCATAAGTATGAGGCTAAGTAAGTAGCACACTCCTTAGTAGGTGTGGTTCTTCTTCTAGGCTTTCTCCCAAAAATTAGGAAGCATTTACCTCTTTCCAGTTTAAGAAACACTTTGCATCTTCCTTGTTACTTTCATCATTGTCTCCTGCTACCTACTCTGGACTTCATAGTTAAACTTGCTCTTTTACTTCCTATGATACTATTGTCTCTTCTAGGTGGTACTATCTCAATTACTCTCCATGCCTTTGTTTTTCTCCCTTAGTTAGTTTCTTGCTATCTTGCAGCCCATGAATTAACTATTGTCCTTTCTGATAAAAACATCCTACCCTATAGTTGAATCATCAACAACAGTGCCCTAGTTTTTAAGTTGGCTATGAGCGTATGAAGTCTTCATTTAGTCTTTTAGTCCAAAGAACTGCATGTAGTTGTGAGGACCAATCTAGAGTCTTGAGTTTGGTTAGGCCTACTAATAATATTCCTTAGCTAGGTGGGTGACTGGGTTAATCAAAAATCTAATGCCAATTTCTTATCACTTTAAACTTTCTTTAGCTACATAAATTTTACCAACCTTTATGTTCTCCCTGCCTAACACCAACCATGACCACTACTAGACCAGACTCAAAGATGGTGTTTCTTCTTTTCCTTTTTTATACTTCAGTTAGCAATTCAATGATCGATCCTGCATTATATTGAGTTTTACAAGAACATCTCAAGTCAAGCGTTGTTAAATATAAGAAGATGCGCATAGTTTTTTTTTTTTTTATTTAATTTTTTTGGTGAGGTTATATTATTTATGTGCTAATACGTGCTTCAATTGTTTCACATCTAGATGGATAGATGTTAAATTATATATGTTATACATTCTATTATACATGCTATAAGGAATTATATCTTAAATGGGCCTATTTTCAAGCCAATCTAAATAATCCGATAAAACACAGTAAGTAGACTAAATAATCGAGAGAAGCAAGACAACAGAAGAAATATACAGCTCTGAAGTTTGATGAAATAAAATATTTGATTTTAATTCCAACTTCACATTGTACATGTAAATTTGTATGCAAAGATGAAAAGATTGGTGGTTATCAGCAATCCTGTAAAAGGCGGATGCTGATCACTGTGCATTAGAATTGGAGAAACAAAGGTGTGAGCTGATATCTATGAGCTAAGGATATTTAGAAGAGAAACTCTACTTTGGATCAGCCTCCTAAATAAGCATTCAACTCCACTCTCTAGACCTTCAATGCTGTCTTCCAATGTTTTCAATTGCTTTTGCACCCTCAACAGGCTCATATCATTCATATACTTCATCTTATATGAGGCAAAGATGAAGGCATCATGCTCTTGCTCCTCCTCCTCCTCACATGCAACCTTCTTTTGCAATGTCTTTGAGACGAGACCACTTGCTACTCTTTGGTTTCGCCGATCTTCTTGTCGACATCAATGACAAAATAGATTGAAGTAGAGAGATGGTGATCTCTCTTGCTTCTATCAAAATCCTAATCACCATTAGAAGATCACAGTCCTCTTTGATTGCACAAGTATTTCCATACTTGTCACCTGTCTGCTTCTTGATATCCTTGTTTGCCTTCTTTACCGCGCGAATGAAAGCTTGAACTTTGCTTCCAAGAGTTGCATCTCCTCCTCTGCGAAGAGCTGAACTGAGATCTTGAACATGCACCTTCATCGTAGACAAGTTACCGCGCATTGCATCGCAGAGATCTAGCAATCTGACAGATCTCTCCGTTTCTTCCTCCACGCATTTCTTCTGCTGTGGGTGGAAGAGACCGTTTCTGTTGCTTGGCAAGCAAAATAGCTCGTCAATGCATTCATACAAATCTCCAATCTTTTTCAAGGAACGGCAAATCATCTGTGCTGTTAAGGAAGATGAAGCCAAGTGAGTCCTTAGCTCCTGCAGCTCCTCTTCAACCTTGTGCACAAGGGAATGAGGTCTCGATGGCAAGCTAATGGATCGAAGATGGCAAGACATCTTTGCGCTGTATACTGTGAGAACTCCTCTCCTAGAAGAATCAAAGAGAGATAGTTGTGATGGACTTCATTCTTCAACACTTCCTACTTCATATAAACAACAGAAATTATTAGCAGTTAGATCGATGGAGAGACACCAAGAATCTTTGCTTAACCAAACTTCCATGTGCTGTTGATGATGGTGAGCAATTGGCAGCATGGTCCTTGTAGCAACTCCAGCAAACAAGTTCTGTTCTTCTACTAGTTTTCTAGTGCAAGAAATGAATCAGATACCTGACATTTCTTCATAGAGCAAGGCTGTTGTGTTCCAAATACTAGCAGCAAGATCCACAGCACGAGTGTTATAAATAACCAAGTTAGTGTTGGATCCAAGGAAGAGACTAAATCGGTTCACGAGAAAAATAAAGGTTTGCTAGAGGAATCAAATAGTTATAATGGATTCACTGGCGCTGTCAACGTGGTTCTTGTAGCCATTACCACAAACAGGTCGCATGCGTTCCCTACTTCTTTAAATGTTCTACGTGAGTTGTCCAGGGTTGTTCTGTTCCAAAAATTAGCATCCAAATGTTGTGGCTACCGTTGGTATTTAGTATTCGTCTTATGTGGATCGGGTTTTGTTTGGTTGGCTAGGGTGCAAGAATGGATTTGACCCGAATGCAAACGGGTTCGAGTAAGGTTGATCTCGCTCCGCCTGAAACATGGCAGCCTGCCAGCCTTGAACAGCGCAGGTGTCGGGCATCAAATAACGAACACGAGCTGTTCGCGAAAATGGCTGCAAGAACCACGTTGAGCACCAAGACCTACAGTGACTAGGATTCTTGGTGTCCCTTTGGTCAAACTAGATCCTGGTTCCTTGGTGTATAGTTTTTGACAGTCCATTCGTGCCGTCTACTTCTTGCAACCAACATAGAATCAGCGACTATTTCGCCAGCATTTGTAAAGGATAAATGCTCACGAAAATGTTTGCGGAAATGGCTACCAAAGGGATCCAGATCGGCAGCACATGAGAGCTTGGCTAATCGAGATTCCCGGTGTCCCCTCGTACGAAAGATTCGATGGGCTCTGGTTTATATAGATAAGAAGAGCCAAGGATCAAGTCAACAAACCAAACTCTCTCTTCCTTCTTCAGTTCCTTGGCTCTTGCAGTTATACAGAGTAAAAATGGCATGCCATCTAAGATCCATCAGCTTGCCATCGAGATCTCTACCTGTTAAGCTCAACATTGAAGAAGAGCTCCGCAAGTTGAGGGCTTGCATGGCTTCGTCCACCTTCACGGCGCAAACGACGTGCGATGGATTAAGAGGGCTTGGAGATTTGTACGAATGCATGGAGGAGTTTCTTCGCGTACCAAGCAACCAAAACGGTCTCTCCAATACCAAGCAAAGGAACTGGATAGAATTGGAGCTGGAAGGATCTGTAAGACTATTGGATGTTTGTTCCTTCATGAGAGATAACTTGACTGCAATCAGAGAACAAGTTCAAGATGTTGTATCAACTCTTCGACGAGAAAATGATGCAGCCACTGAAAGCAAAGTGCGAGCATACACTCGCTTGGTAAAGAAGGCAAGCAAGGACATCAAGAAGCTGATGAGTAGTCCAAAGTACAGTGAAGCTATCTCCCACGTTAAAGACGACCAAGATCCATCAAATGCCATTAGGACATTGATGGAAGCAAGAGAGATCACCATCTCTCTGCTTCAATCTATTTTGTCATTCTTGTCCACAAGAATGGTGAGGCAAAAGACTAGCAGGTGGTCTCTTGTCTCAAAGAATCTGCGCAAGAGCAAAGCCGCATGCGAGGATGATGATGATGATGATGATGATGCCTTTGCCTTTTCTTCTTGTTTGAGAAAGGATTTGGATGATGCGAGCATAATGAGGATGCAAAAGCGATTGCAGACATTAGAAGGCAACATTGAAGGCCTAGAGAGTGGAATAGAAAGCTTATTCAGAAGACTCATCCAAACCAGAGTTTCATTGCTAAATATCCTTAGCTCATAAAGATCCCTAAGCCTTTTGTCTTGCAAATATTGTCGGCGTCCGCCTTTTATAGGATTCTGACTGATAATTACCAGCCATAGTTGTATAAAAATTTAAATGTATAATGTGATGATGGAATTAAAATAAAAAAAAAAAAGAATCTTATACAAGGATTTTCTTCATAGCTTGGTTTTCTTTGTAGTGATTTGTTCATTTTCTTTTGCTTGTATGTGACTTGGGACTGGCTTCCCTGTAGACAGTATTCCATGGCCAGTAGAAATTTTCCAGCTCCAAATCCTGTGATGAAATTACAAGATGGTTCTGGCTGATATTCTAGTAGATAATCACACTACTCTCTTATAACCTTGTCACACCATACTTTTATGGTTGATTTTGTATAGGTAGGAGAAAATTATCAATATGTAGAATTGATCAAGAACTAAAATTAAAAGATTGAACAGAATAAGCATATGTTAACCTCCTGTTTTACTTCTCTAACTGCTGCTGGGAAAATGCTTCCAGAATAATTTCTTGTTATTTATTAAGTAATTTCACAACAATTCCAGCTTTGTTTGTTGATTATCTGCTTTTGTTTTACATTTATTTTCCCAATTGTTTTCTTACTTCTGTTCCTGCATATCAGAAGAATTGTCTTATGATAGCATGCCAATGAGTTATTCAAGACTTTCTGGTGGTACAAGTGAGACTATGAACAAGTTAAACTTTATAGCCAAATGTAGTTGATAACAAAAATTGAAGCACACAATGCATTATGGAATCAAAACATTGATTTCATTTACAACTAATAGATGCATCTATTATCAATGGGGGAGCAGTACCACCACCTCTTTGTAGAGTCAACATGCCTCATCATAGATAAATATCTGTTTGCTTCGACTGTGCTTTGATATCTTTCAGTTTCTTCAAGATATTGGTGAAGTACTCCTGCAAATACTTCTCTAAGGTTAGAATGTCTTTCTGATCCACCCCAAGGAGGCTATATGTCTCTGTCATTGGAACTGAGAAAACCATGTCACTCGAGAGAACCTGAAGTCATGCAAAGGAGATCAGGGATAAAGTTCTCTAAAGGTCCAACATAAACAAGTCAATAAAATGGAATTGTTGGAAATGAATGACCGAGAAAATTAATCACTGGGAGACCTTTGATTCAATTATGTCAAGACTAATGGTGTGCTATTCATTGCATTTGAGTGCTGCAAGAAGACAGAGCTCGATGTGAATGATTACCTCAGAAAAAGCCAATCTATCAGCCACATCATTTGTCCACTGGAATAACCTTGTTAATTGGCGAGTGAACTTTAAGACTGAAACGGGGACAGTGGTTACATTTGCATCCTGCCCTGCTAATCTCTCACACAAAGCGATCACCTGGATGGAAAAGGAAAAGAATGAGAATTTCAGAACTTAATAGTAAATAATTCTCACATTTTCTACAGGAATTGACTTAAATGATCCCAACTATTCTACAGGAACAAAAAGTGTAGCATTACTTTTTTTATTAGGACATATTCCTAGAAGATCTTATGTAGCACAGAAATATGATGTATAACATATTGGTCACGTCTTCTTCAAGTTTTGATATCTGTATAAATTAGTAAATAAAATGTCAGGATGCTGATGCATAAATCTTTAGATGTTTGTAATCAGAATTTGGACACGTGACCATTTATGCAGCACAGAATTAAGCTGCCCTCACACCCTTTAAGGTTTTATAGATCATAAACTCGAGAGAATTTATGCATCATTCAGGATGATCTTTGAGTAAGCATCAGCACATTAATAATCATTTAAGAAGCAGGTTGCTGTTCTCCTTTTTTTTGTTTCTTAACATATGTTCATAACCCACTCAAAGTAGAAGATGCCAATTGGTTGCGGCAGGCAGGATTTGACTACAGAGTACATCAGCTAGTCTTGGAATTAAACCTATCCCTAGTGTTTCCCTTCCTGAGCAAAGTTCAGCAGGAAACTCTAACTTTACAGGTGGAAGTTGTTTCTTAAAGAGTATCATATGTAGAATGTGCTAAATGGTAACAAGATTTATATGATGAATTTGGTTGTCCAATTTCACATTGCAATAAATCCTTTCCTACCTCTTGAGTTGTCCATGCACGAGGTCCAGCAAAAGTCAGGAGCTTCTTACTGACTTTCTCACTGCGCATAGCTATAAAAGTCAAACGGGCTATATCCTGGAGTGACACCAAATAGGTTTTCAATCAAACATTTAAAATGACAACTTAAAGAGAAGTAATCATTTCTCAAGCAAAGCATCAAGACATTAATTTGTGAAAGCTCGAAGGGAAACCTGGGTGTCCATGTAAGCGATTCGAGTTGGGGCATCAGTTCCCCATACTGACTTGTCTTCTAGTATAGGCACAGCATACTGCCCGATTAGACCCTATTGGAATATTTGACAAGTAGAAGGAAGTATTCAAAATCACAAACACGGAGAGTAGCGTCATAAATAGGCAGTAAAGAATGCAAGTTGCAGGAAGAAACCTTGAAAATTTATATGCAGAGGAGAAGCAAGTCAAGCAAGATGTTTTAAGATAGTTTTAGGGTAAGTTGAATATTATGACAATATGCTGCATAAAATGAATAAGAAAAACAATCAGTTAGATTTATTTCTTTCATATACAGTTCCTTAATAAAATGTACTTTCAATATTGCAAGTCATGCACTTCATACAAATTTTATGAAATATTATTCCATTTGTTAGTCAAGGCCATCTTATTTGATTTTAAGTTACAGAGCTTTAGTTAAGCTTCTTCATATCCAGGAAGATAGGTAACCATTTTTTCGCCTAGTATAATGTGACCAGTCAACCTATGTTTGAAACAGTACTTGGTACTATTTTGTACTGAGATAATTTGAGTCATTTCAAACATAACTGGTACCATCATCAGAATTCTGATTTAGGTTGTGGGTTACCTGCATAAAGCCGCATAATCGAATAACAATGTAGTTAAGACCAGAATCCTGAAGAAACTTCTCTGTGCAGTGCTTGATTTCCATCAAAGGAACTTCAGGATGCTTATCACAATTGTGGATAGAATAGAATATGTACTTCTGAATTCCCATTGCTTTTGCACACTGTATTAGAGCAACTTTTCCTTCCCAATCTACCTAAACAAAATAAATCCATTAGACTGAAGGCTGAGCAAGTGTCTTTTACATGCTTATCGCATTACTCATCATAGAAACGATAGATATACAGATACAAAGAAAACTATCAATTATATTTCTACTCATCATTACAGAGTAACACAGAATAGATAGGAGAGTAAATAAAGTCGGAAAGCATGCATAAGAGAACGGCAAATAGGCAAATTGACACATCCAAGTAAACAAGATAGAAATATTATCTCACAATAAAGAGATGGAAAGTCGAACAACAATAGAAGAAAGGTAAAAAGAAATAAAGAAAGAATTGAAATGATGAATTGGTTCATTTTGAATTAAAAATGTCAATATTTGGCATAAACAACATACCGTCTGAATAGGCTCTTCTGGTCGTCCTGTTGCACAATCAATGACTGTATGAATACCAACAAGAGTTGCAGGTATAGATTCTGGTTTGTTGAGGTCACCCTGATCAGATATCACAGGAGAACAAACTTAGAATGAACGAAAGAGAATTCAGTTATATATGCATCGAAAAGAAACAAAAAAAGAATCTAGAAGTGCTGAAATTATGGCATCCCCCCACCAGATGAAACATATACTATTGAAACACCTTCCATCATATGGGCGTATTATCCATCAAGCAAATGAAACAAAATCAACCTATCTGGTGGAATTGTGTAGTCGATACTTTTCCAAAATGAGAAAACTAATGCAAGCAGTACTTGAATACACAAAGTATTAAAAGTTTGCAGATGTTGTGAAGCAGAAAGCTACAAGATGCACAGTGTCATAGTTTTAAAAATTCTCCACTTTGTTGCTTACATTGACTACTCTTGAAAAGTTTCAAAACTAAGATAGAACTACTATAGCAGCAATACTGTGTAGAAAGAGTGAACAGAAGCCTACAGTATGAAAAATATGGACTTGAAACATACGTTGACAACTGTGGCACCCCAATCCCGAAGAAAATCAGCAGGAGCTGGCCGAGGTCTTACAAGACATCTAACATCATAGCCTTCATCTAATGCCCTCCTAACCACCTGCCGTCCCAAAGTTCCAGTAGCTCCAACAACTAAAATGCTTGTAGGTCTAACAGGAGTCCCCTGCGACATACTAGTTGACACTACTGTCTGAGCGTTACAAGTAACCATAAATCGCGAGCAAGATATACCTGAAACACAATGTGGATAAAACACTATCAGAGGACTCACATTTTTAGTATAATATCAATAGTATAAAATTAATTCCTAAATAGTTATGCTGGCAAAGATTAATTACTTTCAGAATTGATACACAAAATGGCAAACCTTCAGGAGCATGTGTTTTGTTTTTTTGGTTTAAGTACCACAGAAGGAGATGCATTAATGATGAGAACAATTTCATGATTTAAAGTATTTAAAATCCGAAGAAACTCATATAAGTAAATATTGGACGCAATTCTTACTAAAAAACTTAAGGTTTTTGCGATAAATGGTGGATTAAACCTACTTGGATTCAAATTAGAGTATAATAAAATACAAAATTTTGAGGAGGGGAACTGAAACTCACCTGGAGCCAGAGAAGAAGAGGAGGATGAGTAGAAGAGCTCGGAGTGAGACGTTGTCGCTAACGAACGGCCCCAAGAGAGGGAGGTGTGCTTGCGTCGGCCGTGATGGATGTGAGTGGAGGAGGTGAGTGCAGGAGGGAGAGAGCCAAGCCTTGACGCCATTGGAGATTGCTACGGGAGTAGTTGGATTACTTCAGCTGCTCCCTTGGCCTTCCTCCCACGAAGGCAAGGCTTCCAATTAAGGGGAAGGCGAGAGGAGGGGAGGAACTCCTGCATACATGAATGTTGGAATCTAATCGTTAAGCCAGTAAAAGATCGATAAGTACCCCAAGAATTACGTAATTCCTGCATCGAAGATATAGGCAATCCGATCGTTATGGGTAGGAGGGAATGGGTGGGAAGAGGTGGTGATGCGAAGCAGTCGATCTCAATTCCGCCACGTCGAAGTGGATCGGATCATCCGATTGGCCACGCTGGCTCTGTTCCTCTGATTCCTGACAAGCCATCGTGGACGCTTCATGACCGTTGATGATGTAAATGAGACTCTGATGACTTCACTCTAGTGGGCTAATAAAGAACTCTATACTATTTATATACCCATTGAGGACTAATTTTCATCCATTTTAATCCGGTGATTTGCACCAAAAATACAATGTATTTTTATAATTTTCTTATGTAATTCGTAGTTATTGAACACTTATATTTTTACGATAGAATGGGCAGTATCCGTAATTAATAAATTTGAATAAGAAATTAATTGTGTTCAATAGTTTCATTGCGTAATTCATAATTATTGTATATTCGTAATTTTGTAAATTTTATTATTAGTTTACTTAGTTTCTAATTTGTAGTTGACAAAATAACATATTTAATTATATATAATTGAATTATTGTTTATATTCTAATTAAAACATATAACATATGATATAATTAATACATAAAATTCATAATTTATTTAATATGTTGTAATTGATCTAATATTTATATGTCCAATTAGAATATATTACTTACTTAATTTATGAATACATAATTAATTACGTAATACATTGTAATTGAACTACTATTACTTTATTTTACTTAGTATAAACTATAAATTAAGTAAACTAACTACAAAATTTATAAGATATTTATATAATACGTTTTAATTGAACCAATGCTATTTTAGACTTCAACTATAACAAAATATATTATTTGTTTATAAATTTATGAAGGAGACTACACTACTTGTAGTGTAAAAATCTATTCTTTCATCCAAAATAGTAACACTATTAAGAAGAAAGAGAATCCCCATATTATGAATATTTTATTCTAAAATTTGTAATAAAAGGATAAAGAAAAAAGAATAATTGTAGTAACTTTCTTCTTCATTTTTATTGGAAGAAAAAAAAAAATTGTAAGAAAAATGTAAAATGTGCCTCTCCCATAAAATATAAAATGCACTCTGTTTTAAGTACAAATCACCAATTTTTATTGAAAAGGACACAACAACGCTAAGTAAATTTAAAAACTTGAACCCTACATAAACTGTTGCTTAAAAATAATAATAATTATACTTTCGGTCCTTACTCCTTTAAACTATTTTTTATTTTCACATATATATTTTTATTTATTTTTAAGCATAGAAATTTCTACTATGTTAATTATCTATTTGGATTTTTAAGTTAAAAAATATCACATGACTGTCACTTAATTAATTTTAGACCATGTTATCTTCAGAGAAAGAAAAGAAAGTTGAGAGTAAAATAATTGTGTAATGTTTTATGCCAACACTGTCAAGGGTCAAGAGATATTATAAATAAATAAATAAATAAATAAATAAGAGAGGATGTGTGAAAATGGAGAGCAGTTTAGTGAGTCCTGTAATTAACCCCAAAATAAAATTTATTTTTGTCGAATAAATCACAGCGAAAATTGGCACTAGCCTCACGTGCATCTCACATTTTCTGGGCGGCGGTGAGCCGATCCGAACGTCGAAAGCCTCTTAAGTCTTAGAAAACAACAACAGCAAGCAGCTCAGCGACCGTTAACGTCACCGTCTTCTCAAAGTCACCGGGCGATGCAGGGCGGATCCACGGGCGTCGTCTACGGCGGCCTCAAGTACCAGGTAAACTCCTCCTTCGAGCCTGTAACCATGGAAGCTTTTAGAACTCACCTGTGTCCTCTTTTCCAGGCCAGATGCATCTCCGACGTCAAAGCCGACCCCGATCACACCACCTTCCTCGCCGGAACCCTAAGCCTCAAGGAAGAGAACGAGGTCGAGGATCTTCCCTCAAACTCTAATCTCTTCGCTCCTTCCTTTCCCTCCATAATCTTGGCATTGTTCTCGATTCAGGTGCATCTGATCCGGCTGTCGGAATCGGGATTCGAGCTCGTGTGCGAAGGATTGTTCTACCATCCTAACGAGATCTGGGATCTCAAGTCTTGCCCCTACGATCCGAGGATCTTCTCCACCGTCTTCACCTCCGGTGAGCGATCCGATCTTTGTTAGAATTTTTTTAATGATATTTAGCTTTTAGATGTAAACGTACATGTGATCTACACTTACGATAAGAGTTTAATTATATTAAATTGATCTCACGGTTGAGAATCATGTAAATTAAGTTAATCTACACTTAGCTTTTGCGGCAAGAAGCATTTAAATTAAGTTGAGATAAGTGAGTCATATCAGAAACAACACTTTCACAGTTTAATCAAGGAATGTTGCCTTGTCATGATTTCTTCTTGAGTTGGTGAGTTTTAGTAGCAGATGGATTTAAATTCATCTGTTTTCTCTTCTTCCATACCCTTGGTTTAGAAATAGTCACAATCTGCATAAAGGCGAGAAATCTGATTAAATTAATGATAAGGCATCAAATTCTGGATTTTGTAAGTGTTAATTCAATGTAAATATGTGATTATGTGCTTTTGATATGTGTTTGAAGGTGAAACATATGGAGCATCCATCTGGAAGATTCCAGAGCTTTATGGCCAGTCAAATGCCCCACAATTAGAACAACTTGTTTCCCTTGATGAACATACCTTCAAGATCAAATCGTGAGTTTGTATTCCTCTGATTATTCACAGTTAGATCCTCGATTCTTTATGTTGTTTCTAGAGGCTGGGCCTGTCTTGAGTGATTTATGAATTTAACCCTCTCACCTTTTCATTAAACTTGATGTATAATTGCTTAGCATTTGTCAATATGCTTTTGTTTTTTGTCCTTATGCTAAATCATTTAGCGTATGTTTTGACCAATTGACAGCAAAGTCATTGATGATCCCATTATGTCTTACTGTGCTATGTATGCCATGCACATGCAGTAAACATCAGATTACTAACTTTGGTCTTCTTAACTAAAACACTCCTGACATGAGAAACAAACACAATCCACCTATCTATACATTTTTATTACACATTCTAAAGATGGCCTGAGTAAATAATGCCTCTAAGAAGTAAGAAGTAATTTGCTTATTTGTCAACAGTAATGACTAATATTGCACTTTAGAAGTCTGCTCTATTTGTCTCTCTTAAAATTTTCTTTTCATTCTCTTCTTTAGACAAGACCTTTCATTACAAAATGTTCCTCAAAAAGAAATAGCCACACTATCTGATGTATCGTATTTTTTGACAGTATTCTTTGGTGGCCCATGGGAAAGCATGATAAACTAATTAGCATTGATGAGGGAAATCTGTTCCTGTGGAGCATAGATTCTTCAAGTAAGATAGCCAAGGTGTGACTTTTGGTTGAACTTTGGCTGAGCTATTCTAGTTAAAATAAGATTCATCGAGGAAGCTGTTGTCACACCTAACATATAGCAACTCGCATGCTTATGATTATCAATTTAAAAATGGTTGTAAGGATGATCTGGTTACTTGTGGTTAAAACATAAAATGTTCAACTTTCAACATGTTTCTAATTCTGTAGGAATATAGGTGTCAAGAAGCACCAACTTTTTAATTAGTGCAAGTACAAACTTTCAACTTATGCTGTTGTTTCAAATTGCAAAAGAGATGTCAACCTAATTTGCCTCTGTCTTACTTACCTGTCTAACTTGTTCAGATAATATCCCATTTTGTATAGCTAAATACATGATAAACCATTGGGCGGACTCTCCTATTTTCTCTTACATACTAGCAGAGTTGTGCTTTCATATTCTCCACTCTCTTTACATAGATTTGTTCGTAGAGGAAGATCTACTTCTGGCTCTCTGTAGCTCTATATCCCTTTATGTGGTTCTTATACAAGTTTGCAAGATATAGGTAATATCACAAGAGTCTGTTGGCATGCTTCACAATTTATCTGGTGGAGCTTGGGATCCACATGATCGAAATGCTGTTGCAGCAATTTGTGATTCATCACTTCAGTGCTGGGATCTTCGCACTATGAAGTATGATATTTCCTCTTATATTCTCAATGTGGCAGCTAAACTTTTCTGCTATTCTAACTGTTCCATTTTATTCTTGAATTGATTTTTGAAGCATCTGAAAATCACGACGGATTGAAAAATAACAGAAACACTTCTTTCTGGATAATGTGATTAAGCATTTTATTAACTACTATTTGATTATAGTTTAAACATTGGTTAGAATGGTTTTCCTAGTTTCACATTATTAGAGAAATTAGCCTGAGATGCCTTATTTGCCAATGTCATAATTATTATAAATTTTCTTGTATGTAGATTGTAGATCCAGGTTTTTATACTTGATATCATTTCTCTTTTCTTGCTCTAATCAAAATTCTTCCCAGTCCCACTCGATCTTTTTGCTTGTTGATTTAGAAAACTGTGCTTTTCAAGTCAATTTATTTAATAAGAATTTAGTAACATATAAAAACTCAGTTTGTGATGCTATTCTCCTGTTTATTGTATAGTATGTCAATAGTTTCATGTGTACTTAACAGGGAACTATTATGCTGGTACCCAGAGTAAATCCACTTTAGGTTTAGTTTAAAAAATACTTGATTTTATTACTGATTATCCTAATAATATTATTCCTTTCAGGAAGGCCAATACTATTGAGCATGCACATGTTAGGGATGTCGATTATAACCCAAAGAAGCAGCACATACTAGTGAGTATCATTTTTTTTCTAAATTTTCTTATGGTCCAAGTCAAATGGCATATGTTTTTCTCAATTGCAAGTAGAAGACGTTTTACTTTTAGTTCATATTCTGTGCAATTGTTTGTGATTCAATTTCAACTAGTGTTGAGCTTGAACATATATATGATGTTTATTTCTTTATTTATTGTTTTGTACTTTTGTGCACTTTTGTTTTCTCTGGGCCTTCATAATTTCTTATAGTAAGACTGATTAGGAATTGTCAATACAAATATTGCAGGCCACTGCAGAAGATGAATCTGGGATACGCTTATGGGATCTTAGAATGTCTAAGTTTCCTCTGAAAGAGCTTCCTGGGCATGTACATTGGTACTTTCTCTTATTTCATCGTAAAACTGCTAAAAAGAACCTTTAATCATAACATTCCATCTTGTTAATGTAATTATAAATATGATTTTCTTTTTATCATAACATTACACATTTGATTTCGCTAGTGTAATTATAAGTATGATTCTTATTTTCTACATGTTAGTGTGTATTTTACCGGAGTGATTATAACATCATAAGGAATGTGTACTTTAGACCTTACCTGGCTGCTTGTGGACCGTGCTGTTTAATTACTCTTGTGTTACTTGGTGTAAAGGTTTGTTCTGTTTTGGCAGGACATGGGCTGTTCGTCACAACCCCGAATATGACGAGCTGATTCTGGTCTCTCTCTCTCTCTCTCTCTCTCTCAATCTATATATATATACACATATACATATATATAAGTGTGTGTGTGTGTGCGCGTGTGCCTTTTTTGCTGATGAGACTGCAACCTTACAGAGTGGTGGTACAGATTCAACTGTAAATTTATGGTCGGTTACAATTTCTGGGGATAATTCAACACCTGAAAGGTTTTACATTTTCCAATAAGAGCTCATGGCATTAATTGTTTTCCTTTACCTTTTGCTTTTCTTTGCTAAATTATTGTTCTGATGTTTTCCTTTTCTTAGTCCTGTTGACTCACCGAGAAGGCAGGCAGATCCACTATTAAACTCGTATACTGATTATGAAGATAGCATCTATGGTAATTTCAAAGTTCTCCTGCCTCATTGGAATTTGAAATTTGAACAGGCTTACATACTTAACCAAATGTCAGGTATTTCATGGAGCTCACGTGAACCTTTGATATTTGCATCATTGTCCTATGATGGAAGAGTAAGTAAATTATCAAACACTTCTGCTTGATGGTGCCTATTATACTTTGTTCCCGAGAGTGACTGTGATCGTGTGCATTGGTTTTTTTTTCTTTTTTCTTTTGTGGGGTGCGAGGGGGAGGGGTAGCCGACTTTCATTTTTATTGTTGTGTGTCAAAAGACAACTAGAGAAAAATGTCCTGTCCAACAAATAAAAATTATTGTTATTTTAGTACAGAATGACAATCTTTATAATTTTGTAGTCCTTTTCGACATCCTATCTATCTTAGTGGTCAGTCCACGATAGTATCAAATCATCCTCACAACCATTGGAGTATCTTTGTAACCGATAAACTTGATCAAAAGAGGCTCTCATGGTCGGGCAAGTCCAGTGTGACCTTGTGAAATCTAAATGGTAACTCATTAGCTGGAATTTATCTTCTCACTTTATTTTTGCCATCAGATGCACCTAAGAGGCTAAGATTATAAAACCTATATGAGTCCAATTTTTATCACATGGATGAATATGATTCCATCATGTGATAGTCAAATTTTGAAGAAGATATGGCCACTTTGACCATGCAAAAGGAAGAGCCCATGTTCTGATCATCTTTCTTTTGATGTCCTTGGTATTTTTTAATTGGGCTCCCTGTACTCTCCTTATTAGTATAGGAAGGAGGGGTATACTTGCGTATGTTTGGTCTGAGTCTAGGGGGAGATCTTGTCGTACTTCGTCATAAGTTAGTTCCCTCATGTTAAATCAGATGTTGGGGTCATTTTTATTTTGTACTTACATGATATCTTTTTCTGGAGGTATTTGACGACAATCCAAGAGTGAAGGCATGTGCTTTTTAAAATGAAGAAACCTTGATGAGATTTTATATAGTGTTTTGTCTTTAAAAAAAGATATAAGAAAAATACGAACTTGGTTGTCATATCTTCAATTTCAGTACTTCTATCTTGTAATATAATTGATCTTTGTCTCTTATGGTTCTTATTGCTTTGGAAATCAGGTTGTTGTAGAATCAGTGAGACCTTACTTGCAGAAAAAGTGAAAGCTGTCCAATCCTCTCTAGTAAGCCATATAACACTAAAATCTATATTTTTCACTTTTCATAAAGAGTTGTGGAGGTTGACTCGTGCTGTGCAGTGTTTTTGGCAGATCACTGCATCATGATGGGTTTATCTGCTGTTCTACTTCTGTTCTCCAATACTTCTTAGGCACAAGAATGGGTACTATCAATTATCATCACAAGTTACATTTCTTGAAGATTCTTCCTGGATTAGTCTTATTTCACATTGCCAGAATTTGAAGACTGCCTTGTTTGATGTTCAGAATGCTCTCCAGTAAACAAATGACTCGAGGTATCTATAATAAAAATATGCAATCAGCTATAATAGAAGACCATGTGATCAGTACCCCAGTTAGATTTTGTATTTATCTTCTATATCTGTGAATTCCTTTTCATTTATTGGAGAAGGAACAACTTAGGTTTCGAATAGATGGATGAAAGTCAATCTTCGGCTCAGCAGAGATATTTTAATTCTTCAATTGTTGCAGAGGTGAGTGTGATTCCTGGAAGTCGATTCTTGTAAGACTACTGATAGAAGCTTGGGTACTGATGTATTCTCTTGACATTTCAATCAAAATCCAGGATTGTGTTCTTTCCTTTTCTTAATCTTCATCCTGTACTTTATGTACGTATCAAACAGTCGTTCAGTGTACCGTGTCGTCATTCATCTGTTCCGATATTTAGACTATCAACTTCACATAATAGTCTAGTTTTTGCTAACTGTACGTTCTTTTCAACTATTCAAATATTACAAGCAAATTGTTGTCCAATTGCTATACGATCTACAGACAGCTCACAAGTAATAGAACTTCTGCTTTAAAATTCTGATGAGGTTAGAGTGGCATGGTGGTCGACATCCCACGTTTGAGTTTATAACATGCTTATGTAGAATGGGCGCAAAAAAACACTAATAAAGCCTTATTGGATAACTTTCCAATAGGATCTATAAACTGGCACTAGACGTAGTGTGCAAGTTTATCACAGCATGACTTTCTCAAATGATTAATGTCTTGGGTCTTTCACAAGCTCTAAGAAGACATGTTTTGGAAAGGCTACTATACCTTAGCCTTGTATAGGTGGATGCTCTGTCCTAATTGTAACTGGATCTTTGCCAGCCTCTCCTGCTGCACTCATTCCGCTGAACAATTGAAGGGGAGACTTTGGAGGAAATTAAACCCATTAAAAATCTGGAGGTTCAGGTTCCTCCAATTCTCACTTCCAAAGGCAAACTCATTTACTTTTATCACAGGCTGGAGAAAACCATGAAACAGAGCTGATTGAGCCATTGCAGGTAAGCTGGAGGAGACTGAACCCTTCCCTCTTTTGCTTGTAGAGGTTCAGTTTCCTGCGACTCTCACCTTCAGAACCGCAAAGTAGACGCATGTAAATACCACACAATCTGCTATTTAAATAAAGAGCCATTTCTAGTATGTTTTTTTGCCCAGTCAATTGTGATAGTCCCTGCTTTCATTCCAACTGCACGTCCTTAAAATACATTTGAAGCTCCACTATTTTGCCACCGGGTACCAACTGCATTGGTGCCTACAGTGAAAGTATTTAGTCCAGATACTCCTTACGGAATTTTGTCCGAGAATTTTTGTGCTACAGAAAGGAACAACCGTTCATGAGGTCTCTCCAATGAACAAATCAAGGCTGCTTATAAAAGACATGAAGCGCGTAATCACAAAAAAAGAGAGAATAGATCAAGAAGTAGATACTTATTCTTGCCTTCAAATGGTGTGATGTTTCCCTAATAAGATGCAAAACTTGGTATATGCATGATCAACACTAACCATCAAATTTTCAATGGCTAAACAGCCAAAGATACTTAATTTAAGCAAGAATCGTACTTCACACTGATGAAGGTCTTCAATAAAGAAGATTATTTTACAGGCAATTGATGAAATAATAATGCAAGCTGGTCCGGCCATCAGAGAACATTTACATGCAAATCATAATTTTAGGACCATCAGAGGCTGCGTATTAATTTAAAGCTTGCTGCCACCCATCCTAAAAAGGCTTCCCATGGCCTTTGCCTTCTGCCGGAGGACAAATTTCTGTGTCTTTCCTGTAGAAGTCTTTGGAAGATCATCAAATACAACACTCCTAGGAGCCATATAATGTGGCAGCCGTGTACGACAAAATTTAATGATTTCTTCAGAACTAGTATGTTCACCATCTTTCAACTTCACAAAAGCACAAGGTGTCTCACCCCAGTGTTCATCCGGCCTTCCAACCACTGCTGCCTCAAGCACCGCAGGATGATTGAATATAACAGACTCAACCTCGATTGTGCTTATATTCTCACCACCAGAAATAATAATGTCTTTTGATCTGTCCTTTAGTTGTATATAACCGTCAGAATGCTTGACCCCAAGGTCCCCCGATCTAAACCATCCTCCAGCCAGAGCTTCCTTGGTAGAATCCAGATCTTTGTAGTACCCATCCATCACAGTGTTACCTCTGAACATGACCTCCCCCATTGTTTTCCCATCAGCAGGCACACTCTTCATAGTAGTGGGATCTTTGATGTCAAGCTCTTCTATCCCAAGATGTTGAATGCCCTGGCGAGCCTTAAGCCTTGCACGCTCCTTGGCTGGCAAGCAATCCCACTCAGGTTTCCACGTGCAAACACTAGCAGGACCATAGGTTTCAGTGAGACCATAGGAGTGGGTGACATGGAAACCAAGCTCTTCCATCTTAAATAGAACCTTAGGAGGAGGTGGTGCCGCACCGGTCAGGACACCAACCCTACCAGGCAGCGGCTTCTGATGAGCTATAGGAGCATTCACGATCATGTTCAGAACTGTAGGTGCACCACCCATGTGGGTTATCTTGTGCTGAGCAATGTTGTCAAATATGACCTTTGCTGACACATTTCTAATGCAAATGTTTTTGCCACCTTGAGCTGCCATACCCCATACAAGGCACCATCCATTGCAGTGGAACATGGGCAAAGTCCATAGATACACTGGCATTGTGGTAATATCATTGACAAGGATTGTGGCAATGGCGTTAAGGTATGCTCCTCGATGATTGTAGACTACACCTTTCGGTCTGGAAGTGGTTCCAGATGTATAGTTCACTGATATAGGCTCACATTCATCAACAGGCCACTTGATTTCAAACTGTGGAGATGCAGCCGTCAGAATAGTCTCATAGTCCATGTCAACCGAGCCTGTCAGACTGCAATTAGCAGTAGATTCACCAAATTGTCTGATAACAACTAGAACAGGAGTCTTTATTTCAGCAGCTGATAGAAGTTTTAGAGCTCCTTTGGCAACTTCAAGCAATTCATAGTCAACAAAGATAATTTTGGCCTCAGAGTGCCTCAGAAGGATTTGCAACATAGCTGAATCATGACGTGTATTAAGCGTACAAAGAACTGCACCAGTCATTGGAACACCAAAATGTAGTTCATATAGTGCTGGAACGTTCGGAGCAAGTACCGCAACCTGAGTTCACCAAGTAACTCATAATGATAGAAATGAGCAACATCAGGCAACTTCCACTAGTGTTATGAGCTGTGTCAATAGTATAATTGCATAAAGCACTTGCATAGCTGTTTACAATCATATTGCTAGAAAAAGATGAGTCCTCAACTTTTATATTCCTATAGAATCAGATATTATAGGACTGATGCTAATTCTAATTTCACAAATAAGAGTAGCACACATGGAATTATGATAATGAAGCACTTGTATTGAGTAAACTAACTTTCTTGTAGTCTTTCCATCTTTATCTTGCAAGCATGGACTCGGATAAAACAAAGCTTTTGATTTTTTTCATGTCATGACTAATCAACTAGCATTAGCTGCCTCAGAACTATATCTAAATTTGCATGAGTAATAGCAACCGGCTTTCATGTCACATGACAAAATCATTTGGTTTTGCTATTAAATACAAAACAGTGGCATAGTGGTTGGTATAGTGTTCTGTTCAAGAGAATAGGAGAAAATACAATAAGTAGGAGTCTACAAAGATACACCGATGCTGTAGATATAAAAAGAGAAGATAAATCAACCTGCTTAAGCTTTTCGACAAGAAGAGCTAATAAACTAGAACAAAGTACTCCGATCCGCAACAATAATACGCAGTAGTTAAAGGAAACTAAGACCACTTTTAATTTTCTGCTAAAGCTAAAATGGAAGAAATCCATGAATTAATTTGAGGCATATAAATTATAGAGATCTAATCAGTAGTATTCCCAAATTCGACCAAACCAAGTATAGGAGATGACAATGTAAGGTTAAAGCTCTTGACTTGGAATCGATCAAGTATTCAATAATATACAGAGATTAAAAAACAAGAAAAGAGAGTTAGATTTAAAGGCTTTACGACGTCGTGGCGAGAAACTCCCAACCGGGTGAGAGCGGAGGCGAGCCGGAGGCAGCGGCTGCGCGTCTGCCGCCACGTGTACGTCATGGAGCCGTAGACGACGGACGTGCGATCGCCATAGACGACGGCAGCTCGCTCCAAGAAGCTTATGGGGGAGAGGGGGACGTAGTTGGCGGAGCACCGGACCGCTCCCTCCATGGAATGCTCTTTGTCTTGCTCCTCTGGATCCCTACTAAAAAGGGTAAATTAGAGAGAGAGAGAGAGAGAGAGAGAGAGAGAGAGAGAGAGAGAGAGAGAGAGATCAGACGGGCAGACACTGGCCGGAACTATGAACACCGCACTATCAATTATTAACTCTTGTTTCTTTTTTACATAAGTAATAAGTTTGATATTATATGTCGATCATTACATAAAAAGTTCTCAATGACCAATTAGGAGCCTTTTCGTAATAAAACTAAAAGGAAGGTGCCTATATGCAAAAAGAATCGAAAAAAATTTAAACCCCTCCTGTTCGCCTGCCATTCGACGTTACCTCTGTGTTTCCCCCACCTATCTCGCCGGCTTCCTTTTCCAATTCCTCATCCCATCGCCGTCTTCTACTCCCTTCCTGGCTCAATCCGCCATGGCGAAGAGCTTGCAGTCGCAGAACCTACCACCCGACGTGACGCATTTAATCGAACAGCTTGAGCGCCACTGCCTCGCCCCCGACGGCTCCTTCCTTTCCAAATCGTCCTACTCTGAACTCACTCAAGTATAGTTCCAAAATCCCGATCTCTCTCTCTCTCTCTCTCTCTCTCTCTCTCTCTGTAAATACTCGTCTCATACATTAAATGGCAGGCGAGGGAGGAGATGACCCGAGAGAGGGAGCGGTACTTGGAAGCTATGGTGCGTTGTTTAACAATAGCAGAGGTGGATCTACGGTTAGGGTTTCTTTCTATCTACTTTTTTTTTTTTTCTCTTTGTAGGCTGTTTATTGTGAAGCGATCGCGATGGTGGAAGAGTATCACCAGGAGATTTCCGCGGCAAATCTTGGAGGCGGAGTTAAAGATCTCCAGGGAATTTATCCGCATCTGGGGCTGAATTGCTCCTCCCAGGTTTGATCTCACCCTTTAATTGAATATTTTAGCGCATCTCCTTGAGGAAAACCTAAAATGCCGTTGCAATTAGGCTATAGATCTTGTCCAATTGACGGAATTCTGCAGGTTCTTCCAACTCAGTTGTCTATAATGATGGTATCAAGAGTAAGCATTTGGCTGATCCTTCCTTTTTTTTTTCAGGTTTACGAGTCAATTGAACACCGTTTAGCTGTTGCAGAGGCTGCTCAAAGATTGAGGCTCCCTCTTCTTTCGAAAGATGGAGAGATTCATGAAGAGGAGATAGAAAAGTTGAGCACAGTATCAAGGAGCTCTTTTGATAGTACGACTGCAAGTATGACACCCAGTTCAAGCTCAAATTCAACAAGTTTCACTAGCAACTATACAAGCAGCACTGTCAGCATGCCAAGTGTTGCTGCTCCACCTGGTACATCTGATCCGGCTGAACCTGGGGTTGGTGGAGTACCAAATCGTTTTCTTGGAATAACACCGGCTTATCTGTATCAAGTCCAGCAAGAGCAGCCCGCCATGGCTGTGGTAAGTGTAGTGCCTGAACATAAGATTTGTAGGTCGTTAGAAACAAGTCACACAACCATATGGATTTACTTTAGCATTATCTGTTTCCTAATAAGATTTAGTAATTACTGCAGTACACGCTTGTCCTATACCTCCTAAGCACCTTGCACTATGCATTTTGTACTTTCTACTAAGATTTAATATTTTAATTAATATTCTTTGCAAAATTGATTTAAATCTCTTGAGCACATTTCCAGTATGCCATTCTGTCATTGTAGGACATGACAGAGTACCAAAGGTGCCTTGTTAGAGAGATCGAGGCCCGCTTAGAAGCAAAACGCGATACATTAGCTGCCGTCTTTTCAGTGGATGATATCGGTCAGTTATATATTGAAGCATGTCAGGTAGATAAGCTCATATATTACATAATTTTACTCATTTGATCTGTTATAAATGTACAGCAGACTCATCTTCCATTAATCAGATTTCAAGTACTCGGCTTCCAGAAAGGTGAAAAGACTTGCTGTGTTATCATATATCTTTTGTGTATTATTCCCCTTTTCTGTTGCACACATTCTTGTTAATGCACTTCTTGCTTTTCAGTGGTATATTTTTTTATGGATCTGCTTCCAGACAAGTCTTGTATTTCTAGTGTATATTCATTTCTGTGGAATCATATAGTGTTCTAGGCATGAAATGCCTGAATAGAAGGATAAAATATGTGTAATTAGATTAACTGAATACTTGATGTGAAAGGTGTAGGTTTAGCAACTAGCATAATGCCATAACCTTGATGTACTCCATTTTGGAAGCTCCAGGAACTGATGTTAAAGTATATGGCCTTCTATTCCTCACTCCATTGAGGGGCAACTGGAGCACTAATGTTGAGTTTTTCCTCGCTAGTAAGTATATAAAGCAGGGTCTTGTTGCTTTGCCTTTTGTCAGATGCTGATTGTAACATTGATTGGAATGTCTGATATGCTTCTTCAAAGGGAATATTTTTGGGCCAGTTTTCTAGCCTTCGAGGTGCCAGTGAGAGTCCAGGTTTAAGTTTCTTGAATCATATATTCATATCTATACAAACTACGAAGGTAGTAAGCAGAGTCTAAAGCTACTAAGCTAGCTGCTCAATCCAAGAACATGAGCTTACACATGGAAATAAAGAATATTGCTCTTGCCAAGATTTCTAAAAAAACGGGCAAGCAAGACTTTAGAATGGACAGAGCTAGGTTAAAACTTAAACCACATTAGGGAGTAGGTCATCTCTCTATTTTGGTTTTGTCTGTGATTTTTTGCTTTATTATTGAATCTTCAACATCTCTATTTCCTTTTTTAATGTAAATATCAATATATTTTTTAGTGAAGAATCTATTATGGGATGGGATATTTTTTATGAATGTTCTGAGTATAGAATTATGATTGTAAATGTTTATACATTGAATTATTGTTTTTCTGTAGAAATCTTAATTGGGACCTTAATTATGCAATATGCTTGTCATTGCTATCAGCTTCTTGTATTGAAGTACTTTTCACTTGATCCTACTTGTTTGTGTCTAATTGAGATAAGAATCTCATTTTTTATTTTTGTTATTCAAGTGCTTTTAGTGGAATGTATGCTTTGATTCATAGAGCCTGATCTTTTCTTTCTTACCATCTTGATGAGTGAACTAATTGTACCAGTGACTCTGGGAAGTTCTGATGATTAACTATAATTGCTGTCTTGCCATTATGTTTTGTTATTCATAAGATGAACTTTAAACATGTCGCACTTTACATCTCTTATTAATAATTCTTGTACTACTCAAGCTAAGTACCTACTACCCTGACATTTAGAGTTAGTGCAGAGATGGATCTATTGGTTTCTTCAGCAGTTTCACTTTATGTTGTCATCTTCTGTCAGGGTAAAGTTAATCATTGAGGAGATTGAGAAGGAAGAGGCTCTTTTACTTGATGATCTCTCTTCAATGGATAGGAAATTTTCCGAACATTTCAATGTAGGTTTCATAATTCTTGTCTCTTTGTCATTCTATTTGCTGCTTCTCAGTCCATGTCCTCAGTTTAGTTTAAAGTAAAAGCAACCCTCATAGTTGGCAATTCCATCTTCTCTGACTTGTATAACTTTCTAAAACCTTTTGTTATGATATGAAGGTTCTAGAGCAAATACTCGCTGTGCTTATTAAGTTTGTTAAAGATCTGAAGCTGCAACATCAGCATCAATATGTAAGCCTTTGGGTTGTTTATTTGTGAAATTGTTCTTGTAACAATAATTTCCATTATCTATCAAACTATTTGAGTGTCTAATACTGGTGATTTGGAAAGCAATAGGTTCCTTATACTATATATTATATTTCATTGGAACAGGATGAATTGAAGAAGACCTGGCTTTGTAAAAGGTGTCAAACAATGAGTGCCAAGTTGAGGTTTGTGTTTAAAGTTTTTACGATGAAAATCATACTTGAAAGTTGCCTATAAATACTGATGATCTTTATTCTATTTGCACACCACAATTGGATCCCTGAATCCCTGATATAAAAGTGAACTGTTATAACTTATAATTTTTCAAGTTTTTGTGTAATTAATCTTTTTCCTCGGGCAAATAGACAAACAAGACTAGGAGTTATCTAGTTTGACAAATCTTAGTGATAGTTACTTATAGGTGTCTTGTATTTTTATACATGTATAAAATATTGAGTGCAATCATGAAGATTAATGATGCATCAATGCCTCTTGCCTAATTCATTAAACACAATACCTGAGCTCTCTTTATCTCTCACATCTTTTAATCTAGCAATTTGTCTAAATATTTAAATCTGCTTGGCACTTCCTGTCCTTTGCTTCTCCGTCATAACTGCGTTCTTTTTTAATTTTGTTTGCAGTGTTCTAGAGAATCTTCTCCTGCGTGATACCTACACTAAGGACTCTGTACCAGCCCTGCACAGGATTCGGTATTATAGACTACTTTATATGGTAAACAACATGCCTTTTGAGATGAATCACATGTTACCACCTACTGCAGGAAGTATCTTCTAGAAGCGACAGAAGAGGCATCCATAGCTTACAACAAAGCGGTATGTTTGTTATACATTGTAATTTGTTTGTTTTGTGGATATGCAAAGACTTTTAGAGTGAGGAGTTGCAAAGTACCTTGTATCAAGGTCATTAATATTTTCTCCTTTTATAGAAAAAAGACATATAGTGCTTTCAATGATCAGGTTCTAGTCACATGGGTTGCATGGTCCATCTTGGAACATACAA
The DNA here is from genome assembly GCF_019914945.1 of Typha latifolia. NCBI lineage: Eukaryota > Viridiplantae > Streptophyta > Magnoliopsida > Poales > Typhaceae > Typha > Typha latifolia. The sequence goes on along the minus strand of NC_133086.1, from coordinate 5,216,829 downwards.
GGAGATGCACGAGGCATATAGCAATACCTTTACTGGGGGTCTCAAATGCTTCTCTCGACATAAGTCAGAAAATACACCCTTCCTTGTGACCCGGTTGGTGGGTGGCAAGCTATACATTACACCAATTTGAGGATGATTATAAAATGGCATGGAGTTATTTACAGAGGATATATTCTCATGATAACTTATTCTAGTCAAACTCTCTGTCTATGCGTTAATGCTCTCAAACTAGATAAGTGGAGCTTATATTAGTTTCTAAATGGATCATCATTGTTCACTGTGAAAATAAGTTGACTGCTGGCAACCTCAGTATAGTAAGGGTGTCCACAATGGTGGCAATTTCATTGGTGGCCTTTCTGTAGTCCAAAATAATATTTGTGAAGTGCAATTACTAAGTATTGTCAAAATCTATAATGCTTTGTAAGCCCCTATGATGAATCTGAACTTCTTGTTTGTGGACCGACCTACTGCCGGAAGCCTGTTTTTGTCGGAAGGGGAGAGGAGGCACAAAGTGCATGTTGGCCCTAAGAGTTCAGCCTTTGTTTTCACAGCTGGGTTCTTGCTAAGAATTGATGAATGTAACTGCAGTGCAGAGAATAGGATAGATGTCAGGAGCTTGGCAGTGAACTCAGGGTAAATTGTAGATTTGATGATGGGGTCCATGACGAAGGTCTAAGGGCTGTGGGTGTATCCCAAGAAAGGCAGTTAGACTATTGGAGGTAAAGATGAATAATAAATGATTACTTGGGGGGAAAACAAATGACTGATGAGTTAATTCGCCTTGTGTTGAATCGACCTGAAAATTCTTAGTTTTATTACTTTTAGGCATATTGATGTTACTATCACTTTTTGTACATGTTAATGCCTTTACATTTCTTAATCTTTAAATTTGATCATTATTTACATTTATGCTTCCAGCTCAGTGTCACTGTATTTGATGTGTGATCTTATGTCAGATTACACGTCTACGTGAATATCAAGGTGTCGATCCACATTTTGATTCAATTGCAAGGCAGTATCATGACATTGTTAAGGCAAGTTATTCTCTTTAAATTGACTGTTGATCTGCATATGATAGTGGTCTCTTATTCTAAACTTTAAACCACAGAAACTGGAGGGCATGCAATGGACAATTCACCAGGTCGAAATGGACTTGAAACGGTCGCTTGATCACCCAATCTCCTAGGTTTATTAGTGTAAGATCCTCAGCATTCTTAATCTTCTTTTGTCAGCCACATTTTTTCTGACCTTGAAATATGTACAAACTATGAACGAAGTCAATGAACAGAAGTTGGCTATCCTTTTCTGAACAAATAATGAATATATTGTTGCCCTCTAGGTATTCTAGGTGTAGATTATGGAGAACAACAATTAGTTAGAAGATATATCTATTGCTTTTCATGGAGGTTTCTTCAGTCTTTCAGGTTTTTTTGCAAAGATCAAGTAGAACATTCTGAAGCCTTAGCAGAGTCATGTTATAGAAGATGTTGGATGTTAAATGATTTAAAATATGGGCTCCAGTGGATGTAGCTGGGAACCTAACTTACATGGGAAGGCAAGCTTCAAGAAACTCTGGGTGTCTTCTGACTCATTTCATAGTGTTCATGGAATGTAATTTCCTCCCTAATATTATTCCAGTCTTTATGCTGGTTGCCTTGTGTATTAATCACTACTGTCCATCAAATTTGACCACGTTAATTGCAGAACCGGCATTGGTTTAGAATGAGGAGGCTCTGATATTTCAGGTTTAGTTACATGCTTTTGGTTGCTAGCTAAGGATGCATGTACTACCCCCTCTGAACCAGGTTAAACCACGAATGGAGGATGCAGATAGTCCTCGTGGAGGCGTCCTGATATGCAAATCTATTTAGCTTTCGCCAGGCATTTCAGGTTTTGATTGGATTACAATGGGCCCCTATCTTTTATGATCCACATCTAGTTAGTCTGATTCTATCTTATCCATATTGGATTGAATTTAAAATAGTGAGCGACCCACTTCTTGTTGTGAATTAACATGAAATAAATACGCGGATCTTTGATAACGCAAATGTATACATCCCAGCTTGGGCTCCCTCCAATGGTCTGGAAGCTAATGTGGGTGGCCTAGATACCAATCTTCCAATAAATTCCCCTTGACAATTCGATAAAATAAAATAAAAGAACGAAAGGATATCAATGGATTGACTCTGCACAACAGTAACGCATGCTGAACACATGCATTAAAGAATGTAAATCAAATATACATTTTAACTTACTTAGTAATAGACATCTTACAACGTTGCAAACTTGTAAATTAACTCTCGCATGATATTCTTACAGTATAGCAGTGGGCACTAAAAGAATCAAATTGATGTGGTGACTACAGGTGCATAGTCATTTCTAGGCTATTTAATTGTTCGGAACAAATACAAGAGTAGGAGCTAGTAACTGCAGTTTTTACTCTTATCTCACATCAGACCTATGTGTTTCTTGACATCAACTCACCTGCCAAAAAATAATTGACTTCAAACATGGCCCTAGTTCGTTCCTCCCACAGGAGAAGGCATCGCTGAGAAATTGGCCAAAAAATTGTGATTATCATGGTCGAGTTGCTGTTCTGTGATGAAATGATGAATCTCCAAACCTGATGGGCGTAACATCTCTCAGCATCTTGGTGGAATTGTACAGATAATACCTCCTTCAAGTAGTAGGGACCATACATAGCATCCCAGTGTTTTTCTCCAGAGGATACATGGTGGCACCTTTTACGTATTTTTTATGTTTTACAGCAGGCTCTCTGAGGCCAGAATTATCTGGGGTCTTCCTCCGATCAAACTTCTTTATGACTGAACAACTACTAAGTGGGCCTTCCATTCCAGCTCCTACCTTCCTAGGATAAGAAAGAGAGACAAAGTGTGGGACTTACCTTATCTAATAAAAGAAATACATGCACTAAGTTATTCACCAGAAAAAAAATAAATGGGCATGATGTGGAGAAAAGAAGAAAGGCATGCATCTGGGGTCTGGCCAACTAAATAGAATGAAAAAAAGTTGGGGTAAGAAAAGAAAGAGAAGTTAGCAAATTACTGTCATGTTTTATAAATGCACATTACTGCCACGTTCAATAAACAGAGTGTAGCATCCAACAAAACAATCTTTGGGTTAGGTGCCCATTCAAAACTTAGTCCATACTAGTAAAAATTTCTTATAATGAAAGAAAACTTATACTTGTTTCAAGGTAATATACCAAAATAAAAACTTTCACCTATTATTATTAGGCTAGATTAGAAACTTTACTTAAAACCTTTGATGAAGGTTTTATCATATTTGCAATGCACATTAGATTCATAAAATTCTCATACCAAAAAATGAATCCCAATTTTGACCGATCCTAAGACGGATCGACCAATTTTGTCACGACCCAAATTCACAATCATAACCTATCATGTACCCAGATAGGACTTGAAATATATGAAGTTTTAGCAATAGCTATTCAAGTCCACAATATAAAATATCTAAAAACAAATAATAGCTTTAAATCCAAACTCTCAAGGAAATAAAGATATTATATACAACTATAGCTCGAAGTTTTGGTTCGGGTTTGGCTTGGTTAAAAAATGAAACATTTCGTTTAGTTTCGTTGTATTGGTTTCAGATTTCTTTGGATAACTAGTCTCTTCTTTATCTTATTTTTAAGGCATCATACAAAATCTAATAGCATTTACGTAATGAGGTTGATATTGAGTTAGGTGCAAACTGGATTCAAGTCAAATCCAGCTTTGAATTTAAAAGCTACATTAGAAAATATTGTTATTATGGTTGTCTCGGTTGAAGGTTAGTTTTGAGGCCGGTTTAAAATCTGATAGGACCAAAATGTGAAATGTCTCGGTATTTTTGGTCTTTTGGACAAAACTTCAAACCATGTATACAATGAAGATCCAAATAAAAGTAAGGAAACAGATAATTTTCAAATGAAAACAGAAACAACTAAGACAACTGAAAGTAGAAAACCAAATCTGAAGTGAAGATAAGAGTATTAATGACAACTTTAGCTCAGTGAATGAATTCACCAAAAAAGCTAATAAACAACAACATTTATTTTAAAATCCAAGGCTCAGCAATTTATAACACGGAGAAAATACTAAGCATGCAAGAAGCCTTTATATTCCTTTAAAGAGCCAGATCCAGTAGCTGGACCACTTAATTCACCAGAAGAAACTGGATCAACCTGCTCGGATGCTTCAACAGCCCAGTAGCCAAGAAGGGGCTTATAGCAAAGTGATTCGCTCTTCTACGTAAAGATACCGGGCTTCTTGTTAACAACAAAAACAAACCCTCTTTCAATCGATTGAAAAAGGACATGAAGTCCCCGTTCACTTCAGAAATAACTTTTTTCTTATTCAAGAATACAATTCTTTATTCCAGAATAACAGCTAAATACTATAATAACCCCATTCTAGAATATAAACACTATTCATCAAAATTACATCTTATATCACACACTAACTCAATTACTAATTTACTTTAATATATATTCCATCAACATACTTTATATCAAATCAATGAGTATTCCTAGTAATTTCAAAAAAAATAACACATTTTTTCTATGTTTTTCTTCACTTTATATCAGATTAAATGTAATTATTACATCCTTATTTTAAAATACAAGTGAACATAATAATAGTTATTTTTAGAATAAAGACCTCATTTTGAAAATAATAAAGAGAAATGTCTATTCTAAAATTTACCTTATTCTTAAAGTAAACGAGGCCGAAGGGACATTACGTGAATAATACTAAGCATGCTCATGACAAAAATAAAGCGAATAGTGAATTGATATCATGCGTAAAATTTTATTATGTGGAACTTCTCAATATAAAATATCATAAATCTTTTTTGGACCTGTCTTTATATGGACTCACTCAACTAAAAGTCATCACGAGATATTGCTCGAGTCGTTCCTCATAGCTGGTTCTATTAGGGTCACTATGAGGTCTCACTGCTCCCTAATCCACAAATGTCACCTAAGAAAGTCACTACAATGATATAAAATAAGTATTTTTCCTGGACTTCTAAGTAGACTCGAGTCACCATAGAAAATCGCAGAGTGATTTATACTGAGATTGTTCTCTAAGTCATATCTATCACAGTTTTAAGTTTTGTAAACTGTTCATATTATGGACTCACTCAACTAAAAGTCATCATGAGATATTGCTCGAGTCATTCCTCATAGCTAGTTCTATTAGGGTCACTATGAGATCTCACTGCTCCCTAATCCACAAATGTCACCTAAGAAAGTCACTACAATGATATAAAATAAGTATTTTTCCTGGACTTCTAAGTAGACTCGAGTCACCATATAAAGTCGCAGAGTGATTTATACTGAGATTGTTCTCTAAGTCATATCTATCACAGTTTTAAGTTCTGTAAACTGTTCATAATTAATATATTTGCTACTTGCACGAAGAATAGCAATACACGAAAATAAACATGATATACATCATATCATAAATATTTGCACAAAAGTAATATCATATATATTTGTACAAAGATAGCATGATTAACATCACATATTTGCATAAAGATAACATCATAGTGTAATAGCACAAAATATGAGATGAATAAAAACGCAAGTGAAGAGGTCCAAGTGGAATCGCTAAAATCTCTAATCCAAGTGTAAGGAAAATAATCAATTTTAATAATAAAGAAATAAATATTTTCTAACCATAAATATATTTTTAAAATTAAAACTAACTATTCACTAAATTAGGCCAAATCAAGCCTAAGGAGTTGGCTAGGTTGTGACTTCTGGATTTTGGATTCTAGATTCGATTGGGTCAAAGATGATCCAACATAAAAATTGCTTTGTAGGCTGCAAGCTAGCACAGGTTAGCAGCATGTTGTGAACCAGCTCAGATCTGGTTGGTCTAGTCTCGAGTCACACACTCACTTGGTGGATTGGTCTAGTTGGAATGAGTTTAGTCTAGATTTACTTGGAGGGCTAGTCATCTAAGCTTGAATAGCTACTATATATGAGATGTAGTGAGCACCCCAAAGGCATCAATGAACATTTACCCTAATCCCTCCTCTCTTTCTCTAGATCCATCCAAATTGGCAGTGCTCTTACCGAGGCCACCACCAGCTAAACCACTCCTCCTTTCTAGCTTTCATCTTCTCCTTCACCCTCATTAGCTCTCTCTCTCTCTCTTCAACTACAACCCACTTCCCTTCTTCAACCTCTCTCCCTTAACTCCTACTCCTCCCTTTACACTCCACCGCAACCCTTTTCTCTTGCAGCCCATCTCTTAATCGCCCACCTCCATCCATAGCTACTCCATTCTCAGCGCCAACCAATCGCCCTCCACCTCCAACCGCAGCTCACCATCAACCCACAACACTCCATCGCAGCTCACCACCAACTCATGACACTCCACTGAACAGAGCTCACCGTTGCTCCCCCACTGTCGCTCACGACAGTAGCGCTTCCATCCTCGGCCATGACCAGCACGCGAGCTATGACGAGTAGAAGGGCCACTGCCAAGGCGCCGACTAATGGAGAGCCCCCAACCACCACCAACACAGCTATCCTGATAAAAGCCGAAAACTTCTCGAGTGCGCCGAGCACACCGCCAATGGGAGGAGCACTGGAATCTCTCGCAACCCTTCTTCTTTAAAGGTTGCCTGATCTGCAAGAAAAATCTCAAGAAGACATGAGAGGTTTTAGGGAAGATGTAAGGTCCTTGGTGCTCGGTGACCAATTGCAGGAACAACACCGACTATTGGACCAACCACTACCCCCAACAGCAGATTGGGTGGCTCCACCATCGAGAAGTCCCCTCCTCCCTCACACCCCTACACAAAAACCCAATACCTTGCCACCATAGCTTGGAGGGTGAATCGGCAGACTGCCAGACCTGCAACTGCTGTCGTTCAATATGGATGGCTTCTCACCAAAGTCGACACCATCATGGATAGCCATTGGCTACGACAAGCTAATGCTACCGTGACTCCCCGACCTGAGACTTCCCTTCATGACCCCTGCGGCAAGGGAAGGTGCCGTGTCTAACCATGACCCTCATCGCAAGCGAGAGCGCACAGCAAAGCTGGCCACCAGTTTCCCACCTCAACCCGCTTTCACTTGGATTGCTACCGTGATGTCGAGGGGCCCTCCACCTCCTCTAAATCCTAGGACTCCTCCACAAGGTACCTATGGACCGGATGGAGAAGGAATGTGTTACAGACATGGCTAGAACCAAGAAAGGGAGGATGATGCAGTGGCAAACCCTTGGTTGAACCAAGAGGGCTTTGGGTTGCATCATTATAGGGATGATCTAAGAGGTCACTGTAACATCCAAAAAGAAAAAATGGTGCGCATGTGCCCGGCACGTGTGCCCCTTTCCTTCTCCCTCCCTCTCTCCTTTCTTTCTTCTTCTCTTTCTTTCCTTCTTTTCTTTCCCCTCCGCACCAATAGTCTCTTTTTCCCCTTTCTTCTTCCTGCCACGTCAGAGCATCGCTGAGCTCGCTGACCCGGAGATCAATGCACCGGAGCTCCTTCTCTTGTCAGGTAAGATTAATTTTTTAAATGTGTTAGCATTGTCAATTTTTCCTCTCCAAGGTTTCCCCTCTCGGTCTGGCTGTGATCCGACCAGCCGGTGGCTTCATGCCTTGCCGCGTCGGCTCGATGAGCTCCCCCTCTTCACGAAGATGCACCCGATGGCTTCCTTCGGTGCCCTTGTGGCCGGAGTCATCAAGTGGCCCCTCGCCTTGGCTAGCAATCGAGGCAAGGTGAATTCTCGCCGCCGGTCGCCTCTGGAAGCTGGGGGCCCCCCCTCGGCAAGCTTCTGCTTGCCGAGGAGAGCGCGCTGGTGGGGTCGACTAGTTCGCCGGTGACTAGGTTTGCCGGCAGCTCTTCCCCTCTTCTACTGATTGGGTTCTTACCCGTCGATGGGTGGTCCCCAAGTTCCCCACCGATCGAGTAGGCACTGTGGGTGCCTTCTTTCGTCGGCGGGGTGTCGGATAGGCTGTTGGCCTCCGGCAGCCACCCTTCCTCCTTTCGGTCAAGGTGAGGAAGGAGGGAGGGGGGTTGTCTCGGTCTCTAGCTAGGTGCAGCCCAGCCCGAGTTCCGGTTCGAGCTACGTGCAACCCAGCCCATGTGCTAGGTCAGTTGGGCTGGGCTGGGTGTAGCCCAACTGATGTGGGCATCATATTTAATTTGAACAAAATAAAGTTGCTTGAGTCCAATTTTGGTCTAATTGATCTAATTAGGTTCAACTTATTTTCATATTTAATTTGTTGAGTTGATTTTTAATTCAAATAATCAATTGAATTAGTCAATTGATAGGTATGGTAAGCCTATATGCGGGGGATGTCCACATTGAGTTATTAACTAAATTGGGTTAGTTAATTTAGGTAAAACTTAATCAATTAGGATCCTATTAGGAAATGAATTCCTATTAGAATCTCAATTGATAGTTATGGTAAGCTTATATGTGGGGGATGTCCACATTGATTTATTACCTAATTTTGGTTAATCAATTAGAGTCCTATTAGAAAATAAGTTCCTATTAGAATCAACTAGAATCAAAGTTGTTAACCTATTTAAGGGTTATTGCATGAGAAACAAAACACAATTTGGAATTATTTGAAATCTCTTATTTTCTCTTCTGCGGTCTTCTTCTTCTTCTTCTTCTTCTTCTTCTTCTTCTCTCTCTCTCTCTCTCTCTCTCCCTTTCTCCTACTCTGTCTTAAGACTCTTCTCTAATCTCTTCTACTTCCTCTCTAAATCTCTCTCCTTCTTCAATCTCTACTTTTTGTTGGTTACTGCTGCTGTCCAGAAGATTCCAGTAGTGAAAAAGAATCTTTGGGTGCCCGGACGTGAAGAGGACTTGGTTTTAAAGTAAAAGCACTACTATTCCATTTATTGGTAAATCTAAACTCTAAAGTCTTTCCTTACACCATATTTTAGGCCTTTCTACTATCAACGTACCTATTTGAGAGTTGAAGAAGCTACTGCCTTATCTGAGTGATTTTCTCTCCTTCCATTTAGTAGTGATCCTTTTAATCAATTAACTTTTGGGCGGAATACTTTACGCTACAGGGGCACTCGATTAGATCTCGATCAGCTTACCACCCACAGACTGATGGCCAAACTGAGGTGGTGAACTGGGGTATTGAGCAGTACCTTAGCTATTTTGTGGGAGAGCGCCTTAAGAGGTGGCTTGATTATCTGCTTTGAGCAGAATGGTCCTACAACACTGTCTTTCTCACTAGCATCTTCAGCACGGATGGAGACAGACCTCCAGCTGACGAATAGAGATGCTACATTGAGAAGGTTGAGGACCCACATGGCGGAGGCGCATAACCACATGAAGCAAATCTATGATTGCAAGCATCGTGAGCAGGAGTTCGCAATCGACGATCTAGTGTTCGTGTATTTTCAGCCATATCGACAGGTGACTTTGAGACCGATGCACAACCAAAAACTAGCGCACTAATACTTTAGATTGTTTCGAGTGCTCGTGCAATTGGGCTCGATAGCATATAGATTGACTTTGCCGAAGGGATCCCGCATCTACCCAGTATTCTATGTTTCAATCCTAAAGGCTCAAGTCGAGGCGGACTGATTATAGACATGGACATACCCAATCAACTGGAGGAGACAAACCCAGTAGAGCCTATGAGGATCCTGGCCAGGATGTGAGGACATAGGGATGGGAGATTGCAGACGGAGGTTTCTGATAGAGAAGTTGGGTTGACACTCTAATGATGCTACATGAGAGCTTGAGTCCAAGATAGCTGAGTACTGCCTGACTTCATACTTTGAGGACAATGTGGTGAAAACTTGGTGGATTGTGGTGTACCAGCTCACATTTGGTTGGTCTAGTCGAGTTATGTACTCACTTGGTGAGTTGGTCTAGTTGAGTTGAATTTAGTCTAGGTTTACTTAGAGGGCAAATCACCTAAGCTTGGGTAGCCCCTAAATATGAGATGAGATGAGCACCGCATCAATAAATATTTACCCTAATTCTCTTCTCTCTCCCTCTCTCTTTCTCTCTCTCTAAGGCCATCCACAGCTGGCAGCACTCTTACCGAGGCCATTACTAGCTGAATCACTCCTCCACTCTAGCTTTCGTCTTCTTCTCCCTCACCTTCATTAGCTTTCTCTTCAATTGCAACCTACTTCCATTCTTCAACCTCTCTCCCTCTCACCTCAGATCATTCTGCTCCTTCTCTCACACTCCACTGCAGCCCCTTTCCCTTGCAGCCCATCACCAATCGCCCAACTCCATCCACAGCTATTCCGTTCGGAGCGCCACCAAATCGCCCTCCACCTCCAGCCACAGCTCCCTATTAGCCCATATCACTCCATCGCAGCAAACGAACCCATCATTTCCCCTCCATCGCAGCTCACCACCAGCTCGTCACACTCCACCGAACCGAGCTCACCATTTCTCCCCCACCGCCACTCACGACACCGCAGCCCAGTCCATGAAATTAAGAAAGCATTTCGACCTATTGGCCCAACTCCTTGGGCTTGATTTGGCTCAATTTAGTGAATAATTAGTTTTAATTTTAGAAATTTGTTTATTGTTAGATTGAAATATCTATTTATTTGTTATTAAATGTGGCAATTTTTCTTCGCACCCGGATATAGATTTTATCTCTTCTACTACTTGGACTTCAGGTGAGCAAATTCACTCACATTTTTATTTATCTCGTATTTTGTGCTACTACGCTATCATGTTATCTTCGTGTAAATATCTATGATATTATCTTAATGCAAATATATATGATGTTACTTTCATGCAAATATTTAACTACTCATAATCAATATTTTTGCTACCTGTATGAAGAATAATAGCAATGCATGAAGATAACATGATATAGCATCTAACTTAGATAATAGTCTCAGTATAGATCACCTTGTGACTTTTTGCGGTTATTCGATCTACTTGGAAGTCTAGGGAATAAACCTATTTTAGATCACTGAGGTAACATTTTAGTTGACTTTGACAAGATTAGAGAACAGTCCCAAGCTAGATCCAAAAATTTCTTGCGATGACTAGTCTCTCTCCATAGTTAGTGGAAAAAACATAATGCACTTATTATATAGTGACACCTCTTGGTGCAAGACCAACTACGAGGAAAAATGTGAGTGGATGATTTCTAATTGATGTGAATCCACCGGCACATATCCAAATAAGAAATATGGCATTTATTTGACCCTAACAGAATCAGAGGTGTGTTTTTCTTTTTTCTTTTTCCATTTCTCTTCTCTTTCACTCCCTCCTTACTGTTGCAAAACAACTATGAAGAGAGAGAGATATTTATCTTACTTTTGTAGTAAGAATTTATAAGCATAGAACTAGATCTAGCTCGAAATTTATAATGATTTTGAGTGAATTTTTTTGAGGCTTCATATGTGTACTTTTTATTTTCTTTTTTATCACTTCTAAACTTTCAAAAAATTTCTGCATTTTTAAATATTTTTTTGAATTTTATGTAATTAAAAAAATAGTCTAATATCATATGGGCTAATATGGCTAATATATGTCATTTTTCGGATGGCTACCTTGATCCCAATCCTGATAATTGAAACTTTAGTACCAAGTGAAAAAGAGAAGTGAGAAAATATGTTCTCTCTCATCTTGGGATGTGATTTCCATAAATCTTAAGAAGCATTCATTGCCTATGAATGTGTTAAAAAAATTTCAAAATTTCAACACAAAGTGTTGCCCAACTCTTATTATTAAAGTCATGGGCTTCAACAAATATAGTTTGTGTCAACCAAAGTTTAGGTGATGTGTTTGCCCTCCTAAGGAAAACCTGGAGCTTTTCGAGGTTTCAAACCCAAATTAAGGGTCAAACCATAATCTGTTCTGAGGATTACTAAAACAGCTCTTCCTGTGCTTGAAGTCTTTGCATAGCTTATTATAGAAGGTGTTCGTACCTCAGCATTTTCTCAGATGCAAATCGAGCAGCAGTCAATGTACTCTGACTTGGTAACCAGTCCACTACCCGGCTGGGATCTGCTCTCATGGGAGAGTGGATTTTGATAAGCTGTATAAAACAAAGTTATTAGAAGGTACCAGAAGCTTTTTCTACTAATGAATTTTGTATAGCAATATAGCAAATAATATTATATATATATATATGATGTGTTTGTGTGTGTGTGTGTGTGTGTGTGTGTGTGTGTGTGTGTGAGAGAGAGAGAGAGAGAGAGAGAGAGGCAGGTTAGGACTTACTCCCAAACATTCCATCATCTGATAGTATGCCCTGCCGTGTAGTGGAGTATGCCCTTGCCTTGACTCTGAAAAGTACCTTGTCCTGGATAGAAAACAAAATCTATAGCTTAAGTAAAATAAATTATTTGTCATGTATGTACTCAATATGATGATAGGACCTTTGCTATTCACTTACCATTCTTTGTAGCCTGGATCAACTGTAAAACCATACATATCAACCGTGTCGCAAATGGAGAGAGCAAATTCAAGAGCCTTAAGCCCCGTTCCTTTGGCAGAAGAACCAAAGGATGTGCCCAGCATGAGATATACTGGATTTCGTATTGGAACTTCCTACAGAGAGAGAAAAAAAAAAACTATGCAGATTGGTAAGCGGAGTAGCAAAAGTACTTGCAAAACATAAAACAAAACTTACAGAACCTCTCATATATTAATTTTATGGGGACAAACTTTGGAGATATAACTAAAACAAGTAAACCAGATGACAGGAAATGCCTCTTTGGTTTAAACTAAAGTAATTTACATCTGCATCAATGAAAATGTGACACTCCAAGATGCAGTAGGTGATATTGCACATCTAGAAGCAAAATGATGCTCTTGACATCAGTAAAGGTATCAAATAAATAATCTGGACAGCAAAAGTAGAAAATAAAGTAGTCTGGAAATTTCCAGTTTTCCTTATTTGAACTATAAAATACAATTGTTCAATTTTTTAATTTATGAATGTTTAAATAGTACATACAGTATCATTAATGAAATATGCATAGTCCTTATCAGTCATTCATACACTAGATGGTACTATCAAAGATAATGTGTAAAATCTACCATCATAATCAACTATATTGTTGATGCCTTGATCAACTCAAGTAAGATATAGGCCAGTCACATGCATTATACTTTTGTACAGACTCATAATATTTACTAAGATTATAATAATCACTTTTATAGATGGATATGAAAATGAATTGTCTATTTAATTCATCTTGCTAGCCTTTCAACCTTGGACAGGGCAAGCAAGGTAAACATGGATAAATGATAAAAAAAGGGATGGATATTATCATATCAAGCAGACAAAATCTAATAAGAGGATGAGACGATCACCTTAATCATTTTATTCATGATATCATGGATAGTGGTTTTAATGATCAGCACCTCCCTTCCAGTTTCTGTATAATGCAAATATTTAGTAATTTTATAGCAGTGAAATAGACATCAAGCAAAGAAACAACTTCAGATCTTGTACCATCTAATTCTGCAACTTTATCCAGTGCCTTTGCAGATCCTCTATTAAGCAGGCGAAATGTACTTTTTCTACCAACAAATTTAGTGTAATTCTGCAATATAATAAAAGGAAAAATTATGTGTTTAAGGATAAATTATGATAGAAGCCAAGCATAAATAGTCTCATTATACCTGGATAGGTGCACCATTTTCTCTGACAACAACATCATAACCATCTATCTCTTCTCCAAAATTTGTTTTCAGAAGGTCTCCAGAGTTACCAATAACTGCACATCGACCAAACTGCCGAGGCACATAGGGTGGTACTTCAGGAAGTACAAGAGAAAGTTTTTCCATGCACTCTGTTCTGTTCTGGCATTGATTTCTGAAGAACAAAAGATGTAAAATATTATCGATATTGGAGTTTCTATACAATAGTTAAACTACCTAGAAATAGTATGGTGACCAAGTCATACTCACAGAAGTATTCCTTTATTGATTCTACGCCATGCATATTCCTCCCAGCCATTTGGCAAAGCATCAATATACTCCTTTGTGAGTATGGTTGTACTATTGCGTACCTATAATATAAAACATCTAGTGATTATCTCAAGACTTGAAAGGACTGAAAGAAATGAAATAAATCACAAAATAATTGAACTACATAATATCAGCTCATGCGACAATTATATGCACATTCATAGGATGAATGCTAAACTTAGCAAGATAATACATTTTAATTTTGCCAAAATGCCTAAAAATGTTATTGAAACAGCCAGGCAAAACAATAGAATTGAGGGATGTATCATAGTAAAGATATATTCATATATTAATCTGAAAGTTTGAATAAGAATAAGTTAACAATCAAACAGTAATTTCATAAAAACCACTAAAACATGAGAAAAATTAAATCTAGCACGCTTACCTGCTCCCATGTGGCAACTGCTTCACAGATATCGAAATCAAAGGCTAAACCTTCAAGTTCTCCAGTTTTTGGATCCTTCTGTAAAGATTATGTATTTGTGAAATAATGTCAGATACAGAGATATTTTAGCACAGTCCTGCAATGGCGTCCAACATGACAGATGCTCCTGGAAAGAACCAGCAGAGTAGCACATTCCAGGTGCAAATTTTCTGTTCCACTAAATGATTACTAAACTTCTTAACATTATGAGGTATCACGCCAAAATTTATTAAGCCAAAGTTTCATCTTCTGAATGAAAAAAAAAAAATGAATGAAGATTTAAGAAGTCAGCATGAGGATAAAAGTTAAAGAGGCTCATAATGCATCTTTAGTGAGGGTGTCACTTGGTGAAGGCTTGCTCCTCACATCCAAGAGATCATGGATTCAAGTCTTGGAAATAACCTCCTAAAAAATGAGGGCAAGACTATGAACAACTCTCTTCCCTAGATCCAGCATGGACGGGAGTCTCGTGAGCATCCTTTATAATGCATCCAAAGTTTCAATTAACCATCAATTAGTAAGAAAATAATTGTGTAAATAATTGAAAATCGGATCATAAATAAGATTTGTCGTGCATGATATATAGTGCAAACTCAGAATAAAAGTGCACTAATAAAATGATACCATAGTCAAACATCAGTGAGATCCATATAATGAAAGAGAGGTGACTCACCCACTTAGGTACTGTATCACTTGGGTATTGAATTGTAACTTGGCAATAATCTTTGCCACCCACGGCTTGTAAGCCTAGCCCATTTGCATTCTGCACTTAGACAACACGAGGTTTATGTGAACCAAACTGCATTTAAGCACTAAATATAGAGTCGGAGAAAACTAGAGAACTCATCAAGCATTAACTACATAATCCAATTAATTACTATGCCTAATTATACAAAAATGCAGTAGAATCTATAATGCAAACATTTGCGCCGATCATTTCGCATTTTTTTTTCGAAGGAAGACTAACCACGCACTTCTTGAAGCCGTTCTGGAGCGCCATCAAGGCACTCATGTCCTCCTCGGAAACCCTAGATCCATCATCTGAGGAAAAAAGCACAGAAATCAAAGGATCAAGAACGAAACACGAATCTAGAGCAGATCAAATGGAGGAGAGATAGGAATCGGATCAGCGAGGGCTCACAGGAATTGGAAAGACCGGTAATGTAGATGATGATGGCAGCGAGGCCTGAGGCAAGAGCGGCCACCAACCCAAGTTGCAAAACCCTCATCGGAGATATGGAAATGGCGAGGATTTAGAATTAGAGGAAGAAGAGGGGGGAGTTCGGAGGAGATCTCGCTTCATGTGGAGTGTGAACGGCGTGCCCGACTAATAGCCAAGGAAGTTCACAAATAGCACCTGGAAATTTTTATTTATTATCATTTACACCTTATTGGCATCTTCTGTTTTTATAACTTCAAAAAATACTCGAGTTAAAGTTTAACTAATATTCTTCAGGTCGGGCTCAATAATAATTAATAAGGATTCAATTCAAAGTTGGATTCTTCATTGACATTGATCTTATCCAAGATATATTACTCAATGTACTCATAGCCACCTCTATTATTTACAAAATAATTTAACAACAACAATTAATGTTAGAATTATTAATAGAATGAGGTCTAATTGGTTACGGATTCTGAGTGTAACTGAGGATCATGAGTATAAATCTGAACAACATCATTTAAGTAGAATTATTCTAGGATAATATTTTTTTAAGAAGTAGGAATCGTTACGGTGTCCCAATTAAAAAAGTGTCGGTGGAATTTGAATCTGAGAATATCCATACAACATTAGCTCTTTTAATTTTCTAAGCATAATCCCATTCGCATTATGTTATTCTGTTTGTATGAGATGCAATAAAAAAAAAAAATTTAATGACAAAGTAGCTATAGATTAATGCAAAGTGATAGAACTTCTAAATGAAATAAAATCTTCAATATATTGAATGAATTGATCATCATCTCTGAATTATTGAACACTCGTCATTATCATGGTACATAATCAAGCACTCTGTGTCCAGCTTCTCCAACACTTGCTGCATGTTGTTGTTAAGCAACTTATATTGCTCTATAAACACACACATCAGTCTCTATCACATAGCTTATGTTTCACACTCTCAACATTAGAGTTAGATTACATGTTATTATCAGTAAACACAACGATAATCTCTATCTGAGTCAAGTTTTGAATCAGCAATCCAATGTCGCAGTCTCCAATAAAAAGAGGGCTGGTTCTGATTTCGCAGCGCAGCCATACTTAAACATACTATACTTTCTGTGAACCCCTGTGAGCTTACCTTGTCCTGCCTTCTGATGGAATTCAACCATCATCTTGGAGCATTCTCTGCAAGCAGAAACAAAAGCAAACAAATCTAAAACATGAGGATATGCAATTAACTTTAGTACTAAAGAGAAGAGTGAATGAGAGAGATTTACAGGAGTTGTTCCTCTGTGTATCTACTGTGTAGCTCACTAGCTTTACTCCAGTGCTTGAACCCTTCAATTGTACAATGAGCAGTATAAATCGCCGCAGCAGCTAAGAGCGAAGGGCGGAATTTAAGCGTTTGGTGTTCGACAAGGCAGAGCTCGATGATGTAAAAAGATAGGAGCTCCATCTGAATCAATGCAAGGGAACGAGTTCTTAAGATGGTCAGTAAAAATAATTATCTCCTGAATATTATCATCTCATGGAACAAAGTTCACCTTCTTGTCCGCTTGAGCTGCCTTAAGGAACCTTCTCATGAAGGCATAAGGAGTCGGCATCGACATGTTAAACTGCAATGTGTTGAGTATCAACCTCTCCTGCTTTCATTAATTGACATGAGTCACTTGCACATGAAATCAAGCATAGTGTCATCCAATCAATGCAAGGATTTATACCATTTCAAGAAGTTCTTCTCTCGTGTAGGCACGATCGGATATCAAGATTAGATCCTCGACTACTGGAACAGAAACTTCCTCGTATTTGCATGCGAGTAGCATGGCTGTGATTCCAACCAGCTGAAGCTTCTTCCTTACTACTGTCTGGCGAGCTAAGAATCTGTCTATGATATTGACCATGAGGAATAAAGTTTCATCCATAAGTTCAAATTTGTAGTGCACCTATCAAAGAAATAAGTAAAATGAATTAAGAATTTCTGAAATCTGGAAGGCATATTTGAAGTCATGAATTGTGTAAAGAACTCGATGATGGAAAGAAAGAGGTTGCCACCTCTACAAGCCAGTCAATAAGAATAGCTCGCATCTTCTCGTTGATGTCAAACTGGTTGGACATGTAATTAGGACATACACAAGACGAGTCCTGCAAAATGGATGGGAGAATTATCAATCACCATTAGGTTCAGCAATTGCTTTTTAGTTTAAATGTTGATCTTAGTTCCAAATTCATAAAGGCAATCAAATTCTAAGAAGTTATAAGCAAGTAGATTACCAAGTAGTCTCTATTGTTACCTCAGTTTGTCTATAGAAGTTATAAATGTCGTCCACATAATCAACAACTGCCAGTGGATTATTGGAATCAGAGCTGTCAATATCTGGAACTCTTTCCTCCTCTAGATCTTCCATTTCGATCTCTTTCAACTCGCAGTTCACCTAAACAGTTAATAAATGAGTGATAAATCTACTCAAAATACTAAAGCTAAGAGCTAACTAGACTAAGAACAGTAAGTGATTACCATTTCTTCCATCTCCGCAACCATTGGTAATGGCAACTCATTAGCTAACTGGCAATCATCAATATCAATGGAAGTAGAAGTATGGAAATCATTTATACTCGGGGCCGATGTTAACGCTTTCTTCTGTCTCTCATTGTCAATGGTTTCTTCTCTTGTACTAGAATCCTGTACAAGTTCACGTACTTAAAAAAGTGTACAGATGCAAGCCATATAACTTTCATATATATTCTCAATGAAGGTTACCTGATGATACGGTTTTGATTGGTTTGCCAAAGTAGCAGCAAATTTCCTACAAAAGTGATCCATGGATAAACTTCAGGAAAGCATCAATCAAAAGATTAGATCCAAAGTATAAGGAAAGATTTTGGACCCCACCTTGTCATTGGCCGGTGTCCTAGAAATCCACCTTGGTCCTTATCGGCCATGCCAGTCTTACTGAAGAAAAGAGAAGGGGAAAGAGAGAAAGAAGCATGAGCTATTTATTATCTTTATGTTATGCTGCAATCAGATTTACTGAGAAATGGTTAAGATGCAGTACTCTGATAACCCCCTCTTCCTCACTGCACAAGGATAGGGAGGAACTCCCACGAAGTTCTTGATGTCTCTCAGTGCTCTGCGGTTGCTTGTTGCTGCTTGTGCAACAAACTTGACACCTTCCATAGGGACACCTTCTTGAATTGTCATCAAGTCCCAACCAAAAGAAAGAGCAATTACAAGTTTGTCGGCTTCTCGACGTTAATAAAGACTAAATCTTGTAGGCATCCTTAACAAGAAGATCTAATGATACCTCGTGCGCTTGCCGATCTAGGCATGCCTACCCTGTTCTCATCAGCCCTATCCATTCTCGTAATCTGCAGCAAGAAAGTTACACAATTCAAGAACTCAAAAGCACCAAATCTTGTAAACCCAGGTCATAAAATCGATCGAAAACCTTTCCAGTGAAATACCCAGATCACAGAAAGGAATATAACCTTCAAAATCCTCAGTTTTTAATGCAGAGGATCCTAGATCTTGAATCGCTACCTGATGCAGAGGGAAAGAGAGCTAGAGCAGTAACCCATCCATCCAACTCTCTCTCTCTCTCTCTCTCTCTCTCTCTCTCTCTCTTCTATCTCTCGCTCTCTTTTAGAGAGTTAGAGCTGGGCTCAGAGAGAGGGGGGAAGGAGGAGTGAGGAGGGGGATTTTAAAAAAACTAAAAGGGAAGGAGAAATTCTCGGATGGATGTCTGAGAAGGGCTTGATTTAAAAGCAACGGCTAGTGCGTACTAGCCGTTAGATGTAAGCAGGAAAGGGGCAGGGGTTGATGCCCGTATTGTCTTTTGAACAGCTATCTCGGCATGTGCTGTGCTTTCAAAATTCTCGGTGGCTTCGTCTTAGTTTCAAAGCCAAAACGGGTTGTAACTTATTAACTTTACAATGGTTGCTCAGTTTTTTAAATGCTTGCCTGGATAAGTCGCCGCCCAAGCCAACGTGGTCTTATTCTACTCTACTCTATTCTATACTCTTCTGGGTGGAAGATTTTCTGCAGTACTGATTGCAGGAGTTTGTACATTCATTGGCTGCCAATATCTTGAACCGCTGGGTGGTTTTGGGACCAATGAAGCGACTGCCGCCGAGCATTTTGAATGCAGTAAATTCCTGCAATCTCGGATTATAGAGAATCTGATCTTGTAATAATGTTATAGGTTTATAGGCGGACCAGGGTAGGTGCTCCCCACTGAGCTTTGTGATCTCCTCCGTTATTACAATTCTAATGTCACCTTATACACAAGTGTTACAATTTAAGATGTACGAAGCTTTTTGTTTCTTAGTTTTTTTTTTCAAAAAATATATATACAATTTAAGATGCCGCATATTTACAATATAGGGTGGCTGGTGCTTCACATGGACGTCTTTTAAAACACTGTTTTATAGCTTAAAGTTAATAATAAATAAAAATATTATAAATAAATTTTGAGTCTATTCGGTATTCTTCATATAATATATCAAATGTTTATATTTTTATTTATAAGTTATTTTTTTAGCCCTTGTTTATTTCAAGAATAATTTTTTTTATTATGAAATACAATTCCTTATTCTAGAATAATAAACTAAACATCATAATAATTTTATTATATAATACAAATATTATTCATCAAAATTACATATTTTACTACACACTAACTGAATTACTAATTTACTCTTGATATTTATCTCATCAACCTACTTTATATCAAATTTAAAATATTTATAATAATTTCATAAAAACACATTTTTTTTATTGCATCAAAGATAATTATTACACTCTTATTTTAAAATACAAGAGAACATAAAAATAACTACTTTTAGAATAAAAATCTCATTTTAAAAATAATAAAACTAAATATTTATTTTAGAATCGATCATATTCCTAAGTTTTTGCAAAGATAGTTAGGGCTGATTTACATTGCTTTCCCTAATCATCCGAAAGAAAATAAAAATATTCAGGTGAAGTAACATTGAACGTAAATACTTCCGAGGAGAATGCCTTCGAGAAAACAACAATACGTAGCATTTGTTAATTCCTAAAAACAAGGAGAAGAAAGAAGAAAAAAAAACTTTCTGAGGGGGAAAAAAAAGCGTCTCAGTTACCAACTTACCATTAATATCCGTTATCTGTATCCGACCTTCTCCCACTTAAAAATTAAAATCCTATCGAGATCATCAACGTGCCCTCCCGTTCTTCGTTACTTGACGCACTGCTTCTAGATTCGTGCCGAACGATGGATAGCGTTATCCCACACCCGAATAACTTTTTACTATACCGCCGTGCGGATAGATAGCGATATCCCTCTGGAATAAGCGATCTAGCCCTAATAACTCTCTCTATCTCTCTCTCTCTCTCTCCCCCCGTTGCGATGATCGGCATTGCTGGTGGAGGTGACGACGGTCTCTTCTCTCTCTTTCTTTCTGTTTATGTTTGTCAATTCGAGTTCGTCCACGTAATCTCTTTGTTTCTCTCCGAGCATCTCGAACTGGGTGTGTAACATTTCTGGGAATATATATGATCCTATAATCTTCCCCTACTTATTCTCTGTGGGAAACCATTGGGTATCAGATGCTGCCGCTTTTGGATTACTTTAATTTAGTGATGAAGCTAACAATTGGGTTGCAGAGATACAGCTTTTGTGGTATCAGACATCCAGTAAAGTTCTCACCTCGTCTTCCAAACTATGATCTCGTATCTATTTGCTCTGAGAAGACAATTTATAGTTTTTGAGAGAGAGAGGAGAACAAGAATGTGCCAAATTGTGGCGCTCTCTTTGGGTAATTACACTACTTAATTATGTTTCTATGTCTCACGGGAGGGATTTCATGAATGCAGTGCGAGCTTTTGCCTTTCATTGCACGAGTTATTTTTGGGAAGACAGACTCGGAATCCTCCTTAAGGAAATAAGGGGCAAGCAAAGATGTAGAAGGAATATCAACTTAGTCAGATAGGTTGCCTCCATGTTATGCTGTATCGATAGCTGATTATAGGACAATACAATTTTGTTTCCTTTAGTTTTATAGGTTCTGTATTGAAATGGGTTTCTTTTATTATTGTTGATGTGTGGGTCTTAAGTCCTTTCTACTTTATCTTAAGGTGAAAATTAGTATACCTTTTGGTTTCTGCAAAGAGAATACTATCTGAGGCACATAGAAGTAATAAGCTTCTATTATTATGTTGTTTTTATCACTTGACTTGTAGATCAAAGAGCACCTGCTTGAATTGAACTTAGTATAAAACAACTTTTACACTACTGACTAGTTTGCATCCTAAAGAATTTATGGACAATTTCTTCCTTTGAATGTTCAGTGGATCTTCCTTCTCTTCCACAGTAAACTTTTCTTGTACTCTTTACTTTGGAAAATTTCAGTAACCTCCTTAAAACAACAAAGAGCATTCAGTAGTCAACAGTAGGTTATACCTCATCTTCTTAATAGTAAGAAATTCGAGTAAGCAAGAATTTCTAGAAAGGATTCCTTTTTTTTTTTCTATAGTGTAACATCCTGAAAGATGTTACCATTTTAATGTTGGAAACTCGGAATGGTTTATTTCCTGATTAACTAGCCATATGTTTGTTGTTATGACCTTATGTTGCAACATAGTTCACCTTGTCTCCATAGACATGCTGCAGGAAACAATCAAGTTATTTATTCTCTTTAATCATTGGAAATGGTATTCTTAATTGTGGTAACTGGTAAGGTTGCAAATCACAATACATGGCTAATTGGAAATATGCTATTGCTACCGAGTCTATGTTTTATGTGTCTATATGTCTGTGAATGTTTATGTTTGTGCACAGTGTACTATACATGTCCATCTGGCAGGATTGAAGTAGACTATAATGGATAGGAATGCGAACCTTGAACTAATCCTTAGAGGAGATAAACCAACACAAACACAAGGTAAGAGGACTTTTGATTTTAATGGGAAAAAAATATGCATTCAAATATATGGGAATTGAATTAAGTATATTCTATCAACTTATCATGCTGATGAGATCCAAGAAATAAGATCAAGATGAAATATTGCCAACAATTTTGAACACCAAATATTGTGTGTTTCGGATGACCGAGTATAGTGGGTTTTTGTGGGAAGATAGAATATCAAATTTAATCGATGCAGATACTAGCAAGCGATGGTGCAAACTGAAAACATATCCAGCTTCAAACTGTATTGGCACCCTGGTTTAGGAATTAGAAGAAACATGAAGAAGCCAAATTTTAATGCCACTAAGAGATGGCCATGTATTTTTTACTTTCTTTGATTTGCAATCATTAAATATTATGATCGTCTAAAAGAATTGACTGTTACAATTCCATTCTCATGTAGATTTTTGTTTGTGCTTCTACCTTCATTTTGGTTATATTTGATTGCCAGATATTGGAGTTCAATAAAGTGATTGACTTCAGTCTAGTGACTTTTTTTATCTCAAGGAAGAAAGTCAAAATGAAAGAGTGAAACTACTTTTACTAGGTAAAGAAGTCAATTCTTTGATTTATTTTTTTACAATAAAATATTAAATGTAAAGAAGTTTCTGGAAGTGATTACTTTCTTTCTTTATTTTCTTGCAATCAAACACTCTCATAGAATTAGACTTTGCAAATAAGGTGCAAGACCTTAGGAAGAAGTACTGCATCACTGCACTGGCATTTGTTTGCACTGCTGCTGCTCCATTTTCAAGTGCCTAAGTTTACATCTAGGAAGGCCTATAGGCTATAGCCCAATACCACACAATTGTGAGGTTCAAAAAAAGATTGTTATAGCTTGTACTTGCTCTACTGTCATCATAGTTATCATTTGTTGGTGTTAGTAGTCATCGCTTCTTTTAGGCTTCATGACTAAACATGACTTAAACATAATGTGCATGTAAAACCATACATTTCAAGCAGAACTTCTGATATGGAAACTCCATTTAAATGTATTTAGAGATGCCACTTGGTAAAGTCGATTCTATGACGTTATGTTCAGCATTTGTTACTATTGTTACTGAAAGAATACCATGTTTTTAGATATCTTTTATTACCAAAATTAACCTAATCATGAGAATATGTGGAAATATTTGATTCCATTATAGCTTGATCTCAACCATTGTAGTTTATGCTTATCTACCTAGGGATCATTATCAAGGTTCCGAAAATCGGTATCGGAATTGGGATCGGCCGTCCGAAAAAACGATACGTATCGGCCGCCTGTATCGGATCGGACTATTTTAATTAAATAAAATTCTAAATATTATTTAAAAATATTGAGAAGTTTATAAAAATTTAGAAAGAATTATAAAAAAATAAGAAATAATAATTATTCACATATAAAGTCCAAAAAGTAAAAATCTATCTTCCTCTCTCTCTTCTTTTCTATCTATTTAACTGTTAATTTGAGGTATCCCACTCTTTCCCTCACTTTTTTTTTTTATTTTTCCCTCTTTCCCTCACTCTCTCTTCCTCTTTCCCTCTCTCTCCCTCTCTCTTTCTGTAGCTGCTGGCTGCTACTGTCAGCAGTAGCAGTTGTCAGCTGCTGGAGGGTCAAATATCGGTCAAAATTGGGAACTATGATCATTATCCTCCACCAGTAAGAGGTTGGCTGGAGCATCACTCAAATATGAGGACACTCTCAATTAAATGGATGAGTTATCATGATTGACTGTCAACCTCATTTTATTCATTTAGAAATTATTGCCAAATTTTTGAGAAGATAATTAACACGACAGGAGAAGCACTTTTGTTATGAAATCTATAGGCAAGTTTGAGGGTAGGGTTATCTACCTCACCTGTCTTAGCCTTGGCTAAGTAATCAAATTGGAAAAATCTTAAGTTTTAAATAGCAAAGAGTCTAGATAAAGGAGAGATGATAGTTTTTTTTAAAATGTTTCTTTAAAGCAAGGATTCTTTTTCTTATTTAGGGACAAATAAGCCAAAGAAATCAATTGGATATAATCCATGAGTGAATCCTACCTCTATTGAACTGTGACTATTGCTTGTCTATCCATCATTGGTTTGCCTAATTCCCTCCATGCGAGTATGTATGTACTTGAATAGGCATGTCATAATGTGTTGTTGATTTGTTGTAATATGCTTATTTGTTTGTATAACTTCACATAGTCCAGGCATTGGAGTTCATTAGTATGTTAATAGATATGTCAGTCATTGGAGTTCTAATGAGTATGTTAATGGGTATGTCTGGTACAGTAAATACTATAAAATGACTTAATAAATACAATAACAAGGAGAGTCAATCCAAGGAGGGAACTAGAAAATATTATAGCAAAGCTTGTTTATGAAATTGTGGCACTTGTTTGGTTAGTTCTATATCAATTGCTGTATCTATGTTGCAACCTACCCCCTGCTTGGTTTTGTTGCTAATCAAGTTCTGCTGACCTTCCAGTATTGCTGGTCTGCAGATGGCATCTCCTGCATCTGATTCTGCCAGTTTAATATAGGTAAGTCATTAGCCCTTGTATCTATGCTTATGTATGTTTGCAAGTGGTATCATGAACTTTTTAATTTCTGACCTGCTTAACTCTACATTTTTTTATATGTTAGATAATACTTGTGGTCGATTAGTTTCATATTCTCGCACACCTGCTTCCTCTCTATTAATTTCTTTTTACCCATTTATGAAACAGATATCTGTTACTACATGCTGACTTGTTACTTGGTGTTTTGTCCAAGTCCTACTATGGTCTTTTGTCTTGCCATGCAACATGTTGCCTAATTTGCATTTGCAAGTGAAAGAGAAACCATGTTTGCTTTACAATGCTGAGAATGATTTAACTATTTTCACTTAATAACTGTTGTTCAGGACATTATGAAAGTAAGTATTTGTCTTTCCTAGTGGGTCCTCTACCAATTAAATACTTAGAGAAGCGTAAAAATAAATGACTGAAGTTCTTTGCATGCTTTAACAACTGAAATTTTCTCCCTGTTTTAACAACTGGAGAAAACACTTCAACATGAAATTTTATTTTTGTTTTTGGTTTAAAATTAAAGTTTTCATGACTTGGTTCTGTTTCAGCAAATGCTTATTGTATCCATTGCCTGCTGAGTAGTTTTGTTATCATTTCCTTTATGAAGTCTAATCTACTGCTGCATGCAGAAGTGAGCTCTTTCCATTCATATTTGTTCAGTTGTCACTATTCCACATTTCCACTGACTATCTTCATCTTGCAGTAGGAAATTTTTCCCCAAATGGTTCAGCAGATGGTGGATAAGTTCAGTCAATACAAACTGGTTAGTGGTGGAAGTACCATGCCTGCAGGTGACAAGCAACAGCCATTCTCATCAAAGAAAGTGGCTCTAAGGGAGTTGCCAAATGAATCCAGAAACATCATCCCGAATCCACCAGGAGCTTCTTCACTTCCTAAAGATAAAGGAGTCAGCCCAGATTCCATTAAGATACTTGGGACCAAAAGGCTGCAACATGATGGTCCCTCGAGTCCTTCCAATATTCAGCCCCCAGGCTCAGGCAATACTGGTACAAATGGACATCTTGTCTATGTGCGTAGGAAACTCGAAAATGACCAAGGTAAGATAACCACTTGTCTGAACATGGAGAGCACAGATTCACCAGAATCAAGAAGAGGTGTCAAAGAGGAAATAAAGGAACAAAATGTACAGCAGGATCAGATGAACGAGCCTAAAGACACTCCTCCTTTATATGTATCTCCCACAGTTGCTTCTCCTGCTGCATCGTCCGGAGAACCATTAGCTCCCCACTCTCTCGGAAAGCCAGTCACTGGGTTTGGAGTGCCTGAGGCACATGACTCAATGGTTGCTACTGAGGCTTCCCTTCTAGCTGATCCTCAGAGACCAGGCAATCAAGATTGGAAAGAAAGATTTGTTCGGTTGCAGATGTTCTTGAAGAGCTGCGATCAGTCAAGCCAGGAGGACTATATCCAAAGTAGGCCACCTTTTGAAGTTTCATGATTTATGGATCAGCATCACATATATTCCACCTCACATATTTTATATATTTTGAATTGCTATTTAGTGCTTCGCTCTTTATCTGCGGTTGGTCGAAGCAAGCATGCTGTTGACTTGGAGAAAAGAGCGATACATTTATTACTGGAGGAAGGTAATCCAGACTAGGCTTCACTTTCCTTTTCTGTTCTCCATTGGTGATTTGCTTTCATATAAATTGATTGTTTCCTTGACACAGGGGAAAGGATTCTTAAACAGGCACTCTTACAAATTTTTTTAGCCTCTAGAACAATCATCATGTAATATGCAATTCTCATTTTCTTTTGATTAACATTTAATACCTCTTTTTGCAGGGAAGGAGTTGCATCGTATGAAAGTTCTGAATGTTTTAGGAAAAGCTTCAGCAAATGATTATTCATCTGTATCGACTCAGACCCCTTCTTCTCTACAGACACAGTTCCAGCGATGAGAAGACCGTATCATGATCAGGCTGATAGTTTACTAGTGAAGTACTGAACAAGAGGATTTGATTGCTTAGTATGAGACGTCTCCATCTCTTGAATTCCTTTCCATGGTGTGGGATCAAATGTTCTGCAAGCATCCGCTAGGGAAGTTTAGACTCTTGTACTATTATTAACTTCTGTAGCTTTAATTAATCCAATCCAAGTCATGTTGAAGAGTTGTAAGCAGTTGTGCAACTGTAGACTATCAATTAGTTTATGTGATATCCAATGTTGCTATTGCTCAGTCTTGCTGATTCGCAGCTTAGCTTTTGTTGTTAGATTTCTTGTTCTTCTCGCTGCACAGTTGAGTTCTGATAAGTGTTGCAGCTGATTGAATCAAACTTGAGCCTTCCAGCCAAATTCAGGTCGGAAGACTTTGAATGTGACCGATTTCAAGAAGAGGCAGTTTCTTTCGTAATGCTATTTTAGCACGAGACGGGGAGTTTATCATGCAACTACATGGAGTTGAAGAAGAGGCAGGCTATGGGGGAGGAATAAGGCCAGTCACAAAGAGTTAGCATCGGTGTCATGAAGGGGGAAGGTGGTGGGAGAAAAAGAGAATAGTAGAGGTATTAGTGGAGGTTGTGTCATGAAGCGGAAAGGTGGTGAGAGGAAGGGAAGTAGAGGTATTAGTGGAAGGTGGTGTCACGATGGGGGAAGGTGGTGGGAGAAAGATAATAGTAGAAGTATTAGTGGAGGTATTTGTCACGACTCTGACCGCCTGTGTACTCTAATAATGTCACGACCCAAATTTAGAAACATGAACGTCCATGTACCCTAATAAAATTGATATATGTAAAGTTCTTGTATCAGTGGAGAAATTCTTCTTGTTGATGTTTTAGCTTTGTTGTAAAGAAAAAATTTGTACCGATTATTTTTGGATGATGTGGTTTTCAATCCTAGTATGTTCCAATGATAGAACATAAGAAACAATGCAGGTTGTTTGCAGGTTTCCAGACAAATGCGTCAGTTGGAAAATTCCATTACTTAATGCACCACCACGTTAGTCTAGTGCCTTGAACCTCCCTTGCCTGAAGAAGACACCATAGAAGTTCTACTGGATGGATACAGAACAAATATATTCTAGAATCCCCAGAAATCCAAGTCATGAAGATGGATGAGGAACATATTTGCATAGCATATTGGTTAAGTTATAAATAAACAAGCAAAAAGCATGACAACTCCCCTCTCGGAAAAGGAAACAGAGATCTGTTCCCATGAAGACTTTGCTGATCAGCAGAATTAGGACAAGGTAAACTCATACGCATCATATATTCGTTTAACAATATGTGTTTGTTCAAGTAGAAGATATTTCTACAAATAAAAAGTAACTTCTTCTGAGAGATGCTATCAGCTCAAACTCACTCACACAAGCTTGCGCTTCAGAAAGAATGAATAAATTAGTAAAAAGAGAAAAGATAATTTTTCCCATCAGTCCCAACATTATTTGTTCATGTAGCAGAGCTGAATGTAGGGATTGTCAAAATTTAAATACTTGGACCAGTATGTCTTGTACCTTGCAATAGCAAGATCTAACCATGGCTTGTAATTTCCATTATAGTGAATCACTGCCGCATTCTCAATCTCAGTAAGGTCTAAAGCTGGATCATAGCCAAGTCCCAGCACATGCCAACTGCGATGGAGTGGATATGTCAAGTTGTAAAAAGTGATCAACCCTGGAGGTAGTGTCCCGAGCTTCCAGAGCTTGCGGTCCTCATTCTGAATAGAGAAGAACTCAGTTAGAAAATAAAGTACACAAAATCAATAACTTATATCAAGTCTGGAAAAATCATGTTATTTCCCTAATATTTAATCCCAGGATTGATGATGAAGTATATATCAAACTTTAAAGCATAATATGCCAAATGTGTTTCAATATCAAATTTGTGAAAGAAGGAATAATAAAAACCATATACAACTCTTCTCGTGTATCAATTTCTTCATGAAGCATGCCAACTAAAGAGAACTTCAAAGGAAAACGAAGGGGATGATATGTATGTGTATATATTCTTTTCTGAAGAAAAGGATGAAACTCAGAAATTCACAACATACACATTCACATGTTATCTTTTCCTTTACTTACTAAAGGTCTGAAATCAAATGTAATTCATGAAAGTTCAAAACTAGGCAAAAATAGAGTTTAAGATTAAAAACTTGCTGATGTGATATTGATGAAGTGGCATCAAGAATCTGCTGAACCATGAATCTATTAACATATTTCGAATAAATTGGAAAATCTAACTGCAACCATAAAGGGCACTCCATCTATTATAATAACCAGATTTTTTTAAAGACCACGTGCACCTCCTTCCCTCTCCCTCGCCGTTATATGACGAGAGGAGTGGCCGTAATTTCCTTGGCTGAAACAGTCAGTTTCTGAATCGATATCAAACTCTAAAACTTCCTTCTATAAAAGCCCTACCCAGTCCTAACCCTTGCATTTTACACTGCCAAAATCTCTCTCTCTATCCTGTTGTACTTCTTCTTCCTCCCTCGTCGGAGGACCGGAGCTTTGCCAGAGTAATCAGAACTTACCCCACGATCAACCTGTGAGTCCTCTCCCATCCCATGTAATTAATTTCAATTTAATAGGGTAGATCTGTGTACCTTTAATTCTGCACCTTGGGAGAACATAAGCCATTTCACTGTACATACAGACTAAAACTGAGATAAACAAAAAGGATTACAAGTGTAACTGGTGAGACAATTTATGCAGTGTTAGTTTAGCATGCAATGAAGACGAAAATACGACATAGTACACTTATTATTAATGAAAAAGAGAAGCCAATAAGAAGTAATATAAACTGTTATTTTTCTTACCAAGTCTTGCCAATAATGATATATTCCTGTTATATTTCGCTTCTTCCATTCCCTCAAATCAAAGATATTCATTCCAAAAGCCCATCCACAAGCCCGTGGATCAAAATTTTCAGAGATCTTGGAGTTTGAGAAGTTAAGATATGTGTCATACCGATGGAAGCTTTCCTTACAGGTTTCAACTGCGCCATTCACCATTCCTTTCAGATCTACAGACCAAAGTGGAGTCAAGTCCTTTTGAATAACAATATCATCGTCAAGAAAAAGTATCTTGTCTAGCTTTGGATAAACTTCTGGCATGTAGAACCTTAGATGGTTAAGCATAGACAAGTACTTGGGGTTCCTATATTTGAGATTTTCATTCCCAACAGAAAGAGATGATGGATGATTTGCTTTAAAGTAATATTCCTTGATCCTGGCAGATTCGAGTTGACGTAGGACTGAACAGTAAGAAGAATTAAGCCACTTGAATTCATCAATGTTCTCCACATGGATAGTTGCAGGTCGAGGAGGATGGATGATGAACCACATTGTCATAGCCGGAAAGTTCAGTTTGTCTGTGACTATATGGAATACATGTTTCTCTGGTTCCTTTGCATGCCGTACAGTCGAATTAACAACCACAGATGTTGCAATTACATTATCAGAGAATATAGCATAATGATAGAGGGATGGATCCTCAAGTTTAGCTTGATGTGCTACTACTTTGTTAGAATAGTTATGCAGGAAATAATCAGTTGTCAGCTGCAAAGGTAGGCAGTGTAGGGGTTTAGGTACTGTCTTTGCAGCATGCTGGACTAGAAATGTATTCTGTTTCTTCACAGTGTTAATATTTTCTTCTGTAGATTGGAGCATAACCCTCAACTTTCTTGCCGTTAATTCATCGTCATGTAGCACATCTTTAGCTGTGGATAAGGCACTGCCCATTGCTTTTGCTTGTTCAAGAGCACTGAATAACAGGACGAATCAATTTTAGCATAATAAATGAGGATTACCCAATTAGCAAGATATTCAAAAGCACAGGGAAAATTACCTCTCATGCAGGTCATTATCAGAATTTGCATCTCCAATAGCATCTTGGCTTTGTTTTACACACTTAATCAGGGAATAGTAGAGATCAAATTCCTTCTTGGAATGAGCTATGCTAGCATACACCTTGGCCATTATAATCTGATCCTTCATTAGCTTCAAAGTAGAGTCCGAGTGAGGATTGTGATATTCCCTCCTCCATATACTATACCTATCTTTGACAGTGTTAACAAACTGCATTGTACGTTCAATGGCTTCTTTTCTCATCCGACGTTCAGTTTCTTTACTCATGTTAACTAACTCAGCAGCTCTCTGTTTCCTCCTTATCTGTCGCAAATACTGCAGGAAAGGGAAAACCAGAGGCCAGGTTTTGAAACTTTTCTAAACATACTTACAAGGAAATGAGTCAAATCTTATTATTTGACTGAACTAATTTTTAAAAAAATACATAACTTGTGAATTTCAAAACAAGCAAAAAATCAGGCATGCACTGGATTTTACTTGCATTACTTTCCTATTTCTTCTATTCTTAACTGTTAACTTATTAGATATATGGCATCTGTAAGATACATAAGTAGTCATACAAATAGATACTGATAATAATGAAATATATAATGTGGAATTGAACTACATTACTAGTAGAGATATAATTTCTAGGTGATATTGTGCAAGTACGTCACTCTAAATTTCCAGATAGTTTACAATTGTCTATTACTTGCCCGAGTCAAGTACAGAAGAGAAAGTTAACTGTCACAAGTTCTCCAACCTTGTCATAAAAAACTGAAAAAAGAAAACAAAAACTAAGTGATGACCTGTCGCTTAAGCTTCACAGGATCATGCCTGTTGATTTCATAGTTTTGATGACTAGAAGATCGAGCAATGTCTTGTGATCCACTTAAACCACTGTATTGTGCTCCATTCTCATGCAGTTGACTTGAAGCTTTTTCCTGCTGGCATAGATAAAGAAATGAACATGTTGCAATCTTATAATATAAGAAACTAAATCATTACAAAGGAAAAGCAACTAAACAACCTTGCTGTTAAACATGGTTATCTTAACTCAAACGCAATAGAAAAACTTTACTTTCTCTTGACATTTAACATTACCAGTTCCACAGAGTGCATAGTTGGATAACACTTAAAACTTGACAATTTTCAGCACTTTGCAACATATGTCTCTCATTCTAGAGCAGATTACTTTAGGCATCTTTTGTCCTATATGAATGGCCAGTAGGCTGGTATATACCTTTTTGTGTATTTTTAAGCTCGTGATAATAAGGTTCACCCTAAGGTCTCACTTAGAGAAAGAGTAAACTTCATAAATTGGTTCATCATTCAGCCCCACAGTATGGGAGAAAGAACACTTGACATAAAATATACTACATAGTTCCCAAGGACCTCTTCATCAAATATGATTCTTATGCATTTCAATTGAATTTTGTAAAGAAAAACAAAAAAATAATCAAACTTACCGGTATAAACTGTGGTAATACATATTTTAAATCGGCAGGGTTCACCCACACCCATGAAGAAGACAGTTTCCTTGAGTTGATTGTGAAGATTCGTACATCACCATTAGGAGCTGTGTAAGTAGCAGTTATATCAACTCCCTGAAAAATGTTTCAACAGGATAAATATTATGAGATGGTTTCTTGTAAACAATCTCTTGGCTACCTCATCAGTTTGATGAAAGTTAGGATGTCTACTTGACTGCTTGCCCTATTACAGAATTCTGTGCAATGACTACCAATCAAGATAAACATGACGTACAGACCTTTTACACATTTCCTTCATTCAAAACTGATGACTTATTTGAAAATTTTGATTGTCCAATGAGCTTTATTGTAAGGGTAAGTTGTAAAATGATAGAATCTAATCAATAGGGTTCAAAGCACAAAACTAACAATAAACTTGCTAGCGAAGTGAAAAAACATGGTATCTTATTACTGATGGTTCACATCATACTGAGGTGAGGTAGAGTTAACCTCACTTTACATCAGAAATGTACTTTTAAAAAGAAATTTCATAGTATTATCTACTGAAATAATGATTATAACCAAGATGTCACCAAGATCTGATTAAAAAATTAAAATTCAGGAACCGGTCAGCGTTTATATTCAAAATCAAAGCTACTGAATGATCCAGTTGCCTATGTTTTATTTCTTAAATGGTAAAGAAGACTGAATGGAGAAAAATATATTTCTGCAAATAAAAAAAAGCAATTATAACCTGTTCCTTATCGCAGTTCCGACATACTTGTGGACGCCCATATATCTTAACGTCTCTCAGGCTGGAAAAGACATCGGGGAAATTCACTTAAACTAAGCTAAGATTCAGATTGTACAAAGAAATGATTTTCACCATAAAAAACCAGCATGGACAAACCCTCAACCTCTTAGAGAATTAAGTTTCAATAAAGTAATTTAAAAACATCTTTTAAAGCATAAGGCAGAAGCAACCGTGTCACTAGTTCTCTATTGGTAGCTGGACTATTTGCAGGTTGTAATCAGCAGAGAAACGTAGTCAATATGGAATCAAAACTGTATAGATGTTAAAGAAACCATAACGTACATTTTGATATAGGCATGTTATGCAAGATGTACAAAAGAAAGACGCTACAAGCCTACAACATGAATTATAACAAAGACCAATAGCATAGTAAATATGAAATATCCTGTGACTATCAAGTGCATCCCCATAAGCACAGAATTACTTTCCACTGGCATGACTTATGTTGGCCAATGGCTTGCATAGTTCGTGTTTTTGTCACATGCTATGCAAAAAAGAAACAAGTAAATGTGTTCTTTGAATGCTTATTTCTAAGGAAATCAACATAAAGCCATAAACAGAAATACAATTTATCTAATAAAAATAGACTAATAAAGCTACAAACTGTAGCTACTAACACAATCCATAAATCGGCTAATTGATTCTTTAAAAACAATGAAATCAGCAAAAGAAAATTTACGAGCGTCTTACATTTTGGTAATAGGGGTGCTCCTGAGAAATAAAATATCTGATACCCCCGACCTGACTGCGGAGATAAGGATCAAAGCCTGCATAACCATTGGATAAGTATGAAACAGAGAGGACATATATCTAGAGACACTAAGCTGTTACTAAGTCCAGAGAACATAAACAGACAACCTGCCTGCAGCTAGATTGAAGCGATTCATCTCTAATATTTGCATCAAAGTTTCATATAAAGAGGATCTAAAAACACAAGTTCCATTTTGTGATCTAACTTACAAATAGTGGGCAAACCCTAGAACTAGAAGCTAAAATAAACAAAATCTACGGCATTCCCACTTGCTATACTGGTGCCGCATTAATCAAATGAGCAGAGAATAAATAGCCACAATTGAAGCATAATTAGAAGCGAGGAAGCTCTTTACCGAACAGGAGAAGAGGAGCAGCAGAGATCGGCGGGTAGAGAAGTAACCGGAAGAGAACGCCATTTCCGAAGCGAAGTAAAGATCAAAGCAAGAAAGAGAGAAAAATATACATAGAGAGAGAAGAAGAGGAGTAGAGAGAGAGAGAGAGTGGAAGAGATCGCGGGAGTGGTTGTTTCCCGTTTCGATTTCACACAATCTCGAGCCGATGAGAGCGGAAGGCGTTGAAACAGAAAAAGTGAGGGGTGCAGGTATCACAACTATTGGAGAAGAAAAATTAGTTTTTGACCAATCTGAACTGGTTATTTATTTTTATTTTTATTTATCAAAATAGACTGCTCCATAAATTTATTATTAAATATAATTTAATTTACTGTAGCTTTAATCTAAAAAATTAAATTAAAAACATTTATATATATAAAACGTTGAAATATTTAACGTTTTTATTGGGACTCTTGTGAATTAGATCTTAAGTGATAATAAGTAGGAACCGTCATCCTTATTGTTGTCTTATTCTCACATCAGCGTTATTGGTGCACGCCAGAAAAGCAAGTGGCACCTTCTTGAATTAAAAAAAATCCCGTCTATTAGTTTCATAAGGCACTTCCTAAATCCTAAACCCATAGAATGATTACCAGTTCCCACCACCCAAATCCTTACATGTGCCCAGTCCTTATCTGGATTCTAAAAATTTACGACTGTTCGCTTGGGATTGATACTTGTTAGAATTTTCTATTAGAGAGCCACTCTGATTGAAACTATGGAATTTAGTTCATTTGGAATTCTATTCCTCCAAGTCTATTGTTTGTGATAACTAAGTGATGAGATTTTAAGTAATTTTGGATCTGAATGATGACTAGAGATCATATCTGGATGAAATTTATTTACCACTTTTTTTTTTTTTTAATCTCAAAACTAACTCTTATATTTTTGTTACATTCTTGTTGAAGCCCGCAGATAGAATAGGAAAAAAGAAAAGAAAATATCGTTTGAATAAGATTAGATAAATTTTCTTTCAACTGTATTATTTCCCAAACAATGGAATTTATTTCCAAATAAAATCAATTAAATTCTGTCTTAATGAAATCAATTAAAAAGTGTGGTTTGGACTTCTCGAAATCCATTTCCTGAAATGATTGGGGCCAATTGTCTAATTTATATATTGAGAAGGATAGTCCCTCGTGATATATCGAAAGCAAAACACTGAAACATGGCCTTAAATTAGGATTAATGAACTGCCTCTAAACAGAGTTAAATTTTGAGTTTGATGAATAAATATACCATAAAGGTACATGGAAGAAAAAAGCTACTGGAGTTTGCCTGGTTTAAAGTAGTGCAGCTTGATTTGATTAGTTAAGTCATTACAGTACAACATTGCAAATAATAACACCTTCTTGCCATTCTAGATTATATTTATAATAAACAATACAACTGAACCATGAGAGCAACAATGGCTGCAACTGCAACAACAAATTTTGTTCTGATTTACAAGTATAATTGATCAAATAAAATTCCATCATCATCATCATCTTACCCTGAGAGGAGATTGTCGATCTGCAGGTGTCTGACCATGGTTAGCAGTTCTTGAGGATGCATCTTTAGGATCCCTTGACTTACTTTGCATGGCTTCAATCTGCTCAAGTGTTTCCACAACTTCTTTCATAGATGGCCGGCTCTTGGGGTCACCAGCTAGACAACTTAGGGTAAGCTGCGCAGCACGAACAACTCCTTTCGAGTGGTACTGCCCCTCGAGCCGTGAGTCCATTAATCGAGACAATTTTCTCCGGTCATTTAAATAGGGTTTTGCCCAATCTACCAGGTTGTGTTCTCCACTTGGACGCTTTGGGTCTAATGTTCGCAGGCCAGTGAGCATCTCCAGCAACACTACTCCAAATCCATACACATCACTCTTCACATATAAATGGCCTAATTGATTCAAGGCACCTCTATTAGCATACATTAAGCTAAAAGACTTCTGAAGAGAAATAAATATAGAACTGCAATCCAAGAATCGCATGTGCTTTATCTTAGATCTAAAGGGAAGCCACCAAACTTGTATGATACAAGAGATCCTGAAGGCTACAAGGATTTAAAAGATTTTCTTCTGGGTCAGGTGATAAAAGGAAATAGGCAAATTGAGTATTGAGCAAAGAGCAACAGTAATTGCAGTGTGGACTAGCTAATGTTCCATTATACTACTGGATTGCATTAAAAGCAGTGTGAAGAGTTAAAATGATACATACCAGTGGCTACATACTCTGGAGCTGCATACCCATATGTGCCCATGACTCGTGTCGTGACATGCGAGTTTCCACCAGTTGGCCCATGCTTTGCCAGCCCAAAATCTGAGAGTTTTGCATTGTAGTTCTACACAAGAAATCAATGTGGCAAGATTAGGCCATAGTCACCTAAAGAAGATTGTAAACTTCAAATCTGGGGTGAAAATCATTCTGATAGAGAACCAATCCAGGCAAATGCATCTTTATCCTTCGTTCTTTCCCAAATTTCAACATGGGTAAGCTTTAATATAGATGAAGCATTTAATCTAATAAGTGTAACCAGATGACACCATATCACAATCTAGATTCAAATCAAGAATCAAAATGGATAAGGCAGATCTATATTTACATATAGCTAAAATTGAATATGATTGCCAGGTCACATGGGCAAAATCCACCCCATTTCCAACAATAGGTATAAAATAAATAAACTTACAGAATCTAGGAGGATGTTGGAAGCCTTAAAATCTCGATAAATAACTTGTTTATCTGCTGCATGCAGGAATGCAAGGCCTCGAGCTGCACCTATGGCTATCTTCAGCCTTAGTGTCCATGACGGTGGCTCAAAAGCTGCTCCTTCTGCCCAACAAGAAGTATGCTAATTATTATAGTAAAAAAATGCAACCAATTAAGTAATAGATGCCACAATTCCCAAATATCACAAGTATGAGAAGTAGGTTGCAGGCCACACAAGAATAAGGTTATTTCTAAATTCAGTTATTAACCAACAAAGGAAGTCATATTTCTTTTAAACTGGAAAAAAATGTAGGACAGAACAAAAGAGCATTGAGCTATGTAATGAGAAAGTAAAGGCTAACCCTGAATTTTGCGTCCAAATGACAACAGGATCCTTAGTGTAGTATAATTTAGTGAGAGTCTTAATAGGGATTGACATTCTACCATCCAGGATTGATGCATGCAGGCAACCATCATTGACTCTCAGTTGTTCAGCCCATTGAACAATGAGAAATCATAGTGATAGATGTTTCCGGTAAAGTAGAATCTTAAGTAATTTCTGCAGTGATATATGTAACTTTTTTAGCAAAGATATGTGAATTCTGAAAAACTTACTTCTAAATAGGTGGTTCTCTAAGCTCCCTCTGGCCATGAATTCATACACAAGAAGAAGCTCCTTATCTTCCCAGCAATAGCCTAAGAGCTTGACGAGGTTTGGATGCGAAAGCCTCCCCAAAAAATTTACTTCAGACTGCAACAGAGTAGCAAGAAAAATAAGTTTATATGTGTTTTACCATTTTGGGTGGCCTCTTTAAATTAAATAAAAAAAAGAAAACAAAATGTTACGAACTAGATCTAGAAAGATCTAGAAGTAATAAAATTATAATATTTTTATGAGTTGTAGCCTCATGAGTTAGAGTTTTAGTGGCTTTGGTCTCACGTAATTAAAGGTTAGGGTGAAAAATTAAAAATGAAACAGTGAAGAAATGTCAAAACAGGATAAAATTAAAAATATCCGATGTTGCGACAGTCGTCAGAGGGTGGCGGACGGTCAAGGATGATGGTGGACCATACAGTAGCATGGCTCGTAATGAAAAATTGTGGCTAGGGTTTACAAGCTCGAAATAGTTCTATATTTAAGATCTACACTTACGAAGATAAATATGATTTAACGATTAAGATAAAACGATAAATTTGACAATAATAAATTAGCTAAACTTAATAATTTCCTAATGCTTAATTGCTTGGATGATTAAACAAAGCAGTCCAACCCTTATATATATAGAGAGATCAAGTGAGTCCTACTTAGGAGTGAAAATGGATTGGATACGAATCGGATAGTGCTCAACCTATATCCGGATCCATATTTTTAGTCCGGATACGGATTCAGATACGGATATTGGACGGATAGCAAAATTTAAAACCATATCCTAACTAAACGGATACGGATAATTTTCGGATAAAGGATCGGATCTTAAACGGATATTGATTGAATTTAAAATAATTATAATATTTTATTTATATATAATTAACACAAAATTATTAAGAGTTTTATGATAAATAAATTTTTTGTATGTCCAATTTATAAAATTAGAGAAATTAATCTCTATAAATAATATATAATGTATTATTAGTAATAATATTAATATTTACTATTTAAATAAGCAAACTAAAAATTATAAATCATTTAAAAAAATATGCGGATAAACGAATATCCGATATCCGTATCCGAATTCGAAAAATATATCCGACCCGTATCTGAATTCGTATCCGAATTTTTTTCAAAAATTCTATCCGTATCCGAATCGGATAGAAATTTTTTATCCAAATCCAATCCGAATCGGGTCGGATAGCGGGTCGGATCGGAGTTAATCCGACCCGTTTTTACCCCTAGTCCTACTAGAATTAGCCCTAAAGACTTACATAAGTCGAATTAGGATTTGCCTTAAAAACTTAACTTAATTGAACTTGTCATAAAGACTTACTTGAGTTAACTAAACTTATCTTAAAGACTTACTTGAATTAATTAGATTTGCTTTATAGGCTTACATGACTTTCATTAAAAGCTTACATAAGCATCAATTAATTAAAAAATAAATATACTCAATCTATCCAGCCCAATGTCCTTATGATATGATATGATTCGACCTGATCCGAATCACATCCCAAAGAAAAAAAAGAGCACAAAAATAATATCCGGAGTTACTTGTGACCTTTTCCCCACTTAGTCACAAAATGCTAAGGATAATAATGCTACAACAATAAATGAGTGCTAAACAAATTGATAACTAACTTTCGCCGGATGATAAATGAACTTAAAATTATTAGATGAATACAATTGCAGCAGTTAAAGCACCAAAAAGCATAAGCAAGCTGTGAGCAAAGAAATAACAGGATTTCAATTGACAGATACCGCAATCTCATACAGAACAGCATATAAGAGCTTTTAAAATGTGCTTCCTGAGTTCAGTCTATTGGAAGAAAGCATAACTATGGAAATGAACAACTCACCCAGTCCTCAAGCCAAACCAAAACAACATTTCATGAAAT
This sequence comes from Typha latifolia, assembly GCF_019914945.1. Classification (NCBI taxonomy): domain Eukaryota; kingdom Viridiplantae; phylum Streptophyta; class Magnoliopsida; order Poales; family Typhaceae; genus Typha; species Typha latifolia. The sequence goes on along the minus strand of NC_133086.1, from coordinate 5,177,300 downwards.
CATGTCTTGAGATATAAATAATAGTTCACAAAAAGAATGAAATCAATGAAAGAAAAAGCACAAGAGTACAAAGCAGCAAAAATAGGGAATGGGAGATCTCCCTGTCAAACTCAAATAGCATGAAGTAACTACCTGCCATTCCTCCAACCCTTGCACGCTCTCAGGGTTTAGTTTCTTTACAGCAACCACCATTCCGAATCCACTCTTCGTCGGATTCAATGTCTTCTCGTCAACCCATCCCTTATACACTTTTCCAAATCCTCCCTCACCAAGGATTGTGTCAGGCCTGAAGTTCCTCGTCGCACTCCTTAATTCAGCAAAAGTAAAGATCCTCAGATTCGGCAGCTCAAGTATTCGGCCCTCAGGAAATGCCTCGTCCATGCTTAAGCTGCTTCCGATGGACTTGGATTGACCAAAGGTGTTACTGCTGAAATTCGACAGAATTGTAGTGGTGGTGGTTCTGCTACTAGTCTTCGATGTCGAGGGCCCTGTAGTTAAAACAAAAAATGGGATGACGAAGACAGAGAGAGGTCAGCCGTGGTGGGTATAGATTTAAATTGTTGAAAACAAGGAGGAATTTAGTAAAAATTGAACGCAAAAATCAAATTTTACTACAAGATTTCTGAGACCCGCTTCAGGCTAAGAGATATTGAACCTCTATAACTTTGCTTTAATGAAACATTAAGAGTTAATGATCTCTCTCAGATGTAAAATTTAAATAAAGACCCAAAATTGTCCTTATTACTTAAGATATAGAAAAAGTCCAGAACTCAGAAGAGAAAATTTGTTCCCTTTAGTCCAAAATTAGCACACAGATCAGCTAGAGAATGACACCATGAGAAAACCCTACATAATAAGAGAAAATCCAATATTTCCACCAAAAAATTTGCCTCTTTTATTTAATTTTGTTACCTGGACTACGTGATCTTGTCTTCGCAGAACTATGGGACTTCGCAAGAGCTGTGCAGCAATTCCCCATAACCCCCCAGGCCCCAACCTCTCTCTCTCTCTCTCTCTCTCTCTAGAAGTTTTAAAGGAAATTGCAGAGAAGGGAAATGGTGAGGAAAGAGAGAGGAAGGAAGAAGGGAAGGAAGGGGGAAACCAAGGAGAGTTGATTTTAATACGCCTATGGCCCAAATAATACTCTCCAATACTTCATCCCAACTTCGTCCCAGCTTATTCCCCCCATGGCTTTCAAGCTAGTCAACCAGTCAAGAAAGTCTAATCCATCGTTCTCTTTTTTTTTTTCTTCTTCTGATGAGGTCACTAGGCCACTGCATCGTTGGATCGAGGTACAGTGATCAATCTTAGATGGATTTTGGCATGACGTGGCCCGAGGGGTTTATACAAGGATGAGCTGAAATAGCTAGAACAGCATGTTTCAATGAAACAGCTGTTGCGCCCAGCCATGTTAGCAAAGAAGTGGTTTGATTTGGTACCTTTGATAATAAATCCCGCCGTCGCTGTCAGTTTAACTGAGGGTTTGCATTATTCTATCCTAATTAATACTCACGAAATAAGAAAAGATAATTTTCGAATAGGATTATTATATTTGGTCAATCTTATGCAGACTTGTCTTAATCATATTTTACATGTGATTAAGAACACATATTACATTTTGGTTCCCATATATGTGACTTGGACAATAGAAGAAAGTTCTAGAAGATAAACAATGTATTGTAATATTGAATGGATCTCCTTCAATCCATGCAAATACGAAGAAAGATTTCAGCAAAAATCATGAAGGAAGTTTGGGACTAAATCAGAAGATGAAAGAAAGAACTCACTCCACTGACCCAAAACAGGCAGAACGAATCAAAAGGAAGGTGCAGTAGATTGGACATGGTGAACAAATATTCGTGCTCCCTTGACACCATGCTGTTACATGTGACAATTCAGATTGTGCTTCATCTGGAGAAATAATTTCACTATCAATCAATCTGTACAAAAATTCCTTGCCGATATACAACACAACGCTGTAGTTAAAAAACTATTGCAACACCTACTCTATGTTCCTAGTCAGCTTGCAAGTCTTTTTGCCGATGGTTGACAATCCAACGACAAATAAATATCCTTTCACAACTGCAATGCTAAATCTGGCTGATGTTCAGCCAGCACACTCGAAGTTGACTGCCGTGGTGATCGTGATACAGCATTGAGATCAGCAGCATTAGGACCAGCATCAGAATACTGTGGGTGAACAGGCCGTAGCCCTTGTTGATCATGGCCACCATTAAGAAGCGATCTACCAGAATTTGATAATGATGCTGGATCACCTGCAAATTTTGCTTGCTCCCTGACCGATTGGCTAACATGGTAAGTGTGATTGTGGTTGCTCCTTGAAACCATGTCCAATGCCTGGCCATGGGTCATAGACTCTGAACAGAAGCTTCCAAGTGGCGCAGGGGATCCAACTGCTTTCCCAATCTGGGAAGCCATAGAGAAACCCAGTGCAGTCTTGCATCCATTCACTGGATTTTGGTGGATATGGAACAGAGACTTTTGTTGAACACCCTGTTCACCAGTAGCCCCACCACTCTGTGGTATTGATTTGCTTTCATGTTTCGCTGATGCAGCCACAGGGTCGAATCTCATGGAATCAGTAGACCACTTTGAAACAGATGCCAATGGAAGGTTCGGAAGTTCTGCAGTAGCATGACCTTCGACAGCCAAGCTATTCAATGATGGTTCTTCTATTGACACTGCTATGTTGCATGATGGTGTTGCTGAAATCTTTGGCTGGAAAGAAGAATGGGGAGGAGATGCAGTGAGTAGGGAAGGCTGCAAATGCTGTGGTGCTTCACCGTCTCCCACCCATCCGCAGCCGAACTTTGAGCCAGGAGGAAGGACTCCTCCAATCCGTTTGGCAGCAATTGCCCACCCAATGGGCCCAAGTTTTGCAGCAAATCGAGCCAAGCTGCGAGCATATGCATGCTGCATGTGAAGCCCAACCTAGTCCAACAGGAAACAGAAGAATTATTCCATCACCATGACAACAAATTTCAACATGCTGGACCGAAGTGGGCACGAAAAGATTGAAATGTGAAAGAGGGGCTAGATAAGCAAAAATAATCACAGGTACTGTAAGTAGCAAGGAAGGATTGTTGAAAGAAACTTGACACTTACTGGCACCAGCTGCTTCCTTTCCCCATTAAATGCGTGTAGCTCCTGTATGTAAGTTGATGGATGGGTCTGCTTATATGTGTTCCGACGGGCTTCATCTATTAGTGAAGATTTCTTCCCATATTTTGTAGTGGTACCTTTTGCAAAAGAACCTACAAAAAAGTTACCATGAAAATAGAGACCAACATCATATAAGAATATCAGCAATTTGTAAGTATAAAAATCTGACAAGTTTTTCACAGCCAAGATGTAATTATAAAGCTGATATACAGTCTATAACAAAAACCTGGAAAATCTTCATTTCTCTCTGACTTGTGCTCACTAGACCAAGTTTCTCTGGTGCGAAGACCATAAGAAGTTGTTGGTATACCCACCATGCTCAGTTTATCCAATCCCTTTCTTGACAAATCATGTCCCATGCAAGAGAGTTGTCCAATAATTCCAGCATTAGCCAGTGTTGTATCAGAAGAGAAATTAGTGCTAGCACGCTCAGCAGGAAGTCCGCCACCTTTCTGTTTGATTACACTCTTGCTTAGTGGCTTAACCTTGCATGGCTTCACTTCTGATTCACTGTTGTCACTTTCTTGCCTTAAACTCTCAAAATCCTTTTTAGCAAGCTCTTGGATGGCTCGTGCCTATATGGATAGACTTCTGAGCAAAACTAGATATACCACAAACAATGGCATCTTCAACATATTAATTAGAAATGTAATGCCTAGAGGCACATCAATTACCTGCCGATAGAAGATTGTATCTGGTGCATTGTAGCACATAGCGTTCGAGCATATCAAGAAAACATCATTCTGCAAACCACATGGTCAAAGTAAATACCTCAAATTTAATCTAGGAGTAATTCTGCATTCTAGATTTGGATAATGCAGAAGAGCATGAAAATGAGAAATTGTATAGTCAAACTTACCTATCACTATCATTACTCTAAACATGAATATGGAGTAAGACTTTTTCCATGTTGGAAGTGTATGAGTATGTTAAGTAGGGAATGTACATGATACATAAACCAAATATAAGCCAAATATTTATATTTGAAATCTAGTTCTGTACTTCACGCATGTAACACTGATACAGTTGGAGAGTATGAGCTGATATTCAGAAATCTTGGCAATAAGGATCAGATTGCAACTTAACTCAAATATATGTTAAAAGACAAAAATAGTTTATATCGACTATAGAGCGAGTCGACATACAACTGAATTTAAATCTTAGTTTTGTTAACAAGCTGCTCGATATACCAATGTCAGAAATAGATCAGTTTGTTTCTGGATCAAAAGAAATAAACTTATGATAATAATAGTTGACCTAATGTACAGCTTGATCAAATAGCTATGACTCTCCCATGAAGATAGCACAAAATGTCAATTGAGAATTAGTATTACTAATGTAGATAAAGAAATCGAACTCATAACTTAACTAGAGTGTCCATCTAATAAATAAAGAATATCCGACAAGAAAAAGATAAGGTTCCAAATATCGGGATTAGGACAGGAATCAACTGTTTGAAAAAAGTAAAAAAAGATATTTATTGGCCTTATTAGTGTATCGGCCCTTCATATCTGCCTACATTTCAAAATAACTTTTAATTTATTAAATTTAATTTTCAATCTCTATTTAAAAAAAATAACACTTACAACACTCTCCCTCTTTCACACAGATGATTTTTTTTTCTTATCCTCTTTCCCACTAACTTTCTCTTATTAATTCTCTCCCTAAGATTCTTTCCCACTAACTCTCTCCCTAAGATTCTTTCCCACTAACTCTCTCTCCAGGTTTCTTTCCTACTAACTCTCTCTTATCAATTCTCTCTCCAAGTTTCTCTCCCACTAACTCTCTCTTATCAACTCTTTCTCCCATCTCATCCTTATCTCTAATCTCATTCACTCCAAAAAAGCCAAACTGATGCTTTCCCTCTCAGACTCCCTCTCTCTCCCCCTAGCACTCTCACTTTTCTCCCATTCCCTCTCTCCTAAGCTGATGCTTTTCCGAGATAGTTTCGGCCTCCATCAATGTATGGTGAACTCTTTCGATATAGATCTGATTTTATCGACCTCCGGTGACCTCAGATATGCAATTTTTTTTAATTCTGTCTCTCTTTCTCTCTCTTCGTTCACTTTTTTTTTCTTTCTTACTATCCTCCCTCTCTTTCTCCCTTTCTCTCTTTCAATTTCAATTCATTTCGGTTAAAAAAAACATGCTCATTGATCAGCAGAAACTGGAAACCTTGGAAAAAAGATGTCCCCAAAAATTCTTTTATGTATCTCATTCACAAAGAACTTCTTTGATCAGATATCATCTAACACCTCCAACCAAGTAGAAGAGAATTTCATTCCCACTTTCTTATTTCCAATGTTGGCTACAAGTTGGTTACGTAATATCCTCCAAAATCCGCAGACAGTTACAAAAAAGAGAGGCTCATTTTCCTTCCATAAGAATATTGGAAAAAGGTCCACATTCAAATTCCCCACCAACATTACCCGTTAATCGTCAAAAATGGTCAACCACAAGAATCACCTTTCAATAGTACTAGGTTCATTGCAACTGAGCTTTGAAACTTCTTAGGTCATGTCGGTTCACATTATATACATAATGTCCAGCTGATATGTGGACAGCAACCCCTAAACCCTCCAGCATTCCTCAATAAAGATAAGATAGAGTACTAGATATAATTCCACACTCCATTCAACCTTCAGGTACCAAATTATAACATATCAAAGCATTCTCAGTCCAAGTTGCCAATGTCATTTTAGAGTACTTCCAAAAATGAAGCAAGTTTTTCTGGATTAACAAATAAAGAAACTTCTCCACGAGATTAACATAAAATCCTATTGGGCATGGTTTAAGGTACCAATATAAATCCATTAAAATCATATTAGCAGTAACATAAATTAATTATTGCAGTAATTATTTTAACAAGGAAATTAGTGAAGAATGAAACTCTCTTCCCATTAAGCGGGACTGACCACTGCAAGTACTAAAGATGTTTGACATTCTCCACATGCATCATAAGAAGGCACATATATCTCTGTTGACATTTAACAATTATCATCCGTGAAAAACCGATGAAGCATTACATAAACTGTTGCATCAAAATAACCTCCAAACTTCCCCCAGTCAACCTAAATATATTTAAAGTAATTGAGTCAAAAGCAACAAAAAGGGAAAGGGAATAAATGAACCAAAGGAATCAATTGCTTCTAAAACCTTTGGTTTCTCCAAATGATACAAAGCAACATGGAAGGAAATAATCGACATTACTGAGCTCAAAGGGAGCAACAAAGCAAGAATTATAAAAACCACTAATAGGAACCAACCTCGAATTGCTCCAAGTTCTTATAGACTCCAGCTGAAAGATTCTTCCTGATTGTTCCGAAATCCATAGGATGCTTGATGATATCATGGTAGTCTGGAAGCTTTACGCATTAACGAAGAGAAAGTGAGTTTCACAAAGGACAAGAAAACTCTGTACAACTTAAAATCTACCAAAACGGCTTTAGATATGGACCTCCTCAGGATCCACGGGTTCCGCAAACACACCATACTTATCCTTTCTGAGAACATAACAGAAAGCCCAACTCAGAGAACACGAATGCTAGGTGTAATATTCAAAACATGGAGACAAGGGGCAAATCGGAAAAAGTAGAGGTTTCAAGTGGCATTGAAATAAAGATGGCACACAGCACTCACTTCTGCAGCCTATCAAGGACGAACTCCAACAACTTTTTGTCCGGCAAATTAGTCGTGGGTCCGGAATCTGATGTCTCTGGGAAGCAAATAAATAAGCACGCATAAGTTTTTAATTTTTTTTTTAACAAAACTGAGTTTTTTTTTTATCATCTCCACGTATCGAAGTAAATGCAAACCTTGAAACCCATCTGTCGCTTTCGAGGTAGAATTCGGCTTTCCTTTCTGCAAGAAAAATCTCAAAAAATTAGGAAAAATGAGGCAAAAAAAAAGGAAGATATTATACTAACTACCGAATCCATCAACTTGAATTAAACCGAAAGCTAGGAAAGGAGAGAAAACGACAAAAACTGTCATTTTTTCTTCTCCCAAGTAAATACTTAATAGTAGATTAACACCACAAATAAAAAATAGAAACAAACCCATCCAGAGAAAAGATACGAGGATTTTTCTACATAGCAAATGATTAGGAGTTGACCCAGTCAAATCGGAACACTTTCCCAGTGCAGAAACCGAGAAGCAGTTATTTTTCCCGAAGAAATCCATATAAAGAACGGTATCCAAGGACATCAGCCCCAGATTTCCGCTCATATATTCTCGATCCGAATCGAAGTCGTACCAAAACCCACAAATCCATCCAAGAAACTTAGAGCACGGAATCCACCTTGTCAGATTCGGCGGAATCCGGAGGGGAATTGGGGGTCTGGTTGGGGAGGCGAAGAACGTGCCGCAGCTTCTTCTCCCTCCTTCTTCCTTCCTCCTCCTCCTCGTCCTCGTCGGAGTTAGGGTTAGGGTTCTGGCGTGTGGTCCGTCGGCCCGAGGCGGGTGCGGGGGAGCGGAGGTAGGGATTATGGGTAGGGTTAGGGTTAGGGTTTCGTTGCTCCTCTTGGAGCTTTTGGAGGCGAAGGCTGCGCTTTTCAATGTCTAGGAGAGAGGGGCGGCCTTTCTTCTTCCTCTTCTTCGTCTCCACTGGCGTCGTGTTGCCCATTTCGGAGGCAATCCCTCTCTCTCTTTCTCTCTCTAGAAACCGGGGAGATTATTGTGGTAGTTTTGTTTGTAGGATTCCTTTTGGTGTGGCAGTATTTTTTTATAGGGAGCGAACGCAGCACGTGATAGCGCCCTGTGTAGTGTAGCTCTTTAACGTAAAATTTTCTTTTTGCGTATTTACTCGTATAATTCTTTAAGATAAATATATTAAAAAAATAATGGTTTCAAACTCCGATTCAAACAGGAAGAGTACGCCATGCGAAAATTTATAAATTTTTATTTGTATCACTTAATCACCTAGAGTTGTTACATATTAGAGAATTATCTGAATGTTAATTTTAGTACAAAATAACTAAAATATTTTTATTAAATAAACAATTTTCTTGTGAATATTTTTTTGTCTTCTATCTTAAATAAACAATTTTAGACAGTGCAAATTTTCTAAAAAAAAATAATATAAAAAGTAAATTAGTTAGATAATTCATTTTTAAAAATAAAAATTTCTTTTACTATTAATTTTAATTTAAAAAATCCAATGATTATACATAACTTAGAACTACAAGCAAAACAAAGATAAAAGTTTACGAGTGCTTTAAATTTTAGATGAACTACAATCGACAAGAATATAAACAGTACTTTTTTCCAAAAAATATTCTTTAGGTAGATACCTGATACCTCCTCAGAATATCTAATATTCTCTTTTTTTTCTTAAAAGATAGATTTCATATATTGCAATAATTATTTATAATCAAGTGCTAATAAATATTATACAATAAATTATAAAATCCGCTAATATGACAAGGCACTTAAGTTACAAATAATATGATAGCCTAACTGGGCCTTTTTATTAGAGAATATTACTGCCATATTTTCTAGCCCTCTTATTCGTCAGAGTTCAATTAATTAAAATAATAACAAGTAAATATAAGGACAATATAAGTTTAACTCAAAAAGCACGGCAAATATTTACTTAAGCAGGACTGCAGGAGGAGATTAAATGTAATTTCCTCTTAAAATATTTGGCATGCCTATTACCGGCTGCCCAGTACCTTGACTGTAGCAATTCATGCATCCAAGGCTGCAGAGGATCGGCGCCACCGGTCGCTAGTTCTCAAAGCCTTGCATAACTACCCCCACAAATCCACAACATTTGGATTTGCTCATCTCTCCGTGGATACTCCACCCACCACTTCCCTCACGCACCTCACTCGCCACCACCGTTGTCGCCGTCGCCGTCGCCGTCGCAGCGAGCCCCCGACTACTTCCTTCGCCACTACCATCTCCATTGCGACCACCCACCAACACAGCCCGCCGTTTCCCACTTTATCTCACCTCTCGTAGAATAAGCATGTGAGATGTTTGTAATATTGACCCAAACAAGAAACATTTCCTTTTGGGGTCTCAAATCCAACTTTGTTGCAGCTACCAATGAATTCTTTTCATATCATCCTTTGACACCCCGTTTCTGCCACTTTTCTGCAAATATTAGGCATCTCCAATGAGTCACATGCTTTCTATATCCCCCAGCATTCATCATTTTTTGCTCAAGAACCAAACCCAAGAATTCTCAAAGACCTGGGGAACTAAATTTAGCTCAAATTGGATTGACCCAATTGGAGTTTCTGCACAATTCAGGTTAGGAGCTTCCACTTCCCATAGGAGACCACCCAAAAGTATCAGATACCCCCGCCGTGCCAAACTGCCACCAGATCCGGGAACTTCCAGAGCACCATCAAAGATTGACGACAATAATGCTCAATTGTTTAATGTGAACAAGGATGAGGAGAAGGTTGAGTTGTCCAAGAATGAGGATGCTGGTGTTGATAATGACGATGGTATGTGGAGCAAAGATGAGCTTGATGCCATTTCAGCTCTTTTCGATAGGCCGATCCCTCAGAAACGTGTGAAACCGATGAAAGAGCGGCCCCTCCCTCTCCCATTTCCCTATAGGACGCGGCCAGATGGAATTCCAACACCAAAGCACCATATCCGATTGGCTGCCAGGTCTGTGCTTTCACCACGGTCCTCTTTCAGCAATCAAATGCATAAGAACCCAGAAGCTCTTGTTGGAATAGCTAGAGAGATTGCAGCTCTTCCTTCGGAATCTGATGTGTCTGCAGTTCTTGATCAATGGGCCAGATTTCTAAGGAAGGGCTCTTTGTCGATGACGATACGAGAATTGGGTCACATGGGTCTACCTGAAAGGGCGCTCCAGACCTTGTGCTGGGCTCAAAAGCAGAGAACAGGATTGTTCCCTGATGACCAGATTCTTGCTTCAACTGTTGAGGTGTTAGCGCGGTTTGGCCGGTTAAGGATTGAATCTGAATTAGAGAAGTACCTGTACTCAGCTAGCCGTATTGTGCTCGAAGCCATGGCAAGAGGCTTCATTAGAGCAGGAAGTCTAAATCTTGCTCGGAAGATTCTTTTACTTGCCAAGGACAATCATAGAACACTGGATCCAAGCATTCATGCAAAGCTGATATTAGAAGCTGGAAAGACCCCCGATGGTTACAAGCTTGCAGCAGCATTGCTAGATGAGCTTGGAGAGAGAGAAGACTTGGATCTAAAGCCACAAGACTGTACTGCTATAATGAAAGTTTGTATCAGGCTTGGAAGATTCGAAGCTGTGGAGAGTCTTTTTAATTGGTTTCGGGATTCTGGTAAGAACCTTACGTTGGTCATGTACACGACGGTGATCTATAGTCGGTATTGCAACAAGAACTACAGAGAAGGGTTGGCTTTGGTGTGGGAAATGGAAGGATTGAACTTTCTCCTGGATCTTCCAGCTTATCGCGTTGTGATAAGGCTATGTGTTGCTTTAAGTGATCTTGCGAGGGCAGCAAGGTACTTTTCAAGATTGAAGGAGGCCGGATTTGTTCCTACCTACGACATATATCGCGTTATGATTAAGGCTTATGCAGCTGCAGGGAGGATGGCTAAGTGTAGGCAGTTATGCAAGGAAACCGAATTGGCAGGGCTGAAGCTAGATAGAGAGATTGCCTCTCTTCTTGCAGAAATGGAAAGTGTTCGATCAGTGCCATGAAGACTTCCCTCTTTCTTACTCTTTTCTTATTGCTACTACTAAAGTATCTTATAATCTCATAAGATGTTCTTAGTTGTTTTTGTGATGAAAATGTAAAAATAAAAGATAAATTTCTACTCCTCGTGCCTTTTGGACTGTGTAACCATGTTACAAGCGCTATACTTTTGTAATATGTGGTGCCATCTTTCGATGACTTTAGTTAGTTTTACTGTTCGATGATTGATCACGCCTGCTTCCGTAGCATAGTGGTAGTGCGTTCGCTTCGTAAGCGAAAGGTCGCGAGTTCGATCCTCGCCGGGAGCTTCGCTGTATTATTTTTAAACTTTTGGACTCTTCCATTTGTTATTTGGGTTAAGATATCAGAAGCAGAGAACCAGAATGAGACTGTTCACAAATTAGCTTTACTAATACAAGTTTTTTTTTGGCAGCCCAAGTGCCTTAAAAAAATTGTTTTCTGAATGCTGAACAAAAATTTAAATGTTTACTGCTGTAGATAACTTTATCTGTTGATATATTCTTTCTTCATGGCTTTGTAGGAAAGAAGCAGTATTAGAAAGAGTTTTACACCAGTTGCAATTTCTGGGGGCACATTTATGCTTTTATGTGCAAAGACGATCTCTTAAATGAGGTCAAATCTAACATGCATAAAACAAGGACAGCATAAACAACAGAATTGATATGTAACCAGACCACCCTACCACTATTTCGAAATGATTTCCTTGAGAATCGTGCACTTCATCAATTTATGTCATCATGGCTAAACTTTGACAAATTTTCTCTTGTTAATCGTGATAGAAGCGGCAGGCAAGTGGAAGGTCTTTTCAACCTTTCAATTGCATAGAAGTTACTACTACCATAAGTCAACAAAACGAGAAGAAGAACAATTTAAAAATCCTTCACGCCATCCATCAAAATCAGACATCATATTATGTCGTTAAAGGACTGTCATTTGGTAACCATATATACCTGGCATGCTTGCTCCTGAAAGACCAGTCATCATAAAAGGAAACCATCACCACCTTAATTGAAAAAAAAAAATACTTTGGGTAACATCAGAGAAGATGATTATGTCTACATATGATTGACCGAAAAAATATCTCAATCACTTGCCACGATAGTGCACTTATATTATGCCGGTTGTTTTCCTTTCATTTAGCCATGGGTGTTTCAAGCACTCTGCTGCTGTTGGCCGCTGTTCTGGGGCAAAATTGAGGAGAGGGCAAAGAAACTCTGCCAGTCCACATGCATCAGATTCGGGAAATTTGTACTTGTCAAACAGGAGACCGTCCAGAGGCCAAAACTTGAGCCTCCGGATCCCTTTCAGATCTCCATGTCGGTCGAAGAAATCCTTTGATCGAGATCCTGAAACAGCGAGCTGGCTCACAAGGAATAACAACTGCATTAAATCGTCAGGTATAGGAAGCAGAAATGTATGATAACATGCAGCACCTTTCGAGGCATCTTTCCAAGAAGTTCCATCATCAGAGCTAAGTGATCCTGCAAGAGAAAATATCACTGAGGTAAACTAAGACCTTATAGATCTCATGAACGTTAAAGTTTAAAATCTGAAAATTCCTACAAGGATACTAGCGACAAGAGCTATCACAATGCATGCCGTTATTTAAGTTTAGTTAAGCTCAAGGGAGAAGGTACCGAGAGTTCTAAGAGTAATGCTAGATTGCCAGCATCTGTGTCATGCTATTGCTACTAACTCAGAAGTATAGATATACCAATAGATATAGTAGTATCCTAAGTGACCACCTTACACTAAGTATCCCTGGTTTTCTGCTTAGCTCTGCCTAGTTGTCCACATTAATATTTTTATTATGCTTTAGTGTGTGTAAATTGACAGTGAATTTTCATTTCATTTATAGATATATGCCAGATTGGTGGATTATTCTGACTTACTTTCTAATAAAAATGTATTTGTTTTATTGCTTTTATGTATTAATGGAACTTTGTTATATTTATTTTCTTATATATTTGTTTCTGAATCTTCTTCATTTTTTGTGAAAGAGCTACTTTTACATGATGTTTGAGTAATGACAATAACAACGAAAGCTCTTGTAAAAAGTTAATGAACACTCAAAGTCCATGCAAATGTCACATATTCCAGCTCATTACTTATGGCTAACTTGGAACAGGAGAATCAAGGATGTTTAATCATGTGAACTGCAAAGAACAAATTAAAGGAGGAAGAACAATGCATAAGTTTATTTGATACCAACATTATGCTGACTTGGAATACTGTTAAACAGGAACACGAGAAACATACCTCGTCTTCACTAAATCCTTGACCATGCTTGGGAGTAAAAAGCATGTCACCAGTAGCAAGCTCAAAAGCCATACAAGCAAAAGACCACATATCAACAGAAAAAGAATATCCAGAACCCAGAATAACCTCAGGAGCCCTGTACTGCCTCGTCTGTATTTCAGTAGCAAACTGCTTATCAACCCAACAAGCATTCCCCAAATCCACAATCTTGCATCTCATATCGATACCTTCCAGGCTTCTCTCCAACTCAACGATACCTCCCATGGATACTCTTCTATGAGAAATTCTCGCCAATGCTCTCTTTGCCTTAATCCTAAGCTTCTTCTCTCTGACACTGGTCAAATTCCTGCCTTTTGAGGTTCCTTCAGGCCTTTCAAGAATAGGGGAAAATCCTGAGCGTACTGGGTCTTTTGCAGGATTTATGGTAGAGATGAGAAGAACATTCTCAGGCTTCAAATCCGTGTGAATAATACCAAGCTCCCTGTGCAAGTAATCAAGACCCACCAAAACTGACCTGCAAATGCTCCTAACTCTATTCAACCCAATACCCTTGTTGCGGTTATACCGGATTAGCTGCAGCAAGCTATTCCCAAGAAACTCAGTTACTAGACAAAGATGCCGCCCATTTGGGCCGGCATGCTTAAAGTGGTCCAGCAATTGGACAACACACTTGGAATTTGTTGGATCTCCATCAGCGATCGCTGAGAGAAGCTCAATCTCATGGGTGGCAGCTTGAGCATACTCCTTTGCACTTTTTTGAATCTTGAGTGCTACAAATCTCTGCAAACCAAATGCAATACATGATACCTTAGCTAAAAATCGGGCTTGCATCATTAATGGTCCAAAACATGAGTAAATGCAAATCAGAAAGTAATATAGAACCTAGGAAATAATTGATTATGTAGCTAATAAACTAGACTAACTAGTATCATTGTTGATACATAAATATAGTAAACAACTAGAAAAGTAAACAGAGGATGTTGATAGAACATTTCATGGGAGCAGCAACACGTTCTTAGATACAACCACCATTGCAACAGATAACATCTTCTCCATTAGAATATCAGTGAATAGGGAGAGCGAGAAAAACGAGCTCCTCTATGGTAACCACGCAAAGCGAGTGTAGCCAAAATGCAGCATTAAAATGAATGTTTCCTCATCCGAATGCTTCCATTATCTTGGAGATAAACATACGCAATTAAAAATGTGACATGGACAAAATTGCAAATGGTAGTTACACATGTAAAAGAAAGGAGCAAAAGGAAAGGTCAAAATCCAAATTCTTAGTATCACAAAAATCCACGATAAGGAAAATAGAAAGAAGGATTGTTAAAACAAAACAGGGATAAATCACGTTTGCGTGCATAGAGATGAGATTTTTTTTTAATGAGAGTACGAAGATAGAAATCGAAGGCCCCAGAAAGCAACAGGAAACAAATGAAAGGAAAGAAAGTAAAAAAGAAAAGAACAAATAAAACCTAATAAAGGAAATAGGAAAAAATCTCATTTGCCTGCATAAAGATGACAACTTGGATGAAAATCCAAAAAGAACCAATAGAAAAGCAAACCCGTCCATGAATAAATAGAAAGGTGGGATTGGAGAAAGAGACGCACAGAGCAATAGGTGTCGTAGGCGAGCCAAACGGTGGAGAAGTGTCCCCATCCAAGCTTCCTCTGAGCAATGTATCGGCCCCCAGCGAAGCGATCACCTGCTCTCACCGCGTGGTAGCCTCCCTTGCGGTATTCATCAATGCCTTCTTCATCCTCCCCAGACCCTGACGACGACCACGACATCTCTCTCTCTCTCTCTCTCTCTCTCTCTCTCTCTCTCTCTATCTATCTATCTATCTGGTAATGTCTGTTCGCGGAATGTTTCGCGCGATAAGAGGAGAGGAGCTCGCCTTTTCTATTTTATTTTTTTTCCAATTGTCGAAAGAGGTGTCCGCCTTCGGCTGTATTTACAAAGATGGCAGCAGTTGTTTGGTTTACGACAACATCCAGAGGAGTCGAAGAAAAGAACTACAAAGTTTAAATCGAAGTTTAGCCAATCATGGGAAGTCATGCACCAAGATGTAGCAAATTACTACGATCAGGACTGCAGACCATCTGGTGTCCTCTTTTTATTTCCCGGCAATTCCAAAAAACTTCCGGCTACTTTGCATCACCTGTACACGTGTACGCTCGTGCAACCCCATGTGCCATTAAAGTACAGATGTCGGGTCCATGGGCTAACTGGGCCCTGTTAGTCAACCCACAGCCTAACTGCCGCCTAACGGTTAGGCTTTCCGGTCGTCACACGCGCTGCACTCGATCTTTGTCTCTTCCTTGCACACGAACACGGGCCCTTCATCACCTTCTTGGAGGAGTCAACCTCTCCTCTTTATCCCAGCACCGGGTTCCTCCTCTCAAGATTTGCATGTTAGAAAATTTTATTAGGATCAAAGGCTTTCGTAATCTGATAGATATTGCGTTCTCTCTCTCTTATATAATTTTAGTGAAGGGGATGCCATTTATGAGATATTAGTTATATATATTATAGATGAGGGAGGAGGAGTCCATTCTTCTGTCATATCCAACGCATTATGGATGACGACTCTGTCTAGAAGTACTTTGTCTAGAAGCTACTCATGAAGACTCTATCTCGGTCGGATACTATCAAACGTGGCATGCCGTGAAGCTTGGCAATGTCACACACGAACACCTTTGCCACTGTCCTCGTCGAGTATGAGTGCACTAGAGTTGAGAAGTGAGCATACTTACTCAGTTGTCTACCACCACAAATATGACTATGTACCCCCTCATAAAGGGCAAGCCCTTAATGAAATTCATGAAAATGTCATCCTAAATTCTCTTCGGCATGGGCAAGGACTGGAGTAATCTTGTTGGCCTCAATGAGTCGGTCTTTGCTCGTTGGCACGCCTCACAAGCATGCACAATGCCCTCAGCTCTTGCTGAACTAGAGGCAATGTACAACTTTGTAGTAGTCTCCTGTGAGTCCGTAGGAGTCCCTCGTGTCTTGCCTCAGGGGTGGAATGAAAATGCTCCATCACTTTTCACTGTAAGCCCATGTTCATGGGTATCCGGATGCCCGCAGTCCAATAGCAATTCGCCTATGCTCACAAGCCCAGGGTGGCTCGTTGGGTCGTCTTCTATTTCCTACAAGATCCTCAAGATATTCGGGTCAATGATTCCTGCTGTTCGGATGTCATCCAAGAAGGGAAAGATAGGCACGAACAAGGCCGCTAGCTCGGTCAGTTTGAGCTGCCGTGATAGAGTGTCCTGTCAGAGTTTAATGTTTTTAAGCGTTTTGGCAAGTTCGTGCGATGCTTCAACTTCTTCACAAGATAAAGTAAGCCTCGAAGTAAAGGCAGTATGGAAGTAAGAAAGGGCAAAAACTTTTACTAACACTTAGAGAGAAGCAATCTTGATGAAGTCTTACTTCTTTTTCATTTACTCAAATTTTAGATCGAATACAAGTACTGGGTTCAAGCTCTTTATATAGGTGAGAAAACTTAGCTACTAAGTTACCCTAACAAATATTTATCATAGATACTTAGAAGGGAAGGGATAAGATCGACGAGGTGTCGTCTTTTGCCCTTATCTATCCAGTAGTGGATAAGCTTGAGACCTATCCAACAATGAATAAGATAAAGTTGCTGAAAAATTATAGTGTTCTCGAGTCCAACTTAGCAATTTGTATTGCTGATGCCTTTGGCACTATAATTTCGACCAAAACTTCAATGAAACGTCACATCAGTCCATTCAAAGGCATCCTTTTTTAGCAAGGCCATCAGTGGTACTACGATCTTTCTATAGTAGCATATCAAGCCAAGGAAATGGAACTCCCGTACCGTCGATTTCGTCCAACTGAGCATGCATGCCATCTTGCTCGAGTTGGCCGCGACTCCCTCCGCTGAAATGATGTTTCCCAAGTACTTAACATGTCGCTCGCCCTATAGGTATTTAGTTTGCTTCACCTTGAGAGAGTGGTCTACAAAAGCGCCAGTACATATCATAGGTGAACTAAGTGCTCCTCTTAAGTCTTGTTGTACATCAAAATGTCATCAAATAATACTAACACATACTGTCTTAGGAGTGGATGGAATATGTTGTTCCTAAACCTTGGAAGGTTGCCGGTGCATTCGTCAACCCAAATGGCATTACCCTAAACTTAGTGTTTGTCATGAAATTGGAATGTTGTTTTGTGAAAGTCCTCAGCACGTACTCAGATCTGGAGATACCTCGCAGGAAGGTCGAGCCTGCTAAAGTATGAAGCTCCCGTCAGCTCGTCTAATAACTCTTCTATAACTAGTATCGGGAATCTATCCTTAACATTTATGGCGTTTAGCACCGGTAATCTACGAAGAAATGCTAACAGCCGTCCTTCCTCACCAATAGAATCGATAAGGAATAGGAACTCCGACTCGGCTAGATAATGCGTTGCTCTAACATCTCCGCAACCAACCTAGAAATCTCTTCCTTCTAGACATGTGGATATTGGTAGGGCCAAACATTAGCTAGTTCGGCCTCTGGTACAATCTCGATCCTATGGTTGGCGTGCTTGACAGGTGGCAGCCCTCAAGGGGCCTTAAAAAGTCCATAAAAGTTAGCTAATAAGCAATCCAAATTGGCACAAGTACCTAAGTCAGAGGGTCTCAGGCTCCATGGGCGCCAGCTGAAAGAAGTAAGCAACCTCACCTATCTGTGGAGCTCCTACCAACGGCCGCAAGGAAGGGCTCGTCTGTGTGTGAATTCCCTCCAGTCGCACCACACGTCTATTTCTTCGAAATGTGAGTCTCATTTGTAAAAAATCAAATGTGACAAGATTGAGACTTACCGGTCATTGAGTGCCTAGCACAATGTCTGCTCCTCAAAGAGCTAGCGGATACAAGTCAAAGGTGAAACTATGTCTCCTCGACAGACACTGTTGGCTCTAAGGCGGGTGCCGTCGCCGATGGTCACATCAAATCCAATAGTGGGCTCGACCTCGAGTCCTATACTCCATACCAAACTCTCATCCAAGAAGTTATGCGTGCTCCCTGTGTCAATTAGGATGTGCACACGCTGCTTTCGGATAAGCCTGTTCACCCATAGGGTCTTCGGGGGCGCTAATGCCAAATTATGCATGCATCGAGGTCTCGGCCTGCATACCCTCCACTATCTCGTTAAGCTCCTCTCCGACTACCTCATCTGTGACATCCCCCTTAGTCTCATCATCATAGCTGCCAATCAACATGACATTGCCCGTAGCCTTGGTGCAACGATGCCTTGGAGTGTAGCGCTCGTTGCACCAAAAGCACAAATCCTTGGCTCGTTTTTCATCCACCTGCACTTGTGACAAGAATCGTTCCTTGAGTTGCGTGCCTTCTCTGAATTCGGTCGTCGGTCTCATTGTACCCCACTGCCCAAAAGCGGATGCCGGTGGTCTTGGTATGGAGCTGGAGCCACTGGGTGTGGGCACCATCCGCAGCATATATTTGCTATCTTTCGACGTTCAACTTGTCCTTGTAGCCCCTAGCCCCTTTAAAAGTAGTATACTTCTATTCCATCCTTGTGGCAATCTCAAAGACCTCCATACAACAAGTTGATTCTTATTTTATACATTGTATGTTAAGTTGGTCTATTTAGATATGCGGTCTAGCTGGTCTACATTGTTTACAAGAAGCAGTTGTACAGGACTCTTCCTGCTGGTTACTTGGAGGTAGGGGAGTCAGCTGCAGAAGGAGCAGCCAGGGAAACCTTGGAAGAAGCATGTGCAGAAGTCGAAATACTTTCACCTTTTGCTCAGTTAGATATTCCTCGCATTGGCCAGGTGAGATAGCATAGTTCTGTCAGAAAATAAATTTGATTACTTGTCTAACTATGAGTGGAGCTCTTGATGTGTTTCCAATCTGATATGCAGTACAGAGTTACATCATTTTTCGAGCAAGACTGAAGACACCCAATTTTTCACCGGGTCCTGAGTCCCTAGAATGTCAACTTTTTGCACTTGATGATATACCATTTCAATCTCTGGCATTTTCATCAATCATCGTTACCTTGAAGATGGTACCTAGAATCTTACTTCGGTACCCATTGTCTTTGTTTTTTCCTTTAGTTAGGATACTCAAATTTTGTTTATTTGTTTGTTCTTTTTCTTAGCTGGAAGTAAAAATATAATCTACTTGGTGTCTGACTAATTTTTGAAGTTAGCAAATTAAAACTATTTTTAATTTTTGTTTTCTATGGTTGCAGTACATTGAAGATATCAAGGCTGGAAACCTCAAGTTTCACTATTGCACCATAAACAAGAGGTACATTTCGTTTATGCACTTTTGGTCTTTAAACCTACTTTTACCTTCTATAGGGTGTTATGCTGCTCAAACTCGTCAATTAACACAAATCTACAGTTTCACATTACTAAAAAGTTATGTGATATTGCGTGATCTTGAGTATAAGATATTGCATGATGCCAGCCAGACGAGCTGGCTTAACCACATGTCAAGCACTGCTAAACGACTCATCCATGTACACCTCAACATTTATTCAGTAGGTCAGTTGGAGAACTTGTGATTGTGGTAGGAAATACAGGTGATAGATTTCGTCATTTTTGATACACTCTTGTAATAGCCTGCTGCTGTCCATCTTTTCTGAATACAGTTGTTCCTTAATTGCATAGTTTTATTTCCTTTCCTCTAAAATCAAATAAGTTTACTCCAGCAGAGGCTTGTCCGGCATTCTCAGTTTACCTCATAAGAGATCTTACTTTGTTTGACAGACCAGGTGCAAGCCCATCTGATCTCCGTGGTTTTGATGTGGACTACTATCTGCATTCTTGAGAAAGTCGCATTCTTTTCCTTCTGAAACATTGGAAATCATTCAGAGATTGGTGGAAAATATATGCTGTTATATTCTTTCTCAAAGAAGAAAAGAAAAAAAATTTATGCTGCTATGTTGGATGCTGAAGAATATTTCAAAATTGATGCTGATATGAAGTCTCCATCAGGCTCTTGTGTTTCTCTTCTGTTAACTTGCATTTTAGCAAATTGAATTTCTCTTTTGTGCATTATTAAGTGGTGCCTTCTCTTGTAGCAGAACATCAAAGTAGAGATAAGCAATTCGTTTGCCAATCAAGATGATCACTATAATTTATTTTTTTGTTGAACAACCCTTGTTTCTCTTTTTTAATCTTACTTCTGGTGCGAAGTCAAAAAGGTCTCAATCTTTATTAAATTCAGAAGTTCTAAATCATTCAGTGGATAAATCTCTTGCTAATGGCCAGGGTGTATACAGCCTTCTTGTTGGTGAGATATTGTGCCTTGAAAGCGACCACAGTTTCACTCTCACTGGAAAATTGCTCTCAAGTGTTTAGACCACAATGTTCGTTGCACCAAGTCACCAATAGGATAATGCACCAAGTCGCCAATAGGATAATGCACTAAGTTGCTCTCAAATGTGCAGCATCATTTTAATTAAGGTACGATTAAATTTTCACTTCTCTCAAAAAAAAAAAATGTTTGAAAAATATTCATTGCATCAAGTCTGAGCGAGGCACCTATTGGAAAACTAGAACACGGCCTTACCATTTACTTTCAATCTCTTCCATTAACCTTCAGTTTCCTTGAACTGCCGGTTTTCTTGATTGCAAATCCAACCACTAAATCAATTATGAACTGAAAAGAATACACAAATCCAATGTTAATACTTTCATGTCATGTCTCCTTGCAGCACTGGAAGGAACATAGATATCTTAAACTCTGACGAGGTAAATAAGCTAATAAGCATAACCTCAACGGTGCATATAAGCTACAGACACACCCTCACATTGAGTAAAAAGCACCTAACAGATTTATGTGACATTATGAAAACAAATTTGGAGGATAACATATCCTCAGAAGTCCTCAGGGTCGTTTATTTCCTGAAACAAGCAAGATGCAGATTTATTAGTGTACTTCAAGTTTATAGACACAATGACTGAGAGAATAGTATTTGGCAGTCTTATCACCTTGTTCTCAAGCACAGCTCCATCTGGAATCTCCAACTTCACCCCAGGTTTTGCTGTGATACTCACCTTGCCCTTTGGCAAAGTAGATTAGCAAATATTCAGTACTTCAGTAGCCAGATAAAATCAATAATTACTACTATTTCTGACACCAATGATAAGCTGGATATATCAGATTCAAGGCTCTAAGTATCAGTTCTGGAATCGAAATCAGCCTCTTACGAAGAACCATCTATACAAATGAATAAATATTATGAGAATACTCCAACAATGATATTGCGATATTGAAATATTACAAGAAAATTTTAGAATATTATGAGAATGTTGCATAAGATGATACCTTAACATCCTTCTACCTCTTAGGAGCTCTCTACCTCAAGCCAAGTATGTATCAGTGATCTAAAACAGTTGATAGTCCCCTGAAGGTAAATGTCATATGCCACCAAAAGTCCCATGATGCTACTCTCTTTTGGAAGTTAGGAGTTCAATATACCTCACTGTCATAATTGTCACCAATGCAATATACCTAGTCATTCAGTTCATGTTTGCACCCAGATCAGTACATTATGCTACCGACTTTTCGGACCTTTGATATGTGAAGGAGACAATCTTTAAGGTCTTCACTTTTCGTCCCATTTCACACAATGATTTTATTTGGAAACTAGTTGGGCATGGGATCCTACTAATCATAGGTCCAACACAAGCTAGTACTTCTTCTGGGTGATTGCCTTGTCTATTGCTGGAGCAACAAACAACATGTTGCAGCTTGTTCCATTGCTGTAGCTGTTGGGACCTTGCAGTTATTGTTCTCTCCAGTCTCCCTACATTTCCCTCTAAACAGAGACCCTAGTCAATGGCGTAGCAACTGAGCCAACCCTGGTAGAACACACATCCTGTATCTCCTGCAGTCATGTCAAGCTTTTCACAAGCCTACTGGGCAAAGCCACCAAGGTTGGTCACCTGTTCTCTATCACCCAATTTCTTTCTTGAAGTCCTTTTTAAAATATCATAGCTAACTTGATACAATTCTTCAACTGCATGAAGATGATGATGTCCTCCTTGCAAAAGCATTTACTATGATGTCTTATAGAGCAAACTTTTGAGCAAGATCCACTAAAAGTTATACAACATGACAACATAGAATGAAATTCAAACAAGACATGAAATTGATATATCAACAATTAATAGCATAATGAGAAGCAATGTAATCACTTCCAAATTACCTTGAGCACTATGGCAGCACCAAACAATACATCACCAGAAACCTTCAGTCTATCAAGCTCGACAATGCTGGGAATGGATTTAAAGCGAGCAAGGAAGTTACCAACCTGCAGTTATTGGAATGAGTTATTCACATACCGACATCACTGATAACACCATTCTTATATATGAGCTTTACCTTCTTAAACTCAGGCCCAAGTTCAATGGAGGGATTTGAGGGGTTTGATCTTGCTTTGCTACGTATAACAAAGCCATCAACCAAGGTATAAAGATCAGACTGCAAAAAGTTACTCTTTTTAAGCTTTAAAAAAAGAAAAAAAAATCCAAATTGGTTTTTTCATCATAGACAGATAGGATCCATATAAACCTGCACAAGCAGAAAATCTGATGTCGCCTTCACCAGCAGAAATCGCGACCGGGGAACATTAATTCCAATTGCATGCTCGAAGAACTGATTCAAGAACCATTAGAAAGTGTCGGATAATAAGATTTTCTCATGATATCATACAAAAATTTAGAAGCAAATATTATTTTAAAAAGTACCCGAATAGCTGCTCCAGCTGCTGTCTCCAATTGAAGAACCTTCACACCATCCACTTCCTAGAACTTACTGCTTCATCAGCATACTATTTTTTGCTTTCTTGATGTTTTGGAAAAATGTAATAACTTTTCAAATAATCTTCAAATTCCAAATTACCTTAGGATTTGGAATAATCTCCATTTTGAGTGCATTGGCTTCAACAAGCCGTTTAATAGGCTTCAAGTTCACCCATCTGTTAGCTAGTACTGTTAGTTACAATCGAGATGTTCACTGCAAAAGTTGCATAAAATTAGTAGTTCACATACAGGTTTGGTGTTGAAAATCTTGAACTTCTCAATTGAGTTGAATTCATTGACCTAGATCAAGAGAAAAATCAAATATGTTAGGTTTTGTAATTGGCAAATTCATGACTAAACAAGTTATTCATGATCTTCCCTAGTTTATTGTGTATGAGTTGCAGCAGAATGTTTGTCAAAAGATGAACATTAAAAAGAAGCTAAATTTCCCAAAGTGTTCAAATGGATGAACAATGCTGAATGAGAAGTAATGATTAAAGTTTTCATCTTGGAGAAGTGTTCATACACTATTGGAGAAGATAAAAAAAAGGAATCCTTTATCATTGTGAAAGCAGAGGTGCTACTTAAAGTTTTCGTCTTGGTAGAGTTCCAAGAGCAGTAATGATTGTGATTATTGCTATCTCGAGAGTCATAGAGGCAAAGTACTAACCTCGAGGGTGATTGAGGTTACAAACCAAACATGGGAGGCAATTCATCAAGAGGGAGTCGAGCTAGTTATCAGAGATATAGTTGTGGGCAAGGATGGCATTGACACTTGCCATGTTGATACTTGCTGGCCGGTAGAATATTGGCACATGGCACAGGCTACAGTGTGTTATGATCCGTCTATGAGAGTCGAGTCAGTCATGCCGAGTCAAGTCAAATTAGTTAGCTAGCTTTATCTTATTGTTTTGAATTTCAAATAAATTGGATAATCTGCATTTAGGTCCGATCCTTCAGGATTTTAACTTCTATAAATAGGAGTAGATATGTGTTGATAATAATAATTAAATGAATCTAAGTTTAG
The DNA here is from genome assembly GCF_019914945.1 of Typha latifolia. Taxonomy (NCBI): domain Eukaryota; kingdom Viridiplantae; phylum Streptophyta; class Magnoliopsida; order Poales; family Typhaceae; genus Typha; species Typha latifolia. The sequence goes on along the minus strand of NC_133086.1, from coordinate 5,153,350 downwards.
CCAATATTTTTTTTGTTTTTATTTTTTAACGTAGTCGTTAAATCGCATTTATCTTTCTAAGAGTAGATCATAGCCGTAGAAATATTCTGATCTCAAAAACCTTAGCCACATTCATCCACTAGCAGCCACTCTAATTTACAATCGTCCACTACCCTTGGCCGTCCACCACCATCCAACGATAGCTGCAACTTCAGATATTTACCATTCTGACCTTGTTCCACTATTTTAACTATAACTTTCCATCCAGATTCCTGATTGACTAATTCCAAAACCATTAGATTCAAGACTTCCGAGGTTGCTAACCCTAAAACTCTTAGCATCATCCTGCAAACGGATCGTTCCAAATCTGGTTCGTAATATTGGTATTAGAGTCGATGTTCCTCGAACAACGATAAAATGTGATCCAAAGTTAACCCATGGGAGATCACAATCATGGAGGACTAAGAGTTCATCTCTATCGCTTTGGAAGTTTCCTCGGTACCATTAGCAACCATTGACGACGAGCCTCTAGCGTGAGCAAAGACATTAATAGTTTGTGGACTTGGTGAGAGATCCATCGAAGGAGGGCTTTGAAAGTATCAAGAAAGCTCTCCAGTCCTTGACGGCAGCTATACGGGCTCGTTACCACCCACCTGCATTGCCAGCACCACTGGCCACGCTGGAACCAGCCCCCCGCGGTGAGGCAAATCCAAGCCATAAGGGAGGGAACCAGCCCCTCCTTCAGCCACGGTGGAAGCCCCCAGTCCACTACAGACCCAAAACATCGCTGCAGCAATGCCGGAGCAGCTAACCGTGATAGCCCCAACGTCATCTTCTCCACCTGCGGCGATCCAGCCCCCATTGGCCCTGATTTTGATGTCTGATCCCTTCCACGAAAAATCCCCGCACTTGAGCCAGGCCGACGGCAGCCATAGTAGAAGGCCAAAAGAGCATCGTCCACGACCCTCCTTGCTACAGCAAAACTATGACAGGAGGCCACGGGTTCGGCATTCCAACGACCACCAAGAGGCCGGTCGGCTCCCACTGGTCGACTATAAGACTATGGTGGCCACCCTAGCTGCCGACGACCGTTGCAATGTTGAACCGACGGTCACGCTCATAGCAAAATTGCTCGAGCGAAGCCACATCGAGTTGGCTTTCGCCGGCATCTCAGACACATAGGCTTCACTGCAATGGAGCTATGGCCACCAACCGCAGCCACCAGGGGTCAGAGGACCCATTGGCAAGGCGCCATGGTTGTTGTTGCTTCAACCCAAGCCTGAGCTCGATAATGGGCTTCCACTACCCCTCGCTACCACTCAATCGCCGCAAGGATTACCAGGAGGTCGATTGCTGATGGCCCACAACCTTGCCCAGCCGCCACCAATGCCCATGTAGCCCACAGCGGCGCCGCCTCTAGGTCAAAAAATAATTTCAGCCTTAGGGTAATCCTATGAGAGAAATAATGTGCACGTATTTTGAGGCGTGCTGATTTTTCACAATCCAACTCGACCAATTCTCGGGAACCAGTTGGGAACTCATGAGTGTCACTTAGAGCTCGAGGACAATTGATGAAACAAACCAGTGATCCAACGTCAGCTAATTGAGTTGTATTTGCATGCAGACTCGTGTGCCTACAAGCACGACATAAATTGAAAATTCTAGCTCACGTACTAGTCACCTTGGGACAAGGTGTCAGAAGCGTAGTGAATTGTTATGTGATATAATTCGAATCAGATTGAGTCATCTCGTGCACGGATACGACCTATGAATCTCTTACATGTTTTAGTTTCTTAATTTTCTCAAAGAATAAGAATTCTAAACATCACGTTCTAACGCGGGAAAGTTGCATTCGAATGGCCCGTTTGAACTCCCGCATACGTTCGCACATACAGAGACTATTTCTAAGTTTATCATTTGTTTGTTTTGTTTGTTAGTTTAGCCTTTTAAAATGTGAAAGGCAACCTTCTTATTGTGGTTATCGATGAATATTGAATTAACCTTTCTTTTTCCTCTATTCTGAATCTTCTCTCTTATCGCTCAAACCCTAGTTGTGAAGCATCTCGACACTAATTACCCCTAGCCTCCATCGACTGTCGAACCCTCCCTCCTTGGGATACTGACCACCTTCTCTCCCCTCCCCCTTCTTCATCCAATAGTACCTTGTGCAAACCTTACCTATTACCTACATCCACTCCATCATCACCTATCATCTTTACCTCCACCCTAATTCTGCCTATTTTCGCCCTAGCTACAATCAAAATCTGCAAAAGGCGTAAATACCAAAAATGTAGATAAGGAAAATATGGAACGAACTAATCTAATTTCATAATTTTCTGACTACGGGAGAATATTTTTCTCTGACTGCGCGGAGTACTTTCTTGCACCCGAACTTGATCGGGTAACCGAGATTGGGCCTTAACAAGTGGTATCAAAGCCACTGTCCCTCGAACACCATGCCAACAACCATATCCACAGTGTCAAAACCCAATAAAGGCACCTCTATTGAAGGAGAGGCCACGGATGTGGTTAGATCTAGGACGAACCCCAGCTCACCGATCAGGACTTCTCTCTTGACTTCTTCCATCGACTCAAATCTGATTAAGATGTTTGTCGATATGATGAAGACATAGCAAGCCATGCAAGCGTCGATGGAAGCGATGACTCAAGTCTTCTTGGGCGTACCAAGGAACACGGCGGCAACTAAGCTTCCCGTTTGCACTCGGATTGCACCACCGATGGAGCCACCCCTTTATCAAAGGACATTGCCTCCACTCCATACTAAACCTGAGTCACTTTTGGCAAGAATACTTCAAGCAACGAGGAACTAAATTCAAGATGAACTCGGCATATCATTCTCAAACTGACGAGCAATCTGAGGTCGTTAATCGCTGTATTGAACAATATTTGAGATGTTTTGCCGGGGAGCAACTCAAGAAATGGCTAGCTTATTTACCATGGGTTGAGTGGCCTTATAACACGGCTCACCACACTGCCATTGGGATGATAATGCACACTACCCATATTGTGGTCTTTTGAGATATTGAGTCCACCGGATTGCTCCGAAGTGGACTTGGTGCTATCAGAACGAGATGAGGTTTTCAAACGGTTCAAGCTTCATCTAGCAGTGGCTCAGAACTGAATGAAGCAAATTTATGACTGCAAGCACCAAGATTGAAGCTATGAAGTAGCTGATTGGGTTTATGTTTGGCTCAAACTAACAAATTTCGGTGCGTCCCATCCTAAATCAAAAGCTAGCGCATCATTTTTTTTGGCCCAATTCAGATTCAATAGAAGGTGAGAGCAGTGGCTTATAGGCTAGACTTGCTCAAAACATCACGAGTTCATCCGGTCTTCCGCGTGTCTAGCTTGAGAGCCCAAGTTGGACCAATGGAGTTGATAACACCTGAATTACTCGAGCTCGAAGCCGACGAGATCGAGCTCACACCAGAAAAGGTCTTAGTAAGAAGAAGGGTCAGACATGATGTACTGGTGAGTTGGGAAGGTCAAACACAAGATTGAGCCACATGGAAACCCGAAGCAATATTAATGGACCGCTTCCCTGAATTTGCACTTTGAGAACAAAGTGAGCGAAAACATGGTGGAGTGATGTGATTCATACTAGACTGAGTTATCTCGTGCATGGCTATGACTTATGAATCCCTGTCATGTTTTAGATTCTTAATTTTCATGAAGAATAAGAATTCTGGTTGTCACGTTCGAATGCGTGGAGATCAAATTCAAACGTCCCGTTCAAACGCCTGTATATGTTCGCACTTACAGAGAACGCGATTTGTCCATTCAAACACCTGCATATGTTCGCATATATAAAGAACGCGATTTGCCCGTTCAAACACCTGCATATGTTCGCACATACATAGAACGCGATTTGCCCATTCGAACGCCTGCATATGTTCGCACATATAAAGAACATAATCTGCCCATTCAAACGCGCTTAGTGAAAATGCACTGTTTTTAGGTTTATCATTTATTTATTTGCTTATTAAGTTAGCCTCTTAAGATGTGAAAGGCAACCTTATTGTGGTTATCGATGAATATTTAGTTAACCTTTCTTCTTTTTCTATTCTGAATCTTCTCCCTTCTCGCTCATACCTTAGCCGTGCGCAACCTCGACGTCGGTTACCCCTAGCCTCTATCGTTTGTTAGACCCTCCCTCATTCTTGGGATACCGACCACCTTCTCCCCCCTCTTTCTTCATCCAACGACACCTCGTGCAAACCCTACCTATTACCTACGTTCATTCCATCACCACCACTTGTCATCTTCACCTCCACAGTACTTCTGCCTATTTTCGCCCTAGCTACAATCCGAATCTGTGAAGGGCATAAATACCCATCTGGTTTTGTAAATTCCTAGCTATGAATATTTGATGAATATTTTCTTCTGACTACGCGAAGTGTTTTCCTACACTCGAACTTGATTAGATAACCGAGATCGGGCCTTAACATTATGATCCGACCACGAGAGTCGAGTCAAATCAAGTTAGTTAATTTTATCTTATTGTTTTGAATTTCAAATAAATTAGAAAATCCGCATTTGGATCCGATCCGCTAGAATTTTTACTCTTATAAATAGGAGTAGAACATGTGTTAATAATAATTATTTAATGAATCTAAGTTTAGCCAAATTATTCTTTTCGTCTTTGTTTTTTAACTTAGCTATTAGATCGCCTTTATTTTTCTAGGAGTAGATCATAGTCGTAGAAACATTTCGATCTCCCAAACCCTAGCCACCTTTTTCTACTGATAGCCACTCTACTTTACGGCCATCCACTACTACCCTTGGTTGTCCGCCACTCTCCAACGACCGCCGTAACATCGGATATTTACCGTTCTGCCCTGTTCCGACCTTGCTCCACTATTTTAATCATAACATTCCATTCGGATCTCTGATCCACTTTATTCTAAATCCATTAGATATGATACTTCTAAGTTTACTACCCATAAAAATCTCAAGATCATCCTACAAACATATCTTTCCACATCTAGTTTGTAACTGAGTGTGCTGACTAGCACAAGTGCATGCCGAATAAGCACAACCTTGTGCCACCCATGTTGGTCTATACAATTTTTTTTAATTTTGTATTTTTTTTTAATTTTATATTTTTTTTTACAATTTAAAAAATTAATTTAGGGTATACAAATGATAAATCTAGCTCAAATTTGCTAGATCTATTATTTTAAAAGTCTTTCTACATAGATCTAGTATTTTAGTGCTATGTCTATGAGATATACTCTTTAAAATGTAAGAAATAAAGGGAAATTTGATTCTCAAATTTTAAAAAATTTAAAAGTAAGATCAAACTCATTCAAATTGGGTCAAAATTACCATATGAAAACATTGGATAAACTGCAGATTAGTTGATTTGTACCCAAATTTTATAATTTTTAACTAAACTTTCGGCATGATAAAATGATATAAAAACAAAATTTACTATGCCAAATTCCTTTAAATTAGATAAAAATGATATAAAAACATATTAGATTAACTACGTTCAACTAGGTATTAGTTTTAATTATCGAACTATTGTCGATTAATGAATGTATTCAATCATATTATCTGTTAAATAATGTTTCTACTTGCCTATTGTTATATTTTTTAATTTTAATAAAATAGGTTATTTCCAAAAATAATCTAAGGATAAAAGGCTTTAATGTAGGCTTTAATACATATATTCAAATAAAAAACCAAGAATTGTCGTGCCGAAGACACCAAAAAATGTCTAACTAAACCTTTATTAGAGATGTGCCAATGCGTGCCTTCGGCACAAGTATCCTTCGTCGCGAGTATTGACAAATAGTTTGTAAGTCATCTTGTAACTGATTGATTTTAGTACTTGGTTTAATTTTAGAAAAGAGATCCGTGATTTTTTACCCTTAATTGTTAAGGGATTTTTCAATGTAAAAGTTTGTGTCTTAGATTTACGTCTCTTCTTCCTTATCGTGTCTTCCACTTATTACAACTGATTTTGTTTGAAAAACTATCTTCTAGTTTGGTTTTTAAATTTTTTAAAGTGAATGCCACTAATTGCCCTATTCATTCATGGGTTGATGCAGCTTTTGGACAGGCAAAGGAGGACTTCTGATACCATTGACACATCAAATGAACAATCACTGTGATATGATAACTTACATGTGCATCAGGAACTTGTGCTATCTATCTCCAAAAGCTGCAAATTGTGAATAAGAAAATTTTAGAATGCTTAAAATAGATGAATGAAGAAAAGTAAGAAGTAAAACTCCACAGAAAAGAGCTTGGCTGCGTAAGTACAATTTCTTTAAGAGGGGAAAAAGTAGTTTAACATGACATGACTTAGAGGGCTTAGCAAGTTAGCATAATGCAAGAGAAGAGTATAGAGAGGCTGATATTGTTCAATACAAATGATTTACGTACAGATCTTCATATATGTTGATCACATATTTGAGACACAACATTTGATCATAACAAGAACATGGCTACCGAATAAAAGTAGTTGAATAATGTGAATACTAGTTCCAATCTAATGATGATATCAAGTTCGATGCAACCATTAATGTGGCATATGAAGGGGGAAGGTTTAATGCTTAGCATGGAAAGAAGAATGTACCATGTACCTGAACTCTTCCTTCATATGAGATCAGTGTGTCACCTTTAACATCAGCCAAAGTTTTTGGAGTAACCTAAGCAGCACTAGAAAACTTGAATATGGCCTCATGGCATTCTAATTATCAAGTGCAATGAAAGAGCTAAATACCTCCATACAGGATTCATTCTGGTTGTGGATCAAATGATTTAGGATCTCTGAGTTAGTCGGTCAAGGATATGACATGTAACTTAAAAAAAAATCCACAAACCATACTTCAACCAGGGAAGAAGTACATAAAAGTATATGTAAACCACATAAGGATACTAATGTCAACAATAGCACCTAAGTTGTCTGAGTTCGCAATGGAGACATACTCCTTGCCCTGAAAGGAGATAAATAGAGTATTAGATGATTAGATCAATAACTACGCAAAGGAATATATTAAAATTTAAAAGATTCAAACTTAAAATTTAGAAATGAATGAAACCATAACATAACTTGCATAACTGTTATATTCTTTTCCAATGCTAACCTAAGATAGCAAGGCATCAAGCTTTCCGCTGTTCATTAAGGATGGGAAATACATCACCATGGCCTGGAGGATACCTTCCCGTTCAAACAGAAGACAGAGTAAGATCTCAAAATACTTTGTCTCATTCAGGTAGAAATGCTATGAGAGGGAAAGAAAACCCAAAATTGATTGGAGAAACTAGAATAGATATGATAGCGTTAATGACAGAAAACTTGCCCAAAAAAGAGCTGAATGAAAGAAAAGTCATATAAGTGATCCCAAAATGCTTCTAATGCAGCAATAAAATGCTTCTAATGCAGCAATAAAATGTTTCCTCGTGTTAGATGTATGAAACAGACCTGTTCGAAAATTTCCAGCGATAGCAGAGCAAAGCTTCGCGAGCTTCTCATTCGTACCGACAGGAGTAGAAGAGCAAACTTCTCATTCATACCGACAGGAGTAGAAGAGACGGCCGCCATTGGAGATTGTGATTAACTGAAGGAGAGAAGTGAATTCGAGAGAAGAAATAAAGAACGGAATCAAGAAAAAAATAATTACCAAAAGAAAGAAATCTAATAATTAATTATGTAGCTCGATGTCCATTAGATTTGGGGTGGGGCTTCATACCACGTGCGAAGGGGCAGGTGAAGCGGATCAGTGGGCTCATCTACGACGAGACGCGGGGTGCTTAAGATCTTCTTCGAGAACGTTATCCGTTCGGCAGGTAGGGTTACGTTTTCTCTCTATATCTGTGGGTTTGAAATGGAAAATTTGGAAATTATTAAAACGCTTCACCTCATTCCAAATTTGGAAATTTTCGAACAGGTCTGTTTCCTACATCTAACACGAGGAAAGGGCCACCTGAAAGCATGACGAAATGCACATTAGCAGTTACCAATAGAAGCCAACGAGGTCTGCGTGATGCCAATTTACCCTCAGTTATATTTACATTAAGGTGGGGAATTAACGAATTAACCAAGCTCCATGGAGCTAGACCCAATGAGAGGGCAAAAGCTTCTGCTACTCTTCCCCCTCTCCCTGTCTCTCTTTCTCTGCCTCCGCCTCAAGCCGACAACCATCATGCTCTACAACAACCTCCGTGCCCTCCCATCTCCGACGCCGTCGCCTCCGCCTCCGCCTCCCTCGCGAAACCTCAGCATCCTCATCGGCATCCTAACACGCGCGGACCTCTATGACCGCCGCCAATTCCTCCGTCTCATCTACGGTGCGCAGTCCTCCCCCTCGGACGAGATTCACGTTAAGTTCGTTTTTTGCCGCCTCACCAAGGAGAAGCAGCGACTCCTCGTCGCGTTAGAGATCCTCCGCTTCGACGACATCATCATCCTCAACTGCACCGAGAACATGAACAATGGTAAGACGTACACCTTCTTCTCCTCCCTGCCTGTCATCCTTCCTCGCCGCTACGACTACGTCATGAAGGCTGACGACGACGTATTCATACGCCTCGAGCCTCTCGCCTCGTCACTGAAGCCATTGGCTAGGTCGGACCTTTATTACGGATCCGTCATTCCCTGCAAGAGCTATGATCCGTTCATCGAGTACATGTCCGGCATGGGGTTCGTGCTATCGTGGGATCTCGTGGAATGGATTGCGACGTCCGAGATCACGGCGAACGACAAGGTCGGGCCGGAGGATAAGTTGGTCGGGAAGTGGCTGACATTGGGGAGGAAGGCGAGGAACCGGGTAACAGAGAAGCCCGGGATGTACGACTACCCGGGGACGAATGGCCAGTGCTCGCACGAGCTCATACCGGAGACGGTGGCAGTGCACCGGCTCAAGAGATGGGATATGTGGTTGCATGTGCTGCGGTTCTTTAATGTGACCAAGAAGCTTAAGCCCTCAAAGTTGTACTTCATTGAGTGATGCTGTTCATTTGATCAAACGGAGGATCAGGAGACATAAGCAGAAACATGTTGCTGATGACTTAATTCAGATAGACGTAGAGATTGGTGAACACTCTCGTGCATAGGAATTAAAAGTTTAATTTTGATTCCAATTCGAGATCGAAATCAATACCGATATTGATATTGATTTCGATTTTGATATTGACATCGATTTAATATTTATATACGGCCTTATTAGGGTTTTATTAGGGATTTTTTTTAGGTTTAGGGTTTTTATTATTGTTTTCATAGGGTTTAGAAAACGAAAAACTATATCGATATCGATTTTGATTTCGATATTGATATTAATTTTGATTTCGATATTGATATTAATTTTGATTTCGATTTAGATATCGATTATGATATCGATATTGGTATTGGTTTCAATATTGGTATCGGTATCGATATCAATTTCTATTTCGATTTTGATTTTGATTTCGAAATTGATATTAATTTTGATTTTGATATTGATATTGACATCGATTTAATGTTTATATATGACCTTATTAGGGTTTGGATCTTATTAGGGTTTTATTTAGGTTTTGGCTTTTTTTAGGTTTAGGGTTTTTATTAGGGTTTTTTTGTTTAGGGTTTTTTTTATTGTTTTCATAAGGTCCAAAAAACAAAATCAATATCGATATCGGTTTTGATTTCGATTTCGATTTCGATTTCAATGTGGTATTGATGTCGATATCAATATCGATTATGATATTAATATCGGTGCAGGTTTTGTGATGCGAACCGAGTCAGATCGGATCACATCAAGGAGAGATTGGACTCAATGGATTGAGTCTAATTATCTTATTTGCTTATTTGGTTTAGTTGGAAGGTTAGAATTTTATTTAATTAGATAAATCTAGCTATGAGTAGTTTCGGGAAAATATTCACAGAATATTCTACAGATGTCAAAATAATATCAAACCAACTGGATAAGATCTCCAACCTCCATATCTACAACTTTTGTATTCACGACTTCTACAGATTCAGAATCTATCTATTGCGAAACGAAGGATTAATCCGTGAAAGATAAAGACGACTGATTTAGTTAGTTAGCTAGCTTTATCTTGTTGTTTAAATTTCAAATAAATCAGATAATCTGCATGTGGATCCGATCCGCTATGGAATTTTACTTCTATAAATAGGAGTGGACATGTATTGATAATTGGATGAATGGAATCATCATTGAGAGAATTCTGAGTTTAGCCAGTTATTATTCTCGTCCTTATCTTTTTATATTAACCGTTGGATTGTCTTTATTTTCATAGGAGTAGATCATAACCGTAAATTCCCTTCAAGCTTTCAAACCCTAGCCACCTCCTACCTCCAACAGCCACCCACTACATGGCCGTCCACCACCCCCCGACAACCGCCACAACGTCAGAATTTACCGTTCTGCCCTCTCTGATCTATCTCCACTATTTTATTTTTATCTTTCCATCTCGACGTCCGATTTAGGTAAAACTAGAGCCATTAGAATTCTAACTCACGAGGCTACCTCCATAAATTTTCATAATCATCCAATGGACGGATCGTTCCAAATCTGGTCCGATTTAATGTTTATATATGACCTTATTAGGGTTTGGATCTTATTAGGGTTTTATTTGGGTTTTGGCTTTTTTTAGGTTTAGGGTTTTTATTAGGGTTTTTTTTGTTTAGGGTTTTTTTTATTGTTTTCATAGGGTCCAAAAAGCGAAATCAATATCGATATCGGTTTTGATTTCAATTTCGATTTCAATGTCAATATCGGTATTGATGTCGATATCAATATCGATTATGATGTCAATATCGGTGCAGGTTTTGATTTCGATATCGATATCAAAATCAATACTGATATCGACATTGATATCGATACCGAAATTGACATCAATATCGATACCGATATCGACATCAATACCGATATTGACATTGAAATCAACATCAATATTAGTATCGATCTCAATATCAATATCGATATCGGTATCAATATTAATATCGGTATCGATATCCATATCGATATCGGTATTGATCTCAATATAAGTATTGATATCGATATCGATATCAGTATTAATATCGATATTGATATTCATATCGATATCGGTATTAGTATCAGTATCAATCTCAATATAGGTATTAATATCGATATCGATATCGATCTCAATATCGATATCAATATTGGTATTGGTATCGGTATCAATCTCAATATAAGTATTGATATCGATAGCAATATCGATATCGATATCAATATTGATATCGGTATTTCAATATCGATATTGATATCGGTATCAATATCGGTATCGGTATTGATATTAATATCGGTATTGGTATCTGTATCGATATCGATATCAATATTGATATCGATATTGGTATCAATATCTATATCAATATCGGTATTGATATTGATATCGATATCGATATTAATATCGATATTAGTATCAATATCAATAGCGATATCGGTATTGGTATTGGTATTGGTATTGATATCGATATCGATATCGATTTAATGTTTATATATGGCCATATTAGTATCGATATCAACATCGATATTGATATCAATATCGGTATTGGTATTGATATCAATATGAATATCGATATAGATTTAATGTTTATATATGTCCATATTAGGGTTTGGGTCTTATCAGGGTTTTATTTGGGTTTTGGCTTTTTTTAGGGTTAGGGTTTTTATTATGGATTTTCTAAGGTTTAGGGTTATTATTATTATTTTCATAGGGTTTAGAAAATGAAATTGATACCGATATCGACATCTATATCGATTCTGAAATCGACATCGATACCAATATCGATATTGATATTGGTATTGATATCGATATCGATATTAATATCAGTATTAATATCAATATTGATATCAGTGTTGATATCAACATTGATATCGATATTAGTATTAGTATCAGTATCGATCTTAATATAAATATTGATATTGATATCGATAACAATATTAATATGAGTATTAATATCGATATCAATATTAGTATTGATATTGATATCGTTATTGATATTGGTATCGATATTGATATCGGTATTGGTATCGGTATTAGTATCGATATTAGTATTTGTTTTGGTATCGGTATCGATATCGATATCAATATTAATCTCAATATAGGTATTGATATTAATATCAATATCAGTATCAGTATTAATATCAGTATCGCTATTGGTATCGATATTAATATTGATATCGATCTTAATATAAGTATTGATATTGATATCGATATTGATATCAATATCAGTATTAATATCGAGGTCGTCGTGTGTTAGGATGCCGATGAGGATGGTGGCGTTGGAGATGGGAAGGCAGGGAAGTTGTTGCAGAGGATGATGGTGGGCGGCTTGGTTAATTCGCTAATTCCCCACCTTAATTAATGTAAATATAACTGAAGGGTAAACTGGGGTTGGGCATCACGTAGACCTTGTTGGCTTCTATTGGTAACAGCTGCAAGATATTGGTTTTAATGTGCATTTGGTCGTGCTTTCAGGTGGTCCTTTCCTCGTGTTAGATGTAGGAAACAGACCCCGTTCCAAAATTTCCAAATTTGGAATGAGGTGAAGCGTTTTAATAATTTCCAAATTTTCCATTTCAGAGTCAAAATATTACATCACGCTCCCGTTCCACACAGCAAACAGACCCACAGATCTTTACATCAAGATAGAGAGAGAAAACGTAAAAATTTAAAATAATATAAATGAGTTCATATTGAGCGAACAATGGTGACATTTTATTAATTACCACAAATTTTAGATGATATGTCATTGTATCATAGTTTTACCGGAATTATAAATGTTGGAATATCATAGAATAATACCGGCATTTAAGAAATGCCGGTAAAAACTAACCCGTCAAAAAAACAAAACTAAAAAAATAAAAATAATAAAATAATAAAAAATAAATAAATAGAGTAGTGTAAGATCTAGACCCTGAGTGATATTTTTCCTCTTCTTGATAGTGAAAACGAGAAATCTGGCTTGAAGTGGAGATGCGGAGCAGATCGAGTGGTGTAAGATCTAGACCCCGACTGATGAATGATGGTGCCTTATAAGAAGATCTAGACCCCGACTGATGAATGATGGTGCCTTATAAGAACCCCGCGCCTCCTCGTTTTTATCTGAGGATTTTGATAGATTCGAATCACATATAAATCTGTTAATCGGCAAGTCATTCAGTGGTGTCAAACACCCCATCTGATGGGGCTAAGGCATCTATATCAGTTGATGACGATTTGCCTAATTATACTTGTGCCAATTACCTCAAAATTCAACCAAGATTTGCCATATTATTGCTATAAGTTCTTTCAGAATTTTCCTTTTCCTTCAAGAAGTTGTACATAGTCTTTTATAAATGAATATATACCAATATCCACCTACAACATAATGTAATTAGCAAAACATTCTCAATGAGGATGCCTTCAAGGTATAGTTGAATATAGTCAACTTATCGTATCTTAGTTTTTTGGGCTCATCATATATTTTGTATGTATAACTGATGGATAGAAGTGTATTTCTATTTAGTATCAGGTTTAGCGTGACATAGGACAAGGCTTTGGCATTCTTGCTTCCAAGTCCCAAGTACCCAAAGGAGATAAATGCCTCTTATTCTTTCCAAGAGCCTGCAGTAAATACTTGTGGTCATTCTCCTCCTGACTTTATTTCTTCAGTTGCTTCAGTATAATATCAGGGTCCATTTCACCTTTTGGACCACATGATGAATATGTGATTTTTTTGCTTGCATTAGAAGGAAATTTTTTGTTCTGCAATTGACTTGTTTTAACTCTATTGACAGAAAAAGGAGATGAGTTACAGAATGGATTAAAAGTTTTAGAGCAATATGCAAAAATACTTGATACACGTAAGTCTTGGTCTTCGATTTGTGGCATTTTTTTTATTACTCTGGCTCACCAGAAAGTTTTAGTTCGATGCTATCTTTTTTTAATTATCTGTCATATATTGTATATTTGTCATGAATTTTCTCAAAATGCAGTAATTCTTGATAACCTCCGATTCTCTTTCTCACACTATTTTCCAGCAACTTTATTTTCAGAATAACTTCTAACTTTAGAATCATGTTAATATAAATCGTGTCCGGTTGGAGGTGCTGCTGCAAAACGATAGCTGACCTCCTTACTTGGTAAATTTTTTTTACTATGTAGGTTTACTGTAATTTTTTTTATTGATCTATTAATTTTACTTTAATTTTCAGGTCAACTTATGATGAAGTGGAAAACAGTAGCAAATTTTGGATGTATTGGGTGTTTCATCTTTTATATTAAGAACCTTGTAATGTCTTAGAATTACTTTCTTTTCGTATATAATCACTTTCGGATGGTTGTAAACATTATCTCATGTTTAAGTGTATGATTATATACTTAACTTTTCTGGATAGTTGTGGATATGTACATATACTTGCATCTTTCTTTGAAAATTTTATGAAAGATATTACATTTGCAAACTTGTTTATATGGCTGTCTTTTTTATATAGATATAAAATTTTGTTGGTACTAGTATTTTGATTGCAGTATGCCCCAAAATATTTGATTTCAGCATAATTATAGTGCCACAAAAATGAAAAATAATAATATAAACATGCCAATCAGTTTTAGTGGCATTTTTGTAAATGCCACTAAAGCTTATAAAAGTAATAGAAAATCTACACCGGAATTTATAAAAAAGACACTAATTATTGGTTGTTTATCGGCATTTGATTAAATGCCACGAATTATATCTACACCGGCATTTATAAAATGCCACTATATATTTACCGGCAATCGGTGAAATGCCACTAATTGTTAAGATATTTATCAGCATTTTTGCTGATTGTCGGCAAAACCTTTCACCGACAGTCGAAAATGCCATGAAAAGTAATGTAAATGTCATTGTTTATAACTTTCGTCGGCACATTATATGCCATTGAATATAATGAAAACGCTGGTATTGACCAACACCGACACGGCTTTAAGTGGCATTTTGTTAAACGCCGATATTAATCTATAGTGGCATTTTGACCACTTTTAGTGGCATTTTCTGACTGGCTGGTAAGTTGCTTCCAATGATTTTGACTCAATAATGTTCCGTGGTGCAACATTTCATTTTCATTGTTGGATAACATATTGTATAAAATAATTTTGATCACATTTACATCCTTGTTCAAGGTATTCTTTCAAACTTCTTATGTATCTTAATCCATCATTGGCTCAATTTATTAACATCTATAGGATTGCCTAAATGAGTAGTCTTTGGTACTACAAGGATCAGTACATTAGGTTGATTTTTAGCAGGTTTATAGTTCTTTATGTAGACTCACTATAAATTAGTACATATTCTAAATTATCTTCAGAACTGGTATATATTTCAACATGCACGCAGTAGAGAAAGGAACAACTGATCATATTTTAATTGCTGCATTAGAAGCATTTTGGGATCACTTATATGACTTTTCTTTCATTCAGCTCTTTTTTGGGCAAGTTTTCTGTCATTAGCGCTATCATATCTATTCTAGTTTCTCCAATCAATTTTGGGTTTCTTTCCCTCTCATAGCATTTCTACCTGAATGAGACAAAGTATTTTGAGATCTTACTCTGTCTTCTGTTTGATGTATTCCCATCCTTAATGAACAGCGGAAAGCTTGATGCCTTGCTATCTTAGGTTACCATTGGAAAAGAATATAACAGTTATGCAAGCTATGTTATAGTTTCATTCATTTCTAAATTTTAGTTTCATTCATTTCTAAATTTTAAGTTTGAATCTTTTAAATTTTAATATATTTCTTTGCATAGTGCATAGTTATTGATCTAATCATCTAAGACTCTATTTATCTCCTTTCAGGGCAAGGAGTATGTCTCCACTGGGCAAGGTAGTATGTCTCCATTGCGAACTCAGACAACTTAGGTGCTATTGTTGGCATTAGTATCCTTATGTGGTTTACATCTACTTTTATGTACTTCTTCCCTGGTTGAAGTGTGGTTTGTGGATTTTTTTTAAGTCACATGTCATATCCTTGACTGGCTAACTCAGAGATCCTAAATCATTTGATCCACAGCCAGAATGAATACTGTATGGAGGTATTTAGCTCTTTCATTGCACTTGATAATTAGAATGCCATGAGGCCATATTCAAGTTTTGTATTGCTGCTTAGGTTACTCCAGAAATTTTGGCTGATGTTAAAGGTGGCACTCGATCAAGATCGGGTGTAGGAAAACACTCCGCATAGTCGGAGGAAAATATTCGTCAAATGTTCTCTCATAGCCAAAAATTTATGAAACCACATGAGTTTGTTTCATATCTTCTTAATCTACGTTTCTGGTATATACGCCCTTCACATATTTAAATTGTAGCTTGGGCAAAAATAGGCAGAATTACGAGAGAGGTGAAGAAGACAAGTGGTGGTGATAGAGTGGACGCAGGTAATAGGTAGGGTTTGCACGAGGTGTTGTTGGATGAAGGAAGAGGGGGGAGAAGGTGGTCGGTATCCCAAGAATAAGAGAGTAAGAGCTTTGGCTCGGTTGGATGATTTCGTTGCCCACCATCTCCTTGACAAGTCTTGTGATCTCCTTTTGCACAAATGGGTACTGGTAGGGCCGCACATTAGCCAGTTCCTCTCCGGGAGTAATCTCAATGTGGTAGTCTTAGGGTTGAGCCGGCAGCATGCCGCGTGGCTCCTCAAATACCTCGCTGAATTCTTTTAGTGAGGCAGACAAATCAGTGGGTACTTCTTCCTTGGCCTGGCCTTCTTGACCCTAAATTAGTTGCATTAAAAGTCCATGACATCCGTGCCTTTGGCAATCCCACCATCGGTTGAAGTTGCACTCCAAGCCGCGGTCAAATTTCGTCTAATCACACCCGCTTGCCACTTCGTTTGAAGTCCATCCACATCTTTGAGAAGTCAAAGGTCACCGGTTCAAAACTTTGCATCCATTGCGTCCCCAGTACTATGTCAGCCCCTCGTAAGGCCAATGGGTGAAGATCCAAGGTGAAGGAATTGCCCTGAATCGACCCGCAACGTCCGAGGTTGATGTGGGCATCATCTTCAATTTGACCAAAATAAAGTTGCTTGAGGCCAATTTTGATCTAATTGATCTAATTAGGCTTAACTTATTTTCACATTTAATTTGTTGAGTTGATTTTTAATTCAAATAATCAATTGAATTAGTCAATTGATAGATATGGTAAGCCTATATGCGGGGGATGTCCGCATTGAGTTATTACCTAAATTGGGTTAGTCAATTTAGGTAAGATGATCAATTAGAGTCATATTAGGAAATAAGTTTCTATTAGAATCAGCTAGAATCAAAGTTGTTAACCTATTTATGGGTTATTGCATGAGATACAAAGAACGATTGTAATAATATTTATTTAAAATCTCTCATTTTCTCTCCTACGGTCTTCTTCTTCTTCTTCTCTCTCTCTCTTTCTCTCTCTCTCTCTCCCCCTTTCTCATACTCAGTCTTAAGATTCTTCTCTAATCTCTTCTACTTCCTCTCTAAACCTCTCTCCTTCTTTAATCTCTACTTTTTTTTGTTGGTTACTGCTACTGTCCAGAAGATTCCAGTAGTGAAAGAGAATCTTTTGATGCCCGGACATGAAGAGGACTTGGTTTCAAAGTAAAAGCACTACTATTCCATTTATTGGTAAACATAAACTCTAAAGTCTTTCCTTACACCATATTTTAGGTCTTTCTACTATTAATGTACATGTTTGAGAGTTGAGGAAGTTACTGTCTTATCTGAGTGGCTTTCTCTCCTTCCATCTAGTAATGATCATTTTAATCAATTAACTTCTTATCAGTTATTGCTTACTATATTTTAATTTAGTTACTTGTTTCAGTCGATTGTTCTCCAAAACATTGCATTCATACTAGATTTGCACCAGTGTAGGCATGCATGGATATCTCGGCGTGGATCTCCTTGCTGCCCTCCATTGCTTCTTGGTCTTTCGCCACATCCTCTAGTTCAACTTCCATTATCTTCTCTTCTTCCACATCCTCTAATTCATCCAACACCATCACAGTGGCTGTCGGTTGGACACATTTGTGCCCGGGGGTGAATCGCTCATCACAGTAAAAACATAGCACTTTTGCTCTTCTATCTTCGACTTGGGCTAGAGTAAGTCCTCATGGTAACTTCGGGAAGGTCCTCTCACTTCTGGTTGTGATCGTGGAGGTATCCTTGCACCCATTGCTCTCTGTGGAGGCGCCGACACAAGATGTGTGGCTGTTGTTTGCCAAGGCACTACTCTAGACTCCGTGGTGCTCCAGCCCCCTTTTGCCGCTATTCGCAGCTCTTGAAGCTTCTCTTCTATCAACTGAGTTGTTGCAAAAGCATCCAACAATGTGGCTGGTCGGGCGGCCTTCACTTCGGCTTGAATGTCCCGTCGAAGGCCACTAATGAAGTTGCTCTTGAGTTGAGAATCTGACCAGCTCCACACTCGATTGCTAACATGCTCGAACTCTTCTTGATATGTTCTCACCATAGTCCTTTGAGTTAACTTGGTAAGAGCGGCCTAGAAATCCTCATAGCTGGAGGGTCCAAATTGGACGCAAATCGCGTCAGCAAACTCCTCCCACAATCGATAGGGTTAAGCTCGATGAGTGGCCTGGTTTCATCGAATGGTGGTGTCTTCAAGATGGAAAGATGCTAATAACACCTTTTGGGCATTAGGTTTTCTTTGGTATTCGACGAACTGCTCTGCTCGGATAACCCAATCGAGTGGGTCTCCTCCATTGAAGGGTGGAAAGTTGAAGGTGAACCGTCCCTGCACGAATGCCTCGTTCTTCTTCATATCGGTTGGGTTTCCTTTCTCTTGGATTGAATCTAGCATCCTTAGGATGGTGTCGTGGGGTTGCTAGTTCTTTATAATCTGCCCACTCATCGTCATCACTATGGAGTGATAGATCCGGTGCTCGGTTGCAGTGAAAGACTGACGGTGGTATGTTGTGTCTTTCGGCTGGAGTGGTATTTAAGCCATTCGCAGATTCTGACTGCAACTAGGACGAAAATACGCAAAAATGGGAGTGATGATGGTGGTGACGGGTAGTGATGATGATAAGGTTAGGGATGATAATGGCAATGAGGGTGGATGGTTTGTGGTCTTTAAGGGATAAGGATGAAGGAGAAAGGGCTGAGATCCCAATGAGGAGGAAGGACTCGACAGACGAGGGAGATTAGAAGATCATCGACGTCAAGATGGCGCATGGCTAGGGCTTGAACGAAAGAGAAGGGGAGATTAGGGTAGAGAGACGAGAAGGGATAGAACTCAATATTTATTCATCATAATCTTTTTGATTGCCATCCATGTTTTAAGAGGTTAACCAAACAAGCCAAAAATGATAATTATTAACCTTAGAAATAGTAAATTTTTGCCGATCGCGTTCGAACGGGGTTGAACGCTTTCGAATGCGTATTTCACGTTTTCTATCAATGCGAACATATGCAGGCGTTCGCACGCAGGTGTTCGAACAGGGTCTGCGCGTTCGAACGCACAAATTGCATTCTTTATTGATGTGAATGCCTGTAGGCGTTTGAACGCACCCCTTCCGCGTTTGAACGCGATATGCAGAATCCTTATTTTTTAGAAATAAATAACTAAACACAATAAGAAAAGATTTTCATAAGGTGTATCCATGCTCGAGACGACTCGGTAAAGTCTGAATCATATCACTAGTTCGAATCATGTCACATAACAATTCACTACGCTTTCGACATCCTATCCGAAGGTGACTAGTACACAAGTAGGATTTTTCAATTTATGTTGTGCTCGTAGGCACATGGGTCTACATGCAGATACAACTCAATTAGCTGATGCAGGTCTACTGGTTTGTTCCATCAGTTGTCCTCGAGGCTGCAATTTCGCCCAATTGATTCCCTCCCTCATGGCTTAGATTTGCCTCGTCGTTGGGGGGTGGTACTTTCAAAGCCATCTCTCAATGAGTCCACAGACTATATTAATGTCTTCGCACACACTAGAGGCTCGTCACCAATGGTTGCTGATGGTGCCGACGAAACCTCCATAACGATGGAGATGAATTCTTGGTCCTCCATGGTCGTGATTTCCATTGGTTAGCTTTGGATCGCATTTTCATTGTTGTCCGAGAAATGTTAGCTCTGATTCTAGTTTTACAAACTAGATCTGGAACGATCCATTCGCAGGATGATGCTGAGAGTTTTATGGGTAGAAACCTCGGAAGTCTTAGATATAATGGCTTTGAAATGAAGTCAATCGGGGATCGGATGGAAATTATGGTTAAAATAGTAGAACAAGGTAAAAACGGGGCAGAACTGTAAATATTCGATGTTGCAGCTATTGTCGAATGGTGGCGAACGACCAATGGTAGTGGACGGCCGTAAAGTAGGGTGATTGCTAGTGGAAGGATGTGGCTAGGGTTTGAGAGTTCAGAATATTTCTATGGCTATGATCTACTCCTAGAAAGATAAATGCGATCTAATGGCTGCATTAAAAAATAACGACGAAAAAAATAATTTGACTAAACTTAGATTCATTCAATGATTATTATCAATACATGTTTACTCCTATTTATAGGAGTAAAAATTATAAAGGATTGGACCTAAATGCAGATTATCTAATTTATTTAAAATTTAAAATAATAAGATAAAGCTAACTAACTAATTTAACTTGACACTAGGGCTGTCAAAATAAACGAGCAGCTCGAGCTCGGCTCAGGCTCGGCTCAGCTGAAGCTCGAGTTCAGCTCGACTCAGTTAGAAATGAGCCGAGCCCGAGCCGTCAAAACCGGCTCAAAATTAATACCGAGCCGAGCTTGAGTTGGAGTCGACTCGCTCAGGCTCGGCTTGATAGGCTCGATAGGTATTGCTACTTGGCTGCGAGTCCTAAATCCTAATTAGTCAAGACAAATGAACGGCTGGGATTAGACCATCAGGAGATTCTGGGGCGAGCAAGGATGAGGCAGGCAATGGGTCACGTGCAATTCCCCCTCGGGGCGAGTGCTAGGAGGGCTTGTTGTGGGGCCCAAAATTTGCTAGCTGGCACTTTGCTGGCATTGCCCGTCCAATCTCTAGTTCTCCATTGTTCTTCTAAGGGTAAACTGGTAAAAAACATGTGGCAGATAGTGAGGTATGTGATCCAAATAAGTGTAACACGTCACCATCTCGAAATTGCACTCGATTAGGCCTCGAGCTGTGGATTGCACTAGCTGTCGAGCATCCGAAACCCAAATTCTATGGAACGAGGTGAAGGAGAGGTGCTTCTACTATGGAACATACTATAGCCTTGCGAACGGAATAGCTCCGGCCCGGAAGCTAGGAGAGGCGACGCCGCCGCTGAACGAGGCAAAGGAGAGGTGGATGCATTCGGCTATGGAATGAGGTGAAGGAGAGGTGTGAGGCGACGCCGCCGTTGAAGCTGGACGAGGGGTTGCTAGATGCATTGCCAACGTCCTCCTCAAGCTCGTGAGCTCATCCTCCTCAAGGAGAGGTGGATGCATTCGGCACCGATGCTCATGAGCTCGTCCTCCTCAAGCTGCCGCGGTGCTGGCCACCTCGTCCTCCTTCGCCAAGCTCCGCCTCCTCATCTCCTCCTCAAAATGTCGGCCACCTCATCCTCCTCAAGCTATCGCAGTGCTCGGTTTGGGCTTGATCTGGCTCGGTCCAGCTCGATCCAGCTCAACTTGAATGAGGCTTGATAATAGGCTCATTTCAGGCTCGAGCTTGGCTCGGACTTGGTCTAGCCCAACTCGGGCCGAGCTCGACTTGAGCTGAGCCCAATTATAAGGCTCGAAATTCATTTTGAGCCGAGCTTGAGCCGGCTCGCTCAGGCTCGGCTCGTTTACACCCCTACTTGACACGGCTTGACTGACTCAACTCCGATAGTCGGATAATAACACACCCTAGCTTGTGCCATGCGCCAATATTCTATCGGCCCGGCAAGTATCAACATGGCAAGTGTCGATGCCATCCTTACCCACAATTATATCTCTTATAACTAGCTCGACTCCCTCTTAATGAATTGCTTCCCATGTTTGGTTTGTAACCTCAATCACCCTCGATGTTAGTACTTTGCCTCTATGACTCTCAAGATAGCAATAATCACAATCATTACTTCTCTTGGAACTCTACCAAGATGAAAACTTTAAGTAGCACCTCTACTTTCACAATGATAAAGGACTCCTTTTTTTATCTTCTCCAATAGTGTATGACGGCTTTTGAAAGTCACCCAAACCCTCTAACAACTCTTTCCTTTTAAGTAAGTTAACCTAAAAGTATATCAACCAAGACTTGAAATTCATCTTCAATTCACCAATGCACTCAAACGGCAGGAAGCCCATTCAAATCCCTGAGCATTCCATGCAAAGGAAATTTAAGTCCGATCTCTCAGGTAAAAGTCATTCAAAGCACGTGTGGACATACTGTTCATTCAGCATTGTTCATCCATTTGAACACTTTGGGAAACTCAGCTTCTTTTTTATGTTCATCTTTTGATAAACATTCTGCTGCAACTCATACACAATAAACTAGGGAAGATCATGAATAACTTGTTTAGCCATGAATTTGCCAATTACAAAACCTAACATATTTGGTTTTTCTCTTGATCTAGGTCAATGAATTCAAATCAATTGAGAAGTCCAAGATTTTCAACACCAATAACCTGTATGTGAACTACTAATTTTATGCAACTTTTGCAATGAACATCTAGATTGTAACTAGCAGTACTAGCTAACAGATGGGTGAACTTGAAGGCTATTAAACGGCTTGTTGAAGCCGATGCACTCAAAATGGAGATTATTCCAAATCCTAAGGTAATTTGGAATGTGAAGATTATTTGAATAGTTATTACATTTTTCCAAAACATCAAGAAAGCAAAAAAAAAAAAAAAAAATAGTATGCTGATGAAGCAGTAAGTTCTAGGAAGTGGATGGTGTGAAGGTTCTTCAATTGGAGACAGCAGCTGGAGCAGCTATTCGGGTACTTTTTTAAATAATATTTGCTTCTAAATTTTTGTATGATATCATGAGAAAATCTTATTATCCGACACTTTCTAATGGTTCTTGAATCAGTTCTTCGAGCATGCAATTGGAATTAATGTTCCCCAGTCGCGATTTCTGCTGGTGAAGGCGACATCAGATTTACTGCTTGTGCAGGTTTATATGGATCCTATCTGTCTATGACGAAAAAACCAATTTGGATTTTTTTTTTCTTTTTTTAAAGCTTAAAAAGAGTAACTTTTTGCAGTCTGATCTTTATACCTTGGTTGATGGCTTTGTTATACGTAGCAAAGCAAGATCAAACCCCTCAAATCCCTCCATTGAACTTGGGCCTGAGTTTAAGAAGGTAAAGCTCATATATAAGAATGGTGTTATCAGTGATGTCGGTCTGTGAATAACTCATTCCAATAATTGCAGGTTGGTAACTTCCTTGCTCGCTTTAAATCCATTCCCAGCATTGTCGAGCTTGATAGACTGAAGGCTTCTGGTGATGTATTGTTTGGTGCTGCCATAGTGCTCAAGGTAATTTGGAAGTGATTACATTGCTTCTCATTATGCTATTAATTGTTGATATATCAATTTCATGTCTTGTTTGAATTTCATTCTATGTTGTCATGTTGTATAACTTTTAGTGGATCTTGCTCAAAAGTTTGCTCTATAAGACATCATAGTAAATGCTTTTGCAAGGAGGACATCATCATCTTCATGCAGTTGAAGAATTGTATCAAGTTAGCTATGATATTTTAAAAAGGACTTCAAGAAAGAAATTGGGTGATAGAGAACAGGTGACCAACCTTGGTGGCTTTGCCCAGTAGGCTTGTGAAAAGCTTGACATGACTGCAGGAGATACAGGATGTGTGTTCTACCAGGGTTGGCTCAGTGGCTACGCCATTGACTAGGGTCTCTGTTTAGAGGGAAATGTAGGGAGACTGGAGAGAACAATAACTGCAAGGTCCCAACAGCTACAGCAATGGAACAAGCTGCAACATGTTGTTTGTTGCTCCAGCAATAGACAAGGCAATCACCCAGAAGAAGTACTAGCTTGTGTTGGACCTATGATTAGTAGGATCCCATGCCCAACTAGTTTCCAAATAAAATCATTGTGTGAAATGGGACGAAAAGTGAAGACCTTAAAGATTGTCTCCTTCACATATCAAAGGTCCGAAAAGTCGGTAGCATAATGTACTGATCTGGGTGCAAACATGAACTGAATGACTAGGTATATTGCATTGGTGACAATTATGACAGTGAGGTATATTGAACTCCTAACTTCCAAAAGAGAGTAGCATCATGGGACTTTTGGTGGCATATGACATTTACCTTCAGGGGACTATCAACTGTTTTAGATCACTGATACATACTTGGCTTGAGGTAGAGAGCTCCTAAGAGGTAGAAGGATGTTAAGGTATCATCTTATGCAACATTCTCATAATATTCTAAAATTTTCTTGTAATATTTCAATATCGCAATATCATTGTTGGAGTATTCTCATAATATTTATTCATTTGTATAGATGGTTCTTCGTAAGAGGCTGATTTCGATTCCAGAACTGATACTTAGAGCCTTGAATCTGATATATCCAGCTTATCATTGGTGTCAGAAATAGTAGTAATTATTGATTTTATCTGGCTACTGAAGTACTGAATATTTGCTAATCTACTTTGCCAAAGGGCAAGGTGAGTATCACAGCAAAACCTGGGGTGAAGTTGGAGATTCCAGATGGAGCTGTGCTTGAGAACAAGGTGATAAGACTGCCAAATACTATTCTCTCAGTCATTGTGTCTATAAACTTGAAGTACACTAATAAATCTGCATCTTGCTTGTTTCAGGAAATAAACGACCCTGAGGACTTCTGAGGATATGTTATCCTCCAAATTTGTTTTCATAATGTCACATAAATCTGTTAGGTGCTTTTTACTCAATGTGAGGGTGTGTCTGTAGCTTATATGCACCGTTGAGGTTATGCTTATTAGCTTATTTACCTCGTCAGAGTTTAAGATATCTATGTTCCTTCCAGTGCTGCAAGGAGACATGACATGAAAGTATTAACATTGGATTTGTGTATTCTTTTCAGTTCATAATTGATTTAGTGGTTGGATTTGCAATCAAGAAAACCGGCAGTTCAAGGAAACTGAAGGTTAATGGAAGAGATTGAAAGTAAATGGTAAGGCCGTGTTCTAGTTTTCCAATAGGTGCCTCGCTCAGACTTGATGCAATGAATATTTTTCAAACATTTTTTTTTTGGAGAGAAGTGAAAATTTAATCGTACCTTAATTAAAATGATGCTGCACATTTGAGAGCAACTTAGTGCATTATCCTATTGGCGACTTGGTGCATTATCCTATTGGTGACTTGGTGCAACGAACATTGTGGTCTAAACACTTGAGAGCAATTTTCCAGTGAGAGTGAAACTGTGGTCGCTTTCAAGGCACAATATCTCACCAACAAGAAGGCTGTATACACCCTGGCCATTAGCAAGAGATTTATCCACTGAATGATTTAGAACTTCTGAATTTAATAAAGATTGAGACCTTTTTGACTTCGCACCAGAAGTAAGATTAAAAAAGAGAAACAAGGGTTGTTCAACAAAAAAATAAATTATAGTGATCATCTTGATTGGCAAACGAATTGCTTATCTCTACTTTGATGTTCTGCTACAAGAGAAGGCACCACTTAATAATGCACAAAAGAGAAATTCAATTTGCTAAAATGCAAGTTAACAGAAGAGAAACACAAGAGCCTGATGGAGACTTCATATCAGCATCAATTTTGAAATATTCTTCAGCATCCAACATAGCAGCATAAATTTTTTTTCTTTTCTTCTTTGAGAAAGAATATAACAGCATATATTTTCCACCAATCTCTGAATGATTTCCAATGTTTCAGAAGGAAAAGAATGCGACTTTCTCAAGAATGCAGATAGTAGTCCACATCAAAACCACGGAGATCAGATGGGCTTGCACCTGGTCTGTCAAACAAAGTAAGATCTCTTATGAGGTAAACTGAGAATGCCGGACAAGCCTCTGCTGGAGTAAACTTATTTGATTTTAGAGGAAAGGAAATAAAACTATGCAATTAAGGAACAACTGTATTCAGAAAAGATGGACAGCAGCAGGCTATTACAAGAGTGTATCAAAAATGACGAAATCTATCACCTGTATTTCCTACCACAATCACAAGTTCTCCAACTGACCTACTGAATAAATGTTGAGGTGTACATGGATGAGTCGTTTAGCAGTGCTTGACATGTGGTTAAGCCAGCTCGTCTGGCTGGCATCATGCAATATCTTATACTCAAGATCACGCAATATCACATAACTTTTTAGTAATGTGAAACTGTAGATTTGTGTTAATTGACGAGTTTGAGCAGCATAACACCCTATAGAAGGTAAAAGTAGGTTTAAAGACCAAAAGTGCATAAACGAAATGTACCTCTTGTTTATGGTGCAATAGTGAAACTTGAGGTTTCCAGCCTTGATATCTTCAATGTACTGCAACCATAGAAAACAAAAATTAAAAATAGTTTTAATTTGCTAACTTCAAAAATTAGTCAGACACCAAGTAGATTATATTTTTACTTCCAGCTAAGAAAAAGAACAAACAAATAAACAAAATTTGAGTATCCTAACTAAAGGAAAAACAAAGACAATGGGTACCGAAGTAAGATTCTAGGTACCATCTTCAAGGTAACGATGATTGATGAAAATGCCAGAGATTGAAATGGTATATCATCAAGTGCAAAAAGTTGACATTCTAGGGACTCAGGACCCGGTGAAAAATTGGGTGTCTTCAGTCTTGCTCGAAAAATGATGTAACTCTGTACTGCATATCAGATTGGAAACACATCAAGAGCTCCACTCATAGTTAGACAAGTAATCAAATTTATTTTCTGACAGAACTATGCTATCTCACCTGGCCAATGCGAGGAATATCTAACTGAGCAAAAGGTGAAAGTATTTCGACTTCTGCACATGCTTCTTCCAAGGTTTCCCTGGCTGCTCCTTCTGCAGCTGACTCCCCTACCTCCAAGTAACCAGCAGGAAGAGTCCTGTACAACTGCTGCTTGTAAACAATGTAGACCAGCTAGACCGATATCTAAATAGACCTATTTAACATATAATGTATAAAATAAGAATCAACTTGTTGCATGGCACTGAGAAATAACAAGTTGGCATGTCCTACTGACTATACTGACACATGACAAATTTATTAGCATTGTGGCAACAAAAAAGAAAAAAGAAATGCAAGCTTATACCTTTAAAGACTAAATTAAGGATTTTCAATTCATCTTTTGGTATGAACTATGAAGTGCGCTTATAAAAGATGTTACTATATGTTTGCACTAAAAGATCATACTGTCAGCAGATTGCTTTTGAGAAGAGCTGTGCTGTTGATGCTTGAGAAGGAATCAATGCTAACAAGAAATCAATCAATATCTTGCCTATATTTTTTGCCCCTTTTAAGGTGTAAGAATGCACCTCTCTTTTTAGCTCTGTAATGAAGTACCTCATTTCAAGTATCAATCTGGGAAATGTGATAATAATGAAAACATTTCAAACACAGGTAGTTCCATGATGAAGATAGACTGAACTGGTAGAAATCAGTATAGATGATATAAGAAGGAAGTAAATAATGTAACTTCACCTACATGCATTTTATCTATTCGGTCTTTGTTGGCAGGATGTAAATTCTCTAGAAAAGTCGTGCAGCCCATAGTGAAGAATCAAAATTAGGCAATGTAAACAAGATGTAGAGATTTGTAATAGAAGTGGTACCATCAGGAATTTCAGGTTGACTTGCTAGAGCACAGAACTCATTTTAGAGAGGGCGATGAAATGTTTCTTATCTTGAATTGTGCAAAACTGTTAGATGCATGTCAACTTAACAGTTAGTCAAAATGGTTCAGATGAGACCCACATTATAATTTATAGCAGCTCAAGAAGAAAACAAGTCAACCAACAGTTTATTGAGTATCTGCCGACCAAAGGAAAATTGAACAAAAATAACTTCCAATAATCAAGGAAGGATAAAGATAAAAGAAAAGATAATCACCAAAGTCCATAAGATGGTTCGATCTTCCTTTTGCATAGCAAAACCTTGTTTTCATGCTCAACCAGACAGCCAACTACCTGCCAAAGAATGCATGTAAATAATGAGAAAAATAGCACTTAATGGACAGATATTTGGATGGATGAGATGTCAACACATTCAACAATCAAAATTAATGTTTTGTCACATAGCACAGATGCCAAACTTGCCCAGATAACATTACGGATATAGCAAATGGCATGAACACACCTGTTTTCATGGGTGAGATAATTGATATATTCATATTTTACTCATGTTCATACCTTATTGGCCTCATAATAGATGCCATGAATTGATGTAGTGACAGAGATGTACTAGCATGATTTATGCAGTTTTTTACAGGTTTTTTATAGAACCTAGTGTGTTCTTAGTTTTCTAAATCCATTCCTCGAGAGAGAATGGATTATTAATTAGGAATATTTTCAATATTGCTTGAGGAATATCAAATAAATAAGCTTGCTCACTTCAGAGATAACTTTTTCCTTATTATGGAATATAATCTCCCATTCCATAATAATAGCTAAATATCATAATAGCCTTATTCTATAATATAAATATTATTCATCAAAATTATATCGTATACTACATACTAACTCAATTATTAATTTACTCTTGATGTCTATATCATCAATCTATTTTATATCAAATCAAAGGGTATTCATCATAATTTAATAAAAAATATTTTTCTCATATTTTCTTTTATTTTATATCACATTAAAAAAAATTATTAAATCCTTGTTCCAAAATAATAGTGAACATAGAATTTAATCCTCATTCACATCTAGAATAGGGTTGAAATAGTAATAGCAATTCTTGTTAGTTATTATCAAAATGACGAATTAATTTTAGGAATAACTATTCATGTGTTCACTTCTATTATAAAATAAGAGTATAATAATTATCTGTGATGTGATACAATACAAAAGTAGAGAAAAAATTACTAAAATACCCTTTGATTTGATATAAAGTAGCTTGATGGTATACTTATATAAAGTAGCTTGATGGTATAGCTAGGTATGCAATGCAAGGGCGGGGAGCTAGGTATGCAATGCAAAGGCGAGGAGCTAGGTATGCAATGCAAAGGTGAGGAGCTAGGTATGCAATGCAAGGTGAGGAGCTAGGTATGCAATGCAAGGGTGGGGAGCTAGGTTATGCAATGCAAGGGTGGGGAGCTAAGTATGCAATGCAAGGGTGGGGAATTAGGTACGCAATGCTACGGTGCTAGCTATATAATACTATTAGATATGCAATGCCAAGGTGCTTGGTATACAAAGTTAGGGCGATAGATATACAATGCAAAGGCATGAGCATTATGTATGCAATGCTAGGGAGCAACCACTAGGTATGCATTGCTTTATATCTCATCGGTACATATGCAATGGCTATATAAAAAAATATTATAAATATTATAATATTTTATAGTCGATAAAAATAAATTTTTATTCTACATGGAAAATGTATTTTTAAACATAGATTACTAATAATAAAATATTTGCACATTCATCAATTTATTTTTTCCCAAATTTCTTATTTTATTATTTAAAGAAAGAAAAAGGATTTAATTAAGTTAATAGATCATTTAATAGTAAATGTATTATTTTATATTTGAATAAATATTTTACTTGATAACATATTAGTTTATTAGTATTATACTTCTAATGTTATTAGTACATAAAAACTATTTTATAATAAGATACTTATAATTAGACCAATTAAATATTATATTATTAAGTGTCATCAATATTTATATATTTAAGTATATAGATAGAAAAACAATATTTAATAATAATAATACTTTTAAAATGTACTTTTTCATGGAATATTAAATTATTAACATTTATACTTTCTATGTTGAATTTTATTTATTTAGTGTAAAAGAAAAAATATCATAAACATTAGATTATAAATTTATTTTTATTATGTTGATGCAAATCGAGTCAGGTTGGAGTGCATCATGAGGACATTGGGCTAAAGGTGATTATATGGCCCAATCTGCCCATGCCCAACCTAACTCAACCCGGCCCGGCCCGGCCCCAACCTGAATTGCCAATAGGTGGCACGGGCAGCCCTTTGCCCGCCCGTCGGCAGACCTAAAAGCCCGGCTCAAAGCTCGAAGAACTTTACCCAATTCAAAACAGATCTGAAGACCAAAGTATACAAATCCAGATGGATCCAATTCAGAACCTTACATCTAAATGGATCTTATTCGTCTCTCTTCCCAGATCAAACACCAAAAACCCCAACTTTACCCAATTCAAGACCAAAGAAACAAAGCTTATCACGAGACGTTGAGATCCAAATCCAGATCTCCATTGAGATCCAAAGAAAGGAAGCTTACTGGCCTTTATGGACTGATGAACGCATCGGCCTAGGCGACCTTCATCACCATGCCAACAAGCAGCATAATCTCGTGCTACGCCGCTGTGATGGTGTTAGTCGTCAGCAGTTTCACCAAGATGCACCCACTCTGTAGATCTCTAGCGACACACGGTTCACCAAGATCCCACCCCAGCTTCGCCGCCACGTTCTTCGTCATCGCCACCACCGTGTGTTACAGACCAGATCTGGAACGATCCGCTCATAGGATGATTATAAAAATTTAGGTGGTAGTAGCCTCACGAGATAATGTTCTAACGGCTTTGGTTTCACATTAATCGAATGTCTAGATAGAAAGATATAATTAAAATAATAGAGCAAAGTCAGAACAAGGCAGAATAGTAAATATACAACGTTGCGGTGGTTGTTGGAGGGTAGCGGACGGCCAACGGTGGTAGTGAATGGACGTAGGATAGGGTGGCTACTGGAGGGTGATTGTGGCTATAGGTTGGAAGTAGAATTAGAGTTTCTAACTTAGATCTACTCCTAGAAAGATAACGACAATCTAATGACTACGGTAAAAGATAAAGACGATAAGTAATGCAAGGTAAATAAACTTAACTTAACTTAACTCAATATTCCTTCCATTTAATTCATGCCTAAACAAAGAAGCTCAGATCCTTTATATATAGAGGTCCTTTATATAATGAGCCCCTTGGACTAGCCCTAAAGGTTTATACGACTCAAATTAGGACTTGCATCAAATACTTATATGACTCAATTGAACTTGACTTAGATAGCTTACATGACTTAACTAGACTTGCTTTAAGTGCTTACATAAGAGATAAACATGACTTAGCTAAATCAGTCTTTCTTATCCTTCTCGGATTGATTCTTCATTCTGCCACAGATAAGTCCGAATCTGGAGAAATTTTGAATATGAAAGTTGCATATCATGACGTCTTCGATCTTCTCCAAGTGGTTTCGTAATATTCAGTCGTATATGGAATATCCTTTGAATATTCTCTCAAAACTGCGCATAGCTGAATTAGTTAACTAATAAATTCTAACCTAATAAGACTAATTAAAGCAAATAAGCAGATAAAATAACTAGACTCAATCCATTGAGTCCAATCTCCCATTGATGTGATCCAATCTGACACGGTTCGCATCACCATATTCTTCATGCAAGTGTACGTGTGCGACGTCATGTCGTTCATCACCCCGGCAACGTTTGCCGTCACTATTATGTGCCCGACGTGCCATTACTATCGCCACGAAGAAGAAGACTAACTGACAAAGATGGAGGATGTTGGGAACTAAACCGAGGGCAAAGGATCCTTCTGTGTGCAGTTCAAGCTTGAACACTTTCGAATGCTTGAGGGTTGCAAGAAACCTTTGATGTTTAGCGCAGTGTAGCGCCTTGATTATTAGATTAAGCCTTGTTGATCTTCAATCTACTCATTCCATCATTCAATATCTCGGCCAACTGCCCAATTAAGCTCGGTCTGGCCAGACCAACTTGCGAGCGGGCTGTTGAACAGACTGCGCAACCCGGTTTGCCCAACCCGAACTCAGCCCGGCCAGCCAGATAATCACCTCTACATTGGGTTCAATGGATCGAGTTTATATATTTTTTTAATTAATTTATATTTATCTTTTATATAAACCCTTAAGGTAAGTCTAGTTAAATCATGTAAGCCTCAAAATGCAAGTCCAATTAAGTTATGTAAGCCTCTAAAGTAAATCTAATTAAGTCATGTAACTCTTTAAGACAAATTCAATTAAGTAATGTAAAACTATAAGACAAATCCTAGTTCAAATCTTGTTAGCCATTAAAGTTAATTCTGGTAGGACTCATTGTACCCGATCTCTATATATAGAGGGGTTCAGGCTACTTTCTTTAATCATCCAAGCATCCATTGATGAAATTAAAATCATTTTAGCTTTGAGTTTATTTTAGAAGTAAGTGTAAGATAATCTAGGAATAAGAGTAAATTAATCATAGCCATTTGTTTTCCTAGGAGTAAATTTAAATTAGAACCCTAATTCTATCTCCAACTCATAACCACCGTCACCTCCATGAGCAATCCTACTTTACAACTGTCCACTACCACCCTTGGTCGTCCGCCACCCTCTAATAACCATCGCAACATCGGATAATTATCAATATGTCCAATTCTAGCCTTCACTGTTTTAATCTTATCTTTTCACTCCGACTTCAAAATCATGTAAAACAAAAGCCATTAGATCTGTGATTTCCAAGCTTCCTCTTGTTAAATATCATAAATTTCTTACATTCATATCGGTATGTCCAACTAAATATTATATTAAGTAATTTTGTAATATATTTTTAATTTTAAGAATTTACTATTAAAATAATAATTAATAATAAAATTATTGTTATTATCATCATTATATGAAGTGATATTATGTATTATAGGTGTTTGAGAGAGAGAAATGATAAATTATGATAAAACATTAAAAAGATGTTTGAAAAAGAAAAGAAAGTAGTAATACATTATGATAAAGATATTTGAGAATATTTATAGTCAAATCAAGGATAAATTAGTAAATTGGGTATGTGGTATAAGATATAATTTTGATAAACAGCATTGCATTCTAGAATATGGCTATTCTGATGTTTAGATATTATTATGGAATAAAGAATTATATTCCAAAATTAGAAAAAGGATATTCTGAAAGTGAATAAGAGCTTAGCAAATATTGACTGTCAACATGGGCAATAATTTGTAACTAATATGCTAAAGAAATTGGTTGGGATTAGTTATCATGAAATCGGATGTCTTAGTGCCTTAATTACTTGAATCTCATTACTTTACTTTTTTATTGTTTTTATTTATTATTTTAATTAGTTAATCAATTATTTTTGTTATTCAATCATTCAAATAAAGTCTAGGTTTAGTCATAATCAATAGTTAGTAAATTTAATCTATCTCCATGGAATGATATCTTACTTATCATTATTATTATTTGTCTGACTCATAGGCTTGCAAAATCTTACAACAATAATATACCAAAACCAGAGACTTTCAGAGTCATACCATTTTGGGGTTCTCATAGTGAATTCTCCCGCATACTGTACAAACTGCTCTAACCTTCTCCTCTCCATCTGGTATAATTTGTTTTGTTGGATTTCCACAAGCTTGACAAAAACTAACTTTGGGCTTATGTACCTGGAAAATTTAGATACTGCATATATCACAATAAAGCAAGAACTTGACCTATTAAAATAGCTTCCCAGGAATTCCTTAAATTGAAACCAAACAATAGATTAAGACAATAATAATCTAAACAGTGAACTCTGCTAAAACTACATCAAATTTGTACATTTTCATGTTTCACTTCTTTTGAAACACTAGCTTACAAAGAATTCATACATACAATTTCAGTTATACAACAATCAGGATATCAAAAATGATAGATTCAAACAACCACAGGACTAATATGCAGACATATATCCACTCTGACAAACATATTAGTTGTAGCATGCAACAATCAAGAAAAATCAGCATAATTTCTATCCCGTACCATTTCTTAAGTCAATGTTTCACCAATTTTAGTCACTAAACTACTTGCTTAAATCCATAGTGCAGAAAAAGTCAAAAAAAAATTATAAACCTATATTTTGCATGAAATCAAGAGTGAGATTCTCGTTAAAAATTCAGCACAATAATTCCAAATGTTCCAACCCAACTTCTATACAGGAAATAAATAAGAGAAAACCATCAAACTAATACTCATGATCACTAAGCTCTGCTAAATCAAACCCATCTTCTGTTTAATTTTACTTCGTTTACTACAATCAAACCAACCATTTTCCTAAACTAATTATCACTTTTGAGCTCAGCAATAAGATAGAACAAGCTCTATTCACCAACTCTCACAAAATTTCCATGAAACCGAGCATAATATTCCTATCAATCACTCGTCAAAAAAATTCAATTCCCCAAACCCTCAAACACCAATTAAGAAACACAACATAAAACTCACCACAGGCGGCGCCACGGTGGCTGCCGACCCAGTGTCCGCATCCGGGTTCGGCTCCGAACCAGCCGAAGACATTCTAAACGCACCAAAAATGCCTCCGGATGTCGAATTCGAGACGGGGAAGAAGACTCCAAGGGGGAAAGCGGACAACGCGGGCTTGGGCAAAGAGGCGATCTTGGGGAGGGAGGCTAGGCTACGAGGCTTGCAGTGGTGGAAGGGCGAGACCCCGAAGCCGAGAAGGAAGAGGTGGAGAGATCTGAGCATGGTTAGGTGAGGTTTAAGAGATTGAGGAGGGCGTAGACATCGCTGTAAGGGTTGGTGGTCGAACTGGAGAGAGAGAGAGAGAGGTGATATAATATCGAGGGGTAGCTTTGAACATGTCTTTTACCATACTAACCCTCATGAGTTTTTTTTTCTTTTTCCTCTTTTCACACTTCAAAAATTAAATACAAAATTAGATATATATTTATTATGCCGGGACGACGAGTTTTAAATAAAAATTATTTTTCTATTAATAACTTATATTAAAATTTAAAATTTAATAAAATAGTTAGTTAAATCTTAGAAAAAAATTTATATAAATTATTTTATGTTACAGTGATTTATATTCAGTCTCAGACATAGGGTAATAATCTTTTAACATTGACATTAGTCATTTGTTTGTTTCACAATTGAATGTTACACAACCCGTCTATTTTCTAACTCTTTCCTATTTTTTTCTCTCTAATTCTTTAATTGCTGTGAGAGATATGTATTCATCCTGCACTTGAGTATTGATATTATGTGATCTCTAACATAGCTTGTTACTCTCTACTCTAATGCATGTTTCTTTTGCTGTACACCACCTATTATATTGTAATCGCATATATATATAGTAAAAAATAAGATGAAATATACAAAACGTTCTATACTTTTATAATCATATATCAATCTTTCTCAGACGGTGCGACAGAGATGTGGTTGATGTGATCCCAACCTACGAATCATACCGTCCTCACAACCAAGGAAGTCATAGCTTTGAAAGAAACCATGGCTACCTTTTGAGAGGAGATGGAGAAGAGAAAAGAGGGAATCATTAATGCAATCATCTCAAGGGTAAAATAATAATTTCAAGTTATTAATAAATTAGTTTTTAAAAGTTATATGGAATAAGATAAGATAAAATATTGAATTAGTATAATAGAATAAGATAGATTGTAATTTAGTTACTACAGTAGGATAAGAAGGTATATTTTAGATTAAGCCTATTCTCATTTCTTGTGAACATTGGCTCTAACCTTCCTCTCATACTGAAAATAGTTGGCCTGGCCTTGCAGGACTCTTTGGGTTCTATGCATTGTTGTTGTTGTGGTGCAGAGGTCTTTGTTTACTACAGCTAGAGTGCCTGAAACAAAGGGTCTTCCCCTGCCATTTGATTTTATTTTTTTTCTTTCTGCAGTAATGCCATTTCTTCAAATGACCCTTGCCATTCATTTTGATACTTCTTTGCAACTCAAGTTGAGTCCGATCAATTTAGATATATATACACTTGTTTTATTCTTTTATTTGCTGTTTCTGTTACTTTTTGTTAGAGCTTGTTTCAAAGTATGCTTGGCATCAGGTTCCTCCTGTAATTCTAACAAACAAAAAACAGTACCATGATTAGTTGCATTTGTTTCACAGGGAGGTGCATGGAAAGAGGAGAAAAACATATGGTTCCTTTATGCATATCTTTACCAGCAAGATAATAAATGGCAGCTAATCCAGCGAATTCTGATAAAAAGAAAATATGATTACAATGTATGGTTTTTCAATAGATATTACAAACTCAACAAGATAAAACTGTCTTTGCAGGGCTAGTGAATGTAATTTTCCTGTAAAAAGAAGTCGTAACCCAGGGAACATCCTGATTGTTTCCTTTAAAAGCAAAAGGAAAGGATTAGAGAGAGACATGGCTGTCATTGATATGCATATCTTATTTTTCTGCTGGAGATGCAACTTGCAAAAGCTCCACGTTCAGTTCAAAAATAGCTCCAGGCTGCAAAGATGGAAAATCAAGAAGGGAATTAGATGCTTCCAATTTTAATACATAAGTATCATGTACATGAGTCGTCTTCATGCAGATACGGTGAGAGAAGAAGTACAATCAACATCATAAATGCATAATAGATGGGGTGTTTTCAGATATTTCATCAGCTAAAGCTAGGTAAAATTAGCATGTTCATTGTAGAAGTTTGATTTGATCTTTACCGGGATCTCATTCATTCCCTTCTGTCCATAACCGAGCTCTGGAGGAACAACTACCGTTCGCTGCACAATTTTGATGGAATAATGTACTAATAATCACTAGAGAAGATCTGAAGGACTGGGTAAAGTTTCAGCGTATATTTACCTTCCCCCCAACCTTCATCCCTTCAGCTACTGAGTATAAAGCTGCAGGTGGTTTGGGGGCAGCCTGGGCTGAATAAAGCCCATTTGAATTATCTACAAATTCCCGTTTCCTCTCTTTGCCTGGTGGTGACCCGACAGTGAATTCGTAAGGCTACTAGAACATAGAGGAGATTTGTTAAGGAAAAATAAGCTTTCCACAAATATGAAAATGGAGAGTGCTTCAGAGAAGCCTCTCTAATGCACTGAAAATTGATGATAAACAATGTTATTCAGTCATGCTCTTCAAGTGATGAATAGCTTTTCCTGATAGCTTGATAAGCGGAAGCCACAGAAACTTAAATCAGCATCCTATCTAGTAAAATGTTACTAGTATGAGTGATTCATATGTGATTTCTTTCATCTGTCAAATGCAGCAGAAAGAAAATTGACACATGAATTTTAGTCTTTCATGCGACAAGTGCTGGTTCATCAAATGAAAGCATATAACCAGTCACCTGATTACCATAGTGAGATTGGAAATCATGTTTTAACAAGAAATAAGTCCTCAAGTTTTGACCTCTACGACATTCACTTCAGAGAGGAACTTTTAGGTGTTTCAAATCTTAATACAAGATAATCTCCAACACAGTGCTTCATCCTAGTCATAACAAGGTGAATTTGAATAGGTGTTTCTAAGATTAAACATTCCTGACTAAAAACCATGTGATGGAAGATTTGTAGACATAACCTGTGCAATAGTGCGGTTGCCAGCTAAGAGTTTAGATTCGCGACTCGATACTGCAGTGATGCCACGATACAGGCAGTCAAAATGTACCTAGTAGAAGACCATATGAACACTGAAGACTACAAAAACTTCTTTAATCATATCAAGAAAGATAATAACACCAGCCTAACCTGCACAACCGAACCTTTCTCCGCAATTGGGCCCTTTCCCTCAATAAGATCATAATACTTGAGGCCATCAGCTGCTTTGACCATTAACCAGATTTCAGTCAAAGTGAAGAATAACTAATCCACTAAAGCTAAAATCCCAACAAATGCGTCACAAATCTTAAAAGACAAGCAATGCATGGAAAACAAAAAATAAAAACAAGCTTTTATCCCACAGAGGCATTTCAGCAAATGGGAACGAGTCATGGCTTCAATAGCGGCAAAATTGAGAAGAAAACAACTAACGGCTAGTTATATACTCCTCGGGAGAGATGGTCTTCCGGCTTCTCCTCTCCCTGGCTTGAGAGGGGAGGGGCAAAACGGTCAAAGTGCAGGGCAAGGAAGAGAGAAGGAGAGCATCTCTTCTCGAGATGGGTAGTCGGAGATGAGGAGGATTCGCTGCTTCCGTGGTCGGAGAAGATGAGAGGGTTGCACCGTTCGGAAGCATAGATTGGAGGCTGTTGCGTATCGAAGCCATAGCCGTTGAAGCCTGCCCGGCCTTGCTTTCTTTCTGGTTATATCCACAGCCCTTATCGGAAATTACAATAATATCCTTCCTAAATCCTAATTCTGGTCCAGTGACTGGAGAGGAGAAAGGGGGCTAATTAGTCTCTTTTTTTTAAAAAAAATTTTGACAGATCTCACCGGCTATAAAGATAGGAAAGTGACTGAGGGGTTTAAGTAAAAAAGGACTGAGAGGGGGCAAATCTCATCTTTAAAAGGGTGTTTAACCCTAAGTGTCATTTATGCGTATAAATATTTACGTTTTACTTTTATCATGGAAAAGCTCATCTTAGTTAATCTCATTTTTTAGTCTTAAATTTTTAAAATATAAACTTGATTAGATATAAAAAAGATAAAAAGACGTTTAGTTACTAAAGCGGTTTAGGAGTTCTATACAAGTTCAGAAGACTCCCTAAACTCAAAGCAAACAAGGCCGTTGAGATACCATTCATGAGACTAGTTATATGCTTAGGATATTTTATCTTTTTAACTAAAATACTCTCTCTCCCCCTTTTATCCCACCTTTGAAAATAAAATTGTGGGAACAAAAAAAAACAATACACCATGTATCGTTTATCTATTAAGGCTTTCTGAAATGAACAGAGTAATGCTAATAGAATTAAAAGCTATATCAGCAATTAAATTATAAAAACCTGTCACTTGACATGGCGAGTTTAAAATATCTGTGCATCAAGTTTTATAGACATCTGAGTTTATAACAAAATCTTAGCTGAGTTAACTAATTGAATAGGAGTGTTTCCAACTACCTTTCTGTGCAGTGTTTACATAGGCATCATATGAACTATGTATCTCAAGCAAAAGTGACTGCTGATAAATTCATTTTTAAGAAACATTTCTACTCATAGCATTCTTCATTGGCTAATTCTGAGTAAGCATCTAGTCCATTTCCTTTAATTCTTCAAACAACAAGGGCTGAATACCTGAAATACACTTGTGTAGCATATCTTTGAGCTTATTTGCAAAATCCAATGGTTAGGATATATAAGAACTTTATTTGAAACTCTTCAGAATTCCAAGTCTCAAAGCGGAGTTTCTTTTGGATATTAATAAACAGAAGAAAAGGAATATGAATCAAGATATTAGGACAAATCAGCTGATGATGACCAAGATATGATAGATGCAAAATGAACCTTTAGTTACCTGAACTCTAGATACATTAAACAGAACCCGATTGACAAATTAGGGTGCAACTTTCAAGCTGTTTCTGTCATTGCAACAAGATCAACAATCCCATGGCTGGGTTCGGAATACTTTACCTTCAACATTCATGAATTTCTTCCTTGAACGAGTCAGGTTTCTGATGATTCCTGCAAATGATCAACTTGTTCGCTGCTTTGTTTGTTTCTTTTCTTAAATGTAATCTGGTCTTATGAGGACATTTTCTGGATTCATATCCTTTAAATCTTTAATGCTGTATTAAAAAGAAGAAAAGATTAATTACAGAACGATCTTTTGGAGTTAATTCAATTCTCTCTAAGCACCAGACTTCATGGATGACAAGAACAAAATGTACATATGATGGCCGAGAAAGTGTCATCTTTCTCTATTACCTAAGTGCACTGTCATGGATCTGAAAGCTTTATAAGTGTGAACTGGTCTTCCTTATTGTGGTCTGATACATGCTGCTGGAGTTCAATTGATCCAGTTAACAGGTCAGTCTGATTAATGGGGATTGATGCTACTTCAGAGTCAGTATCTGGTATGTCTTGGTCTGAGTGATGCCTCCTCCTTGAAGGTGATGGCGCTATGCCTGAGTGCCCGATAGATTTGAAGCGATTGAGCTGGTGAACAGGAGACTTATTTGGACTTTCTTTTGGACTTGTAGCTGGGGACCTGGATGATGGAGAATTTACTGAACCCTTCGGGTTCTTTTTCTTCACAGCCTGGTGCCATTTCTTGATAGCTTTGGACGTTTGCTCATCAAAGATTGATCTCTTCATATGTGAGCCCATCTGAATCAGGAAAAGGCACAATATTCCACATTACAATTCTAGAAATTCTGGTCATGGAAATGTTCAGATATAATAATATAAAGTTTCTATGAGTTACAAACACCTTTCTCATCACGCATGCAACTCAGTTGAAGTTTATTATGGACATAATGCTATATATGTTCCCTGAAATGCATCTGGAGTATTTTACACTCTTACTAATCTAGTCTCATCAATAGTTAATTAAGAAAAAGTTGACTGGGCTAGCATTCACAGGGAACAAGGCCTTTAGGTACATACTAAAGCATGTGCCTGAAGAGATATCAGAGGCTCAGAGCTATAAGAAGAATTTTGATATAAAAAAGATGGAACCTGAGGAGTAACAATTGAAATGCAGCAGAAGAGCCTTCAAGAATCCTAGGAGATGAAGATGAGAAATGAGTGGCTTTTTCCTGAATCTTAGGCCTGTTTCTAGCCAACTACAGAGTCCTATTAGAAAGAACATATGACTTCATGAATATCTACTAGGTTTCGGCATTGAGCAGCATGCTAGTGGCAGTGTCAAGATGCAACATTTGACTAATTTATAGGCTCACCTGAGGCCCAAGGATTATTGACAACAAATAAGTACCTGAGATACAAGTGCATAAAGAGGAAGTGTGATATAGCTGCACAAAAATTGAACTCCCACGCTGCACAAAGTCCAATAAGAACAGGCGTAAGTTTGCAGAAAAATGAAGCCCAAAAGTCAACATGTAGAAACTCGAGATGAGAACCAATCCACTTTCTTGGGATTTAGAACATGTAACTAAATAAATTTAATGAATACTACCAAATAAAAACAGAACCCTTATGAACATGCAGCAGAAGTTCTAGTGATGATTTCTAATAGAACCTAGGAAAAATTATTAAAAGTGCCTGGCCTTTTGTTTTTTTATCGTTTACATCTTACTGCATGGGATTTTATAATTCAACCTTTGCATTTTTCTTTTAATGCCTCAAAAACGCTCCGGGTTAATTTTACTCTAGCAGTAACCAACATAATAAAGAATATTTCATTACTTTTGAAAATAAAATACCCCTCATTTGACTTTAGAATCTAATTTTTCATTTCCTTACAGTACCTAAAAAAATTTAGTCAAAGATTTTAAGATCATTTTACATCTATATTTATCTAAACTCATTCATTTGGTAAAAAAACATTTAGTCAAAGATACTGGGGTCATTTAGCATCTATGTTTATCTTAACTTATTAATTTGGTAGCTGAACAACACTAAGGACAAATTGTTTTTGAGGCATTTTATGCAAAATTGTAGAGGTCGGATGATACATATTAATATGGTAGAGTGCAAACGATAGTAAAAGCAAAAGGTAGGATGTTTTTAATAAATTTCCCTAGAATCTAAGAAAGAACTTTATTAAGACTTCTTGGTGCATATTTCCCATCAAATAGGACACAAAAATAAAAATAAAAAATAGAATACCCCCCATGATTGTCTCAAAATATGTGATCTATTTTAGATAATAAATCACTAGCATTTCCATATACACCATTATATCTGAGCAATGACACATACTGAGGCCCACTATCCTGTATTAAGAACTTCTATCTTCGTTGCAAAAATATCAATGGGTAAGTTTATTTAATATGTAGTAAGGAAATGTATGTTCATTTATTTAATATGTAATCAGGAATATTTAACACTTACCCAAGACAGACTCTCACAATAATAAGCTGAAGATTCTCGTGAAAGCATGACTTCAATCCAAACTCATACTGTTGAAGGAAAATTTGAGGGAGAATATGAATATTATGATCACGATACAAAAAAATAATGCATCTAACAGAGAAACAAGCATGAAAGGAGAACAAAATTACCCATATCCAGACAAAGTATATTATCTGAAACGCATTCTGCAAAAATATAAGCACAAATGATCTTGAAACAACTCTTGAAATGTACAGAGAAAATTATCATAAAATGTATAAAAAATGCTTCTTAAAATAAAATTTATGTAAAAGTGCTCCACACAACCCTTTACAAGGCATCTTTTTAGGCAATTTTGTATGCTTGTCAAACAAGGAATATGCCAGAGTGATTTCTGGAGAACATAGAAATACTAAATTACAACTAAGCAAAATCTCATCTATGTTTTACAGATGTAATAAACCACTTTACGAATTTCATCATTTTCCTCATTTAGTTGAGAATATATCAAGCTTGAAAACCCAATTTCTATCTAGGCACAGCTTGCCAATGCCAGACGAAATAACTGTAAATTGTCTGTCACTTTCAATGAAAATTCATCTAGTTTGAAAAATAGTTGGACAAAATATAAAAGAAATAAAAACAGTAAATGAACCAGCCAAGGCTCGAGTTCTAGAATAGAATGATGCATCTTGATGGGTTATTTTGACCCTAATCTATTCCAAATACTTAATCAGGTAAGCTCAAACTGAATAGTGAACATCTGAAAGGGTATTTCCATTAGCTCTAGGCCATGCTGGACTAACCCGTTTCTTTTGTGGAACATAAGGCTTGTCTCATAAAGCTGCCTAAAAGGTTTGAAGAAAGTTTGGGAATTCCAGAAAACTGCCTCCTGGAAACTAATCATAAGAATAAAAAAAATCTTCTACACATGATATTTCACTTCCTATTGGATATCTATAACTTGTTCCATGAAGATATAATTTGAACCTGCGGTGTCGAAATGTGTTGATATACCCATTTATTTTACACTACTGCCTTGCTCGTGCTGCATTGATGTCTCTACTCTGCGACATCATCATGGTATACAGTTTTTGCCATTCGATGATAGTCAGATGACCTAGTATCGTGATGAAAAGAATGCAGTATAATATTAGAGGTTTCAGGATTAGCCAAATAGTTAATACTGTCAATGAGATTTCTTTAATTTAGCTGCTAAATAGAAAGGATGACCAATTTTGAACTTAATTTAGCCATTAATTTAGCTACTAAACACAACTAAGATTGAGACAGCTGATTGTAGCTAAATATTGAAAATCCAAGCAAGGGACCTTCAGTTAAACTGAAGTTCCAGCTTCATCTTTGTTAGAAATTCTAGTTAAATTCCTGCTTCATTATCAAGGTCAAGCTAGGGCCAATGCTTTCAATTGTAAAGCTTCCATTTTGGAAGTTTGACATGACTGCCGTATATCCTTTTGTACTTCAACCTACTATCCTCCAGCTCTTTCCTACTGTACAGCATCTGATACTGTAATTGAGGAGGCTAAATTTGAAGAGGTTGCTTTGCTGCGAATGTGAAAAAGATGCATTATTCGAAGGGATAATTTTACTAATAAGTAAGATGCTGATTCTCAGAAGTTGACTCAATCTGTTCTCTTTTTTTTTCTGTTAAAATTTCCTTATGCCCTTCTCTCCCTTTACATAGGCATGTAGGAAATTGATCTTGAAGCACTGCTTCCTATCACCTCAATCATACTGACACATTAATGTGGGAGGGGTGGAAAAGCAGCAATAGGTGCTAGATTTACTCTTTTGGTCTTTTATACCTATCACATTAGATGGCCACATTCAGTAGGGGCCGTGGGATCCTTTATTTCGAGGGAAATAAGGCAATATCCTTTATTTTGTACATCTAGAAATAAAAATTGCAGCTAGTCCTAATGATTCATAAATCATAAGCAGAAGATATAATTCCTACAAAACAAGTCCCTTTTTTTAAATCTACACATTTAAATAAAGTTCCAACAAAGAACCAACAAATGTGCATGTCTCTAACTTACCTAGACATTGTAAAGACCATTGTATTTATTAGTAGTATACTGAAAGTCTTCTGGCAAACAAGAGATAGAGTTAAGATGAACTGAGACAGCAAGATGAGCAGCTTATCTTTCCACTTAGTCCGTAATAAAGAGGAAAAAAAATACCTGAAATAATGTGAAATGAATCAGAAACAGAACAAACTGAGGACGTTCGAACCAGAAGTGATTGTCACTGAGTTGGACAAGAGGAATTCCTTGAATAACTGCATGTCTTTCCTTGATTTCAAGGGCCATCGTCGAGATGATAGCCTGCAGCTTTGTCCCAACTGCCAAGATTATCTGCATAGACAACCAGAGAATAAGAAACAGATTGAGGGGAAAAAGAAAAAGAAAAAAGCGATAAGCGCCTAACTACTGAGGGATCCTTACAATCAGGGGCATAACTGATATCCAGAACAATGTCTGCCATCCTGAAAGGACAATAGTTGTTAATGAGAAACAGTAGAGCTTCTGGTCCTATTTCATTTTGAGAATTGTTGTCTAAGTAGGTCTCACCCTTAACATTGAGAAGCAAAAAAATTACAGCAGAAGCCCATAAAATAGGACTGCCAAGCAAAACAGAACAAGCAAATGTTGAGTGACAAATCAATATCAAATAAAGATCAGGGTATAATAGGAAAAGGAAACTGTAAACAGAACTTTGATTGAGCAAAATGACATGTTATCAGAAGATTTATTCTGTTGAAAGTAAGAGAACAGTCAAATAAACAAGAAGTGTCTTAATATTGTATAAGCATAGCTCAACAGGAAACAGAAGAGAAGGTACTGTATTTTTCTGTATCATTACACCTACCGGACAAATGCTTAGCTTCAAACATAGAAAAGAATAATTCTCTTGGAACTTAATGCATTAAGAAGAAGTAACATAATC
Organism: Typha latifolia; assembly: GCF_019914945.1. Lineage (NCBI taxonomy): Eukaryota > Viridiplantae > Streptophyta > Magnoliopsida > Poales > Typhaceae > Typha > Typha latifolia. Next base: position 5,108,580 of record NC_133086.1, on the reverse strand, counting down.
CAAGTCCCACAGTAAGAGTAAAATTAAAACATGGAACCAGTCTAGAGAAATGATCTATTTGTATTTCTTGTCAATTTAAAAACACAATACTCAATTAGAATAAATTTTGCATCATAGAATTTAGCTGCACATAGAATTTGCATCTAAAGTTGTATGATACATCAACCACTTTACTTATTATTGTAGCTGAAGGCCACAGAATGGAAGATAAAGGAATAAATAGAATAGCCTCTTCGTATCTTCAAGGCTAAATTTTTTGTTAGTTAATAATAACATCTAAGTTAACAAGAAATGAAGAGAATTTCATCTACCTGATTCCCACAATGATCTTGAAGTCATCCTCAAGTGACCTTTTTATGTATTTTTGAAAATCAAATTTACTACCAGGAGCTAAATGGACCTACAAGAACAAGACAATCAACATAATTTACCTCACTCGCCATTTCAAAGTTTTGTTTCTAAGTTGACAATACTCACAGTGATGAAACCGTGACGCAGAGCCAAGTAATCAGCCTTACGAACAGATCTGAAAAATTGCCTGAAGAAACTAACCTGCAAGAGATGAAATTAAAATTCATCAAATCCATAATCTTAAGGCTTCCAAAAGAAGTAAAATAGAATCTGAACAACAAAATAAGCATGATTGGTGTAAGCATTGACTTCAAATAAAAGTGTAAAACACAACAGTTATAACTTCATCACATCCCATCTGAAAAGAAAATACATTTCAGTGCAAAAGAAGTGCATATGAATCCGATGGACAACACTTTTCAGACATTAATTCAAGTACAATAAAAGTATCTCTATTGATTAGTTAAAAGACGCAAAGTTTACAAGAAGAGAGTATATTTACATTGAAGTGACTTTCGAAGTGTGAACCATATGGTGTGATTATAGTGGATTTAATCAACATTAGTAAAGGTGGCCATACTGATGATTTAGGTAGCTTAGACAGTAGTATCTAAAAGCAGTGCATATATTCTTTTATTCTGAAGCATCTGAGTTGGCAACTGTCTTAGGGCATAAAACGAGAGTGGGATCCTGTTGAGAGTTAGATTAATGCAATTGTTGAGAGTTTGATGCAAATCGGATTAGATCAGATTGCATCATGAGAACATTAGGCTCGATGGATCGAGTCATGTAAATACTAAGGCAAGTTCAATGAAGTCACATAAGTCACTAAGATAAATTCAATTAAGTCCTGTAAGCCCCTAAGATAAGTACTAATTCGAGCCACATGGATGCAATTTACCACATCCTAAGATATTTGAAGGGTTTTCCAGAAAAAAAAGTTGTTCAGAAACAATGGTCACTTAGGCATTGAAGCTTATAGTGATTCTGATTAGGCATGCTGCACCGATGATAGAAGGTCCACCTCGGGCAATTAGTAGTAGCACGGCCTACAGCCAAAGCCAAGTATAGAGCAATGGTGTTGGGAGCCTCTAAATTGTTTTGGTTAAAGGCTCTCCTGGTGGAGTTGAAGATAGACCGAGGTACTCACATGAGGCTCTTGTGTGATAACAAGTCAGCCATTAGCATTGCCAACAACCCAATGCAGCATGGTAGAACCAAGCACATTGAGATTGATAGATTTTTTAGCAAGGAGAAGCTGGATAGAGGACTACTGAAGCTAAGTCATGTTCTGACTGAATATCAAGTGGCGGATTGCCTCACCAAGGGTCTTACTTATTAGGCCTTTCTAGATTATGTGACGAGATGGGCTTGGTTAATATCTTTCGCCTATCTTGAGGGAGAGTGTTGAGAGTAAGATTAATGCAATTATGTAATACGCCAAGGGGCTATTTGAAAGATGTGTACCACTATATAAACCAATTAAGCAATATAGAAGAAGAGAATTTGACCTAAATAATCTACAGATCTGTTGAGATTATTGATTTTATAGGGGCCTATCTGAAAATATGCCCTCATATGCTTGTAGGCTATATAAGCCGGTCATTAGGTCAATGAATAAAGTGAAGATGGACTTTTAAACTCAATATGGTATCAAAGCACCGGGTGGGTCAGCCACGAGCAAAAACATCTGTCGGACTCCAAACCCCATCGACGTCAATCTCCGGTGCATAGGAGAGAGGTTTCCTGGCGACGACGGGCCGTCTCCGCTCCTGTCGGTCATACACGCTTCCCGACGGCTACGGATCCTTTCGGCATCGTCGTCGGGGGTTCCAGCCCGACGACCGCTGATCTTCTTCCGGTGAGCAAGATCACTTTTCTTTGGTCTCTGCAGCCAAGGCCAAGGCGGACGCCGATGCCACCAAGGAGAAGCGGAAGAAGGACGAAGCACGCAAAGGCCGAGAAGAGTAAAGAGATGGAGGCTGAGAAGAAGGTAGCAAAGCAAAAAAAAAAAGGATGAAGCTTTCTTACCCTATAAAAAAATTAAGAAGAGGAAATAGCTTTCTCACCCTATAAAAATCAAATTGCGACCATGAAAGCACTAGTTTGTCCTTGTATGTTTGAATGAGCTTTCTCTCTGACGTCTAAGAAGAAGGATAAAGTAGCAACGGAGGAGGACGATGGAAAGAATGGGATGAAGCTGGACTCCGGAAATGGTCTTGATTTGGAGAACTATTCTTGTACCCAGTCATTACAAGAAGTTGGTATTGTGCATGATCTGTGTGATCTAGATTTGGATCCTTGAGATTGATCGATGGAAGATATTATGAAGAAGTTGAGTGAGACTGAACTCAAGACCTTGCTTCTGGTGTTAGGTCGGCAAGGCGAGGGGTCGATACTGACACATCCTCATCCTATGAGGCTAAATCTTTCTCCAGTCGATCTGAAACTTGATGGACCAACTACATACTTGAGTTAGTCATGTTGGATCAAGGCTGCCCTAGTAGGGAAGAGACTAGATGAATACTTGACAGGAGTCAAGATTGAGCCAGCAAGTGACAGTGCTGAGGCAGATGAGTGGAGGACCACACATGCCTTGCTTTATACTTGGTTGTTGAACTCAATGGTTCCAAAGATTGCTTCATTAGTGGATGGCATTCGACAAATAGTGGTTATCTAGGCGAAGCTGAAGAGGATCTATGCTGGGGTTGAAAACCACATAAGGGTGTTCTAGATCCAGCGAGACATAGAGGCGGTGGTGCAGGGTGATAGATCTATTCAGGAGTACTCAATGGAACTGGAGCAGCAGTGGCAAGATCTTGATCATTTCTCACTTGTGTCGAGCTGTAGTGATCCGGAATGCAAGAGCAGGGAGTTCAATGCAAAAATGAGGACTATGCAGTTCTTGGCTCATCTGAATCCGACCTTTGATCAAAGGAGATAAGTCCTTCTAGCCCAGACAAAGATCCCTTCACTAGATGAGGCCATCTCTGCGATGATACAGGAGGAGAGTCGCATGAGGTTGCACTCTGAGCCAGGTGAACTTCCAGGTGCTCGATCACCATTAGCTATCGTGAGCTCAGGCATGACAGGTGCACAGGTGGAGACCCGTAAATGCTACAACTGCGGAGAAGTGGGACACCTGAGCAAGGCATGTCTGAAGCCACCAAGGGAGAGAGAGAGGTTGGAGAGGGCTGCCTGGAGGTCGTGGTCGTGGTCGTAGAGGAGGCAAAGATGGGGGCTACCAAGCACATCTGATGGTAGACCTACATGTTGAGGAGGAGACAGGCTTCACTGAGGAGTAGCGTGAGTTGCTCAAGATGCACAAGAGGAAGCAAAGAATGGCAAGAGATGGAGAAAGAGAGGAGACATCTACATCTGACCCTAGGGTTAACCTTGCTACCTTTGCTCATTCTGCCACAGGTATTGCACATACTCTTGCCTCTATACCTCCCACGAGATTACTAGATTGGATCATAGATTTTGGTGCATCTAAACATGTGACAGGGGCCTCTAGTGAGTTCACCTCTTACACTCACTTGACCTCTCTAGAGAGCATTTAGACCCTAGATGGTACAACCCAGCCAGTGGTTGGTAAGGGTATTATTAAATGTACCAATTTAGTAACATTGTCCAATGTATTGCATGCTCCCTCATTTCTAGTAAATCTTTTGTCTATCAGTGCTATTATCCTCCAACTAAATTATGTTATTTCCATTGATATTCCTAAGGTGAACTTCACGGAGAAGGAGACGGGCCGGAGACTTGGGACTGGCACGTGGCATAGAGGATTGTGGTACATGGACAGAGGAGGTTTGGATTCAACATTGACATTTGTGGTAGAGGGGGCTAGAGTAGGAGGTTCTGGGATGACTATGGGAGATGTTTCTTCAGCATCATCGGCGTATGGGTCATATTTCATTTTCTGTTTTGAGTCTGTTGTACCCTTCATTGTATAAAAGGGCAAATAAAGAAAAGGTAGTTTGTGATGCGTGTGAGTTAGGAAAACATACCATAAGCTCTTATCATAGCTCTGGGAATAGGAGTTCTGAGGTGTTTAATCTTATTCACTCTGATGTATGGGGGCCTTGTCTGACAAATACAATCAATGGTTATAGATATTTTGTGACCTTCATTGATTGCTTTTCTCGAGTTTCTTGGCTATATTTGATGAAGAACAAGAACAATATACTTGCATGTTTCAAAGACTTTCATAAGGCAGTACAAATCTAACATAGTGCAGTGGTTAAGGTACTGAGATCCAACAATGGAATAGAGTATACCAACAGGGCATTTGAGGAGTACTTATCTACACAAGGGATACAACATCCGACTACTTGCCCATATACACCAGCACAGAATAGGGTAGCAGAACGGAAGAATAGACACCTATTAAAGGTAGCTCCGTGCCTGATGATCTCAATGAATGTCCCAAACTACCTGTGGGGGCTAGCAGTCTTAACAGCTACTTAGTTGATCAACAGGATGCCCTCGAGGATATTAGATTGGAATTCCCCATGTGAAATGTTGAAGGGTGATAATGGAGTTCTCCCCTTGGAAGTGTTTGGTTGTGTATGCTTTGTGAGAGATAACAAACCAACAGTAGGAAAGTTGGATCCTAAGGCAGTCAAGTGTTGTAGGCTACTTTGCCACTCAAAAAGGGTATGCGTGTTAGAGCCCAGGAGAGGCGATTATTTGTGAGTATAGATGTGACTTTTCGTAAGTTTGAGGTGTACTATCCCTCGAGAGTAGCCTCACCCTTTGGTGACTCGCCACATAATGGAGAAATTGGGCGAGAGGGGGAGAGAAATGAAGGAGAAAGGCCGATTCAATTAGAGATGATATCAGGTCCTATTGTGAGAAAAGAAGTGGGTGAGGATGAGTTGGAAGTAGAGATGGCAGGAGAAGGAGGAGAGAATCAGGCCCAGGGGGAGTTGAGAGTGTACGAGAGAAGGAGAAAAGTGAATGAGCCTATGCCTACAGTACTGCTCGTGCCAAGTCCTTCGTCCCGGTCTCCTCCAACTCCTGAGACACCTGCACTATCCATCACAGACTTAGGTGATATGATTCCTCTCTCTTCTCTTCCCGTGAAATTAAGGAGGACCTCTCGCAGCAATGCGGGAAACCCTCCTGATCATTTTGGACATTATTCTAACCTCTCATCCACATACGGAGCATTTATTACATCATTGGACATTGTCTCTATTCTCAAGTGTTGGCACGTAGCAAAAGGAGACCCAAAGTGGAAGACAGTCATGCATGAGGAACTAAGGGCTCTTAACAAAAACTGCACATGGGAGTTGGTGTCACTACCATCTAGAAAAAAGACAGTTGGATGCAAGTGGGTATTCACTGTGAAGCAAAATTCAGATGGGCAGGTTGAGTGCTACAAGGCACGCTTGGTGGCAAAAGGGTACAGTCAGACCTATGGCATCAACTATGATGAGACCTTTGTACCTGCAGCAAAGATGAGCACCGTTCGGACATTGATCTCATTAGCAGTGAATGGTAGGTGGCAACTACACCAACTGGATATAAAGAATGTGTTTCTTCATGGGGACCTAATGGAAGAGGTGTATATGGATATACCACCAGAATGTGGCACAAACAGAACGGTGGGCAAGGTCTGCAGGTTGAAAAAGTCCCTCTATGGGCTAAAGCAGTCTTCACGAGCTTTGGTTTGACAGATTCAAGAGAGCTATGATAGGTATGGGGTACCAACAGATCAATGCCGATCACACCATATTCTTTCAAAGAAACAGGGGTCACATTACTATACTTGCAGTCTATGTGGATGATATGATCGTCACAAGGGACGATGAGAGGGAGATTGCCCAACTCAAGGTGAGACTAGGCAAAGAGTTCGAGGTAAAGGATCTTGGTATGCTTCAATACTTCCTTGGGATCGAGATAGCTCGAGGAGCGGAGGGGATTGTTCTCTCCCAAAGGAAGTACACACTTGATCTTCTTACTGAAACAGAAATGTTGGGGTGTAAACTTGCAGTTACACTGATCGACCAAAAATTCAAACTTAGTGCAGAGGCCGGAGAACCAATTGATCGCGAGAGATATCAAAGACTAGTAGGCAGGTTGATCTATTTGAGTCACACTCGTCCTGATATCTCATTTGCGGTAAGTGTAGTGAGTCGCTACATGCATAACCCATGGAAAGGTCATATGGACGCAGTGTATCAAATCCTGAGGTATCTAAAGAGTGCTCCTGAAAAGGGACTGATTTTCAAGAAGAATAGTCATGTGAGCATTGAAGGCTACTGTGACTTTGATTGGGTTAGCTGTGCCGATGATAAGAGATCCACCTCAAGGTATTGCATTTTTGTAGGAGGCAACTTGGTCTCTTGGAAGAGCAAGAAGCAGTCCGTGGTGGCAAGATCAATAGCAGAAGCATAGTACAGAGCCATGGCTTTAGGAGTCGTAGAGTTGATGTGGCTAAAAGGTATATTATTGGAATTGAGGTTGGATCAAAGGGCAAGAATGAAGTTGTGGTGTGACAACAAGTCAGCCATAAGCATCGCCAACAACCCAGTGCAGCATAACAGAACCAAGCATATTGAAATTGATCGGTTCTTCATCAAAGAGAAGTTGAACAATGGACTCCTAGTACTAGACCATGTCTCAACTAAAGATCAAGCTGCAGACTGTCTGATGAAAGGGCTCAATTCATTGGACCTAACGAGAGAATGTGACAAGATGGGCTTAGTGGATATTTGTCGCCCATCTTGAGAGGGAGAGTTGAGATTATTGGTTTTATAGGGGTCTATCTGAAAATAAGCCCTCATATGCTTGTAGGCTATATAAGCCAGTCATTAGGTCAATGAATAAAGTGAAGATGGACTTTTAAACTCAATAAGATCCTATTCTAGAATCATGTGTTGTCTAACAAACAATGTCTCATGAGTAAAGGTGGTCATATTGATGATTTAAGTAGCTTAGACAGTAGTAACTAAAAGCAATGCATATGTTCTTCTATTCTAAAGCATCTGAGTTAGCAACTATCTTACGGCATAAAACGAGAGTGGGATCCTATTCCAAAATCCTGTATGTTGTCTAACAAACGATGTCTCGTGAGTAAATCTGAATCTTGAAGGATCTGCAAGGTAAACACAACAAAAAACTGGTGAGCCAAAAGATGGTGAAGTAATACTGAGGATGCTAGAAGCTCCAAGCTAGAAAACAAAAACATAAAAAGACAAAGGTAGAACTAACTACACACAAGCAACATGGTGAATGGGCAAATTCTTAGCCCTATAACATGGTGAGTAAGTGAATTTTTAATCCTAACCACTCAGCTAACATGGTAACTTGGACTATAGTTTGCGAAGTGCTTTTTGGCGGTAGTCATAAGCTCTAAAATGACAATTGAGGATAAAGGATCGTATGAGCAATGAGAAAGATACAGTCTATCTAATACTTGAAAGATTCACTGCCATAGACAATAATAGCTTAATGCTCATTGGATTTTTACGTATAGTATACAGTATCCACAACAAAGAGCAGGGAAACTGTTAGCTAGCGAAAGTAGAGGAGTCAGTCTCATTGACAGCAAGTGAAAATCCTAGTAATAAGTAGCAAGAAACAAAAGTTCTCAGAGAATTAAGCCATACCCTCTTAAGTCAGAGCCTTTGTTAAACTGTATGCCAAATGGCTAAGCCAATAAAGCCATAATTTAGCTATTAAACAATAAACCAAGGTAATAGACTCTGGTTTCCACCTTGTGGTGATGAATTCTACTTGAAAAGGTACAACTCAAGAAAGCAAAGTTAGCAATAATTGATTTGTCAAGATCAATACCAGTGGAGAATTCATAATCTAGAGATGATGTCTCCCTTTCCCATTCCTTCCATCCGCGGATCTACAGGGAACGTTGTGTTTAATATAAAGTTATACTGCATTAATAATTGATGGAGAAAAGGAAAGAAAATATAGAGGCTTATATCATGTCCTCCAAGGACAAGAAAATGAGATTCACATTATTCCAAATCCATGCCCACCTTTGCTCTTCCCAATGCCATCGTAACAGCACTATATATTACATGAAAGACTGCCAAAAAAAATATGAAGATGTGCAACTGATGCAGTCCATTTAGAGAAATGAGTGATACTTTTCCCTGTTACAGTAGAAAACAACCAGGTGAGAAGAATATTTATAATATCTAAAGGCACATTGTGTTATAACTTATAAGATTCTTCACGAAGCACTAGCTAAGAGATGAGTGATAAGTCCAATATAACTAGAAAACAGAACACTAAAATGTTTTCGCATCAACGAACTTCAGAAGTCTGGTAATCTTTGTTGCTTGAAATTTTACTGCAAGTTGTCCCTATCAACAACAAATGGTGGGAGAACATGCAATTATGTTAGTATATCAAAATGACTGGGCATCATGTTTACAGCCATCTCAGGTAATGATGATTCAATGACAAAATGGTGACATATTAAAGTGCAGTTTTTCTTTTCAAATGTCAGGCTGCAAAGACAAGAACATTGAGCTCTATGATAGAATATTTACTTCGGAGATGCATCCAAATTAATCAATTCCACAGAACCGTGCATGCATGATGGCCTCCACAACCTTGACTATAGCATGCAATGACATTTTTCTATATTGCATCCACCATCTTATTTTCAAAGATCAAACTGTTATAATTCAAACAGTGTAGTGTCTTTGTCTATGACATTTTCTCACCAATCATAGAAGACAAGAAACTAGTTTTCTTAGTTTCCCAAAAATTATGAAAAGCAAAAGTTCAAATATAGACAACATTTTACGAATCACTTACTTCAGGACATCTAGAGGATGAAGCCTCAGTTAAAGCTCTATGATGCGAACTTAATTCCATCACCATATTCCACAAAAGCCTCCTGTGGTGATTTTTATCACTGTCTGCTTCTGCTGTCTCACGCTTAAGGCGGCAGGGCAACATAGTATCTGCAGCTTCCACGGGTATGCAGATTTTCGAGATGTAGTTCTGACCAAATGTCAGTAACAACGAAATAAAACCAAGAACCATCAACTCTGGACAAAGCACCAAAAGAATAGATAAAGATAAATACACAGCGCTTAATATAACTCCTAAAATGGCAAGACCAAATAGATATACAACTCTTATAAGAAAGACCTATGCATAAACGGAATAGGGCTTTAAAGGAAGCAAAGAGAAAGCATTATAATTTCATAACATGGAAAGTTCAAGTTCATCGCAACACCTGCATTCTTGGTTCTTACCAGCTTTAACCTTTTCAAGAGCTTCAAACATAGCCCTCTTGCGTTTCTGGGTGAATATCTGCAGCAAGTTCCATCTTATCAGCAAAATGATTTTGCAACTACACTAATTAGAGATGCAAAATGCGAAGATGTGGCATGCCAAGTAGCAGAAGAACTTCCAAAAGGACAGGACGTAGTTAGTATGCATGACTAGTACTTTAGTACATGTAATGCAAAAGGAAAATTATGATTGAGGACAACCCAAATTTAAGAAAACCAAAGTAGGATGGCAGAGGGAGAGAATTCAAGTAAATCAACCGACTAGAAACAGGAAGGAGACAGTGGTCTTACTATCAGTTTCCTTTTTCATTCAACTTCAACAGCTAATAATCTAATATAGAAGAAAAGCACTAGAAGTCTAGAAGACCACCAACATAAAGATCAAAAGCAACAAAACATAAATTACCAATAAACATCTATAATAATAAGAAAAAAGTTATATTCAACAACACTATTTTGAGTGAATTATGTTTTACAACCTGTCTACTTTAAACCCTATATTGTCTTACTAAAATACTTTTGCTTGTACATCTTCTCTAAATTTGATATTTGCATGTATATCCCCTCAAACCCTTGCAAGGGAATTACATCAATGCTCTTAAATTTGGAGTGGCCGAGCACATTACATGAATACACAAAGAAAGCGTTTTTATTAGATTTTATGTTTCACCTTTTAATCCATGCCATTTCATTAGTTGCTATTAGAATAGTTTAAGTAAATAAAATATACAACTCTAAGCAGAAAATGAAAAGCTACAATATAAAAATAAAATGTATGCCATAAACACATTACGCGTGATGCTAGATATAAATTTCCTATTTCCAAACCCAAAATTAGGAGGGAAAAAGGAATATTTTCTCAGACAACAAAAGGAGATTACGAGAAAGCATAACAAACTTAGATGGTCCCAATGAATCATTTCATTCTCGAAAGTCGAAACCAAAATCAGGAAACCCAATAACAAACGGACCCAGAGAGGAAACGATAGATGAGATGGATTCAAAGTGTTACCTTTCCGATGCGATGAAGGCCTTTCTCGAGCAATATGGAGATGAGAATGATGACGGCGCAAACGGAGGCGACCGCCCACGTCGGCGTCTGGTCGAGCTCTCTCGTATTACCAGCACCTCGACCACCACCTTCTTCTCCCCCTTCCATTATCACCTGATCCACCAAATGCTCACCTCTTGTTCACGTACGTTGGTGAAAGACGGAGAACGACGAGAGGAGAGGACGGCGAAAAGATTTTTGAGCCATTTTAGAATGTCATGGCGTGGGCCCAGAGGAATAGGAGATTGGCAACGGCAATAGCGCGAGCCCGAATTGATGACGTGGACTCGATTTCCACGTGGCAACCAGATAAAATTCGACCTGGTTAATACTTAATTCAACTCAACTTCATATTGGAACGATGATTTCGTGTTACCCTCTAATGAGACTAATGACATGTTTAGTATGTTACATTGCAACATGCATCACCTATTTATGAAATCAACTCATTTATTCGATTCATTCTAATTTCAATCTGATTCAAGCATCAGAAGCCCCTACTAAGATTTTTCTTTTTCTTCTTTTTTAATTAGAGTAAGATGTTACAGTTCCAACCAACAGTTGGGGAACTCCAACGTTGTCACAGTAGGCCAAACTAGCTAACTTGTGAAGCCAAGGCATTTGCATACATCGATTGCATAGGGGCGGTTTGCCGCACTCCAAGGAACGGGACCAAGCCGAAGCCCAACACTCCGACAAGCTTCCCGACCACAAAGGTCGTCGGTCTGGTGACGGTTAAGAGGCGACGAGATCCTGCACCGAGCTCCAAACTGAAATATTAACAAGTGGGATGGGGGTGCGCGGCTCGAGGTTCTCTACGAGAAGGTGAGGGTGTGCACAACTCTGGAGAGAAAAGAGATGTAGAGGGGTCCACATAACAAGCTACCGAAATACATCATGCAGTGAACTTATTTTTCTTCTAAATTTTATCATTCTATTCCTACTCGTAAACAGGCTAAAAGGCTTGGAATGTGACATATAGAGTTATAAACAATAGTTTTAATGCTATACATATAATAAATGGATAAAGAGGAGAAAGAAAAGGAAGAGGAAAGAGAGAGATTAAAAATGACAGTTGATTAAAATAATATATTTACAAAAATACAATAATAATTACTCAAAATAAAAATATTATATGAAAAAGAGATGAGAAAAAAAATATGTATTACTGTATTATTATAGTTATAAGTAAGTTGTTATTTACTTAATATACGGTATAAGAGGCTTATACTAGAATAAACATATTCTTATCCAGAAGTCAAATGGTACTTAGATTTTCCAAAACTTGGTTTTAAAGACAAACTACATCAATCAGTTTATAAAAAGTAGACAGTAATTAATTCCTGGTGTGAAAAAATGTGAGTGCACTGGAACAGAACGTCTTTCAATTAACTGAAGAATAAATTGGAAGACCTTGATCGGTCAGGTCAGTAGACAACTTCCAAATTTTTCTATGCTCCATTGATAATTCTAGTGCTCATGCAGCTTTGCCTTCATAATTCCCCATCATCCATCTCGAAGGAACCTCTGCAAGTATAGAGAAAAGAAGCCTCTTGAGTAACTTTATCCTCGGATGAACAAAAAGAATTGTCAAGATATGCTAGAACTTTAGAACAGTCCTTCAAACCCAAAAAATATATGACAGAACATCATACATCTTAAGCTCACTTGTCTAAGAAACACTTTTTGGTTATATGACATCATTGAGACATCTGCCTCTCAATTTAGTGCCTTTCCACAAAGGGACGCATTGTAATCTTCGAGTAGTATATATGGGGCAACATTAAATTCATAGTCCCTTGGGCAACTTATAAATTAAAAAAAAAAGACTAAATTTTACTAATCCTGAAAGTTTTGTGTTTTTTCTTCTATCTGATGCAGCTCAAATAGAATTTACAATAACAGTAAGTCCTTATCCCCCTAATTTTGAGGTTTACTAGTAGATGGGTAAGTGTTAAGAATCAGAACCTTGAAAAATGGCAATGCTTGCTAAGATCTTCACAAAGAGCCTTGCTCACACGTCCTGCTTGTACAGACCCTCGTTTAATCCATTCAGCAAGCTGAAAATGACAATAGAGAGGGTTAAAATTGTTTTGCAATGACTGAGGCACTGGAATGCAATTTACGGAGCATTTAGAACCCTACTATGATTTAACACCAAAAAAATGTCATCACATTCTTTCACATTGTTAATCATGATTCATGAAATATTCTATGTCTCGAAATAACGATCATCTTCATGTATGGAAAAATAAGAATAAGAACCACAGAGTAAGTCATGAAAGTAGAATCTGAGTCACCTCATCCTCTGTTTCCTCCAATAACCTGCATTAATGAATGAACCATATTAAACCCTCTCAAAAGTAAAGCTTCTGCAGCAATTACAGATTGCAAAACATACTAATCCAAATTACTTATTGATATGAATATTCCATATTAATTATAAAAAAAACCTGAAACAATATACCAAATTTGACAGATGCAGATACAGTGACTATTTCAGATAAAACTGCATCAATTTTCCTAAATACAAACTCAAATGAAAAAGACGCCACACAACAGGATGCAAGAAAACTACATTGTAGCAAAAAGACATGAAAAAAAAAAACTCTTCAGAATATATGTTTGGACTTTGGAACAGATAGCCCCAACAACATGATATACATAATCAACAACATAAAACGGGAACTATTCATCAAAAAGAACCAAATCTTACCTGCCACAGAAGGTGGACAAATCTTTTGAGTATGCACGTGCTTCTTGCTTGTCTGCAAAATGAAATGAAGACCTTCATGAACTATTTATAGGAAGTTTACTCCAAAAGAAACATGTTGCTTTAGGTAACAGTAATCAAGCTGAGAATCATGACAGTTCACTTCAAACATAGACCATTAAGGAGTGGATACATGATAGTCACTTTGTATGGCTTTCTAAAAATCCTGTGAAATATTTCCCTCTTGGAGATTTGCAAAGGATTGCACAGAATTTTCTTTTCTAAGGTGAAAGAATAGCCCAAGATTCTAAAACTCTTACCAATTTCAAGACTGTCCCAGTCTCCAACTTTGATCCATGCTTGTTTGCCTGATTCCAACTGCAAAAAGTACAGAAATCAAACGCTGAAAATATATGCAATTGCAAGCTTGAGCAGTGAGCACTAATTTACTACATCAGGTTACATTGAATTTCATATCAAGATCTGTAAATCAAAGAAAATAAGAAAAATATGGTTACTGCATCACATTCAAATTAGGTACGATAATAAGATGGCATAGCTGGTACAGATATGATAAGACAAATTATTCTGGATAAAAGTAGATCTACCTTCTGCAGAGTATAATCCTGCATCTTTTCACAAAGCCCATCAAGGAGTTCAACAACTCTTAGCTCACTAACTCTGAAAAAATATATACAGAGAAAGCTAGACATTATATCAAAATAAAGGATGAAACCAAATATATATATATATATATATATATATGTGTGTGTGTGTGTGTGTGTGTGTGTGTGTGTGTTCTTACACAATGTGCCAAAAGAAAAGGGGCTTCAAGTTATTTAGCCTTATACAAAAATTTCCTTTAAATTTAGTCTAGAGTGAGCACAAGAAGTAGCTTGGTTTGCATAATAAATCACTGTCTTCTCCAAGAAGGTAAAAAACTGTAGTACTAGTTACACAAGCAATTGGCTCAGTTTGCAATAACAAATCATCATATTTTCCAATAGGTAAGTAGTCGAGCTCAAATAGAAAGTAGTTTAGTTGTACAAGAAAAGTAAGAATTAGTATGAAAGACACAAGCACACAGGAGTTACATAGAGGCTAGAGCCACTAAGATATCAGCTACAAGTTGAAAAAGTTTAAATCATATGATTCTTGTATTGCAACAGTTCAAATCAAAGTTCCTAGTTTCGACTAATTCTGGTCCCACCCCAAAACTAGTCGATTGACTGGTTTCGACAGGGTATCGGCCGATATGACCGATGCCCAATCTAGATCGGGTATGTTTCAGCCGTTTCGACCGAAATGAACTGAAATCAAAAGAGAGAAAGAGAGAAAGAGAGAGAATATAGTAAGAAAGAAATGGAGAAAGAGAGGAGAGAGAGAATAAAAGAAAATATTGAATATCTAAATTTGCCAGAGGTCGACGGGCCTGATCTACGTTGAAAGAATTCGCCGAACATTGATGGACATCAAAACTACATCGGAGAAGCATCAATTTAGAAGAGAGTGGGAGTGGGTGGGAGAGACAGAGTGAGAGTGCAAGGGAGAGGGGGAGTCAAAGACGGGGAGGGTTTTGAAGGAGAGAGCATCGGTTTCTTTTTTAAAGATAAGAGTGAGATTAGAGATGAGGAGGAGATAGGAGAGAGGGCTAGTGAGAAAGACAATAAAGAAAAAAAATTATTTGTGTGTGTGAGAGAGAGAGAGGGAGAGCGTGTGTAGGTAAGTGGTAGAAAGGGAGAGATAGAGATCGAGAAAATAATTTATTTTAGACTTCATATATATATATATATATATATATATATATATAATTTATAATTCATAATTATTTTTTCTAAAACTTTTTTTTTAAATACAGACCAATATTGACAATCAATACCGTCGATACAGCCAATACATATCGTTTTTATGAACAGTTGATCCCGATCTCGATACTTAGAACTTTGGTTCAGACTGTAATGTTCTAAAAGAAAAGGCAATTATACCTATAATCGATGACTTTGCCCTTGCGTTGACCTTTGGAATCCAAACGGTGGCGCATGTCTAAGTGGTTTCTTGGTTTCTCCTATATTGAATATAGAAAACAAGTTATTACATAGTAAATGTATACCAGAGAAATTCCGATGAACAAACATTGAAAATGTAACTAAAGTCTTGAAAGGAGAGCATCCAAAGGACAAAATTGAATCTGAATTATTATAAGAAGCACAGAACAAAACTAAATAGGCACCCTTTTGTTGATTTGATCTGCTTGGGTTACATTATATGAACTAATTTGCATAAAGCTATTCTATGGAGAAACCAAGGTGAACCAAATTATTTGATTAAAAGATTATATGAATCAAACAAAAAAACAAAGGAATGATGATGCTCACTTGCCAATTAAGTAATTTATTGGTTGGACATGTTTCTATAATAGTTGGAGCGCACAAATAAATCAGCACCATCAATAATCCTTCCACATGTTATCAAGTTCCTTATATTCACTAATGTATTTCATCGTATGCGCTATCCCAATCAACCACAATATTAAGTATAGCACGAACCATTGACAACTATCGGTTGCACCAGAAGCATGGAGAATAGCATACCGATCATGCAGAATAAAAAGACCAAATCATTCTTTCATAATAATAAAATACACAAATTTTATGAAAAGTATAAAAAGTAGAAAGATTTATGGCCGGCATTATATGAAGAGGGAAAAACAAAACCACTCATCTTTAGATACATTGACTAAATAGGTTCCTTAGCCTTTCCAGATCCAACTTACTAAAGCCTAAACTTTTAATGACAGGTTATCTGAAAGACCGGAACGCCAAGATAACAGTTGGCCAGTAGTCACTTTTTACTCAGAATTTCCCCTGCTGATCAAGCCCCAACAGAACAATTAATGGGAACAGACTTACAAAGTCATCCTCATCCAACTCCAGTAGAATGGGACTGCAGCAACTAATAGCAGGAGAGAGGTCACTAAAGTCCACCCTCTTACTCCAAAGCTACCTAACATCAGCTTTGAACCTCTAACTAAAAAGACTAGATTTATTTCTCGAATGAATATATAACTAAATGAACATTATTACTACATTGTAAAAACCCTTCCATTTGGGAAAGGAACAAGTTTTTGCCGGCATGCCTAGTTGTAAGAACAATATCTTTGGAAAGAAATAGCTCCTTGGTCATTATATAGTCAATTTGTTCCTTTTCCCTTCAACCATCATTATTAGTTGCTTAAATATTGCTTCTCATTTATTTGCATTAGAATTTTGACAGCTGCTACCCACTAGAAAAATATAGCTACAGTACATAAGAAAACGTTGTTGCTTCTGTCAAACTTTAATCAAGGTGAAATCAAATGGATATTGCAAACTAAAGCGCAAGATCATTTTGTAAAATCAAAGAGTTAACCAACATATGATGTGATGACATACATAAGATTGAGTACGTACAAGCGCAATGCATATCCATAAAATAAATTGGTAAAACTTGATCATATGAAGGGGTGAGCATAAGAAGAAACTTACACTAGAAAGTCCAAGTTCTAGTTCAGCCTGCAAATCATTCAGCAAAGCAATCAGATCCCAGCAGCGTCTACAAGGAAGGAACTTTGTTTATATCATAGATACTCATGGATACATCATTCACCAACTAAGATGACAAAAGATCGATCCATGATAAAGGCCAAGCTATATAAATCTATTGCAGAACAATCACAGCAACCAGATAAAAGGTTCATTTAAAGATATCAAACCCGACGGCTTCAAAGATAATAGAAAGAGAGATTTCGTGAGAGCATTCTATCTGGCCTCTTATCCGCCAAGGTGGCAATGAGATCGTAAATAAGTAAAAAGCCCGATAACCCCAATTTTCTGCGGGAGTTATCAGGTCTCTTACCAACAACTCTTCATCCATTGATCTAACCGCAGAAGCAACAGATATCGATCGTGGCATCACCTTCGCCTTTGAATCAAATCTGCACACCATGAGATCTGACGCGAGAAGGAAGAAAAGGGAAGCGACTCACCGCCACCGCATTGCAGGCGGCGCATTTGTCATCGATGGAAGAGACCGGAGCGAGAGTGGCGAGGATCGCGACGAGCCATATCGTGGATCTGGCGATGCTTTCTCCTTTGCTCGTCTTCTTCTTCTTCGTCGCCTCCATCTCGCCGACTCCTTTCTCGATTGCCGAACTAGTTAGTGTAATGAACCCCTAGATAAACGATAGCTTGTGAAATAGTATGTATGTTAACTGGGTTTGGTGGGTGGCATAATTTACCTCGTTGCCTTTAAAGGAGAAGTTATAAATTTTATTTTCTTATAAATGAATCATATGAACAGAATTATGATATAAGAAAAGTCAGTGGATGTGGATCTTCGTACCTACTGATGCACAGCCCACTCCCAAAATCGACCCTTTTAATTTTAAATAAAAAGGACCACAGAATGGTTGTAAACTTATCTTTGATACTCGAATACAATATCTTAGACTACGAGATGGCTGACTCCAAATTTTTTTCTCTTATGAATTAGTTATGATCGTGCTTCAGGTCATATTTGATCTATTTATTGTGTTGCTTAATATAAGTTAAAATATTCGTTACTTTATTGCTCCTTTTCTTTCTATGTATAATATTATTTTGTTTTAATATAAAAATAATAAAAACTTTTTCATTCACATATTTTTTTCGTCAAATAAAGAAATAAAAAATAAGAAGAAAAGGAAAGGTTCTGCGACTACGAGGAATAAAATTTGGGTACGTTTGAAATCAAATTCTAAGTGGAATTCAATTGGTTACATTTAGAGGAAATTTAATTAATTTTAGTTGGATATGAATTCTGCCGTTTGGAAAATTTTGATATTGAAATGAAATTCATCTTATCCTGTTCTATGGAATAACGTACGATTTCATTTCATTATGTTCATGAGTTTCAATAATAATGTAACATATTAAAGGCTAATTTTGCGATTTGAAAAAGTTAACTTAGGTGGCAAATGAATTCCATCTAAATCCAACCTAAAATCATTAGATTTCATTATATAATAACTAAAATCGATGGAACCTCATGATTTACTGGTTCCAAACTACAAATTTGGTGAAAATAGAATTTTAAATTGATTAAATTTCACTGATTTGGTGATTCCAAACAGGGTGTTAGATGGCTTTAAAAAATTAACTTCATGTTTGGATTAGCTGTTCTTCATTTCTCTTCTCATCATTCAGTTCAGTACCATCTTTACACCAAAAGACCGACACCAATGTACAAAATTGAAATGCATTTTCACTGAACTTTACATGGTCATTGCACATCATTCAAGTTTCAGAGACTGCAACAAAATAGAAGGGAAAAAAAAAACTCATTCTATGGTTCCCCCCCGGTGGTAATTGAAGCTGTACATGCTTCGTTCTCCCATCTTGTGAAAGATGTAAATGGAACCAACCACTGTAGGGTATGTTACAAAATGCCAATAAGCCATGGAGTCTCTTCTTAGGCCAATCAGCTATTATTAAGTGTAGTGCATCGCGACTTCACAACTTATTGCTGCTCAACTCCGCCAAGCAGAAGATACCTCCAAATCAACATCCTCTTCCCACCAAGTAGCATTCTGCATTGATGAGTAAACATATTTTGAGAATTGATGAGTAAAAGTAATAAGGAGATACTAGATAGCAGTGGTCACACCGAGAATCACAACAAGCCAGATGATCAATTGATGCTCAAATGAGAAATACAGTAGATGAATGTTTGGATCTCCAGTGATGATACATGTGGAATGTCTTGTCTGACAAGAAATATAACTATCTCTAGATATATAGGATAGGTAAATATCATGTACTCAGAGGTTACTATTCAGTATATACTGGCAGGAAAACATGAGAAAGCTGAAATAAATGGTGCAAATATGATGATATATGAAATCAATGATGCCGGAATAGTTTCTAATGGTTGGTGGCAAATTCAGTATGCTAAGTTAACTTGGTGATATGATAAGCAGTGGAACGCTGCACTTGATACCGATAATTTTTACACCAGCAGATTATTGAGATGCTTCAAACCTTGTATCCCCTTCTGAGGAATTCAAGTGAGCTCCCTTGTTCCTCTTGCAGCCCAAGGACCCTCAAAAGTTCTTCTTTAGTCTAACACATGGAGATCAAACATAATTACCGATCAATACACAAGGAAAGTACAAAGTGCCGTACATGAAATAACCTAGAATATTACTTCTCCCAAAGTGAACCGAGTTGCACTCTCTGCAACACAAGCATATGAACCATCAGCTTGTTTAAGCATGACTTGCCAGGGACCTGAACAACAACAAACTTGAGTAGATATGCAAGTTCATGCTGCTTCTACCAAAATGCAGTCTAGTCAAAAAAATTGTTTCTTGTGTAGTTGCAATCTGAACATGTTCTTCTATTTCAATGTTAACTTCTTTATTTAAAACAGTTAACAGAACTAAAAGAACTTACAGCTGTGAGGCAGACCAACGAGCTTAGTTTTAACTTTTAAGGCTACGCCTTGCAAACTAAAAAAGATTTTATATTTCCGAGGATCTATCAAAATATGATATGTCAGAATCAAAAAAAAAAAAAATATTGGGGTTGAGAGAGGAGGGTGCATGTGCTCTGCACGTGTAGCCCCTCCCCTCTCCCTCTCCGGCACACGACGAAGCGCAGATAAGGGTGGATTTCATCTAATCCGAATTAGATTAGATTTGATCATCTTCTAATCTATAAATTAAAACCCTAATCTCTTCTCTCTCTCTCTGCTTAACCATCTCAGTCCTCTTCTCTCTCTTCTTCCACCCTTCTTTTGCTTCTTCCTCACCGTCAGAGTCGTCGCTGTGGGATTGGCCCGCCGGAGCGCCGCCGGAGCCATCGGAGACCACCACGCGACTCGTTGGTAAACCCTCTCCCATCCATAAAATTTAATTCAAGTTTAATAGGGTAAATTGAAAATACTTAATTTGGGGTTTCAGCTCCACCGGCAAATCTGGCCGACCAGCGGCTTCGAGACGTAGCCGCTCTGTCTGGAAGCTTCTTGCCGTTGGCCTCGTGTCGTGGGCATTCACCGTTGGAGCCTCGTGGCTCCGGTCGCCGTCGGCCATGGGATCGACCGCTGTATGCAGTTTTTCCCCCACCTCGCGGCGATGGCGGCACCGCATGGGTGTTGGGGAGCTGAGGGTGCGGCTGGCGAACCGTCGCCGCGGTGGTCGCCGGCGCCTTTCTCTCTCTTTTCCTTTCTTTCTCTCTCTCTCTCTCTCTCTCTCTCTCTCTCTCTCTCTCTCTCTCTCTCTCTCTCTCTCTCTCTCTTCAGGTTGGAGAAGACAGACTCGGGCAACCCGAGTCTGGCTTTCTCCTATTAAGTGATTGGATTCGGGTCGGGTTGGATCTGAATCCAAGGAACCCGACCCGAACCAATTTAAATTGGATGGGCTGCAGCTAACCTGCAGCCCAATCCATTTTCTTTTGGTTGGGCCAAGGCCCGATTAACCTCATTTTGGAATGGGCCGGGCTAACAGTAGCCCAGCCCAATCCAATGGGTAAATTTAAACCCATTTTTTAGTTCTTTTGGTTTTTAAATTTTAAAATTACTGTTATTACTCAAATTAAAATTTTGATTATTATTTATTATTTAAGATGGTGATTTTTAGTACGTGAGCTAGAGATTTGAGATTTCGGTTGTCTTGCCTAGACTCAGGTGAGTGGGTTCACTCACATATTTATTTATTATATTTCGTATCTTTGTCAGACCATGTAAATTCTCTGTGTGCAAATTATTTATTTCACCGTTACATGTAAAAATTTAATTGTTGAAATTTCTGTGTGTAAATTTATTTATTTTATCCGTACGTGCAAAAATTTTAATTGTTATATTTTTTGTATGCATTTAATTATTATATTTAGTGCATCACCATACTTCGTGCAAATATTGAAATTTGTGAAAAGAAAAATGAGACTAGTATTGATACGACTTAGAGAACAGTCCTGGTATAAATCGTTTGCAATTTTCCGTGGTGACTCTAGTCTATCTGGAAGTCCAGGGGAAAGTCATAAATTAGATCACTGCGGTGACTTTTTTAGGTGACTCTGGCGGGATTAAGGAACAGTCCTAGGATGAATGAGAAAATTTTCTAGGTGACTCTAACTTCTCTCAACGGTTAGAGGAAAAGACAGAGTGTGTTGATCACAGGGTGATACCATCTGATGACCCTAACCGGATCAGCTATGAAGAAAAGTCTCAAGCATCATCTCAAGGTGACTTCTAGTTGATGTAGATCCACAGGGTTTAGACCCATTGAGACATATGACAGTATAAATATCAAAAGATGTTAATATGTTGAAAACGTGCAAGGTTACAAGTTGTGACATCTCTCTATTGTTATCATTGTTATTATTTAGAGAGCATGTCTATTGCATATTGTTATGGATATTATTGCTTTTAGTTTAATTTATTCAGCATTAATATGATTTAAAATTTATTTGGTTTTCTACTGGATTCCACGCATTGAGCTATAGTTGTTGGCTCATGGGTTCTCTTATTTTTTTTGTATTTGTTTATCTATTTCAGGTAATAGTCAGCGGGGCGACCGAGCGAGATGTACCCGGACTCCACCTCCACTTAGGATTTACTTATTTACCTTTCCGCCCTTTTATATTTTATGCTTTAGATTAGAAGTTTTATTCATTTAGTTTAGAGACTGAAAAACATTAACATTGTTTTATCTTTATTGCAATTAGTTATAAAATTTAATAAAGCACATTCTCATTTTATTTATTTATTTTGCCATCATACACGTAGAGAGTATTAATAAGGCTTCATGCATCTCAAGCATATTGAGATGCATGGCCGGTCATGATCCCTATTTTGGGTCGTGACAATGCCAGTGGCACGTGCCACCATCGGCATGCTTCGCATTGCTGGCATGCATTTATATTATTTTTAATATTATTTTTAGGATATTTAAAAATAATCCAATGGGTACATCTAAAAATAATGCAATTTTCCGTGGTGACTCCAGTCTATCTGGAAGTCCAGGGGAAAGTCATAAATTAGATCACTGCGGTGACTTTCTTAGGTGACTCTGGCGGGGTTAGAGAACAGTCCTAGGATGAATGAGAAAATTTCCTAGGTGACTCTAACTTCTCTCAACGGTTAGAGGAAAAGACAAAGTGTGTTGATCACAGGGTGATACCCTCTGATGACCCTAACCGGATCAGCTATGAAGAAAAGTCCCGGGCATCACCTCGAGATGACTTCTAGTTGATGTGGATCCACAGGGTTTAGACTCATTGAGATATATGACAGTATAAATATCAAAAGATGTTAATATGTTGAAAACGTGCAAGGTTACAAGTAGTAACATCTCTCTCTATTGTTATCATTGTTATTATTCAGAGAGCATGCCTATTGCATATTGTGATGGATATTGTTGCTTTTAGTTTAATTTATTCAGCATTAATATGAATTAAAATTTATTTGGTTTTTGAGTGGATTCCACTCACTGAGCTATAGTTGTTGGCTCACGGATTCTTTTGTTTTTTTTGTATTTTTTTATTTATTTCAGGTAATAGTCAGCGGGGCGACTGAGCGAGATGTACCCGGACTCCACCTCCACTTAGGATTCACCTATTTACCTTTCCGCTCTTTTGATTTTATGCTTTAGATTAGACATTTTATTTATTTAGTTTAGAGACTCAAAAACATTAATATTGTTTTATATTTTTATTGCAATTAGTTATAAAATTTAATATAGCACATTCTTATTTATTTATTTATTTTGCCATCGTACACGTAGAGAGTATTAATAAGGCTTCGTGCATCTCAAACATATTGAGATGCATGGTCGGTCATGATTTCTATTTTGGGCCGTGACATGATATATTTATATCTACTACTCTCAAAGTATGTACCGGAATTATTCTTTGAAAGTGGTCAAAGTGAAAAACCCCAAAATGAGAAGATTCTTCACTAATTATTGTATTGTATCAATGCTAACTAATCATATCAATTCATACCTGGATATTGACGGAATAGAGCACCATTGTAGTTCACTATAAAAGGTGCAACTGGAACTGTCTTCAGTGTCAAAAAAATCGAATACGTTATTAGAATTTAAAAAAAGATAAATGGCTAAGAAAACCGTTGATACCTTTGAATACTCTCTTGTTCGAATATAGAAGACAGGAACAAACTGAGAAAGAAAACGATAATGCAAATCTTTGGTGGGAAATCCCAAAAGGCCCAAGTCAGAACTGCAATACTCGAAGCCCATATTAGATGATATCGAATGCATAAAACAAAATAAACTACTTGCTGTGAAGAAGCATAGATCAGGCATACCGCAATGTATCTAGTTCAAGATTGAAAAGAAGAGATGGGACAGATGCAGCAAATTTTTCCTGAAAAATATATGGACCAAGAATTTTTTTATCAATAAATGGAAAAAAGGTTGCAAGATAAAGCAGTGAGCAAAACCACAATTAGTCATCCCAATAAAAAGATTTAATTATCCCACAAGTTGGATTCGAGGTTTCAGCTAATCAAGAGGATCTTGGACGACCTCTTTACACATAATAAAATTATGAAAAAGGGTTCTTTTAGACTCCATCTGCACTATGATTGGCCAGTAATTTATCTATAAACATCTCAAAGATCCATACAATACAAAGAACACTTCGCAAGAGTCATATATAGAAATGCATGTAAGGTGACATATACTATGGCCAAAAGTAAATAAAGTAAAAAAAGACCAGTGTAGAGGCTTATTTAGTTATCATACTTAATAAACTCCCACAGAGATAAATAACTAACGCAACACATAAATTCTAGACAACCTACCACATACTTCTCTATGGCAGAAAGCTCACGTGTGCTACAATTGATGAAGACATAGAGTGATGGTGGCTCGTCAGACTTCCATCGATCTGCATTCAATTATATATAGTTAACTCAAAAAATATGACATGAATGTGCAGCATGAATCATGATAACTGAAGTCAAAGTGATTGCAAATTCTGGTAGTTGACTTTTTGTCATCTAAGCTACTTTATCTTTCACAGTAAGAAGCATCAGCCTGTAGTCTACAGAAGTAACTGAATAAGTATGTGGTATAATTGTATAATGAGGTCAATTTCAGAAAACAAAGACATTAAATTACGATGAATGAATGAAGTCATATATCTCATCTTGATTTGTTAATTGCTTTCTAGATGTTTTTTGGTGTAAATACAAATAAGATTAATATAGTATAAAAGTTAATAACTGTCACCCTTTATATCTCTATGCAGTTGCATATAAATTATCCATCTGCTCAACTTCACAAAATTTTGAATCAAACACAACTACTCTAATTGACTTCCAGAAATTTCTAGAAGAACCTACTCCAGAAAAGGAGAACTGTTTTGATTAAATTTAGTCAGCAAACATATTAAAGGCAAGATTTTCTGATGTCAGACACATCACTCTCCAAGAGATAACCCTACAATATTTTTTGCTCATAGAATTAGCATGTGCTAAAGGGGAGAGGCAAACCAGGTATTTTTTTGCATTTAGCTCATAATTTTAGCATTTGTAAATTATCGCTTGCCAAATTATGTTTCTTATGTATTTATGCAGATGTGAAGAGGAAAATATGTTCTTTTTGCAAGTTATAATCTAACCGTCATTCTCATCTGCAAAATCGAAATCCAGTGTGTTTCTTACAGACTTGAAGAAGGTGTTGACAGGCCCAGAGGGTACATCATCCAAGGAACCAAGAGTTATACCACTGATCTGTAATTAGAAATGAATATATTAAAGACAGAACCTCAATTTGAATATTGCTAGAAGAAAAAAGGCACAAGAAGACATCAGCTTCTTAATAAGAAGAAAGAACTTTTTTTAAAGGAAAAATAGAATTTAACAACTATACATAAGCTTTATCTAGTAATTCCAAGAATAAGCATACTGTATCAAAAGCTGCTCGGAATAACTGAGAAGCTCTGCGCTTTTCCGGCTGATCAGGAAACACCTGTATTTAAAATTTTAAATCAAGATCATGTTACAGGAAAGTCACCAATGTAGCCACGAGCAAATTATCAAGACAATTATTACATTGGCAATATCTGGAACATAATCAGGGCTATTGACCTATTTTTATGACTTACAACTCTAAATGTTGTCCTCTTCCAACATTGGACAAATCCATTGAAGTCGTGGAACAGAAGATTAACTTAAGCTTCTGAGTAGTTGCAAATGTGACCAATGATAAGCTCTGAATATGTAAAAAAACTTCTACCAAAACTTTTACAAGTAGTCTGGGAATATGAAAGAAAGTTTCATATCATGGAGAATATGAAACAGTCGAGCTCGCACAAAAAAATTCTTTTATTTTTTGGCTCACAAACACAAGAGAAACACAAATAAGTTGGTCAATCTTGGAATGGTCCAATTTCATAATGAGGCCCTAACTAACCATGACTTGAATGGAAGCTCATGGAATTTTACCCTTGAGATGAAAATTTAGTAAAACTATGATAATAACTTGAAGATATATGACAATTAAGAAACTTCCAACTTACAATGCAAGACCTGGTTCCTTTCATCTCCTGAAGTTTCCGTACAACAGCAAGGGCAAGTTGGATGTTGGCATCAATAAACTCGTCTGAAGATCCCTTCATAAGAAAAGAGATAAGAACACATTTGAGATTTGTTTGCTTGGACATAAAATCAGTCAAATCTGAAATTTTGCCTCTTGATTCAAATACAGTATGAAAAAATTTAAACTCTTAAAACAATCTTTTATATTATGATAAAGCAAGAAGCCAAGAACATAACAGAAGAATTTCTAAAAGTTGTGGTCTGACTTGCTTAAACATCTCCTTTAGTCTTGTGTGGAATTATTCATGATAGTGAACAAGGTCTAGTCTTTAGGAACATTTGAATTTAATAAGTCGTTCCCATAAGAGGAAGTAATGGGAATGGCTCAGAGGAGTGCCATGCATCTCCACCTTTCAGTTATTAACTTATTATTCTCTAAACAATTTATTATCTTGAAGTACAACTCTTTTCATTAGGAAGTGGCTTGGCTGTCGTGATTGAGTTGATAAGGCTTAGATGGAGCCTATCCAAGTACTCCCCACAACAATCGATACAATGGCCACCATGGAACTTTTATTCCTCAAAGTGATTGCTTCCAATTACTTAAGTCCTACCTATCTCATTCAACATATGGATCCCTCACTTTACTCTTACCAATTCCGCAATCTTTAAATTTTAATTTCTCCATTGCAACAATATTATTTGCATTCTAACCTTCCCAACACATCAAGCATCAGGTTTTCAACAAACAAAGTGATGTCACACTAAGTGCTACATAGGCATAATGTCAAGTATCACGGATTATAGGTACCTTGTATGTAGAAACGTTGCTCGGCAGAGGCCTGCTCATAGAACCAAACAAAAGTTAATACAAAAAAAAAAAAAAAATTTGTCAGAAAAGAAACAGAATATGGAACACAAAAAAAGGTGCACTAAAAAACAATTATCCAACATTAGGAGACACATAAAATCTAGATCAGTCATCAAAACAATGAGTCTTTCTAAGCATCAGAGGAAACATAATATAAAATAATCACTTCCATAAAGCAAAATCTGCACCAAGTAATATGAAAAAGCTGTTGAGAGAAAATGAGCAACAAGAAAGTACTTTCTTTTTCCTGGCATATGACAACCAACATTTTACTCTTACAAAAGAAACCTCCTCCTTTCGAACATATTTACAAATCGACTTCTTTTTCAGGTACATCTATACAATCTATGTTTATTCATAAATAATGTTGGTAACACATTCACCTCTCTGACTAAAATGCTCTTTAGGTGTTCTTTGTTTAGTAAAAATGGAAAAGAAGGAGAGAGAGAGAGAGAGAGAAAGAGAGAGAGAGGATAACGGCATTCGAAAAATAATAGATATAAACACGAAAATTCGTTATGAATTGGTTGTTGCACAATAATAGTTTAAAAGAAGGGACCCAAACATATCGAAAAGAGGAAGCTTTTCCTAATAAGATAAAATGTAAGAGCTAATATGTTAAAAGCCCCCAAAAAATTATCAATTTTTTCTCGAAATTACCTTGGGAAAAGAAATACAGAAATGGTTGGGTAGTAGGACTCACGGGAAGTCGATCTCGAGGCGGGTCTTCCCGCCCTCGAGAGCGTAGACGAGCGACCTGGCCGCATCCGAGACAAGCACTTCATACGACTTGGGCTTGTACACAGCCACCCCAGCCTTGGGATCAACTCCCGAGGCACCGCCAACTTCGGCCTTGGCGTAAATGCGCAGTGAGGCGCCTCGAAGAGGAGAACCGAAACGAGAGGGAAGAGGAGGAAAGGGAGGGAATTGGATTAGAGGGAGGAGCCGAAGGGAAGTGAATCGAGAAGATAGAGGAATAGGATAAGGAGAAGAGAAGAGGCGCGAGCTTGAGGCCATTGGAGAGAGAGAGAGAGAGAGAGAGAGAGAGAGAGAGAGAGAGGATAACATATTCCACGAAGATCAACCGTTAAAAGGTGGAGTAGCCGGATGGTCTCAAGTTCACTGGAGAGGTGGAATTTTGTATTATTAATAATAATGAGTTAAGATCTCACTAATGGATATATCTTGGGCCAGTCAGTTTTTTTTCAATTATTCGAGAGCCGGGAAGTAATACATGGGCTAATAAAAAATCAATCATTTAGATACATAGATACTTAAATTTATTAAGCTTTAGTCAATATATTATGTCACCTAATTTAGACTCCAAACTCTATAAGTAAACGCTACTTAATTATAAAAAATGAGTTAAGATGAGTCGAGTCATTAAGCCTAGCCACCAAACCATTAAATATATTTCTTTCTACAATAATTGTTAAACATTCATCGTTCCAAAAGCTAATATAACGTCCATGAGAGTGGATCCTCAGCAGATCGAGATGCAGAAATTTTCTGCACCTAGAACATATACCTAGCGCACATGATTTTGCAAGTTTCTATAACAAAGAGCACATAGAATCGATTCAAACTTTGCTCTTCTTGCGCATTGAAATAGACAATATAAATTAGTGAGGTCACCAATCAACTCTGGTAAAGTTGGCAACACCCTTTCCCATGATCAAGGATGTCATAGGATTGACTCAACCTTTATAATATTGGTTAGAAGGTTGATAGGGCTTAGACGCCTCTAAATCTAGAAAATGTTTGCTCTTTATGTGCTAATGAATAATCCTAATAAATAAATAAACTAGTAAACTTGTACCAATGAGCTGGGCTTTTCTAAGTTTTATGGAAGGAGTTACCTAGTTGCTTCTTGGCCTTCCTACCGTCCATATCAATCCGGTTATTACTTCTGCAGACATTACCATGTTAGATTTCCGCAGAATATAGCAGAGAGAGAATAACAGAGCAGCGATCTTGATTCAATTTGTAAACAAGTCTTACCAATGAAATCGTTGCATATAATTTATACATAAATCTGCGATGAAGTGGCTTGAAAAGATAACAGTTCATCAATATTTGAGGATGCATCATGCGCTACTTGGATCCATGGTCTTTATTCAAACCAACCCAGCCCAAACTCTTTACATCACCTTTTATTCCAAGTTTCAATAAATCCAAATGTTCCTAGTGTAACATCCTTGTAACAGATAATATTTTCTTTCTATCATCTGATCTAAGTATGGTTTACTGCAGGTGGTGAAGCCAGACGAATAAAATCCAGATAATGTATTCTAACTTGGTTGTCATGGATGAGATGAATTCGGACTATCTGCAGCATTCAGTACTGACAGTAATATTTCCCACTGATGATATCAATTTAGAACTGTTCAATCAAAAGGCAGAAAAAGAAGCCAGCAAATCCTGATAAGACTTCAACTTCATCAATGCTAAATGAATTTCTGGCCGCTTGATATTGCATACTGTAAGCTTGATATCCTCTTCAATGCATTGTGTGAGAACAAATACAGGTGTATATGAGAAACACGAGTGCCGTCATGATAATTTTTCCAATCACTCTTCTATATCGAAAAATGCTACAGATGGAATAGATAGCTGCTCCACATACATCATATGATCTGTTAATTGAGTAAGAAGGATGTATATATTATTTGAGCTTTCATGTCTCATGTCTTCCACCACAAACTCATGGATGATTTCATTTATTTCTATTGAACTAGTACCTGTATCCTTTTTTATTTTACTCTTTCTCATGAGTTTCCTAAGCATCTTCATGCCTTCCCACCTCTGGGTTTCACAATATATGTTTGAAATTAAAACATGAAGTCCTCCATGGCTCGGTTCCAATTCGAGTAGTTGTTTTATGACTTGATTCCCAATCATTACATTGCCATGAATCCTGCACGCCCCAAGTAATGCACCCCAGATCACAATATCGGGCTTCATTGGCATACTACTTATTAGCTCAACAGCTCTTTGAAGGTGTCCTCCTCTCCCAAAAAGATCAACCATACAAGCATAGTGTTCAATTTCATGTGGAACTCTATAGACAAGGCTCATAGACTCAAAGTAATACTGCCCAGCTTCCACTAAACCACCATGACTACATGCAGATAACAGACCAACAAAAGTGATTTCATCAGGTAAGAAACAATCTGACACCATACATTTGAAGAATTCAACTGCATCTAGTGCTCGGCCATGCATTGCTAAGGCCCCAATTATCACATTCCATGACACTGTGCTCTTATTAGGAATGGTACTAAAGAGATCCAAGGCAATCTCTATAGGACCACATTTTGCATACATGTCAACAAGAGAGTTAACCAGTGCAACACTAGAATTTTCAATATTTTCATTGACATAATCATGGACTTTCTTTCCAATCACCAGGTTGCCATTTTGGCTACTAGCTGAAAGAACAGCAATCAGAGTAATCTCATCTGGTACAACTTTTGAAGCTTGCATGTGGGTGTAAAGATCCAAGGCTTCTTGACAAAGTCCATGCTGAACATAGCAAGAGATCATAGCATTCCACGAGACTATGTTCCTTTCTGCCATCTGATCAAACAATCTCCTGGCGTCTTCAATATATCCATGTTTTGCATAAGCACAGACCATGGATGTCCGAGAAACCACATTCTTAACATCCATCCTATCAAAACACGTCTGAGCTGTAAATAACTCTCCACATTTCCCATACATATCTACTAAAGCATTCCCCACAATCAAATCAACTTTAACCGCTGTCATTTCTATATGATGATGCATGAGCCTACCCAACTTAAGGTTCCCTGCTTGTGAGCAAGCGGAAAGGAGGATAACCAGGGTGAACTCATCCGCCAATAAACCTGTATCTATCATCTTCCTAAATAGAGTGAACGCTTCTTCACAATTACCCAATTGAGAATAACCACCAATCATCGAGTTCCAAGACACGACATTCCTAACATGCATTTCGACAAACAACTTGCGGGCCAACTCAATTGACCCACAGGACGAGTATGCATGGAGTAGCGCATTCAAAACAAAGATCTGCGATCCAAATCCAAGCTTGAATACAATCCCATGGACCACTATAGCCTCTTCTAAAGCAAACACGCTCGTACACGACTTGAGAACAAAGGGGAGAGTGAATTGGTTGGGCAACAGACCTTGGCTCATCATTTTACGAAGAAGAAAAATGGCTTCTTTGGGGTTTTTACTATTAGAATAACCTCTGATTAAGCTATTCCACATGAATCTATTGGGTACAGCGATTCTCTCGAAGACCTCGACGCCGTAGCGGAGGTCGCCGGCGCCGGAGACGGCGCAGAAAGCGACGAGATGCGCTACGGTTAGGGTCTCTCCGATAAGCGCGTTGGTTATGAGCTGCGCGTGGAGCTGCTTGAGTTGCTTCATGGAGGAGCATCTTTGGAGCAAGGAGTCAAGTACTTGGTGTACGCGAGATTTGAATCGTGAAAGGGGGAGGAAGGCTTGGGCTTTTGGCGCGGAGAGGGCAACGAAAGGGCTGAGATTATTAGCGCGAGAGCTAACGGCTATGTAATTGAACATAGGTTACGTTGGTCCGTTCTCAATGACTTGGAATATGGCATTATATAACGGCAACAAAAGAGAGGAAAAAAAATAATTTCTCCCAATAGTACACAACACTAAATTTAATATCTTATATTTACAAAATACAAATTTAAGCGTCGGAAAATATGCCACCACAAAGGGAATCTTATTATATGGTTCATAAATTTACAAAATGTTCATGAGAAGAAGGACTGATTAATGATCTCCCATACGCTGCAGGCAACGCCATCAGTTTCTTTGCTTTGCCAACACAAGCCCTCTTTGTGAAGTTATTGTAGTCATTTCTCTCTATCTCATCAAGGATCTCTCTGTACAATAGCAGAGAAGCCCATATCTACAAAAGTGATCAAATAAAAAAAAAATTTGATCATAAAGATCTTTTGAACAAAAAAATATATTAAAAAAGAAGTAGAAAAATTATAATCTTACTGGCCATCTACTGGCTTGGCTCAGTGCAGACACACCCTTCTCTGCTTCCTGGAAGAACATCCTGGCTCTCCTAATTTGGCTCTTCATGAAGCTCCTCCATCTGTCTGTCACCCTCCCTTCGAAGACATCCTCCTCCGAAATGCCAGCCTGGGCGAGCTCATCTCGCGGCAGATAGATCCTCCCTCTACTTGCGCTGCGGAAAAAAAGAAAATCATATATACAGCATTCAAGTTTGTACACTCATATGAGTTCAATTAATATATGTACAATGATTGAATGGCCGCCGTACTCTTCGCCGACGTCCCTGAGTATGTTGGTGAGCTGGTTCGCGATCCCCAGAGCGAGAGCCGCACTGTAGACGCTCTCGGTCGTCGCCTTAGACTCCGGCGCAATGCCCATGACAGGCACACTCATCAGTCCTACTGTTCCTGCGACATAGTAGCAGTAGAGATAGAGCTCATCAAAGTTGCTGTATCTCGATCTCTCCAGGTCCATCCTCATCCCTTTTATCATGTCCTTGAATGGCTGGAATCCATTACATCAGTTAAAATCTAAAGATTTAGTAGAGAAGAAAATTTTCGACGTGTTAAACTTATTTAGCTACTATGTGTTAAGAGAGGTGCCTGGATATCCACAGGAAACTTTGAGACAGTATCAGATACCGCGGCATCGAGCATGTCGTACGGCCGGCCGGCGAACAAATCGTTCAACCTTTCCTCCCAACGATCCAAGGCGAACGGCGTAATTTGAGAGGCATTAGGCCCATCCACAAGCTCATCTGTCCTTCTGCACCATACTGAACACAGTATTCAGAATAAGTTTTTTTTTTTTTTTTTTCTTACAGAGGATTTAATCTGAAGTCTATATATAAATCATTTGTACAGGTTGTACCATAGATTGCCCAAATTGCTCTTCTTCTTTCAGGGGTCATGAGAAGTGTTCCTAGACATAAATAAAGTCTAAGTTAGACGTACAGGAGGATTGCATGTCAGAGAGATAAAAAAATGGAGAGATGAGAGGAAGAACTCACCTAAGTAAAAGGTCTTGGCATATTCCTGGCAAACTTCGCCGCAACGATCGTAAGCTTCCTTCAGTAAGTTGATGTCTGGCTTCAAATCGACTGCGGCAATAGACCTCGATTGCGCCTTCGCCAACGCCGCCTGCTTCAGGACGACTTCATATACCTTCTGCCTGGAAGAAACTACGACATCTCTTGCTGCAGGAGCACTTGATACGAAAGTTGATAGAATCGGGAGATTAGCGCTCATTTCTGGCTCAAATCCAACAGAAGCATATACAGAATGGGTGTTCGTAGAGCATGAGTTCCATCTGGTTCTTCTTGATACTCTGCAAAGCTTTCTGATCTCAGACCGCAGAGAATGAGAAAGCTGGCCTTGACTGGGAGAGATATCTAGCAACATAATTGGATCTGTAAATGCTTGCAAAGTTCCAGATTAATTCCTTGGAGAAACTAACGAAAGGTCAATAAGCTGTGCTCAAAGTTGTCACCTTTTATACCTTTGATTACTTGGAGAAAAACAAATTAACATGAGAGCAGCATATATAAGACATGAAGAACTACCAAAGTGACATTCGTAATTAAGCTGCAGGGATTCCATGAAGCAGTTAAGAAGGCTCTGGATTTTAGTTTGTAGACGTGGATTTGCCACCAGATGCGCCGTGCGCGTGGGTCCCAGAAAGACGCCGCCGCCCACCTTTCCCCTCGTGTCCACGTACGACCTTGAGGAGTCGGCAAGAAGACCACGTCAGCATCCACATTTAACAGCACTAAAACGCGGAACCAGACTTAAATGCAACGAGAGGCAAATAGCATTTGCCATTGTATATTTGTACCAATTTTATAGTAACAGAGAAGTCCAATAGTGAAAATGGTACAACTATGTCTCCTACAAACCTAAGCATTCATATATAACAACAATTAAGTTAAAAATATTTATATTCAAATGCTAAAAATATAGCTTAGGGTCGATGTCCAGCTATTTTTACGAATACTACCCTAAATTTTTTTATGTTACAATTTATCTTCTATATTTTCTAAAAAATTTTAATGTCACACTTCCGTGAATGTATTGTTAACAAATTTGAGCGAGTCAACTTACGTAGCAATCATATCAGACGTAATTAACTTCGAAACTGACCTAAATGCACTAGCAACCCTTATAAAACTATTTAATTAAAATAGAATAAAAGGATATATAATGATATAATTTAATTTTTATTATTATCATCTTCAATCATCTTTTACCCCTTTACCATCACCAGTTTTCCCCCTCGAAGCCAGCGGTGTCGACCGCCAACATCTCTTCCCTGTCACCGATTTGCGACAACATAGCACTAACTAGCCAGGATCGCAGATCTTGACAGCAGCGCCAATCCGTCCGTCCGCCCACCTTGTGGAGAAGCTTTTCTTTGTGGTAACCGAGGAACGTGAGAGCGCCAACGGGTAGTGAGGGCAAAGGCAACTACAGTCGAGGAGGGCAAGGGCGACTAAGACTGGCGATGCATTGGGGCCCTTCTCCAGTGGCGTGAAAGGTTGAATGAGAAGGGAAGTGACCAAGGCTTCTTTCCCTTCAGCTTGTTCATGGCATTCAGATTCAAAGTAGCATGCTCCTCCCTTTGTCCACCGAAGAGTGTTCTCAATGCCTCCTTGAAGACTCTTCGATGCAGGCTTGCAATGTGCCGATTAATCCGATGACGATGTTAGACATGAGACAGGGATGATGAAGGAGAATTGATGAATATATTTAGGCCATTTTATAATATTATTTTATTTTGCTAGCTAAATCGATGAGCTCATTAACCTATTAGGAATATAAATATCATTAAGTATTTTTTGACACTGTCGTTAGCCATTTTATTTTATACCAAAGTTTTTTTTTTTTGGGGGAGGGGGGGAGATTTAGAAAATTCTAATAAAAATCGAATATAATTAACCTTAAAAATGAGCAATATTTATGCCAACCTCTTAAAGATTTTTACCTTTTCTATATTATGTGTTCTTTTGTCATAGATTTATATATAGCTGTCATAGCAAACTTTTGACAATAGTAGAAGTAAAAGTTCAAACATTTTCATATAATTTTCTTTTTACTCAAATACATGATCATACATCGCTTATTAGTAGTTACACGATTGAAGCAACGTAATACAAAATAATTGTAACCGATCATTGTAAACAACTTTTGATGTGCAAAAAAAAAGAAGTTGAAATAATAACCTTCGATTAAATGCTTTGACTGTTGGGTCAACATTTGATAAGCTTATCAAAGCTTTGTTTTGCCCGTCGTTCAATACTTTATTATAAAAAAAAATACTCCTCTTTATTCAAATACATTTTATTTAAATATATATATATATATATAATATTCTATTTTATATAGCTTTAGATTAGACATTATCTTAGTATTGCATATTTCAAACAAAGTTCGATGGAAATAAATGTTAACAAGGGAGTAAACGGGTCGGTTTGAATTTTTGCTGGTTGTTGAGTGGAGCGGCGCACGTGTCGTTTAAGGACGCCGTGCGCGTACGTACCTTTTGAATCAAGGCAAACGGTCGGTCCAACGAGGATGCGACAAACGCCTCCATGGCTCATTGGCTCCATATATATACATATGAGCTGATGACAGCTGGCCAAAAAATTACATGTATAGTGCTTAGTGACTTAGACACCACTGCCGACTGCCGAGTGATTGCATTTTAACAATTTGGGCCTAATTGGGCTAACGTTGTGACTCACAAAACTAAAGATTGGTAAAAATATTTAATTCGGCCCACTACGAAGCCAGTTAGTTATATATCCTCGTGACTACCTATGCATGCATACTCTCAGAAATATATATATATATATATATATATTAATATTTACAAAGTGTGCCGTATATTTTTAATTTCTCTCTGGTCATGACTAAAGTGCAATCATTATATATGTTTTTATTATAGATATTAAATTTTAAAATTCTCATAATAGACATAGTTGTAAATGATTAAATAAGTTTTCTAATACATCTAAAACAGTACTTATAAAATTTTAAAATATATATATATATATATATCATTTAAAATCCCATAAGTATTATTTATGCTAGAAAGCTTTCTAACTCTCTACAATTTTATTCATAGTGGAGAATCTTTAAATTTGACTTCTGATTTAATTAAATACGATAAAAATATAATAATTATACTTTACTCTATACTACTATACGAAGAATTAAATGCTTAAATTTAAATTTTATTTTCCTCTACTTTTCATTTTTTTTCTCTAATATTTGTAAGGTAATATTTTATAAAAGAAACATCACACCGGACTTCCCCTGTTCTCCCGTCTAAATGAGGTCTACCTAGATTATTTAACATATTTTTATATAAATACGTGGGTTCTATTCTAAAATTGTTGAGAACATATAAATATTGTTCTAAATAGCAACAAGTACTAAAAGAATATAATATGAGAATAAGATAGTGTTCTCACTTGTTATAAATAAATGGAATAAGAGAGCGAATACCATATCGTTACGATTGGACAAAGCATTCAAATAATTACTTTTATTTTTCATGTAAGTGAGTTGTAGGATCTCAAAATACAAACATCTATTATTCCAAAATTACTACAGAAGGACAAATTAGTTATACGAAAATAATATTAAATACTAGACTTAATTTGTACGGTATTTTTGTGTCCGTGATATGTAAGTCCTCCTCTTTAAAATTTTGGGTCGGATTTTGCGAACTCATTGAATCAGATTATCCTCAACATCTATTGGTGCATAAACACGAATGCATTTAATTAGATAATCGTTACTCTTGGTGATCACTAATATTATGTATTTTTGGCCAAAACAAATAAATGAAAACTTAGTTCTAATTATCGTTCTTATTATTGCAAGAATAATGTGTCAAATTATTAAATAGTCGAAATTGGCCAAGAAATTGACTTAAAAAATCTCCAAATTTTTTTGTTAAAAAAATAATAATATATAACTCTCATATAAATTTATTAAAAATAAAAATAAAAATAACATTTGCGGAGGAGCAACGTACGTAAACTTATTTTTAATTATGAAATAACATAACAATTATTTGACGACTTTGCGAGAGAGGAAAAAAAAAATTCCAGCTTGGCCATTGGTATATAAAAGCATCATACACAGAAAGACCCACAGCTAAGAACAAAGCCCGTGTATTAATTATTCTAACGCCGCCAGTTGGCCAATAGAGATTAAGAATCATTAACAGTATACGAATCGCACGAGCACTTGCGCGATAATAATTAACTTTATTACACGATGAGTACGGTTGAAATTTATTAGCATTTTATCTTTACGCATTGATAGTATCAATCTTCAGATTTGTGAATGTTTGTTGGCGCCCCTAACTTTTTTCAATCATACACATCAGAATATATTCTTCGACCTCCCGATTAAATTATTTGAAAATAGGTAAATAGTTCATATAGTGTTTAGATATAATTATTTTTATATTTCAATAATGGATAAAAAAATTCCGAAAAAATAATAGTAACTTTCTAACCTACCGAAAGTAAGTTTACAACTATAAATAAGAATAGGTTATCATTCAGAACTCCAAGAAGGACGCAGCAATAGCATAGCATAAATTACACAGGGTCGATCCACGCTGGCGAGATTCGGAGGACAAAGCGGGAAAAGGAGATCCCGACAAGAGCACACGTCAAACCGATACTAAGATGCGCCGCCGTGAGACGATCCGGCTCAAGTTAGTGATATAGCCGGCCTGTAGGCTATATAGGAGGTGGGTGAGGTCTACTGAGAGGGAGGTGTACTTTCGCGTCAGCGGAAGAGAGAGAGAGAGAGAGAGAGAGAGAGAGAGAGAGAGAGAGAGAGAGAGGAGTCAAATATAAATTTTTCTAGGAAGGATGATTTCACGTAGCAGGAATCGGGAGGTTAGGATAAGGATTATAAACATTCTTTCTCCTCCTATAAAGAGGAGTAGTTAAACATTCTTTCCATAAAAGAAGGGTTTTTTTTATATTCGTCTTACTTCATCGATCTCTTGGTACTCCTTTGAACGTAAACAGGCACATGATGCATTCATTGACTGGTCAATACCGACCCATCGATCTCACTGTAGGAATACAGCCATTACTTTCTCTTCCCTCTCAATCCATCAACTACAATCACACGCGCGCTTGCATGCATGCACTCCTCTCTCTCTCTCTCTCTCTTTCTATCTATCTATACACACACACACACACACAGAAAGACATGTTTATACTTGTAGTGTGTCTTTTGTACGTTCTGTGTATATGAATAGAGGATGGCATATCGTTCATGCAGTCGAGGCTGCAGACCATCTGCTCCGCAGAGAGACAGAGACAGACACAGAGAGAGAAAGAGAGGCTTTAAAAATAATTTTAAAAAAAACATAAGAGGACATGGCAGGGCATAATCACAGAGGATCCAAATGCATAAATAGCAGCATATATATGTAGATGTATGCTTAATTTAGCTAGGCATTCGTACCTGTGGTGTCTCAGGCATAACAGGCTTTAATATGCTTTGAGCAGATAGATTTCGAGGGCAACAAGTCCTCTTGATCTATTATGCATGCAGTGACTACTTGAAGCAGCAAATGAAATTAAGAAAATTACAGCATATATATGCAAGTACAAGAACCAAGAGGTGGTGAAGATCGATGAAAGAGCTCCAAAATAAAAGATGCATTAATTTACTGCTTACTACCGCTGCTGCTAATTAAACAGTTGATTTGCACATTACCAACCAACTAAATATCATTTTCCGTCTAGCTCTCATTGCAAGTTCCCACTGCCGAAGGATCTGCTACAAGACCTGAAGTTCATCTCCGCGTCCAACGAGCCTATTCCGAGGCCACGATGCTGCTGTTGCTCCCTATGAGACACCACTCCTCCCATACCCCTCACCATGCTTCCAACTCCAAGGAAGTCCCTTGTCAAGCTGTGGTGCAAGCCAGTCTCATGTTCTTGCCCACTGCCATTATAGAACACGCTGCTACTCCCATTCGCAAACGAGTTCATGAGATCTTCGAATCGGCTCTCTTCTCCTACTTGACTTCCTGAGCTCTCTCCACCACCGCCACCACCACTAAACCCAATGGGCTTTCCACCACTAGAGTAAGCGCTTCCGAATCCTCTCATCAGAGAATTCCCGCTGCTAGTCGTCGCGCCCATTTGCGCGGCTTTCTGAAGCAGCGCGGTCGCAGACATCTGTTGCACCCCCGACTCGCCACGCACCGAGCTGTTGTATAGAGAAGACATGCCCATGCCCATGGGATCACTCATGAGATTGCCCGAGAAGTTGGTGGTAGATTCAGTATGACTTCCATCACTACTGTTGAATTGATCTTGGATCAGCAGATGGCTTGTATTCTGATTGCTGCCATTATTGCTGCTGTTGCTATTGCTGTGTGAGAAGAAGCCCAGGTTGAAAACATTAGAGGTTGACGAAGTGTTGTTGGTATTTGGTTGGAGGTGATCAGGGAGCTGCATCAAGCCATGGAAGGGTTTGTTTTGGAGCAAGGAATGCTGAGGCTGACGAGGGTCTTCATGGAAGTCATGGCTTGATCCGCCTCCAAGATAGTAGGATGGCGGGCGGAAGGTGGGAGGGTTGTTCCCGGGGGAGATGAGATGATCGACGACGCCACTGCCACGGAGACGGAGGAGGTCAGCAGACGGCTGGATTTGGTCTTGAAAGGAAGTCATTGATGAGCTCAATTGAGGAAGGCCCAAGTTCATGTTGCCAGTCCCATATAAATGGCTGGTTACATTGCTCATGCCGGCCGGAATTCTCGCGCCTTCTTGCGCCAAGGCATCGCAGAAAGCTCTATGGGTGATGAAGCTGTCTCTCCTGAGCGAACAAAAAGAAAAACTTAAAAGACACTTAATAAATTTAGAATGGTTGAAGCTACTATTAACGGGAATAGAAAGGGAAATGCATGCACTTAATTAGTATATTAATGAAGTAGTACATGAGAAAATTACCATGCATGTTTCCCATGGTAAAATGTCTAAGGGACGGAATACGAAATATGGGAAGTAGAGCAGTAGAGAGGAATTGAGCTCTTCTCCTAATAGAACTTCACCATTCAATTAATGCAAAGAGAGAATTAATTCCCGCTACAAGAATGAGCAATATTCCCTTAGATCATCAAATACCAAGAGATAGACATAAATTCTTGGTACCCATTAATTAATAAGCGCTCATCTCAAAGTTGCTCAACCGAAACAAGTAATCCGTAGGCCCTCCTAGAAAATTTTACCAAATTTAGCGCATGAAATGGTGGACCTGCAACATTTCCAAACGAGTCCTTGCCTGCCCACATCTTTCCAACCCACATAAGAACAAACCCCTGCCAATCTGCCATGACTCACCACGTGAACATGAGAGGGAGATTTGAAGGTCAGGCAAAAGGAGGCGTTGCTCCCAAGGAGAAAGACGAGTACCTTTTCCATTTGAATTCGCAACTCACATGCGAGCAGTAACCCTAAACCTAAACCCTAACGCTAGATTTTTATTTTTATTTTTATTTTTATGGGTTTCTTCTTCTTTTCTTTTAAAATTTTTTTTTTTTTTGGTTTACTCCTCCCAGCTATATGCCTTGAAGATGTTCGACATATGTACCTAGAGAAAAGAGTGCCGCAGTCGCAGCGGTACTCCCTCGTGCCACACGTCTTCGAGTGCGCCTTCCAATCCGACTGCACTGCATACTTCTTGGAGCACTTCTCGCACTTCCACTTCTTCTCGCCGTGTTTGCGGCAGTAGTGCTTCTTGATGCCGGTGAGGTCCCCGAGGGCCCGAGAGGGGTCGTGGTGGACGCAGCTCGGCTCGGGGCAGAGATAGACTCGCCGCCTCACCACGTCCTTGGGGTTCTTCTGCTTTAACTTCCACGGCAGGTTGTGGCCTCGCCGGTGGAGCTGCAGGTTCTGCTCACGCTGGAATCCCTTCCCGCACACCTCGCACACGAAGCGATTCGTCGCCAAGAGCGTTCGAGGTGACAGCGCAATCACCTCGGCGTCCGGATCTGCACACAAAATGTCT
Source organism: Typha latifolia (assembly GCF_019914945.1). Lineage (NCBI taxonomy): Eukaryota > Viridiplantae > Streptophyta > Magnoliopsida > Poales > Typhaceae > Typha > Typha latifolia. The sequence goes on along the minus strand of NC_133086.1, from coordinate 5,067,629 downwards.
GATGAAATCACTAACAGAAGCTAACTCATCTAATTTTTGCACGACCAGGTTGAGAGCACTTGCTTGGATTCCCGGGGAGATTCCTCTTCTTCTTGGCCGTAGGCGGGGTAGCGGATGAGCTCGGTAGGAATGAGGACGAGGAGGTGGTTGCCATGGGAATGGCAAAATAATTAACAGGTAGTTTCCTAGCTGTTCTTTTGCTACAAGTCGTCCAAATTACAGAAGAAAAGGGCGGGCGTCACTAACCAACAGAGAAGCATGAGATCTTCTTTGGTTCTATCCCTCTGGATCTATCTGCCTCTCAAAGACAAAGAGGGGGGGGTGGCGCGGATATGGGGAGAGAGAGAGAGAGGTACAAGAGAACAAATTAACCAAGAGGAAAGATAACAAGAAAGGAGAACAGAAGAGGTTCCTATTTGTTCCTCTCCTATATCCTGGAAACAAAAGAGAAATCTACACGAATATGAGGGCGGAGGGGGAGAAGAAAGAAAGGAATGAAGAAGATAGATATTAGAAGAGTGAGAGGAGGAGGAGGTAGCGGTGATGGTGTTTGATGAAGTGTCACACAGAGAAGTATGTCGTTATGTGGCGAGGGAAGGGACCCACTTCGACCTGTAACTCTTACCCTTCCCACCTCCTTTTCTCGTTTCGTGTCTCCCCCCACCCCAAACTTATCTCTCTCTCTCTCTCTCTCTCTCTCTCTCTCTCTCTCTAGACTCTAGTTGATACAAAAGGTGGAGGCATGCAGCAGTCGATGTGCACAAGTGTAACAATATTTAAGCGCAAAATATTTTTAGCACCCTCTCCAAACTACCTAAAATACCCTGTAAATGATGTTTTAATTTTTTTTTCCCCTCTCTCTTAGTGATGGACTTCGGACATATGTAATTAAATGCTCGCACAATATGAGTCTATTTAACAATAAAAAATATTTTTTAAAAAATAGTTCTTCTCTCTTCTTTGGGTTCCTCTCTGGGGATGATGAGATTGAGACTGCTGAGCACCTATTTTAAAATTTTTCCTTCACCTAAGAGAATTTGCGGTCATTTCTCTTTGCCTTCTTCTTAGAGCAACTACTCGTCCGAGACTCGTGTGTCAGTCTGCAAGCCTTGACAGATACTTCTCACGATAAATTTGGTGAAAATTATGGAGAGAGCGTAGCAAGAAGAGCTTCAACCTTGTGGTATTGACTCCGGCGACATTCCTTCTTGACCTGGCTGAGATCGCGTGGGGAATCCTATTTTTCCCTTCCAAATATTCCATTATCTTTTAGGTCCTCCACCTCCTTTAATTTGTAACCTTTATTTGCTTTGTACATTCTCTTCTTCTTAATAGATTATAACTGAGGGTTTTTAAATCAACCAATAAAAAATAAGAAATAGTTACTAGATGTGTGACAGTGTAAGTGACTAAACGAGGGTGTAGTTGTCAATTAAATGACCTATAGATTCCAACTATTAAGTTATTTTGGATTCCACTCTGCATGTTAATTATCTCCTTTAGGCTTAGTTTTGTATTAAAAGAACGCAAGGCTTTATTTATTCTCCATCTTGGTATAAGTTGTAAAAAAAAAAAAAAAAAAAAAAATCTTTTAGTTTGATGGATTATTATATCTTTCTCTATAAATAAATCAATCAATCGATCGATCTCTTCTTCACATTTAATGATGAGCTTCTTTTTTGTGTCTTATGAATAATCTAGCATAGCATATCTTCCGACATACATAGGAAGAAGGGAGCTTAGCTGAGTAGATCTCTCTTTCCAAGAGGAGTACTGAATACAAAATATATTTATATAGGGAGTAGAGCATAGAATTCACCTTTTAGGACTCATCACTTTGAATGCTATTTTGGTCAAAATCTTCCTCAAATTATGCATGAATGCCGCAGGAAGATGTTACATGAGATTTCTTGCTGAAGAAAATCTATGAGGTCATGTAGATTAATTTATATGTCTAGTTGCATCCCGATATTACTTAGATTATTAGGTCTCAAAGCTTGGTCGGCGTTTTTTTAAGTCAAAATAGCATTTCTTTTTCCATCTTTCTATTAAAACTATGATTTCTGTCATCCATGACTATGAGTACGACCTCATGAATAAACGTTTTCATAGGCCAAGTTAATTGTTTTCTTCCTTCACTATCTCATGGGTTTTCTTCAAATACTAGTTGCTCTTAGCTAGTTGTCAATTCATGGATCAAATATTTGAAATACGCGAGAAGAAATATAGGGCGAAAAAATTGGAGGACATATAGTTTTTTCGAGGCCGTCGTTGTCGAGCCGACCTGATAATTAAGTTAGGCAAACACGGACGTCGAGGTTTAACCGAAAGGAAAAAAGAAATATTTTCTTAAGTTCTGAGAGGTTGATTTGCTATGACCTAAATTATCTTGCTTGAGAGTTTGTCACGATACTATGAGAGATGCTCTTTGGTAGGGTCTACTTGTGCAACATTACATGCAATGGTCCCTTTCCAGCACAAAATCCTGGACCATTTGCTTATCCATGAACTGGTCCAAATTCTCTGAGATGCTTGCCTTTTTGTTTTTGCTCACTTCTCAATTTTGAGGTGGCCAAGTTGATGAGTCTTCTTTTCACACGGAGATCTTTGTGTGCCTAGCTTGCATGGAAATTAATGCTCTTCCATTTGTTATGTCCTTATATATCACTGCTACAACAAAAGTAATACATATCTCAAACTCAAAATGATACCCACAAAGAAAAGAAAAGAAAAGAAAAGAAACGAAGAGAAGAGAAGAGAAAAAAGAATATATATGCTCAACTATATGGTTAGATAGATAGCATCGAATGCTAGATGCTGTGAAGTAAAAGTCGAGAGTGACAATGATACAAGTACTTTTGGTTGCCTCGTATTCTCATACACTGTGATTTTGTATACGGATTCATATAATTCACCAACTTGCATGTGGTGATAGCTGCAGTGCTCTGATCGATCGTCAGGGATTTATTGTCCTTTCGCTGTTCTTTGTATGATGCCACTGCCTGTTACATTAACTTGCGTATGCTGTGAAAGTTGTGGCCTCTATATGTCAAGGGAGAAAATAATCAAAAAACTAAAAAGAAAAAGGGGGAGAAGATCTCTTAAATATTAGGACTCGTATGATTTTAGTATTGTCAACTAACTTTAGGAAAGAAGAAGAAGAAGAAGAAGAAGAAGTCGTAAAGATATGTATAAACTGGGAGAAAGAAGATAAGCAAAAAGAAAGATAATGTAGGATATTTCTGTGCAAGTTTTGACTTGTAACTTCAACAATGTGATGGTTGGAGAATAAAGCTCCTTACTTGGGGAAAAAAAGATTGTTCGTTAATACTGAATAAGTTGTTTCTATTATTTGAACACCTAATTAACTAGCTGAAAGAAGAAGAAATAAATAAAAAAAGAGAGAGTAGTCAACGTCACTTCAAATTTGGGTTGAGGAGGTGAGGGTGAGGAGGAGCAATAATTTCGTAGTCGAAATTGCGAGATTCCATATTATATATTATATATATATATATATATGTCTTGTGATGATTGGGCCCTGATGATGCCGGAGACACGGCCAGATGTTTGAAGGCCCACCTGGAAAGCACCTTTTCACCTAAAAGATGACATGGTCGGATTCATTAAATGGGGGAAAACTACGCACCTTTTCACCCCAAAGGTGCTGCTCCTGCCTGCTATCAGATTCCCAAACACAGGAGGCCTCTTATACTCTTGTTCTTGTCTCTAGATGGGGATTGGCTCTCTTTACAAATCACACCTCCTCCTCAACCCAGTGAATTCTACTCAGGAGACCTCCAATTTTAACATATTTGCAAGTCGGCTCCTCATTTTTAAGGCACAGGTGATTGGGTCAATCAATCTCACCCTGCAGTGTGGAGGAGGGAATTTATGATTAGGACTCTCATCTCTGCAATGCCACCATGGTTGAAGATAAGCTGGTCAATTTAGCTTCTTGTGGTTGCCAGCCGTTCCTAAGCTTAATTCACTTTATGGAATAAGAATAATCATATATAACAAGGAAATAACCAGCTTCTACTAATATAATAATATATACTTCCCTCTCCTCTCTTTCATCAGACACCACTTCAAATCAATTGCCATTTCAATCGCCCTTTTTTCTCCTCATGCGTTCATTTATTATATAAATTATTTTAGTTATTTAAGTGTAATTATTACACTCTATGACTCTTGAATGGTCGTTGGTTGATGGTTATTAAGATACTATGTGCTTGTGGGGGATTGGGCCTCTCGATTTTGTTAGTTGCTTTATTTTGTTGTTTGTAGTGGTCCATGTACTATAACATGTTATTTTCAGATATTTTTGGTTAATCGATGTGAAAGAGATTAATGGTTTTTAAGTCTCAATCAAATGGGAGCTATAATTTTTTTATCAAAAAATTATTACACACTATATTAATATACAACTAAACACTACAATAACTTATATTGATATAAACTTTCTTACGCTAGTATGAAATAATAATTATACTCAACATCTTACTTATTTGTATAAAGAAATGAGCAGATAAGGTAATAGTGTAAGCTTGTTAGTATTTTGATTTATTTCATACTATCATATATTTTTTTAGTGTTATATACTACGCTAACGCACATATTAATCATGTAAACAAGATCAAGTATGACCTAGATATCTCACAACTCAATTTCTATCTTAATTCGAGCTGGAGTTGAACAGCAGCAATTAATCAAGTGGCTCAGTTGCTATTCCTAGCTTTGTCCTCTGAACAGATTCATCTGGTCAAAGTAAACAGCAGTTATCAGAATCTTTCCATCTCCCATATATAGCTCATTTGCTCAAACATATAAGGAGCCCTATTGCCGTAAACTTGACTTGAGGATATTACTATTCATTTCCCCTTATAATTACCCCTCCTTATTACCAAGATACGAATTCAAATGGATGATTAAAAACCATGGGCAAAATTCTTGGAGAACAAAATAAAATCTACAGGTCCTCTTGGGCAGAGGCAGAGTTACATGCTTTCCAGGTTGCAGTTTAAGGTTAAAAATTCATGCAACAACGAGCAAAGCTTCTCTATTTCAATTCTCATCTAATAATCATATCCAATAGTCCAAACATTCATCCACCTTTATTATAGTTGGAAGACGCATAGATATCCATTGGATAGCTTATGATTTACGTACAAGTTTTCACTTGGCAATTCAAAGTCATTGACTGTACACACTACCAGCATCTGGGAAGTAAACTCTCAGTCCAGTGGAAGACCATAGAGCTGCAGAAAGAGTAGAATGATATCATCAGAAGGTTGAACAAGCAGACCTGTGAGATAGATAATCGATCTGGATAGTGTCAGCACGGAGAACAAGTAATGAAATCTATTGAATCCTAGACAAGATCCAAATAACCATTTCCATGTCTGCGTTTTAACCATCAAATCTGCTGGGCCAGTAATGAGGTTTTTAGATTAGATGTGATGCGGCGACTTTGTGGAAGAACATTAGGAAAGAAAAAGTACAAGATCGAAAAGGTAGTCTGTATATTAACGAAGCCTAATGATTATTCAGTAATTGCAGTGTGTTATAGAGTGGATTGCAACTCGTGTGTAGTACTGGAGATGTCCACCAGATTCTTGATGAGTTAAATCCGCAGGGAACTGCACAATATATAGTAAAACTGTATGCTTAATGAAACACAATTCTCTATAGTAAACTCAGTCTCTTGTCTCTAGATTTTGTACATGATTGCCGTTCGATTCTTCAAACAAGTAGAAGTAGTCTTCATCTGTACACTCACACTTGTTTCTTGCATATATAATTATTTCTAGTTAGAGGGCAAAAATGGGGTATAAAGTTGTTATTTGGAGTTGGGGGTGATATGGGCTACGCTTTTCTCATCATAGCTCGGCCCAACAACCGACTCGAAACCCACTAAAATTTTCTTTTCTTTCCTCTCCCTCCTATCTCTCCTATGTCTCTCCATCCCGCCGCCGCCTCCTCTCTCTTCTCCTCCATCGTCCTCTCCACCTCTCCCTCCCCCAGGCCGCAGCTCCAACTCATCTCCGGCGTCCCCCCCCCCCGGCCGCACACTTGGCCCGAGTTCGTCTATAGTCTGGTCCGGTAAGCAATAACGGGCTATATTTTTCTAGCCCGGCCCGAGCCCGAGCCCGAGCCCGAGCCCGAGCCCGAGCCCGGATCGGCCCGCCCGATAATAAGCTCTGAACGACCCCACGACAAAACCCTACAATAAACCCTAAAACCCTCTCCGGCCCGATTGTCTACGTACATACAGCTCTTTGGTCGTCTATTCCAAACCTGTTCCACCCTCTCCATTCCTCCGCCCTACACTCACCCGCCCTCTACTGAGGTGGCCGTCATGAGGAAGAAGGTCGACGACCGTATCCGGACGCTAATAGAGAATGGCGTCAAGCTCCGGCATCGCTCAATGTTTATAATGATCGGCGATAAGTCCCGAGATCAGGTATTCTTCTTCTCTTATTCTGAATCACTTTGGGGGTCTGGAGCAATCGTTAGACCCCAGGTTTCGATTTGGAGCACTGCTATTTGTTTCCCGTTGAAGTTTTGACGAGTTCCGCGATGAACCAGTGGTTTGAGTTGGTTTGGTGTGGTTTAAAATATGCTAAGGCTAAAACATATTCGATCTTTACCTGTGGAGCAGTAAAGATCTTTTCTCTGCCAGTATATTGTAAGAGAATATTGGAACACAGTGGTTGAGTTGAATTATTGAACCAAAGGTTGAGCCATTTTATGTTTTTCTAATCCTTTTTTATGCTTGGGATGTGACAGTGAGATTTATTGCATGGAATTATGCTTATTTTAGCATAATATTAATTAAACCTTGTGGTGATCGCAGATCGTGAACCTGAATTATATGCTCAGCAAGGCAGTGGTGAAAACCCGACCCACAGTATTGTGGTGCTACAAGGAGAAGCTTGAAATCAGCAGGTTCCATCTCTTAAGTTTGAGACCCTTTTAACTAACACCTTATTTGTCATTATTTGTTTTTTTATATTTCCCACCAATGTGCTATATTTAATGACACGGTGAAGTTTCCTCACAAAATGGGGAAGAGATAGCTTAGTTGTTCTTTCCATAATTTTATTGCTTGCACAGTTGCACCCCTTTATTTTGTTTTTAACATTGTCTATCTATTATCTGTTTGGTCAGGCGTAGTATGAGAAATTTGACTATGAAATGTATAAGCATTCTATTATTCTAACAAATTACGATGCTTAAACCAACACAAGCCTTGTATATTTATTTTGGCCTAAGAATGTTTGGGTTTTTTGGCATTCATACGCGTTCTTCCATTTAAAACATACTATAAAGGATTAAAAGTATAATATTGGCTATTTTGGCTTATATTGAAACCATTTGGACCAAGTAAAATATGCAAGTTTAAAATGTTTTGACAAGGCCAATCATAATTATACAGATTTTCTTTTGCAGAATTAGTGGTCATGTATTCTTACCAAGTATAGTGAATTTTTTTAATGTTTCTTTATGTAAGATTTTGGGTGGTAGAGTGCTTTCCCAGGTGTCTTACATGGAATCATCAGCAAATTGTAACTTACGCCTTTCCAAGAAGAATATTTTCCTAGGTTTATTGCTTATCACAAACTCTTTTGAACAAGACAATTATTCAGAGTCTAGAGGCTCCTAGTTGTATTCTTGAGTCCTGACTGCTCTTATAGTTCTTTCATATGCCTTTCTTGTTGATATTTTTCTAATGTATGTGGCTTTTTAGTGAGTCCTTTATCTGAACTATATATATATTTCAGGTTTACCTTTCGTGCTATCAAGTTTTTGATATTATAATCTTATGCTAACCTCATTGATTCATCTTGCTTAGTCACAAGAAGAAAAGAGCAAAGCAGATAAAGAAGTTGTTACAACGAGGACTAATGGACCCTGAAAAAGCGGATCCCTTTTCACTTTTTCTCGAGACTGCAGATATAACATATTGCTTATATAAGGACTCAGAAAGAATTCTTGGAAATACATTTGGCATGTGCATTCTTCAGGTTTCCATCTTGCATTGCTTATCTACTTAGTTGACTGTGATAATCAGTCTACTAGCAGTATGTTTCCAGATTTATCTTTTATAGTGACCGTGATGCTATTTTCAGGATTTTGAGGCATTGACACCTAATCTTCTAGCAAGAACTATTGAGACAGTAGAGGGTGGTGGTTTGATAGTGTTGTTGCTTCGGTCTCTTTCCTCTCTCACAAGGCTCTACACCATGGTTATGGTGCGCTCTCTTTTCTTTTAGACAGTTGACAGGAGCTCCATGTTTGTCATTCTTTTGTTTGACATATAGTTCAATGAGTGGTTTCTTTGCTATGTCTAAGGCTAGTTAGATTGACTATTTTGTAATAACTTACCGTAGACCTTTTGTTATAGTGTTTAAGCTTTATGGGATAATCTGTACTCTTCTCTGAGGACTTATTGTAGCTCACATACTAAGTTTCTTATTTCTTTGCGTTATGTTTAGTTGTTTACAAATTTGGATGATTTCTTTGGATTCCGTGAGCTGAAATTGCAACGAACGAAGTATTTTACTTAACCCTGATGAGGGGCTGCGTAACTTTTATGGCAGCTTTCCCTTGCCCTCTCTCTGTCTTGTTTTGTTTGGTTTTGGCTGGGAATTCTGGCCTATTTCAAGGGGTTAATATCAGTTTGATAGTGGGTCACTAAATCTTGGATTTCATCCTTGATCTATGGTCAAACCAATCTCTTATTGTTGAGAAAATGGCTTGGATGATGATGAGGATGAAGATGAAGATCCATGTTTGCAAGTTGTCCTCCAAAATTATTTTATCACTTTTAATGGGGAGCTAAGGGAACTCTAGGAGCCACATGGTGCAATACATAAAGAGAAATCCCTAAATTGATGATTAGCATGTTACAAGAGTTCCTCAAGAAGCTGGCGCATTAAATTTTCTGAAGCTTTGGGTGGTGGAATATTAAATTAAATTCTAGGCATTTGCATCGGAATTATGATTAGTATAGTAGATTTTATCTTTTAGGAGTGTATATCTAATATTTTTAATCTTTGGAAAAGGATGTTGGTACATTGATTAGAACAGCAGAAGCATCTATTGGTTCTTGTTTTTTGAGAAATATATGTGCCAGATGATTGGTTGCACTTGACCTAAGCAATGCAATGAGAATTAATGCAATTTATTGGTTGTTGCAAAATTTGTGTGCCATTGAAAATCTGAGAGAGGATAACTAAGGAAATGAAAATCATACATATGAAGAAGAGATAACTCAAACTAAAGAAAGTTTAAGATTTTTAATATAGTTGCTTGAAATTCTCATGTGTTTTTGCCTCCTTCCATTGGAAATAAATCATGCAAAACTTTTCATGTGACACTTTTAACTTTTAAGATATATGAAGAGTTGTGGATGGGTGATCGGACATCCCTTAGTGTTCAACAGACCTTATAGTTCATATGATACTTTTCATCGTTTTAGCATCCGTTTTCCAACTTTAGTGTGAAAACTTGTATGACCTATATGCATGTCTAGTGTTTAAGGCCTTTAACCCAAAGTTGTTACATTAACCTGCATCAGTTTGCTCCTTGAAATTGCACACTATGACCAGTAAGGCTTAATTAGAGAAGGGTTAGTAAGGTTCACTTAGGAAGAGAATAAGTTTGGATCCTTTAGATCTAAATAAGGAAAAATGTTCCACTTGGAATTGGACTGGACTTTAAACTCACACAACCCTGGAAGATTTTCCAATTAGGGTCGGTTGCCTAGGTGAACCTCAAATCTTAATTATGGTAGGCTATCCTACTTGGTTTGGAAAATCTCCCTTCCACTTATTTATCTGAAGCTGATCTAATGGTGCAACTTGTATAATTTGATCAATAGACAGCTCTCATATCTAGATCAGTTCAACACTTCAACTACTAAATCAAAAGAAAAACTATGTGTTAATGCCTAAATCACTTACAGTACATCACATTCTCATGAATCTTGTCATCCACATTCACAAAATCGTCATATCACTGGTGAAAGGCTTTGCCATACTCTTTTGATATTTATTTTTTTAATCTACAGATGTTGGATGATATGTTTGACAAAGTGAGAGCTTTTATTTCTGATCACATTGCAGTGATCCTTTAATTAAATCTTTACTCGGTCTTGTGCTACCAATTGCAGGATGTACATGAGAGGTTTCGAACAGAGTCTCATTCTCAGGCTGCTACACGGTTCAATGAGAGGTTCTTGTTATCCATTGCATCATGCAAGGCGTGTGTTGTAATGGATGATGAGCTTAATGTCTTACCAATATCATCTCATATAAGATCAATTCAACCTCTATCAGTCTTCGAGGTATTGCCTGCTGTACTGTACTTACTGTTTAAATTATGCATTACCTTCTTAATTCTTACTCAGCTGTCTGTATACTTATTTGCACTCAGCTAGAACATCAGGCAATCAATCATGTTCTTTTGGTCAATATGCATGCACTTGTTTTGCTCCTTACAATTTCTGTAATCATCTACCTTTGGCCTTTCATTTTACTTCTTGTTAAGGATTCTGAGGGGTTATCAGAAAGGGAGCGGAAGCTGAAAGATCTAAAGGAGAAATACCGTGAGGACTTCCCTCTTGGCCCTCTTATTGGGAAGTGTTGTACTTTGGATCAGGTACAGTTGACATGACATGCTTTGGCTACATGATGGTATTTCATGACAACGAATATTTCTATCTGTAAATAGGGAGAAGCTGTTACTACTTTTCTTCATGCAATTCTGGATAAAACACTAAGAAGCACTGTTGCTTTAACTGCTGCTCGTGGGCGTGGAAAATCAGCTGCCCTAGGTCTTGCTGTTGCAGGGGCTGTTGCTGCAGGGTTCTATCCTTGAACTGAGAAAAATCTCCATTCATCTGTTTGTCATTTTGTATCCATCTTTTGTAGCTCAGTCACCCCTAATCAGTTTCCTTTGGTTAGGTATTCAAACATCTTTGTCTCTGCTCCCAGCCCAGAGAATCTCAAGACTTTGTTTGAGTTTGTCTGCAAGGGAATCAATGCTTTAGAATACAAGGTTTGTGTCTTTCTGATATCTTTTGATCTCACCTTATTCTTTTAGTAAAATTGCACTCAGAAGTTAATCTCCATATGCCATCATGGATGCATGTGTTATTCCCATTTTTCATTGTTTGTTACTTTGGTAAGAGATGTGCTGACATAGTCATTGATTGACTAATGATATATCATGTATCCTAGTTCTGCATTGCATGTTAGTGCTCTCTCTCTCTCTCTCTCTCTCTCTCTCTATATATATATATATATATATATATATCTATCTATGCCTATATGAACTATAGAGTCTATAGGAAATGGATAATGTTGGGTTGGATATAGGAGAAAAGTCACGGATATCATAGTCTTCTTAAGGACATTAGGTGCTATAAGATATTATTATCTTGAGTTGGCGGTTAAAAAAAAACTCCCATTTCTATATTTTGAATTAGAAATATGGGCTTATTATTATTTGGATTTTTGGGTTATCCATGCCTTAGAGATGAAACAGAACCTCTACAGCAAAAAGTAGCTATCTCCCTCATGAAGCCATTTTCCATGCCTAAAGGAGTTTCTCGAGAGGTTGCTCCTTTTCGTATCAGGAGCCTAAATTGCAATGAAGAATAGATTACTTTACCACGAACTGGCTGAGTAGCTTTTCTTGTAGGTTCCTTTAATAATTTCGCTAGGAATTTGGCACTTTTTTTAAATGGTTGATATTGAATTGTCAATCGATTGTAAATTTTTGTCGGTTCATTTGGAGCTTTCTCATCATTGAGTTGGGATCTAGGCAACTTGCCCAACCCTATATAGTTGGCAAAATCGTGTATCTATAGTTATATACCAACACAAGAAAGGTTGAAAGATGTGCTTTTTTTTTTCTTTATATTTGCCTCTGTAAACTAAAATGTCTTCCAAACTCATAATTTGCTTAACTTTATTTTGCTATACCTTTTACTCATATTTTTTTTATAGGAGCATCTGCATTATGATGTGGTGAAGGGTGCTGATTCTGAAGCGGGTAAATCAACAGTTCGAATAAATGTCTACAAGCAACATCGCCAAACAATACAGGTAATTTATCTATAGTTATGAATTGGGATATTGGTTAAGATAGTCACACTATCACACAATAAGTTGTCAGTTGTTTCTGTGCAAAATTGGATAGATGGATAATGGGAAATTTCTCTTTCTACTGGACCTTTTGTAATGCACTAATAGGGGTGGCACAAGATATGAGTTGTGTGAGCATAGGTTGTAGATTTAAATATTAGTTCTATTCTCAATTACCAAATTATGGTATTCAATGTCCTTGTTTAATAGAATCTACATGATCTGAGTTGTGTTCCTTCATTTAGTTTACAGAGATCTGCTTTTGATTTCACAACGCAGTTTCTTCTAAGCTGTAGTACTTTAGCATGATAGACCTAGGAAGGGATAATTATTATACTTCTAGTAACTTTGATATGAATTTTGCTTTCCTCTGAGAAATACTTATTGCCCTTGCTCTGCAAATGAAGATGATACTGAGTGAGCGCTATTCCTGAACTTTCATGTACCTAATATTAACTATTTTTACTGCTGAAATTACTTTTGTGGAGTAAAACGGTATTGGAGAATTAGTAAGCAAGGATAAAAGTGCCAACGACATTGGTTGTGCAGCAGTTTGTTCCCATGGTACCATGCCAACACACAGAATGTCAGCATGACATATTGAGCCTTAGGTGATGCTAGTGCTATTGCTCAATTCCAATACCGAGTCAGCATGGTCGGTTGGATAGTACGGCCTCTGCCGCCTGGCATTTAACCCTATGTCAGTAGTGATATTCAAACTTCAAACTCACACCTAGTTAACTCTGAATAATTAAGCTTTTTTTTTATTATCGCGCCCTCCTTCCTAGCACTTAAATCCATGTTGTTACTGCTGTGTGTTGTCCAGGGGGAGGCTGTATGTGCACCTTCTCATGAAGAGCCCCATGTTGAAGGCATAAGCTAGAGTATATAGTGCTCTCTATTCAAAATCATGGTTAATTATTTCTAGATTTTAAAATTTGATTAAGCAACTCTTTCAAATATTTTGAGATTAAAAATTTGATGTTTATCCTTAACATGAAAATTGTCATATTGTTGTTCAAACTTAGTATGTAAATATTAGAGATCCAAAATATCCATCCTGAGTATCTTAGACTCTTTGCAGTCTTCTTGATGTTTTTATTCTATCAGTCAGGTGGAAATACAGGTTTATAGTTAATATTTGCAGATGTCTAGGTTCATAGTTGTAAGTAAATCTCATTTGTTTCCTGTCTAATGACAGCTTCAGTACAAACTTGTTCTACAGCTAATGGTGACTCAGATGAAGTTAGAACTTAGAACTACATTTTCTCCTTTAATAATTTATTTATGTTCCTTGTGTAAAAGAGCATTAGTACTTTCCACAATTTTTTTCATTACTAGCTTTATACACATGTCTGCTTCTTACAATTCCTCTTTTCTAAAAGTACTTGAAGCCACATGACCATGGAAAACTTTCTCAAGTTGAGCTGCTCGTTGTTGATGAAGCAGCAGCAATTCCATTACCTATCGTCAAGTCTTTGCTTGGGCCTCATCTGGTTTTCCTCTCATCAACTGTCAATGGGTATGTTGTGTTTCTACTATTTTTCATGTATCCTACACACATGCATAACCCTGTGTATCTAACTATTTTGAGTTACATTCTTTTTGCTGTGATGGGTGTATGCATATGTAAATGGAAGTATGTGGTTATATACTTACAGCGTGATTGCTTCATGCATTTTATTTTTGAAGCTACGAAGGCACTGGGCGCTCATTGTCTTTGAAGCTTTTTGAGCAATTGAGATCACAAAGTCTGTCATCTAGACAGGGTACTCATGCATCCAATTCTGGTAAGTTCTATATCTCTATTTTAGTTCATTTAAGTGGGCATCTTCGAAATGTAATTCATGAGGCATGGTAAAATTAGAGCAACTATACAAACTTTGGTGTTAGGTAAAAAGCGTGGATTACTACTTCAATATAGCAAGTTCATCTAGGAATAATTAGGCTGGTAAATTTAATTGCCCTATTGCCAGCCACCTAATGCTTAAATTGAATAGATTCTTGGGCTGAAATTTATAAAAAATTGGTATTTTCCTACTCAGGATTTGGCCCCATTCTCGGGATTCTTAAAGCGTAATTCTAAATTTTGAAAGAATCAGATTGCAGCATATATTATTAAATGAAAGGATGATTGGAACAAATAGCAAATGAAGGTCAAAGGCTGATAAATAACAAATGGTGCAATACCTTTGGGCTTGGTTCTATTTAAGTCTAAGGTGCTGTGGGTATTGGTCAATTTAAGGGTGACTATGTAGACATAGGTACTCTAGTAGACAATTATGCCAATATCAAAGGCTTCCAGAGAACACTTTTGATACTTGATGCTGCAACCATATCTTGCTACTTTTGGTCTCATGACAAGAGTATGTTGTGAAGCAAGACACATGAACACAAAAGTTGATAGTTTAATCTTAGAAACATTCTATACTAAACTGCACAATACATAATTCTAATATTCTTGTATCCTTGGCTTTTTGAAAATTTCTTTCATTATTGTTATGATATGATCATATGGGTTAAGTCAATCAAGTCAACTTAAATTAGTTAGATTTATCTTGTTGTTTTAAATTTAAAATAAATCGGATAATCCGTATGTGGATTCGATTCGCTAGGATTTCTACTTCTATAAATACGAGTAGTTTATGTGTTGATAATAATCGTGGAATGAGAATTGAGTTAAGTTTGTCTTTATCTTTGTCGTAGTCGTTAGATCGTTTTATCTTTTTAAGAGTACATTGTAACTGTAGAAGTCTTCTGATTTTTCAAATCGTAGTCATCATCTTATTCCACTAGCCACCTTTATGACTGCCCACCACCATCTTTGGCTGTTCGCCACCTTTCGACGACTGTCGCAATATCGGATATTTACCGTTCTGACCTTACTCCACTATTTCAATTTTATCTTTTTATTTCGATTACGATTTTTGTAAAACCAAACCATTAGAGCCACCATAAAAATTTTCATAATTTTCTTACATCCAGATTGGTTTAGATCTGGTTCGTAATATTGGTATTAGAGCTGATCTTGGACGATGATTAACATGTGATCCAAAATGAACGAAGAGAGAGCGACCATGGAGGACCAGAAACTCATCTCTGTTCCAAT
This sequence comes from Typha latifolia, assembly GCF_019914945.1. NCBI lineage: Eukaryota > Viridiplantae > Streptophyta > Magnoliopsida > Poales > Typhaceae > Typha > Typha latifolia. The sequence continues at coordinate 5,052,365 of NC_133086.1, read as the reverse complement.
GGGAGTTTCTTTGACGCCCCTGCCACCACTACCAACAGTTGACGACGAGTCGTCGGCTTGAGTGAAGGCATTTTTTAAAGATTTTCCTAACAAGGTCGCTAGATTCGTCGTGGAGAGTGCTAAGAGGATCGAGAAGGCGAGCCAAGTCATGACGACGATTATTCGAGCTCTTTACCACCCACCCACCTACCCACATGTGCAGCGTCGTCGGCCATGTAGGAACCAGCTCCGCACTGTGAGACAAACCCAAGTTGTGAGGGAAAGAACCAACCAGGCGAAACCGCAATCTCAACTCCTCCGATAGCGGTGGAGACCCCTTTGGCACTGCAGAACCTCCCAGCAGCCTCTTTTGTGTCGGAGAAGCCCCTAATAGTGGCCTCAGCACCGTTTTTCCCAATTGTGGTGGAAGCTAGGGCTCGAAACCTTAGCCTTCCCCCAACGATGATCCAGGTGCTCTTGATCCAAGCCGTTACATCCACTCCCTTTCTCGGATCATCTACACCTAAGCCATGGTCTAAATTATATGCACCAAGACCTAGGCTCGAACCACCAATGGCTAGTATTTGGCTTAAGCCACCCTCGATCAAGGTAGACTATGGCTCAAACAAGTGGACCATAGAGCAGAACTCACCGTGGGGCCCTCCTCCACGTGGTAGACGAGACCCACATGAAGATCGAGGGTATGCATTTCGAGAGCGACGAAAGGTATGAAAACCACTGTGGACACCTTGAGAATAAGGTGATTGGAAGCGTGGTAAATTGTTACGATAAGATTATGTGAGTTAAGTCAGTCAAGTCAACTTGAGTTAGATTTATCTTATTGTTTAAATTTTAAATAAATCAGATAATTCGTATGTGGAGCCGATCTGCTAAGAAAAGATTTCTCCTTCTATAAATAAGAGTGGTCATGTGTTGATAATAATCGTGGAATGAGAATTGAGTTAAATTATTTTTATTATCTTGTCTTTATCTTTTACTGTAGCCGTTAGATCGTCCTTATCTTTTTAGGGTTATAAGCTTTCTGATCTTTCAAACTTTAGCCACCTTCTTCCTTCAGCAGTCATCCTACTCTACGGCCGTCCACTACTATGCTTGGCCGTCCGTCACCCTCCGACGACTGTCGAAACATCGAATATTTACTATTCTGGCCTCATTCGACCTTACTCCCATGGATAGCCGTGCTGATTGTCACTTGTCATGCCAATAATGGCACGACACTTGATACGGGGTGTGCCACGTGTTGGCCAGCACGTTCGCATGCCTGTCATTGTGCCATGTGGAGCCATTTTTAAATTTTTGCCATGTGGAGTCATTTTTAAATTTTTTTTTATCAATCATTATCAAATCAACTGATCAATTGAAGACTTAAATAAAATTAATGATAATAAGACTAGAGATGATAATGATGATGATAATGATAATTGTGATGGTGAGTCTGGTGGTGGTGATGATGGAGATGAGACATGTGTCTCTGTTACACAACCTTCTTAGATGTATTATTTTTATAGAGGATTTGAGTTTGTAGGTAGCAAAACACCACGAGAGGTGCACCCACATAATGATATGAGTTTATTATAATTACCATCATGTTAATCACATTCAACAGAGGCAAAATACTATTATTAGATTTTATGTCCACAATCTATATATGCTTATGGTGTGTCTATGCCAGTGCCGTTCATTTCTATGTATATTTAATATCCATATTATATCTTAGGAGAATTATAAAATTTCTATTTGTACGAAGACTGTAAGACGTCACAACGTGCAATACTATTAGTGAATGAATTTTGAAGAATATCGACAGTATTTAGTGCAACATTTTCGTGTTATTCTTGTGCTAGTAAATAAAGTCTTTGATCCTCATCATTTTACGTTCAACTAGATATTAATTTTAGTTATTAAATTATTATTAATTAATATTATGTGTTTAATTATATTATGGAGTGTTCAATTATTAATATCGGTTTTAATGATGTCTTCAATCATAGTATGTGTTGAATAATATTTATATTTAATTGTTGCTTTATCTTTAATAAAATATGTCATTTACAAAAATAATCTAAAGATAAAATATTATAATATAGGTTTTGAACTTTTAGTACATATATTTAAACAAAAAACTAAAGATAGACATATCGAAGACCGAAAAATATATTTAATTATTTTTAAAATTTATTAAAAATATTATAAATGCGTGCTAGTGGCACTGCACGACAGGATATATAAGTTTGGAAAGCTGGATCGAATTTTTGGGAAGGATATAAAAATTAAAGACATGCTATATACCGTACTAATTCAATGATTCAATCTAAATGTAGCATATTAAATGTAGATGTTCCAAACTAGTTACCTTGGAAATGTTAGGATTCTTACAGGAGGCATTTAATAAGTTGAAACATATGGATGTAAGGAGTTAGAAGAAGACCTTTATCCTTCTGTAAGCTGTCTATCAAATCTCTGTCTATCTACTCTCTTTGTAATCTAATTATGTCTTTTGTCTCTTCCTCTTCTCTCTTTGATCTCCTCTACTTGATAGCTTTAACATGAGATGGTCATGTAATGTGTAGTTGCTCCATTCTTAATCCTTCATTAAAGAGTCCTATTGGCATCTGAACAAGGGATCCTCTCCGGTAGCCTAATGCTAATCGTGCCAATCTGGCACAGTTCTTTTTTGCACTAATGGGGGACTCTGGCGTGGGACGTGCCTTTTCATGCTCGTTTGTGCTATTCAACATTTTTGGTGGCCTCACTCGGCTATCACGCCTTAATGAGTGAATCCTTTTTAGTTTATGGTCTTGTTCATTTCTACTACAGTATCTTGTTCTCCATATTGAAGTTTTATCCCTTCAGTTCTGTAATTTTTACTGAGGCACAGTATGGTTCTCTCTGGCTGAAAACTTGCATGTAACTTCAACGTCATAGCAACCAACTGATTTTAGTGGCTTCATAAGCCTTGTGGTTATCCTGTCTGCTAATATTATTCTTTTATTTAGATAACTTTTCTCAGTCCATTTCATTTTCATTTCAATTGGCAACTGCAGTATTTCAACTGTTTGGAGAATACATGGAAGAAAGAATCTTTTTGGTATCCCAATAGCCTCTGTTATCATGTGATGATAGTGGGATGTGAAGTTGATCTATTTTCTTTTGGTTTGTAGGTAGGGAATTCACAAAAATTGAATTGACTGAATCTATCAGATATGCGTCTGATGATCCGATTGAGTCTTGGCTTAATGGTCTACTCTGCCTAGATGTTGCAAGTTACATTCCAAGTATTAGTGGGTTAGCATTACCATCTTGATGGCACCCTTCTATACTGTATCTATACTGTACTTTCTGATGACTCTCTTTGTTCATGTAGAGCACCTCATCCATCAGAATGTGATCTTTATTATGTCAACCGAGACACACTTTTCTCATATCATAAAGAGAGTGAGATATTTTTGCAGGTAATCTTGTTGCAGTTTGCCTTTCTCTATTGGCTTCTAGATCCAGAAACTTCTGCTCCTATTCATTTTATTATTGATCAGTTGCTGCAAAGTTGCATATGGATTTATGTGAAAGTTATGAAGTAGTTCTGTGTTATTGAGATTAATTTATGTTGCTTTTATCTACTAATATGTCAGCGAATGATGGCTCTCTATGTGTCCTCCCACTACAAGAATTCACCAAATGATTTGCAACTGATGGCCGATGCTCCTGCACATCACCTGTTCGTGTTGCTTGGTACAGTTTCTTACGTGAACTGTCATTTTGTACAATTATGATTCCACCCATACCCTTGCCAAGTCAACTGACATTTTATTGTTCTTATAAATCTGCTGTACTAATTTGTTCATCAATTGTTGTCAGGTCCTGTTGACGAGTCAAAAAATCAACTCCCAGATATTTTATGCGTCATTCAGGTTTTAACTCTATCATGCTTTATAGATTGAAACTAATATGGTATCTTATGTGCCTGCCACCAATTGGTGCCTGTTCCACTGCTTTAATGGAACAAATGTAGACCGGCATTTATGGAACACCATAGATGTGTTCCCATTAGCAGGAGCAAACAATTTTGTTCATCTTGTTTGAGTTACTTTTGACCCATATGGCAGTGAGAAATAATTATCTTCTTTGACCTGCTGATTGCCTAGACACCAAGCTTGAGAAAAAGTATGGCTAGGTTCTGCTTGAGGTCTGTCTAGGTCTCTGCCTCAGTCTCTTTTATCATGTTCTAGTTTGTAAGTTCATCTTTAATTTCAAACTTGTGATAAATGTTGCGAGATTTGTGAATTTCTATTATCTTGATATGTTCTGAATTAAAAGACAATGTTTTATATATATTCCTTTGGCTTTGTGTATTTATGTCAACATTTTTATTTATTATTTTTTGTTTTTTCTATTTTAACTGCTTTGATTTCTGGGTGGCTGCCTAGGACCAACCTAGTGCCTAGATATTAGGTGGTCACCTGTCTATCACCTATAGTTCTTTTAATTTTGGAAAATTTTCATGATGAAAATTATAAGTAGGATCAGTATTTTTTGAGGAATGGATTTTAAGACTGATTCTGAATGATAACGTTTTTAGTGCTTACTAAGACTGCACCTGTCTAACCGTGTACTACTCCAATACTCTTAAACACATCGATGAGGTGTCCATATTATTGGACCTGGATGGTATTCGGTCTTTTGTGGTTAATTATGTTTCATCATTATTCATCTATTTTAGACCGGCTTTGAGTGGCTTATGGATGCTAACATCAGATTTGGATGCACAGCTGAATGTCTAATTTGGAAAGCTTGCTCGAAACGGCCTATACCAAGAAGCATCATCCCTATAAGGAGGATGCTTCATATCCCTTACCGAGAAGAATGATAGCGCCAATTTTATCTCTCTGGCTGACCTAGATGGTAATATATAACGAAAGCTGGTTTAGGTGTTGGAAGATTCAACTCTCTTTTAGTCTAGATAGTTCAAATTTCATTCATGGGGTTATATATATTGACGCAGAGTTTTCTAGTAGTAGGTCAGTATTATAGTAAGACTGCTGATTGGTGATTAAGTTCCGATTGAAGTTTCTTTTAGTAGATCAATCTGGCAATCATGTTCTCCATCGGAGAGATAGGAGTGCCGTGGATTATTGTTTGCTGGGTAATTATGTCTCAGGGGACACTCAACGAATTGTTTGATGGAGAAACTTGTGTTAGCGGACTCGACAAAGTTGCCGCAATGTGTGCAGGATGCTTTAGCGGAGTCTGCACATGTAGCTGGGAACAACCAAACTAGTTAATTTCCAGCTATTAAATTGAACCTCAGTTCCTCACCACTGTTTAACCCTATTTTGGAGGATAATGTACAACATTCTGAGCATCTGCATAATGGTTATAAGATCAAACAGAGGTTCTTGAGGCTTCTGAATTGTTTTAATAGATCAGTATTCCTACTAAACCTTAACTTTCTAGCGAATTAAAGTACCAAATATCTCACCAAACTTTAGTTATTAGTTAGTCAACTTATAATATTAGTAGAATCAGTGATTTCTTAAAAATTGCAGATAATTTTTCTATTTGTGTTTGCTGGTTTCAGATGGACATTTAGGTTTCTTATCTTTTGAAAATCTAATGTCTAATTGTGGAACATTTTATCTTACTCATCAGGTTTGTCTAGAAGGGAAAATATCACAGCAATCTGCTATAAAAAGTTTGAGTGAGGGTCGCCAACCTTTTGGTGATCAAATACCTTGGAAATTTTGTGAACAATTTCAAGACGATGTATTTCCAAGTCTTTCAGGAGCTCGAATTGTGCGAATTGCTGTCCATCCTAGTTGTTTGAGGGTATCTTTCAATTGCCTGCCAGTTTCTTACGAATTTTCTCTTATTGTTCTTATTCTTTTTTGATATTCTGCATGTTTGCCTTTTGATTTTTGCAGTGCGGATATGGTTCAGCTGCTGTGGACCTTCTAACAAGGTTTGTTCTTTATACTTTCATAATTTCCTTATGCCTACATGTATATCCGTGTTTCTTTCAATGGACAGTGACCCATGAATATCAGGTATAAATGTCAGGCCTTTTGTTGTGAATTTGATTGAAAAAGTGCAAAGTGCAAACAGCAATGAGAAGGATCAACATGGATATTGGATTTTAATAAGTTTGATACCAGTTGAACGTTGGTTATCCTTTACCGGCTTGGTCTATCTCTTACCTTGTGCTTAGAACACATGCTCTTCCTTATTCCTCTCCTATTAAACCCTGTTTACCTTCAATCTATTGCTTGTTCTCCTTGTGAGGTGAAACTACACTATACTCCAGTGGGCTATTTAAATGATGAATCAATCTTCAACCACTTATTTGGTAGTCTGCTCTGTGGAAGGATAATTTGGTTTACAGCTTTTTGTAGCACTATAACTTTTTTTTTATTCTATACAATACTCTCTCTCTCTCTCTCTCTCTCTCTCTCTCTCTCTCTCTCTCTCTCTCTCTCTCTCTCTCTCTCTATATATATATATATATATATATTATTGTATGTCAGAATTTCCTTTCAATTGGTTTGCAGGCATTTTTTTTCCTGTTTTGTTGCTGTCTTTTCTGGTGGTTGGGATAATGTGTGAAGTTTTACCTCTATGTATCTGCAGGTACTACGAAGGGCAGATGACACTTTCCCCAGAGGACAATGAGGAGGAAAGGGAAGAGTCCGATATTAAAGTCACTGAAGCTGCAGAGAAGGTAATTCATGGATTATTTTGACAGTACATGGTTTTAATTAATACCTCATGCAGGAAATCATAAATAACTTTTTTTGTAGATACCAGTAACTGTATCTAAATTATTTATCTCAATGGGCTTGGTTCTGGAATTTGCATTAGTCTGAAGATGTCTTCAGCATGTTGTAGAGTCTTTTGTGGTATCAGAGGCCTTTGATGTCATAAATTTTATGTCTGCTTCTCCAGCCTTCTAATTTCTATGCTTGCTTGCAGGTTTCTTTATTAGAAGAGAAAATAAAGCCCAGGACAAACCTTCCTCCTCTTCTTGCGCATCTTCGTGAACGTCGGCCTGAAAAGCTCCATTACATTGGTGTCTCTTTTGGATTAACACTAGAACTATTCAAGTTTTGGAGGAGACTAAACTTCTATCCATTCTATATTGGCCAATCTCCGGTTAGCATTGCCCATCTATCTATTGTTTCTTGTCTTATGAACTGATGTTCTTCAACTCTTATGTTGGATATAATTGTATGTTTCTCTGTTTTTGTCCAGAGTGCTGTAACTGGTGAGCATACTTGCATGGTCTTGAAGCCTTTAAACAGTGATGAAATTGAAGTTAGTGGATCTGTTAAATCTGGATTTTTTGATCCCTTTTATCAAGGTAAGAACTCCATTTGATTTTTTTATGTCTTGGCTTGTCGTTTGTTTAACTGTGTGGTCAACTCCCTTGTACTTGTTGGCTGGATAGAGGGGTCAGAAATGGTTCTGGCTGATATGGAATTTTTTCTAATGAGGTTAAGAGGTTGGGTGACACGAAAGAATAATCTTGGCATAGTGTTATATCATGTTGGTTATGTCTAGTATGAGTTGTATGCAATGTTGTGAAGAATGCCGATGATATGCTGGCAGTCATAGAACCGCATAGTGCATATGCAGTTTGTGGTCGCATCTACAGGAGCAATAAAAATTCTAAAATAACTTAGGTAAAAATTGCAAATTAATATATGGAGAATAATCTTCATAATATCTTATCCATTAAGGATGCTATTTCCTAATCATCTAATTACTCGATAAGTATTTTCAAGCTATCTAGTGTATTGAATATTTTAGCATACTAAGCTAATGAATAGGTAAAAATTGCGGATTAATATATGGAGAATAATCTTCATAATATCCTTATCCATTAAGCATGCTACTTCCTAATCATATAACTAACTTACTCAATAAATATTTTCAGGTATGTTAAGTTGCACCTACAAAATTAATTAATAATAAAATGTTATGAAGCAGTACAGATATTTTAATACCACAATATATGATATCTTAATATCAAAACATATTATTTCATATACATATGAGGGCCATATGCATATCCAGCAAATATGCTGCTATTGGAGGTCAATATGTGGCCACTTATGCGTGTCCGCATATGCAGTCAATATTCGGTCACATTTGTGTGCGGAGTGTTCTCAAAAAGAGTGTGCTGTTTGCATATGTTGGTTATATGTGGTTGAACCACATAATGCATATGTGGGGTGGTTGACCCACCGCCACCGCCAATGCAATCGCTTCTCAAAATTGCATGTTTTCTATGTTTGGTACGACTATTGGCAATCTTTCTATCCTTGCTCCTAATCTCTGGCAATAGAATAACATGAGTTCCTTGGACTCTGTTCAGATTTCAGACAAAGATTTAGGCGACTTTTGGGTAGTACTTTTCGTGCGTTTAAGTATGAGCTGGCGACGAGGTGGGTTAAGATTTATTTCTGTTCTTTGGGTACACACATGGAGCCATATGCTTATAATTGTTCTTGATACTTGTGCTAGCATTTTGGCACCAAAGATAATTTTCACAGACCATGAATCCGCATTAGCTGTCTCCCATGATACATTGAAGCAACCAGGGGACTTGTTATCTCCATATGACATGAAGCGCCTAGAGGCATATACCAACAATCATGCTGATTATCATATGGTGAGTGGGTGAACACGAAATAAAAAAGAATTATTTTAGCTTCTTCCTGATCTTAATTTATTTTTCTTTATTTCATTCATTATTTACTTACTCTGTGCTTTTCTCATTACTTTCATGATCTTCTGATTTGTGTTAACTAGATTTCTTTCACTGAGACTGCGAGAACATGATTTATTCTCTTTTAGTCATTTTGATGGTGATGTCTATTACACCCCTAATTTTGTTGCATATATCACTTCAGAGTTTCCGAAGATTATGTCAAGAGTTGAGAAATTTTACATGAGAAGTAAAACCAATAGACATCAAAACTAAAGTTTTTCTTGTTGATCTAGTTGAGAATTATCATAAGTGTATACTTTTATGCTGGTTCAGTTAGTCCTGCTACTTGTTGATTGCTTATACTGCTGCTGTTGATTTGTTGTCGACAATGAAGCACGGACACGGGACACGGACACAACACGATATGGACACGGCGACACGACAAATTTTGAAAATATAGGACACGGACACGGCATAGGACACGGCGAAATAAATAAATAAATAAAATAAAATTTTGATACATCTAAAGTAAAAAATTCACAGCTCTCAAGAACATAGGCCCACTCTCAAGTCACCGCTAAAAATTTATAAGCGGTCTCCTCTGTGCATCAGTCCAACCATCACATACAATACTCACCCCTTTTTCTCCCTATGTGCTTCTAATAGGGTTTAGCAACATTTCAATATTTGCTCTCTTGTTGAAGTAGTGTAGTTCTCAATATATTGTAGCCAGGGGGCACAAATCCAGAAATATTATTATTTGCTGCAAATTGAAAGGCTCTAATATAGTGAGGGTTTCTTGCCAGATGAAAAGGCAACCCAGCTGAATAAAACATTCTTGCAATCTCACAATATAATTGATTGCGAGCACCAGAATTAAATGACTTCTCAATAGGTGTCATTCATGTTGCTCTTTTTTTTCTTGATGTCCCTCCCATATCAAAACCTACACCTCCAACTGAGCTACTAGAAGATGCCGCTTGTCCAAATTTTGGCAAAGGAATTTGTTTAGGCATCGAATTTTTAATTCTCATCTCGACAATATCAACAACCCTTTTCATTTCTATAACATGTTCACTACTCACTTTTGGACAACCTCTAATTCCATGCCCACTAATTTTCAGCAAATGAGCCTTTACTCTATAATATGATCCCTTATAGACTTGTTGACAATAATTGCATCTAAAATTATGATTTCCTCCACCTTCTCCCAATTTCTCCATCTTACTAACATATCTCCACAAGGGAGCATTATCATCCACAGAAGATGCAGTATTTTGACTAGAATCAGGATTATTTTCAGTATTCATTTTTCTTCAACCGCAATAAAACTACATTAGTAAAGAGATATGTATTAGCAGATTAACAATTTAACAGACAGAGATTAAAGAAGCTTTAATATAATTTAACAATTTAATAACAGAGACAGCGAGAGAGAATGAGAGAGAGAGAGAGACAGTGAGACAGAGAGAGAATGAGAGAAAGAGCAATGTGCATTAGAGAAGTCATTGTCATCTCTAATCGTGAGCTTAAATAGCTTGATAAACTGTCCTAGTCCTTTATATATTAACTTCAACTACTAACTATCATGGTATAGTTAGTCATAAATTAAGGGGGCATTTTGACATGACAAATTGACGTCTATTGGTGCACATGATGTTTCAATTGGATAGATTATATAGCCATATTATGTAGATCTTTGATGTAACAAAAGATGGTAACAATGTCAAGAAGCTGATGCTCTAAATTTATCTTTAGCGAGATTTAATTCCTCCAGTGTGCTATGAAAATTATCATTTTTCTGTTCAAGTGCTGATATGTAGTCACTTTTTCCCTCTTTATCGAACATATAACATTCGATTTATCATTGTTTAATTTTTTATCTTATATTCCTTTTACAGAGTTGACTTTAAATCCATGGGATTTTCTCTTCTCTGGAGATGAAGTTTACATGGAGATATGTGAAGTTCCATGGATTCATGAGCGAAAAACTTATCTCAAAACATAGACTTTTGTGCTACCACTGTGTCTGATTAATGAATATTTGCTATTGCATTTGAGTTTATCTATCTTTCCTCTTCAGAAATACAGATCTTATTTAAATTATAAATGCATAACTTTCTATAGGAGGACGTTAGTTTAATATTTTGTATGTTGCATTGTCCAGATTCTGGATCTTGTGCCTACGGTCGCGCATCTATATTTCCAAGAAAAGCTTCCTGTAACATTATCTGCTCTTCAAGCATCTGTTCTATTATGTATGGGTCTCCAGAACAAAGAGATTACTTCTGTCAAGGTGAGTTCACTAACATTAAAAAAGAAGATAGATTATCATTTACAGGATGTTATGTTGCATAACTGCATATTCTGGTCTATAACTTCGCAGGAAGAAATGGAGTTAGAAAGAGAGCAGGTGCAATCATTATTCTTTAAGTTGATGAAGAGATTGTACAACTACCTATATGGCATTGCCTCAAAGGAAATTAATGAAACTTTACCTCGACTTAAAGAAGTAAGTACATTTTCGTTATTCTGTATATTTATTAAATTTCTGATTATTTAGGTTGCAAGGATCATCTCTGGGTGATTTATTAATGGATTATGAGTTATTGATCACTTCATCAACCTAGGAACAAAACCGCAAGCAATATTATGAACCCATGAGAGGCATAGCCTTTGTTGTAGCATTACTTAGGAGTACCAACAATTCAGCAATCTGTTACCATACTTGATCTAAGCTGTGTTAATGCATGTTAACTATCTATGAGGTTGCACATATTAAGAATCTGGAGTGGTGTCAGAGGTCGATTATAGGAAAAAATGGTAAGCCGTGCCATGTGTCCCAGTGAAGATTTAACCAGTACAAAGTCTGGTCCATAACTTGAACCAGCAATATAGATTATAGAGTTCATGGTGGTAAACCTAAAATTGCTCTAAGCAACACCATCAGTGTGGTTGGCATACTGGAAGCATTATTGCTGCTTCCAAAAATTTGCATTATGGGTCTACTGTAGGAGAAGAGGTCTTGTCACATTATGCCATGATAATACAAATGACACAACTTCTATGAATTTACTGTTGTCCTAATAGTTGTAATCTAAGCTTATCTCAAATCATTCAATAGATTGAAATGACCCCTCACAGCAAGACGGTGGATGAAGATCTCAATGAAGCTGCCAAGGAAGTAATGGTCAGTACTTTCTCTCTTTATGAAGTAATTGTTAATAATAAACTTATCTTTTCTTTTGTTCTTCCTGTTTTGAGGTTTCTTTACTAATTTGTTGGGAATGCTTTCCAGATTAATATGAAAGCAAAAAATGAGGGTATCCTGAACCCAGACTTGGAGAAGGTTCTCCAAAATGGAGTTAAGTTGTCTGCAAGTGGCCTGATTAGTATAGAGTCCAATAGAGACAAAGCTGATAAGCATAGAAAGAAGAAGGAAATGGGCAAAGACAAAAGGAAAGGACATGACAGTGACACGAAATCAAAGAGAAAGAAATTTCGAAGATAAAATTGAGAGAAAAAGACAAAAGATGACAGAGCTTCATGCAATTCTTGTAGATGTAGAGGCAATGTAGTTGTACTGATGCTCCTGATTGGAAGTTGAGCTACTGTTGATTCTTCTGGCTTTGCTATAAATTAGCACTTATTTATAGCATGCCACAAAACTTTGGAGGTATGGAAGTTTGATACAATTCTGCGGCTTCGCACAGAGGATAAGGGCATTGAGTCAGTCTGGTCATCCATGCAGTGTTTCTTTTCCATCTTGTATCAACTTACACAATTTTTGGTTATATTACTGCAAATGTTGGGTTCATGAATAATGTCTCCAGGCTAATGTGACTGCTCTCAGACCTTGTTCTATCCAGTTTCTTCCCCAAGTAAAGAAGACTCCTGGAAAGATAACACGGTCAACTTTACGTGATTAATCCATGAATTACGCATTGAGTTTATTAACAGCAGCGTGCATCTTTATGATAATATTACTGGGTAAATGGTTTAGTTCTAAATTATTTTACTGAATTGTAAACCCCACTCTCTCTCTCTCTCTCTCTCTCTCTCAAGAAGAAAGAAAAAGAAAAAAAAAAGAAAGAAAGAAGGGTTTTGTTCTACTTTGTTGTGCATGTAAGCTTTTCTTCCTCTACCGCAAGATCCTTGTAGTCTCAACTCTGATACCAATTTCATTGTCAAATGAACCTCATTTTGTTCATGTAGGACTGCGAGTTTCTTACTATCAATGGCGCTGAAATGCCCTATGCTGTCATTCTTCAGTTGACATCGAATTGATATTTTGATTGTTGAAAGTTGAGACAAAAACAATGATCATATCAGGCAGGCGGCGCTGGTAAAAGTTTGTAGAGGCAAGTACGAAATCTTAGTCATTCGTGTAATTTCGTGTGTAAAAGATTAGCACCCTACTTGTTTAGTATTAATCTAAGCTGCGTCAGAAGATAAAAAGGGGTTCATTATTAGTTCATGGTGTATGAGTATAACTTTCTAAACAATTAAGTTTACACTCTAATAAAGTATTTAGGCAAATACTTAATAGATATGATTATACCTTAATTATAGGAGATATTATTTAATAGTAAACTATTTAAATTTAATTCTTTGAATAAATATGATTCTCTATCTCTATTTATTTTTAAATTTAATTTAAATTAATCTTAAACTAACCAGAGATATATATGCAAATAATACAAAATAATCAAACATATAAAATTTAATTAAAATTTCATAAGTTAATTATAAAAAGATATAATACTCTTATTATGATATATATACATTACTTCGAGTTAAGGATATATATATCTTTTATTTGATAAATTATTAAGATAATTACACCGAGTTAAGAATATATATGTCTTCTATTTGAAAATGTATTAAGATAATATAATTATAAAAAAATAATATGCAAGGTAATATATTTTTAAAAAATAATTATCTATTGAACCGGTGATATCTTTTAATTTTATTGTATTTCTATTATATCCTTAACAATCTTAACCGTTAGATCTTTTTCAAACCAATTAATAAATAATTATCTTTTATCAAGCTATAGTCCTATCTTTGAACACATAACAGGGAAAAATCCAAATCATCAAACAACAATTTTCACAAGAGGAAAAGGAAATAAAAGAGAGCCTCTTGAACAGTGTCACGCTGGCGACTGCAGTAAATTCCTGCAACCATGGCCGCAAACAATCCTCTAACAATGAAACAAACACTTTTACTTCTAACGGCTATTCGCGTGATCCATTTTGAAATCGATAATGCGTTTCCTTCTCCTTTCTTCTTCTTCTTCTTCTTCTTCTTCTTCTTCTTCTTCTTCTTCTTCTTCTTCTTCTCTCGCTCTCATTCTCTAACCCTAGCGGGTAATCCGTTTCCCTTTCCTTTCCTTCCCTTCTCTGCCCTTCTAGATCTATCCTAGGTTAGGGTTTTGCGTCAGTTGTTCCCATATTTAGGGTTTCCATTCCAGTAAACCCGAAGGAGGATCCTTCTCCTTCCCACACGATGTCTCTTCCCCCGGAGACCGATGACTACATTCGCGAATCTATTGAGAGCTCCCTCGGCCTCCAGATCTCTGCCAAGAGCATGCAGATGAAGTTGATCGCCTCCGAGGAATCTCGCCGCCGCCTTCAAGATCAGATCTTTGTCCTTGAGGAGCGCCTTCGAGATGCCGACCGCCGATTGGAGCAGTACCGGGTTAGAATTTAATACCCTTCTATTCGATCTCTGTTTACTTCTTTGTTAGGGTTTTCGTTTTTTCTTATTTTTTTTTGGTCAAAAAAAAAGAATTTTCGGATTGTTATGGGATTTTGATGTTGGTTATAGGCGGAGGCGAGCATGAATGCACAGGGATTGAAGAGGTGCATCGAGGAGAAGGAGATGATTGTGTCGGGATACAATGATTTGGTGATCCGTTGCACTAAGTTGGAGAGGGAGTGCGCTCTTTATGAACGAGATCTTGAGAGGGTTATGGAATCTTGTGATGATTTGGGAAAGGAGAATGATGAACTACGAATGAGGCTGCAGGACAACACTGCTGTAAGAACTAGCTCCTCTGATTTGTTTGTGAATTAATATGGTAAAGATAAGTATTTGTTAGTTTGTTTATTCTGTGATTTGGAGGATTAAATGATAATATTTTACTCGGTTTCCTTAAATATATTAAAAATTGAAGTATGCATGATAAAGAGTTGAGCTTTCTGTTGCAAAATTGTAAATATTTTTTTTTATGGCGATGCTGTTTTTAGCCTTATATACAGCTTCTGTGCTTTTTTAAATGAATAAAAGAAGTGTAATGAAAATTTTCTTCAGAGCACATTTGCGGACGTCTTAGATACATTATGATAGAAGGATAACAGGATGACGATGCTATGCTTTTTCTTTGGAATTGGCAACTTATGTTACTGCACAGAATGACCCGATTGCTATTTGATGCCAAATGGGCATGCAATTACATGGGTCTTTCACAGCTGATTGTCAAATAATCAAAACTTGTTGATGCTTAGTACAGTCTATATCTACACCTTCATTGCTTTTGAATCTAGTATGAGAAAATGTCAAAGTTACTTCTTATGTTTCTAATTTTCTATATTATAAGTATATCATGACAGAAAATACTGAAGTTGTTCTTGCCAAATATTTCATTATTTTCTTAATTTCATTTGTCTTGTTCTTTTGTTGTTTCTCACTGTCCTTTACATTTATTCTTTCCTCTTGGTTTCTTTGTTTATGCCCTTTAATTATTTTTACTTTGTAATGACTGCATACTCTAGCTAACTGCAATAGCTGCTGAGGTTGAATCATTGCGAAAGGACAAAGAACACCTCCTGGTTAATCTTAACAGGGCAGAAGAAGAGGTAAAGATAAATGAGATCAATCTCATCTTCAATTTCTCAGGCATAATGTTATGCTCATATTTCTAGGTCAAGGTTCTATTTGAAGAAAATAGGATTCTGGATGAAGAGAACAAGAGGCTGCTGGCACTACTGAAAAGAGAGAAACATCACATAGGATCTGGCGGCAAGCGCTCGGCCACAGCTTCTGCTAAAGTGAGTAAAAAATAGAGCATAATTGTTGTATTCAAGATTTAACTCATTATAAATCTGACAATGATATGGTATTGGTTTATAATATTTATGACAATTTATGAAGTTGTACACATGCAGAAAGAAGAAAAGCAAAGAAGTTCATTTGTAGTCCTTTAACTGCAATTATGTCGAGTCCTTTATTTAATAGTAGGGTTTTCTACCTATCATCATTTACATGCCTTATTGTGAAAGATCTATTCTTGACATATTTGCAAATAATCTGTTCTTCAAGTATATTTGCAAAAAAAACACCGTTTTTTTTTCCTTTGGTTCACAAGGAATATTCACAATATATTCTATTAGTTTGTCTTAAAATACCCTTGGGATGGTTTTGCAAAGGTCAGATAAGAAGGAAGAAGGTTATTTTAGATAAAAGAATTGAATATGTTAAGAATACACCTTACGAAACAACAGGTGAACAAGAGTGTCTTTTGCAAATGTATATGCAGAAAAGGAGTCAATTTGCAAATATATCAAAAAGAAATTTCTGCAATAGCACTGAAATGTAGGTGGCAAATACTCAAAAGATAAACCAACATTGACATAGTTTACAATGATACATTTCTCTTTTCTCTATGCAGGGAAAACGTAAATCAACAGTAAAGGATGACAGTCCTGGTCGGGCAATTGATTTTAGTGTTTCAGATTCTCCAAGGCAGCCATTATCACCTCTGCATCAGAACTCTCCTGATTCTAGAATGCATAAGAAGTAAAAGATGTGTTGCTCTGCACTGACTGATGCTTGACTGCGATTACTGCTCTCTTGGCATCTTACCAACTGATTTTACCTTAGCCAGCACTCATTTTAGTTTAATTAGCTTGTATTTCAAACAGCATCCGCTGATGCATTTGAAGACTGAAATTTGTTTCAAGCAAATAACTTTTACTGATCTTGGGACAGTTCTGCTGAGAGTGAATCTTTGGTTCATTCTGTTCACAATGACTTTTGAGTGTTTGAGTTCATGGCAAAGCATAGTGCTGATGTTTCATAGTGGTCCAATATGATTATTAGATGTAAAGTCAGATACCTAGGTCAATCATTCTTTATCCAAGCTAAAGATAAAGTTGTAATGGGGGTTCTAGTTTCTCTACTATGTGCAAAGCCACATGTAACTAGATCTTAGGATGCATCTGGTCAACTATTCTAAGTTATCTGCCTAGCCCTATCATTTGTGCAAACTGCTTTCTGCTTTACTAGCTTTTCTGCTTGTTAGAACTTAAATGCCTTCCACATTCTTTGAGATATAGAGTACATATGACTTGGAAGAGTTGAAGATTGTTAGAACTTAAATGCCTTCCATGATCCATCATACTGATTGTAGATACTACTCAGAAAAACCCACAACTTGGATTTTGCAGTGTTAATGATCCTACGGTCATTTTCTCTCAGATGAAATAAAAATAAATTTCTAACATGAAATGATACGTTAAATTTTGAAGCGAGCAAAACCAGAGAATCTCTTTCACTAGTTCCAGTTATGTAGGTGTTAAAACTGGAACTCTTGGTTAACAAGCAGGGAGAACGAAAAAGACAAATGCTTGCAAGGAATATTAAGCTAGGTAGCAAGGAAAGAGAATCTGCTGCATCTCCAGGACATGAGGACAACTATTATTATACTGAATTAGCGAGCTACGTAGGTAGCATTTAGAAGACACTAAAACAGTTTACATACACAGTTCCGGTCAATGCTGTTCAGTAGGCTAAGAAATCAATTACATCCTGGATATCTGAAGAGGGACCATGGCTTCAGCCATTTCCTCCCTTAATACCATCTGAAAGAGATCTGAGATGCCGTGCTGCACTGAGAGACGCCTTCGGCAGTCTTCCGCAGCAGTGATACCCGACGAATAAGCCCCATGAACAGATCCAGAGTGATCGATGCAGGCAGCCTCCCCAGCAAAATATAGGTTGTCCACAGGAGCGCAAAACCTCTCGTACACATCAGCTGGTTTTCCAACCAAATCACAGGAATAGGACCCGAGAGAATCTGGGTCAGTACCCCAACGGGAGACTAAATACTGAAGCTGCAATGAATCAATAATTATGTCAGTTCTACAGCAGAGCTCAAACAACCATCGTTTATAGCATCAGGATTTGGTTTCAGAAGATGAAATCTTACCGGCTCTGTGGCATTTGGCAGCATTTTCCTTAGCTGTAACATCACCAAGTTCACAGATTCTTCATCATTTAACTTCTCTATGTCATATGCAAACCTTCCAGCAGCCATGTAAACAAGAACAGGATGTCCTGTAGCCTTGTGAAGATTGAGAAAATAACCACAAGCATAAGATGTTTGTGCCACCATTCCTAGAACTTCAACATTAGGCCAGAAAACAGTACTGAATTGAAGAGCTATCTTATTCTCAATGCCGACACCCAGGTCAGAAATAGCTGAGACCTTCCATTCTGGTAGCTCAGGTTCAAATTTTATCAAGTTTGCCTTCAGAACCCCAAGAGGCACTGTTATAATTGCAGCATCAGCAACAAAATTTGTACCATCCTCCACAGTGACCGTTACTCTATTATAAGACCGGGCAATTTTCTTCACCCTGATAACATGACCAAAAGATGGTAACAAGTTGGTATACAGGAATCTCACATATCATCTCAGCAGTGACCCAGATATTTTCTTGAAGTTACTCAAATTTAAATCTAAAAACAGGGACTCAAGCATGTATTTAGAAATTTTCTAGTAATTGAGGGGAAAAGAAACACTTGAAAGTCAAGAACTAGACTCCATTAAGAAACGGTTAGCATCAGGAGTACCATCAGAATCCTTATTATATTTGAACAAATGTGTACCAAGTACAACTAGGAAGTATTACTCTAACCAGTGGGAGAAGAACTTCATATTCCCTTTTATTCTACTCAATATGAGATCTAAAGACTAAAGCTAAGTGAGAAGATGAAGCTTAGGAAGTTGTACTCTAACCAGTGGGAGAAGAACTTCATATCCCCTTTTATTCTACTCAAGATGAGATCTAAATACTAAAGTTAAGTCAGAAGATGAAGCTTAGGATATATCAAGTTGATTCTATAGGTTTCAATGTAGGGTGTACAGAAAAAAATTCAGTATGGCATTGCGTTCATATCATAAACAAGAATAGACATATCAAAAATGAAAAAGACATGCTAAATGGTTTACATGACCATAAAGATGAAGAAGCAAACAATCTATCATAATGGTCCGAGGTCAGAATTTAGCAGCGCTATTCAAAGTAGTTCTTCACTTCTTTGAGAGTAAAGAAGTGGATAACTATCACAGCATATCCTACAAACACTTAGTCTACAACATCTTGTGCAAGATGTTGATAATCCAGATTTAGAACATCAAGCTATGTGTGTCATCCCTCCCAGAATTTAAAATTTATTATCACTTGGAAAAATCAAGTCACATGGCAAGTAACAAACTTGTAACACATAAGGGACACGAATTATCAAAAGACAAAATGCAAAGTTAAATAGAATTATAGAAACATAGGCTATCTTGAGGAAGAAAAGGATGATTTATGCACAGTTAAAAAAATTAGCAGGCCTCTTTAGTAGTACAATGCACCTGTGATTCAAATGGATATCAAGATCCTTTGCAAGAGCTTCTATGACAGGATTGTAACCTAGCACCATAAGTCCATGACCACCAGATAAAACATGCTCCTGCACATTTAAGAATAACTGACTGACAAAATATTGCAACAAAGTCCTGATAGCTAATATATTAGACATAAAAAGTATAAAGATGCTTACCTGATCCCAGTTTTTCAGAGATATTGTATCTACATCTGCAGCAAACCATGCCTCCATTCTGCATATGTACCACTGTAATACTTCATATGCTAAACCCTCTTGCCTACAAAATAAAGACATCAATGAAACTCTAACCAACCACAACATATGAAAATCATATTACTTGCAATCTTTACGTGGTTTATCCATTTATCTCCTACCTTAGATGTGGATGCCTATCAAGAACGAAGGAAATAGCTTGCAGGAGGGACATATCATTGGCATGTTCATTGCGTACCTTCACTGTCTGTAATACTCGAGAAAGTAAGCATCTAATATGTTCATAGGAAAAGCTCTAACAACAATTCAATGGCCTACCTCTTTGAGAATCCTCTCAAATGTTTCTCCTACCTCAATGACAATCTGTTGAGGAACTTGATGACCATGCTTATCATAAAGAGCATAGCTACATAAAACCAATTAGTTCATCAGTATCTCATAAGATGAAATAATTTAATTGAGCATCTAGAAAAATATGAAATTAAAATTAAACAGACTGAAGCAATGAACTATATATATATATATATATATATCTCAACTTTCTATGGGGTCGTAGTGGGTCAGGTTTTATGCCAGGTTGAGTTCGTCAATGTCAAAGACCTCATGAACCCAAACAAGATCTAGCATACTAAGCTAAGAAATTCAAGACATAAAATTGACCCACTCGAAATATTAGAAGCAATACCAACTCCATGAAATAAAAGAAATAAACTTTAAAGTACAGAATTAATTCACATACGCTTAGATTAATTAATTTATTTATGAAACATTTGTCCATCTAACGGTGTAACATCACTATGTAATCACACTCTAAAGATATCATAACTTCATACTAGAATATTTCAACCTGAATGAACCAGTCAGGTCAAAGGTAAGCACAGCTACCTGACTCATTTCTAACCAGTTTAAGTTTAGCTTACCTGAACCCAATCTGTCGAGAGAGGCATACAAAATTACCTATTTATTTCAGCCCGGTTCAAGTGGTAGCACTAGGTTCAAATGGGTTTGACAACTGCTACCCCTTACAATAAATAAGTAATGATATATATATTTATTATTATAGATTCAAAATATTACATTGCCAAAAAAGCAAATGCAATAGCGCAGATGGAGCTTAAAGATTGTTTTTTCTTTTCCAGCACAAAATGGGAACAGCTAGCAACCAGAGAATCTTCACCGAACAATTCATCAAGTCAATCTAGTCATCCTGCAGTGTGTAACATCCTGCAGCTTGTACTTTGTTTTTAAATAGAAGACTTCAAAACATACAACATTTACAGCTCAAATTTTATTTTCAGCTAGACAAGTAGGGGACCAAAAAATGCTCAAACAGTACCCATAGGTTGATAGTTTTACTTTAGAATTCCCAACCTTGAAATTAGATTTCTACTGTAAACATCTTGGGAATTCAACTATATAAGATAATACCCAGTATTTATTTATGCAAATAGTTATTGTCTTTTCAGTAATCAGTAATATCAACAGAGAAAAGGCTTACACTTAATCCTGTTCCTTTCAAAAGAACAATCAAATTTGATTTTGCTAATGAAAAGAACAGTGGAAGATTGTCAACATGCAGCTGCTGGACTCAAGATATGCTACACTTAAGCTCACTTTCACACTCAAGAAACAAATGAGTATAAGTATATCTTGGTTAGAAAAATGAGTCTATGTCAACTTATTCTGTTTAGGCATACCATAGACCTCATCATCTCAACATATAATTTTAGCACATAAATTACTTGATATAGCGATTTGCATGACAAAGACAAAATTTAAGCTCTGAAACTTTTAAGATTATTTTGAGATGACCAATAGTAAAGATACAAAAGCAACCAACCTATCTAAATCGACAGAGAGGAGAATATATTTTTATATATCAGCATACAAACAAGTACCTCTCCAGATCATGGTCATACAAAATGGAGTTGTCACCACTCGTACGGTATAGTTTCAGTCCTAGACAACGAATTAATGGTGCCAAAGAATTTTCATTGCAAACACCATGTAACCTGTATGGAAACATGAAATTGATTGATGAGACCTATTTCTATTGCATTTAGATCAAGACAGACATTAATGTCAAAGTACTAATTGCAGGATTAGAACTTACCAAGATGCTCCCATATCAATTGGACAACCAAAAGAATAGTCGGTATGCACACGACCACCCAGCCTGTCCCGTGATTCTAACAAAGTAACCTGATTTGAAAGAGGAAGTTAAGTTGCTCATGATATGTGAAAAGAAGTTACTTGACAAGTACATCATAGATAGTTGATTGAATTTGTCAAGGTGACACAGGAACATTTGCAAGTGCAGTTTTTGTTTCCTAAAGGTATAAGTTTGTTTCTCAGCAGCACTTACATACATACATATTGTGAAGGAAGTATTTACCTCGAATGAAGCATTGAACAGTGTGCGTGCAGCTGCGATCCCTGAAATGCCTCCACCAATCACAATGACCGAAGGAGGAGAAGGTTGTTGCCTCTGAATATGCGAGAGAAATAGACCTGTACCAGGAGAGAGATTTTTCAGCACATGGTGAGATAGAAGGCAAACAGAAACCAGCAAAACCAACTGATGCTTCTGTAGTAAACATAGTGACCTCATTAGTAGCACTTTTCCTGTAGCAGCAACTAAATCATTATATAAGATCTAAACTATATCCCTAAGATCAATATAAATAAGGCAGTCATTTCCAAGCAACAGTACTAATGTAGTAAATTGACCACCTACTAGATCTCATTATCACTTTACCCACGCCTCTTTGAGAGGATGTAACATAATTTTGGTCTTGAACTGGTTTTGAAACTATGTAGCTACTCCCTCTAAGGGCTAAGGCTCATCCTTCAAGCTATGTTGGGTATTGGTTACATAATACTTTTCATTCCCACCTTCAGTACTCACTTGTCTTCTTCCTAGATACTAATAGCCAAAAATATCCCATAATTTTTCCAATTAATTTAAGATAAATTAAAGATTTCTCAAGGACTTTGATTAATTAGAAGAATTGAACAATGTCCACATGAGGGTTAACAAGTGGTTACGGAATAACTATATAAATGTCTAGGAATTGCATAAAGAGAAATTCCCATACCAGGGAATTACAAGTGAATATCTTGATTGCACAAAGCACTATACAGAAAATTACGAGGAATATTCCATAATACATTCGGTGGCACTGGTGAAGCATATATTCCAAAAAGAGCTTAATTTTCCTAGGATATACCGTGGAATAAGATTATTTCGCTGAAAACCATAGTAGCACAGAATCCTTGAAAGACTCGTTCTTAAACAATGCAACTGCGAACTTAATTTCTACCTAAAATTAACTTTTTGATGCATTATAAAAGACATAGTTCATGCTTTACTTTGCAACTCTTACTAATTTTTAAGAAATCGGTGATGGAACGAAAAGTCCTGGAGTCATGCTTTAATAATTGATTCCCTTTTTATGAGAGTTAAGTTGGAAGACTGCCTTCCTCTTTCTTCTACTTAGATAGCAATGGCCAATCATTTTAAAAGGCACATTTGATTTAAAATAAAATGAGAAATCTTAGGAAATCAATTTATCTGCATAATATAGCGACTAGTTGTTATCAAGTTCCTACAGCATCTTGAACAAATAGAATCTTATTCTCTCTCTTAGCATTTTACAAAATTTGCTGCTTTGACTTATTCAGATCAAAACTTTAATGCATTAAGATGCTCTTCTTTATAATACAATCTTCATAACTTTTTCTCTTTTCCCGAATAGTTCTGTAGCTCTGAGAAAGACCGACCATTAAACTATTCTTAATGATTCCAAAACTCCCGGATTTAAATAGAAACGCATAAAGAAAACAATCAAAGCAATAATTGTCAAAGTTTACTAATCATTCTGAAGGACTACAAACAAAAGAAACCAAACTCATATTAAAATGAAATTTAGTTGCATTTTCATATATAACATAAAAAGATCCAATTTTAAATTAAGAAACGAACGTACAAATATCTAAAGAACATATTGATGAGAAAAATATCTTGTCCAGACGATCAGGGATCAACCAAAACCAACCAGAATCCCAAGAAAAACCAAACAAACTAAACCAAGATCCATCGAGTTAAATAATCCAATACCTCCCGTTCCGAGGCTCTTCGGCTCCATCCGTACCCAAGAAAACCCGATCCCCTCGAATTCCTCCCCCACTGCTTAAGATTGCTCGCAATTTAACGTTAGACTAGTACGTATAGGAATCGAATGGTAGAGAATAAAGATTAGGAGGCCGTCCATGAAGCGGCTCGCATCGGAGAGGCGACGAAGCTTATCAAACCAGCTCATACGTGACAATTTCTAGGAAACCCCCCCCCCAAACCCGCAGATCTCGAGAAGCCAGAACAAGGTTAGAGAAAGAAAGAAGAGAGAGAGAGAGGAGAAAGAAGTGGTGGGAGAAGCAAGGAATGGCTCTGCCTTTTATAAGCGACAACGGTGGGAGAGACGGAGACGGGTGTTTTTTTCAAGGACCAAAATACCCCTTTAGTTCTGCAAGAACCAAAATTTGCAAAATAATCCCTACCTTATTATTATTATTATTATTATTAAATGTCTCTCTTTTAAAATTTTAAAAAAGAAAAATTACATTTTACCCATTTTACTATTGGTTAGCCGCCATGCAAATCAACCAATAGGATGGAGAGTGACTCTTTTCTTCTTGCAAATATTCTGAAACGATTTCATGACACTAGTTTGGGCTACCAAGCATATAATATTTTTTTATCTTTTATAATATTTCTCAAAAGATAGTTCGATAATTTCTAGGCATGGCAACTTTATATTTTTTTATGCTAAATTTTAGGACGTTACGAGGATAACAGTAGGGTATTGATTAGAATTTTTTTTCCCCAAAAGATGGAGTTTTTAGAAAAAAAAAACTATTGTAAACAGTCCATAATGTAGGGGGTTATTTGAAAATTTCCCTAGTCTTTTTTAATTAGTAATAAATTGTCCATCTTGAGGGCCTTTTCGTCCTTCGAGCTAATCACTATCCGACGAGGGGTAAAATGGGAAAGGCAGGAGCTGCTTTTTCTTTTAAAAAAAAATTCATTCAAGAGCATGCATACTGGATATATAGTAGAAATAAAATTAAAAGTACTTAGACCTAAAAGCGGATAATCGAGCTATTGCTCTGAACTATAGCGCTGTCGAACTAGACTTTCAAACTAAACGTTGTACTGTTAATACTTGAAACAATGGTTTAATCGAACTAATTTTTCAGGCCATAACAACATTTATAATGGGAGTAGTACCAAGTTGGTAATATCACAAGGCGATTCAATGTGGCATTTGGAGAGTAGTTAGCTCCAAAACCCTATTAGCTTATTTGTTTATTTATTTTTTAACCTTGAATATAATATCTTAACATTTTTTTACAAAAATTAGGTATTTACGAATTCACTAATTGGTTTTCCTCAATTGACTAAAATATTTTTTTATATGGGAGGAAAGAGATATTATTAGAAGACTTGTGAGGAAAGGAAGAAGGGGACAAAGATTGAAATGATAATTTATCAATATGATATCCTATTAAGGGCAAAATAGTAATCTAATTTTTTGTTAAATTCTTTTAATTGGCACCGAGAAAAATTGGTGTTTGGTATCAAAATTAAGTTAGTAAAACACTAACCTAATTCAATCTTTTTTTTCAATAAAAAAAACCCCTTAAATGCGATCTAAATGAGCCGAGCTCACATCGTCGTCACCACCGCCACCACCACTAAGGAGACGAGAATTTAGACACTTGTCCAGGGATGGGGCCAAAACCTACTATTCATAAAGTGGAAAAGTGCAGCTTAATTAGGTTAATCCAAAGCTACTTTTGGCTGCCAATGGGTAGGATTAGAGTAGGTATGTTTTTGTTTTTGAGAATTATAGGTATGCCTTTGTTAAGTGCGATTAGAGTTTGATTCCATTCGGATGCCAGGATTTTTCCCTTGGTGACGGCGATAATAATCTAAAATACAACTTCACATTTGTCTAACAAAATATTTTAAAATATTTTGAGTTCATAAATTTAATCTTCTTAGCTACTTTCTGCTACGTTGGAGAAAAAGAAAAATTTCTTGTAGAAATGAAAGTTAAACGCCCCACATTCATAGCACTTGGTAGGTAGGTTGTGTAGAAATGATCCACATTCCTGCTTGTATAGCACATAGTTTTCTGCCAGCAAAAACTTTGTATAGGTATAGCTAAGCACTCACAAGAACTACCAGATTGCATATGATGCCATCAATAAGGCCATAATAATCCAAGTCTCGGCGCCGTCTATTTTAATTAATGAGGTACATATACTATTGCTTTCCAATGTGTGATGTCACTAGATAAGTTTTCATGCAGTTCTTTGACTTCCATTTGTTCCATTGGGGTTTGAGAAACAGACCTGCAGTTGGGACCTTTTCATTAATTAAAAAACATGAGTATAGATTTCTAATTCACACTTGGCAAGAAAAGAAAATTCAATTAGGATCAAAATGTTAGGACATTAGCATGAAGTAATAAAATCTAGTTTGAATAAGTATCTGAAACAGACTTAATTTCACGAAAAATCTAACCTAAATTGCACGCCTGCGTAAATGATCGAGGATTCGGACTCAGGGGCAGACTTTGAGATTGTAAGTTGTTCAAGCATGTAGCAGAGCTCATCATCCTTCTTGCAGGATTTCAGAATGAATTGGGAGAATTTGCTTAGAATCTTCACTTTTTCTTCTGTCTGAAACTTTTCTTTTTATCTTTTTTTCTTTCTGAAAACTGAACCTTAACAGATGTGAACTTTATGTTGTGTTAAAGGTGTCAGAAAAGCTAGAGAGAGAAGAGATTTTTGTGACATATTAGAAAGAAGAAGATATAAAGAGAAGGAAGAACTTTGTAAGTAATGGAAAAACAAAGTTGTCTGAAATGAATACTGCAAGGGATACGATGGATCATATTCTCAAATAAATGCACTAAGACAAGTCAGGGACATTCATATAGCAAAAAAAAAAGAGAAGTTTTTCTCACATGCTCTGAATCTATATATCCAATATATCTTCTTTCTGCTGACTGGACATTCTTATAGCAAAATAGAGACAAGTTATTCCAACATGGTCTAAATCCATACGACAAATAGATCTTTCTGCTGAGCAGTATACTAAATTTTCTTCCCTAATTGTAACTGTGAGATGGTGATCCATAATATAGCACCATTAGTCCAGATACAGACAGAAAGGCACTCACTTTCACATTATCAGATTGCAGGATTTAGACTCAATAATTGACATTTTGCACACAAAAATTTAACTGATGATGAATGCTAATGCTTAAATTCACATAGACATAATAAAGTTCCCTCTACTCAGGGTCTGCATCACATGATCAAAAGGATACTCCTTCGTCACCACTCATCTCTCTCTCTCACTCTACAAGTGAGTATTACTATATCTCTGTATTGTAAGCCTCACAAGGAAATCAAGCACACGATAATAGCATATCGCGTAAAGATTTATTCATGAAAAAGACTTCCACCCAACAACCCACATGGGAATCAGTATATGAGCAACATTTTGTGGTATATATCTACTTTCATGCACACGGATCTGGAAAATAAACCCCTTGCAGATTCTCATAAATTTGGCAACCATGAACTGATCTTTTTGGGACAAAAGTGAGTGTGAGGGAATTGTTGTCTTCAAGCAAGTTGCGAGGCCAGTAGCATGTAGGAGAGGTGCATGTTCATGTGATCAAGTGAGGTGGTCAAGATGCTTATTCCATTTTGGTGACCCACAACTTGATTGGCTTATTTCAGAACACCACATGTGAATGGTCCATACACTACAATTTACCCTAAATAAATATGCAAAATGCCGACATCGCTAGATGGATATCCCCTATGACCAAATTTTGGCTGGTTGATCAGAAGAGACGGAATTGAGGAATCTTTCATCTATATTAGCTAATACACATGAAAGATTTTTTTTTCTGATTAATTATTCAAATGAAAGTTAAATGTCTTCTAATGCAAAACTGAAGTCTAAAACTTGTGTAGAGTTACCCACCTATCAGTAACACAAGCCCTGGTACAATTAGTTTAGCCTGGTAGTGAATAATTCCTTTTTTTTGTTTCTATCAGCACAAGCATACTAGTATATGGCCCAAAGAGCACAGCACAAATCAAATTATTCAAAGAATACTGCAAAGGATAAAGATCAGAAACCAATCTTATCCTTATTACATTTATGAAGAGAAGTTCCTAATAAGAAAGTTCTTGAGGTAGGGAGAATATAACTTCAACTATGCTGTACTTCAACCCAAGCTGACAAAATGAAGGAAACAAAAAGATCACCTATTTGTACATGCACCCATTAGGCAGCATATGGGTATGATAAAAAAGAGACTGGTCCATAAAGTATCATGTACTAATGTGTATTAGACCGATGGTTCAAGATCTCTCAAGACACATACCAGTATTATGCATAGAGATATATTGACATAGATTCACTTGATATATTAGAATGAGACCTTGATTCCAAGTAAAGCCATAAGCTGCGAAACAAACTCCGGGTGTCCTGGCCAAGCTGCACCAGTGACTAGATTGCCATCAGTGAAGCAACGGTCGATCGGTTCAGGATCCAGCCATGTTGCTCCGGCCAGCACCACATCGAGCTTCACGGCAGGATATGCAGTGCATTTTCTCCCCTATTAAATGTTCAATGAAGACCAATCCTAAGAATGTTTTAACACTCTATTGTATAAAAAGAGCATGTTATTTTAAATATACTAAATAAACACTTGTATTTGCAATGGAGTTCTTAGAAAGAAGAGATAGTAAAAAAGAGTCAGGACCATGTTTGCATCACAATGGTAGATCATTATCTGTCTATAGAAATAAAATTGCAATTACTGTATGATTCTTAAAAATCATATCTACATTTTCCTGATGATTAATTATAAAAAACGGCATTAGAATGAAAATGTCATCATTTTCTACATAGCAAGACATTTTCTACAGAATCTAGTCATTTACACAAGAAGAAGGAAGGATAAAGGAACTGAAATTGAGGAAAAAACTTTTTGTTGCTTTTCTGGGAATGTTGAGAACGAAGACGTGGTAGCTGAGAAAGAATGACATGCCTGCTAACTATTAATTTGATAAGATCACATGATAATACAGAGAGTCCCATCAATAAGTAGAGTACTGAATCAAACAGAAGATCAAAAACATATTGTGAATCACCGGAAATGGTTCGGGTTGGATGCTGGATTACTTCCAAATGATTGATACTACATTATCAAATAACCAGTTACTTTAACAGGAACGCCCAATTTAACTGGGTCAGAATTCCCTGGACAATGCACTATCATTTCATTGAACCCCCTTGCAATTATACCCTCTTCCTTCCTAGTCATTGCTCATATATAGCCAATTCTTATTTAATTGATCCATCACAGATTTGTCAGGCTTCTCAGGTTTAATAAGGAGTGAAAATATAAATCTGTAAAGTATTATGTCCAAAGGTAGATATATTTCCCAAAATTAAATAATAAAAATCCTTGATTGAACTTTAGATGTATTACTTTCTGATGGAGATCTCATCTTCATAAAGAGAATTGCTGAGAATATTAGTATATTTTCCTGATATTCCTAGCTTATTTTGCTTTTTGGATGGATTTTAAAATCTTCGTTCCTCTTGTTCATAATCTTAGTATTAGATTTCCTATATAAATGACAGTTAGATATCTTGCAGCAGTATACTAAATCATATCATTCAAAGAATAACTTATCATAATTACCTTGAGAACTCCAGCAGCTGCCAAGATCTGTTGTCCATGGCAAATTGATGCGACAGGCTTCCCTTGATTTATGAAATGCTTCACCAAAGCAATGACTTCCTCATTCAATGCGAGGTACTCAGGGGCACGCCCTCCTGGGATTACTAGTGCATCATAACTCGCAATATCCAACCCTAAGAAGGATGCTGTCAGGGTAAAATGATGGCCTGGCTTTTCACTATAAGTCTGGTCACCTTCAAAGTCATGGATAGCAGTTGGACATTTCTCGCCTGCATCTTTACCGGGACACACTGCATCAACTATGCAACCAAGAGCTTGAAGAGATTGGAATGGAACCATCACCTCATAATCCTCCATGAAATCCTGCAAATATGTATAGGATCAAATTAGAATTAAACCTATAATACAGGAATGACAAGGCAAAATGTTTGCAACTACTACATTTCGGTCTTTTAAATTCAAATAGGACACATATTCTTCTGTGATTGACTTGATTCAACTATTCAATGAATTCAAGCATCAAATTCTATCTGTCAGCTTCTTACTGCCAGGGAAACCTATAACGGGGAAGATGAACTGGCAGAAACAAACAGCTCTCTAAATGGAAGGGGGAGAAAAAGGACAAAATATTCCTGGAAGTGGGGTGGGTTTGTTTGCCTAGGATTCCAAGGTACCACAGGGGTCCACCAAGGATACCACTAAATTTTTGTAAAAGTAGAGAGATCTGATGCCATGATCATTTATACCTATGTACTTATGTGTTATGCTAACTACCAAGAAGTTTGCAAGCTTTAGTTGTCCAATTACCTCCTGCTTGGAAAGAAGTACATATATATATATATATATATATAGAGAGAGAGAGAGAGAGAGAGAGAGAGAACTAGGACAAATTACACAGTGCTAGACTGACATTCTCATGGTTTCACTAAACAAGCAAACAGAAATTTGTGTTCTGAAAACTGTATTTGCAGGAAAATTGTTTAATAGACTACTATCAGAAAGTAAATAGATTACTCAGTTAGGAGGTGTCCTTCAGATGGTTTAATGATATGATACAAGAAATAGGCAAGAAAGAAAAGAAGAAACCTCTGAATCTCTGATAAGAAAGTTCAAGCATGTATGGCACAAATTTCCAGGATAGTTTCATGTACATACCCCACAGAGGAACAAAATCCTTTTATTGGAGCCTGTTATGTTGCCTCCAAGTGCTTTCACCAAAAGGTTGATGTATTCAGGATGTCCATTATAAGTTACTCCTGTTATAAGATTGTCATCTGCAACACATTTCGACAATGTATCTGCTTCTACCCAGTGAGAATCTGCGGCAATCAAAGCTGGCTTTATGGTGGGATAAGCTGTACATTTTCGACCTTTCACCACCCCAGCAGCTGCCAAAACCAATTGCCCATGGCAAATAGATGCAATTGGCTTCCGAGAATCGAAAAATTTATGCACTATGCTCAGAACTGATTCATCCATTGCAAGATACTCAGGTGCACGGCCTCCAGGAATTATCAGTCCATCATATCCACTCACTTCAATCTCATCGTAG
Source organism: Typha latifolia (assembly GCF_019914945.1). NCBI lineage: Eukaryota > Viridiplantae > Streptophyta > Magnoliopsida > Poales > Typhaceae > Typha > Typha latifolia. The sequence goes on along the minus strand of NC_133086.1, from coordinate 5,021,425 downwards.
GTTGCATTGAGAGTGAAATTATGACCCCTTAATTCAGAATATGTCTGCAGCATGAAATCACTGCTTGTAAGAAAGAAACACTCATGTGGTGAGAAAAGAACCAAGTGCAATGCACAAAAAGAATAAAAGAAGAAATTTTATTTAAGTCATCTGTTAACATCAATCTGGATCCTATGCCATTGGTTGTTTCCTATAAGGATATGACAAAAAGAGTATAATCATAAGACAATATAATAACAGGAATTAGCAAACTTCACTACTGATATGCGAAGTACATCACACATAATACCTGCGAGTCAAACAGGATATTTATTAAGTTTCTCCAGGAAAACAACCTTTTATAATCAAAGTTTCTGCAAGCACTGTTGCAAATAGTGCTGACGAACATTTTCACGAGTATCATAAAAGAAGTTATCTGCTAGAAAGTAGATAAGATCTTCCAACTTTGATGAACTGATTCTATTTTGGGAGAACAAATTATATTTACAACAGATACAAGAATAGAGGTTTAACGATTTCCTGCCCTTGCTAACTGAGTTAGTTCATTGCTCGGTATCGAGTATGCTTGTTCGGAGTTATAAACATGTTCTACATTCCGATCACCCAAGCAAGGAGTTTTTTACCATTCTAGGTCTACTCACCATACATTGTACCTAAGTAAGTGAGGTCTAAACTTATTTGACAGGACAGTGTGACTTTTAGTCCATGTGGTTACCATGTAAGCATGCCCAGGAAAATTGTTTTCAGAGTTAACAATTCTATTCAACAGAAATTGCCAACTCGCTGAGCGGTTTTTGGTATTTCTAGTGAAACAAAGGTCGTTGTGTAAACTGTTGATCAAAATTCAGAGATTTATATACATTTATCCGTTACTACATATGAATATCCAGAATTGCATGTAGAGAAAAAATTCTATTAAATAAAATCACTAACTCAAGCAGCGGTTTTTGTACAGGCATACAAATTAATATATATGGTATCCACGTGGACTAGAAGTCATCTAATCTCGTAAATAAGCTTGGAACTCCCTCAATCGGGTACAACATTTGGTGAACAGACTTAAAATAGTTTTTCAACAAAAAAAAAAAAAAACCCAAGCAAGCCATATGCAATTTCACTTCGATATTCTAAAGGCAGGAGGCTCACAAATTCTGAAAGTTACACTAGGAATTAGTAATTACCAAAATTTCTTACTTCCAAGATCGAACTTTTAGCTTCACTCTTACAGAAGTAACCAAACAACTAGAACAAGAACCCAAACATGCCCTAACTATTTGGAATCGGCTATATAGATGTTTTCCCAGTGTTCTCAAGCATTTATTAATTCCTCCCGCGTCAAGGTATCTACCCAATCCAATTGCAACTACAAAACTAGTTAAGTCCTAAACTTCCTATTACTTACAACCCCAATCAGCTCACTTCCTTCATTATAAATATCAAAACCAAAACCTTTTTCACCATTTCAACAAACACAAAGCCCCATCCGATTACCTGATAGCCCGGAAATCCTTGCTGAACGGCCGTTCGGCAAATCTCCCCCGCCTTCTTCCCAGGGCAAACCGCATCCACCGCAATTCCATACGCTTGCAGTGCTTGGAAGGGAACCATCACCTACGAGATCATCACAGGAATCATACATCCGTATAGGAATCGATAAGCGAATAGGTCATCCGAGGTAGTGATGATAAGTACCTCGTAATCCTCCATGTAGTCGCCGCACAGGATAAGCACCTTCTTCGCCATCTCTCTCTAGACTTCCGTTTGAGAAGCGAGAGAGCTCGGTTAAGTGATTGATATATAACGGTGGAGAGCCAGAGAGAGTGAGAGGAGTAGGAGAGGAAGTGGGTACGTGTCGGATTATTTTTAATCGATTTCATCGTGTTGGGTGAGTGATGTGATGGATGGAGGGGATCAGATCCAGGAGTTTCGTGATTTAGATAAGGGAGGGAGGCTTAATAAAATGTTAAATATATCGGGCGGTTCTATTCGTCTAAAGATGATCCAGGTTAGGTTTTGACTCTAAGAAATTAGACGCCCATATATCGGGCGGCTCTATTCGTCTAAAGATGATCTAGATTACGTTTTGACGCCATATCTACTCTTGGCTCTTCTCCTTTGATCTAAGAAAAGTCCTCTTTTATTTTATTTCTTTTTTTTTAAAGTTTGATTAAGTTTGTAATAAGTCATATCGGATAACCAAGATTATAACTTTATTATTCCCTCTTTCATTTTGGTAATACGGAGTAATATGGAATAAGAATACGTTTATTATATTATAAGTCCCTTTATCATGGTATAGTACGTAAATAAATCACTTAAGTCTATACTAATATGGTTATACATATTTCTCTCTCCTCTCCTATTTCATCTAATACCTTTACATTTACCAATAATTTTTATGTTTAAAACATATCGCTCTTTCTCTCTTTCTTCTTCTTATCAGGTCGTTATAGAAATATATTTTAAATATTTATCAAATTATTATTTTGATTTTATGTTTTATCAAGTGTAATTATAACATGCTATAATATTATGCAACTAAATAATAGAATAACTTACATTAATATATAACTAATGTAAGAAATTAAAATAACTATATTAATATTGGTCTTATTGCACATCTTCTGCTAAAGTTTTAGCATTGTTTAGCACCTTATGTTAGACAAGTATCTATATTTTAGCTTATGTCTCATGGACCCTCCCTTTGTCCTGAATGAAATGGTATAGCAGTATTTGATGGACTCCTCTTGATTTGCTCTTTAATTAATTTGACAACTCTGTTAAATTTCATCAGTTCCAGTGCAGTGAACTTTAGAGCCATAAATTCTACAAGAAATAATAAGGATATAATGCTGAGAGCCAAGTAGAGAAGCAAACCCAGATGCAATTGCTGGTAGAAAGCTCTGTTCTCTACAGCATATGCTTACAAATCATCATTATAACGTTTATAAGAGTTCACTTAAAGATTATGATATTTGTTAGCACCCCTTGCATCTCCAGTCATTCCCCAAAGACGGCCCTCTTCATGAAAACTCCTTATCAAAAAGTACATTCAAAGCACCCAAGAAGTTTCAAGGGAGAAACAAATTGCAAAATCAAGATGTACCCTGGATCAGGTGATTCATTACCAAATCAATCTGGAAAAATAATTGAACATAAATATTTTATGAGCAGTTAGGTAACTGATACAAGGTTTAGATTACAGGGATCAGAGAGTTGGCAAATAAACACCTCAACCTTTTGACTATCACTACGCATATATGGCTTCGCACATTTGATGAGCCTCGTTGAAGAACAAACTTTGGCACTAGTGACATCAAAAACAATAAGCGCCATCATAACTCTCCAAGAGATTTGAAAACCTTCGAGCACTAACATCTGTTCTCCTACATTTCTCAAGAAAACATGACGCCCACCTTCTTAGCAAAATCATCCTCATCATCCAACTCATCCTCCTCCTCCTGATATGCATTATCGTCTTCTGTTCTATAGTCCCCACCATCTACTGCCTCGTAGTCAGACTCTCCTCTCGAATCATAATGAACAGCCTCTTGTTCCTCCATTACATCCACATCCATACCACCTTCAGTAACAGGGATATCCCCTTCAGCAGGAGATTGACCATCATAAATTATACTCTCACCTTCGGTAGGGATCAGCCCCTCTTCTTCATCATCAATACTTCCAACTTTATCTTCGGCAATGTTACTAAAATAAGAATCGTGTTCCTTCTCTTCAACTGGAGGAATAAACTGCACATCTGAGTTAAGTGATGCACTATTGCCAGAATCTGCCTCTCTTTTCCTCTTCAGAATCACATTCAGGGGCTTTGGATCATCAAAAGACAGAGAACATTCAGATTCTCGAAGCTCCATTTTCATGTTATCTGGCATCATAGAAGCAGGAGTCGTACTCCCTGTTGAGTGATCTTGGGAGCTCTCAACGACCTTTGCACCTTTAAGCTCTGCAAGACTTTTCGGACCAGCAAAGTCCAGTGACTCCACATCATCTCTTTTGGTTGGCTTGCCGATAAGGCTCCTAGCACCTGCTGCAAACTCCTCATTTGATTTATGACTTATATTTTCCTGATGCCTCCTTTGAAACTCTACTGGCCTGACTGGTGATAATCTTCCTTGAGGTTGTCCTACATCTCTTCTTTTCCCAGTCTGCACGTCAACTTTATCTGGTGAAGATCTGCCAGGAAGTACTATTCTGCCTTTGAGACGGGTACTTATGGAGCTTTCTCGAGGATTCTGATGCCGATCTATGTGAGCATGGTGACCACGGATTCTCTCCTCTGTATAATTATCTCTCTGGTACCGTTTAGTGTGCCCATCTGGAGTAACAGCCGATCTTGAACCATTGAGTCTTCTTTGTTTCAGCAGCTGATGGCGCAAATCTGACCTGTCCATCTCATCATGACTGGTCTCTTTCTGCAAAAGCCTTCTGTCAGAGAAGGATGATCTGTCTGAAATCCTTTTAGAGGAAACCCTGAGCTGCTCACGTCCAGAGACATCATGTGCCTGTCCAAGCCGATCATAATCATCCATTCTACTGTATCGATCCTTTTCATATTTGGTGTTGAGTTCATAATCAATGTGATTCTCATAATCATCCCTGGAATTCAAATTACGGCCACCCTTTACTGGTGCTCTTCCAAAGTCATCCTGATTGTGTAAGCTACCAGATTCTTCATCATCATCATTATCTACAAGAACATCAAAACCTGGAGAAGACTCCCTCAGGAACTCACCAGCTTCCCTTCCATTCAGGAGCTGGTCGTCTAAAGGTTGAAATTGGTCCTTTAGCTTGTTTTGCATATGTGCATTGCCAGGGGGAAGATGGTCCTGATGAAATCTAGGAATGTCATCAGTCGATGAAAAAGACAGCACTGATGGAACATTGTTTGGTACATGCACATCCTTGGTTAAAGATTTTGCAGAGGTCAGAGGCACTTGTTTGGACTTAACATTTACCGTGTGGTTAAAAATATTTGGCTTATCAGAAGACGGCACAGGGGAACTATGGGTAGATATATTTTGCTGTTTAGACTCCATGTTCCATGAATACTTCTGCATCTGAGGTGGCTCAGTAAGAGAAGTAGAAAACTTTACAACCTGTTGTGGAACAGCAATACGAGCTGCAGATGTTCCATGCATGAAAATGCATTTATCACCTTTTAAACAGTTACCTTTCTGAAAGTAATAACATGGAACACTCTGTTTGTTCATATTAGAAGCCGGAACATGAGGTGCAGGGATTTCTGCAGATATTGCAGCTTGAGATGAAGCAGCCTGTCCCGGAGTTGTTGGTGTCCCCAATAGACCATCAAGTGGCTGAAGAAAGAACAGCAATAAATACAATTAATCGTAGTTTGACAGAGTAAATGTTCAAGTAAACCAATAAGACTGCACATGGTGATTGATAATGCCTTTTAGTATGAACTATAGAAAAGCCAACCATTTTTCTTTACATCATACAAAATACTAAGAAATAAGAATTAAATAAGCAGTGATAGAAACTTCTGCTGAAATGATCTGATGCATCACAAGACAGGAAGTCTGTGGATGTGGATGTGGATGTGAATGTATGTGAATATATAAGATGTCAAAAACAGAGGCTTACTGGGTGTCTGAAGGAACATTTTGGATTCAAGCAGTTTCCATTTAACCAGTACCAACAGTCCCTTGGGTTAACTCTGGAACTCTCACTGTGACGATAATCACACTCGCTTCCCTGAGTAAAGAGACCCAAGAAAGATGATATATCAGATAGTTAGTGAATATGAATAGAAGAGCCACAAACTTGGGTGCAAAACCTCCCTAAATCTCGCATAGGCTTAATCAACATGTGAGTTGCAGACAGCAAAATCTCTCAGAAAAAGAAAAGAAAATAGAAATAAAAGATAGCACCATGAAAACAACTACAGTGCAAAACAAGAAGAAAAAAAGAGTAACAGATACAAGCAAACTTTCTCTCACAAGTCACAATCTATTAGAGATCAGTCAAAGATTGCCAGGAAGTCATAAAAAGCCTGTGGTTTGTTAAAATTCAAGCTCGTGATTAAGTCAGCCCTATGTGATCTCTCTCCCCATAAAGGCAATTCATTTTTGCAACGACAAACATATGACCTACCAAAGAGATCAAGGATTCGGTACAAGCTTCGGGTAGAGAATAGGAGTCATTCTAAATTAACTTGGTTTCCATGGACAATGAACTAGAACAAACATTCATAGTCTCAATATCAAAATTGAACTGATCCACTAAGTGACATTCATTCAACTTCTTACCACTTTCCAAATTAGATGAAACATTGCTTGCCTCACACAAACTCATTATCTGCTTGTGATTGGATATAAAGAAGAGTTCTTTATATTTCTCTGGAGTAGAAAATCTTTTCACTTGTTGGTGAAAAGAAAACAGTTTTCAGCCTCATAGTTTGGCATTAGCATAATTGCATTACCACCTTAAATGTGTGCATCCTTATAGTTGTTAACTGCACGTGGCAATTCTTCTACATGACATTTTTTTCTTCTCAACATTATGAGCAAAGCAACTGCGAGATGACTAAGGCCACACTTATGATTACAGAATCCTTGAGCAGCTACTCATTAATGACTACAAACAAAAGCAAGTACATGCTAAACCTGCCAAACCGACACTGCAAATGGAAACCTATGCTTCTGACGCCTATTCCAAGTAAAAAAAAAATCTATGACAGCACAAAGTTAAGGGTTAAGGATTAAGTTTTCCCACCGTATTCATTATTAGCTATCAGCTCCCATTCCAATAACATTCATAATTTCATACCAAGAAATCTAGTTTAGATAATGATGTGATCAATCCGAATTAACTGCCGCAATAGATCTTGTCCGAAAGATGAACGCTTTCTTGTCACAAGACTCCAATTTCCCACTTTTCCCACACCGGAACCCTAAATTCCAGAGAATCTTACCTTCCATACATCTCTAAAACCACTCAAAGATACTACACTTAAACCAACACATACCAGCCGGGGCAAAACCCGTCCAAAGCTCATGTCAGCAAGAAAAACAAAATAAGAACGAAATTGAAATTTAATTCTAGAGAGAAAGTGAGAGAAAGGTACCTTCTTGCAGGTCAAAGGCGAGGCAAGGAAGTAAACGCAGTCGGTATTCCTCTTCTGCTCCTCGTCCTCCATGCCCCCGCCGGATTCCATTTTTCTGTTACCGCCGCCAAAATCCCTCCTTTACTTGTCCCGCGTAACCCAATCAAAAATCCGAGATCGACCGAGCTCCTCCAACGCGAGTAACGAGGTCAGCGAGCTCGGGCCGAGGAGATCGGAGGATTTAGGGCAGCGAGAGAGGAGAAGTCGGCGGCGGCCGAGATAGAGAAAGCGGGAGAGAGGAAGGAAGCAGGAAGAGAGCTAGAAGAGAACTAATAGTTGGCATAGATCTAAGGATGAGGTTGGATCGCCGCATCGGACGAGCGAGACAGGGGAGATGCATGCTATTTATGTAACTAAACTACTTCTACTTATTTTTGGTTTAACATTATTTTTACCCAGAAGGATTTAAATTAATAAGTCACTCTTTTAGTCTTGTTTACCAGTTAATTCGAGAATAAATATTCTTCTTCTCAAAATGAGGACTTTATTTTAAAATTTATTATTTTATATTTACTTATATTCTAGAATAAATATGTAATAATTATTTTTAATATGATATAAGGTAAAAAAAATGAGAAAATTATGTTTTATTTTTTATGAAATTAGTATAATTATCTTTTAATTTGATATAAGGTAGGTTGATGTGATAAGTATCAAGAGTAAATTAGAGGTACTGTGTGTTATAAGATGTAATTTTAATAAATAATATTTATATTCTAGAATAGAGTTACTATGGTATTTATATTTTGGAATAAGAAAAAAAATATATTATTCATAAAATGAACTGAGTGCTTTGTGTTTAGCTAAATTTTATCAAAACTCCTAATATCACTTATAGGGTTATACCTCTTACAGACAAACATGCGACATTGAGATCTTGTGAACTATCATAATTTTTATAAGGATTACATGTTTAATAAAAAATTAATTTCATAATTATAACCTTTGCTCTTATGCATATTTCGAGTACATGGACATAGAGGCTGATAGAGATTGAGGAAGAGAGAGATTGAGAGGTAGAAGAGGATTGAAAGGTATGAAACTTATAATTTAGAGAGAAAGAAACGTGGAGAGAATGGTAAAAAATGATAAATTGACTGGTCGAGAGAGAGAGATGAAAAAGAGGAATAGAAAATAATTCACAGTAGGAGTTGCTATTTGGAGAGAAAAATATGATGAATAAAAGAGAAGAGTGTTGAGAGAGAGTAGGGGAAGGAATGTGAGAGAGTAGTCCGGTATAAATTCAGAGAGGAAGATAAAAAGACGATTTCGGTCAAATACCTGAAGAAGAAAATCATTGACTGATGCACCATACGAAGCATAAGCAGCAGCTCAAATACATTTTATCTCATCAAACTTTATTGACTTACCGATTTCACAATCACCTAATTACATATTTCAGAAGAGATATAATAGGAAGATAGGGCCTCTATTACTACTAACAGTCGATGTTCATCAAAGATTTCCTAACGAAATATCTTCTGCTTAAATAAAAATACATCATGAAGGTTTCTCCAGTCTGATATAAAGAGTAAACGCAGAAGTGGCTTAAATAGTTAACTCTGTCCTTGAGATAAGAATACCGTCCGGATCAGCATAAAGCCACTCGCCATCAAAAATTCTGGTTCCAGCGATGTTCACAGCCGCATGCTTGTCCCCATAACCTTTCTTGTTGGCTTTCATTGGATGCGAACCCAGAGCCCTCACCCCAATGTCACAACCATTGATCTCGTCAACATCCCTTATGCAGCCATTGACCACAATACCAGCCCATCCATTGTTCTGTGCTTGTTGAACAGGGTTACCACCCAATATTGCGCAACGCATGCTTCCACCACCATCGACAACCAGAACTCTGCCATTACCTTTCTCCTCGAGAAAGTCGCGCACAAGAACATTGTCCTCAAACACCTTGAGAGTGACAATGGGACCAGCAAATACTTGCCGTCGCCCGTAGATTTGAAAGATTGGTTGGAGCGCACGAAGCTCACCATTTGATATTAGATGTGCATGCGCATCGCATACTTCAGCAGTCGCCAATGGTAAAGCAGCCATAGATGCTTACTTGTGCTGCATTGTGGAACAACAAATGTCAGAGCAACTAGAAGACAATCCTTTCATATTAAAATCAAGAAAAAGAAGGATGAGAAGCCTTAAATCTCCCAATAACTGTGACATCCAAGTCAATTCTGTAAATTGGATTGCAGAAAAGATCACATTAGCATGCATTTGCGCAGCAAGAAACAGGGAAAATTGAGATCAAATATCAAAATAGAATGTTTTCATCTACCTGATTTCCCCAAGTTTGACCCCCCAAAAGCTGATCTAACATAGTTTGTTACCAAGGAATTGTTGGATTTCACATAATTCCATAAAAACTCACCATCAGATACCTATACTCCAGCATCAGTGAAAATTATACAAGAGTCACCAATCAATAATAAAAGGCAAGAATTGGAATTCAAGACAGATTCTAGACAAATGCAGGGCCATAGTTGCTTAAGTGAGTTCTCAATCTCGGCAATGTCGTATTGAACTATGGTCTCTCAATCACAGGTTGATGTTTATGCTACTAATTCATCCTTGATCACCCTAAACCTTTCTCTCTGGTTTGAGATGTTACTCGCATGATCATGTTGAAAAGTTCGCAACTTAGCCTTAGAATTTAACTCACACTATCAAGATCATCAGCTTTAGTCATCACCATGATATATTACTAGCCAATTCCTCAACTCTGATGCAGTAATCATCAATTACTGCAAAAAAACTTCCCACCAATTCTTCAACTCTGATGAAGTAATCATCAATTACTGCAAGAAACTTCCCAGGGGAGAAAATTCAACATTTTACCAAGGCTCCAAAATTCTAAACAAAATTACGGGGGCGTTCGCTCTGATGAATACGTAAATGCTGCATTTATAGATGCATCATCTAGGCTGAAAAGCAATTCCTGGTTTGGTGTATATAATCTCTCCCTTTCACACGCACATAGAGGCAGATTTCTAGCTAATATGGAATTGGGTTTTAGTAATCTGCATTGCAAATTTACGGCTGCCTATTTCTTATTATATTTTGAATTTTGGGGTTTATTTTGATGGGAAAAAGTGAGAAATTAATATACCTGACTATATAGGCACCATGTATAACAATAATAAAGAAAATGTAGAAATTGCAAAGTAATTCTCTCTTATCCAACAAGTACTTTAGCATCTGATTCCAAATATGTTGCCAGACCATCTAAGTCATTTGAACTCCAGAACATTTTATCTCAAGAAATGAAGATACCTGCTTGTTTGTAATTATAAATTTGTTCAGTTCTTTTCTTCAACTAACATTTCATTCAGCCGGGTTCTCTTTAGGAACACAGCATTTTATCATATTTGGTATTATTCTAGCTACAAAAAAAAAAAAAAAGACTTTTCACATGCAACCTAATAAAGCATGAACCAAACATTTGTTCAACGAAAACAGTTTCACATAATACAACCAACCAAACAATAGATTTGTTTCTCTAGATGCAGCATCTGCAAATACATGTACCTTCTAATAGATATGCTTCCGAAGACCCAAGTAAACAAAAGACCCCTACATGTTTATAACCCTCTTGATATGGATCAAAATAACTAAATTTGTGCCCGCTACTGCACAAATTCGCTGCAAAGAAACACATTTAAGTACCAACAGGGACTATGCGAGGCATTAGCAGCACTAAATTCATCATACGATCGACGACTCGAAAAACACTACCTTGCGCTATACCTAAATAGATTTAAGAGCAAGATTGAAGGTGATTAGCGGACTTAAGATGCCTTTACCTGAAGAAGACGAAAGGGTTTGGGAGATCTGGGATTCCGAGATCGGGTACCGTAGGACGACGAGGGATTTGGGATCGGAGGAAGATGGCGGTGTGAATGTGATGACTTCGAGATGCTCGACGCTTTCATATCCTGGTCAGCTAGACGGCTAGTCCGCTTTGATTACTGGAAAAAAGAGTGGATTCTTTACATCCCTGACTGTAGGAATTTGCTACATTGGAGATGCTTGGCGGTTGGCAGCTGCTATATATATATTAACGATATAAATTTACCCTAACTTTTCAGTATTTATATTTGAGCAATTATGCCCCTATTTTACTTTTTATTCTCAAAAAAGACCCCATGTAAACCAAGATCGATACAATGGTACACACGCTCGCGCACCATAAAAAAAAAAGGAAAAAAAAGAGAGAGTATCAGATCAAACCTGATTTTTATGAAAATATTTCAAAAAAAAACGTCATGAACACCTCCTAAAATCCACATAAATTTATGCTTTAAAGTCACCAAGCCTCACAATTTAACGCAGTAAGAAGTCTCCATCATTGGGTGTTACAAGCAAAGGCAATCAATACTAACAAGGAGGGTGGGTGGTGAATAAAGTTTGAAGGAAATCATCAAGGCCACTTCACTGCTCCCTGGCAAAAGCTCAAAACTTTAATACTTGGATCCAGAAGAAGGATCTCAGATCAACCGATCCACTGTACTGCAGTGTCGGTTAGATTTCCATCGACACGGCTCACTGCTCATAGAATTTTGTATGGTTAATCAGCCAAAAGGCTGCAGTTAACTACAGCATAATATTTTTACTGAGGTTAAGATCCATCTCTTCTGCTCATCGCAAGTGCGAAATATATAAGAATGATTGTCCCCATGCTTGACCTGCGCACAATTTAGATATTGACCAAGTTACCATTTAGTAACATGCAGAAGGTTAGCTTCAACACAAGGGGAAGTAGTAAAATTATAACAAAGTACAAAATTTGGAATTTGCAATCAGACTTGGATCGTAAGAAAGCAGATGAGTGCAAATCAGAAATAAATAATATCTCTGGAATCAAACTAATGGCCAATGAATGCATTAGCCTGCAGCCAGCAGCGTTGGTAATTTGTAGCAAAGGTGATGCACCGGGGGGATCAAGTTGGCACTGTGGATGGCCATATTCTGATAGTTCAGAAGACGAACATTTTCGACAGTAGAAGCTTTCCTGATTGTAATGTTCTACCTTATATTCTGTTTTTCCCGTATAATAAAATCTTTAGAACATTAATTTTGCCTCACTAGTGAATCTAGATCAAAGTGTTTGTGGATCTTTGCAGTCCGAAACTGTAGGCCCAGACAAAACACTGGACCAGACCATGGAGGCACTTTTGGTGCATGCTTGAGATGAATCATGATATCAAAATGCCAATTTCATATAGAGTTTGTGACTCTCACACAGTTGCGAAGATAAGAAGAATTTTCCGAGGATGAGTTATTGTGAAGCGGTTGAATCTTTTGCTCCTTCCTTCTCCAGAATCAGTAAGACTAGGACTATTAGTTGGAGATTGTAATTCAAAGACAGATTCCTTCTGCAACAAGGGCAGTTTCAGTTGCTCCAGCTGAGATGGTACCACTACATAGAGAATGATAGTCAAGAAACATCTTAGTATATTTTACAGATTGCTGTGGCTCCAGACAACTTGCAATGTGTAATGAGGTCAACAATGTCCACACAGAATTAAAAGTTTTATGTTTGGACAAGCTCATATAATCTCAAATGTACAAATTGATTTCATATTAATAGTATTATGTAGTGATGATACAATGGCACAGACCATTTCTTTGGTATAAGGTGCGTGGGCAATAGGGTTTGCATTTAGGTGGTTTGGAGAAATATCTGATGCATTAAATTTTGATTTTATAGTTAGGCCTTTTACATTCAAAGAATATTTCTACCGTAATCCATCTTAGAAATTGCAATTATGACAGCTTGAGGCATGTAGAGTTTGCTAGTTGAATTGAAACTGTTAGAACATAGAAGCTAGGAAAATGCAGTCAGAGTCAGAAGCATGTTGTGCATTTAGAATCCACTACTTTAGACAAAACAAAAGATATTGTAAAATTCATGATTGGCAAAAATTTTAGGCAATAGCATGGCTGAGATTAGGATGCAGATTACGGAGGATATGATTCAGCTTTCAGCCCACTAAGAAATAAGAAAGAACTAGTGCTAGAACTGAATAACTTGGTCATATTCTGATATGTCTTACATCTCCTTGCAATGTCAATGCAAAGGACGGGACAATTAACTATGAGGTGCTGAGTTGTATACTACATTACTACCTGATCAGATTAGTCTGTAAGCAATCTCAAAACAGAGTTCACATTATCCAGAAAATAACTTAGGGAAATCATAAAGGAACCCTTTTTTGCTCATTCATAACAATTAGATATTGCAATCTGCTAATGCAAGTATTAATACAAATAAAATGCTCAAATGATTCCAAATATTCTGGTGAAAGAACAATAACCAGTCCATACCTTTAACTACAAGCTTTTGGGATACTTCATCTACTTCCTCTGCAAAATTCCATCTCTCCATGTGGTTTGAGCCCTTACGAGAAAGAGCTCTCTGCATATGATACAAAAACACATGATCTAACAGAAATTCTGCAGATGATTCAAAGCTAAAGAAATGTTTTACAGTAATTTTTGGACTCCCAGAGCAGCATTTATCGGGTGCCTGTGCCAGACTTTTGGTATGTAAAACCATGTTTCCTGCAAATCAGATGGTGAGTTCTAAAAGGCCATGGTAAAGCTTTAAGAGAAAAAAGAAACGAAATGGAAGATGGTCTGGGACTGGATACTTACAAAGCTTTTTCAGCTACCAACAACGAAATAGCATCAACTTGAGCCCCCAAATCAATCCATTCATCAATAAAAGGGGCCCTGCACAGTACAGAGTTACCTCTCAATCATGCAATACTTTTCCTTCCTATAGATAGATACAATTGTTCTTATCCAAACCATTTGAGCAATTCCCTCAAATTTTTATGAAACACTTATTTATAACTTTAGGTCCGATTAGATCATTCAGAACCCACCAACTCTCAGCACATGATGGAACCATCACATATCACTTTCTTCTCATTATTGAACCCCTCATGCTTCTTTTAATGAATTCCTCTATAATTCTCACATTACTGACTTTGCCAGTTGCCACCCAACCTCAGTACCATAGTTATGACACTTGATCTTATGGGCAATGCCTATCACTTACTTCCAAACAGAAAGTGACTCTCAGTAGAAGTTACAGATTCAAATGAGGAAAAGGATATATCATAAAAATAGGAAGCTATTACAATAATTACACTGACATGCATTAAGGCCCCTTGCATTTCCATTGTTAGCAAATAAAAGAACCCAAAGTGAAGTCCACATCAACTGCCAACCAAAAAGAATCTCTGGTTGGAAAATTTCACTTATCCAATCAGGAAGCATCATCACTCACAGTAAGTGTCACATTATAATAGAACTCCAATGGAAAATATAATCCAAATCACAGAGACAAATATAGGGAGGATTAAACATAGCTCCCACCTTTCTTTTACCAGTACTGATCAACTAACGCAAATGCTGGGATGAATCTATGTACCAGATGTTGTAGGGTTTATCCTTCTTTGGGTTTTTTTGGTCATTTATTTTTCACAAGGTTAATACTTTGAAAAAAGGAATAAAATAACAATCGATCAGTTCAATTTACCTCGCAACATCTCTTCATCGAGTGTTATCGATCCTTACAGAGGTATGATTCCGATGCCTCCACCGTCAAAACTCTCGTCTTTGGCATCACAATCCTGAATATGTAAAAGAAAATGTTAAAATCTCTGTTGAAAGGAAAGAACTTTCGAAAAGCCAAATGAAACCAAGAATAAACGCAGCCATTGTTAAACATTACTTGTAAAAGATTCCGAAGAAAAGCCCAAGAAGAACCAAAAGGAGGACGTTGAAGAGCTAGCAGAGAAACGTGTCATCGAAGGAGTGAAGCGTTTCGAGACATTACATAGAATACGCTCAAATTAACCAGTCAGAGGCTACCAAGTATACCTAAATGTAGGAGATTCCTGCAGCACTTGCTGCAGATGACAGATTCTAAACTCGGCATTAATTAGATATTAAAGATTTTAAGTAATTACCGAGACCTGATACTTTCTGATGGCCATTGAGGAAGTTATGGGTTCAACTACAACTTTAAATAATATTGTGAAAAAATTATTTGGTGGCTTGGTGTAGCTCTTTGTGGTGTTTAATTTTAGAGCAATTATTCAGTGACGTACATGACTTAAAGCTTATTATATTGATTAGTAAGACCTAAGTGACTCTAGATCTAAAGAAGTTTAGTCTTTTATTCAACTTATATCTAACTTTTTGGCTCATAAATTATAAAAAAAATATAGTTGCCTTCAAAGGCCACCAAAACTTTAAAAATATTGGAAGGGTATCTCTAAACAATTTGTTCAATGTTGGTAGCTTAATTTGGTTTTGGCTCAGCTGTGTGTTGTTGGTTTGGAATAGCAGCTCAACAGCGTGACAGTTAAAAGCAATGTATTGACGGCATAATAACTTTGAACTTAGATTGAATGATTATGACTTTTAGCTAAAAAGTTTAGTGAGATATAATTGTCTTTATATGGAGGGATGGGTTCACTCTTTATCTAACCTATATCTAGTATTCGAGCTCAAGAGAGGCTAGCAAATGATACAAAAAAAGGGGTTGGTAGACTGCAACCCAAACAATTATTTAGTGGTCTATTTTCTCATATTAATGCCAAGGCTCAGCTCGATTAATGGCTCGGTGATGGTGTGTTTTTAAAAAACTCTCATAAAGAATGTAACATAATATTTTAAAATATTTTCACGAAAATTATATATGTAAAAAAATCTAAGATAATCCTATCAGTACATAACATACGTAACTAATGTTATCGAATACCAGCCATCAGCATCAACTGTTTGTTATAACTCATTTTCTATGCGTACTTGTACTAACATATATTATCACTATTGTTATGATTATATTAAAATTTTATTAAAACTATTATTATTATTATTATTGTGTGACTATTCTGCTTTAAGGCACGTGCGAATTGCGATGTGCCACAAATTTTAAGGAGCAGGCGCCGGCCTCTGATTTTTAAATCCCATTAATTAGTTTTACTTCTATTATCCCAAACCTAGCTGGTCTAATCCAATAGAGTTGGCAGTTTTTTTTAGGCTTTCGCTACCCTAATCCTAGAGTTGATATAAGTTGTCAATTAACAATTAAGATTTAATTCAGCGATGTGCATAAAACCGTGCACTAGTCGGCTTTAATCGTGCCAACTAGTGATTTAGTATATTGTGGCATCTATTGAATAATCTCTTGCTAATTAATTAGCATCACACTTAAATTAATTGATCTCGCATGATCTTAAGTCTCTGCTTTTAAATCTTAGTTTTTAATTTTTTTTTTAGCAGACCACGAGCTAGTAAGCTAATCATATCCTAGCGTATGAACGCTTTAAATTTGATGTCCACTATAAAATGAACAATGTAGGACTTATGATTCCTTTAAACAATCTACTTGCCACGTTTTTTTTTCTATTTTATTTTGTTTGTTCTTCATAGGATAAGCTTATTTATTTCTATGTGTATAAATCTAATTGAACTTTGCTATGGAACTTTTCAGAAAGCTTAAGTAGCCGTTTCATTTGTTTAAGCAGCAAAGTCAACTACATATATATATATATATATAGGTAAATATATTGTGGACCAGGACATCAAAAGAATGCTCTCTCCTATCATGCCAAGTGTCATGTCTACATGAGCTGCATGTTTAGTTGTTATTATTCCCATCTTTAATTCTCTAGGCCTGCCATGCAGCATAGTATAAGTAGCAGCATCTAATTGTGACCTTGCCATTCCTCAATCCTCACCGCTTACTCTGAATCCTTTAAGCATCATGCCTTCCTCTAAATCCTTATCTGAACCTCCTCTGGTAGAAAGTTATAAGCAATTGGTCGACAAATCTGTGGAGATTCAGCAGCTGTGTCTGTGTGAGATTGTAGATGAGTGTGAGCTTCCATTGATAGAGCTAAGTGGTCTGCGGAGCGAAAACGGCGGCAAGCATCTGGGCTGCGTCGAGGCGATTGGGAAGGCGGCGTCGGAGTGGGGTTTCTTCCAGGTGGTGAACCATGGTGTCAGCCACGAGCTATTGGCAGAGATGAGGAGAGAGCAGATGAAGCTGTTTGAGATGCCATTTGAGACGAAGGCCAGGTCTAAGCTATTGAATGATTCTTACCGATGGGGCACTCCCACGGCTACTTCTGCGAAGCAGTTCTCTTGGTCTGAAGCTTTTCATGTCCCTCTTGCTAAGATCTCAGAGGAGGGTTCTTGGAATGAGGAACTCGGCTCTACGAGGTATACATCTCTCTCTCTTTCTCTGGTATATACTATATCTAAAACTTCTACGTCGTTAGTGAATAATAGTATAAATTTTTTTTAATCTTTTTATGTGGGGCTTATATAGAGGTTTTGTGTAAGTAGAGAGGTGATGGAGAAGTTAGCAGGAGAGCTATCAGAATTGGCTCACAAGGTTGCAGGGGCTCTAGTTGAGAATCTCGGATTCCATGGGGAAGTGTCCACCAAGAAGTGCAGCAAGAGCACTTGCTTCCTCAGATTAAACCACTATCCCACATGCCCATACGCATGGGAAGCTTTTGGGTTGGTCCCTCACACAGACAGTGACTTCCTCACCATCCTACATCAAGATCAAGTTGGTGGCCTGCAGCTGATGAAGGATTCCAGATGGGTTGCTGTCAAGCCAAATCCAGACGCCCTCATAGTCAATATTGGAGATCTCTTTCAGGTATCTTGAAATGTTGCTACCTTTGATTTCTAGAGGAATGGTAGGACTAAGCTTCATTCGACTGTGCTCTAAGATGTAGACCGGTTAAACTACTCTAAAAAACTTAAAACTGTTGGAAAATATCCAGCCCAAAAAATAGATTTAACTTCATAAGTGAAGATTCTGTAACTCATCAATTACTCTAACATAGAAAATAATAGTTTTTATATCTTATATTCTATGAAGTTGCCATCTTTCTAGTCATACTTATCTCCTCCTCCTCAATTTGCAAGAATCTGGAATTTTTAAGTGGACCCTATACACTTGTTAGGAGAATTGCACTGACAATGAGAGGGAGAGAGAGCCGTGAAACTAGTTTAACTACTACGGTGATGTATATCTCATTCATTTCTAGATTCTCGATTAAATCAGTTAAACTGTTAAATGATGACAGGCATGGAGCAATGGCATATACAAAAGTGTGGAGCATAAGGTGATTGCCAATGCCCAGGCACAGAGATATTCCATAGCCTATTTCCTCTGCCCTTCACACGAATCCACCATTGGGAGCTGCAGAGAGCCTTCTATGTACAAGAAGTTCACTTTTGGGGAGTTCAGAAAGCAGGTGCAGGAGGATGTCAGAAGAACAGGGCATAAAGTGGGGCTTCCAAGATTTCTCCTGTAGCTTGTTTACTCATGATTCTTTAATTATGTAGCTAATAATGTTATCCAAAAGTTATTAAATTCTTACTCATGTATATGTGTTACAGGAGCTATAGCCTATATATAGCATGGTTAACTTGTATGACTCTATAGAGATTTTTCTGCATGTAAATCCTTCAAAATTTTCTTGTTTAATATTGATATTAGTTACTACTTAAAACACATGGTTTTCTTACATATATAATTTAGAGTTAACTAGCTATTAAAATTTAAATAATTTAGATACAAAAATGATTTAAATATCTTTATTTCTAGTTTTTATATATTTCTATTAGGTAATGATATTTTAATGATTAAGATTTAGTCTTATATTTAATGATATACACATAAAAAACTCTTGTATAGGTTACAAAGATTCATTGGTTTTATCCTTTACCTATCCTGAGGTGCTGAGGATTTACTAATTATTATGCAGTGTTAATTGATCAAATTGGTTTATATATGTGGAGTCAAAAGGGGAGTTTATCCTTTTAGAGGCTGTTTTTTTCGTAGAAAGAATAAAATTTTAAATATAATGAAGATCGTTTTATATTTATTTTAGATAAAAGAAGAAGAAGAAGAAGAAGAAGAAGAAGAAGAGAAATGAGTTAAAAATCAATAGGATTATTTGATAAGATGATAATTTTATATAGTTGAGGGGTTAAAATATTATTTAGAAAAATGGAAGAATGAATACCATGTGAAAACGAGCGACAGTTTGTGGGTTATCCACATGTATATTAGTATCGGATCCGGGTCGGACAATTACTGAATGATCCAGATCCAATTACAACAGCAAGAAGAGTGGGACCTACCGCATCACGACCGCCAAGTTACCTTTCTAGCCCTTCTCTCTCCCTTGAGCTCGACCCCCTTCCTCCTAATTAGTAATCCGACTCCAGTCTCAGATCCCTCTCTCTCAGGTGGGAACTTTAGATCTCGATTTCAGGCAAGTTTCTACGATCTCATCTCCATTCTTTCTCGATCTTCATTTCCTCCCGCTCGTTTCATTTCCAATCGTCAGATCTGTTCGTTTTAGACGGCGCACTTGATCTGACATCGAATCGCTTACTAAGCCCTATAAATTTGAAAAATATGTATTAGATTCTTTGTGTTCTCGTAGATCCGTAAGCATTGTTACAAGATAGATATAAATTGTAGAAATTTTGGATTTGTTTGGCATTTTGATAGCGTTGATTTGAAAAATTTATCCGAGATCTAATTTCTCAACTGTTTGCCCTCTGTAGGTAGTTGGAGAAATTGCTGAAGCTCTCGGGAGCAAGATCTTCTGAAGTTGAATTGATAATTGTCGGTGTCAAATTCGTTCAAAATGGTACTATAAGGATCTGGTTCTTCTTTACTTTCGTAGTTCTGTCTTATTATGAGTTTGTTTTTGTTGTATCGAGGTCAACACGGTAGTGGAAAATTTCAATGTTTCGATTGTTTATGTAAATGTAGACTTATTCAGTTATTAATGTTAGAAATTCATGTAGCATTTCAGTTGCTGTCATGCTCATTTGTACTGGTTGCTGTTTATATTATTATCGTCTGAGTTCTTCTATATTCTGTTAAGTTTGCTGTGGCAGACTTCTGTGTATTGTCTAATAACTTAAGAAACATCACCTGGATGTATAGATTTCTCTTGTTCTAAATGAAGAATCATCTGAGGGAACCCATAAGCTTCATTCCTTTTGTTAGGTCTGTGCATCATGGATAAATTGCCCGGAGCTGTTCTATATGAGATTTCATTGAGTAATTTCCAGTATAACTTCTATTCAGCTTTTTGTAGTCAATGACTTAGATCTGTGCTTTTGTCAACAGGTGGTTCTTGCAGCTTCAATTATAACAAAATCTGGGAAAGGTAACTTTGCATTTCAATGTTATTTTGCACATTCTTTGTTTTATTTTTCAATTTGTGATGGTAAATGATTTGAATTCCATTTTCTTCTATAGATGCCAGCTAGAAAGCAATCTAATGCATTTCTCTGAAGCAGAAAAACAGTGAAGAAAAAGCACAGATAGAGAATAATCTTAATGTCAAGATCTTTCATGATTCTAAGAATATAGCCATTTGTGGTGAATACTAGAATATGGTTATGGTCATACCCCATGATCAGATTGTTTTACCTTAGTTTACAGTGTTATACTTAACTATGCATCTTCCAGAGTCATCTAGTGTACTCCTATCGTACAAGTTTTTTTTCTTAATCTCTTTTGCCTTCAGAATTTAATAGACAAATCATTGACACGTAACTTTTCATTTTGTGAGCTTTAATATAGTTTACTAATTTAGTTTTAATTTAGTGATTTACTTTTGTGAATCAGTATATTGTTAATCTCTTGTCAAGAAATCACTTCTATTTTGGATTTGGTTCCAGCATTGGGGAGAAACTTCTCCCAATTTCGTGGGCCCCACCTAGTATGGAAACATAAAGGGGGAATCATGATATGGACTTCGCCCTTGCGAGCAAAGCAGCTCATAATGTCAAAGAGAATAGAAAAATAAAAACTGAAAAATTATATATTAAGTGGGGCGCAAGGGATGTTAAAGATTTTTA
This sequence comes from Typha latifolia, assembly GCF_019914945.1. Taxonomy (NCBI): domain Eukaryota; kingdom Viridiplantae; phylum Streptophyta; class Magnoliopsida; order Poales; family Typhaceae; genus Typha; species Typha latifolia. The sequence continues at coordinate 5,000,334 of NC_133086.1, read as the reverse complement.
TGAATTGATGTGGGGCCAACCCAGGCTACATAGTGTAGGCACACATACACATTCCATGCACGAATGAGTCATTGGTCTAACTTCTCGCTAACTTATATCTGCTAGATTAGTTTACTTGAAAGTACTCTGATACTTATTTATGCTGGCATGCATTCATTAGAGATTTTTTGTCTGATTGTTGGCATTAACTTTTCTAGTGCTGACATGTTTTGGATTGCAGCACTGGTTTCAAGACAGTTTGTTGATATGTCTCGCATAAGGATAGAAGGACTACTTGCAGCATTTCCAAAATTGGTTGGAACTGGAAAACAACACACCTATGTTGAGACTGAAAATGTGCGCTACGTGTACCAACCTATAGAGGCTTTATATCTGCTACTTGTTACAAACAAGCAAAGTAACATTCTTGAAGATCTGGAGACACTGAGACTTTTATCAAAACTTGTATCCTTTTCTGCACTGATTCTTTTGTGTGCTTCACATAAATCTGCCTCTGTTCTTTAAGGCAGTTAATCATTGCATTCATTAGTATTAATGATGCTTTCGCAAAATTGTATGCTAAAGATTAATGTAGATAAACTGATGTACCTGTAATCCTTGAAAATAGTGGGGGTCAATAGGTCCTGCCACTTCTGAATTTGGAATGAGGTACACCTTGTCCCAGTACTAACAGAATAAAGCCTGGCCTGAGCACATATTAACCTGAGGTTTCATCATTGGTGTGGTCATTCAGTACCCTAGTCAATTTCAGGATAAACCTAAGATTGAGGCTGTTCCATTGTAGTCCAGTCAAATAAGCTAGGCCTCCAGTCAATGCACTATAGTCCCAACCTTGTTTTTGCAGGCTGTGATATGAAACTATTCAAGTTAGCCCAACCATTAATGTCTTAGTGAGGGATATCTGTTCTTTTGATAAGTTTGCATCCTAAGTTATTTCACGTGGTGAAAGTGCCAGAAATTTTCTTGATTTCTTCTGCTACGTGAATTCCATCATTGCCTTTTAATTTCTCATAAAGCGTGGGTGTCATTTTATTGGATTGTTTTGGTAATGGTTTCCTTAAATTGTACAAAGGTACCTGAATACTCACTTTCTTTAGATGAAGAAGGCATCTGCAGGATGGCTTTTGAGCTTCTTTTTGCTTTCGATGAAGCCATATCTCTGGGCAACAAAGAAAATGTGACTGTTGCACAGGTTAAACAGTATTGTGAGATGGAAAGCCATGAGGAAAGATTGCATAAGCTGGTCATGCAGAGCAAAATCAATGAAACTAAGGATGTAATGAAGCGAAAAGCAAGTGAGATCGACAAAAGCAAGGTATCCTGATATTTTATTTTCCTTTTTTACTCTTTACATGGGTAAAGCACTTTAACTGTGAGTCTGCAATAGATAATGACTATTGTTTGGTTACTTAGTCTTAAATATGGACTTGATAGAAAATTTTATTTGAACTGCACTTTTTGGAATTTTCCTATTAAATATTGTTAAGATGAAATAAATACAATTCACCATCATGCTATTGAGTTCACAAACCTTTGATATATCTTCCACCATAGAATTATAACATAGTTTCTTGGTGACAATAATTTCACTAATCAATGTTGCTGGATAAGATATACAAGCATAGCTAAATAATAGGAAATAATTTTATGCTGCAGATGTGACATAGACGAATACTTTCTACCAAAAGTGAGGGAGACAAATTTATATTATGATAATATAGACTGATAAATGTGAAATATAAACTTTCACGTGACTAACCTGCATTTTTGCATATACAAGGTAGATGTAAAGTGGCAAATGTACTTTTTAAAGTTGATTTCTTATATAGGCTTTCAATTTTGAAAGTTGTGTATATATACGCATGCATTTTGAAGCTAGTTAATTACTTAATTAGAGATCAAATACTTTGCCAGAAGGTTTTACTATCAATTGAGCTCAAACTGAAAAGTAAATATAAGAGGTGTAATTGTTTTTCTGGAAAATTGACCACTGGAGGAGTTAAGCATTTGTATCAAAGATAAAATCATGCTCATTCTTGTCTGTGTGCAAGTGATAAATAAAGTTGTGGTTTTTCTTGGACTAGTATAACTGTAGTTAGTCAACTGAAGGTTGCATTCTTGTTGGTGGTTTGGTTCAATTCATATGAAAATACTCGTATTTGTGGGGATAAGGCTGCACACGGACAAACATGAAGTTATCATTGCCAGTGGTTGATTAAATAGTATGATCCAGACTCCAAGGGGAGTATAACCAAATCTCTTGTGCTAGCAAATAGACCCAAGGCTAGTTTCCACATCATTTTAAGAGCATGATTTTGTCAATATACATATATATATATATAGAGAGAGAGAGAGGCATGGCTAACAGTTCCACATAGCCTTCTTTAATTATGATTCATCATCGAGGCATTTGTATTTCTACAGTTCTACTGATTTATTAAAATAATTTGAGTTCTTCCTGGTGCAATTTTGTGTTTACATCTGAACCAAGTGGTCATAGTAGTTTTAGACTTTTAGTATTTTAGAGAGTAATGATCTAGAGAAATTAATGTCAATTGGGAGAACCTCTTGCGTGTCACAATATTCTTTGTAATGTTCGATCAAACACGCTTTTGACGGAATCAGGTTGAATCTGAAAAATTGGTCTGCTTATCCTTTTCTGGCAAACCTTCACAAGCACCATTAAATTTTCACTATGTAAATGCTATAGATTTGAGCCAGTCATGTTTATCAATGATTAACTTGTATATCTCATTATGAGTTCTTGTGTTAAATTTTCATTGTTGGTTGGTATATGGAATTCTATAAATATTTGCAGATTGAGAAAAACAGAGGTGACAAAGGAGGTTTTTCGTCTATGTCTGGTCCTCGAAGAATCGAAAGTAGCTTTAGCGACATGAGTATTTCCAGCAGTGGAAATGGTTTCGGGAGTGGCTCTGGATTTGGATTGAGCACTGATTTGGATTCCTCCAGCAAGTCCAAAGGTTTGTAACCATTAGTTCATAAGGGCCTTATTACAAGTAAAATTCTGCTAGGTTCTTTTTTGAGAGGTTATATTTCCTCTTGGATATCCTATTCTTTGTCAATAATTTACTCTATTCATCAAGGATATGAAGATGCAAAAACTGTTTTCTCCAAAAAAGAAGTGCAACCTTGCAGTAACTTAAATCTTTCTCAGAAGTATTTATTGTTATGGAAATGACTCTGACAGATATTTTATGGCTAGCGAGTTCATAGCTTATTGATTCAACATCTTCTATGGCTGACTTATTGCACTTATTGCGTTTTTCTTGAATTATCTTAATTGTAATATAGTTTTCATGTTTAACTGATGGAAGCAGCTGTGAATCCCAACAATTTATGGTCAGCTATAATAAATTATTTTCCTCCATTCAGCTGTATTAACGTAAGAATCTTTCTTAAAATTTCATGTTCAATGAACTTTAACTAATGCTGTAAAGTAAAATTAGTGCTAATATATTATGAGCTTGATAAAGATGAAAAAGTCTACATTTCTTTGAAAAAAACGATGATGTGAAACCCCTGTTCATAACTATTATTAGCTTCATACCTCTTCTTTTAGTCATATATTGACATTAATACTTTTAGGTCCATAATATGACTTGCACTTTGTTATTAGTTGACAACCAACAATCTGACATGTTATGTTTGGAAGAATTATAACTGTATGTTGTAGGGAAAATGTGCTTGATATTATTGTTAACCTCCCTAATTGTTGAGATTTGCCTCTTTACATTCACTTACCAAATATGAATATGCAGGACGTCCAGCTGCATCTGCTACAGCTCCACCTAAAGGACTTGGCATGAAACTAGGAAAAACCCAGAAGACAAATAAGTTCTTGGAATCTCTTAAAGCTGAAGGAGAAGAAATTCTTGAGGATGTACAGCCAAGTGCAATTCTGTCAAAGTCATCGCTTCCACCTAGTGATCCTATTACATTGACAATTGAAGAGAGACTCAATGTTACAATTAAGAGAGATGGTGGAGTCAGTAATTTTGATCTTCAAGGAACTCTCTCTCTTCAGATTCTTAACCAGGAGGATGGGTTCATTCAGTTTCAGGTTCTCTTTCTCATTCTGCTTTCGACATTTCGATAGAAACATTCAAGAATAAAATGCATTTTTTCGGTTTTCTAATGCAAGAATGTTTGCCGCAAATGGATTAAAATAATAATTCCCTGTAAGTTAATTGTAGCTGGAAATCCTGCTCAAAATTTTGTGCATATGGATAAAATAGATTGCTTTTCTCTTACAGGCAGGTAATATTGTATCTGTATCATTACTATTTATTATTTAACATAAAATGCCAAGTAACAAATGATGGTTCACATGCCAGGCCAAGGGGATGACTGCCATATCCTTCAAAGTGAGAGTATTAGGACTCCGTTTTACATTTAGATTTCACATGTAGTTGGTGCTGAGTGACAGTGATATATTTGTTTGGTAACTGATGAATAATTCATGCTTATTGCATATCATGTGTTACCTGCTTTTGATTTTAGTTAGTGATTGATGATCTGGGCCAACTAATAAACTTAATAGAAATTCATCATAAGGAGCTTACTGAATATGCCAGCCTCTTAATTGAAGCCATGCCAGTTTTATGCAATGATATATAAATGCACAGATTGTATTTTTCAGCGATGATGAAAGGGTTGCTTGCAACTTTTGTGTTTGTTGTTGTACATTGTTGTAACTTATTTAAGTGATATTGCCACGGGAATCCTGCCTACTGGGCTTGGGCAAATGATCTGTTTAACCTGCTACATGAAAAATATAGATGTGGAATTTGGATTTTGTGGTGACAGTGCATTTCATTAACAGATTGAAAACCGAGATATACCGGGCCTTAGCTTCAAAACACATCCTAATATCAACAAAGAATTGTTCAACAGCCAGCATATCATCGGATTAAAAGATCCAAACAGGCCTTTCCCCACTGGTCAAAATGACGTTGGTCTCATGAAATGGAGAATACAGGGAATGGATGAAGCCTCTTTGCCATTGACTGGTGTGTAATCTGTTGGAAATGTCCAAAAGGTTATCATGAGCGAGATATTATCTAATGTTGCTCAATCTACTTTTCTGCTCTTTCAGTCAACTGCTGGCCTTCGGTTTCTGGAAATGAAACTTTTGTGAACATCGAGTATGAAGCTTCTGATATGTTTGACTTGCAAAATGTTGTGGTTTCAATACCTCTTCCTGCACTCCGGGAGGCACCAAGTGTAAGACAAGTAGATGGAGAGTGGAGGTAAGGGTTTGAAACTATTGTTCTGTTTTTGATCTGCTAAGGTTCTTCAATGATACGGATTCCATATATATATATATATATATATATATATATATATATGGCCGGAACAATTTAGAAGTTTCATTACCTCTCTCTGAACTGCAAATGTTAATGGAAACTGTTTAAAACTTTAATGCAACATCTTTGTTCCATTACCTCATGTACTGAACTTGCGAAGCATCTGTCCGAAATTTTGTAGGACCATTTCTGTTATATTGATTATGCCATACTTAGACTCTTAGGGTTGCATGCCTAGGTATTATCAAATGACTTCCCTTCAAGGGCAGGCTGCAGCGTATTTGGTGGATGATTTATCAGCTCCTTAACCTTTGCATGTTTTTTGACCTAAGTTTCCTGTCCTATTCCTCTAAAATCCGGATCCTCCTTTTCAGGTACGACTCAAGGAACTCCATGCTGGAGTGGTCTATTCTTCTTATTGACCAATCTAATCGCAGGCAAGTAGAACTTGATAATTATTCAGAGTAGCCTCTCATATTACTGGATTATATGAGCACTTCAAGTTGGTTAATTCTACTTATGTTTCTTCATCAGTGGATCAATGGAGTTCGTTGTCCCTCCAGCAGATTCATCTGCCTTTTTCCCTATAGCTATCAGGTTTACTGCTGCCAACACATACAGTGACGTTAAGGTTTGAAACACCACATTGACCATATAGATTTACATTTCCCGTACAAATTTTTAAATGAGGATTTATTTGTGAAGTAAAGCTTGTTGGTTGAAGAATTTTATATTCATATGAAAGAGCAAGTATATATTATTATTATTATTATTATTATTATTATTATTATTATTATTATTATTATTTTGACTTATAGTATGGTGAGGCTGTGTATTACTCTCTTTGATTTGATTCTAGTGGGAGGAGAAAAATCTGAGGATACTTTTGCTAACATGAATAGCATCTTCTCTAGCTTTATATTTGCATTGGGCTGACCAATTAAACAACCATACTACATTATGACCACGCTTTGTAAATATTTTTGACGATGAATCACTTTACAAAATTTATGCTGTTATCTTTCTTTTTCTCAAGCATTTCTTGTTGCACTCTGACCTTAGGCTCCTGTTAAATGCCCTCATCAAAGTTCATCTTAGTGCATTTTCCTCAATCTCTTCTAATGAATTGCGATCTGCATGGCTGAGTTGAATTTTCATGTAGACATTCTATGACATTCTCTAGAACATCTTCTGATTTTTAAAGCATATTGAGCTATTTAGATCCTTATATATCACTATCCTTTTTCTGAATACGTAGACACATACTTTTATGGTGGAATAGTTATTGATACCATGTTTGTTCTTTGGTCTAATATGGGCAATTTTCAACATTGTTGATATTCTATGCATCTTTTATGGTATTATGGCATGATATTTGACAACTTATTTCAGGTTGTTAGCCTAACGCCGCTCAGAGGTGATGGTGCTCCAAAATTTACACAGAGGACTCAGTTGATTGCTGATACTTACCAAGTCGTTTAGTGTTTGCTGTTGATATTCTACTTATGACATTATAATCATGTTTGTGCTCGGTTGATTTGAGCGGAGTAGAACCTTTTTCTTACTATTTCTTCATGTATCTTCGTGGACTTCCTATGGAAGAAAATTCTTTTTGGACAAGTTCATTTTATATTATATCATAAGAACCTCAATCCTTCAGTTGAAGGATCAATTGGATAGACATACTTTCTTTACCAGCATTAGACAGTAGCTTACTGTGTTGCTCATGCTTTGTAGGCAAAATCAGGTAACACTTATATCAGTAGAAAATGAATTTGAGGTAAATGTCTTGAAATTGGTTAACAATATAAACGAAAATTGAAGATAAAATTAATTATATGCGCCATGAATCATTCTTTGCTTGCGTGCGAGATTATGGTTATCAGAGTTTGTTTCCAGCCTCGCGTTTTTATATGGTGAGAGGCTTCTGAATGGCATTTGTGTCTGTAAGTAAAAAAAATTTGCTTGAATTATGGAATTCCATACTCGCAGAACATCTATTGAGATACCAACACAATTGTTCAGACACAAAAGTAATCAGAAGATCCACAACACATCAAGATACTTACATTCGTGCACCCTAATAACCAACACTTGGCTCCTGTCTCACCTTTATGATCATCTTCTTGCCTCTCTCGCAGTGGCTTTTGACGTGGCTAATAATATAAAACACGTCCAGTCAGGAAAGCTCGACCGATGTTCCAAAATAACGTCGCTGCAACGATCGGAAGTCTGTATACTTATGGACGACGTCGCCGACTTGAATATTGTTACTATTGTTTACAGATTCACGTAAGGCTATGTTTTAAAGGATAAAGAAACATTCTCATTCCACCAACCACACTTGCCTTAGCTCGAATTCTCTCATATATAATACATAATATTATTGTTTACAGATACTTCTGCTAGTTTCCTATGTTTCTATTCTAGCAGCACTTAGCTTATTCTTCTTTTTTAACGATGGTTTATCATGAAGAGCACATTGAATGGCTATAACTTAGCAGACAACGATTCCCACCAACTTACAGCGATATTTACTTTTTTATTTAAAAAAATAATAAATTATTTTGCCTTTTAATTTCTTCTTCTCCTTCTCCTGGTTGCAATCCATCCGCTGACGAATCCCCTCGTCCAGAGGAGGGAGGGGCCCACCGCCCGATAAACTGGACCACATCAATCACTTCCGTCGATCTTTGCGAATCGACAGTCGAGATTTCTCTTAGAGGTTCCTCCTTCCCCCGCGAAATCGAAGCTTATTTACGCATTCTACTCCCTTTCCAAAACCGCTCTTTTCCTCTCTCCTCTCTCCTCTTATTCCTCAAAACCTAACCGTAGATTACTACTGCTGAGATGGAGTCCCACGCGATTGACGACTACTGGATCGACGGAGGAGGGTCCGACGCGGAGCTGCGCTGCGCCCTCGAGAGCTTCACCGCTGCCAACGCCGGGTATGGAGATCGAAGCACTTAGTTTTGTTCAATGGGGTTTCTCGGAGATATATCTGATGCGTGTGGTGTTTTGGTGGTGATTTGGTGCGATTATTGTGAGATTGTGGCAGAATTGGGGTTGAGGAGGTGTATGGAGATGCTTGTGGCTCGAGGAAAAGGTATGATCTTTGTGGATTGTTTTTAATTGCGGTGATATGGATGATGTATCTTTTAATCTTTATGTTTTTAGAAAAACTTCGAAGATTTAATCACCCACTTGGTGAAACATTCAATAAGAGCTTCGAGTATTCGAAGATGCACTAGGTTATCTTGTGTGCTTTGCAGATTAAGAGGCAACCGAATGAGTGTTTTGGAAATGCCAACAATAAGAGTTGGGCATCGTGACGAGTATTGCGGTTGTCTAGGAGAATTTAGGAGGTGTCCTTTGACAATAAGTTGTTACTGTAGCTAACATTAAGCAGTGGAGCATCTATGCATGAGTAGTTGGCTCTTGTAAGTATCCACAATTGATTGTCTTCCCTTCTGCTTGGTAGCCTCAGCCCTATTGGTGTTCAAATATATTGTGTTATAAAGCTAGCAGCATGGAAAGTGTTGCTCACGCAATTTTTTCTTGATGAATTTTGCCCAAAATCGATGGAGTATATTGTCTGTTTAATGCTTCTGATAATGAAATAAAGCTAGCAGCATGGAAAGTGTTGCTCACGCAATTTTTTCTTGATGAATTTTGCCCAAAATCGATGGAGTATATTGTCTGTTTAATGCTTCTGATAATGAAATAAAGTGATGAAATTTAATATCATCCCTCACAGGGTGATAGTAAATATAATAGTATAGCAGAGGATTATACTAGTCTTTGTATTTTAAGGTATCAAGTGGAACCATCAAATGTATGGGAAGAAGGATGTGAATTTTAGTAATTATTTTTTTATCTGTGCAGCCTGTGCTAGTTGGTGGTCAAGAGACATAATTTTGACTTGCATATTTTGCAAATTTTATGGCCAAGTTACTTAATTTGATAGCTTTATCTTAGAAAAAGCAATTTTACAACACTGGATAAATTTCATACTACAATTGACTTCTTTTAATGCATGACATTGTGAGGTTCAGCATTTTTCAGGTATAGCATGTTATATTTACTTGGCATCAAAGTATTTGTTATAAGCAGAATATTATGTTCATTTCATCTGCTTTATTCCCCTGCCTGGTGTAGGAAAAACCTAACATTCTTTAAGTTTAAAATATTGCAGGGCAAGAGATGAATCTTGTATGGGACCCAAGTCTAAAGCTTGCCGTGAGAAAATGCGGCGTGATAGGCTAAATGATAGGTACTCACTCTTCTAAAAAGGAAGGAGGCAAGTACAATAAGATTGTGTCCTTTATACATCCCTCTCTCCTCCCTCTCTCTTTATACTCGCTCAAAGTACTTTGTACATACTATTAGTGTTATTTCATAAGTGACCTTTACAACTGATTCTTCCTTATTCACTTTTAGGTTTCTGGAGTTGAGTTCCATACTTGATCCTGGTAGACCGCCTAAATCTGATAAAGCAAGTATTTTGAGTGATGCATCTCGTATAGTGGTACAACTTAGAAGTGAATCTCAACAGCTTAAAGAATCAAATGAACAGCTGCAAGAAATGATTAAAGATCTGAAGGTCTCACCCTATGACGGTGCTTCTTCTTTCTAATTAGATGAGTTTCTGCAGATTTGAATTTGCTTTTGTCTTTTTGCTTATATCTGCTGCATTTATTGGTATTCACATTGCTGTTGAGATTGGATATGTGATAGGTCTGTTTTTAAGTGATGCCTTTCTAGGGAACTCCACATGCTTGCTTGATGAAATTGTTACAAACTTGGAGTGAAACAAAATGAAAAAAAAGAACGGAATAGCCTGGAGGAGGCCTGGAAAAGTTAGGGAATCGTACTGAGAAAGGCAAAATTAAATTATTTTCTTATCACCAGTTCTTTGGAATACTGATATAGTTCTGTTTGCTTGAAGGTTTCAAGCATTACTTTTCTAAGACAAACAATTAGCATGTCCTAGTCCCTTGTTAAATTAGTGCATCGTAATCTATGATACCCACATACATCTTCTATTATATTGTAGATGGAGAAGAATGAGCTGCGAGAAGAAAAGATCAGGCTGAAGGATGATAAAGAGAGACTAGAGCAACAAGTTAAAGCCATGAGTCTGCCTCCAGCAGGATACATGCCACATCCAATTGCTTTCCATCCTGCTGCTGCTGCTGCTGCTGCTCCATTGGCTCCTCATAGTCAAGCCCCAATAAACAAGGCCACTCCTTTTACTGCATTCCCTGGTATGGCAATGTGGCAATGGTTGCCACCTGCTGTTCTAGACACAAAGCAAGACCCAAAGCTCTGGCCTCCGAATGCATAGCCCTCAAATATTAAGTAGCTACATTTACTTGCTAACCCTTATGCTTTCTCTGTATCTGATCTTGAAGTAAGTTGAGTAGCTGGTGAGAAATTTTTGGTATTATCAGTTGTCGCCGGTGGAAGACAATCACCGGAAAGTTAAAGATATGTTGAACTGCAAGGATAATGCTTGTTCCAGTATTCAGTACTTCGAGCCTCTGTGTTTGAAGCTCTCCTAAATATTTTCTTCTCCTTTTCCTATAAACAAAATTTTCAGGAGCATTTAAGGTAAAGAGGAGCAAGTTGAGTTTTCCATAGTATCTTCCAAATGATCACCTTTGCGTACCCCTCATTGTACTATAATACCATGTATTTTTAACTCTTGTGCTTGTTCTGCCATTAATCCTTATGTTGTTTGGAGCAAAAGCTGTGATTTTTTTGGACTACATCAAGGAGGTCAGTGATTGATGATCCATTGATACATATAGATTCAGCTCTTGGCAATGCATGACTGCTATTGTATGTGGGATTTTGTTTTATTGATCCTGAAAGGTCTACTTACCATCAGAAGCATAAACACAGTTTCTGGAATTATGATGCATATTATTCGTTCGTACTGCTGTAGTAAACTCTATGTCACATTCTTACTAAAGAAGAAGAAGAAGAAGAAGAAGAAGAAGAAGAAGAAGAAGAAGAAAAAAGGCTTATTAATTATTATGCCCTTCCCATGGGTGGGGACGAAGCACAGGATCCATCGCATTCGGCAAGTCGACGTCGGATAACTCTCCACGCTGCTATCGGAGTTTATCCATCCTTATTCCAACTCCAATTCTTTGATGCGTATCTAAATATCCGGGTCTCGTATTATTTTCCGTGAAGCAATAGTTTGTTTATCCACTTATCCAAGCCAATCTAAACCACTCGGTCGGTCGGTCGGTCGATCGCTCGCTCGCTCGTTTCCTTTTCCGCGCCTCCTCTCCTCCACATTTCCAAGTGCAGCTCGTCGTCTCTTGACCTCTATTTCAAAAACGTCGCGCCGATTAATCGCCGAGTGAGAGATGAGGCCCTCGTAATTTTATCCCTGCGCCGACCCTAGCCTCGCCCTCTCTCGATTGGGAACTCTCCTTGTATGATCTCCGAGAGGTATTTGTTTTCCGAACCTTCCTTTCTCTTCGTTAGATTTTGATGTACTTGATTGCTTCTTTTCTTCTTTCTCTCTCTCTCTCTCTCTCTATCTCTTTCTTTCACTTCAAATTGAGATCATGCTTCGTTTCCTTTGACAACTAATCTGTTCTGCTACTTTCTTGGTCCTTTTAAATAGTTGCCATTTAATCATCTGTGCATAGTTGGAGCAGTCATGGCGGTTTAATTAACATAGTATGTTAAAAACTGTTGCTAGTTTGTTAATTCCCTTTGCCTGTTGCTACTTCTATTTATTTGAAATGTGAGGATTCTAGCAATCTGTTTTAGGTGATGAGCCAATACCTAATACTTTCCAAATATGTGTCAGTGAAGAGTTCTGTGAGTTCTTTTATGGTACCTTTAATTTAGAAATATGTTTTAAGGGAATGGGGAAAACCAAGGGGTTATACTGTTGCAATTTTTTTTTTATAAAAATATAAGTTTGCTTTTTTGTTGACAAAAGTCTGGGCAAGGGGATAGATGTGATTTTGTTTTTAGGAATAGCCACTGGATAGGCAAGGCAGCTAGCATCTGTATAGTTTTGTTTGACTGCCTTTATTCGATACACTGGTATGGAATCCTAATATAAAATGACTTGCGTATTAATATAGGATCATTTATCTGTTAGTTACAGTATCAAATGAAAGCTCATTTTTTGGCTCATGGCGCATAATTCATTCTAGTAAAATCATCCGATGTTATTTTACTTTTTTTTTTTTGTTGACATTCTCGACATCCTAAACAGAATGACAATGTTCTGTTTCAGGAATGACGATTGTGTTGTGTCCGCACCCTCGGAATCTACCATTGCCAATTTCTGAGAATTCTTCAAGAAGCAGGTCGAACAAGGTGCAATGCTTGGGATATTCAAATATCGAATTCCTTTCTGGAGGAACATTCTCCGCTAAAGGTCAACAGTTCATAAATAACCATGGAAGGAAGCCACATTCTAAGTTTGTTACTGTTAGAGCATCCAGTGATGATGCAGAAACAAGCAATTCTGAAGATGATCAGGACAAGGAAACTGAAAAGGAAGAGGTGCTCCATAAATTCCTTGTCATGCTATTGGGTCCTGAGATTACATTTATTCTCTGTAATGCGGGCAAGTGGATATAACCCATAATGTGAGTTCCTTATATATCTTTTTCAGGTGAATCGTGGGTTATCCCGTGAGGATTTGGAAAGAATCGTTGGGACAGACGATTCAACATTTAGTGGGGTGGATCTTGCAACTCTCATCAGGAAAAAATATGGAAGATCATATGATGTGCAACTTATAAAAAAGGTACTTCCATTTCAGTTGCATGCTATAACTTGGGTGATAGTCCTACCATATTATACATATTTTAGGTTGAGACTTGCATAAGAGTATGTTAAGAAATCCACAAAGAAATATGCTAGCAAATTAACTACATAATGAAAAGTTCATCAATAATATTTCGGCAACTATTTCCAACTCTTCACTTGCCCCTATTGTCAACTTTTGGTGATAATAGTTATAGATATGGCTTATCTTTTGAGGAAATAGTACTTATGACTTCATACTAAACTTTTGAGGTTTAAAGTTGCAGAGATTATTTGAATCCAGATATGATGGGAATTTCTCAACACATTTGAATGAATATATATTGTTGGGCACTCAGTTTCTGATGTGAAATTTCCCTTGTTATACAGGAATTCATGGGAAGAAACCTTTTGGCGATGAACGTCATGTGGAAGTACATGGAACAAGTAAGTTAATCTGTTAATATTTTTCAACACTTTGATTTATTTAAATCTTTGATGCCGTGTTAGCAGCAACATGAAATATTGTCTTTTAAAATGGACTGGTGGAGGCCCACGCAGAGAAGTTAGCTTAAGTTTTGGATTTAATCGGAAGGAATGAGAATTCCCAATTTGTTTACTTGAAAAAAAATTCGGAAGTAGGACATAAATTAGTAACATTAATGATCATTTAATTGTAGATCTTGTAATCTACCCTTTTAAAGGTTCATTACAGAACTTCTGTTAATCTGTGTTGTGAATCCTTCATATCTATTATTAATTTCTCTGTTAGAGATCTTTTCCTTTGACTGAGGAGGAGTATATATTGAGGCTCGATGATGTGGCAAACACATTGAAATGCTGGGGAGCTGTCTCACATATTCGAAATAGTCTGGAAAAATTGAAGGAACGGCCTCGAATAGGAAAGGTACTTATTTAAGCTGTATTATACTATTCTGAATTTTGCAAGCTGCATTATAATATTTTCAGTTCTGTATGAAATTTTTAGTTTCCTCAAAGCATCACTCACAGCATATATATGTATATACTTTAAGGAGCTTATGCTCTTTTCTTTACCTTCACAGGCAGTGAGTATTTTTATTGACATGGATGAGTCTGGAGGGCGCTCCAGGGAATGGATTTACAAGTGATGGATTATCATATTGGCATTTGTGCCTTTCCCTTTCTGCAAAGGGGTTATAATTGCAAATGTATCGCAAGTAAAAAAACTTCACACCTCTTCCCTCGCTGAAGACACCAAGTGCGTAAATGGAGCTGGTGAGTTTTCCACTTCAGAACCATGAAAGATGGATGAACCTTAAGGAAATCAATGTTATCAAATGTTAAAATGTCCGAGATCCTGTATCCTTTCATCGTCACCTCCTTTTAGTTCATCTGTAACAAGATATATTCGGAATTCCATTCCTATACAGCTAGTCATCAAATATTTTGATGTAAAGGTTATCTCTTGTCAAGATTCTATTTGTTTGAGAGGGAAAACAACCACATCTGAACATCAAGCACATTGTATACTACTATATAATTTTATCTGGCAACAAGTGGCAAAGAGAATCTTGCTAGTTCTTCATTTTGCCTCATGTCTGTTGCTTTTGGATCCCTTAAATTCTCGCATAAATTATGCAGGAATGATAGTTGCTTTACCTTTTCAGATGCAGTTGAAAATGGAACAGTTGATTTCCAATCAGTATACAATGCAGAATTATGAAACAAGCGCACAGAACTTCCACTAGGTTGTGACCTAATAAATTAATACAAGTACTCGAGTTGAAATGGCGTTGGCCCCTCAGCTTATTGTAAAGTACCATGGGATGTGCTAGTGGACACTAAGCTTTAAAATTGGATCATCACAACCAACATAACTTTGTCTGACAGATCTAAATGTACACAAACAAAATCCAGAAGTAGAGACAAGTAACACATGATTTTAGCTCCCAGGTGTGATCTCATCACTCCAATTAGTACAATAATTTCTCCTCCAATCTTGCACTTCCAATTGTGTTCTATGAAGTACATCTTGAGTACTGGCATTATCAAATTATCAAGTGCACGTATGGACTTGTAACACTACAAGATGAGTTCAATAACCGACATAAAAGTAGCACATGATGTGGAGAGTAGCACCTCTCTCTCTCTCTCTCTCTCTCTCTCTCATATACACCAACAGCCAAATACATGAGCAATTATACATTGCTTAACAATTTGAGTAAGAAAGAAAAGGAAATTTATCATTAAAAGCACCCTATGTTTTGTCTTCATTATTAACTTTTTTAAGGAAATTTTGTCTTTACTATTGTAAATGCCTTAACATATGGGTACTCTATTATTCAAGCACTTTAATTTGCTTTTAACACTGTCGTATAAGATACCTTAATATCTTTAAGTAAGTTTTTTTTTTTAAAAGCTAATGTTAATAAAGAGGGAACCCGTTTTTAAAGTCAAACAAAGAGTATCTTAGATATTTTTTATTTTTTATTTTTGTAATATAATATTCTTTTACAATTAAGCTTAAATCTCGAAATTTGAAAGAAATAATTTCTTGGGTTCGGATCCAGCCCGCCAACTCGGACTGCTTCTAGAACGTGTCAATAGTTGGCATACAAATTATGAAGTATATATATGCCAAGGAATGTACTGGTGCCACGTGGTGGTGGACTTTGATATTGACAGTTGTACTCCGAAGATTTCTATCTAGGTAGAGACGACGCGTGGATATCGGGCAGGCAGCCAAGAGGTACCAAGTACTCCGATGTAGTAAATTCCTTCATTCGATCTGTGCAGACAATCCACCAGTCTTCGGAGAAACCGTCACTGCTATTAAAATTTAGAACCCCACTCCTGCTGCTGTGGTGCCGTCCACTCGTCCCTCGAGCTCGAGCCGGTGAGAGAGAACGGTCTCCATTTTCCCCCGGTGAGATATCCATTAAACTCACCTCAGAGTTTTCCAATCGCTTTAATGGCGTTTATAAATGCCTAGATGGAATCTTTTTCCCTTCCCCAAAACCCTAGATCGGAAGGAAGTGTTCTTTTGTCACATACGTAGATCGCTATTTTATTTGGATTATCTTCAGTCGCATCACGTGGTTCTAATGTTTGATACGCTTCTGGGGAATCTGGAGGTTTTAGATCTGAGATTTTATCAGTTTTATATAATGCTATTGGGAATATAGCTTCCCGCAGTGATCCGCCTTTCTCCTCGGAGGTTTCGAGGGAAGGCAAAAGTTTTGAAGCAGCATTTGGAGAGGTAATCGGAGATAGGGTTTCTTTGTTGTGATTAGTGTGGTTGTGGTGTTGCAGGGAAATGTGTGGGGCTTAACTTAGTACGCGTGTGGATTTCTTTCCATTTTGACGATTGATTTGTATGCGCTCATTTATCGTTGTAATAGCTGGTTCTGAGCGTTTTCTGTTGAGGTTTACCGGAGTTCTTTGTTGTGATTAATGCGGTTGTAGTGTTGCAGGGAGATGTCTGGGGCTTAGTTTAGTAGGCGTATGGATTTCTTTCCATTTTGACGATTGATTTGTATGCGCTCATTTATTGTTGTAATAGCTGGATCTGAGCGTTTTCTGTTGAGGTTCACCTGACATAGGGTCTCTTTGTTGTGATTAATGCGGTTGTAATGTTCCAGGGAGATGTCTGGGGCTTAGTTTAGTAGGCGTATGGATTTCTTTACATTTTGACGATTGATTTGTATGCGCTCATTTATCGTTGTAATAGCTGGATCTGAGCGTTTTCTGTTGAGGTTTACACGTCTGCCAAGTGCCAGAAGTTATTATTGTAACCGATCTAGCTTTTGAAGTTCTTCTCTAGGAATTTAAATGAAGTTTTCCTTTGACCAAGTCAATGATCTGCTTGTAACCAAGGTCTGGTTATTGCTACCCTGATCCACTCTATTTGTGTGATTCCTGAGTCTCCTAGTGCAATAGGGATGGTAGTTCCACATAAAGGTCTTCTTTGGTTTAAAATTGACATGATGCTTGAGACCCTTCTTTCACCCTTCTAGCAAAAGCTGGTATAGTCACTCTGTCCTCAAGCAAGGTAGTTCATTCTATTAGAAGTAGTATTTTGATGCTCAACATATTTGGCATGTTTAAAGGCCTTCATTGAGGCTCGAAAATATTCTTGATCCAAGTTTGATCATGAGCTGACTTGATCAAGTAGGCTCGATAAGACTCAAAATAATACTAATTATTATTATTATTTATACAATATGAATAATATTCTTCTATTATATTCGAAAATTTGCTTAAGTGGATTGTCATGTACTTTGAACTTGTAGAGTTTAGTTCTGAATTCTGATACTATTATGTCTTTTTCAAATATATGAACATTTCTACTAGTTTATATGTTTATAGTTAAATTAGGCTTTATTTTAAGTTTAATTTAAGCCTAAATCAAGCTTGATCAGACTCAAAATTTGGGTTGAATTGATTAAGGCTTGAAATTGCTTATTAATCGGTTCGTTTTGGCTCAAGCTCAAAATGGTCTAATTAAAATGATTTCAATTTAACCTTATCACAAATCTAGGCTTGAAATTAATTTTAATTCAAGTTTGATCAGAGCTCGGCTCGATCAATCTAAGCTTAAAATTACCTATGTATTTTCTATACATAAGTAATACATCTGCTTACAAAAGATACTGGTGGAATTAAACTTTGGGTTAGCATCTTTTAGTATCTTATCCTTGCAAAATTCACCTTCTTCACTCAAACACCCGAACATTTTATATAACTTCATGTGAAATTTCTCAGACATGGTTATGTTACAACAAAGTGCCTAAAGAACAACCATGTCTATCAATGCTAGTGCTTGGTTTGTTTTCTGATCATATCTACTTTACAAATATTAAGCATGTTTGATCATTGGTCTCAACTTTCATGATTTAGGAAATTTTTACTCCTTTATATAATATTTTCTTGTCTAGTTACACTGTGTTTATTTTATAATCCCAAATGTTAGGGTACCGTTTATTTGATTATTTAACATTAATGTGATTACTTACTTTGTCTCTATTATTTAGTCAATAAGCATGTCAGATCTACAAGCACCTCTGCGTCCAAAACGGAAGAAGGTTTTGGTGGAGTACTTTGTCCAGTTCCGATGGATAATTGTCATCTTTGTTGTCCTTCCCATCTCTTGCCTGATCTACTTCAGTTTATTTTTGGGAGATGTAAGATCCGCTATGAAGTCAGAAAAGCGCCGTCAGAAGGAACATGACGAGAATGTGAAGAAAGTAGTGAATCGTCTTAAGCAGAGAAATCCAAAGAAAGATGGTCTTGTGTGCACAGCAAGGAAGCCATACATTGCTGTTGGCATGCGTAATGTGGACTATAAGCGTGCGAGGCATTTTGAGATTGATCTCTCTGCATTTAGAAACATCCTTGAGATTGACAAAGAGAGGATGATTGCAAAAGTGGAGCCTCTTGTTAACATGGGTCAGATAACTCGTGCTACAGTTCCTATGAATCTCGCCCTTGCTGTGGTTGCGGAGCTTGATGATCTTACAGTTGGAGGATTAATCAATGGTTATGGAATTGAAGGAAGCTCTCATATATATGGTCTTTTCTCTGATACAGTGGTTGCCATGGAAGTTGTGCTCTCAGATGGGCGAGTTGTTAGGGCTACCAAGGACAATGAGTACTCAGACCTTTTCTATGGTATTCCATGGTCTCAAGGAACTCTAGGATTCCTTGTTTCAGCAGAGATAAAACTTATACCTATCAAGGAATATATGAGACTAACATACACTCCTGTGAAAGGAAATCTGCAGCAAATAGCACAGGCATATGCTGATTCTTTTGCTCCACGAGATGGGGACCCATCTAAGATTCCAGATTTTGTTGAGGGAATGATATACAATCCATCAGAGGCTGTGATGATGACTGGGATGTATGCATCCAAGGAAGAGGCAAAGAGGAAGGGTAATGTCATTAATAGTGTGGGATGGTGGTTTAAGCGTTGGTTCTACCAACATGCTCAGACAGCACTTAAGAGAGGGGAATTCGTGGAATACATACCCACCAGAGAATATTACCACAGGCACACCAGGTGTCTCTATTGGGAAGGGAAATTGATCCTTCCGTTTGCTGACCAATGGTGGTTCAGGTGGGCATTTGGGTGGTTGATGCCACCAAAGGTTTCTCTGCTTAAGGCCACCCAGGGTGAAGCTATCAGAAACTATTACCATGACATGCATGTCATCCAAGATATGTTGGTTCCTCTGTACAAAGTTGGGGATGCTCTTGAGTTTGTGCACCAAGAAATGGAGGTATATTTCTCTTCTTTGATTCACAGATATAATGTTTGCTCTATGCAGGCTTGCTACTATTAGTTTGCCTTCAGGCATTGTTCATCTTTATAATTTTCCATTATCAACTTGTTCTTGGCTGACTAAACCAGAATGCTTTTCTTAAATTCATCATTTGATGGTCATTTCTAGATAGATATTCGTTACTGATGCCATTTGAATTCATTATGGCCCCCGGCTGGTTACGAGTCAATTTCTGTTATTTCTGATATTTAATGTTATGTTTTTCTTGAGTTGAGACAAATCATAGTACTTTCTAATGATGCTGTGTAGTTTGTAACTTGACAAGTTTGTTCCATGGTACAAAGTAAAATTACCTAGGGAACACGAGGGGCCCTTCTTTCCAATAAAGTGATTATTCTTGTGCATTTCAGGTTTATCCTATATGGCTCTGCCCCCATCGTCTTTTTAGGCTTCCTATAAAAACTATGGTGTATCCCGAACCTGGTTTTGACCTTCACCACAGACAGGGAGACACAAGCTATGCTCAAATGTTCACAGATGTTGGTGTATACTATGCTCCTGGACCTGTCCTAAGGGGCGAGGAATATAATGGTGCAGAAGCTGTCCGCCGCATGGAAGAGTGGCTGATCCAAAACCATGGTTTCCAGCCCCAGTATGCAGTCTCCGAGCTCACCGAGAAGGACTTCTGGAGGATGTTCGATGCATCCCACTACGAGCATTGCCGCCGCAAATACAGTGCAATTGGAACCTTCATGAGTGTCTACTACAAGTCCAAGAAAGGGCGGAAGACTGAGAAAGAGGTCCAGGAAGCTGAAGCAGCTATCCTTGAACCAGCCTATGCTGAACAAGCTTAATCTGACTGACGGTGTAACTTGAGACCATAAACATCTTCTTCCTTTCTAGTGGGTTCTGTGAACTCTCCCATTTGCTTTAGTTTCAGCTTGATGGTGTAATTTGTGGCATCTTTCTGCCTGTTGGTTTAAAGCCCCTTTCGTACTCTAGTAACTAAACCCGACTGGAAGTTTTCAATTCGTATGACTCGCCAAAGTGTGGCTGCATGAAGTTATCATAAGGTTTTATTTCTTCTAGAGCTTCCTGCTTGAGGAATGAGACATACGATGCAAAGCTCGAACTTTGTAGTTTCCAACAGCAGTATGAATCATTCTGTTAAATTTGCTCGATTTGTGCCATTGTTCTTTCTCAATGACCCCAAAAATATGATACATATATGATCTTTAACTTTCGTTCAATTGTACGTTATTCAAAACCCAGAAAGTGGAAAGTGCCAAAATACCAAAGTGGATCACGAGCTCTCACTTGGTAGGAAAGACTACGTCAATGAAACAAAAGCACCGGTAAGTATACACACAACATTCAGCCTTTGTCATTTCTCAGTCGGAGCTAACAACTGTAACATTAGCTTTTTCCTCCCCTTGGGATGTAAACAAAACTCAACTGTGAGCCACCCAGGGAGCTCATAGGTGTTCTTTTCTGTTCTTGCTGCAAGTCTCCATGGGGACCCTGTGAGATCGTCTGTCTTTAACTTACTTCAAGTTGTGTAATTGGCTCGCCGCAGACTTTCTTGGCAGTAGCTGCATGCCGGTCCATTGTCCTTCCAGGAACCAATGATCTCGTCCACGAACTGAACAGGTGTTTCTGCTGAAGAAAAACCAAGGTAATTTTCTCTACATTTTAGTCTCCTTTTCTTTCTATTCACTTATGTTTTCACTATGTGTATATTGAGTTCATGTTTCAGAGCATTGTAGGATGCAAAAAGAAAATATTCCTATCTTACAGTATCACTCACCACTTGATTTTGAATGGTGAATAAGGAGGAGCATCACATTCAAAGAGTAGAAAATATCATTTAAGTTGCAAGACTAACAAGTAGTAAAGAGATGTAAAGTATCCAATCCAGATGTTATAGAGATGCAAGAAGTCTAGCCGAATCTTTTGGTAGACATGCCAATCTTGCAAAAATTCCTACAAGGGGAGCATTTCCGACTAGGATTGGCTGTGTGTGTTGATAGTTCTTCTGGTCGTCAGAGAACTCATCATTTGCATCCGGACCCCCGACAAGAGCTCCAAGAATGATGTTAGGATCGGGATTCTTATTGTCGTACCAGTTGTCGAATCCATGGATGCATCCATCGAGAGCTCTCAATACGTATATTGATGAAATGGAAGCACCCTTGTGATGCACATGAGTTGGAAACTTCCGTCTATAATAACCAACCAAGTAGCGCATGGACTTTGGATTCTTTCCTAGAATGTACTAAGTTTTTTCACAATTGCAAGCAAGAGTAAGCCATGTACGTATTTGATGAAGACATGAAATGATGGAAACGAACTCAATTCCCTGTTTACCTGGGATTCTGTAAACTTTAGGATGTCTGAAGCTTGAATTTGGTCGTTTGGACAATTGAGTTTGCTGTTCATATGGACAACTGAGCTTTCTTTTCTGAAAAAGTACTGCATGTTGTTCCAGTTGTCGAAGTACAGAAGAAGGCCCCCCTGATCAGACAACAACAGAATCCAAGTAAGAAGTATACAGATCATCGATCGAAAGATTTTAATTTGATGCTATATGGTTACTGAATTTGATTTCTTACGTTGCATCTATTAGGTTGACATAGATTTAATAACCTGGAGTCATCTTGACAATGTGGCCATTGCTCTTCAGAAGACAATGCCTGATACTGCTTTAGAGTGGCACTGTAAGCATCACTGCCTCCTTGCATCAGTATCTACAAAAGAAAAGTTCCTACTTTATAGCTTCAATGCGGTAAAAGAATGCTGAAAAAGTATACGGATAAGCATTGGGTACTACAAATCTGCAGCTTTTAAAATTCTTCCTTATCAGATTTTTTTTCTTCTTTTTATCAAAATTAAGAGTTCATTACATTCAAGCAATTAATCTCAACATCACTGAGACCTTCATTGCATGGCTGGTAAGAAATCTCATCCAAAATCCTTACATAAAAACCAGTCAATGAACGATAAAACTTGCGAGCACACTGCAGGGAGTCATCCTACCTAAGTTCTGGAAGCTGCAGCCAGTGCTTCAAATCTAGTATTTTAAAAGATTAGCCATTTCATCTAGCATATGATCAGCCTATAACCTCATGATCTATCAAAAAAAAAGATGGTAACTAATTATTTTGTAAAAAAGAAAAGCTTTTGAGTTTACATAAATGCCACTCAAACTTTATAATCATATCAGTATTTCTAAGTTGCAGCTCATGGCCTTGACTTACGGATTGTCTCAAAAGCTAAGCTAAAGAGAGCACTGCTGGCATTTAGGATCATTACAATGGCAAAGGCGAGATCATCATAACAAGAAAGAAAGACTACTCTATCTTGCCATTGAAGTCTTATCTTTTTTCCATCACCTTACAGATGTTCTATATACCTACCTTCCGATCCAAGGCATTTTAATTGGAGCTCCCCCTACTTTATTTTGTTACCCCCTCCCATTTTCTTGTCTTCTATGGAAGAAAGAGAAGCCACCAAACTCCACGAAAGATAATAGTAGTAGTTTTCCTCATGTGACCAGTGGAATTTTAAATCAGGAAGACTTGTAGGGAGGCAAGGAATAAAGAGTATTATAAAGTGATTAGTTAAATCATCTTGTTCAATTAGAGGTAGGGGAGAAACAAATGTTGATGGTTGCTCACATTAGGACAAGAATCAAGTATAAGAAACTTTGATTCGGTTATAATTGACATTATAGAAGGTTTCATTATTGCAGTAGGATAACTACTAGGAAAAGTTAATTATAAAAGAAGAAAACAATGAGAAGCTTCTGACTTCATGAACAGGAATTGTTCATAATTATCAAGATGTCCTATTTAATTATCTTCATCTTGATGTTTTGTCCTTCTATGTTGTAGTAACTTGATGCTAATTATGCCATAGGATAATTATTTTTTGTTTCTCCAGATAGTGATATCTCACCTTTCTTTTGCTCACTTGATCCAAATTCTATCCAGAAGCTGAGGTCATTGGTCTATTATAGGTCTTAGTGTTTCTTTTTCATAAGACTGAAAAGCAAATCGCATTGTTGAAAGAAGCTCCTTAGTTATACTTTTATAGCATAAGACTGGAAGAAAGAAGAAGATAAAAGAACAAAAAATGGCAGCTTACTTTGGAAATTTGGTCTCACAACCTGCCAGTCTCCTGAATCTAACCCTTCCAGCGAGTCTGGTGATCTCATTTTTATCTTTTTTATTAAATATTTTCGAGTTTAAATCCCAAGATCATTGAATTTTTATTTTTCACAAAACAAACCAAAAAAAAAAAGTTTATCAATCAATCTTTTTAGGTTATTTGGCCTTGAAATTGACAGAGAATATTTGAAATGAAGACTATTTGAACACCAATAGAGAGTCTCTTTAGTGGAACCAAGAAGGATAAATATTGTTCAATAGAAAAAATGTCTACTTTTTTTTTTTTTAATGTCTAGGGACTAGGGGCAAGGCAAGAAGCAAAGATTCTTCTGTTCCATTGAACAGATAGATGAAAGAGAAAAGAAAAACACAACAAAATCCACATAGCCGCATCCCAAGAAACCCACATCCAACATAGCTTCTATTATGCACAAACCCTCTCTCTCTCTCTCTCTCTCTCTCTCTCTCTCTCTCTCTCTCTCTCTCTCTCTCTCTCTCTCTCTCTCTCTCTCTCTAATTTTGGTTTCAGAAAGTGAGAAGATTGTCTGCAGGTGCAGCTCAGTAATTTCCTGTACCTCAACTAACTTTCAGAATGTATTAGCAGTGAAGAGCTGTTTTAACTTTGAATCATTTGCTGCCACTGAAGTGGAACCACTGTAAAGGATTGCCGTTATAAAACTCACATGTTAGGTTTAAATTTATTTTTTATGGTAAAAATTATATACAACATCTTTTTCATTCGAGCATTGTATTGACTATTGAGTGGAGGATTAACTCTATTTTATCTCAAGTATTAATTAAATGAAAAAAAAAAGAATTTCAAATGTATAAACTTTCCTACATCCAGAGCTGCAGGCAATCTTTGACCTTTTCAAAACAAAAAGTAACGCCTTCCCCTTCCTCCCATAATAAGTACCCGAACCGCTTCTCCCTTTTAAATCCCATCTCTCTCTCTAACCCTTTTCCAATCACCGGCAATGGCGTCTTCGCTCTAATCTCGATGCCGTCTTCTTTCTTCTCCACGACTCGAATCTCGATTTAGTTTATCGGCCACCACGAGGTTTCCTCTAGAGAATGGCTACTCTGCGCCGTGGTAGTCCTCCAGATACTACGGCAATCTCGGCCGCCAAGCTAGGCCTCCTCGCCGTAGCCGTCGTTTCCGTTGTTTCTCTTGCAATCCTCGCCGCCCCACATCTCGGCGATCTAATCGCCGCCGTGATCCCGCCCTTCTCGTCGTTGATCTCCCCGGCCTACCTCTTCATCACCGTCCACCTGATCATCCTCGCCATCTGGAAGCTCTCCGATCACAAGCAACGCGCGCCTCCTCCACCTCCTCCTCCTCCTCCTCGCTCCTCGAAACACTCTCCGCCGGAGTTTCTCCCCAGCCGGATCCCTGAGGGATCCGGCGATCCGTCCCCGTCCGACACGTCGTGCGTCACCACGGAGTCTGACGAGAGGTCGACGGCCTCGTCGAGGGCCGACGTCAGGAAGAGCGTCAAGCCGCCACCGGAGAGCGTCGAGATGGTGGAGGAGGTGGAGGAGGAGGGCCAATCGATGGATGCCACGTGGAATGCGATAGCCGAAGAGGCCGCGGTGGAGGAATCGGCGGGGGAGGACGAGTTGACTCGGCGATTCGAGGATTTTATCCGGAAGAATCACGACCAGATCCGGCTGCAGAGAGAAGAATCGGAGGGGAGGCGGTTGGAGATGACTAATCGCGCGTTAATTGCTAATCGTAATCGTCTTATCCGTTAGTTAATCACCTATTTAAGAAGGCTTAGGGGATATTAAGGGGCAAATTTGTCCACCCGATTTTCAGGTACTTATTTGGTTCCGGGAGCAGTATTTGATATGTGATACATTATATGGAATGACATATATTCCCATTATATGGCAATTTATTTTCCTTCTGTTTAAGAATTCAAAATTCAAAATTTCTCCGTCCACTTTTTAGATAGGCTGTACACCACTGCTTGATATTTCCTCCCTTAGAGCTTGCAGGGTCTCTTTTTTGCCAAATGCTGGATGTGGGTGGCTTGCAGGGTCTCTTTTCTGCCAAATGCTGGATATGGGTGGCTGCTGCTGTTTCTGCCTTACAATTGACTGCATCATGATAGAAAGGACCTTTTACTAGTGTACTGGCTGTTATATTACCTTTATTTCCCATTGCCCATAGTTTGCTTTTATTGATCAGGTAGTCTTAGTTATCTTGGTATACTGTTAATCGAATGTGTTACTGGGTGGATGTTGTGTTTGTGTTTACCTGTAAGAAAAGAAGGCCACATTGCTATTTGGTTAGAAATTTTAGTAGCCCATCTTCCTTTTGGTCCATTTTATCAAAGTTATAACTCTAATCATTGTTGTTATATCTCATGGCTGATGGCTTCATATAGAGTTGTTTATCTAAATTATATAGCATTACAAATGGTTTTATCATGGATGGAATCATACCACTTTTTTTTTTTGTGTACAATTTTATATCATGAATGGTTGTATTCAATGCTAGACAGCAGTGACTAGTGACAACTTACAATTTTTATTTAGGGGTGGTTGCTAACATTGTCAGAAGAGTTGCTAATATGTTTAAATTTGGTTAAACAATGATGGAGATGTCTGTTTAGTTTATCTTAAAATATCAATGGTTGCTCTGTTGCTACTATTTGTTTGTAGTTGTTAATGTTATATAATATCTGGATATTTTTAACTTGCTGAAGTGAGTGGCCGTCATTGGAAGTCAAAAAAGGCCCTGGCAAAACAGTCTCATTTCTTTAGCAATATCTGACCCTAGGAAGGCGGTAAGACTTCTATTCTTAGACACCGACTGCTCGACGGCTGTAATCAGTTGGTGGCGTGTTAATTTTTCTGAACAAGACAAACATACTGGTTCTCTAGTTTATTCCATATAAGTTTATCCCCACTCTGAAGGCTATCACTATCTTTACTACTACTAATGCTTGTTTAATCTACTGTCAATATGTTACAATTTGGATTTAATGAGTAATATAAAAGTTTGTTCCTTAATATTAGCCTTCTTTTTCAGTGTTTTATATGACTCCCAAAATTATATCTTCTCTATATATTGTTAATCTGCTATGTATGTGAGAAATATCACATTGCAGTGCTATTATATCTAATTATTTGGTCTACTGTGATAATTTCCCTTTGTTCTTCTCCTTGTTGTGAACACTAAAGATGATTTCTCATCAATGAGGGGAACTATTTGAGATTAGAAAGCAAATGTAAATCATTATAACTATTTGAGCATTGTCTCTTTGGCTACTATGAGTTTAACTTATCTTTCCAGTGGTTCTAACTCGAGCTTTGTATTTTTTTAAAATTTTTAAAATATAACGATGCAACCTTAAAAAAAT
The DNA here is from genome assembly GCF_019914945.1 of Typha latifolia. Classification (NCBI taxonomy): domain Eukaryota; kingdom Viridiplantae; phylum Streptophyta; class Magnoliopsida; order Poales; family Typhaceae; genus Typha; species Typha latifolia. Next base: position 4,973,407 of record NC_133086.1, on the reverse strand, counting down.
CTTAATTACTTCAGCATCAACTGGAGTAAATCGATATATCACCGTTTGTAAAATTTTAAATTTTGTTCTTTACGATCTCCCATGTGGAAGTAGTCGTAGTACTTCAAAGATGAATACAAAATGCCAGTTGAAAGAAAGTTGCACCAACCGGTTGAAAGTGATAACATGAGCCAAGAGACGAGCAGATGATTAGTAAAATTGGCAACATGATTGTGAGCACTAAGCGACCTAACAGTAACAGTCTAAGATTCGCACCTCACTGTCCTCCATTATCTTCTCCCCTAATCTACCCTACTTGGTAGTATATAAATTAAACTCTAAAAACTTCTATTATTTGATTACTTGTGGATTAGATGGCTAAACTATAGCAAAAGAAATGAATCAATATCACAGCTTCATATTTTTGATACATTGTCTTATTGTAATGTAACTAGTTGATTCCAATCTCTGTCATATATCTTACAGATTCTCAGCTTCCTTTAATTTAAAAAAAGAAGAAGAAGAAGTGGGAATAATTACACTTTCTCCACTTAATTATAGATTATTTTTTATTTTATTTTTCACTTTCATTGCCTTATGTTTTTTCCTCTATATTTTGACTCCTCAATTATTCAAAAATATTGATTCCTAACAAGGTTAAGAAAAATCTATGAAATGGCTGCTATGGCCCTAAAATGTATACTCCTATGGGAAATATGCTCACTTGGAGACCATTGTTATATAAGAATAGATTAAGGAGTTATTAGCAATCGGATTAGCGGTAGGGTGGTGGGATTTATATCTAAGGTTGGGGTTTTGAGAGGAAGAGAAGGAGAACCAGATAGATTGGTAATGATGATTATAATGGTGAGATTTATATTTTGGATCATATGATAGATTCCAACAGTAAACAGTCCAAAGAACCAATTTAAGGATTTTGAATAGTTAAGGGGGGGTGAAGTGGTAAAGAAAAAAAAAGAGAGAAAATTGAGAGGTGAAAGTGTAATTAACCATAAAAAATCTCCCGCCTATTTATTTGGTCCACTGCCGCACTTAACGGCAGATGAGCCGATCCAATTTCCAATACCTTGTTAGCAAATGCGTATCCATAAGAGAACTCCAAAAACTCCACGCACAAGCCATCACCCGAGGCTTTCACCCCCAATTCCAGTCTCTCTCTTGCCAACTTCTCAATGCATACGCCAGATTCGGCGATGCCACCAATGCCCACCGGATGTTTGCTGAAATTCCCCATCCGGATATCATCTCCCTCACCAGCCTCATGTCTCTGTACCTTCAAACGAATCACCCCCGTAAAGTCATTTCTTTGTTCGCAGAAGTCGTCTCCTCAGGCTATCGCCCTGACGGCTTTGCTGTGGTCGGTGCCCTCGTGGCCTCTGGAATGATCGGAGAGGTGGGTGTCGGTAAGTTGGTCCATGCGTTGGTCTACCGACATGGATTGGGCTACGAGACGGTTGTCGGCAATGCGTTGATTGATATGTATTGCAGATACGGGAAAATAGTAATGGCCAAGATGGTGTTTGAGGAAATGGGTGCGAGAGATGCAGTCTCTTGGAGCAGCATGCTAAATGGATATGTTAAGTGTGTTGGACTCGAAGATGCATGTAAGTTTTTCGATGGAATGCCGCAAAGAGAGACAGTTTCTTGGACGGTGATGATTACAGGTCATGTCCAAAGGAAACAGCCTGTTCGTGCTCTGGAGCTGTTTCATAGGATGAAATCAGAAGGCCACAATCCTACCCAGATTACGGTTGTAGGGGTTCTCTCTGCTTGTGCCGATATTGGCGCCCTAGACCTTGGCCGGGCAATTCATGGCTATGTCGACAAAGTGAATCTTTGCTCTAACCTTACTGTTTACAATGCTTTGATAGATATGTATGCAAAAAGTGGGAGTCTGGAAATGGCATTTATTATCTTCAAAGTTAACCCAGGGAAGGATGTGTTTACTTGGACTAGTATGATCTCGGGATTTGCCGTTCATGGCAATGGGACACGGGCTATGGAAGTATTCTCTGAGATGCTAAGTTCAGGAATTCGCCCAAACACAGTGACATTTGTTTCTGTGCTCTCTTCTTGCAGCCATGCAGGATTAATCCAAGAAGGTAAAAAATGGTTCCAGAGAATGCACAGAGACTACAATTTCGAGCCCCAAATTGAGCACTATGGATGTATGGTTGATCTACTAGGACGAGCCGGGTTACTAAGTGAAGCTGAAAATTTGATAGAAAATATGGGCATAGAGCCGGATATTGTCATATGGAGATCACTACTTAACGCATGTCTTGTTCATGGCAATAATAAGTTGGCTGAGACTGCAGGAAAGGAGATCATCAAGAGAGATCCAGAAGACGATGGGGTTTACATCCTTCTCTGGAATATGTATGCATCATCAAATAGATGGGAAGAAGCTCTGGAGATGAGAAAGAAGATGACGAGTAGAAAAGTCTTCAAAAAGCCAGGGTATAGCTGGATTGAACTAGATGGCTTTGTTCATGAATTTTTGGTTGAAGACAAAGTGCACTACCTTCGGAAAGAAATATATCTCACCTTGGAATGCATCTCCAATCAATTAAAGATGGATAGCAGTATCTCCCTATCTGAAGAAAGTGATAGTATTGTGGACTTGAATCTATTGACTTAAGAGGAATGACTTTTTTTTTTGCACCTCCTCTTATGATTCATAAGTTGTTAGATTTTTACCAAAAGTTTTGTTAGCAATCATGTTGTATAGCAACAGATGTATCAGAAGATGTCATCATCTTTTCATTTCCACAAATTATATGAGCTTTAATTTGGTATACTTGCTATTCATCATCTTTTCTTTTCCACAAGTTATAAGAGCTTTAATTTGGTATACTTGCTTAATGTTACTTGTAGCTAATATCCCAAAAGATTATTTTGTCAAGAGTTTTCTGATGGTGCCATATGAAGTCTAATAATATGCAATACATAAAGTATCCTCTCAAGACAACCTTCTAAAGCTAAATTTACTTCTTCTTCTTGCCCTGGTAATAACATGCAATACATTCGTTCTTTAGGCAACTTTTGGGCAGTAGAGAAAGAAGTGATCTGATATACTATGGTCAATCTTTGTATAAGTCTATAATAATGTCTTTGTTAAGTTACTAAAAATTTTATTCGAGTATTGACTTAAATAGATTGACAAGCATGATGACTAAAAATATTCTTGCACAAGAGAGAAAGGACCCAATTTGTTATGTGTTCTATCTTATTTTGGTAAGGTATGGCAATTTTGAGGCAGAAAGTGGAAGAACACACATTAGTTCATCCTATCTATTAGCTATGATTCTCAAATTTTGGCACGTCGGAATAGTTTGAATTTTTGCCATGCTAATTAATATATATATATATATCACTGATATCTCAAGCAGTGCCACAAGAATAAGAAGCCACTGCTGTTGTGGAGCTGAAGCTCAAACATGTCTCAGAAGAAGTTAAAAGTGAACCTTCTGATCCATGAAGCGAGCAAAAAGGTTGTCTTTGCTGAATCAGACAAGGAATTTGTGGACACACTCTTCAGTTTCCTTGCGTTGCCCATTGGCAAAATCAATGGGCTGCTTGGCGACAACCATAATTCTCTTGGGTGCATGACAAAATAGTACAGGAGCGTCAAGTGTCTTGTCACAGAGTACCTGCGGACTGAGTCTTGCAGATCCATGCTACTCTGGCCCCAGACTGCATTAGAAGAAAGATGTGGTGCTTTGAAGCTCAGCATCGGCAAGGCCTTGCCTATAAGAATTTTCCTGCCCATCTCATGGTTGTCTTAGAAAGTTTGAGATCTTTAGTTCAGTTCCCAATACTCCGTGCTGTTGTGGACGCGTCATGAAAGAGGGAAATTTGAAATATTGACATGATGTTGATTATGTAGCAAATGTGGATGAGGTGTTTGTGAAGGGGGGATCTGCTAGATATATTATAACAGATGATCTTTATATGATGAAGAGTTCCACATTCAATAGTCTATCACTGCTTGCCAAGCATGGTATCAAGGATTCTACTGTTCTAAAACACAAGATGGTGAAGCTCTGGATACGTGAGATACATTTTCCTTAGAAGACACCTCTTCTTCTGTCTAGATCCTATTGTACACTAATTGGTACCGTTCATGTGCTTAACTTTGATATTTGTCGGTTTATGTACTTAAATATAAATATAAATATTATAAAATTATTAATAATATAGTATTTAATTGATATAATAATTTTTTTCTAAATTATCTTATTGCTAAAATATTTTTTATATATACTAATATCATTAAAATATAATATTAATACATTTATGTTTTATCTAATTAAATATTAACTCATAGATAAAATAATATACTTATTATTTAAACTATATATTAACCGAATTAAATCTTTTTATTAAATAATAAAATTAGAAATTAGGAAAAAATGATATAATATTATAATAATACTCATGTTTAAGCTAAAATAAAACATCGATAATCTCATTTTGCATGCTTGGATTGGCTCCATCTAGCTCGAGCCTGAACGTACGACTGCGCTCAGGCTGGGCATGACCCAGCTCGAGCCCCGCAAGCTCAAGCGTGCTTGGGCGCACATCGGGCATGCTCGAGCTGTGCTCGAGCTGGGCACGACCCAGCCCGAGCCCGTCACACTCGGGTGCACGCCCGAGAAATCGAGTTCGAGGCGCGCTCGGGCTGGACATCCCCAGCTTAGATAAGCTGGGCTGCTGCCTAGAGGGGAGGCACCACCTTCCCTCCCCCACAAACCACCACCCCCACGAGGGGGGAAGTACTGATGCCGGCGACCAACCTGGGGAAGGAGGGTCTGTGAAGACATGCAACTCGAAGTGTTGTATTGTCACTGCTTAGAAAAGAAAGGACAAGGAGGGGACTCACTGACGATGACGAGGACTTCGCCAGCCCGACAACGGCAGCGACTATCACGGCGACGATCGGAAGGGAGGGGGAGAATAGTGGAATGAGAGAGATGATACGCCAAGTTTACCTCAAGGAGGGGAAGAAATAGGGAAAGAGAAAGAGAGAGGAAGGCGGTGGCCCTCTGCCTGAGGTCGCCCCTTCGAGCACATCGACGGTGGTGCGTGTAGGGGGGCTAGACCTGCCCTCCTCCCTTCCCTTTGGCCTAACAAACCCATTCCTTTGTCAAGACAAATAAAGCCAAGGGAGAGGGGAGGGGAGTGAGGCCGGCATATGCCTCGTCATTCATTTCATTTCTTTTTTTTTTGTGTGGATGTTACAAGATGGATTTGGCACCGGAGAAGTACCAATCGCCATGGCGAGGTGCTGGGTGAGGGTGACATGGACTAGGAAAGATGTACGGTGGGCTATTATGGCTCGCTGAGGGCCATAGTGAGATCTCAGGTAGCAAGTACCGAGCAGAGCACCCACCGTGGGGCACCGTCGGGACTCACCAGAGGTAAAGGAAGGCTCCAAACCAATGTCCATAGCCTTGTGCTCATCGACTAAGAAGATTGACGGACCAACCGACAGTGACGATTCCAATTGATGAGACAAGTGGAGAGAAATCAAGGCAAGGGGGAGACATGGCGTCGGTGGCATGTGCAGGGCGGCCTACCAAGCTGCCCAACTTCGTCTCAGTGGCTTTGAGAGAATTCAATAAATTTTGCTGCATCACGTTCATCATGTTTTCAGGTCCAACTTCGTCTCTATGTCTCTGAGAGAATCCAATAAATTTTGCTACATGGCATTCATCATATTCCCCAAGCTACATTCAGAGTTACTTATTAAGTCATAGTTAAATTTATATATTAATTCAAGAGCATTTTAGTTAATTTTTACTTCTTATTTGCACTTTATTTTCACTTATAGACAATTATTACACTACTATTCAAATATGAATAGCAGTATAGGTTGAGCCTTATTCTCACAATAAAATGAACGAGTTTTTATAATAATAAAATTAAGGATTTTTTTGGTGCAAATGCTTATCCAAACGTCCGGAATTTGAGGAATATGCCCCAAGTGATATGCCCCAACTAAATTTGAGGAATATTTTTTTTCACAAAAGCAAGTTGGCAAAGAAGAAATAAAAATGATGCACTTCAAATTTTACTTCGTAAATTGATAAAGAAATAATTTCACAAAAAAATGTCATATGCCTGTATACAGCTCTATAATAACTTTTTATGTTGGCTTGCTAATTACAATAGCTATCAGCAAAATCAGATAGATGAAATGGTTGAAAAAGTTCCCTTCTATCAAGAAAAAGTATACAACTGAAGAAGAAAAAAAGTCACGAAAAAAAAAAGACATTGAGGCCTGATTGCATCATTTCAAGTTTTTGTACTCTTGATGCTCCACAACCTGAACAGGAGCAGCCGGTACGCGGACCCACCACTCCCTTAACCGCCGTATCAACTTCTCACTGTTCTCCTTCCTAAAAGGCATATGCCTTGTATATACCTCCAGAAGGACCAACTGCAATACATTATCGAAAGGGATGATGGCAAATCCTGCTGCTATGGCAATCAAAGAAATAGCAACCTTCTCTGTAGTCTGAAACCAAAATATAATGTTGTTCAACAATCAGGTGATTTTGCATTTAAATTTATTATCTATCCATTTAAATGTGTCTACTGCCTGGATAGATGAACTAGAATGCTGCTACAAAAGAATAAAAAAACAGTATGATAATAAGAGGTAAAGATTCTTAATGTTGCATATCAACATAAACATTGTAAAGGATTATTATTTTCCACAGGACTGATAACCTCTTAATTTCTTTCATGCATCTTTAGAATTATTATGCTTGAATTAATAATGCCATGGCAAGTTATGTAAAAGAATGTTCCTTGAACTGCTTCTATATGGAAGCTAGCATATAAGCTAGATATTTCCGACCAACATTGTGAGTGGTGCTGTGGTGAACTGGTGATCTTTGATTTTAACTGAAAGCAGTAATACAACTTGGACGTAAAATTAGAAGCAGTATTGTTCAGAAACAACTAATTCTGATGATATGGAGTCGAACCTGTGGAAATGCTGCAAACATGATAGATCTTAGTTTGAGAAGAAAAATATTTCCTGCCTGAACATTTGTCTCTAGTTTAGAAACCACTTCCTGTAAAGTTAAAAGCAGCTCAACGGGATTTCTACTTGGTGGAGGAGAAATCTGGAAGGCCTTTACGGGCTTTCCATCACTGTGATGCTTGTGCCAGAGCATGAAAACAGCGGTAGAGAAGAACATGCTTGGCAAGACATACCTGATCCAACCCCTAGAAAGCAAAGCATTAAGTTTGTCAGCATAGCAACATGAAGAAAATTATACAGCCAATTTGCACAGATGAGTCAAATGTATCAGGAAATTTACATCTATTGCCACAGAAAAATTAATTGTTTACTCATCCCACATGGCAAGCATTGGATAATGTACTATCTATGAAACTTATGGATTTGAGGAAAGAACTTGGTACCTGTAAACAAGGTAAAGTATCAAAACCAAAAATACATGTGATTTGAAAGGATCTTCCCATTCTACTAACTGCTGGAGTTGTTTGCCTAATTCTATCAAAGGAAAGAGCAATTCCTGAAACAGAACAAGATTATGCATCACTACAACAATAATTTAGGCAAATTCATAACACATTATCTTTCCAGATGTGATCAAACTAATAGAGCATATTCAGATTCTTTTCATTGAAAAATTTTCTTCAAAAGTCATGAAATGAAACCAAGATAGGTTGCCAAGTTCTACCGCTAAGACTGGATAAAATTACTTTATTATTTTATAAATAAAAAGAGCATAAAAATTAAAGGCAAATCTGAAATTAAATAATTCAGTGCTTTGCAACAAGTCGATAGGCATGCCATAACTCGAGCCAAAGGCAGGATCACATAGCATACATGGTTTAGTAGTTAAAGTTTCTTGTATTATTTTGGCCTCAAAATCATTTAAAAGCTAAAGATGTAAAAGTTTACTACCGTATTTATTCCACTTTGGCCTCAAGTCCCATCAGTTCATTGTGTCTGCTCCACAAAGCCAACTTTGAGCAGCTTTTAAACTATTTTTGGATGATTAAAACATTTATGAACGTTCTTTAAGTTTAAATATATTATGAATGGAAGGAAATTTTAATCAACAGCAAAGCTTGAGTTCTCTTTCAAGTAACAATATTTCATACAGCAGGAAAACATAAAACTACCAGAAAGGGAATTTAATATTAAGAGAACATCAATACCTTCATGACAGCTAAATTTGTCTCAATATCTTTCACTTTAACCTGATCCACTGTTGCACGTGCTGCCTCAGCTCTGCCAGAGACACACACTGATTCTTTAACAGCCATTTGTAATGGACTCATCTCACCAATATGGATATCGCCCACTACAAAATTCCTTTCTTCAGGACTATCCTCCTCTTGTAGTGACAGAAAACCCATCCTAGTAAGCATTTGTAGTGAAAGTGGAAAAGGAGCAGCAAAGCGCCTTTCATTTGAAGAAGCAACAGCATCATGATGCTGAAGTCTGTTATCTAGAGGTTCCAAGTGATTATATAATGCTTCCAATATCTTGTCTCCTTTTGGAAGTTTCTCGGTTAGGTTAAAAGCAAGTATCGTCTTAAAGTGTGATGGTAAGATATGGAAACCCTCCTTCATAGAACGATAACGAAAGATTCCTAAAGTAGCCTCAGAAAGACTTTCCGCTTTCTGGAAATTTCTGAGATTGTACTTTCTGATGAACTTGTGAACATTCAATACTTCTTTAATGATTGCAAACCAGTAATCTCTGCGAGAATGGCCTTTAAATTGTGAAAACTCAATAAAAATGGGCTCCGTTCTGCTAAACAAATGAATTTACGCAGGAATTAAGAAATTATAGAAGAATCTGAATATCAAGGGAACACTGCAACAACTTTGACAGTCAGATTCTTACAGAAAGCTTGATTTATACATCACGGCTTTGTCAAAGAGACGAGCACCCCACGGCCCAGTACACTCACGCTTTATAACCTGTTTCAAGTCTTCTGCCAAATCATATCTGACAGCTTTTTTATAATAAAAACCAACTCCTAGCGCCTCAAAGTAAAGAGCATGATTTGTAAGCGTCAACCGTCCTGCAAAAAAGAGTTCGTTGAGGCTTTTCAAATGTAAAACCATTCATTTGCAAGAAACAAAATTACCATAAAAGCGATGCTTAACCAGGCCATGTTGATGTTCCTATGTGCTGAAGAACGGGATTAGTGGGCACAACACCATCAACATCTAAGATGATCTCTCCATCAGAAAGGTGAAGCATAGAAGCACGAGGTGAACTTGATGTACGTTTAGCAGATTTGAACACCCTATAGTGACACAAAATTCTGTAAAAGTCACATGCATAATCATGATGTTGGATTTTCTGCAAATAATGCTAATGCTCCTATAGCCTCTGCCATCATTTTGTGGAATAGGAAAATCTGCCAAGGAAAAGCAGATTAATACCAGAAGTAAACTCCTTAAATTCCTGACTGCACAACAAACTTCACTGCCCAAAATGCTAACAGTAAGTCTTTAAAGTGTACTCAAAAAAGCTTCTTTCTAGCATGGGACTTCACATTGATAGTTCATCTGTAAAATATAAGCAATATGAACAACAAGCTACTAAGGGTCTTGGGATATTATGGCAGACCTACTCAGAGAATGTACTGCCTTCACAATACCTAACGAGAAACTTAAAGAACCTACCGTGGCTATCTATGAGAAAGCTATGGAAAACCATCACATATTTCCTCTAGTCTGATAAAACTATCATGTAACGAGGTCTACTTTTACAAATTGTAATGTTTCTCCAAATAGGTGTCTATTCCCGAACTTTTTGAATTAACAGGAGCCACTATGTTATTTCAAACTTTTGTATATCTTTTTTTCACTGCATTCATCTATGAAAGAGTCGATCTTACTCTTTCTTTTGGAGAACCTTGCCCAACAGGGATAATCATTTAGTACAGTTGCTGGGATTCAGCAGGAAAAAAGGGGGAAAAAAAATACTGGCCCCCTACTATCAACTTTGTATGATGTAAAACAAACAGTAGCCAACTTACTTACTCTTTGATACAATACGGTGTATCAATATATACAACTCAAAAACACAAAATTGACATTGTATGTGTTCGTGTGTTTTGAATGCATAATTGTGTGTGAGGGAGATCATGATGCCTCCCCATGCTCGAGAAACCATTCTAGGCTTCTAACAAACAAACTTTGTAAATGACTAAAAAGTTTTGAGTGATAGAAATTATAGAATTGATTGTGCATACTTTTCAAGGCTTTTGAGGTACTTGTCGTATATAAGAAAATGTAGTCGACCACCTGAAGAGCTTGTAAGTGAATCAAAGAGGTTGTGAACACTGATCGGATCAGCTACAGCAGGACATACCGGGGCTATTCTGGAAAATGCTTCCGGTCCAATAGTCTTCTGGCCATCAACCTGAGGAGGCAAGTGAAAATCAGAAATATTATTTTCTAGTATTTGTTATATAATCATGATAAATGTGAGGACCCAGTATAAGAATGACAAACCTGAATAGCCATTTTTGTTGCACTTGAATAAAATAAGGATCCCTCATCGTCATCCTCAATTTCTCGGTGGGTGCAATCCTGTTACAAGTAAAAATTAATGGCTATATCAATGAAATTCATAAACAGCGTAAATGTTGTCATAGCACTAAGTCTTCACTTAATGACACTCTCCCAAAACCAAGCATTTGAAAAGAAAGGAAGGGAAAAAAATTAAAAGGAAAAAATGGAAAAATGGAAAAGATTATATTCGGCACCAAGCACTTTGAGTTTAAAAAATTTCAACCTGTCTACTTGAAGCTCTATACCCTCCAATTAATTGGTAGCACAAAACCTTAACATATACCCAAGACGCTTTAAACATGCAAGAAATATTGCAGTAATGCCCTTATAAACTCATATCACTCCTTAGGGGGGACAATTTTCAGAGCCTTTAGCATTTCAAATTTAAACCTAAGAGATTATTTTTCTGTTGTTTCAAACCTATTAATTGTTGCCAGATTAAACTTTAGCTAACCTAGGATGCTTTTGGTGAATAAGATGAAAATATATGCCTCAAAGTAGACAGGTTGACTATGTGTGGTGTAAAATGTGAAACGTAAAACATGCAGTACTAAATATAGCATAATCGAGTTACATGCAGATATTTACCAAAAAAAAAAGTAACTATTAGATTTTATATAATGGTGTCTATCTCACTTTGAGCATGGATTCACTCTCTCTTTCAGGAGTTTCCCAAGCAAGCATCATGTCATAAGTCAAAATGCGAAACTCCTTATCCGCAAGATAATCTGGGCGCTTAATCTCCTCATAAAGGGTCTTGAAAGAACAATACTCCAAAAGATTCCTAGCATACTTAGAAGGTTGCTTAGCATGTGCCGGTAGCTCAGCCTCTAAACACTGCTGCAATTGCTCTGTTGACAGAGAAAGAATCCTGAAATTGCAGGAACCCGGATTAGAACAATCCGATTACATCACAAAAACATATATTTGTTCAGAAATTGCTGAACAAATGAACAAGGAAAGAACAAAGTCATTATAATTTCTGTTAACTTCAGAGAACTTGTTTCTAACAGGAGTACAATGTAAGAAAAGGATAGCAAATATACAAAATTTAACCCCATGAAAGAATCACCCAATTGCACCGAGAACAATCCCATGATCAAACGCGTAAAGAAATTTATAAAATTAAAAAAATATATCAAGAAGCTACAGAACTCTAAATCTATGCAAGGATATGCACCAAGCTACAGAAAATTTTGATGAAGCCAAATCGCACCAAGAACAACCCCATGATCAAACGCGTAAAGAAATTTACAACAAAAAAAAAATACCAAGGAGGTATAGAACTCTAAATCAATGCAAGGATATGCACCAAGAAATAGAGGATGGAGACGAAGAGAGCCCCACCTGGAGCAACGATGGATGACGGAGTTGGCGATGGAGGATAGGTGGGGGATTGGATTGGGCAGGGCCTCCGCATCCATCTCCGAAGCCTTCCTCCCACCGCCGAGGAACATTCTCTCAAGAAACCCCATCTCGAACCGCAACCATGATGGATCGCATAACCGATTTTAATCTCTCTCTATCTCTCTTCTTTCTCTCTCTACCTTTCGGAGGTCGGTTTCGAAAACTCGAGACCGCGCTTTGCGCTCTTAGCTTCCGAGTTCCGTGCTCAACGAGGGAAGGGAGCGCGAGAACGAGAGAGATAACTTCGCGGATCGAGGCTTCGTGAGTGGTCGCACTACGAATGAATCAGAGAGGATCGCACTATTAAAAGGGTGAATCGCGCTTGCCGTTTTGCCCGAGTTGCCCCTCTACTACGTTGGACGGTTACAGGAACCTTTTCTCTCTTTTTCTTTTTTTTATTTATTAAAGGGTGACTCACGTTGCGTCGGACGGTTGGAGGAGTTTTTTTTTTTCTCTTTCTTTATTTCTTTCTTTTTTGTGAGAGAGATAGCATTTACGTTAGAAGAGTGGCGAACGTATGAAGGACAAGTGGATAAACTCTTTAATAAAATCTAGATTGATTCTGTCAAGCATCCAAGAAATGGTGGAATAAAGGACACTCATTCATATTACTTGGAATAAAATGTAGCATTTTTCTTTCCCTGTAACTTCTACTAACAACCTATTTCTGGTGTACTTTTCATTTCCTTTTTGATCAACCAATAGCCATAAGCTTTTAGTAGCTTACTAGCTTTACATTGTAAAAAGAATTCGATGAGATTATCTCAATTGTTATGACAGTGGAAATTTGGAAATCAACCCCTCGCTTCCTCTCCTGGAAAACAAAGTTGGGGATATTTAAACTTAGATGGGAACCCTCATAAATGCCATTTCTGTTTGTTATCCATTAAAATTTTCTAGTGGCACGTAATCAATGTTAGGCTTTCTAGTGTCTATTCTACTTCTATTTTGGAGAAGAAAATAGTGAGAAAAATTAATAATAAAACTATCATTTGTCGTGTTCCGTAAACACTTCAAGAGGGTGAAAGGTTTTTAATAATTAATTTAAAGGTCAATGTGCACCAAAAGAAAATGAAGAGATGTATATAGAAATGAGTAATAATTCTGGGAGTGTTAAGTCTAAATATCCCAACAAAATTGAAAGGATTCATGCGCTAACAACCTGCATAAATTTGAAGTACTTCACCAGAGAGCAGCATCACCTGGAGGAGGGTACCTGCACTTCAGTTCATGTAGCAATTCACATCATTCCAACTACTCTTATACTGTATAAATAGTGAACGTAATACATTTCGCAGAGGCGGTGGATAAAACTCATTACTCAAACAGTCAAAATTGCCATCATAATTAAATAGTATAAATTAATGACAATATGGAATATTAAAAGGTTGAGAGTTCTGGACATGCATTCAACATGCAGCCGAGTAAAACTTAAAGTACAGTAAACAACAGAGCTCTATGTAAAAATGGAGTTCTCTCTCCAATACCCAGCTCATTATGTGTAATAGTTGTTTCCTGCAAACTGCAGGTGGAGCTTCGAGAATAATTGCTGTAAAGAACAAAACAAGCAGGAACTTCATCACACAAAAATAGCACTATAAATAAGCAGCTCTGCATCAATCATTTCACGGTGCAGATCTTTATGACAGAAGCAACACCAATGCGATGCAATGCAACAACGGCATCACCGGGTTTGCATAGCTGCTTCTGCACGGCTGACTTAAGTGCAGCCTGCAATATCACCTCTGTTGATTCTGAGTCTGAAGCCTTGGCAGAACCTTCTCCCAACAAGGGTATAAGGCCCCTATAGATAAGGCTATGCCTTGCTGGAGTCTCATCGCTGATCATCCAATCAAATGAATCAGTAGTCAGCACCGGTACCACCACTGACAGGATCGGAACTCTCGGTCGGTATTTTGCTACCAACTTTGCTGTGGTACCACCACGTGTCAGGACAACGATCAGTGTGGCCTTGGCCTTGTTTGCAGTTCGGACAGCAGAGGAAGCAAGACTTTCCAATGGGCTCATTGGGAGAGGAGCAGATTTTATCATCTCCTTGAAGATGGCCTCAGAGTCAAGGGAGGACTCTGCCTCGATGCAGATACGAGCCATGATCTTCACTGCTAGCTCAGGGTAGGCTCCAGCAGCACTTTCACCACTAAGCATGACGCAGTCAGTTCCATCAAGGACAGCATTGGCAACATCAGTAGCCTCAGCACGAGTTGGCCGAGGGGACTTAATCATTGATTCAAGCATTTGAGTAGCAGTAACAACAGGCTTGCCTGCTAGGTTGCATTTGTAAATCATCATCTTCTGAGCAAGGAAGATCTTTTCTACTGGTATCTCCATCCCAAGATCACCTCGTGCAACCATAAAGGCATCCGTCTCCCTTAAGATTTCATCGAAGTTTATAACACCCTCCTGGTTCTCGACCTGTAAACAGAGATCCAAAAGTAAATTAGGTCTGTCAGAAAGACTTATTCCTGATATAAAACCATTATAATCACTATCTTAGGACCTCAAGCCACACTTCTGTGCAATTCTAATAGAAAAAGGCATTATTCCAACAGAAGGATATGCATATGAGTATGCATACGACCAAGCAGAAGTGCAGAACACACACATGCACTTCTGTGCATATAAAAACAAAAGATGGACACACCCATACATGCACGCACAAATGCATTCACTCACCTACTCCTTCATGCACATGAAACTATTAAAGATAATAAAAAGGAGAGGACTAAAACCATTAAAGGTCATTATAATGCAGATGACATGGAATCCACCCTTGACTAATGTTGGCAACAAGCAAGATGTGCCATGACAGTACTATAGAACCAGCAAATAGAAATGATTCAAAAATATGCACATTCTGGTGCAGAGACAGATATGACATTGAAGAATGCAACAAACCTTTGACATCAACTTAATGCGTTTTGCATATGGCCCCAGAACATCCCGAACATGTACAAGATCAGACCCTTTACGCACAAATGACAGCGCAATCATATCGATATTGTTCGGAACACCCCACTCCAAGATGTCTTCCTTGTCTTTTTCGGTCAGTGTTGGGAGATCCACCACAACCCCTGGAAGATTGACATTCTTTCTCTCACCTAACATTGCAGTATTCTCACAACGGCATCTCACTGTACCAGAAGCTGGGTCACAAGACAGGACAGCCAGGCTTATGGTACCATCTGAACATAACACTACATTGCCAGGCTTCAGATCTACAGGAAGTTTCTTGTAACTCATAGAAATCATCTTCTCATCGCCCTTAATGGTATAATCTGTGGTCACAGTAATTTCTTGGCCTTCCGTCAGCTTGATAGGTTTTCCATCCTTAAGAAAGCCAGTGCGGATCTCAGGGCCCTACAGCAACAAACAAGAGACTGAATAAGATCAAAGGTGGCATACAGCATACACACGCCACTATTATGGCTTTCCAATATCAGTTCTACAAAAAACATATTGCGGTAACCTCATGTTGACTGTTTTTAAGGTTAGCAACATGAATTTAGAAGTATCTCAGAATATTTCTATATATGAACTTTAGCAACATACTATGCTACAAATTCATGAAGCTGTCATATTGTGTAATTGGTAAAGGATAACAAAGCTAACTAGATCAATGAGTAATTAAAACATTATCTTTCCTTTGGCTCATTCTAGAATTACAAAAGTAGAGAATGAAACAAAATATACACGATAGCTCTCTAGTAATTAGTCTAAAGCTTCATACATCTTTGCCTATTCCAAAACTAGGAGCTCGTGCACTGAGACACTTTCTATCAATTACATTCAGATCTTCTACTGTCACATCTTATCCCCAATCAATGCTATTTGTGACAAATACTATCAGTTCTTATCCATCTTTTCTTGCACCACCCATCCAGACTAAAATCCCTATTCTAAGCTAGAATCTACTTCGTCAGTTTATTACTTTATTGTTTCCTAACGGCTCAACATCTGAAACTACAAATAGGGAGTAATCATGGAGTATGCATAAGCCATAGAGATTTTTGCCTAAAAGGTATGTCCATAAGCCATAAGGAGCAATCCTAAAATGTGAAAAACCACAGGGATGCCTATTGTAAAAATACAGAAAGCACAGGGACCATTTCTAAATTTTGCAAAACAACAGGGTCAAACACACACAGATATCATTACTTCGTTCAAACACCCAAATCAGAACAATTAAATATGTGAGCAGTAAAATAATAACTAAAACAAAATAATTAGCGATCGTTTCGTGAAAAGGTGAAACCTTTGTGTCGAGCATGACGGCGCAAATGATCTGCGTATTCTGCATCGCGACCTTGAGATTGTTGAGCGTCTCCTGGTGGTACTCATGAGTCCCGTGCGAGAAATTGAACCTTGCCACGTTCATCCCCGCCCTGAGCAGCTTCTCCAGCATCGGCACGGATCTCGACGCCGGCCCAAGCGTGCACACGATCTTCGTCTTCGGCACTCTTCCGTCATTTGGCAGCTCCTCCAAGATCCCCAAGATGTCGATGTTCGCCATCCTCCAAGCACTAGATCGGATCAAAACTCCTGGAAAAGAAAAAAGAAATTACCGCAAATGGGAAGAGTGGAGACCGGAGAAGGAGATTTGAGGGAAGAACTCACGGAGAAGGAGATAGGAAACCTTTGTGAGCGAGATCGGAGGGTCACGAATGGGGGGATTTGTTGAATGCGCCCCTGGTGGTCTTGGGGAAGTAGTGGGGTCCTCCTCCGTCGTTTCGGTGACAGTTCGGTGGGCGGAAGGAGGAATAAGACCGCCTGCAACCATAGTTACAGGAACTTAATACATCTGCAATTTGGCAGCACCCCATTAGTCCATTACATTCTGACAAAACAAGCAGCCGACAAACAAAAAGCTGCCACGTAAAAGCTTCATTAAATTCCGGATAAAAAGGCTGGAGGGAGATCTGGTGGAACTCAGGAGAGGTATTTGACCAACGGCAATGGGATCCGATGGGAAACCGATAACTCGAATAAACTATCCGTGTTCGCTCCCTTGACTCGGATAGCGAGAGTATCCTATTCGTTGTGGAATAGCACTCCGCTAAGCTGATGCTGATCCCGCGGCACAAAACCAATAGGTGGGCGTCATTGGAGTGATTTATCTCGATCGCCCTTTGATTAGCACCACTTTTGAGGTGGTTTAATAATGCCATTTGCGACGAAGAAGCACTAATTAAATTTTCTTGTCACTTGTATTTAATGCCCGAATGCAGTTAACGCACTCTTTTTCCAATAGGACACTTTATAATTCATTTCGTTGACAAAGTTTGGGGGATATTATATAGGAGTTATAAAATTAATTAGTTATGTTGTGCATGGTATAATATAATTAACTCTGATCTCATAAACTTGTATCATGATAATGACTTCTCTAGCATTACGAATAAGAAAAAGACTTTTAGTCCTAGCTATTTTCTAGATTTTCTTTCTTTCTTTTTGAGAATTAATGGGCGTAGCCCAGTTATATATTTTTTTATTTTCCACATTATATATGGAATCAAAGTGATATCTTTTTCTCCAAATGCACTCTGTTACAGAGACCACTTCTGCAAGTGTTCAGCTAGTTTGGAACTCTTAACGAATTCGCTTCACTCATGCATTTGAACATCTTCCTCGTAGCTCACACTCTCCATGCTCATCAAACCATGCCTCTTCCATTTCATGAGATTAGTTACACCATGCAATATTCACTGCTCTAATGATGCAAGCTTAGCTCTTTATATTGACATGGAGACCAAAAGGAAGGAGCGAGAAAAAATAAATAATTAAAGATTAAGATTAGCTAGCCATGAAGACCACTTGGTTTGCACTTGTACTTATTCTTGCAGTTGCTCTTGTTGTTGTGGATGCTTCTTTGATGACAGAGCACGAGATTGAGCCGAAGAGCCGCGTCCAAGTTGGTCTGCGCAAAGGCCTGAATGGATTGATCGAGAGGGACGGCAAGTTAAGGACTTTGGAAGACAAAGAGTCCGTTGGAGAAGAGAAAAAAGATGAGCATGAGAATAGGAAGAAGAGTGGCCAAGCTGCAGGGAATGCCAAGGCATGCATAACCAAACAAGAATGCATGAAGAAGAAGGTGACATGCACCAAGAAGTGCACCAACTCGCTCAAGAAAGAAAAAGCTAAATGCACTGTCAAGTGCACCAAGTGCATCCCCACTTGTTAAGTGTTACGTTTCACCTTTTGCACTGAAGTAGTAGATCAGGAGTTTGGAACTCTTACTAATTTCACTGGTTCTTGTTCAGCTCCATCTTTCCATCCTTCCCAGTCCTTCGATAATTTCCTGCAAGAATAAAGAATAGTTGATGTAGTCGTGTCTCTGTTCTTGCTTTGAGTGTTCCGTGTGAATGCAATGGTTGCTCTTTTGAGTGCTAAACAATTGCAGCTTTTCTACTAAAAAGTAAGTGCATTCTTTCTTCAAGCAGAATACCAAAAGAATTCCCATTTCAGAATACAGAAGATTGTCCAAATAGTGCTTTCGGGATTGCTTTAAGGCTATATATCACTGACACTTTGCAAGTAAAGATTCATGCTTGGTTGATGACCTCTCATTAATTACGATTGTGTGGGTGGATGTGGTTTGAGACTATATTTATGATACAAGCTAATAATAGGATCTAAAACTAGTATCTGTCATGATGCACATGCAGTTACAAATAAAGATGCAAGGAAGCAATGAAAAAGATGAAATAAACTTCAATCGTTTAACTCGTGAACATATACCAAGTGAAACCCAATCTGCTGATTCTAGCAAATGTCACACATATAGTTAGATCCTATTTTCCTCGCATCAGATAAGCTCCTCACATGACTCCAGGATGAAAATTGAACTCCAGAAATCTGTGACAAGAGACAATAAAATCCTCACTTCTGAAGTTATCCTTAAGAATTTACCAGGAATGAGGTAAATATTGGTCTAAGTGATTAATCAGAAAGGAGAACCAACTACTAAACAAGCTTTTCAATTTTCATTACATAATGAAGGAAAAATACAGGCTTCAGTTTTTCATTTTTCATTACATAATGAAGGAAAAATACAGGCTTCACCACTTCAGGCACGTAATTTTTTACAACAGGCCAACTAGGGTTACAACATTTAGGTCAGTAGTTTGATTTTCGCCTCAAAGTCAGCTCAATCTAGTCAAAGAATTACCTTCACTCATTTTAGATGATATGATGCAAATTCTTCGGCTGTCCTTCACCATGGCTTTTGTTTCTGGGTCGCATGGAAGTATTAGCATGTATTCAGATTCTAAATAACAAGGGGAACGACCATTTCTGTCAGGCTTTCAGTTGACCAAACTCTGCAGTTAAGCTTCAGCTAGAAATTCACCAGAAGACTCCAGAGAAGCAGCTAAAATATAAGATTAGGATGTGTGCAGCATAGGAACCCAATTTTTGGCAATCTGGCTTACTGTTGAATATGTATATCAGAGTCGGTCAATTAAATAACTTCCTGAAGAGCAAGATTTAGCTCCTGCGCAGATTTTGCAATAGATCCTTTTCTTCTGTTCAAAATAAGAAAAGAAAAAGGGAAAGGGAAAATCATGTTAACCAGTAGCAAGGAAAAATGTAGCTAGATTTAAAATGATGATCAAGCTTTCCAAGTGATATTGAATTTTTCTGCCATGGTATTTCTAGATGACTAATTAGGGTGATATAATTTATTAATATGCATTTCCGGAGTTCACATAACAGACGTATAGCAGGCAGTGGATTTTTCAACAAATATAAAAAGAGGATTCCAGGGAAGTGTAGTTTTAATTATTATTATTTTATGCCTAAATTGGTTGCATCCTGCCACCCATTAGTCAGACCCAATCCGGTTTCTTAACCTGTTATGGAGGTGTGTAATGTTACTCTTCAAATCAGCTCTTTCATCCAATAGTATGCATTGTTAGAAAGGCTTTCTTTCAAACCAATGGACAAAAATGAGTTTGCTGTTTCCGAAGAGGTAAAAATTTCAGTTTGAAACTGTTCACCTTGTGAGTGAAGAAAGCCTATGCTTGATCTTTTCAAGCTCAATGAAGCAAAGATTGCACCGGTCCAGCCTGAAATGAGCAGAAAAGAAAACTAAATGGAGGAAGCATATAAACTAGCAGTTTACAGATTGAGACAAGCAGTCAGGCAAATGGAAACAAACCTCTGCTCTGCTTGAAGGTCTACGCCAACAGATGGGCCAGATGATAAAGTAGAATGGATTACAGGACCAAAGATTCTAACAAGCTTTAGCAGCATCTCCAAGGAGACGCCTAGATGCCTAAAATAAGAGCAGCTTGTTGAAAACATAGAACTACACTGCAAGTTACGAAGCAGAAATACCATAGAAACACCAAAGTCCAACACACAATCCTAAATAGCATTAAAAACAATAATATAAACTCCATTCAAGGAAACAACACTGTTGATCAGAAATTCAGAATATGATTAAAGTGAGTCAAATTGAAGCTGTAATGAACCGATGGCAAGTATAAGCTTCAAGGATATAACTGGGACAAGAGATAGAACTTCAGCAGTGCTTCAGCCTTTTGGTTTAAGACACTTTGTTGTAAACTTGACTCTTGGAACACTTGCATTAGCTTCTCTTATCATATTATCTAAATTTAGGGAATTTGACTATTTTTTATTTTAGAGAGCTACCTTTCTATAAGTCCACATCAAATTTCCTATTCCATATTTATACTATTTAAATATTATTTATCTCCATATTTCTTTGTTATTATGCTTAAAAGTTAAGCTATTCAAAGTATCATCACTGCACTAGAGCTAGAAAATAGTTTTTTCAAGGATAGGGAAACTAGAGAAAAGGAAATAGTGCTAATAAGGCAACACACACACACACACACACACACACATGAGATTAGTCAGATATTAAATAACTTCTAGAAAGGTATCTATAACATACCCGAATGCTTTGGCTTTACCTACTGATGCAGATACAAAAGTGTCCTCTAAAAATCAAATCAAACTTCATCCAGGGCCAAACAAAAAGGCTAGTAAAAGGGAAGGTAAATTGCATCTCTAAAAATTACTGGTCCAATACGGCTTCTATGCCTGAACTACTGATACTACAGGAAGGACACTAAAAGCAACGTTTGTCGATTTGTAAAACATTATACAGGAATACCTTTCAGTTCTGCTCTCTAGAAGGCCAGTCAGGAGAGGTAAGAGACACGAGCATATATCCAGCGTTATTGTGTCACTTTTCTCCATCAAGGCACTTGTAACATCAGCAGAGACCTGCAGTACAGTTTACAAACATTAAAAATCAGCTCTTTCTAAATGAAAAGATAACTCCGAATAGAATGCATACAGCATGATCAGACATCTTCTCCATTGCAGTGATGGCACCCTTGAGTTCATTTCTTTTCCAAAATTGATGAACTGCCTGCAAGTTGAAGAAAATATAAATGCCATTTCCAATGTAACATACCATAAAATACAAATAAAGCGCTATGCATAAGCCCAAACAATGGATCATTTCATTTTCATATGGTAGCCAATTGATCATGGTTCAACTTTCACCCCAGCCATATTTTGTAGTTAAGATTTCAATAAAGATGAAATTTACTTTTTATTTCCAGCCAGAACAGATAAAACAGCAACATACTTATCAATCTAGTCGAATATGAGTAACTAGAGTGAAAAAGCAATGGATGTTTCCAATTATTTATCCAGTTGGCCACAAGAATACCGTCAGCTATATACTTGGGACTGTTTGAATAAGAACAAAACTTGAAAAGGAAGAGGATTGAGTTCCTGACTTATACAGAAGAAGAAATGATAGTGCTTAGATGACTGGGATTAAATAGAAAATTGCCACCATTTTCAAGAGGTATTTTCTATTTCCAACATATAAATTGACAACTGAAAAGGACTCCCAACCAGACCAGAGAAAAGCAAAGTGTCCTTTGCCTACTTTGACAGAACAAAGTGATCCTTATATGGCTCCAAAAGAGAGGTGTTTGGCAGATTGAAAATGGACTGGGCATTCCAGTTCCTTAATTGCAGCCAATGTATATATGCACATGATTATCCTTCTTTACTATGCTAATTTTCATCTGTTACCCCCAGTCTCATTTGTTAAGTATCTAAATCGATCAATTTTTTCCTTTAAAGCGGTCCTATATTTAACAACTTTTTGAGTAGTTCAAAACAGTCTTGAGGAATAGATTATGTGATTTAAAAGTGAAGCCTTTCCTAGTTCATTGTTCCATTTTCAGAAATTTACCAACATTAGCAGTGTATAGCTATTCTCACACATTATCAACAAAAGTTTTATAGATGTGAAGGCATATACATGGGGTAGGCATTATTAAGAAAGGTACACGATTACAATTGCCAGTTACCATGTTACTGATGTCATAAGAAATTCAACATTACGGTTTACCTGTAACTTTGTCAGCCTGGACCTTGCCAAGCTTAGAAATAACTCATGCTGTTCCATTAAATCAGTAACAGTATCCTCATCACATGCAGAGAGTGTTCCCTTTTCGCCAAATGGAGCTCTCCCTCTCTGTTCAAAGCAACAGGATCAATCTTAATAAGATCACTATTGACGGAAGAATCCCAAATAGTTGGAGAAAAGGCTCGTTGTTGTTCTCATCATTATTTAGAGGAAAATAAAAGAAATGTCTGGCTTGGCGGATTCAGGAAGAAAAACCAACCCAGTAAATAATGATTCAGAATAAGGATTCACCATTAGAGAAAACAGAAAAGGGGGTAAGAGAGTCATCCTTTCTTTTACTATAGAAATTTAATGAAACTATTAGTAATTATCAACAATAGATCTTCAACCGAAAAAAATTATCAATAAGAGATCAGAAGATATAAACTTTATAAAGATTCGGAAACTGAAAGTTGACTGAAATGGTGAGTTCAGTATAGCTTCGAGTAAGCATATAAATTAAAGGAACTTTACTAGATATGGAGAACCAGAAAGATGCATAAAAAGTAGAAAAATATCAAATTTCAATCTCATTTTCTCAGTGAAGTTGTTAGCATCTACATATGTGCCCTTGCAAGAATAGAACATTACAAGTATATGATGATGAAGGATCCTTCACGATGAAAGGTGAGGTTTGAGATAGGACATAGTATATTGCAATAATGAAATTTTTAGTGTCAGTTATATCAACCTGATATTATACATTTGGGATTATAAAAGCACAATACACAGCTCATGCTAAGGTATACGGTTATATACACCAAAGTAATTAAAGTTGAAAAGATTTAGTAAACTGGTCATTCTTAATTCAAATGCATATTGCAGGTAGTAATCTCCATTCTCCGGACCAAGATTTTCAACGCAAATATTCTTGGGAAGTTCTGTATGAAGAAACTGGCAGTTAGAATGGGTCAAGAAGGTAATCAACAATATATAACTATTTTGCAGGCTTGCAGCAAATATATAAGCTTCACCATCTACATTGGAAAAACAATAATTATGATCTACAGTGAAAAAATGATTAAAAAAAACAACCACATGATATTTCAATTGAATTGCCAATGGGAATGAAAGCAATCTAGATGGAAACATACAGAAGAATATGACATGCTCACAGAGGTGGTCTCAGAAGAGTTGCTTGTCGTAGGGCCTTCATAAGTAGGAGATGCATCCCTGGTTTCCCAACTTGCAACTGGTGATTTTGTTCTTCCTATATCATGGACAGAAAATGAGATATAAATGCTGGTTGATTTTCAAAGTCTTGATTCACAATAAGCAGTAGAATTTACCTCCTTTTGTAACTTCCGCAGAGTAGGCATCCTGTGGCTTATGGACTCTGATGTTATCTACGAAATAAACCATATCAACTTTTAGTAACATATATTCTCCAAGGTATTCTAATATATATGGAAGTAGAAGTGTGAAACTTTTGATTTTTTAACACCAAAATGTCAGTATGCAAGGAGAATGACCCTCTTTTACCAACATATAAATATGAGTATGACTATGAATATATATATATATATGTATATGTATATGGTAATGGATGTAATTTGGTATGGAAGGAATAGCTGGCCCCAGTGAGGATAGGTTTAATCTGGTTGTCATCATGCACATGTGGTTTTTAACACTTAAGTAAATTGGTCTTCCTCATTAGCTCTAACAAAAAAAACTATTTATCAAGTCAACAACTATGCGACCGTAGGCCCGGTAGCCCACATGCCATCATTAGCTAGAGGATAGATCCCAAGATGACAACCTGGCAGACATACATAACTAACATCAGGAATAGATTGATATCAATCACCAACCATTTCGTAAATGTGTAAATGTTACACTCTAATCTAGTTATAGCTAGAATTATAAGTGATAGAAACAAAGGAAGCCTACCAAAGCATGAATTGAATAGATACTTGAAAAGATCATGGCAAATTGTGATTATTGTCATAATGATATCTACATATAAGAGCACTAACACAGAAGAAAGCTACAAATGCAGATATGAGATTCCAAAAACTAGTAGATAAATGTAAAAGGGAGCAGTAAACTATATATAAAAATTCAAATATATAAGAACACTGAGAGAGGACATGGAATCTAAAAGTTAACATTCAGAAAGAGCACAAATAAAACCATCAAAAGCTTACATTAAAAATGAATGGTCGTTGACAACACCATAAAAGTGAAGAATAACAAAGGTTTATAGACAGAAAAAGAAAATGTATCAAATTATGTAGTTCAAGTTCGACAAAACATTCTGGTGCACTATTAGTAGAAAGGAAAATGGTGATAGCAATCAAACATAAACCACATCTCAGATAAGACATTCGGGAGGCACTTAAGATTTAAAACATGTTATAGAAACATAAAAGACAATATATTTTAGCAGACATTTCATGTCATGATCTTGATGATTTGGTGTCTTGATTCTTTTGAACGTACAATTTTCATGGTGCCAACTTGTATTTGACTCTGCAAAAGGATTT
This sequence comes from Typha latifolia, assembly GCF_019914945.1. Lineage (NCBI taxonomy): Eukaryota > Viridiplantae > Streptophyta > Magnoliopsida > Poales > Typhaceae > Typha > Typha latifolia. The sequence continues at coordinate 4,948,450 of NC_133086.1, read as the reverse complement.
GATCCCAGCTTCCCAGATGTAATGGGTTTGACATCATCAGCATAATCTTTTCCAGCAGTCATTGGTTGATTAACACCATTTCCAACAAAAAGATGATTTGGATTCATGACGTCATCTGATCCTGTGAATCTACTGAATGTATCTGAATCATCTTTGATGCTTGACGACCTCCGGAAATTAGAAAATTTTGACTGAAGACTGTATTGTAATGTTCTTCCAACAAGAGGTTCTTTTATGGAACCAGATACATGTTCCACTTTTGCGCTTGTCCTAGGGATAGCAACAGGCGCAACCTCGCCAGCTTCTTTTCTAGAATCAGAAGCCAGCTCCACCCTCGAGCTACTTCTAGGAACGATGACCACATTACCAGCTTCTTTTCTGGAATCAGTGGATGGCTCCACTCTTATGCTAGCTCTTGGGACGATTTCAGAAATCACTTCGCTAACTTCTTTTCTTGAATCAGATGCCAGCTCAATTCTTGAGCTAGTTCTTGGGATGATAACAGGAACCACATTGCAAACTTCTTTTCTAAAATCAGATGTCAGATCCATTCTTGAGCTAGCTCTAGGGACAACGACAGACACCACATCAGCTTTACTAATGATCTGAATATTGGTCCTACCATTGCTTCTTGAAGAATTCCTTTTTGAGGTGGTAGTACTTGATGCCACTGCTGAGTTTGCAGTCGTAATCTTTGCACCAGTGCCAATTCCACCTCTTTGAGGTGTAGTAGGGACACTTCCAGTTGCTTCAGATTCAGAAAATAAGAAGAAATTGAGAATCCAAACATTTAAACATCTAAAGAATTAAGTATGAAATCTAAGCAATCTAGAGAAATGAATAACCTACAGGCAACGGGTTTCATCTCCTTAGCTGTTGAATCCAAATTTTCTGAAACAGATAGTCTCCCCATAGTCACTTTTATACTGCTGTCTGAATTTTGTGAAACTGATGTTCTTCCCATATTAGTAGTCTTTGTGCTGCTATCGTCCTGCGATGCTGTAATACCACTTGAAGTAGATTTTGATTCTGAATGGCCATTCAGTCTTGCAGCATTAGCCATTGCATATGGCTCAATGCGCTGTCATTTGAGATGCCAGGTATCATTTATCATAAAAGCATAGACTAACTAGATTTAAAATCAGGTTTACGACTATTAAAATGACAGATTAACTGTTGGAACTTTAGACCTTACCATAAGATCTACAACCCAAACTCCAACACAGCTTTGATTAAAAGAACATCCAAGAAGTTTTCCATCATGGATGTTCAAATCTGATAGTCTAGACCATCCCACATCCACAGCATCATGACAACTAATTGGCTCCCATGAGAAAATCTGGTAAGTGATCATTAATATTATTAGTTGAAAAAAGCACATGAACAACAACCAAAGTAAATGTGCATACCTTCAAACTTTCGTGCAATCCACAGAGCAGAGTTCTTCCGTCAGGATTGAACATCATAGAACGTATACCGGTAGTCTAAAGTGAAATCATAATGTCAGCATTCCGTTGTAAGGATAACTACAATTGGCAAGTATACTTCGCTAGATAAAGCATTCAAAATTGTACTTCCAATTCATTGTCATCCTACCCTATCGGTGGTCTTAAAGCAGTTGCCATTAACGTTCAAATTTGCACTCAATCAAGTTAATCAAGTTAGAGAAATCTGGAGCCTTGCAAGATTACTCACTTTCCCATTCTCAACAAGTTTATCCTAAGCACTGAGCAAAAGAGCATTTCACTCACCAAAGGTGATAAACTGATAATGCTACTGTCTCAGAAATAATAAAACTATATTATTAAAATATTGCTTTCTCTGATTCCCACTTGCCTCAAGATTATACTTCCCGAAAAAGCTCCATAGACCAATAGAGTTCAAATATTCTAAAACATGAGATTAGCAACACAGAAATCACCAATCTAAATTATAAACCATAAAATAATAATAGGATACAAAAGAAAAGTTGACCTCCAAAAAGAAAAAAGTTAAGCAAGCAATAAATGACTATAGGTCTAACACAAAGTGATACCTCAGGTCCTCCAGATCCAATCAATTCAAAGGTTTCAAGATCCCAGAGTTTAACAGTTCTATCAGCAGAACCTGTATCAGTTAATAAAGAGCAAAAAAAAGAACTCTCAACGTGAAGGCCACAAAAGCAGTGAGCTGAAGATAAATTTCCTTAGAATACATAAATTTAAACTAGCTTCAAGAGAGAATTAAATATCTTGCGGAAATAAGTCAAGAATAAAATAATGGAAGTACAGAAGGACTTGGAAAGGAAAACGTACAATGTTCAATATGCTCAAACACAGTCCTGACACATAATGAAAATCAGCAGAAAGAGAAGCTTGGTTTCTATTGCGAGAAGCAATATAAAAGGATTTAGTAGAGTAAAGACTCAGTATCTGTGTTTCCTAGGTCAAAATGTAACCCTAAGAACTAAGCTAAAAGCATAAAAACCCACATAACCTATATTGAATTATATACTAATCTATATGAGATGACTTAAATATCTTCCATATGATATATAGGAGAAAGCTAATCCAAATTCCAAGAGTTTTAACACTTAGGATTTAGGCCATCACATAGCAGGGATGTAAGGCTTGTGCCATGTACCTTCATTGGCTGTGTTTGAGTAATGAAACAACCTTTTTAGTAAGTGGGACAATGTTGCTTACAGGTTGTGCATGCTTCCCAGATCTCTACACTAGTAGGAGCCACATACAACAGGACAAACTCTTTTAGGTTATTTTGAAGTCTAGAATAGTGGAATATGTGAGAAGTTCGCCTCGGTTTCTCTAGCTAGTTGGTTAGAATCTACCTATCTTCCTTTCTACAAATGTGAATGCATACAGAGACCTAATGAAAAATAATTATGTAGAAAAGGAAAGAAGAAAAATAAAAGGCAAATGGAAAGTAATTTGATCAACCTCTCAACCACATCAATTATTTTCTACTAGCATTATGTCAAGACAAGTAAACAATTTGATATGACCTGTTGCCAAGAGAAACTCATGAGGATGGAAATCTATGCACTGAATCTGACCCTCATGGCCCTTGAAATCGTGTAACAGCTTCCCAGCTGTCAGGTCCCAGAGCTGTTGATAGAAGATTTTCAAAATAGTTAGTAAAAATTCTATTAACTTGAAACATGCACACAATTATTAATTGCTTCACTATACATTGTATAATTAAAACATAATAAAGCATATCAATAATACCTTGAGAATAACATCAGCTTGGGAAACTAAAAATTACTTATGCTGTAATAAATGAAAATAATGCGTATATATAAAAATGAATTTCAAATTTGCATTTGAAACCTCCAAAAATAAATCAAAGAAAATTCCAAGAATTACCTTCACAATATTATCTTCCCCACCGGAGACAACCCATTTACCATCGGGCGTGAATCTAATGGTGTTAACACCTCGCGTATGGCCCTTGTATGTGTGAATACATCCCTTCCTTCTGATATCCCATATCTTCAGATTTGTGTCCAGTGAGCCAGAAGCAAAGAACTCCCCAAATGGATGAAAATCAACAGATATGCAATTTGACCTGTGCCCCGTAAGAGTACGAACAACTGCAAAGGAAACAAACCAAATCCGGCAAACAGGCAAGATACGCCGTTTTGTAGAAGTTAAGGAAATATACATACTTTTTGCCTCCTCTAGATCCCACAGTTTAATTGTGCCACTGGCTGCTCCTGCAGCAACTAACACTTCTGACGAATCAAAACTTACTGACTCGACCGCACTTGTATGCCCAGATAGACTCTGCAAATTACCATTACATGAACTCACCGCAACAAAATATGGTTCATCATAATACACTTTTGTAGCAACAAAGAAGCACTCTCAAGGTGAGTATAATGATAACTATGACAATGTTGCTTTAGAACCCACCAGTATAGCATTGGGTTTGCCAATGGCCCAAAGATTGACCTTGTGGTCCTCTCCTCCGGTGATAAGAACTCTCGAGGTCCTCCTCCCAATTTTAAGGCAGTTGACATTGGAAGAATGTGCTACAAATTCCTCTAAATTTAGAATAGTCAAGGCATCCAATTTACATCCCCAAACCCATATCATCAAAAACGTCCTATCTTCCACTATACTAACAGGAAACTACCATGAGCCAAATTTTAAGGGCCCGTACATTCAATCACACACAGTAAGCAAAAGAATCAAACAATAGGAAATAAAGTACATTTACTGAAACAGGGGGAAAAAGGCTAAAAATTAAATTCGAAAAGAAGGATACGTAGCTTGTAAGCGCGCTTGGTGGTGGTCGTCATGAAGGCAATGGCAATGGCAATGGCAGTGAACTGATGAATAGAATCCCCTTCTTCTCTTCACTCTACGGATCGATCGATGCCTATGCCGTGATCTGACCTCCACTTGTCTCATCTCAGATCGGACCAGTTCAGCCCTCGGATCTCGAGATTCCCGATCAAGACACCTACCATTTCTCTATAAAAGTAATCGAAGCTATCATATGGAAGGATCTCTCACCTCCATGGAAGCGCCGCTAAAGCGACTTTCCCCTCGATTTCGCGGCAGAATGCAACGAAGAGCAAGGAATGGAAACGACAGACAGACAGACAGAGTGAATGAGAGCGTGATGCGAGAGGATCGAAATGCTCCTTGGTGGAGTGCGAAGTGGCGGGCTAGCGAGGGAGGAGAGAGAAGAAGAAGAGAGGGAAGGAAGAAGAAATGGAGCTTTCGGGGGTTATAGCACAAGGAGGGGGGGGACTTGGTTCAAAAAAAAATAATAACAGAGAGAAATGAAATTAATTAAGCTTGGGTCTACCACTCTTTCAACCCAAAAGGTCCCCTATCCCTATTTTTAGTGGTAAATAAGTTATTAAGAAAACGCCTAGTATTTTCTACTAACATAGCATAATATTATATTTTTATCGTAATTAATAATGCTCAGCTATCTTTTTATTTATTACAATTTTATCATATACATTAATAATATTATTCAATCTTAATTAACACTGTTGTTGTAATATTATTCCAGACTCTTTTCACCGCTATTTATGGCTATGTCAATAATACAATATCTTTAAGAAATTATTTCAATTATTTGTAATAAATCTACAATTTATCCTCAGAGTAAGAAATGTTACTCAAATGTAGAATGTTGACTACTTTAAGTCAGCCAAAAAAACAAAATTTATACATGTATAATTAAAACTTAAATATAAAAATATGCCGGTCAAAAACTTCGCTATTCAGTTCAAAATTTTATTTACCCGTATAAATTTGCATTCAAATATTGCCTATAATTAAAAAAATAAATAAATAAAAAGGAGAAACGATTGCATACTAATTTAGTTTTTCCCTCCTCGCTCCCCAAAGATAAAATCTATATACACTCAGATGCCCTTCCTTCCTCTCTGTGAGAGCTTTGACCTCTGGATATTTAAGTGGTTGTGTTAGTTTGAATTATTCTGGAGTTATTGGGTGTCAAAATCATGTGCTCTTTCCCACTCTCGTACACAAACCCCCCCAAAACTATTGCAGTTTTGCGATGTTAGATGGAACCCCGTGAAGGGTTGGAAGGGTCTAGACGATCCAGTAGGTAATAAATCGTAATCAGCCATCTTTGGCCCACAAGTAACATTTTAATCAATGTTAATGTACACTAATTTGCAACTGCTGCATGCTAGCTCTAAATTGGAACACTCCATCCGATTAGTATTTATTTTAAATACATTAAAAAATTTATCTAATTTTTTTATAATTTTATTAAATAACCGTAAAAGGATAGCGTAGCGTAAATAAGAGCATAAGAGTAACACTGGTTAATTAATATAGATATAGATTGGGCTAGAGTCAAAATAAAAAATAATTGGGCATGAGTGGTTAGGGCAGTACAGGAGGAGGTTGTGAATCGAAATGGATCCAATTATATGGTTGATGAGTCCCAATCCAATGAAATTTATGCTCACCAATAATAATTAGACGTGCAAGCTCGAGATATCACCCCCATCCTACCTTACCTAAGGGTGATTACTTAATCAGAGGGAAAAGTGAAAGTTTTTAGTAGAATGAAAGAAAGTGATGAAATTTTATACTGAAGTGACTTCCAATAATATATTATGCCTCATTTGCTTTGAGATTAAGAAAATTTTGTTCTAGATTCGCATTTCTAAAATTATTTCTCGAACTTAGAGAAAAGGGATTCAAATATTCATTTGAATATAGAATAGTTATGTAATAACTATTTTTGATGTAACATAAATATGAGGTAGAGGCAAAAAAAAATCAACTAAAATATTCTCTGCGTATCATAGAATGCTAAAATATAACTATTGTATATACAGAGAATATATTAATATTAATATGTAGTCATTGCAGTTATAGAAAATTTTATGTATATACATATTACACATATATAGTCAGTCTACCCATACTATCCATCCGCTTCATATTAGATCAAAAAATATTTTAGTTAATTGTTTTCTCTACCTCATATTTATGTTACATCAAAAATAGTTATTACATAACTATTATAGATTTAAATGAATATTTTCTACGAATAAAATGGTTACATGTTAAAAGATCTCTATATATATATAATAGATGATAGAAACGAAGAGATTTGCAGAAAAATTGAGCGTGAATTATTAGTTTGTGGAATGAGATAGATGAGTGGTGGGAAAGAATTAGAAGATTTTTTAAAATAATTTTAGTCAAATCAAGATTAAAAGTATAATTAGATTTATATGCGGTACAAAATTTAATCCAAATGAATAGTATTTTTAATTTAGAGCATGGATAATTTGATGTAAAAAGTTAGTAACTATGCTCTCTTTTTTAGAAAAGAGAATATAAAACGGTCAAAATTTAAAAAAATAATAACTTTAAAGAAATAAAAGAAACTCACTTCACACACTATTTCTTTCATCCAAATACTGTAAAAAAATTGACTTCCATTTTAGTTGTCCCTTCAATTTGTACTCCCTATCAACTAAACGCACCCAACAAAATGCTCTCCAACCCTGAGTGCAGTAAATTAGCTGCTTGGCAAGCTATGATTGGCTGTGAGCCAATTATAACTGCTATGTAATATGTATTAGTACCAAAATAAATGAGCTAAAATCGCAACCATATAGTATACACTGCTATGCGCCATTACCAGGTGAAACCAGTACTTAGACTTTACTCATAACGTAATCCCACCGTTTTGTTACTCTGCCGCAACTGTAATGCGCCACGGTGTACGCCACGTCACTTACCTCCTGCAAACGTGTCATCACGGCAGCCGGATATGCTACGTGCCTTCACGTGGGTATTTACCCTGCCGACTTGGCTTCACGAGTAGAAGCACATACAACAAATGTTTTGAAGCCGTTGCCTCCTTCCCCCGCCGCTCCTCTCCCCATGCCGCATGATTAGCTAAAATCAGCTGTCATCTAACATTTCTCCTTTGACGTCGGCCCAGTTCTTTCACCAATTAATGCATGCCACGGAGGCCTTCGCCGATTTCTTAGCAGCGCATCGATTCAATAAAGCAGCTAGACTTAACAGCGGATCTACATCCCCTTCTTATCGGGATAACATCGGATTAACTAATAGGAAAAAAGGGGCGAAAAATATCCCAAAATATATTAGATAAAAATATCGTCAGAGAGAAATCTGAGTCTCGGGAAGCCATTGGAGGAATCGGGGTCTAGCTCGTGAACGCTGGGTCCGTCAAATATATCCCACCTTATCCTGTGGTCGCCACATGCTTGTATAAATGCCGCTACGGGTTTCCCTTCAACTTCATTGCCTCTTCTCGAACCTATCTTCTCTGCAAGAGATTGTTCTAGGTTTGTCTAAGGCAAGATGGCTCTCCAGGCTTCCTTCTTCCCATCAGCTCTCTCTGTGCACAAGGAGGTAACGCATTGAATTGTCAATGGCATACAAAATTTCATCCAATTTGAGGTTCTTGAACTAATTAAGTGGTTTTTATCAGGGAAAATTGGGTGGGAAAGTAAAGGACTCGGCATTCTTCGGACTTTCTCTTGCAGACCATACTAGGGCTGAATTCAATCCTCTGGTCAGGGCAAAGGTAACACTTTTGCCTTGGCATTGTTGTGGATTTATTATATCAGCAATGCTAAAGATTTCTTGCTTCCATACTTCATGAATTTGGTCCACATTAGACCAAGTACTAAGAACCAAAAAGAACATATGACCAGTTTATTCTAGCTTCATCCTACTAATCTCTAGATGCATGCTTGCCTGCAGAAGCTGAACACATCATTTGCAGTAAAAGCCCAGACGACAGCAGCAGCAGTTGCTGCTCCTGGGCTCAACAAAGCTGCCACTGAAGGAAAGAAGGTTCTCCGAAAGGGCGTCGTCGTGATCACCGGGGCCTCGTCCGGCCTAGGCCTCGCGACCGCCAAGGCGCTAGCGGAGACCGGCAAATGGCACGTCGTCATGGCGTGCCGCGACTTTCTCAAGACCGAGAAGGCCGCGAAGTCGGCCGGCATGGCGAAGGAGAGCTACACCGTCATGCATCTCGACCTCGCGTCCCTCGACAGTGTCAGGCAATTCGTCGACAACTTCAGGCGCTCTGAAATGCCACTTGATGTGCTGGTGTGCAATGCCGCCATCTACCGCCCTACTGCCCGCGAACCGACGTTCACAGCAGACGGCTACGAGATGAGCGTCGGTGTTAACCACCTCGGGCACTTCCTCCTCGCCCGCCTGCTTCTCGACGACTTGAACAGATCCGATTATCCTTCAAGGCGTCTCATCATTCTTGGATCAATAACTGGTACATTTTATTTAAAATCTGATATTTTTCCTTTATCTGCTAACGCATCTGTGTTGCTTACAATTCATCTCGATCGTCAGGAAACACAAACACCTTGGCCGGGAACGTGCCGCCGAAGGCAGGGTTGGGAGACATGCGAGGGCTCGCCGGAGGCATCAATGGCCGGAACGGCTCGGCCATGATCGACGGCGGGACCTTCGACGGCGCGAAGGCATACAAGGACAGCAAGATTTGCAACATGTTGACAATGCAAGAGTTCCACAGGAGGTACAATGAGGAGACTGGCATCACATTTGCCTCCCTCTACCCTGGTTGCATTGCCACCACTGGCCTCTTCAGGGAGCACATCCCCTTATTCAGGATCCTCTTCCCTCCTTTTCAGAAGTTCATCACAAAAGGTTTCGTCTCCGAGGAGGAATCCGGCAAAAGGCTCGCTCAGGTATATAAATTTATTACCATGAGAATAAGACTGCGTACATCTTGCGAAACTTCTTAGCTAGTTTTTAGCCTCTACCGCAAGACTTACCCACTGAATCTTGTTGTAAAATTCCAGGTGGTGAGTGATCCAAGCCTGACAAAGTCAGGGGTGTACTGGAGCTGGAACAAGGCCTCAGCATCATTTGAGAACCAGATGTCTCAGGAGGCAAGTGATCCTGAGAAGGCCAGGAAGGTGTGGGAGATCAGTGAGAGGCTGGTTGGGTTGGCTTAGCAGGAAGTCTTGGGGATTGAAGCTTTGGATCCTGAGAAGGGTTTGTAATGTTGTATTATCCAACTGTGGTGGTTTCTAAGACCACAAGGCCTGCCTCTGTTGCTAGTAGAGCAGTGTACAATTTTTGAATCAGGAAGGAATAAAATACTTGCAGGCGTTCCTTTTGTTCATGTGTGGTTTCTATTATCTCCTCAAGCTGTCACTATCGCCTAATATGGAATTATAAGCTGCATCTTTTATTGTATATGAAACATTTATGAAGATTAATTCTATAAATTATGGAGAAAAAAATTCGATGTCTAAAATAATACTTCCAATATATTGTTAATAACTAAGATTACTTATTCGTCTGAACGTAATTGTAAATATGACATCATTATTATATCATAATTAAATCCCAGTCTTTAGTCGAGCTGGGCGGAAATAAAACATGAACATCCTATATTAGATTGTGATAGTGGTCAATTAATTTTACACAATGATCATTACGATCATTATTGTCTACTCATGACTATCTTTTGAATCATAATTTACACAATATACGGATAACATCAGTATAGACATTCTAAATCTACATATTTTCACTATATACATGTTATATATTTTTTTTGAAGAAAAAAATACATATATTATATAATATTGCCAAGTATATTATAGTTTTATAGCATTATAATATTCAACATTGATTCAATCTTCAAAATATGACAAAATAGGTCAGATTAAATTTAATCGACCGAATCAGTCAAAATTTGGCTACATATTTGCTATCGACACGAATACAGTTATTTTTTGGATCTAACCAGTCATCTGCGCGTTCTTTCTATTTTCTATTCGATCGTCTTTGTCCTCATCTTTTTCCTCTTCTTCGTCGTTGTTGAGAGGCAGGCATCGGTGGACAAGGGTAGGCTCACCATCCACAGCATAGTCTCCTCCCTTTGGCCCATCCGCATCATTTAGCTAACCGTTTTAGTCCATTGCATAGGAGAATAGTGCCCAAGTCGTGTTTGAGATTTTGCTTTCTAGCTAGTTTGGGTCCTCTTTCTTCAGTTTATTTTTCTTAATTTATAGATTTTGTAATATTAGTGTCATTTCTCTATTCTAACTATGAGATTACCGAGTTGTTGCCTGATATATGTACTACAAAGATTTTGGTGACAGTGTCAAATTATTAGCTATACATTACAATATCTATAAATCCTTGGAGAAGAAAGAAAGAAGTAGCTAAATTAAGAGTATTATCCTTTCTATTAGGATCTACGAAATTCGCAAAGGGCAAGATAACACAAATAGAAGTTGTAGTTCTCTCCGTTTTTATCTTCTTATCCATATTCAATATATACTTGATCCGATTCATAGTTGTTTCTCATATTTAATTTTTATTTATATTCATTGAGCTAAGATATAATTTTATAATTTTATTATTTATCTACTATTTATATTTAAATTTATATTCAGACCAAAAATATAAACCTGATATATGAGTCTAACGCTATTCGATTTATCAATAAAATCAATCATTTTGTCTTATTTTTTATCCAACTAAGTTAAGATAAAAAACGTAATAAAATTTATCGTGTTATTATAGATAAAAATAATTAATATATTTTTTTCCCTAGATTTCCTTGAAATACATAGAGTGAAAGAATTTCATATTTGGGATATTTAACACTTGTTCGGATAAGAAAACCGCGATAAATTATTTTGGTGCTTGAATGCGAGCTGGGATTTGGGACGCGGAATAGAGATGGCCTGGATCTTAATCATCATCGCGGCGATCTCGTTGTGGTTGATCTCGCTATGGAGAGTCCTCTCTTCCACCTCTTGCGTGCCGTCAAATCCACCATTCCTCTCTACTAGTGAGCTCCAAACCTTCTTCTTCTTTACGATTCCCATGTTTTTCGTCTAATCCGTCAATCTAATCTCGCAGGACCGGGGAAGAGGAGGAATGTGCTGCTGGTGGTGGCGCATCCAGATGATGAGTCCATGTAAGTCTTCGGCTCTTAATTTTGACCTCGAACTTCGATTCCATGGGAAATGAACATTTTCGGCGTAGCATATCGATTTAGGCTGTGGTTGGTACGAGTTCTAGGGTTTAAAGGAGACTTAGATGCATATTATATGTTTAGAGCATTCTATTCAGTTACAAATTCTTATATCTGCAGCTTCAGTTGAAACATTGTTGTTTAAGTAAGTGGAGTTCTTTGGATTAGTTCATTTAGGGTTAGCAAGTTGTGGATATCTTTGATTTAAATGGAGTACCTGTATCATTAACCTATTTGAAGTGCTCTTGGAGAGAAGCCAATGCAGCTATAGTACGCAAAACAGTGACAGCTTTGAACAACTGAAATAAGGAAGTTACTGTTATCATTGCACGTTTTGCTTTAATTTTTTGGGTCTACACTATTTCATCTTCTCCCATTCCATTTCATACTACAGTAAAACTGCAATAATGCCCCATGCATGAATTATATATCAGCCAGCATTGAGTGGATCTCATCAAAATGCCAGCTTAGTTATTCTGTTATCAGAATTAGATTCGTCTTGTAACTAAGAAATTTGATCCGGACAAAGAAAATAAGGTCAGATTATAAAGTAGTTTAATGAAATTATCAGTTAGGCTACATGATTTTTTTTTTTTTTTTTGCTTTAATTCTTATTGTATTCAATGACTTATTGGTATATTTGGTGCATTAACGCAGGTTTTTTACTCCAACCATTCTTTTCTTGAAATCAGAAGGGCATAATCTTCACATTTTATGCATGTCAATAGGTACAAGATATGCCATTTTTTTTTTAAATTTGCATCCTAGCTCAACTGGATATTTGCACTAAAGATACATTATTGTTTTACTTGTTAAAATTGTCTTAGAGTGATGATTCAATTCATAGGCAAGTAAATTATTGTTTTATAAGTCTCTCATGCCCAGCCACAGACAAGATAATGGCACAAACAAATTTGTGAAGTTGTAAGTTTTAAAAGGACTACTTTGCATTCATGCATATAGAGATGAAATTACTATGAGTTCTAAATAATGCAAAAATGTCAAGATTAACTTTATCCACCACATTAACTCATAATGTACTGGAGAATCTCAAGACTTCATTTGGTTGTGGTTGTTGAAAGAAAATTGTCATTTTACCATAAAGAAGTTGGCCTCATAAAACAAACTCCTTTGATGTCACATTTATTAGTTTGGTCAGCATTGGGATGGTAAAATAAAAGCTATCCCTTCTTGTAAGAATCAACTTCTGAGTATGCACTTAAATGTCACCAGCCTTAAGAGCCCAAACCATCTACTGATGGAGATTATGATTTTTGTGTAGTTCAATTTATAATAAATACTCTGAAGTGAAACTGTTTTTTCCTTTTATCTAGGCAATGCTGATGGCATGGGAAATATCCGTAAGGAAGAATTATACCGAGCTTGTGCCATTCTCAAGGTTGTAGATATTTCTATCGGTTGGTAAAGGTACCTTTGGAGAATATGTTTTTCATTTAGTTTGTATGATATATGTGTAACTCCAGCAATTCTTTTGCAGGTTCCACTTGACCGAGTTCAAGTTCTGGACCACCCAAATTTACAGGTATCTCTTTAGAGCTGATAGTTTCTAAATTCATATTTAATTATTTATTCTTCTAGCATGTACCCTACTTATTTGCTTTAATGTTCATTTCAGGATGGATTTGACAAAAGATGGGACCATCAATTATTAGCAGGACTTATTGAAGAACAAATCAAAATATGGGATATTGACTCAGTAATTTCTGTTCAAGCCAAAATTGATATGGAATCTTTCTATTCTTGATATTTTCTTCATGATTCCATTTTATTTCTTGTCCTAAGATTTACAAAAATAAGGGGCAACTTTTTTTTTCCATCTGTTCCACTCTTTTTCCTTCTTCTGGTTGGATCTATGCGCAGTTTCTCCTGTCTTCTCTTCCCTCAAACAGGGTTTCCCTTTTGAAGATATCATATGATACTTTAGCTTCCATCTTGAAATCAACAATTCCGAGATAATATCCTCTAGGCTTTAGCCTTCATATTTTAGTCTGCAAGATTGACTTAAATAGCTTATAAATTACTAGTAAAATTCTTTTGTGAAATATAACATACTTCTAATGCATTGGGATTACTTCTAAGTGAAGAACTTTTTATCGTAACTTTCACTTTAATTCAATGTTTCTTCCAAGTATATCATCATACCTTTTATTGTTCCCATATATCTTTTTTTTTTTCTAATTTACTGTTTAGTCCTTAGTTTCTTTCCCCTTTGATTGGGTTTCCTTATATTCTCTTATCCAAAAGTAGTTGTGAAAAGTGGATATTAAAACTTAAAAGTATAGAGGCTTTATCAATGTCAGAATGTAGACAGCTTATCAATAGTGATAGTATGTGCCTCTAATGCCTCTCCTTGCTTCTAAGTTTTGGCTGTTAACTGCTGTCATAAATTAAAAGAACTTCATACAGTTGTTAGGCTGGTCTTCATGATCTACATTATGCTGCCTTTTTACTGTAGATTTCCTTGAACTCCATCTTTTTAATTTGATCATGCATCCGTTAAACTCACTGCATTTGCATCATTTTATTTTCAGGTAATTACTTTTGATAACTTCGGAGTGTCAGGTCATGGAAATCATCGTGATGTTCATCATGGAATTTGGTTAGTTAACTTATCTTAGCGTAAGCTTAGAGTTACAGTTCTTTTTATTAACTTTAAATCACATAGTCTGGCTTAATAATTGAGCATACTTGGAACATAAAACTCCTCTTGCAATATTCTTAATAAAAAATTTCTTGATTTTCTTGTGAGCAGCAATCTCCGACATGAAAAGATACAGAAGGATATTGAAGCCTGGGAACTTGTATGATATTTCCACCAAATTTTTGTGAAGTATATGTTGCTGTATATAGAATCCATTTACTATGTCTACTTTATGTATTTGATTCTATGATTACCTTTTACTACTGAATTTTCTGTATTATGGAGTTGAAAAATAAGGTTGATCTTTAATATTGCATTATCAGTACATGTTTCATTGACAAATTGTCTTGGTGGTGCTACACTTGAAATTTGGGTATAAAGTAATAATAGAATGGGTACTAACCTGAGAATTTTCTGTGGAAATTTCAGATCAGTACAAGTACTCTTCGCAAGTATTGCGGCCCAGTGGAAATCTGGTTATCTTTATTATGCTCTTTATCATACTCAGGACAGAAGATATATTGCTTACCAAACAGCAATCCATACAGAAGCTATCAGGCCATGGCTGGACATGAGAGCCAATGGATTTGGTATGTATATTAACCTTCATATTATAACTGTTAATACATGCAAAATTGCCCATTGGAGAAGATTGACCAAATCAATTATGCAGCTTCATGTCTTGATCAGGGAAAAAGGAAAGTTATTTCTGCTTCTGCTCTGTGGTCTATATATCACCAATTTTGAACACAGCTACTTTACTTTTTTCCTTGAGGCATAGTTTGTAGTTCACAACACCCATATATCTTTGCTTATTCTGTGATTGAGTCTGCAATTTATTCAATCAAATGAAATCTGACAGGAGAGTATCACAAGAAACTGAGGAACTTTGACCTTCAAATATTTCACAAAATCAACGCTTGCATCATTTTCCCCTCTGTTTCATATTCTGGAATATCTTATCATGTTTTTGCAAGCATGATAATCCACTCAGTAAGTGGTTTCATTATGCCGACTAAGATGCTCTACAAAGATAAGAAAATGTCATTGGTTATTGTAGTTTTAGTCATGCGGAATATTAATCTTGTAAAATTAATGCATTTGCCAAGAGAATGGATATTCTTGTGCCCTGTGTGGTAATTTAGTGTACCATGATAAGAGAATCTATACATATAACAAACAACTGATGATAATTTACCCATATGTAGGCCTTTAGTACCTGGCAAGTAACTTATAGTACGTTGAGATGTCAGACTTCTATTGGACGAATTTCCTGAACTCTCTGCATACACCTAATCATTAGTACATTCTGGTCATCTGCACTGCTTCATTTTTAGCAATTCCAGGAAGACCAACAAGTGCTGCTATTCAGATATATTACCACATGAGACCGAGTATGACCACTTGTTTGAATCTCTTCTCATAATCAGAGTTCTTGTTGCTGTGCAGGTTTCGGAAGTTATTCGTCCTGTTCTCAAGTTATACATATATGAACATGCTTCGGAAGCTCGACATCTAGCACAACTTTTAAGTTACGACAATCAATTCTTACACACACACACAATATATATATTTCACGTCATACTTTTCCCTGACGGCCCATTCATGTCTCAGGATCATCAGAATGTCTGCGGGAGGGTGGTCCAATGCATCCCTGATTGCTGCTGATGTTCATGAATTGAATGAGATCAGAAGTTTCAAAGCTCACGTCAAATCAAGAACAGTTCTGATTATCATGTAGGTTCTGTATATGGTAATCTGCTTTACGAGGGAGAAATTAGAGGGAATTGTGCAACGCCTATGCCATCTTAGGATATTTCCTCAGGCGTATTCAGTTTGTAACTTTCTTTCTCTGGATACTCTGCTTCTATTATATACATTAAAGCTGGTATGGTTGCTATGGGTAGGATTTTATCAGCGCAGGTTGGCATCGAAATGCAAGGTTAAACAACAGTTAAATAATCAATGGAGCTTCCAGGTGTATCCAATTTACTTCTTACTGTAGATGTGACCTGAAGAAGAATCCAGGATGCCCCTTCGTCTAGAAGTTGATCTAGTTCTAGAATGATGAAGTACAGTATGCAGTTTGTCCCCTTCGTCTATAAATTGATCTGGAATGACGAAGTTAATCGAAAGCAGAAGAGGTATAACTGGATTACGGCTGACTATACAATTGCAGCAGTGATGTCAGATTTACGGAGCATTGCCTTTGCTAAAATTTTATTAGCGTTTACTTGTAAACTAGTATAATGTATAATAATTACATTTAATAAGATACAGAGTTAACTTTATAATTTGACACGTGTCTAAAATACCTTTTATAATGAATAAATAGAAAAAAGAGAAAAAAAAATTTGAAATGATAGTTAATTAAAGTATCGTCTTTTTAAAAACAAAATAGTAAATATAAAAATATTAATTAAAGAGAAAAGAAGAGAAAACTAGATATTAATAAATTAGTATTGAAATAACTGATTATTTATTAATTACAAAACTAATACTAAAATAATTTCTTTCTTACTGAGATAAGTGATTGAAATGGTAGTCCTTCTACCAATTCCTTTTTCAAAAGTACAGGATATTTAATACGGCTATTATTATGATACAAGCTCAAAGAATATCGTTGAGTGGTTGCCCTAATGGTGGTGTTCAAACTCAGGATCGCTGCTTAATGTGCAACTGTATGTACTCTCTCTCCCTGTGACAAATTACATCTTGAAGGATTACTTCATATCTATTTATATCTCATCTAAATGCTAGAAAATAATAGAAAAATGAATTGGCATGAATGAATAGGAATGAGATTTGGTGGCGATCAAGTAAACTCTATATATGGGTTGATTGGGGGATCAACCAAATCCATGGAAGCCAGCAGAACTGTAGGAACTTGAAAGTCTCGGTAGCTTGAGAATCGCAAGAATGCCAGCAGCTAAGGAAAATACAGAAGCAACGGCAAAGGCAGGGATGTTTCCTCCTCCAAATAGAGCATCCCAAGGACCGGCACCGATGGATACTATCATCTGCAAGCACATCATGGAAAGTTTGATGAATCTTTCTCAAAAATTTTGCTTCTCTATAACATGGCAAAAAGAGATAAATTTTGTATTTCAAGAAATTTATAATCAATTAGACTACTGCTCTTTTCTCTTCCATTATCCTACTTATGCAGAGATTTAAAAATTTCCTGCAGTGTACGGCTATGCACAAGGTTAAGTTTATGGCTAGTGGGTGACCCAAAATTAAATTTGTCATATTTGGAAGACGAGGAGCATGTCCTAGCAGGTATTAGATGCAAACAATTTGGATAAGCAGAAAAGATATTGACAAACCTGAGGAACGACGATTGCAAGATTTAGAACCCCAGTAGCCAAACCTACAAGCAGACAAATGCATCACTGAGACCGAGAACTAGAAAGGTCGGGGAAATGGCGGGAGAAATTACAGTCAGAGGACAAACCTTGTCCACCTCCTGTTCCGGCAGTCAACTCTGCAGTCACGGAGAATGGAACACTATATGTGATCTGCACCATGCAGGAAGAGCAAGAGAGAAGTGAATCCACAATCCCTTAACAACTATGAGCAACAATGGATGCCAAATTTATTGTGTCACTTGATGCTTACAGCGAGAGGAAATCCAAGAAGTGAAAAAATCACCAAAGCAGCAATCCTGATTGCCTTGTTCCCTCCAATAATGTGCTGAATGCCATTAGAATAGTTACCAACTGACAGCAAACTTAATATTGTTGTGGCAGCCATGCAGATAAACACAGTGAAGTTGCTCATTGCCCAGACTAATCTTGCACCAATTGAACGACACATTGGGTCGATTAGGAAAGAGCTAACACCAAGAACAACCTAATCGAAAAAAAAAGAAATTAGATTCACGCTCCCAGTAATGTTTATAATTACAAATATGTATGCTGCTGTGCATGTGCCTAAACATACTTAGTATCATGATTATCCCTGGTTACCCTGTTGCAATTATATGGAGTATTTCAATGGATAAACTTGGAATTTGTATGTCACTAAGCAGCCAAATGTAATTCATTAGTTAAGATTTTTGCTGACTGGGAATCAACTTAACCTTTTCTTATGTTATTGGGGCAGCAATACATCTATCGCTAACTTGACATTTATGTCAAACTGTTAGGAAGATTTCACTTATGAAATTAAATATTTAAATCATAGAAATCACCATGAATAGTGTGGACCTTACTTGCAGCAGGGAGGACCGAGTTATGCGTTACAAAAATTTAAACAGAATATATTCATATATATGTGCAGTTAAAACATACTAAACTAATTGCTCACGAGTTCTTACAGAATTCAATAGCAAACCAATTGCACCTTCTCTCACACCATTTTGATAATCAAGCCTCTGAGTTGAATTCCCACTTGGATCCCCATGGTAGACTTCACGTCCCATCCAGTCCGTGTCAAAAAGGAAAAAGGGAAACCATGACAGCTGCACAATCAAGCAAAAGAAATTGGGCCTGGTCATCATCAAATATTCTACTAAATAAGGTCAGTGAATCCATAAAGCGAGCTAACAAAAACTTTTGAAGTGTGAAGCAACATAAAGAGAATTTAATTACACGGAAAGAATTGCTTTCTTCAATTGTCAATTACATACCCAGGTAAGAGCCATGACAAGAAGCACGGAATGCATTCCAGATGGTAAGTGTCTCAAGCTTGTTAAGATATTAACCAAAACAGCTCCAGGTCCATCATTAAGAGTTTCAACAGGGTTCCTCTTCACATCATAATCAAACATCATAGAATCATCTGCAATAGCTTTACCCACCAACATATTGCTTTCAGAATTTTGACCGTTATGTAACTTCCCATTGCTTTCATATGATGAATCATGTTTATTTTGTTGGGAATTCTGAAGTAGAGGGGAAGAATCAGATAAGTGGTGCACAGGGTTAGCTTCCAACTGAACTTCTTTAGCAAAGTATAGAGTGACAAGCATACAGAAGAGGAGGAACACCTGCGTACATGATAACATTCTTCTCAAACTCCATCAAATGAATGCGTTGCAATTTCAAGAATAAAAAGTTATAAAGAATGACATCTAAATAGTAGCTGACGCCTAGACATTGTGGCAGCACAACTATTAGGATTTAAAAACTCAGGATGGGTAAATAATAGAAAATGATTAGGCAAACCAAAAATCAAGCAAGAAAAAAGATAAGAAACTTCCAATTCTAACCAATGTTGATATATCACAAGATTGGAGAACACCAAAAGAAGCTAAATTCTATTCAGGACCCCAAAAACAGAAAGAAAAGAAAACTAAAAGCAGTAAGCAACATAATGTATCAGATTCTACAGAGAAATAAGACTTCAATGAATTAACAAGTCACTAAGTCAAAGAGAACTATTAAAGAAGTTTTAGAAAAGAATTTTCATTTTGAACATTTCTATAACTTTTCCAGCAGTAGACTTTGACAACGAGCATGGTAGGATCATAAACTGACAATGTATTAGCTCAACAATCTTAATCTACTCTTAAGTGTTCAATAAGAACTTTCAGTGTTGTGAACCACATCTTACTCAGTGGAGACAAACTATGTCAAAAATTCAGAAAACAACCTCTGGACTTGTTGTAAGACAGTAATTAATGACTACACCGAGCACCTGCCTTGGATGAATCTTCCACATGTTAGTAATTTGGCAAATATTTTCAATATCCATTCATTAGCAACATTGTATGAGCACATCTTCTAAAAGTGTAACAACGATAAATTATAATAGCCTAATATTCACTTTAAATATGCAAGATACTAAAAGCAAAAGGAAAAATGTCACTAGAATATTTTAGTCAGTTTTGCATACTTTTTCCTCCACACTGACTAATTAAGTTAAATAGTGAAACAAATAAAAAGAGGCATGTAGAGAAAAACCATATAAAAGCTTTTTAATGTTAATATGAGAGCTCACCACAGCAACCAAAAAGGCAGCTTTCAAATTCCCACAAACTTCACAGCAAGCTTTTGTTGTCAAAAATGGAAACCACCTGCAGAATGATGCAACTTAGGACTGACTGAAAGGGCATCACTGTAGAATGCTAGCATAATAATAGTGAAAGGATGCCGAATATTTAATTGGGTCACTGCAGAACTCACATAAAGAAAGATAACATATAGCACAACTGCCTCTTGTATGACAATGAAAATAGTCATCAGACTAAAGGCAGTGCATGGCCTAAGAAAATAGTCATCAGACTAAAGGCGGCGTCATTTTGGCATATTGCTGTGTAAAGCTCTGTCAGAATAATGCCAGAAAGGACAGGAATTAAAGTGAGAGTGTTAACCCTGCAGGCTTCTAGATTAAGAAATCAAAGAGGGTAAAAGTTGAATGGTTTGAATGATAAATCCTTGAAGAAGAGTTCCAAGATGAACTAGCTTAAATGTATTGATCCACAAGACTGTGAGGTGTGAGACTACCGGATAATTCAGTATTGCAGAAAAAAATTTCTATATTATGTAAGGGACGAATTTTTTATTGGCATAATTGGGGCCAAACCTTGTTAGAGGCTAAGGTTGATGAAGAACAGTTCCTTTCGTGTTCTCAAATTTCTTTTGCCAAGCGAAAGACAATTGATCTTTTTCAAACTGGGGTTAAAAAATCTCTAGAGGCTATAGGTGGTAAAATTGATGCAATGATAGATAATAGGACAATGACGAGGTGACAAATGGAATCTTTGTCTTTATGTTTGATATCCTAAATCCTAATGATTAAATCGCAATAGTGCATGGAAAAAATACTGTGGAACTCTTGATATCATTTCTGAAGTGCAAGGATTTGAACAAGATTACTGTTAACCCGTCACATTCATACTAGTTGAAGAATCAGAACATCTATAATGTGCACATGATATGGCTGGCGATAAATTGATCTCTTATTAATCCCAAACCAAAAGACAGTGTTATACCCTCTTCACTTTTAAAGTTTAGAATAGGAAAACAAAGGATATGCCCTACAGTAAATAAACACAAAATCTCGAGATTATTAGCTTGGATAATATCTCTTGGGAAGCACAAGAACTGGTTAACATGGTCTACTTGGACTAGTTAAATGTCTTTTTAGTTCTATGAACTGTGCAGCTACATTAAGTGACTCAGGCGAGTGTCCTTGCTTCATATCTTCTATAATGCATCATTTTGATTAGGTTTGACAAAACAAAATGATAAGGATATCAAGGTCTCCATCATGTCCTTCTGTCCTATATATAATCACCTTAACATTTTAGTTAACAACTTACAATACCCATCAATTAGAAGTAAGAAATTACTCTTATTTAATAAGACTATTCATCAAAGAGACATTACAATATCATATGCACTTCAAAAACAGAATTACTTTAAATCTATCATATCTGATGTACCTGTGCCAATTTCCACTAGCACCAGATGAAAATCCTAGAATATTTCCAAGTGCCATCCAAGAACAAAATATTGCATTTGCAGAGTTACATTGGTCGGGGCCTGCAACAGTATATTTGGGAATCAAATCACTAGAACTCTAGAAGGTTAGGTTTGTCCATGGTTGTATACACCAAATATTAATGTAGACCTAATTTGCAGTAAAGCAAAGCCAAGAGTAATATTCACCTGAAAGATCAGCCAAAAGAGCACGGGCTGGACCCTACATTTTATACAACCACACAATGAGAAAGTATTCAAGCTGCATGTGACTTGGCTTGGTGTGAATTTGTGGTACCAACACAAGTTGGGATTATTACAAAAGAGCAGTGGAAAATTTTAAATAGTCTTACTTGCACTGTATTGTTGGCGAGATCCAACATCCAAAAGCCAATAATAAACACAGCAGCCGCTCGCCATCGTGGACCTTTGTAAGTGCTGCATATGCAACGGATTAGCTTAAAAAGGGGGGAGAAAACTTCTAGATGAATACATGATACATGATTATTTAGACAAGTTAAAAATTACCTGCAATGTTCAGTAGTATCACCAAAGAAGTACCCTATGTCTGCAGAAAACCCTATTAAAGTTACCTAATTGCCAATCAAATTTTATATAATCAGGGCAATGAAAGAACAAGTAAAACATGACATCAGTATATTTCAACACTCACAGCGAGACAGATCATGATACATCCAACAAAGATAAACGGTCGCCTCCTTCCATACTTCGAATGGCATTTATCACTCCATATACCAACACATGGTTGAACCTGGCAAATGAAGGGATAAAAAAAGGACATGTCAAATATATATATGAGGCCTTAGTACAAAATTATTTCCAGAAAGTCAGCAATATAGAAAAGTTATAACAGCAAACAGAAAGATTTGGGAAGATTGAAGACTTAAATCCTATCACTATCACTGCTAAACAATCATGCTGTTTATAGAGGCAATTTGAAAAGGCACATCTGCATAAAAATTTCTAATGCAACTTTACAAAGCAATCAAAATATCAAATATCAAGATATATATCATTTTAAATGGCATGTAGAAATCAACAAGTGATACCTAATTAAAGGACATAGATGCCAAAACTTACCACAAAGCCAGTAATAGGCCCGCAAAGCCAAATGAATGAAGAGAAGGCATGTTGTATTCCTAGTGTCTGCGCCAATAAGAGAGTAGTAATATCAATATCAACTTCTGCCTTATTTGCATTCTACAGAACTTATCCAACTATAATAAATTAAGTGCACCAAAGGAAAATTTAGAATAATTAAATATACGCCACTGAGAAAAACATCACATTCAGTTTGCATAATTGATATGGATAAAAATCATAGAATTCTTAAAAAGATAAAAATTAGTTCAAGAACAACATCAAAACAATGAAAAAACAAAATTCCACATAGGATCAATAATTGCCGCAAAGAATTCAATTCAGTGCCAAGCCTATAATTTAATAAACCACTATAATAACAAGATTAAACAAACTTTAAACTAAGATCTACGCTTCGTTAGAATGGAATGCTCTTTCCTTTCATCAAGATATACATATCCTATTCCAAAATCCACTGCATGACATCAGACATCTCAATGATTATAGATCTGTTGATGCTCCCACACAAACACAAAAGTCCTTCCGACAGATCTAAAAGCTCACCTGGATGTAAGGGGTCAAGAGCGAGAGCTGCAACGCCCACCCGAACTGGACCCCAGCGCCGACCATGCAACTCAGCACCAGCGTCCTCATGCTAATCCTCGGCTTCCCCCGCGAAGGAGAACTCGTACTCGTCGGCGAGGAAGAAGACGAAGGCAAGGGCGAGGAGATCGGGATGGCTGTGGAAGCCCTAGAGATCTCATCGATCTCTCCATTCCGATCTCCGTCGAGGTGGACGAGCTCGATATCTGCCTCGTTGAGATGCCGGTATGGCACCCGGATCGAGACCCCGCTCATCTCGTCGGATCCGTATCTGGATCTGGGAGACAGGTGCTGGTAGATCGAGGAAGAGATCGAGGATTTGATATAGGATTAGGGTTTCTTGACGGCGAGATCTGAGAGTGAGAGAAGGGAGAGGATGGAGAAGGAGGTGGTGGATTTGAGAGAGAGAGAGAGAGAGAGAGAGAGAGAGAGAGAGAGAGAGAGAGAGAGAGAGAGAGAGAGAGAGAGAGAGAGATGAGTTCCGTCGCGGTGGGGGTGTGTTAACTGTCAAGGGAGGGAGAATTCGAGCGCTAAGTATGTGGTCGCGGGGTCACGTGGAGGGGGGGATCGGACGGACATGGATGGAATTGTTGACTCGCGTTATTTCTCACTTCTTTGCGGCAATCTGAAGGGAGCTGGGCAGCTGGCCCAATAAAATTTCGAGAATTATTCAAGGTGGAACCCACAAGACGCGAAAAATTAAATTTACTTACTAAATTAAATAAAATAAATACATATAATGTGCCTCAAGCTTAGATATTGGATCGACAAGGAGCTAATTTTTTTTCTAAATATAAAGACATTTACTCTTGAACAGTTTAAGATCATCTCCACTTTAAAAGGGCTACCGTTTAGATATTATAAAAGATAAATTGTATATATTTTTTAATTCTTCTAAGAGTGTAGTATAATATTAGGTTATCGTGCAAAATTATGTCATTTTTCAGTAAGAAAGAAGGATGCAAAAATACTATAATGTATATCTTCCTCTTATTTCTCATAAATAATTCAAAGTGTGATACTTTTCTCTCTCATTAAGATTGGCAAATAATGGATTCATAATATGTTCTCGAGTTAAATTATAATATTATTAAAGTTTTATTTCTCACATAATGAACTCATGCTAAGCAACACCATAACTAAAATATCTTAAGATATCCTAGTTGTAAGCTTTTATCTCTTATGTCATATAGGAGGATATCATTGTCATAATCATAGTTATAGCCAATGTTACAAAAAGATGCTACAAATTTATTTTAGAATTGATTGTTGTAAATCTATTTTTATATATTCCATAAAATAAAATATATATTCATAGAAAATGTCCATGTTTTTAAGCTATTTGAATTTTAAAAAATTTGGTTCCATATAATTTCCCTTTTTTTTTCATAAATAAAGATTTCTATGATGTGGTATTGCTTTATAATAATTCAAAAATTATTCTCCATAATTATAAACTTATATTAATTATATTGATAAGAATTATATCAATTAATTACCACGGTTATAAATTGCTCCACTGAAATAAAAATTTGTACGAGTTGATCCAAAGTTTTGATTCTATATTGTTCTTTTTATGTAATCAATCACCTAAATAAATTGTTTAAAGAAATAAAATATTACATACCAATTCTAATATATCGAGACTTTTGCATTTAATTCTATTTAATTTTTTTTACTTATAATAATAAATTTTAGTGTACATAGTATAATAAAATATGCTTAGTTTTTTAAAAATATGCGCACTTAGTTTTATCTTTAATATTCGTTCTCTCTCTAAATTGTGAAATTAAATAGGCAGAGGTGACTGGTTGAGATCCTGGTTCATCACACCGCTTCTCGATCAGTTATCGATGGATTCCTCTTCCGATAATTTCACCGACGAAGAAGACGACGACGACGAATACTCCACGGATACGATCGCTATCTCCGATCCGCTCCCAGGCTTCTCCGCGAAGCATCTCCCCTCCGCGATGACGGGATCGAACGAGGAGTCCGACGGCGAGATGGATCAGGATAAGATCTTTGCTTCCGGTGGCCCGGTCCTTCGTCCGATGAGTGAGATGGAGCCGGAGGAGGGGTTCGTTCTTCGGGAATGGCGCAGGTGAGACACCTATTTTTTGTTTTATTCGCTCCATTAATAGATGCTTCGATGGTTGGTGAAAGCTATCGATTAGAACATTTGGTATCATGGTACATACGAACTGTCTCAATCATATCTTTTTAGGTAGTGTTTTGAATAGATATGATGGATTACTCAATAAATTTCTTAAGTTTGATGTTGGTTTATTTCTATAGTTCGATTACTCAACGGAAGCCTTTTTAGAGATTCTGGACAAATATTTTTGTGTAAGTTATTATATATCTATCGCCATGAGAATATGGAATCTTTGGGTTCGGGACGAAGCCGAGCGATACATACGAATATACGATCGCGCGCCCCTGTAGTTTTGAAGTTGCAAACTGGTTGGAAATAAGGCTAAGTTCTAAATGAGCCGAGCTGAGCTAACATTGGCTCGCTCGAGCTCTGGCTCAATTAGGCTCGATACTATATATATATATATTAATTTAAGTTGGATGCATAACATTATAATATATTCACACGAATGATTAGGATTTTTATGTTAATTATTTACTGGTTCTGTATTAGATGTGCTAATTTTATATTTTAGGATTTCTATTTTTTTAATTATTTAGCTTTCAGAACTTCTTCTATTATGTATATCGGGCTCGGCTTAGTAAGCCCATCGAGCTATCGAGCCGAGCTTGAGCCTCGTCGAGCTGGAGATGAGCCGAGCTGAGCTTTTCTAATTCAAATCGAGCTCAAGCTGAGAAAATTCAACTCTTGAGCTGATTTGAGCTGAGCTCAGCTCATTTACACCCCTAGCACTTGGAATAGTCAATTTGGTATTCTTTGATTGTTTGAAGCATAGGAAGCGTGATATAGAAGACGATGTGTGAGCTAAAGTTATGATAGCAGTTCTCTTT
Organism: Typha latifolia; assembly: GCF_019914945.1. NCBI lineage: Eukaryota > Viridiplantae > Streptophyta > Magnoliopsida > Poales > Typhaceae > Typha > Typha latifolia. Next base: position 4,922,131 of record NC_133086.1, on the reverse strand, counting down.
CGTGTATTCTTTTTTTGTTCCTTTGCAGATGTGAAATGCTGCTACTGAAAATAAATTTGGCAGTGGTTATCTCTTATAACCTTATTCTTGTCATTTATCCATATGCTAGAATTTAGGTTCTGATAAAAAAATCAAACAAGAATTGTCACTAAAGTCGCCAATATTTCATTTTACCAACCCATTAGTGATTGATCAAAGTGTTTCTTGCTGGTTCTGTTTGTTGTTTTGAACGGATAATCTATGGTTATGGCCAATATCAGTGTTAACCATAGAAATAAATATGACAATAAATTACCTACAAATTACTTCCTCGTGTTAAGTTGTAGCCTATTGAAGAGAAAAGTTGTAATCTGTCGGAGGAAGAGACTGAATGCTACTATCACACTTGCAGGCAAAATGATATTATTCTTGAGGAGAAAGAGAGAATGGAAAAGGTGCTCCGCACTGAAATAACCACTGAAGCTGATGACTACAAGCGAGCTTTATATGAGAATAGAATACTGAACCGAGAGACAAACAAGGCCTTGAACAGAGAAAAAGAGAAGGTTTTTTATATAAAAGTTCTCAGTTGTGTTTGATCTGTAACCTCATCAGCACAATTTGCTCAATTATATGTCTTTCTTCTTGGCCCAGATTTTTCTAGCCAATAGGGAAGAGTTCTACGCTAATGCCGACAAGCACTACTGGAAAGCAATATCTGAGCTCATTCCGAATGAGATGGCCAACATTGAGAAGAAGGGGAAGAAAGATAAGGAGAATAAGCCTTCCATTATTTTCATTCAGGGCCCTAAACCTGGCAAGCCAACTGACCTGTCGAGGATGCGGCAGATAGTGTTGAAGCTAAAGCATGCTCCGCAGCTCACCCCAAAGTTCTCACCTCCTGCAGCTGCAGCTGCTGTCTCGTAGCTGAGGTGAAGCACTTCTTTTTGTTCATAATCAGTTGGTCTTCTTGTCTTGCCTCATTTTGTAAAGATCTTTTTATCGAGTTGCATTTCTATCTTTGATGATCTTTTGTATTAGTTTCATTTTATCTCTAGTGCTTGGTCTCTGTAGTGCTCTTTTTCTCTAATCAGGATGTCGATGTGCTTTTACCAGTAGAGATGTCTTCTTATATGAGTGTAAGAACTTGAGAATTTCAATTATGTAATGTGTTTGATGTTTCATGTAAAGCTGGGTTTTCCCCTAAATTTGTATAGAAGGAAATATCATATGTTCTCTATTGAAATGTACAAATGCCACAAGTTTTCCAATTAGATAAATTTACAATTACATCAGGTGCATTTTCTGCACGTTGTCTAATAACTCATGCAATAAACAAATAAATGGCTACATGGAAGAGAAATGCATGCACGACATTCCATCTCCCGGATGGTTAAGACTCAGCACCCTCGGATGTAGGAAATATGAGCACTCATTTCATGGCTGCTATAAATGTCCCCTCACCCCTGCTTACACGCTATCAATGCAACATGATAAAAACATTTCGTGCTTAAACGTGTGGCAGCAGGAGTTGAATTTATTGTCACTTTCTCACATCAGATGTTAATGCATCAAATTGAGCTGAGAGAATTTTTATGGAGGATACGAAGACTTCAAAATGAATAGTATGACACTGGCACTGCGTCCTCTCTTTGTTCATGTGTCACCTTGGAATCATTTCAGTGATTGTAATAGGATTAGACAAGGAAGTATCTGGAGGAGAATTGCTGGAGTTTCTTCCTTTTGGAATTCTGCGTGTACTGGAGGAGCCATCAGTGTATCCCGGCGGTGTCAGCTCGTTCTCGTTGATTCTGATTGGGTTAGACAGCATCTCTACAACCTGCAACATGGATGGCCGGCGTCCAGCTGCCGCCTGGGTGCAAAAAAGGGCTACTTTGGTGTATCTAAGCACTTGCTCTTCCGAGTATTCTTTCAGCACTGGATCCACCAGTTCTTGAAGCCTTCCCTCTTGGTAAAGCTGCCATGCCTGTGAGTTAGCACATTGGATGAACAAAACTTAGAAGGTGTGTGGCAGAGGGTAAAAATTTGAAAGAATATTTTGTAGGAAATGTTTGAAACTTTTGAATCCTATGTAAGGAAAAAAAAAGAAATCACTTGGGTAGCTCCTGAACCTCAGATGTAACCATCATCTGTTCATATTCTAACTGTGGTATTAAGGCAAGGCATCAATATAATTCCCTATGATGTAATGTTCCGTTAGTCAATCTTTCAACCAAAAGATCTCCTCCCTAGTTCAATTTTGTAGAAAAGTTTCTCCTTATATTAGTTAATGCTTGTGAAAATGCCAGTCTCTTTTCTTACCACTCCTTGCGATAAGATATTGCAGGCAAGACTTAAAGAGCCGTAGATGAGCATCTATGCTGAAATGGTCAAATTGTCAACTTTCTAATTAGTCGTATACATTGAATTCCCCAAAACATTCCACAGAACACGTCTATCTACCAAGAAAACAATCAAAAGACATCCTCACAGTACTGACCAGACTAAGTATACTCTTAAGAGTAGTGGAATCCACCTTGGACAGACAAGGATTTGATAACGATGAGTAAATATTTCAAGGAAAATAAATTTTGGGTTGAATCTGATGTACCTGTGATGAAGAAAGCAGCATCATGAAGCCAAAGTTTATCTAATTTTCCTCACTCGTTATTTGACGTACTTCAATTTGGGGCAAATCTTAACTTCCGTAGAAGTTAAAATACCCTACTTTTGCGGTTTCACATTCCTTTTACATAGCCTATTCTATCAAGTGGTCAATGCCCGCTATTGCTCTTGCTCCCTTGGAGCTTCTGTTAGGAGGATGTCCAATAATGCTTGCTGATTTAGCTTACAGCCCAGTAAAATAGAACTCATCACCTTGTTCTCTCCATGATTCCCCAAGTGAATAATTTTGAATACCATCTTATTCACAAGGCCAACAATAGTTAGTGGCCCCATGGAACTGCTTTGCCCATTAATCTTGCTCTCGTATGTATTCTATCCTGTTTGTGAATATACACAGAAAGTTACAAGCACCACTGGCAGAAGACACCAACTTTTTCTAAAGCCTCTGGCTATGATGGAATTATTACTCAAAATCATAAGGTTGTTTTGAAGTGTATGAGGTATCCAATTTTGAAAGTTATTGAATTTTTAAATCTAGCGAATTTATTGTTTACACTAGTAGAAGCAAAGTTCATGGTAATCGAAAAAGGCTGAATGTAAGCCGCAGGATGGAAAGAAGACAACGAGGAAGATCTAAACCATTTTTTTTTATTGAAGATGAGTTTAAGAGAATTAAGAGAATAAAATAAATGGTTTAAAATGGACTCACCCTGTCCAAAAGAAAATTTCCCTCTGAATATAGAGCCTTTGAACTACTTTCTCCGCTGATTATTTCAAGTACAAGGACTCCAAAGCTATATATATCAGCCTTTTTTGTTAATTGGCCATGCAATGCATACTCGGGTGCCAAATAACCGCTGCATGTAATGAACAGATCTAGTTACTGCAAGACAGAAATTATCTGAATTCTATTTCTGTTTAGCAGCAATCTAGGTAGAATAACTTGATAATTTTCAAACATAAATACTTCTTCAAAGCATGCAACGGGTCCATTTTATCCTTCTAATAAACTTGCAAGTTTGCATCCATAACAGAATAAATTTTTGGTAAATTTTTCGAGTTCAGAATGTTTTGTTTCTACAGCTTACGTTGTTCCTGCTACACGGGTACTGATGTGCGTGATATTATCTGGGAACAGCTTAGCCAAACCGAAGTCTCCAATTTTTGGGACGTAATTTCTGTCAATGAGAATATTACTAGCTTTGATGTCTCTATGCACAATAGGTGGTTCCAGCTCTTCATGGAGAAAGGCGAGACCTTTAGCAGTACCCACACAAATTGCTGACCTTATGCTCCAATTCAGTTTACTCGGGTCACTCTTATGACCTGCAAGATGAAAAACTTGGTTGACAAATGTGGAACTGCCAGTTTTTCACTTGAAATTTGAATAGTTGAACTTTTATTCAGGCAAATGTTATAAAATTTTACCTAATAATGCATGATTAATGCTGCTGTTTTCCAGGTACTCATAGACTAAAATTCGGCTATTAGCTTGAACGCAGCAACCTACTAGTTCAACAAGGTTCGGGTGCCTTACATTTGTGATTACATCAATCTCAGTCAAGAATTCCTTAACCCCCTGTCTTGATTCTGCAGAAAGGACCTTTACTGCAACTTCTTCTCCACTTCTAAGGGTCCCCTGACAAATATAAGAAGTAAAAGGAAGTTCGACAAATTAGGGGTTGTAAATATGGAGAGAAATGAGGAAATATCAAGATATACATCTACTTTGCGGCATCTGATATAAGAAAAGATAAGTATATATGTAGACTCAGTTGAAATTCAAGAATCCAGATATCGAAATACCTTGTATACTTTTCCAAAACCTCCCTGACCTATTTTGTTGCCTGGATGAAAATTATCTGTTGCAGATTTCACCTCATCATAAGAGAAAAGCTTTATGTTCTTCTCTGGAGAAAAACCTGAAAAGGAACACGTTAAGGAAAATAAGTATAAGCATAGTATGCTGGTCACAATGGCACCAAACTAGGTGGTCTTTTTACAATAACATCATCAAATTGCAATATGTGTTGAATAAACTTAGACACAATCCAATAAAGAAATTAGACAAGTAAATGCAAAAGAAGGAAACTAATATGTCCGATCAAATTTCTGTATCTTGTTTGGTGACTAATCATCACAATAATTTTGCCAAAATTTCTCACCACCTAGCTCTTCCCGAGGATGAGGACCATTCCTTTTGCTGAAGGCGCCAAAGCAACAGCACCAACTCTCACCCAATTGCATCATGTGGCAGTACGCTAGCTTCCAAAACTATACATATATCACCCACCCGTCTTCAGTAAAAAAAAACGACACACTCTGCAAAGAAGATTAACTTTTCATTACTTTCTGAAAGAATCAATCATCTCAAATTTCGAAAACAGAAATGGTGAAAGCAGTAGATGAAATCAAGATCAAAACTCTTATAATCTTCTACACTTCAGGTACAACTCACTACATTAGAATGCCATCCAATTCCACTTCTCCGCGAGTCATAAAATTCCTTAAATAAGTGCGAAAGATGGTTACAGAGCACAAACAACCGATTACTCCAAGAAAACACGATCAAATTCCGAAGAAAGAAGAACAGATTACAGAAGTGATTAAGACAAAATTAGGTCAAAGAAAGGAAGACATCAGTACCTATCAGATCCAGCTCTCAAGAGCTCGGCCTCCACGTTTCTGCCTAAACCCGAAGCCCGAAGCGATCGAGAAGACGAGAGATTAGAAAGCTAAATCGAGCTCAGCTTCCTTTCCTCTTTCGTCGCCTCTATCGATTGGTAGTAGTTAAATAGTGTGGTGTTGCCGCGTCGGACTTTGGGGAAGGACGAGCTGCTGGTTTTGACAAATAACCACCTAAACTTTGTCCTTATTGTAAATAAAAAGGAAGATGATTGGATTGTTCAGCGTACTTCCTGATAGGTGGCTTTTTGCAAAATGGATCCGTTCGATCGTCCGATGGCACGACAAAACGATGAACTAGGGTCTAGGGATCGTGACGTCCAACAATAGGGGGGATGCAATCATCGAGTCTGGATGTAGGTATTTTGCTTCGACCGGTTACGTGGCAGCTTCAGAGCCCATAAATCAAGACCTTTAAATGTATTATTTTCTTACACTTACATATGTAGGACACCGTGTACAAAGCGGTACTTCGGAAGCTGCAGGTCGTTGGGTGAAATTTGAAACTTATTTTGTTTTGTTGCTACGTATATACATCCATCAATTAACCAACCAAGCTCGTACTAGAGTTGTTAGTTATAACAATCATCTTTAAAAAAATTATTTAATAGTTTAATAATTTAGCTTAACAGCTCGATTTAGTTAATAATAGTTTGGCTAAGTGTGGCCTAAGTATTTTTATATCTAAGGACGGCTAGCTCTTTGTCCGACTTTCAGGTTGATAAATGATTAAAAAAATGCAACTATCCATTTGAAAAAGGCTAACTATGGACTGAACCGGCCGCATGCATGCAGAAAGAATAAAGAATATTTTATTTATTTCATAGCGGAAGAGAGAGAGAGTGTATGAAGGAAATCAGAAATTAATTGAAACTATTATGGTCAAATGTAATATTTCGTGAGCTTCTGGATTATTTTGAATTCTGATATAGTGTTAAGGGTTAAGACTCGTTCCATTTAGTTTGGACTTTTTTTTTTTTTATCGATGCAAATAATACCAGGCTATATATTTTAATTTTTTTAATAAAAATTATGGTACTCCAATGGAAGAAGATGGAATGGAGTTGATGGTTGTGGACTTTTACCTGTTCAAAATTCAATTCTAACCATATGACGATTTGAATTGAGTCGCGACTTATTAGTTGGTCATATCAGGGCGTCCCAATATAAAATGAGACTCCAGCCGGCAGAAATCTTAATGAGAGAAATAATTTATACTTTGGTCCTCTGTAATATGTACTTATTATGCAAACTAATTATATTTAGGGACCTCTAAATAATATTATTTTTAATATATTTTTAGAGTCCTAGCCTAAGAGGGGTTAAAGACGTTCCTCGAAAGTCAAGACAGGAAGGTTTGCACGCTAAATAATAAATCAAATATCTTTTTTCTCATTAATTGTCTCTTAGCGGTGGACTTATCTATATCGTGTTTTTTTTTTATAAATTAAAGAAAAAGGAATAAGAAAGAAAAATAATCCATTATTAGAAACCTGTACACATTTTATTAACGCAAAGAGACCTGGTCCTCCAGCCACAGCCACAATTAAGTCGTACATTCCAACGTTAAAGAAGAAGAAGAAGACATCAACGTTTTAAAAAAGTTCAAAAGAAAAAAAGACCCATCACCACACACCCCGGAGATTATTACATGGTTAAAATATTTAAAAAGCATCAAATTAGACCGAGTCACCCCATCCTGCCCAGTTGGCTGCGCTGCCGACACGTGGCATGGAGTTGATCTTGGAGCAGGTATCGACCTTGAAATTGGCGCCGCACATGACCCCTTCGCTGTCCACCCTCGGCATCGCCTTCATCTTGTTCATGGGATGCTCGAAGCTCTTCAATCCCCCCTCGCTATGGAACATGCACCCTGAAAAGATCCATTTTTGCAAAAAATTTACGTCAATAAGAAGGTCCTATCTGCAAATTTAACTTAAAAACATTTTTTTTAAAAAGAAAAAAGGCCTTATTTTCAGTTTCGTACCAGGAGGGAAAGGAGCGTACGACTTGCCGCATCCGCCCTTGACCACATCCCGCTCGTCGCAGATCACCACCGACCCGTCCGCCCCGATCCCCCAGTACAGCGGCATCGCTCCATCCGAGCTCTGCACGAATCTTAAGGAGTCAACAACGGCCGCATAGAGCTAATATTAATTAATTAACTGATGTAGTAGTAGACGACGTACGAGGGCAGCGAAGACGGCGCCGGAACGGTTGTCGTAGACGACGAAGGAGAAGGAGCCGGATAAGTCGTTGACGACTTGGTCGGCGGGGTAGGGCCCGCGGTCGCGGAGGGTCCGATAGGCCTCGATGACGAGAACGGCTTCGTTGGTGGACTTGGAGCAGAGGCCGTACTGCCGGATGAGGGTGCTCAGGTTGTCGATGCTCCCCACGAACATGCAGTAGATGTCATCGATGCTGCAGAATAGCCTGCAATAAAATATATAATTAATTCGCTATATCATATGCCCTTCAAAAGCTCCTTAAATATCTCTGAAACCCTCCAAAATTTATATTTTATATAATATCCTTGGCACATTTATTGTTTAAGAATGGTGAAATCTTACGCATTTCATTTATAAAATAATAAAGATGGCTCTCTCTTACTTAATAGCAGTATTTATGTATGGATATTTTCCTACTTACTTTGTGATGACTGTTATGTTAAAATCTATAATATTTAGTAGATGAAGTAACAAAGATGACCTTATTTAAGAACACACATATTTTTATTTTATTATAATAAAATAGATCAAAATTTAATTGTTGGTTTTAACTTTAATTGATGCCCATTGAAAGTACTAGCGTTTCATTTCAACGGGTATATATATATATACACACACACACACACACACACAAAATAAATAAGGGATTTTAGGTAGGCATATATGGACAAAAATCCTTTTATTAAGTATTTTTATTTTAAAGTCCTCAAAGTAGTCTGAAAAGATCAATAAAAGATGGCCATTGCGATCGCAGGTCCTAATCATCACTTAATATCATCTCGGATGCTGCAAATTTCTACTCATCAAAGCATTTCAAGTACATTTCGAGATACCAAATACCGAATGTAACTAGTCGTAAAAAAAGTACCTTTGGTGGCGGGAGGGTTGGCGGGAATGGGGGCCGACGCAGGCGAGGGCGGCGCCGCCGCTGAAGGTGGCGGAGAAAGAATCGACGGGGTGGGCGGCGTAGAAATCCCTCAGGATCTCATCGGGATTCTTGGGCTGGCGGCGGGCGGAGCCCGGCTTGCCGGAAGGGATGTTGGAAGACGACTCGGGGCTAATAAGCTCCTGAGGAGGGTGAGCGAATTGCTTGTGGAATATAGCTAACATCTTTAAGCAGTAAGTAAGCACTAAGCAGAGAGATCAAATGGAAATGGGAATGGAATAGGCTTATGGTAGACTGATAAGGGTATATATATATATTTAATTGCTATATGGATAAAGATAGTGGATAAGGATCGTCGCTTCCCAGATGGATCTGATGACGCTGCAGGTGAGCTTACCTCTACTTATACCTACACTTTGGATTCTCTCATCAGCTACTAGCAAGAGAGGGGGAGAAGCGACGTGTGAGTTAAACCGTGGTCTGAGGTAGATTAGTCTTACCGTGGGTTGAGGATAGGTTCTCGAGAGGCAGCCGGTCTTATCCGTTGACGGAGATCCACGTTGCTACCCACGGTTTGCGAGGAGGAAAGCCCACCGAATGGGGACGCCACGTCACCCCTGACAAGCTCACGTGGACTAACCGTAGCGTGGGGGCCACATCAGCACGTTTCGATCCTTCGCAGCGTGCGAAGGGTGCCATGCTCTCTTTTCATTCCCATTTCCAAAGGAGTGGTTGGGGGTCCCACATTTAGTTCTGGATTCGGATAAGGTAGCCTTGTCGTTCACACGTCACCGTTGCAACGTGGCGGCGAGCTTCCGAATTTTTGACCAAACTAGCCCTCTCCAGAATTTCATCTACCAAAATAGATCGTACCCTAGGATGACCATGAAAAATGTTATACATTAGATAGTATTTTATCTAAAAGCACTAAAAAGTTTAATGTCTTTTTCTGATATAAAGTCACAAGTATGATTAATTAATATTTTTATTATATTAATTTATAGATATACACGATGAATCAGTTGATATTTATAATTAATCTTATCAATATTTTCTTTTGTTAATTTTAAAAATATGAACTTTGAACTAGTTAACATTTCCATTTAAAAAGTAAAATTTCAGCATTTTACTGTATAGGAAAACAAACCTTTTTGTTGGTACTAAATTTAAGGGACTAATCTATTTTAATAAATAAGATTTGTGAGAGGGCTAATTTGGTCAAATACCCTGAGCTTCCACTATATATGAACGGACTTGGATTAGGTTAAAAAAAAAAAAGAGAGAGAAAAATAATAACTTAAATGGATGAGCCTTTTAAGTTCCATCCTAATCATTTAGGATGATAAGGATTATCCTGGATAAAGTATTTCTAATTCTGCAAGTTGTGCTTTATCTTATCCCACCACCTTATCCTTTAAAAGAGCTTTGGATCAAATTACAATAAACGTGGATGCACGTCGCCAGAGTCGGAGTGGGGAAGGATTCTCTACTTCTCAAGATCTGGTAAATAAAATTTTACTGTAAGTTTTATATGGCTTCCTTCTCTCTCTTGTTCCTTTCCTCGTAAATGGCGAGAGGTTATAATTTGTTCATAGAAAAGCTCACTTCTGAAAACCAACACAAACTTGGTGAAGAAACCTATGATGAGCTATCAACACTTGACTACTATGGGATGCATCCAAAGGAAGAAATAAAAAGTTATTTATGAAGCAAACATCAGACATTCCAAGCATCGCATACCATAGCAAAAACCATAGCAATCACTGGAGCGAATATTGGTAGAACCAAATATTTGATTACTCCAAAGATATTTGCTTCAAATATCATTAACCATCTACAAAATAGCACAACACTCGGTGCAAATATTTCGATGGCTTAGATATTTAGTACAGTGAGTCACATATTTCTTCATAATCATACAAATTGTACTTTATAAGTGCAATTTAGTCCTAATGCCTTTGCTGTTCATGATAGTCATGCGTGCCTGGAGTAACTTTCCAGTTCAATAACAGATCTAACATAGATACCGAAAGTAATTGGAAGACGGGCCGAAAAAGTTTTCAGGAATTTGATAAGCTGATGTCTGATTACTATACAATGGAAACATGTAGAACAGTGGCACAAACAAGCAAGGGTAGCAGAATCTTCTTAAACCGCTGTTACTGCCCCATAATCTCCACTTAAAAATTTGTCTTCAGGGTAATAAGCAGCGGAAACAACATTTTCCCCAAATTTTCTTCCATGGAGAGCAGCCTTTGCTCTTGACGAGCCTGTGGCGTCAGAGAACTCCAAGAATACCTGGAGGTATAGAAAAAGAAATCATACAACATGAGATGTTTATAACTTTATATGGTCATCATTCTGTATAAGCAAACATCAAGCAATTTTTTTATGAACAAAGAAATCATACAACATGAAATGTCAACAACCATAGAAATAAATTATAGGAGAAGGGGATAGAAAAGCAGAAGCTGCATCTTTACCTTTCCAACTCCAGGAATCGCATCTCCTGTCAAACTAGGACGAGGTATGACAACATTGACCAATTGACCTGCAGTTTTCAGAAAGAAAACAAGAACAAGTTTAGCCTAGCTATTAATGTCTTCACATCACAAGGAACTACATAAACTCAAAGAAAACTCGTTTAACACAGAAAATATCAGAACATCAACTTCATATACAGTCAGATTATTGCTAAATAAAGAATATTGAGAACCAGTAAATCATGTGCTTACCAAACTTCCCACTTTCCTCTCTCATATCTTCTAATATTTCTTCATATTCCTCATCATTTCTCAGTTCATCCATGGATACCACCTTAAACACACATTCCAGAGAAAATGAAGCATAGAGTTAAAGGATTTCAATTTTCATAAAGAAAAAGGTTAACGAATTTTAATTTCTCAATGACGACCTATAGCACGCCGTTCTTAAATCCATTCTATGATCCCAAGAAACAGCAAAATGACATAAGAAACTGTCCATGTCATGCACATAAGCATTCAGGATTGAATGAATATGCAGCTCTATAAAAATGGAGACAAATTGAAAAGCAAAATGATCCTTTTGTCTGTTTGGCATAAAAAAGTTATTCTATTAGCTAATACTTTTGACTCTTTTCCACTCAAAGATCAGCCCTCTGTCTCTGTTTTCATGTTGCAAATCTTTGGAGACAGATGTCAGAGGGGCTTTCTGCTTTCCTTATATTGTATTCATTGGTTATCCAATTTAAGCCCAAAGACATTTGAGAGTGCAAGCACTGTGGGTTGAGAATACCTCACTCAAGCATACAACTTTAGTTGGAGATGCTACAGAAAGCAGCAACCCAGATCCTGGAAAAGGTAGGCCACCTCCAACTTGCAAAGCAATTTTCTAAGCACAGAAACTTCCAGTCAATTGTGAAATAACTTAAAAGAGAACTGGCAAGTTTTACATGCTACTTGGTTAGTCGCATTACCTGCGTAGCTATATGTTGTTGGGCCTGCTGCAATATCCATTCTTGCTCTGGTTTGGTTTGTCCCATACTGTGTATAAATTAGATGAGGTAGCATGCTTAAGATATATATATATACAAGAATATATGTCCACTTGAGGAAACAAGCCCATATCAAGACAGGAAAAAGAAGAGAGAAATCAAAAGAAACAAAAGATACACTATCCAGTGAGCATGCAAGTATGCAAGACGAACCTAGCAGTAGCACGGCGTACAGTAAGCGTTTTGTCACCCATTTTAAGACCATTAAGTGCAGCACAAGCAATGTCAGTAACAGCAGGATCCTGAGATGCCAAGTGGGCTTGCAGTCAGTAAAACAAGGTCGAATGAGAGCAAAGATGCCTATCAACAAATCTTTCGATCTATATTACCTGATAAACACAAAAACCATAACCTTTGGGGTTTCCTGTATCCCTATCTTTAACTATGTCGAATCCACGTAGAGGACTGTAATAACAATGACATCACCAAATAATAGCAGTGAATTTAGAAAAAAAAAACTGCAATACCAGAAGCCTCCAAAACAAACCACTTCTCTCTCAATTTTATTTCATAATTAAGAAAGACTGGCGTAGGGACTCATCATGGAAATCAAATAAAATGACATCAACATCTCTGCCTTCCAGAAAGATTCCTAACTAGAAAGATGAATGAAGAGACTACTTTTGAACTTATACCCAAAGGATTCGAGTAACTCCCGAATTTGTGAATCTGTGAAATAGTATGGCAGACCACCTACAAATATCCTGTCAGGTCCCTCTGCTCCACCAATTGCACTGCACACGAGAAACAAAGTAAAAAACTTCAAAGTCGATTTAATGGATCCAGGAAGGTATTGTGTCTTCTTTTTCTGTGTCTAACAAATACAATTCTCGCAAGGAAGAATCAAGAAAAATGGAAGGGGAACATATTGATGATATTAGAACCAACAAACAGTCAGTAAGAACTTTAACTTTTTCTAGATTATTACATATAGTAAATCCTTTAATATTACTAGCCTTGAAATATAACCAAGATAATTCCAACACAAATGAAAGCAAAAACACACTATCAACATATTTTCTAGTAAAGATGGATCATTCGACGCATACCCAGGAGTGAGGCCAACAGCAGCTAAATTCAGATGAGGACTAGGTTGACTAGGTCCAAGTGTTGCAGCCAAAGAAGGGTTGTAATCAGTAGGCCTTCGGACCCTCACTGAAACACCCTATCAAAACATCAAGAGGTCTCTTGCATTAGTGAAAAGGAATAGTTGCAATAGCAATTTTTGCATATATATAGCAAGATGGACCATAAAAAAGTGAAGAGCAGCAAACAATATTTCAATATTTATTTCCACATGTATATGTGCATATAGAAGATACGATGTTGGGAACTAACAAATAACGGATGCACAAATTAAGAATGTTTCTGTGTGCATGTGCGTGTGTCTATAATACACAAATTAAGCATCAAACAACTAGGAAATAACATCTGGAGAAGTCAAGTGGCTTGAGAGGAAGGGGATGGCCAAAGCAAAGTTAACATGAAAGTTAGAAATGACATGATTTCAGTTAGATCCATATAGTATACCCTAGATATATGTATATAATTATATACATATATAGAATATTACATAATTTTGAAGCAGGTAACATGTCATTCCATTCAAAATAACATCTAGACCAGCTAGCATGTTAGGTCAAGCAGGAAGAACAACGAGAATTTGTTAGAATAGAAATTCCAAGCTAGGAGCTAGGGACAAGTGAAATTAAAAGACAGGTGTATGGCATGAAAACATACCTCAAATATTATCCCGTCTAATGCCATTGCATTACTTGCTTCTTCTACTGACCTCATTTCCACAAAAGCGAACTTCTTTTCATGATTTATATACACATTGACAACAGCATCACCTAAAAAACAAAATATATCAACCAGATTTAATCTTTCTTAGCATAAAAGTTAGCACAATCTATATATAAAAAGAAAAACTATGTGGAGGTTTGGCACCTCTAACATCATTTGACAACAACAAGATGTAGAAATTAAAAAACTACATGCAATAAAGTAGTAGTAAATTCTGATACCAAGAGTCGAGGGTAAAAGACGACATTGTAAATTAACACACATCTACAATTCTACACTCACAGAATTAGCTAAACAGAAAAAAAAAAATAGCCTGCAGGGCATTGCTAATTATTTGATGGATGGCTTCCTGCAAACTATATGTGGTTATTAGTACACATGCTGGACGCATGAAGTATACATCCAGTGTGAAGTCTCAATTGGATGATTTTGAAGAATACAAGCCTTTTGGCCAGTGTTCAAGAATGGAATCTTCAAAATCAGAGGTTTGGCCAGTGGAAAACTAGCAAAACAGGTAGAGATTACAAAAACCTAAATTAATGAATAATAAATAAACACGCACCTGGACCAGTGTTTCCTCCTATAGCAGTCATAATATGGCTGAAAAATGTAGCAATTGTCTGTTGAGAAGGCCAAAACAAGATCACGTTAGCAGTCACATGTGATTGGCCAGTAAAAGACATCTTGAACGCTTCATTAATCGACAACGTAATTCAAATATTTAAATAACAGATGTTACATGTAGCAAAAATAGGAACCTACTGCTTATTACACAAGCCACAATTTGCTAGGGAGATGTTACTAAAAATAGAAAAAATTGGTATTTCTTGCAAGAATATTTTGATCCTATAAAGCATGTGTCTGGAAAATGTCATGCAAGTCCCAAACAAGCAATTCTCCTTGTCCAATATTCCATGGCATTCTTCAACCAAATTATATGGAGGGTAAAGTCCATGTCAGTTGTTCTAGAAATAGGAAGGCAAAATGACAGTCAGTAGTGCAGCAACAATGTAGGACAAGCTGGGACAGGACTTGGTTATTCAATGTAGAGGGATACTTAGTCTTATCAAGTTTGGACTTGATTAATCATGTGCTAACAATATTGTAGCCAATAATTCAGACAATTATGAATTTGAAAATTCTTGTTTGGTAATATTACTGTGTAATATTACAAATTAATCAAGAGAAGTTTAAATCAAATCCCAGGTGTCTGAGTAAGTTAAAGAAGCTATCAATGAAAACAAAGTCCAACCGAAATAGCACCTGCTCATTTGACATGGGTGGAAGACCTCCAACATATACACGCCGAGCATGCCTCGTTGCCTAATTGATGTAGGTGAAATAAAGTTTAAAAACTGACACAAATATGAAATATTAGAACCTTAATGAAGAGTAACATACCTGTTGAGTCATTGTCTGTGCTGGTAGCAGTGAAATTGGAGCGAACTGTAATGAATGATACAGGATGGTCAGACAACTCCGGCATAATATAAGAGGAAAAAGTATCTAAATGAGAAGCGATACATGTTTATCAGAATACCTGTTGGGGGTTTGCAAAAGGCAGGATGGAAGCAAAATTTCCGGTTACAGGTTGAGCAATGCCAGGCACCTGCCCTGCATAACAGAAGGGTGGAATCCGTATATATGTATTGAGGAAGAGGGAGCATGTTGCTAATAAGACTTTGGAAACACATTTCCTAATAATGTATTCATCTTCCAGCAAAAATGGTGAGAGTTATGCATGAATACATGATATGGGCTTGCATAAACAGAAGAAATACAAGAAATAAATCCATCACTCTACTTGCTGAGTATATATTTGTAGGTCTACCAAATGCCAACAGTTCCCGGTTGAAGGCGAACAAGATCCAGCAATTAGTGCACTGTTTCCTTGTTGAACACAAAATCTACAGCAGTCATGCCTTTGGGTAGCACCATGGGACATGTAACCCAGCATTGCCTTCTTACCCATATGAAAACAGTCACAGACAGAACAACAAACAACAGCCAAAACACAACAATGATCTTCAGTTTCCATATGAGATGATTAAGATAATATAATTCAAAAAGAAAAGAAAATAGAAGATACACAAGCTGATGGATCATAGAAAGAGCAAGCATACGAACTCTGACACTAACACTAATCTTGTAGAGGCGAAGCAACTCAATTCAATTGCATAGAATACGTTCTAACCTGCAACCATAGCACCAGGCATCATAGGAGCGCCAAGAGGAGCCATGTCAAAACCACTTGCTCGTTTACTGTAAAAGAAAATGTAAATAGTACACAGAAAACAAATTAGGCAACTAAACTATAACTTATATAGAAATTTTAGTCTAGCAACACTTTCAGGGAATTCACAACAATGTGATAGCAAACTTAAACTTCACTTTATCCTTGTCAAAATTTTGTGGCACTTTCAAGACAAGTATATGTGTGTCCTTCATAACTAACTCCAAGTATCAAATTGATAAAGATTTGCATCTAAATCATGAAGTTTCAACATGGGATAGTAACTTCAAAATTTTCCAGAAGCTTATCATTCCACAAATACATGCAGTATAAAGAAGGATCTTTCTAGTGCGGTTCCTGTGGAAACAGAATGCAGGTGATCAACTCTCACTGTGTCCTTTCCCACTACCAAAACCAGAAAATTAGTTGCTATTGGATGTTTAGTTTTGATAACTAATAAACATAGATACATAATAATGACCCATAATATTTGTGCTTTAAACTGCAACAAATAGAAAGATGATATACAACTTGCTATGAAATTTACATAGGGTACCAATTTGGAGATATTAATAACTTCAAAGTGCCTAATAATGAGGGTTTGCATCCTTTCTAGTTAAAATTGTTATCATGAGAAATTTCCTTTGAAATAGCTTACTCCATTCAATTATATAAATTATTTACAAAAGCCTTCCCTGCATTTACCCATCAGAGTTGTCATGCCAGACCAATGATCTAATTAGTGATCTCACGCATGCTAATATCTTGATGAATTGCAAGGGCAATCCATAGAAGATATGCCCACACCAAAAATCTAAATGTAAAACGTTTTGCCTATATTTATAGCCGAACTCTAAGCAGCCTTCAAGATTGTCAATGATTTATGTTATGCATCAAATGTGAAGGTGGTGAAAAGTTGGATGTAACAATGACAGACATGACAACTTCGACAGCATTATTTAGGTCCAAGGTTTGGCTGCACAAGGTTATAATTAAGCAGAGGTATAAGGAAAAGGTAATCCAACAGTTGCTATCTTTTGGTTTAAAGGAGCATTACCAAGAGAAGGTATTAACTATCAGGACTCCATCTAGTTGTTTTATTCTAGTACAAGGTCCACAAAAAAAAAAAAAAACAGAAGAAAACTGTCACTGCATTCTTCTATCACCATCAGCATATTGTCATGTTCCACATTATTGGCACCCAACCCTTTCTGGTCCTTCAGCATGTGCTTTCTGCCATCCAAACATTGACACTATCACATGTTATTTCTAGTCACGTCCTGGTGCCATCTTAAAACTTAACTCTTTTTTTACACCAACTAAGTACTCATAAAAGGTGATTGCACCTGGATAGTATTATAGAAGCAGCATGCAGAAACATAAAAAAGCATGCATATTCATAAAATAGGAACCACTTTTAGTCTAGTATACAAAAAAGTTGCAATAGAAAAGCTTTAGGTATTGTCCGATAGCAGAGACTGAAGTTTCCTGAATGAGGCTAAACTGCAAGAAAAGGAAATGGTAACATTACCTTCTAGAAGGAGAACGAGAGCTTGATTTAGATCGCCTTCGTGATTTATCCTTTGAGCGAGAGCGTGACCTATGTTTAGGTGTTCTCCTATTACGGTCATAATTCCGATGTCTAGAGGCAGAGAAGGCAGTTAGACATTTACATAAATAATGCCTATTGTTTTGATACAGGATTACAATGAAGTATGTAAAAAACAACTACTAGTCCCGTACTTCACTGAAATAATTCCGCCTCCAGTGTACTGAAGAAAAAAAGATTAATGCTAATCTTTAAAAATGCAGTGATATAACAATATAAAGGAGTTAGTTACCACAAGGGAAAACATGAATGGGCAGAGCATTAGGTTACAACATTATACATCCAAGAGAATAGAAAATTAATAATTTCTGAAATTAGAAGTAAATCAAAGTCCTGCACTTTATCAGCATGCATTTGAAAAATATAAAAGCATCAGCATACCATATCCATGAGCACATTGACATGGATACACTTACATGCATGTGTAGATATATGAATATATATATGTAATTAGCAATGGGAAAGAATAGTTTTACAGACAAAATATCTTCACATAGCAACCAGTAAGAAGCATGACAAGGATGAAGAATAAAGATCTTAACAAAGTTAAAACAACAACAAGATAAGGTGATCATATCAGAAGATATACTACCTAAAGCCTATAATAAAATTTACCGATCATTATCACCACCATGACGGAAATTATATTCATCAGTTCTATCTTTTCCTTTTCCATCAGTGTTTCTATCCCTCTGATGGTCTCGATGATGCCAATCCCGGGCTCTTTCACTATCTGTATTGCGAGCTCTCCCTGTATCTCGATCACGATCTCTTTCGTTATTTCGAGATCGATCCATGTCTTTATCTGGAACTCTATCTCTTCCCCTACCTCGATCTCTCTCCCTCATCTTGACTTCTCTTTTACAGTCAGAAGAACTTTTTTTCTGGAAACAATAGGCTTAAAGTGAGAAAAATCAAGTATTAATGATTTACACACAAAGTAAATGCAATCAGGAGAGAAACGAAGATTTGAATAGAAGAGGACACTAGTAAAGTTGCAATCTCTATGTAGTGTATTTCCATTTAATGATCTTATCCAAATACCAGAAGGAAAATGTTACTAACCTAATATCTTGCGCTCTGCAAGAACATCTAAATATCAGGTGTCTAAGTGACTGGGTCTCTATGACTAGTACATCTTTTTAACACATCTGCATTAACATCTACAATTTTTACTTTTTCATCCAGATCAAGCATTTTTTTGAACCAAACAACCCTACTGTCTTGGAAAATCACTCGTAACGTCGGTTTACAACAAACAACTTCAATTGAGTACTTCCTTCCACAGCAGATGTTAAAAACTTAATAAATTCCTTCACAAAAAATAATCTCCTAACAAGAAACATTACAAATCTACAAACCGAAAATCATATGACTCAGCACCAAGATCGAATCGTCTACACGAACGAACTACATCAAGGAGAGACCTTCCCTCGCCTAATCAATTTGCCCTAGAAACAACCAATCTGCCGCAATGTTCTGGATTCTCTAACACGAAATAAGCATCAGAGGCAAGGGCGGAGGGGGGAGGGCGATTGAAGAGAGATCGACCGGAGAGAGATGTGATGTCTTTACCTCCGACTCCGACGGCAGCGCGACAGCCACTTCTTCCCTTCTTTTGCCACGAGAAGAACAACCGCAAGAGTTGTAACCCTCGCTCTCTCGATAACCTTCGAGAACGGACACGGAATCAACGGGTCACCACACCGGAGCAAATTGTATAACTAAATGTACCTCACTCGGAATCACTTGTAAACCCCCTAAAAATCAAAAGGAAATTTTACACATAAAACTTTCAAAGTTTTATAACTACCTGCTGCATTCTTCAAAATATTATAATCAAATATTTTATAATTATCATTCTATTAGTTAGGTTTCTTGTATAAATTATTTAAATTGATTTCAAAGCTAAAGTATTTTATTAGTTATTTGTATCTGTTTATTAATTATAATAATAATCTTTTAAGAATCTTTCATAACATGGTATTTTGATCATTTCGTTAACATGACAAAAAAATTTAACATTTTCATTTTAGTCAAAATATAATGACTAATTCCGTAAAAAATATTATACCGAGAGTAAAATAATTTTACACATAAATAAAAGAAAATAAAATATATTTAACTCCTTTTCTTATCACATTCCCATTGACCAACTTAACTATTCCATACAAATTAGCTATCAATCTAGCTCGGTGTTCACAACTAATTCATGTTTGGTTTGAAATGTTATTTGATATCAACTCTCTCGTCTAAGATTCGAGCTCAAAAATATAAATGAGCAGAACATGCACAAGGCTTAGCTCGCTTATATTCCGCTTGATATAATATATACATAGATATTAAATTTAGATTTTTAGGTATTCTAATAGTCGAAAATTAAATACTAGTTATTGATATTCTAGCTATTAGATTGAGAATAATGATTAGATGTTTAGCTCCATAAACTTATTATTTAACTCTAGCTAGTTGAGCTATGCTAAGAACGAGCTTGACTTAGCTAGACGATTTCAAACAAGCTGAACACGAGTTAGACTTGAATTCTTTTTTAGTTGATCTATAATTTTCGCTAATTTTTTAAGTATGCTAGTGTCTTTTTTTTTTTAATCATTCATAAGTCTAAAAGCTAGATATGGGCATGATAAATGGCCAACTCCCTCTAGATACAAAGGCACTTAGACTCTACTAAATTTTTAGCTGCCTAGTTTAGGCTTCAAGTTATATGCGTCGTCAAATAATTATCTAAACCAGACGTCGCCAAGACCTGCTACAAGCTATCATACTGCCAAGTAGGGCTATCAAGCTCGACAAGTGGCTTGGGCTTGACTTGGGCTCGGTTTAGTCTGAGCACAAGCCGCTAAAACCAGTTCAAAATTAATATCAAGCCTAGCATAAGTTGGAGCCTGCTAGCTTAAGCTCGGCTTAATAGGCTTGGTGTAAAAAAGGTGAGATAAACCTTAATCCCCAAAATCCTCGCCTCCTCCAATTCTTCTAGTCCTCCTTCGGCAACGGCAAGCTATCGTAGTATCGTCTCCTCCTCCTTATTCTTCTTATTCTTCTGCGGCAAGAGTGCCGCCGCCTCCTTCTTCTTCTTTGGCTCAACTTGGGCTCGATTCGACTTAGTTCAGCTTGATCTGGGTTGACTTGAATAAAACTTGATGATAGACTAATTTTAGGCTCGACCTCAACTCGATTTAATTCGGAGTCGGTTCGCTCGACTTGTTTACATCCTTATTACAAAGTTGCTCCTCCAAACTAATTATATTACCGAGTCATCAATTCAAGTAAGCCAAGCGACCAACAATCAAACAAGTTGTCCATAATATTATTTAAAGTTAGAGTTGAACTCATGAACATCCTTAATCATGGAAAATATATCTACCAATTCTGTTAGAGTTTGTTGATGAATAGACTAGTGTCTCCGTTCAGTAAGTTTAACAGCGAGGCGAATGCGAGCGTAGCCCAGCTCAGCGAGTTCGGCTTCGTTGACCCTGACGTGGAATCCGATCTCTCTCTTGCTGCTCCAGTGGCCCACTACGGCTAACTTGCTGTCAGCCCATACAATCTGCCACGCAAGGAGTGGAGTAAATTTCTACAGCAGACCATCTCCGAACTCCTAAGCGTCCAATAATATTCCATCTCGTCGTCTCGTGCCGCAGGAGCCGGATAAGCCAAATAAAATAGGCGCACTAGTGGGCTGTGGCGTAGTAGTGGCGCTGGATAGCATGGAGTTCTCCTTGAGATGGAGGCTTCTCCCACTCCTAGCTCTGCTCGCCTCCTTCCTCGTCCTCTACTCGAGAACCCCTCCCAAGGTCAATCCTAATCTAAACCCCCCCGTCTCCGCTACTCTTCTATCTACCCTTCGAGCACGGTATCGATCGGAGACGGAGGTTTTGACTACGCTTTCCACCGATTCTTCTTACCGCAGGGATCGAGTAGCGATTGCAGCATTCTGCCGTACGATCATTACTGGATCACCAGCAAGCGGATCGTAACTCCAGGAGGGGTCAATCCGGGAGCAGGTAAATAGTTGAAGGATTTTGAGGCGATCGAAGGAGGTATTGGCTTATGATTTGGTCTTGTCTAATCATCTTGCTTATTTTTGTTATGTTTGGGTGCATTGGTCAGTTGAGGTGAAAAAGGGGAGGATAAATGCTGTGGTGGAAGGAGCTTTCCAACATTTGGTGCATTCGGGAGCGAAGGTTGTGGATTACGGAGATGCGGTTATCATGCCCGGTTTGATTGATGTGTAAGCTGTCTTTTCGTTGTTCGTTAGAATTATGAGACTAGATGGATGAGATGTTAATTGTTTGGAACTTGGAAAATTACTTTACAGAGTTGCTTGCGATGATTAGCTTGATATAAAGACAAAGGGTACTCTGTAGGAATTGTTATTAATTTAGAGCCAATTTTGGGCCAATTTTGAGCCAGGTTAAGGACCGTAGACTAAATACTCCATACTATTGTTCTGAAAGTTGCTTCACAGTCTCTGTTTCTGTAGGAATTTCATCGACCCTTGCATCGCCAGGTGTCCAACTTATGAATTTTTATTGGTTGGACTTGTTTATACGTCGGAATCATTGCATGATGTTGTTTTAAAATACTTTTCTTTTCTTGGTATTTGACCACGTATAGTGTTTTCTTGTTACTCTTTGCTATTACTAAGTGCTTTTTTTTTAATATATCAAGCAAGGAGCTTTCATTTAGAAAAGATTATCTGAAGTCAGTCATGTATATCCTTCGATATAGAAAATTTCCAGGAAGAAGAACTGAAAAGGACACCAAGTCAAACACACTCTCATGAAAAAGTAGTAGAGCGTCAAGAAGCCTATCCATGTTACAACTATTGTAAAATGACTTCATATGTCAAAGGAATTTATTGAAATATCAGGAGAAATTTCACGTCGCTACAGAAGTTGGTGACCTAAGAATAATGATGGTTGAGTTTTTTGTATCTCAACATAAGAAAAATTCTATGTTTCTACCCAATCGACCTAATTAAATTTCACAGGATTCAAATATTTGGAAATTTATATCTTATATTATTATATGTAACCTTTACATGTGTACTTCTGTTTACAGTCATGCACATCTCAATGAGCCCGGAAGGGTTGAATGGGAAGGATTCTCTTCTGGAACTAAAGCAGCTGCCGCAGGTAGATCAAAATCTTCTCCATTGTCTAAAATAGTTTGCTTTAATCTACACATATTTGATGGTGATTTAACTGATTTTAACTGCAACAGTTTCCTGCTTTTTCAAGACTAGTTAACATGCATACTAGGATTGCTGCTGGGGCCCACTAACAGGTGCATATGTCCCAAAAGCCAGAACTAGAAGTCTGGAACCCACCTATACAGATGCACATTTATGCCTGTCATGCATGTAGAAAAATTATTACTGCAATACATAAGAAACAAATTTTCGAGACTGTTGCATATGTTTGTGGTAAAGAAGCTGATTTTCTGGATATCACATGTATTAAGAACTTATCAAAAATAAACTAGATAGGTTTGGCTTCTATGAACTCCTATACTTCACTGTTTTGTTATGTTGGTGTTTTCAATTAAATAGTTTTCATCTAGTAAAGTCTAGTCAAGCAAAATGCATGAGTAAATTTTCTAATTATCTTTTAAAATAATAAGAGAGCTTGATAGACAAGGATAAATTACTAGCTGAGAGTGCACAAAGATCACTTTTGATTTTTAACTATCTATCCTGAAAGAGGCCTTAGTATAACACTTGATCCCGATGGCTTGTTCTTCTTCAAAACCAACTAGTAAGGCAGATACAAAGACGTGACAATTCTTGTATAGTTCTTACTAAGAACTTAAAGAGACTGCACAAGTTTATGTCTGCATGAAAGCTTCTGCAAAGTTATTTATCTATTGAAGACAGGAGGGGAAGTATAGAAATCATTTAACAAATGAAGCTACAAAGTCCTTTGGCCATTTCTCCGTCTCAAAGCATCTTATATCTACCATACTTCTCATTTTAATTGATGTCTCAGCTTCAGATTGGGTTGTAGATAGGAATGAATAATGTGGTCACCAGTCACTACATTGTCTTATTTATACTTGCTTGAATGTCTAACATTATTTCATGCCAGATTAAAGTTACTATTGTTTCGGTAAGAAAACAAAGTTAGAATCACTTTTTTTTTCTACTGACTCTTCTCGGTTTTCTATGTCAGGTGGCATAACCACATTGATTGATATGCCTCTTAATAGTTTTCCTTCAACTGTTTCTGAGGAAACGCTAAAATTGAAGGTCAAGTTTCTTGATGAACTTGATCCTAGTATGTACTCATTTTGGCAGATAATCTTCTATTGGCAGCTAAATGTTTAATCATGTGTAACAGGTGGAGGCAAGCCAGCAGAAAATCTATGTTGATGTCGGTATTGTCTTGAATTACCTTGTTCAACAAAAGTTTCAGTAAAGTAAAGATAGAGAAGCAATGACAATTTATATATAAATCTATGGACATAATTCTTCAGATATACATCTTTAGTTTTAGAGGTGCCAAAAGTGCTCCTATACTATTTTCTTAGTTTCTTTGAGTATATTAGACACATATAAAGCCTTTTAATGATTTTCAGACTTTCTAAATGTAGATCAATGGTTATGCTATCTCATATTTAAGGATGCTAACATTCCGTGTTTGTTCCCTGTAGGATTCTGGGGAGGTCTGGTGCCAGAGAATGCCTTCAATACAAGTGCATTAGACAGTCTACTTAGGGCAGGTGCACTTGGTCTCAAGGTAATAATCTAAAGTAATCAGTCAGGGACTATGTTTTCAAAATAATTTTAGAATTTTATATGATGTCCTCTTTGTTAGAACTAGATGACCAAATTATGGGAAAAAAAAGAAAGAATAATGAGTTTGTTGATCTCATTATTCCATTATTGTAGGAGAAATTTTATTATCCTATAACTTCATACGAGCCATGAAAGTGTCCTATATTATTGATTTTTTTGTTACATTATTGATGATTAGGTAGCAGAAGGCATTTACAGTGGTTGTAAAATGGATATTGTGAGCCTGTTATTGATAATGAATGTTGTCTTCCATACCTGAAAAGGAACTAACTGTTTTATTTCATGTTGTTGAGTCTTTTATGTGCCCTTCAGGTATTAATGACTTCCCGATGACAAATGCAACTCATATCAAGGTTTGCTTCTTATTGTCCATTTAAGAAGTTTCTCCATATGATCTATTTATTTAAACTGAGATTAAAAAATTTGAAGTAACAAATTTTATTTTTAAGAGAAGTTTCAATATTATATTCTTGCAGGATACACAATATTTTGAAGTTTAACCATATTAATCTTGTAACAATGAAGCTGTGTTTGCATATGGCTCTTGCAAGACCAAAGATCTTAAGGCCCTTGTTATTTGATGAACTTTTTCCCCTTAATCTTCACCAGCAGTATCTGAGCTTTTGATGTTAGCAGCTTTTTTAACTGAGTCGAATCTTCATGCCCACTTTTTAGCATATCACTGATTGTTAATTTGCCAAGGTTTTGGAGAGGAAGCTAGCCTTAACTGTTTCAGCTTTTCTGTGTCAGCTTAATTGTTGTTGAATTGATCTCATGTGTCTATTCTATTGTGACATCACTGGTATGCCATTGGTCATTCTTTAGTTCTGTATTTTAAAGACAAACCAACCTGACATCTATTCCAATACCTGATTTTCCTTTAGGCATGAATATATCAGACACCATAAACACCCTTCAAATTACCTTCATCAAGTTTTTGTCATCCTTACCGAAAATGCACTAGTCATTCAAAACTTCTTAGAACTTCTCTGCTGTGTGCTTGCATTAGTTAGCTGCAGTAGTAATGGTGTCTGATATAACAATCTCCACAACTATGGTTGCTCAGAGTTCTGATTTAATACATTGAGATTAGGTGCAATTAAATGCAAGTCATGTTAAGACAATTTCAAAACTTCTTAGAACTTCTCTGCTGTGTGCTTGCATTAATTAGCTGCAGTAGTAAATGGTATCTGATATAACAATCTCCACTTCTCTGGCTGCTCAGAGCTTTAGTCATGCTAAGACAATTTCTCTCTCTATTATGCAATGCTAAGAACTCTTAATTTTTGTCAACCAATTGGTTTTCTATAAGTTTAGAGCTTCCATTGTATTAATACTGAAAAATTGAATGTTTTATTTTGTCTACAGGAGGGCTTGAATGTTTTGGCAAAGTACAAGAGACCCCTACTTGTCCATGCAGAGATTGTTTTAGATTCTGAGAGAAAGACAGAACCTAATGCTGACACTTCTGATTCGAGATCATATGCAACCTATCTTAAGACCAGGCCACCGTCATGGTAATCTGCTTCTTTTATTTGTCTGGAAGAGAATGAACATATTGATCCATTTGAGATCATCCTGAATAAGTTGTTTAAATTGTATTTTTGTATTGTTGCTCAAAGTTCAGAACCTTATTTCTGATGGCACTGGAACATTCTTAGGTTTTCTAAAATTGAGCACATAGAATTGCAAAGTCACTAGGCAGAGATGGAACCTAAAGTTTTCTGTAAAATGTGTGTACCTCAACCAATGAGTTCCTTCTGCTAATTTGGTTAGAAGGACGATAACCTCTTAAAATCTTGAGGCTGTAGATAGTAAAATAAAAAAACAGGGTGGAGAGCCAAAATAACCAGCATTATTTACCCAAGATCGTACATGTACTTCACTCCTTTATGATTAGTGATGCTCTAGAAGTCTTGAAAGTGTGATTGAATAAGAGGAAGAATGGCAGAAGTGTTGTGGTTTTGTCATTAGACATGTTTATTCTGCCTACATTAGACTATATGAATCCACCAGAGAGAACGTGAACCTGCCAAGAGAACTTAGGGCTATAGTTCAATCTCTTTGGACCAGTACACCTAGCCTACCTAGGTTCATCACAGTATCTGAATATGCTGTCCCACACCTAAAGGCAGTTAGATCATCGCAAAATTCAAGATCCTCTCTTTCCTGAAGATGACATCTTTCTAGGTGTCATGCTCTAATTGTAATTTGTTGTCATTGTCATCGTCACACCCACGGTCATTGCCGTCACCACCAGCACTTCAGCTTTCCTGCTGCCATCATGTAGAGAAAATATCGTTTTCTACTCTCTTAGATTCTTCCCACAGCTACTGAAAACTGCTGCCTATTCTCGTAGAGTTTAAATTACGATTTAGGTTGCACTAGGTTATCTTTTTTGGACCTGCATATCAGAACCACATGTTATATAAGAATCAATGCTGGCAATGAGTGGAAAACAACTTTGAATTTTACAAATGTCACCTACCACACCTGTCGTGATTCCATCTGTACTATCTAAAACTTGCCTATCTGTCAGTTCTGCTTTTGGATGAATTGAACATCACATTAGGACAAAAATCTGAGTTAACTGGATTTAAGTATTGAGAAATAGACCATCTCTTAGTCACTCTGTTATTGCCTTCTCTGCCTTCTGTTGTAGAATTAATTTCTCTGTCACCGCACTTTGTTATTGAGAATTAAATTTTACTTACGGGTATTTACCTGCTGCACAACTGCCCGATGTCGATCCCTCATCAGGGAGGCGGCAGCTATTAGAGAGTTACAGGCTGCTATGAAGGAGACAGAGATTGGTGGTCATGCTGAAGGAGCTCATATCCATGTCGTGCACTTATCAGATGCAACAACTTCATTGGATCTCATTAAGGTATACACTGGTATACAGTGTTTCACTTCAGAATCTAAATTTCTGAAGAAAATCTGCTAAATTATCACTAGAAGTGAAATGCAATGGTTGTTTGAGCCTTTGAGGGTAAAGTTAATAAAACTTACCAGACAGATTTTATTACTTGCATCTGAAATTGTAAAGAACCTAACCATAAATTTCAGTAATCTTGTTTTACACTTAAACCATTTTTCTTTCATCTTCTCATAACTACGCTCCATAATTTTTTCCCTACTATAAATTTAGCTATACTGATGGATAGAAATAATCATATAACTAATGTTGATGCAAAACAGATTTCACTATAGTTCCTTACAATTGGTTACAGATTTTTTTTAAATTTTTTTAATAATTGAAGACTTCACTCAGTTTGAATTGCCTCCATTTTTTAGTTGTCAAAGACTCAAAACTGTCTTCCTATATTCTGTTTATTAAGGTGCTTCTGGGTAGCTCTATCATATGGCTTATACATTCATCTACATCTTTCTGTTAATTTCAGTTTGCAAAGAGCAGCGGTGCTAGTTTAACTGTAGAAACTTGCCCCCATTACCTAGCATTTGCAGCTGAAGAAATTGCAGATGGGGATACTCGCTTCAAATGTGCTCCACCTATACGTAGGGAAGACAATAAGCAAAAACTATGGGAGGCTTTGCTGGTATCACTATTTTTCTGGATGTGCACTTATTAAGTTATTATTAGGAAATTCTTTCTGTTGGTGATGTCATGTTACCTGTATTCAGGAGGGACATATTGATATGTTGAGTTCTGATCATTCACCTTCAGTTCCAGATCTCAAACTTTTTGATGAAGGTGACTTTCTAAGAGCTTGGGGCGGCATATCATCTTTGCAGGTTAATGCATGTCCTTTTGCTGTGACTCAGTTTAACTAATTTTCTTAGTGTAATAATGCTTTGGTATTAATAATTTGATGCTGCCACTCTATTTTGGAAAGAGCGTCCTAGTACACGAGGCTCCTTGATTTGTAATATCTTATGCATATGTTGCTGTCAAAAATTTACTTGCTTGATTGTTGTCTATATTGGACATGAGTTCTGCCTATCACTTCCATCAGTTAACTTTATGTACGTACATTTTCCTGATATGCTTTGCAAGATTAATGATCTTGATATGGATGTTTGCAGTTTGTTCTTCCCGTAACATGGTCTTATGGACGAAAACATGGGATTTCTTTGAGTCAATTAGCTTCATGGTGGAGTGAAAGACCAGCAAAGTTAGCAGGCCAAAGACATAAGGTAGTAATTAAAGAATTTAAAGTTAGTATCACTATTTAACCTAGCAGGTCACTTCTTTATATATTCAAACAGAAAATTGTGTATCCCAAATAATGCATTTCATGAAGTAAAAAACTTCAATATGGAATTTCTTCTGGTACAAAATAAACTAAACTCTCACATCTTGATCAAGGCTAGAATTGAGCAAGAGATCAAGTAGCTTGGTTATTCTGACAACCCTAGTTATGATAAATCTTTGATCAAGTTTCTGAGAACATCTTGGCAAGTTTATTATCTAGAATTTTGTATAGTTTGTGAAAATGAAGCAAGAAATTCTGTTTACAATTTATTGACCTTGTCAAATCTTTATCTCGTACTCGACTTGAGCATACAGCATGCTATACTCGAGTTGCTTCAGAAAATGAAGTAGTCATACAAATCCTTTTGTTCTTGTTATATATATTGAGCATCATAGAGGACATGCCGATTCTGAGAAGAATATGGAAAGTGCCATGCATAAGGAAGATGATAAGACCAAGCATATGTGGCATAAGAGTCATGTCCATACAGAGTGGATCTCACTAAATAGCAACTTTAATGGTTTTGCCTAGGGGGTCATTGCAAGTGGAAATGATGCAGATTTTGTTGTTTGGGAACCTGACGTGGAGTTTGAACTCAATGAGAACCAAGTCATATATCATAAACATCCGGTGTGTATTCCTCCTAATTATAAAGTTTCACGCAGTTTAACATTTTCTTCGAATAACAAGAGAAAAATAGTAAGTATATAATACTTCCATCTTTCCTTTCTTATATTAGTACATTTCTTTGAAATGTTTCTATTTTTTTCCTCATGAAAGAGAACATTCTCATTCAATTTGTACATTGCACTATTACAGTTTACCTAAAGATCGCGTGCACTACTTTATATCTAATCATGTATGCTATCATAGAAGAGGACACCTGACTAGAACACTTGAAGTTCTACGCAGTTTCAACTTTCACATTTGTTACTTGAAGTTTCATTATCTTAAGCGGCATGAATTTTACTGTTCGACAGTTAATTATCACGATCAGTGTTTGCCTTGTAGAACTATCTTTTAAAGAGCACTCCAATGTATGAGGCATTGTCAATGCTGTTCAAGGGAGGGCAAGCTGGGCGCAGCCTATTTTCACGTTCAGTTCACATCTAAAAGTGTGCAGATTACATGTGTAATTCCATTAGGTGCCTTTTGTAGCTTAAAGTTAAGTATAGCTTTAAGATCACATAATGCTATTTTTTTTTTTTCATGTTCATCTATCAATAGAGATGTAATTTTAGGATAGCCTAGCATTTGCTGTAAAAAGCTATATAACTTTAGTGATTCACGGGGTATTCTCAGGCTGTTAGCCAAATATATAAATGGCATGCCATTTCACAAGCCAGAAAGTTGATTGAAATTATAGGTGAGTTTCCATCCTTGTTGTCATGGATCTTAGGCATACCTTTTAAAAGCATAGCAATTCCACTTCCACTACGAAGAGCGCTCCTTTCTATGTCCTGCCATATCTGATTACTTCATGAAGCAACAGAAGATGCTTTTTTCTATGGTTTTGGTCATCACTCAAAGCATTTTCCAGGGAAACATTCAAATGCACAGGATCAATAAATGAACTCTTGTGGACGTGAAAATTATCTGGGTTACAGATAATAGCTTGGCCTATCATTGTTACTTATAGCAGTTGCTAGATTAGATGTCACTGTGTCTCACTGATATATTTATATGTTTCAATATTTTTTCTGATCTGCAGAGTATTTCACCTTACATGGGAAAACGGCTATCTGGAAAGGTGCTGGCAACTTTTGTAAGGGGGAATCTGATTTATAGTGATGGAAAGCATGCTGCAGCAGCCTGTGGTGTTCCAGTCCTTGCAAAGTAAATAGCACTGGTAAGTCACCTTAGATATCCAAACTGACCGACATTTGAATTCACCTTATAAGAACTCATGACTACACTAGTTTTAGCTAATATTATGAAATTAAAGCCAAATTCATGTGTTGGCCAACAATATAATTCTCATGCAAATAGTTGACATTCCATTTCATGGGGACTCGTCATACTCACCATTTCAAACTTCCGTGTATTCAGGTGGTTGTTTCCTGCATATTTACATTTGGTCAGAAGCAAGAACCTGCTTGAAGGTGCAGCCATTGTTCAGCTTGTTTATTGTATTTGCTCTGCTTCCGGTGTACTTACCAATGTCTTCTTAAAGAGTGATTTTGTATGTTAAAATTATCAAAATTATGAAGCACTGGAAGTTGCTTGAGAAGATTGTACTCAGCAAGTAACTTTGCATGTAAGAAGTATTCTTAAAAGAATTTCTTCGCACCAGCATTCTAGTATGATTCTGGGAGAAAAGAAGTGCTCCTCAAAGTCTTACGTCTTGAGAAGATTCCACTTTAGGCGGCAAAGAACCTGGAATGAAATCATATAGAATATAGAATGACAATAGCAGGCGAAACAGAGAAATTAACATTTGCCGACTTTGTTTATATTGCAGAACCAAAAGTATACAGCGATTATATTGAAAATAGGTAGTCATCTACGATAAGTGCGATGGTCGCTAGATTCATCATATGGACGCCTCGCATGCTCCCGGGGATACGTCTAACTCCCATTGGGAAAGCCTGACGTTCCATTGGTCCACGTCATCAAAATGATACGTTCTCTTCTCCGGCACGAAGGAAACGTACCAAACTCCATCGAATCGATTCCAACTCTTCATAAATAAATACCCGTCGAATCTCAAACGCCTCTATTCAAAGAAGCAGAGAGAGAGAGAGAGAGAGAGAGAGATGGATCGCTCGGTACGAGCTCGTGGATCGATGATCTTGCTGGGCCTGTTGGTTGCGTGTGCTTATACCAATGCTTATCATTTGATCTCAATTTACTTATTTTATTTTATTTTTTAATTGAATTTTGCATTATTTATGAAGGTTTTATTTTATTTTAAATTTTATTAATAATATATATTGAGCTAATTCATGTAGAACGGAGCTTAGCACTCTTATCTAAAAGTTTGGTAGTCGGTTTGAAGGTGACGCCTGGGACGATGGTGAGAGGGACGTAAAGTAATTTCTTCTTCCTTAACTATGGCAGCTCAGCAACTTGATTAGAAGAATAAAATTAGGTTAAAAAAAAGTGAGGAGAGAGAGAGAGAGAGAGAGAGGAGTCACTGAGCTTCAATTTCTTTGCAGACATTAAGATAAGGGAAAAGAAAGAAAAAGAAGGAATATTTATATCTAAAGCAAGAGGAAAAATAATATTTTTATCTTCTTCTTTATACACTTAAGCTCTTTCCGTCCAAAGGTGAGTCTATCATGCAATAGGATTTGGATTCTGCAAATCATACATTGTTTCAATGCTGGATTGCTATCAATATTATTATACTGAGACTCGTACGCTTCTTGTTTGTTTTCTGTATCAAGTCACAGAAGATATTTTTTTTTTATAGTCTAAGGGCACATGGAATGGAAAAGTAGTATAAAATCCTTCCTGAATCCTGATACATATCTAATATGCTCTCTCTCTCTCACTCTCTCTCTCTCTCTCTCTATATATATATATACATCCAAAGAATTGATTTTAGATTATAATCACATGATATCTCAACGAGAAAATTAAACTAACTCTCTCTTCAATCAATCTCATCACTCACCAACTTATTAAATCTTTTTTTTTCCCTTCTTAGCTGCTGCTGCACTAATGGAAGTATTATTTTCCATTAGTGTGTTAAAGGAAATTAAGGAGGGAGTTACTGTAGAGGATTATAAGAAGAAGAAGAAGAGATTGAAGCAAGAAATGTAAAGATGCTATGTGGAATACTCTTTGATAGGTTTTCCAACGGATAAGGCATAACATCAAATCCAATCCAGCCTGACCAATAGCATTAAGAAGAAGAAGAAGAAGGATAAAAGAGATCTGTGACACCAACCTGCACTATGTTGCTGTTTTCT
Organism: Typha latifolia; assembly: GCF_019914945.1. Classification (NCBI taxonomy): domain Eukaryota; kingdom Viridiplantae; phylum Streptophyta; class Magnoliopsida; order Poales; family Typhaceae; genus Typha; species Typha latifolia. The sequence goes on along the minus strand of NC_133086.1, from coordinate 4,889,594 downwards.
TTTGGTAAGACCAGTCATCATCTGTCACTACTTGCTTCTGTTCACGGCCCCAAAACAAAAATAATTTTCCCTTTTGTTCTGTATAATAATCAATTCACATCTAGAGCTAAGGCCTAAGTGGCAGTGCTATTATTGGAAGGACCATTAATCCACAATAATTGCTGCTATCCTTTTTTTATTACTTAAGAACAAAGAGAGAGTAAAACTTAGTAGAAGTGAAAAAGAAAAGTTTTAAAGAAGATTTTAACTCTTGATGTAAGAATTTCTTCCTTAGTGATCTTTATGGCTACTGTTTCTGTCGTACCGGCTTGGATGTAGCAGAGTCCCCCACCCCCACACATATGTTTCATTGTGAGAGCATTATCGATAACTATAGTAGAGTTGGTAGGTATCATATGATCAAAGAGGTCATGAGTTTGACTTTAACCCTAAATATTTGGTAGTTTGGTGACTTGGCTCAATTTGGTTGATTGCTTGGCAACGTGATTAGCTTGGATGAACAGCTCGATATCGGAGCAGCTTGGAGTAAATCTCGACAACGTTTGATTCGGAGCAATTATTCGGTGATGCATATGGCTTGAAGCCTAGATTAGACAGCTAAAAACTCGGTAGGACCTAAGTGCCTCTGTATCTAAGAATAGTTGGCCGTTTGTTCAGCCTATATTTAGCCTTCGGGCTCATAAATAATTAAAAAAACTAGTTTCACTTTAAAATTTTTTTCAAAACATTATGTTTCACACAATGCATTTCTACTGTTTACAAATCAAGATACATTAAGATTTATAAACTGGTTATAGTTTGATGGAGCCAAAAAAAACTTTTAAAGTAAAGAGACAGCCTTTTTCTAAATTTTTTTTTTCAAAACAAATTGCTCCTCAAATTTAATACCAAAAAGAGTATATAATTATCAGTTTTATCTATAAAAAAAATATGCTAACAAGTTCAATGCCTTTTTCTATAAGATGCTGATCTAACCAGCATTTTGTGAAAAAAAAAACTAAGATCGACAACTTAGTTGAATCTATTAGATTTCTTAGATAAGTTAAGTGTTATATATATATAAATTGCTGATAAGATTGACGTTTTATTTGTTAATTTATCAGTATTTTATTGACAACTATAATAAAACAAACCCTCTTTGATTAAGTTTGGGATGATCCATTTGAGTAAAGAGAAAATTTGAGGGAGGACTATTTAATTTGTTCAAAAACAGAAGGGATAGTGTTGGAATAAATGTGGATGCCCATGCTTATGGGCCAAACAATTGTGATATCTCAACTAAATATGTTGGTGCTCACATGACATCAATATGCAACAGTACTGGCACTGCTACAAGATGGTCCATGTCTGTGAATTACTCAATCTAGATCTCGTTTCAGAATGCTATCTTAAGGTAATAAGTGCAAGTGAATCTGATAACAAGGCAAAAGACTTATGCGTTAGTAGACAAGGTGGGCACTGGGCACTATTCGTGTCGAATTTGTCGGCGAATATAAACTCCATAATTATAATGGAAAATACTGCTGAGTTTTAATCTGCGGTGAAGGTATTTTTGATGTCAAAAATATTAAAATGTTGATGTTCTATCCTTTTGTATTCTTTCTTTTTTCTTTTTCTTTTTGAATATTAGTTTTTAATATCTAGAATGTAGTAGTGAAAGAATGGACATATTTTATATTAGAATGTATATTTGTCAAGAAACTATTTATAGATTGAGACAAATGAAAGTTCATAGATACATTTTGAATTATATTTTGCCCAAGATTCTATTTTTTTTATTGCCTTCAATCTTAATAAACAAATTGTGCTGGTGGCCTTCATGAGCTGGATCTCTCCTACCATCATAACTAGCTCATAGTTTCCATCATTCTTGGGGGAGTTGCAGGTAATTTGAAATCCTAAATTTTTTGTTTGTTCTTTTTTGCAGCTAGGTGAATCGCACATAAAATATCTGTATTCTGACTCAATGTAGAGTGATATAATATGATATCTTTATAGATATGTGGATTGGGTTAATGGAATAAGAGGCCATTCCTACGTCAGATAGAGTTTCTAGTCAAAGATTTGTCAAGGATAATGCTTGGCCTTCTCAGCTATCTCTTTCCTTCCAGTAAAGATTATTCAAGGACTGGAAATATCTATTCGTATTTATCAGTAAATAGCTTGATGATAATATCATAATAGTCTTTAAAATTTTGTTTCTCTATGCAATGGGATTGCAACTACAAATATTATTAACATAGGCGACAAAATAACTTGTGACCTTAATTTTATTAAATAAATATTTTATTCTTAGAAAAAGTTTAAGATAACTTAGTGATTAGAACAAGAAAGTTTACTGGGTGAAGTAATCTTTGTTCAAACTGATTACACTTGCTAACATAAGATAGAGATATGATAACAAGTTGTAACTCACTAAAAAGTACAAACATTAATCTGCACTATAGAAATGGATATAGCAACTTCATGTTAGTACTACTCTACTGTACTAACATAAGATAATGATTCTGAACAAAAAATCTAACAGTTGTAATCAAGCTCCCAAACAATCTAAAGATCACAGAGATCACAGAGAGCCACCAAGTGGAACTCAAAAAGGAGGAAAAAAAAAACCTCTTCTAAGTTGTAACATTACACTTCCTTCACCAAACCATTCCCATCTCTATGGAGCCTCATCTTACCAACCCCACATATTTAAACTTATACATTAAGCTTAATTAACTTGCACTAAATAATCTGAGACAACCTTTCTGGGTAAAACTTTTCTCTCCTCCTCCATTAGGTTGGTTTGTCTGGTTGTGATCTCACTCTCTACCTACAGTAAGCACAGCCACTGGCTGTGATGCCGTGGGTGCAAAGGAGACCGGGGGGGTGACCGTAACCTAACTCTTCCATTATATAACAAGCATTGAGGAAACAAAGAGAAGCAATTAAACTGGGAGAGATCTAGACTCTAGAGAGAAGGCTGCCATGGATCCTTACAAGGTATGGATATCCAGCTTCCATGAGGAATTTAAATCATTCGACTTAAAAATATTAATTTAGAGCTTGTTTTTCCAGTTTGATATCATCTAAGAACAAACATTTTCTAGTTTAATTTAAATAAGTATTCTCAATTTTCAAGCAATTGTTTGATATAAGTGTAAAAAGCCAATATTTTTATAGATAGATCCATCATCCATGTAATGTTTTTTTTTTCTTTTTTCTCTCTCTTTTTTTAATTTTTATTCCAATACTTTGGGTAAAGAAAAATAAAGTGATTAGGCAACAAAAGTACTAAAGTTGTTCGAGGTGACATCTCACCGGCAGTGTAGTATAGAGTGTCATGTGCAAGGTTGGCCTCGTGATCGGGATTCTCTGCAGCATGAGGTTGCAGGGTATTCCTGCATCGAGTACTCAATTCATAATTAAATTATTAATTAATATATTTCCGGGTTGCATTTTTATTTTATTTTTGGGCAGTTCCGTCCCTCAAGTGCGTTCGACACCTCCTACACGACCACCAACGCCGGCGCGCCGGTGTGGAACGACAACGAAGCCCTTACCGTGGGACCCAGAGGGCCTATCCTTCTTGAGGACTACCATTTGATCGAGAAGATCGCGCACTTTGCCCGGGAGAGGATCCCGGAGCGCGTGGTCCATGCCAGGGGAGCCAGCGCTAAGGGCTTCTTTGAGTGCACCCATGACGTCACTAATCTCACCTGCGCCGACTTCCTCCGGGCTCCCGGCGTCCAGACTCCGGTCATCGTCCGCTTCTCCACCGTCATCCACGAGCGCGGGAGCCCCGAGACCATCCGCGACCCCCGCGGCTTCGCCGTCAAGTTCTACACTAGAGAGGTACGTACGATCGAGCTAGAAACACCTAATAATTAAGTTGCTTGCATATTAGTGTTTGTGAGTAACGAGATCATTGTACAATTTATATCTATATAAATAGGGCAACTGGGATCTACTTGGCAACAACTTCCCAGTCTTCTTCATCCGAGACGGCATCAAATTCCCGGACGTGATTCATGCGTTCAAGCCCAACCCGAAGTCCCACATCCAGGAGTACTGGAGGGTGTTCGACTTCCTGTCTCACCACCCGGAGAGCCTCCACACCTTCTTCTTCCTCTTCGACGACGTCGGCGTGCCGACCGACTACCGCCACATGGAGGGGTTCGGGGTGAACACCTACACCTTCATCAACAAGGACGGCAAGGCGCAGTACGTGAAGTTCCACTGGAAGCCCACCTGCGGCGTCCAGTGTTTGCTCGAGGAGGAGGCGGTGGTCGTCGGAGGGAATAACCACAGCCATGCGACGCAGGACCTTTATGAGTCCATCGCCGCCGGGAATTACCCCGAGTGGAAGCTCTTCGTGCAGGTTAGTAGTAACTCGCCCCGCCATCTTAATTAGATCTCTAAAAGACCCTCCTTTTTTCTACAACATTATATTTTTAAGGATATTTTTATAATTTCATTCGAAACTAGTAGGCCTAATCAAAATACCGGCTATTGAATTATTAAAAAAAACGAAAATCATTCTAGAGTTGTTATAATAGGGTTTTAGATTACAAATAGATTAAAGACGATATATTAATCACAATATTACTAAAATGTGGGGTGTTACGTGCAAATTACCGAAATGTTTAACAAGAAATCTACTTACTAATCTTCAAAATTTGGAAGTACGCAGGTCATTGATCCTGACCAAGAAGACCGCTTCGACTTCGACCCGCTCGACGACACCAAGACATGGCCGGAGGACCTCCTCCCTCTCCAGCCGGTCGGACGGCTGGTCCTAAACCGGAACGTTGACAACTTCTTCGCGGAGAACGAGCAGCTTGCCTTCGGGCCGGGGTTGGTCGTCCCTGGCATCTACTACTCCGACGACAAGATGCTGCAGTGCAGGGTCTTCGCCTACGCCGACACCCAGCGCTACCGCCTCGGCCCCAACTACTTGTCGCTGCCGGTCAACGCGCCGAAATGCGCGTTCCACAACAACCACTACGACGGACTCATGAACGTCGTGCAGAGGAACGAGGAGGTACTACTACTGATTCGATTTTATTGTAACTCTTTTGTTTCTTAGATGGAGTTTTATTCCACGACAAGTTAATTAACCTCGGTGTTCACTTGTTATTAGGTGGATTACTTCCCATCGAGGCACGATACGCTTCGACACGCGCAGCGATTCCCGATTCCGACACGGCCGGTGACCGGCCGGCGCGAGAAGGCGAGCGCAAAAGGCCCTTGTGAAATGTATTTTGATTCACAATATGCATCCTTTTTTTTTCCTTCTAATTCTGTGTTGTTTGGATCATGTAGATTACGATTCACAAGCAGAATGATTTCAAGCAGCCGGGAGAGCGGTACCGCTCCTGGGCGCCCGACAGGTATATGATTAAATGCTGCTGAGAATTTCCAGTTGAGATAAAATTGCATTACCAAAGAACTACCAATGTTTTACCTGCTCTTCTTCGCAGGCAAGAGCGTTTCATCCGGCGATGGGTGGAAGCGTTGAGCCACCCCAAGGTCAGCCATGAACTCCGCAGCATCTGGGTCTCATATCTTACTCAGGTTGGCCTAATGGCTTTCTCTCTTCGTTTGAGCTTCCTTTAATTTGTATATCTTTGTGAATCAATCTTGGAAAATTTCCCATCCACTCCAGAACGTTTAACGAAATTATGAAAGTTGAAATCTAAATGATGCACTAATAGTAGGGTGTGATTGGACAAGAAGTCGAAAACAGGGGGCTCTAATTCTAAATTGTCAAAACCTTGGGTGTGATTACAAGCTTACAAGCTTGATTTTCTTATCGATTACTTATTAATCAATGGCGATTTCTATGGATGCAGTGCGATACGTCGTTGGGTCAGAAGGTTGCTACTCGCCTCAATGTCAAACCAAGTATGTGATTTGATGCAGACATTAAGTGCTGAGCTGCGTTAAGTTTCAAGTTTCAGACATCGAATAATCTCCAGTTATATTGGCATTATAAGACCACCTAAGTTTAGTCTCTATCTTGTAAACATGATGTTATGGCTTTGCATGATCCATGCCTGGGATATATATATATAAATAGATGTATAAATGAGATCTAGCGATGCCTGCTTTGGGATGTAATGAATCATCTTCATGTTACCAATAATATCTTTCTCATGAAATGATCATGTGGGTGCCTTTCCTCTGACAGCAGTCAGTTCAACTTTCTCGAATTAAATGGATTCATGTACTAATTCAATAGATTCAAGGTCACCAATAAGATAAAAATTAGAAAATATCACCAATAAATTCAAAAAAAAAAGGTCCAAAAGAATGAAAGGGTGAACCAATTCTTTGCACACGCAACACAATAAGCTAGGAATTATGCCAGAATATCTCTTCTGTGGCAATCGATTAATAATCTAACATGACATATAATGTTATCATTTCTTAAACATATAGCCTGAGAGGCACCACACATAAATGTCATATGCCTACCAACATATGAATTTGGATTCCTACATGATTATCAGTAATAATACATGGCTAATGCTCCAAGAGAATGGAGGATCCTCCGCCCTGCAAGAATTATTAAGGACAAATAATGGTAGGTCTTGAGCTCATAACTTAGAAATCTTACATTATATACTGGTTATCCTGTGCTGTTATTGATCTTGGAACACCACACTGGCAGTATGTCATTCTCGAAAGAACTTCACCATCTTCCTTTTGAAAATATGAAGCTCTCTTATTGTGGCACCAGCGTCATAGGTAGGCCATAGGTCAGCCTGGCTGCAACACTCTGAGGTGCCATTCTGTTGGTAAAGCAAACTTGACTGATAGCCACAACATTCCTGAAGCCTGAGACAATATTCAGATTCTGGAATATCACCTTCAAGGGTCCTGAAAGCAAACTGGAAACATGGGCCACAACATGAATCAGCATGTGGTAGTGCCCCCAAGTTTCCACCTTATAGTCTCTTATTTTTCCTGCCTCAGCTTGCTGATCACCTACAATAGCTGGTTTTTGAACCCCCTCACTTTCAGGGACCCATGGAAGGAAGGAGTCCCTTATTTGATTCTTCCCTTTGACATCATGACTGCATGAAAATTGCTACCACGTAAAGAGTCATCTCTTGGAGGCGCTCCAACCCCAGCAAGACGTTTTGATCCCCGCCGAGAAAGTGAATTCATGCTCTGAGCTTTACATTTGTTGTCACTCTTTTTAAGCCCTACAATTGGATTCTCATCTGATGAGTCCATCACATTTTTTACTTCCAATAACTCACCTTCTGTAATTGATGGTTTCCCATTTTCTTGGTCATGTAGATCTGGCTCTCCTTCCTGCTCAATTGGATTCTCATCTGATGAGTCCTTCACATTCTCAACTTCCAATATCTCACTTTCTGGAATTGATGATTTCCAGTTTTCATGGTCGTGTAGATCTGGCTCTCCTTCCTGCTCAAAAGGATTCTCATCTAATGAATCCTTCACATTCTTTACTTCCAATAACTCACCTTCTGGAATTGACGGTTTCCCATTTTTTTGGTCATGTAGATCCGTCTCTCCTTCATGCTCAAGTTTAATTGGCAAATCCAGTGGAATATTTCTTGGTTCTTCTGTTGGTTTCTTGCTCTTCTTTTCTTGCTTTGAACAATTTTGTCTATCTGTTGCCTTGGTCCTGAAGTACTTGGAAAGCTCTGGCGATTCCATGATAGCCGGATCCAACATTTCGGTTGTTCTTTTCTTTGCCTTTCTGGTCTTAACATCTCCACAGGTTGAAGGTTCTGACTTCCTTAGTTTCTTCTTTGGTTTTCCTTCTTCTGGCTTGATATCTGGAGCCGAGCAGACAGGCAGAGGACCTTCCTCACCTGCAATACAAACAACTTAAATTAGAGGGGACTAACTGGCTGTAACGCAAAAAAGATTTTCCTCCAGCACCTTTTCTTGAATGCAGACTGTAATGAGAAACCATACATGTAACTTAAAGTTTGGAGCAGCCTCCATCCACATCATGATCATTCAAGCCTTCTTCAAACAATACGTGGTTGATTGTAAAACAACACAACGATGAGAAGGCTCTAAAGAAATGGTAAACTTCAACTACCTACTATCAATTGGATAAAAACTAGAGGGATAAAAACTACCTACTCAACGATGAGAAGGCTCTAAAGGAACATCACATTTATGACAGATACTAGAGGGAGATCCAGATGTCTTAATAGTAGAAGGCAACTTTAGATCATAATCGAAGAAGTCAGAAAATTACACTGAGATGAAGTGAGGTCCAAAGTTGACATAGGAGGATTTTTATGCAGTTCCTCAGTCTTTATCACCAATGGTCCATTTGAATTTGCTGCCTGTCCCCCCAAAAGGTGTTGCCTCATTTCAGTGACTGGTGACTTCAGCATTTTTGCTGCAATCGGAGGCTGTGGTGGGCAAACCATCCATCAGGAATAAGATTTGGAAGTAGTAAAGAAACAAAATTTTGGCACTGGAATAATAGCAATAATATGATAAGTACAATATCGTTTTTATTAATTACTAGAATTGCCAGAGCTAAGGCAACATTGTATAGATAGTTTGTTATTAACTAATTATAGGGAGCGAAGAGCATGGTTTCTACAAGATGAAGATACAAAGTAATAAAATTGAATGACATAGTAATAGAGTACAGATGAATTATCAAAAACATGGTAGCATGGTGATACATTTCAAAGGAAACTCTACAGGAAAGCATAAAAAAAATGGAAGAATTCTAGCTTGTATAACCACCTCATTAACGATGACAATGTACTTCTCTACTTATTCATAAGGTTCTTTCTTGTTCTTTAATGTCTCTTGGAAGATGTAGTTCAGTAGTTCATCCCAAAATTGCCAGTTTAGGAGAAGCAATTGTGGAAGATAGTTATCACTCTCTTAAAAAAAGGAGGTCCAATCAACCATATAGTTGTCGAGAGAGTTGGTTGGGTAAGTCTTCTTGCCTCAAGATGAGCCGCATGTGGATCGTTGTTATGTGAAAACAAAGTCCACAACAATACAGACAAGAATAGTTCATAGTCTAGCATACAATTATGACCTGATTATCTCACAATATTATGTGGAGGGTAATATTTTGAATTGTAACAAAATTCATATTAGATAAACTAGCTCAATCATGCGTATTAATGTGAATTCATTCTAAATATGAAATAATAGGTCCTATAAGTATAGAATGAAATTAGACCTCTGAAAAAACAACAATCCTAGTCTTACCTAAATTAAAATCAACCTGAAAGTTACTTTCATATTGCAGTTAATAGGTGTAGGATTTTACCTTCTTGATGCCAACATTTTTTTTTTTAGTTTTTACATTTGAACCAGAACAATCTGGACAGAGTCTTATCAGGAAGATTATTATAACAACTTTCTCTAGCACCTAAGCTAACAGAAAAGATTATGGTAGTACCATCAATAATCATAATATAAGTATTCAAGCTTTAACATTCTATAACAAACAGAAAATAAAGACTGCAAGACAACAATGTTTCTTGACAAAGATTCTGATAAAGATTTGAGTGACAGTATAGAGTAGAAGAGAGCATGTCTTCCTTGTTTATGAGAATCATGGCTGAATATATTGCACAATAAGATAACAAATGACAATCTAGATATAACTTTCAGTTCTACATGTCGAGTTTTTATCCACATATTCCAATGCAAGACAAGCTTTTCATAATTGTAATCTCCAGGTAATACTAAAAAGAAAGCAGCATCGCCACACTGGTTTAGGTGCATAGTTTGTAAAGATAAGCTTCCTACACATTCAAGTATCATTGTCACACTGACTGTGTTGTTCTTTGGGATTAACAGTTCTGATTCTGGGCATGTGTACAGGGTTTCTCCCTTTCCAGTGCTTAGATAACAAATAATAAGATAAAATACGCTGCTGCAAATTATGCTGTATACAAAACAAATAGGTTTTAAGAGTTACAAAACTCCTAGAAAGAAAGAACCAAACAAGGCAAGGAGAAATGAAACAAGAAGTTAAACGACCAAATTTGTAGACTTACAGAAGAGTCCATTTTGAGAGAGTATATCCCAAGGAAACCTTTTGTTAGTTTAGTTGCATGTTTACTAATTTCCCCAGATTCAAGAAAGATAGTGACATCTTTCAAGGTCCGAAATACAAATTCACCGGCTGGATCAATATAGTACTGCAATTTAAATCATTTACTGTTAATTAATAAAATGCAAATAAAACAATACGTAAAGAAAGGAATAAGTAGAAAAATAAGACAATACTACAAGTTGTAAAAAATAAGGAACTTTTTACTAACCAATTGGAAATCAGATTGTTATTAATTCTAATAGTGGCTAAAGAAAAATTGTGGAAGAAGAGAGTGAAGTAAAATTAACCTTCTGATTTCATCTTTAGACAATGTTCACAGTAAAATAGAAATGCTAATTATCATGGCACTATGCCAGTACCTAGCAGGAAATAAGGTTAAAATGTCTCATAGCTTAGTATCCTAAGTTCAGCTAAGTTCAGCTAAGGAACATTTGTGTTGTATCAGTCTACTTAGACTGCAGTGGGAGAAGAGTTATACTGTGACTAAAAAGAGTTATCTAAGTTTCTAATGTCCATATCGAAAAGAAAAACTATTACCTTTTTATACAGTACTATGGGTGACTTATTTATTTACTTTGGCTGTGGCTTATTCTTTGTCAAAGATGAAGATAATTCTTAAACCAAAAGTTATCTTTCTCCTTTATCTAGGTTAGGTAACCCATTGACCAAACGACTTAACATGTTAAGTAATGGACCAACAATATATAGCATGCCTTTTACACATCCCCTTACGTAGCCGCATGTAGATAGGAAGTCAACAAGATGTGCAGCCAGCCAAACCACAATACAGAAAATTGAGAATAAAAATACGCTAATGAGGTTTGAAATCATGATCTCTAGAAAAACTAGCTCTGACACTATATTAAATAATTTATTGATCCAAATGCTTAAATTGTTAGATAACATACCGATATTGTATATTATGCCTTTTAACAATATCTTGCGGAAGTTTGGAAGGACAACTTCTTGGTTGCATGACAAAAGTTGCAACAGCAGATATAAGTCTATTTATTGATTGATCCTCAAGATTATGGCTTCTTTTGCCTGACTCTTTTTTTTGGTCGGGATAGCACCCATTCCTAAGGATTTATATGCCACTTCATTTAGAAGCTTTCTCAACCTTCCAGCCATTCCATAGGTTGGGGAAAGGATTCAATGATGAAATCAAGGATAGTCACCTAACTCTATGGGAAATCCAGAAGAAGATATTAGCTTATGAATTGGACAGGAAGATTGGAAGGAGGGTAAATAGTGAAATTCTGGAAGTAAATGGTATCAGACATATATGTTCACATGGGGCTAAGAATGAACGACAATTATTTATGTTGTCCAACAATTGGTCAAAATAAAAGAGAAAATTTATTGATGGTTTATTATAAATTAATAAATAGCTATTACAATGTCTAATGGATTTAATGTCATGTTTTTTTTTATTGAAAATACATAGGAAGCAAGATCTATAAATGTCCTGCTAGTCAACTTCCTAAACGGCTTGACATAAAATTGTTAGATCTGGACTAATTCAAATGCTTAATTCTTTGTTCCAGTGTCAGCTTCATTTGGCTTTTCGGAAACTACTCTTTGTCAACTTCTAACAGTGGTTGCCAACCTCTATAGAAGATACTACTCCGCAAAGCTGGTTACATCCTGACAGAGTAACCATAAAGGAGATTTTAACTTTTAAGGACTAAAGTATTGTATCAAAACCTTTACAGCTACCAAATTACATTAGCAATAAAACAGATAAATACATGTGTAATTATGTCTTGATGTCTCCAGCAAAAAGCACTGTGCACTCTCAAATTAGAATCTGTAAATTCAAATAAAATGTTATGCAGAATATGTAAACATCTTATAAAATGCTCCACAAATTAAGAAAACAGCTGATTTATTAGTAAAAAGGAGACTAAATTGGTGGGTAATGCTACCGGATCTTTTCTGATTCCGCCTTTGTATACGTTCCTTCTGAATTTGAACATTTTAACCCAGCCATGGGGCAGTCCATCTGGAGAGTACTCAATTCGAGCAAGGACCTAATCATATCATGAATAATCAGAAACTTATATTCATGCTCAAAATTAAAAGCTAGTAATGAGTGAATACATGTCTGAATAAGAGAATAAAGGAAAGATGTGGAAGCAACTGACATTGTTGGTGGGATCTTCATCATAGTTACTTCCGTGACTAGATTTTGGACTTGAAAACTTTCCCTCTTTAAGATAGGAAAGTACTTCTTCCTTGGAAAAGAATCTACTTCCAGTAGCTGGATCGATATAGCACTACAATAGATGCAAATGTATGTGAGTTTCCTTAAATATTTTTTCATCAGTAATTAAGTATTCTTCTATATCACAGAATATACTCCTTTAATTTTCTGTCCTCTCAATCTTCAATGTTCCAGTTTACCAATCGATGGTATTTATTTCTTGAACTTGCTAAACTGTCAAACTTCCTTTTTTCTATAATTAGTTAGAAGTTAGAACTGGGTAATCCATCAAACCTGCTTCTAATATTCTTGGCTAATCCACCACATTGCCCTACTAAATAATCCACCTGAACCAGACATACAGGCTAGTGAAAGAACATTTTTAGATTGATCACACAATTGGATGAAATGTGATAGTGCTCCTGGGATTTGAGTAAAAGCAAAGTCAGAAGATAAGCATGTAGAAAAATCTGAACCTATTAATGTAAAAAAATGGTTCCTATTTGTTCCCCATATGTACAAGATAAACAATCAAAATGGAAAAAGCAGGCAATCATAATGAAGTGCAAAAGAGAATAACCCTATGGAGAATAAACAATTTTCTTTGGAATATAAATTTATTTGAGCTCTTCTTCCATATCCAGCTTTCCAGTTAATCAAACTGGTACAGGAAGAAAGACATGCAATTAGATAATAGAACAGTAACAAATCCGATAGCAATCTCTTTCTGTTTATACTCCTCACTTCTTACTATTTTATCATCCAATAGAAATCTCTTTCATCCCATTCAGAAAACTCATCTATTTTAATTGTTTTACTTAGTTTTCTCTCTCATATGTTCAACAAGTTGAGCGCTTACTGCACTTTTGGATGGGATCAGACAGGAGTTTAAACTCCTCACAGCACTAAGAAGCCATTAAAATGGAGATATTGAATTTTAATAGAAGAGGAGATTTATAACTTCTGCAGAGAGAGGGGATAGCCTTTTCCAACTGTCTCTCGTTAATTTGAATATAATATCAAAATAAAGGGAAGAAGATATGATGCTATCCCTAAAAGATATCTGTTAAATGACCAATCTATCCTTTAATGGAGTATTAAAACTTAAAAGAGATCAAAACCGGTACAGGGTATGAAGTAACTGTGACGGGCTAATCTAGCCTTTGGATTACGATTCAAAATTTGGAGTGAGGTATGAAGTATTTGCAAATTTAATTACACCAGAATTCACCTTATGGTAATAATAGGATGTAATGGCATCTGCGACAGTACCATAAAATCAATGCTTAAATTTAAGTGACAAGTGTAGGATAACATTATAGATAAAGCTGGAAACTTGAAAAGGTGCATAATGAACAACCAAATAAACATGCAGTTGGTTTTTTTCTTGCTTCGTACCTTATAAATTTGCTCTTCTTTTGTACCACTAGTTTCAACTCTAACTTCCAAGATCCATCCAGATGGCAACCATGTGATTGAATCTATAGCTGGTTCTATAAGCTAATTGCACCATCAATGAGTACAGGATCAACAAAAGAATAGATTAAAAATTGAAGATAACTTACTTGTCGATTATTATCTTTAAAACATGCGTTTATTTGAAATGCAGGATCATCACCATCATCATCCTTAATAATGTTAAGGTAGTGCAAAACTTCTCTTTTTGAACAAAATGTGTATCCCGATATCGGGCAGGTGTAATACTGCAAATCCGAAGTGGATCGAATCACTATAAGCATATTGACGAACAGATTCTTAGCATTACACAGCATAAAGAACAAGCGACTGCAAGTGCACATACTATTTTGGGCCTAAATGGAAAAGGAATTCATATTTGCATTGTTACAGTGGACGGAAGAAGAGATCACGGTTAACAAATACGGACAGAAGAAGGAAAGCCTAGAAATCCTAAGATTCTCGTGCAATCCAGCAGCCAAATCGCTCTAAGAAATTGGAGGTAGAGTGATCGAATCGGAATACCCGATAAGTGGATCCGTTCTTCCCCTTTCTGACCTCCATGATCCACCCATCCGGCAGCCAATCCGGCGGCTCCATGTCGGGCGACATAGCCGAGAAGTGGTAAGGATTCTTCCCCCTCCCCTTCAGCTCACTCTCCCCCTTCCACTATTGCGAGGTCGGGAAGAAAGGGGCGGCAATGTAATTGGGCCGAAGCGAATTGTTCTGGATGCATCACGATTCGCGCGATATAAGGCAGCGGATAATATCGGACGGTGGCTATTTTATTTCCTAGGAGGGAAAAAGGTAAGTGGCATTTGGAACGAGTGAGAGGCCTAAAGTTACTATTATACCCCTCCTAAGACCCATCGAAGTTGATTCTGATGTAGCCAGGCTGAGTAATCCTGCTTTCCAACCTTAACCTGGGACTTTAGTTGCTGGTTTCTCAACCCCACTCCTATCAAAATACTCTATAGCCATGTGTAAGGCTAGCCAAACAGTAATGATCTGCATTAGTTTTCACCGCATCAAAACATTGCTTGTTTCGAGCCTTTCAGATCATTCAAATAGTCAATAGCCTTCACGTCACTCCTCAGGTGAGTCCAATCATAACACAATTAGTTATAGTCCAAGGCGAAGCAAATTGCGAGGCAATGGGCAATGCCCCCCCCCCCCCCACACAAAACTTCTTCTAAGGACATACCTATATTGATAACAAAATATGATTGGGGCCACACGTTAGGCATATATTAGCTGTCCCAATTTATGGGCTATGAAGGAGAGTAAAAGGTTTTAAACTTAGGGTTAGCCCTAAGCTTCCAAAGGGCCGGGCCAACTACTCAGGCCAAGGCTAGTTATGTTTGGAACCGAAGAAAGAGTAGATGACTTTCGTCAGAGTTTTCTCTTTGCTGTTGAGTCATTGTTTAGAAAATCACTGACCAGCGACAAATTAGCATAGTTTTTTCTTTTATCTTTCAAGAATCCAAATGTTTGATATAGTCTAAACAAAGGACGAATCCTCCTCGAATATAAACTCATCAAACTTTAACCAATATAATAGGCCGTCTAATTTAAGCTTCAAATTATGTATGCCACCGAACTATACTCAACCGAGACCCGCTCTAAGTCGTCGCATTGCCGAGTTGCTCTTCTAAGCCAATTATACTATCGAGCTATCGGCCTAGCTAAGCTATCAAATAATTTTTTCAACAATAATTATTTAAAGTTATAGTTAATATTATAGCCTCGAACTATCAAAGCTATATTAGAATTGATTGATGCAAATTGGCATAGTCAACAAAATCAAGCGTGCAAGCCAGGGGGTGGTGGTGACATATTAGAATATTAGATGCTTTATGCCCTCTTTAATCTTCCTTACTTACAGCGGCCCGTAAGACGAGGACATGGTATTTTGCTTCGGATTCCCTCTGTACAGGTGTCCGCTTCCTATTAGTTTCTCCACGCTGTTTAGGTACGAGTACCACCATCGTCCTCGCCGGCACCGAAGGCATCTCACGTGTGCCCTTCCCCCCCCCCCCAGTACGCCCCCACGTTTTGCTCGCAGCTAAACGGACCGTGGACTCATCTCAGCCGTCCACTCTCATTCTAGCAACGGTTCGTTGGACGAATTAAAATCTCCACATCTTTTCTCCAATTCCATCTGTCATCTTCCCTCTTCAGGGGCAACGTAACGATCTCTAGATCCGCGCAACTTTTACTCTCTTTACTCCAGTCCTTCACTATTTCTACTAGATCCACAAGAACTCCATCTCCGGATCGAAGATGGCCGGGAGAAAGCCAGGCGTGATTGCTCTGTTCGATGTCGATGGCACTCTCACGGCTCCAAGAAAGGTGAGGAGGGAGAATTGAGCTTGTTTGGTGGAGATTTGACGGTGAATTCTTTGTTTTCTCTTGATCTAATTGAGTGTTTGGTGTCAATGCTAGGTGGTGACTCCGGAGATGCTCGAGTTCCTTCGAGAGCTTCGAGAGGTAATCGGATATTGCAGTTAATTATTCTGTGAGAGTTAACCTTGTTTGATGAAATGTGTCTGAGATGCGGTATTGTTTTTGGGGCAGGTGGTTACTGTTGGTGTTGTTGGTGGATCTGATCTTGTTAAGATATCTGAACAGCTCGGGAGAAGAGGTCCGTATTGGAGTTGGAATTCACTTATACATTAAGGACTATTGCCTATCTTTTTTGTTCCGATTTTAGATGTTTAATATGGTATTAATTATCAGTAATAAATGACTTGCTTTTTAACCTATACTTTGAATTATGGGGAACCTCGTAAACAGTGTAATGGTTGTCGTGGCAATTGGGGTCTGCTGAATTTCATTTGTTTGGAAATAGTACTGATGGAATGAAAGAAATGGAGTGTTATTATTATCTTCTATTTTGCTTCAGACTTGTGAATTAAATCAAGCTGTTTTTCCTTTCTTTTTTTTTCCTCCTATGCTGGACAGATTGACTTGAAATGAATTTACTGGAGGGAAAGAGATTGATTATATTTTTCACAACTCAATTCTCAAGCAGGAAAAACTAGATTTGTGATGCTAACTGTAATGAAAATATTCAAATGACTTATTGACAAAATATCTTAGATTTGGTTCCAAAAGGTCACTTACATTTATTAGTATCTGGCATTACAGCATCTATTTTTCCTCTCTATTATTCATTATGTCAATCACATACTTCTATATGCATCTTTTAAATTTTGTAATAACCATGAAGGTAATTACTCTTTCTTTGCAGTTATTAATGACTATGACTATGTCTTCTCTGAAAATGGTCTTGTGGCTCACAAAAATGGAGAACTCATTGGTACTCAGGTATATGCCATGTCTCTTTGTGTAACAGATTTCGTCCTATTTTCTACTAGCAGGTAGTACTATGTACTGATTTTTCTTTTCCTGCTTTGGTAGTTTATCTTGCCATCCTAAACGACGCCCTGACCCTCAATTGGCTACCTATCATTATGTGCTATGTATTGCAGTATTGCACTACTCTCATACATCCATGTAATTCTGGATTTATTTTCTTAGAGGTTTGTTGTTTAGGAAAATTGAAACTCTACTAGTGTTTTCATATTTACTTAGTAATGTTAAGACTTATGCTTATTAGTATACACAAGTATCATAAGTTGTGACTCAACACCTGAATACCTGATGCATCAATCTTACGTTTTCAGGTAAAATGGAATTAGATAATAAAACCTGCATATTTTGGTCTTATAAAAGTTTACCTACAAGTGGTGACCTACCATGAGGTGGTTTTTAAGTGTTGCTTTCTCCATGATAATAACACTCTTGGCTTCAAATACTCAAACTGGGGGTTTTCTTTACGCATATTTCTGAATTATAGTAAAGCTGCATGGTGCCTGCGGTATTGATATTGTCAAGTTATTTGAGCTTTATTTTATTATCTAGCTAATTGATGATCATTCTTATTCTTTCACCATGTATGTGTGCAGAGTTTGAAATCATTCGTTGGAGACGAAAAACTAAAGGTGAGGCCATTGCTTTTGTATATATATTATAATGAGCCAAGAAATATTGCCTTATGCCTTGATATTATTGCAGGAATTTATTAACTTCACACTGCACTATATTGCTGATTTGGATATCCCTATAAAAAGGTCAGTGGAAACTTGGTCAAGAAGTTGAATTCTGGTATATTTTATTCCTCATATTATTGCATTCAGGGGAACGTTCATCGAATTCCGGAGTGGAATGCTCAATGTCTCACCAATAGGGCGAAATTGTAGCCAAGAGGAACGAGATGAGTTCGAGAAGTACGATAAGGTAAACTATACTCACCAAAAGGCAATTACAGTTTTTATCCATGATACCTCTTTGGATGGTTGAAACTCAAAATGGATTATCTGCTAGGTCCATAATATACGAGCAACATTGGTTTCTGTTCTTCGTGAAAGGTTTGCACACTTGAATTTGACATTTTCAATTGGAGGGCAGATAAGTTTTGACGTAAGTCTATGGTGTATAAACTGCTTTTGCATAATATTAAGTTATAAAGCTTGATTCTCACTGCTGCTTAATTTTACTTTAAGGTATTTCCACAAGGCTGGGACAAGACCTACTGTTTAAGATTTCTTGATGAATATCAAGAAATCCATTTCTTTGGAGATAAAACATACAAGGTGATTTTGCAAGATCTAATTTATTTGGGGATGAATCAAAGCTAATATTACATTATGAATGCTAAGCTGACCAACCATCAATTAACATGTAGCTTCTCAGCAGACTAATGTGTTTTTATTACAGGGAGGAAACGATTATGAGATATATGAATCTGAACGAACAGTCGGTCACACAGGTATTCCCTACCCACAATATGCAGAAAAGATAAACATAATTTTCTTACGGTAAGATTTGTAGCTGCTGCCTTTTGTCTAAAAAATAAAAAATAAAAATTGTAGCTGCTGAATGTAGACCAATAAGTTACCCAATAGTGCTTGAGATGATGCTGACTAATGAAAGACAACAAATTTTACCTTTGTTGTTAAATCTGAACTAGAATAGGTTTAAGCTGCTAATTTTGAGGCGTACATGTAGGCCTACAATGACTCCTTTTTCAAGTTTTAATCAGTCCATTGTTTAGGAACATCTTCTCATGTAATAGCTGGACTTCTCGGCTTACTATCTACTTTCAGATTAAGCTCAAATAAAGTGAATGTGTGCTTCACTTTGTCCCGTATTAGCTACGGGCCTGGTGGTAAGAGTAGCGTTCTCTGAGACAAAGAAAGAGAGCATCTATTTACACTGACCAGCAACAATTACATGTTCTTCCCAACTATCTAACAAGGGAACGTGACAAAATACTTGATGTCTTTCCTGCACTGTTGGTTTTCATTCATACTGTACAAGTTCTACAGAAACGTTCTTCTTTTCCACCGGGTGATTAACTCTGTTAGAAGGATAGTTTAATTAGTTCTTCCAGTCTTTTCTCAAAATATCTCACTGTTTTAATTTCGCATGCCTTTTGTCAGTTACCAGTCCAGAGGATACAGCAGAACAGTGCAGATCTCTCTTTCTGGCCAAGTGAAGTCTACATGGCTAATCCATATCAGCATACTATGTAATTTCATTATCCATTTTTGGATCAGTGGAAATTCAATTAAAATGAATGACTGGCCTTGTAATTGGCTTCATGCTTTTCATCTATCCATCGGCAGATTTAATCCAAATACTATGTTATCATTACAAACTTTCAATAATAGATGGAGACCTTTGTCTTCCATTGTTACCTGATCCTTTTTTCTTTTCCTATTGACTGGGAATTCCGCCTGTGCTGTTTGGGGGAGTGAATCCATTTATATTTCATCTCAAATAGTTCGGACTAAGGGGTTAGTTTATATAGTTGTTGTCTTAAATAAACGAATTAGGCATATAAATTTGCCAACATTACTAAATACTTCTGGACCGTTTCATGATTTAACCATTATAACTCGTGTTGTTTGGAGTTGGATGTCAAGATTGTTGGCTGAAAAAAGTGATAAAATTTTGCAAAAATATTAGCCAAGAAGCAATCCTGGTAAAAGAGTCCTGAAAGCAGTTATCCTTAGAATCACATTTCCCTTGATTTCTATTGATTTGCTCTAAGTAAACCAATGTAGAAGAAACCCAGTGAAAGGAATCACATATACTTGATGAAATTATTAACCGTATGAAAGAAAGATGAATTCAAAACGAATAAAGAAAGTCAGCAAGTCCCAATATGGGTTCTGGGGTTCCAGTACTTGGATTCAATTGGCATTCTGGCATTCACAAGAATATAATTCTATGTACAAGTTGGTACTCAAGACACTGAGTAACCGAAAAAATACAATACAACAAAGAATGAACTGTTATGACATCACTTATGCCGGATCGATGCACACATCAAGATCAATCACCCTTCAGTTAAGTTGGATTGGAGCTGTTCTTCCAAAATCCAGTATCCTTCTGGAATCAATCATCAGATGTAAAGAGAACATTCCATCAATCAGCAACAATTTACGCTGCATATGTATCTTTCCTATATGGTCTAGCAAGGTGAAGTATCTAACTCTTGGAATTAGATTCTAGAGTTTTTCGATCTTGCCTAGAAGCATGAGTGTTCCCTCAAGGTGGAGGTGTGAGATGAGTGAAAAGTGTTCGATTCACTCTAGAATACTGAGCTAAATGGATTTGCGGAGAAGCACTAGAGTATGCAAAATGATGCACATTATCCTGAGTACCGGAACTTCTCAAATAGCCTGGAAACTGCTGAAGTTCTCTGGATGACGTGATAGTACCAGATCTGGATGGTGAGACCATATTGTAGCCCAAAGCACCAAATGATGGCAAATGTTCTCTGTTGACAGGATCATAATATGATAGAAATCCATTGCTCTTAGGAAAATCATTGAAGTTCACAGGTAGCATAGATCCTGGAGGACCTGGCCAATCTGGTAAAGCAGGTTGTCCTTGGGCAAAAGCTGCAGGGCCAGGATAAGTAGGCAGGCTGATGACACTGGGAGATCCTTCTGGCCTAAAGTTGCTTTTATCAGTTGATGGAGGACAGCCTGCTATCCTCACAGCTAGCATCTTTCCCTCAATTCTATAACCATTCATCCATGCTGCAGCCTCAGAAGCAAAGATAGGATTGGCATACCTGACAAAACCATAACCTTTGCTTAAACCAGTTGTTTTGTCAATGATAACTACTGCTTCTGAGATAGGTCCAAAAGGTTGAAATAGCTCAATTAGCTTATCTGTATTCACAGAGTGAGGAAGGTAGCCAACAAATAGTTTAGCCTCATCAATTCCTTTCAAGGACTTGGCGTCATACCCTGATAAAGCATGCCTTGAGTGGTTCTCTTGTCTGGGTAAAACAGAAATAGAAGTTGGTGAACTACTAAAGGGAGAAGGGCCACACTGCATGACTTCCCTGAGAAAGTTAACCTCATGAGTGCTTGTTCCAGTTCCTGGGGTGGATGCTGTCAAAGGACAATATGCTGTGAGATGACTCACATTACCACAAATATCACAAAGCTCACCGGCTCTGGATATCTTCTTCCGGACTTCACTCGAATTGTTCTCTTTCAGTGTTCCTTTCAGTTCAGCAAGCTCTCTAAGTTGAGCACGCTTAAGTTCACTTGTTCCTTCTTTCACAGGAACTAGTAGCTTTTCCACCATCTTCACTGCAGCATCGAGAGATTGCTGTGTATCTGCTTCTATGTATACATGCAAATCTTCGTTATCCTTCTCAGATATTCTATCCTTATAGTAATGACCCCTTCCTTGTCTATTAGAACCTTTACCCCGGAGTAGAATCCTAGCACCTGATTCTTTCTCCATTCTCTTTTGTGTGTTTCCACGTGGACCAATGATAAGGCCAATGAAGTTGTAGCCAGGGAATTCCTTTTCTGGTATATACAACTTCTTATATAGCTTTGCAGGTTTATAATCTGAAGGAGGGTGGAAAGTAGGATTCATCCGAATCAGCTGTGAAATAATATTCTGTCTACGCTTTATAAGTTCCGCACGAAGCCTGGCTGACCTTCCATTTACCATAACATCCAATTTGTTGTTAATTACTGGTGATCGAGATGTTACATAGTCATGTTGGTCATCAACAAGAAACACTGGATTCTTCAAATTCTGATTTATCTCCTGAAGTTCTGTGCTCAACTTCTGGATTTCCTGGCCAAGAATACTCTCGAGTACTGTATTATTTGAAAATTCAGGTAATTTTAAAGGACCCAACATCTTTAACTGAGCATCATCAATAGACCATCTTGTCTTTCTCTTTTTGGTAGAAATTTCAGCTTCTTCGTCATCAATTGCTTGCTCTGTATCCCATCTATTTCGCCTTCTCTTACCAGAACTCCCGGTGTTCTCCTCTTTCTTTAAAACATTACCATCACCAGTGGACCTTCTTAACTTGCTGCCATAATCAGTATCTGGAGTTCCAGCATATAGATCCAGCTTTGGGCTCTCATCCATTTTCTTTCTCTTTTCTAAATGATTGTCCAGTTTATCTATTGATCTTCTTTTTCTCTCCAAACTGGATTTAGCAGAACTAGATTTGCATTTTTCATCATGATCGCTATCAGAAGATGACTGAGCCTCACACCGTTCTGATGGTTCTTCTTCACCAGGTTCCTTTTCCACCTTCAGTTCTTTACTTGCCACTACTTCATCTGACACAGGCTCTTCCTCACAGGCATCTTTACTAAGTTCTTCACCATTAGACTCCAGTTCATCATTTGCCTCTACTTCATTAGGCTCCTCCTCTTCATCAGGGTCTTCTTCAACGAATTCTTCTTTAGATGGCTCTTCTTCCTCACTAGGCTCACATTTAGCATAAGCTTTCTCATTATCACCGCCATTTTTTTGAGACATGCTTGAATCAACTGAAATCCTGTGACTCCCCATACTTGTACTTGTTCTGTTTGCAATACTGTAGTAGGATACAGATCAAAACAGTTTGGCAAACACATCGACAAAAAGTCATACGAACTTGCAATCAGAATGTGATACATCCGGAGTTTCTCAGGCCTTTAGGTATATCAATTATCAACTTGATTAAATATAACAGATGGTTGTAATCAAACCAGTTGATAATTATCTGGTGGATTCAATATCTTCCTAGGAGAAAACTCAGCAAAATCATTTTCCAAGAAGCCATTTGAGAAGAATTCGCAGAACATTTTCAAAACAGTATAAAAAAAAAAAAAAAAAAAAGGGACTCAAGAAGACATGGATTTGCTATCCAAAATTCATAAATTACGCTAAAATCTAGCATTCTTTCCCAAGAAACTCGTCTTAGCATGGTTGAATAGGACTCCGAGACACCAACGGAATAAGGTGAACTCAGAAAAAGAAGAAATGATAAATGACAAAAAGATCGCATATTTGGTCAGCTCACAACAAACCCAAATCACAAAACAAATAATCTCCCGGCTTTCCCCCTAAAACCCCAACATATCCAGCAAAAGAAGAGCTGAATCACCAAGAACAAGAACAAATTCAAGAACACAACGAGAAATGGATACTAAAACGCAAATGAACCCTAGAAGGACCGAGCCCGAAGCATAGAAGAAATAAAGGAAGAATCAAAGATTCGGGGTAAGTTTTAACCTCTTAGAAATTAGAATGCGCTTTGCCACGAGAGAATCTGCCAAGGTGTTAGGTGGGTGACGTCGTCCAAGGTACACGCGTAGAAGAAGATCGATAAAATGACGTACAAATTCTTAAATCTCTACGTATTATGAGAAAGGTTCTTTGGGGGTTGGGAAATGGAAATTGTAAGACGGGCAGTTGGGCGTTTGGTCTAGTGGTATGATTCTTGCTTTGGGTGCAAGAGGTCGCGAGTTCGATTCTCGCAACGCCCCCCCCACATTTCAAGGCCCTCAGCTTGGTTTTGGATGCAAGTCTATTAAATTAATTAAGCCTTTCAATTTTGGGGGGGTAAGGATAAGCTTGACGAAGGCTTTTTACAACTTATTTCAGTCTTCTTCTTTTTTTAATTGGTAAGTTTGGGCTTAGAAGCACATCTTTTTTATAATTAATGCACACAATTTAACATCAGAAGCGCACGTAAGAGGCAATCGTTGTCGATTGAAAATGTCACAAACAAAAACATAACAGGTAGATCTTTCTAAGGCTACAATAATGAGGTCATCTAATATATGCAACTGTGGGAAATCCAAGATGGTTAATTCAACTGGAGTTGCCCAAAAACTGACTGCTTAATGCTGAAATTTGTGCAGTAAATACAGCAAATTAATCAAACCATTTTTGAAATAGCTGGCATGTAATTGAGCTTCTCATGCAAAAGTTCACTTATTTAACTTTAAATGACGTATAAACATGAGCAAATATTCAAGAAACAAGCATCACCATTGCATCTTGGTACTTAGCATATATAACCCATTGTCAACTAAAATCATTTTGGAGACACATAATTCTAGAACACCATGGTCATCATTTATTTTCCACACAAAAATGGTATCCACCATATACTTCAATGAATTTCCAATAGCACAAAGCGGCCTGATCTTTATCGCCTTCCTGATGCCACTGATTCTGCAGAGAACAAGTACCTCACTCGAGAAAGAACTGAATCATGTGCAGGGTCATACGGATGGTCCTTCGATGGAATCTCCAGTATAGCAGGAATAGGCTTGTTGTAGCTATCAACTAGAAACCTTATCATATTTGCAACCTGAAAATGGACAATACAAAATCACAATCCAAGGCATAGTATGAATGTATGGCAAATGCAAAATTTCCATTTCTTCTCAGACATAGAGAGACAACTTGCTCAGCCTAATTTGGAGCAGGAAAGGAGGAAGCAAAATTCTAGCAACAAATGCCAACAAATGTTGTGATATGGTGCAGAGACTTTACCGATGGCATCCCACACACTTTTATAGGTGCACATGTGAGTGTGGGCATGCTCACAGGTGCATGAGCTTTTAAATTAAAATCTGCCATAAAATATGAATGTCCAAAACAAGTGTGTTGCATTATTCTCAATCATCCACAACAATATATGTATAACAGGGAACCACCAAATATGATACCAGGACCTGTAATAAAATACCAGGACCTATAATAATTTCAAATTCTGATCCCAATTAGGGTTACAGATTCTGATCCCTAGAAAAATTGACGGTTTAAAGATTAGTTCTCCAATGCTGTCTGCTTGACATTCCTATAGGTGAACAGCACTAGTTCCTAACTGTTAATGAACTGATTGGATAAGCAATGAAATCATCCCTGGTCTATACATATACTAATATGAGTATATAAACAATATCAATTAACTTGATGCGTGAAGTGCGTGCTATATGGCTATATCAAGAAATTGGTAAAGTTTCGCATGATCGATGGTAAATGAACAAGAGTTTGTGCTATTGTTTATGAAAATTTTCATCGTCCAACTCGAACTGAATGACATAATATTGCTGTAGACTTGCATATTGCCAGTATTTAAACAATATCAACAAGTAACTTGGGTGCATGAAGTGTGCTTATCAACATGAAATAGCTGAGCACTTACATATTGGCTAATCAACACAATAGCAACATCCTCTCTTCCGGTGAACTCCTTAAATGCATCTTCAATAGCTTTCACAGTTGTTTCTATGACATGACATGAAGGAATATAAAAAGTTACGCGTTTGAAAATTCAAATTACTATCAATGAGCAAAATTAATTTGATGGTCATTCTTGAAAACCACCAGTCCATGATCTTGACTATTGTCAGCTGAAAGAAACAATTCATTATCTAGAAATTCCAAGTAACATTCTATTTTAGAACATACATATCAAAACTTTAAATAGGAAGAAGGAAAGTACTTTTATTGGACAAGAAGATATAGACAATTCACTTATTCAAGGCATAGAAACAACATATCAAAGGACATGAGTACTCATGCAAGTATTAGACTATTAGGTGTAGTGGATGCCCAAAGAGCCATGTAGACACTCATCTAGATGGTCATCCAGAGCCAATACTTGCTGCTGGAAGTATTTGAAAATTGAAAATTGATAGACTTAAAAGTTTAAACATTGTGAACTCGGGAAGTCCGTAGCGTAATTTGTCTCTTCAATGCAAACTTGAGAGCCTCGCCATGACATGGCTCTTCAAATCTTTGCCGCACCTGCCCACATCTTGGTCAATTATTTCCACAATCTTCTCCTTTATCATACATATCCAATTTACTCAAATAAATTTGATCCTACTTTCCAAACATAACCTAATATGAGTCTCAACATAGAATATGTAGCATATGAGCCATTTCTCCTTTTATTCACTTTATTATTCAATGCATGTCCCATATATTAGGCTCATGCAATTTCTTTTAAAGCAACAAAAGAACCATGTACACAGCTCTAATTCTATGAGGTACCCAGTTTGACCCTTCAATATGATGTCAGCTTGGTAATTAAGGTATTCCTAGCATGATTTTCCATTTTTCCGAAAGGTTTCGTGGCAATATGGTCATGATGGTAGTGCACAGAAGCTATCATTGCATCTTATGAATGCTGAGGATCTCTCAATAATGACTTTGATACATCTTTGTATCAGGAGTCTGTTTCAACAAATTTTAGGAGATGTTTCTTTTCCAGATTCAGATATTATTATTGATTATTATACTGCTCCTAATTACAGGAACTAATAACATATGTTTAATTTCTATGTTAGAATATCTCTGATGATCGATATGAAAATGCCATTAACTAAGTACCACAAAGAAATAGATAAACATGGAAACTATATGATTCAACAGAAATAATGAGTAATGGCGCTGCATAAAGATGAACATGAATGAAAAAGAGAAGGTTTCTAATTGGTGATTAATGGATATACTGTTATCCACAATGAGGTAATTTGTCTTCCTCCTGAGGTCAACATTACCAACTCCAGCCATCAAAAAACCAGTCACAGTATCCTAAAAGGGAAAAAAAAGGAAACCTGTCAGATTATACATGATTTATAAGGTAACTGCAATGACAGCAAAAGTTACAGACTCTCAATGTGATGCTTCTTTCTAATTCAATGATTATGACACTGTGCCTTACGTTTGGTCAAAATTTCGGAGGTAAACAGAGTAAATTTTACATGGCAAGATGACTATAATTATTTTCCTAAATGGTGTCAAAATAATGACGTCATAAAAAACGCTAAATATCTTATTTATTAATTAAGAACAAGGAAATCAATAGCCAAATACCCAAAAATGGATATTTTCATTGTTTAAATTCTAACACTAGTATGCAGATCCACGAAAAGCTTAATGCAAATCTCCTTGTGCCTACATCGGATGACTGCTGTATATGTATAAGTTTGAAATTGTGCATATGAAGCTCCGGGATGCGGTAAATATAATTACACACACTATATGTAGCTCAAAATCTCAAAGGTCCATGTGATGTGCGGGAATAAGCATCCGAGAAATACGTAGACATATTAAAGCGCAACCAACTTTTGTTTTACAACTTAACGTGCACCTCTAGGCAACCAAAATAATCCAACCATTGCCAATAGGAAATGTTATTTAGACGGTATCCATGTCGCACTATGAAAGAGGGAGAGAAGATCAATGACATGAAAGCTACAAGTAACAACACCAACTTTATACCCTTTACAAAATTTCAGCTTCTATAATTCAGAGGCAATCCTCCTCAAGAACTTACATTTAGAAGTACATCAATGTTAATAACTCGATCTTCGGTGACATGACAGAGAGATTGGACCACAATATTGTTACACTCTTTAACACTTCATAAATCAATTTTCATTGTCCATTTCTTTGAGCTTAAAATTATGATTTCTTATTGATTAATTCAAATAATTAACTGAACCTAATCAAAAGGTAAAGATGTTCAGAAATTTTTTACTACGAAATTCTATGATGGGATGCTCTGCTGAATAGTCTTACTCCCAAAAACTCCAAAATTTCGGAACTCCAAAGCCATTAAATCATCGCGACACCTAGCAACAATTCTTATAGCAGATTATTCTGTCAAGAGCCTAAGCAACACCTAACTGAATCAAAAGAAAATCTGAAAACTTGCAGCAATATCATACTTAACAAATTATGATTTCTCCAGAGACAAGCATATGCATACCTCATCCGCAATCATGGCTATAAGAGCCGAGTTACTAGTGGGGATCTGAGCACGACCAGCCATTGCAAGCAGCAATCTCTACTGTTAGAGGTGAAAGAGAAATCAAAATAAAATACCCAATGATAAAACCTAATAATCGATTTGATCGCATCAAATGATTCGATTCGCGAAAAAAATTCCCATCGAACACCCGAAATCGTACATCGTTACGCATACGATCGAGAGAAATTCGGGTCTATTCCGAGAAGGAGATAGAGGTGGACCGAGACGTACCCGCGATGCACGACGAATCCGGGGGGGAGAGAGAGAGAGAGAGAGAGAGATCTGAGGAGGGGAGGAGATGGAAGGCCTCGAAGGGAGTCGGTTGTGATTCCCGAGGTGCCTCACCCGTGCGACCATAGGCGTTGTACTCTTGACTATTGCCAGCTGGCCTATTGGGCCTAAATGGTCTCCCAAGCCCAATTGTATCCAATTTGCAGGCGAAAGGCTAACTGCTAGTTTCGTGCTTATTAAGACATGGGCTTCCGGCTTTGGGCTTTCGGGCATCGGGTAACGGGTTAAACCCTAAACTCGAAATCCTATGCATCCATTAGTATGCACAATGGTGAGAACTGAGAAAAAGATAACCCCTTCACTAGCATCGTATGTTCTTGTTGCATCTGATAGTCTGCCAGCGTCTGCTATTAAGAAAACTTGGCCTCCTTTTCATGATACGTTCTTATATTTGGCACAAACTTCTGAAAGAAAAAATTTCAGATAATCTTTCATAGTAGGTGAAAAAAAAAGGCTTCTTGTATGGTAATTAGAAAGATCATCCTAAGAACAGGAATGCTGCCACTTCTTGCCAAAAGAGGTACCACTTGGGTGGTGGTACCACAGCATTATTCCATGTCCCAGATACACATCCAAAAATCTGGCAATGGGGGGTCCCCTGGCACGATCATGCCTTTGAACGCTAACGTGAAGTGGTGTAGCATCTAACACAGCCTCCTAAGCATATCCATATATGTAAATAGCCCAACAGCCACGCGTGGGATTATGCCATCTATGTTGGAAAAACTTTTATAGCATAGACGACGTAACACCTTCATGCGCTTCGTAGTAATCGATAAGAAGGCGAGAATTGATTGGCTCCCGTTTACCCACGTTCCTCTAACCGTACCACGAGAATGGCCTCAAATGCCTCGACTGCAGGAAATCTCTTCCACCTTACGCCACAATCTGAGCCACGTCTTATCTTTAACATATTCTATGCTCTACAGGACTATATTTGTGATAGCTATCCAACCAACTGACACGTGGTCGGTTGAACGATCTCCATAAAGGGAGGAGCGGTGGATCCTCTGTCGTACTAGTTGTAGGAACTCTTTTCTTGTGGCTTAACATGTATTTAGTTATAACTATCGACGTTGAAGGTAAGAATGATTGGAGGAAATATCTACACCTGATGAATGTTGGAAGTTTGAGAGGTCAACGTGCGAATATATACTTTTAATAAGGGAATGGCAATAAAAATGTAAGAGAAAGTCTAAGCTTAAGCTGCAGTATGTGGACGTAGAATTCTCCGTAAACCAAGTGGTGAGTACTATGTCGTTTTAAATGATAATGTGACTGGGATGTCAACCATTGAGATTTATTTGAATAGTAATGACTACCATTTCCAACCTAACTCGCTTTCTCGTGGTATAGCTCTCCTCCACAGAGATGCTGCATCTTGGCGTCGTCCATTTGCGTGTCAGTCTACTATTAGTGGGTTATCATAACTCCGACCACCAGAACTACAGAGAATCCACTCTCTTTCCCCAGCGTTAACATAAACAACATCCATAAATAATGAAGACCGACGAAAGCTAAAATCTTAAAGAGTGCACATGTCAAACACCTTGCTTGCTTCCATGACCACCGGCTCTTTCCAAGACGGATACAAAGAAGAGGAAGAAGACCTACGGCCTTCCTGCGACTGGGACTTCCACCTCTCCGCTGTAGTCTCCAACTCCGACTCCTCTTCCGACGCCATCGGCGCCATAGACTTCTCCTCCTCCTCCCCCCGCCTACTCGCCACCGCCGGTATCGCCCGTAAGATCCGAATCTACTCTGCCGCCGCCCTCCTCGTCCCCACTGACGACGACTCCCCGCCGCGCCATGTGTCCTCCTCCTGCGACCTCTGCATCTGCGCGCCGGCAAAGCTCAGCAGCGTCCGCTTCCGCCCGGACGCTGCCGGCCGCGTGGTGGGGTGCGGCGACTACGACGGTGTCGTCGCCGAGTACGACGTCCAGCGCTACGGCGCCCCGCTTCTAGAGCGCGACGAGCACGCCGGCCGCCGAGTCTGGGACATCGACTATTCCTCCCCCGCCGCCTCCTCCCACGGCCACCTCGCCGCCTCCGCCTCCGACGACCGCACCGCGCAGCTGTGGGACTCCCGCACGTGCGAGACAGTGGCCGTCGCGCGCTTTAGCGGCGCCGTGTGCTGCGTCGAGTTCGACCCTCTCGGCGGGCCCTGGTTGGCCCTCGGCGGCGCCGACCGGAATGCCTACGTCTACGACGTGCGGAAAATGGGCAGAGGACACGTGTGGGAGATGGAGGGGCACTCGCGGGCGGTGACATACGTGCGTTTCGCGGGGGGCCGGGAGGGTGGTGACGTCGGCGGCGGACGGGACACACCGGCTGTGGGAACCGGGGATTGGTAGGCAGGTGAGGGAGTACGCGGGGCACGTGAGCGGGAGGAGCTTCGTTGGGATGGGGGTGTGGAGAGGAGGGGGGTTAATAGCGAGTGGGTCGGAGAGCAACGAGGTGTTTGTGTACGATCTCAGGTGGGGGAAGCCGATCTGGGTGAGGGGATTCGATGAGGGGAGTTGTGGTGGGGACGAGAAGGGCTTCGTGAGTGCTGTTTGCTGGAGTCAGGAGAAGGAGGAGGGCGAAGAGATGGATGGCGTGCTCGTTGCCGGAGGATCGGATGGGGTGCTCCAGATCTTCGTTTGCAAGAGGAAAGAAATGGATTTGGATTAGTTCGCTTCAATTGAGATATGGTTAATTAATTTGTTTATTATTTTGGAAATGCTTCCTCTTCTCCAGGAAAGGAGAGAGAGAGAGAGAGACTATCAAACTTCTTTGCTTCTCTGTTAACGACTGCGTGGATTAATTACAACTTATAACAACATCCACCCCTTCGCTGCAATCCAACCACATGCAGCGAGAAGGCAGCTACGTGGCAACATTCTTTATGTACCGAAAAATAGTAACGAATTGTACGTACGTATATGCAGCTGATCAGTAGGGCAAGTTGTTTTCTGTGTATCTTTTAGAACAAGACGCAATAAAGTTGTTCATCCATGCGTTCATCAAGAATGGTGTTAATGTTTAGAAAGTATTGTCGATGAACAATCTTGTTTTCTTTCATTTTCACTTATTTAATTTGCATCATGTCAAAGCTTCTGCAGTTGAACCTTTATTCTATTGGGATTTGGGATTTCATCTGTCAGGATATCAAGGTGGTTCTTCTTTAGAGACAACTATGTATCTAATTTTATGT
This sequence comes from Typha latifolia, assembly GCF_019914945.1. NCBI lineage: Eukaryota > Viridiplantae > Streptophyta > Magnoliopsida > Poales > Typhaceae > Typha > Typha latifolia. The sequence goes on along the minus strand of NC_133086.1, from coordinate 4,858,201 downwards.
CAAGAATCTCAACGATGCATGTAAGGCTTATCTGTATGCGATGGAATAGTGTGGGTGACGCATCTGTGGTTTTCCTCACCTTGTTAGTTTTGGCTTAAATTGGAACGGGTGTTGCTACGTGGAACGAACGATATCAAATTCACGTTCCGTCCTTCAAACGTTCAACCGGACCTATGGACATTCTGGAGTTCGCAACCGGAGAGTCTTGAGAAGGCTTAGTGTTCCAAGTCCATTCAAACGCCTTTTGAACCGAGCAATAATTTTGGATCTCTTTGCTGCCATTCGAGCTTCCTTTCGAGTCATGCGTTGTTGAGCGCGAGAGAGATGACTTTGTAGTAAGAAGAGGAGAGAAATTGGAGCTCGCCAAAACTTATATTTGTATCTCTCTAGATATTGGAGTTTGGAATCTATTATATTTACATTTTTACTAATAGATTAAAGTTTTGCATCAGCCGTGAATATAATCGCATTACTAAACCACGTATATATTGTTTCTCGTTCTCTTATTTACGGTTTGCATGCGTTTGATATTCTTATTTAAGGTTAATGTAGGCAATTAATGGTGATATCTACTTCTAGTACTGTTGTACAATTTTAATTTAGTATTATTATTATTATTAATTCGTTTGGTCTTTTTGTGAGTTTAAAGTTCTGGTTCAGCAAGCGGTTTTGTGCAATATAGCTTTCCTACTTTTATCTTGAATTATTGTGAGAATATTCTCTCGCACCCTTCTTTTTTAAAGTCTTGAATCAGATTTGGAAAAAATATATAGGAGATTAATAAATCACTAGTCATAGTAGGTATCTGAATGAGTTGTAAACTGAAGTTTGCTCAAGAAAAATACTTGTAATACTGTTAGTAGTACATGCATCCTCTCTGGCAATGGAATTCTAAAGGATTAATTGACTTGCATTTCATCATTTTGTTAGTTCATATACATCTCATTAGGTATAATTAATACACTTGAGTCCTCTCTTTTAAAGCCCACATGACTAAATTGCTTCTTAATTGATGGTAATATTTTTTTTCTTTGCCAATGTCATTAAGAAATCAGCTCGTTGCTGCATTTATATTAGGTAGCTTCTTTGTCCTTCGCATATTAGAATATATGGAAAATGATTCCACCTTTTTCACTTATCTCGCAAACAAAGACCTGCCTCACTACCTCAAATTATGCTTATCTTAGATTAAAGTACCTTTTAAAGTTATTGGTGTTTATGACGAATATTAACAGAAAAAATCCAAGAAGAAAAAGAATATATATTCTGATAATAGTCCTCTAAACGCATGGCAGTAAGCATCCAGGAAATTAATCAAGTCGTAGAGAGACATATTCATCTAATAACTATAAAAGCTGACACTAGAAGATGCACATTTTATTAAGGAGTAGTAGGTGCTCAATTTGTCGACAAGAGCACTTGGCATAAAAACAAAAAAAAAATTGCCTAAGAATTCGATTATTCTATGTGCGTCTTCTTGCCGTGTTGTTATAAGAAAATGTTTTCCTATATGCATGAGAGTTGAGGGAAAGATTTCACTAAATCGCATGTGGAGCTCTCTTTATTCTAGGACCAAGTTGTATATTTCTATAACTGTGATCATGCATGCCTAAATATATTTAACTGCAAGTTGGACTGCTTTCTAGCTAGAACAATAATGAGCTCTTCAATCTAATTCTCATTTTTGGCCCTTTGGACTTCTGCTCCTAGTCTGCAAGCTAGCTCAAGAGTTAGAATGGTGTTGATTTAGAATTGAGCAGTAATTTGCATTGCAGCATGCTATTCTATTAGAAGGAATCATCCATGCAGCAGTAAGATAATTCTCTAGGGAGTATTATTGGTACGTTCAGTAGAACAATTTTAAAGCTCAAAGTAAAGTCGACGAAGAGAAGAAAACATGAAGTGAAAAATCTACAGAAGCTATTTGCTTTTATACACAAAATATGCAATTGCTGCGACAAAAAGTCTTTGTTTCCGTAAGCAAAGAAAGGGTCAAAAGAATGCATGACATACGAACTTACGACTATAATGCAGAATATGAATTAGTTACTTGTTCTCTTAGCTGAAATTAAGAGAATATGATACATAGGCCAAATGTTATGCAATAAGAAGGTAGAGACAGAAGAGAAACATTATGGTGATTATTTGCAGTAAGTTGTTGTATAGAATTAAAAGTTAGCAAATAATTTTTCAGGGCTGCTTGCTCGTTTATTCGCCTCTAATTTACTGCTGCGTGCCTGTCCTGACAAATTCTGAAGTAATGATGTCTACCAAATTATCATATTTTGTTAGTCCTGAGGAATCAAGAGCCAGATACCCCACCAATGATTGATAAAGGATTGTCAAACACTCCACAGTCTCTGAATTAATTAGATGAGCTGCTGCTTCTTAACTTAATGTCCTTGTGAGGAATGAAGCTTCATTAGCAGAGGCAGTCTGGCCATAGTCTGAACATTGGATGTATACCAAGAGTCATTCTAACTTTTATGGCTGTTGCAGTAAATTAGATTTAAGAAAAAAGAGTTGACATCATCACCCAATTGTGACTAATTCATCTTTGAGTATTTTTTTAATTTTCATGTGCATCATGCGGTCAACTTACATATCGGCAATAAAATAACAAAGAAGCCTAGAATGATCCTTTAAATCACAATTCTTGTAATCTGTGGAGCAACTCCAAGGTCAAGCTTGCATTTGGGCCCTCTTACTATTGAGTCTGAGAAATTGCAGAGAGGAATGGGGTGTATGACTTGCGAGAAATCTACGATGAAATATCGAAAAGGGTTGTGGTCTCCTGAAGAGGATCAGAGGCTGAAGGATTACATCCTCAGGCATGGCATTAGCTGTTGGAGCGCAGTTCCGGCAAAAGCCGGTGAGTTCCTGCATTCTTTCTCTACCTTTAATCTCTTCTAAGATTTCCACTAAGTCTAATTATGGATCAGCGCATGCAATTTTCCTCGTTGGCATTCTTCATCAATTCATATTTAGAAATCATCTTGGTCTGCAATATACTGAGATAAGAAGTGAACTGCGTGACCAAATATGAATGCTATGCAACTCATTCCACATGCACCCCTGATACGTAGTCAAGAAGTTTTTTCATCTTTAACAACATTAAATTTCTTTGAAAGGCTTGCTGCGAAATGGAAAGAGCTGTAGGTTGAGATGGATTAACTATCTGAGGCCTGGATTAAAGCACGGAATATTTTCTCAGGAGGAGGAGGAAATAGTAATTAAGCTTCAGGCCAAGTTAGGCAATAGGTAAGCCATCTAGAAATATTTTAACTGAACGTATATTATGGGTTAGTATAGATTATTGTTTGCAAGAGGTGAAGTAGATGATTCCAAATTAATCATGTTGGCCTTTAGGTGGTCACAAATTGCAATGCATTTACCTGGGAGGACTGACAATGAGGTGAAGAACTACTGGAATTCCTACCTCAAGAAGAGAGTCACAAGGACTGAAGGCTTGGGTCCTCATGGCTCTACAAGCTCATCTCCAGACTCCAAAGGACATGGCGATCACCTAAAAGACCATGAAGAAGAAAACAAACTAGTTCTGGATGGAGCAACAGAGACTCTCGTCTCTAATGTCCTGTTTTCAGATTGGTTACCCTTCAACAATGAGAACGGCCAAAGCTTATCGAGCTTGGACTCGAAGAATTCGGAGAGTAATGTCGGTTTAAAGCCAGGAAATCTACCTAAAGATGAACAATATAGCGGAAACTTCGCTGGTGAGCTTCAACTGCAACATGAACCTGCAGGTCTTATAGCAGGAGGTGGACTATATGATCTTCTGTCCATGGGGGAGATCTGTGGTAGTTTCAGCACGAATGATGATCTACTATTCTTTTGATCTATTGTTATCTTCCCTAAGAATGTAAAAAACTTTTGATCTGTTGGATTCTTTTTATGTGTATTAAATTCGTTGCTCATTAATTTGTCTCAGCTTGTTTTGTTCTCTTTCCTTCTTCCACCACTCTGCAGAGTGTTCCAGTTCTAACATAAACGTTTTATAACATTCATTATGAGTGCATCTAAAAAGACATTCTAATGCACGAGGCCCCTGCTTTTAAGTCTCATGAAGAGCCCGAGAGTCGTTAGATTCGGCCACCATATCGACGAGAAAGTCGAAGACATCAGTGGCCATAACTGCAGTCGCGACATCCTCCTTGTTGAGCGTCTTCCGCTTGCTCTGCACCGCTGCCGCCCACCCGCGCTGCACGAGCTCCTCGATGAAGAGCTCGCACGCCTTCGAGAAGATGATGGGCGCCTCGCCCGATATCATCTTCACGCCGTCGCCCGATCGTTTCATGATCTTCTTTATCCTCGCAAGCGGCAGGGCGTGCGGCCCGGTCCTGGCGGCCGCTTTGCCGGAGAGGATGCCGGAGTATGCTCCGGCTTGTCTCATGGCTATAGTGTATAGAGAGATATCTACATGGACTGAAAGAAATATGTGCATAAATAGATAATGAGCTATGAGGAAGTTGTGAATTGACTAAGAACAAGAGTGTGTTGGTCAATGGTTGCCGGCCAGAGAACTATGGGCCGGCATTGACCAATGAGCACAATTTGACAAATTTGCATGTTAAGACTTGTTGGCAGGACTCAAGAAGCATAGGATTCTTGCTCTCTCTCTCTCTCTCTCTCTCTCTCTCTCTCTCTCTCTCTCTCTCTCTCTCTCTCAATTTACCATTAATACTTTGACTTTAACGAATTTGCACTTTACATCTTATATTTTAATTATTTACAAATTAAGCTATATACTTTAGAAACTATCCCTTAGCTAAACTTAACTAAAATTTTAAATTAAATTAACTATATTAAAGAATTACGAAAATATTATCAATAATCACATTTTTATTCTAGAGAAGAGGAAGAGAGGAGAGAATGTAAACTAAGAATATTTTAGTTACTTTTTAAAATTATCTAATGGAAATTTTTTTATGCCATCCATTCGGTGTTAATATAAATCGGGTATTTTCTAATTTTAATTGCTAAAATATAAGGATCAAGTTGTAAATAGTAAAAATATATGGTATAATCATAAATTAGTTAAAAGTGAGATGTTAAATCTAAATTCTTTTTTATTTGTTGAGATAAAAGAAACATAAGAATATATAATCCTATTGACCTTTCTTTTGAGAACAAGGATAGGATAGCTGGATAGGGATGGATCATGCACATGTACAGGTTAATCCGACCGAACCCGGGCTTAATCCGGAGAAATAGCACATTACAGGACCCGACCCGTTTATTCTACCCGATCCGCCTGTGGGCACGGATACGGGTTCGGGTCACTTAAGGGCGCCAGCACGAAGCCCGCGATAGAATGTTCGTCGCCAACATTCGACCTCATCTCGCGATGCCTCCACCTTCCTCTCTTCCTCCATGGAAGGAGGAGAAGAACCAATGGAGCTCGAGGGTTTCCAACGCTGTCTTAGCTCTCTACCGATCTCTTCCCAAGAAAGGAAAACCTCAGGGTCGCGAGACTACCGTCCTCGCCGCCTTCCTCCTCTCCTCCCCTTCCTACGGTACTCTTCCGCCAGAAATCTTAAACCCTAGTGCTCAGAACACTAACCCTAGATTACTCTTTTCCCTTCGATTACTTGCTAGATTTAGAGGTCGTAGCCTTGGGAACCGGCACCAAGTGCATCGGCGGGTCTCTTCTTAGCCCCAGGGGCGACGTCGTCAACGATTCTCACGCCGAGATAATTGCTCGAAGAGCTCTCTTGAGGTTTATTTCTTAGCAAGAATTTGGATTCCCTTCTTTTTCTTTTTCCCCGCATTGGTCACGTTGACTGTTGAGGGGAAACAGGTATCTGTATTCTGAGATAGGACGACTTGACGCGAGCTGTGGAAATGGCTCGTTTTTGTGCTTGGATTCTAGCTTTGATAGAGGAAAGAAGTATAAGATGAGCGAGGGTTGGCATTTGCATCTATATGTTACCCAGCTTCCATGTATGGGCTTTATTTGCTGCTACATTTTGAAATTAATGTTAGTTTGTTGTGTACATTGTATGACTGCGTGATGCTCTTCACCACAGGTGGAATTTTTGAGACTCAAGGACTTCCTTCTGAACGAGAGTTCTCACCAATGAACAAAGTCAGTGGCCCAGTAGGTATGGCTCATTGTTTATAGTTGTACAGCTTCTATAGTCACTCCCTTAGCTTGAAGCTCTGATAACTATTTCTTGTTGTAAAGATGTTTTTTCTTCTAATAAGAAGTGCTTGAGCTGCCCTGATAATTGAGCGAGGGTAGCTCGAGCCAACCTTGTCACAGTTCATCTTGAGGCCTAGCAAGCTTGAGCTATGGTTCCTGACATTTCAAGCTATTGGTCACTTGCAGTCCTGTGTAAATCAATGTGGTCCACCTTGTAAATCAATCCGTCCACGTTGACTCGTTAATGATTCTCCTATTCTTTGCTAATAGTTGACTGTTAATGCCCAAATGTTTGTCCCTGACCTTGCCACCATGCTGGCTCTCATCATTGGCAACCCCATCAAAGTCATTTTCCTTGCTTGAGATATTATGTATGCAATTTGCTCTTGATACAACCTTAGCTTTGTTGCATGCAAAAGATGAATTTTCAGTTGTTTGTTGAGTCAACTAAGTATCTTGCACCTTGCTGCATTACTTGATCAATGTTGGAACTGTAGTGCTATCTAGAAGTTGAATTGATTTATTTTCTTCTAAAATATTCTTTAAAAGGTTTTCCTAAAGTTGCTGGGATGGTTCAAAAGAAGCCAGGCCGTGGTGATACAACCTTATCGATGAGCTGCTTTGATAAGATAACTCGTTGGAATGCTGTGGGAGTTCAAGGTTTGTCGCCTAATATCTCCTTTGCAACTTACTTGCTTTTACACTCATTTAGCGAGGTCTTATGTCCGTTTCATTTGCATGTTTTGTAAGACAAGTAGATAACTTGTTCCTTTTCTTTTCTTTCTTTGAAGGCATAAATGTTTGTTAGCATGGTGATAGTTTAAAGCCATGAACTGATGTGAGCACCTCAAACTGAACCAGAGGATGTTAAGCAAAAGCTGGAAATTGGTTGGGCATAATAAAGGCCACATGATCAAAATACTTAATAAAAGCAAGCAAAAAGTCAGACATAGAGCCACAAAGCCAGAATACTAAGAAAACATCAACTACTTATTTTCCCATTGAACAGCACATCCTGCAGCTTACATCTTGGTCCAGGATGATTTGACATAACTTGGGATGTATGGAGCATCTTTTTCTGTGTCAATTGGCTATCTGATCTTTTCCAATACATGCTGCGAACATGATCTAGTTCTTATTTTAATTCCAACGATTGATGTTTACCTTATAAAGGGTCAGAGCCTCTGTCGGCTTCATATCTGGTTAAGGTGTATGCTATAATCATCAGCCTTTTGATCTCATTTGTATTTCTGTTGATATGCTTCATACAGATTAAATACTTTCTAGAAATAAATTGCAACCTGGACTACTTGGATTTCTACAGTGGTTGATCAATATAATCGTGCTGTTTTTCTTAAAGATTTGCGCAAAATGGTGTACTCTAATTTTTTGGGTCTAAAAGTATTCGTTGTTATTAGTGCCCTGTGTCTTGTTCACTGCAGGAGCTTTGCTTTGTCACATTCTGCAACCTCTATATATGTCTACCATATCTGTGGGAAAATCAGCTTGTGATGCTCCTACTGAATTTTCCATTGGAGATGATCTTGGAAAAGCTCTCTGTGATCACCTTGCTTTTCTATGCAACAAAGAATTAAGTCCTTTTCAAGTTAACATGGTCAGTGTTTCTTGGTTGTTTCTGTTACAATGCAACTTGTTAGTTCATAACATAACATTGTTACAGTAATATACAGCTGGATTTTTGTGAAGCTTCTGTTCCACCGAAAGAATTTCAACGACCTTGTGGTGACTTGCCCAGTTTAACATGCGGGTAGTTCATGGTTTGTTGTCCATTTTTCACTAGTTCTGTTCTTCTCATCTGCTATATATTCCCACTTGTCTGGTAGAATAGATGAAGAAAGAACACTTTCATGGATCTTCTGATCCTAGGTACTCAATTTGCTGGAACAAATTTGGACTACATGAAGTTGTCCTGGGAACAACTGGGAGGAAACAAGGAACTTCTTCTAAAGGGGCCATCTTTCCTTCTACAGAATCATTACTGTGCAAGTAGGTATTTTTTTGAGATTCTTCATAAACTTACTTGCTGCTATTTTGATTTCATCTGATACTTATGTTACACGTAATAATATACATAGGCTGACCTTAGCAGTGTACAGGGTCAAATTTTGGGATGAGTTTCTACCAGAAAATGGGCTAGTATTTACCGTGTTTTTGGATTACAGGAGAAGATTGTTAGAATCCTTTATATCGTTGAAACATGGACTTTCTGAACAGTTTCAACCTGAAGATATTTCTTATCGTGAATTGAAGGTAATTATTTATTTTATTTTCAGGAAGATGTATATATATATATATATATATATATATATTCCTTTTGCTGTTTTCCATATAAAGATGCACAGTACAAGTTCAGTCCGACCATGGTTTTCTCATGCTGTATAATTAGTAATTTGTCTAGTTGATATTTTCTTACTTGTTAATAAGCTGTTCATCAGGTATCATAAGGCTAATAAATACAATTCCGAATATTTACAAATACTCTAGCAAGTGGCAACTACTTTGAACATCGCATCATTAGTTTCTAGCAAAGTTACTGCAACAATAAAATCACTATTCTAAGAACTGACCCTATTTCATCTTCAAAAAAGAATTGACCCTATTTTGAATATGAATTGGCATCAATTGGCACGATAAATGTAGTTGCCACTTGCTAGAGGTCCAAGCATTCAAACTATTGGTTGTAACTGGATAGCAAAATGTATGGTTGATCGAAATTATAGAAACAATAAGAGGGTGAAAGACTAAGAAAGATAATACATTCCAAAAAAGGTTCATTACAATGAGGATGCTGAAGCTAATTTGAAGCCTCACCTGTATGGACCATGAGCGGAGCTTCACACTTCTGAACTTGATTGCAATCAATCAGGGAAAGTCAAGAGAGGAAGAAGGAATCACAATACAAAATGACTTGATCATTTCTGATTGAGGTCATCCTTTTGGTTTAAGATAATCTGTCAATGTTTGGCCTGATGTTCTTTTGCAGAAAATTATTATCTACGGTGAATTGCTGTCTGTGGAAACTGTCATTTCAGGCTGTTTTCCAAGCTGATTTGAAGGGACCCAATTGTACTGTGCAGGACATGGCTCATGAATACCAATCTACTCTAAAATTGTTTAAAGACAGTCCACTATTCCGCTCCTGGCATGGAAAGGCTGCAAACCTCGAGTTCTTTCAGCTGCACTATAGCAAGTAAAGAAGATACAATTTACAATGGACATGGGGAATTGCCCTGTGTCGCTCCTAAGAGCAAGCATAAAATCTGCAAAACCATCATTTTCATTGCCCTCTCGAGATGTTATAATTCCCTTTTATCTTTTGTTGGTGTAACAGTTTCTCTTAGTTTAGTTTTTTTTCTTCTTTTCAAATTGTATCAATTTATTTTTTTGCTTCAGAATATACTATGAGTATGTATGTCTGTGATACAATCTGTGTATTACTATGTATGTCTGAGATACATTCAGTAAAGGTGAGTAACATCCTATTGACAATAATAGTGTTTTGGTGCATGACGCTCATTGAAAGTAAGGTCTGGAAAGAGTAGGACTGTATGCATCATTCTCTTTGCTACTGGACTGTTTTGTGAATCGAAGTCATGATATCAAATTTGAGTTCTACAGCTAAAATACTGGAAATAATGCCAATTTTATGTGGGAATTGTGAGGAGCTTTGGACTCCATTCACATAGATTGCATCTTGCATATGTGGAGAAAATTGGTAGATCATATCATACTCTACTTCTAACATTTTATTACCAACACCAAATTCATTTTCCTTTTGGAGTGCTGACAGGTAATTTGCACGGTTATACTCTACAACTACCAGTGAAGGGGATTAAGGATTAATTAGAAACTTGCTTGGAAGCGAAGAGAGGTGGTAAATGGAGAAAGTGTTAACTTCCAAGTGCCGGGAACTCCAAACAATACTTACTCCACACACCAACAGTGGCTGCCAACTATTCTAGCTGGAACCTGTAACAGAACACAAGCATAGTTTTCAGATTGTAATTTTATATCCATGACATGATAAAAAAAACTTGGTGTGGAAGCTAAGTCTTGCGTGAAAAGCAAATCCACCTCAGAAAGTAGTAAACCACAGAAAGTTTGTTGTTTGGTTGCTAGAACTGAGATAGGAAATGATCTGAGAAAGAGGACAAGGATAAATTATGTAGTATTCTTCTTTTCCTTTTCTTCTTTGTTAAATTGATATTATATTACTATCTATTCTTCAGATCACCAGTGAAAGCAACAAGATTTCTACCTCATTAATTTTGGCTGCTTAATGGTGCAAGGAAGAGAGGTGATAGATGTTTATGGGAACCATCTTTCCTAAAGAAGCTAAGGAGAGTATTTAAGGGGGGCAGCATCAAAACAAAAGGGTTCTTCAGATATAGAGGAACATTGTATAAGGTAAGCACATGCATATGTTAAATTGCAAAAGATAAAACAAAGGAGGGATCCCATCTCTTCTTTTTTGCATACCTTGCTTCATAAGAGATGGAGAACAAACAATCTCCAGTTTGATGTATTATCACATTTACCAGAAAGGAAGGGCCTTCCAACCTGTTAACTTATTGTTTAAAGCCCATTAATTCATGTCATTAGCCAAATTGTTCATACTCTCTTTCTCTCATTACACTTCTCTTTCCAAAGAGGAATAATTTATAATACCATTGATATCACCAGCATCTGAAAATGCCACAATTTACTTAAGCTGACCACTGTAGCCTAACAGTCAATAATACCCCTAAATGTTGGGTTTGATATTTGATACAACCCAGCTTTATAATTTGGCAAAGAGAAGTGCATCATCAAGGAAATATTAAGAATTTTGTGTAAACTTTTATTACGACCAAACAAATAAATGGGTGATATCTGAAGTCATTTGGTCTAGATTTGTGATGGCATTCCCACTAAACCTCTGGTAAAGTACTACTTTTAAAAAAAAAAAGATCATTGTTTATATTTAATTAGAGTTTAGCTCCTTTATCTTTCGGTGGATGAGGTTGGCGGAGGTGGAGAAGAAGCTTTGTTATGTAACCACGATCGCTTTATTACATGGCAGTCTTTTATTTATATTCATTTATTGTTATATAAAGTTTCATCTATGGCTCTCTCTCTCTCTCTCTCTCTCTCTCTTTTAGAAGGCAATTCATCCATTTGTGTACGAAGAAAAATAATGTTATAAAATAATTCAATCAATATAATAAGAGGGCTTTCACAATTTAATTATATTTAATTTTTTTAATTTATAATAATAAGTTTTAATGTGGATTATACATAAAATTGTGTGTACTTTATTTTAACAAAATATGTATCAAAAAATATATATACTCAGTGTAATATACTAAATAACAAATTTAATATAATTAAATTGCAAAATTCCCAAGTAGACAATAAAGAATTTCTTCAAATCAATCCCTTCTCCAAAAAGAAAAAAGAAAAAAAAAATTTCCCTTCCCTCCACTTAATTTAAATTGGAGGAATATCAATATCCTTTTAAGCTCCTTGTTTCTTGTTCATTATTAAAAGCCCAGAGCTCTGAGCTCTCTCTCTCTCGTCTATTCCTCGTGCTCAAACCCACCTACTCCATCTCCATTCCCATGTGAGTGGCCCCATTCCTTCGTATTCTCCTCTTCCAAGCTAAAGGTTCCGTTCTTGCTCCCCTTGACTTCCCCTGACTCGGGGATCTTTGTCTTCTTCTCAGAGCAGGTTTTTTTTTACTCTAGTGCAGATAAATTGTTTGTTAATGGGTCTCTTAGAAGCATTCTAGTGGACATGAAGAGATCACTTGGGTTTCCGCTCCTTCTTATTGTTGCTGTCAAATGGGGGGCCTTCTTTGTGTCTTCCAGCTCCTTGTTAGAATATCAGGGTATGCTGAACTGCTCTTAAATCTTGATTGTTTTGAGCTTGGATTCACCATTTCTTATGGGGGTTTCGTTTGGGATAATTTTCCTCTTTTTTGGAAAATTTTATTTTGCTGCCTATCTTGTGTGACAGTATGATGGTTTGTACCATTTGTTTTAAATTTTGACGTAGTTACTAAAAATTCTCTCTTGGTTTGGTGTGGGTTTTAGGGTGAAGGTATTTTGATAGTTGCTTAACATTGAAATATTTCTGACAAGTAATAACTAACCATAGGGTGCTTTCTTTGGGTAAAATCCAAAAATTGTAGTAAAAAAGTAGAGTGCAAACAGTAATGGCGCTAAAATTTTCACTTTAGTGTTCTATTTTGAATGAACTACATTCAAGCCTTTGAGGTAATTATTCTAATTTTTGTTGCATTATTTTTAGCAGTTTTGGTGCTCGCAGCATTCAAACAAGCTATATTTGAAGACCCTCATGCAGTCTTGTCCGACTGGAATTCTCGGGACAAAGATCCTTGCAGCTGGTATGGCGTGATCTGCTCCGCGTCTCGGGATAGTGTGTTTTCTCTGTAAGGAATGCATCTGCCCTTTCTTATCCTTCCTCACGTTGGTACTCTATTATGCTATATTTAGTCAGGATATCCTGTTTCATAAGTTATATGGTTCTGTGTGATATGTAATTGCATGTAAAAGATCTGTTAGATTTGATACTGGTATTACTTGTTCATATTCCAATGAGTTTTATTTGGTGCAGATGAAAGGCTATCTTTGTTCTCATGTTTTTTTAGCTCCAGTATTAGCTGGGGAATGCAAGTGTTTGTGTGTATAATTGATTTATAGTGAGTGTCTAATGTTCTGAAATGCTGATGGACTTTGCAGAAGTCTTTCTAATTCGTCGTTGAAAGGATTTCTTGCTCCTGAACTTGGACAGCTTGGTTCCTTGAAGGAATTGTATGTATATCTCATGATGCTTTATATTGCTTGAGAGTGCTTATTTGGCTATTCGGACAATAATTGGGATGACATATGGTTGCATTGCAGATATTTGAATAAAAATTTGCTTCTTGGGACAATACCTAAACAGATTGGGATGTTGAAGAACCTCACTGTTCTGAATTTGAGCATGAATCGGCTTACAGGTCCTATTCCTCCTGAGCTTGGTGACTTGGGCAGCATAACCAAAATGTAGGAAGTGAACTTTCTTGAGTTATTTGGATGTTGGTTCCTTTGCTGCTTATTTGGTTTTCTGATGTCATTTCTTTCTTCTTTTTCTACATAGAGATCTTCACTCAAATGCATTGTCGGGAAATATACCCTCCCAGCTGGGTAAGCTTGAGAAACTTGTTGAATTACGGTTAGATAGGAATAGGCTCAGGGGCCGAATTCCAGGAAGAAGCAATACAAGTTTCTCTCCTTCCGGGAGTGGCCTGTAAGTGATGTTTTCTTTATACTTATTTGATGGTAAATATTTCCTTCCAAATTTATTACTAAAAGACACAGGGACCTGCAAAAGTTATGATAGTTTGCTTCTCCCTCAAAAGAAGACCTTAGTTTTCCTTTAAAAATGACTTCTAGGAACTGGATTAAAGCAGTACGTCATGGCCTGACCAATATTATGCCATATTCACCCCTAGGAGATAAAGGGAAGCAGGCCATTCCAGTCTTAGCAACTAGGTATCATTTTGAAAAATCTGAGAATTCAGGTCCATGTTAAATACAGCAGTTGCAATTAGACCTGAGTGAAACCAAGATCGACTGAACATCAAATAAGAACAAGTTTGAGGGGTTGAGCTCAGTTATTCAGGCCTTACTAGATATCTAAGCATACTTAAATATGTTCGTCATTAAACTTTAGTAAAATATGTGCATCCCCACCCTCATTATACATGCTATCTTTCTGGAACAAGAAAGGTGATGATAACTGTCTCAAATACTTGAAATATTTTTCTTATTTTTTTATTGTCATAAAAGAGTTTGATTATTGTTTGTTTACTGCAGTATTGCAACTAACAGTAGTGGCAATGGCCTATGCCAGTCACCTAGGCTTAGAGTGGGAGATTTCTCATACAACTTTTTTGTTGGAAAAGTACCCCCTTGCTTGAAGTATCTTCCGAGGTAACTAACTTGCATATCTGAGTGCACCTTTACTATGATTTCGTTGAACATTATCAGCTCCTGTTTATCCATCTACAGATCAAGCTTCCAAGGAAACTGCTTCCAGGATGAATACTCCATCTTGCAGCGAAGTTCTCAAATATGTAATGGTACTTTTGGAACTTACCCATCACTCCAGTTTTGGATTTATGACATGTTTGTGCTGAGTGTTGCCAGAAACTAATGAAAAAAAATTGACCATTAGAAGGTTATAAGTCTGGCTTCAAAATGGCTGATCCACAAGAGATCTTTTAGAATTTATATTAATCATAATATATACATAATAATAAGCTACAGTTCAGTTTGTACATTTTCAGACTGTAGATGTTAGTAGTGCAGTACTAATCACTCATTTAGGATATTCTCGCCGTATATCCTTGTTGCATGATTATACAGTTACACGATACGAATGCTAACTGCCGCTTCTCATCTCTCTTTTGTTGTCCTTTTCTATACCTAAAGATTCCTGTGACATAGTTAACGAAGATGAGGAAATATTAACTATGTCTTGATGAACAAACTCGAAAGTTTGTGAATAAGCACAGGCAACAGCAAAATATAACACAATAATAATATTTAGGACATTAAGGGACAATGATTCATATAACTATAAAGTATGATAATAGGATCATTTCTCCCCTTTTCCTGTCAACTTATGTCATTTTTATATTTGATTAGGAGTTGTATAAATCATCTTTGCCCTTTCCTTCAATTTGGTACTTTATTTCTTCACTGCCTGATCCATCTGAAATATCAAATTGAATTTCTATAAGAATCTCATGAAATTCAAATATCTTCTATTATCTTTTAGGTGCTTGCTCTTTTCACATTACGTCTTCTTATCAAAATTAATAGTTGAAGGGGAACTTGCTGCTTTTGATTTAGGTGAATCTCCAAAGAGCCAGCAAGTCGGAAAGGAGACACATAAACGATTTAATGAATGGCACAAGCACCAAATTTTACAGCAGCCAGCATGGCTTCTGATATTGGAAATTACTACGGGAGTGCTTGTGATTATTTTCATAATTACTGGTACTGTAACTGCTGCAAAAAGTTGCAAATTAAAACCCTATGTGAGGATCCCATGGAAGAGAACTATGAACTGGAGGAAGGAGATAGCAGTATCGATTGGTTAGTACTAATCTTTTCTCCTTTTATTCTTTTTTTTTTCCTTGAGAAAAATTGGGCAGTGCTAATCATCCTACTACTCTCATCAAATCTTAGGCTTCTATCATGGTTTTGCTATGGCGAACTAATGTGAGTCTGTCTCTGTTGCCATTTATAGATAATGAAATACTGAAAAATGTGTCAAGATTCAATCGTCAGGATCTTGAAGTAGCTTGTGAAGATTTCAGCAACATAATTGGCTCAACTCCTGACAGTGTAATCTATAAAGGAATTATGAAGAATGGACCTGAAATAGCTGTCATATCATTATGTATTCCAGCAGATTGCTGGACAAGCTACCTTGAATTCTTCTTTCGGAAAAAGGTAACTTCTTTATCAAATGACTTCAACTTTAAAGGACATTCACTTTCAAAAACTAAATGAGACCATATGCCTTTCAGATAGCTGATTTGGCAAGGTTAAGTCATGACAACGTAGCAGATTTGCTGGGTTATTGCGAAGAAAGTGAGCCATTCTCAAGGATGCTGGTCTTTGAATATGCATCTAATGGGACCTTGTATGAGCACCTCCACTGTAAGTCAAGTTTTTTTCACCTTGTATGGTGATTGAATATGATCCTGTACTTGTGGATCTTAATGATACCATTTTTACTTTTTTGCACTATAGATGGTGAAGAGTCACAGTTATCCTGGCATAGACGCATGAAAATAGCTATAGGTATTGCGCAAGGGCTAAGATACTTACACACAGAGCTGCAACCACCATTCGCAATAGCTGAATTCAACTCAAATTCAGTATATATTACTGAAGATTTCACTCCAAAGGTGTGGCATCAAGCAAACATGACTTGCTTATTTTTGCATAGTAGTTTCATCATTTCCATTAGCTAATTGTCAGTTCTCCATATTTCTTGTTTTACTTTCATTGCTTGTTCTATTACCTTGTAGTTGTTTTTGACTACATAATTGAGAGAAATTGACTAGTTCTTCACATGCAGCTAGTCGATTTTGAGAGCTGGAAAATGATATTTTCAAAATCTGAGAAAAACTATGGTTATATCAATGATGGTGCTATTCATGATTACATGGATTCTTTAGAGCAAAGGCATATGGATGTTCAAAGCAATACGCTTGCCTTTGGAGTGGTTTTACTGGAAATTATCAGCGGAAGGCCTCCCTATTGCAAGGATAGAGGGTCATTGTTGGATTGGGTGAGTAATTATCTGTCAGAAATATTGATCAGAGGAAGGGGAACCAAGTATTTTATGATAAATCAGATTTTTCTGTTATATACTGGATAAAAGTAGATCCAAGTTTGCAGCTATTCATGTTGTGTATTTTGCATATAGTATGCTTTTCAAACTAACGGCTTGCACGTCCGAATCATAAGGATAAGTCTTTTTGAAAAAAAAATTATAAAAAAAAGACAGGCAGCGCAGAATTGCAATACCTGGAATCACTTATTTTTAACTATGTAACCTAGCTCTTTTCCATGCTTATGTGGTCTTCTTAGAGATTGGCATCTCAGTGCATATATTTAGTTCATCCATTCATGGCATCACATGGAATGACCCTATTTTTCTGCCAAATTCCAGAATATTAGTAGTAACTAGAAGTATTAACATCATTCATTAACCAAATTATATTCTGTTACTTCTGACTTGAACTTTGGCTTGCTTTCTTGAAATGTCTAATGTTTAATGCCATCTTCATCCCACTTGTGGCAGGCTGCGGAGCATCTTCAGCATCCAGAGGAGATAGGCAAGCTGGTGGATCCTGAATTGGAAACTGTCAAAGCCGATGACCTTGCTGTTATATGTAGTGTAGTGAGCCTGTGCATCGAACCAGACCCTTCGAAGAGGCCGTCCATGCAAATCATTACCGCTGTGCTCGAGAATGGAATCGACTTGTCTGCAGCTGCTCTTCTTAAAGAGTCTCCACTGGCATGGGCAGAGCTAGCGTTGTCCTCTTAGTTGTAGTAGTCTCACACTGTAAATTCCTCATACCTTGTTCCACTGTTCTTTTCTCACCTTTCCTTTTCTTCTTTTCTTTAGTTCTTTTCTTTTTCCCTTGATTGGATATCTCAGATTTTCTTTTCCCCCAGTAGATGAAATGCAGTTTCTCTTACCATAAAATCAGTCAGGCTAGTAAAATCTTGCGATAGTTTAGACTACCTTGTTGATCACAGAACTGCTATCTGTTCTAGATAACAGTACTGACATGCACTGAGAACTCCAACAAGGTCGCATAATCAAATATTATTTGAATCTGATCATTATAAACGAGTGGATTTCACAATGAGAAATATTATAACAATAGTGTTTCTAATGAAACAGGGTCGTGGACCTTCTCAAAAAGAAGGAAAAAGAGCAAAGAGAAATACTCAAAAACTGGATGACGTCTACTTCAACTAAAAGGTACAGAGTAAAATGGGTATATTGGAAACTTTTAATTAATTTATGGAAATCACACAATTTTGTGGCCAAAATCCAGAAAAAAGAAACAAACATCATAGTAAATCAACCGTAGGGAATGGCCACAACTATCTTAGTTGGCTTTATCAGATCATCCATCTTCAAAAAAGAGAGCCTAAATCAAGCTTCATCATATCTTTCATAAATTTCTCAACTCATAACTCATGCCTTCAACAACTCCTACTGCTGAAGGTATCACATAACAACTTTCACAAGCTCCCGGGAGAAACGTATCCTATGGATGAACCAGCTCTCAGTGCTTACGACGAGAAAAATGATTATCATTTGGATTTCTTTTTCCACTAAAGACAGCCAGTGCCTTTCTCACAGGTGGCTTCAATGGAGCTCTCTTCTCACCAGAGTGGGAAAATATGTCATCCGAACTTATGAAGTCCTGATCCTGCAATAAGACATTCTATTTAGTAACAAATACATAGAGGTACACATACACATAAAAGGAAGTAAAGTAAACAGAGAAACAATGATCAGTAGAATAACCTGTTTGCTTGATTTCTTCTTTGATTTAGGGTACAAAAGCTTGTGCGGTAGTTGATCTTCACGTAAAATGAGGTTCTTTGTGATGGCTTCTCTGCCACCTTGAGGCATGGGAAGGGAAAACTGCACATTGGATATGGAAATAAGAAACTATGTAATTCAGCTGACACATAGTCCCCAAGGTAAAAGGAATAGAAACATCTAAGTAAGAACAAGTGTTCTTTAAAGTCTCTAAATTCTAAAGATATTGAGCAGCCTGGCAGCCATGAAAGATTACAAGATTACCAGGATGGTAAGATATTTCAGCTAGTTTCCAGAATATTATGACATCTAGATTGCATGAGACCCAATTTTTTACTGCTTGAATGGGGACAAAGAGCCACCAGTCTCCTCCAGGACAAGGAGTTCTTAAGGCAACCTTCATGGTCATGGCTTATGCGGTAACATTATTTTCCATCCATCAAACAAGGTTAGGAACAAAATCTGTTCCAAAGAATCCTAATAGCTTCCGAATGGCTAATCACTTCTGGCCAGTCACTTCTCTCAAAATATTGAAGCCACATGTTATATACAATATCTCTTTCATTCATGAGCATTGACTTAAATATTTTCAACACATAATGATATGTTTTCTACCATTCTCCAGCACAATTTACTGTCAAGGATATACTATCAAGACATACTTACGCTCAAGCCGCAATATTCATTATTTTCATATGTAAGTCACATCTTTTGATAACTTTGATTGACAGACCAAAAGCAGGTTTCAAACAATTGCTCATAGGGTTACAATCAACCCTACCAAACTCACGTTCATAAGAAACAATAATCTGTAAGTGACCTGAGAGCATTTAAAAAGCAAGGTTTCTTACTTTTGTGCCTCGAAGGAGAATACGCTGGCACCGTGCAGCCAACTCAATCCCATTTTCACCAACTGTCACAGAAACCTTGCGTAAGGTGCCACCATTGCCACATTTTGGACAAAATATCCTCCCAGTTTCTTGAGTAACTTTATTACAAGCATGGCATTTTAGCACCCACCTATGACATATTAACAACCAATGCAGAAAAATATTCAGCTTATAACTTCAACAATGTAAATGGGTAATGTAGACATGCAAATACAGTCATATAATCATACATGAATATAGTAATGTACCTATGCTGCACCAAATTATTTGACAGGTGGTGTCTACTGCCTGTTCTAATATTAGGACCAATGTCTATACAGTATTGATATTCTTGGATATATTTTTTTCTCATAATGGAAGCTTTACCAGTTCCAAGTTATATTAACAATCTTTTTGTTTGTAGAGGAACTTGAACATATGAAATAGTGATTTGATCATGAAGCCAGTTGACAGCCTGTTAGAACATCTCTTCTTGTTGAGCCTTCTAAGCATAAGCAATATTTGCAAGACATATAAGTTTTACTAGACTTAATAGAATGTCAGAAAAGCAAAACCTTGGTTGCTTCCAAAGATGACAAGAAGGAACATAAAAGGTGACTGAATAAATCAGTCCACAACAGTAGTTGAGCTATCATACCTGTGCAACTGGCGTATCTGCATACCACCTGGTGCCAATAACCTTAGGCCAATCTGCAGAATAACATTCTGCATCGCATAATCACTTGTAACACAAGCTACACTAGAGTCAGATAAGGACCTAAGGTTCCAACTTTGCTCACTGCTACCATCATTCTCAAAAAGTGCATCAACACTTTCATCAGGCTGGCTTGTTATATCTAGGTTATCCAAGTCTTCTATGCACATGGTAATGCCACCTCCAACAACAACATCATCACCATGGCCTGTTCCATTTGGCACATCAAAGTGATTGGATGCTGGACTTCTGCTAGGAATTTCATGTTTCTTTTCTTCTTGTAAATGTTCAAAAGCATCATTACCCAATCTCATTTGCCCTTGTGCACTGGAAGCATCAAACTCTCCAGCATTTCCTTCCAATCCTTTATCATACTCAGAAAGCCCATTATGGCAAATTTTTTCCTCAAAACTTTTAGATTCAACAGCGTCTATGCAGTCTGTAGCACCTCCAGACAAAACATCATCACCTTCAGCTGTTGCAGCACTCATGCCAGCCTCATCAAATGGTTCATCATTTTCCTCAGATGCCTTGGACAACTCACGCCTTGCCTGCCTTCTTAAATATCTTCTGTGTGTGCTACGACTAACAGCAGGCAGCCAATCATCCATGTTTTCAGCATATTCCCCTTGAGAAGCATCAACTCCAGCTGCCACCATCTTCTTGCCTTCAACTTTAATCTCCTTCTTTTGAGGGAGAAACTTTCTAGGTCTTCCAAAAGACTGGTGTTCATCATCTTGCTCCTCAGGCATGTTATCAATAAGATCTGTAGGTATAACTTGATTGTTCATATCCTTTAATGGAAGTATCCGAGATCCACTATCCCTTCCTTCCTCGGCTGTTTGCTCCAGAGCCTCCCACTCTGCAAGATTAGGTACATTCGAGCCCCACCCAGGCATTTCAGCCTGAGCCAGACGTTTTACATTCACCACATGAAGTGGAGGAGGTTGTTCCCTTAAATGATTAGTACCATGAATCTGAGATTCCAACATGTAAGCAAGGGCAATGATCTTGATATCAACATCTGAGAGGGTATGAAAGTCCCCTGTTTCTTTTGCAAACTTGATCACTGTGGTATCAAATAGGATGCATGTAAATAAAAAAACAAAAGATTAACCAATGCAAGTATCAACAACCAGAAGGCACAAGGACACATCTACACAACAGAGTGCAGCTATTCATGGATCATGTAACAGCTAACACAAAATAGAAACTTCCTAGAAGAAAAAGAGAATTAAATGAAGCTATTAACAGCAAAAATACCCAAGTATATTTTCCTGAAAAGTCAACCAAAATAGATTAAGTAATGCAAATAATTGTTCTGAAATGCAGTCTGTTGTCTCACATATGAATATTCAGACCCCTGGCGGGACTGCATAGAGCCAATCTCTGTTACATAGAACTTAAATAAGCTTTAACACCACTGCTCCTAATAAAAAATTTTCAGCAATGACAACATGAATATGGACCCCCAGTTATTTCCTCATAACTTTAAACACTGCCCATATTCGTACCAACATGAATATCTGGGGCAAATACTTTTCCTTGTAATCAATATTTCCTAAACAGCATAACGAAGTTTACGAGCTTGCGATATATATAATATACATCATACAGCTTGCCCTCCACTACATTGCTATAACCTGCCCAGCTAATCCAATGGAGAAAAAAATATAACTATTTGATGAAATAGAAAGGTAAAATAGATACAGGCCTAATAAATCTCATATAGAAAATGCACCGATATGTTCTGTTAACTTCACTACAGTTCAACTCCAACAAGATCTCACCTTTCTTGATGAACTCAGGAGACGGCTCCATGGTCTCGACGGGGAAGGGCAGGAACGAGAGCCGGTGACGAGATACCGGATCCCTTACCTCCTCCAAGACCTCCTTCACCGACACGAACTTGTCCGCGAAGCCGGAGAGCTTGTCCCCGTGGATGACGGCGTTGGCATCGACCACCGCCACCGATATCCCTTTGCTCGACCTACAATTGCTGAAGACGCGGCTCGAGATGGTCTCGCGGGGTTGCGTATCCGGCTTCTTCTGCAGCACAGCGCTCCAATTCGAGGAGGGAGAAGACGCCGGTTGGGGCAGAGGAGAAGGCAGAGGTGGAGCTTCCGCCTCCATAGCTTCGGGGATTCGAGGGTTTAGGGTTTTGGAGACGTCGGCGGAGAGGAGAGAAATAGACTACCGATTCCAAATCTCTGTATAAATATGCCTTAAAGAAGATATCATTTAATATTAAATAATTTAAATTTAATTATTTAGAGATAAATTTTAATTTAAATATAATTCTCTATCTCTGTCTATTAAAATTTAATTTAAACCAATCTTAAACAAATAAACTAAAAAGAGATATATATAAATAATATAAAATAATCAAAGAGATAAAATGTAATACATTTTTATCAAATTAATTATAAAAGATATCAGTACCTTTATTTTGATATATATATATATATATATACATTACTTTTAGTTAAGGATATATATATTTTTACTTGATAAAATATTAAAATAGTATAATTGTTAAAAATAATGTGCAAAATTATATATCTAAAAAATAATAATTACCTACTGAATAGTTAATATCTTTCATTTATATTACACCTTGAAAATTTTAATTGTTAGATCTTTATTAAATTAATTGATAAAAAATTAACCTACGGTACAAAAAGAAACTCTAAAAAAATTAAATAAAACCACTAAGTAAGCACATGCTCATCCACATCCCCCCACCTCTTCATCTTTTTGGTTTTTCACCTCTCAGTCGCCACCTCCTCCTCCTCCTCCTCTCTCTCTCTCTCTCTCTCTCTCTCTCTCTCTCTCTCTCTCTCTCTCTCTCTCTCTCTCTCTCTCTCAATGCCAATGTTGAGTTTCTCTCCGATATCAAGCGCTTGTGTGAGAGCTCCTCCTCCGCCGCATTCATCGTCTCTATCTAGGCTAAGTTCGAGGTCTGTGGTGATTGGAGGAGGGCCAGCATGGTAGTTGGGGCCCGAGAGGAAAGTGCGATGGCAGCGGGGAAGAAGGACGAGGAGGGCGAGAGCAGAGCGAGCTGCGGCGCCGTTGTGCCCTTGGCGTCGTCTTGGCCGAGCTCAGTGAGGACACCGAGTGCTGCTGCGACCGTGAGGGACCCTTTGTGCGTGTTCTCGATCACCTCGGTGCGTTGGATTGGGTCAGTGTCGCCTTCAAGAAGCTCCAGCTCAATCATTCTCCTTTCTCAATTTGTCTACAAATATATGTTAGTGTACTGTGAGTATTTTTGACTAATAAGGCATAATATTTCACCATTTGAGCTCCCAATATGAAGTCACATGAATTCTTTTGTTTAAACTGAATTTTTGTGGCACCTATATCCATTTACTATTCATTTGAATCGGTTCATACTCCTGTTGCAATTGTTTAGTGTCTAATCCCTTAAATTTTAATTGCTATTTAATTAATAAAGTAAGACATTAATCAGAGATAGTGGTGAAAATTTATATTTCGTCGTCTTTTAATAATTTTTATTTTTTTTCTTCTACACATATCTTATCGTCTTTTAATAACTTCAGTGCTAAAGTAAATTAAGAAGAAATTGCAATAGCAGAAAATAATAATAAGAAGAAACATATTAATAACTTTTATAAATATATAATAATTTTCATAAATATAATAATAATTTTCGTTGTTTTTTCTATACAAGTCTTTATTAATTTTTTTTTCTATACAAGTATCTATAATCACTATTTAATTAATAAAGTAATAGATTAATTAGAGATAGTCGTGAGAATTTATATTTCATTATCTTTTAATAACTTTTATTTTTTTTCTATACACATTTTGTTGTATTTTAACAATTTTTGCATATATAATAACAACTTTTGTTTTTTTTTTTGTATGCTTTCTATACAAGTCTTTATTAATTATTATTATTTTTTACATATAAATTTCTATAAACACTTTTTATTAATAAAATAAGAGATTAATGAGAGATAGTGGTGAGAATTATATTTTATTGTCTTTTAACAACTTTTATTTTTTTTATACCTATTTTGTTATAGTTTAACAACTTTAATAGCGAAGTAAAAAAATAATTAGAGACTTGTATAAGAAGAAGATTAGAGATTAGAGAGCGATTAAAAAATAATTAGAGACTTATATAAAAAAATTAAAAAAATGAGCAATAGAAGATGATGATGAAGAAGGAGAAGAGGAAGAATAATAATAATAATTACAAGTAGCAGAAGACGAAAAAGAATCTCTCCATCTTTTTTATAGTGTCTCGTCAATATTTAACGAGACACTAAATAACCAAAAAGGCAAAGTTAGAAGAAAAGTGAAAAAAAAATTTCAAGTGCAAGAGAAATAATACTTGACAGCCAAATCGAAAAACAAGTAAGTTTTGGTGCAAATAACCCAAAAGCTACTGTAGGTATACAATGATAAATATACCTGTCATAGGATATAAACTATAATAAAAAGGTGAAACATGAGTAGGTATTCAATAAAATAAATTTTGAAAAGAGAAAAGAAGTTCACACACGGATCAATAGTCAATACCCTTTGCGAGTTATTGACTCATAAAAGTATGCATGCAAACCTAAGATTGTACTCGTATTAGTGATATATATTCTTAGAGACGTGGCATGCATATGGATTAAACTCTACTTAAAACTCACTTAGTTAGCTAAGTTATTTGTTGTACAGAATTAGAATGGTAAAAAACTCGCCTTTATTTTTTTGTCGCAAAGCAACGAGAGAAGATTTTGTCTCCACCCGAATATTCACGTGAGTATCAACGCCTTTTCCACTGCTCCCCTCTCCCACCCAAATTCCGCAACTTCCACAACCCTAGTAGCAAAACCCTACTTCTCCCTGCTCCACCACCTTCTCCTCCGCCGTCGCCGCCATGCAAACCCTAGCTCTATCCACCCCGTACCACAACGCCTTTCCTCCCACCACCTTCAAAACCCTAACCACCCGCCGCAGTCATTTCCCCCTCCGCGCCGCTGCCTCCACGGACAGTAATCAGCTCGTCGAGACACCCCCTCCTCCGGCGCCGGCGACCCCGACGGTCCCCCCGACACCTCGCAAGCTCAACCTCTACAGCTCCCGCATAACGGAGCCCAAATCCCAAGGTGGCTCCCAGGCCATCCTCTACGGCGTCGGGCTCTCCGATGAGGACATGGGGAAGCCCCAGGTCGGGATATCTTCGGTGTGGTACGAAGGAAACACGTGCAACATGCACCTCCTCAGCCTTGCCGAGGCCGTGAGGGAGGGCGTGCGCGAGGCCGGCATGGTTGGTTTCCGGTTCAATACTATTGGGGTCAGCGATGCCATCTCGATGGGTACGAGAGGAATGTGCTATAGCCTTCAGTCGAGGGATTTGATTGCTGATAGTATTGAGACCGTAATGTCCGCGCAGTGGTACGATGCTAATATATCGATCCCCGGATGTGATAAAAACGTGAGCTTTCTCTACCTACCGTAGGAATTTATGCTGATTTTTTTTTATATAATAAAGTTCTGATTTTTATCCTTATCTTCGGTGTGTTTGGAGTACTTTCTTGTTTTGAATTTCTGCTCCTACTGTAATCGGAAAAGGAGTTATCTTGCATTATAGTCTATAGTTTGGGCACTGATACCTCATTTCCTAGACGATCATTCTATTCTAAAGCTAATGACACCATACATATAGATGCCAGGTACAATTATGGCAATGGGAAGACTTAACAGACCAAGTCTCATGATCTATGGTGGGACTATTAAGGTAATGCATTCTTCTTGCGTTCTGTTGTAATTAGTTTTCTCTTATACTTGCAGAAATTCCAGAAGATTTGATTTTTGTTTTCATACTGTTAAGTTAGCCCTTTTATCTAAATAGCCTTCTAGAGATGTAGGAGCCCGTGCACTAGAATGCCATTCGCGCTGTAATATTTAATCCTTAATAAAATTATTCTTTTAAATGTTTACATTATTTTGGCAAGCTCTTCTGAAGGCAGAAGTGTCAGTTCATTGAACCATCACTTATATTCTCTCCTGCTTCGGTATGACATGTTCTGGTCATAAATCCTTTTTTGTGGTGTACCAACTTTATCTTTGTAACTTCTATTTGCCAAACTTCATTTATTCCTTGACTCCATTGCCACTATATTTGCAAGCTATATTACTGTATGAATTTCTTGGATGCATTTGCTGTGACCTTTTAGGAAGTCATCTCTCTCTCTCTCTCTCTCTCTCTCTCTCTCTCTCTCTCTCTCTCTCTCTCTCTCTCCAAGGATTCCAGTTTTGACTGATCCTGATGCAACACCAATCCCAATCAAAAGACCGGTTTTGGTTGGGGATCGATTGGATTGGCAGAAATTGGGCAAAATCAGGCGTGGATCAGCTGAATGATCACTCGTCTTTCATCTCTCTCTCATATGACCATCTTCTGTCCAGTGATCTCTCTCTCTCTCTCTCTCTCTCCGATGTGCTCCCTCTTTCTCTCCCTCTTCCTCTATCATTCTATCCCTCTCGTACGCATTCTCTCTCTTTCTCCGTTCTCATTTGCTGCAGCAACCCTTCAATTGCTGCAGCAACATAGAGAGAGAGAAAGAGTGAGTTTTTTTTTTTCTGAAATAACAATTCATATTTTTTATTTTTATGTCATTTTTAGAAGAATTAGGATTTTATTTTAATTTTTTAATATAACTTTATAGAATTAAAACATAGTTCGATATCGAAATCCAATACTGGCGATTGATACGACCAATATGTATCATATTTGAGCGGCTAATCCTAATCTCGATATTTTTAACCTTATTTTTATTTCCTAGTTTTTAGCTAGTTGGGCGAAGGAAATGAGAGTGAGAGTGAGTTTTTTTATTAGTAATTTATAATTTATATTTTTCTGTCATTTTTTAAAAGAATTTAGATTTTTTGTATTTTTTTAATAATTTTATATAATTAAAAAATAATTCGAGACTGACAGCCGATATGTATTATTTTTTTGGCAGCCAATTCCGATCTTGATATTTTGAACTTTTTTTATACCCTGCTTTTAGCTAGTTGGGCGAAGGAAATGAAGTTTGAAGTGATATAGGATTTATAGAAAATGAAAGAAGTTAGCATAGCTATCCTTTTCTCCTAGACATTGTTGCCAACTATGACTGATAATTTTAATCGGCACCATCATGCTTCCTTTTGAATATAACATTAAATTCTCATGTTGTAGACTACTGATGATAAAAGGTTTTCTAAATATATATAATTTTGTTGTAGCACTTGTTGCATGATGGTGTAGATTCTTAATTTAATTCTTCAAATGGTCTTCTTTTGTGGAGAATGGTGATGGTTTACTAATATATTTCATTTTTCATACAGCCTGGCCACTTCCAGGGCAATTCATATGATATAATATCTGCATTTCAGGTATATATATATATATACACACGCTAGAATTTGTTGTTGCCTCACTATCTTCACAGAGGCTTAGTATTTGCTGAATTGTTCGTGTTTAAAATGATCATACCCTTGGCATCTCGCATATGAAACCTATATGCTGACTGCCCTTTGAATTTCTATTGTTACTGAGTCTAGTGCTATGGGGAATATGTTAGCGGATCAATCAGTGATGACCAAAGGCTGAATGTTGTGCGCAATTCATGCCCTGGAGCAGGAGCTTGTGGTGGCATGTATACAGCAAACACCATGGCATCTGCTATTGAGACAATGGGCATGACACTTCCTTACAGGTATGGGTCTTGACCCCTGTGATTCACATGTTAAGAGATCTTCATTAATTTTACTTCAATCTTCTTGTTGGCTGGTTTATAATGGTCCTTGTTGGTCTCACTGTCCCCTGGTCTCGTTTTTGTACATATTTTATGTATCGTGAAAGCTCTTCAACACCAGCTGAAGACCCACTAAAGTTAGATGAATGCCGTCTAGCTGGAAAGTATCTTCTGGAATTGTTAAAGATGGATCTGAAGCCTCGAGACATCATCACTGATAAATCATTACGGAACGCGATGGTTATTGTTATGGCCCTAGGTGGTTCTACTAATGCTGTTATGCATTTGATTGCTATAGCTAGGTGGGTAGGCTGCTAGTCATCTGTCCTAGACCCGGTGATCTGCGTGCTTTTTGATATTTCATTTTTGTAGGTCTGTAGGCTTGCACTTGACTCTTGATGATTTTCAGAAGGTTAGTGATAAGGTCCCTTTCCTTGCGGATCTCAAGCCTAGTGGCAAGTATGTTATGGAGGATTTACACAAGGTACATCTCAAATGACCTCAGATAGAATTCTTTATTTTAGGCTGTCATACCATTGCTATTTTTATGGTACTTGCTGAATGTTCTATGCTATCTGTCTAATGTTAATGCACACAGATTGGAGGAACGCCCGCAGTTATTCGGTACCTCTTGGAGGAAGGCTTTTTGGATGGGAATTGTATGACTGGTATGTGCTGTATTATATCTCGATGAGTGAGAGAGTGTCCTTTTGTAGTAACACGCTTCCATATTTCAGTCACAGGGAAAACTCTGGAAGAAAATGCAAAAACTTTTTCCCCTTTAGCTGAAGGACAGGTGGAATTGGAAGCTCAGTTTAGAGATTTTTTGCTTTTACCTGCTAGACAATCAGTCTGAGATATTATGCTTTTCTCATACTTCTACAGCAAGTAATACGCCCATTGGAGAACCCTATTAAATCAACAGGACATATTCAGATACTTTATGGAAATCTTGCTCCAGAGGGTTCTGTTGCAAAAATAACTGGCAAAGAAGGATTATTTTTCTCTGGTACTTGCCTTCTCTTTTGATTCATTTCATTATTCTAAATCTTTCTTAATTAATTTTGGTAATAATACTACTTGACAGGTCCAGCACTTGTTTTTGATGGTGAGGAATTGATGATTGCGGCAATTTCAGAAAATCCTATGAATTTTAAGGTGCAATGGCATTTGTTTACTGCTTAGATTTCTTTATGAAAATTTCAACTAACTGGCACCAGATTTAGAACATCAACTCAATCTCTAATAATTTACTTAATGTCTTGAATTAGGAATCCAAGCATTATTACTGTACTTTGGAACTTAAACATATCTGCATCTGATAAATCTAGTTGTTATGTAGCACTAGTTCTGTTTTGTTGCTACTTTACTGAGGAATTATCTGAAAGCCATCGCTGATATCCTGGTGCATATTTCATAATGCATCATCTAAGACTCTCAGACCCCCCCTTTCTTTAATATATGCATATATTTCATAATACATATATCATCTTCATGTGCTATTGGAGGGAACTAACACACAATTTCTGATGAGTTAAACCACATTTATCCCAGGGCAAGGTGGTCGTTATTCGAGGAGAGGGACCAAAGGGTGGACCAGGCATGCCTGAAATGCTGACACCTACCAGCGCGATAATGGGTGCTGGTCTTGGGAAGGTACCTTTGTAAACGACATTTTTGTTGGCTGTGCTATTTATACATTTATTTAGATGCTCTTATATCTGCCATTTTGTTGGTTCGCACAACCTTTACTGATTCTTTTTTAATAGTTTTCCCCTAAAATTATTTTGCTTGAATCCTTTTTTTCATCAGAGTCTGTCTCCTTTACTTTTCAATCTTTTTAATTAGCTTGAAACACCATGTATAGGAATGTGCCCTGCTGACTGATGGTAGATTCTCAGGAGGTTCACATGGATATGTTGTAGGCCATATATGCCCTGAAGCACAGGTACTCCCATCCTCCTAACTGTTTATTATCGACCTTGTATTGAACATGCTAGCTTTTTAGCTGAAATCTGGTGTTAGCAGATTTGGTTGTCGTAGTAGGATTAATTTTGCAACACATTCATTTCCTCCCTTTCGGATATCAATTTGTTTTCACTTGAAACATGTTATTGATATGTCAGCCAAGAAATCAAAGAAAACAAGAGTTTCTACTTGAGTTGTTCATACTTATTTTCCATAATAGTGGAATGGGTTCTTATAATGATCATGTTTCCAGGAAGGTGGCCCAATTGGTCTTATCCAAAATGGTGATGTAATAACCATTGACATCCTAAAGAAAAGAATGGACGTCGAATTGACCGAGCAGGAGCTGGAAGAGAGGAGGAAGAAATGGAGTCCGCCAGCTTATAAGGCCAAACAAGGAGTGCTGTATAAGGTATGCTGCGTTTTTATGAACTAATCATTTCTGTATGTCTTCCTTTTTCTGAACACTTATCTTTTGGTTACAGTACATCAAGAATGTGCAGCCTGCTTCAAGAGGGTGTGTAACAGATGAATAAGGAAATATCAACATCAAACGAAGATCTTGTCCTATTGTCAGTAACCATTGGTGTATTAACATCCATAAGTGTGCCAAGTATGCAAGTGGACCTTCCATTCGGCTTTTCTATTTATCCGCAATTAAATAATAATTCCAAGGAACAATTTTCTACTTAGAGAGCATGTAAAACCATAAGTTCAGTCAGAAATTAGCTTTCAGGACTCAGTTTTTCACAAGGCACATTGTAGTGAGGGAGCTGCTTCTATTGGTTTATTGAACCATTTTTTGAGAGTGCTGGATTATTATGGAGATTCTCTGCTGTTATTTAAATGGTCTTGCATTGGGAACAAGTTTTTATTATGGTAAATGTGAATGCGGCTACTTATATTGGAGCAATTCAGCTTGCAATCCAGGTATATAGATAGATTGCTACAAATTATCTCGACTATGTTATTTTACAAGCCTAAAAATGGTACCCAATCGAATAATAAGTTTGCATCCCTTGATCCCAAGTATATATATCTCGTAATTTATAGTGCATCTCCACAGTTGGATGAAGTAAAATCAAGTAGATTCCATGCTAAAATATTAGCAATGAAACTTCCATCAATGTTGGAAAAGCTTCGGTGTAAAATGTCAATAGTCCAATTGGGCTGAGGGATTTTTAGACCGTTCGCAGTGCCTAGAGATTCGCATTCGTTTGCACGCGGACGGTGGAACCATTGCCGCCGGCGCACTCTAGCCTAAGCAATAGAAACTTGACAGCTGTCGAGACGTAGAAGGGCGGAGCGGAGCCAAAATTTGAACGCAGGAGAAGATGTAATGTGCCTCCGGATCTACTTAAAGGCCACCAAGTCGCTATAAGCATAGTACTATCATACAGATCCTCACATTGCTCCATTAGTCCATTTTACATAGATTAACCGGTTCGGAGGACACCAGAACTTATCCCGCTTAAATCCTAAGCCCCCACTTAACGGCTACTTTCTCACCTCAGCTTCCCCTCTCTTCATCACCTATTCTTCGAATTTCTCCAATTTCTTATCGGGATCACAAGTGGTAGAACTATGGATTCTTCAACGTCTGGTTCGAGATCTCGTTCTCAGTCCAATCGAGGAGTTCGTGTGGTTGGAAAGATCCGGCCTTTCTACGATTTGGAGATGGCAGATCATTCCAATAAAGAATCTTCCAATTGCTGTCAAGTCTCCATCACCAGATCTGAAGGCGGTCACGCTTCGGTCGCCTTTGGAGATCAATCTAACGGGTTCGTCATTCTTCAAGTCAATCTGATTTCCTTTTGACCCAATTAAGTCTTAGTTTCTAGGGTTCAAATTGATTTGATGCATTTCTGAGTTTACAATTGAGGAATACCATGTTAAATTTTAATAAGGGCTTGATATTATGATTGAATTTTCTTTTAATGCTCTTGGAGCAGTCGCAAGGATTCTTACAAGCTAGATTGGTGCTATGAGCAAGATGAGGGTGCCAGTGAGATTTTCTCGAAAGAAGTTAGACCTTTGATTCAGGGGTTGTTTCAAGGATCTAATGCATGTGTTATTGCTTATGGCGCACGGGGGAGTGGGAAAACGCAAATTGTTCAGGTGGAGCATTTGATTCCCTCTTAAAATTTAAGTATTTGAGATTATTCATGTTGTCTTCCTGTTAATATCTCTTTCATGGTCTCTGATTAATTTCACAAAGTTTAGGGTTCTGAAGAAACCCCTGGCTTAGCTCCTATGGCAATCTCAGAGATCATAGAGTTGGCGAAGGAAATCAATGGATCAGTGGCTGTATCATGCTTTGAAATTTGCCAAGATCACATCTATGATATCTTGCAACCTAATAAACGAGAGGTGCTTGTTCTTGAGGATGCAGGACGAAAAATTCAGCTTAAGGGCCTGTCTCAGGTGATAGTGAAATTGTTTTAATTGCTTAAGTAGTTGATATGCCGAGTAGTTGTGATTTGTGAGTCAAATATTTGCTGACACATGTCTTCAGGTCACTGTAGATTCTATATCTGAGTTCAAGAGCTTTTATTTTCCTGAACCTAACCAACGGAAGCCTTCACAAAAGGTTCCAAATGAAGTTGGAACTAGGGGCCATAGGGGTTTGATTATATATGTTTCTCGTGTTGATGAGGAATCCAACAATTCTCTTATTGGAAAGATGGTTTTTATGGACTTGGCAGGTACTGCTACTCTACTACTATGCATTTTGAGTTTGTTTGCTCTCCGTGTAGCTTAATTCATCTTCTTATTATGTTATCTGATGCATTTCCTTATCAGGTTATGAAGATAGCAAACCAAAGAACAATGACAAACCACATCTAGTTGAAGGTTCTAAAGTAAATAAGTCACTTTATGCCTTGATAAATGTAGTATATGCACTCAATAGCAGTGAGGCATATGTGCCCTATCGAGAAAGCAAATTGACCCGTTTGTTGCAAGATTTCATATGCAAAACAAGTAGGGCTGTATTGATAACTTGTCTGGTAAGACTCTTTATATATATATATATCACATATTTTATATTCTGCATTAATTTATAACTAACCAAAAGTTGATTACTTGATGTAGAACCCTACTCTGTGTCAAGATACTCTCTATGCTGTTAGATTGGCTTCTCGGTCATGTCAACTATGCTCGACCAAGAATAACAGGAGTGTTCCTAGGTCTATCTCATCATGTTCTCCTTTTAACGGAGCAATAGGTGCACTAAATGCATCATTACAGAAAGGTGAACAATTACAACTTGTGACCAGTGTTAAGAAGGGAAATGAAACTCCATTTCTGCCGAAGAGAAGGTTGTGTAATTTTAATCTAGACATGCTAGAATTTAACCCTTCAGAATGACCAACTGTAGTTTCTTTTTTCATGTGTTCTAACCTTTTCGTTTTTTCATGCATTCTAACCTTTTCACCTATAGGCCTCAACCATCTGGGACTTCTACTACAGCTACACCCAGAGCCTCGTTTATGAACTCAATTAAGAAGAAACCAAATGATACTTCATCTAATATCAGTGGAAGGTATGTTTTGTCATTTGTGAGATCTGTAGTTTTTACTTTTAACATATATTGATCTAAGTATTTATTGATGCTGCTATATTACAGGAAGTTGTTTAGTTCTAGCACCATCTCCTTGAAGGTATTAAACTACCTCAGCTTTCAATTTGCATATATGTTTGTTTCAGTCAAACGTCGGTTTGACTTTATAAATTTCTTGCCTTATTTGAATATGAGTCCTGTTCACAAAAATTCCATGTGATTCTTTTCTCTGAGTTTCAATTTCTATAGGAACAAACTGACCTTACCATTATTTTCTATAGGACAATAACTTGATGGATAATAAAGAAATTGAAGTTCCCCTAACAGATGAGGTAGGTATCTAATGTCTTTCCTATTTTATACCTCTGTTATTAAAGAAAATTAAGTCTCATGTATTTTAAAAATTTATCATCTATTACTTTTTCTAACAGAGTGTGCAGGGAGGCCCTGAAGCTGATAATACTGATCATGTTGTACTGCCCATTACGCCAGAATTGGTTAGTTAGCTGTTATACAATATTTGGTTATATATATATGTGTGTCATTCCATATATTGATGTGCATATTTGTATTATTTTTTCCTTTTCCTTTGAAGGATATATGTACTAAAGATGAGCAGGATGATCTTCAAGCTGCTGATCTAGGTGCAAAGCTAGTTGATGGTGCATATGGTACAAGATAAATGGACATATTTTCTTTTACATGTGCAGCTATAAAATTTCCTATAACTTCTATTTTCTTTTCATGTTACAGATGACTCCTTAAGAGAGAATAATCCTGTCAGTGCTCAGGAATCTTCCCCGAAATTAAGTGACAAATTAAAAGAGATATCAAATGCATTGAAGCTTCTGAGCACTCAACAAATTAATATTGGAACACCAAAAGCAGATGCTTTGTGTGTTAAACAAAATTCAGATTTGATGGACCCAAAAACTCCCAGCATACCTTTCAATCAGAGACTAGATAGCAACTCAAAGTTCCAGTGTGCCGATACTCCACAAGATTTACTCATAACCCGTAGCACAGGGCTGAAGGTTACCTCTCTGAATTGTCTTTTTCTTTATCTGACCATTCGGTTGTGCAGTTCTAGATAAGCTGATCAATTGTAGTTTTATGCTCCACAGAGATCTTTGGTACAAGATTGCTTGGCTTTTCTGAATAGTGCTAACAAGTAAGTAATAGTATCCTTCACCTTATTGAAGAAGCTTAAAATGAAGGTCTAGAAATCAAATATGCTTATTAGATGTTGCTTAAACTTTAAAGGACATGCAACAAAACCTGGAATGGTATGCATTCACTTTGTCAATGGACGTTTTAGATGTACCACAATCTAGTAGAGGTAATTCATGCTAAACATAGAATATTAAAACCTCCATTTTCTAACAGTTAAGTTTTTAGGACAATTGGTAAGTTAACATAGTATCCGACTCACTTTGACCATTAGGAGTAGGTAACCCATTCCCTAGACGTCTTGAGTTTGAATCTTGACCCATATGTTATTTAAAATATAAAAAATTTCATACATTTAAATCAAGTCCGTTTCTTAGACCCATCACAATATCTCATGCATTTAGTAGTATTGTGTAGTTGCCATCTTTGAAATTCTAGGTTAGGGATTTGTTGAAACTTGAATTTGGATAATGTAATTGGTAAAGTTGACCTTCACCTTGGAGTAATTAATGGTGCATAACTTTATCTATGATGGCTCCCTAACTTATCGTAGATTCCCAGTTCGCTTTTTAACTATTGACCAAAAGAACAACAGGAGAAAGATATTTAGAGAGTGATCCTTCTGCATTCTCTTCTACCATTTCAGCTCATAAGACATTATAAATGGAGACATATTTTTGTACTGCTTCTATGTCAATTTTCTGTCGGGACAACTTGATTAATAGAAGCTAAAGGGTTTGACAGTGATGGTAATATTATTATACATGAAAAGAATCCTGAACCAGATGAAATTATATGCATTACAAAATTGATTGCTTTCAGTTGATTTCAGTTATGACCTCTTGTCATTCTGGTATTTATTTTTTTAATCTCATTCATTATTTCTTTATTTAATTACAGGGAGGAACTTAAAGGATTAAAGGTTAGTTAAAAACTTAAAACCACAAATTTTATTTGCTTCTCCAAATATCTTTTGTTGCTTATCATTTTTCTGTTCCATGTGCAGGGAATAGGAGATAAGAGAGCTACCTACATACTTCAGCTCCGTGAAGAAACGCCAGAGCCCTTCAAAGAAGTAAGCATCCTATTTTAAGCCAGAATCGCCTTCTCGTTTTATTTCTATTGTTCATTATAGATACATTAAGATGGCTTCTTGTCCTTCAGGTAGATGATCTTAAAGACTTAGGTCTATCTTCAAAGCAGGTAAATGATATGGTCCTTTTCAATTTACAATCACTAGCTTCTTAACATAAATATTTTCCTACTCCATCATGATTTAATGAGCTTGGCGATTAATTCTCATTTCTGTATGCTTCTCTTACAGATCAAAAGAATGATGTCAGGAATTCTTGATGACTTTTCTAGATCATGAGTCAAGTGTTTGATCCTTTCTAACTAGGAGAGGAGATCTGGAAATGTAAATTGCTTATGGAGGAGAGTATTGGTTGTTGTATCAAACTTCTAAAGGATAAAAGGCTAGGTTTTTTTCCTGTTGTTGCAACAATAGTTTGATTAGTGTGCATATGAAGCGCAAATATTAGAAAGAATTGTAGAATCTAATGAAACATTATTAACATATTGTTACTACAATCATTGAGATCAAACTCTCTCATATTCATATTATCTCTTGTCAATCATTGACACAGCAAGTATTCTACTCTGTTAATTAGTGTAGTCGTAAGAAGTAAATCCAATTAAAAGGGATTCATTCTTGCATAACTCAATACATGTACTCAATAGGTTTCATTCAATATTCCTTCTATAAACTACAATTTTAACCTTACTAACTCTTTGAGAAAATTTCTTATATATGCTTATAAATTATTCTAAAAATTTAAGCTGTCATATTATATTTTAAATGATATATTAGCTTGACATGATTCAAATTTAAGACTTATGTTCTAATACCATATTAATTTATCAATTACTTTAAAAGCTAACGATATTTATATTTTAACAAGAATACGAGTTAATAAAATAAATAAAATTCTATCAAAAACATATTGTATTTTGCTTTTATTATCGTTTATATCCTATCATATAGATATTTTTATCATTCAAACTCTATATTTTATCTAATATTTTTATCATCTGAAATTCGATCGATATTATTTAGATACAATAAATTTTTTATCTAATTTTGTATAATTTTACTTATATTCTTAAATTTGGCCTATATGATGAAGTTTGAATATAATCACCAAAGATTAAAATGACACAAATAAAACTATAACAAGGTATGGGGAATTTGAAACTTAACCTTACAACATAGTTTCCTTTTAAATTTAGGGTCGAGCCAATACTCTAATATGGGCCTTTTGACTCTTGTGCTAATGGTTTGACTTTCTACTATCTAATTTATGCAATTGATACTATCTCAAAGGTATAAGTACGTATATACTCATCTACTTGTATTATTATGATTATTCACAATTCGTAGGACTTATTCGAGCCCGAAAGTACTCGAGTTATTCGAGCCCGGGCATTTTTGCCAATAGGATAAATGGATAACAACATTTCTTGCTATACACATTCGAAAAAAGGATCCAATGCCAGATATTTATTCCATATTAATTCATAAAGCCACACCAAATGCTATGTTACTTGAAAATATAAGAAATATATGTATATATATATATTAAACGTTCACATAAAAATATAGAAACAACCTCTTCTATTATTGTTATCTAGTTTGTCATATTTAAATTAATGGATTCATAGATTGGGGTGTAATCCAGTTAAGAGCAGCTCTGTTCAAACTTGTGTTGAAAGTTAATTTCAAGTCTAACCTAGAATATCGAGCTTGAGTTTATTTTATTTTGAGCAGATTAATCATCTTTCAAATTAAACTTGAATTAAATCTTCGATGATGTAAACTTAATTAAATTACACTAAACATATAATAAAAAATATTATTATTTACAGTACATATATTACTAATTATAAATTGAATTTATCTTGATTGAGCCGGTCTCTGCTAAGCTTAGCTTTGAAATTAATTTTGAGCCCAAGTTTTATTAATTAAGCTTAACTCATTTCAAATCTAGTTCTGCATATTTTTAGCTTTATTTACTTTGAGTTTAGGAACTTTTTTGAACTGATTCATTGAGGAACTCCTAAACTGGTTCAGTAACCAAATAATTTATTATTATTATTTTTATATCTAATTGAGTTTATTTTAAAAAAAATTAAAACTTAAAAAATAAGACTATCTAATTGAGTTCAGTGTGTAACCTCAAATTAAACAAGGCTTTAAGGAATTAAACCTATAATAAAAGGATCGAACGATAAGTACCGTGGTAAAGTAAGGTGGGTCGAAGATAAATTATGATAAAGTAAAGTATAAATAATAATAATAAAATATAATGAAGGTGGTATTTTTTTATTAATTTCCCAAACATCTAAATTTGAAAAATAAATATAAAATGAAATTTTAATTCATATCGGACAAAACGATATATTTCATCTCAAATATTCTTAATATATTTTTCTCCCCAAGAATAATATTAATACGAGTCGACCTGTCCATTTTTTCTCCACGACCGCCTAGAAACTCTATTTCCCACTTCCTTAATATAAATTCACCTTCGCCCCTTCGTCTTCTTCGCGATTTCTCCTGATCCTTGCGTTCCTTAGGGTTTCTTCCGCCACCTCTCGCTCCCCCGATATATCCGTGATCTTCCTTCGAACCATTGCTTCGGATCGGCGATCCTGACTACCGTTTCCGATCGCCAGTCGCAGATCTTTGATCCGACGTTCTCGATCAAACATCGCCTACTTCGATCCCCTTGACCGGTGAGTAAGCATGATCTCGCCCTTGATTGGTACTTCCGGCTAGTTTTTGCGATCGTGCTGATGTAGGATGCGAAGATGGACATATTTGGGTGATTAGCGCAGAGCTTGTAGTCCCACATGCAATGGGAAGAGTGATCCTTTTGATGATTTATATGTTGATTGTTATAGTTAGTTGCCAGTTTTAGTTTGATACTTGTGAAGGCCGCGGATTGGGTTTCTCGATCAATTTTTATCTGTTCTGTGAATACGCGCTTGATGAATGGAGTAGATTAGCTCCGTTCTCATGGATCTGATGTATGAGATGTCACTGTAGATTATAATTTTTGTTTCTTATTGATCTGATGCTGTTAGTATCTTTTATTCTTTTCTGGTTGATTGGACATCCAACTGTTCCTATCTATATGTTCAATATATAGATTTATTAGCCCTACTCGTAAATCTGACATTCTTCTCTTCCCACGTTGATCGTCGTGCTTTGTACAGATCCTGTTGGAGTTCAGTATCTTAACACTTTGTTATATGTCCATCATTTTGCTGATCTGCAGTTCATTAAAACTCTTCTGCCTAAGTTGCAAGACGTTCAACAAATTATGGATGTTCATCTTTGTACCTATATTTTGATGACTTACAAAAAGAAAAGGTGTAGTTTGAAGGAAGCAGGTTGCTCTATGACTTACTTCCAATCACCATGTGCTATGGAATTGGGTGTTCTTTGGGATCTGAGTCATCCCTCTTTTTAATATTTCCATCCCTCGTACTAAATCTGCTATTTTTCACTCCTTTACTCAGCTGTACCTGAGATTAATAGTGATGTATCATTAAGTAGTTGAAAATATTTGACATTGTCATACTTGTAGTTCATTTATCATATGCATATAGTTTACTTTTTTGTTTTCTCCTGTTAACAGTTTTTTCCCCTTTCAGCATGTATTATCATCAACTATAATGCAGTAAGGTGTACGTATTATTTTATATTATTCTTTAATCAGGAAATAACACATTAATCTTCAGAGTTTTAGATGTCGGTTGCAAAGGTCCGATCTTGTAGTGCCCCTGATGCAATGAAGCCTGAGAAAAGTGAAATGTTAGAAAAGGAAGAACAAGGTTCTGTTGGCAATTTTATGAGACAAGCAATAGGAAAAGAGCCAGTTTTATCACTTTCTAGATCTGGCGATAGTTCTGTCCAGTGGATACAATTGCTCCATGCACTTGATCAGCAGGGAAGCAGCCGGGTTTCTGAATATTCAAAGGTGGACAATTGCATAGAAGGAAATAACCATTCTCTTGAGCTTTGCAATGATCTGACCTCTGAGAAGAATGGGACTAGAGAGTCGGTGCATAGTTTAAATGGCAGTATCTCAGCGAAGGGGACAAAGAGCACAGCTGAGCTAATGCAAGCTCTCAAAATTCCTGATGCTGTTGTTGCTTTCGCTCAGGCTGCTGCAAGGGCAAATGGTGAGCCTGAAAAATGTATGTCGTGTCAAAAGCAGGTATTTTGGTTTGCTGTAGTGATAGGTTTTGACTCGCTGATAAGCTGGGCTTTGCATGCAAAATTACCTGCTGTTTTTCTTCTGGCAGATCTTCCAGGGTGGCCCTTATTGTCTCCATCGAAGGTTCAATTGCAGAAATGTGACAAGTGTTCTCGGGAATTTTGTTCTTCCATAAATTATAGACGACATATACGAGTACATCGCCGATCATTGTATATAGATAAGGTCTTTATCTTAGCTTTTCTTCATGATAAAACTGAGTAGAAATGTATTTTGGCAACTCTTGTTGAATGAACTTGGTCTTATCATTCAAGTTATTAGTTACTTCTACAAGAACATGCATTTAAAGATATTGTTACTCCACAAGATTTTGTTATTTAATGTTTAAGAATAACTTATTGGCAGCTGTTTTATGCTAATTTTATTGATAATTTAAGAGATCTTATCTCTTCTGCAACTTGAATAATATTTTTCCCTAATAATCCTGTTTATATTGTAAATATGGTTTCTGATGCTCTCAGTTGACATTTTATAGGACTTTCCGAAGAACAGAGAGTGTGTGGGCGCTTTCTGGGACAAGGTAATTTATGATTAAAAAATGATTACGATTTCAGAGGCTGGTAATTGAATTGGTTGAAACTGAAAACTAACTTGAACACCTAGCCAATTGGAAAATTGAGAATGATTGACCTATTCATGGCCAGCTTGTTTAGTCTAATTTTATGAATATAATTTATCTGGAGTGACCCTTAGATCATGCCTAATCCAGATTCAGTTTTTTTTTTTGGTAATAATATAAAGTCTACTGAATATATTTAAAATGCTAACAGTTAATGCTTTTCTTTGTGCTGACCAGCTCTCTGTGGATGAGGCAAAAGAGATTGTGTCACTTGCAGATATGGCTATAGAGGTGATCATTTGGCTAAATTTTTATTGTCATGCATTATTGTCTACAAGCAGCCTATTTTAAGTAACATTTCTGATGCTAGTCTACCTCCTACTTTTGTAGTTATTAGCTGCCCTACTTTTGTGTCTGAGCGTATGTTTAAAGAGTGTCATCTTATATATGATTATATAAATCTATATGTATGTACTTGTCACTCTCTATTGTATGTATATGCCTATGAATCTATATTCATGAATTGTCTTTGAGTATTTATGATTGCCTTATTGGTACATTACTTATTTTGGAAAGTAATAAAAATTTCTCCTTGAGAAGACAAGATTTAAAATGGTGTAGATTGGTTGATTTGAACACAGGTCTTTAGTGTCAACAGAGTGACTTTGCAACTTTATTATGATAAAACCAACAAAAGAATTTTCCTGTCAGGTAATGCAATTCTTTGTTTTGACAGAAAACTTCTGGCAAAAGTTTTACACCGTAGTTAGAGCAAAATAGCTGGAAATAGAGGTTCCCAAAATGTTGGGTGTAGACCTACAGATGATGCGATTGATTTTTTTCATTGACTCAAAATAATTGTGGACTTTGGTATGTTTGTTGTCATGTGGTGGTAGATTTAGCTATTACCTTCCAAATAGTATTGCACACATCATCATGATACCTTTTTTCCTTTTGAAATCCTAGGTTATTTTTTATCTCATGGTATATATATCTACTGTTAAAGAGTGTCACTGCCCATATATCTCTTCTCTCTCTCTGTCAAATTAGATAATCTATATTACCAAATTATTGTACTGCAAACATGTAAAATGTATTTACTTGTTCAGATACTAGTATTATTGGATGTATAATTGTGAAAATTAGTTCTTAACCATATAAGAGCTTAAAAGAGGAAAAGTAGTGTCTACAAAACTGAGTCCTTTGTATTTGGGAGGAGTCTCAGTGGAAAGAATCAGTCAATGCATCACAAAATAACATGTTAATTTGGTCTTTTGATGGACCTACATTTACGTTGTACAGGAATATAGCATTAAAAGTCTTGGGTTCTCAAGTACTTAATTTAACTTTTTTATTTGGACCTGAGACAAGTCATCTCCCAACTTATTTACTCTGTTAATAGCCAGATTGTTTTTATATCACAGGCTGATCTATAATCTTAGTTTTTCCTAAATGTTTTTTTGATAAATCACCAATTTAGAAGGAGATTCTTACGAGGAACATGTATCAGGAAGTTAGTGGATCTTCAATTATAAGAGCATTATCATCATGGATATATAAGCCAGGGTTCGCTTCACTTCCACAGACGTATGTCAAGGCAGGAACTGCTCTTTTGGTAAGATGTTGTCTTTTTCCTTCACTATTTTTTTTCTTGATGTCCAACGGGCCAACATCCTTTTCTGAATCTTATTTTCTTCTGCAGGAAGTTGTCCAAGTGAAACCTTCGAGGTTATCCATTAC
Organism: Typha latifolia; assembly: GCF_019914945.1. Classification (NCBI taxonomy): domain Eukaryota; kingdom Viridiplantae; phylum Streptophyta; class Magnoliopsida; order Poales; family Typhaceae; genus Typha; species Typha latifolia. The sequence goes on along the minus strand of NC_133086.1, from coordinate 4,816,191 downwards.
ATCGCAGGAATTATTTAACATACTTGATGATGCAAGCGAGAAAACCTTCTTGTCTTCTGGTCCAACTATACAAATACAGAAGTTTTTGTTTGATGGAGAAGCTGGGAGGATTGCTTTGGAGATGAAAAACCTAGTTGCATGCACTAGTTTTCTTCTTGAACAAAAGCTGGTATAATAATCATTTTTAGTTTAAAAAATTGTAAAGTTGCATGCAGGATATCCGTTGTCTTGTACTCTTGCTTACTGGAAAAGTATTCTGAGTTGGAAATTTTTGAATGCATAGGTCAAAGCCTGGCTTGCTGATAAGGCTGCTGAAGCTTTGCGATGTCAAAAGTTGCTTGTCGAGGAAGAGGAAGCCGCTCAGAAAAGGTAATTTTTTTACCATCATATTCAGACTCATATTGGGTGAGATACTTCAGCTTAACCTTAACTTTCTTTGACCGAAAGATGTGTCTCTGCGAATGTTAACATCTCTTTCTCCGCACGTGAAAGTAAGTGAAAGGAAGGATAATGGTTAGAGGAAAGGATGGAGGTCAAGAGGCTGAGGAGGTGATGCTGGAAAATTTTGAATTTCAAATAGGAGAAGATTGGAGGGTTCAGAATGAAGGTGGAGAAAGGAAGTCTATGAGTAATTGCTGGTGAATGGAGTGAGGCTCTTGTAAATAGGGAATTGAGATTTAATGAATTAAGATAGTGATAAAGCTTGGACAGAAATAAATAAATAATAAATATCTGTTTCAGGTACTGCTTAATCTGAAGACAGGGCAAAGTCAGTCAAATTACATGAAAAAGGTTTCGACGCTGAATGTGGAGATCCAGAACCCAGGCCTATTTTTGTTCACCCGATCCATTAATAATGCTACCATCCATATTTATCTGGACATTTTCCTTCTGCCTTTTACAACTTAACATACCTACTGTTTTTATGTTTCAGCTGGTTCAATTTTTAGCATCATGGGTTGTTAAACTGATCCTTAGCTTTTGTGAACATTTGATGTCATTTTCAGCTAGTTCGTACTATTTTGGTGGCTGATTAACTGGCCCTTTATAATTTTTAAAACTATGAGTGATTTTAAATGTTCCCAAGTTTGTCTTTTGGTGTTATTGTTTATCAATCTGATTTTTTATTTTCTGAAACAGTTGAATGAAAATGAATCTGCAACTTTTCCTAAATGACTTTAACAGCAGTTAATTCTCATGATTAAAAGTTGTGCTTAGCAGTTTGTTTATTTTCAGAAATTTATTTTCTGTAAGTTGTTTGCAGGCAAGTGGAGCTTATAGAAAAGAAAAGAATGAAGAAGCTTAAACAGAAAGAACAAAAACTGAAGGATTTGCAAACCCCTGGTACAGTGGAAGGGCATTCTGGATCTGATGGATTGCCAAGTCCAAGGCCTCTGTCAGAGTCCGAGATGTATGCCTTGGAAGTGCCAATCTCTCTGAACCTTCCTTGGACAGTGGACCACGATGTTGATTCGGATCCTAATTTGCAGTTAGAACCTGAAGATGTTGATCACAATTTGGATAATGAAATGCGATTGGCGAGTGAATTTAGGCAACCAATTGCTTCACAACGCCAAATCTTTAGACCGGCGAGACCTGTTCATAATGGTTTCAACTCTGGTCCTATAGTAGCTACATGGTCTTCTGTTTCGATGAAGTATGCAAACTACAAGGATCCTAAGACCTTTACTCATCAGATTTGGACGAGGAAAACAAAACCTGAGAATGAAACAGATGGTTCCGATCTAGTTGTAGAAAATAGAAATCAGTTAGTTCTCAATGAAACCTGTGAAGTCCTAATAGGTTCTATCAATGTAACACTGGGAGACAATAGCGCACTTCACCAGAACGACTCTTGCACGAGTGGTAATTATCAAAAGAAGCTTGCTCAATCTGATTCCAGTTTGAACGTTAACAACCTCTCAGAAGTCAAGGTGCAGAGACCAGTAGGCTGGCATGAAAATGGGGATTCTGCTAAAGCAAACGGAAATGATGTCAAGATTGAGAAGGATAACCTATCTTCTGAAACTGCTAACCCAATATTAGTGGGTTGTTTTCCTTCATGTGGAACTCGTGAGAACAACTTTGAGAGCTATGTAAAAGATTCTACAGCAGCACACATGACTTCTGATCTACACGGGCCTATTTTATTCTCAAGCAAATATGCAGAGGCTTTTCTTTCTCAAAGTAAGATACCCTCATTCATCAAGTACTCTCTTCTGAAGCATGTCATTAAATTATTTCATTCTTCATAAATGTATGGTATGACATGCCTTGGTTCCTTGTGTTCCTACTGTCTGCATAATTTACTACCTGTTGGTCTATAGATCTCCGATAAACATGTGCGGATCTTTATATGGTTGGTAATAACTAAATGTATAACCTGCAAGTTTCTTTACATGGGATGTTTATGTGAAAACCACAAAACTATTACATTCTTGGAGTTTGAGCTAATTTTCTGAAATCATTGTCAGACCATTAAGTACACCAAAGTCAGATTAATTTGTGTCAATTGTCCAGAATTAGGGGTTGTTCCCTATAACACTTTTTCTGATTGAAAGTGAAAGCCTTAAAAGTTAGTTGACTTAAGGTGTGCCCCACTCGCCTAAATAGCCATATCTATATTGAATGTGCATATCACAACATCCTAGCCATATCTATATTGAATGTGCATATCACAACATTCTAGCCGTATCTATATTGAGTGTGCATATAACAACATTCTCCTTGGCATGCAGGATGGAAGGATGCTATTGCAGCCGATCATGTGGAGCTAGTTTTACCTCCTGAAACTGATGCATCAGATTGCCTCGATACTTGTGAAGGTGTTGGCACTGCAACGCGACTTGAACCTTTGGATTGCTATGGACGGAGCATCCTTGGCAGTGCAGAGAACCGGATGGGTGGGCTGGGCCCAGTTGACATGGCATTCACTGTCTCTAAGCCCAAAATCAGACCAAAGCCTGAAAAAACTTGCAAGCTAAAATATGTCCCCAAGCAGAGAAATATCATTTAGTAGGGTACATACAGGAAGATTCAACAGCTTGCAGTTCATCACATTTCAGTTAGAAGCAGAGGTTCCAGTTTTAGTAGAGGTCTTCTGTGGTTATAAAAGAGTTATTTTTTTCGATAGATATTGTTTTGAAATGTTTTTCTAGTCTGGTGGCATATCTTCCTTGCAGCTGTTAGAGCCATCCTTGTTGTTGCTAAGACTTATTGTAATAATTTGATTTCTTGCGTGATTTTTATTTACATCAACTCTTCTGTTCAGTACAGTCCCTTTGCATATTAAAACATGTCCCCTAAATTATTTGTTTACTCTTTTTGATTTTGTACTGCTGCAAAGGATTGGATCTTCGTAACTTTCATGCTACCTTTATTTCTTGGTCTGAGTTTTTCTTTTCCAAGATTTGGAGCTCCTGAGTTTGTATTTGATTTTTCTTTGGTTATCAAAGTCTTGAGCTGCAACTCAAGGCAGGATGTTATGCTTTTAGAGAAGTAGGTTTGAGCCCTTCCCATTTTACTGATACGAAGGGTCTTCTAGCTACCGTTCGTTTTATCAAGGACTTCCTCAGATGCGCATCAACCCTCAGTTCTTGGTACGTTCTTCTCTCTCTTCTGTGTCATGTTTTTACTCACTAGTGCTGACAGAATTGCACTTAGTTGATAGATAAACCTCAAATTCAAAAACACAAACCTCATTTCCAATTAGAGACCATCATATATACCTCTGTTTGCCTTAACCCTACCTATTGCATGTAGGAGACTTTGCTGTTTAATTGCAAGCAGGAGGGTCCATTGGATCGGTAGGATCTGTGGGACATGCATTGCCAACTCTAAATTTGTCTGATTAGCTGATCGGTTGAATCTGGATCCGATTGGCAGTAATATTTTAAGATATCTTTAATGACGCTACCCTACAGATATTCTCTAATCGAACATATCATTTCCACATTATATATATATATATATATATAGCATATACGAGAGAAGGTAAAAGTAGGCAGGCACAGGCATTAAACGTGCAGTTGTTGGTTGATGTTTCCAATCAACTAATTGCTAACAGATGTTGACCGCAGAGACGTGCATCGATTGAGCTATTCAACTAACCAAACCAAACTTCCTGAGACCTATACAGGCTCATTCAATGGGGTCGTCCATCTGCCTATCTTCCCTTCGTCACTCTTCACTACCACTTCCTAGAAGGGGGGTAATCGTAATCCGTAACTTAGTCCACAAATAAATTAAATCAAATTTTCAATCATCTACACGCAGAGGGGTATCTCCGGTAATTTTCAGATTGCGACTCGCAAGTAATCTTTTTATTCGCTCTGTTTTATACGGATCTCATTCCCATTCTCTCTCTCTCTCTCTCTCTCTCTCTCTCTATATATATATATATATATCTGCCGCTGACCTAGTAGAATTTCAAAAGAGAAGAGATGGCTGCGAAACCCCTCTCCTTCCCGCCGATCAGTGCCTTCAATCCCGCCGGCCGCGTCCTTCGCACCGTCGCGGCAGACCTCGACGGCACCCTCCTAGTCTCCCGCTCCTCCTTCCCCTACTTCTTCCTCCTCGCCGTCGAGGCCGGCGGCTTCCTCCGCGGCCTCCTCCTCCTCCTCCTCTCCCCCGTCATCCTCCTACTCTACCGCCTCGTCTCCGAGCCCGCTGCCATTGAGCTTCTCATCTTCGCCTCCCTCGCTGGGATGCGCCTCCGCGACCTCGAGCTAGCCGCCGCCGCCGTCCTCCCGCGGTTCTACGCCGCAGACGTGAGGGCAGAGACGTGGCGGGCGTTCAAGTTGTGCGAGGGGAGGCGGGTGGTGGTGACGGCGAACCCGAGTGTGATCGTGGGGAAGTTCGTCGGGGAGTATTTGGGTGCGGAGGTGGTGGGGACGGAGCTGGAGGTGGACAAGCGGACGGGTAGGCTTACCGGGAGGGTGACCGGACCAGGGGTACTCGTGGGGGTTAAGAAGAGGGAAGCATTGGAGAGGGTTTTTGGGGAAGAGAGGCCGGATTTGGGGCTTGGAGATCGGGAATCAGATCACGATTTCATGGCGATCTGCAAGGTATGGTTAGTTTCGTCTCTTCCCTCCTCTCTAGATCTCTCTCGGTGGTGCTGATTCTCAGGGTTCGCTACTCTGCTGCACTATAGTGATACTTGGTAGTTTTTGATTGGTTTGGCTACTATTATAAGTTTTACCTAATTCATTACTGATGGTAGGTACAAGATATTTGGCGCAATCGCGATTGCTACCTGAAAATAAGATAATCCACTATGTTACGACGATAATAAGAATATCGAAAATACTTAGTATATCCTATATTTAATTTAACAGATCTAGAAAAAAAGAAAAGAAAATTATTGTTTTAAAAACCGCCAACTGTAACTAATTAGGATAAAATTCAAACTGTTGCTTGTTTAATCAGCTCGATAGCAAAGCGTATAAGGTTGATCTTTCTTTGTTTTGGTAGATGGGGCTCATTTATAGCTTGCTTAATAGCTGAGATCTTTTGCCTGCTAAGCCATACCATCCATGCCAAGCAATAAATCCTTGAGTTCGACTACTATATAATTTTATATCAGAATTTGAACTGACGTCAAACAAAAATCTCGAGTCAAAAATGTTTTACTTCACGTTTTTCTCGAATGTAGAAAATGAATAATAGTCCTAGATATCATACAATCTTCCAATTTTATTTACTCCTTAAAACATTTTTCCCTTCACGTTTTTCTCACTACTGACTTTGCGTTTTCTCTTTACAGTACTCAAGATTTTAACACGCCGAATTCGTGGCCTAAAAGCGAGAGTTTGCATATCTACAGCTAAACTATTTAAATGTACATTATTTGAGACGGATGCATTTTAGTCATATATAGTTTCTTCAATATTTCACTTTATAAGTATTCCAGACAAACAGTTTATTGAATTTAGCACAAAATGAATGATTATTTTTTTACATATTCACCTCATTAATTATAACTCAATGTCACGTTGCATCCCTAGCTAAAAAAATAATATCGTAAAATCTGTCATCGGAATTATTTAATATAATAATTTTCATCTTTATAAAAGGTTGTATATATGTTATATTTTAAATAGTGCAAATATTGTACGTTATTATTTTCTAGGGGGATAATTTGATACTAAGAAAATTCTTAGGGTATATTGCAACCTATAACTGTCAACATGACTTAACTAACTCTGACAGGAAGCCTACATGGTTCCTCCGAACCCGAAGGCATCCCGCGTCGCACCGGAGAAGCTGGAGTCTCACACCTTCTTCCACGACGGTCGCCTCGTCCGCCGCCCGGACCCCCTCGTCGCCCTCCTCACCCTCTTCTGGCTCCCCTTTGGCTTCCACCTCTCCCTCTTCCGCGTCTTCTTCAACCTCCTTTTCCCCGCCCCCTTAGTTCGCTACACCTACGCCCTCACCGGCATCCGCCTCTCCATCCGCGGCTCCCCTCCTCCTCCCCCTTCCCCGGGATCCCCCGGCTCCCTCTTCGTTTGCAACCACCGCACCGCCCTCGACCCCATCATAATCTCCATCGCCCTCGGCCGCCAGGTCTCCTGCGTCACCTACAGCGTCAGCCGCCTCTCCACCCTCCTCGCCCCCATCCCCTCCGTCTCCCTGAAACGCGACCGCGCCGCCGACGCCGCCCGCATCGCCGCCCTACTCGAGAAGGGGGACCTCGTCGTCTGCCCCGAGGGCACCACGTGCCGCGAGCCCTTCCTGCTCCGCTTCAGCTCCCTCTTCGCCGAGCTCAGCGACCGGATAGTCCCGGTCGCCATCGACGCGAAGCAGGACGTCTTCTTCGCGTCGACCGTGAGGGGGTGGAAGTTCATGGACCCCTTCTTCTTCTACATGAATCCGAGGCCGGGTTACGACGTCACATTCTTGGAGCCATTGCGGCCGGAGGAGACGTGCAAGGCCGGGAGGCCGGCGTTCGAAGTGGCCAACCACGTGCAGGGGGTGATCGCAAATGCGCTGGGGTTCGAGCGCACGGCGCTCACGAGGAAGGACAAGTACATGAAGCTCGGGGGAAACGACGGCAATGTGGAGTCTAAATCCTTCAAGAAGGAATGAAAAGTGTAGTGGTAATTATTAATTGTTTTGATTGTAACTTATTTTCTTTCTACGACTCGTAATTTGTCTGCTATTTTACTATGATTAAATCTTCAGCAAAGGATACAATTAATTATATAAGCTCTGTACTCGGGAATTTTTAGTTCTCATCCACGCCAGTTCATAAACCAAGTGCAGAGGGGCCACAAAGCAGCAGGCAGCCAAAAGATTGACACTTTGGCAGTTAAGGGTGTCTCCTTCAAGACTGGGTTTGGGTTGGATTAGAATAGTGCTAACATAAACATTATCTTTAATCACAACTCAGCTAACCAATTTACTATATATAACATGATAACACATTAAAGTTTTTCCTGTATATTTACTCTAATAATACGATCCAATAAAATAAATAAATCAAGGTAACGAAGATCTTGGAGCATCAGCAGCAGAGCAAGGCTAGTAAAGTTAAAGTCTCACCCGATTATCCTAATTATTAAATAACCTTAAAAGGGGTAGTAAATTAAATTCGAACACTCTAATTTAGTCTGTTAATAAATTTATTTAAAAGTTAGATTATTGCGTCGGATTATCAGACAAGGTCGTGCAGGCTAGGGGCATTTTTATCAAAAAGAAATGCTGTGGATTGTGCCAATGTGGAAGCTCCTTCTACCCATTCCCATTTGATATTCAGACAACCGGGACTATAAACAATCTTCCTTCGATAATCAAATTAATCCCATGATCCATGTGGTCGATCGGTCGTGCAGTCTACGGGCATATTTTATAATTTAAAAAGAAAGAAAGAAAAGAATGTGGGCTACTTCCTGCTCATACCTTAGAAGGGGTTATTTACGTAATTTCAATTAGCGGGCGGGTAGTTGACTAATTACCCTTTGCTACTCACTGCATATAGATCGCACTCCCTCCTCCCATAACATTTCAAAAGAGGAGAGATGGCGGCGACCGCGGCACCCGTCCGTTTCCGCCCGATCTCCGACTTCGATCTCACCGGCCGCGTCCTCCGCGGTGCCGCCGCAGACCTCGACGGCACCCTCCTCCTCGCCGTCGAGGCCGGCGGCTTCCTCCGCGGCCTCCTCCTCCTATTCCTCTCACCCGTCATCCTCCTCCTCTACCGCCTCGTCTCCGAGCCCGCCGCCATAGAGCTCCTCATCTTCACCTCCGTCGCCGGGATGCGCCACAGAGACCTCGAGCTCGCCGCCGCCGGGGTCCTCTCGCGGTTCTACGCAGCCGACGTGAGGGAAGAGTCGTGGCGGGCGTTCACGGGGTGCGAGGGCAGGCGGCTGGTGGTGACAGCGAACCCGACTGTGATGGTGGAGGATTTCGTGACCAGGTATTTGGGCGCCGGCACGGAGGTGGCGGGGACGTAGCTGGAGGTGCACGAGGGGACGGGTAGGCTTACCGGGAGGGTGACCGAACCGGGGGTACTCGTCGGGGTTAAGAAGAAGGAAGCATTGGAGAGGTCTTTTGGGGAAGAGGTGCCAGATTTAGGGCTTGGAGATCGGGAATCGGATCACGATTTCATGGCGATCTGCAATGTATGGGTAGTTTCGTCTCTTCCCTCTTCTATACTCTATTAATCTCTCTCTCTCTCTCTCTTTTTCTCTCATGGTAGTGCTAGTTCATTATTGATGGAGATGTCAACGAGACAAACGCAAGTGAACGTATCTAGCGTCAGAGCTTAACTAGCTACAGACTTTTAGAACTAAACATCTACTAACGGTTAGAATACCTAATCATTAGTAATCAAATGCTCGGCTTATTTATTAAACAAAGGAGTCGATCTCAAATAAACTTTTGAGCTGAATATGAATTGTTGATGAACAATGAGCTAGATTGACCGTCCTAATGATTAGTATTTGGTGCAATCAAGGTATTGTTAATTTCATGAAAATAGAGCAACATTCTAGGGGCTCGTTTGTTCGCAGGAACTATAAATAAAGTTGGTGGCTCTCTTATAACCTACAATTGTAAATGTGAGTAACTAATTAATTAATGCCAATCATAGGAAGCCTACATGGTTCCTCCGAACCCGAGGGCACCACGCGTCCCACCGGAGCAGCTGGCGTTCCACACCGACATCCACGACGGTCGCCTTGTCCGCCGCCTGGACCCGCCCATCGCCCTTCTCACCCTCCTCTGGATCCCCTTCGGTTTCCTACTCTCCCTCTTCCGCGTCTTCTTCAATCTCCTTTTCCCCGCCTCCTTAGTCCGCTACACCTACGCCCTCACCGGCATCCGCAACCACAGCACCTCCCTCGACCCCATCATCGTCTCCATCGCCCTTGGACGCCGGGTTTCCTGCGTCATCAACAGCGTCAGCCGCCTCACCCTCCTCTCCCCCATCCCCTTCGTCTCCCTCACCGGAAACCAGGACGACGACGCCGCCCGCATTGCTACCCTCCTCCAGAAGGGAGACCTCGTCGTCTGCCCCGACGGCACCACGAGCTGCGAGCCGTTACTGCTGATCAGCGAACGCGTCGTCCCGGTCGCCGTCGACGCGAAGCAGGACGTCTTCTTCGCGTCGACCATGAGGGGGTGGAAGTTCATGGACACCTTCTTCTTCTACATGAATCCGCGGCCGGGGTACGACGTCACCTTCTTTGAGCCGTTGAGGCACGAGGAGACGTGCCCAGGCGGGAGGCCGGCGGTAGAAGTGGCCAACCACGTACAGGAGGTGATCCTTGAGCGCAATGGCGGGAGGCCGGCGGTAGAAGCGGCCGACCACGAACGGGAGATGATCGCATCCTCAAGTAACGAAGAGAGAAGTACTGTAGTAGACATTGCTTGATTTGATTGTATTTGGAATGTTATTTGTCTTGGTGGTGTTTCAAATTCGTGTAGCTCCTAAATTTAGTTAGCTACTCTTGTACTCTTGTTTGTTAAATTTAAATAAGTTTAAAAAAAATATGATGTTTGATTGTAAATTAATTTAATATTTGTCATAATTATATATGATGTAATATAAATTATAAATTAAAATGATCTTTAAAATACAAATTGCTTTGAAAATTGACGAGAAAATATGTCAATTAATCTGGACGCTGTTTAGTGGATGGATGAAATATACCTACATAATATTCTTCAGTTTTGTTAGAGTTTTATGAGAAAGATGTCCACTGATTTGATTTTTACATCTTGTACTCGATTTTTCTTTCTTAATCCTAATACCCAATGTTAATACTGTTTAGACATCTAAAATTAGTATTTAATTTTTTAACTTAGTTGACCTCTAATATTCATTTCTCCTAAAACATGATTACTCAATATTTAACCATTTAAACCTTGTTCTGACATTTACTACTTTTTTTTCTTGAGATATGGTTATCCAATATTAAGACTCATTTTGACATCTAAAAAGTACTATTTTACACTTTTAATATGAATTTAACATTTAATATCCATTTTTTTAGAAATATGATTACTCAATATTAACGCCTATTTTGACCAGAAAAATTAATTATAAATTAGGTTAGCGTGTTATCGTTATTTTTGATTTGATATAAAAAAATGACCCTTAAACTCTAATAAAAAGTGAGTTTAGGATATATTTTATTAAAAATCTTGTGAGTAGGGAGAAAATTATTGAAATGATAATTAATTAAAGTAATACATTTTCAATGGCAAAATGGTAGTGCTGTTGTCGTTAGTTTTGACTTGATATTAAAAACAAAAGACTTTAAGCTAGATAAAAAGTGGTTTAGAAGATATTTCATTAAGACTTACGAGGACAAAAGAGAGAAGAATTAAAATAAAATTTGATTAAAGTTATGTGTTTTCAGGAGCAAAATAGTAATTAAATTTTATCAGCAAATATAAAAAAATTAAATAGATGAGGAGAGAAGAGGTGAATGGGTTTAAATAGATTGCTCTAAATCCATTTTACCTTAAAATAATATTTGGTGTTAAACTAGTTTAAAGTTATGCCTCAACCACAGGGTCGCTACTTTACTTCGATTAAATCTTTCTTAGTCCTAATTACATTAGAATCGATGACAAAAGAGTGACACAACTAATCAGCAAATTATATGATACATATAATTCATTTAGAAAAAGGATACAATATAACAGTGTACACGGCTGGACTGAGCTTAATTCGATTCAAAATTAAGAAAATTTAGGTTCATGCTCAGCTCGGCTCGAGCCAATACACGAGCCAAGCTCGAGGCGGGTTGACCCTCTAATCACAACAAACTTTTAGGTGTCCTTTCCCTTTCCGTTATAGGGTGGTCCTCGAATCATATAGAGCTCTTTATTAGGTCTCACTCAAAGCCAGTTCATGAACCCAGCCAGTGAGGAGAGCGGAGGTGCCAAAAGCTGGCACTTCACAGTGTATGTGAATCTTCTCCTCACACAGACTCTCTCTCTCTCGGGATCTTCTACACTGGCAAGTGCACAAATCTTCTTCCACATGAGGTACGACTTTGAAGTTGACCATCACGTCTGACTGCTATAGTGCTCTATCCCTACACCCAAGACTGTGGATCGAGAACCTTCCTCGGCTAACGGAATTAATCACTATGATCGATCGATCCATGTGATGGGTTGTGCCAAATGCCAATGGTGGGGCTACCCCTTTATATTCATTCCCCCCCACCATTTGATTGACATCTCAGCCCTACATTGACATCCCGTATCTTATTCCTCTTACCCCTATTCTTCGTATAACTGAAGGAAGCAATGACTACACGTTCAGAACAATAACATGGAATAGAATGTTATTTCCACTGTAGATATCATCCATCACCAATGTTAAATGAAATTTTTTAAAAAAGAAGAAAAAAAAAATAAGAAAAATTATATATATATATATATCTTAAATATCTATTTTGGTGTATCTTTGGGAAGTTTTTGTGTACGTTACTGTGAGTCTCAAGAAGCGAAGGGGGCGCGGTGAGGGATTCCCTTTCGCCGCCTCGACCCCTCTCCTACTCCTCTCCCCCTGGTATTCTTACCCTCCCCGCTCCCGCCCGCCTCGCCGCCCTCCACGAAGCTCGCGTCGCCGTTTCTCTTTATCCCGACCAGCTGCGGAGGAAAGAGATTGAGAGGTCAATCATTTGAGCACGAATCCTGGCGCGAAAACCTCTTTCAGCGTTACCTTGCATCCGAGGGAGCAGAACCGGAAGGGGTCGAGGAGGGACCTCGCGCAGATCTCGCACGTGTGCGCCGACGACGACGCCTTCCCGGAGGAGGCGCCGCCGCCGCGCGGCTGCGGGCGCTCGTTGAGGAAGACGACGCGGGCGCTGTTGATGACGTAAGTCTGCACGCCGCTGATGTCGAGCGCCGCCTCCACCTCCGCAACCCGCACCACGTCATGGTACGACGACCTCCTTATCTAACGAACGCAATTAGGATTAGATTTAGCATAGGTTTAATATACAATATACAATTCTTAGAATTAGATACACGGTAAATTACCTGGATCACGCGGTGGTCGGAGTGTCGCTCCGAGCGACAATAGAAGCAGAAGGCGGCGGTGGAGGACCAGGAGGAGGAGGAGCAATCGAGGCAGAAGAGGTTGCATTCGCCGCGGGCGGCGTCGGCGTGGTCGGGGCAGAGCGAGAAGAATTGTGTGGTCAACAGCGGCTCCAGCCACGGCGGCACCAGCGAGGCCGCCACCGTTCTCATCACCATCAATCCGACGGCTTCCGATGAGTTCAAACCCAATGTCCGACGACTCCGAAGGCAAAAAGGGGAGAAGTCGGAATAGGGAAAGCGTGGGGGAGCTGCGAGCTTCCAACTCAACGACATTATAAAAAAAGGACAGTGAAAACGAACGAATGGACAAGATTCGATGGAGTGGGCGTGATGCGATCCAGACCGTTGGGATCACGCTACGTGGGCCATGGGGTTCCTTTCGTCCCTTCGTAGGCGCTTCTAACCGTCCGGGGACGGCAATAAGGGTACGTATGGCCCACCTGGCGCCGATCAGCTGCTCTGACCTTCAAATCGCTGTGCGCTGTTCGGCTTCGTGTCGAGATTTCAACGGACGAATAGCGCGACTCCGTGTTGCGGCGGTGCGAAAGGCGGCCGTTTCAAGAAGGAAAAGAGCCACGTGGATTGGGCGGGCACATGTGGCTAGACTAGCCCAAGGGTGACACGGACCAGTGAGGTTGTAAAAAATAAATATATTAAATACTTCACATATAAACACATAAAAAAGATCGACTAGTGTTTTCCTCTAATTACCGGTTACCAATTTAATGTCGAGGTGTTGGATTAGACAGGTGGCGCTAATTACTAGCCTAATCTAACCAAATATTGCTTGTCCACACAAGTGGTGACACCCACAAATGCTGGAAAATAGTTGTCAGTGCTGAGGATCTATACAAAGTTTAGCTAGCTGTGATTCACATCTTGTACATTGCAAGCTCCTACAACTAATCGTCTCTTTTGGTTACAGCCAAAATTCATAACTATAATCTTTATTTCATTCATTTAATTCTTAGACTTATTTCATGTCTTCTAGTACCATTTACTTGGATGAGATAGTTTAGGTCTAAATTGACTGGAGTATAAATCTCAGGAGCATATATGGGCTTTGACCATTGGATAGGCCTATCGAACATTAAGACCAAAAAAAAAAAAAAGATGGGCCGGACTTGGTCTGGACCCACCCGAGTTGAAACGTACGCAGTATGACGTGGCATTTCTTCATTACTTTAAGCAACTATGCATATCTCTCTCTCTCAATTAGTGTTACTTTTGAGTGCAAGTAAGCACGGCTATTAAAGCATTATTTGGTGGACGTAATAAAACTCCTCCGAGAAGCAAGTAGCCCACGCGAATTGGGCCGTGCAAGTTTTATCCACGCCATCCTAAGGGACCAACCATTCCAATAACTTCCCCAGGTCATGTGCCGCTTCGTGCAAGTAACGTCCCCGGAAGCCCGAAACTTAAAGCCAGGAATACGGTATCATATCTACATCAACAATTTGCAGAAAAAGATTTTTTTTTTTTTTTTTATCTATCTCTTTGTTCACGTATACCGCTATACGCTTTCCCTCCTCTTTTTCTATAAATCACTCACTACTCGCGAGCTCTTCTCTGCACTTGCGAGTTGCGTCTCTCTCTCTCTCTCTCTCTCTCAACATGGGTAGCTTCCACTTCGTCTTCTTCGCCTTCTTTGGTCTTTTGATCTCCTCCACGGTCTCCTCCGCCGCATTGATTCCAGAAGACATCCGCCTTCCAGATGACGCGAGTTTCCCTTCGGTCCACGCGAAAGAGCTGATCCGCGCGCTAAATCTTCACCCCAAGGACGCCAGCTTCGGCGCCGGAGACGGCAGTGTCGCGAAAGGGAGGCTCGTGGAGAGGCGATTTGCTCTTCCCGGCCTCTCCAGAAAGCCCGCTGCCGATGAGCTCAGTCACCACGCGGGGTACTACCATCTTCCCCACACGCACGACGCCAAGTGAGTTGATCCAAATATCTCTTCTTAGGTTTGCAATGTGGGTTCTTGATATTGATGTCGATTTCGATGTAAAGTTTCGATCTTGATGAGGTCTGCTTGTTTTTCTATTTGACCCTTGAGGTGTTTGTTGTATGTCTTTCTATAGGATGTTCTACTTCTTCTTTGAATCGAGGCAAAGAAAGGAGGACCCCGTGGTGATCTGGTTGACGGGAGGGCCTGGTTGTAGCAGTGAGTTGGCTGTGTTCTATGAGAATGGACCCTTCACTATAGCCAACAACATGTCGCTTGTGTGGAATGAATTTGGTTGGGATAAGGTATTGTTTTTGTCCGTCGCTTGATATGGGTACTCTCACTAATTTGCCTCTTTATTCTTGGGTCTGCAGAGCTGCATTTTATATTACTGGTCTTTACTAGTGACTGCAACTCTTCGTTCCTTATACGAATGTTCCTCGTCTTGAAATCTAAATCTTGATTAGTGTAATGCTACCTAGTCCTAAATTTTCATGCACCAGAGCTTGGTTGTTTATGGATGTAAACAGCATTTGCCAATTGTTTCTCTTTAATTAAACTGCTTCACATCTGTTATCAAACAGAGCTTTCTTTGCTGCATTATATTTCTTTTTCATTCTCTTCCACTATCCTGCAGATTTCCAACCTTATATATGTTGACCAACCAACTGGAACTGGTTTTAGCTACAGCTCTGATAAGCGTGACACTCGCCATGACGAAAAGGGTGTTAGCGATGACCTATATGATTTTCTACAGGTGCTCCTCTCTATTTTGACGCCTTGTATGATTTTGCACATTCAATTGTTTGTGAAATTAAATTTGCAACTTTAGCAATACAGTAAATTGAAAATTTATTCCTTGCATGGGAGCTTGCTCACTTTGTCTCCATGACCATGTTAGTTTAGATCTCTGTTATGTTGAGAGCATCATCTTCTGTTACTCGTTCGTCTTGAATGAAGTCTGAAGCCTCGATTTTGGAACATGAATGCATTTTATATGCTACATAAGTTAGTTCGTGTCTATGTTGAACTGAAATGATGGCACGATAATTTTTTAGATTCTTGATTTCAAACATATAGGTAGAGTATTTATTTCGTAATACTTTTATGGTGATGATCTTATATTTCTTTCTCTTGGTCACTAATTGCAAAATAATCTTCTCATGGCACATATGCTGAGAAATCTCTATCATCTTGTTGTTTTCTTCTCACACACCAGTTAGTTCAAGACAAAGCCTTTCGAGAGTTTTTGACTTGTGACTCCATTTATGATCTCAGGAATTCTTCACGAAACACCCAGAATATGCTAAAAATGACTTTTATATTACGGGAGAATCATATGCTGGGCACTACATTCCAGCTTTCGCAAGCAGGGTCCACCAGGGAAACAAAGCTAATGAAGGTATTCACATAAATTTGAAGGTATGATCTTTATTCCACTGCATTAAAGCTTGTATTACCTCATCTTTGGAGTTTGATGAATTTATTTCATATCGAAAATGTTCTTTGCAGGGCTTTGCCATTGGTAATGGTCTCACTGATCCAGAGATCCAATATAAAGCATACACAGATTATGCATTGGAAATGAAACTAATTCAAGAATCCGATTACGAGAGGATCAACAAGATCTACCCAGCATGTGAACTTGCAATAAAACTTTGTGGTATTTGCTGCTTCCAGACTTCTTATTCTCGTGGTGTCTTTTACTTTCCTGTTCGAACTACACTATCTATGCTAAATTATGTTTGTTATATTTGCTGAAAAATCCTAAAACTGTGTGGTGGTTTACATGTGCCACACTCATTTGCCTTGGGTTTTAGGAAGTCCATCATACTTATCAGTGTTGATTATTTGTTATGTTTCAGGTACATCCGGAACAACATCTTGCCTGGAATCGTACATGGTTTGCAATTCGATCTTCAATTCAATAATGAAGATCGTCGGAACAACAAATGTAAGAAAACATATGTGATTGTCGTGATCTTAGATAGTTAAATGTCGCAGTTGAAATAATGAAGCCCCTAACTTTATCTTCATGTCTGCAGTACTATGACATTAGAAAGCAGTGTGAAGGGAAACTTTGCTATGATTTTTCAAACATGGAAAAGTTCCTAAACCAGAAGTCTGTCAGAGAAGCCCTTGGAGTTGGTGACATAGATTTCGTCTCATGTAGCCCTACAGTATACCAAGCGATGCTTACAGACTGGATGAGGAACTTGGAAGTGGGTATTCCAGCTCTTCTTGAGGATGGAATCAATCTGCTTGTATATGCTGGGGAATACGACCTCATATGCAACTGGCTCGGTAAGACCTGTTAACTATATTAAACGTTTATATTGGGCTCTATGATTGAGATTTATTTTCATTAATGGTTTCCATATGTTTTCCCTTTTACTGTTTGATGTACCTGCATGTAACAATGTGTGCCACAATTTATCAGGCGACAATCATGATTAAGATACTGGCACACATCATAGTGATTGAAAATGATAATTGTACTCCATCTGGGTGCATTTAGATCCTATGTCACAGTGTAATTTATCTGCTATAACCCACTCTTACTCTGCTAAAAAAAAAAAAAAACATTTGATGTATCGCCTTTCTTTCGTAGTTACCATACGTTCAAGATACTCATCTTTGCTACTCATTTTTCACCTGTGCATCAGAATTCCAGATAGAAGCTACTCCATTGAATTGTCTTAGTTGTTGCATGCTTTGAGCAGGGAATTCTAGGTGGGTTCACTCAATGGAATGGTCTGGTCAGCAAGATTTCGTGTCGTCGTCTGAATTGCCATTCTTAGTAGACGGCACGAAAGCAGGGATTTTGAAATCCCATGGTCCACTCAGTTTCCTCAAGGTAATGTGCTCATTGACTGGCAATTCTAGATATCATGCTATCACTTTTAAAGTTTTATCTCTCACTCTCTCTCTCGGTAACAAGCCAAGTAAATTCATGCAATGATGGATGTCTGCAAGCCTGAGCATTTTAAGTGTAGAATCTCTGAATCCCTTCCTTTTGTGCTGCAGGTTCATGATGCAGGTCACATGGTCCCAATGGATCAACCAAAGGCTTCACTGGAAATGCTGAGAAGGTGGACTCATGGGATGCTTGCTGAATCTTATTCGAAATCAAGGGTCTTGGATGCGGAGTTATGATCGATATGAGATAATCAAACTGGCAATTCGACATCGGTGTATGTTCGACAACTGAGTCATTCATCTACTAAGAATGTAGTAGAATGCTATTAAAAAATTAACATCTTGTTGTTTTTCTTGGATGAGCTTGAATGTCTCAGTTATACTGCTTACAATTTACAATGTGGTGATTGTTAAAGTAATAAATGTGCAGTATATAACAATTCTCATTCTCTTTAACGGCTTAAGCTTTCCAATTAAGTGTCGTCAAGTCCTCCAACTGCATGCGAAAAATTTCATACCTTCAGGCTTACATAGAATCCACATGGCATGAAGTGGTTCTGATAGTGTTATCCACCATGGATGGGCATCATGCCTTCTCTTGAATACAATGGAGATGTCTGATTAGGGACCAACGAGGAATCTGGCATTTAAGATGGGACGATCTCTCCATTACCTTTGGGGAGATTCGGATACGGTATCCGAATCCTCCCAACTCGATTGCTCAAGTGGAATCTCATGCAGCAGATCCTCTGCGCTCCCAAATGCATGAATTCTATGCCCACCAAACTTGGCGGCCAATACCAAGCCACCGAGTACTCTTGACTGTGCGTGAATTCTTGCAGCTCTCTAATGGGATGCATCAACTTTTGCACGTCCTTTCCTCCAGGACCAAACCTACAGTTGGCAGCACTACTAGTGGCCCTTGTGGTGAGAAGGGAGCCTTCAGCCTTGGACTAATGATGTCGGAATCTGACCATATATATAATTTTCTGTAAACTTAGACTACAAAATATTTATCAAATTTCGATGGGTCCCTTTAGTTTTCCAAACCGCGAAAATAGGTCTCACTATTATCGAATTATAAATTCAGACATTTAAATTTTTTTTTTAATCTAATCTAATTTAACTGTTTAATCTCGACACATATATTGTTAAAAATTAAAATATATTTTTTCGTAAGCGATGCATATAAATTATATATATAATGCATAACGTTTTTTTTTTAATCTCGATGCACACGTTGTTAAAAATTAAAACGTACATTTTGCAAAGACGATAGATATAAATTATATATGTAATACGTGATATTTTTTTTAAAAAAAATTTAAAGCGTACTTTTTGTATAGACAATACATATAAATTATATATATGATACATGATCTTTTTAAAAAAAATTATATTATTGAAACTTAGAATGTATATTTTTTATAGATAATATATGTGATTTTTTTTTTCATAACACGATAGTCTTCTTGATATTTTTCAGGACAAATTTAATTAGAAAAAAAATCCGAATTTATAATTTAATAATAGGAGAGTTTATTTTTATCGATTAGAAAATTAAAAGAATTTTTTAATTGCAAATCGCCCAATTTCAATCCTAACATTGACAAGAAAATTAAAACGATGATATCGGCCGAGTTGATAGGACCCGACTACTAAGGCTGTGATATTATTATTTTTTAAAATGGTTGGTGCTCCTGTTCTCTTGTTGCCCAACATGGACTGACACTAGAACTAATTAAATGATCACAATGAGCTGGTACAAATTGACAGCCACAAATTGAAATTTTGTTTGAGTGCTTGGAAGCTAATAGAAGCAAGCAAACCAAGAGCACGAGGCAAGTGTTAACATCTCCAAGATTCTAATGTGCACTTGAGAGGAACAACCCCTGGTGTTCCTATCACGGATCACAATGGCATTGGAGAGGCATGCGTTTGGTTAACAAAAGGACAGGGCGTGCACTGCCTGCTTGTCATTATAGACATGAGAAGAAGAAAGAATCCCTTTGCCGTCTCCACTAAGTGGCCCAAACAAAAGTCACCATGGCATCTGTAGCTTTTCCCCTTTTCCAGCTTGGAGATCCCATATATTCTTCCCCAATATTCAGTAGGAATCTTGGCCTCTAATTTGGAACGTATAACATGGTTGGTGGAAAAGGTTTACTTCCTTGAAAAAGATGTAAGCATTTTATATGTCATTGGCCACCACTATAAACTCAGCTTCTATTTGTTAGGGAAATTGGTCTAGTTGTCTAACAACCAACATGACACACAGATTATATCTATGGAACATTCTTGCCAAGCTCCACATGCTTGGATAAATCTTTGCTGCCTGGAGAGAGATCTAAGAACAACAAGGACTGTCTGCTAAAGAAGGGGGTTAAGGCTGCTGCTATCACTATTAATCTATAGTGAGATTGGGCAATGTGTGAATGTGAGCATGAAGTTAAACTAACGAAAGAAAGAAAGAAGGAAGAGAATCCACTGGGACCATCAAGTGTTAGCTAGAACCTGGCTATATGAATTCAGAATGGAAACCTTCTTTTAGCCTTAAACTAAAAAGATCACAAGAGCCGAGGAGCACCAGCCCCATCACTATAGCAACAGTCCCATGTGCTACAGCTAAATGGACAGAGTACAAAATGCTCAGTTTGCAGCAGAGATCAGAAACCTTCACCACTACCTGCACCAAAGTGGTGTGCTTTGCTTTATAAAGAGTGAAACCTTTTTATTTCTTTTTTTTTTTCAAGGGAAAGCTGGTATATATATAATAAAGAACGAGCAACTATGTATATCATAACCCCGTTTTCATGCCCCTTTCTTATAATTATATAACAAAATGTATGAAAGAATTAAGAAAAGTATAGGTGCAACAGTGCGCTGGAAGAAGCTTTTTGACGGGGCAAATGGGAGGGTAGTAGTACAAATTTTTGGGAGTATTTAAGTAATGGGTTGTCTCGAATGGGGATGGCAAGATGTCCCTTAAAGCAGGGGATTGCCTGGCACCTGAGCAAGAATGGGAGGCCACGCCAAGGGAGCAGAGCTTTGGAGGAGTGGAGAGAGGTAGTGGGAGTATTAGAAGTGTGAGTGGTGGTGGAGAGTGTGGACCATAGGATCCAATGGAAATAATTATGAGTTAAAAGAGTTTTCGTTGTTCTTTGTCCCTTTGGTGGGATAAAAATGAAAAGACTCCGTGCGTTTGTGTTTGATCTTTATCTCCGTCTCCGAGGTAAATTTGCATGATTTCGGGGAATAAGGCTGGGGGATGAACAGAGGAAAGGTAAAAGTGGTAAGAGAACTAAAGGCAACTCTTTTTAAGGACATTGGCTCAGTTTTACCTTATAATTCAAAGATGATAACAATAATTAGATCACTTAACAGCTTACTTAGAATTTGTTTAGTGGCGTCGAGAAACTCGTACAAATTAGAATCACCCCCGTTCTCTTCGTTAATACCTTTGGTATAATAAAAGAACACGATAAAGTTGACATCTTTCTCAGACGTTGCCCGTGGGGGCTACTCCACACACTCTCTCTCTCTCTCTCTCATGCCACCACTTTTTCTCCTCTCCCTCGCCCATATTTAGACCCCTCACCCCTCCTCACTTCTCACCATCTCCTCTTAATTGATTCCAACCTCTTACGACTTGGTCGAAGAAGAGGTGATCAGTTTGTAGTCATGGCGGATGCCAATGCAAAGCGAGTCTGCGGCATGCCGGAGAGAGTCCAGCTTCATGTGGCCATGCTGGCCCTCCAGTTCGGCTACGCCGGCTTCCACGTCGTCTCACGAGCAGCCCTCAACATGGGCATCAGCAAACTCGTCTTCCCCGTCTATCGCAACATCATCGCCTTGATCCTCCTCGTCCCCTTCGCCTACTTCCTCGAGAAGTATATATATCAACTTTGACTACTATATATATAAATTAGTAATCTTTGTGTACTAATTATTACTAATTATTTATGTCTCTGTGCATGTAGGAAGGATAGACCAACCATGACACTCGGATTCCTCGTTCAATTCTTTCTGCTTGCTCTCTGTGGGTAAGTATATGATTTATAAGTTGCTCCTATGTAGACAAATGATGTGTGAATTAATGAAGCAACTCAGTTATCCATGGATGTTTGATAAGTGGAATATTGATTGGTGTTTGAAGTATTACTGCAAACCAAGGATTCTACCTACTTGGCTTGGATAACACCTCTCCCACCTTCGCCTCCGCCATCCAGAACTCTGTTCCAGCCATCACTTTCATCATGGCTGCTGCTCTAAGGTAACACTCGAAAATCGGTATTTTTTAATTTTTTTTTAAATTCTATTCGAACTTAGGAACTCTGATAGTATGTAAATAATTGCTCTCAGGATAGAGAAGGTGCGCATCGATAGACGAGACGGCATTGGGAAGCTCGTCGGTACTCTGGCCTGCGTCGCCGGTGCGTCGGTCATAACTCTATACAAAGGCCCGACGATATTCTCGCCGGCGTCGCACGCCCTACATGCGGCGAGCACCTCTACGGTGCCGGAGTTAGCGTGGTTGGGGGACGCCGAAGGGAAGAACTGGACGTTGGGGTGCTTGTACCTGATTGGGCACTGCTTGTCGTGGTCGGGGTGGCTCGTCCTCCAAGCG
The DNA here is from genome assembly GCF_019914945.1 of Typha latifolia. NCBI lineage: Eukaryota > Viridiplantae > Streptophyta > Magnoliopsida > Poales > Typhaceae > Typha > Typha latifolia. The sequence goes on along the minus strand of NC_133086.1, from coordinate 4,794,144 downwards.
CCGGTGCTCAAGAAGTATCCGGCGAGGCTCTCCGTGACCTCGTACACGTGCTTTTTTGGCGTCATCCAGTTCTTGGTCATTGCGGCGTTCCTCGAGAGAGATGCCGAAGCTTGGATGTTCCACTCTGGCTCCGAGATCTTCACTATTCTCTACGCTGTAAGACTCCATATATAAATTTCAACTATTAAATTAACTTCAGCACTTCTCTATAACCTTTAGAAAAGCTGGAAGTTAGTTAAAGCTACACCTTTGAGCTTAGCTTTTCCTCTGCATAGATCGAACTTGTGAAAATAATTTGAACTCGTGACCTCTGCTCAAAGACCATATTAAACGATGATGGTCTTCATATTTTATATCTAACAATACTAACACAAGATATGGACTCAAATGCAGGGGTTCATCGCATCCGGTGTCGCTTTCGCCGTTCAAATATGGTGCATCGACAGAGGCGGTCCGGTCTTCGTCGCCGTCTACCAACCGGTCCAGACGCTCGTCGTCGCTATCATGGCGTCGATCGCTTTGGGCGAGCAGTTCTACCTTGGAGGGTACCATAATTTTCTCAACTCCTATTGCATGATAAGCAAACCAAGCAAAAAAACAAGAGCTTGCTTCAATACTAGCATATTTTGTTTTCCTTTTTGGGTGCAGGATCATAGGTGCAGTATTGATCATAGTAGGACTATACTTGGTTCTATGGGGAAAGAGTGAGGAGAGAGCATTTGCTGCCAAGGATGCTGCTCTCATGGTTGCTTCCACCTGTGAGCATGATGCACTACTGATCAGATCAACCACTGCTGCTTCCTTGAAGGCTTCTTCCCTGAATCAACCACTGCTGCCGTCTTCCTCGCCATCGGAGAATGTCTGAAAAAAAGAAGAAAGAAATGCTAGCTCCTTGCACAACTATGGAGTAACTTCTATTGCTATGTTGTGAGGAAGAAGGAAACAAGTTTGTGTTAGATAATATATTCTCACTCAAACTTTGTTAGGCTTTCACTGCTTACTATGTCGAAAGAAGCTACGAATGCTTGCTTTAGGTTGGTTTAATCGTTGTTTGTCATTTCCTTCCACTGCTTGCGAGTTGTAAACTTGCAAAAGAGAATTAGAGCATCTCTCTTGTACTCCTTCAGCAGATATATGGGAATGTCTTAGATTTGCCAAGCCAAACACAAGTGCTTCAGTTGCTTTATTAATTGTGCTATCTATCTTTGTACAAAGGAGCCCAGCCCACCATTGGCCCATTCAGTAGGTTCGCTACGATGGCTGGAGGCTGGAGCGCGGGCAAGGTGTTTAGTCCCACATCGGCTGGTCCAAAGATTTGGCCGGAGTCTCACGCTTATAAATGGAGGTGGGTGGCCGACGTAGAGCCATACTTACCTGGACGGGGTCAATGGGTGATCAAGTAGGCCTATGGCCTAGGTCAGCGGTCTCCATTGCACTTGGGAGGCGCGCTTGCTTACCATCTCCCCAAGTGGGAGAATGGACGTCATAATTTGTGCTAGAGGGGGTACGCGTTCGCGCGATCCCTGCCTAAATCTAAAGGTTTTAACTTTTTATAAGCTATCATAATTTCCACTAAAATTAATGTTTTTTTGTTAATTAAAATTGAATATTGGTTTTGCCCGCCTAATGTATAGTGAAATATATTTTATTCTGTGGAACAGAAAGTATAGATATATTTTAAAATTTGTTAGATTATTTAAAGTTGTTTTTAATAAAAAATTTGAATTTGAATTTCATTTGATCAAATATGATGGTAAGTTGTATTAAGATCTACTCCTAATTATTTTAAAAGATTCAGTCAAAATTGTGTATAGAAAAACTCATTTATTTTTTCATCTTTAGTTGGTAATATTTTTTTAATACTTGTGGTTGGGTTTCATTAGTCTTCATATTTTTCATGGGACCTCTGGGCTCGTTATTGTTCACCGTAGCATTAATCAGCGAATAGCTTCGGCCTTGGAATCGTTATTGTTCACCATACCATTAATTAGCACTGTTCCTGGAAGGACAATAATATTTCATTCAGTACAATATATATAAATAAGCCAGGCATAACATTTATCACCATTGTTCCTGGAAGGACAATAATATTTCTTTTTTTTGACAGAATAGGACAAGAACATCTCATTCAGTACAATCTACAAATAGACAAGGCATAACATTAATCAGCATTGTTCCTGGAAGGGCATTACCATTTCATTAAAAACTATCCACAAATAAGCAAAGCTTGATGCGAAACACCCTGTTCACCACATCTATAAATCTTGTTCTTAAGGAAGTTAGTTGGTAATGCTGTTTGCCCTCGACTTAAGGGCAGACTATAAATATCTATCAAATGATTTGCAGCAAACACAACTAAAACAGTTAGCATAATTATGAAAGTACTGTGACCATGACCCTGGATTTTGTAAGGACTTCAACTGAGATGGATTGCATCAGTCCCATGGATTTATGTCAACTTGGACAAATCAACTGGTATAAAATTGAATCAACATTGAGCTCTCTCAACTGTGAGCAGAAGCAAATTCGACGCAATTGCATCATGGAAAGGCAAGTCATTAAGTCTTGTGAGATGTAGAAGGGGAATGATCAAGGCTAGATCTAAGTCATAAATTGAAAGGAATGACACTTACAACCACTTTGACAATTACAAGCCAACCTCCAAGCTTGCGCACATATAAACAAGAGTTGATTTACAAGATGGTCGAAGCTTATAGTTACTAAGAGCTGTCGTCACTTTCGTCACATAGAGGTGTAGACTGGATTATAACCCGAGCTCCAGAAGCAAGCCTGCAGGAATAAGATCAAACGATTTTAATCGACACATAAGAGGAAAACAAAACATAAACCTATTTAATGTGCGCGAGGGGGCAATATAACTCAACTTTCTTCAATCTTGATAACCTTTTCCTTTTCTTCTCTGAATGATTCCAACCTCGTAGATAATCCTTGCAATGAGGAAGAATCAGTTAGCCTTTTGCTTCCATTGTTTGATGAACTGAGAGGTGATGATTTGCTGCACTCTGGCCCACAAGAGTTTCTTGTATCTGAAATAGGTGAAGAAATTGTTTCATTCCTTGTCTGTTTGCATGATGCCATTTTGATTGTCCGAGGTAGACATCTTGAACTTGCTGAATCCACCAAATTTTCTCTCTCCCTCTTTGAGTCAGGCACCTTGCAAGTTCTGCAGTACATATAATAATGGTAACATAACTGTGAGAACTGTAGATTACCAGAAACAAACGTGAACAATCCATCAAGACATCATCATATATCAAGTAAACATAACAAATCAATATTCTTCTCAAAATATTTATACGTGAAGTATTCACAAGCTTCTGATATGAAAGATATTGCCTTCCCAACATTGTACTCCGAATCTGTATTAGTCTCATCTGATAGTGCAAAAGGGGCATCTACACAGGCTGAAATTTCTTAGGAACAAACTAGACACTCGACCCAAATTTTCATCAACCAATTAATATGCTGTATTACTGCATAGAGTTACCCAATAGAATTTCTTGAAACAAAGAGAATCATGAGATCGGATAGAATGGTGGATAGGTCCTTTGTACCAAGGCAACTACATTTTACTACCTTTCCTTGCACTCTCATAAAATCCATACAGAGAAATTGAGCTACAAACTGAGTCAGGTAACTTCATTGTTGTTTCAGGCTTTGAACATGTTTATTCTTTATTGTTTATCAGCGTTTTTTCTCATAGGAGTGCAAACGGGTTGGTTAAACATGAACCCAACCCATTGTAGACCTACATTAGTTCCTCTCGCACCTAAAGTTAAGACCCATGAAAAAATAAACTGGAAAGTTGGAACTTTAGCTTCACTCATTTATAGGTTTCATACAAGTAGACTATATTTACTAGCACATGAATGAAGCTAAATTCCAGACCAAAAAAAAGTTTAAAATATTTTTACGCAAATGCGATCAGTCTGGGGAATAAAGTAAGAAACCAAGCTTATTGGTTAGGAGACCTAGGTCAGAATATTGGACAGAAAGTTGACTCATGTTCAGCTTTAGCTCAAATAAAATCCAGCACTCAGACCTATTTCAGCTCTTATATCTGCCAATAGAAACTTTTCGATCTGAAAGCTTGTCTTAACAAGCTCTTATTATTTATTTATTTATTTGATTCTCTGTTCTTATGCAGGCAGGATTGAACCTGAAATCACTGGCTATGGTCACTATACAGCTCAATGCCTTGATTAGTATATAATTTCAGTCACAATGATGATAATCAACTAAATGAATAGAAGTTAGATAAGGATTTGCCAAAAAGGAACCCATATTTTGCTTGAGAAAGAAGATAAAGTGATAAGAAAAGGACAAGTCCAATGTAGTTGTAATTTCACATATACCTCAGTTTGTTGATAAAAAAGTGGGTTCACAGTCTCCTGAAGAATTTGATAGCCAATATCATTTTGTTCTATTACCAAACACCCTTTATGCACTTTGAAAATGCTTCTTATGCTACAAGGAATTTGTCCTAAGCATTCCAAATAAAGACAAATGAAGCAACCAATACAGAATCAGAAGAACATGATTTTTTAATTTGAGAAACCAGATGATATCAGACATTCATTCAGAAACCATCTAGTGTACTTTTCTCGGAAGAAAGATATGAGATAGAACAATGTGTAGGTCATTAATTACCTTAAGCGAATGACCATTCAACAAGATAGGTTACAACAAGCATTCACATTTCAGTCAGATAAAGGTCTGTGAAAGAAAAAGTAAAGAGGCTAATGTCAAAGTTACCTATCCTCCTCAAATGATGAAGATCGTTTAAGCATGGGCACTCCTTTCCCTGGTTCCTCCTTATGCTTCTTCGTCTCAATCAAGCTTCCACTGAAATATTCTGCTTCTTCCATCCTCAATCTTGTTGATCTTGGAATCTCTGAGAAGCGGTCAAGATCTCCAAGCATCATTGAAGTAGAGAACATTGGAGATGGAAAGCCTGATTGGGTGAACCTAGGCCTATAGGTTGGGATGAGCCCAAAGCTGGGGTGATCCTTCACAGACATTGAACCACATGTAATTAGCTGCATAAGTAAATTTGAGGCCTTCAATTTTGCCCCCATGGGAACAAAAATATCCTCCTCCTCAAGTATTCTAAAGCTGTTTATTTTGCTGGCTTCAGCTCTTATGAGAGACTCCAGGGTATCTAGTCTGCCTCCTGAAGAAGCACTAGATGAAGTTGGTGCTGGTGATACTCGGACAATCTCAGGCCCTTCCTTGGATGTTGGGGTCCCATTATAGTTGTTCTCTTGAAACTCAGTATACAATGGCCCATCATCTGTTGAGACACCTTTGCTTTGTGTATCAGTTGCACGGCCCGTTCTCCCCTTTCTGTCATCTGTCTGGGTAGAAGCATCTTGAGCTCCAATAGGCTTGTATACCCTGTACTCTGTTAGGCTTGGGGAGGTTTCTCCTGATGAGGGAGCATTTCTTCCTGCAGGTTCTGGAGAGAAATTCCCGGATAAATCAGACTGAGGCGTACGGCATGACTCTTCATCTCGAGAGGCAGCAGGAGGAGGTGACGGAGGTTGCGGCAGCAAAGTCAGCGATGGCGATGGCTGTGCATGCTTTGCCTCCTTAACAACCATAGCAGGCGAGGAGGAGGAAGAATAACCTTCCTGGATTCTACATGAATTAGGGGATTCTTCTTGAGGGTGTTTCAGGTTCTCAATCTTCGGGTAGCTAGCACCATGATGTTGCCGATCTAAAAACAAATTTACAGACAAGTAAAGAGAGCTCTAGTTTGTTCGAAATAAACAATGTTCGTTGTTTCTCCTACAACTAACAATTAAAAGCACCCACTCTAGCTTTGGAAACGATTCATTCAGTACCTGGTGCGCATTGATCCAAGAGCTCAGAACCCTTGAGAATGTACTCATTTCCCTGCACCGGGAGAACGAGATCATCGTCGGAGAGGTCGTGCCACACAAATCCATTCTTGTAGCTCCTGCATAACCATTCCCTGGATCAATGAACCCATCCAACAACAAAAGAAACGAAACGAATTTTACCATTTGGGTCCTCGCAAAATTACCTCTTACAAGACCAGGAATACATGGTCGCCATGCCCTTCCCTCTCAACACGTTAAGCCGATTAATTACATCTACCAAAGAAACAAGAAGAAACCCAAATCAAATCAAGGTGATCCAAGACGAGTCCTTTATTTCTTTATTAAGATCATTACCTCTTAGATAGAGCCCATCCGGAGAGGAGAGAGGGACTTCGATGAAATGGGGATGCTCGAGATGGCGATTACGGCAGAGGTAATAGACCACTGGGATCTTCTTCCCTTGTTGAAGCTGTGTTTGGTGCTTCGGGGGCGGCTCTACCCAAACTTTGGTCCTCTCCGGGCTCGTTTGACTCCCATATCTCCTCGCTCTCGCTTCCATCTCTTCCCCACCTCGAACCCAGAAAGGGAAACTCGAGTTTGGAAGATCAAGGTAGCACCTTTCTTCTACTCAGCTAGAGAAGACCCGTTTCAGCTACCTCAAAGCTGGCAACGATCAGTGGAGTGCGATGGCCATTACTGCTGCTCCCACCTACTGATTGAGGTACAAAAATGGTTCAAATTGTGATCATAAGGGTGTTGGGAGTTGTGGGCTCGAGTTAAAAGTGGCGTAAAAGAAGGGTCTTTTTGTTTGGAAGTTGGAGAGAGAGGAGGCAGAGAGAGAAGTGGGACAAGCGAGAGGTAGCATTGTTAAAAAAGGCCAAAGAGACATTTGGAACTCCAGTTTGGTATTGTGAACAAAGAGGTTGGAAAACAACAATTTTGTTTTGCTGCAATAAATGGGGGTAAGTTTGGGCAGTTGGTAATGATTGTGAACATATTGATCATGAAACTCGAAGTAACATATTGATCAGCTACCGTTTTTTTTTCACTCTTTCAACCAAAAATTATGGTTAGTTTCTGACGAACTATTAATAGAAGATTCCTAATACATAATCGTTATAGTTAATTATTCATAAATGATTAGCATATACATTTTTTTAATAAGTTTAAAGCGTAGAATATTTATCTAAGATATTTTTTTTCTTGCACCATAATATTGGATAACATTAAATAGTTTTCAAATAATTTATGTAAAGACGAAAAAATCCTCTATAATCTAAGTTTAATGTTAATGATTTCAATAGTAAATATAATATTTTGAAGAATATGGTGCCAATTATGATAATCAAAAAAATCTTTTTAGTAGCAATTATGTAAAAGTAGAATTTATTTTCCAGTTAATTGACGATAGATCCTCTAAGACAGCTTTAAAAAGGCTAAATTTATGAGCAAGCTCTAACCTATCAGGATAAGCGAAATAGTTCTTTTTTTCCTAGAAAAGATGATTAATCCCTATTTTTATACATTTTATTTATTTTTGTTAATCCTGGAAAAGATTTATATTCTCTCAGCATCTCTTCCTCCTTTCAACTTGGCAGCAACAAATAGAACGTTAGCTTAAAGTTAGAATTACTGCTGCCACATTACTTTCTTAAGGGCTTCTTGTGCCTCCTAAAACACTGGTTAAAGGTAACAGTTAATCCCAGAAAGGAAAAGTGGGCATTATCATGAAGATCTATCATTTCAAATTAAAGCCTTAATCAAAGTGATTTTCAAATTGTGATCTGATACAAATCATGGTTGCATTGTTTCTAATGCCACATTTACTTTTGTCAAAAATATCCTGTCAACTTCCAGGAGATAAAAGCTCAACATTGGCGAGAAGATACAAAAACAAAGCCATGTCTCAAGCCACCACAAATTCGAGCAATCTTACTCAAGAATATGACATATCCTACTCTTCTACAAGAGTAGAAGCACGGGTTGGCAAAAGCCAAAAGGTAGTAAATAAGTTAATCTACAAATGGGAAAGTGGTTGACTATGCCTCATGGAAGGTCACAAGTTTGTCTTTGAATTTGGACCTTCCATGGACCTGTTGCAAGGGAGATGAGCTGTTTCACTGCACCAAATCCCCTTTACCTCAAAATTATTAGGTGTACAGTGTCCGTTTCTTTGGAACCCTAGCTTTAGCCCTGGACCCAGAAGTAAAGCTTCCATGTCTTCCCTAAAGAGCAAGTTGGGTCATCTGAGATTATTCCATTGAGCCAAAAAGAACAGCACTCTTGCTCTGTTGGTCACAAACAGAAGAGGTAGACAATGAAAAAAGAAGAGAAAGGAGAACAAACTGAGTAAAGTAAAGAGCATCAGTTATCAGCCTTTAAACTGTAAATCTAGTGATCAAGGATTACTGATAAACCAATTGGATGTGCATACTTCACTTCATCAATGACATAAAGTAGGCAAAGGAAATAAGCAAGCATACATGATAACATGAAGCAAGGACCCCACTAACTTCTGGATTTCATTCTCGGAGATTTGGAAACAGCAAAGACATAGCATCCAAGCAGAATCACCGCATATATACTTTTTGAGCATTCATCAGAAGAAAGTTGTGGGGCATGTTAAGGACTAAACTGCTAAATCTTATTAATGGCTTCCTATGCGAATACTAATCTTAAAGCGACAAACTGACATCAACAATAACATAATGATAGAGTAATTCAGATGCACCAACACAGAAGAGACATACCAATTTGCCCAATGAAGCTGGAAATCATTATTGCTCTATTTGCCAGAAGTTATTATGTAAATGGTAGTAACATCTCTAGTTAAGGAGGTCATGTAATACAATATATTAAGTTCAACACTTACAGCTCCATGTTCCACCAAACACAAATTTAATCACCTCATTTACGAAGTCGAATGATTTTGTATCCCGTATCCCGTATACATAAACTGTTTTACCTGTTATAGATGCACATTCCCACCTTATAGCTTAATGTCAGAATCACTGCAGAGAAGAAGAAGAGATAGAAGCCCCCTCGCAGCACTATTGACATTGCACCATCATGCATCTTTGCAATTGGCTCAAAGTCAAAAGATTTTCTAGATACACTATCAGTCATGTCGTAGGAGACAAGGAACCCAAAGTCTGCATTCTTCTGCAAGGACCAGCGCTCTGCACTACCTGTCAATGTCAATTCAGCTATTTGGATGATACCAGCAGTGACACGGACTGAGCTAGATGAGTGGTTTGTGGAGATCGGCCCGAGAGACTTTCCTGAACCAGCAGGAAATTCAGCTGCACAGGCAGGGGGTGCAGAGATTGACCCCAACATGTTAATAAGATGTTTTCCAACAGACTTATTGCCAATATCATTCCCTTCGACATCTGGAGCGGGGAAACCAGAAAACCTCAGATTCATAAAATGAAAGTGTAAAGTGCCAAAATGATCCAAACAAGATAGCCGGTAACTAATTATAAAACCTCAGAAGTTACAGATAAGAAGAAAGATTCGATGAGGATCAACAAACTTGCTAATATGAGGGAAAAGACAGAAGGAATATGAGGTAATAAAGCATTGCCCTTTTTTTAGAATGATACGCTGAATCAGTGAAGCTTTTTGGAGGGGTTTTACTGTAAAACAGAAAAGCATACCTGACACAGCAGTGAGATCCTTGATTTTACTACTTGACTCATCATTAGCCTCAGGTTGCACAGCAGAGGATGATGCACGACATGTATTATCTTGTTCTATAGCCATTGGGACAATACTAGACGAAGTATCATTAACATTATTGACCTGTATTGAAATATCCATATTATTTGGTAATCCCAATTTCATATAAAATCTCAATGAATAGTTGCTTGTCCAGAATATGTAGCAAGCATTTCTTGGATTAAGATAAGAAACAGCATACCTGTTGAGTGAAGATGGATCTATCTAGGAAATAAGAATCAAAGCACTCTGAATTGGGCTCAGAACCGAAATTATCATAGTGTACATTATCATCTGTGGTATCAAAGTATGCTATTAAGTCATCTACTGGATCAATCTCAGATGGACTAGCAACAGGTGAGTACTTAAGTTTATTCAGTTGTACAATGTCATCCTCTGCAATTGCAAGATCATCACTAGATGCATCATGAAATACCATGTTGGTGACAGCTGCCTCATCAGAATAACTATCACCAACAAGAGGGGGTTCAAGCATGTCACTTGGCTCTATATAAGAATTATCCTGAATTGAGGGGCAGAATGGCAACTGATCTGGCTGATCACTACTTCTATTTGTACTACTGAAGAACTCCTCAACATTAAGTACTTCTTCCAAGTTACTTCTTCCATCTAGTCCACTCAAAGACTTCAAAGTACTGCATGACCTTAAGGCCCAAACTACGGAGTCATCACTTGAAGGATCACTCACATAATCACTATTCGCAAAATCATTCAGCTCAAGGTATCCATCATTCTTTGCAGGACCATGAGAGCAATCTGCAGTAATAGAAATTTCTTCCTTAACTTCATTGGGTGCAGGGCAATTCTGTTGTGTGGGTTCGTCCATACACTCGATCATGTCATCAATGATATTTGGATCTTCCAGAACCTCCTCCGGTGAAATAACTGGATCTTCTGGATGACCACTAATGTCCTGCTCATCAAACTCTGGTGCCAAAAGAGGAGGAATCTCATGATGATAACCCAGGTCCTGATTCTGGAAGCAATCAATATGATCAGTATAAATAAAACACAGATATCACTCAGAGATATAAGTGGAACTAAACTTTTAGTTGCATTGAGAAATGAAATAAAGCAGCTGCCTGCACTAATTGCAAATAGAAGTTTATGTACGTTCCATGAATTTTATATTACCTAAGAATGGTCTGGAGATTGGGAGGCAAATAAGAACCTCATCATGCATCACTAAAAGCCCCTCTGTGACATTAGAATGCATACATATCTCAATGGATTAGGAAAAGGATATGCCGCCTTCTCCCCTAGAAATTTTACATTTCGCTTAATTGAAGCCTGAACATAGTGTCCTCATAAGAACTATGTAGTTCAAGGTAGGATTCAATTGTTGAAATGATCCATGAAAAGATTGAACATGTGAACCATCAACCATCAACCACCAAGTCCATATTCAGTAATTCTTTATACATATCCCAAAAAGGTTTCACTAAATGCATATACCAAACCACATACATGGAGAAAGTATTATCTGTTCCAACCCACAAAAAAATATTCACCAGGTTCATCCGTCATACGTGGCAACAACATACAAACAAACAGATGCAAAATCAAATCAAGCTTCTTCTGCTGCACTAGTCAACTCCACTACATGTAATTTGTTAAAAACCAGATCTGATGATTAATCCTTTTTTTTTTCTTATAAACATCAAAGGATACCTACTATGGACAGTATTTAAAATGGCTGTATAACTTGGTAGTATTTCATATATTTACTATGTTGAGTCCCCTAATAAGATATAAGAAGCTCCAACACAAACATAGGACACACTTTGCCAGAATCTATCCTACACATTCTGATGTCCAAAAGAAACCGGTCATAACCTAAAAGCAGTAGAGAAAATCTCAACTCGACCACCCAGCCAGTCCGAACTTGCCAATGGATAATGAAAAGGCGCGTTAATGACCAAGTTGATTATTGATGAGTTCAGCTAACAATTTCAGTTAAAAGTACATTAATAACTACAAGGCTAACAAAATCAAATGGAAATCACCTAGAGCTAATAATCATCAAATTTATCAGACCTTCCTGCAAATTAAAATTTCAAGGAAGACATATAGATCGAATATCTGTCTGAAAGAATGAAAAATACCTGCAAAAGATCATCTGTCTGGAGGTATTCTTGCTTCACAGAATCATTAATTTCATCGTTCTCACCATCTCTCACCACAGGTAGACAACCAACCTCATTCTCCCACTCATCCTCAACAAATGGTGCCCCATACTGAGCTCCATTCTGCGGCCCTGAACCATTCTTCTGAAAAATCCGACAAACAACGTACGAATCCTTCCCACCCACAATCGCAAATCAGCATCGACGACAACGAATCATATCAAAGACCACAACTTTTAACCGAAAGGAATCACAAGCACATACCTGTGGAATTCCAACATTCGCGAGTTCCTCGCCCTCGAGGCGATACTCATGCATGACCCAATTAGTCCTGTCGCCTTTCGGGGCCCGACCAGTGTGGAACACAAGCGTCTTCTTCATTCCCACGACACGCCCGCCATGGCGGACCTCCCGGTCCTTCCCGGTCGTCTTCCAGTAGCCCATAGACGTGGCTCGATTGGTGCGAGACTTGCTCGCGCACTTGCGATCGAGTGGGCTAAAGAAGTACCACTCCATGTCGCGGCTACGAATCCTGGACCTCGAGGGGAGGTCCCATGGCTCGCACTTGTAGAGATCGACCTCGGCGATGGCGTCCACGCGAAGGGGACGGCCCAAGGCCTTCCTTTTGAGGTAGTAGATGACGAGTTCCTCGTCGGTTGGGTGGAATCGGAAGCCCGGCGCAAGGGGCGCCGAGGAAGGAGGTGGATTGGAGGATGAGGGGTTAGGGTTCATCTAGGAGGTAGAGGGGGTCGTCCGACAGCGAATTTAGAGGGAGAAAGAGATAGGAGGGAGATTAAATCGAGGGGAGTAAGACCCAAATTTTTGTTTCCCACATAGTTCGGGAATTCGAGGTTGGATTTGGAGGCGAAGGAGACGAGGGAGGGTTTCGAGTGGGGAAGACGAGGGAATAAAACTATAAAGGGCTTCGAGCTTCGCTTCTCATACTCTGATACTAAATAGCTCGTTTGACTGAACGTAGATGCGCAGATAAAAACATTTATGCGGAAAGTAATCAATCGTCGATGCTCTTATATAGGAACTACTTATCCCGGATTTAGTAGTCGCATACTATTCTATTATGCGAACTATACATACCTGTGGGACCCACAAACTGTACCAAATCAGTCGAAAAGTCGGCTCGGAGAAGTCAAACGTTCAATCTCCTGGTCTTCATTTCGACACCCGAGAGCGGGATCATCTCAAATCGCATCGCATCTCATCTTTAATGTCTACAAATTTTCAACTAATAAATTAGCATTTAGACACTCTAAAATATACATTTATAACTTAATTAACCACATCGTAGTATGCTTGCCATATAATTCGAAAGTTGATGTTGTGGTATGTGACGTCTAATCAAGAAAATGCATGATCTCACTACACCGTTATCCATATTTTCTCGCTTGATTGATTTTAAAGCACGCAGACTTCTAATTATAAACTTCAAACCTCAAACAAATTTCATTCACTGCACCCTTGGATAATAAATCACCTTCAAAAAAATTACATCATACTACAACTTCCATCATCCAAAAATGTAGTGAAAAATGTCTACAGTCACTACCATTATATATTCATTGTCCACACCTCCAACTAACTAAAATCCATCTGCTGCATCTCCACCTCACCGCCCTCCACCTTCCCTTGCTTCGCAAAGCAGCTCGCCGCCGGCGCATGCCCGACGAACAGCGAGACGTGCCCCAGGAGCTTATCCTTCCGCGAGAACGTCGTCCCGCACGTGCACATCCACTTGCGATCCCCACAGTGCTTCTCATGCGTCCTTAGATCCGAGAGGACCGAGAATTGCTTGCGATTGCACCGGTTGCATACGTACATCTTAGCGCAGTGGCTCCTCTTGTAGTGATTCTTGACACATACCATAGATTTTAACGGCTGGAACTTGGCGTGCTTCTTGTTCCACCTGCAACCTTCGTGTGGGCACGAGTACTTAGTGGACGTGGTTGCGCAGTCTTTGTGGGTTGGGTTGCCTCCATTGATGACCTTGGTAGGGTTGATCAGGGCTAAGTTAGTCTTGTACTCGTCTCCATGGGCTCTCATGTGCATCCTTAGGTTGGCATCTCGCTTGAATCCTTTGCCACAAACTTGGCAGTAATGTGTGAACTTGGCTAGCAGATCGGCTGCGTCCAATTCGATTATATCGCATGCAGTGGTAGTCGACGTAGGTGACCCATTGCTCTTGTCAAAAGTAGTACTAGTAGTACTATAGATGTTGTCGCCTTTTCTACCAAAGTCCAGGTTGTGAATGAGATGAGACATGCTTTCGCTAGTAGATTGAGACGGGCCGTGGTCATGTTGGCCGGCGATCCCTTCTTCTCCGATCATCGTCTGTTGGAAAGCACACATCATCGACGAGGCCGCCATGACGATCTCCTGGATCAACGTGCGGGCTCCCGAGACCGCAGCGGTTGCAGACTCCGGTTGCATCAGGTCGGCGGCCACCACAAGGCTGACAAAGGATTGCAGCTGCTGGACTTTCTCCTTTAGGATTGAGAGATTATACAGCAGTGGATGCGAGCCCACGGATCTTGAGACGGCTGGGGCGGTCGCCGCCGCCGTTGCCAAAGAAGGGATCAAGTCTCCGGGGGCATGGAAGATCTGATTGAAGACTTGTGAATTGTGGTGGAAATATGGAGTACTATCTCCTGGGAACATCCTTAGGCTAATTGACTTCTATCCTCTTCTCTACTAGTAGCTACCACACCAGAAGAAACCTTTACAAGAGGGCTATAAAGGATGAGATGTGAGATGAGATGAAGAGATTTAAGAACCTTCCAAGTCAACTGAACACTTAGAAACATCCCTACTTGAGCCTCCCTCAAATGCACCAAGCCCAAAAGGTTACAAATCTATCTGCATTCTGCAATATAATAATGCTCAGTGAGCATTAGAATACTCAATGGTGCAATGGGTGGGCAAGCTCAAATTATTTTGATAACTCCAAGTACTTGCTTTCTTATCTTTTTTTAATTCCTTTGTTGGGCTTCATGCAATGGGAATAGGTGGTTTGATTTGTTACAAGACTTGTATGGTTGATTTGAACACTTCAAAGGGAGCATTGGTGCAATTGTTTAAGAGGGGAAGGGCAAATAGGTGGAAGGAAGAGCTCAGAAGCTTGGATTAATTATTGGTTGTTACAGTTGTCAGAAACTGCATCCAAAGCAACAAAAACCAATCAATTAATTAACACTACTTACAATGTGACTAAAGGCTGGTGGTATTTGTTATATGCTAGCTCTTCATTGGAGGTGCCATTGTTAGAGGTAGCACACTGATTTCTTCCAAGAGGCTAGAGTTACCTTATTTTCTATGTATAAAAGTCTCAGTCAGGAATATTAAGAGAAATAAATGTTGGGCTATCTCCAAGTAGAAGTAGCCAAATGCCAAATTGGATTCAAAGATGACTGTGTTGTGCTATTCCTTTCCTTTTCTTATTTGATGGAAATATGTGTTAACTTACAAATGCTTTAAGAACTTAAGCCGTTAAATAATGACAATTTTTATATTTTATATTCTAAAAATATGGAAATTTTTTAGGATATATTAGTTATCAGGCGTTTAATCTTTGATATTATCAACACTTCTTACAGAAAAGAAATAGTAATATTTTCATTTTAATAATGCATAATACTGGAATATTGATTGTAAGAGAGAGAGAAGAAGAAGAAGAGCCCTTTTCTGGATAAAAATTTCAGCAAAGAAGATATAAGGAATCAATTCTGATTGGTTTGTTATCATGCTGTCACATCGGCCATTAGCTTCTAAGACATTTTAAAACAATAATCTAAGGAATCTTCTGTCTCAGTTCATATCTTAGCCATGCAGGAGGAGAGAAAAAAGGACTAACCCATGCAAGTGAGTTGTTTACCATTCCAAAGTATTACATTATTACATCGCGTTACTAATTTCTTGTGATAAACTTTGAATCAACATAGGCAGAGGAAACTCTTGGATTGGAATTCCATCACCGATCTCGTGCAGACCGACCCATGAGTTCCGTCGGATGTGTGGGACTGATATATTGACATGCATTTGATTGACGGTTAGGATCCTCAAAATTAGTTCCGGCGAAAACCATATCTAATTTCATAACTTATCAACTCAAGAATAACCTATCAAAACTGAATGCTTGGGTAGAATATTGAAAAGCAAACATCACTGATCAGATAGTGAAACGAGGGGAAGAAGATTAAAAAGAAATAAGGTGTGCTCATACTGTAAAAAAATGAAAAAAGAAAACAGAAAAGAACAGATAAAAGACATAACAAAAGTAGGCTTCGAATAGGAAAAACAAGATAAATTAAGCTGAATAGATGTGTAACATTGAGTTTGCTCATTATGACAACGAAATGGTAATTTCAGTCCACCTAGACCACTGGATGTAAGAGATCAGCAGAAGTTTTCCTAACTAAAATGGTCAGAATCATTACAGAGAGCCCAAAACACACCAAATGAGAAATGTAACATACGTTTCAGAGAGGGCCTTTTACTTCAACCTTTCTTCAAATAATAAATTACAGGCCCTGGAAGTACACCATTTACCTAGAAAATTTTCCAGAGCACTGCGTCTGAGAATCTCCAGGTTAAGAATCTGCCAGCGGGACACTTAAATAGCACAAAATTTCGTCAAGATAGGTTGTCACCTCTCTAAGCTAGATGAGACCTTCTGCATGATCATACTCTCAGCAGTACTAATAGATTCTGGTGATCCAGTGATTGTTACTTTCCTACAAGGAAAGGTGTATCAGAAATCAGCCACAAGCATACACATCAGATCTACACACACTTGACGGGCAATAGGAAGAAGAATAAGAATGATAGACAAGCCCCAGTACCTGTCAGACGTGCCGGTTATGAAATCACCCCTATCTGATATCTTAATCCTAGCTCCGCTAACCTGCATATTGAAGCAATCCCGTCTTTCTTAGGAAAAGATTGACTAACTATTTACATACTAAATTTTTTTCATAAAAGAAAAATATTATTATGAACCAAGAAGAATCTATGCCATCTTATTTAATTTGTATCACCAAAAACAAATGTTTTTAAATCCTATAGATCGGGAAGGGAAGTTGGATTTTCATCTTTCTTGCATTTTATCATAGAGATTCTACACATATCTTTTCTTCTGTTAGAACAGAGATGGAGTAAATAGGAACAATATCTCGTTCAGAGCAATACCTTGCTCCTTTCACAATATCACCAGCACGTGGATAGAGCACTTGCATAAAGGAGTAAAATAACTTAAGGACATGACAATGAATAAGCACACCTGACTAATCTCCATTATGTTCTTTCCTCCGCGACCAACAACAGCACCAATATGCTCATCTGCAACACCAATAGTAACCGAGTTGTCCTGGCCATTTTGGGGCGATGCAGCAGATGCCCTACCCTGGTAGACATTTCATAAGAAGCATTGTTTACTAAAGTATATATATAAACCAGCACTAATATATCATTCCGGTCTTGTTTGTGTTCATCATTAAGGAAAGAATCAAAATTACTAATAGAACGGAAAACACCAGAAAAGGAACTGGCACTTAAAAATGGCTCAACAGGCTTCACATGTTCAAAAGAGCAGGTCCTTTCAAATGTGAAGGTTTGTCAGTCGGAGTTTTGTTTGCCCCAAATAAAGGGAAGACAGTTTGATTTTGATCGGAGTTTTGTTTGCACCAAGAAGAGGGAAGACAGTTTGATTTTGATTTCAAGGGACGTACTTGAGGGGTGAGAGTTGCAAGCTAATAATTTGTTGTTTCCTGGGTCAGGTTTGCAATCTAAGTAGAAAAACCCCTAAAATCAGAACCAATAACCTAAATTAGATATGAAATTACGGGTTTAGTCAGTTTCAGCCAAAACAACCAAACTGAGGTTGAAACCAACAAAACACCAAAGCTGGTTTCATTTTTGGCATGGATTCCAGACTGATCCCAACCAAAATCAAACTGTTTAGTCGAAACTCAAACCGTATTCTAGACCGTTGCTTTTATTGTTTCCCTAAACTGGGCTAATCCAACACAAAGTCCAAATGTTGAAGACAATGCAATTAAGATTTGGCAGTCCTTTAAGAACAGTATAATTGAAAAGGAAAATAAACCAATTTTGACTCTACAGTATCACAATAGCAGTTTAATAGGTTCAAGTTTACGCTGTAAAATGTATAGAGAATATAATTATGTCCCTTCTCAAACAGGGCATATATACATAAGAAGCTACTTTACAACACGAAATAAAAATTAAACCTAACCTTATTATTTGGGTATCTTCCTCCATTTCCATTCAATCCATAATTACTTGTGTTGTATCCTACAGAAGGAAGCATATAGCCAACTGGAACACCAGGATAACCAGGAAAGTTGACACCTAATTGTCATAATGGAAAAAGAAAAGAAGAAACAAAATCAGAAAATTAAAATACAGAGTTATAACAAGAAAATTACCAAGCTGAAGTGATAAAAAATTGTCGATTGATACCTGCATATGGAAATGGGGAACTTAAACTTGGTGGATAATGAGTATCCTCCAATAACTTAGACACTATCAAAAAGATAGCTCGCATCTGTTCATCAAATGACCCTGTAACCGTAACCAGCCTATCATGCAACCCCGCAAAGTTATTATCTTGAGGTGATATCTTAATTCCAGCGTGAGATTCATCAATAAGTGACCTGAAGAAAGAACACATTATGTCAAAAGGAAAATTTTCAGAATCCAGAAGTCAAAAATCAGAAAATAGATTTTCACTGAGGTATAAATGTAAAGCATCCTACTTTATGGTAGATCCTCCTTTTCCAATTATGCCACCACATGAATTATTTGGAACGACTAGCCTAACTTTTGATCTAGTGTCCGCATCATTGCTGTCTTCTGCCTGAAAGTAAATGAAGGAGTTTCAAGAAAAGTCACAAGAAGCATAAATAGATAAAGTTGAATGCTCATATAATAATCACCTCCGCCAACAATTTCTCAAGTATCAGTTCCATCGCCTTGATTACTAAATTAAATTCACCAGAAATCATTACTATTCTATCAGATGTTCCTGGAAAGAACTCATGGCTGCGTGATATTTGGATACGCGCTCCAGAGTGTGACTGAAATTCATTAATTGATGCACCACCCTTCCCAATGATACACCCTGCTGCCGTATTTGACACAAGAAACCTTATGTGTGTCGATTTTTCCTTATCATCTGAAAGAGAAAGGCATAATGAGAATCTAACAGTTGAGAAACAATTTGTTTGACTTACACATATGCAGAAAATATCTAAGCATCTAAATTGACCAAAGTAGCAACCAGTGCTACATATAAAGGGGTCGTAACCCACATCTTATACTTAAAAGCAGGAAAAAAAAACACCTTTTCTTTTCTTTTCTTCCCCCCATATCAGCTTAGATTCGTAATTTCTTTCTCGAATATCCCAATCTATCAAGACTCCTGCCATACTTTCTGACTCAAATAAATTCAAATCGTTTTGTGATGCAAAGAAAGAAAACAGCCTCTAATCCTCCATCGACCTAGATTCCCCATCCACCATAAATCACATCCAATCACATCACGAGATCAAGATTCCACCCAACAAAACAAATTAAACTAATGATAAAATAGCAGAAAAGATAAGAGATCTCACCTGGAGTCGGGGATCTAGGACGCTGCGACCGCTTCGGGGCGGATTCGGGAGAGGAGGCGTAAGGCGAGCCAGGAGAATCCATTGCGAAGCAAGCTGAGGAGTAGTGAGGCAAGAGAAGAGAGGTCTTTAGGTTTTACTTTGCCCGCCTCTCACTCTCTCTCTCTCTCTCTCTCTCTCTCTCTATATATATATATATATATATATATATATATAATCTCTCTATCCATTTCATGTGCTCGACGTATAGGTCTCGAGCCGGCCCATGGGCTAGAATCAAAATGGACCGGATTTTATTTTTAGGAAGAATAGCGCTTCCATTAGCTTATAAGGCCATGCCTAATTCGATGAATTTTTTGTGAGGCGGGATATAGATAGGCAGAAATATAGATATAGTTAACATTGGTATAGATATAAATTTTCGTGGGCAAAAGTGCCAAGTGCTATCAGAATCGGAGGCAAGCCACCGTATCTTAACCTCGCACGTACTTTGCCCCGAAGAAATCAACCCCAATTCTGTAACATCTCCTCCTACTCTCGCCATCTCTCTCACAATGGAGTTGCGATGCGCGATGCTTCGTACAGCTCACGTACCAAAGGGGTTGCGGCGACCAAGGAGACGAAGGCCAAGCAACCCTTCCCCTGGCCAAGGTCTACTCCGCCTCTTCCCGATCGCAATTTCGCGTCTTTAACCATACGATTCGCTTGTTTCAACTTTCAAGTAGCGTGATGTCAATAGTTTTGTGGAAATTTTTACGATTTGTGTTTTGTTTGATTTTTGAACAAATTGTGCTCTTTTTTTTTTGGGCTTTGGGGTTGTTTCTTCTAGGGATTATGTTGAGGTATTCATCCTAAGTTGAATTCCTTTTGATGTGAAGACTGTCGTTGGGTGATCCTCATCTTTCTTTTGCCCCCTTCTGTTCTGGTTCTTTAGCTTCCTATGTTGATGTTGCTAGTGTAGATCTATCTTGATAGTGATCGCATGCTGTATCTTTTTAGTTTCAAGAAATATAATCCAATGCCATGATATATTTAATTCCATTCTGAAGGATTGCCATCCATGATCTCCATTAGTAAACCCAAGAAACCCATACCCCACGGCTCAAGCAGAGAATTATTTAATTTGATATGGTAGTAGCGAGGATTGATATGTCTTAAGATCGGCTCAGGTCCAATGGAATCATTTCAGATAATGGTACCCATTATTCTCATAGAGTATTAGTAGTATTAAGATCTGCTTATCGTTAGTCTTCACCATGTTACTTCAATTTGGTTTCTCACCTTTTTGGTTAATTAGCTCGATCAGCATTTATTCTGTATAAACCATGCTTCTACATATGCGTTAGTTGGAAATTGACCAAAGTGTTATAGTTTAACATCAGTTCATTTTCAGTTATCTTATTTCTTAATTAATTTGGTTAAGACGAACACAGTTTATTGATTTTCTTAAGATTATTTGATCTTAAAGATATCAGTGGATAATAGAAGACAGTATAGTGAGCATACATATTATGAATATAGTGATTGAAAGCATTTATAAGCTAAGGATAACTCTCTATAGTCTATGCTTCTTGTCTTCAATTTTTCCCATTCCCAGGGAAATTAGGAACATTTCTTTTACATTTCAGATACTGATTGCAGGTTATATCTCTGGGTTCTTGAGCTGTAAAGATGGTTCGTCCACCACAAATGCAGCTAGGATTGATCAAGGCAATGAAGAACTTGCTTATCAAGACAAGAAAGTGCCTTCCTTTGGTCCAGTTAGGTGTAACATGTCCTGTAATGGAAGAGATAGTGGAATGAAGCTGAAGTGTATAGATATACCTGTCACTGAAGTTGAGTCAGTTACTGGAATTTCTTCAGTCGTTTTCAATGAAAATAGTTCGACGCAAAAGGCATGGTATGGGTGAGCTATTAAGTCCTTTTACTGTAGTATTTAAATCCTAGTTTAAATTGTGAACATTTATTTAGATCCTCATTCGACTTTTTTACATGATCATGTATTTTCTTTTTGCGATTCTTATCATTGATTAGATATCACATTCTTGCGTGATTCATATCATTGATTATGACATCTTCCCATCTACCTATTACAAAATGGTTTATCTTGCTCTTTTTTTCTGGGCCACTTCAATCAGTTGATTGGACATTGCATCCACTTTCACTGGATTCTTCAAAAGATGCATTTTCCCCTTCATGCAGGAATAATGGGCCAGATTTAAATGATCGTGTTGGTACCCACTCTTTGGCTGGACCATCATCAGCTACTTTTGATAAATCCATACTTGTGAAATCTTGGTTAGTTCCAGGAAATGTGGTATGGGCCAAAAGTGCTCACCACGAGTGGTGGCCTGCAGAGGTAATTCTTTTATGTTTTTTTCTCATTGCTTATCCTGATTGATTGTTATGCATTCCTACTTTCATTTTCTTAAAACAAAAGCTTGTCTTCTGTTTCGCCAACTATTTGGTGAATGACTTTGTTCAGGTCATGGATGCAAGAGTTGCTCTAGAGTGCGGTAGCAACTACTCTGTTGGCCTTGTTCCGGTGCAGCTTTATGGGAATCACAAATAGTGGGTGAATTGTTTTCTATAAGTAGATCATTGTTAAGGCCCTAACTGCTTTAACCTTTCTTATCTTTAGCTACTGAAACTAAGGGAATATTATGTTTCACTTTTCAGTGAATGGCTAGATCCGGTTGCAGAATTATCAGAGTTTGATTATGTGAGTAGTTGGGTTTATACTACAGCTTTCCAAGAATGGCATATTGGTTCAAAAGTCGGATTAGTATATGCAGCATATCATTAAAGTGTGGAGATCTCAATAATTGGATTACCAACATTTTAGCAAAGATTGCATAGCAAATCTTCTGGGTGGATGCTAAATATTCTTCTGGGCTGGGAGCAATTCTTGTGGACTTTTGCTAGTTCATAAGTATTGAAGTATGTGTAATAACACAAACTCCCATCCTCGGAAAACATTAGTAAACAGTTATACTTTTTGTGAGCCTTATGTTTTTTTAACTTTCTTGTAATCATGTCCTTTTCATGAGCAGAAGTGTAATGAAATCAAAATTGCTGTCCATAATTTCATTTATGCATCTGACGAGATCATAATTCTATTGTTGTTCAGTGCTATGAAGAAAGGAGCAGAAATCCTTTAAAATTATTCCAAGATGCTCTTAAGCAGGTAATAGCATCGTAAAATAAGAACTTTACTGTTTAAAGATCATGTGGCCGTCAATATTTGGGTCATGTTTCTCCCTAGGCCTTGGACAAGCATTTGCATACAAATCCTGGACCATTGCCAGATGGATCTTCTGGTGAACCGAAGCTATCAACGCAAAATGAGCACCTATTTGGTAGTATTTCAATCTAACTGCTTTTAGTACGTTTAACGATGTAATTCACATCTTTATCTTGCATCCAGACCTCATTTTATCTGCATGCAAAATTGCTTTATCAGATACATGGAATACTTCAAGTGCAAGCACAACACCTGATAACTGCACTGAGGGAGGTAGGAGCAAAAGGAAAAGGAAGATGAAAATTCATTTTGATGTAAGTTGAGCATTTATGCTTATTATGATACATATTTTAATTAAATTTTCCATGTTCTATAGCATTCTGATCGAGTAAATTTATGTCTAGGCTAGGGTTTTAGTTCTTGACTTCATTTGTCTGTAGGACCTAAATTCTTGCTCATATAGGAACAGAGATATGCTAAAGAACTGTAACACAATATTTCCTTTCCTCCATGTTCTAACATCCATCCTCATTCTACGCAGGAGTTAACTCTTGCTGAGAAACCAACGAGAAGGGTTCGGCGTCTAAGAATTATGCGGCACCTTGGGCTTATAGCTCCAGTTGGATCTCCTTTTTCTACATCACATCTAAAATCTGTTGAATAAGATGCATATCCATTCTTCTTTAGTTGTTGCTAAAGTTCCACGCACGTTAAGTTGGACAATTCATGGAGTATATGAGTCTGGTGAAACTTTTTTCTAATTTTTTTTTTGTCAATGTATAGGCCACAGTATTGATTCTGTAATGCTTCTCAAATAATTATTACTTAGATTCAAGAAAGACATGTTATCTTATTGGATCAACGCCTTATTTACATTAGGTAGAAGTTCAGGATAGAGCAACAAATATAATTCTTATTTTACCTCTCTTTGCAACTGACTCAACTACTAACGGTCCACCCAAAAAGGAAGGTTACTAAAATGCTTGAATAGGTAGTTAACAGCAGTTATGACAGTTATCACAGACATTGTTGTTACCCATCAACTTTGTTCCTCAAACCTTAGTGTATTAATCTACAAAAGAGAAGAGCTAAGTGGTGGGATGAAAGGAGGCCTAAACCTCTCTTCTCCCACTTTCTTGCTAGAAGAAAAGGAGAGGCACTAGTGACCTACCTATGGTCCCTAGCATATCCTAAGATGCCAAGCAACAAAGGTAGGAGAAGTGGGTGGTGGCGCATATCCAAAGAAGATGCCACCATACCCTTCCTTCTCCTTCCATTGCTATAAAAGGGTCTCCTATCCTCTTCCCTGCTGCTCCTAAGTCATTGTCCTCATCCATTGCTCCTATGACTACAACTCATGATCCTGATAGTGCCATTGCCGTTCTCTTGTCTGCGAAGCCTTGCGGCAGCAGGCGAGGGCGGCGAAAGTAACTAATTATGGCATGCCACTCTCAGGTGAAGGAAGGGGGGGGATGTAACTCTCCTCCTGCAGGGCAACTTTAAAACCTTTGGCATTTCAAGTGTCTACTACTGAATAAAGGCTCTCTGACTCTCTGTTGGATATGTTGTTTGGAGAATTGTGGAAGTGTTTTAATTCAAGTGTTTGTTGCATTATGTAGCTGTTTGTATGACGCCTGTATGGAAGATGTGGCTCTCTGTCTTCGGGTAAATTTTCCTCTCCAAAAATGGTTAGATATTACCAAGAGCCAAAATCATTTTCCTTTCAGGCTCGAAAATATGTATACAATCCAATCTATGGAAACAATACAAGGGAATTTATGATTTACCTCTGCAGTTTGGTCTGATATTAACTTAATACTCTGGTAGTTTAAGCAATTAGACGAAGTTGGTATTGCTTATCAACGTTACAAATAAATTCCTCACAAAAATATAATTTGGAAAGTCAAAGAAACATTATTATTTTTGATAAAAAAATTTTTGATTATAATTTGGTTTAGACCGTAGAACAAACGGTACGGTAATTTGATCTTCAATGTGACATATTACCATATATAAAGTTAGAGTCAGATACTCCTGCTTCAGTTCAAGCTCGAGTTAACTTTGAACTATGCTCAATTTAAAAAAAAAAAGGAAAAAGAAAAAGAAAATAACAATCGAAGCTTGATTAATCATAGCTAGGTTCGATTAAGTTTGGCTCGATAGGAGATCTTATTCACCAAACGGGGGATAAATCGGGAATAGGGGAGCGCGAGGTGCGGGTCCAATTACGTCCCGACCACACCCTCCTCTCCTCCTCTATCCCTTCGCGATGGGCGCGGCCACAGCGAGCCCTCTCGCTTCTCTCTGCTACTCTCATCACTCGAAGACGACCCTTCTCTTCTCCTCCTCCTCCTCTACTCTCTCCTTCTCCAGTCCCAGAAACCCGATATCTCGATTCCATGCCTTGATTCCCCAACTGGGTCTTCGCTCTCTCTCGACCTGGAGCGGTCTCAAGCATCTCGGCGTCGCCTCTCGCCGTTACTTTGTCCAGAGAGGTCAGCTGCTACTCGCTCTCTTCTGTCTCCCCGAGTTTAAGCTTCGATTTGGAGGAAGTTGTTGATTGCTTTTTTATTACGTTTGCAGAAAAGAAGGGAAGATGTCGTGGGAGAGTTGTTCATGCTTCTTTGTTTGGAGTCGGAGCTCCGGAAGCTTTGGTTATTGGAGTGGTAGCTTTGCTAGTCTTTGGCCCCAAAGGTCTAGCTGAGGTGAACTCCTTTGGATTCTTAAAGAAATGTTTGTTGTTTACGCACGCATCATTAAATTTTCATTGACTCAAGACTTTGAATGTGGATGCATCATATATACGGGGAATAAATTAGATATAAGTGAAAGGATGAAGAATCCTGAGCAGGGTAATTATAATGCAGTTGCAGGTTAAGAGTAACATAATTACCATCAGATGATGGTCATAGTGGACAAATCACCTATGAGTTCATTTGGCGCTACTGTTAGGGACTAAGTTTGAGTTATGTTTCTTCTTTACTCAATGAAGTATCCCTTGCTCGGTAATCTGTACTATTTTCCTCCCATTAGCTTTAGCTAATTACAAAAAAAAAAAATCAAAGTGAGGGTGAATCAATTTTTGTATTCTATATTAACTTGCTTGTAGTTGTTACAAGGAAAGTAGGCACATACTGAAAATTCTGTGGACAAGAATGACCAACTGTTGCACGCTTGCATTATAATCGGCAGCAGTTGCCAAAATGTAGCACATCGGATTTTGACGTGCTTTGACAAGTTGCACTACTAATTACTATTCCCAAAATAAGCACCGCCAAGGAGTATGCTCTCTCTCCTGCTCTTTCTCCACTCAGTTGCATCATAAATTCTTGGTCAGAATCAAGACTTCTCACAAATTAGAAAGTGACACTTTAATCTTTGCGCTACTTGTCTGCTGTTCCTTTTTTAAGTTTATGTGCTTTAGCGCATTCAACTTAACTACCATATATAAGTGCAGGTAGCCCGAAACTTGGGAAAGACTCTGCGTGCTTTCCAGCCAACAATTAGAGAACTTCAGGTTGGTGACTAGTTTTACTTGTTATCTGTAATCGTTGGATCATGAAGAGGGATTGTATTCTGAAAAGAAAGCCATGGAGACACTATAAAGTGAAAATCAAGCTTTCAAGAAATAAAATTGCATGGTAATTTGAACAGAATTTCTGTTAAGTAGCATATGCAAGGTGAGTTTTTTTGTGCTGTAGGATGTGTCAAGGGAATTCAAGAGCACCCTTGAGCGGGAGATAGGACTCGATGAAGTTGCTCCTACTACAAATTATAAGTCCACCAGCTATATGAACAACAATCAACAAGCTGTTGTAGACCCAAGTAAGTACTTATTTTAAATATTTAGTAAGTGTGTCAATTTCTTAATGCACAAAAAAAGCTCAGAAGCTCCTCAGGGCTTGGATTCTAAAATTAGTTTATAATATGGATCTTGTATTCTTTGCTGTTATCTTTCTTCCACAACTAGATTATTTCTATTTCTAGACTCTAGAGGACTTTCTGAAGGGATGGGATTACTCTTTTCGTTGCATGAACTTAAATTGCAACCAAGATTATTGTCCGCTCTACCCGCTAAGGGACTGTACTGCTTTATGTCAAGCCTCTCTATTTTATTATTTT
Organism: Typha latifolia; assembly: GCF_019914945.1. Classification (NCBI taxonomy): domain Eukaryota; kingdom Viridiplantae; phylum Streptophyta; class Magnoliopsida; order Poales; family Typhaceae; genus Typha; species Typha latifolia. The sequence goes on along the minus strand of NC_133086.1, from coordinate 4,767,401 downwards.
GCTTCAGCCAAGAATTTCTGCACCAATTTCTAGATAATTGATGTCAGGTTGACAGTTGATCATAAGGATCTGTCAGTTATGTGGGAACTTCTCATATTCTAGTTGTGCTGTAGTGGACCCTATATTGTTGGAAAATGGCTTGATCTGCAGTTTTTTGTTTTTTGCTTCTTTTTTTTAATATTGTCTTTGAGATACTGAGTTGCATTTCTTTCCTGTATTAAACTTCACTCGGATTTGTAATCTTCAGGAGTTATTCCTATTTATCGCCATGTCTTCCTGCTTATGTAAGTAAACCTTTTCTTGTATATACTCTAGCCTCTGGGTGCTCTTTCCACATATTCTTTCAACCTGTTTTCAAGGGAGTAATTAATCTATTTAGATCTGTTCTAATGCATACTAATAATCATTTTTGTCGTGTTGCCGATTGCATGATCCATAGAGATGAAAAAGTTCTTTTAAAAGTTGAAATCCTTGATTAATATATGGCAACAAAGGTGGAACATTCAAGATTGGTTCTCCATTTCTAATATGCAGACGGCAAGCCAACAGATGTGGCCTACTCCAGTGAAGAGCTTCTTAAAGTCACAGAAGAGCAGCTTGCTGCAGCTGCAACAAATCCTCAAACAAAGCCATCCACTCCGTCAGAACAAGCACAAGGTTTTGTACACTCTGTGCATTGGAAAACCCTGAGTTGCTTTTTTACTTGTATTTGTCACAACATCCCTTTTTGGCAGTGGCATTGACAACCTCAGAAGCTGCGGTTACTACTTCCACAGAGGTAACAGCTACTTCTGCTGCTCCTGAGAACGCTAGTCAAATGCAATCATCTGAGAAGGCAGACAACGAGAGATGAGGATCGCAAACATCCATGTTACGAAGGCAAGCAAAAAAAGGAACGAAGATAATTTTTTGTATACGAGATAACTGAGCGAAATAGTAGAAGAGGCTTTGGATTAAGAATTGAAATATCTTACTCTGTCTTAATGATGATTTTGAAAGGTTGTGTACTGGCTGCTTTTAGATTTGGATCAAAGTTTGTAGCTATGATTTTTCTACTACATTTTTTATTTGGAAAGCGGCAACTCTTTTCTGTGCATTTACACAAGCAGAGGATTTGTACAGCAGATATTAACCTCATTTGATAAGCTTTTACTCTTGCTTTCATCTCTCTCACATTTCAAATGCTAATACTTTATTTAAATTATTTTTTCTATCAAAGTGAAATTTGGTTTAATAAGTTGTACTGAATAAAATCAATGTTATCATGAATGCTAATATATTTTCTCTAGCGACATTTCATTTCCTCTACCACACTTAGCGTGAATTCCCTGCTGTCTGGTATCAAAGTTTGTCACAAATAGACTCGAAATGTTACCAAATTTAAAGTGTAATTGTAGGTATCAGAACTATAGAGCGATACTTTAAAACTATATTTCACATGCGACGAGGAAATATCCTCTATAATGTTCTCTTTTCTTAGGAGAAAAAAATGATACGTGTACCCCTCTGAAAATTATATATATATATATATATATATATATATATATATGCCCCTTAAAAGCCTTTTTCTTCGTAATATAGATCTCAATAAAAGTTAACAGTTAAAATTAATCTATTTAATACTAGAAGGATAAAAATATTCTTATTCATTTTTGGTTTTTAGATGAAGGCGGCCTTTGTTATTTTATCTATTAAGTACTTCAGGGTTTAATATGTAGTTATCATGAAGTAACTAGAGAGGTATATAAAAACAATAGGATTGGAAGGGTATTCGTATAAATAAATCATTAGTTTTGAGGAGTATATATACGAAAAAAACCTCAAAAAGAAAAATAATACATCGACCACAAATTTACAAAAGACAAATCTTTTTTTAAAAAGGATTAACTATAAGTACGCAATTAGGGAAGAAAAAAAGAGAAAAGAAAACATTATATAGGCGGGTAAATGACCTTCATCCTACGTGGCAAACTTGGCAATGCGACACTTGGCAAGCTCTGCACAAAATTTGAGCGTATAAGCTTTATTAAATCCCTCGTATCCTCGTCGCTGCTCGTTCACATCACACGTCGCCGATTCCAATACGCCTTACGTAGAGAGATTCATTCCTTCGATCTCTGGTCTAAGAATCGGACGGTGGACAAGAATCCCACCGTACGATTTCCCCCGATATTTTGATTTCTCGCGCCGCGTTCTCATTTATTTTACGAAATTTGAGCCTCAAAAGACCCCCACTCTCTTCTGTTTCTCCTCCTCCCTCTCTCTCTCTCTCTCTCTCTCTCTCTCTCCCCTCTGAGAGGTAGAAGAGGAGAAGGGCGAGAACCCTCACGTCTCCGCCCACTTGAGAAGCTCTTCCCGAAATTTCCGAGGTTAAGGTGGGTGAATTCACAATTTCCGCCTTCCTCTTCGTCGATTTCGATCTCCCGGAGTTCTGTTACTTGGTAAAAATCTTCATCTCTGGTTCATTTATTCCCCTCCTCAATTGCACGATCTTGTAAGACGGTTTTTCTCGGTGCCGAATGAGAATTCCGTGATTATTATTTTTTTAACCGGATTGGGCGATCAGGCCCCTCAGAATGATCGCGTGGTGCTCTATTTGGTCTCTCGATCTCAAGAGGGTTCGGATTGTAGTGCTCTGAGGTGATCGTGAGGAACGGATAGCAGTGGATGGGTGGAGTTTCGTTGATGGAATGAAGTTTTGATTGCGGATAGATAGCTGCTTATAGAGGATACAAATTATCAAGAAATGAGATTGATGAGATGAACTTTTACTTTTCTTTGGATTGTGTTGGGATTTGGGAATATGAGTGAGTTAATTAATACCATATGGGATCACAAGTTTTAGTGGATAAGATGAATGATGCTAGGTTGGAGAAAAAACGTGTTAGTCCCATTTGATATATTTATCTTATTTTAGTCGGAAGAACCTCTTTACAATTTGAAATCTCCTTGTTAATTTTCAGATATACTGCTCACAACCTGATGTCACGGTTGTCTATTGATGCTAACTTGATGACATCTCTTTCGCTATTCTAAATCCACTTCATAGAGATGCAAACTTGTACGTGTATGTTTCTGATGCTGATGATTCTGTTACCCTGTTTATATAGATATACTGCATGCAACTTTACTTGAATTTCATGCTAATGCTTTTGATTTGAGAGAGCTATCTGTTAACTCTTACATTTCTCTATAACACTCTAGTAGCCTCTGTTCTTATACCAGCATATGGGGAGCAACACATCAGCTTGCTGTAATACATTTAAGCAACAAATTGGAAGTAGACTGTCTGATTGATATAGAATGGGTGGTTGCTTTTGCTGTTCATTTAGAAGAAGAGCTGTATCAAATAGGTCTCCAACTTACATCTATGTAAGTAGTTTCTGCTTTCCTTGCATGTATGTTTGTGTCATTACTATTTAATTTTACTTGCGCAACCAATAGTTTCTGCCTATATTACCTTTCCTAATTCACACTAAACACTTTAATATCATTATACCGCATGGATGATCTTTATGGTTGTCACTACATTTGTCTAAGTGCAGTGTTCCTTGCACTTCTTTATTTTTAAGTCGATGCAAGCAGAAAAGCTTAACCCTTTCCTCCTCTCTGTTTGCAAACTCCATATCAAAGATGCTTTATTACATGCTTTTCATGTTCTTCCAGAACTTACACATGATATAAAGAGGTGTTTGTCTGGTAATTATGAAATAGTATTTTGAGTTCTCTATAGCAAGTTGTAAGCTCATTATGTCAATTTTGCTATAATGCATTTCGTGGAACTAGACTGGGATAGGCATGTCAGCCAGTTTACTATCACATTCTGGGATACCTTTTTGCTGATTCAGAATTATGTTTTACCACTTCAATCAGTGAATTATAAAAGATAGCACTATGCTTTTACTCGTAATAATTTTTGGAACCATGTGTGTGCAAACAAAAGATATTTATTGAGTTTATAGTTCACATATTTTACTAAGATGAATTGGTCATGCAGTACAAATCTGCAGCTGATTAATCTCTAAGGTAAAGATGCACTGAATGACTGAAGTAATTTGGTTCAAAAGGAATTTAAGTTTGAGCTGCATATGCTAAAGTTGAAAATATTTAATTATCTCTAGAAGATCTATTTCACTTAGAATGACAAAAGATAACTAAAATATGAAATACAAGGGCACAAGCAAACACAATGATTTTAACATAGAAAAACCCCTGATCAACTAAGGGTAAAAAAATCACGGATCTCTTCTATGAGATCAAACCAAACATTATAAAACTAACAGTTACAAAACACTTACAATCCGATTGTTATTACTTACAATCCTCTTGATCGTGCTTTGCGTGACTCCCCCTCAATGCACCGCTTCCCATATTTGGTACTCAACCTTGGTGGCCCTTAGGTTGTAGACTTCTCTCTTTTAACCATTGAGACAATATCTAATGAAATCTCCAATATAGTAAAACCCCAACAAATTTAAACATTAATCTCCCCAACTATGATCTTCAAAGAGATTTTTTGGCCTTTATGAGTGGTATATCTTTTTTTCAAGGCTTTCCCTTTTATAGCTCCCTAAAATGTAGGCTTCTCAAACCTTAATCTAGACAGAAAAAAAGAATTTTTCTTGACATGTTCGAACAGGTTCGAATAAGCCCACTAAAAACTATTTTGAATGACATTTGAAGCTCTTGAGCAAAATTTTGTTCGAAGTTTGTTCAAAGAAACTACTCATCTTTATTTTCTGAAGCTCTCGGGTAACTCTTGTTCGAACAAACTTGAACAATTAAAGTTTGTTCGAACAAACTCTGAACAATTAAAGTTTGTGCAAACAACTTCAAACAATTGAAGTTTGTTCGAACAATTTCGAACAAACTTCTCAGCTTCTCTTGAAAACTTTTTGAAGCTCTTGGGTAACTTTTTTTCGAACAATATTCAAATGAATTTCAAACAAGCTTCAAACAAACTTTAAACAAGTTTCGAACTTCAATCTTTGTTGTACCAGCTTTATTTATCTTCCAAATCTTATAGGACGTTATACCATAGCCCATGCAGTAAAAACTAGAGGAAGTATATTATGACTAACTTTGTTTAGCCTCTAATTTGCTAATTACAAAATCTAACAAAAGTCATATTCTTTATTTGAAAGATAAGAAACTTGTTTTCTCAATTTAGTTTCTTTGATCTTTTTTCAGTGATCATGGAATTCTATATGTTTGTTAGATTACAGGTTTATGGTGCATATTGGCATATGTAACTGCAATTTATTAAACAGAACAGTCCCTGTCAAAGAAAATTCTTTTGAAAAAAGATGACTTACCAATGCGAAGTGATTCCACTGAGTAGAAGTTTCCTTGATAGTTAGAGAGAAGAAAACTAACATGGTAGTTATTAGTAAGAAGAATGGGGAAACAATTCATATTCTAAATAGATAGAAGTATACTTTTGGTTGTTCTTGTTCTGGAAAACCCATTTATTACCTTTTTAATTTCCTTTCTAGTGCCCACAAGATCTAGAGGAATGGGAACAATTATCCTCTTCCCAGGATGCGTCATCCAGAGGCTCTCTTGGTGCAAATCTGGATACATCTACTCCTGACACTTATCAAGCACCACCTGTGCCACTGCCTTATGATGTGGATTCAGCACACTCACAAACTATTGCTGATAGTTTTGGAAACAGTGGTAATAAAAGTGATCATGTGCAAGCAGAAGGTTCCCAGTCAACCGGTGAAACTAACGGTATCTTTAAATTTTCAGGTGTATTTGGGACTCTCAGAAATATGGATTGCAAAAGCAAAGCTGGTCAGGATCAGGAATATCTTACTACGGCAGGAGATGAATTTTATGAGGTGAAAAGAACGACTTCTTCAGGTACTATTGATGAGGAGGATGTTTGTCCCATTTGTCTCGAAGGTACCATTTTCTCTATTTGTGGAGAACTGTACACATTTTTTTGGTGTTGGTGATGCTTAGAAAATCACAATTCATCCGTAAGAGATAAAGCATGAAGCAGTTCAAATCTATTTATCTATTTGCTGATGCATGTTGGAACTTGGAACAACTATAAAAAAGTGATGATCAGTGTAATGGAAAAATAATTGACATTTTGCTCTTAGAGATCAATCCTCATGTTGAAGCTACTTATCCTGCTGGCCTACCTATCTATATTTTCCTGTCCCAAGTCCGAGTTTTAAGACTGTTAGGCATATATTGTTCAAATGTTCTTGGTTGCACATTTGCACCCACAACTGAGTAGTCTTAATTACTCTATTAACTTAGTTTCTTTTCTCCAGAGTATGTTTCAGACAACCCTTGCATCATGACTAAATGTGAACATGATTTTCATCTTTCTTGCATTCTTGAATGGATGGAGCGAAGTGATACCTGCCCCGTTTGTGATCAGGTTTGCACCACAAAGAAGTTATATTGCTTTATATTAAGCTGCTTATCCATGATAAATTTGACTTTTGTGTCCCACTATATATGCATCCTTTCTGTGAGATAATCTGTTAGGATGATGTAAAGATTTCAGATTCCATGTGGCTGATATCTTTAAGGGTTGATGGATAAATCATTATCTGATCCGTCCACTTTATTGAGCAATCTGCTATAGTGTCAATTACCAAGTCTAATAAATTTAGGGTTAATATGTTTATTTTGATGAAAATGATGTAAAGATTTCAGATTCCTGTGCCCGATATCTTTAAGGGTTGATGGATAAATCATTAGCTGACCCATCCGCTTTATTGAGCAATCTGCTATAGTGTCAATTACCAAGTCTAATAAGTTTAGGGTTAAGATGTTTATTTTGATGAAAATGTATGCAGGTACGAAATTCTTAATCTACAGTCTTTGGGAATACCTATATTGTCGAATAGTTGGGTATACAATTAGAGAATTGGAAACCAAAATGGGAAACTAGAAAGTCGTAAATCGCTAAATTGAGTTGGCATTGCATACTTGCAGTGTTGTGTGTATGATCTTTTAGCTTGTTTTGCTAATTTATTATTTGCAGATCACGATGATAGATGATATGTATACTTAGTAGCTGTGGTGATGTTTGCAAGAGAGTCACTCTCATGGACTTGGTGCTAAATTGAAATGAAGGGAATATACTCATCTTCTTCAGGGAATCAAATATTTTCACTGTTGTTTCCTCTTCGTTTGCATTTGCCTAAGCAAATGATTCAATACTTACCTTTTTATTTCTCTCTTTGTCCAAAAGCTGAGATTTTATAACAATTTACTGATATGACTGAAATATCGGTTACCATAGCTGGAAGCATCATTTGCCTCGGAGTTATATAAGAGTAACATAGTACTTTTATTCTTATTAGTTAGGATAATGTCCTATAATGACTATCATAATCTTAGACATTAGTTTCAACGAATTTTTGGTAAGCACTGGAATCACGTCTCGTAAATGGGTTGTAGACATGGCCTGTGGAATTATCTTGATTTTTCTAAAGAGAATAAGAATTCTAGTTATTTCTGAAACTAGGTTTCTTGGTGATTCCTCTCTTTTGATTTTCAGTCTACTGTACAATCACGCTTTTGCTGAAATTACAATGTGCTGCAATTTCTCCAAATGAATTTTAGAAGGGCTATCCCAGGAATCTTATAAATATTTGAATTGTTCATTAATATACACAGAATGAATTTCTGAGTTCCGTTGCATGCATCTTTTAACATCTTGCCTTTGTCGTTGATGTTTGAAGCATCTTTCGTTCATTAACAAGAGCATATCTATCCTTTTTGTTTCTCTGTCAAGTCTCAATTGATGAAATTTTGGTTATTCTGTGTATCCCAAGAGTCTGTTTCTTCTTCTTTTCTTTCTCTGTTTTGCCGTTTAACATCATCTTCAGCAACCTGTAATATTAGTTACATGTACAGGCTTCCTTTTCTTTCATTTATTGGTTATTTAACAAAGTGTTCGGCAATCTTTCTTGTTCCCCTTCTTCCTGTTTGTATTAGAGTATGTCAAGAATCTCTTTTTCTGCTTGCTTTTTGTTGCTATGTAATCTACGTTGCCTGACTTGATTTCTTCTTTCTTTCTTTTTTTAATGCATGACTTGGTGTCGCCGATTTTTATCCTCTATTGGTGGATATGATCATTCCTGTATGTGATGTCGGGTTAGAAATTAGAAGGCCAAATGGCTGGTGGTAATTCCAGCAGCCATGCATCCGCGTGGATTATCTCACTCATCATCATGTGGTCTACGAACTTCTCTTAAAAAAGGCGAACAAATAAGAAAAGCCCACTCAGCGGGTAACTAGCTATTAGCGAGTCACGTAGCGAGAAAAAAAGAACAGGGAAATGAGCTCTGTTAATTTTTTAATTTTTTTTAAGACACCTGTTAACTTACATGTGGCAACTCGCCCACTTTTCTCAACAAAAATTTAAAAAAAAAAATAAAAGTTTATGTGGCTAACAGCTCACCTACTCGGTAAAAGAAAAAAAGGTTATAGGTATCGATATTTTTTGTTTGTCCTGTTTATGATATTTCACTAATGTGAGGTAATTAGTGGAGCATAATTCAATCAATCAAATTGGAAAAAATAATTAAGGTTCCAAAGACACCTTGGCTCGCAGTATTGTCGATCCAATTCACGTTACAACCCTCGGAGCTGATGTCGTGGAGCTACGGATTACTAACTATCCAATCCGGAGGATAAATGCTCGACACTCACAAGCTGTGTTTAAGATCAGGAATACGACAGCTTCACCTTACCCACTGCTCTATTAAGTGCGCTCATGTTACTCGTCGGATAAGATAACCATCTGCTTCTCCAGAAAAGATGCATCATAGGCAATCTATGCAGGACTGAAATAACTTTTGTAAAAAAAAAAAAATTAAAGAAGAAATCAAATTATATTGAATACCAGACAGCCTTTTTGGAAGCAAGCAAACCATTTTTCCTTGGCTTTGGATGTTAAATTATTTATCCGCTGCCTTAAGTGCAGGGCTAAACAAAAATACATGAAACGTTTGTGGGATGACAATTCGATGTATGGTATCATCACATACTGTCTCTGCAGCTTACTTATGAACCACATTACCTATGACAATGAGCTCAGAAGCACAATAAGTTAAAAGGCTGGATGTAGAATCCTCACACTCCTGTCCAAGAAGATCAATAAGTTGTCAGCATTTAACATTGGTACTATGAATTATAATTAGACAGAAGAAGAAGCCCCACAGATTTGTATGCTAATCAGATCTGTGGTTCCCATTGCTGGTAGGTGACATGGATCGCTCCCTGCGCCTTCTATGTGATTCTCTTGCATATGGTGAGTGCGACCGCTCCCTCCGGCCCCTTGAACGGGAGCGATTCCTTTCCCTAGGACGATAAGGAGAGTAACTGCGAGAACGTCTGCGGTCACGACCTAGAAATTTTCATCATCATGTGACAATAAGATTAAAATTTTCCAGAAGTAGAGAGCAAACTATAGAATAAAAATACAAATACTGGACATATTTACCTAAATCATAACTGCAGAAGAAAAGGTAAACCAATTAAAAGGAAAAGCAACAATCAGTCGCACATATAGCTGCCACTAAGCGTGAGTTTTTAAGCCTAATCCAGAAAAGTTAATTCAACCTATTGCATGTTGTTACTGTATCAAAGCAAGCTGAGGTAAGCAGATCAACTAACATTAGTGTTGCACATAGTCTCATACCTCAATGATGTAGAATCATAGTTTCTTAGTAAAACACTAATCCCTGGTAACAACACTGTGTATTAGAAGAGCCGCTAGGTACATAACTCACTAGCAGTAACCATCCTAGACATCCAAGTTAGCTTCTCATTTGGTTAGCATAATATCAGATTTTGAACTAGTAGTAGATTTTATTGAATTGATGGATCCTCAAGACCTATCATTTGGTAGTTAATATACAGGTTCCTACTTTGTAGAAGTTTTTTAATAATTCAGACTTCTATAATATTCTTTGGGCCCATTTATCTTCTGCCTAATTGCATTTAAAATTTATCCAGAAAGAGAATGTTCAAAACACTATAAAGATGTAAAACAAGTTACATTCTTGCATACCTCTTCTTTCTCTTGCTCCACAGTACTTTCCAGGAGTTGGTGTCCTGCCACGTTTTCTTTTTGCCTGAAGTAATTGTGTAGAAAGAGATAATTTGCAGAACCACCACCAGCATATGACAACAGATTATAATGCCACAATAGTAAGAAATATTTTCAAGGGTACTATTGTCATATTCAGGATTACATCAATTTAGTCAGGGTTTGCATTATCAAATGAAGTTGGCAATGGTTAGCTCAGGTAGTTAGCCTTGTTGTGGCAAGGAATTCTATTTGCTTTCAAGAATGACTGCCAAACAAAGAATAGATCCACTAATTTCAAGTTAATGGCCACAATAGGTAGGAGTTTTACAAGGCATGTCATAAGATCTTACTTAGCAGGAATGGAAGGAAAAAAAAAAGGAATACAGAGCATACAATCATCTGTAATATAGTCGGATTTTGGTGACTTTGGTATGTCGATGCAGAGCTCATGTCGAGATGAGTGAGGTACAGACTGTTAAGAGCATAGATTGAGATTTCGACGAAGCTACAGACACGGAACCTGATGCCAAAAGTTATCAGGCAACATTCATACACATTAAATAAACTACCACACAAGTGTATGATATTTTGTGCCATAACCATTTTCACTTTTCCCTTTTAGATCAAACAGATCTTTACCTTCTCCACCGTGATTAGGCGACCTTCAAGTACAGAACGGTGCAGATACTTAATGCAGCGATCAGCATCTTCCATTGTCTCCATTGTTACAAAGGCAAAACCACGAGATTCTCTTGACCGAGGATCCAGAACCACATTGCATTCTTGAACCTGCAAATAAGATATTCTTATAGGCAACCCTTTATTTACAAGAAATACATTAAACAAATATTAAGATATAAATCAGAGCGACCAAATATATAATCTAGCAACTTCTACTTGCACATATACTTAATGAAAACTCCATATCTAGTGATAAGGCATGCATAGCACTCTGTATTCATGGTATAAAAATCTTAATCCTAAGGTGTTTATATCTCCTTTGGTTATTATGTCGGAGTGTTATCAACTTCTCATTCCTTACTATTGTCAGAGATTGCTCCAAGTAAATTATCCCGACATCTTTATCTAATTAACATGCAACCTAATAAGAAAACCACCCAAAATATACCCCAAGTCAGTTGATCTCACAATTTTAGTGCTGTTAAAAAAATCTTCACTTACATAGTTTCAGAACAGCACAGGCAAATGAAATGAAGATCTTTAACAATGAAACAATATTGCTTAACTTTGAGAATGAAAGTAACTAGCAGCTAAGCAGAAAGTCGTACCCGTCCTTCTTTACTGAAAAACTTTTCAAGATCACTGCTAGTAACTCTTGTGGATAATCCTGTCACGTACAAGTTATTTCCAGGATTTTTTGCTTCTGGGCTCCTGCCTCGCATATGCAAGTGTAAAGGTAAATAAAAGAAAGAATTTAATGTGGTTACTACCTGACAGTCATTACAATTTTGAATAAATCCATTAAACAAGGTTGCAGTCAACAAACTAATAATTAAAAGATGTTTGCACCGAAAAATAAAAAATAAAAAAAGAACAGAGTTTAGTGGACATACCTAGATCGGCTCCTATCCCTTGATCTTGATGGTGACCTATCTCTTGATCTTGATGGTGACCTATCCCTTGATCTTGAAGGTGACCTATCCCTTGATCTTGATGGTGACCTTGATCTGCTTCGCCTAGTTGGAGGAGGTGTAATGGATCGAGAAGTATACCTGGAGACATTATCTTGTGAACAAAATTCTATAGTTGATACTTACAGCTACTAGAAATGGTATTGGAGACCACAACTAACCTCACTTCTTTTGATTGTGACATCTATCAAGAACAATAAAATCATAACATCAGAATCTTGTTAAATAAACAAAGAACAATGGCAGTTAAATTGATCTTTTATGATTTTATCTACACTGGCCGGTATTATATCAATAATGGCAATGTTATGCAAGTCAATCGGGCAAAACAGAAAACAGTTGTTGCATACTAAACAAAGGACGAAGGAGAGAAAAACATGAATGCAACCAAAGAGCCCTGATTATAGAAGTTGTATATGGTATTGCCTAATGAATATAAGAACTTAAAAATTCCATGTAATTGGACTTGAAGACAAGTCCTGGATACGTTATATATTCATGTATGAAGCATTAGACAAGAACTCTAGGGGGATCTCTTGCAAGAGTATAGAGGGAAGAAACAAGTACATTAAGGAAAACAATGAGAAAGAGTTAACTAAAAGATTCTGATCTTTCATATTAGAAAAAGGAAGATGAAGGCATAAGGACAATGGGGCAAGGTGTACAGAAAAGAATCAAATACAAGATAACTTGAGCTAACAGGATGTGTTGCTTAATCAGAAATAAAGAAAAGACTTGTATAGCTGGTTAAAACTAAGTCGTTCAAAAATAAAAATAAAAAGAGGCTGTTAGATAAGATAATTAGCTTTTAGTCAATCACATCAAAGCCAAAAAGGAAGGGCTGAAACATGAAATTTCAAACACAAGCATCATTTATAGGCAAAGGAAGTGATTTGTGTAACATAACAAATGTTGACTATAGGTGGTTTTCATGTTCAAGAAGACATTACTTTTGACCAAGATAAAGATATTTACAAAATCAAATAAACATAATAGATAATGGATAATCACAGACATCGTAAGAAACATGTAGATTAATAAGAGAGAAATAGTAGCAGCACATCATCATACTCACAGATGACCAAAAGATTAAGAGGTTCAATGCTACCTTAATGATTCTAATGCATTATTAAAAAATGATGAAATCATTATAAAGAACAAGCATTTATGGAAGCAAGCATCATGAGGGTAGAACGCTAGAAAACACATGTACAAGGATCATAGTAGAAGGAAATGGGGAGAGAGTAACTGGATAATCTCGGCAAAAACATGTCCTCAAAGCAGAGCGCCTCAATTACCCCTCTAGTGGCCATGGGCTGAAGTTCCTCTTGGTCAATTCCCTTTCCAACCGATGGGCGGGTTTGAAGAACCTTACTCATCTATTCCATTTCTAAGCTAAAATTCCCCTCAACCCAAGGTACCAAATTTCTAAGTCCATGTTGCCGCTAACAATCCACTGCTTCAATGGACTAAATATGCTTGTCTAGACTATGACCGTCCATTGACCCAAATAGTTGAGAGTAAAGGCTCAGTTGTTATTCTTGTTGCTATTGTTAAGACTGAAGTTTTACTTCTTTTCTTTATACCCAAAACTTCTAAATTTTCCCCTCAATTTACAAGCCCATTATCACCAAATGAGTGCTAGTTAATGATCATTTTTTAACATGCGATCTTACAACATATACTCGTTGAAATTGACCAACAGAAAAAACAAACAGTAATAACACATCAAGCAGACTACACCCTGAATTCTCACATCAGCCACTTCCCAAGTAAATGAAAAGTTAAATTTTAATCTGTCATTTAAAAGTCCTTTGGCAATAATAATTTACTATCCCTTAGAGATCATAAGCTCCGCTCCGATGACCAAAAACAACTTAATAAGGGGGGGAAGACTCTATCCACCGGATAAGAGAAGTTACAGCTAGGATACCGATTCCAGCAAGAGAGATTCAAGCAAAGGAGCTTTAATTTTAGAAGAAAAAAAAAATGCTCACATAAATTCCATGCTCTCTACAATCACTCTAGTGTTACATCAAAGGATTGGAAGAACTACCAATCGACTAGTAATTCGACTAAGAAAAAGGAAACGATAATATCGGGCGAAAACTTTACTATGATTTTAAAAAATAAGGAATTCTAAAAACAATTGATGCGATCATGCGAGGTAGGAATCGAGGCGATCGGTGGAACAGATGAAACCCTAACCCTAGCTGCAAGGGAGATGGGATCGGAGCCTTACCGCTTGGGGTCGGGAAGAATAGGGATCGATGGATCTGAGCTCTCGAAGCCGACGAAACCCTACACGAGCACTTCTATCAGGCAAGTCGATTCGAGTTTGGCTCGTCGAAGTCCTAATAAATTCCTAAAATTATTTTTTAATCCTTTTTTATGCGTTGGATTCATGCATCTCGTCACTTCACTCCTCCTGGGGGTAAACCAGCGTAGACCTATGGAAATTTACATATAACACCCCTATGATAATAAATTTGTGAGTGGAACATAATATTCTCACTATTTGTCTATTTCCGACAAACGTTTTGTTTTGTTTTGTTTTGTTTTTTTAATAATTTTCAAAAACAAATTATATTGTTTGGTCTTATATGGGCCTTTTGGGCCGTAGCGCTTATTTTGGGCCTGAATTAATGCACCTTATTCTAGGTTTGCCTGAGAACTGCTAATATGTAGGATTTTCTAGGTACCAAAAATAAAAGTATAATAAATAGAAAATTATGATTAATTATTGAAATATTAGGTATAATCATATAGACCTTCCCATTTGTTTCTTATGATAGCTAAACTATTTAATACATCTCATTCATCTGACAGGCATAGATAAAAAAAATGTTGGGAGACACTAATTTATATTTAATTTATATTTCTTTCTTTTTTTAAAAAAATAAGAGTAAGACAGTTATCAAAGTACCTAAATTTAATCATGTGATAGTCACATAATATGTATTAATCAAAAGAAAATAATTAATTAATTAATAAAAAAAATGTATTCGGGAGATCTTACATAGTTAAAGGGGTTGAAGTGTCGAACAAAATAAATAGAGTTGTAATAGTTCAAAAAAATCTAAATGTAATTATTCTTAAAAATATATATATATATATATATATGTTGTGTTAGTTAGGATAAGAGTATAATACTTGAAAAGAAATAATTATTGCTTAAACTCAAGAAAAACAACTCTTGAAAGAGATTACGGATTGATAAGAAAAGACTCAACTCTGTTCTCTTTCCAACCTTCATGGTTTAGGCTCAAACACCAAGCAAGATGTTAGGCACAGTCATTTAAACTGCTTGTAGTCCATTTCAATAAATTGATCTAATGTATAAGATTTATAGCTTACCATGAAGATATTAGACAGCAAATTAGCTCAAAAATAAGTTTTTAGGTACTAGACCAATTATCTATAGCATGCATGTACCTTAAAAGATCATAGGACAGGGCCTATATTTTACTACTTCTAACTTAACATAGCAGGTGATGAAATAGAAAATATTATGTTACTTGTAAAAATATATATACCTCTCCATTAAGTTGTCTAACAAAGGGGTAAATAGGCTAATAGGGTTGTACTAGTATGATTAGTGAGTGCCTCTCTCTAATCACGGTGAACAGAGCTCTCTCTCTCTCTCTCCTGAGGTGAGACAATTTTACGAGTATTATGAGTTTGAATTATAGTGGTATCAGTTTAATTAGATGTTATTAAGTTTTAATATTTTTTTATTAAACAAAACTACTGCAAAAGTGAGTATGACAGCTGACTTTATATAAATTTATTACAGTCCCTTTTACTAACCCAAGCAAAATATACGAAGAAAATATTGAGCACTTATTTTGCCAAAAAAAAAAGATAAAAAAAGGTTGAGCACTTACTTAGTAAATTTAAAAATCAGGTATGTTTTTATAAGGTTAAATATATTTTATTATTATATATTTATGCATATAATTACTATTAAATTTACAGTCTTATTTTAATTATAAATATAGATATTAGTTTTATAATTTAAAAAGTGTATAGAGATAAAATAATTATGAACATAAGTATCGAATAGTAAAATATATCTAATATATATTAAATGTAGTATCGTCCTAATGATCTTGGTTCATTGAATGCACTGTGGTTTGTGGAGTACGTATTGATGTGTCGTCCTTTTTTTTTATATCCTTTTTCCTATGTTGACGTTCAAATCAGTAGCCATGCATGATGCTGATGCATCTCCAGGGGGACAGATGCATGAATGGCCTCCAGAATATCATGATAATTTTGTTGGCTACTACTTGTACCAAACGCAACAAATCCTCAGAAATTTCCTGTACCTATAGCCAGTGCTCAAACTCTATTATTGGCTGCACAAAGAAAATAAGTTCAAAGTGCTTCATCTATTTTTGGGTCTGGTCTCATTGCGAGGGTAAACCCCAAATTTGATTAGTTAGTCTTAATTTTTTTTAAAAATAAATTTTGTTACATATGAAAAAAAATAAAAAGATATTTAGTTACTAATCTAGATTAGGGGTCCTGAATCAATTCAAGAGGAATCCCTAAAAAGACCGATTATGAACCAAGATCATTAGGAAAAAAGACCGGTTAACACACCCCTTTGGACGATTAGCATCTTGACCTAACCTAGTATGTGTGCTCTCTAATATATAATCTATTTGGAAGAGATATATACGATGGTTTTAATCTAATTTTAAGTAATCTTATCTATTATATTTTGGAGGCTATTGACAAATATCTCTTGGCTTTGGACCAAATATGCTGAATTAATTTTTTATTTATTATTTCTATATCATCTCAATGCTCTCAAAGAAAGATAAAGTTATTAACTTTAATGATTACTAAAGTTAGGAAATAATTATAGAAAGTAGTATTTCGTGAGTTTGAGTGAGCAATATCTCATGTACATAATCATGGATATCGATAAATAATTTACAAGTCATTCCTGTCATCATTATAGTTACTTAGAGTTTGGGTCTGTAATTTTTTTAATTTAAATTTTAAAAAAATTCAAATATTTATTTTTAATTTCAAATTATCCCTCTACGTTTGTCGTTCCGTATATTATTATCAATCTATAGTGCGGATCCTGGTAAATGTTGGTCTCCAAATTTTGTACGAAGGACACGTGGCGTCACAGCGTAGGTTGAAGCGACAATGACACCGGATAAGGCAATATGTCTGCATTCAGACGTGGCAGTCTCGGGCATTCCCTGAATCTGGTTCATTTTTGCCAATAGGATACATGTTCTCCATGCACCTTTCTTTTGAATAAAAAGAATAAATAAATAAATAAATATATTTGTTTATTCCTAAAAAAGGAGTGGGCGGTTCCAAAAGTGTATATGTCACTGCCACGTCACGTATCATCCAAATCCAGTCTAGGTTCTCCTCATGTCCTCGTTCAAAGGATTTGGTCCCAATAATAATCACCTGCCCGTGGGCCCGCGAGATGTGTCCTATACTCATTTAGCCCAATAGTTTATCTCTCAGTTAGATCATAAAGTGGAAATCAAATCTTTGTCAGAAAATTTTCTTTTTCCTAATCCTAGATTCGTCTGCTCTCCCGAGTAGATAAAATTTTTTCTTATTATTATTTTTTCTATTATATTTAATACTTTGAATAAAAACAATAACGGTTTCAGTATAAATTTTTCCCACACAAGAATTGTGAACGTTAGAGGGATGGAAACGATGGAACTCATATATCTCCTTGTGGTTGCTTGCGTCACCACATTCTCGGATAAGAACCCAAAACGCATCGTCCAACAAAGGACGAAAACAATGCATCTCGATAGAGAAGAGAGCAAAGGTTTTGGTGTCTTTTATTTATTTATTTATTTATTATTAAATGTTTTGGTGCATTGAACGTGACAAGGAAGTGAACAAAACTGTACGTCCAACCACGCACGTGGATGTGTATATTTGCAGATCAACCTTAAAAAAAATAAATAAATACTATTCGTGATTTGCCGCTTGTCTCACTACAATAATCGCTTGCATCCCAAGTTTAATAGATGATGCTCAAACTTAACTTTTTCTGGAAGAAAAGGAGCATAACATATTCAAATCATAGGCATATAATTTATCCAGTCAGGTTTTGAAATTTTTTTATCCATCTTAATATTTATCATTCATCACGATGCTATAAAAAAATTAATGATATTTATTGTTTTATATACATTAATGACATAAGTGGGTCATACTAGGCCACTAGATACTGCACTCTGCCTATGCTCAAAGTAATTTAGCAACCTTAATATTTAGGCTATGTTTGATTGAATAGAATAAGTAGGTTGTCCTTGAATAAATCTCATTTATTTCAAAAAAATTGATGTCAAATGGGATCTCTATTGAATTCTTTTAGGTGGGATATTTAAAATATCTCACCCACTTATTCTAAAATATAAATAATTAATTAATTTGCGCTCACTTATTTATGTGTTACTTATAATGATATATTGTGGATCAAATTTATGTTGAATAATCTAATGTGATTATAATATATTTAATGATATATTAGAATACATTGATAGTGAAAAATATTGTGATATAAAATATTCATTTGGGACGCTTTTTATAAGGGTGTTTATACTGTGTAAATTATGTTGAATTAATTTGAGCAAGAATTGTAAAATAGCCATAAAAATTATTTACAGGTATTTCCTATCTCAATAATAATATATTCTATTTTATGTTAAACTAGAAAAAGGTTAGATTTTTTAACTCTAACTATAACGCCTAGACATTATTTTATCTTGTATTTTTATTTCAGTACTTAATACTTGTTTTTTTTAACAATCACGCGCCAAATTATAATTAGAATAAATTATTTCTTATAATACCCCTGTAAAGATGCGTACGGGTCGCAGGGACGACAAATGGCGACGTGACTCCTAGGATTTAACTCATAAAGAGGCAGAGAATAGAAGGGGCCCACTTCTTTGGTGGAGGAATGGGGACGGCGTGGACCACAGCAAGCCTGTGGTTGTAACGGGAACTGCAAAACTCAACGGCTACGAGTGCCCACAAGTGAAGTTTTTCTTTTTTCTACGGTCACAGTAATTACGGAGAGTAAAGATGGCGAATTTATTATAATTAGGTATACAGTTTCTGTTGCTTTCTTGTAAGTTCTTCTGTTATTTCTCCTCGAATCGAAGGAAACTGTAGCAAAGGAGTCAACTTTTATTTATTTTGTTTCTTGTTTCTTTTTTTCTTTTTTCTTTTTTCCCTTCTTTCTTTTGCAGGGAATTGGAGCTTTTTCAGGAAGTGGGTCAGTTGGTTTTTGCCGGAATTCCTTCTGGTTGACGTGCGACTGGGAGATCCACACACTTGATATCACGGGGTTTTTTGTTGTTCTCAGGCTTGATTCCAAAGGTTTTCATCTTTGTCATTGAGTCCCTTTGTGTTTGTTCATCTTGTTTCACATTTTTTTGCGATGATTTGAAGAGTGGATTTGATAGTTAATAGAATGATTCTTTTTATTTGTGCGTAGTATTTTGGTGGATTGATGCCGTCGTGCTCAAAGAAGTGATGGATTCTTGTTCTGATAACAAAAGGAGAGTAGAATATATCCTGGAAAAGACGGGGGTTGGTTCTCCTTTGCGATATCTATTGCCTGGATGATGCCTCCATGTCGAAATGGTAAATGCCTTGTGCCACGGGCTGTTGATACTATCTCTGCTCTTCTTCTTTTGTGCCGCTGAGATCGAATTCCCGCACTGCAACTGCGACGGAGAAGGCTTCTGGAGCGTCGACAGCATCTTTAGATGGCAGAAAGCCGGCGATTTCTTGATCGCCGCCGCCTATTTCTCGATCCCCCTTGAGCTCTTATACTTTGTGACATGCGCCAATCTCTTCCCCTTCAAATGGGTCCTCTTCCAATTCGGCGCATTCATCGTCCTCTGCGGCCTGACCCACTTGCTCAATGTGTTCACCTACGAGCCCCACTCCTTCCTCTTGATGCTTAGCCTCACCATCTCCAAGTTCCTCACGGCTCTTGTCTCATTCTTGACAGCAATCACACTCTTAACTTTGATCCCTCAGCTCCTCAGGGTGAAGGTGAGGGAGAATTTGTTGCGGTTGAAGGCTCGCGAGCTCGACCGGGAAGTAGGCTTAATGAAGAGGCAGGAGGAAGCGAGATGGCATGTGCGGATGCTGACTCAGGAGATCCGTAGATCGCTAGATAGACATACCATATTGTACACCACTTTGGTTGAGCTCTCGAAGACGCTGGACCTGCAAAATTGCGCCGTGTGGATGCCAAATGAGGAGAGGAGGGAGATGGATCTTACACACGAGTTAGTACCGAGATGCTCTCGGGGTGAATATGAGCTTTCCATTCCGATTGATGACCCCGACGTAAGAGATATCAGGAATACTGAGGGTGTGAGGATACTCCTATCGGAATCGTTGCTTGGCTCTGCAAGCAGAGGGGAAAAGGATCACTCGGGCCCTGTGGCAGCAATTAGGATGCCTATGTTAAGAGTTTCTGATTTCCATGGGGGAACACCTCAAGTAATTCAAACGTGCTACGCCATATTGGTTCTGGTTCTCCCTAGAGATGACTCTAGGACTTGGAGCCCCCATGAGCTAGAGATTGTTGAAGTCGTCGCTGATCAGGTTGCTGTCGCCCTATCTCATGCTGCAGTTTTAGAGGAGTCTCAGTTGATGAGGGACAAACTTGTAGAACAGAACCGGGTGCTGCTGCAGGCAAAGCAAAACATGATGATGGCTAATAATGTGAGAAATGCATTTCAGAGGGTCATGAGCCACGGAATGAGAAGGCCGATTTACTCAATCCAGGGTATACTGTCCATGATGCAAGAGGAATGTTTGACTCCTGAACAAAAGCTTATTGTCAATACGATGGTAAGAACTGGAAATGTGGTTTCAACTCTGATCAATGATGTAATGGAGATATCTACTGTCAAAAGAGAACAATTTGCTGTGGAGATGAGGCCTTTCCGGTTGCAATCGCTGGTCAGGGAAGCTGCTGCTGTTGCAAGGTGCCTCTGTGATTTTAGGGGAGTTGATTTCAGGATCGAAGTCAAGAATAAGATCCCTGATCGAGTTATTGGTGATGAAAGATGGATTTTTCATGTTATATTGCATATGGTTGGTAACCTTTTGCACGGTTGCGATAAAGGATACATCACATTTCAGGTGAGTACTGATATGGAACCAGAAGAATGGCAAGGCCGGAGATGGATTCCGTGGAAGAAGACATTTTCAAGTGGTTTTGCTCATGTGAGGTTCGAGGTCGAGATAAAAAGACCAGAACATTTTGATTCCATTTCATCAGTTCATCTGGCTAGGCGACCAAATAGCGAGGCTTTCAGTATGGGCCTAAGATTCAGCATGTGCAAAAACCTTGTGCAGGTAATTTTTTTAATTTATATCTTACTTATGATTTAGACATCAAAGATGATTATTAAAAGGTTCCGGGCACACTATCAAATTGTTCCGCCTGGATCACGCGAATACTTGTGATCTCAGTTATGAAGCTACCTCCTATTGTATAGGCATAGTATGTTAGAAGTTCTGTATATTTGGAATGAAATCTTAAAGCTTTGATAGGTCTAACTTCTATCCTGGAACCTTCAAGTAATGACGGAAACTCTACTCTTAGTATCTAGAGTGATTACATTCTTTTCTCAAGCGTATTCTAGCATATGTTGTGTAAAGACTTGTAAATTGAAATGTAAGGAGTCTTCCCTGTGGTAGTTCATATAAGTGATGGCTGACTGTTCAAATGCACCTGGTCTTTCATATTAATGTAGGTTCTATACTGTGAAAGTTTGTTTAAAAAGTTGAGGATGATTTACAGCTAAAAAACAACCTTTAATTGGAAATAATGGATTTATGCGTATTCTAGCAAGTACTTCCTGAACTCGACAAAATAAAAGGTGGTATACTTCAAGTTATGCCAACCTAATATTGGTTTCTATGGAAGTCTGACAATTTTTGTTGTCTTGTTTTGTCATTGCCATCTAGTAGTGGCTTCTTCAATACCATCCATAATTTTCTTTTTCTTCACATCAACTAATTGTGCGTGTTTGTGTGTTTTTTTCAGTTCCTATTTCTCTTTGAACACATTCTTTTTAGTATATCACAGTAATGCTGTTCACAATTTTATTTCATTGATTTAACGAAGTCCAGAGTGAAATTGAAGAATCATGTCAAATTAGAAGCTGGGGAAACCTCTTATTTCTCTCACACAATTCTTTGTTGTTATGTGCAGTTGATGCAGGGTAATATTTGGGCAGTTCCGGACTCCCAAGGCCTGCCAGTAAGCATGACATTAGTTCTTCAATTCCAACCGCAACCTCCAACAGCAATCTCCAATCCAGGAGGAAGCTTTGAGCACCAATACGTATCTTCCTCTCTTTTGAAGGGCCTCAAAGTTTTGCTCGCTGATGACGATGAAATTATCAGTTCTGTGACACAAAAACTCCTTGAGAAATTGGGTTGTTGTGTCTCCACTGTTTCGTCTGGATCCCAATGTTTGAGTTCCCTGGATGCCTCTGTTATGCATTTTGAACTTGTTATTCTAGATCTCGACACGGCCAAGACAAATGGCTTTGAGGTGGCCATGAGAATTGGGATGTCAAGAGATGGGCGCTGGCCTTTGGTTATTGCTTTGACTGCTTGTGCTAAGGAAGATATGTGGGAGAAATGTATCCAGTGTGGCATTAATGGCCTGATCCGTAAACCAGTTATGCTGCAGGCAATGAAAGACGAACTCATTAGACTCCTGCATTAAATAAACGGCTTCCTTGCTGAGTCACTCAGATAAAATGCAGCAGTTTTGCTTGGTCAAATTCCTTCAGTTCTGGTCGCCAAATTTTGTGGCATATGAGAGACTGACCTTTTTCATTCGACCGATAAGAGAATAGCCCATATGAAGTATGATTTTATAAGTGGTCTGACTATGTTCAAGATATTTGTTGTGGCCTGAGCTTTTGATATGATAAAAGCCCTATTTACTAGATAACATTATCAACCACCACCATTGAAGAATCAGAAAATGGTGATCTCCATATTAGTTCATTTTGCGAGCAGTGCACTGAGAAATAACATTGAAAGGTAGGTTGTGTTTCTGAAATCTGGAAATTGGTTGATGAAATAGAGGGCTCTATACCTTGAGGCCAGACCAACTTCTTTTTGAGTATACCAACTAAATCTAGAGTTCCTTTACGGCAGGTAAATTTCTACGGCCTTCCTGACTTCCTTACCATATTTGTTGACAGAAAAGAAGGCCATACCTGAGAACTAGATCACATAAAACGGCATTTGGTGTTGGAGGAAAGTTTAATCGCGAAATGTAATTCCAGAAAAGTTAACATCGACTAATTTACTTTCATTTGCAGCAAGGAACATAATTCTTGTTCTATATATTTCCAATGTCTTATGATTGATCTTTATCTATTAAAACAGAGAACTCTGTAACTGATATCTGAAGGTATTATGCAGTGTTTGTTCTTTTCAGTGTCAAACAACCAACAGCAGTGGTAGTTTAGTAGGAGTTTGAGTGAGATTACAGAACATGGGGTATCCTACAGTAAATAAAAAATTTGTAAGTGCTCTGCCAAAGACTCATATTTATGATGCCAAGATAGAGTTTGATTCTCTAGACTTTTGTGCAGTTTATCTGAAGAAAGAAAGGTATCATCCAATGCAAGTTAGTTCACGAGGTGCAGGCGTCTTCTCCGGACCCACTTGGATGTAAAAAGATATAATTGTTCCACATGAAGTGATGCTCAGCTCTCCAATCACTGGAGGCTGCTCCCAGACCATTCAATTGGTTGGAGTGGAGAGAGTTGAGTGGGATTGTGGTGGTCAATTGGTGGATCTGGTTGACTCTTTTAGGTTCAAATAAGGATGGTGATACTATATAAGAGCAACTATAATATCATAATTCTGTATAAAATTGATCTTTGTGTACTGGAAAAATGCTTCCTCTTTTTAATATCACAACCATGAACCATCTAAACTTTTGGCCTTGGGTGTTTAGTCTGCAGATTAGTCTAATATCATGAAGTCCACAAGCAATGCTGACATTATAATGCTGAACCAGAACCTTTGTTTACACATCTCTAGCCTATTTGATATGAAACTATCATAAAGTTTGACAATGTGAGGCATAATATCAGAAAAAAAAAATTTGTGAAAAATAATGTACATTTCACTTTTTAATGTCTCAAAAGCATCTTGGGTTAACTTTAGCCTAAAATATTCCTCAGTCGATTTTAAAATCTGGTTTCTTTCTCTTTTACGTTTCTAATAAAAAAAACTTACTATAAAAGCATTAAGATTATTTTCTAGTTTACAGTTAATTTAACCGATCTATATAGGAATTATCTGTAACGTATTAAATATGTATTTAGTACGGTGTGAATAATAATAAAGACAAAATATAGTGCCTTTTATAATATTATTGTTGAATAGGATTATCCGCACGTAGAGATAAAAAATATAATATATAATATATTAGTAATAGGGTTTTTTGATATAGAAGAAAAATGGCATTGGGTCTCTCGTTGAAAAACTTAAATATCCACATAAAACTTATGACTTCTGTGATTAACCACAAAGCATGATCTTAAATGGCTTAATATATGTATTAGTTAATACTCAACGAGAGTGTAATGCATGAGAAAATATTATGTGGTATTTAGATTATATTTTAGTAGGGGAATCTTGCACGTGCATACTCATCCCACTTTAGGAGTGTAAATGACCTTTTAAGTCAGGCTCAGCTCAAAATTAATTTCAAGTTCTACTTTGATGTTTAAGCTCAGCTCAGTTCAACTCGAACTAAATTAGACCGAACCCGAGCTTTATTAGAGTAGGAGGCAAGTATGGCGGTGAAGTGAACTATGGTGAAGAAGTCTGATGCTAAAATCATTTTTAGCTTCTCCCTCGAAACATCATCTACAAAGCCAATTAATCAAACTAAAATACCAAATACTCTAAACTCACCATCACATAAATCACCAACTAAGACCAAAGAGATCAACAAGTCACAAGTCCAAATAGCAGATCCTCCATGGAACCCTCGACTCTCTTCTCCTCGTGTTTCGGTGGTGGTAGCAGCGGCGGCGATGGTGGATGAGGGCAGTGATGAAGAGCTTGGAGCATACTACTTCTGCTTGCTCCTTGCTTAGAGGGTTTTCGTTGGCGAGTTTCTCCTCCATCGGGATGATACGCGGCTTGCTAATGGAGGACAATCGTCGCCTGGATGAGGAGGCGACGACGATTTGTTGAAGGAGGAGGAGGATGAGGTTTGCCGACGGCGAAGGAGGAGGCAACGAGGATGAGATGACGGCTTGAGGAGGACACGGCGGCACGACTGAGCGAGTATAAGGAATTGAGAAATTTAGAAATAGAGATTTAGATTGTGTGAATACTAAATAGTGCTCGGTTATATATACTTAGCCTATCGAGCCGAGCATGAGCGAGCTGGCTCAAGCTTGACTGAGCACACGGTCGAGCCGAGCCCGCGCGTTAATTTATTTTGACACCCCTATCCCACTCTTTGTACGTGATACAAATTGATCTCCACGTGTCCAATCGTCGTGGAGTACGAAATAATTTGAAGAGCGTCGTATGCAAAAGATCTCTCACCGGATCAGGACCCAAAAGAAAAGTTATTTCAGAAGCCGATGGAAGCCGAAGGTGACGCGGGGAAGGCGTTGGGAAGCGATGGCGCGCTCGTTTTCGAAGCTTCCGCCATGGTGTATCGAGTTCCATCTCCTCCATTGCAAACTCTAGCCCTAGATCCACCTTCCTCTGATCGCTACGATCGCCTTTCCAGGTTCGTCTGCTCTCTTCTGAGAGTCCGATCTATTCCGATCTCGATCGAGATTCTTTGTCCCCTTCTTTGATAATTCTTGGATGTTTAATCGCGATCTGCTGGTATTTAGAGAGGGATTTAGAGATGGCGGAGGTGGCGAAGCTACTCTACATTGTGGTGGTGGATGATGGAGAGGAAGGAGGAAGGAATGGGGAAGAGAGCGTCTCTTTCCGGTACACGCGGCCAGTGCTGCAGTGTACGCTGCAGCTAATGGGATGCAAGGCTCGTCATGCCTTCAAGGTTCGATCCTCCGATCTCTGGATTGAGTTCGACTACTTGGTTTTGGTCGATTTATGCACTAATTTAGCATGTTTTTACTTCGTAATTGTTGGTCTCAATGTGTCGAGATTGATGGATGGATCTACCTGCGCGATTGTTCTGCTTGTTCTATTCTCTTTCTTTCACCATGGCAATCTTCTTCTGGTGTTGGATGTTAGAAGATCTCAATCGATTATGAAGCTACTAATAAACATCCATCGCAATATACTTAGATACAACATATTCGGGGTCTTGACTTGCAAAGGCTTTGCTTCATTCATTTTTTGTTCATCTATGCAAATTCACTTGCTATTATTATTTTGCTTACTCTTACAGTCTCACGTTATGTTTCGTTCTTCCACTCATAGGTCATCTTGCATCTTAATCGAGTCCTCATTGATTAACCTCATAATCCTTCCATTCTCATGTCATGCTTGTTACTCAGCTTTTGCATAATTTGTTTTCTAATTGCCTAGTATTTTGATCCATAAACCATGTCTGATCTTAATGGGTATATGATGATTCACCAAACACATGAAAAATACTTGCCCCATTTAAGCAATCCGGATCTAACTCTATGCGTAATTTCCTGATGGATCTCACCTTCGCTGAATTGGCAACATACTTTGCTATTTTCAGTGAACTAGATCTCTTCAGAGATTATTGTTCTATTGTTGTGTTATATGTTCAGCTTTTTGAAGGGTGAAGATGTAATTGAGTTGTCATTGTGGTCTTTAAAATATTATGTACACATATTTTCTGTCTTGCTGATTACAGAAAGTACTATCCTTTTCTATAGTTCATTTCTATTTTCTCTACTTTTTAATCTAGGAGCTACTGCCGATTTAATTTTTCTCAGATTAGCCGAAGGGTTTTTGAAGTAATGAGGAATGAACACTCAGCTAATGAAATGGCCCCTTGTAAATCAAGAATAATGGCCAGTCCTTCTGGTAAAGAAAATGCTTCTGATCAGACTGGTAGCTTGGATGGTGGAGAGGCCAAAAATGATCTTGATCAGACTGGTAACTTAGATCATGACGAAGTCGCTGAGTACTTACCTCGAGAGAATGTAGAAACTAGTGTGATACTATTCGAGCTGTACAAAAGACTAACCACTATTGTTGTTACAAGGGAGAAGTTCCTCAATGTTGTTTGTGATGCCCTGTCTGTATATAAGTATGTGGGTCCAAATCAGAGGGCTGACTTGCTTTTGGCATGCAGGTAAGAATGTTTTCTGTTTCTTCCAACATCATCTCTACTTGATATCTATCATCTTAGAATAGTAAGTCTATAACCTTGATTTTTGGAGTATCAAATTGACCTGTTTCTCTGTCCCTCTAGAATTCGAGAAAGAAAGGAGTCTGTAACTATTCTTTTGTGTGGCACAAGTGGGTGTGGCAAGTCTACACTATCTGCCTTACTGGTACTTAACCCCCATCACTTTCTTTTTAATGAATATAGGGTTCTATGATTTTACTCATGAATATATCATTTATCTTTTATGTAAATATCTGTGGAAGTGTAAAGGTTTCATACTTCTATGCCACCATATTTTAGTTTGAACAGTTTACCTGGCAATGGGTGTAAAGCTGAATTATTTTACCTAGTACCTATCTAGACCCCGTTTTGGTGGGAGCCATGGGGCTTCTAACACTAGGAACCCATTGGTTGCAGGACATGCTTATTTTTACAGTGGTTGGACCTTTTGTAAAAAGAAAAGGATTCCTATAACTTGCCCATTTTGAGATATAAATCTTTCGTATTATCATTGTAGTGATAAAATGGTATTTTCTTATTGGAGTAGCTTGTTGAGGCCTTTAATTATAAATTGCAGTCTTATAATGTACTTTGAGTTATTTGCCTTTTGAAATGGTATTATTTCTTTTTGAGAACTGCATTGCTTTTATTTTATGAAATTTTCTATCACATGGAAAGACACATAGTTGTAAGGTGGTCTGTGATCTATCATCATCTTTATGCATTGTGTTACTTCTCCTATTTACAAATCCTTGACATAAGAAGTCAGTCAACTTCATGTAGGTCTTGTGATCAATTAAATATTTTTAGTTGTTTATTTTCATTAGCTGTTAACTGACATGATAAGTAGAGAAAAGAAAAGGTATATGGACTTTGTGTATGCCACATATTTTCCAAATACATATTGCAGTTTCACTGCAGATGTCCTTATATTTCCGTGGGTTTGACTGTTAATTATTTTCCAAGCAATTCCACTAGTCCATTTTGCATCACATGCAGCATGATATAAAGCAAGACTTTTGGCATGTCAATCTCTTTATCTAAAATATCTTTCTGGTTTATAGCTTTACTAGCTTTGTAATAACATTATTTTTAACAGGGAAGCAGATTAGGCATCACAACTGTAATTTCTACCGATTCAATACGCCATATGATGAGGAGCTTTGTGGATGAAAAGCAAAATCCCCTCCTTTGGGCTTCAACGTATCATGCAGGAGAATGCCTTGACCCAGTGGCAGTTGCCAACGCAAAGACTAAGCGAAGAGCAAAGAAGCTTGCTGTTGTTTCAAGCTCCACTATCAAGCAAGAGATAGAAACAGATGTAAACGAGAAATCTAATGACAGATCTTCAGATCTAATTCCTGAAATTGAGTTGATCAGCAAAAAGCAAATGGCTATAGAGGGGTTTAAAGCACAAAGTGAAATGGTCATTGACAGCCTTGATCGATTGATTACTGCATGGGAAGATCGAAAAGAATCTGTGGTTGTTGAAGGTGTTCACCTAAGCCTCAATTTTGTGGTGAGTACTTTCTCATTTTCTTTAATATGTACTTTTGTTGTTAGAATGGCAATGGGATTTCGTGGAGAATTACTTGTACTTCCCTATTTTGTTTTAATGTTAAAGCAGTTTGATAATTCTTTTTCTTTTTTTGATATGTTGCATTTGTTAGATGGGGCTAATGAGAAAGCATCCTTCAATAATACCTTTTATGATATACATAACAAACGAGGATAAACACATGGAACGATTTGCAGTGCGAGCAAAATACATGACACTAGATGCTGCAAAAAATAAGTATGTCAAATACATCCGCAACATCAGAAGTATCCAAGATTATCTCTGCGACCGAGCTGATAAGCATCTCGTGCCTAAAATAAATAACACAAATGTTGACCGGAGTGTGGCAGCTATACATGCCACAGTTTTTAGCTGCCTGCGTAGGCGGGAGGATGGAGAGCAGCTGTATGACCCAACTACAAATACCGTTTCTGTAATATATGAAGAGTACCGAAACCAGTGTGCCGCAAACTCCCTGAGCTCCAAGGGTATGTTCCAATTAATTCAGAGACAGGGGTCCTCAAGGCATCTTATGGCTCTCTTCAATAAAGATGGATCTGTTGCCAAGGCTTGGCCCATTGAGTCTGTTGATGGAAATGGGAGCAATCCTATGTATGGTCCCTTACAGATCGGAAAGGCTGAGCCAGTAAATCTTCAGTTTGGTAATTTTGGGATTAGTGCTTGGCCTAGTGATACATGTAGTACCAGTCATACTGGGAGCATTGATGATTCAAAAGCTGATGGTACAGACACAGATAGTAGATGCTTTTCGTCTTGTTGCAGCTCTCCGAAAATGTCAGATGCACCTGCTAAAGAGGTACGTCTTTTCTTCTTTATGTAAAATTTTCAAGTATTATGTTTTATTGGGGAAGAACCCTGCATCTTGCCACAAGCGATCTGCATGTGCTTGGACTTTGCTGAACTTCCAAATTTCTTTCTTCATTCCAATCATAATAAGTTGATCTCATATGTTTTTTACCATCCTACAGTGACCCACTATTGACTTGTCTCAAGGTACGGTAATATCTGATGGTTTTGTATTTTAATGTTGGCTATTTGACCTGAAAGATAAGGTCGCTAAGACAGTTGACCTAGGGAGGATGTAAAGGCTTCTGATACTGTTAGTATGACTTGTTTTTTGGACCATTAACCATGTTCTAAAAATCTATGATTACTTTTCATAAGTTTGCACACTGCTAACAGACTAAACTGCTGCAATGCTGGAACTTAATGTCAATATTCTGTTCGACATTATCTACCCTTGTTTGCCAAATGTTGTAAATCTACATCATACTGTGGTGAATTGCATTGAAATTATACTTCTCTTTCTAAGTTCTCAAGAGCCTCACTGAAATCTTAACGAATGACCTCCATGTCTATCTCATTTATACCTTGCCATTTCCAGCTAAAGGAGGAGGTATCAGTATCTGGAAGTGAAGAAGAAGCTGATCTTCCACCTGATGCAGATAGCGAAGAGGATCTAAGTGATACAGGGAACAAGGAAATCCATGAGGAGGTAAGAAAGTGGACGGATTGTCAGATCCTTCGTCGCATAAATCTTTATCCCTATCTGCTTCTATATTAGCCTTTGATGTTCATCTGAAGTTAAATGCAAGTGCTGATATGGACATGCCACATCAGTTCGACATATATCATTGGAGATTTCCAGGTTTTATATTGGCCAATTGCAAGTTAAGACCTTAGATTGTATTTCCTGGCAGTTCACTGATGATGCTCTTTTCTCCTTTCCTTTCCGTTTTAAAGAAGTTATTAATCTTAACCTGATTTTGGCTGATGTTTGCTTTTGCAGTTGGAAGGATCTGTTGATGAGAACTCAACCAAATCTGATGAGGAATATGAAGACTTGGCCATGCGAGATTCCACAAAGGATGGTTATCAGACAGATGATGAAGAGTCGACAGAAAGAAGAGCTTTCAACTTAAAGAGTAAGGGATGATATCATGGCAGAGAAGTCATAAGGATAAGCAAAAGTGATATCAAGACTACGCTATGTTCTCTCTTATTCCCAATCGATTCCTAGCTCTAGTGGAGTGTCTTTAGAACTCAGGGAGGCAAGTTACCAGTAAGAGCTGCAGTGTCAAACGGCCGAGATCTCTCTCTCTCTCTCTCTCTCTCTCTCTCTCTCTCTCTGCTGGTTGATTAGGAATATAAATAGCAGGGGAAACAGCATGCATCTACGTCTTTAATATTGGAGAGTTTTTTTTTTTTTTTGGTTGAATTTTGAGACGGAAGAATTCATTTGTTGACGTTTTCGAAATAAGATCGTGTGTAATGCCCCATATTCCTTCGTTGGCTAGATTTCAACTGTAAATATCTTTAATTCATACAAGCTATTTTACTATTTATTATACCTGAGTGACGTCTGTAACACAATAGAAGTCAAGGCTTCCTATTGGCTATTGCTTATTCTAAATAGTGGTCATAGTATGCGCCGACAGGCGAAGGGCCAGCTAGTTTGAATTTGACTTTGTCCTGTTCTCATTCCCGGTACTCGAAATTTTCCTACTTATTACGTGTGGAAAGTCAAAAAGTCTTCGGTCGGCCAGTTACATACATAGATCCAGATGAATTGAATACATTTTATGTTTACCTTCTTCAAAGCGATAAAACTGATTCAATCGTCATTCTCAATCATCTTCCGAACATCATCAACGATCAGCCATGCTTTATGTCCACCGATAACTTCAGCTTGCCTTTTAGAGTCATACCATAACTGTCACAAGCATCCTGTTTGTCAGTGAAGATGCATGTAGGTATACAATTTACAAAATTCTACATTACCTGAACTGTCGGCATCCTCTGCTCAAATTCCATGTTACATGCACATAGAAAATACAAAAGTAAGCCTCAGGACTTTCGCAATAGTACGCATGCTTGTTTTAACACTCCACAAATGGAAAGCAAGTGACAATAATGAAATAGCCCATATCAGGACATCAAGTTCCAGAAGAGCCGACATAACAGGCATGCTATTGGTTAATGGCATAGTGATCAGATGGTTTAAGGGATTCATATTGTATGAGTGTTCCCGAATTTAAATCCCAACATGATCGGTTTAACTAAAATACCATTAAATTCTCTTCTTTTTTTTATTTATTAAAAAAAAAGGCATCCTATTGAATTTAACTGGACAATAGTAAGTACTAATAAGGTTGGGGATATTAATCCCAACCTGAGAAGGCAAATAAAATAGAAAATTGAGTATATATATTGCCCTTTGGATCCAAAAGGGCAAAATTAATAAAGGAGAGTAACTCAGTATATAGTACAGTTGTGGAAACATGGATACTAAATAGCATATAGACCCATTTTCATCCTGTTCTGCTTCAAAATATTACTGAGAATTACTCTACCACCACTCCTCTACATGTTAGTGTGAAATCTCTTCGAAGTGTAAGCTGCAGGGTGACCAATTATAACCAGAAGAGCTGTCACAGACTAGAGGAACGAGTTACAATCTTGGAAGAGAACATGAAAACTAGCTGTCTTCAGATTTAATTGTCGATAGCACACTCCATGTCGCAAGCAGCAGAGGGAGAGGTTGTGAATACTGTGGAGGTAGAGATGAGAAAGAGGAGGAAGTCCTCCACGGCAGCAGGAAGGGGCCAGGTCAAAAAGAAGAAATAAACATAAAATAAGTACTGCACTATGAATTCTAGTTAAAAATGCCTACATAGAAAACAGACTTCTGCGTCTACATTTGATGGCTCAATATAGATGATCAGAATCATCTAGATTAGGATGTCTAAACAGTCAGAATCTCACTAAAACTTCCACAATAAATGCACTTAAAAGAATCAGCATTAATGTCTCTTTACTTTCAAAGATAGAAATGGGCAAGAGGGTGTGTTTAAGATTGGACTTACAGTGATTCCAGCACGACTTACAAGCCGTTGGGAAACTGTGTTCACATCAACACAGTAGAATCTTAATCTGCAACACATTATAGCATTTAGAACATTAGAACTATCTAATGAAGCACTATTCAAGAAAAAACATCAACAACGAAAATAACTATAATCATAGGTGCCATAAAGTTTATAGCAATGATATGACAAGGTCAATCTGGAAGGAAACCATTTCCCTACCTTGGATAATAATCTGCTGCCAACTTTTTCAATTTGGGTTTCAAATATATGCATTTTCTGCACCAGTGTGCCATCCTATATTCCAAGAAAAAAAAATAGATATATCATTTGCTGAATTAAATAACATCCTTATGAACACTCTTCTATAGGCTATCTCAAGGTAGGTCCAAACAAGGTATAATTTGCTGGAAATACAAGGTATTGAGAGATAAAACACATGCGAGAATATAGTACTACATCAGTAGATAGAAGGCAAAAATGAGTAATTAGCTTTCCTACTGATAGGTTCTAGAAGCATCTAGCTTTCATGATTTTAAGTCTTTGACATATTAGCCAACCTTCTATAAAAAGAAAATGAGAGAAGATCACCAAACACAAAATATTGAAGGTGAAGTGTCATCACCATACATCATGCAGGCCTCGTAGGAGAGGTTGTGAAGCCAATTTACAATTCAATCATGTGCAGGTCATAGATGTCGTGAAAAATACAAGCAGTTCTTGAAAGTGAGCAAACACAATTCTGCGTTTAATTAGATCCATTAATCAAACCCCTCTAAAATTATCTAGAATATAGAGCTCTGAGGTTGTATATTTAGGCTTTAGGTTACTATACATGCACATATGAAGCCAGCCTAGTGTCTATTCTACATTCTACCACCGTAGTAATGTCTTTTTTGCAAATAACTAGACAAGCAGAAAAGGGGGTCAAAGCAACATTGATGCATGCCAAATAGGTAATACGTCGTAGGAACATGTATATCCCAGCTCATAACCATATATCTGGTGATGCCAACCTTCAAAAGCTCTTTCTTTTGCTGCTGCATGATATTCACATAATGTCCCCATTTGGGGCATATCGCTAATGAGGTGTTACAAATCCTTAGTGTTATAGGAGATTTGTTGAGCTTTCCAGCCTGAAACACAATGTCCTCTTACCACTTAATCTCTCAATGCGTACTGCTGACTGACGCAGAGACTTGATATCTAGGTTGACCAACATACCTCTAATGCTTAATCTCAATTCCTCAATTTCATTTGATTCAAATATCTTATTAGTTATTTATTCCATTTTTTGAGTGATTCTATTCATGCCGATCAGGCTTAAAAATTAGGTCTGAAACAACTAAAACTACTCCTAGAGAGGGATCTAATTTTTGGTCGGCAAAGTTAAACTACTCAATTAAAATGGCAATACTAGAAAAGTTGAGCAAGTGCATATCATATCAGGAGTAAACAAGAGTAACATCAAATGAAGCATAAACACAGAAGGAGTTGCCCTAAATCGAACCAGAGCACGATGACGGATTCCTCGAGCTGCTGTGCCTCGGCAACGATCCGATCAAACTGCTCCTCGCTTGCGATCGGAATGAGCTCGATCGAAGTCGGCGCATCGTCATCGAACTCGGCACGATTCTCCGGCCGCGGCGCCTCCTCCACGCCGCTGCATGCCGCCGTCGCCGCGACAATCGCCTTCGAGAGCCTTCCAGAAGTAGAGACGGAAGCCAAGCAAGAGGAGGAGGGATTCTTGGAATCGAAGCGGACATAGGGAGAAGAAAGGCGAAGAGATCTCGAGGAGAGTGGTGGGAGACGAAAGCGACAAGGGGAGGTGAGAACAGCGTCGTACATCGCGAAGAGCTTACTTCCTTCCGTCTATCCCTACCACCCACCGTTACTAATCGTACCGAGGGAGGAAGTAGGTGAATACGTGGCACCGGCACTTTTGCGTTTGGGTATGCTTTCTTTACAATGTCGCCCCTGACTATAACAAATTTATATCAGCCTATATAAACAATATATATTAACCGAAATGCCCTCCTTTTACAAGAGAAACATCGATCTATTTAATTTCAAAACAATAATAATGGATCGAAATACCCTTCTATCACCGTTCTTTCCCTTCGTTTTCCTTCTCTCCCTCCATTCTGTCTTATTTTCCCGTCCTTCTCTTCTCTCCTTTCACACCCCTCCTGATGTTTACCTTTCCTTTTTGTTGAACTGCTATCTTTGAGTTGTATATGGCCCTCCACCTTTGTCATCCAGTTTCGTAAAGACGAAGCTCAGATCTTTGCATTCTTCCTCTACACCTTTTTGTTGATTTGGATTCTTATCAAATCTGAACTCAAAAGGAGGATACATGTATTTCAAACTTCCTTCAATCGGAGAGTCTATGAACATTTTTTGCAAGGACTGGAGATCCATGATCTCCTTTGAATTATGTTCTCTAATGTTTGGAAATTAACATGTTTTCTACTAAGAATTGGTTAATACCATCGAATTGAACAAACAAGGAGAGCAGATGCCAACAGAGACATAATTTTAAAATAGATGAATTTCTCTCTCAGAAGAAATAAAGCATCAGAAATATCCTAAGGTAACATTTTTGAACCTGTCTAGATTTTATGGAGTATAGCAATGCATCAGGCAAAGCTATCTATGATGAAAGTGATACCACAACCACGTTTTTGCCACCACTTACGGGCAAAACACGAATAGAAACCTAGTTTTTCTTCTTTTTTTTGGATAAATCGTTAGAGTTTAACTGTATAAGTCATCATCATCTGCAGCAGCTCCAGATGTAGCAAATGGATCAGCTCCAGTAGTCGCTGCACCTGTCTCGGACCGCTCTGAGAATCGGAATTCACTACCAAACCCCCTCGACTGCTGCAAAGTCTGTGCAAATGCCTGATATTTGCGGATGTCAGCATCACTGACACTCCTCCTAGCAAACTTCATCGATTCTTCAAAATGACCAGCTTTGATCTCTGCAACTTCATCAGCAACATCTTCCTCCATGGCTTCTGGGTTCTCGCTCCTCTTCCTCTCCCTTTCTATATCCTGTAGCATAAAATATGACACCAAATAAGTTTTCCTCGAGAGAAATGTATTCAACAATACATCATACACCAACTTGTAAGCAGTAAATCTCATGCAGATTTCATTCACGATGTCCATAAATTATGACAAAAGCATGCAACAGCCTTCTAATGAAGAAAGGGGAACACGATTGCGAGAAGAATTTAATCAACAGGGAACCCAGAGAAAAATTTCTATGATTTGAGTGAAATGTGTGGACTTGTAAATATGCAAGTGGCAATTTAGGATCCAACCAACATAAAAATTAAGGAATGAAGCTTGATTCATAATTCAGAGATAACGAATCAAGAAGAAGAAAAAAACTCCACTAAAATTCTAGTATTCTTCTACAGAATAGACACTGACTTGTGGAAAATAACTTCCACGCATATCTCATGCCTGAGGTTCACGTATTCTAAGGAAAAGCTTGCAAGAGTGTGGTAATTGGAAGTCTGGAACAGGATTAGGAATGGAGAATCAACAGGGCAAGATCTGAGTGAGACATGGATTAAAAACAGTCGCAGGATAAAAGGCAACATCAACAAACTACTGGAGTGAAGCTATAAGTCAGAAAGCCCAGAATGAAATTGAATGCAATGACCCTGAGGTGCCAGAACACTAGCCAACTGACAGAAAAAATTATATCGAGATTAAGATATAATAGACCTCTCTAAGCATATTGAAGTGACTCCAGTAAAAGCCCAGGATCAAACTTACCTTCTCAATATTTTCTCTGATAGCATACTTGCAAGCACGTTGACAAATTTCAGTAATATCTGCACCACTAAAGCCTTGAGTGTACTTGGCAAGAACTTTCAGATCAACATCTTTTGCAACAGGGGACTTCCTTAGGCAAGCTTTGAATATCTGGTGACGAGAACCCTCATCCGGCAAAGGAATATAAATTAGCTGGTCAAGACGGCCAGGCCTAAGAAGTGCTGGATCAATAATATCAGGCCTATTAGTAGCTCCAATAATGAAAACAGTTTTCTTAGCTGACATGCCATCCATCTCCGTCAGAAGTTGATTGAGAACCCTATCAGCAGCACCTCCTGCATCTCCAACACTGCTGCCTCTCTACAACATCGAGTACATAATTACAACAAGAAGAGAACAAAATGTTACAAGCTAATAGCGTCTCTTGGTCTATGCGTATCTTGCTTGTGTATATAAAACTTAAACCAAACCTGAGTTGCTATGGAATCAAGTTCATCAAAGAAGAGGACACATGGTGCAGATTGGCGAGCCTTGTCAAATATTTCACGAACATTAGCCTCGCTCTCACCAAACCACATCGTGAGCAGTTCAGGACCCTTCACACTGATAAAGTTTGCTTGACATTCATTTGCAATTGCCTTGGCCAACAAAGTTTTTCCACAACCAGGTGGGCCATAAAACAGAACTCCTTTAGAAGGTGACATGCCAAATTTTTCGAACTTCTCAGGATGCTCAACTGGATATTGGACAGTCTATGAAAAAAGGATCACATACAGATACAGTTAACAATTGCACCACCAAAAGTCAGGAAAACAAATGCCAACAAATGATGTACCTCTTGCAGTTCCCTCTTAACATTGTCGAGACCACCAATATCATCCCAACTTACATTAGGCACTTCAACAACCTGCACAATGAAGGCAATAATTTTAGTCAGATTATAATCAAGTCAAGAGAAATAAATACTAAAGCAGAAGCAGGGAAAAATAAAACTTTTAACTTACAGTTTCACGAAGTGCGGAGGGGTTGCTGGTTCCAAGTGCTGTCTTGAAATGTTCATTTGTAACTGCCATAGAATTCAGAATCTCAGCATCAATAGATTCATCTTCCAAGTCGATTATGTCCATTTTCTCTCTTATGCACTGAAGAGCAGCTTCAGTGCATAGCGCAGCCAAATCAGCACCAACGTAGCCATGGGTGTCCTTAGCAATTCTTTCCAAATCAACCTGTATAGACAAAACAGGGTTAGAGACACTGTGTGATAGTACAAACAGAACATAAAATATTCTAAGAAATAACAAGGGTTCTTTTTAAATTTTTACATCCTCAGCTAGCTTCATGTTCTTTGTATGAATGCGCAGAACTTCAAGACGTCCAACTTCATCTGGCACCCCAATATCAATTTCCCTATCAAACCTCCCAAACCTTCTAAGAGCAGGGTCAATACTGTTGGGGCGATTTGTAGCTCCAATGACAATTACATGTGCTCGAGATTTGAGGCCATCCATCAGAGTTAGGAGTTGAGAAACAATTCGCCTCTCAACCTCCCCATTTGTTTTCTCTCTCTTTGGAGCAATGGAGTCGATCTCATCAATAAAAATGATTGATGGTGCATTCTTTTCTGCTTCTTCAAAAGCTTTCCTAAGATTGCTTTCACTTTCTCCAGCTAACTTTGACATAATTTCCGGACCATTTATGCAGAAGAAGAATGCACCTGTCTCGTTGGCTACTGCTCTAGCAATAAGCGTCTTACCAGAACCAGGAGGGCCATATAGTAGAATCCCCTTTGGTGGTTTTACACCAATTGATTTGAAAAGTTGAGGGTGCCGAAGTGGTAGTTCAACTAACTCTCGTATTTGTGCCATTTGCTTGCGCACACCACCAACATCATCATAGCCTACTTCGTCAAGTCTATCTTCATCTTCTCTTTTCACAGGCTCACCCTCACAAAAGATTTCTGTGTCAGGAGCCACAACACAGTATTCCACTGGATCTGTCTCTATAACTTTGAATTCGACACTACGCATGCCACCTCTTACAAGGAAAAGATCGCCTTTCCTTACAGGACGATATGCCTCTAGGAAATAAGCTATAAATCATATAAAAGCAGAGGTAATGGTCAGCAGAGGATCTTAATGTTAATAGTATGAATAATGACAACTGTTGATGTCTAATAAAACCATACCAGAGTATCTTTCTACATTACAATCTGAGATAGTATAATGCCACGATTTAAAGTTCCAGAGGACAAATATCCACACAATCTAGATAATTATAATTTTTGGAGTTGCTGAACTTTCCATTCTTTAATAGAAGAAAAGAAAAGGAAAACATAGAGGCGGATCAACTTCATTTAAAAATCTCTTTTAAGTTTCATCCATGTTCAATGCAAGAATTTCACAGAATAAATATGATGGGCAATATTACAATAATTTTATTCTACAGAATCAATCCAATAAGCTGTCACCTTTTCTCATCATTTTCTTGTACTTTTTTCTTTTGGTGCTTGGCACGTGGGTAGAAATCATTCATTTGCCTACCCAATAAAAAAAATGCAAAATCCTCCAAAATGTATTGCAAATTGAAGGCATTGCATTTCCTAGATTTTGTTGTCAAACAATACTTAAACAACTTATTCTTCTGCAGTGGCCATCATAAAAGTTAGAAGAAAAAACAATGAGAATAAATAAATGTTACATTTGTCTATAATGAAGAGTGACTAACAATGATATATGCACATCGTTACAGACCAAGCATTCAGTCCAAGTACTTGAAAAGTAAAAAAGAAAAACCAGCTTCATAAGTGTTTTCCACTATCAAGTATCTTGTCACTATTGAAAAGTATCTTGGCACTCTTAAATCAAAGAACACTAAGGTCAAGCACTAAACAGGGATGAATCATGAATGTTCCCCAAGTTCATAAGTGTTTTCCACTATCAAGTATTTATCTGTCAAGTCCTTGCAAATTGCATCTACACTGAAATGCCTATTTACTACTTCGTAGTGAGCAAATAATTCTACCTCCTAGGGCTACAAGTCTCTCCTCCTTTCTCACAATATTTACTTATTTATTTTCAAGAAAAAAAATGCAAACCTCAAAATAATATGCCTATTCATATACCAAATTTGAGCTCACTTCTGCAGAATCTATCATCAGAAAAAAATAATATATATCTTTGTTTGATGATCAGTCAATGCAACATCAATGCAACACAGAAACAGAAAAGCACACTCACCATAATCAGTTGATCACAAAAAGGCAGAGCAAGCCTTGCTGTTCTTAAAAGCTCATCAGGTATTGCTAAGTATCATGACTAACCTATGAAGCCAACATATAAAAGAAAGAACTTCAGAAGTTGACAAGGTTTTCTCTTACTTTAAACCTCCCCGGTCACTATTGCCATGTAAAGCCCCAATTTCGTTTAGATGACACTCATGAAAAGGTGATATGTTACTTTCACTAACAATAAGGTCTCATCAACTGGAAGTAAATGCAATGATTCCACCAGGAAAACAATAATAATCATCAAAATCAAGGTATTCATTACTTGGAAATGAACAAATAAGAAAGTGGTATAAACTGTGTGCAGATGCATCTTCCACCCTAGTGTAGATTTTATAAGTTATGATATATAGAAGTCTTAGAGTGCTTGGTTGATCAGCAGGAAATCGAAAAACAAGGAGAAAATAAACTAAAATATCAGCATGAAAAAGAAATCCATCTAGGATCTGTAAAGCATGGAGGACAAAACTTACGCTTCAAGTATGCATCAAACAAGTTCCCTGTGACACCTTCAATGGTATCATCGATAGGCAATATATGCACACGCTTTCCATACTTAACATCTTGGCACTGATGGACAGAGACCACATCACCAAGCCTCACCCTAAGATTTGACCTGACAACTTTATTCATTCGTATTTTGGGCTCCTCACATGTGTCATCAGCAAGCGCAATGCAGATCGTATCTTTCCGTTTCTTGCCCTAAATTTGCCATGAGTTAAAAGGAAAGCTTAGAACTCATCAACAAATTAAAACATCTTCCTATTTATCAAAAATTCAAATAATATTTTTGAAATAAATTTAAGTGAAGGCAACTCAACAAATTCTTGTGCTCAGACTAGATAGCTAAAGCCATTCTACTATAGCTTAAGCTTGAGATCTAAAGTACATAATAATTGTCAAGTCTCATAATAAAGGAACCATATGTGACGATAATACCTAATAAGATCCATAGATTCAACTAAAGGCATTAACTACGATAAGCTTCCATATGAAGTCCGCATAGTCAACACTATATGATATGATCCAAGCTATCTATAATTCCATTAAAAATTAAAATCCAATACCTTAACCAAACCTTAACAACATATCACATCAGAAACCAGGAACAGTCAGCTTACCTTAATCAGGATCGTATCACCACGAAAAAGCTGCAGCTTTTCCATAGTCTCCGGGTGCAAAGCCACCACAGAATTATCATCGTTTGTGGCCTCATCAACAACCAACCGATTCGGTGCCTTCTTCTTCTCCAAGATCGCCGTGCTAAAATCCCTCTTTGTGCCCTTGCTGCAAAGATTTTGCCCCCCAAAATCGAATCAAGGAGATCAAATTTAGAACCCTAATTCCAAATCCATTTCAAAAATCTGGGGCAGATCGGGGAACTTACGGATCGGAAGAGGAGGGAGCGTCGCTTTGGTTCGCCATCAGATCACAAGAGTAACGAATCGAAGAAGAATAGAAGGGCAAGGCAGAGATCCAGGGATAGGGGAGATACTTATGCCAGTATTGCTTCGCATTACTCTCCAAGTTAGGTCGGAGAGTTTATAGAGAGGGGATCGTCTGCAAACATGACCGCAGGAATTTGATGCAGTCGGTTAGTTGGCAGATACAGTCTAACTGGTTGGCCAATTATAAGTTTTTGTTTTAAGTATTAAAGCTAGATATGTGCTGAAAAATAGCCAACCCTTCCTAAATAAAGAGTAACTTGGGCAATATATTAAGCTGTCTTAGTTTAGACTTTAAGTCGCGTACGTCACACCACCGAACCATTAACTGAGCGAAGCCATTAAGCTAGATAATTTTTAATATAATAATTATTTGAGATTTATAGTTGGTCTAAAGACCTCCTTATGAACAGTCCAATAAAGAACGGAAGAGTAAAATAGTTAAGGTGATTTGCATCGAAAACAAGAGAGAGATGTGAAATACTTTAATACCCCTCTAAAATTTATAATTCAAATCTAACTATTATAATAGTCAGTTTTTATAATCCGTATTAATTTTTAAAAATTATTAGTTAAAAATAGACATATTATTTAAAAATATTAAATTAAGTGGGCCTAATTTTAGGCTCCATTCTTTCCATTAAGATCTCTCTTAGATATCATTATGATATATATGATTAGACCTTTAAGATATCATTTAATACTAGACAATTTAAATTTAATTATTTATCTTTATACGAGATAGATTTTAATTTAAATTTGATTCTTTATCTCTATATGTTATTAAAGTTTAGTATAAATCAATCTTGAACTAATGAAAGATATATATAAATAATTAAAAAATTATTAGAGAGATATAATTTTATTTAACCTTAAAGCAAGTTAATTATAAAAGATATCCATTATATATATATATTACTTTGATATATTATTAGAAAAATATAATTATTAAAAAATAACGTGAAAGATAATATATTTTAAAAATAAATAATTAACTAGTGAATCGATTTTTTACCGTTTAAAATCTTAACCATTAGATCTCTATAGCTCTGCTTCCATACTTGTATTTTTCTAAGTTCTGCACTAATTTATAGTTATTAAACAATTGTATTTTTTGAACATTTGTATTACCTATTTCGTAGTTTTATTATATACTTCGTAGTAATTAAATACTTATGTTTTACAAATTTTATTGTTAGTCTAGTTAGTTTTAATGCGTAATGGTTAGTGTAGGTTATAATTAATATAAATAATTTATATTTTTAACTCTATTAGTTAGTAATTGTCCACCCATAAATTATTATAATAACATTATATCAACCAAAGTGTGACGTTCATAGTTCAACAATCTAGCCTGGCCATTTTAATAATGTTTCAAGTACATCAATGAGGTGTACTACTGTCTACTGCATCTGGGTATGGGCTTATATTGTTTAATTGATCAAAAATAAAAACTTTCCAGTGTTAATATTTTTCTAAGATTTTTTTTACTATTCTTACTTTTTATATTTAGTGTGTAAAAAATTTATCAAAGATTTTTATCTTATATAAAATACATATTTTTTTTCCTTAGACTATGATATTTGTAAAATATTTGATAACTTTTAAATTATTTTTAAACAATTTATACAAGCGTAAAATAAATTATGTTATTTAAGCTTGCTTTCAATAATGATTAATTAGGTTTATCTAATATAATGCCATTTAAAAGAGCATATTAATTTGGTGGCTATTATTTTTTTTTAGTAAACTCTATATTTTCACTATTTTTTAATTAATACTTATCTTTGAAAATTTTATAATTTAAACCTATATTATTTTTTTCTATAATTTCTATATAACATTTCGAGTTAACCTCCAAACTGAAGGGTATAAACAAATGAATATTTGTTAAAATATAT
This sequence comes from Typha latifolia, assembly GCF_019914945.1. Lineage (NCBI taxonomy): Eukaryota > Viridiplantae > Streptophyta > Magnoliopsida > Poales > Typhaceae > Typha > Typha latifolia. The sequence continues at coordinate 4,724,426 of NC_133086.1, read as the reverse complement.
AGAGTAATTTCTAAAATATTTTTTTTCTCATCTTTTAATTTCATTCCAGGGCTAATATAAAAAAAAAGTATTTTGTTAGGATGGAGTATAATTGATTTAGAAAGGACTTAATCTAGTGTAGTTCTAGATTAAAAAAAATTTAAAGGTATCTTAATAGTTTAATTATAAATCATATAATAAGATTAAAATCAATTAGTCAAATTAATGATAAAATATTATATAAAAATTATAAGAATAAAAAAGAGTTAGAATTACAAAATTCACGAAGACAAGAAGCAGTCAAAGTGTAATATTAAATGAAAAAAACTAAATATAATAAAACTGTAATAACCCGTGCATAATTTTGTAATCCTCGTACTTAATATAATTCGTTAGCTTAGTGGTTTAGGACATTGTTTTTGATAAATATAATTACTTAGTTAGGATTTATAAATTAATCATAATCATAAATATTTACCCACATAAATATTCTGATTTTAATCGTATATATATATAAAGTATAATTCGAGTTTTATTACCGTGAAGACTAGTTCTAGTGCAAAAGAAAAATACTACCAAACAACGACTGCCCCCATTTCTCATTCGTTTACTTTTCTCCGTCGTCGGCGAGAAGTTCTCTTCTTCAATTCCTTTCTCTCTCCTTCCTCTGCTCCTCCGATCTCATTTTCTAATTCCACAACCAAATCGATCTCCGCGGTCTAATCCATCCCCTCCCACTGATCAACGTGATGAGTACGACGGCGGACGAGGACGAACCGGTGACGTCCGCCACCGCCGCCACAGCCGCCGCGGTGGATGCGGTGGCGCGGATGGTGGGGGAGATCTCTGGGCTGCCGGAGAGCCGCGGCCCTCTGCGGAGGCTTTGCGGCGACCTGGCGCGGCGGGTGAAGCTACTCGCGCCGCTCTTCGACGAGCTCAGGGACGGCGGTGCCGCCTCGCTCGGCGAGCGCGAAACCCTAGCCATGGAGGCGCTACGCGAAGCTTTGGTCTCGGCCAAGGAGTTCCTCCGCTCGATCCACGATGGTAGCAAGCTATATCAGGTGTGGAATTATTCCCTTCGATGAGAAATTTTGTTCATTTCCTTGCTCCGCTCCCCCATGATCCAGCGAGCTCGAGTTTGGATGCAATCTACAATAGGTTTATTTACTGTACTGGAAATTGAATTTATAATGGAAATTTGGTTCAAAATGGTATTTTGTTTTGGATGGAGAATAGCGAAGGATTCGCGAAAGACAATTACTCCTGAATTGATTGTGATTTGGTTTACTGAAGACAGTTCGATTATGGAGTTGTGTGTATCGGTCTATAGATATCTTAGTCGGTCCTATGTGTCTCGATCTCTCGGTTAGCTTAACGGTGTGTCTGAAATTTTTCTCAGCACTCTCTTAGAATTTGGCGTGATTTGTCATCAGGCATTTTAAAGGAGTCGAACCCCCATAAAAAGTTCTCTAGAAACCATAGTTTTCTCCTATATATATATATATACTCTACAGTAATTCGCGTTATGCATGAGGCTTCTAAAATCTTGTAGGAATGTGATCTTGCCATAGCAGTACTATCAAGCTGGGATTTCCAGTTAACATGCTGATAAGCCAAACCTGCTATCATTACAAATTGATTTATTTTAGGCTATCCTAAGCTAACATTTCTTCATGATATGGCATGACTAAGTGAAACCTAGAATAAGCATTTATCAGCTAGTCAACCATTATAGGTCATTGGTTGCTTATCTAATGAAACCTCTGTTCTTTCCTCATAGTGGGCTAATTTATGATTGGAGAAGATGACTTTTTGCAGTTCAAAGCAGATTATTAGAATGATTTTGAAAAATAGGAGTCTTAATATCCTTAGTTGTATATCTGACCGTATGTTCTTGGTAAAAGTTCAGTTAGATAGCCATGAGTTATTCTAGTATGAGCAGGGGCCTTTTAGATGTGTCTAGACAATGAAGACGCTGAACCTATATCCTTTTACATGTTACATATTGCTTGCTACATTATTTTGCTTCCTTTTTCTATAAAAAAAACTAAATATTCTGTTGCAGGCACTACGTGGAGATAATTTTGCTGATAAATTTTTAGAGGTAAATGAACAAATTGAGAAGGCATTGAATGATTTGTCGTATGAGAACTTTGATATTCCTGAAGAAGTTCTAGAGCAGGTACGTCAAGAAAATTTTCAGATTTATAATTTTTTGGCCACCATGCTAGAAACAAATAATTATGTTCAAGAGTTAGTAACTAATTGTTTATGTGTCGATCTGAGCTGATCATATGCGTTTGCCTTGGTATTATACAAAGTTTTCCTTTGTTTTTAATTCCACTGTTTGACAAGCTTGATTTTGCCATGCAGTATCATATTATAATCCACATTTATGATGCTCTGTTTTTTCCGTTCCCTATTAACGCAGACTCGTTGAACGAAGAAGCACCTTAATTATGCATGAGTGAGGAATTTAAATGTAAAATAGTTGGCCTGCAAGAAAAGAAATATTTATCTATAATTTGTTTTTTAAAGTGTATATTTTGGAACAAGATATCGAGACCTTAAAATTCTTTTAAAACATACATGGCTCTTTTTCATTTTATATGAATGTGGATCTTGGATACCAAGATGGTAAATAAGTGGCCTTTATCCTGGCTTGAAATAAAACCGGAATCCTTGTACCATTTCTTATTGTAATACACTAATACTTATAGTCGTCCTGCCAAAATCAGGCATCTTTCTTCAAAATCTTTGAAGATCAGTAGTGCACAGTTGTGTGGTCCTTGGATTCAGCCCTTCAAAGAAAATGCTATTGTTGGGGATTTCACTGCTTGAATTTAATATGCGAAAGAAACATCCTCATTGGTTTCATTTTTCTTTAACAATGTGATTCATTAAACATGTCGACTGTTCTTCAATCCTCTTCACTTGTTTGTAGTTTTTGTAGAAAATACATGTTAAATTGGATGAGATGCAGCAAAACCCATCTCATTGGTGCCAAATAATTACTAGAGACATATCCTTTAAAAGGTTTTCGGAGCCTTTTCAGCTACAGCTTTATGAAATGGTTTTACTGGCACAGTAGATCAATTACCGTAACCGCAAGGTGCCTAGGGAAAATATACTCAGAAACACCTTGAAAATGCCATTCCATTTGTGGCTTGTCTTTAAATAAAAGATTGGTGGGATTTGCTGTCCATTTTCTTGCTGCCTTGGTGAAAATTGGGATTCTTTAGTTTTCACAGGGGAAAGGGTTTGGGGGCCTAGTGTTCCTTTTCTTGCCTTGCTGTGTAGAATGGGATCATCTAATTTGACTAGGAAAGGAGGCTAAGCTAAAGAAACAGTTGTTTCTCAATTGCTTTTCATTGTTGTTGCCATTGAAACAGAAAGAAGATATAAAGTAATCTTAGAAGAATGTGCTTCCTTAACATGATATCAATCAGACAGTTTATTGTACCAGTAACAGTGATCTTAATATATGATAACTTAAGTGGCATCATTCTTTACATAATTTAGGTATTGTGTATTCCATCAGTTTGTAGAAATCCTACACCTATTCCTGGCTTCTGCATTAGTCACTTATTCCACTGCATAACTCAAATTGTTCATGTTATGCTTAATGTGATTTGAACTTTGATAAGATGACTGAGGGTGATTCGAATCTTTCAAAATTTTCCAGGTGGAACTTGTGCATGCTCAGTTTCGAAGAGCAAAATGGAAAATGGACTCACCTGATACAGTATTTCCCAAGGATTTGGATAGAATGCTGAGAGGAGAGCCATGTGACCCTGCAACCCTGAGAAGGATATCTGAGAAATTGCAACTAAGAAACATGAACGACATGACTAGAGAATCGGTGGCTCTGCATGAAATGGTAATTTCAAGTGATGGGGCGCCCGATGACTACCTGGAGAAAATGTCATCCTTGCTGAAGAAGCTTAGAGACTGTGTTCTCAATGAAAATCCAATTACTGACACAACACAAAACAAAATAAGCTCGATAAAACATAGATCTCCTGTTATTCCAGATGATTTTCGGTGTCCCATATCTCTTGAGCTGATGAAAGACCCTGTCATTGTCTCTACTGGACAAGTAAGCTTTTCACAACCTTAACCACCTTATGGAACTCTATAATATGATAATGAGTATAAACTTTTTGCAGACATATGAGAGATCATGCATCCAGAAATGGCTTGATAGTGGACACAAGACCTGTCCTAAAACACAACAGAACCTTTCTCATACTGCTCTGACACCAAATTTTGTCTTAAAGAGCCTAATAGCACAATGGTGTGAAGCTAATGGCATTGAACTGCCAAAGAATAAGGTAAGCCGAGACAAAAGATCAATGAAAAATTCTGACTGTGATCGTGCTGGTATCAACATGCTAATGTTAAAACTAAAAAATGGAAACCAAGATGAACAACGAGCATCTGCAGGAGAGCTCCGACTGCTTGCAAAAAGAAATGTGAATAATAGAGTATGCATCGCTGAAGCAGGTGCTATTCCTTTGCTTGTGGATCTCCTGTCATCTGCAGATCCAAGAACTCAGGAGCACGCAGTCACAGCACTTCTAAATCTCTCAATTCATGAGAATAACAAGGCTAGCATCGTTGACACTAATGCAATACCAAAGATAGTAGAAGTGCTAAAAAGTGGGAGTATGGAAGCAAGAGAGAATGCTGCGGCTACCCTTTTCAGTTTGTCAGTTGTTGATGAAAATAAAGTGACTATAGGTGCTGCTGAGGCAATACCTCCACTTATTGATCTTTTATGTCAAGGCAGCCCAAGAGGTAAGAAAGATGCAGCAACAGCAATCTTTAACCTCTGCATATATCATGGTAACAAGGTCAGAGCAGCAAAAGCAGGGATCGTGGTCCACTTGATGAAGCTTTTGGTGGATCGTAGTGGGGGAATGATAGATGAAGCGCTCGCCATTTTGGCAATCCTTGCAAGCAACCAGGAAGGTAAGGCTGCAATTGCTCAGTCAGAATCTATCCCACAGTTGGTGGAGGTGATGAGGACCGGGTCCCCGAGGAACAAAGAGAACGCAGCTGCAATTCTATGGTATCTGTGTACTGCTGATGAAAAGCAGCTGAAAGCAGCGAAGGATTCAGGGGCAGAGGAGGCACTGAAGGAACTAGCCGAAACAGGCACAGATCGTGCCAAGAGGAAGGCTAATAGCCTTCTAGAGTTCATGAACCAGATAGAAGTGGCCTGAGGTCATTATTTCACCAACATGTAAATGTCTGCTACATTGATTCCTTACAGAACACGGTGACCTAATATATGTATGTTGTGCACATTTGTGTAACACGGTAAATTGGTTCGTAAAACAATCATCCAATATCTCATTTGAATATGCTGGGTAGTGCTGTAATGGATAAGTTTGCAGAATGAATATGTAATCTTTCTGAATTAAGTTATTATACAAATTAACTATGTGTCAATAGTGAATCTAACGGCTCTAGTCTTGCAGCTGACCCATAATCTTTTTACAGTTTAGACCAACTGGTGTGTCTTAGATGTTCTTAATCAAATGGGAAGTATTAATCGTGCAAATCGCCCATGTTTCTGATTACATGTGAATTATTTGCCCGCAGCAAATTTAGGAGAAGTGATACTCCATCCTTGCGACTCTCCAAGAATGAGTAGTCCAAATACGGCAATCTACAAACTGAATGATATGGCAACAAATCAACCTTGATTTTTCTCTTTCACCTCACAACCATCTCCATCAACATACATGATGGTGCCACATAAACACTCTTTCTAAAATTTTAGTAGGTCTGGAGGGCTTTATTCCTCCAAGAATACTTCTACTTTTCCAGGTAAGGCCATAACTCAACCACCTTCATTGGTAAAATGCAACTGTTAGAATTGAAGATGCATTAAAGGACCCGTAGCACTACACTTATCAACAGGAAATACAAGTCTTGATTGCAGCATTTGACCATCTGTACCTGACTATCAATATTCAATAGATAAGCTATGAAGATGACAGAACCTGCCAATGTCAGGGAACCACGTTGAACAAAATCAACGAAAATATGATTTGTAGCGAGACTGACAATAATTTTTACTCATAATGATAGACAAAATAAAATAAGACCGACAGAATGCAGAGATATCAAAAAAAAATTATAGACTTTCTGATCATAGTGTAAGAAAGTATTAGGCAGTTAACAAAACAAATATCTTAAATGCGATCATCACGATCAAACAGAAGAAGCATAGTAGTATAATAAATTTAAACTTAGACAATACTAATTCTCCGCAACAAAAATACTTAATCAGACAAGCCAGCCTTGTTCCTGAGATGCACCTTGAAGTCCATAATGTCACCCTTCCACTTAGTCACTGCTTGATTTTCGCAAACCCAGATCTCTTCAGCCACCTGGTTGATCAGTCTGAAGTCATGGCTCACCAAAACAAGGCCTCCATCCCACTCGTTCAGCGCTTCTGCCAGGGAATCAATAGTCTCGATATCCAGATGGTTTGTCGGTTCATCGAGCAGCAGCAAGTGTGGAAGCCTCCAAGCTAGCCAAGCGAAAATAACTCGGCTCTTCTGTCCATCCGAGAGGTTCTTCATAGGCATAACCTGTGCCTTCCCTGACAAACCAAATTTTCCAATTGCCGCCCTCATCTTCTCCTCCTCATTCCCTGGATACTCCCTCATCATGTACTGGAGAGCCGGCATCTCCAAATCAAGCTTCTCTGTTAGGTGCTGATGATACTGGGCAATCCTAAGGTGATTGTGCCGTCGGACCATACCATCCAAGGGAGCAAGATCACCTGTCATCAGCTTGAGCAGTGTGCTCTTCCCTGCCCCATTAGGGCCAACTAAAGCAATCCTAGAGTCAAGATCAACTCCAAAATCAAGGTTCTTGTAGATAAGATTATCTGGTGTATACCCAAAAGTAACTTCCACAAACTGCAGCACAGGCGGTGGGAGTTTTCCTACATCTGTAAAGCGGAAGACTAATATCTTGTCCCTGACCACTTTTTCTGTAAGCCCACCCCTCTCCATCTTAGCAAGGGTTTTCTCCTTGCTCTGCGCTTGGCGTGCCAACTTAGCAGATCCATGACCAAAGCGGGCAATATACTCCTTCATCGAAGAAATCTGCTCCTGCTCCCACTTGTATTGCTTCATCTGATTTTCTTCGAGCTCTGACCGTGTCTGGACATACTGGTCGTAATTACCAGTGTAAAGCTTAAGCTTCTTGTTCTGCATATGGATGATGTTCGTACATACACCGTTGAGAAAATCTTGAGAGTGTGAGACAACCACGAGTATCCGTTCAAAGTTCTTCAGTGTCTCTTCCAACCAGACACATGCTTCAAGATCTGTACAAGGGCAAGATATGAAACTAAGCTTGACTGACTCCAGAAAAGAAACCACTAACAATATTTGATTATTGTTCCCACAATGCTAAGAAATATGACACAAGGTATCACTCATATCAACAAATAAGCAACAAGGGAAAGAGAAGAGTCTGAAAATCTATTAAACATTGACACCACAAAATTTACCAGAATGACCAACAATAAGGTACGGGGATTTCATCACGAGCTTGCAGCATTATGGTTTCTGCAAGTAAACCATTTTCATGCTACAATAATTACTCTACCATGATAATTGATCATTCTTTATCCTTGAATGAACAAAGACAGCATCATGTACTATGATTAAAAGTATTGTGATAATCAAGCCAATAAACATTTCACGGTCAGTTTGGAGTGATAGAAATCACGGTTACATATCAATGAACTCATTACCATATTTATTGTGCCATTTCTACAGCCTGAATCTATGTACATTCATCATAGCCTTCTATCGCAATTCGCAACATCCAGAAAAGGCAGTTTTAACTCATAACCAAGCCCACCTAATGTAAGAGGATTACGGTTGTACATTTCAGCCTTAAAATAATATATTTTCCATTAGACCTATACCGTTCAGTTGCTTCCAGCTGGGGGGTAAAGTTTAACGAATATTTTAAGAATATACAGAATTATTTAGGTGTCAATGTGATTTGACATTCATCTACCTTTCTTTTAATAGGAACAGAGATTAAGTGAATAGGGCCCCAGATAGCCAACAGCCCAATAGACATAAAATAGGAGTATAAGAGTATTAACTAAAGTTTAAACTTGTATGAAATTCTTTTTAACTATGAGATTATTAGATTTCAGGGAAAATTTCAATCTTTCCCTCTTTTCAAACGAAATCTCCAAATTTAGACCTCCAAATTTCCTGAGTTCCTTCCACTTCTATACATGGTCTCATGCCCGCTACTATTCAAGTCTCTTTTTATGAGAGTCAATGGGTTGATATCCCCTTCCAAACTATTAAAATTCACATATGACCTATACAAAGCAGAATGATTCCAAAATATGATACCAATTAACACCAACAGGGAAATTAGAGAATTCGATTTATTCCGAAGTTAATACTCCTCATTTCTTGGCTTAGTTAATGAAGGTTATAATTTCTATATCTTATTCTGCCGTAAATTCAGTATATTCTCAAGCACAATATCCATAATGGACAAGTCAACAGCAACCACCTCATCAGCTTGTCCTGAGAAAATCCAGATCATAAAGCACCTAAAACAAATATGAGCTGACATAAGGTTGGAGCCTCATTAAACTTGCTCAGTTTTTCTCAGTCAATAATGCCAATTCAGCAAATAATATCTATATTTCGGAGACCAGATGGTAGGAAGATATATTCAAAATTGCATAGTTAATGATTTACTAATATCTAGATCAAAGGACAGAAAAATTTACCAAGATGATTAGTAGGTTCATCAAGCAAAAGAATGGTCGGGTTCATGAATAGTGCCCTTGCCAATGCAATCCTCATACGCCAACCACCAGAAAAATCTCGTGTTTTCTTTGCTTGCATTTGCTTATTGAAACCTAATCCAAACAAAATTTCAGCTGCACGCTTCTCAGCAGTAGATGCATCAAGAGCATCCAACCTCTCGTAGATACGTTCCAAAGCCTCTCCACCACCTCCATCCTAAAATATTATTTTCCAACTTTAGTCAGCACGTATCTGAATTATATATGCAACAAAGAGGAAGAGAATGGGTAGAGGAATCTGAATTCAGTCCTAAAATAAGAATATGATAATAGGCTTTATACCTCAGCTGCTAATATCTCTGCTTCTTTTTCCAACCTCACCCTTTCTTCATCACAGCTGATAACTGCCTGTAATGCTGACATGTCTGAAGCTTCAATCTCCCGGGTGAGGTGATAAATATCCATGTGATCAGGAATTGGGAGTTCTCTGCACCCTATAGCTGCAAGGAGGGTAGACTTCCCACAGCCGTTCAAACCAAGAAGACCATATCGCCTGAACATGCCAGTGCTCAGCTAAAATGAATTCATTATATACAATAAAATTATCCATCAAAAGGTAATGAGTAAATATCAGGTATACCTCCCATAGTTGAGCTCCAGCTCAGAATCTACTATGAGGTCATGTCCATGAAAGGTTAATGATAGAGACTCTATCTGAAGTAGTACAATGTGCAGACGAGATTAGTATAATAAGAAAACAGAAGTATTGAGGGAGAAACCACATAATACACATGGTAAGTGAACTATCACGTGATGTCTTTAGATCAAGATTCACCAGATCTTCTTGACTACTAAGCACAAAACAGACTAAAAAAGGTGTTTCTCTTCATGAATTAATAAAACAAGTGTTTTGACAGATAGAAAGCTGAAATTTCCTAATACAAAACTCCCTTGTTCTATATTGACCACCAGAAAATCATCTAATTAGACACACCAACTTTACATGTAGAATCTCACAACTTCGTTGGAAAATTTTCATTGTTCCCAACAGTAATTTTCAATATTTCTAAGAAGATGGTTTTATATATCTAATTACATACAAAACTAAGTTATTCCCACTTCCATATAAAGGTATCAATATACACACTGAAAGACAATCATATAGCATCCATTGCCAAATAAAAGCTATCTTCTTTAAGCAAGGAAATAAAGGATCAGCCGATCACATAAACTGCAGTAGCTGAAATTGGAGCAAAACAATAACTTTTGTAATTAAAGAACGGAATTGGCCTTGTATTCTAATGAGCAAAACAATAACTTTTGTAATTAAAGAACGGAATTGGCCTTGCATTCTAATACAGTGCTTTAACTCTTTAAAGCTGAAACAAAGAAAGAAAAAACAAATCCATTTTACCCTCAGACGCGTTAACCAAATAAAGTTGGAAAAACATCCAATAGATCAGATCCCTAATTCTCGTTCATCATTGTATCGCAATCAAGATTTTAATCCAAATGAAAGGAAAATAAAATAAGTAAATAAATAAATCAAGCTCCACTTAATTTGCACGCAATAGATTCAGATTCAGATTAAAAATAGGAAAGAACAGCTACTTACATGGATATCTCTAGAGAGGGGATGCGAAGCAAGAACTCCAGTGCAAGTCCGATCCGATAAATGAAGGGATCCGACTCCATCGGCTACCTTCTGCGCCTCTGCAGCGGCCTTCGACGACGAAGTCGCCGATGACTTCCCTCCTCTCTTCACCGCAGCCGCTGCTTTCTTCGCCGCCGCCTTCTTCTTGCTCGCGTCCGAAACCATTCTCCTGATCACCAGCAACCAAAACTAGTACCAGAAATCCTAGAAGACTAAATCGAAGAACTATAAAACCTAGATCGCGGAAGAAAGGAAAAAAAAAACTTACGAAGATGGAATTAAAATCCGAGAGAAATTTGGAGGCGAGTGTCTGTGGGAGATGGCGAGCTAGGGTTTGTGACTAACCTTGATTAGTATCGTGTTGGCTTTATTTTGTTAAGAGAAAAATATTAGATAATACTAATTTGTTATATTTCCTTTCTCCGGCAAGAGAGGAAAGGAAGTACCCTGAAATATAGGGTTCGAGGGTTCGCAAAGAGAAGAGAGGGTCAAGTATTTATAGGCGGAGAATATTTACTTTTACTTTTTAGCCCCTAAAATTTTTGTTTTTGTTTCTTGGATACTTTATTCGATTAGACTTTGGAGGATCCTATTGTTAAAATCGATCACATATGAAAAAGAAAAAAAAAACACCAGTGGAATTTGATTAAATCCAATCACTTAACCACGAATAATTATCGAAATTATTTGGTTAGTCTCCCAGCTTAATAATCAACCAGCTCATTCTTTTGCTACTCTAGATAAATAAAATTAGCTATACGAATAGCTAGTTAATTTCATACAGTAGTCGATTTAACAAGCAAGCCACTCACTAGTTCTTTTACGAAGCATTTATGGACTTTTATTTTTCTTTAAAAAAGAAAACGAAATTTACATTTAAGACCCTAATTTCACCCATTTGTGATTTACACACACTGCCTTAATATTTACAAATCGAGCGATTTATTTTATGTAAGGAGATCTAAATTTACCTGAACTCTTAGATTAATTTAGTACATTAAAAATATTACTAAAATACCCTTTTACTTAACCCAAAAACTCAAAATGCATTTATCAAAATATCTTACCCGAAAATTTTTATCCAGAGTTAAAAAGATGCTCGAAGAGAAGAACCCAGTTTAAATTTTGGCCGGATCTGAGATGCTCTATTTTATTTGAGATTTAAAGTTTGGGAAGAAGTAAGTCGATGGAACGTTCTACCCAAATAGTGTTAGTATTAATCTAATTCAAAATATTTTTCACACATATATTTAATAAATAGACGGCTCAATTTACAAATATAAAAAATGTATAAAAATTTCTCTGAGGAAGAAAAAAAAAAAACCCAAAACTTTGTTCTTGCTTGTGAAGTTGGGCCAAACTTTGATCTGAATTAAGAAACTCTATAGGCAATTTCTTTTGGGCCGGACCAGTTTCTTTACATAAAACTCTGTTTAATCACAGGCTATTTTATTTGTGATAGTAACAATAATATGTCACTAGGTGTACGAAATAATACGTGGAGAACCTCGTAATGTAATTTATGCAACTGAGATGATAGGAATTGTAATAAGCTAGTATCCTCCAATCTACCAACTAAGCTAAAGAAGCCAAGTTACGAAAGCATACCTTCAGTTTTTGCTCCATGGTCTCGAACGGGTATGAAACCTTCCCCCGACACACGAACTACGCTTAAAGGGGCACCATTCATTGTGAATGTTAGTGTTGATGATCATGCTGCCATATTAAATGTGATGTTGGAGACCACGGGGAAATTAATCTGATAAACTCAGCATAAGCCCCAAGCAAGTGTCAACAAGTTAATCCAAGTGATTCAAATGCACAACAGCATGGATTGCATTGAAATTAAGCAAAAAGCTGCAAAAGAAAACCGCGAAATACACGAGAAGATAATTAATACTGCAGTGACATCTAAGGAAAGTCCTCAGTTTGAAATAAACTGCTGAAAGCTATCACATAAACAACCTGAGAGCCGCAGACTAGTGCTCCAACTTTCTCAAGCAAAGGGTGGAGGAGTAATTGACTCATAACTTTGTAAGAAAATATTGCTAAAGACGCAATTTTTCCATCAGCAATGCAAACTTGTTACAAACAGATCACCAGTTTCATAGACTTGGCAAGTGCTATTCCTAGAGGGGAACATATTCCCTCACAAGATTTTCATAGAAAGAGTGACATGGTTAGTACGGCGCAAGTGTATTGACATCGAGTACCATTTTGTTGCTAATACTAGCATCAAAACTTGATGACCATTTCATCTTCACATCTTCCTTCTCAGTCCCATGAAGCTTCAATTTTTCCATAAGGTCCTGCCACCAGAACAATTTTAACTATATCAGAAAGCCAAAAGAAAGTGGAAGCAATCTTGTTAAACAAGAAACTCCAAACATAACCCAACTCAAGGTATCAAGGCTTAAAAGGACCCTGTAAGGATGAAGGATGTAGCCTTATCATCGGCAGGTCTTATTTGCATGGATCATCTACCCAAAAGGTTTCACGATAAACAGATCTTTCATCATAGCCTATGCTTTATCATTCAGTCCAGCTTGTCTAGTCAGCAAGTTCAAAAGCATAGGCTATGACAAAAGCTAATAAAGCCTGAAAAGCCTCATATTCTCAGGTTAGATAAATTCAAACTTAATCGAGTTCACCAAAGTTGCAACAATAGAGAGATTCTTCAGAAATCCATTCATGTAGCATGCATGCTGACCTAACATCTCCTAGTTCTCACTTCTCACTCAAACCCAAAACTGTTTGTGTGAAGACTGAAGATGCAAGTCTTACCGTCACACTAAGTAACCTTCAATGAAGGGCTTGCTCAATATGGTGAAGCATGAATATGCTCTAAAGACCTCTTTTAGATTCTAGCACGGAAAATAGAACACAATTAATTTGCTGTATTTTTAGCTTAACAGTTAACATGCAGGATTTAACATATATAGGCCTGTAAATTAGCAAGAGTGTTAGCAGAAAATTAGTCTAAACAACATAATTGGTATTATGTAACAAGTGAAACTGTAGCAAATAAAAGGAAGAAATAAATAGGAGAAGGACAGTATGATCAAGAGAAGGAAAAGAGACGAATTAATTTCACTGCCCAGAAGATGGGGAGAGGCCCCATTAGAAACTCTTTCGATCTACAGAGATAAAACAGCCATAAACTCTAATCATAACAGGAAACGAAATTCTACATATAAAACATGGATTACAGAAATAATCAATTCTATTCCACATTCCATTCTTGAAACTAAAACTCATTCAGTATTAGTTCAGCTGACCAAATTTGGGCCTCGAAAAGTATATTATAACTTCCGTTTGGAGCAAAATAAAAAAGTTTTCTGGGGTTTAGCAACAAGGCATCAGGTTGGTGTTGTAAAATCCAAGAGAAGGAAATATGATTCAGCACATCTATAATATTTTGATGTCAACTACAAATAGAAGATCCCGAACCCTATCACAGACCAATTCATGATAACTTCTCCCTTCGATTCCAATCACCCGGAATGAACAAATTCCTAACAATAATAGATTCCGAGCACTTGGAACTTCAAAGACTTGTTTTTCTATAGTCTTCTCCATAAGAAAGATGAGAATTCAGCACATAAACAAGAGTGAAAACATACCTTCTCTACTCGTCCTCGCCGCTCTCGTCGCTAAAATAGCTCACTTTCTTCTCCCTCTTCCTCTTCCTCTCCTGCCCCTCACCTCCAACCTCCTCCCTCTCCCTCGCCTTCTCCTCCGCTCCTCTCGTATCCACCACCGACGCCCAATTATCATCATCGAACTCAAACCCCGCCGCCGCCTCCTCCTCCTCCTCCTCCTCATCCCCCCCGCCATCCGATGCCACCACATCACCGCCGCCACGGCGTCCTCCCTGCGATCCCCTCCTCTGCTTCTTCTCCACGGGCCTCTCTCTCGGTCCCAACTGGTTCCTAGGGCACTCGTACGACAAGTGCCCCTCCTCGCCGCACTCGTAGCATCTGGACTTGTCCTTGTACACGCGGCGGCGGATGAACTCGGAAGCGCGGCCGTTGTCGGCCGCGATGGAGGCGGTAAGTTTGCGTCCATTGAGGATCTTCCCGTTCATGGCGGCCGCGGCGGCGGATGCGTGGAGGCGGGAGACGAAGAGGACGAAGGCGACGCCGCGGCTGCGGCGGGAGTCGCGGTCCTTTAGGACAGTGACGCGGGCGACCTTGCCGAAGGTGGAGAAGAGGGTGTGGAGGTCGGAGTTGGTGAGAGAGTAGTCAAGGTTGGAGACGTAGACGGTGGATTTGGATGGGGCGAGGCCGCCGGAGCCGGTTTTGGACTTGGATTTGGAGGAGGAGACAGGGTTGGTGGCGGAGGTGGAAGGGAGAGGGTAGCGGTAGAGGAAGCCGTCGTCGTCTTCGTCGTCGTCGTCGTCGGTTTGCTTTCCCCGGCGAACCATCTCTCGTATTCTGCCAATCGACCGACCGATTGATCCAATCGTGCTGGGGATTTGTTTTGTTTTACAATTTACATCCTTGGGAGCACGTGAGAAGCACGCGTTCATGCAAAGAGAAGCCGCTGTAATTTTGCACTTGGAATCTTGGATGGATATATTTAGACTGGAATCAGGATTTGGTGCCGTGCGGGACCGACTGGTGCCGCTTGGATATGCGCCGATGCTTCGATGTCATCGTCTCACGTATTTAATATTTTTAATGATCTCGATATGCTCAAATTGACTAGGGTAAATTAGCTTGCATCGAACCCCCGCCCAATTAAACTGAGCTCAGGTTTGGTACCAGTGCACCATGTCCATGTCTAGACAAATAGTTCCGCTCTTTCGACCCTCACAAGGAACAGCAAGTTTTTGAGAGAAAACAGCTTGGTTTCGATCATTATACCTATATAATGATTTAGGAGCCAAGATTAAAATTAGCAATCTTGCTGGTTTGGATCGATATAGATTAGTTTTGATTTAGTCAAGAGTACCAAAAGTCCGTCTTTTTAGAGTCCGGGCTTCTATCAGACTAGGCCAGAAAATCCAACAAATCTTAAAAGCAGCGTTCTCAGATCTTAAATGATAGATTAAAAGCAAGCGTGGGCTGATCGCCTCTCTTAGTTTTGAAAATATTTAGCTTCGATTACGCATTAGATCATCATATCACTCATGAGCCGATCACCCCGAATTTTCTACATTTAACCCAACCATATTCCAAAGTTATTTACCTATTTGAGCCTTCAAAAACTACAGTCTGCAGGCAGTAGTTGGACTGCCATTGTTACCAGATTCAAAAAGGTGCTCACTTCACTTGAAACAATCAGAATTCGATCTAGAAGACCAAAAGTGAACAAATAGGCGCTGCTTCGGAAGAGCTTGAGCTTTAACTGGGCGGGAATTGTACAGGTAAAGGATTTATAAGCATGAGCATATATAACTCAGCCACTCAGTAAAGATGGTCATCACGACAAACATACTAGATGCACTGTTGGACGTATAAAAAACATCCAGATGAGCATGGCAAACATAACATTTGAGTTCAACAATATCCACCATATAAATTGTTTCAAATCAACATTTTTAAGTTTGTAAAACCCAATTGGACCAATAAGATAAATACCGACCAAATAAATATTACGCTCAAGTATCATTGACTACATAAACCCCAAGCCCCGACAAGCTTTCACTCAAAGACCATCCACAGAAAGAAGGGAGGGCAGCTTTACACACCAGAGAGGATTTTACCTATATGACTCTGGACGCTTGGGTTTGCTTTGCACTATTGACTCAATCTTTTCAAGCACATCAGGTGTCAGCAGGGGGATAACATCAATAGCCTTCATATTCTCTGCAATCTGTTTCAAAAATTGTGAAATATAAGTAGACAGAAACATTGTACTAAGAGCATGTAAATACTGCTAAAAGCTATGGTTTTAACTAAGGAGATGGTATCAGGACAAGGTAAAATATATCTACTAAACAAGCTATACAAGCATGCTGAACGATTCAATTGACTGACAAAAACCAAGATGCCTTCATCTCATAAGATAATAATCTAAAACCACCTAGTAGCACCTTTTCTTATTAAGCAATTTTATTTTTTGCTAAAAAACACCAGAAAAGCAATTTATCAAGTTTCAAATATATTAAAACCTTGAGAAGTAACTTTGTTTTAAAAACTAAACGTTCAAATAAATAATGTAAAATTTCAAAGTTTGACTCAACATTTCTTGAGATGGTACGTGATTAAATCTGTATACCTGGCTCTCCTTAGTGGCTCCAGTAATTACTGATGAAACATTGGGATTAGATGCACACCAAGCGATGGCAAGTTGAGGTAATGGAACACCCAGTTCATCAGCAATTGGCTTCAGTCCATTCACCTTTCTAAGTACATCATCAACTAGTGATCTGCTTGCAAGGTTCTGCAAAGAGATATGCTAGTTGTTAGTAACATACTAACAACATGAAAAAAAGTATATGCCAATATATTTCCACTGATACTAGAATTATGCTATTAAAACGGTGTCTACATTTGAGACCCAATCAACCTTATATGCACATCAAATTTGGAAAGGTTGACAATGTTCATATCTGAGCATTTTTCCATTGCTTAGCATGTGCCATTAACTAAACTTAATCCAAAGGGGAGATATAATTCACTACTAGCATCACAAAAGATAAGGTTCATATCATTATTTGTCCATTATGTGCTCATGCACACATGATCAAACCAAACAGTGTGTAAAGAAAGACTACAGATAGATGGTGTATCATCATGCCCTTGCCTTCACCTCCAACATGAGACTATAATTCAAGAGATGAACAGGTGCTTTTACCAAGTACAAGATGAATTGGATGACTTTGGTTTGTTTGGATACACCGAAAACCAAGATTAAGACCATTTATTCCTTGGCTGTAGCTAGCTTTTTTCACCCACTCCTAAGTAATAGTAATCATGCTTTTTAGTCAGATGAATCAATTAGTTCTTACAGAACTGAAATGAAAGGAAAAAAGAAATCCATCACACAAGCTGATCCGGTTAGCATCAAAATCATTACAAGTGTCTTCTCTAAAACTGCCACTACAACATTGTTTCGATTGACATGCAAAATTTGATACTAACTAGTGGATGTATTTTCTGTTTTTTGGACACTTGGTAGGTAAACTAGTTAAATCACTATAGAATCATCTAATATCCAAAAATTTCCCATTGTTGTGATTTCACCTTCAATTAATTTCTTAAATAAGCCACTAGTATATGGTAAATCCGATTTAGTTAATGGCAACATAGTCAGCAAAAACATGATGCCATAGAAGTTATACCCTAGTAGTCATAGCAAAGGTCATCCAGCAATTAAGAAATAAAATCATCCAAAGACATGGAAAAGGTGGTTCGGTAATATTGATTAGCCAGAGGACATAAAATGGGAATCCTTCACGACATAAACAATAGCAAAAGAAACAACAAGCATACAATTGGACGCTAACGGATGATGACATAGATTCACATTTCATGATAGTCCGAGTTTGCTTTGCAACAAAGAACTATAAAGTGAAGTTCACTTGAATACAATTTGATGTGCATCAAAACAGAATCTCAGAATTGGAATGGCCAGTCAATCAATTGCGTATCACAGCATATTGAACCCTGAATTTCTGGATTATAAAAATCCATTTTGGTTGTGGCAGAATTAGGAAGCTTGGAACAACAGAACAAGAGACCTAATTCTCATTGTGGTTGTATCCTTGATTTTTGGTTGAAATTTTGGTGATTGTTAGAAGAATATAAATGGACAAAATAGAGAATAAAATAGTAGGGTGATATAAATAGGGCTGACACAGTCAAACACAATTTTGAATTTTTAGGTTGGGAGACTAATTCAGCCTGCAATAATAATCATCGCCTTATGACCAAAAATAATTCCTATTTGTATGGATAAGCTTTTAATGCATGCCTTCTCCTGCCTAATAATCCAAGCAAAGAGAGTCAAATGCTTGCAATTGATTAAATAGGACGCAATGACAACCATTCACTGTTAATGAAAAAGACACCAATAAAATATGACCTTAGATTTTATTACATCTACAGATTACCCATAGTGCACGCCAATTGGCCTCAAAGACTTACCTAGATGACCAATTGATTGACGATATGGTCAATCTCTGAAAGATACATGTTAGCAACAAATTTGTAGGAAATTAAACTAACATATCTGGGACTCTTCAAGACTGATTGATATGAATTTTCTAGTAACTAGAGCAACTTGCTTATAGATCAATACTACTGGTGAAGTCTGTAATAATAAAGAAGTGTTGACGGTGACATGAGGAAAATTATGGTCTAAGTACTAAAAACTAGTATAATACAAGTAAATCTCAAGAACATTGATAGAAGCTCATAACCAATCAACTCTAGATCACGTGTCAAACATTACTATTACATCATGAAAGTTGAGATACCCAATTAAATGCTGACTCAAGTTGAAAGCCACATAACACTACATTACCTTATAATTTTCCAAGGCAAACCTACTGTCAGGAGGTATGTTTCCCTTGCTATATTTCCCTGTCAGAACCCCTGAAGCGAGAGGACTCCACGTGGTTAAACCCAAACCATAGGTGCTGTAGAGAGGCAAATACTCCACCTCCACCTGCAGCAATGCACAAAAATCACAACCAGATCCAGATCAAAGAAAGGAGGATGCAATAGATCAATCATCAGATCGAGATCCCAAATCAAGAGATCTGGATCCAAAAGTGAGCAATCACCTTGTGCCGGGAGAGCAGGTTGTACTCCGGCTGCTCGACGATGGGTCCGACGAGATCGAGCCTATTGGCGACCCCCCAGGCCTCGGTGATCTGCTGCGCGGACCACTCGCTGGTCCCCCAGTAGAACGCCCAACCCTTGTCGATGACGTAGTTCATCGCCCTAACGGTCTCCTCGATGGGCGTGGCGGCGTCGGGGCGGTGGCAGTAGATGACGTCAACGTACTCCATGTCGAGGCGCTTAAGCGAAGCCTTGGTGCCTTCGACGATGTGCTTCCGCGACAAGCCCTTGTCGTTGGGGCCGGGGCCGCCCCAGAAGATCTTGGTGGAGACGACGAGGTCCGAGCGCCGCCATCCGAGCTCGCGGAAGGCCTGGCCCATGATCTCCTCGGCGCGGCCGTTGGCGTAGACCTCGGCGTTGTCGAAGAAGTTGACGCCGTGGTCGCGGCAGCACTGGAGGAGGGACTTCGCCTCCTTCACGTCGATCTGGTTGCCGAAGCTGACCCACGAGCCGTAGGAGAGCTGGCTCACCTTGAGCCCCGACCGGCCGAGGTTCTTGTACTGCATGCTCGCTGCTGCTGAGCGA
The DNA here is from genome assembly GCF_019914945.1 of Typha latifolia. Lineage (NCBI taxonomy): Eukaryota > Viridiplantae > Streptophyta > Magnoliopsida > Poales > Typhaceae > Typha > Typha latifolia. The sequence continues at coordinate 4,704,655 of NC_133086.1, read as the reverse complement.
TTCGACACAGGATCTGAGATTGGAACGGGGAGGGGAAAGAGGTTGGAATTTTTTGGGAAGCTTTGGGATGTATTATTTAGGAGTGTTTGTTTGGGGGAAAACAAAAAAAAGGGGGCGAGGAAATCACGTGAGGAGATTCTCTGGGAGGGGGAATGGGGAAACGTGGAGATCGGGTGGCTCCGCCAGCTGGGTGTGGCCACTTTCTAGGTGGGAATGGGGGAGGGAGGGAGGGGTCGGTCGGTCGGTCGGCGGCCGCTTTAGACGGTTGGAGTTACTCTTGGGTGCTTTAAGATTCGTAAACGACGGTGGATGAAATTTCCAGATGCTCCCACTCCCACAGAGCTATACCAATTTCCATTTTCTTTTAATTATTTCTAGAAAGCAGACCTATTTCAATCATAATAAAAGAAAGATATTTTTACATAAATTTGTCCCTAAATATTTTAAACCATCAATTGTCAACAGATCACTGAGCACAGCTAGTTAAACCTAACTAATCAAAATTAAAACTAAAATTAACCAAAAAAAAGATTATTTTATCCTTATTTAAACTACTCAAAATAGTTCGAAAACTACCTAATGTTAACAAATACCATATTACAACAAGAAAAAAAATCTTTCTTTTTCACATTAGAAAGTAAATTATTAAGATATTTTACTCATTTACATATGTTTGTTAACTTTTACAATTATCATTTAAGTATGAATATTATATTTAAAACTAATCATAATGACAATCTCTCTTAGTCAAACAGAATCTCAATGCTGAGTATGATATTTTAAAAAAATAAAATAATGGCAATTAGATATTTATTAAAGTCTGCAATTCTCATTACTGACAGGAATTATTAATAAAAATAAGCAGTTATAACAGAATAAATCGATTTATACAACAAAAGGACTTACTAACCCTGTAGTATATCTCACAAACTTCTTACAGGTTTGTAATGTAGTAATGAAGAGAGTATGGTAAGTAACAGGTTGAGCTCCTCTTTTTGTTTCTCTTTTTCCCCTTCGATTTTAAAACTGGATGTATCAACAAAAGAACAAACAAAAAAAAAAAGATTCAAGAAGTTGAAATATATCAAGCTTAAATCACCAATAAAATCCCAGTTGCCTGATCTTTCTTCCAAAATTGGCTGCATAGCTAGCAGCTGTACGACATTGCCTATGGACATCATAAAGCATGGAGCACTAAAAGAGCGAAAACTTCTTACATTCTCAAATGATGTTCTTGTTTTGCCATGGCCGTTTGCCTGCCATCAAGAATCTACTCGAACATAGGAAATAGCTCTCCAACAAAACACTTAACATCCCATTAGTTCACTGCTATTTCTTGAGGACTGTTGTCGCTCTGAAAAGAAAACAAAATTGAATCAATTTCCTCGGCATCTTCAGATACTGCAGGTCCATCATGGAGAAGAAATCATTTCTGCTCCTATATTCAAATAGGAATCTCTTCTTACATATCCAAGAAGGACCATTCTTGACCAGTGAGTTGGTGGAATTAGCTAGGAAAACTTCTGAGGCATTATAAAGATTGGCACATACGACCTCAGAGAGTAAATAAGAAGGCAGGATACTTTTATTCACTATGTCAACCCATGCTTGCCTGGTAACATCTTTATGGACCTTCAGCAAACCAACTAGCTTTTTAAGGTTCAACAAGAAAGCATCAAGACTGGTATCCTATTTGCTGCATCTCTCAAAATAATACTAACTGGCTTAAACAATAGCACAAGACATTTTGGACAAAAATGGTAAGCTATGACATTTGCATGTGGCAACACAACTGCAAAGCCATTCTATGAAATATGCTACGGCCTACTGTTCCGATCATCTGATATCGTCTCCTCAGAAGATGCATCGCTATCAATAACAACCAAGTTAGTCGGTTCATTGGGAGCTGAACTGTTCTTATTCAAATCCAAGACATCATTCAGTCCAAAACCTGCACTGACAGAGACAGGTTTCTGAGAATTCACATCTGGAGTAGGAAGATCGAGTAGTGATTCCATCGATGGTTCACATATTGAACCGTCAATAGCTTTCACACTACTGATCCTACTGCCAGATGCTGTGCTCTTCCTCTTCAGTATGCCACGCCTCCGAGTGTCCTTAGGTGGAACAGGTGATTCTCTATGATCAGGAATAGAAGTGCTACTTCGTGGGTCACTGTTAAGCAAACCCCTAGAATGCCCAGGCATAAGTGTTGAATTACTTGGCCCACAACGCTTGCCTAACACCTCTCTGAGCCAATGTGGAAGATTATCAGTTGCTGATTGAGTATCATTATTTTTACCAATTTTTTCCAAAGCCTTCTGGTGTTCGATTCCTGCACAGGGGTAAGTGGAACCAACTGGCAAGCTGCTTAAAAATGGATTTGTCGATGAACTTTCACTAGCAAATGAACTGGGTATGCTCAGGCCTGATGGACGATCCCAGCTTCTATTTGGGGCGTGATCATTCTGCAGGTATACATCTCCAAGAGAAAGTTTAGTCTTGTCTGTAAATTTTGGAAATTCCAGGTTTGCAGACCACGCCCCATTTCCACCATATTGGCTATTGGTTGCTCGTTTCGCTAACCAAGCATCATGTGAAACAGGAGGCGGGGAAAGATTTAGTCTAGATGGTCTTGTTGGCTGAAATAGGGTATCGCTCAGAAGTTTTCTTTGCTCAATCTGCCACCTTTCAGCTAAATCTTCCGCAACTCTTGCCTTTGAGAAGCACAATCTTGGATCCGCCAACATCGCATTCCAATTATTTACGCCATATCTTCTCACGCCAATCCAGAGAAAATCCAGTTCATCCTCTGACCAATCATTTACAAACTTCATATCTGACAACCCATCTAACTTTTCTTTCAACGTCAGGGAGCCACTTCTAACATTTTCGAGTAAATGTTTGTGCCTTGATGAAGATACATTATCAAAAGTGCTGTTCCAACAGGGGCCAATATTATATCCACTAACAATGTCTTTGCCAATGCAATGGGATGGTGGTGGCATGCTATAAGAACCCTTATAAGAGATAGCATGGCCTCCAGAACTCAACGGCAAAGATAGATCAGGAAAATTACTACGAGAAGACAAATTTGATCTCTCTACCTGCTGCTGTTGTTTAGAGACAAAATCTCCTAAATCTGTCAAAAGTACTCTTTCCTGGAATGACTTTGATTGGTTCAGAAAGTCCTGAGAGCAATTCTGGAAACAATTAATGATGACATTATAAGATTCTAAACTTTCACAATAACCTACATAAGTACACTTAATGCTTGATTGTTTATCCTATATCTGTAAAAGGATTAATTAGCAGAAAACTCCTAAAATGATAGGCACACACACATGGAACTACATGTTCAGGAAGTTAGAAATGTTCTCAGATTGCAGAGAAATCTACAATATCAGGGCCAACCTAAAGAATTGCAATTATTCGAGAGAAAAAATAGAGTCGAAGCCTAGTCACCTGGTTCAATTCAGTTCGGACAGATGAGTTAGTTGGGAAGGTAGGGGATGGCCTTTCATTGATATTAATCTGCTCTTTGAACAAGCATGTTTTCTCTCTCTTTTTCTCTTGTAATTCTTTATCAAGCGTTTCCAACCATTCCAACTCTTTGTCAGTTCCATCAGCATACTCATCACCCAGAACTATGGGATACCCTCCTGCCGATGAACCTTGGGATTCTAGAATATTTTCTGCTGCTGCTGCTGGTTTACTTGAATCCATCTCAGTTGATATGGGCAGGCAAACAGATAACTCCTTATTACTTGGTTGTTCCATCTTTTCTGGAACATTATTTAGTGAAGTAGTTTTCTCGGAGTTATTCACAATGTCAGCCAATTTATTTCCTTTCTCCTCCCTAATAATGTCTGTGTGACTTGCTTCATGAACTAAACTAGGATCTCTGCTTAGATCAGATGATGGTGCAGCCACTAACTTATTCAATGGACTTTCAGTAACATCTTCTACAGATCGAGAAGGAACTGGATGATGAGGGGCAATATTCACACTTTGTGAGGTAGGAGGACATTGAAGAGGTGAATCTTCACATGCATGTGCACTGCTGTTAACAAAAGAAAGAGCATGTCATATCTCCAGAACCAAAATAAGTAAATAACTACTGTAATAGGCCAAAGTATTAAGTATGCATACCTTTTCGGTTCAGGAGGGCCTTCGGCAGGTCTGAATCCAATTACAGCATCTTTTCCAACATTAATCATCTGTACAGCCATTCACAAAGTAGACAATTTCTTTCATTAGCTTGAAAGGCACTTATTGAAATATATTAGATAAAACATAGGTAAGAACATGAAGTCTAAACACTAAAGTTCTAAATAGAGAGTAACATATGAAGTAAACTCGATAATGAGTCTTAGCATAAACAGAAAATCTTATGCCAGTTTGCTCATGGCTAAGGAGACATATTGGAATGCCTAACTAGTACAGTTTATCAAGCACAAAGAGCCGTGTCCAACTTAATCAATACAGGGCTCAATCGCCTTCAGGAAGATTGCATAGCTAATCATCCCCAAAGAGTCAGTAAAGCAGGAAATACAGAAGCATGGTACATTTCTAATCAGTAGTACATAGAGACAGAGAAAGCAGCATGAGGAGAATTCGTAGCATATGTGAACATTCCTATTGGCTGGCAGACAGTGTATAAAATCCAGCATAACATTACAACTAGACACATGAATCAGAAGCTAGTAAGTTGCATCCATCAACAAGTAATATTTCTCACATATGTGGACATTTCACCTTGAAGACAATGAATTTGGGTAAAGTTATATCAGATTCTGCATGGAAATTCCAAACTGCTCCTCCACATGTTACTTCAAAGACATAATACTAACTGAATGGCATTGAAGTGTTAAAAAGAAACATCAAGGAAGGGCAAATTAGTAGTATGTTCACATGAAGCTTGTAACTAGGTCGCTTCTTGCATGAGCAGCATAGACTTTGCATTTCTGCTGAGATAATAATACATTTATTTTTTTTTAAAAAGACAAATAAATGTTTTTGATTAGATATATATGAACAAAGAGAACTACCAATCTGAATTTCATCAAGAGAGAGAAAAAGGACTAAAAACTTGCAGGACTATTTAGTTTCCTCACCAAGTTATCTTCATCAAGCTGCTGATTTTGGGTTTCAGATTTAGTTTTCAGACTTGACCTCTTCGGAGATACCTCGCTTGGAGACTTTGAAGATGAATCAGCTAGCATATCATTTGATAAATAGGGCTGTGATGAGAAACGCTTTCGCTTGTAAGTTAGTATCACCTTATTGCTCATCTTCTTCACTTATGTAATCAATCTCTACCAATCCACAAACTCTGTATTGACACAGTCCCTGCATATGGGAAGTTAAGCATCGGATGCTCAATATCTACTCTCACAAACACACCAACATAAAAAACTCTTTATTGAAAAAAAAAATAGAACAAAACAATAAAACTAACCCCGCAAGGATAAAATTCCCAACACCACAAGAAACATACTTGTAAACATATCATGCATGCTGAAGCAGATGAACAAACTTTTTTTCTAAGCCTTTTCCCACATTCATTCATTCCAAACTAGGGTTCCATCATCTACTAGCATAAACTTCCTTAAAAAAAATTTGACAACATTGTCATATTACACTCCAAACCCATCAGTGAATTAAGAAAAAATAATCTGATTAATCCCACTACTTCCAGTATCATTTCAACAACAAGTTACTAAAAGAAATTGCAATCACTACATATATACTACAGGCTACAGCTTAGAAATCAGTAACAGCTGAGTAGACTTACCATCTCTCCTTTTCTCCATTTTTCATATTATCATTCAAAAATAATGCTAAAAAGAATGCAAACGAGCAGGAATTATTACCGAGCATGCCACTTAAACTACGACCGCCTCCCCATTTGATGAATTAAAGACGCAAGGCATTAATCGGATAAAATAAGTGAGATTAAACCGTCGGAATCGAACAGGATGGAGAAAGTATCTACCCGAATTTCCAAAATTTTCCAAAGAAATAGAGGAGAAAAGACGAAATTTTTGGGGGAGACTCAGAGAGGGAGAGAGAGAGATGCCTCTGCTGCCTCCTGTCTTCTTTCTTTTCTAGTAATATATTTTTTTCTTTTTCTTTTTTTTTCTGGAGTGAGAGGGAAATAAAAGCTCCACTGATTGACTTATGTACCCTCATCTGTTTCGCTCAGGTCGCTTTAAAAAGGGGGGCTTTTTCGTCATTTAGAGCCGTCGATTCTTACGAGTCTCCCGAGGCGTTGGTGGCTGTGCGGCTCCTCGCCGGAGTCCTCGCGCCTTTCCGTCGAACTACCACGCGCACAGCACGTGATATTAGTACTCTACACACACGTATAAATTGTTTCCAATATATGGAGAAGGATTTGGACATTATACCCTGCCTAACGTTGCCTTTTATATTTACTTGTTTCCGGAATTAGTTTGAATTACTGGATGTGCTCAAAGGATACACTCAATTCAATTAAATGGACAATTCAAAGGGTAGTAGTCTCTAGTATTATTTCAGCGTAGTGGCTGAACACATTACTCTGCGGTGGCTGAACAAGTTACTCTGCGACAGAATGTTCTGAAGTTGAATCCCACACGATATAGAATTATAGCTTCTAAATAATTTAAACACGCTACTATAAATATCCGTAGGTTCACGCTTAGCAATAACCTTTGCTACGTGTTTGATCATCTTAAGACAGCCCATGCATACATCTCACTAGTTAATAGACAGGCAAAATCTATTAAATATTTGTCGTTATATGTCTATTAAGTATTTGTCGTTATATGTTGTTGATCAGACAAGAAGACTTTCATATTTCCAAACATTATCAATTATTTAAAATTTTCAAAAATTTACTTTATTATCTTATATTTTACTTTTATTATTGTTCACACAATTACTATATAGTATTTATTGTTCATCTCCGTATTTTAATTTTATTATCTTAAAAATTATATGAATTAAATTTAGCTTAATAAAGATTGACGACAGAGTGACTATTCAAAAATAACGTCTAACACTACTATGGACTTGAGTGCGACAAATTTATCCGTAGAGATATAATTAATTTAACTCATCTATATAATAAACGTTCATTAACTAAACTAACTTAGCAGTTCTTTTTATATAGTAAAAGCAAAATATCAAAGTAAACAACTAAAATACTTCAAAGCAAAAATTGCCTTAGTATATACCAAAAAGAACACCAATACTATAGCAGTGCAAGTGTGACAAGTTTACCCTATGCAATGATATAATTAATTTAACTCGTCCATATAATAACCGTTCATTAACTAAACTAACTGTAGAATAATTTTTATATAATAAAAGTAAAAGATAAAGATAAATATCTAAAATACTCAAAGTTGTCTAGCGTCTTAAAAGTGTTACAAGTTTACTTATGGAGGGATATAATTAATTTAACTCATCTATACGATGATAATCGTTCATTAACTAAACTAATTATAGGGTGTTTTTAATGCAGTAAAAGCAAAATATTGGGTTAAATAATATTTACATATGTTAGGGTATGAACATAAGTAAAAATAAAATATACGATGTTTTTAAAAATTTCCCAAAATTTCTTAGATATACAAACCGTGTTACTCCAAATTCGGATCTAAATCTCCTGGTAACCCGAATCCGTAAATCTATCCACATTATCCACTCGAAGAAAACAAAGGATTGGAGACGACTACTCACCACCGTCGAGCAAAAAAATGGCGACGCTTTCGTCTCTTCTTCCCTCCTCTCTCTACTCCAATTACTCTCAACTTTCTTCCCCTTCTCCCTCCTTCTCTTCAATCGCCTCACTTCGATTCCCGCGATCCCTCCCTTTGCTTCGGCAATGGAGTTGGAAGCCATTACCAACTCCTCGTGGAATAGTGAAGGCAGTCGCAGCGGAGGAGGAGGGCCCACCTGCCGGCCAACCCGTTTCCGTCCCCATTTCGCCTTCCGACATGCTCACCATGTTCTTCAAGGCACGTTTCCCCTCCCTTACCTCTCTTAGGTTCCTCTTCATTTTTGGAATTTTCTTATGGTGGTTTGGTTCGTTGGGTTGTTGGTATGAAGGCCGAAGGAACCATGGATGAGTCCGCAATTCATGCAGTCGCGAAGGCTCTTGAGGTTTGTTTGGCAATTACCCAATTGTTGTTGAGATGATTGTTTTCTCAATTGGGTTTTCGGTCTTGGTTCAGGGAACAGAAGGCGTAAGTGATTTGATGGTTCAAGTTACGGAGGGAATCGCTAGTGTGGAGGTGAGATCGGCTTATTTCCTTGCATTTTTCTTATGCTTGAATTATTTGAATTGGATAGTCTTTTGTGTCAAAATTTGTTTCTTTTACTTTAGGACTTTGGATTTGATTGTTTATTCTTAAATCATTTGAATTTTGTTTAGTTATCTATTCAGAGTAGGATTTAAGATGTCAAGTCGTATTAGGCCTTGAAATTTACTAATATCCGAGCAATGCTGTTGCCTCAACGTTCACATTCTATATCTATATTGTGATATCTTTCATTCCAACCAATTCCTGTGAGAGGTTTCTTCTTTGTGTTTGAGCAAGCCTTCATTTAGAAGTCTCACATAGCTTTTAAGATATAATATATATATAGCATGAATCTCAAAAACTATTATGAACTTCTTGACAATTGATGCGAATGGGGATTGACAATGTCTTATTCTCTGCCTGTCTACCAAGTACTGTCAATTTTTAAGTTATAGGAGCCCCTCACTTCATCTGGACAAAATGGTTCAATCATCAGATTCAGAGTTCAACCATAAAATTCAACTTGCAACTCTTCAGTTGGGAGTATTAAAAAAAAAGCTAATGGTTTAACTCTGGCAACTCATTCCACACCTTTCACTTTTTCAAGCTGTTGAGTTAGAGAAGACCTTGTTCTTTTGTATAACCAATTCCTTGCCGATAGGCATTACATGCTTACAGAAGACCTTGTTCTTTTGTATAACCAGTTGTCATTGTAGTTAAACAAGTTAATGGATTAAATTAAAGAAACATACTTAGAATTATGTGTTGCCTGTTAATTAGCATAATTTGTGTCATGACTTCTACTCAGAGTATGTAACGGAATCCATGTATTGTGACACTGCAAGTCCAAAGCTATATGAAATCTAGAAAGAAGAAGCAAATATTCAAAAACCTTGGATATACTTGTGGGCTTTCTTGGTAGTTACTCTTACTCTTTCATGGTTAACGAACAGATTGCCCGAGATAAAAGAAAAACATATAAAAAGATGCAAATTCTTTTTTCCATGTAACAGTGGCATTATAATTGGAATTGATCTTCTTGGTGCAGTTAACTAAACAGACTACCGTGCAAGCAACAGGGGTGGCCTCCAATTTGGTTGAGATCATCCAAGGTTCAGGATTCAAGTTGCAGAATCTGAATCTGAGTTTTGAAGATGAAGAAGATTCCATCAACTAGTCATATACGGCGATGGATATGCCTGTTGTTGATTTTAGTGCTAAGCATCTCCCTTTTTCCTCCCTAATTTTCCCTCTGCTGGTCTCAATGTTGTCATCTAGGATACAAGTAAAATCTCTTGCAAGGATCTGATGAAGGTTTGAAGGATGTATTTGGTGCACTTCTATATGTAATCTGTGGTACTGGTATTCAATGTGATCAGAGGAGAACAATGCACATTCTGCTGAAACTAGATTCTTCTCAAATCTTTTCCAAGAAAAAAGAGTATTCAATGTGTGATCAGAAGATAGCTCTGCACATTCTGCTGAAACTACATTCTTCTCAGTTCTTTTCCAAGAAAACAAAAGGACAAGAGGAAGAACTATTAGCTGATTCATCACATCATCCAAGAATCACTGTCTCTTGTTGACTGGAAATGTGATGTTTTAATAGTTATTTTACATATGATAAAGAGCAAACACTTCTTATTTTCGAAGCAAAGTTCTTACTCACTAAAATGGTAATCACAATTAGATTTTTCCTTGGCCGCTCAATAAAAACAAAGTTGAAAGAGAGAAAAAAAAGAAAGATCTTATATACAAAGAAAAGGATAAATCTTTGGCAGTGGATCTAATGATCTTATTTTGTGGTTTTTGGTCGCTGCAATTGATTGCTTTTCTAGTTTTTCTTAACCATTGAGCGAGAAATCTGGTCCTACTTATAGTTAACATTTTAAAATAGCAACTCCTGAGTCCTGGCCTGGAGTTTTGTTCTTCAACTTAATATATGAGACGAATAATACAATGGTGATTGGCAAGCGACTAGTTATCTATAGTTACTAGTTACTAATATTTAATAGTAACGGGTCAGGCCCATTAACTAAATCGGGCTAGGTCTCGTCTCACCTTTAAAAAAAACCACTACAAATATAGTTGTTGAGAGTGGGATTTGAACCCACGCCCTTTCGGACCAGAACCTTAATCTGGCGCCTTAGACCAACTCGGCCATCTCAACAGTTGGAAAAGATAATGAGATGTTGGGGATAGTTGAAGTAATTTATAAATACTAAATCAAATATTCCATAATACTGGGTCAAACAACCTGAATATTCGCCATCAAACCATTTACATTAATAAAATCATGTAAATCTATTGAATAATTAAAAATAGTCATATGTCTGATGAAATAGATACATCTTTCTCTTTCTCTTCACCGACTTTATTCATCATAGAATTTAGTCGTCATCTGTCGCATTCTTATTTTTTCTAGAAGCGACCTCTTCTTTCCCTTTATTTTATTCTTTTCTCTAATCGCAAGTATCCCTATCCCCATATCATCTATCTTTCATCACCATTATGAACTCCCTTCAATTCAAACACCCAAGCTAACCCTCTTATTAGTTCGGTTCGTAACATATTTATTAAAAAAATATAGAAAAATAACTATTCTATTTTCCCAAGATATTAACTATTAGTTTTCTTTTACCACATAAATCTTTCTAAGGTCTTAAATAAGAGCGCTCTAATTTAAGATCTAATTTAGCTATTCCAATAATTGTCTCTCTAAAATATAATCCTAGCTCCACCACTGCTCAATGCACTAGTAAATTTTAAAATTATGTGATGCCTCATGTCATCCTGCCACTACTTTTGCCTTGCCTTTCTTACTAAAAGAATTATTATTCATTTGCAAGTGAAGTCCTAACAAGTTCTAGTTCCCCACTACATGAGCAGAATTAGGGATCATATCCTTTATTCAGATACCAATCAAGCATCCTTGCCATGTTCTCCTGGATATTCCCTCTGGATCTCTTTAGCTTTTGCTTTTCCAATTTAAAAACCTCTCTGTCTACTTAGTTTACTCCCAAATGGCTTTGTAATGCTCTGCATATATATGCACAAGTAGATGCACAGATGCAAAGGGTGATACACTTGTTCAACTTGCTTGATTTCAAGGCCCACAAACAGCCTTGAAATATCTTCCAGAAAGTAGGCAAGTCACTTAGTCTTTTTTGAGATGTTTGGCTGAATGCAACTTTAATAATTAACAATTGTTTCCAACTCCAAGTGCAAGTAGCTGAGGAACAAAATCCTAAATCAAATTTATTTATACAGTATGCATTCTTAAGGTGATTTGGATCCCAATTAAATGTCGTTGGAATCCTTGTGGAAAATTGATACAGAGTATAGAAAGTGAGCTACTGCATGGCTATAGGTAGCAAATGGTCATGAAGAGCAAAAATACAAATTTGATTCCGAGAGTTCTCATTTGCATAAAATGTCAAAATTATTTTTAATTTTATTAGATCACTCTAAAGATTCGGCGAGGGAGTAAGATATTTATTAGAGATAAAATTATAAATAATTAAATAAAATTTATCGCACATTATAATAGTATATATCATATTTCAGATATTAAATATATATATATATATTATTTGCTATGTACAATTTTATTTTTAATAAATATTTTTAAATTCGATTTGTAAATTAATTAATACGATGTAAAAGATAATAATTTTAGTATAAATATAAATTTTATTAGGAGATGAAGTTAATTTAGGTGTCTAATTATATATAAATTTTCATAGTTTCCTAATTCAAACTCGAGGTGATGTCACGACTCTAATAATGCCGTATCTTGTAGCCTGACTGTAGTAGAGAGGAGGGATCAGTGTGGGCCCGCCCTGCTGACTGCCAGTGTGACTTCCGGGACCGCCGGTCCCTCTATCGCGCTTGCCCATAGTATAAAGCTTTTGAGTAGTTTTCGGTGAGAATAAAAAGGCTCACCCCTACCAAGACGAAGGGGTGACAATCGGGATCAAGTCAGATTCGGGTCGAGTTAAGATAGTACTAACACGAACACGACCCGTTTAATAAACGGGTCAATTTTTTTAAACACGAGCACGACCCGTTTATTAAACGGGTAACACGACACGACCCGTATAACTCATTTAATAAATAAATTATATTTTTTATATAACCCGTTTAACTCGTTTAATAAATATATTATATTTTTTATTCAACTCATTTAACCACTTGTTTAACCCATAAATACAACCCATTTAAATTTACATCCATTTAACCTGTTTAGAGTTAATCGGCGTAATACATCACCCACACAGATAAACTATCACAAATTTACACAAATCCAGCATAATTTACAATATTGTAGGAAAATTGAGTAAAAATAAATTCAAATTGTCTCAAGCTTCAACGTTGGTGTTGACAAAGCACAGCGGTGGAGGCAAGGCTCTAGGAGCTGGCTCCCATGGCGCGAGCTCCGGATCTGCCAAGGAAGACGAGGTGGTCGGTGCGGCTAGGGACGGAGAGGCGGTTGGAGGAGAGTGAACGCAGCAAAGAAAGGAGAGGAGGGCAGGCGGAGACGAGGAAAGGGATAGAGGCACTATGGCAAGCAGATACAAGGACGGAGGCACCGTGGCAGACGGTTGTGGCAAGCGAAGAAAGAGCGGGGGCGACAGGCGGAGATTGCAGCACGGCGGCAAGCGAAGACTGCAGCACAGCGAAAAGCGAAGACAGGGAGAGAAGGAGAGGAGATGCGGCAAGCGGAGAAAGGGAGCGGGGGCGGCAGGCGGAGATTGCAACACGACAGTAGGCGGAGACTGCAGCACCGCGAAAAGCGAAGACAGGGAGAGACTCGGCGGTGGGCGGTGGGCGGTGGGCGGTAGGCGAAGACAAAGAGAGGAGACGGCAGGCGGAGATGCAGGAGATGGGGAGTGCAGATGGCAGGCGGAGACGCGGGAGACACGGGAGACGCGGAGTGGAGACAGCAGGAGGTAGGCGGAGATGCGGGAGGCGGCAGGTGGAGACGCGGTGGCAAACGATCGCCGTTGGAGAGAGAGATTAGAGATGGGGGCAAAAAATTTAGAAAGGCAGAGGCGGCTAGAGGAGTGGAGAGTGGAGAGGGTTAGCTAGGTTAGGTTACTTTATAATATATATATTTGAGAGAGAGAGGGTTAGGTTTATATATATATATATATATATATATATATATATATATATATATATATATATATATATATATATATATATATACGGGTTGGCGGGTTGACCCGACCCAACTCGACCCGACCCGTATAATTAAACGGGTCAAATGGGTCAAAACGGGTCGGTTGTATAAACCCGAACACGACCCGTTTATTAAACGGGTTAGGCGGGTTGACCCGTTTATGACCCGAACCCGATTATACCAAACCCAAACCCGATTAAATGCCGGGTTATCGTGTCGGGTTATCGGGTCGGGTCAAATTTTGCCACCCCTACCAAGACGACAAGAGACCATCGAGGACGGTTAGGGGTGCGTCGCCGTGTCGGCCAACTTAAAGCTCACGTGCTGTGAGCATAACGCTTGAATACTTTTATTAGTTATTTTTTTATGTTTTTTTTATAGAAATTTTTACTGGTAATTTGACTATGAGACAATTAAGACCATTGCTATCGTTACTAGTATTATTATTTTTTACTATTTTTTTCTAGTTATTTGCTGCTGCAAGTTAAGAATATTATTTCTCTCTCTCTCTCTCTCTCTCTTATCTTTAGTTTTGTGAAAAAATTAGCTTACCCAAGCTATATTTATTTAGGAAACAGGAGATAGAAAGGCAGTAGATAAAAAATAGAGGAGGGAGAAAAAGTCCTTCAAAGACTTTTACTATAGCTCGAGAAAGCTAATCAAGGAGCGACAGGGGAAGGAGAGCTTCCAAATCTTCCGATAGGGAGATTCAAACTTCAAAGGTCTAACAAAATGATTTTCTACTGTAATGTTGTTTCCAAACAAAGTCACCGGAGCGCTACCACTGTGACCAATAACCATTAACCGACAGCGAGGTCGATGATGGCACATCTAGCTTTAGCTTGGGAAGCAATTGAGAAGGAGATGGCTGAGCGTCACTGCCAAGGGGACATAGAAAAGTTCTTTGACTAGCTCCCTTCCTCATGAAGATATCATCCAACAACAGAAAGTCATTATTTTTTCTCGAGTTAGATAGAGCTAGGGAGAAGAAAGAAGCCCCGGAAGTTGATAATATTGGGTAGAACAAACAATAACATCCAAAAAGTAGTGTCCTTTTGGGAAGTCAAGTGTTCTTTTGGGAAGTCAAGTGGCTCATGATATTTTTGCTGGGAGGAACTGAACTTTACTTCCCCACTAATGTTTTTTTTTTTTTTTTAATATTATTTTTATAATGAACAAATGCTTGCTCCCCAAAACCTATGGGTTTCCATTTATGGTGTAATTTTACACAGGCATAGCATTCTGTAACCGTCCCATCAACCCGGGAAAAACCTAACCCACTTTAGCGACTTTTTACGAATCAATATTCTCTGCCAAAATAATTTTGTAAATTAAATCCACTTGTCGCTCTATCCTTCCCTCCTCACCTTTTTCATGTCTATACCCTCAAATATACAATCCCGTGAGGAATTGGTGCGGACTCGATTCTAGAATTCGGTTAGATGCGTGCATAACATAATTATCATCAACATATATCCATCCAACTACTACACACACATCCGCTTAAGATGCAATCAAAGCCGTAGGATGCAAGTCGATTGATGCGTTGGACCTCATCCAACGGTGCTGAAACCATGCTCAACCCAATTTCACCCTCTCCCTTGCTTTTAAAACAGCCCTTCTCCCTCTCTCATGCCCTTCAATTCCTTCCTCACCAACCATTCTCTTTATCCTCTCTCTCTCTCTCTCTCTCTCTCTCTCTCTCTCTCTCTCTCTCTCTCTGAGCTCAAGTTACCAAAGAGTAGGATGGATCGGGAGTCAGCTTGGGATCGGCTCAGCTGGGATCTGACGGAGCTGATTCTAGCTCACCTCCCCCTCCGCTCGCTCGTCCGCGCCGCCGCCGTCTGCAAGCAGTGGCGCAACGTCGCCAGCCACTCGTGCTTCCCATCCAGGGCGGAGGCGGCGCGGCGCCGGAAGCCCTGGTTCTTCCTCTACGGGCAGAGCAACGTGGTGGCGCGCAACAACCGCGCGTTCGGCTTCGACCCCGACGCAGGTGAGTGGGTGCTTCTCCCCCACGCCGGATCCGACTGCTTCTCCGGCGCCGGCGGCTTCTTATTCGCCTCCATGTCGTCGTCCTCCCGCATCGCCTACGCCCCCATCCTCCGCTCCCTCCCTTGGACGGCAACCCCTCCCCTCTCCTTCTCCCGATGCAACCCCCTCGTCGCGGTCTTCTCCTCCGGCCGCAACCAGCAGCCGAACCTGATCGTCGTCGGCGGTGCCCGCTACGTCGGCGGTCTAGTTGACATCGAGGACCGCCTCGCCGTCGAGATCTACGATCCGGCGGCAGGGAGCTGGGAGCTCTGCCCCCCTCTCCCCGTCGACTTCAGATCTGGTAACTCCTCCCAGTGGCTGTCGTCGGCGCTCCTCCCGAAGCGGCGGCTCTTCTTCGTGCTCGGGATCTACTCGTGCTACGTGTCGGCCTTCGATCTGGGGCGGCGCGCCTGGACCAGGGTCCACACGCTCCGCCCCCCGGGCGTCCTCTTCGCCTTCCTGGTCGCGTGCGGCGGGGACCGCCTGGTGCTCGCGGGGCTCTGCAACGCCGCCGATGGGCTCCCCTGCTTCTCGATCTGGTCCGTGGATCACGCCACGTTGACCTACACCGAGATCGGCGTGATGCCGAAGGAGCTGCTCGGCTGCCTCTTCGAGAGCGAGGACGACGACAACCGGTTCGCGAGCCTCAAGTGCGTGGGGCTCGACGGGCTCGTCTATATCTTCAATGAAGACCACCACAAGGCCTACCCGGCTTGCGTATGCGAGGTCGTCGACGACGGGTGGGGCGTGAGCTGCACATGGAGAAAGGTGCCGTCTATGCCCGTCCCGGTGAGTCGATTCCACAAGGTGGTCGCTTTCTGCTCCCCTGTGCCTTTGAATTCCGTCATCGGCATCGATGGATTCCGCCAGTAATTAAGCCTTTGATTCCGCCGTCCTTCGCTCTTGTAAACCCCCTTTTTTTTTATATCTTTAGAGGCGTCGGATCCTATAACTCTTTACCATAACCTTTTGAATTCATGACGGAGGTTAGACTTACTAGCCTGTGGACTTCTTGCAGTTTTTTGGTTTCTGTTTTTTTTTTAAAATTTATTTTCCTGCTTCTTAGTATCTAAATCTATCGATCAAACTTTTCTGTTTAAACGTTCATAAGATATTTTAAAAAAATTGGTTTTATAATGTCTGTCCACAAACACTTTATGAATATTCTAAGTCGTCACGTTAATACTCACAAAATATTAGTATAATTTTTTTCCCTTTTAATTTATCGTATGCTGCTCGAGTTCCGAGTGGTGGAGTTGGATGTTCATAAATGCAGTGTCCCCAAATCCTTGCCCAGATGTGCTCTTCCAGAGGAACCATTTCTCTACTCCTTGACGATGGGCTCTATATCCCAAAGGAAACGCCCAAATCTGCGTTCCATATGAGCTTGAGAGGAGATCGTCTGCACGCCCAGACAGATGTAGGATTCTTAAAATGCCACGCTTACCTGGTTGTTGAATAAAACTGCAGCAAATTAAATTCGTACGTAATAGGTGGCTTATATCCATCCTAAAAGGAGATCGGTCAGCATGGGGAGTGGGCCAATCGTGAAAGAAGATATTTATATTATGTGCTTGTCGTTTTCCTTTGTTCGCGAGCCACCATCTTACGTAGATCCTTTTAAGAGTCTTCTAGATTTAACAACATGCTTTATCCTAACAATTCTTTTTCTCTGCATTTATTAACGCAATGGGATGCCTATCTCGGAAGAATGATAGAGAAGCGGAAAAATGGCCAATAAACCAAGATATAAACCATAAACAATTACCATTAGGACGACTCTTCTTACAACAAAGAAACAAGAAAACTTTTATCCCAATTTTATTTGAATATTTGGTTGGAATAAATAAATAAATAAATAAGGGACCTGTCTTTTATTTCGGATAACCAAAATGAAAAATATTAACCCCATTAAGTTTGGAGACAGCAACGCATATCTACTAAACCTAGAGGTGCAGTTGCTATTAATCAAATTTTGCAAAACTAAATCCGTTCCTGGAGTGGTTGGATGAGAGCATAAATGCGTGCATGGAAGCATAGGTGAGTGGTAAAATGATCATGAATCAAAAGAGGAGATTGCAAGCAAAAGGTGTCATGCTTGAAAGGTGAGTTGGTGGGTGGCAACACCGTTTAACAAACACTGAAGGATATCATTTTAAAAACGATACAAGAAGAATTTAAGTTAATTATTCTTTATTACAATAAGAAAGGAGAGTTTAAGCACGCGATCATTTTTCCGTTAAAATTACTCACGCTACCCGAACAAAAGGTTACTTTTATGACGGCTAAAATAGTTTAGGGGAGGTGTTAGTGTCTAATTTTTTTTATTTTTTTCCCTTCTTTCTGTCTCAGGTGTAGTTTAACCTACAAATTAACATATGGAATGGATAATTGAAGACAAAGAATTTCCAATTTGTAAACTAAGCAGAGTTACCATGTCAAGAACTTAGCTGAGAGTTGGTAGTTTAGTCATTAAATAATCGTCTGAGGAATTTAATCAAACATCTGATACTCACAAAACAACGCCGCCGCATGAGCCAAGGCAGCAAAACGCTCAAAGGGATCTCCAAAGCAGGAGACGTCAAACCGCGCGATCGAGTCGTGAGATTTGGATGAGTATCAGATGAACATCAGCTGTTTGATTCTTTGCACCAATGGGTCTCACGGAGTCGGCCGGGCCCAAACACCTAGCCTACTCCTCCGTCTCCTCCCCTTTCTAATGAGAGAAGCTTAGTTAGTCCATGGGCTTAGCGTAGTAGTTACCTATTGGTTGTCACAGGCTTAATTATTACGCAATTCCTTCTGGGCCTATTAGGAACTCAATTGCTCCCCCCGCCCCCGGGTAATCATGAGTGAGGTAATTTATATATCACACATTATATTAGGATTCGCACCCTATCTTTGACACGTTTTTTTTCTTTATAATTCTTGCTTAATAACCTAACATTATTTTAACTAAGTAATATTAACTAAATTACTAAAATACCCCACGTTACTATTTTTCCTCTTTCTACCTCTTCTTTGAAGAGGCATGAATAATTTAGATGTTTAAAAAATATTTTGTATATTATAACGGAATATTTTTTTGTCGGTACCGTTTAAATTAATAGAAAGTTCTAAGTGAGAATTATAAGAAAAAAAGTAACGGTCATATAAATATTTAAATTATAAAATATAAAATAGATAAAATATAAAGTATAATTTATAAAATTTCATAAAAATATTATAATTATTACCGCATTGTTTAAAATGTTATAATCGCTATAGATATTATTGAGCTATTTTGAATATTTAAATTGAAAAACAACTATTTTCGTTGTTTCAAAAAGTATCTTGTGTTAACCAAATCATAAGGTAAAAAAAGAAAATTATTTTTTTTACATAAAGAAAAATCGGCAATATATGTTTTACACTCTAAATTTTAAAAAGTAAAAGTATTATAGGTAATTATATGTATTTACTAACTTTAACAATTATTAATTATGAATATTATGTTAAAATACTAACTATAAAGATAATTCTAAATGAGTTAAAATATTTTAATGTCAATTCGTGACAGTTAAAAAATATAGGGGCAATTATGATATTGAGAAGTTTTTAGTGACAGTTGTGTAAAAGAAAGCCTTGGGTTATTAACACCGAGATCCTTGAACTACATACATTTTTATATCGACCTTATTATTACTATATTATTATAATATGTTAACCTTTTAACTCTCTAATATTTTTTATTAGGGCCAAAAATAAATGAGCAACGTACTGTGCTCGGCTCAAATCGAAAGTAATTGAGTCCGAGTCTAAACAAATGTTTAAATTCTATGAGGCTCCGAATCTAACAAATAACTAATAGAATTGACATTTGAAAGGTTTCACAATGATATGAATTTGACACGAAAAATAAATAAAGAGATCTATATAATTTAAAGAACTAGGAGTAATTAACTAATTATCTCTTTTATTGTATGATCTAAGGAGGAATGTTGACATGTGAAACATTAGGTTGAGGAAAGATTCCGTAATGGACATGAATTGTTTTAAACTTTTAATTAACTACCATAAACCCTCTTTTGTGAACCAACACTTAAGTTTTATTAGATATGAATTTTTGATATCACCATCTTTGTATTCGTATTCATATTAAAATATATATATATAGAAAAGTGAACTCTGATATCTAATAATATAGCAATCAATTCATAAAACAATTTCTAAACACATGGAGGGAAGGAGAAAAAAAAAAAACGAACCCTTAGTGGTTGACATGAACTTAGACACAGCAAGGCATGACAAAATGCGAATCAAAATCAAATCAATCTCTCAGCCTATGATTCCAAATGGACAGCAGAGAAAGCCAAGAAAAGGCCCTTCACATGGGAGGCAAAAGAATATTAAGCTTGTAAACAGGCAAAGTCATGCCCAATAATGGCAGATTAACATCTTCTTCTCCTCCTCCTCCTCCTCCTCCTCCTCTTCCTCTTCCCATCTAATGGATGGAAGGTGCTGAGTAAGAGGCCTTCACATGCAACTCCATGTGTATCCATGTGCCCTATAACTATCCATCTTTTTAATACTTTTGTTTAGCTAACCATCTCCATGATTAATTGCATGTTGATGCCTCTCCCTCCTCTCCTTTCTTTTTTATTTTTTTATTTTTCCCCTTTGTTATAGAAGATGTGAACAGAGATGAGGTGTTATCTTTGTACTGACACCTCAACCATAACATGGAAAGATTCCTAGATGAAGCCAGTTGAGATATGAGATTGGTCTCAAGAGTGCTCCTCCCTCACTCCTTGTTTAATTAGCTGCCAGACAAGTGAGCATAAAACTAGTTGAGGTTGGAGTTTGGAGTTGGTTGTGGGGGTGGGGGATTATTGACTTCCATTCGGGGACAAGGGTCGTGGTAGTTCTTTGTACTGTAGAAGACTTCCTCCTTCCTCTTTGGTTGTTCGACAACTTGAGTTAAAGTAAAGGGATTACAATTAGAGAGAGAGAGAGAGGATTAGGTGAAGGTCAGAAGCATAATGAGATGGCATGTCGCAGTGGAATTTATAAATTTTTAAAGGATAATAGAAAGTGTTAATCATTTGTTGTTAGACCGCCAATGATGCTTAAATATCACATTCCACTTTGGCAATTCGATTTGCTTGCCATCCAGGGGATTGTTCGAAAAGGAATGGCATAGGCTCCAATACTTCAAGGGCTTGTTTTGGAGCTCCCTGAGAAGAATTCGCAACTGTTGTTCGGAGAAATTGTGATATTTGCAAGGTGCTCAGAATTGGACGAAACTCGGTAGGCGAAGAGAAAAAAAAAAGAATGAAACAAATTTTGATATGCAATTTTTTTTTTTGATACAATTTTTTCTTTTGATATGCAATCAAAGAAATTTAGTATATTCGTTCCCTCTTCTTATATTTTGTCTGATTTTTAAGCTTTAATGCATTTGATGTTGTCTTCATACTGAGTCGTCGTATAGAGAAGAGTTTTGTACCCAGCAATCATTTGCCAATCAAATGGAATTCAAGCTTTGGTTCTCAGTCGTACTTCGTTGCATGAGATTGCTTCTATGAATCATATAATTTAGCTTTTAGTTTCTTATTTAACACTATAGATCGAGCATCTTAAGATGCAAAAGTTTCAGATCCAGGTAAAAGCAATTGTACAGTGAAGGTTATAATTTAAACCCTCCTCTCTCTCTCTCTCTCTCTCTCTCTCTCTCTAATCAACTCTGTAATGCCAAACAGCAGATCTATTTAAGAGCTCGCTTAACTTGGATTTAACTCAATTACTTTACTTATCCTCTGTTCAATTCCTGTCATAATAAAACTAACTAAATAACTAACAATATCTTAATCTTGCACAAGTGATGTATTCTCATCCACCTGAAGCATTGTGCTTGCTGCTATTTCACCTATTCCCAAAAGAAAGAAAGAAAGAAAGAAAGAAAGAAAGAAAAAAAAACACCAAAAGCAAAAGCTTAATTGGTTCATGCATTCCTTCGCTTCAAAGCTACATTTTGGACGTCAATCTTTAACCCTCCTCCGGCCCTCCCTCAAAGAACCTCCATCACTTTCCTCTGAGCCCAAAAAGGCGATAAAAAAACAACAATATTCCTGTGATAGCCTCCCATCACATTCTTGATTCTCTTCTCCCCATGCCTGATGTCGGCCTAAGTTTTCTAAAATCCAAAAACCCTTCCATCCAACACATCCAATCCATCCAATCCAAAGCTTCCCGTCATTGAACACTCTCATTTAACAGCCTGTTGGCTGTTGCAGAACCCAAGAGCCCACGAGCCAACTCTTAGTTTTTTTTAAAAAAAATTTTGAAAAACAAATCCGGTTGCCAGTTTTTATTAGCAAGTGCGCTTAAACATATAATAATATAGACTTTTCTTCTTCTTCTTCTTCTTCTTCCATCTCTGCTGCTTTCCCCCACTGCTCTCCTGTTGTCTTCCAGAGGAGCGAGATATGAGACTGAGCTAAGTAAAGGAGAGGAAGAAGAAGCGATGCGGCGAAATCTTGTGTTTCTCTTGCTAGTTTTGGTGTCTTGTATTGCTTGCATTGCGAAATGCAATGCGGCTACTAGTTCCAGTGATGAGGACGAGATGTCTACGCTTTTGGCGATCAAATCTGGTTTCGTTGATCCTTTGGTGGCTCTCGGCGATTGGCGAGCCGCCGCGCCGCATTGCAACTGGACGGGAGTTGGGTGTAACTCGCTGGGCTCTGTGGATAGTCTAAACCTCGCCCGCCTGAACCTTAGCGGAGTGATCTCGGACGACCTCCTCCGCCTCCGCAGCCTCGCGCGCCTCAACATTTGCTGCAACGCGTTCTCGACTTCGCTCCCTCGGACGCTTGTGGGTTTGTCCAAGCTCGTGGTGTTCGACGTGAGTCAGAACTCCTTCACCGGTCACTTCCCCACCGGGCTCGGCGAATCCCCGGAGCTGACCACTTTGAACGCGTCTGGCAACAACTTCCTCGGCCCCCTGCCTGAGGACATCGCCAATGCGACGTCGCTCGAGATCGTCGATCTCCGAGGGGGTTTCTTCGGTGGGTCGATCCCGGCGTCCTACGGGCGCCTGCAGAAGCTCAGGTTTTTAGGCCTCTCCGGCAACAACATCACCGGGAAAATCCCAGGAGAGCTCGGCGACCTTGCGGCGCTGGAGAAGCTCATAATTGGGTACAATGAGCTCGAGGGGGTTATCCCGGCGGAGTTCGGGAACCTCGTGAATCTCCGGTACCTCGACGTGGCTGTCGGGAACCTCGACGGCGGTGTACCGCCGGAATTGGGGAAGCTGCAGCTATTAACGACACTATACTTGTACCGGAACAATCTCGACCGCGAGATTCCGAAGGAGATCGGAAACATGTCATCATTAGCCTTTCTTGATCTATCCGACAACCTCATATCCGGTTCTATTCCGGCTGAATTAGCCCAGCTCAAGAATCTCCAGCTACTAAACCTCATGTGCAACAGGCTAAAAGGGGTAGTGCCGGCCGGCATCGGCGAGCTACCCCGGCTCGAGGTGCTGGAGCTCTGGAACAACTCCCTGACTGGACCGCTGCCCGCGAGCCTCGGGCAGAACTCGGCTTTGCAGTGGCTTGACGTGTCGTCGAACTCGCTGTCCGGCGAGATCCCCGCCGGGCTCTGCGACGGCCGCAACCTCACCAAGCTAATACTTTTCAATAACGTATTCTCCGGTGCGATCCCGGCGGGGTTGTCGACGTGTCCGTCGTTGGTCCGCGTGCGTATGCAGAACAACCGATTCAACGGCACGATCCCCGCCGGCCTCGGCCGGCTGCCGAAGCTACAGAGGCTGGAGTTAGCAAACAATGAGCTTGAAGGAGAGATACCAAGTGATATCACCTTATCTACCTCGCTCTCCTTCATTGATCTCTCCCACAACCACCTTCAATTCTCTCTGCCTTCTACTATACTAGCCATTCCTACGATCCAGAGCTTCATGGCATCCGACAACCAGCTCTCCGGAGAGATCCCCGACCAATTCCAAGATTGCCCGACGCTCGCTGCGCTCGACTTGTCCAACAACCGCCTCTCCGGGAGCATCCCGGCGAGCTTAGCCTCGTGCCTGAGGCTAGTTAGCATCAACTTGCAGCACAATAGCTTCACAGGGGAGATTCCCAAGGCGATCGCCATGATGCCGGCGCTGGCCGTTCTCGACCTGTCGAGCAATCTCTTATCTGGGTCGATCCCGGATAACTTCGGGAGCTCGCCGGCGCTCGAGACGCTGAACTTGGCCTACAACAACCTCTCGGGCCCTGTTCCCGGAAACGGCATACTAAGATCTATAAACCCAGATGACTTAGCGGGGAATTCGGGTCTCTGTGGTGGAGTACTACCTCCGTGCTCTGGGCTTCTCGCTGGTGAATCGTATACTAGGCTAAGGAGTACGCATTTGAAGCACATCTTAGCTGGATGGTTGGTGGGCATTTCTGTTGTCATAGCCATTATAGTTGCTCTGTTTGGTGGCCACCAACTATACAAGAGATGGTACGTGGATTGCAACTACTGCGGCGGGGGATTTGGCGAGGAGAGCGGTCCGTGGCCGTGGCGCCTCACCGCGTTCCAACGGCTGAGCTTTACGAGCGCCGATGTGCTCGCCTGCGTCAAGGAGGCGAACGTGATCGGAATGGGCGCCACCGGGATCGTCTACAAGGCAGAGCTGCAGAGGCCGCACACAGTCGTCGCCGTCAAGAAGCTGTGGCGAGCCGCGGCGGACGCAGACGCAGGGAATTCGACGCTAGATTGCGACGTGGCGGCGGAGGCGAGCCTACTTGGGAGGCTAAGGCACAGGAACATAGTCAGGCTGCTCGGCTATCTGCACAAGGAGTCTGAGGCAATGATCTTATACGAGTACATGCCTAATGGAAGCTTGTGGGAGGCACTTCATGGCCCGCAGGCCGGCCGGACGCTCGTCGACTGGGTGTCGCGGTACAACGTGGCGACCGGCGTGGCGCAGGGGCTCGCGTACCTCCACCACGATTGCCATCCGCCGATAATTCACCGCGACATAAAGTCTAACAACATACTGTTGGACGGCAACATGGAGGCGAGGATCGCCGATTTCGGGCTGGCGAGGATGATGGTCCAGAAGAACGAGACTGTGTCGACGGTCGCCGGATCATACGGCTACATTGCTCCAGGTCAGTTATTATCATAGTGTCGTTTGAATCAACTTAAGCTTTTAATTCAAATCTACGTACTAAAGGGAGTTGTTGTTTGCATGACAGAGTATGGCTACACTCTGAAGGTGGACGAGAAGAGTGACATCTACAGCTTTGGAGTGGTTCTCATGGAACTTCTCACTGGGAAGAGACCAATAGAGGCGGAGTTTGGGGAGAGCCAAGACGTAGTAGGATGGATCAGAGAGAATCTGAGGAGCAGCAGAGGGCTGGAGACGATACTTGATCCGAACGTCGGCGGGCAATGCCAGCATGTGCAGGAGGAGATGGTTCTGGTGCTCCGGATTGCGGTCCTCTGCACCGCGAGGCTCCCCAAGGACCGGCCGTCGATGAGGGACGTGCTCACTATGCTGGGCGAGGCGAAGCCCAGGAGGAAGAGTGGGAGCTCTACGGCTACGAGCAATGTGGTGGACAAGGATAAGCCGGTGTTTAGTACATCGCCGGTCGCCGCCTTCGTTTAGCCTCCTCTGTTTCGGTGCTTAATTATTCTTGTTCTGTATGTAGCATTCCTGTTCCAACTTTTGGACTGTAACATTGTTGTAAGCATGTATCTGATAGTCTGTAGATGATGTAATGATAATTTCAGGAAGAAAATAATGAGAGAAGTGGATGTTAAATTAAGTTATCTACAACTAAACAACGATGACGCTGTTAATTGTACACACACAAAAAAAAAGCAAAGATATGGGCAGAGTAATCTTTCCAAAATAATGGAAGCAACTCCATGGAAAGTCTTCTAGAGTACGGAGGGAGAAATTGAGTAATGCAGCAAATTTCTACCGAAGTTCATCCTGTTCTGCCCAACATAAGGTATCATCAGGCGTGGCATCGGCCCCTAATTGCCAGCACTGTCACATGAATAACCGCACCAGGTAGAATAAAATTAAAGAAGCAAAACCGAGATGCAAAGCCAAAACAGAGAACTGTAGAGCATATAATTTGATATGCATATATGAATTCTTCGTTCAGCACAAAAGAGCAGAAAACAGATGGGATGTGAGTAACAGAAAGTAGCTGAAATCGTACCAATACATGACAGGATCAAATTACACTTTCAAGGCAAGCTTGAAGAGAACAATTGACCTGTGGCTTTTGTAAAAGTGGCCACAGTTCCACATTGTGTTTGTATACATGAATTGTTTGTACTGCTGTTCAAGAGAAAAAGAAAAGGAATACAGTGATAGGAGCAATCAACAATTAGTGTGCCCCGTAACAAAAGCTTGTATCTCTGCCCAGCTCGATACTGTATAGAGAACACCAGATGTCCCCTTCCAGATAGGCGAGTCCTGTCTGTCGAGTTGCCGTTGCTTATTTATTACACCGGGGAACAATGGAACAAAGGAGACACCGAAATGCTTTCCTACCCTCCTCAAGCTTGTGCTTGATCCAACCACAATCCCTATATCTGCTTCGAGTAAGCAAAGCAAATCTCCAACGGAGTCCCCGATATAAATGGACAAATTCTTGCCACTGCTACCATTACTGCTGATGATACTTTTGAACTTTTGAACTTTATCCAATGGAGACTCCATCTTTCTGACAATTTCTCCCGTTGAAACAGCTTCTTCGTAGGCAAACTCATTTGAATGTATGATTAAATCATCAAGGCAACCAACTGAACACATGATATGGAAAATAGGAAGGAAAAGGAGTTACTAACAGCATCTGGAAGAAAAACATTATAACGGTTCCATGTAATATGCCTAAGGAACTATCAAGTTAATTCTCGAGGTAGGTATCGCTAAAAATATCAACCCTTTGAACAAACTGTTACTTTTAGATGGGCATGCAAGATATCTTCTCACTTTTTAAAGAACTATTAGATAGCAAAGGGTGTTACAATGCACATACTGGCAGCTAATAGCATATAATCTATTGATGACAAAACTAAACTGTAAACATAAACTGAGCACTCCCCAGTGGGAGCAATCAACTGATTTATAGACCATATTGTCTTACAGTTGCACTCTCCAACTGATGCGACTCTAATGGGAAAGAATTGGATAATGGTGCAAAAGTTAAATAGTTGCTGAAATAAGAAATGAAAGGAAAAAATACCAATTTGTAAACTAACCTTCAAAGTAGGCACAATTAAGGTGGAAACACGTCTCCACTTTACGGAATGGTATGAAAGTGGACTTTTGCAATCCTCTAAATTACATTAAACAGTGCAGCCTATCAATATAGATGTCCAGTCACATGGTTTTCCCACAGTGAACAAGAAAATCAATTATTAAGTGGGCACCATTAATGTCCCACTGTTCCAGGCAAAGAATATATTTTGTGCAACCCGTAGAAAGAGCAATGCCATTATGCCAATCAACCATTATAGCCACGTTAAGTCATGAAGAAGCAATACTTTGAAAAGTTGACAAAGATTATATGAGATATGTAATACCCCAAAAAATAAAAATAAAAACTGACTGACTAGAGAACTACTAGACCCCTAAAGTCAAAAACAGATTGTCAAAGACTCAAAGTTTGCATAACAGGGACCACTTAGTTGTTCCAGGAAAAGGACAGCAATACTTTCATGTTTGTGTATTTTCGCCAAAAATCCAGCGTAGCAGAGAACATTCTATACGACAATAAGAATATGTCAAGAAATACGGGAAAACTTGCCTGATGAAAAAGCTGATCTTATGAGATCTGCACACCAGCAATACGAAAGAATGTGGAGATCCACGTTCATCTTTTCCTTTAAATTTATGAGTGCTTGAAAGAACTTTTTACAGCCATCTTGAAGGGCCATACGTTCCCCAGCTCTTTTTATGTCATCCAAGTTCATTCCCTTTAGCACTCCTGATTCAACAACTCTAGAATTTGCCTTTTTTTCAAAATCAGAAAGCAGCTGCAAGCTTTTAAATAGGCTTTCATAATCAAATTCCTTAGCTGAAAATAGGAAAAGAAAGAAATAAAAATCATCAATATGAAACTTAATGTTTTCGACAATCCTGACTAGATAACTTTGTTACTCATCATATAAATCTAGCACATATATAATACAGTTACCTTCTTCTGATAGAAGTAGGCTTTCCATGCATTGCTCATACTCCTCGGTATAATGTCTAGAGAGAATATCCCATGAGTTTTTCATATCTGATGATGAACTCCGAGTAATCAATCTATCACTCCCACTCTGATCAGCCTTTGCTGCAGTTAATATTGCAATTTCTGCTAAAATTGAACAGGAATCGAGTGCGGTGCATGTCAAGTCAAAGTCAGAAAAAAGAATGAGTTGAATTTCTGGATTATGTAGCTTTATCAATGGAACTACTACATGTTGCACTACTGGTTGGGCAGTGAAAAACTCAATTTCTAGCTTCATAGCTTGGTGATAAAGCTTTCCAATAAGTTCAAGCTCCTCGCCAGTTAAGGAAACACTAAGTTTATCAAGCAACTCTTCTATTTGTGTCGCAGTATCCTGTATGGAAAACACAAACGTACAGGTAAATGAAACTTATAAATGCTGCGGTAGAATATGGTTCAAGTGATTCGGAAAAGAGAGAAGTTCTAAGATTTGGACCTTAAATAGAATACCTCAAAACTACTAGAGGAGTAATTCTCAATCCACTTCTTATAGGGATGATCATTTGCATCCTGTTTAAGATACATTTGAAGCTCTTTACCCAAGTGTGCATAAAGCCTCATGCAAGGGGTCATAGCACCTATAGTATATGCAGCAACTTTCGTCCTTTCAAAAGGAGTTGCAATTTTTCCTGGACCTTTCTCTGTATCAACTTTTCCTGAAGCTGTTGCAATCAAGAAATCTATATACTTTGTTGTTGTCGAGTTAGGAATGATCTCCTTGGTTGGATCAATTCCCCATTCCTACATATTATTTCATTTAAAGAATTTGATGGAAAAGGTACATCCTCAAGTCAAGTAATATATGGTTAAATGAACAAACAAGGCAATGCAGCAAATAATAACAGTCATAGAGCAACAAGGAAACGAATTTTATAACAACAAGAACTTACTTTTCAATCACAAATATATCAAGCTATGATTAGCACGAATTAATTAAGAATAATTGCATAAATAGGGGCGTAAAAAGGAATAAAATAGAATGTGAGTTTCCCATGGTCTTCACCACGGCATCAATAGTAGCAAGAACTACTCAGAACTCAACAGCCCTCTGCTGATCTAGCTGGTAAAGAAAGGATGTCCTAATGGTTAAGAAAAGCTCGGTATGGTACTAGGCTGCAAGATATGCACATTAGATAGGAAGACTAATCATTTAGATTACTAAAGAAAAATTGGCCAATGGTGGATTTCAAGTACTAAGAAGATTTATTGGAAGGCAAGGGCATCCCAAGTAACCCTAGTGTCGCCTAAGCAAGACAATCCAGACATCTTTTTGCCATGAGACAATGCGGTATTAAATATAGTGAGAATACAACCAGCTAATTCTTAGTAAGCAATTAGATCAACCATGTCAAGTGCACATACTGATTTTGAATAGTATCTTCTACCATTGACATTAGAAAAATAGACGGACGGCAGTATCTACTTCACACATCTAAATATAGCTCAACTTTTTCCCTTACAAGTATCAATCGAGAACTATCTATGACTTCAAATGTCAACAACCTTCTACTAAGTTACGGTATCATCAAGCAATAAAAATATTGAGTTATACAAACATCAAAAAGAAAAGTAACAAAAATATCTTTACCACATCCCTTCGAGATGACAAACAATTAAGTATTAATAACACTCAGATATGGCAACAAAAATGATTTTGCAGAGATGCTGACATAGACATCATCTTGCTCTGAAGATCTTACTTGGACGACCAAACTGTGCATTTTTAGTTCATCCAAAATCGCATTCCTCAGCTCAGTGATTGCAGCCTTGGCGTCATCATCATCGGCACATTCCTCCGCCATCTCATACCTAAAATGGTCACCGAAGAAACAAGAATTGAGACAGAAACATTATACTACTCCACCTCTAGATTCCAAAACCCTAATATGGAACCAGCTAGAACGACCAGAACAAAACAAAAAGGCACTTACGCTTTAGCGAAGGCTTTGAGGAAGTGAACGTCCTGAGCTACGTAGCTTTTAAAGGTCTCCATGTCCAGTCCCCCCGCCGCTAAGCACACGACAAAGGGGGTGTACTCCGCGAACACCGCCTCCTTCCGAGACTTGTTCCAGAACCGCTTCGCCGGAGATCCCTCCTCCACGGCCGCCGCCACCGACACAGGCATGGCTCCTCTCGTCGAAGAAGGAGACGAATCCGCCGATCGGAACCTCCGCCGGAGTCGCAGCTTGAAGCGATCTCGAATCGAGGCGACAGAGCCGCGGTTGAGGTCGAGGTCGAGGTCGGCGAGGGAGAAGCTACGGTTTAGGAAAGGGCTTCCTCGGCGGAGGAGGGCGGAGAGGAATCGCATCAATGGCGAGAGAGACGAAAAGGTGGGTATTTATAGGCGGGATTAGATTGGGTGTTAAGTAAGAAGAAGAAAGCCAAGCCGGTCGCCGGCGCGATTTCTCGTACATTTATCGTTAAAAAATCGCGGCACGGGAAGTCGGACTCGGGCCGGGTCGGTGGTTGGAAATTGGGCCTTTTGTGAGTACTTGTCACTGTTCTATTCCTCAGCATATCCTATTCACACTTTTACAATTTACACCCTATAATTTCAGTACTGCATTTCTATTTCGAGGCAATTATCTGCTCAAAATAATATCAACCCGCCCGAAGAATATTCTATAGATATTTCGAGAAATACTCACATCTCTCCGAACATAGATACTAAAAAGATAAGGGTGTGAAGTGTAAATTTGTAAAACAGTAATGTGCGAGATATTATTATTCCCAGCTTTATCCGCGTAAACCGGTATGAACAGTGCATGTATAAATGTGCATGTGGACGGTTGTTAATGACGTTATTAGTGAATGAATTGAGATATGCGGAATATAACTTAGTGGATGCTTTACGTGTAGACCCATTCATTCACCCCTTTCGAATGAATGGACTGCAAGGTCTTGGAGGTCACGTAATCTTCCTTTCTCCTTACGCCGTTTACTAGAGAGTTAATTTACACTTAATCCCATTGAATATATTCTACTCGAATAAAAGAGTAAAACTTTGCCATTAACTAGTTTTCCAAATTAACGGCATTTTTCCTGTTCTAAAGCATGATTACCCGTTCCAAAACCTCCCAAATCCGAACACGTGGCAGTCTCTTCCACCTTTATTATATAAACCGGCACGCACAAAGCGAGAGTAATTAATTAGCAACTACGTTAGCAATTCCGTTTATCGTAATTAAGTCGAACGAAGATGTCGAACACTCAGCAGATGTTCAACTCCGGGAAAGCCCACGGGGAGGGCGAGGTGAGCTGCCTCGCGGCGGAGGGGAGTAGTAGGTTAAAGCTCTGCTTGCCGATGCGCCGTGCTTTTATAATTAACATGTGTGTTTTTTTTTCCTCGTGATTCAAGCAGGGTAAGGTGGACCAGTGGACCCAGTCAGCGAAGGACACGGCGAGCTCGATCAAGGGAGGCGCGTCCCAGTCAGCGCAGGAGAAGAACGAGCACGCCGCCGGCATCCTTCAGCAGGTTGGTAGTATCACTGTATCAGAGTTTCTGACTAATTGAAGGCATTGCCATTCTTCTTACTTACCTCTCTCTCTCTCTCTCTCTCTCTCTCTCTCTCTCTCTCTCTCTCTCTCTCTTCTCCCCGTTTGAATTGGTTGTTAGACTGGAGAGCAAATGAAGCAGATGGCCCAAGGAGCTACAGGTGCCGTGAAGAATGCTGTTGGGATGGGGAATGCGAATACCGGCGGCACTGCTGCTGACACCACCACTGTATTCAAGCAATAGTTTGAAGCAATTTCCATATATTTTGGTAATTATGTGAGCAGCAGTAAGAATTGCTCATGTTAATAAGCTAGCTGTGATTCTAGCAACTGTGTGTGTGTGTGTAAGAGAGAGAGAGAGAGAGAGAGAGAGAGAGAGAGAGGTCGTGTCTTGCTTTCTTTTTTGTTATGTTGATAATGGTTTCTTCCGATTATTGTAAGAAATTTTGCTGATTTAATACAGCATATATTCTTCAAGTCTGGTTATGTAAACTGAAACTAGTGATCATTGAAGTTGATGCATGCAATAGCACCAATAACATGGTATGCTCTGACTCAATAACATGGTATGCTCTGACTAATATTGCACAAACGAGTAGCTTAAAAAGTTACTCCATTATAAAGTCAAATAAAATCATTCCATAAAGATGAATCAGAATTGTTCTTCACTCTTAACAGATAATTCTTCACTTTATAAAATGCTCAATACAGATAAGTAGCAAAATCCAATTGGTGCCTAAGGCCAAAAAGGACAGAAGAACTAATAGGAGTTTCAATAAAGCAGTTTAGTAACCACCCTTGAGATCATTAACCACATCATAAGGAATAGGAGTGACTGTCTCCAATGTAGCTCCCTTAACCATGAAACCAGGTTTCGGGCCCTCGGGTTGGCGCTTTGTGCTGATGACTTCCCCACGCGCCTTTGCTTCCGCCTTCAGCTGATCGTTCTTTTTCTTTCTCAAACGAAAGTCTTCTGTGCACCGCGAAGGGATGACATGCTCCACTCGCACATGAATCCTCTTCCTGATAATTCTGTTACCGACCTGGCCATAGAAGTATTCCGAGCCAAATAAGCCAGCAAGTTCAGCAAATAGGTAACTAATAATTAATATGGATTACTATCCAATATCTGTAAGCATCATGAAGAGTAGGAAATCTCATCATAAGAATACAAAAGCTTATGAAGACTACCAATGATATGCTATTACAGCTAACAGTTTACATATTTTTACTTTTCCTCCAAGGGAGCCCCGACCGGAGGGAGGGCAAACTGTTTGAGCGAGAGGGAGATCGGACTCGGCCCAAGTGAGTCAAGTGTTCATTAACATTATCCGTTTAGCAACATCAGTTGTTTTCCACCTATTGGACATACAAGTGTAAGGAAGACCACAAAACAAATTCTTTATTATTGTGAGAAGGTGCAGTTTGAGTCTGTTGGTAATTCCAATTTTCTCCCTTAAGGTAAAGCATAACTCATTGTGGGTTGAATTCTTCCATACTTCTTGAGATTTTCTTCATTTAATTTGTGTTTGTTTATCCAATTTATAAACTAACATGCTTTAAATATGAAACAAACACTGTAGGAATACGCCTTAGCATTTGCAGCTAACAGTCCTACAACCCATACACTATGTATCAGGTCGCCACATTACAGATTTCCACACCTCAATCAACTTTAACTATTCTAAAAAATAATTTCCCATAAAAATTTCAATACAACATCAGCTTTTGAGAAGATTAAATCTTAGAACCTCAAGCATCTATTCTACTTTCCTTTTTCTTTTTCTAATAAGAACTTATAGAAGTTTTTCCTCAATAAAATCTACAACTAGCATCTTGCATCTGCATGCCTTCTGAGATATGCAAATCTTTCGCAAGCTACCTAGTGAAAGAGATGCGAATTAGTAGTTGTACAATCCGAATAACATGAAGTCTGGATGAATCCAAGATACCTTTGGTTCCACCTAAGAGAAGCACAATCCTGATCCAACTATATTTCACTTCTTTAGCTCTAGAAAAGATTGCAACCTTGCGTGATGTAACAACAGTAGCAAGTAGTGACAAGTTTCAATATCATCCAGTTGTGGTGGATTTCCATACTCTAGCCACTAAAATATCTCAAATAGTTACAATAAACTACAATGCAATCAGCTGATCGGAATGTAAAAACCAAAAACAATAAAATACAACACTAATAAATATACGTATATATACCTGCTTATTGATCTCAACGCCAATGGCGCGCTTGGTAACGTTCCAAACTTGACCGGTGCGGCCGTGGTAGAACTTGTGGGGCATCCCCTTGTGGACGGCGCCGTTAACCTTGACGTCGACGTAGTCTCCGATCTTGTACGTCCTCAGGTACGTCGTCAAGGGGATGTAACCCTTCTTCCGAAAGGGGCGTGCGAAGAGATCTCGAGTTCTAGACCGCAACCCATGGCCCGCCGGCATCTTCGCCGCCGCCGCTCGTCTCCGGCTTCGGCTAGGGTTTGAGAAAAGAAGAGAGGATCCACTGAATAGTCTGTTATGCCCCTCACTTGGGCTTTAGTCGGATCCAATCCTATTGGACTAAAATCCGATTTAGATTTTCTTTTTTCCTTTTTTTCGGGTAAAGAATTGGGATCGCTCGGCATATGCGGATACAAATAATGATTAAAAACGATAATAAATACTGGGGTTAATTACACCGACACCGGACCTATAGCCCATTTTTACTGCTATCTTTTTATTTATTAATTTTTGTGACATTTTAACCCTTCTCAATTATCTTTATATCTCTTACACTTGTAAGAGTATTAATAAAAAAAAAATCAAACAATTACTATTCGCTCAACTTTTTTTTTTCTCTTTCTTTCCTCTATTTTAAAGATGATAAAATAGTCTATAGTCCTTATAATGACTAAATTTAATCACATGATATTTTTTTAATGAAAATCTAATGAAAGATACATTTTGGAGATTTTAGTTAAAGAGGCCAATGTGTCATGAAAGATGAATTCAGAGGTTCTACGTGAAAATAAACAATAGTTTAGGAGTCAAGTTTTAATTATTTCTAAAAAAAATAAGAACTATTAGACCAAAAAATATATAGAGATATGCATTAGTAAGGCATCTCTCCACTTCAATTAGACCACACCAAAAATAAATAAATAAAAAATCTCCCTGTTCTCTTAGCAATAACTGCCATATTGCATTATTGGCTTGATAGATGAAAGCCATCATAAGGCATTACATTACATATAACCATGATATCTCTTATTGGAAAATAAGAACGCCACAAGAATAGTGTAATATTACATCAGCAATCATTTGAGAATCTAAGAGTGAAATTCATCGTAAAGGCTCCTTTGTTGACTTTGGATGGAAGTGCCAAATGAATGCTAACTTAATATAAATGAGTGACGGCAAAAAAAATTATTGTCATGAAACAATTACTTCAAGAGAAAATTGTTCGTAGTTATTATGGAAAAACAACTTGCTACAAAGAAAGATAGCAGCACCAGCCACCAGGTCTTGATTGACAAGTTGTCCTTAACCTGAGTAAAATTACGGGATTCTTCCAACATGACTACTTAAGAGAGCAGGGGAATAGAACTTTAAAGACAAATCCAGAGCACCATTCTGGATGAAATCTGATAGTAAATGAAATATTCCAATCAGGCACAAAAATCCTAGTACAAATGAACTCCTATATAACGTGTACAAATAGTTTTCCAGCATAGGTTTACATTAACTGCTATTAGATGGTACAGATAGGTAGCAGAATTGGCATTTGACAGATTAGGGTCCAACTCAACATTTAGCTAATATATTGAAGTAGCAAGTTTCAATTAAATTATGAAATGAAAATATATAGAACTTAAAAGTATAAGACATAATTTGATTCCAAGTGTGATGTCTCAGACCACCGCTCAAGCTTCTATAAAATTTATAATCATCACAGTCATAGGTGCTTATGTAAAGAGCGCAGATATCAGTAAGAACTCTCATTTAAGTAGTGCCAGACATACTACTGGGAAATAAGAAAGGAATTGATAGAAAGGAGGCAAAAGGTAAATACCAAGGAATATGAGCACATGGTTAATACGATTGTAATGATCGCTATATTTCAACATTCCATGGCATATTTTGATATCTACAAAACAGAAGGTGAAGATTAAATAAAATATTTATCTCTTGAACAACACTGCAGCCAGAACATGACATGGACCGGTACTACAACATTATGCAATCAGGAACGAACCAACGACAAACAACTTGCACAGAATGTGATCAAGATAGGTAAAAGAAATGCCAGGAACATGAGCAACATTCCAATGCGATGGAATTTAGGATGATATAAGCAGTTAAGCATGAAATGTCACTGACTAGTTAAGCATTTGGCTTATCTAAAAACAAAATATATCCTATACAATGCCGGTGAAGACTTATGTTATTAGAACTGTGTGTAACCTAATTAAATAATCAATCATAACATCAAAATTCAAAACAGTTAATTCATAAGAAGAAACCACTACTTGACATCTCAATTTTCTTGATTTTCTATTCCGTAAATTTGTGAGGCTCATATTTTATGCCTTGCACTTGCTTAATGGATCCTCAACTGTTATGCCGCATATGTTGGTTTCAGTAGATATGGATATTCTTTTGTTTCATTACACTATCTAAGAAACATGATAAATTGATAACGCCAATGCTGCATTTTTCATCACCTAGACATGCCAAAGAAAGAGACTCAATTTGCATTCAGATGTTCGCATAATGCATAACTAATCCAAATATAAAGACTGACAAATATGCCCTTTTAATGATTATTTATGGAGCACGTTAATACATTATATCTTAGAAGGCCTAAGCATATCTGATCAAATGCGCACTCACTGATTAAAAAGAACCACACCTTTTATAGTAAGTTTCAAGAAATAATACAAGATAAATTTGTTGCAATCTAAAGGAAATGATAGTGCAAGCATCTGTTAGTATTGTAGTCGTGTTATCAATATTGAATGGGCACAAACAACAATCAGCAATGATCAGTTACTACATCTTCTGTGTTCCTTTTCGGGAATAATCTCTTCTATCCATCCAGTTAAATCCTTTTAATGGGAACATAATTATGATTATGTTCCTTATTTCTTTGTCATGACATTTTATTGCAATGATAATTCTAGAATATCATTAGGTTAGTAAAGAGATTCTGACTACGTCTGCAAATGAACTTTTATGACTACATGAACACAAGAACAAATAAGAGATTGATAATCTCATATTAGAGGGTAAAGGGGAGAATAAATAAAAATTCCTGGTATGCAGAAAGGCAACCTAAAATGTTTACCTCAAGGAAAAAGTTTGGCCCTTAGCAGCTTGTGTCAGGTGAGCCATCATACTGAAGAATCCTGAGCTTCCCTTCCTGCATTTTACATGAGAAAAAATAGGAAAGTCAAAAAATGAAATACAGGTTTATCATTATGATAGCTTGATACTCAATTGTCACCTTAGTTCCATAAACAAGACCTCCTCCAGCTAAAGGATGAAAGCAAGCAACATTAACCTCATCTTTGGCACTAGGAAGAACTTTTACAAGCGCCATATCTGAAACTCTATATACCTGGAATCAATTTTGACCAAATAATTGTGAAGCAAAAATGCCAACTGCTAAGAAGAACTCATGCTAAACTAAAAGGGATCCAGAAAATCAATATTAGACCTACTTCAATATCTTCCTTCTAGTTCCCATTTGGAGAAGAAAGTAGAGTATTATATCTTACTAACAGAGAGCTAATCAGTTTGGTTTTGGTCGCAGTACATGTGCTTTAGGAAAGATCAAGCATTTTCTAGCTTAGTTTCTCAAACAAAAATTATGGCAAGATTTGTAGAAATATTTAATAATGATGTGCAATGCGGAGCTGGACACCATAGAATTAAAATTTTGGTGGATAAATTGTGATAAAATTTTCTTATCCCTGATGCTTTTATAAATTAAAATATGGTTCAAGTATTTCAACAAAATCTGATCAGTGTATTATTACAGAAAGAAGATCTGTGCATTGCACATTTGGAGATTAGTCAAAATATGATAATTTAGTGATAAAAAACCGGCGACCGTTTACCTTAGTATCTACAAACATCTAACTTTGTAGTTTCTGGTTAAAACATAAAAATGCAACTACAATAGAAATAAATTTTACAAACAAAATACAACATATTTAAATACACAAAACTTATATGAAATGATCACAGGATAAACGGAAGTCCACTGTTAAAATTATAAACCAGATAATGAAGTAACAGGATGGAAGAAAATATGGTACTCTCTCCATATGATGATAAGCATTAGTTACACTATCCATACAAGTGAATATGGCAAGTTAATAATATCTACCTCCAAGATTGTGTATATATGTATTGCAGTCTCCCCTTCAAAGACAATACTCCTAAGAAGTGAACTTTGGCGACGACCATATGCTAGTAGTATGTGTTCGGATGTAGGAGAGAACTACAAAGTAAGCATGAGAACAAGATAAAGTTAAAAAAAAACCCCAAGGAAGATAGCATGGAGTATTAATAATAGCAAGAAACAACCAGAAATATATGTGTAAATTTATAATAAAATCAAAATATGAAAAGATGCTATTAATCTAAATCTATTGCCACATGCCATGGATGAAACAAAAAGCACATTCATTTTAATAATGTACCTAAGCACAATAGCCTCTAAACTCCCTTCACTGGTGGGGTCATCTACCTAGGCAAAGTTGATCCTGATATATTAAATTATTCTAAAGCTTCTACAATTCATATAGACTTCTTCTAAGGGCTTGAATTGTAAATCATGGTAAACTGATGCATTGATTTGTCTCTAGTATATCTCCATCTTTAAATCTGATTGAAGAGAATTTTAGGCATAAAACCCTTATACTCCATAGTCCATACCACATTGCAACTGTTAGATGCCCATTAATAAAGATGTCAAAAGACCAAATTATTCCTTCCAATTAACTTTGAGATAACTGCATCTTTCCAATCTCTCTCTCTCTCTCTAGCATGCATCTTGCTGGTGTACAATCCTTGCATAAGAAGAAGAATGTGCTGTTTTATGGATTCTAAGGGCAGTTTGTTCTTTGTTGTAAGGCTTTTGGGAGGAAATATTGGCACCAATGTACCATATTGATTCCAGTTGTCGCACCATTACATTTGGATGAAAAATCTAACCATTGAAAAGTGATATGGAAGATAAACGGGTTACATGCTTAAGTTGAATGTATAGAGGTAACTTGCAATCAGGGTTAACCACATGGAGGTAAAATGTGTCCCCAAAAATAAAATATGCAAAAGCATATGCTCATCCTTTCGACATTATAACAAGGCTAACCTGAATGGATGTCAAGCAATGAGCAGCCTTAATTACTCTGGAAGCAAGCACCTTTCCAAACCTATAAGTGACGGAGAATATCAGGCAGAATTCTCTTTAGCATAAATCAGGATAAAAACTCATGCTGATATATATGACCAATTAAGTAGATGTTGTCTTACGTTGCCTCTTCAAGAGAATATATGCGAAGCTCATATATAACTTTGTGAGAGGAAAGCGGGTGGCGCGTGGGAGATGTTGAAGACACTGTAACATGATGTTGAACTTGTGATTGAACTCCAGGATCATCTTCTGTATGAGGCAGCAAACATGCAACACAAGCTACCAAAAATCGTCCACATGGGGAAAAATGGGCACCCATTTCACTGTCGTCATGATGCACACAACTTTTAGCATAAAAAGTTAAAAACCATTGTTAACCAAAAACAACATATCAATTCTGAAATTAGCTTCATTCTAAGCAACATGAGAACAATCAAATATTCTATTACAGACTTCCATTATATCCATCAAACATAACTTCTAAGACATGTGAATTTGTAATAACTTATCAATAGGCTGCTCGTCTTAGCATTGAGTAAAACTCAGAAAATGCCAAACTCTAACATGTTTATCATACTACAACCATGTATGAAGGTCTCAAGATCAAGTAAAAGTTGTAAAATGTTACGGAAAATAAATATTCTCCAAACAAATAGAGCAACTGTACCTGCAAAGGACAGCATGTGATATTGTTAGACGGCATGTCTCTGGATTTAATGAGGCACACGGATCTTCTACATCATGCGGCCAAATTCTAAGCTTCACAGTACAAGGTATTTCAGAAGCTCCTGTTGCAGCCAAAGATGTGGGAAGTTCAGAATCAACAGCCCTGGAACCAAAACGGTTCTCAGCTTCATCATTTTGAGTACTCCTAAATGAGCCTTCTCCAGAACCCACAGAAGCTCCTGGATGGAAACGTGACAGCTGGTGCAAGTTTGATCGTCTAGTGGCCCTTGAAATGCTAATAGCAGTTACCATCGATGAGGAGGACATCAGATCTTCAACATTTTCTGTCCAGTAATCAGATCCGGTCCCACGATGATGGGATGAGTTCCCCTGAACTGTAGTGTTGACAGGTATTGCCGAGCGTGAACCAGCATTACTTTGACTCACTAACCAACCCTGCAGAAAGGGAAGTTCCCAACATGACGGACCGCTGAAAGGAATGAGCTGATCAATTTGTTCACCATCTACATTTCTTAGGAGCAGTTGAAGTTCAGAACTGTCAAAAGTGGTCGAAGGACAAGTAACAGGAGCAGCATTGGCACCAGGCCTATATTGTGCATCAGGAGTTGTTGTTGCCATCTCAGGCCGAAAAGAACTGGGACCTGCATTTTCTGTTATCATATTAGAGCCAGAAGGATCTTCAAGAGAATTTGCTAACCGGTCATGCTGGTTTCTTCCATCTGAACTTGTTCGATGCTGAGTTAAAGATTCTGCTCTCTCCTTCCCATTGTTGAAACCATAGTCCCTGCCACTCCTCTGTGGATATATTCTGTCATTGTTATTTAAAAGAGTCGGCCAGAACAAGTAAAGGTATAAGAGACAAACCTCTGATGGATGACGGCGATTTAAGTTGGGGTTTGCAAAAAAGACAAATGGAAGAGGATAGTGCAAATAACCAGAAGATGTTGCATGTGTCAATGGCGAATCTGATGAGTCAAGATTATTAATCTGCAAATGAAACTCTAAATAATTCTGCTGATAGAGTAAAAGAGAGCAGATATATGTAAATTAAAGTTGAAAAGCTCAACCTCAGCAGTCAACAGAAATGGAGCAGCAAGGGGATGAAAATGAACAGCTCTCAATGAACGGCGAGTTTTCAGTACAATCATTGGCGAAGAAGCCTCCCCTCTCCTGTTGTAGTCCCATATAAATAGCTGGGACATAGATTTATTTCAAATTTTGAACATCAGATTAAGTGCATAGAACTTTCAGATGGAACCAATGCATGCAAAGAAACTACTGAATGATTTTCCACATATACGTATATCATGAATAACTCACTGTAACACCCCAAAATAAATAAATAAAATAAAATAAAATAAATCCCTCTGACTGACGCACGCGCCGAGCACGTGCGTCAGCCCTGCCACCCTGCCCGCGTCCCCTCTTCTCCTTCTTCTTCCCTTTCCCTTGCCGTGCACGCCACCTTCCCCACCTCCTCTATCTCCTTCTTCCCCTCACCGCAGCCATCCCACCCCGCCTC
The DNA here is from genome assembly GCF_019914945.1 of Typha latifolia. Lineage (NCBI taxonomy): Eukaryota > Viridiplantae > Streptophyta > Magnoliopsida > Poales > Typhaceae > Typha > Typha latifolia. Next base: position 4,663,740 of record NC_133086.1, on the reverse strand, counting down.
TCATCTTCTCCTCCACCTCACCTCTCTCTCTCTCTCGCGGATTGCCGAAGCCGGAGTCGACGAAGTGCCGTTGCCGCCGAAGCCAGACCGAGAGCTGCCGGGCCTGCCAGCCACCCCCCCTCGGTAAGCCTTTCCCCCCTGCCATTACTTTTGATAGTGTAAACCCCCCTCCCTCACCGTCATCGGAGCCCACGGCGGTCGACGACCTCGCGTCTAGCCGCCGATCCGAGAAGCCCCGATGGAGGGAGAGAAGCCATCTCTGGGCTTCGGGCCCTTAGTGATGGGGGGACGATGGACTCCCCATGGCCGCCGGCCATGGAGCGCGGTTGTCGTCGTCGAGTCCACCTCCTTCCCCTTTTTTTTTCTTTCCCTTTTCCCCTATCACTTGCCCGTCGGTCTCGTGGCTGTCGCCGGCCTTGTGCTGCGCCGCCGGCCTCGTGGCCGTGTCGCCGACCTCGTGCCGCGCCGCCCGCAGCCCCGCAACCCCGTGGATCCCTCTCGCCGCCTCGACCTCCTTCCCTCAGGAGGAGATGGAGTGGTAGGGTGGGGGTTTAAACCCCACTCATTCCCCCTTAGTGGGCTGCAGTGGTCTGCAGCCCACTAAGCTAGCTTTGGGTGGGCTGCGGGCCGTAGCCCACCAGCTCGGTCTGGGTGGGCTGCAGGGCGCAGCCCACCTAGCCTTGGACCCGGATGGGCTGCAGGCTGCAGCCCACTAACCCATTGTTGGGCGAGCTGCAGTCTGCAGCCCACTATTCCAACCTTGGTGGGTTGGGCCCCCAGCCCACCAAGGCCCTCTTGCTTTTTGGGTTGGGTTTGAGCCTACCCATTGCCTCTAGCCTAGCCTACCCTATAACTCTGATTATCTTTTTCACCCGATTTAATTAGCCTGATCCCTCGTAATGACAATCTAGTATCATGTGAATTTTATGATAACATAAGACTCGCCCTAGGAAACCCTTGACTCATGTATTTGCCAAACATAAATGCGCTAATAAGATAATTAATTCTATTAGTTCGCTAATCTTACGTATGGCTTACTTGCGTGAATTAATAGGATTGACATCGCGTGAAGAGGATTTTGGGATTCCGGAGGAGCGAGCTGAGGAGTTTTACCCCAGGCGAGTAGAGTTATTATACAAATCTAGAATAACATAATTAACATAATTACAGTCATTATACCTGTCATGACACTGTAGGAAATGTCGGTATTAATGCATGCAGTTAGTACACCATGTCATATCTTTTGCATATGTAGTTATTGATAACCTGCTCATCATAATATTATGAAAATGTTAATGTAGCATAAACATTAGTGTGAATATGTTTTACATGTGTCCTGTAGGGTATACTATTGCATAGATGTATGATTGCTGTGAATATAGAATGGAATGATCATGATGACTATAACATGCTTTATACACTCATAAACACTGCACCACTTCCACCTATCATTAGTAGTCGAATTCTGACTAGGCAGTACCCTTACTCACTCAGCCCAGGGTTAAGGGTAGAGTGTATCTTATATGACTATAATATTAGCGGCCTACACCTGAGGTCGAAAAGCCTGTGTGGCATTCAGGTAGTTATACTACATAGTTAAGACTAGATTATGATGATAGAAGAACATAATTGTGAGACGGGGATACAACTCTAGCGGTACCCGATGACGCAGGGTTAGGGCGTCTGATTATGAGCCGAGGGCTCCTGATTCTCCCGCCGAGGGCGGTGATGATTTAGAGAGAGTGAGATATGGGCTTACGACCGGGGTCCTTAATCTGATGGCCACAGACAACCGGTCACATGTAGTGTCGTCATACACGTGTAGGTGACATTACCGCTAGATGTGTATATATCCCCCCTCGATGTATGAGATGATGAATGATTATGTGATGGATAATTGTTTCTTAATAGTACTTACCCTGTGTGGTGAATAGCTCGGTGAGCGATGATAAGTATGATTAACGCTTTGGTAGGCATGAGATGACTAAACTGCTATTTTAATTGCTATGCATAACATGTGAAATCTATGATTGAGATGTGTACGAATAAGAGATTGTATCAAGCTTTATATCTGTGTGAACTTATCATAATACGTTTAGGAACTAGCATGTTCCAGGATAGTGACTGGTAATCTTAATCAATTGCATTGACTTAGTAAATTATGGTAAGTCATTTCAACAAGCATATCGTTATTGCTAGCAAATATAGGCATACATTGGATATACACATGTGATTTCATTATTTTAAATTGTATGGATCCTACTCGCTGGGCTGTAAGCTCACAATCTCGTGGTGGCATTATTTCAGAGCTAGGGGACGTAGGTGTGAGTAGCGAGGAGTAGTTGCTTTTCCTTTAGCATTGTATTTTTGATGTATATTTGGAAGGCTTGTTATGGCCTGTGGAACTTGTATCCAGACTCTTATAGTGAGTTTATTTATGGTGAAATTGTGCTGTTGTGTGCCTTGTGAAATCCTTGTATTGACAGGTCATGTGAAACACTGCGTGGGAGGATTTACCCACGCGGTTTACACATGTATTTGGAGGTTTGGGGTGTTTCACTCACCTTATGACCTGAAGCTACTGCAAGTAGTTCTCCTTGTGCATGAAAAGCAATAGATGCAATTGGACGATCTGCAATGGGAAGAATGTGTATTTGATATCTTTCACAAAGGTCAGAAATAGCAAAACATAAGGTAGGTAAATCAATAACTATTATTGATTTAAAGTATCATGCTATACAAGATATAATGTAAGAGATTTTACAGAAATCATGTGACCCGATGCAATTTGCTCTAAGAGCATCCCAGAGACGAACTTCATGATCCAAGCTGCCGCTAACAAGTATTTCCGAATGCAGAGGATGAAATCTGACCTGCAGATGATCAAGCACATAACACACCGTCTCCAATATCCCACAATAGAGGAAAAAGTAATGGAAAACATCCAAAATTAATTATGCGAAGGCCAAGAAACAAACATCAGGAAGTGATGACCTTTTCTAAGCAAACAAATATAGAACAAGAGATGCTTTTAGCAAGAATTCAAGTTTGAAAATCAGAAGTGGCAACAAATATTAGATTTCTTCAAATGTAAAGAAAAATAAATACTAAAAGACGACATACTGCCATGGAAGTACAAAGCGGATAAGTGTTTGTCTAAGGACTTCTTTGGGACAACCTCTGAAGAAGAAGGTTAAGAAAAGATTGAGCTATATGAAACCCTGATCCATCACCCAATCCAGTTAGGGCAGCAACTTTAAAAAAAAAAATTGGTCGGGTGAAGGATTAAGAATCTTAAAGTTGTATACGAGCCAATGGAAATGAATGAATGCATATAGGAAGCTCCACATTCAGGCATGTGAAACTTCTGACATTCTTACAGCGACCTGTAACAGCCCCACAAGAATAATTGAAGTCACATGTTAATTTGAAATAGATGTAACACATACCACCCAAGGAGTGCGCCTATGGCCGCTCAGAACCTTCAAACAGTTTCCAGTTTGGCAATCAATTATCTTCACAGTGTGGTCACCACTGGATAAATCCAGTTAGGTCAATCATTAGTCAGAGAAACAGGTAGAGCAAGACAGTCAACTTACTGTGTTGAAGCAAGCTTCTTTCCATCAGAACTAAATGCTGCTGCAATTGTAGATCTAGGTGGTGGCAGAAGGGGACAGTACTTTGCAGACAAGTTGCGCAATGACTCTGACTCAACCCTGAGAGAATGATACTTCATATAATCAGCCATTCTTTTTCTTAGTAACATACTATCCAGTCACAGAATCAATAGCTCAGCATTTGCTATCACAACATAACTCCCAATTACAAGTACAATTAACAAGGATTCAAGAGAGAAGTTCAAGTTTATACATCACTATGAACAGAGGTGCCTGTGGTACTAAGCTGATTTTATGCAGAAAAGTTCTGGTGTCATTCATCATAATAATGTGTAGTAGGAAGATTCCTTACCAAGAAAATAGAGCATGTTTAGCATCTGTTGTTTCAAAATTTAGCCCAGTGAGATCTGCTCCATTATTTGAAGTTCCTCCCCAGAGACTTTTGCTACAACGGTCGGCTCGAGGAGAAATCTCCCTCCAAGCTAACAACCGAAAGACATTTCTATCACAAGGGACAAAAGCATCAGCGGTCAACAGCAAGAGAGGGAATTATGCAAAACAAAAACATTTATAATATAAACTAATTAAAAGAAATCAGTAAATTGTGCAAAGTATAATGCATAAATCCCATCATTGCAATATCAGCTCTTGGAAAAGAAAAACGAAACATATGACTGGATCAAGAAAGTGACAAAACCCTCAAAATGCACGTCTACAGTCACATAAAGAACCAATTGAAGTACTAAACAATGTTCCGAGGCAAGCATTCTTTTTCACCTGCGCTTCAAGCTTGCACATGATGAAGGTTGTGGAAATGCAGGACGGGAACTAGAATATGAAACAGATTCTAAGAAAAGCTTGCCATCATCCACCTGCGCCTGAGTCATTTCATACTTTTAACATGCTGCTCCTGAAACTATTTGAAAACAATAATGTCAAAGTTGCATACTTGAAAACATAAAAAATTCTCTACATTTGCAGCAACTTCTTCGGAGACTGGAAAAAGGAAAATGATCAGAAGAGTAAAGCACAAGATTCCAAAAATCCAGGCATGCTTGTTATTTTGTTTACACTAAAATAACTCAGTTCACAATTAGCAAGGATTAAGGGGATACCTTGAGAAGATATTGGATTTCTTATAACAAACATAAGACCTTGGCATACCAAGGACCCAATAGAATGGATTAACCTAAGCAGGAGCACTTCATTAAATGTCAAATGTGGGGCGACCGTGCCAAGTAACAGAGAGAATACACCAGTAGCAGGCAAATAGATCGCATATTCTTGCCAGTAGAAATTTAGAACAAGCAAAAGAACAGTTTGTGGTAAAAGATAAAATAGAAGAATTGATCAAGAAAAAACACTAAATCATCTGATTACCTTTAGAATCTGATGCAAAATCCGAACAAACCAATGAAGTAATCAGTCTACGAAATAATATATCATTCAACGGAATGGAGCTTCTAGCTTCTTACTCGTCAAGGCCGACAACGCAATTCCGTTGTCTCATCCACCTAATTCTTCCACGTGACGCAATTTAACACACCAATTCCAATCTCTCCTCACACGAACCCAATTTTAGAAACACAGAATAATCACAGCCGGAAAATGATCAAAAAGGTAGGAGAAATCATCGTAATTCGAATAAACGACAAGTGAATCCAGATAAGGAGCAATTCTATCAATAATAAAAGAAAGACACAAAGCGATTACCAAAAATTGAACGAAAAACAGCACATGGTGCTGGATCACGGGCAGGAAGCACGGAATTCTCGCTCCTTCCTCGTCTTTCAGGAGATTTAAGAGATAGCCGTGATCCAAAACGACATTAATAGAGAATCCAAGGAGATAGGGTTAGGATTCTATCGAGGTGAAACGGCTCCGCCCTCCAACCACAGCAGTAGACGGATTTGAAACGGAGGAAGAAGAGAATGGAAGTGAGAGTGAGAGGGAGAATAAGAAAACCAGATGTAACAACCGTCGGATAAGGATCGCGATAAGCGGGCAGATATTTTTGACCGTCCATCAGAACCGGATCACCCAGGTGGCCGTGACCATCGAAGGAGGTTATAAACGAATGGCATTTTTCCGTGTTTACACGTGCGTGTTCGCGCGAAAAATACGTGTTAAAGTCGAATTGATCAGCATCTAAGTATGGCAGTAGTATTCTCTGTGGTAGAGCTTGGGAATTATTAAATACTATTCCTATCGTCTTTTTTTTTTTAAGCTACTTAAGCCACCCGATGGAAGAGATTAGCAATTAGATCATCAGATGTAAGAAGTGACTAGAATATATTACTACCATTCAACTTAATGTCCAACATAGTCACCATAGATGAAACTAGAATGATGGAGAGATGATACCAAGACTCCCAAGATGCAAACATGGTACAGGGTTCTATCCAGCAGTAGCATCCAAGCAGAAGTCTTCAGGTAGATTAAGAAACTTGCAAGCAAAACATACAAAAGCAGATACGAGTATCAATTAGAATATGCATCACCGTTTCATCAAGCTCACTTAGATGGTTCGCAGACCACATCCGTAAGGACAAGCAGAAGGATCCCTCATTGAAGTTGAATAACATGTCGCAGATCGAGTCGTCCACATTGCCAGAGAGATTGCCTTACTCGTGCAGTGAAAGCACACAGCGGAGGCAAACTCCTTCATGCATTAGATCAAATGCTTGGTTTATCGCTTCAAGGGTCATGGTGTGGGTAATGTACTCGTCCACCTTAATTTCCTGGAGCAGTAATTGTGTCATCAATTGAGACCAACAAAGAGAAACTAGTTAATATGCAGATAAATAAATGTGAGGAGTACCTTATTCATGTACTTGTCAACAAGCCATGGAACTTGAGAACGGCTCTTGAAGCCGCCAAAAGCAGTTCCCTTCCAGACACGGCCAGTTACAAGCTGGAAAGGCCGAGTTGATATCTCCTGGCCAGAAGCTGCGACACCAACAATGACTGAGGTCCCCCAACCCTATAGAGCCAAAGTACAGTCGAGAAGGAACTTAGGTTAGTTCTACAAGGAGATAACAAATCATTTAAATAACAATTAGTAACTATCATAAGGAAAAATATCATCCTATAACTTTGGGGATACTATGGAAATTTGACCATGTTAGACAATAAATGTGGAAATTGATTTACTTTCTCACTGAAGTCTTAGAATCTAGGGGAAGAGGGAAAGATCTTCAAGCCCCTAAAGAAGGTCATTCTTCATGAAGCTGACAAGTTACAGTAACAATTTTCATAAGAACAATCTAAAATAGACTTTTTGAAGACTACAGAGATTAGTTTACCGGGCACAGGCAGATATGAATCATGTTCTCAGACAAAACTTTTAAGATCGAATTGATCAATAAAATGAATAGCAGCACTTAAGCAATGCTGCTCAACTTAGATGGCATAAATTCTGTGTCAATAAATTTGTTCTCCATCGTCCAACATAGACTAGCAGTTTTAGATCCTGACACGTCAAAGCACAAAAGTGACAAAAGAAATATCAAAGGAATAACTCACCTTGTGGCAACATTCTAAGGCTGCCCTCATAACACTAACATTACCGATACATTCAAAACTGTAATCAACACCACCATCAGTGAGGTCCACGATGACCTGCTGTATCGGCTTGTCATAGTCTTTTGGATTCACAAACTCAGTAGCTCCAAAGTTCTTCGCTGTGAACATGATGCATCATAAAATGGCATCAGGAATCCAGTTTGTATGAAGTAACAAAAGCCTCCTCAAGGACAGTGCTTGCAAAATGTAAATTACCAAGTCGAGGATATATTTGTTTCCTTCTTCTTACTTAAAGGTAGCAGAGAAATAAAGCTTCCAAATGGAGATTCAGAGTACCAACTATTTATGTTGTGCAGACCCTAACAGAATATAGCCGGTCATAATGTACTCTGTCAATATATTCTGTGTTCCATAGCATAAAAGACATCATGCCCTATGTCCCACAATTTGGTGTCTGTCTCTGTGCTTCACATGAAGGTGTTGTCCCGCTAAGACATAAAGATCTCATAAAGAAGCCTAGAGAACTTTTTAACATATGTATGAATGAGGGGAGATAAGGATGACAGAATACACAATTGGTAAATGTGAAATAAAAATTAGTATCTCAGGCCCATAGATCTTGAATACAACATAATTTTCAAAAAGACAACAAAAGAGAAGCATGTATCCAACATTTCAATATTGTTAGCTTATTTGATTAAAGAGCATCCTTTTAGCGTACTACAAGAAATAAAATGGTGCAACTTACTTTTCCATAACTTATACAAAGATTTCCTTACAGAATGGCACCAGAATTCTCTTGAAAGAATACACTAAACAAATTTAATATTAAAAGAGTAGCTATTATAAACTATCTTTCTCAAGTGTAAGGCATACCAGTATCAAACTTTTTGCTGTCAATATCTATACCAATAATACGAGAGGCGCCGGCAGCCTTTGCTCCCTCTGCAACCTACAAGAAAGGTTTTTTCTTAACTACCAAGACATGGTCAATTTTACAAATTTACAATAAATACCATGCAACAAAAATATGTCAAATAGTTAACTTACTGCAAGTCCAACGGTACCAAGGCCAAAAATTGCAACAGTGGAACCTGCTTCCACCTTTGCTGTATTCCACACTGCTCCAAGACCTAAAGAAACAGTAACTTGCAATATCAGTTTAGGAACAGAAAATCACATATATTGATGTACACTGCAAAAATGTTCTATGATACAAATTTATACCTGTGTCAGTAACAAAAATGAAAGACTGGTTGATTGACTAATCCAATCAACCGGCAAGAAATCACATGATCTATCTAATAAAACCATGAACTACATTTGTCGTAAGATACTAAGAGTAAACTTAGAGAACAGGTTTGAATAAATATGTAGACCACAAAATTAAAGTTTGAAAGTGATTAATTGGCTAAGAAATTATTAAATGAATGACTTTTTATATATGTTGCTCTGACGCCTGAATTTTTTTTCAAATTGAGGCAGGTTAGCATGAATATATAGAATCAAATTAGCAATTATAGTATCCACATGATAAAAGTTTACCTGTAGGAACACCACAACCAAGCAAACAGACTTTCTCCAAAGGAGCCTGTGGATTTATTTTTGCAACGCTAACATCATGTACGACTGTGTATTGGCTGAATGTTGATGTTCCCATGAAATGGTAGATTGGAGTCCCATTTATGGAGAAACGACTCTTGCGGTCATTCATCATAACACCAACACCAGTAGCTGCACGGACTTTACCGCAGAGATTTGTCTTTCCTGATTTACAGAACTTACATTCTCTACACTCTGCTTGGTAACAAGGTATGACATGATCTCCGGGCTGAACCTCAGTTACACCTTCACCAACACTTTCGACAATCCTGCGCACATAAATTGCATGAGAGATCACTCAGTTATATTAGTTAAAGAACTGTTAAATCTTCATTATGTAATTTGTGCATACCCTGCAGCCTCATGGCCAAGAATGCAAGGAAAGAGACCCTCTGGATCCTGCAAGACCAAAAGAGTTGCTTCAGATATAAGCATGAGCACAAGGAAAATAAACATTAAGCAACAAATGATGCATACTACATGCTAGTCCGAAATTGTATATATTGACTATTCAATAGTCTTATCATTTCAATAACACAACATTTAATAAGAGAAACAGATTCCACCATTTAACCAATAGATCATTTAATACTATTATTGAAAAAAAATGTAGAGAGTCAAGTAGAAGGCATACAACCCCCGCCCCCCCAAAAAGTAGAAGGCGTACATGGTTCTTTTTTACCTAAAATAAGTGTTGATCTTTCCAACAAACCGATTTAAATATGGCCTAATGATTCAAATTGACGGTTGAGTCAATCAACCAAATATTCTGAAAGCAATTGTAAACAACTAACCTCATAATGTTCCTGCTAAGCGAGTGGATCGGTGTTAACATATACATCTGTCATCTCAAAGGCAAAATGCTACCACTACTTGGATCTCAACTAAGCGACACATAAGACTACTAAAGAAATAAATAGAATAAACCAATAAAAAATTTCAAGAATGACGGAACAATATGATGGCCATACCTTGCCGCTCCAAGTATAAGCATCGGTGTGGCATAAAGCGGTGTAGAGGACCTTGATCCTGACCTCGCCGGCCTGAGGCGGAGCCACCTGCACATCCTCGATAACCAGCGGCTTGTTCGCCTCCCACGCCACCGCAGCTTCTCATTTCCAATCAAAAAGGAGAAGAAGAAAAATCCCATCGTATAAGAGATCGGACAAAGAGAGCCAAGAAAGCCTAGAAGAGAACTTCGTTACCTTTGCAAGTGATGACCTGACCCTGAGTCGCCATTAGCACAAAGGAATGCCGTCGCGGTTCCTCTACTTCTATATTTCTTCTCACTCTATGACTATGAGCCCTGGGTAGATAGAACAGCAGAGGATATAAGAAGGGGGATCTTTGGGATCTGATCACACCCGGTGAGTGGTAAGTGGAGTCGGCCACTGAGCGGTCTTGGTTCGTGACATGATTATCGTGTAATAAGGAACTAATAATTAATAGGACCACAGTAGGCAATCCAAGACCTCGTGGGCTGTCGTTTTCTTTTTCCCAGGTCATTAGGAGGATTACGCCCTACGGGGCGATAGGATAAAAAGATTAGCTATCCTCAATAGATACGGTGAACAAATTAATAAGCTAACTGGAATCTATGTGGTAACTTCGGACTGTAGATCAATTGAACAGCAGGGTATGTTGGGTTCTTTGGTTCATATTGTTAATATTATTTTCAAGTTAATAAACAAGGTAAGCCCTCTATAAAATCCAGTTTCGATCATTGGATAGGTCACGAGACTCCAAAAAATTATTTGAGGCTTAAAATAGGGGATTGTCCCGTCACGTGTGATTAAAATAACAATACTGATCACACTGCCTTTCAGTCTAGGCATCACCGACCGCTTATATTTGGCAGTGCAGAAATATGCTATGATAACACTAGCCAAGAGTAAGTTTGCAACTGAAGAAAATTGCAGCTCAAGCGTGTATCAATCATATGGAAGATTGGGCCTGTTCAAACTGGAAGTCCAAAATTTTCTCCTCATTTCAGATGAACAGAATTCAATGACAAAACAAAATTCAAATGCCAGAATAAAGTTGCACAATGACAGAATCAAAGTATGCTCTCTCTCTCAACCTAACTCAGCAAGAAACAATCCAGACTGATACAACCAAGATGATGCTCTACTTGATGCCAAGTCCAAGGTGGCACAATTGCTAACAATGTGAATGCTTAATTTGCCGCAGCAGCAGCACCTTTCTTTCTCGGTGCAGCCTCAGTTCCTGCAAGAAGTGGCAAAAGGAAAATCACAATTTTGTTCTATGATGAATTCTCTTACAAATAAGAACACATATCGCATCAATACCGCCATTAATCAAGCAAACAATCATGCTTATGCTGCATACAAAACCATTAATACCAGACAAATTTTGACAGTAACAACTAAGAAGTCAAAGCTGCAATACATCAATTCAATAAATAATTTTATTTTTTCAATCAGACCGAAGTTTCTCAATGGATTAAACATGTTCTGGTCTTGAGACCAACAAAAGAAAAGCCATTTATTAGGAAAAAGTGTGACCAATACCTTCTCTGAAGTTGCTCTTGAATCTTCGAGGTACATGACGAAGATACCTCATCCTTCCAGTGCCAGTGGTCTTCCTCCTGATGGCCTTCACACTCCAGTTATCTGATTCAACATTTAGGATATAGTAAATCAGATACAAGGTCATAGAAAGATTAAACTAAAGTAGATGGAAGAAAAAAAAACCAACTACGCAGCAAACCCTAAGTACAGCATTTCCCACTGTTAACTGTGGATAGCATATTGTCATGCAATATATTACAATAAAAAATTTCCAAACATCAAGCATGTGCATCCAATTGTCAGTTCCAAGTCATACAACAACCTACAAGTTTGAGCAAATACATGGTCTCTTCAAAAACTAAGCAGTACAGTGGCATATACATCCAGTCCCTATGGGTTCACAACTTAGCAAAATAACTATGAGACTTATATATTGACTAATACAAAAAAACTGAAATCAAGACTATTTCATGACATTTGCATGCCACCCATGAGAACCTCAAAAAAAAAAAAAAAAACAAGAGCCAAAAGAGCGTGGTACAATTCAAGACTAGCAAAATTCGAGTGCATCAATTTTCTTGACAGATAAAGATCATATCTATATGGTCAACATGAAATGTCCCAAAAATTTATTTCATGGTATGCTGAGATAACCTACTTTACATGAAACATAACATCTCCAACAACTCATCCTTGATAAGGTACTATTTGATCACTAGATATCATGTAATTTCAGAACTTTAACAGCACCTACTTATGGTATTTCTTTTCGGTCTATCAATAACACATCGAACAAACTAATCTAGATTGTCGAAATCAAATCAGCTCACAGGAACACCCTGCATAGAGGAACATTATTTAAGAGCATAATTATAAGAATTACAGTATCCAATATCAAATTTTCTGAATTATGATAGACCACCAGTAATCAAAATAGACTAGCTGAAAAGGCTGACACTACTCAAACCCATGATATCAAACCTTTGCATCCATCGATGATCAATGCAGGAAATGGCAACCTCCACAAAAATAACAGCCTTAACAAATCTACAGCAATGTTTCAGAATAGAACAATACGCTAACTTCATCTAGAATGAAAAACATAATAGATTTGCAACAAAAGAACAGCGTCGGACTACAACAAGCCCAAAAAAATGTCAAACATAAGAATACCACCTAAATCTGAAGTAAAACTAAAGGAAAAGAAAAGGGAGATGGGAGACGCTTACACTTGCGGATGCGAGCAGCAGGGTAACCGCACGATGAACAGGTGCTTTTCTGGAGGTGGAAGCTCCTCCGGCCACACCTCACGCATAGTGTGTGGGTCTTGTTCCTCCTCTTGCCGAAGCTCCCCGTGCCCTTCCCCTGCAAGGAGTGGACGAAACCGATATCAGGACCCTTAGGGTTTCCAAAAGAGGAGGATGGAGATGGATCAGATACTTACCATGTCGGCCCAGTCCTCTCTTCGCTTGGATACTCTGATCAGAAGGAGCGGCGAACGAAACCCTAGGGAAGAAGGAGAGCTTATATACCGCCTCTTACGCAGCCTGTGAAATTACCTCGTCGCTCAAGCGTGCTTGGCACGTGGGACATATTTGGATGATAACTCGAACGACTTTTCTAATCCGATTATTAGTGATTATATTTGCTCTTTAAGTTAAACGGGTCGGATCGTGTGTCATCTTGTTTATGATCCGATAATTAATTTATAATCAACTACATAACTATTTGATTGTGGGGAGTATGATCAGCACGTATAGTGATTACTACGAAAAAAGCACTTCTACAATGTCCCTATGAAGTATGCTGTGAGAGAGTGAATAAGTCATGGATAAAAAATAATTGCAATATTATTTATAAATTATATTATTCTTTTAAGTAACTGAGGCATGAAATAGTTAACACGAGGATTTCCTCTTATTTGAATATATATAATTTTAGAATATAACATATAAACGAGAAAGAAGAGCTAGAGAAGGATAGAAAGATAAATATAACAATATTCTTACGTAGACATTACAATAATTATTTGACTCAAGCCTAATTTACCTTAAATAAATGTAAAGCCTAAGAACACTGACAGTTTAATATGAAACATAGTTATGGTAAATTCACATGTGCAAGAAGCCTCGAGTTAGCTTATGATTTCATTTCGATTCAGGAGCTTAAAATACAACATGGCGAATATTTTAAGCCTAGAGAATCATAACTATCAACCCGGGAGAATCAATAAGGATACACATAACACTCACTAACGAAGGCTCGACGAAGGAGTGGGGAAGAAAGACCCCCTCCCCTCCTAAAGGAGGAGTTCCATAGGATAAGAAGATTACATAAAACCTCACCTTCCTTGCTGCACTACTCACAACCAAAGTCTAAGGTATTCATTCTTGTTATCCTGAACTGTGAATGAAATCTTACGTGCTTACTGTAGGTTTGGTGGCGCGTCTTTCCTTTCCAAACAAAACTGTGTACATATGTACGTATGTTTCTTTTTCATGTTTGGGGTGCTTGCGTGTTGAATTTATGTGATGTTAATGATTTGTCTAATTTCACGCTTGGCATCGTATGTGTGTTTTAAGTGGAATTTCTGTTCGAACTTGGTCAACTATTTTGCATTAATGAAGCAAAAGGTAAAATCTAGGTTTTAGTGAAATTTTAGAGCATCAGTTTGCATCTTATCTGATTGTCAACAGGTGCAGGTACCTCGGATTGATTTCGCTATTTTATAGAGCTTCTTACTATATCTCCAGAAAGATGTAGTAGTGCTTTCCTAACTTGAGTTACAGGATACATGGAAAAGAGGAGTGATAGCAGGGATGCTGGATTTAAGATATGAACTCGCTAATAGCTTATTTGAGAGTTGCCCATAATTGGATTCAAAGCTAATTCTAAGAAAAGTGGCATATATATCGTTATGTTCATGGTAAAGCTTCCTTCTCTTTCCCATTGCTTGCTAACTTCTTTTTTCCGATTCCTACACTCAAGAATCAGTGACGTCACTGAAAGAGGATTAAATGCACTTCTAGCCTTCTATGCATGGTATATATTATTGTTGCTGTGACCATCCACTGCATAAATCTTTCAGGTTTGTTATTCGGGACAGAGCATCCATAATGGAGTCTCCAGTAATATCAGCATATGATGCTGGCATCCAGAGCACTTTAAAAAGCTTTGGAAGAGAAGGTGGAAAACCTTATCAAACCTGTGACATATTTATCCAAGTACAAGAAGATAACCAATTGTTCTGTCCGTATTGTGGAGGGAATAAAAAAACTAGTCTTACAGTAGGAAACCCGACACCGGAATCGGTATCTGACAGAGTTTGTTTCACTAAGAACTCATCTATCATCAGTATCTTGGAGCTGCACAAAAAGATCGACATGCATTTCAGATGTGGCAAAACATTATGCAATAATAGTAATTAACTAAAAAGATAGAGCAAATTGACAAAAGAAATCTATCATAAATTAAGCCAATCTAATCATTGGAAGGTAAAGCCAAGAAAAACCTATAAAATGAGTTTAAAGAACGAGCCTACCTCCACCAAGAGTTGCTTCAGGTAGCCGTTCTATTGAATATTTATGCTGAGTAATATACATGATAGGCACCCCAGGAATCTGTCAAACAAAAAATATAACAATACTAAGTCTTGTAGGCAAAATTACAGAAAGTTTTCATGAGTACATATAATTGAACTAATCAGCCTACCTTGCGTATCCTTCGTTTTAAGTCTCTATCACATGTAGCAACAATGTAGCACTTGTGCTGTTTAAGAAAAGATACTTTTAGATAGAAAAAAGAAGACACTTGATAAAGGACGTCCCCAAATAATTATCAAGGGTGATCCAGGATCTTAACTTGATTCTTCTATTATGTTAGCACTTAATACTTATTTCACTCTAATTAAATACTATAATGTGACAATTTATTACAATGACAACAAAAATAGAAAAGGAAGAGAGGATCTATGTTGTTCACGAAAAAGAGAATCTTATTACAAGAAACCCCTGAAACATTAGGAATAAACAAAAATAAACTACAACTGTAGCCTAAAATAGCTTTAACTTCCATCACATCAGCAGTCAATATCTATATAAGAGGGATGCTTGCAAAGGGGCAAAATAACTGGAGGTTCTCCATAGGCCAGGATGTCAAAAAATAAGTGACAGTCAGGAAAAAAAGATTTACACACACATACATGCACATACACACACATACCAAAAAAAAACATGAAAGCATGGGTATTAAATATTCCACAGTGAAATAGGAAAAGGAGAGGGAATGGATAACAATGAGGGCAGCAGCAGTAAATATATTACGAAGGTGAGTTTTTCTTTTGGACTTTCAAAGTTTCAAAGATAGTGAAATATTCTTGAATGCTGTGGCAAGTTGGGTCAACCTTTCATTTGGAATAAAAGGTAAACGTATGAGTGACTCTGGAAATATAATGTTGGGATGTTTCTACCTTATGAAAGCTAGAAGCTGTATATAGAATTCTATGTGATCTCAAAAAAAAAACAAAGAAGGGCGTCCTCAAAGATCCAGACCAATTTTGAATGCTCCCGCCAAATTGGGGTTTTAAGCGGAAAGATATAGGCAGTTGTACCCTCTATACAAAGAGGTAATTTTCATGTCTTGAATCACAACATCTTAAATGCAAGGGCAAGCCTTACCATTGTTATAAACCAAATGATAGTCAAAAGAAATCAAAATAAATACTGTTATATAGTAAAAATGAAGTTTTGAATGAAACATAAGACCACAAACAGATAAACAAGAAAAGGGTAAAACCTGGGTGACCCTTTCGACGATGCAATCATCTGCGTATGTTCCTTTATGTGTGCATGGTAGTCTCTCAAACCTAGGATCTTTTGCAATCCTGCCATATAAGCACAGATAACAAGGTAGAGGAGGGAAACTATCAGATTCTAGAAACCATACATATATCTAAAACCATCATAATAGGGAAGACAACATTAGTTGAAATGG
Organism: Typha latifolia; assembly: GCF_019914945.1. Lineage (NCBI taxonomy): Eukaryota > Viridiplantae > Streptophyta > Magnoliopsida > Poales > Typhaceae > Typha > Typha latifolia. The sequence continues at coordinate 4,647,473 of NC_133086.1, read as the reverse complement.
TAAAAAAAGAAAGAATTAAACAGGAAGTTGACAGATGGATATTAAGAAAAAACACGTTACACTTGCATAGAGGAAAAAGCATTTGCACTGTAAGATACCTTAGAGCCACACGGTACTTCTGCCCCAGTTTTTCAAGCTCGGCCATGACACAGTCAGTGATACATGGAGTGCCTTTTTAAGCCAATAACAAGGAGTTAATTCCAACATCACCGAGAAGGAACAAATAAACAGCCAAGAGTAAGTTTAACTAGAATCAAAGATAATATGATAACTACTGACATTTTGCATACAGGCAGTCCATCATTCCTTTCTCCAGATCCAACTGCATAAAAAGGAAAGAAATATAAGCCATATAAAATCAACTTTGTAAAGCAAAGAAAGAATCATTCTTACAGTTAGCTCTCAAAATGTTAGCAGTGCTTCAAGCATGAAAGGAATCATTAATTTTCAATACTTCTTAGACTTTTACTAAGTAATCAGAATCTAAAAAATAAAATTTATTGTCAGATAAATTCTTTAGACCTTCATGTCTTATTAAATTAAGAGAAACGGTTGCATCAGCTTATTCAAATAAAGTTCTACTAGCTTACTGAAGAGTCTTGCTAAATTTGGTAGTATGGAACTCATGTAACAGCTTGACAGTTCTATTATACATAAAATGTATATTTATATTCTTTGAACACATATGTATACTCATATTGGTCGACAACACGTCAAAGAAATCTCTCCAAGACCAATAAATCATAAGAAGAATGTTATAGACAAACTCAAGTAAATAAGATACTGCCAGGCTCCAGCCAAAATGAAGCAGCAGCCAACCCATGAAAAAAAAATTCCCCAACTGAGTTCAGTTTTAAGAAGCCAATGCTGATTCTGATTCAACCTCTTACAAGAAGGGATTATCAAACACTTGCTTTCTTCAGATTTCTCACTTAACTTGCATGCAAATTCTTTTAAGATCTTTGATAATATGTAAAGATCTTCATGATTTAAGATAATCTTATTATGTTACCCAACTTCAAATAATGTAATGTAGTAATGCACATGTTGTCCAGAGACTTTATTTGTTAAGGGAGAAACACCAAAGATTAACAAAAACACTTCTCATTTCCCAGTCTTCTGGTTCACATTATGTCTCTTTATCAGTAAACTGATTACTACATATGTTACAACTGGGTATCATCATTGGTTTAACTCAACTATTTTAAATTTGTCGTATACTGTTCCCATAAATTATACAAAAAATAAACAACTAAAGCAACTGAAAAAAATATATCTGCCCACTTTATTACACATTATAATTTCTGAGAAGAAGCCATTAGTTGCTTGGTTCTATAACCCAGTTCAGGTGATAAGGTCTAGAATGTTCAGGAAAAGAGATCATTATAAGAAAACAAAACCAACTTGTAGAAAAAACAGCATCCTAATGCACTTGGGCAAGCAAGTCGGATGCAGCCTTATCTCCATTGTTGGGGGGGTTCTTTACATAGTGTGGACCAAAAAAATTAACCACTTCGATGCAAAAAAAAAGGAGCAAACCTTAGCATCACACTAAGTGAAACCTTCCTAAAAATTATTAATGAAGTAATGAACTCATGCGCAGTACACCTTTAACGCGATTATAATTTATAACAGCCAGTGCATGAAAAAAATAACATTACAAAACTATTAGTAGGGTCTAATTTCCAACAAAAGAATCAGTTTAAAAATACAACCACACATTATGCTGAACTGCTGATTGTTTCTCCCTTAAACTATATAATTCAAAAGGTGCACATCTGGTAATCATCAAATGCTAATAGCACCTCCTATCGCTCAAAGCCTGTATAACAGATGCCTTAATACTACAGAAACCAGAAGGCTAATAAATTTGCCGACAACTAGTCATTCATCTACCGTGAAGACATTATAGGGCCTGAAATAGGAAAGGAATGACCGAACGCAGACACTACATAGTCACTGGGAAGGTAGCCAACCTGATTAAACTTGGTAATGATCAGAATCACTATCCGCATGAATAGAGATACAGAAGCTAGATTAGCCGCCAAGTCGAATGTCGAGCCATCTTAAGATTATACAATCAGAAGATATCATCCTTTTGTTTGTCTGGATTCATAAATTTAGTTATTTTTGCAAATCACTGCCAATACAGAGATGGACCTTGTTATGGTTAGCCCTCCCCAATACAAACCTCTAAGAAACAGAAGAACGAAAAGTTAAGATATCTTCTTCCCAAAACCGTGATGGTTCATGAAACCGACAGCTAATAATTGTATTTCACTATACCAAGTAATCTCCGCGATAACTTTTCAACTTTTTTGCACCTAATATTAGGCTATCCTAGATATATCAAATCATCGATACAGAAGTCAATAAAAGCACAAATTTGTTTATCAAAACTCGCCTTATTCTGGATGGAGAAGTTGATAAAGTTGGTATCCACGATAACCATATAAGGCGGGCCTAGAGCAGTGTTGTACTTGAAGAAGAGCGCCGAAGAGACGGCCGGCCTAAAAAAACCAACCGAAATGTTAGACGCAAGCGATAAATCGAAGTAAAGCGATGAAAAGAGGGCGACATAACAAAGAATACTCACGCATTACGGGGGAGCTTCTCCTTCTCGAGATCTTTCTTCTTAGGGTTCAGGACCTCCTCCTTATACCTGTGAAATACGATGATCCTGAAGCTTAATCACATTGGACGAAGAAAAGAGGACAGGAGGAGACGAAAGGAAACTCACTTTTTTAGGGTTTTGGAGCTCACGAGCTTCTTAACGACAGCAAACTTTGGGGTCTTCTTGGCCCTTCCCATCGATGTGAAACCTTACCGAATCTTCTCCCCGATTTCTATGTTGGATTTGAGAGCAGCACGAGAAAACTAATATTGAAGACAAGGGAGGAGTAAGAAGTAGAGACCGACGAGGACGAGACAAGACGCCGCCGCCTCAAAAGAACCAAGCAGTGATCGAACCAGTCATCCGACAGTGAAGCACGAATATGGATTGGAATACAGCAATACGGATACAGATATACGGAAAAATATACAACTATATGCCAATAACTAATAAAAAACAATATTTGCAATCAATTGTCAACCAACATAACATATAGTAAAAAAAATGCATATCATTACATCCACATCATAGCGCCAAAAATTCATAAAAAAACTCACTAATCAAATTCTATTGTGAGTCAAATTATTTAGTTATTGATAGTTCGGCTTTATATAGCTTGATTCGGCTCAGTTTAATGGCTTAGTATATTGTGTAGACTTGAAGGAGCAATCCTCAGTGGCTTTCGTCGTAGAGTTTATATTTAATGATTATATCTGTTGGCTAAAAACTTAGTATACACTTGAAAAATGTGAATAAAGAACACGGGCATTTCTTCATCAATTGTATTTTGCATTTAGCTCTTAAACGAGTAGTACAACATGCATTTATCTATTATTCATCTCTAGTAACCTACATCTATAGGAGAATATATCTCTGGTAGAGATAAAAATGGGTCAAATTATATCCAACCTGACTCGATTCTGCATCCTCGTAAGTCTGAGTACCATAGCAATATTGCTATCTACATATGGATCTGGATCCATAAACAGGTTACATTTTATTTGGATTCGGAATCAAATAAAGGATATCCCTTTATTCGAACTCTAATGTTAGTAATTGGATCCAGATGCAGATCCATATCTATGCGTTTTCACAACTAATAATCAATTGTTAATGAAAACATCAAATAACTATTTTAACTCAAATTTTTTTTATAAAATAAGGGATAAGTTATCTATAATAAAGGATCTAAAATTATTCACCTGACATCATATAATATTTTTTAATAAAAAATCTAACTGAGAGTCAATGGAAATGACATTTTGAAGGTTTTCTATAATTAAGGAATCAATGTGTAACTTAAATTAAACGAGGGGTCTATGTGCAAATATACAATAGTAGAGGGCTTAGATGTAATTATTCCAAAAAAATTTAATCCTCACATATAGATGGTCCAGTTATATATGTTATATATGCCATAATGCCAAAAGGAAAAGGTAATTTATGAAGCCATTGTCCGGAGCACTTCCGTAGCACGTGACCACCTCAGAGACCAAATCGGAAATCCCCTTTCGTAACCCTACTCGACTTCTCCACCGTCCGATCGCTCCATCTAACGGTCTAACCCCTCCATAACAAACGAACGAAAGCATCCTTATCTCCCCCCCCCTCTCCACCTCGAGATATTTCCTCCGCCGTCGCTGCCTTCTCCTCCAACCTCTTCCGTCTGCTCTCCTCTCCTCTATAGAGAGAAGAGTTTTTATTCGAGATCGGAAGGGAGAGAATAGTTTAGCTATCGGCGGCGATGGATTCCGACCAGGGGAAGCTATTCATCGGAGGGATATCTTGGGAGACGTCGGAGGAGAAGCTGAAGGAATATTTTGGGACGTACGGTGAGGTAACGCATGCGGTGATCATGAAGGATAAGGTGAGCGGGAGGCCGAGGGGCTTCGGATTCGTCGTCTTCGCGGATCCTGCCATTCTCGATCGTGTTCTCCAGGACACTCACACCATTGATGGGCGCACGGTCTGTTCATCTCCAGCCCCCCTTCCGTCGATTCTCGCATAAATTGTTTTTTCTTTTTTCTTTTTTTTTGTTTTTTTTGGCGATTCTTCGATGTTTCGGTTTGGGGGTTTTGTTGGATTTTTTTATTTGCCTTTTTTGTAAAAAAATTTATCGATCTTTTGGATTGTGCATGTTTTTTCCCCAGTTCCTGCATCTGTTTCGTTTATCAGTGGCAGTTCTCTTGATTGATAATCATAGGAAGGAATGAATTGGGGTTTTTTAGTCCTTTATATTATTTTGTCTCAGTTGTAAGTGTAAGTATACCTTTTGATGGTGCTACTGTTGATCTCTAGCACGTTAGTGGTGTTTAGGTAACGAGATCAATTGCTAGTATGTTAACTTGTGATGAGATCCAGTTTGTAACGGTAATTGGAGACCTATATATATTTTTTAAGGTGATCTTCATTTTGATGCTGTGATGCTTGCTCTTCGGTTGTGTTTAGTTGCGTGTAATTATTTTCCATGGGTTAGTTGCAGTTTTGTTAGATGGGTGACGAAGCATTTTTACTGTAAAGCTAAATTCTATACCAAGTTGGTGTAGTAGTTTTAGATGCTCATATGCCCATGTATTATTTCTTTTTGTATGCTTCAATGTTTTTGCTTGTGTGTGGATGGAAGGTTTCTTCCCTTGCACTTTTCGTTGTGTCCAGGGAGTGTCAAAACTTTTTAATAGTGCGTCAATTCAGTGAACTTGTGTATATTTTGATAAGTGAGATTGTATCATTTACTATGACATGTTAATGTATGTTGTTAATGGGAGTTCGGATACAAGGTTAGAAAAATTTAATGGGTCAATGTATTGCAATGATACATTTCACATTGTTTTCTCAAATCATGTTTTGCATGAATTCATTATACATATGTCTTGCTGTTTTTCTTCTTTATGCTGTAATGCCTGCATTTCATGATTAGGTTGAAGCTAAAAGGGCTCTCTCTAGGGAGGAGCAACAAACCTCTGCCAGGTCGGGAAACCCCACCATGGGGAGAGCAGCCGTGGGAGGGGCTGGTGCAAACATAAAGACCAAGAAGATATTTGTGGGAGGATTACCCCCAACTCTTACAGAAGATGGGTTTCGCCAGTATTTTCAGAACTATGGGAATGTAACAGATGTGGTGGTTATGTATGACCAAAATACCCAACGCCCTCGAGGTTTTGGATTCATTTCTTTTGACACAGAGGATGCAGTTGACCGAGTGCTGCACAAGACCTTCCATGAGCTTAATGGCAAACTTGTGGAGGTCAAGCGTGCTCTTCCCAAAGATGCAAATCCCACCAGTGGAGGCAGTCGATCTAGTGGTGGAACCTATCATCCTTACGGTGGTTCTGGTGCTAATACTAGTTCTTATGATCGTAGAACAGATGGAAGCAGGTACATGCAGCCACAAGCAGGAGGTGGTGGTGGGTACCCAACATATGGTTCTTCTGGTTATGGTGCACCAAGCTATGGGTATGGAGCAGCAAATAATAGCGTAGGTTATGGAGGTTATGGTGTTGGGGGCTATGGAGGTCCTGCTGCCGGCTATGCCGGACCTGCGGGAGGCTATGGTTCAAGTGTTCCTCCTAGTGGCTATGGAAGTGGCCCTCAAGGTGCTCCAAGGAGCCCTTGGGGTAATCAAGCTCCAAATCCTTATGGCTCTGCAGCATATGGTGGAAGTACAGCCTATGGAGGAAGCGGTAATGGTGCTGCTGCACCCACCGGTCAATCGCCAAGTGCAGCAACGGGGTATGGCAATCAAAGTTACGGTTATGGTGGATATGGTGGTGCAGAAGGACCATATGGTAGCCAAAGTGGATATGGTGCTGTCGGGGGTTATGGTGGTGGTGGTCCATCTAGTAACCCTGCTACTGCTACAGGAGAACAAGGTACTGGTTCTGGTTACATGGGTGGTCGTTATGGCGACACCAATGGAAGCTCAGGTTATTCAAACACTTGGAGGTCAGAGCCTTCACATGGAGGGCCTTATGGAGATGCTCAGGTTAATGGGCCTCCTGCTGGATCAGCTGGTTATGGCAGTGGTTATGGCGGAGCTGGCAGACAGCAGTAATCATGAGAAGGTTATTTTAGTTGTTTGCTGCTGTTGTCTGATGTAGTTGGTTTTACCTTATTCTGAGGATTGTCTTGTGTGAATGGAGGCAGATCTTTTTGACTAGTTGTAATGCTCGTATCCCAGTAGTAGTATAGCTGCAGTTTCTACTTTGCTTAGCATATTTATTAGTATCTCTCTGAGGGTTACTAGGACCTCATATTAGTATTTGCTTTTAAAGTTCATATACTCTTAAATGTTTCCCGCAGCTATATGTTCTAGAGCTTGATTCTAGCTTTGCCTCTTGGAAGAAGCTAGACTAGCTTATCTTAGACATTTCATATGTGGTATTGATCTTTATGTTTTATGGATTCTATGGTTTAGTATAATATTTGCAGTATTGGCTTACATAAGCTTATCACTAATATCGACAATGATGATTGATGATTCTTACCTTGTCTATTGCTACTTCTTTTGTTTATTTTACATGCTAAGAACTAGTACGATCCTGTCATAGCTGGATGATATCTGTGGTGATAGATCTCGTCGCAATAACATCAATTTGTTCTAGTCATTTAGGAGCAGAGAGTGTTTTTGTAGTTCTCCATTATCACATTCATTTTTTAACAGAGCAAAGTAGATGTACTCAGAATGCCTATTAAGCAATATGTAGTATCGAGAATGCGTATTAATCAATGGAAGTATGGAGAATGTCTCTTACCATTGGTTGCTAGAGTTTCTCTTATTGCACAAGGAGAAAGATTTATGATCTTGCTGTAGCTGCATAGTATCTTTCAGTTCTGACATCATTGCAGTAGAATTAGTTATATTCGGTTTAAGATATGAGTTAGAGATATAATGAGTAATGGTGACTTATTTTGGAGATGGAGTAACTGTAGGGCAGTCTGCCATTCGTAATAGTTTAGATATTTGTCAATGGCATAATCCTTTTCTCATTGTACCTTTTGCACAGGGGAAGCTGCTCTTTCATAGTGCCCTCTCACTTCGCCCATCATTGAAACTTTTTACAGGATGAGGCAGATGCATCAAATGGCATATGATTTTCTGCTTCATAGTTGCAAACAGGGACTTCAAGTACTGGTGTCCATGAGTTCCTCTTATCTCTTTGAATAACCAAGCGCATTTGATCTTGCATATGATGACATGTGGTACGTAAAAAAATGAACCCATTTAGAAGTAAAAGATCTATGATGTCTCATGATAGATAGCTCAAACTTGGTCTCTGACACATCTTTTGATCAGTAGTTCCATCCTATTACTGTGAGGTTCAGCTAGATATATTTCTTGATGCCTAGTATAAATTTGAGTTGGATAGAGCGATATGGGACAGTGAAGTATACTTTCATTAAGAAATATGCCTGATCTTTTTGAGGAAATGAAGTTATTCTTGATGTTTATTCAATTTGCTGAAGATGCTAATGATACTAGTAAGAAGATCTACATAGAGCTTGAAGTCTTTTATCAAAAATAAAGTATGGTTTGATTGTTCATAAAGTTTTCTAGGATGATGACCTTTTCCTATCCTCATGTAGACCATTGGAAAGTTTGCTTAGAGGTTCCAACATGTCTAGTTAGTAGTAGTATTGTTCTTTTAAAATACTTATTCCAGTATAGGAGCAACCTGGTATTTTCCTGCAGGTAATTTAAGCAATGGGGGAAGTTCTGGCAGTTGTTGATGTTGTAATAATTTTCAGCAAAATCAGGAGCTGCTTGTTGGCCAGAAAGGAGGTCAGGGCCATCAATTGAAAGTAGTGCTTTGAAAGATCCAAAGATCCAATAGGCATATGAATGATGTGTGCTGTGTGAAATGCACAACCAAAATTTTGTTAATCAGCAAAAAGGTCTTAAGCTTCTTCCTGCATTCTTACTGTGAGTTTGGAAGAGAAACTACTTGGGTGATACCAACAAAACTCAAATGCTCAAACAGCAGTGCTCTTGATCTACATGTGGATTTGCAGTACACTTTGTGAATGATATTGAAGTGTATCGTGCTACAATGCTTGTTTGCTTTTTCTATATCCAACTGCATTGTGCTGGTATTCAGTTTCTGATAAACTTTTCATTAGTAGGCGAAGTGAAAATACAACGGATGTACAAGTGATTGATCTCTTTATTGCTCAAACTTTTTTCTTCTCTTAAATACTAGATCGTATAATTCCAAAATGGGAGGTAAGAGGAAAAGTATTTAGTGGGTCTAGGACTTGGATTGCCTTTCAGGATGGCGAAATGCTATCCTTTAATCTGTGGAAAAAGTAACCGAATGACCTTCCACTATGGCACATAAATTATTTTTGTTAAAAGTTTGTTGTAAATTAAGACCTGGGAGAGAATCATGCATCCTATTCTCATGATTTATAAGCACACTCTATGCCAGGAAATTCCTATACACGTTGAATTATTACCAAATCATGGGTACATCACTTTTCAGGTGCTTTTAATACTATGTACAAGGAGACAAGTAGTACTGTGCCTTTGCCAAAAGTCCTCTGAAGCAAATGTTGGACTGAGAAAGTTCCCTACCATATGGAAGAGATCCATCTCTTATGCACCACTTCTATTTAGAATTTACTAGTAAGAAATTCTCTCTACTAATGCAGCAAATGATCAGAAGTCCAGTCCAGTGATCTTAGTTTAGTCACAAATTATCAAAAAATGGTCAGAAAATTGTTGTTATGGAGGCTTCAGAGTCCTTTCTCCAAAGCTCCCTTTGTGCAAAATGAAATAAAATTTGTCCATCATATATACATCTGAGTAGTTAATTCATTGCTGAGGAGACCACCAAAACAAACACACATATATATAAAGAAAAGGAGATGCCCAATGAAAACAAAAGAGCTCAATTTTTGCAACAATAATACAAGAAATAAAAATCCTGATGATCATGCTAAAAAGGAGATGATGAGGATGATGACAAACACCCAGCAAAGTTACCTGTTAGAGTCTGGGTTTGGGCCACTGGGGACTTCATGCTTGCTTGCATTCAACTTGGAGGAGGAGATGGAGTTGGAGCTCTGCGGTTGCAACTTCATGGATTGAGATGTGGAACTGTAAGTGGGCATGGAGGGCTTCATCTCCTCTGCTGGGTGAGCTAAAAATGGGAGCAGGATGAGGCAAAGGAGAACACCATATACAACTACATTTGACCTTCCAAGGACTTGATCTAATGCCATGCAGGCTTTCCCCTCAAGATACCAGAAGAGATCAATTTCCATAAACCACTCGAACAAATCAAGAAGATTAGAGGGCATGAGAAGAAGAGGACATTGATGAACACAAAGAAGAGATGAGAGGAAGAGGCCAAACCTTTGAACTTGAACGCAAAATATCACAAAGGAAGACATTCCACAAGGATATATGAAATTACATGAGTACCCTTCTCTCTCTCTCTCTCTCTCTCTCTCTCTCTCTCTCTCTTCTCTCTCAATTTTCTCTCTTTTTTAATGGATGGGTTTGGTTGTTAAGGCTCATTAAATGTTTCTAGATGACCATGTGCCTCTAAAGTATAGCAGCAGTCTGCACTAAAGAGCTGACACCTTCTACTCTGTCAACAAAGTATGAACCATTTGAAAGGTTTTAATTACTATTAAAATGCTAAGGATGTTGAATTAGTCTTACTTCTATTTAAGCACGTCAGCATGGAAAGCGACACGTGTCACGCGTGTATTGAGTCCCAAAAGAGGAAAACTGGATCCATCCATGAAAGCACAGTGGAAGATTTGCTTTGAAAAAAGAACCCAAAGCTCTATTGAATCAGAGCTCATTTCACTTTACCTTAATTGGAGGACATCTATGGGCATTGTTGTTAGCCTTTCCTAATGGAGCAATACAAAAGCCTGACCAAATTAGACCTCTTTACTGACTTATTGATCCAAATGACTTATCACCTAAATTTATTATCTAAAGATGTCTATTTTGAACACATTAGTTGTCATTATATAAGCTCAGTAGAAAAATGCATATAAGATTTATTGTTTTTTTAACGTTGGATATAAAATATTAATCTCTTCGGCATTCTATCTCAAACATAAAAACGATGATAATATTTGTCATTACGTAAGAATTACATGTTTACGTAAGAATATGCGAAGAGAGAGCGAAGAAAGAGAATATTTTATTTGTATTTATTTTATCTATATTTGAATTCAATAATTTTTAGTTTAACTGTAATCTCTAGTTTATCTAATTAATAAACACATATAAATCAGAAAACAATATTCTCATTCTCAATACTTATTCTTAAATAGCAATAAAATATTAATTAATAAAGTACTGATATGTTCAACATTTTTCAACTGAGACTATAAAATAATAGCTAATGTGTCTATAAGTTTATAAAGAGGTCCAGTTTGGTCAACAACCCATACAAAGCCTCCCAAACTGGATTTAACAAAGAAATCAATCTAGTCTTCTATCTGTCAACACTGTGAGAATCTAAAAAAGATCTCCCTCAGCTACTTCCTCTCTCTCTCTCTCTCTCTCTCTCTCTCTCTCTCTCTCTCTCTCTCTCTCTCTCTCTCTCTCTCTCTCTCTCTCTCTCTTTTCCCTTTTTCTCTCTTTTTCTTTCTTTCCTTGTCTTTTTTCGAGCCTCAGTCACTTCATCTAAATATATAATCTAGTGTTTAAGATAGTAAGGGCAGCAAGTAACCTGCAAACAAGGAAGAGACAGGAGAGTTGAAAAATACTGGGCAATTAACTGCCAAAGAGATGCATGCTTTGGAGTTGTGGGGGTAAACCCTACATGGGAAAGATGATAGGAAGGGTTAAGCATGCATGCTTTTTCCAAAGACACAAAAGCAAAGGGTCCTATTCAAAGTGCTTTTCTACCACAAATCTGTCATTCTCCAGGGGTTGTCTCTTCTGGTGGGGTTGCAGATGACCCTTCTACATTTATCTCCACATATAACAAATAGTGTGTAAAGCTGCAAGGCTATGCATTGCAATATAATTGTTGGTTAAGTTTAGGTCCATTTTACACCTGGCCAGCCCTACCACCTTTGGATGCCTTCTATGTATGCCTCCTCTCTGGTCAATTTCTGGGCCATGTAACAACTTTATTTATTTTTGGAAAACTTGGTAACTATAGTATGGCATCAATCTTAGGTCTAGATGAGTTTGAATATAAATGAATGACATCAATCAGCTTTACTAACGTAACTTTTTAGAGTAGCAGGTGAGCTAATATATTGTTAGAGCATAGAGTTCTGAATTCAAATCCAGACAAATTTATTTCTATATAAAAATCTCCGTCCAAACATCAGTATCCACATATTAGACCTATTAAAGCATATCGAGTCTAAATACGAGAGAATTTGCTAAACATGAGAGCGCATATTAGAGATGATATATTTTGCTTTGCTTATTCATGGAATAAGTTTATTCTAGCATAAACCTATTTATACTATTATAGCTACTAAATAATAACTAATTTTAATATTAGTTTTACTTGCTCTCTTTCCCTCCTCTTCCATTCAATTTTTATTTTTGTATATTTGTCAATTACCAGTCACTCTTCAAAAGACATCATTTTAATCAATTATTATTTTAATTATACTCTCATTTTCTTTAATCTTTCTCTTCTCTCCTCTTCTCATTCATCCATTAGAAAAATATATTTTGGTCATTTATCAAAATATCTCTCCTTTTATATCACATTAAGAGTTATACCATTATACTGGTTTATAACTATTAACTATAATAATTTAAACCGACATAAAGTTTCTTATGTAACTATTAAAAAAAAAAAGTAAGTTCCATGCACACAAATGAACGCCCCTCTGTAGTTTGTTCTGTTTTTCCACCTTTCTTCTATTTCTTTTCTTTCTACTCGTGTCACATGCCTAGGGTGTTGCAAATTCCTGCAGCTTGGGCTGCAGAGAACCCTGCAGCAGTAGGATACCTGTTCGGACTTAAATCTTGCACGGATCCAATCCGAATCCGATAAGATTCTAAATTTAAGTCCCCGCTGCCTTCCCCTCTCAAACCTATCCCGCCCTTTTGGTCGTCTCGCATGAAAAAGTTTCTTTCTTTAATCATTTAAGAGCCTCTGCCCTTTTTGTTTTGAGATTAGGAAGTCTGAACTAGTATAACTTTAGATTCAATAACTAAATATTTTTTTTATTTTTCTCATATCTAATTAAGTTTAATTTTAAAAAAATTAAGACTAACTAATGAAGTACAGAGCTTAACATAAGGATATGGGTCGAAAAAAAGATCAAGCTTCTTTTGATATAAATACACTTAAATCTCGCTAAATTTTTAGCTAACAAATATAAATATACATTCTATATGCTCTAGATCATTGTACCAAGAGGTAGACTTAGAACTCATTACCTTTTAATATCCTAATATCCTAAAGTTGGGTGTTTGTATGAATTTTTTTTTTGATCATTCATGAGCCCGAAGGCTAAATATAGGCTACACAAAGGGCCAACCCTCTTTAGATACAGAGGCACTTTAGGCCCTACCGAGCTTTTAGCTGTTTAGTCTAGGCTTTAAGCCATATGCGTCGCCGATCCAAGCCGTTGCGTTGTCAAGCTATTCTTCCAAGCTAACTGTACTGCCGAGCCATCAATCGAATCGAGCTAAGCCACCAAACTTACCAACCACCAACCACCAAATAATTTCTCCACAATATTGCTTAGGACAAAGTATCTACCAACTCTAATAATTTATCCACAATATTGCATAGGACAAAGTATCTACCAACTCTACTAGACAAGAGGATGAACAATTTTTTTTTAAATGTTACGGAGCTGTACCCAGCTATGTATTAGTTAAAAGTCGACATGTAACCGCGTCGACAGCGATGAGATTACATAATTTTAGGGGAGCGTGGCTTGTCCGCTCGATAGAGCTAGTGCGAGAGGCCACGCTTGCCTTAGCAGCTACCTAGTCAGCTACTTTGTTTGCCTCTCTACCTACGTGAGTAAGCCTTACATCCATACACTTGTTCGCTAGCTCAACACATTCCTGCACCAGGTTATGAACGCGCCAAAGAGCTGAGCTCTATCCTCTTTATGCATTTGATGGCCTCCAGGCAATCAGTTTCGATCTCCAACCTGCATTCTCTTCCGACCGCCTTCAGTCCCAATCTGATGGCCCATAGTTCTGTTTGTAATGCCGAGCTTCCCGGACATGGCTCCCGTAACGCCTGGACAAGCTCCCCATTTTCGTCGCGGAGGACGGCCGCTGCACCACCTTGGTAGGCGCCGGCCCTTAGCGCGCCGTCCGTATTGACTTTAATCTACCCTGGTTGCGGTGGTTCCCATCTCTTCCTACTCACCTCTTTCTGTCAGTAGGGGGATGAGATTCCCTACAGAGGAGAGTGTAGAAGAATTATACAACCGGGGTACTTAACAGAACCTGATTGGCTGACGGGTGTCTTCTACCGCTCTTCTCATCCTGCCCCCTCGCCTTTGGAAATCCTTCGTCCCTCCCGAAACCCAACCTTCGACATCCTAGATCTAAGCGACGACCTTAAGGTCGCTGCTTTCCGAGATCCTCCATCATGGATGTCCGCGTCGTTCTAAAGCTCAATCTAGTGATCTTGGTGTCGTTCTCAAAGCTAGGGTTTGTCTTACCTACCGTTACCTCTCCTCCTCGATTTCGCTATCCATAACGGACTTTTAATTCGATTCCCAATTCCCATTTCAGCTATTTTAATCCGCGGAGTCGTCATTAGATATTATTCAATCTTTGAGGATTTTGAACGTCTAACACGTGTTTTTAATCCAGGCAGAGAACTGCCGTTCTGTAGTATTTATCGACGGAGCTTCTAATAAATATATTCGGAATCAGCCGTCGGATGGAGCAGAGATAGAGATTTATCGAATATGTTGCTTTTCCGGATAAAGTAAATCTCCTTTTCTATTATGTGCTGGATTGGAGAATGTCTTCTTTCTGTGATTTTTCTTTGTTTTCTGTTACAATCCAATGGCCTTGGGCCTAGTAATTGATATCTAGATCGATCACACGTTATGCAGCTAACATAAATGTGGATCCATCTCTGCTCATATTGGAAATTTTCTTTCGTTAGACTTAAGTTTGTACTGAGAACGAACCTAACTATACTGCAATCGATGATGCACTGTTGATTACAACTGACCTTCAAAATTTGAGAGAGAACAACATTTCGTTGAGAGTAATGTGGCAGCGAATGCCACATATTTTTTATTCATCCAAAAGTTGTCTGTTAAATGCATAAGCTTTGAGAAAATAGAGCATAATCTGGATACATGCTTGTAGTGTGGATAAAGTTCTGTATAGGCACAGCTGCCGTGGTTTTTCTTTTAACACCAGCTTTTTAAGAATAGCAAAGGCAGAAGATGCAGTATTGTAGTTAGGTATGAATGTGATTTTCTTACAGTAAATCTCCATCTGGGACAATGTTTGCAGAACCCGCAAGGAAGGGTATGAAAGAATTTGGATGCTGACATAGGGATGCATCAGTATTCAATAGTTATAATGATATCAACATTAGTGATGTAGATCTGATAGTCACCTTACTTGGGACATAAAATTATGTCTCTCGCCTTCAGCATAAAAAAATATCTTTTTTAATATGGACCATAGATTGTTTAGATTCGTCCTGTGATTTCTCATAGTTATATTACACATAAATGGTATTAGCAGATCAGTAGTTCTTTCTGAACGTCGTATAAAATGACATTTTGGGAGTTGAGGCTTATTATCAGGTGATACTGTTCAAGATAAAGTTAAAGTTCAATGCTGTTATCCGTGTGAGCTTAAGATGAACAGACCAGTAGGTAAATAATTATATACCTTCTGCCGTTGTGCATAATATGTATGGTTATTAAGCCAGGCAGAAAATAACTTTGAGCAATGCTCTTTCGTCGCTTTTTAAATATCTCCAGATTACTAACAGAGTATGTTGAACAATATAGAGAAACTTTTGTCTATATTTGATCACTGGTTTTAGATTATACAAGGCATGTCAAAGGTCAAATAAGGGAAAACAACATGAGTGCTGTATTTGCATATCTCCATTGACAATTTGACTATGTTTTTGTACAACTTGAATGGCTTGTTCTTTTCATTCTCTCTGCTGTTTTCTTGAACTGACTTCTGCTATAGTTTTTCAAACTTTTGCTTAACGGTCACTATTGTATGTGGTTGTCTTGATTGAACCTCTTTTCTTGTTTCAGACAATTTCAATTTCATTAAACGAAGTTGCTGCAGCTGTATCAGTCTTACTTGGTTTGGCACCCCCTCCCTCTCTTGCCACTGATTCTTCATCTAAGGTGCTTGCTTACCCTAGATACTTATATAATTGTATTAATACGAAGCGCTGACAACTTTTGATGGCATATGTCTGACAATTAAATGAGGTTCTTCTCCCGAACCCTTTTGAAAGGCCCCGTTCCATTTTTATGCTTGAAGTCGAAGGATATGATGGTATCTTTGATTTTTATGCTTAGAGTCTCTAACAAGTTACCTTTGTTAATATGCTCATATGACCGTGATATTCTGTGAGTTGCAGATCCATTGCTGCTTACTGACAACTCAAAAGCCAAAGTTGGTAGTGTATTCAAGTGCAGGGTTCAGGATTCCATTAAAGCTGAAATACAACTTCCAAGTAAATGATGCTCGGTAGTCTTCAGAGTGACAAATATGAAATACCACATGCTACAATTATCTTCTATATTTTTGGCTGTTAATGTCAGCTGATCCCAAACAATCTACACATATGGTAGGTGAGGATGAGGTTTCTATTGCTCCTCTAGATGAATCTCTAACTGCTGAATGTAATGTTGCTTGTCTTGACAAGGAACTTGGCAATCTTGTAAGCTCGTTGTTTTTGTTTTCTCAGCTACGAGTTGTTTGATGCTCTAGTTACCTATAAAGTTAATAAGGATTTTGTGTTTGATACAGGCAGACTTGCTGGGGGGATCATATGTTGGAAGTCTAGAATCACAAGATGGGAAGTTGACTCTTCCTGTGGCCAGTGGTAGTGCCCTCAAGTTACATGTTAAAAAGGTCTTATCTCTCTCTTTTTAGGTGTGAAACTTAGCGCAATATTTATTTGCTCTTTCTGTTTTACCTGCTATTGCCCTAAAGTCTGGTATTTGCTAATTATTCTTTCTCATATATTCTGTGGAGAAGGTATTTTGCTGTTAAGTTTTTATATGGATGTATGACACACGTATACATATACTTACATGTTTTCATGAATGTAATCTATTCATGTAGACAACTATGTGAAACAATGTAAAACTTTGTCTATCCAATTGATCCTCTTCCATTGTGAAGACTGATGTTCTCTCTTACATCATGTTGCAAAACCTCAGCTTTTCAGTCAAAAGGGTTAAACACCTAGCTGAATGAGAAATCATGGCTTAACAAATTGTTCTCAAGTAATTGTTGACTGATGTAGATCATGATGAATGGTAAGCTAAAATTAAGAGAACCCAAAATAAATTCTCTTGCCATGAACTTCTTATAATGATCTACACTTCTAGACTTTTTTTGGTCATTTGGATCGATGTCATTGTTATAACATAACAGCTGCACGTCGAAGTACTGACAGTAAGAATGGAAATGTCTTACAGGAAGCAGACAAGATTTGCATCCAATCTTATCTCCCTACTTAGAAGTATTAAAAAGGGTGCGGAAATTCATGAAGATTTTGCTGGAAACATTGTGAGTCCTGCAGAACTATTGATAGGCCGTTTCACAGGCATCAAGGTGATCTTACTTCTCTTTAGTTTTTAGCTGAAAATTAAATCTGAGTATTAAATATGGCCTGGCTGATATCAGAACACGTATGTTTTTGCAATTCACTGTTACTGCTCTATCACTCGTATCCTTTTCCTTCTTAATGATATTTGATGAACTTTGACAAAGTTAGATAGGCCTGTAAGTAGACATGTAAAGCTTAAGTTTTATCTATTGTTTTGGGCAGGGTAGTGTTTGTTATAAGTTGAATGATTTACAGCTTTTTTCGCAAGCTTATGTATTTGAATTGCCAATATATATAAGGGCATGATTCTGTCAGAAGTAGATCTTGTTAGGTCATGCTGTCTACAGTAAACATATGTTACAAATATACAACTTACATTAGCATTTTCCTTTCAGTTGCGATCACTAAAAGCTTATGCCATCTACTTTTTTCTCTTTATATTCTGATAGTCTGATGAATCTAGTACAGACTTTGGAAGATGAGTATGGTCCAGGGGACATTGTTAGTCAAGGAACAGAAGTACTTTGTGCAGCACTTACAAAGGCGTTTGATCTATTACAGAAGGCCTATGAAGGTCAGTGGTAATTATAAACTTGTCAAATCTAGAGCCAAAATTTCCTCAGTATAAATTTGTTTATTTACTTTGTAGACTTGCAGACTAGATTTGTAGAGCTTTCTAAATTCTAATTTCAAACTTCTAGTTAAGCTAGTTGGGCCATTGTTCATAAATTGTTGGATGCTTAACTAATAGTCCAAGTTATTCCTGATGATTATAGGTTGGGCAAGGTTAACCATTTTATCATTGCCCTCTAGAGATTACCTTAGCATCTCCAAATGAATGGGAGTGAACTGTGTTCTTCCTAAAGTTGAAAAATGGTAGTGCCACTATAAGGCTTACCATAATGTGCCCCACGTGGTTTGGATCATAAAAATAGCATCGCCAGTTATGGGTGGTGAAGTTGTGTATAATTTGCATGCTTTAAGAATCATGGATTGTCATGCCCATCGGTACAGGTCGATACATATTTAATGAATTATGGACACAAATATGGAGAAAATATCTTGATACTCCATTGTGGTCAACCATGCCGATGCGTGCTTCAAGGAATTGAGTATATCTCAATTTAAACAGATCTAATTTAGGATCTCTTTGAGGATTTATCTTGTGTGCAGACCTTTTATCTTCTCCCACTCAAGAAGTGGAAAATGAAAGGAAGATCTAAGGAAGTGAAAAATGAAAAGCACCTTTTTTGCCACTTGAAAAAAGAAAAGCAGTCAGCCAGTCATTAATAATGCTCAACCTATATAAAGTTTGCAATTCCTGTCCACTGACAAAGGTGGCAGTTGAGTCGCAAGATACGACTTTACAGATTATATTGTTGAATTTGGTTTCAGCTTATTGATTCTTTATAATTAATCTTTTTGGCTTATTGATTTTGGTTCTGGTATTTATATTGTGAATGTAGGAAAATTTGTTGGAGTTGTAATATACAAAAGGGATCCTACTGCATTCTCGAAACCCATGATAGATGTGACATATCCATCACAGGTTGCAATTACGGAGGTTCTATTGGTTAGACGGAGTTTGGCCTGGATTACAGGGATTATTCTTGTCATCTCAACTCTCATTGGGGTGAGGACTATTATTCATAGATTTCAGTTAAATTTTCATACTTGAACATGGTTCAGTTGTCCTTATCTCTGAACAGTGAGTCTTTGTAATTAGATTAATTTGATGTAGTCATTATTAATACTTAGTTTGGAACAGAGGCAGAGTTTGGAAGTTTTAGACAGAAACTCGTGATAGAAGATTGTTAGATCCTCTATGAACCACTTCAAAATTCCCAAGAAATGTTATTCATAATTGTAGCATTAGAAGAAACTGTCCTTTTTTCTTCTCCAAGGCATCCAATATCATATGATCCTCTATTATTTTTCTCAGTGACAGCAATAACTTTGCATGCCTTACTCTGTTGATTTTGCCTTTCTCCCTTTGACGCAATTCTTTGCATGACTTTGATGATTTTGCAGGTTTATCTACTGCTGAACATGCCACTAACGAGGGACATCCTTCTCTATTCAAATGTCAAGCTTGATTAGTCACTAAAGCTGGAAGAGGGTTCCTGAGATAGAAATTTCGAAATAAACTTTTGGTTTTCCATTACAATTATCTTTTGGTCAGCCCTGGCAAAATTGGACAACTCCATCTGTTATATAAAACCCAACCTTATTTATCTCTTGCACAATAGCTATATAATTGCAGCTTTGTGCATTCGACCTGTATATAGAGATGGGATTTACCTTACTGGATAAACAGATTTTAATCTGCAAATTATGTCTCATATTGCGACTTCCTAGCTGTACAAAACATGGTATTGAGATTTGTATTGTGGTCAATTAATATTCTTTTTTAACTTTCTGAATACTTTTAGGGGGCCACTCTATTGAGTAGATTGTAGTTCTGAAGAACCAGGATGTGCACAAATCGTAATATGAGCAAATTTGGAACAACTTTCAAACTAGTTTAGTTTAGAGGATATTTTTGACAAATAATCCAAATGCACTCCATGTGAATGGACAAAAAGAAAGAATAATTAAAAATAATAGTTGATTAAAATAAAGAAAGTGTCTGAAATTTACGAGTATCAAATATAATAGGCAATTAGTCTTGCTACTTTCGAAAAATAAGGATTGAAAAAGTAAAGATCAACTACTGTTTAAATAAAGGGGTAAATATATTTCAACTCTCTATACTTTGGACTAATATCATCAGTCTAATTTTTTTTTTTTTGTATCACTAAACTTTCTTTACACGTTTGACTAAACTATGAATACGAATGCCATTAATAAAGATGAGAACTTAGATGACCGACCCTACTTAAGATAATTAACTCTGGATAAAAATTCCAACAATTGCAACATCATTAAAAGTAAATTGGTATGTAATGCAAATCAAAATTCAGGGAAGTATAAAGAGATGAATTATATTTAACCCTTAACTTGAACATATCGGAAATATCTCTCAGATCAACTGCTGCTGCTGCTATTACTACTACTAGTAGGGCAGCACTCCAAAAAGCACATAATAGGCATAAATTATTTCGAAAATCTACTGATGTTAAAGAAACAACCCAACAAAGAAAAGAAAAGAAAAGAAAAGAAAAAGAGCCACATACAATACACAAACAAACAACCCAAGACTAAAAAGAAAAGAGACAAGCCAAGGTTTCAGGATAAATTACAGGCTTTGTCGTATTCTAATAACTAAAACAAGTACCTCCAAAACGCAGGGCGATCTCCTGAGACGACGAGAACCCTTGATCCCAAGTAATCAAACGTAGGGCAGTACAGATCATCTGGCCCAATACTTTCCTTCACCCCTACGGTGCTTCCCCTATCCACACACAAAGCTTGGGATCCTTCGTCTTTCTTCGCATCAAAAACAAACAGTCCCATCCCACAGATACCCATCACGAGGTTGGAATTGCCCCACACCTGAGTGACGCAAGAGTGGTGGAAGTGGGTGTTGGATTCTGGCAACTCGTAGGTCGTAACGAGCTTTCCTTTCCGCAGGGAGTAGTGCTGCACTCGCGAGTTTGGACCACCTTTTATTGGCAATCTTCCCTCGGTGCTACCGATGTAGATGGAGTCCCCACGGGAGAAGATGGAGTGTGGTATTGCTCCTTGCCTCGATAGTTTAACTCCAACACCAGTAGGTAGACGGAAATCGAGTACGTTGACACTCTCTTGAGTGCAGAAGACACCATCATTGCCTTCAACTTCAGATGAACTAACTCTGGCAGTGAGGATGAAACAAGTATTAGTGAACTCGGCTCTGATATCATGTTAGATAATCGGTTGAAAGGAATCAGGTAAATTCGAGACAGTTTTTGAGATGATATTATACTGAGCAACTTCAAACTAAATGATGAACATAGAAATGGAATTTACCTTTGACGAACACCACCACCCAACTCAGCATCAGTGTTATTAACATGAAGAGAATACACTCTCTTACCAGCGGAAGCAACAGACACAAGAGGCTGTGGGTTAACTGAGTTCACATCCCATAGACTGATTGCATCCGTTCTTGCAATGATCATCTTCCCCCTGCTTCGCCATTGAATAGGGCTCGAGTATTCCATTCCCGCGACAGGGCTATTCACTTCCCACTTCATTACTTGTTCCCCGTCGCGGATATCATAAGCAGTCACTACCTTTTGCCCGCTTGCAGTGGAAACTAGTAGAGGCCCACATGGCCTATACCACCATTGTTGTCTTTCCACAACAGGCATTACGCATGAAGCACTTCGTCGTAGTAAGCCTGCATCAGGTAAGGGGCCAAGCACCATCCTGGATGATGAAGTCGAGGAACAATTGGAGCTTTCATCCTCGACATGGAATGCTTTGACATCTCTTGTATAAAAATCCCATGAACAGAATCCTGAGTCCAGAGTATTTCCCGCTGAAGCTGCGACGACATATCTTCCAGAGCAACCATCTGCACCGGGAGCGCGAATCAACCAGCAATCGCCCCATAAATTAGTTGATACTCCTGTTGGAGGCTTGTATTCTGCCTTGATCTGTAGTAGAGCAACCAAAAAAAAAAAGACATTGAATTGGGATACAAGTTGATACTAGTGCGGGATACCGTATGGGTTGTATTCATACACGGTGTATGAATATCTAGAGGGAGTATAATCTGAATAGCATGCAGCTAAATTATTGAAGACAGTAAGAAAACATTGGTTACCTCATAGTTTGCAATGTCGTAGTAAGAACAGGAACCATCATCATGAGCAAGAAGAACAGCTTCTCCTTCAGAGACAAACCAACCACCAGTTGATGTCTTGCGTCCTATCTCATGTAATTGTTCTTCACAAATTTCTTCTGACACCTCTTTTACCGTCATTGCGGCTCTGTTTTCCTGCTCGTCAAATTCCTCTAGTTTTTCCGTCGCCAAAAGTTCAACTTCCCCCTTGGAGTAACCACCAATTTGGTCCGTGGAACCGCATTTTGCTGCTACAGAAGTCTTCTCTGCTCCCCTCTCCAAAACAGAAGCATATGTTGACGTCAAGATCCTACCGCACTTGCCAGCCGCAGCTTGTTCTTCATTAAGAGAAGCCAAAAATTCCAAAGCAATGGGATTCTCATCAACGGAACCATCTTCGACCCCTCTGTCGCCGTCATACTTTAAAGTATCTAATTGTTGTTCTCCAGCAGATCCAGATGGTCTCCGATTCCTTAACAACTTGTGATGTGGAAAGAACCTTGCTTCTAATTCTTCATTGTTCATGTCTCTAGCTGAAGATTTCATCAAATCACCAGGTTTCCCAAGTAAAACAGTCTCCACGTTCATACCTTTGTCAGTTTCTTTTATCTCCGACAGACCCAAATGAACTTTGGTCCCATCCATCACATGCCCCACAGCTTTCTCGATACCGGATATTTTGTTCTGGATGTCCGAAAGAATAAGCTTTGATTCGTCTGGGTTGTTATTGTCCAACAATTCCTTGGTCCGCTTGATCTCTGAAGCAATCTTTTGAACCTTACCTTCTAGCATTGCCAATTTTTCATGCAACTTGCTTGAGCCCTTGTTGATGATAGCAACACCTTTAGCCTCTTCATTCGCCCTCTCAAAAACCTTTATCTTGTCTGATATTTTCTCACCAATCTCCCCTCTACTCCCGCCACGAGCCGGCGCCGCATTATTTGAGCCATCTGAATGGGAGGCCAATAAATCTATCTTTTTGTGATCAACTGCAACATCTACAACTTCTTTAGTCTTTCCATACGCACCGCTTCCGTCCTTGACATGATTAGAAACCTCGGCACATCTCCCATTAGAAGAAGCAGAACATGGAACCAGAAAGACTTTTTCTTTAGCTATCGCTAGACTGTTCACCCCGTTGCTATCTTTCTTATCATCATGGCCTTCGGTGATACCATCACCTTCTTCCGCATCAACAGCAAGCAGCTTTGAATAAAAATCCTCCTTTTTACCGGAAATTTCCGAGGCACTAGTAACTTTCACAGCCTTAGCCGCAAGTTTTCCCATGCTTACATTAGCCTTAGATCTCTGAAACACTTTAGCACTGTTCACCAATTTCCCATCTTTTTCCTTGCAATTAGAATCTAGAACCCCCTTCCGCTGCTGACACTTTTCCAAACCCCTAATCCCAGTGACGCTTCTCCTCACGTTAGCGTCGGCATGGAGATCCTTCCCTACGATTCTCGCCATACGGTCCGCGCCGGAGACCCTAGCCAGTTGATCACCCCGTAGACCAGAGATGAGCTTAGAGAAATCTGACGGGTTCGGGGCCTTACCTCTCGGCATCGACGACGTCGACCACCGGACTCCGCCGGGAGCGGCGTCCGGTTTGTCCGCGAGCTTTGGGACAGGGTTCAGACGGCCGGCGGAGATCTTGCCACAGGAGAGTAGTCGCGCGTTCTCCTTGCCGGAACCGATGGGGGTCCTCCGAGCGGTGATTCCTTTCTCCTTGGGAGTCGATTCTGGGAGCGGTCTGTGGGACTTTGAGGCCATGATCTTGCCCCCGCCGCCTCCCCGCTCCTTAAGCTTCGAAGACATCTTAGAGGAGAGAGAGCGACAGAGATGAGAGAAAGAAAAGATAGTTTCTTGCTTAAGCTTTGCTGCGTTTTGGTGATCTAGCCAAGAAATTGGCGGGAAAAGTGGACGGGATTTGAAATTCGAAATTTGTTCTTTTTTTTTGGAGGGAATAGTTTAGACTCTAGAGACGTGGAATCTCGCGAGAGGCAACTAAGCATATCCACATATGCTCTCTGGAATCTCGTGGTAGAATCTTTTGCAGTCCAGAACGCAGGAATTTCCTACAATCCGTGTAATTGATAATCCTCGTTAAATAGTCTTTTAATAAATTATTAATATATATGTATGTATTAGTAGTCCAACGATTTGTTTTTTAAAAAAAAAAAGTAGTAATAGTCCTTCTTCACACTTAATTGGTACAAATTTGAATGAAAATATACACATATCGATACATGCAAACTCTTTCAGAAGATCATAATTTAGATCTCTCAAATCTTACCAAACTTATTTTTCTCTTAGCTTTATCCCTATAGACGTCTAGAAAATTTACTAAACTGAGTTGGCCAAGTCCCGTCCAACTACAAGTTTACACGTAGGGTTGTGTAAATTAGGAAATATGCACCCGAATATTATAACCATGCAAAACTAATACTTTTGTACGATAAACGATAATGATGGTCTACCTCGCACTGGTTCAGCGATAAATGATAATGATGTGATTCCAGCTATAGAGAGACAGAAACTTCACTTAACGTGCGTAGCGCGAAGAACTATAACCCGAGTCTAAAGTACTCATAATAATTTATATGGGGATCTCCAATCTGAACCGTAAACCAGTACAAGGTTAGATGTATGAACGGTAGATCCCATAGCTCGCATATGACTACTATGCAGAGGGACGGATAGGAAAGGGCTTTAAACTGCTCGCCAGTCGGTACACAACCCGTCGGCTGTGGCATCTGTGCGAATCGATCGTATCAAAATCTCGATCGTATCCTTGGAAGCCCAATGTTACGATCTCTCTTTTATCTCTCTAAGTTTCTTATTAGGCCAATCCTAGTCGATTTCGGAGAAATTTTTATCTCCGGATCGATCTCTATCTCGATTAATTTTCGGAATTAAATCCCCCGCAGCTGTTGGGAGTGGTGAATCGAATCGGAAGAGAGCTCTTATGATTCGATCCGGTAGTAATCTGGATATCTTGTTAGCTTGTGTCGTGTTCCGGAGCAGAGATTCCTCAGTTGTTCTTCGCTCAAATAGTTTGAAGGAATCGGATTATGGCAGTGGATTTGATTTCCTTGATATAATCACCGCTCGGGAATCGGTAAGACTTGGTGCTTTTTGATGGTGGTGGAGGTGTTGATGCATCTAATGTAGCGATTTAAGATCTGGAATAGCTAATTATAGAAACTTTTGAACCTTGGATTGAAGGGAAGACTTCCGGAAGGGATCGGTTCTGCTTCGTGGAAGTAAATTCATACTAAGAAACTTGACGATGGATCACATAGTCGTCGGCGGGATGTTCAAGCTGGGGAAGAAGATTGGAAGCGGATCTTTCGGAGAACTCTTTCTTGGTGCGCTAAAATCTGAATCTGTTTACATAGATCAGTTTGATCGATTTATGGTCTTCTTGGAACTTTTGGATTTTAAATTGGCTCTTGATTGTCCTCTCCTTTCTGCTATGTGGTTCAGGTGTTAATGTACAGAGCGGAGAAGAAGTGGCTGTAAAATTGGTATTTTGTTTATTTTGATTATTGAAACATATTCAATTTTAGCTTCTTGCTATATGCTATATTGGTCAGTTGTCACAAGAGATTGGAGGATAAGAAAATTGATAAATTGAATAAAGGTGTTTACTACGCTACTTGCTCAACCACCACGACACATTCCCTACTATAGATTGAAAACATCTACTATACGGAATCAGAAACTTTGGGAATATGTGTTAATTTTGTTGAAGAAATCCATTTTTTAATTTGAAAATTTTGAGGATGCTCTACAACCTTATTGCTTTGATTTTGTCTATTGAAAGTTTGAAACATTTACATTTAGATTGCGGAGGTCTATTTGAAGGTTGTTGTATTAATAATAAGCTGAAAACCTTCTGTCATGGAAAATTGGAAACTATAACTCTGTTCCTTGTTACATTCCTTCTCTAATCTGGCAGGAACCTGTGAAGACGAAACATCCTCAACTTCATTATGAGTCGAAGCTGTACACTCTACTACAGGGAGGAAGTAAGTTTGTAGCTTGTGGTCTGAATGTTTGTCTATTTACCTCTTTTATGGTTATTTACTTTTTGAAATTTTAAATTGAAGACGGAATTCCCCATCTGAAATGGTTTGGTGTGGAGGGAGAGCACAATATCATGGTTATTGATCTTCTCGGTCCTAGCCTTGAAGACTTATTCAACTATTGCAATAGAAAGTTCACGTTGAAAACTGTGCTCATGCTTGCTGATCAGTTCGTAAGCACATTGTTCTTTTGTTCTTTTTTATTCAAGTCTTCCTTTATTCAAACAATTAACGACGACACACTAAAGATGTTACTTTTTAATGCTAATGTACTTGTAGTTTTACAATGTTTTACACAACAATATTCTTGCTGATTCTCATTAGATAAATCGAGTTGAGTACATGCACTCAAGGGGCTTTCTTCATCGAGATATAAAACCAGATAACTTTCTTATGGGTCTTGGTCATAAAGCAAATCAGGTACATCATCTTCTGTTAAGTGTGCTTTCATACTGTTTGGTCCACATCATTGATCTCATTTGTGCAAAAAAACCTGCAAATTCATGATTGAATTAGGTTGGAATTTATCCCTTATTAGTGTTTAAGAGTCATTTTACATGTGTTATGTGCTGATGCAATTACCATCCATGAAGTCTTTGCCATCAGATTTTGTTGGATTATATTGTTGCTTTAGCAACAACTGAAGGTAATAGGAGAGTAGGACTAGGGAATACTGCTGTCTTGTTTTAATTTAGTTTGCGACTGCAACAATCATAAAAGAAAATTGATGCTTCTAATTTATTTCAGTGAAGTTTCTAATCAGATGCATTACTAAGCTTAATTAGATGTCTTTGTTAACTTGTTTAGAATTTCACTAAGAATTTGTATAATTTCTGTTCTTGTAATCTCCAAGCCTATACACAGCTAACAAGTGATTAATGTATCTAGCCAGCTTAATTAAAAAGTGAAAGTTTTATAATCAGTAATTTGCTGAAAGAAGTTCTTGAAAAGTTTCAAACAGATTGGAATATGTGGAGGCAAAGAAATTCTAAAATACAAGAAAGACAGAATCTATTCTTGCCTTCTGTTTCATTCTTATTAAAAAATGCTCAGGTTAGAAAACTTTTTTTGTTGTGCATTTGCTTTTGTTTTCTTTTCTCTGAATGGTAGGTTGTGTGCTTGCATGTTTGTCTAGAATTATGACATTTTCTGTCAATTGGATACAACTGCTCCTACTTACAAATTCAGTCAAAGGTTGCTTTGTTGAAAGTTTTCTCTTCGTGACAGGTGTATATTATTGATTATGGCCTGTCAAAGAAATATAGAGATCTTCAAACTCATACGCACATACCATACAGGTAAAGCAAGAGTTTCTTTCATGTGTTATCAACAGCCTCAGAATGCAGCATATCTTGTCTGTCAAATTTTGTCCACCTTTGAAGTTTGAAATCAATAATCCCTAAAGGCCAGATATCAATTGATTTTTGCGTCACAGATAAATTCCTGGTTGCTCCTTTTCATCTTCATTTTTTGTTTTGTTTTGTTGTATACAATTATCTCATTTCAGTATCTGTGAATGCATCCAATTTGATATTTTTTTGCTGAGGATATATAAGTTTGCTTTACAGGGAGAATAAAAACCTCACAGGAACGGCACGTTATGCAAGTATCAATACGCACCTTGGTGTTGGTGAGCTTTGTTGCTTTAAGAACTATTTATTTGGCAATAATCTACGTGCTCTAATATGACCTACATCTACTTCACTTCTTACTGGAGCATTTACTGTTTTCATGCAGAGCAAAGTCGCAGAGATGATTTAGAATCTCTTGGTTATGTACTAATGTATTTCCTCAGAGGAAGGTTAGAATCAACATCTATTGCTGCTATTTTTTCCCCTTTTCTCTAGATAAAACTTAATCATTCTGGTCCCATAATATATTTTTCATGTTTTTCTCTGGATGTTTGTTCCATGCACCAGCCTTCCTTGGCAGGGACTACGAGCTGGAACAAAAAAGCAGAAGTACGATAAGATAAGTGAAAAGAAGATGCTTACACCTGTGGAGGTATATCCCTTTTGTACTTTATTTATCTCAAGGTTGTTATGGAGGCTGTCTTTAGGAGGGACCTCTAATTACTTGATAAGTTTCAAAAATATAGTGCTCATAGCCTTATTTTACCCAAAATACTCATAAAAGTTAGCATGTAAGATATTATTTACCACTATAAGAGCTAAAATTTAAAAGGGTTAAATGCATTTTATTATCATGTACTTATATTTAAAATCACTTTAATCTCAGACCAGTCTATGTACTTATGATTAAAGTTGGACTGTTAATTTTTCTGTCAAAATTAATTAGTCACCATAGTCATTTTGGTCATTTAGGGGCATCATCTAAAAAATCTGCATATCTTGTATAACAAATACGATATGATATTTTGGTCATTTTGACGTTTTTCAATTAAGTTTAACCGAAAAACTAACGGTCATATTTTAATTATAAGTATATGAACTGGTTTGATACTTTTTAAAGTAAAGAGAGTAAAATAATTTTGGGCATAAGTACACTGTAGTAAAATATATTTAACCTAATTTAAAAAAACAAACAAGAAAGCATGATTGTTGTCATATTAGAAATCTAAGATTATTATTTCATCTAATTCTCATTTTGAAATGCTATTTAAATTGTCGACACAACCCACTTTTCTAACCTTTATTCTTTTTATCCTTTTTCTTTCTTTCTTGGAAATATATGGCCATAAATAGGTGTCACTAAGCCAAACTTTTGGCTTTTTTTTTATATAAACATCACCAATTGCTAAGTCATTAAACCTTGCCTAGAACGCTGGTTAATGTTCTAGTTCTAGGCAGCAGGTGTACTAGGAATTACCTAATTTGTGAGTGTCTAGTAGCTTTTTTGATTAACCTTACATTGTCTACTTTGAAAGAGAAAAATTAAATGTCTTCTTTTTTTTTTCTTATCAACATTTTGCACTAAAATGGAACTGTACTATATTTTTTTTTTGTAAATCAGGTTCTTTGCAAATCATATCCATCAGAATTTGTATCTTATTTTCACTACTGCCGATCCTTGCGGTTTGATGATAAGCCAGATTACTCTTATTTGAAGAGACTCTTCCATGAACTCTTTATTCGAGAAGGTAGATTTGAGTATAATGTTGTCAGACATGCTTCAATTTTTTCTATAATTTAAGCTTCACATAGTATTCCATTTTTTTTCTGTGGAAGAAGTACCAAGTCTGTGCTTTCAGGCTTTCAATTTCTCTATGCCACATTGACTACAGCATTATTGCAGGTTATCAGCTTGATTATATATTTGACTGGACAGTCTTTAAGTATCCTGAGATAGGGCCAAATCCTCGTCTGCGGGTATGCCATTTCTTTTCCTATTATTGTTGCCCTTATTTTTTAGCCATCCTGTTCTTTTTATTGTTCTATTTTTTCTGCTTCTAGCAGCCCAATGGAAGAAGTGGTGCTGTTGGACCCTCTCATGAAAGGGCAGAAAGAACTTCAGGTTCTCTTTTTCCCCAAAAATTCTTGGAGATAGTTGTCATCTTAATAGTGGCCATCATGCAAAAATTTACATGCTGGTGATTGACAGATTGAACTACTTTTGTTTTGTAGTTGGGAAGGAGATTCGTGAAAGATTCTCAGGTGCAGTTGGAGCATTTTCTAGAAGGAATGCCTCTGGTTCTGCTCATTATGGTAATAACTCCAAGTACAAATCACCCAATGAAGCAGCTGTCCCATCCAAGGAAGCTGTAAGTTATATATTTCTTAAGATGCAAAATATTCTGTTTACATCTGGCAGAACTTGACATGTACCATACATCTCATTTAAGCTGTTGAAAACTACATAAGTACCTTGAGTCTTGATACCTTGTCATGTCCTAGACAATGTTTCTACTCATCAGAGCTGTTTAGGCATTAGAGTCGGAATTGTGAAAACAGTTGCTTGGCTGCCATTGCAAATTTACATATTTTGGGATTCTATCGAACTTAGGAAGCATAATGAATTTTTCTTACGACCCAAAGCTTGTTGTAGGAAGCCAATTACATTAGGACTTATGACCTTATTCATTAGCTAGCAATGTTGCCATTACCAATCTCCAACAATACAGTTGGGACAAGTGGCTGTGGTAATGGACTAGTCAGGGTAGCGCTGATGGTCGTGGAGTAGATTGTTGCCACCAAAATTGACTCTGCCTCCAACACCATCTAATGCACCTTCTAGTTTTACCACCATGCTCCACCTCATCACCTATGCTACCTCTGTTATCTCTGCCAGTCACTTTGTTGTTGTGCCAAATTCATTTCTCATTGAAGCAGAGTAGGTGCTGGTTGAAATGATCGTGTCATAATTTGAGGAGGGCTGGGGAAAAGTGTAAGGGGTCAAATGGAGGCTTTGAGCAGGGTGGCAAGATGCTTGGTGTGGAGCCACAAAGAGGCACTGGAGGCAACAATATAAGACTAGCTTTAGAATCCAATATTAGACTTAGCTTTTGGAATCCAGTCAATCTACGGTATTGAAACTCATTATATATATATTAAGCTTTTGGAACACCCCCATGATGAAGTACCATTGAGAGCTAGACAATGTATAGGTGCCTGCCTGGATTCTGGTTATAGATCAATCTATATTTCACTATCTGTCTAATCTGTGTATTAACCAATTTAACCAATACATATCTTCCTTTGAACTTTCTATTTATCGAACAACAATGGTTCTAGAATTAGTTGTTCCGAGAATTACTGATACCAGCGTGAACCTTGCTTTTTAGTTGGAACTTAAAAGCAGTATGCAGCAATAGATGGGAAGTCGATCCTTGCATTCTTATGCCTTGACTGCATAGCTCATTAAATAGCTTCTATCTACTTTTACTGATGAGCATTGGCTTCATCTAGGCTTCAGTTCCTAGAGTTCAGTTTAGTTTGTTGTCAGTTCATGATTCATAAGCTGAGTCAGGTATGCATACTTTACCAGGCAGATAGATTTCATCGATAGGTTGTCTCAAGCATGCACACAAATCAAGTGGGGAAAATCAGGCATCCACACAAAGTGGAAGCTTCATTAAATATTTTCCTGCTCATGTTTCAATGCCTATATCATTTTCTTTCTCTATCAGAAAAGTGGAAGCTTCCCATTATGTTTGTGCTCAAATTATTTCTCTTGTGGCACTAACAATTATGCAATTGATATTAGGTCCACAATTCAGAAAGGCCACGATCATCCTCCCGTCACACAAGCACCTCAAAGAGAGCCGTTGTCTCAAGCAGCAGGCCTAGTTCTTCTGGTGGGCCTAGCGAGCAGCAATTCAGCAGAACAGGCCGGTTGTTTTCTAGCAGCAGCAGCAGCCGCCCATCCAACTCCCAACGAGTTAATCTGCCAGGGTTTGAATCCAAGGCGTCATCTCTCTTCTCTCGAACTGCAGGGGTTAGAAGCTCCCGTGATGAACCCCCTCTCCATACATTCCAACTCCTGTCAATTGGTGCTGAGAAGAGGAAATAAGAGGAAAACTGTACAAGTGATATTGCTGTTCTATGAAGGACTATATATCTTTTGCCATTTAAATCAACTTCGATGAGTGCCTCATTACATGGTATGCTCTGACCATGTTCTTGTCCGCTGATGGTGATAATCTGTGTTAATAAGCAAAAAAAATCTCAATCATGCCCATGGCAAAGGCAAGGCCTCATTGTGATCACTTGTAGGTAAGCCACCATAAAGCAATTCTGCTATTATTTTCTAGCTCTCAAACTTTGTGTACATCTGAGGCTAAAGGCAAATGATGATAATCTTTTGGCTGTCTTATTGTGTGTCACTGGCTTGATAAAATCACGTCCTGCTACTGTGGACCATAGTAGCTACTTTGTGGTGGCTTTGGATAAAGTTGATGCAATATCTTGCATACGAGTACATTTTTCAGTATTTTCTCTGGCTCTGGCATCACAATTCCTAACCGTGCAGCCAAAGAGAAACTGCCATCCAAATCTGCTTGCTTTAGTGTCGTAAAGATCAATTTCATTGACTAATTGTTTAAGTTTCAGGTGAACTGTGACAACTATTTTCCCTATGCATTTAAGATTAGTTCATACTTCATACTGTGGTCTGTTTCAACAGGTGTTCCACCAGACTGATCACAAAAGTGGTTGGTTTTTTTATAATAGAAATAATTACATCAAGAGAATTATTACTTATTTTTCACATGCATACTCTCTGCCTTTTTATTTTGGTATATATTGATCTTCTAAATTATTAAAAAAATCTCTCCTGTAAAAATTAAAAGAACTATTTTGCCCTCAATTTTCCTTTTCTTTTTCTATTTTAAAACAAAAGTAAAATAGTCTCTAAAAAGAATTTAAATTTAATCATGTGGCAGTCACATGACACAGTTTTTAACTAACAAATAATTAACGGAGCAAATACTTTAAAAGTTTTATATAATTAAAGGAGTCAATGTCACAGAAAACAAATGAGAGCGTCTAAGTATAATTATCCATTTAAGATGCTAAGATATCCTCTTATTGGATTGGATAGAAGCAAAAAAATGTTATACAGAAGAAAATAGTGAAGGCCAAATAATTCTCTTGTTCAATTATAATCCGTCTTGTGGAATATTCTAATCATCGACTCCAAGTATTTGGACTCGAAATACCATAGCCTTATATTCGGCGTCGCAAGTGGTGTTCTGCCAATCTGACATACACATACTCCAGAACCAAAGTCTGCAACGGGAGGAGCTTCTGCACAGACACCGACACCGGCACCGGCTTCTGGTCAATAAACGCCGCCGCGCTTTGCTCGTTAAATACCCCCCTATCTCTACGCATTCACAAGAATCTCGGGTCCAAAGTAAAACGTCAACTGTTTCAACTTTGATGGATCCGGACCTGTCGGTTTGAATCCTTCCTCTGCCCAAAATTAGCTCCCTCCTAAATGCTTTTTTACGTTTCCTGATCAAAAACCAAGAAGAAGAGCGTTTCTATCTTTCTTCTTTGCTTCACGTTCATATTGGTTTCTTCTTCCTATTCTTTTCCTTTTTGTTTTGTTTACGTGATCGCCAAACTTATTCTGAGCAATGTTTCTGAGTGAGATCAAGAAGCAAACATCCTATTTCCTTCGAGACAAGTACAAGACTGCAAGGCTGGCGTTGACCGATGTAACGCAGGCCGAGCTGTAAGCTAAACAAAAGACTTCTTCTTCTGAGATCTCTACGCTTATTTCAATCCAGATTATTACGTGATTTGCTCTTAATACTTTCTTTTATCCTCGAGAATCTCTTTAGAAATTTATAAACTGATGAATTTTGAAACTTCAAACTGTTTTTGGATGGAAAAAAAAATAATAAAAAAATTCAGATTGATAGAAGAGGCTACAAATAGTGACCCTTGGGGTCCTGATGCTAAGACAATGACAAGAATATCTGAAGCAGCATTTGATATCGATGATTACTGGAGGATTGTCGATGTTTTGCATCGAAGGTGATTCTTAAATCTTAGACAACTTCAGATTTTTATTTTATTTTATTTTGATGGTAGATTTGGAGAAGGGATCTCTTTTTCTCATGCATGGCTAATTGGCTATCCTACTTATTATTGATTTAGTCATAGAGTACAAAATCGTGAAATATGCAGGGATGATATATTATTCTGCATACAGAGTAAGGCCAACATGTTTTCCTGGTTACAATGATCCTTCTTAATGCATCAGAAGCACCAAGAAAGTCGTCGACGATCACGATGTAGTCTTTTAGATTGAAATATATATATATATATATATATATATATATATATATATATATATATATATATATATATATTCAGCAAGTAATCGAAACAAACGTGCTGACTTGAAATGGTTTTTCTTACAGGCTGCGCTCTATGAATTGGAAGGAATGGAGACAATTATACAAAACTTTAATAGTTTTGGAATTTTTTCTAACACATGGACCAGAAAGTTTTTCTGAAGAGTTCTGTCGCGACATGAATGACATCCGAGAGCTAGGGAATTTCAATTATGTCGATGAAAAAGGGTAATATATTGTGAGCGAAATAATCACTTATATCAGCATGATTTGGGTCTGAAGTTTCAATGGCAGGAAATGAAACTATTTTTTCCCTTCTTCAGGTTCAACTGGGGATCATGCATGCAGTTGAAAGCTGAAAGGATATTGAAGCTGCTGGGTGATAAAGAGCAGCTAAAAGAAGCCCGTTCCAAGGCACAAAAAGTTTCACAGGAGATTCAAGGATTTGGAAATCTTATAGTCTCTTCCTCCTCTTCTTCCTCTCAAATCTCTAGAACCTCATCCTTTGGCTCTTACTCCTTAGATAGTCCTACATGGAGTGCACAAGATGAGCCACTTAAAAATCAAGAGCAATGTAACAAATCTACTAATGAACTTTTTGATGATCTTAAACAAGGACCAGCAAAGAAGTTCGCCAATGACACTATGCTTAAGGAAGAAGTGGAAGGACTACATCTTTGGGACACTCCTATTGCGGAGAATGCCAATCTCCTTGAATCATCAGATGAAGAGGAAGACGAGAATTCAAATGGCTGGTCTGCTAGGACTTATTCACCAGTTTCCACAACTAACAATCGAATTAAAAGAGATAACAGAGCAGTGGCATTACGAAGTTTATCGAATACGGGAAAGACGACGAAGAAGTTTGAGAGGCAATCCTCATGGGGCTTTTGATTTGAATAGATTTTATATATACATATATTGGTTTAGTTCCAAGTCTAATATTTTCCGTGCATGTAACGATGTATAGTATGAATAAGGAAGTCTATTTGGAAGTACAGCAAGTTGTTCAGTAAACATCAGACTTATACTACCATTGCGAATGACAGCAAAGGTTAAGGCATTTCTTTGTCTTTCTGCGTACATTCTTTTCAGGATCAATGAGTTAATAGAAGATAAGCAATGCCGCTCCTTTTCTTGATGACTTGATCTTAGTCTTTGTACCAAAGAGTAGAGAACAAGAAGATGAGAGTAGAGAAGCAGAATAGAGTTTTTTTTTTTAGGAGTTTAGGGCTCCTATTTACGAGAATATATTAGGAGAGCTCATCTATCACTCGCGTAAATATAAGTTAGAGAGCAAGTTTGTCTTTTTCATTTCCTTTTTTTGTCTACTGATCCAGGAGTGAGCTTTTCAATTTTCTTCTCACTTCCGAGCTCGATGACATACGTACTTTCTTCTACGGAGAACTCGATGTCGTTCGTACCTTTTCCTACTACCTCGCCATCTCCAAGTTCGTTCCCTCTCACAAAAGGATATGTCGCTGTCGTAAGTTAAAAAAATGGGCAATAATTTAAGATTGTCAGTGGAATTATCCGGAAAAAAGTAGTCTAAATGTAACTTATCCACCTTTAACCGAAAGCAACGGATAAACGTTATCGAGTCTCTCTCCTCTCTCATCAAGGTGGGTCCCTGCCTGCGGCCACGTGGCTGCCTCCTTCGGACGCTCAAAATCTTCCTTTTCTCTATTCGAAAAACTCTAATCCAGCAATCGTATTATCTTCTCTTCTCCTCCCGATCCACCTTATCCTCCATATCGCAACCTCGCCGGGATTCTCCTCAACTAAGAATCCAGCATCTCTCTTTGGGTCTGGTCACCGATGTGTGGTGGAGGTGATTTGAAGAGATCCGAGGCTTGATTCTGTAAGGTTTTAGGAATTTTTTTTTTCTGGTGTGTGCATCGGATTTGATCGGCGATGGATTGTTGCGGCGCGAATGCGGTGGATATGGGAGAACCTGATTCTTTCTACGAGATCAGGGCCGAGTACCGCGATGATGTCCCAAAGATTCGGTTCAAGCCCAGGGTCGGTTTGATTTCTTTGTTAGATCTCACGTTTTATCTCTTCCGCTCTAATTTAATCTGATTCTCTGGGTTTTGATGGTAATATTGCTTCAATGGATGGCGGCGTAGTAGTTTCAATTTGTGATTAGACGTCCAATAGGATGTCGACCCACATTGTGAGACATAAGTCATAAAGATTGATTCATGTGATACCATGACATATTGCTAGCTAATATGGGGAATTGAGCAGTATTTATACTTTCTTTTCAATATAATTTTAGCTTACATTTAAGAGGGAACCAGGATTTAGCAAAAGAACTGAAAGAAGAAGTAGCTTCTCTTCTTTTTTAGACGATTTCCTCTTTGGGACTATTATATTCGTTTTGTAACTTTTATTTTTATTTTTATGGAATACAATCATTACTGAAGCCCCTTATTCAACTCTGTGATATAATGGCTTTGAATTTCCTAGCTGTATTGAAGCTAAATTTCAGTTCATTTTGTTTGACCTATGATTATCAATGAGCAACATCATATTCTATCTATTAGTTGGAAATCTTTGGGATTTCTTCATCTAGTTGGATAACCTTCTTTCTACTAATGTAGCCGGGCAAGACTCTTAGCGCAAGGCGATGGCATTCTTCATTCTCTGAGGAAGGTTATGTGGATATAGCCAAAGTGCTTCAACGAATACAACGTGGGGTAAGGGATTTGTCATTTCGTCTTTCAATATAATTAGTCTATGGGGAATTTCGATATGCCAGATATAACACAAGCTAAATTATGGAAAGAAATGATTCATGTGACATGAGGACTCCCTAATAATTGGAAATGATGCTTTGTTGTTTTCCTAATTGGGAAAGAGGGAGAAGGAAAAATAGAATATTTCATAAAAAAACATTAGGCATTGCATGAAGTTCTGAGCTGAAGAAAATGGGAGAAGGAAAAACAGAAAAATGTTTAGAAAAAGCATTAGGCGCTGAATAAAGCTCTGAGCAAAAGAAATCGAAGGAATAATGCATTTAAATAATTTTCTCATATCAGTATATGCATGATTGCATAAATGAATTCTTTCTTGCTTATTTTTGTCCAAGTGCCAAACTCATTTTTCCTTTGTTTTTATTTTAAGGCTGTGTATCAGTGCATGTGATTATTTTGTATCTGTTCCATGCATACATTGTGTCAAGTGAGGAAGAAACATTGTCTAAATTTGGTCTTGTGTCAAATGGTAAATGTTGAACCCGGCTAATGTCGACATCTCATCAAATCATAATAGCCATGTCAATGGGCTGGTCCTGGGTCTGTTTCAATTCTAAGAATCTGGTCTGAGCCTTGCAGCCTACATAATACTATGGCTTGGCGGGGCCAGGTTAAAGCCAGATTGGCATTTCTAGCATTGCATTTTCAGCCAGGCCTGGTTTGTTTCCTTTCATCTAGTAATTTTGGGCCAAGTTGGCCCTTGGCAGGAACTATATGGGTATGATCAGGCCAGTTTGGCCCTTTCACACCCTAATTTAGCCTTGGTTTACAGTTGGTTTTAGGCAGGCAGAGATGTGGACTCTTGAGCCTGTCTTGCTCAGAGATGTAAATTATCGGATCTCAAATTTTGTGGTTCCTGCAAAGGTAGGATACTGTAACTGATCTGATTGACTGCTAAACCTGCTGTTGAAATTTAGTAGCCAATAACAGAAAGACAGAAGGGAGAAAAAAAGTGTAAGTAAAGAAAGAAGAAGGATGAGGAGGTAGATAAACCACTAAAGCCAGTTTTACTCAGTCAGCTCACTAGCACTGAAAATTAAGCATTGAACATTAAACAAAGTATCAGAAAATAATAAGGCATTGTGGTAATCTATCTTCGCAGGGTTTCTAGTTATCCCAGAATAACCCAATACCTTTATAAGGATATTAAGTAATTAAGGTACCAAAGAAATACCATAAGATCAGCTTTTACAATTCGTGGTACTAAAGTTCGAATAGTATCTGAAATAATTCAGGTGGCAATATGCCAAATTATACTTCTGCTATAGAAGCTCATTCTTTAGCTCCTATGTGGGTGGGATGAGGATTTTGTGGACTAAGGAAACAATCTCTTAGTATCTAATATAATAAGGAATTATATTGCATCGTATATGCCAAACCTCCAATTGTGTAGAAGAGAAATCTCGCTGCACACCTGCAACAGTTTGGCACCTTCAGTTTGCTGAATTGGTTAGTGAAGAAGTCTAGTTTTTTAACTTCTGCACATCCTATGTATATAAAGCTGAAACATAAGCATGAAACTCTTTTTTTGCATCAAGGATGTGGTATTTTTGGCTTGATGCACCGAATTCATTGATGATAAAGCGAACTGATGGACAACTTTCATCCGACAACACTTCAGTTTTTCTTTTTCTCATGTGTATCATCTTTAATTGATAAATTCTTTAGCGAGGGAACCTCCATGATCTTGCTCTTCTCTTTTTGAATTATTATGACAGGGTGTTCATCCAACAATCAAGGGAGTGGTCTGGGAATTTTTGCTTGGGTGCTATGATCCTAAAAGTACTTTTCAGGAGCGAACTAAACTAAGAGAACATCGAAGGTAGTATTTCCTTTCACATCAGTAATCATAATATTGAGCATATGAGTAGAGACTGGACTGTCTCTTGGCCACACATCACATCAACATGCATTGTGTTCATATACTTTATATGATGTTTCTTTCTTGGCAGGTCAGAGTACGAGAAATTAAAATTCAAGTGCCAAGAAATGGAGAAGGCAGTTGGTAGTGGAAGGATTATTACAATACCTGTAGTTACTGATGATGGTCAGCCTATTGAGGACCCTGCTAGTGCTGCTTTGCAAGAGAATAAGCCATTTGATACAGCACATTCCCCAATAGAAGAGCAACAGATCAATAATGCACCTCTGCACAAAGAAGTCACCCAGTGGAAGCTTACCCTGCATCAGATTGGTAAATGTCAATGGCAATAATATTGTGCCATCCTTGTTGATTTCGTCCCTACAAGCAACTGCAGATTATTCTTGTAGTACCTCATCTACTTTTCATCATGCTGCAGATCAATTCCTATACATGCTTCCTTATAGTAAATTTTCTGGATATGTTATTAATTTAATATTCATAGGCTGAAAATGTACTTAAAAGTTGCATGTTGGGCTTGGCTCTCAGTTTTAAACATCTTTGTTTTAAAGCAAAATCACATTGAACCTCTGTAAGTATCATTCGAAACCCTAGGTAAAGGTCAAAATTGTATTCTTCCTTTTGTATTAATATTTTCTTCAGTTTAGTTCATCTCCTATTACACTTGCAGATCTCATTGATAATTTTGTTCATCTTCCTTTCATGCATATCTCATCTTTACTTCAATAAATGTGAAAGTATAACAATGCAACTCTTGAATAAGCCACTGAACCATCTTTACACGACTTTCACTCACAACCTCACATAACAGCCTATAAACACCATGAAACAGAGCTGCATTAGAAACTATTGCTTTGTAGATTTCACTCACTTTGACCCTAGCTGGACTGTACTGAAAAAGAATAAATATCTTAAGCACATATCAGGCCAGAATGTTAGTCTAATCCTAACAGATAATGGAAGATGAGTTGTTGCATGTGCTTAGACAATTAGGTCTCATTTACTTGGTGCTCTGATGGTAAGGAAGTATGCCATATATCTTATGCACACATTAGGCCAGAATGTGCTTGTTTTTTTTAGTTTTATACTTGTGTCTTCAGTACTGGTTGTGACTTTTTGGTGAAGTCAACTAATCAATCAATCATATATTTTTTCTTAGCACTCCGCCCTGGAGAGAACACTAAGCGGATTTGCTTAATAGTTCTATGGATCTTATTTGTCATGGTAACAAGCTGCTCTTTCACCCCTCTTACTGGTGGTGAATTTCTCAAAGAATAACTGACTAGAGATGAGCATGCATGATTTCCAAATGATAGGGTAGCAGCTAGAAGGAAGCCTTAGTCAACTACTTGGCTCTAACTTTACTTTGCTCATTCCATGGATATAATGGGTCTGGAGCACTACCAAATTGTCTTAGGTATTTAATCTGATTCCCTAATCTAACCATAGAATATTGACTGACCTTATCTTCTAAACTAGACGTAAGTTTCAGTTTCAATCAAACTTAAACAAGCACCTATGGCAGAGCTAAAATTGAAAGCAACTTGGAGAAGCGAGCATCTCCAAAGCACAACCATGGAAGTGCCAAGGTAGCTGAAGAGATATGTCAAAAGCTATGCCTGAAATCTCTAATATGGAAATCCTCTATCACGCCTGAGCATCTAATATATAGTGAAAACTGAAAAGTGGAAACAACAAAACAGAGCATGACTAACATTAAGAAGCAAAATAGAAGATATTTGGAAATAGAGGTTATGATTGCTGATCGGAGTTTTACCTGCTTTTAGAGCAAAATGTCTTCATAAACATCTTGTTCACAGATGTATGATTGATCTTCATGTGTAATTGGTAACAGGATTGGATGTAGTTCGGACGGACCGGACACTTGTATATTATGAGAACCAAGAGAATCAGGCAAAGTTGTGGGATATACTCGCAGTTTATTCATGGATTGACAGAGATATTGGTTACTGTCAAGGTGGTTAAGCTGACAAAATTAATGATCAGAAGAATATGACTTGTCTATTATTTGGATCTATCATTCTGATGTAAAGTTCTTAAGCAGGAATGAGTGATCTTTGTTCACCAATATCAATCCTTATTGAACATGAAGCAGATGCTTTTTGGTGTTTCGAGCGTCTGATGCGTAGACTGGTATGCATCATTTTCCTTTGACTCCTGTTTCACTCATGATTGCACGATGTATATGTAATTTTAACTCTCTTCTCCTTGTGAAATCATCTCTCCTGCTAAGGTTATAATGCTTGTTTTTCTTGTGACATATTTACTTGACAGAGCAGCAAAGCTTAGGAGGTGAAGTAGAATTTTATGATCTTGAAATAGAAGTCTCTCCATGAGTACAATTTCAAATGTGTCTAGATAGAG
The DNA here is from genome assembly GCF_019914945.1 of Typha latifolia. Taxonomy (NCBI): domain Eukaryota; kingdom Viridiplantae; phylum Streptophyta; class Magnoliopsida; order Poales; family Typhaceae; genus Typha; species Typha latifolia. The sequence goes on along the minus strand of NC_133086.1, from coordinate 4,606,456 downwards.
CAAATGAGCAATAGGGAGTTTTGTTTCCTTTTCTTGTAGAGGTATAATGTTTTGCTGGAAATGTATCAGGTAGCCATTCACATTGTTTTCATTTCATCTCTCCTTTCAGTTGTTCAGCCATAAATGGTTAGATTTTGAATCATACTATTAATGATACCTACTTTATTTTCCTGTCATTGCAAAGCGAGGAAATTTCAAAAGCACCACAACTTCTATTGGAGTCCGGACTCAGTTGAGTGTATTGTCATCTATCATAAAAGCTGTTGACCCAAAGCTGCATGAACATATAGGTATAATATCCTATTACTTGTATTAAGCTAAAAAATTTAGATAATGTTGCTTTAGTTATTTATTCAAAGTTCTAATTTGTTGCACTTTGGTAATCTGCATCAGGATAGTTCTTTCAGATCCCTGGGTTCCTATTCCAAGAACATACTGTTGTGAACTTTCTTTATTATGCAGCATTTGCTCATGACCATGTTTCCGCTACGTTTATGTTTGTTTCATTTTTCACTAAATTGTCCTGATAAGTCATTATGTGCATAGTGGCATTAACTTATCAACTTATCATGAGTATCAAATACTAAGTTTCAATTTGGTAGTGTATAAATCTAGAAGTAGCATGAGTTTCTGGACCTTCACACTACATTCTTATGTAGAGTGTATGTAGAGTGTATGAGTTTCTGGCGTTAACCCCTCTATTTTTGGTAAAGTTCTGATTTTTTGAAATGCATCAACTTATCTTTTCTGGATGAACGTTAATGATTAGAATGCAATGAATCATTTGAATTTTATCTTTTGGAACATATATTTCAAAAAACCGTACAGTTTCAAAATATATGTAGTGATAAATGAGCAATTATGTGCTTGAGAAACTGAAGATATTTCATCTTAATGACTTGTTCACTCACTGTTTCAGTAAAGTATCTTTTTATGTTTTGTCCAGACATATTTAAAGAACTAAGGAAGATAGTCAATGTTAATTGTTAAATATTCCAATGATGCTTCCATTGAGATATTTGCTTATATTCCATACAGAATTTTTAATAAGCATAAAATATTTTGATCAAATGATGGAAGTTCACATTTCTAAAATCAAATTTTCTCTTTGCCATAGATTACTTTGATATGTGTTTCTCCTTTTCATTCCTTCTTTGGAGTACTGAATTTCCCTTCTTAGCCTCTCCTTTCCTTCCATGCTTTCTGCTGAGAAGTTGAAAATCATAGAAGCTAAGGCAGATTATCTAACCAATTATGTGGGTGGTGTAGCACCAGCTAGTAAGCTAGAAGCACCAAAAGGTCATATCTTTTGTTCTTGAGGAGTTCTTCTGCCAAGAAAGTTGAATTCGTCATCTTTTTCTTATCAATCCAATCAGTTCCTGAGTAGGTTTTTGACGTAGAAAATTACAGAAAAATATAGAAGAATCCCTTTGCTTTTTGGATGCAAGGTTGTAAGTTACATTCACTGTCAAATTTCAACAATTATTATTTCTGGCTTCAAGCAGGTCTGATGCAGAAATATCTAATGTTGGTCAGAAACTTATAGCGCCTGGTATTTTCTGCATGAGTGCATCAGGTTATGGGTTGCCTCATGCTTTATAAGAATCAAGAAGTGTCAAAATATTTATAACTGGCTGGTTAATATTGTTGATGAATAATCTTCAGTATGGTTGTCAAATGGAACCATGTCCATATATTTTATCCTGCTTCTTAGCAACTCCATTGTTTGCATCGCTATTTGAACAACAGCCTAACTCATGCTACTGAAATTTATCTTTGCTCATCCGTTTCTTCTAGCATTACTCTCATGTCTAAGAAAGAAATCAACTGATATATCATCTATTGTCCAAGAGTACCTGATTTCCTGCTCTATCTACTTCTGTATCTGTGCTCCATCACATCATCTATGAGCAGACAGAAAAAAGTAGCGTGTGGAAATCTTGATATTTCTGATAGAAAATCATTAACGCAGAAAATCTAGATGGAGGGGAGTATTTGTTTGCCTTTCGCATGTTGATGGTCCTTTTTCGCAGAGAATTCTCATTTGTGGACTCATTGTACCTTTGGGAGGTAAGATTTCTTTGTGTAGACACTTTTATATTTTAAAAACAATTACCATTCATAGCTAATTTCCAAACCTTGAAAGTTAGTAGTCTGTAGTTGCATATACTCAACATCTATCTCTTTTCTTTTATTTTTTTTCCCTTTCCTCAGTCAGACAAACTGTAATCAAATACCGGAAAAAGATTCATGTAAACTACCTCTAGCTCTCAGTTGTTGCCTCCTTCATTGTTGTTTGTAATGTAATTGTCATTGTTGATGTTGCTGCTGCTGTTCTTATTATTCCTGCCTCTAGTTCACAGTTGTCACTACTCAGAAGGTTGTTTATCTCCTAAAATTTCAGCTTATGTGGTCCATGGAATATAATCCCAACCTTTTCTCGATGTACGACTCTGATGCATATGCTAACAGAAGGAAGGGAGCAATAGGAGACAAAAAAAATATGCTGGAGGAGTGCGGCAAGTTTGAGAGAAAGAATGTCAAAGCTGGTCAGAAGGATCATCAGGCTCCTCTATCCATCTTCCTTGTAGCCAGTGTTCTTGAGGCCAAGAACAAACGACTATTAAAGGAGGCTAAAGGTCTAGATGATGTCGTAAAGGTTCTCTCTCTCTCTCTCTCTCTCTCTCTCTCTCTCTCTCTCTCTCTCATGTGTATGTGAGTGGATGCACATGCGTGTTTTGCTTGCCTGTTCTGTGTTGTTTTTTAATGTGTTTTAGATGTTGTGTAAAGATTTGCATATCAGAGTACAATATGCTAGTTGTAACCATTAAAGCAAGAGGTCTTTGATTTAATTATTGTTTAACTCATTAATTGATAACTTAATGCATGAGTTGATAACTTGCTACATATCCAAGCACTTCAAATCTAGCATGTCAGAACTTGTTATTCTAGGCTAAAATGAATGTGCTTGCTCCAATCTTATGGTTGCTCTCAAGGAACAATGTAGTTGTCTGCTTGCAACTTATTAAGTCATCCCTCACAAACGTATACTGTATGCATTTTATTTAGCTCGTCATCAAATCTGTAACAGATCTTGAATGACATTACTGGAAATCTGGATGCAAAGAAGGCATGTGACGAGGCGCTGAAGATTCATGAAAAGTACTTGAACAAAGTAAGTCTTTTATGAATCTCCGTTTAATTCCTTATGATCAGGAACTTGTGATGAATCTACTAAAGTGAATAATATTCTCTCTTGCAGACAAAAGTATCCTAGTCTTTCTTCTTTGTATTTAGATACATAGCCAGAAGAAGCTTGAGGATTGCCAAAGTGACGTGCCATTTGGAGGCTCTCCTCTCATGTTTCTTACTTTCCTCCTTGAATTACCTCACAATTCATTCATTCTTTTTATTCTTCAGACACCCATCCGTGATGTAATGTGGTTGTATCACAAAAGGGAAAGAAAAATGTAATGTGGTTGCATGCCTACCTTGTTATAATACAATGAAGGAAATCATTTTGAGTGTAACCATCTCATGTAAACTGATTGTGATCACTTATCTTCCTCGTTCTCTTCTTTTTTCTTCGTTACAAAGAGAGTTGACACAGTTCGTTGCTAAAGCTATACATATATATCCTAAAAAAGCAGCACAATATTGTGGAAATTCGTGCAAGTACCACATATTTGCAAGCTATGTTTTATACAAATGTGATGATGCGACGTTCATTGAAATCTATTGATGGCTTAACATAGAAGAAACTATTGTTGCATGAAGTATAGCCCACAATACCCTAGAGATGGCAACCAACTCGATTGGGTATATTTAACGATTCGTCGGACGTTGATGTCAAAATTATCTGGCCGACTTGTGAACCCAACGTGCTCTCTGGTTTTAATCTATTGTTTGCTAAAATAGCTCCCTTTGGACCTTCAAGTTGATGTGGTCTGATGAGTTGCTGTAAAGCTGACCATCTTAAGCTAAACACTTCTATAAAAGCAAGCACTTCGAAGCGAAATACTCATGCTGCTGATGTATAAGCTGTTCTCTCACCAACCAAATCCTATGGAATTATTTCATAACAACTTATTCTTCTCAATTAAAAATCGTCACTTCCTTCCTATCTTAGATTATCTCCATATCTATGGTTGATTACACTCGCTATCCAGCTTTAATTTTTTTTTCTCAATAAATTAACAGTAATTTCTAAATAATTAACATCATTCGATAATGGATGATTAAAAGCTGTCAAACGTTTGCGGTCCTTTTATCTTTGAGTCGTGCGCTAAATTATCCCATATTTTCTAAGAAAATGTTTGCATGATGATATGCAAGAATACAATTTTCTAACTATATACAACCTAAGACACTCTGGAGTACATACGATCCAGATTAAGGGCGGCAATTTTAAAATCCAACCATGTAGCCCATCCTGACCTATCGAAGTAACTTTACATATATATATATATATATATATATATCTAAAAATGGCCCATTGGAAACTCAATACTCTCTCACTATTACCCTCCTACCCCTGATAGAGCCATTCCGGGACTCCCAATGGCTCAAGCTAGAGGGCCAATTTAGACAATTCGGTTGACCCTTTGGGGCCTCCTCAACTGTCGCCCTTCAATTATCCCGTCCGCTCCTTCCCGCCCTTCACGCTTAGACCCGTTAAAAATAAAATAAAATAAAATAAATAAATAGTACATAAAAAAAAGAAAAGAACAATGTTGAGTTAAATTAATTAGAAGGAAAATTTCACATCCTTCCATCTCTCACGAGTTTGCGATTGCTGTGGGCTATCCCCGTCGAAGCCGGATTCGGCTTTAAACGGGCGGAGAATCGCAATTGTTGTTTTCCCTTCTTTCCCTGCTTCTAATTAATCCATCGGACATTTCTTCCAAGATTCAGGAGGTCGTGGAGGAAGATTAGTTTAGGTTTCTCTCGATTGAAGCGGAAGAGAGACCACCCGATGACGACACCATCTTCAATGGAGTTGATGGAAAGAATGGAACAAAGGAAGGTGCTTTGAGCTTTTCTCAGCATTGGAGTTAGATTAATATATTGCCAAAGGTATTGGGTTTTCTTTTAATGATAATTTCTGCACCATAGTTGGACCATTTTGATAATTATAATTATGGCTTTTATTTCTCTTATAATTTTGTAGCGAATCCTGAGGGAAGGAAGGGGAGGTATTGATGGGGACCAAGATGAAGGGCCTCCTCAAGGGCCTTAGATACATTTCACAAATCTTTGGTAATTAATTCGTATTCCTTTATGTATGCAAATGCAATCTTAAATCGAAATCTAATGGAGTATTACCGTTTTCCTAAATTATGATGATTGATGCAATTTAAACTAAACTGACGTGAGAAGCGATCGGGAAACTTGCCTGGCAGACAACAAGGAGCAGGAGATGCAGATCGGATATCCCACCGACGTCAAGCACGTCGCCCATATCGGATGGGATGGTCCTTCCGTAAATAATGCACAACCCGCCTGGGTAATATAGACCAAGTCTTATCCTCTCTCTCTCTCTCTCTCTCTCTCTCTCTCTCTCTCTCTCTCTCTCTCTTTTCTCATCTTTTGCACGATCTTCACCATATGATCTCCATCTGACGGCTGTAATCTTCTGATGGTTGTGTTGAAGCAGATGAACGAATTCCGATCGGCCACGCTCAGCGCCAGCCTCAGCGGAGACGGCGGGGACGTGGCCGTACGGCTTAACGGAGAGGGCGGCGGAAGTGACCCCGTGGCACGTGATCTGCAGGAGAGGAAGCCTTCCCGAACGTCGCGGCGCAACTCCTCGAGCGGCTCGCCGAACGCCGAGTCGCCCATTAGGGAGCGGGAGCACTCCTCCCGCGGGATCCGGCAATCGCGGCGCCACGTCTCCGCTGGTACCGAATCTCTCGACTCGCCGGACGGATCCCGGCGCATCCGGACGAGCCGTAGCGTCGCCGGAAGCGTTGGATCCCCCGACTCCCTCTTGCAGGACGGACCGGCGTTGCCGAGGCAGTCGCGCCGCCGGAAGCCGAAGGGATTCTCTTCCGCCTCCGTCATCGCCGGTGGTGGATCGTCTCGGTCGTCGCGATCTAGGGCTCTCGCCTCCGTATCGGATCCCGGTTACGAGGAGCGGAGCCCGAGTTACCCGCCGCCATTAACTCCCGCAAGAGAAGAAGAGGGATTCTGATTTGAAAAGCTAGACTTAATTCTTTTCTCAAATTTTTTTTCAAGTATATATTTCCCACCAATCCCGTCGTGATCCCATGATCTGTACAAATAGAGAGTTGCTATGTACTTCGCCGCTCTTTGATATATATTATGTGATGATCTGCTGTTACCAAAGAATAAGAAATGAGAAAAAGAAAATTTTCATTTACCAACTTGCAATACTAAATACCTCTACAAGTTTCATATTTCCCGGGTTTCTTTTTCCTCTACTATGAACATAAGTAACGCTCACCTAAACCGCTAAAAATTAAGGAAAAAAAGAACTGGAATTAAGAAGAAACATGAGGAAGAAATAGGTGAGTCGTTGAGAGGGGAAGCTTCGGAGGAGAAAAGAACAGGATGGGGAATTTCTGTTTTGTTGCACGGGGCAAGATAGCCGAGATTGCCCTTCGTACTACTACTCGCGGGGCCCACAAGATCCTCTCCCAGGCATAGGTGAGGGTTACCCCCCAGCTTAAGCTTACCTCCCATCCGACCCACGAAGCCGGCGGAGAACGGGATCCGACCCTGGAGCGCGTTGTTCTCCAGGTTAATCTCCCTTGCGGACATCTCCAGTCGCTTAAACTGGTCCGGCAGCTCTCCCTCGAGAGAGTTGTCGTTCAGCGCCAAGTAGCTCAGCCTTTCCAGGAATAACCCCATCGATTGCGGGATATTACCGACGAGCCCGATGCCGGACAAGCCTAACCCCAAGAGCGCCCCAAGCTTCTTCCAAACTTCCGGGATTCGCCCGCCGAGGTGACGGTTACCGCTAAGATACACCTCCTTTAAGCTCGTCATCTCGCCCATCGCGGTCGGGACACCACCCGTGAGGTGGTTGTAGCTGAGATCTAAAAACTCGAGCCGCTTCAACATAGCCAGCTCGGAGGGAACCGGTCCGACGAGCCGGTTCGAGCTGAGGTCGAGCTTTACTAGCTGAACCAACCGGCCGACCTCGACCGGGATCCGCCCGCCGAGGCGATTACCGCTCAGATCCAAGATTTTAAGCGTAGTAGAACAGCCACCGATCGAGGTGGGGATGTCTCCACGAAGGCGGTTTCTCGACAGGAGTAGTTGCTCCAGGTTCCGTAACTTCCCGATCTCGATGGGGATAGAACCGGAAACCCCGGTGCCCGTGACGACGAATCGCCGGATATGGGGGAGATCGCCGATGGAGATGCCAATCCGGCCGACGAGGGAGGGGTTCTTGATGAAGACAAGCTCTTCGAGGGAGTCGGGAAGGCTCCAGGGAGTAGTAGGGAGGGGAGCCTTGGAGTCGGTGAAGCAGTTGTAGAAGAAGAGCTTGCGGAGGAAAGGGAAGGAGGAGGCGTAGGAGAGGAGGAGAGGGGCGACGGTGGCATTGGGGCCGCAAGGGGGGTTGGGGGAGAAGTCGGAGACGTAGCCGAAGTTGAGCTCGACGATGTGGGTATCTCCGGCATCGAATAAGTCGCAGACGAGGCCATGGGGCCCGGAGAGGCAGAGGTCATCGGGGTAGAGCGAGCGCCATGCGACGTCAGAGTTGATGGACTCGAGGGCGAGGTAGGCAGCTTCCTCCTCCGCCGGAGGAAGGCGGACGGGTGGCATCTCCGCCGCTTCTTCGAAGGCGGAGGAAGGGATGAAGAGCAGGAGGACGAGGAGAGAGGAGAGATGGAGCCCCATGGTAAATGAAGCTTCTAAGACGGCGTTGCGAGGTTGGGTTTTAAAAAGGCAAAAAGTGGAAGGTCTTATTTACACAAATGCCATCAATAATGTTCCAAATGACGAGTGGGTCCTAAAGGGAGGAGAGAGTCTGCGGCGAAAGGCTGCAGAGGTATCAGGTGGCAGCGGCGTAGAGTAGGACGGCAGGACAGGAGAGTAGTGGAATGCTATATTAAATGACCATTTTAATCCTAGTCCTTATGGTCCGGTAGAGAAGAGCGGAAAAAAAAAACCCCAGAGTGATGCCACAGGGAGTCTACAACTTTCTATTGGCACGCTGCAACTTTCCCATTCTCTTGCTTGCAAACCGCGATGTCTTTAAACCTACTACGTATTTGAGAGCATTTAATGGTTTTTGGTTCTCAGATTGCAGCATTAGAAGAAAAGGAATATATAGTACCCATTGGAGTTCACGATTGTTGTACCTTTCGAACATTAAGTCTAACAGAGCTTCAAAAAGAAACAAATCCGAATGTTCTCTACGCTTTAATCAATCTATTTTCTTTTGTCTTTGGAAAGAGTGCGCCTGCGCCTGCGCCTGCACCTGCCTAATTTAATTGCAATAGACGACGAGCTTTTCCCATAGCACCTCCCTCGAGGGCATTGTTGGATATTAGAAGCTTTTTCTCTTTGGCAGCCATGGGGACCACGGCAAGCGAACAGAGTACGCAGAGGAAGAGACAAATACTTAATCGACTCACGCAATGTTTGTGAAGTTCCGGATTTGATTAGTTGGTGACTTTTAAGATGCGACCGGGGCTCAAGGGGACGACGGTTAAGCGGATGTCGGGAAGCGTGATCGGAGAAGACACGTGGCGGAGAGGGAGAGGCCCTCGGGTCGTACGAAGGGTAGCTCGTAGCCGCCGACAGCCAGAGAGCAAAATCTGCCATTACGGATCGGTCGGGGGGAGGGAGGGGGGGGGACCACACGACCGCCGTACGAAGGCGAGGTCGCTGTCGTTCATGATATCGTTTTATTCGTGATGCGTCGACGTTCGCACGTTGTAGGAGGGTAGAGCGATACCTGGCCGTGTGATGGGATGGGAGTGGGACGGCTGGGATCGACCTGGTGAAATTGACGTCCTTTGGGCGGCTTCTTTTTTTTTTCGTCTTCTATCGTTGGATGGAATTTAATGATTGCATTTTTTCCGGGGTGGGAATGGCTTCAGAAGCACTCATCTGGACAATAATGGAAATTAGGTGGGTGGATAAGAGCGATGTGATGTTTTGGAGAGGTGAAATGTAGCGATCAGTGCGGCATTTATAAGTCGTCTGGGGGCTATTTTTGTTGTTTAATTTTCTTCCACTTTGGGGGGAAATCAGAAAATTATGAAACAATTATGAATGAGAAAAGAGATAAGATTGGTAATAAGGGTACAAACTGCAAAGGTAAACACCTTGACAGCAGCGATGATAGGAAATTTGCCAGAACAGGTATGATAAACATTAAAGATCAATCATCCAGCACCTAGTTTACAAGTTAAACACTCAGGATACATACATGCATATACACTTATAATGTGTGTGTATATATACAGACAAATAGAAGCAGAAAGAGAAACAAATATAGCACCTAGCTTACAAGCTTGCAATATACTGCAAGAACCAAATTGGCAAATAGATAATTTGTATTGCCATTATTATTACAAGGTGGGAGAAAATCTTTTTGAGTGTATTACAGATTGGATGAACATTAAGTGGGAGTATCTTTTGAGCGTATTACAGATTGGAAGAACATTAATTACGAAGGTTAACATTTCATCATAACTGACTGTTTAAGAGAGAAAATGAATGGATTAGAAGGTAAGAAAACAAGCTCAAATATAGCACCCCTGAAACTTTCAGTCTCTTGACAATCGGACGAGTAACCCAGTGGGAGTTTGCACAGTTTTTAGATGACCAGACCCTATTAGATCGCGAAGGTGGAATCGCATGTCAAGTGGTGAAAATCTTAATCGTTTCTTCTCAAAAGCAGCAAGCATCATCTCTTTGTACTTCGTACGTTTTAAAAATGAGAGTATCTCCTTCCTTCCCTGGCCATTACACAAATGATATATCAAAATATATACTTGGTTCGCCAAAAAATGGTTGTAAGCATCAGACCGATTTGTCAATCATCCATGAAATACATAAGACAAGGAGAAAGATTCATTCCCCTCTAAAGTTTAAAACATATTCAAAGCCAATTGCTAAGAAATGCAAGGATATTTTGATTGAATTGGAGAAATGAGAGACTTTTCATTCATCTCTAAGCAATTGCTAAGTCTATAGTTCATCACTAAGCATTTCGCTATGTCAAATATTAGGCTGGAATTTCACCTATATTAAATGAAATTTTGCAGTTCAATGCCACATACCTGTGAAAGACTCTTCCATATGGACCCAATATTTGGAATTGCAAACCAGTACATATTTGGATCAATCAGTTGACGAGTCTACATTAAAAGGTTATTATGTAAGAATAATTAAATAAGTAAAACATTATTAGCTGTCCAGTATAGAGCAAGTCCACTAGATGAGTTTAAACATCAAACGTTACTGCATTACAGTGGTGGACTATTTGGAAAAGTAAGAAGAGATGGTCAACATCCAGAAATAACATATTGATCTATTTAAATTCTAGCAATGAGTATAAGTAATATTGTAGTTCATCCAAGAAATAATCCAGATATTCATAATGACAGAAATTTCTTCTAGCAAAGGAGTTATTAGATGCCAATGGAAATCACGGGAAAGAATATTGTATGCACATAAAACACATCCAGTTTTTTATAATAAAGATGAGTCATAATGAACTACAAGTGGCATGTGAATGCCATGCACAAACTAAAGACATGGAGAATCCAAAAGGAAACCTGATAAAGTGGATGCCAGAAAAATATCCAACCAGCATGTGACACTCTCAATTGTAACAGGGTGGCCAATTAAAATAAAATTAACCAACACCTTCACTACTTTGGTTAAGCCATAAGAGTACATGGAAATATAAAGTAATATTTGCTCCTTTAGAATCATGTTTCCATTAGCATCAGAAGAAGTATGGGCTTGTAGTTACTTCTGCTGGCCTTGACTTCTTGATTACATTTATCTGATTGTTGTCACGTCAAAGTTGGCTAGTAAGAACATGATAGAATCAGAATATGAACTTGAATACATAGATTTTCTCTATTTTCTCCTTTAATCTTAACCTTTAATTTTATCATAAATAAAAGTACAAGTGCAAAGCTTTCCAGCTAAGCTTTTAATTCTAGCACCAGAATGACTTTGGGCAGGGTTGTTTGTCCAAAGTGTACCTTTTTATTTATAAGTAAGACCGTTCAAATCCTTGTCTAACAAAACTTGTCATTAAAACTTTGCTAATTTTGTATTTCTCTGTCATCTCAAAATTTGCGTTCTTCCTTACACTAGACATGTGGTGCATATTCTGCACAGTAGTCATGGCACTATACAATTTACAACTTTAGAGAGAAGTTCCAGTTATAAATAGTGCAACAGTTAGATTTATCCCTCCACCCATAAAATTTAACTTTCTGCAATATAATGACTTCTCTTAGATTTCTATTATTTCTCAATATCTAAATTTTTTTCAAGCAGTTAGATGACATATTGAAACCTTAATTGCCTTCTCCAGAGAACATTGGAATATCTAGTTCAAGATGTGATGCAGGTATTATGCATGTCAATATAACCATACATATTTCCTAAGTAAATATAACTGGAGATATCAATAGTTCCATCTTTTTCTTAATCAATCAGAAAATAAAACCTCAAGGTTATACTTACAAGAAGACCCGCATTGATTAAAAGTGTGACATGCTTGTCTGTCACATCACCTCCATATGATAAGAGCGAGAACTGCAATGCAGCAAAGGGTACCAAACTGTGAAGGAAAAATACCAAGTGAATTACAAGTTCACCAGAAAAAGAGGTATAAAATTATCAATATTCTTGTCTCTCAACATTTAGGAACTACAGTTAGATTTCAAATGAAAATGCAAAATCTACAAATGTGATGACCCCGCTTAAAAGTGAAAACTAGTACATATATTATCATCTCAATAATGAAAAAGATATATCAGATATCCTAACTGCTAAGAACAAAAAAATAGTTGGAGCATGCTTATATTAAAAAAGGCTACATGAACATATCAAGCAGATAACTGTGACTGGTTCAGTGACCTGCAGCTATGATGATCCAAAGTCTCCCTTAACATTGCTTTTTCTGTTCTGTGAGATAATGATTCAAAAGTGTAATTGGAACAATGACTATCTAGAAGAACATAATTGATTGAAGTACCAACTCCAGATATCATTACAATTATGAACTTCAAAATTGAAAGAAATACATAATTGATTGAAGGACCAACTCCTAGATATTTCTACTCACATGACTATCTTGAAAAAAGCAGAATGACCTGTCTAGAAGAACATAATTGATTGAAGTACCAACTCCAGATATCATTACAATTATGAACTTCAAAATTGAAAGAAATGCACACATAAGAAATAAAAATGAGATACACCCACATAAAGAATAACTCACCAGCTCCTGATGATGTATACTAACATCCAGCTTGGAATCAACAACGTATGCCTTGAACCACTCGAAAATTTCAAGATCAAGTTTGTTTGGGATCTCTAACCTTTTCACAGCAATTTCCATCTGTAAATATTAAAAAAGAGTCATCTAACCACTAAATACATCACTTAAGAAAGAAGGTAGCACACAACTACTAAAGTTGCAAAGCAAGAACGAAAAATTATTCGTGACCAAGAACAGAGTTGTCTTATAAAAGAGTACATGCTTCTTTTGCACAGTTACCAATAAATAATCTGATTTGCAATTTCTTGAGTTGAGCTAGTCAAGTGCAACATCAGACAAAGTTTAACTTGCAAAAATGTTGCCTACATATCATTAATTAATTTGACTTGAGTTTAACACAGGTGATGGATACCTAAGTTACCTGTCTTAAATAATCATCCATGAACATTATGGCATGATCATCCTGCCCAGTGTTAAGTTTAAACACGCGCAAAATTTTGTCTTTCTTCAAGGACTGCAAGGAAAAGGATTAGTATGAGCTGAGACAAAACCAAATGAAAAAGCAAAATATCTAGAGAAAATAAAATTGACAAGGAGCCAGAAAATTTTAACTACAGAACACTACCAATTAACTGGGATTGATCTCTGTATCTCGTGATAGGTCATTGCTCGTAGCAACATTACATGTTTAACTAATTATCCTGCTTTTCCTCAAGGTGAGAAGGATAAGAGGAGTTCAAAAATGCCAACATCGAATAGCAAGAAATTTCTTTGATTGCTAGCAAATGCCAGAGGCATTTGCAGACCATAAAGTGTGCAGAATAGATTTACTTTAAGCAGGAGACACAAATGAGGAAACAGAACAGAACTTAATAAAATGAACTGATGTATTTATAAAGTGAAAGAAGGGCAGTCAACACTCTTAAGTAGAAGTATCAAAACCAGACCTCCAAATCTCTATCAACTTGTGTCCTGTCCTTCACGCTACTGTATAACTGTGAACGTAAGATAAAAGGCTGCACTACAACCTGTAACATACAGTGTAACTCATCATGTCGTATCAAATTCTATGGTCAGAAAAAATTTCTGCTCGCAAGAGCAGCTTAACTTTACACAAAAGTAAGTTGAGAATTGAGATAGCATGTAAATTTGGTTTAATGCAAATTAGAACTAGAAGTAGAATTTGCAAGAGAACTCCCGAAGAAATAAAAATGAACCAAGCGTTGGCATTATGCCATCAATAGTTATTTACTTATTTTCATGGACAAAATCAGTAAGCATTCACAAATTCAGATTTCTTTGACAGAAAAATAATTTACTTGATAATGCCAGAATGGAAATATATAAATAATTAAAGTCGATATTTCTAAGTAGCCCAAGGCTGAGGTGTCAAAAACAAAACTACGTATTAGTAAATCTACACAAAAAAATGAAGAAAAAATTGTAATGAGGGTTTATATATAGATAGAAAGTTTTTATGTACATAAATTTGGCTATACGAGAAGGGAGATCAACAAGAAAACCAAGCTTGAAATAAAAGCAACATAATTGAAGTGGAGCTAAGTGCTTCACTTTTTGTAGAATGAACATCAGATACCACCTAAGTCAAAGGGAAGGTCATATAGGGCTTCTATCATGTCAGTCATTGTTTGTGATTCAATTTCCGCAACTAGAAATAAAAAATTCGGAAAACAAGTATGATTCAGATCTAATATCTTGAGCATTAATTGCAGAGTTACCTTCTCTACAATTGGAAACTGTTCCCGCATCATTTGAAGAGCTATCAAGGTATCACTGAAGGTAAGATCGTGCTCTGCATATTGATAATAGCGAGAAAATTACATAAAAGTAATTTGCAAAAATGAAGGATTGGGATAAAGATATCTATCCAATTGAGCAATAAATACATCTATGCGCATAAAACACATGAACACAAACCCTAACAACTACAATCACTTGCATACAGAGACATCAATAACACATCGTATCGATCGAATTAGCAACTAGAGAAAAAGAAATTATAGGAGAGGAGGGTACCTAGTCCTAGGGTTTCTCCGGCACCGGCGCCGGCGCAGGCATCTGCATCGATCACTTCGACGCGAGCTCTCTTCCTTCCGCTACCTCGAGAAGTTTCCGCCATCGTCGTCGACTTTAGGAAGAAGGGCGGAGAGGGAGAGAGGAAGTACCAAAGAATTCCGCGGCAGCGATCAAGCCAACTCGAGGATTGGGCGCGCGCTTGCGCTTCGTGTCGTCAATTAAAAGATCACGATGACGAGGTCACGTGCGGGGGGATAAACGGGTCGGGTCCGTATCCTTTTACCCGTTAATCTTATCCGCTTTTATTTGTACCAAGTCTACAGGAGACCCAAGTACCCAACGCAGGCTTCGACTATTACGAGAGCCCACCAGTAAATTTTGGGAACATTTTGTCCAATAAATAATTCAAATTTACAATTGCTGGACTAGTTTGTCTTCATTCCAACGGTAAAGGAACAATGAACAATATAAAACCCAGGAGTCCTGGGCCGGCCCATCTCGGGGCCCACGTAGTCATTCCTCTGATCGACGGCTCTGATCGATGTACTTGATACGCTCGTGGGAGCGTCCTTTTGTGTCGCGAGATCTCCATCATCGCAATCACTGGGGGATAAATCATGTGGGGGTGCTCACGGACGTACGACTTGGTCAAAGCATGGCCCCAAAAATAGTAAGGAGGTAAAAGAGGGGAAAAAAAAGAAAAGAAAAGAAAAAGTAATAAACCATCAAACAAAGAGAAAAATATTGTTTGATACCCTCACCCCAAGATGTGAATGGCTTCCAAAAGTGTACGACTTAATCGAGAGTGTGTGTGTGGATTGTTTTCAAACATGGGGGGAAAGGGGAGTGAGAGTATCGAACTCCACCCCACGAGGAGGAACGGGAGGAGGAGAGGGGAAGGGAGTGGGGGCACGATGGCGAAGTCTAGTCACTTCTCGCTCTCGAATTTTGGACGATGCGACACGAGACGTTCTCCACTCCAGTACGGATGCCTTTCATCTCGCGCCACGTGGACCCCAGCCGACACCAAGGACGTGGAGCCACGTGGTACACTGGTACGGCAGAGTGCGCGATTGGGTGGCATGTCTCGCCCAATGAGATGGGGGATGTGGGGTTGAGATTTCAGGGTGGGGTCACATCACTATGTCCTTTCACCTTTTCATCTTTAATAAAAACATTTAAAAGTGCTTCGAAATTTTAAATTTAAACCAGCAAAGGTACTTCGTAGAAAGCACAGTTATCGTCGATAACGTCATTCACCCTTCTATTGATGGCTTTTCTCAACAAGAAAAGAAGAAAAAAAAAATGTTTTTATTATAATTAATAAATTTAAATCTTAGCCAAGAAGACACTGTTGAGGTTCTACTATCCTCAAAAGGGAGAAATAGAGTATAATTAAAGAAAGATGATTCACAAAGGCGGAGATTTGAGCGAGTTATTTATTACCCACGGACTCTCTAACGTTGGAATGAATATGTATTCCTTCTGTGAGGATTAGATGAACCATTTGGATATAAGAATCTCAATCCCTGATGCTGATGCTGATGCTGATAAAGATCAGCAATGGAACAAGCATACGCATCGAGGGGTTGAGGGGGTATTCATGGAAACTTAAATTTTAGCTGTTCGTTGTCGTCTATAGTGTTTGATCTTGGAAAAAGAATGCATAGTGCCACGCGAATTCTCTATTTCTATAGGTTGGTAAATAAAAGTGGTGAGAATCTCCAAAAAGAAAGTGCATAGCAGAATACATATAGTCGAGCTTATTATGATCATAAGAATTTAAAATTTTAGTACTAAAGTTATTGTTTTGTTGTTTGATAAAATCATTTGTTAGACTTATATGTTTATCTATACACTATATGCTGAGCTTAAACTATATATCATAGGAGATCGAACATTAAGTTTACTAATAGATGTGATATAGGCAACCTAACATCAATCGTTGTGCAATCACAAAGTAATGCAGTTCTGTTCTCTATCATGTTAAAATTAAGGCAATTAATTGTAATGGATGATCAAATCATATTCAATATCTAGAATTTTAAATTGTGAAATTTACACGAACTTGAAGTGGATGAAAGGTTGTTAGTTCCAGTCGAATGTGTATCACAGGGTACAGATTATAATCTCATCAATCCAAGCTATAATGCCTATATGCCTGAGTAGCTACAGAAAGCTATACATGCAAGAAGCCATGTCCAATTAAAGTTAAACTCCATTTCAATCTTTAATATATAGTAGACTCACGGAAGGCAACAATTCGAATGCCTTGAAGGAGATAAAGTCCAATAACTACTGACATGATATATATATATATATATATATATATATACGACCACTTAAAGACAGAAGGACTCGAAGGGGAAAAGTGGGAACTGCTTACATGGGTGAGAAGCAGCGAGAAGTTTCTTCCATGCATCAAAATTTCATCAGCTTTGCGATACTCCGGTGGAAAATACGGTTCGCTTCTTTTGTATTTATCTCAATTATTCTTCAAGAATTTCTAAGTTGCTTTTCAGAATAATATCATAAAGCTTCTCCATGGCAGAAAGATGTTCGACCAAGCACACTATAAAGAGCTCTCAGTTCAGTATATGAAGCTCAACACATTCCTTATCCAATTCAAGAATGAATACTGAATAGTTTTTAGATTAATCGGATCATCTACTACTCTTCAGGAAGATTTACTTGTATCTAATATGTCTAAGTGTATCTGCAAATAAACTTAGCACGAAGAACATGCGATGCTGATGCGAGTGATAGTTAAAATCATTACTGCATGCTATGGAGGTACCATTGTTACCAAGTGGTGTATCATACTCCACCCAAATCATCAAATCATAGATCTATATAAATGTAGTATAGAGGAGAAAAAGAAAACATCAAACTGTATTTTGCTTTGAGAATTTTCTTTTAGCTCATTAACCTTAGCCACATATTTCTTATATATCAAACTTAATGTCACATTTATTGATGATGAGCTCTCTAAGATATTGATCTACTGCTCTAAGATAAAGCGAGACAAATCTGTGTACTTATTCACGAGATCCCGCTGATTCTTTTTCAATACAAAAGGCGAAGATTGATAGAAAGAAAAAACACACTCATTGGGGGAAGAACAAAATTCTTTATCTAATGCAGAAAGTAAAGAAAATAGTAGAATGGCAAACATGCAAGATAGCAGTCAGTGGAACAAGGATAGCAAGGCTGAAATGATCCTTATGAATGTTACTAGGATGTGGTACTCCAATACCTCAGTTGCAAGCATACACAAGATGACTTATATTAGTCCAACATCCAGGTTTAAGGAACCTGCTGCTGCTGTTTTACCCAGAAGCATTAGCATCAGTCAGATTAATCATCAAACTAATTCGAGGAACTGTCAAATCCTATATTGCATCTTTCACACCTAAGAATAGATTTATATGATCGACTACCCTCTACTCGTTAAACTGCATAATTGAGGAAAACTTCACATTGCTATATTCAAGAGATGACCAAATAAAAATAATTAACAGACAAATTTGAGAATGTGCAGGACTTTTATCATTTCAAAAGAACATCGTACTATTTTTATATGTTCGGAAATTCATAAAATCTGCATATCTGGATCGTCCATCATTTGGCTTAGTTGAAAAACCCTAAAAATCTTAATGATTTATGAGAAGTATGTCACTTATTTCATTGGCATGCTTTGAGTTCATGTCATGATTATCTAAAAATTTCACAGACGATACACCACACACACACACACACAAACATATATATATATGGATGGCCTCTTAAACAGCCAAAATTTACTTATCATTAATTGAGAATTTGATAAGGCAATAATCAGAAAGACATACATAATTTATTGATGGTGTCATCTTGCACGTGTGCTACCTTTAAGAAAAACTTTGGAAATGATTGAACGATTAAAAAAAGGCAGCAAGGTGAATGTTACTGGATTTGCACGCATACATGTGCATCATAGTTTTGAAGAAATATTAATATATACCCATTTCGATTGACATTCTACTGAACATATTGACATGCATGCGTCTCTATGTTCCTATATATGATCCTGCACAGGTACTGCGTTTAAGACAAACTTTGGAATTTGTTGAATGCTAAAGAACAAGTGTTTGGGGGCTTTAAACTTTCCTTTTTTCCTTTTTGGTCAGGATTAAGTACTGGACAACATACTTTAACACGAAAGTTCAGAAGAAAATAATTGGTGAATGACACATTGAATTAACCTAGCAACAAGAAAAAGAAAAAGCAAAACACCCACTTACTTAATTGCTTTCTTTTTCCTTGGCGACAAAATTGAGGACTCTGATAAAAGTCCAATGTAGCACTCCAATGCAATCTATGCCATCACACTCTATAAATAGTAGTGATAAGAATTCTGACATGATACACTTGGCAAGAGTTTCCTTAAGAAGCTCAGTCCTTTCTCACAAAAAAACCAAGATTGGAACAAGGTTGAATCTGAAATGCAAAATAGCTAGACATGCACCAAAAGATCTAGTAGCCAAAAGGGGTTTCCCCAATCCAAACTATATAAAAACATCTAACAAGTCCTTACACTGGCTCTCATATATAGATAGATATATATGGCCTCAGTACTCATATATATAATATATAATATAATATATATATATATATATATATACCATAAAAAGAAAGTAGAAGTATCCTGCCAGCTGAATTCAGATGTGAAGTACACTGCTGTAAGCAATGAACTATCAGTTCAAACCACAGTAGTACTACTAGTTTCTCCATTTGTCCATCACAAAATACTACCATCCATACTAAAAATACTACTACTTGCTAGCTGGTAACATAACACTAACTTCTGCTACTACGTAAAAGAAGTAATTATAAGAACTAACCGGAGACAATATACCATTAAGTAGATGGGGATGGGGTAGTAATTAGATTGGAGTTGCACCATGAGATGATGTGCCGGCGCCGGCGCCGGCGCCCGGTAGGGCTGGTTGCTGCAGAGATAGCTTCTTCCTCTTCTTCTTACCATAGGTGACGCCCCGCGCCTTGGCCTGCATCTCGCGGACCTCGCGGAGGTAGAGGCGGACGGCGCGGGCGCCGAAGGGGTTGGCCTCCGGCTTCCCGCCGTTCTCCTCGAAGGCGGCGCGGAGGCGGCCGATGAGGGCGTCGAGGGATCCCCAGGCCTGCCGGAGAGGACACGGGCAGGGGGCCGGGGGGTTGGGCTGCCCGAAGAAGGGGCACATGGGGAGGTGCACCTTCGTCTTCCCGAATTGGTCGAGGTATCGGAGGAATTCCAGCACGTGCGCGCCGCTGCACCGGGAGAGGGACAGCGGCGGCCGGTGGTTCTTGAGGTACTGACCGAAGGTGTGCCAGTCGCGGCGCTTCTGCGACTCGTAGCGGCTCGGGGAGGCGACGGAAGGGTTAGCCATAGGGCTAGCAATAGGGCTACTGGGAGTCATGTCCATGGTGGTGTAGCTCAACACAAATGCCTACTTATATGTTAACAATAATCTTGGTTGTGTATAATATTGCAAACTTGCACTAGTTGAGGTAGTGGTGTATATATAAATATATGTGTGATGGTAATGGTTGTTATATTTGGGATCTGGTGCTGATGAACTTACTGCATGCTAGCTTAATTCGTACTTGCCATGCCTATATATGTCGTTAATTTCTTGGTCAAGATCAAGGATTTAGCTAGCTTCCCGTTGGCTGTAGTAACCTTCAGTTAGATCGTCTTCCTGGCTGCAAGATTATAAGCAAAAGTTAGAATCACATAGTAGTAACAACAACAACAACAACAACAACAACAACAACAACAACAAAAGATGAAGCTTTTAGTCCCCAGTATTTGGGAAGAAGTTGAAAAGAGGAGAGAAGATCTGGATTGGTGAAGAGGGATCCAAGTGGGGGACATCTTACACTTGCCTTTTGTGTTGTTCTTTATCTGGTTACTGCTCGAAATCATGGAGGTCACTGGGAGTATTATGGTTTGCCCTCAAAAGAGTGGGGGAGATGAGACTGCAACTCTCTGTAGCTTTGATTTCACTTTGGAGAGAGAGAGAGAGAGAGAAAGGGTTTCGGTGGCAGTGGAAGAGAGGTTGACAGTGTTTACAAGATATCACATGATGGTGACAGGGGGAGGGGAGAAGTAAAAAATATCAGTAGTGGATGCAATGAATGCAGCTTTAAAATGACCAAAAAAACCCTGGCCAAACTATATACCAATCATACTTGGAAAGTGATTCAAATGTTCTTAAAATTTTCTTTCCACTGACCTTAATTAGCAAGATTAAAAAATATATATATACTAAGTTACTAACCTAGTGATTAGTATTAGGAGCTAACTAATAAGGGAGGGAGGGAGGGCCATATGCACTTGGTACTAACTTCAAGCTAAAGACAAAGGAATTGCATTAAAGTCCAGATGCAAAGTTACTTATGCTACTAATCAATGTAAATAAATAATTAAGATAAGCAGAGTGCTCCAATTCTATTGGACATGGCAATCTTTTCTGCAAAGGGCATATATATATATATATATATATATATATAACTGGATTCACTTCCTTTTTGCTTTAGGTAAATCAAGATATGCTTTCGAGTCTCCTGCCACGTTTGATATTTGTTTGAATCCAGCAATCGAAAAAGCAAAGGCAGTAAAGCCGGCGCCGAGGCAGCTCTGCTGCCGCCTTTAGAATGAAATCGCGCTGCGAATCCCCTGCCGATGCCGACGATAGCTTTATACGAGTCGTAGGGCAGGGTCTCTAATCCGAAGTGCCTCGGAAACCGTGTTGACCCGACCCTTTATCCGGTCGTCATCCAATTTATCGGAACACCCTATACCTTTTAGAACCGTATAACTTCGGAAAATACTGGATCCTATTCCATCCAATTTGTATTTGTTCCCTTCTTCCTCCACCGCCGCCCCAATCCCGACCACACCCTAAACCCTAGAATCCCTGAAATTTCCACAACCATGGTGTGCATCCGGCAAGCGACGGTGGAGGACCTCCTTGCGATGCAGGCGTGCAACCTGATGTGCCTCCCGGAGAACTACCAGATGAAGTACTACCTCTACCACATCCTCTCGTGGCCGCAGCTCCTCTTCGTCGCCGAGGACTATGGCGGAAAGATCGTCGGATACGTCCTCGCCAAGATGGAGGAGGACGCCTCCGAGCCCTGCCACGGCCACATCACCTCCCTCGCGGTCCTCCGCACCCATCGCAAGCTCGGCCTCGCAACCAAGCTCATGACCGCCGCCCAGAACGCGATGGAGTCCGTATTCGGCGCCGAGTACGTCTCCCTCCACGTCCGCCGCAGCAACCGTGCCGCCTTCAACCTTTATACCGCCACCCTCGGTTACAAGATCCACGATGTCGAGGCGAAGTACTACGCCGATGGCGAGGACGCTTACGATATGAGGAAGCAGTTTAAAGGGAGGCCACCGAAGCTGCAGCATCAGCACCATCATCACCACCACCACGGTCCGGGTGGATGCTGCTCTGGGGAAGTGAAGACTGGTTCGTCTTCGTCCGCTTCTGCACCGGAGGAGAAAAAGGTCTAATCTTGAAGCGATCTTTTGAATTGCCTGGAGAAAGATTGAATATTATCGCAATTACTGTGTTTGTTAAAAACCTATAATTTATCCTGTCTACATGGTTATCAGAATGACTGGTTTTGGAGGCTTACTATTCACGGTTGGATCTGACATGTGGCTTCGATTGGATTTTGGAACTTTGTTTTAATAGATTTAAGAGTTTTATCTTGTGTGCGATGAATTGTTCACCTTTCTACGCATAGGTAAAAGTTTCAATTGTTCTTTTTTCACCCCTTTGTTCGCCATTTGTTATTTTAGGGCAGCATGACTACAACTATTTTTTTTAAAGTTTGTTGTTATAGAACAAATATCATCTGAATGAACCTGAATAGCCTAAGACTTCAACTCTGCAGAATCGAGTGACTAGATTTCTTTTGTTGGAGTTAGCATTGATCCCTCTGAATAAACTCAAATTTTACTTGTGGAGATTGTTAGATAGTTCTCTTAGTAGCTGTGAATTTTCTTAAGCTTATTTGATTCTGTTTCAGAACTTTGATTTCTCTTGTTACAGTGAACAAGGTAGAGTTTTAAAGGCCATTGTTTCTTTATTCTGCTATCTGGTTATCAATATGACTGGGACTGAAGTTACTCTCTGTGGTTGGAAATTTCTGATATTTTGATCGTAGTGTTGATTCTGTTTGCATACATTTCTCATGGGTCGATTACAGATGTTAGCTACTTTGTGTTGTTGCATTTACTATTGATTATTATCATAGTTCGAAGTTTGGGTTTTGGCTTAGTTAAAAAAATGAAATGTTTCGGTTTATTTTGATCTGTTTCAGTTCTAGTTTCATTGTATTGGTTTCAGACTTCTTTTGATAAATAATCTTATTTTTCAATGTGTTACACACAATTTAATAACATTTAAACAATGGGATTGATATTGAGTCAGGTACAAGTTGGATTCAAGTCAAATTCAGTTTTGAAATTTAAAACATTTATTAAGAAAATGGTTATTATGGTTGTTTCGGTTGGACGCTAGTTTCGTGAGAGAGTTTCAGATTGGATAGGACTGAAATACAAAACGTTTCGGTGAAACCGTCTTGGCTTCCGATGAAAGTTCATACCATGCTTATTATTGATGAAGGATTTGGTACTACAAATCGTTTTAGTATCTTCCTTTTTGAGATTATGTAGCTCTTTTCTTTGTGTCTGTTAAGACATATTTAGTTTCTGGCATAGATGTTGATTGTTGTGCTGCACCTTCAGAAGAGTATTGGCTTTTTATTGTCTATTTCTTATAAAATTGATATTTACCTGAGCTAAGCAGAAGATAAGCCTTTTTATCGGCTTTATCCCTCCTCTTTGAGTAGCTCTGCACCTCCTTATGTAGACTCACATTTCTAAACCAGATGGGAGAACACTTAATACTTGTGCTACTCACATATTCATGCTTTGCTCCCTTTTCTTATTTTCTTTCAAAGTCTTGATCGAAATCGCATTTGTATATATTGATCTTATGAAACATTTGTGCACAAGTGCTTCTAAGTCTTTTAAGATAGCATTACTAGGACAGAATGTAGAAGCAAATCTTTTGCAATTACTATTGTCGTACTGTTTTAGCAACGCTTTTTATTCTTTACCAACTTCTTGTCAAGGTTTTTCTTGTGGATTCAAGACATCCTCTTGCGAAATTCAGGTTTTTATCCTGTGGCTGACAGTAATTACCTTGTGCTGTATAAGTTACATAATTCGGACAACTTACTATGTGAATATCCATTCTAAAGTTTCTATTTTCTGTGCTATGTTAGAATTTACTCTGTAATTAGAATCCATGTGAATGTTTTGTGAAATGGCAGATAATCCACATTGTAAATTTCGTATCCATTTGTTTTGTGTTTTGCTTATCTGGATCTTATGCGTGCAATCTGCTTGCCTTTGTGAATTTATAACCAGATAAGTTGCTGTGTTTTTAGTTTAATAACAGTATTTGCCATCAATGCAACATATGGTCAGCAGCTTAAGTCGCAGAACAATATGTCTAGCAATTAGAGTTAGTATGCATATATCTCGTCTTCCTAAAATCCCTTGTCATCATAAAGTGATTAAGTTGGTTGCTTGACCCAAAGTATCTAACATCACTTGTGGAATAAGCATAACTTATTCTACGCATAAACCTCTTTATCTTAGTACATAACTAAACAATAGTTATCTTTTCTTTTTATCTTTTCTCTCCTCTCATCTTTCATCCATTATAAAAAGTATTTTATAATTTGTCAAAACATCTTTATTTTTTATGTTACATTAAGTGCAATAACTGTATTACTATATTGAATTACAACTAAACATCGGAGTAGCTTAAATTGGTATAAATTTTCTTATACAAGTTTAGAAAATTAGAGAAATTTATTCTGCAAACCTCCGTTCATTTCATAAGTTACTTTTTCTTTATTTTAAAATACAATATTAATTTAGAATGATACTTAAATATTAGAATATTTCTATTTTAAAATATAAATATTATTTATCAAAATTATATCTTATACGGCACATTAATCTCATTACTAATACTCTTTATTGTAATTTTATAAAAGACAATACATTTTTCTCATTCTCTTTTATTTTATATTATATTAAAAATAATTATTACATCATTATTTAAAATACTAGTGAACATAAAGAATATTTTTTTCTAAAATAAATGTGTTATTTTAAGAGTAATAAATATGAATACCTATTCTAGAATTACAAAATAAGTGAATGAGCTGATGGAGTTCATTACCGTAAAACTGTAATTTATTCTCACATTCCTGTGAAGAGGAAAAGCTTCCATCATGTTTCATTTCAGCAATAAGAAAGAGCAAGACATTTTAAATGATCATAGTATAGATGGAGAAAAAGATTGAATTCGCTGAACTAGGAAACCTGCTTGAATCTTGGTACCAGAGCCTATGAAGTTTGCACAAAAAGATGCTTAATACAAGAGCATGCGAAGTTTTGACATGTGTTTGCAGGCTGGACAAGTCTTTCGGCTATCCAGTAGGATTTTTCCTCTTTAATATCAATCAACAATATCAAAAGTTGCATGAGAAATTTACCAGTCCACAAGGATATAACTGAAACAAGGATATCTATATTACAAACTTTTTTGACAATTCAAAAACTAGATATAGACTAGACAAAATGAAATGCCAATCCCCTCTAGATGCAAGAAGACAAGTGCTATAAGAGTAGTATTAGGGATCCTTTATGATGTCCCTCTTAAATGCTACCCTTTTTATGTGCACTACCGCTCGTGGGATCAGACTTTCTACATCTCCATTCAAAGAGTAGAAGTAAATTGAAGCCAAAATTCGATATATAACCTATTTAAATGATTGCTGGGTCTTTGTATTTTTTGAAAATATTCTCGATGCCATCAGTAGCTTCAGGTGATAGCGGTCGTGTGGTTGTAGTAAATGCATCAATGTCCTCTTTCAGCTGATCCACAGAGGTAGCGCCAATTATTGTGCTCGTTATGAATGGACGATCACGCACATATCCAAGCGCAAGTTGGACAGGAGTTAGGCCATGCTTCTTGGCCAGCTGGATATATTGATCAGTTGCCTCCTGAACAATGGAAGCAGTGTATATAAGCTGAAATCAACGAGATGCCAGACTATATATCAGTAGGACAAGCTTCTGCAGAATCTTTCTTATGAAGTTTATTTGCAAAGTTACTTCTTTTGATAGGTGCAAGCCTCCCTTGTTTGCTAGTCAAATGAACAAGCACAAAGATCACCAAAACCTCTCAAGAAACATATTCGAAGATAACAACCCAGATATCCAAAAATTGAAGAGAAAAATGCATCAAGTATGGCACAAGAACCGAGTCCGTCAACGCTTTCACCAATTTGAAATAACAGAATTGAATGATCGCAAACAAAAAGAGCTACATGTAGTGAATGTGTACTCTGTCCATGAGCATTTACTCGCTTAAAATAAAAAGTGAGGAATTCAATTATGAAAAAATATACCTTAGCTAAGGACCTGTTGTATCTCTCCATGTATCCTGGGAAAATGCTTAGCCTACTTTTTTTTGCAGCTTCAGCGTTGGCATTTAGGTACTTCCCTGTGAGTACCCCACCAGCCAATGGGGAATATGCAAGGAGTCCAATGTTGCAGTTACTGGGATGACATACTTCGACGAGATCAACTGTCACACATAACATTGATGGGAAATTAATTGTACAAAAGGGGACCAACAATATCAATATTGATAATCTCTGGACATCATAAACTCCATAATTGATAGTTTCTTGCGAGAGATTTACGTATGCATGCTCTAAAGATCAGCAGTAAGGAGTAACCCAAACTGGAGAAGATTCTAAAGAATAAGAAACTGCAGAAGCTATATGAGATAGATTATTTTAAGAATAACAATATGCCTTCCCACCTTTCTGATATTGATATTCTGCTCAAAGAAGCATTCCAGGAGTTAAGGGTTGAGGTTTACTACTTAGTAGCCAAAACAATACTTTAAAGATTTGCAACATCACATTGACAAAGGATTTAGTATAGCAATTAGCAGTTAAATTAGGTCAAAATCATGTAGGTTGTACCTTCAAAACGGCACCTAGTGATCAGATTATAGCTGTTTTGAATGCTGATAATCTTCGGAAGCCCTTCAATCTTTGCAGCATGTACAAATTCCATTACTCCATAAGAAGTTTCATTGGAAACTCCAATGTACCTCACCTGGAACAGAGAACAGAATGATGATGCAGGAAAGTATGATCGAGGATTGGAATCCTTTTCAGAAGTCAGACCAGCAAAAGGTATGAAACAGAGAATTGCTCGATGAAGAGCTGCATACTTTATGGATGACTCTTGTTCATTATTATTATTATAAAAGAGGGGCATACAGGAGTAAAGCCCAATGCACCATAAATAGTAATGCCACAAAAGTCATTTATGTTTACAGCAGGTCAAAAATCTATAGTGAGACTTTTTTTTTAAAAGTTATCATGACCAGATCCCTTCTGCACCTTCCTATCGAGGGCTAATTTTAATTTTATCTAGCCAGGAAAGGACTCCCTACCACCTCAGTAGCCTTTTATATTTCATGAATGTCCTTTTGCCTAGAGCTTATCTAGCCAAAGCTCAATTCAGACTATTGCTGGCTCAGTATCTGAATTAATTCTTCTCCAATCAGATTCTGAGCTGCCACCGACCCACAGTTCATGGAAATGCTTAAATGAAGAGATTCATTCGTGTCTGCTCAAATAGAAGCCCACTATGTACTCCCATTATCTATGTTATGCTTAAAATGCCTAAAAAGACCTCCACAGAAGAAAGAAAGCATACACCAATAAGGAGTACAGCTGTCAGCCTCTCATCTTGTGACAGTTAACCCAACTTAGGAATTAGAAGTTGATTGATTGCCTGTGATTAAACATCCTTCCATTTGCATTTAATGATTCAGAGAAATCATTAATTTTAAGTTTAACTAAATGAAGGTTTCCACATTTAACAGCTACAACAACAGCTCACGGGGCATTACCTTTCCTTCATTGATGAGTTCCTGAAAAGCCCTGAGTTGCTCAGCAAATGGCACACTTGGCCTCCATTTTGCTGAATTATATGAGAATTCACCAAATAGCGCCACATAACGATCTGGCCTAAAGAAATACAAACAATTTTCAGATATCCATATTATCAGAAAATCAGGAAACTGTAAAAAGATATTTATTATTTCAATGCGGTTTTTACTCGACTAAGTGAAGCACGAGGGCTTCCAATCATAACAGGAGAACATGAATCGTTTCCACAATCTGAACCTTCTCCACCAAAGCACGCTGGTGTTAGTCCAAGAGTTACCGCCGCACTAGGTAATGCCCTCAAAATACAATAAGAGAACAGGAACAATATTAAGAATATTGGTTGTGACCAGGGAAAGGGTAAGATTTGTGTTTGGTCATGAAAGATTGGAGAAGTGAGAAGGTCATTGACTAAACAAAATGACTCTTCTACAACTGGGGGAATGTTCAGTGATTTGCAGTTTGTCTGTCTCAAGTTATCTCATTTGCCGAGAGGAGTTGATCTTCTTGAAGAGCTAAGTCGATTTTCAAGACTAAAACAGATTAGTCATTCAATCAATATTTTATGAATAAAGCCATACTGTTTTGTTTACCACCTCACCATAAACTGATAAAGCATTTCAGAATGAGCCCAATCATGATGCACTTGTTACATATTGAACAAAGAAGCAGAAGTATAATACTATCAATTAGCATGGCAAAATTGAGGTGATAGGACACAAATCAAGAATCAAGATAACCGTGTAAAATTGAATTCCTATAAGGATATAAAAGATGATCATTGAATGTTGCCTGCTTAACTGTATTAAACAATGTGAAAGTTCGTCCAAAATGTATGCCTAAATGGACTAGTGTAAGTTGTTCGTAGATAAAGGAATACTGACCAGTGTATCTGCAGTAAATCAATGTAGTCTGTTGACAGGCGCATAAGACTCTTTTCTACGCTCTCTTTTATGTTGGTAGCATCAACACGAAGAACTTTTGCATTCTCGCGTATATAGCTAGATCGCTCCGAGTAACCACAAACTTTTGTAGCCAATATTACCTACAGCATGCAGTAAAACTATGAATAATGATATAGTACTCTGGAAATCCAAATATCCTGCTCCATAACTTCAAAATGCTCTCTAGCGTGCATGCTTTAAGATCTAGTTTGTGATTCAGTTCACAGAATAAATGGCAGAATTGTGACGAAAAACATCAAACTACACTTCTTTGAAAAATTATAAAGTAGAATTTACATATCAACTTGCTATATTTCCTATTCATTCACACTTTTGGGAAATTTAAAGCTATAACCACGGACAGTCCAGGTCTATATGTTCAAGCAAAGGTCAGTAGATATCTATCTCTACAAGATAAAATATTAAGACATATCTATCTCTACAAGATAAAATATTGCGTCTATAGGTTCAACTATAAATCGATGGAGCATGTCCTATAACTATGCTCGCATACTCTCAGTTAGCTAGTTTGCCTTCAGTGTATTTTGGCCCCAAGATCCAAAACAAGTGAAAAGCCAATGACCAAATAGGTTCAACTGAAATGCAGTAAAATTCATCACATTTAACTGCATGTTTTAAGAGAAACCATTCAGGAAACTTAGATAAACAGAAAATCAAGCTTTACATAGATACCTTATCACGGGGTTTAGACTTCATCCAGCTACCTATGTAAAGATCGGTCCTTCCCTGAGTTTCCTTTTCCATTGGAACTGGGTACTTCAAAATTGAAAAGGAAAAAAAAAGCAGGGAAATCCACAGTGTTAAAATAGTGCAATAATGTAACATTAATATCTGGAACAAAAGGATTCACAGGAATTAACAGAAAGTCAAGAAGGAATAGTCAAATAATCAAATGAGTTATAATAACTTTATCAGGTGATCCTGCAACAATGGCAGGTCGCCAACATTTTCCGATTTCCATAATTTCTGAGGAGGCTGCTTCCAAGATTTGACACTATGACCTCTCGGATGCATGGGTAAGCATTAGTGCAAGATACGGATCAATTTTACTACCTAATTACTAGTACCTAAAAGAAAAATGCAGCAGTCCAATTAGAAAAGAAGTTAAAGGCTCACTGCTTCCGCTGTATCTATGGCATTAACGCCGTGCTCGAACGCATAATCGAGCATGTCATGAGCTTCCTTCTCTGTGTTCTGTTTCCCAAATGTCATCTGAGAGAGGAGTAGCAAAACGAACCCAAATCAAAATCTTCGACTCATTTCAAAGCGCAAATCCATTATTCGCAGCTTCCTCCTCTTAAAGATCAAAATTTTAATGGGGAAGAGACGGAAACCGTACAGTTCCGAGGGTGACTTCGCTTATAAGGAGATCCGAATCGCCGAGCTTTCGATACTGCAGCTGGTTATCCCCAAGCTTTGCTCTGATCGGAGAAGCGGCGAGACGCCTCCTCCTCTTGCCATGGACGTCGGACGGGAGGCAGCGCCTCGAGATTAGCTGAGCAGATCGGGAGTGTAGGCGGAGGAGGAGGAGAGAGGAGATTGGCGAAGGAGGAGCGCTCGTCGATGACGCCATTGCGGTTGGGCTGAGGCGCGCCGCTCCTTTCCCTCTATATTTCGAAGCCCAAGTCTTATCCTTGTAATGTGGCAAATTGCGAGCCAGGTTCCGGAGGGGCGGGGGTAGAAGTTTTAGTCCCACATCGGTCAACTTAACAATAACTACTTCGCCGTAGTATTATATAATGACCTTCGAGTCCATAGAAATAAGCACGCAGCTGCGTCGTGGGCACAGAGCGAACTATTCTTTCGCCTTTTACTAAAGAATACCGTGCGCCCACGACACACAGCAGCATACGCCTGTTTTTGGAGGGTCACTTTTCCTTTATTGGAGTCGGCCCTATTAATTCTAAGATTATAAAGCTTTTAATGAGAAATGGGCTGCTTTAAAGTTAAAAGGTACCGCTTGGTTTACACACGAAGGATGTTTATTTGTAAATTAGGATTTTATTACACATATTTTGGTTAAATTTTATATAAGATGAGCTTTATTTATAATTAGTAATTAAACACAAATTTCTTGTATAAAATTATTTAAAGTAATTATTATATTTTACAATCAAATAATAAGATATAAGTAAAATTATAGACTTAATTTATATTTAAAATGTGTGCATAAAGTTAATTTTTTAAAAAAATTATGCACGCAAACTAGACCTAAATCTATTATTTATGAGATCATAAGAGCCATGGTAATCAATTTGTATCTTTCTCCTACTGCAGACCGAATCTAATTTATGATAGTAGTGATTCTGAAAAGATCATCTGAGAAATAAACCATAGGGAGAGCAAGAAATGCTCGTAAAAGTACGGTCCAGGAGTTGTATATAGCTTTCAAATCCAATAGTGCATTATATCATCAGGTTGATGATTTATAGTAATCAGAGATATCAGTAACTCTCAAACGCTGGCAATCTTTATAAGCAAGAAAGGCAATTTAACAATGGACTACCAGCTTCTTCATAATACTATTTTGTTACAAGATGTGCTAGCTAAATAGTTTTCTTTCAATTATATCTATGGATATAAACAGAAACCACCTTTGGCAGCTTCATTTATAAACACAGACTACCTACACAAAGTTGATGTTCACTGTAAGTATTGATTCTTTTCCCTCCATGAAACCACGGGCACACCTGTTTCAGACAATGCTGGCGGGCAGATGACGGTTCAAAATTGGAGAAACCAGACGGTCTCTGCTCCATGTCAAGAGTAGCTGGCATCACGCTGTAAGGAAATAGGCCAATTATTAGCTGGTAGATCTATATTTCTCTAGTACCCTGCCGATGACTAATAATTTCATGGTCACAAAGTGCAAGATCATCTTACCAGCTTCATCTGGATTACTTGATGTATCTTGCATTTGAGAAGTAGAAATCTCGGGAAGATTTTTTAAAATGCGCTGCAGATAAAGAAAAAAGAAAAATATATTGGTAAGACAAGATAGCCAGCGATAACCATAAAAATTGAATCACCAAGTATTATCATCTTCATGCAGCCTATAAAAAGCAATAGTAGGTATGCTATGATAGCTAGGTTTCAGCCCCATATTAAAAAAATTCCATGAATAGTCCTGCTTCCAAAAACTCTATCACAGTAACAACTTCAATGGAGGTTATGCTTCACTGCCAGGCATTGCTCAAGATTTGTGAAGCATCATTGGCAAATGATGTTGGAGATAGAAGACACCACCTTCCAGCACAAGGGACATCACAACTACATTAGTTCAAATTGCCAATGCTGTGGGGCAAGTTATGAAATTTTCCGAAAATTGTGTCCTATACTTCCTAGGAAAAAAGAAAACTCTAAACACAACGTGGACAAAACTAGACAGTACAATACAGGGTGAAACCGAATAATATCTATATATACCTGCTCCTAGAATTATATACTCCAATTAGTCTAATAAGCTTATAATATATTGCTTCCCCAACTATTTCTGTAAACTGGCATTATGGCAATTAGACCTTATTTGGAGTTTGCTCTGTCAGGGAGGCTGCCCCCTGTCAAGGATGAGTTCAAAGAAACAATCAGATAGTTCCAATACTGCCTGCCTATGCACCATTGACTAGAAGGAAAATCAAATAATTTATATATTGCATCGTTATAAACAATATTACAAGTAGCTCCTAGCAACTCGGATCCAAGGGTTATTTTTTAGAGGTTTTCTGGCAACTGCAACCTTAAAGAACTAGAAGATGATCCAGGTTTGCTAAATGATAGATCAATTTATGAGCAAGTAGACTATCCTGAGTATCTTCTGAATGAAGTGATTGCAGATTTTTCATTGCTGATTACCGATTGATCTGAAGATAAACAGTAAAATGAGGAAAAACCTTATTTGCCCACATTAGCCCACAAGCATTGCAAAGTGTTCTTGGTCCACTTGGTCCTCGACGCATCATAGGAGTGGAATCTCTACTAATTCCACAGTGCAGGCAGCTGCATGAATCTTACCAATTAGTCTCAGCAAAATATAGAACTGCAAATTCGATATTCTTAAAAAAAGAATAAAATTGATAAGAAGCTATTGATCTTGTTGATTATTTATATTCTTTCCTATGGCAGTTGTCTTCATTTATGAAGCACTAGAAGTTTTAAGTTATTTGTTCAACCAACAAGACACCTGTGATGAGCCAGGAACTTACAAAGGATGCTGACTCGTCTCTTCTTGACAGTTGCCAGAAGTAGGATCCCCGCCTAAGGGGTTTGACACTTCTTCAGGAGAATTCACCTTAGATGATGCAAACTGACCTTTATTACGTTTCATCCTGTATTATCATCGCATGAAAATTAGCAGGTAGGGCTTAACAAGTCAGGAAAATTCCAGTACAAATGTATAACTATGTTATCTGACAAAGTTCCCAGTTCTCAAAGCTTCATGGATGAATTGGAAGAAAGGAAAATAACCATTGGATGCCCATCTCAGGATTTTCTGTGGTTAGTTTATATCAGCATTTCGTAATCAAGTAGAGACCATTGCTTAAAATGTTCTGACTAGTGATGTTGGAGCATAGAAGCATAGAATATATTCATTCAAAAGAAGGAAAAATACACAGGCAGTTTCAGAAATAGCAAGTGATGTTCCTGGAAAATGTTTCCAGCTTGTTACCTCTTAGGAAACAGTAAGTGGTTCATATAAACAAAACTCATTACATCTAATAGGTGCAACGATGTGGTGCCAGGAGCAACAAAGAAATGGCCCTTCAATAATAATCAACTAACGTTCATAGGCAGTATATCAAAAAGAAAAAAAAGTATGAAAAAACTGAGCAATCATAGCACTGGCGTGCTAAATCACACCGCCACAGCAGATGCAGGAATCCAACCTATTCCATATCATGAAGATCATTAGATTGTTCTGTGCTATTCACTAAAAAGGTCACTTCGGGTGAAGTTATAGGAGGACCAAATCCACAAGATTATAAAATATAAGTAATTTGATTTAACAACATTTATCCGATGATGCATTTCAGTGGAAGTTATAAGTCTCCTTGGCTAATATAAAGATGGTCGGTACCTTATACCCAAGATCAAAGACATCGTATAAGATATACCTGGAAGCCACCTCCTTCCTAACACTATAGAGTACTCTTTTATCAAAGTTGAGGTTTTTCTTCTTTTCTTTGTACCGCATTAGAGAAGCATGCCTGTGAGCATTTGTAGACCGTGGAACTTCACTTTGCCCCTGTCAAACAGAAAGATAATATAGAAATCAATCCGCCATCAACTGATATGTAAGACAAAGAAATTACTGAAAAAGATACCCTCTGAGTTAGCTGGTAGGATGAGACAGCACCAGCATCATCAGAAGCTAATTCTTGCCCACCTAGCAACAATAAGGCTGCTTGGACCTGTAACAGTGTAACAGATTTCCTAATTAGAGAAACAGCTGTTCTGTGAAGTCTAATAGCTAAATAGCAGTATGTTTCAGCCCAAGAGAAAAGTCAGAAGATAAGTTAAGACGTAAGTTTCACCACAATAACTGACAATCCCAGCTACTTGAATTTCAAGTTAATGTTACCGCATACCTCTTCCTTAGTATTAATAAGGTGAATGTGAGTAAATACATGTGTTCTTGAATATTAAGGCAAACAATATTAGCACCTCACAGAGAATAACATGAAAACATAATACACAAAGTTACAGTCATAAATTTCTTGAGAGTTTCATGCTTTTGTTTTACCTGCATTAGCAGTATATCTAATATTATGTGCCGCTTTGGTTTTCCCCAAGTGATTTACTTCAAGAATAAATAGGATTCAATGGTTTCATTATAAGGTTACAATTTCTAGTGGGAAAGAATCTTAGTTTATCAGGTTTGCAAGCTAACTTCGTGTTTTATACTTTTATTGCTTAAGAAGACACTTTTGGCATGAATAGTTCAAGGGGTGTGGTCCTCCCCACCCTACCATCTTTAAACAAGAAGCTCAAGCCCAGATTGAACTTAAGGAAGATCGAACGGCTATAGCTGGAGGAGAGAGCAACACCTCCCATAAAGGAAGAAGCTTTTGCCACACCTCCAGGCTTCATTCTCTATCCCCTTTTTCCTTAATTTAAGATAATCTCCCATTAATTCCCCTTCTACTGGATGGTTCTTGTTATCTATTTCCATGTTATTTTCTAATATTCACAAAATCCGCCATGACAAATCCAAGTGTACCGTGCAGACGATTATGGTTGAATACACTCCTATATTTACAGAGACAATGCAGTCACCATAAAAACAGAGAAGAGGTAAGAAGGTATCTAATCTGGTTACTCTTTGCCCTTCTTTTTTTATAATTTATACTGATAATTCCTTTCTTGCCTCACCAAAGTACCAGTATAAGGTACAAATTCCTCGGTAAACCCTTTCCTTTCTACCCTCAATTTCTTTTTGCACTAATCACACTAACGAAATTAAGACCGTAATAACAACATGAA
Organism: Typha latifolia; assembly: GCF_019914945.1. Lineage (NCBI taxonomy): Eukaryota > Viridiplantae > Streptophyta > Magnoliopsida > Poales > Typhaceae > Typha > Typha latifolia. Next base: position 4,571,407 of record NC_133086.1, on the reverse strand, counting down.
CACATAATTTTAGATCGTCTGATTCTATATCACAGCGTACATAGTAAAAGTTAATAACTCAAAGAACTATACAGTAAGAAGAAGACGAAGAGAAGACCAAAGTGCAAGATCATCAAGAAAATAAAATTGCAGATACTTCGCATGCAATTGAAAGCCAAGCCAACTAGTTACCCAAAAGAAACAGAGGGAACAAGATTTAAACATCGACCTTCTCCGGGGGGACGGAGTCGAAGACATACACATTTTCCCCATAAGATAGCGTGATCTGATTCGAACCCGGCGCCTGGACCTGCGGCGCCTCCGGTTCCGGCGAGACCCCTTCGTCTCCGAAGAAGTTTCCGTGCCCCGCAAAAGCGTCGTCGTCGCCGACGATCTCGCCGGGGAGGTGTGGCGGCTGCATGAAAGGATCGTCACTCCGATGCATCGATCGCAACCCTGACCTGAACCCTAATCGCGGATTCCTTTGTTTTAGTCGGAGAGAAAAAGGAAAGAAAGGGGTTTTTTTTTGCGACTGTGACGAAGAGGAGGGGGAAGAGAGAGAAGGAGCATGCGTGGAGAGCGACGTACGGCGCTTATTTATAAGAAACAATCTCGACGGCTGTCTTGTAAACAAAAGAGCCTTCTTGACTCCGAGTGCAATTACAATTTTGCCCGTTGAAAGGGATGTCTACGTGGAGCCGTACCGATGATGTGGAGGGAGACTTGTAACATCGTGGACCGTGGAGCACGCCAGATTGCATACGGTCAAGTCAAGTGAACAGAGGAAATTTTCTACATGCTTGCTTTACTTGTTGGCTTTTCTTTTTTTTTTTTCCTTTTTCTTTTGTATTTTTTGATTAAAACTTATTGGTTTTGACTAGTACTCACTGCCCTAATTTATATATTGCCGGAGTCTAATCATATCTCCATAGCTTGGTACCCATGCATGCTTGCAATTACCGAGTAGGAGTGCAACAAAGTTCATGATATTATTTTACTAATAATGCTTGTAAATTGCAATACTTTTACACTTCTTGGAGATGGCTTATCGTTAAACCAGGACGCCATAAGTTTCCATCATCACTTAAACTGCTCTATAATCAAATCAGATTATACGTATATCAAAATTGAGCCAGAATTCAACAAGCTTCACAGGATATTACGTTATTTGCATCCTTTTTCTTTCAATTTGATGAAGAAAATGTGAATAAGTTACCCACTTTATTCAAGAATCTTTGAGTGATACAGCAAAAAACTTCTCATCTAGAAGTACTGGTAGTATCTCAACCAAGAGAATTCAAATCTACAATAGACCTTAAAGACTAGTATACAAGTGACCATCTTATTGTGTATGACCCTTTATTCCAAAACAACTATCCTACATTCCACAATTAGCTACACCAAAAGATACACAAAACCACCACAATTCTGGAGAACACCAACATCATTCCTCCTGCAGGCATACGGGTTCTTCGATCTCTGGGCCATGGTCATTGTCGTCTGCATCTTCAAACTCATGTTTCTGCTATCCTAACCAACAAGCAAAAAAGAGCTTCAGTAAATCTGTCAATTGCTTTCATTTAGATCCTACTTGAGATTTAGCTTCATGTTCCATAGATGATGCATCTAACAGTTGGATCACTCAGATACAAATCAGTTTGAATTCAGATTGGACTGTCAAACCAAATTAAATGTAAATCAATTCCACAAATAATAACATAAATTTCTGATCTATGTAATCTAACATGTAACTGATGTGCATATATTATTTAACAGAATATACATGAAAGTAACAAATCACAAGATAGTGCCATGAGTCACATCCTTTTGAATAGCATTGAGGATGCCTAAGTGGCAAGGATAAGCATAGGAAGATGGTTTAGTAGGGGTAAAACTCTAATACATAGGGAAGCGGTAACCATTGAGTAAGCTACATTCTCAATTATAAACCTGCTTATAGCCAATCAGTATGATTTAAAAGGATGTTATAAAGTACCTCAAGAAATTTACTTGACATAATAGAACAGATATTCTGCAGATAAAGCAAAAAAAGATGATATAGATAACTTCATTGGGAGTGCAAAATATGGAAGTTCTAACGCTGACAATTTTAATACTTCCTCAATAATCTTTCAATAGATTTATCATGCAAAAACACATTTCACATTACAATGCTATATGAAGCCCCAGCATCTTGCAATTATCATATTTGAATACGTATGATTCTTCCACTTGCTTAACAATTTGGCATATAAACAATTGAGAAGACGCAAAGCAAGATTCTTTTTCTGTCGAACTTGGATTAGAAAAACATTCATGCTTACAGGAAGGAATTAGTATAAACTAGCAAAATGTGGCACTAATTGATGAAAGATGCCAACCAAAATCTATAGGAATCACATACTGGGAAACCTACAGACTTGGAATCAAACAAAATTTGCTTTACTACAGAACATCATGTAATGGAAGTTATTTGACATACATTACTTAGTTTTGGTTTGGCTTCCCTTCATTAGGTCGGGGGATCCTCTTGTACTGATAATTGTCTATGTCAACCTTCTGTTGCAAAGCCTGCAGAAATATATAACTCCTCACTGAGCTAAGCAAAGAATAACTGCATCACAAGGATAAACTTGAACTACCAGATAGAAAATCCAGGTACCTTTAGCTCTTCCTCCAAAGAAAGCTTCTTCGGTTTATAGCCTTCCATGGGTCCAGTTCTACTCAGTGCTTTCGTTGTTTCTATGATCTCCCATTCTAGATCATCTTTCTCTTTTGTCACTTCTTTACTGATCAATTAAGCCAATAGAGAATCAGACATACATAGTAGTGCTTAACAACACGGATAAGAAATGTTATAAGAACAGAAAGAAAGTATTGCTCCTAAATGGAACAAAGAAGATATTTAAAAAAGTATGATAACTCACCTGCCTTGTATAAGATGAGCAAGGCCTAAGGACCCTAAAACTGTGAGGGAAATAAAGGGCAGACCATATCGGACAAAGGGATACTTTTTGCCCCACCGTTTGAATTGGGATGCAATATAAAAAAAATTAACTGGGGGAGGTACCGGATCAACTTTCTGCGCCATATTATCTAGTTTATGTTCAATTGCCATCGCTCATCAGAATCAGAACCTCAATGTCATTTCCACTGCTGTAATTCATACCATACAAATAGTTAGAAAATAATAAGGATTACCACATTAAAATAAAATAAAAAACTTGATAAAATAATAATAATAATAATATTTGTTTATGGTCATTCATCTGGTAACCAATGTAGGCTCACAGTTTGCATACAGACTTGATGCAGAGGCATGAGATCAAATTACAAGTCTAATAAAACTATTGCAAACTATAGAGCAAACTAGATCTCTTCGTAAATATTTCAAATTTACTTATTTTTCCACTCTCACAGATGTTAACATGCAGATGGTTAGAAGTAATCAACATTCGAAAGCTGGTTGAGATACAAATTACAGGCATTTCCAGACTCACGTATCAATAGATAAAAGTCCTAGCTGCTCTCAATAGATTTTAAAAACAACTCCAGACTCATACCTCCTCAAAAAAGAGAAATCAACACATACTGTGGAGAAGGGAGGGGATCGTCGCTCGCTTGCGCGCACAAGACAAATAGAGCAAAAGATAGATACCTCTCACTGTTCGCACTCACGAGAAAAATGGAGAGAAACCGCTGCTCGAAGAGAGGCGAGGATATCACAATTAGGAATATTTCTCTGTAAGATTTTGTTTTGGGTTTGATTAGTCATTAATGTACGATTAACTTGTGGCCTGCTTTACCAATTACCTATCCAACCCGCTAACCAAGCACCAACATGGCCTGCCAAAAGGCCCAAAAGGCCAAAACCAACTAATTTGGCCCAATCGCATAATAGGACGTTGATGGAATTAGTAAAATAAGAGTAGTGCTAGTAGGATGTCCAACGTAGCAAAACTAAAAATGCAGTACATCAAAAGGTGGTGTTCTAGTAGGTTAGGTGCGATGCATGGAAAGATAGTGGCTACTTTTTAACCAAATAATTTATTAAATATCTGACATGTGGGGCATCCAACTAATCGCGTTCATTTACAAGGAGATTGAAAAAGATCCAAACCATGTCCCTTATAATCAAATGAGATAAAGTCGAACATTGTAACGTAGTAATTAGGTCCTATCAGCCTCTAACAAAAGGTTGTTGGTTCGACTCCCCTCATGGGCATTAGAGTTGATATTTAATAAAATTTTTATTATAATAGTATAGTATATGCACATAGTTTGGGCTTATTCTAACTAGTTTTTTAAAAGGGTTGATTTATTTGTCCAAACTATATAGCTTGTTTGGCTAACCTCTAATTAGCCTACGGATCCATAATCTTAGAATATTATCCCTAGAACTAATATGAGTCCATTGGAGTTATATATCTTAGCAATCACTTCACTTATTCCATGAAACATGTCACCTAAATGATTAATGCACGACACAGTAAGCAATTTAAACTCGGTTAAAATTCCCATATTCCAACTTTTCATTCCAATATTGAAGTCATATTCTATTCTCCTAGGTAGAACTAGAGTCCAGTTGTATGCACTTGCATGCCAGCCCACAACTCCCAACTCCTTTAGCTTACGAAAAAGAGAGTCTATGGATACCGTACCGATGTACATAGGTTAATTAAGTAATTCAATAACAAAATTGAAACCTGGAAACATTTGAGATATATAACTTTTCACTCAGTAGCTCACCAAAATTCTTGATAGAACATTCTAACAAATACATCGAATAAACTTATTTTATTGGAAGAACGTGTCATTGGTTTGGTTATATGTAGTTGTCTTGTTTATTATCTTCTGCAATGATGGATAGTCTACTTTCAGTTTTTAAATAGACAATAATTGTTAAGATGGCAATGCAACTAAAAAATACAAGACATATAGATAAGAATGTTAAGCATTACAAGCCAAATCTCAAATTCTAAGTAATATATCAATGCTAATTCAGACTCAAGCAATGAAACATAAGGAAGCCACTGAGAGGCGTACTCTGAGTAATGGACCTGCAGAATCAATGTAACAAAACCCTGAATTTCACTTCCGACATATGTAAGTTTTGTTGACAATTCTAATACAAGATGCGAAAGAGATTAGAAACAGAAAAGGTATGACCTTACAAGAAAACTCAGTAATTTAATTTAAGAGATTCGCATAATCGGTTCATTCTAAATAGGATTGCGACTGAGAAAAACATCATATCATGAATCATATTCCTTTAACAATGAACTGGAAATTGAAAATCTTCCGAATCAAAATATTTTCAGCTTAAAAATCCAAGTCCCTATCCACATGACCGAGAAAAGGAAAACCAGGAAATCAGCTAATTTCTTCAATGAATCCGTCCAAGAAGAAGGATCTACCTAGATCGAGATGCGAGTCCTCACGTAAAGATACGCAAAATAAAGAGCAAACAAGATTGAAAAATAACCCAATATCTAACGAGCCGGGAGAGAAATCAAACTGACCTAATAAGTTAGCTATATCCGACCGGCGAATGCTACGAGAGAGTTGGTTTTGGCGTCAGTGGGAAATGGTAGGTCGCCCTTCTCTCTTTTGTGTTCGTTGAGAAGATAACCAGGGAAGGTAGTCGGTGCGGATAGCTAATTTATCATCATTTTAATGGTTCAAAATTAACTGGAAAATATGGTAAATGAGAGAGTGAGATTTTGAGTGGGAGGCGGTGACCGCCGGTGGGGGTAGCGAGAGAGAGAGAGAGAGAGGACCGACCGTGCGCCGCTCGCAACAGCCGCCGTGCGCCGTCCACCTTTGGAGAGACGAGAGGATCGAGAGAGTACTAGAGCACGAGGGTGAGATGTTTCTTTTACTAACCCTAAACCCGTTAGGCCAGCCCGACCCGGTAGCCTGCTTATGCGGGTCTGGGCTGACACACTGTACCCAGATTGAGCCCTAAATCCTCAGCCGAAGAAAAAGGCCCAAAACCAACTAATAATAGGACGTTGATGGAATTAGACTAATGACAAATGTTTACTGGTTAAAAACCTTCCATAAATATTAGAGTTGATACTTGGTAAACTTTTCGCTAGATCATTATATACATATAATTAATTTTTAGTTTATATATCTTAAGAGCGCTATTTTTTTAGGTTTAATTACACTTTGCTCCACTATACTTTGACTCGGTATCACTTTACTTCATTATATTATAAAAACATATAAATACCCTCCTAAACTTTTGAAAATCTACAACTAAACTTATGTGTTAAGCCTTCGGTGAGTTAAAACTCACATACTAAGTATATGAAAAGTATATTTTTTTTAGTTAGATTAAATTACTCTCATGAAGGTAAAAAAATTAATTTTTAAATAATTTTGTCCTCATTCCCTTCCTTATGCTCTTCCTTTTTAAGCCATCTCTTTTCAATTATTTTTTAGTTAGATTTATACTTTTGAATTTATCTCTTATTATATAACTTTATATATAAACGAAAATATCTTCGTCAAATTAAGCTTTCTGCAACTAAAAAGTAAAACAGAAATGCATAAATAAAATACCTACAATTTATAAAATAACTTTTAAAATTACTATTAGATGTTGTAGCAACTAGGTAAGCAATAGATCGAGCTTAGTTTAGATTCCATGAGATTGAATGAGCCGAGCCTGACATTAAACTAAGCTTGAAATTAATTTTCGGCCAAGCTTAATTATAAGATAATTTGCTCAAGCTCATCTCAATAAAACTTAGATTATATATATATATATATACACAAATAATCTGTGACAATTAGATCATGATTTTAAATTAGTTCATATCTATCTCTAATTTGATTTAAGCTTGTTTAAGCCCCGCTGGGAATTAAATGAGTTTAGACTTAAGAATTAATTTTGCTTCGAGATTAACGAGAGCAAGGTTCGCTGAAGGCTCCTTTATTCCACGAGCATGTGACCTAAAATGGTGCAATTTATTATAGCAGGGTCAAAATTTCCACGTTCCAACTTTTGATTTCCATCATTGAAGTCATATTCTATCTCACACCCACACCCAGCTGTACGCACTTGCACGCCAGCCGACGACTCTCAAAGTCCCCAACTCTTTTATCATCATCATCATTATTATTATTATTATTATTACGTTTATTTTTACCTAACTCCTTTTATATTCATAATACTAAGCTCTGCCACATATATTATATATCAAAGTTTATTCTTCTGGGAAACATTTGAATTGGATAATATTTCACTCAGAAGTTAAAATTAAAATTCTCGATGGAACATTCTAACGAATAGTAGTAGTCTTCTTTTATCAGCGGAACGCGTCGTCGGAGGTTTGGTTATACGTAGTTGTCCAACCTGGTGCTATGGTGGATAGTCTAGGCCCATCACTTGGCCCACTCATCTCTCACCGTTGGATGCGATGCGCCTAATTTATATTATTTATAAGCTATATTATATTATATTTCTCACCGTTAAATTAGATTTGATTGGGTTTTGGCAAATATATACACAATCATTTAGAGAAGTTTTCAAATGACGCCCTATATTTTAAATGATTTTTAGTTACTTTAAATCACTGCTCATAATATTTTTAAACTCCATAAATAAAAAAGTACATAAATAACTCAAGAGACAAACTTTCTCTTCACACTGTAGTAGTGTCAGATTTTCTATCTTTCTTTCTCTTATTTCATAGTCTTTTTTTTCTTTTTAATTTTTTTTCCTATATTTATATTTATCTCTCTTTTTTCTCTTGTATTCTTTCGCCTTTCTCCTCCTCCGCCTTCTATCTCCGCAATCAGACTTGCAACTATCGGTAGCAATCAACCAACTAATTAACTAATTGTAATGTTTTGGTTTGAAATAAATATCTTATTACCTTTGGGCTTCCTTAAAATGAAAGGATTATCCTATTTAGGTATCTTTTGGTTAGAAATTGGTTAGTTTAAATTAATGTAGGGTGTGTGATATTATAATTAAAGGCAGAAGGTGAGAGTGGGCTACAAATAGCTCAGAGATAGGTCTTAATCATAAAATCACTAATATTCGGGGTCCTATTTGAAAATTTTATTTAAATTTATTAATAATTTCCAGTTAATTTTGGTCCATTAAAATAACATAATTACAAGATTAGCTACCTTCCCTCTTTTTTCCTCTATATTTTTTCCGCACCCCCTACCTTCCCTAATAATATTCTCAACGAACACAAAAGAGAGAGAAGGGTGACCTACCATTCGGACGGACGCCAAAACCCAACTCTCTTGTAGAGCATTCGCTGGTCGGATCTAGCTATCTCTTTAGGTTAGTTTGATTTATCTCCCAGCTCGTTAAAGATCGGGTTATATTTCGATCTTCTTTACTCTCTATTTTGTGTATGCTTACATGAGGGCTCCCATCTCGATCTAGGTAGATCTTTCTTCTTGCACGGTTTTATTGAAGGAATTAGCTGATTTATTGGTTTTTTTTCTGGTTATTTGGATAGGGATTCGAATTTCTAGCTGAAAATATTCGATTTGGAAGATTTTCAATTTCCGGTTTTTTTTTTGTTAAAGGAATACAATTCTTATGATGTTATGATTCCGATTGAGACTGACCCAATTATGTGAATCTCTTAAACTACTGAGTTCTTCTAGTAAGGTCATACCTTTTCTGTTTCTAATCTCTTTCACATCTTGTGCTAGAATTGTCAACAAAAGTTACATAAAAGTAGAATTTTACTCTTTATCTGATGATATTATCTGTATATAGCAATTCATGGTTTTGTTGCATTTATTCTGCGGATTCATTACTCGGAGACATAAAATTAAGAGAAGAAAAAGAAATTGTTGAATCTTATTTTTTCAGATCTCGTCACAATAATATACATAATATGCCTTTCAGCAGCTTCGTTAATGTTTCACTGCAATGTCTCAATTACCATTGATATATTACTTCTTAGAATTTGACCAACATTTTTTGACCAACTATTACTTAGAATTTGAGATTTTACTTCTAATGCTTAACATTCTTATCTATCAGTCTATTATTGTATCTCTTGATTGCATCTCCATTTGTATGATTATTTGCTTTCAGCTTTCATAGTTGCCACCATACTAGTAGAAGAATTCACTAATAATCCACATATCCTCTTATCATGGTGTCATTTTGATATGCCAGCTTCTAGTATAGGGCATCTGGATCTAATATTGAGTTCCCTTTTGCGAAGTTCTTTCACCTGGTCTCTTTCTCCTGTGCTTATACTGCTACCCAATTTTGTATAATTTTTTATCCTTATGAAGTTTGTGAAGTTGTACCATTTTCACACCATATAAGTGGCATTGCTAGTATCTGACATTGTTTTTTTTCTCGTGACTATCTCTTTATGTAGTGGTGTTCTGGACTCTTTTTGAAGGGGGGTAGTCGCTGATCAGAAAATTACACGTGCTCCAAGGGAATCATGAAGAAAGCTTTTGACCAAACAGTTCGCGACCTGTATGGAACTTTTCTTCTGGATGCTTGCTGTCTTATTTCTTACTTTTAAGTTGAATTTATCTCATTATACAACAGATATTTGGTTATGGCATGTGGGTCTACTGTAAATTGGTTTTGATGTTGTGCAGAAAGCGAGAGGTGAATAAAAAGGTTTTGAAGGTCCCTGGAATGGAACAGAAGGTAAACTGTTTGAATTGTATTATAATTTGTTCGTTCATTTTTTTCCAGAAACAATTTTCTTTTCTGGTCGCATCACATGGTGTGATGTCTTTAGTTATTGGCTATGCACCTTGGCGATGCATGCTCTAGTCACTGAGACAATGTATCCATGAACAGCAGTATAGCTATTTACAGTTTGCCAGTCTCAGGCTCTTCATTGGCAGAGGCCTTGTGCTCTAGTTTCTTTGTCTTTTTCTTTCTTTGCCATTTCCCTAATCACCAGTTTTTTGGTAGTTTTAGCTGCATTGTTCTTTACATGTTAGGCAGTTGACTTAGGATTTTTATCTTTTCCTTTCCGTGATGCTCTATTAGATTCTTGATGCCACAAGCAATGAACCATGGGGGCCGCATGGCTCACTTCTGGCAGATATTGCAGAAGCAACTCGAAATTAGTAAGTTTACAGTTTTTTAATCATAAAAATTTATGATGTTTCTTCATTTTGAGATTAATATATTATGTACATGTGCAGTTATGAATACCAGATTATTATGAATGTGATTTGGAAGAGGATCAATGATACTGGGAAAAACTGGCGTCATGTATATAAGGTGCAGCCTGCAACATATATATATATATATATATGTATGTATGTATATATATATAGTTCTTAAATTCTGGACCTATCTTTCATTAGTTACATTCAGTGCACTTGGAATGTGGAATCTCTATGGTTTCTGTTATTTTCTTTAACATTTCATTGGAAGTTTATTTACCATTTCATTAGGAGTTTTAGTTCTTAATTTCTTTATCACCCCTTGGTAACTAAGCATTCATTCCATTGAACTGCAGTCATTAACTGTTCTGGATTATCTAGTTGCACATGGATCTGAGCGTATCATCGATGATATCAGGGAGCACGCCTATCAGATATCGGTATTATTTGTTGTCTAATTCTTATCTATTATTTTCTCTAAACTGTATGCTTCACCTTGTTGACAACATCAATTACTATGTAAAATTTGATTTTATGTTTTCTTTAATTTCAGACCTTATCCAACTTCCAATATATCGATTCTAAAGGCAGAGACCAGGGAAACAATGTTAGAAGGAAATCGCAGAGTCTTGTTGCACTTGTCAATGACAAAGAGAGAATAGAAGAAGCTAGGCAGAAAGCCTTTGCTAATAAAGACAAGTGAGTATACTACATGGAGTTTAAGAAAGAAAATAAAACAATTACATGAGTTGCCATGCGTAGAAAATCATAATATGTTGTTGTTCTATAGGTATCGCAGTAACTTTTCAACTGGTGGAACACATAGGCCTAGTTCTTATTCCAGCAGAGGTGGCTATGGTGATCATTACGATGATGATCGTTATGGTAATAGGGATGGCGATCGAAATGGGTATGGAAGGGAAAGAGAATTGGGATACAAAGACGAGGATAGATATGGTAGAGATAGAGATTCATATAGTCGAGAAGGAGACCGTTATGGTAGGGAATCTGATGAAAATTATGGGAAAGACAGTTATAGAGAGGAAGAATATAGAAGATCTAATGGCAATGATGATTATCCGTATCGGGCAAGAAATAGAAGCGTCAGTAGAGAACGAGACCGTCCTTTCGATGATGAGGACCGGTATTCATCAAGGTTTGTTTTTCGTCCTGCCCATACCACAAATACACATTATTGCCAATGAAAACTGTTCATTCTTAATTTATGTAGTTATTCCTCTTCCTCTAACCTAGATGTTTCGAGGGATACTAAAAACTTTATTGATGCAGAGTGATTTATATTTTTAGATTGTCTATATTCTTCTATTCTGTAGTTGTTGAACAGACAAGTATTCATCACAGTAAATGCCTTGATGTATATGCTTTTAACAAATATACCACAGATGATTTATTACCTAAGTATACATAGCTGCTTCTCTTTTTTTGCAGAAGTGGTGGTGCCAGAGCTGATGACCATTCTCAGGATGGAAGGTGGAATTTTAACTTCCTTTGCCTTTGTAAATAGCATAGTGGTTTTATTCCAGAAAGTGATGACAAAGTTCATTATAAAATTGGAGGTGCAATTTTTTTCTTTGGGACTAACATAACAATGCATTACCAGGCGGCTTGAGCACAAGCTTTCTGAGCAGAATGTGGATGCGCCGCCCAGCTATGAAGAAGCCATTAATGATGCGAAAAACCGTCCACTGGAAGAAAGGTAATTTTTTGTCTCCTCCTTTTATATACTGTATCAAGGATTATGCAAACTGTTCTTGACAAAACTTCCAATTCAAGCAATGGAGGAAATGGATCTACGACTGCCAGAAAATCCTCTTCACCATCTGTACCCAGATCAAGCTTTTCTGGAAATGTAACTCAAGGCCCTCAAGGCCCAGAGACAGTTGTGGCTAGTGTTTCTGTACCAATACAAACTGAGGAAATTAATAGTTTTGATGAATTTGATCCACGTGGCTCTTTTTCAGGTATTTTCTATTCTGGATTTTCAATTACTACATGTTAAGCTATATATGTAATTGCATAGCTTTCCATTCCTGTGCAACCTAAGGATAGTGGCAGAAGTGTTTGATCATTCTCATGGGTCCACTAGAATAGTTTGTATCTCTAGCCCTTGATGTGATGTTAGGTGAATTCTCTCTGATTGCAACAACATCTGAAAGAACTCAGGGTCTAACTAGAAATCCGAATTCTGGAATACAATTTTATTAACATTACGCACGAGAATTAAATGTCTTGTACCTGACGTGCTGTTCTACCATCCTCCAGTAAGATTTGGAATGATGTCTCTTATCATCTAAATATATCTGCTTGTGCATTATCTCAATATCTTTTTGTAGTTTGGATGGTTTAAATGTGTAGGCTCTTGCACGTTGGCCTAACAAACTTAATCTACTTAGTGGAGCTTGTGAACACTACACGACAAATTTTGATGTTAACAATTCTCTTACTTTGTCATAGAAGAAAAATCTTACAATGAAAAATATATTTACCCTAGTTTCTTTCATCAAGCAACCCTCAATTGAAGGTTTGTTAGCTTCTTGTATATTACTTCAAGCTGATTGCTTTACTTGCATTTAAAATCCTCTAGAAGAAAGCCCAAAAAGGTCTGCTGATATTTATTATTATGTTGGCAACTTAAAGAAAAACTCCACAATAGGGCAACGATTTCAAGCTCATTCTGTTAATTGCACACTTAATTGGTGGGCATGAATGATGTGTTGCATTGCAGATGGTATACTTGGGAGCAATTATATTGGTTGAGACAGACTAATTGTGTCTGTAGATTAGATTAAAATAGACCGCAGATGATACGTACAGGTCCAACAGATATGATGTGATGCTTCACAATGCAGAGTTCTTTAAAAAGTAACATATGATCAAAAGAAAGGAAGAAAGTAGAGAGTGATTGAGCATAAAACTCAGTAGCAATAGTGAAAATAAGCACCCACACCCAAATCCCTAAGAAAATTTTGCAAGAATAATTAGTGTCTATGATAATGATTAATATAATTACTGGGAAAAAACAGCTGTGCATGATTCAAGTTTTGGTACTTTACTATTATCTGCCATCTTGCTGTTGGTCCTTGGTAGTACTTAAACAGTAACATATATCAGTCGGTAATGTGAGTTTATTCTTTTTCCCTTCAGCTTCAGCACCAGCTACAAGTAATCCGGAGATGGACTTGTTTGGGTCATTGACATCATCAGATCCTATTAATTCGTTGGCTTTGGTCCCTGTGGATTTCACAAGTACCTCCCCCGAGGCTGAAATTCCAGCAAATTCAAGCTTTGGGACAACCAATTTTGTAGCTCTGTCATCAGTGTCCAGTGCAATTAGCCAGGTATGGTTGGCCATTTAGTTGCAAGTTTTTCCCTTTTTTTTTTCTTTCTTAAGGCATATGATGCTTCCATGTTTGCACCTTCTCATGTAATCACATTCAGTTGATTTCAAGCATCAAATAATAAACAATTAAAATCTAAGCCATATACATCCTCTAAGATATATAAGTATATATTATGTGGAGCTAAATTAATTGGAAGGTTGTTATGTAGCTTTATCGGAATCTCATTGTGGTTCATGCGAAAATATAGATTTGACCAGGGCTCTGCCATTTTCTAGTACATCAATACATCATGTACTCTGTCCAGTAACTAGCGATATTTTTGTTGTCAGTGGTGGTCAACCAATCATGACATCTTTCGTTTGATCTTTGATGCAGCCTAATGATAATCCTTTTGGAGATCCTCCTTTTAAGGCTACTCAAGAAGGTATATCATCTCAGCGACAAAGTTCTGCACCTGCCTATTCCTTCCAGACTCATGATTCAACTGGAAGTGCTGAAGCTCTTCCACCCATGGCTCCAAAAATTGAAAAAACCACAAGCTTGGATTTTGGGGGTATTCTTGGTGATATCACTTATACTCCAAGTATATCAAGTGGTCTGCATCATTCATTTTCAAGTCCAGCATTTTTGGCCCCAGAAATGCCTATTGCACACACGGGAGTTTATAATACTGGTTCACTTCCTCCACAACCAGTATCTGCAACCAACGTTCCTTCACCAGCAGCTCAACCTTTCACGACTGCAAATTTGCAGACAGGCCATTCTGACTTTCTTCAGCATTCAGGTCCACCAGCTCCACTAGCTTCACAAGAAACTACAGTTATTTTACACGCAGCTCAGCATGTTTCTTCGACAAATGTACAAAAATCTAATGTGAACCTTCTCTCAGATCCAGGGTTATCCAGTCCATTTTCCTCAGAAACAGCTGCTATTTCAGGTTTGCAATCTGAGAAACCTCAGCCAATAAAAAAGTTTGAACCAAAGTCTACAGTCTGGGCTGACACATTGAACCGAGGTCTAGTCGATCTAAACATTTCTGGACGTAAGTGCTTTCTCTTCATGTCTCATCCCTGTTGTCTGATTATCATTTTAACATTCTTGTTGGTCAATGAGAGCTCCTCTACAGCTGCATTATTTTGCTGATTCTTTAATATTGATATAATTTACAGCTAAAATCAATCCACATGCTGACATTGGAGTTGACTTTGACTCCATCAATCGGAAGGAGAGAAGAGACGAGAAGAAAAGCTCCACAGCTCTTGTGACATCCACCATTACCATGGGCAAAGCTATGGGGGCTGGATCTGGTATTGGTCGTGTTGGTGCGACTGGCCTGGCACCGTCTTCAAACCCCATGATAGGATCTAACATGGGCATTCGAATGGGTGTTGGAATGGGCATGGCTGGCGGTGCTGGTATGGGAATGGGTGCTTATGGTGGGAGTATGAATCAGCAAACTGTGATGGGCATGGGGATGAACGTTGGAATGAGCATGGGGATGAACGTTGGAATGAGCATGGGTCAGGGAATGCCTATGAGGCCGCCCAACGGAATAATTCCTGGTGGAGCTGCAACGCCTGGTGTTGGCTACAATCCTATGATGAGTACAGGGTATGGTTCACAACAGATGTACGGAGGCGGGTATAGATGAGCATATGAGATAACCTCTCAATGAAGAAAGTTTGAGAAGTAAACCACTATTAAGATTTGGTCATGTATATTAGTTTACATTAGCCCTTTTTTCAGTATGATTCTGCTGTCTAAGTTGGGTCTGGATGTAATTATCAGTTTATATGAGTAAGTGTGATATCAGTGTGATCTTTGATTGGTACAACTGGAAGGCAGACCTAATTAGTGGAGCTGTCTGATATGGTGGTGTAATGGATGACCAGCAGACTTGCGCTGCTTGTTTTGTGATCTATTGGTATGATTTATTACAGCATGTTTGCTGGATACCTAATAAAGATGTATTATTCTTTAAAAAAATGTTGAAGAGGGAATGATATTGTCTTGTTTAAGATGATGCCTTATTCTTTATCTATGCAGGACAATATCTCCTGATTCTTTTGCTGACAGATTAATATCTGCAATTAGTCTCTTTGACATTTTACACACAATGATGGCCATTTTGAACATGATTATTCTAGAAACTTAGTGTTTCCTACACTAGCATCAATGACCTCCCTATGTTAAGTTGTTTTATGGCTGGTTTGAAGTCAAGGTTGAACATTTTCAATATATTGCACACATCACTTAATTGTGACTTTTTTTCTCTCCTCTTGATTGATCACTAACCTTAGGATACCCTCTCTTATACGCATATAGTGTCATAATAAAAATTTAGTAAGATACCAACTCAAGTAACGATAGGGGCTACTGAACTCATCCCTTATCAAACTCACAATCTCGTATTATAAATTAACAACCGATACAGATAATTTTTCCTCTCTTTTCTCCTTGCTTCTTTCTCTTTTCTTTCTCCTCTTCTACTTTTATCATTCTTGACCACGGCCTTGTCGAGGTCACCAAGGCGATCAACGTCGCGGTGGTGGGCAGTCGCCGTGATTGCTGCTAACGTTCATTCACTATGGCCCCTCAACCTCCTCCTCCCACACTGTTTTTTTGGTTAATTTATAAAAATCTACTCAAGGCTCTCAGCACATTCGCAAGGGTCATGCTTTATTTTTATTATTTATTTACATCCTCGAGTTTATAATATTTTATTTTATTAGTAATAGTTTTGTCCGTTTCTCTCTGAATACGTATCAGATTGACCTTATTATAATCTCCGTAAAATTAGTAAATCGTCTATGGGCTTCCCTAGAAAGCATTTTGATCTGACAAGAACCTTGTGAATCAGAAAACCTTTCCAGATGATAAGATTCGGAGTGTGACTTTGATTGGATCTGACAAGGATCCAGCCGCATGGAGTATAAAAACTCTCTTCTCCATTCCAGGCGTGAACCAAAAAATACACCTCAACTAGTCAACTTGTAATCCTTTTTCCAGTCCACACCCGCTGTCGTCTGAATCACGTTACTTTCGAGGCTGGCTTTAGCTGCTCATCCATCCATCCATCCATCTGGATTCTGGAAGAACAATGAATGACGAACACGAATCTTCCACTTCACATGCATGAATCCCACCGCTACCTACTTGTACCCATTGCTTTAGTGACGTCATCTCTACCTTTACACTGACGACGGTGTTGACGCCATGTGTGGAACTTCTACGACTCTCCAAGCGACACGGCAGCGAATCCTCTGCAGCTCCGACTGCACGAATTTTGTTTTTATTCAAATACAACTTTGTTCCGGTATGGGCCGATAAGTACTTGGGTTGTAGGAAATTCGTGCAGTCGAAAACAAATGTGAAGCGCTGATTAAATATCCGAATTATTCCCTTTGAGAAAAATAAAAAAAAAGAAATATCTAAATTATTGGACAACTGGACGCAGATCCGCCGTTAGTTAACCCAAACCCGGGGTTTAGACGCCCACGCCCTATAAAAAGTCGCTTCCTCTTTCTCTTCCACCATTACCATCTCCTTCCTCCTCCTATGCTCACATGGAAGTGGGATACCCTGCCGACGACCATTCCCAGCCGTCCGATCTGTGCTCCCCCGCCTCCTCCACCGTCACCGACGCCTCCGACGCGGCCGGCTCTTGCCTACCGTTGAACGAGAACGACTCGGATGACGTGGTCTTGTACCAGATCTTGAGGGGGGCGAGCTTGAGGGCGTTGGAGCCGATGGCGGCTCGCCTCGATCTGGAGCCGAGGAGGAGGCCTGAGCCGGTGGCGACGAGGACCAAGAGGCGCTATCGAGGGGTGCGGGAGAGGCCGTGGGGGAAGTTCGCCGCGGAGATCAGGGACTCGGCGCGTCGCGGCGCGAGGATCTGGCTCGGCACGTTCGAGACGGCCGAGGGAGCCGCCTTGGCGTACGATCGGGCCGCTTATAAGATGCGCGGCTCTCGAGCGCTCCTCAACTTTCCGCTTATAGCGCAGACCGGAGGAGCCGACGGCTCAGAGCCACCTCAGATCGCCTGAGTTGTTTATTTCGACTGCCCCATTCGTTGCTGACGTGTTCTTCTTTTTTCTTTTTCTTTTTCTTTTATTTAACAACCATCCACGTATAAAAAAAAATCTAAAATTCAAAAAGAGTTTGGCTGCCTCTTTGTATTTATCAACATGAGACGTATTTTTCCGCCCAAAGTTTGCGAGTTTGTAACCTAATACTAATAGGTTATAAGTTCTAAAGTCTACTTGTAATATGAGCTAATCTTTTCAGATGCAAGTCTCCCGTGTACTCTATTCTATTCTTAACGGATCTCGACCCGATCTAAATCCGGGCCTGGCCCATTTAGGATCGGCCTACGTAGCTTAGACCGAGCCCTTCAGGGCACGTGCAGGGCTCATGTCGGGACCTTAGCCCAGCCCAAGCCCGTACATGGCCCATGAGCAGCGAAGTAATTATGATATAACCTAAAATTATAATAATTATAACATGCGGAAACAAAAGACAATGGCGCAATTCTGATCGACGAGACCCTAGTTCTTCTTCTCGTCCTCCTTCCTCGAGCCCTTTGTTTCCTCGCATAGATCGCAGTTGGAGAGAAGGGTAATCTCATCTCGTCTCGTCTTTGTTTTGTTCTCTTTGATTTCATACGGAAGCATATATTAGATTATAAATTCGAGTTCGAGTTGTTGATCTGGATAAGTATATTATTTCCCATTGCAACGTTTCCCTCTATATGCTACTTGAGTTTGGAAAACGTTGAAATCAGAGATCAAAAGAAGTGAACGGAGAGCGATTCTCTTTCTCATGATTGAAAAGTGTATGGTATTAATCAGAGTAACTAGGTCATCATGCATTATTTGCTAAGTAGTTTTATTTTTGTTTCTTATTCTTATTTGAATGTGCTTTTAATTGCTTCACTGATTCGATCGTAATGAGGTATTGCTCTTTCACATTGTTATTAGGGATGCAAGTTCGATGCCTGGAGAGCTATTCATAGCTTCTTGCACTTGGGAGGATGACAGTGGTGCTTAGAAAGCAACATGAAGTACTAGATCAGAACATTCCTTTTCAGGTGATTTTTTTTTTGCATAATTTAAAATGAAACTTATGAAATACCTTGTTGTCGTTATAAATGCATCTTCTCTCTTTGAATCCCATATTTGAACACAAAAATTTGTCAACTTTTTTTCCTGGGATCAGGATAATATATTTTCCGTCATTTGCAGATATCTACTCTTTCCACATTCTTTTTGTATGTCTAAATTGACTTTATGCATGCCATTTGCTAATTCGGCCCTGATAATTTTTTAATATTAATGGATAAACACTAGGTTTCATCGTTGAAACTTTTCTTTAAGTATTCATTCCCCTGATTTTTGTGACTCTGCCATTCTTACTATGATTTCACTCCTATTTTCATGCTTGCTGAGCCCTTGATGTTGGTGTCTTCAGTTTTATTCTTCTTTGTTGCTTGCATTGCTTAATTTTTTGCGGTGACCAATCCATCAGAAAATTATAGTAAGTTTGCCTGCAGGTAGACAGAGCACACAGAGGGTAGGGCATGCACTTTTGTACTAGTTTATCAAATCAACTGTGCTTATTTGAACTTCAAAAGACTTCCTGGATTGCCACATTTTGTAGTGTTTAAGTTAGGCTTGGGAGGGATGGTCTCTAATCTTTTGTTGCAGAACTTTAGTTAGGTCAAATCTTTGAGAGTGGGCTAATGACATTTTATTTTCCAGTTTCACTTCAAAAGTTTTATTTTTCTGTATAATTAGCACTTCATCTAATTTCATGATATTAATGCAGTGATTTCATAGAAGCTAGAGAAGCATTAACAAAACTGAATCAGGAATTGCAGCAATCACCTATGATCAGGAAAGATCAGAGGTGACAACAGTGACTAGTTCTTAGGCCCATGCTCCATTCTTGGGTTGATTTACCATTTTAGTTTCCGAATGCTAAAGATTGAGTGAAGCTAAATTTCAAGAAACATAGTTGTACTTAAATGTCACTGCTTACCTCCACATGTTTTGCCAAAAGCAGAAGAAAAGGGAAACAAGCCCAAGTCTTAGTCATTGTTTATTTGCCCAATTCATGTATATATTGGAGTGTGCGTTCTCTTGATGCCAATCAAATGACTGTTGGCTAAATTATGTGTCAATGAACTTCGAGTAATTAATGCAAGATGACTACGTGTAGGTCTTGTGCATGAAACCACTTCAATAAAAATATGCATCTAATTGTTTGCTTCAAAATATCTCTTCATTGGCTTCAATGAAGAGATATCCAATCCAAAGCTAAGCAACTTTGATCATTTCGTCATGGTAAAGTAGCACGATATTATTGTGACAGTTTCTCTTTTTAAAGTTTAGATATATAAGGAGAAAAACTTGACTATTGTTAAAGGTTTGAAGATTGGGTGCACTATGATGATCATCTCTGCAAAAGTTAATGTCTTTCCTCATGAGGGCAGGGGAATGCTATTCCTGACAAGCCAAACTCTATTTATTTGTTGTTAAATTAAAGTTAACATTTTTATTTACTGTTTATCATGGTTAATTTAGTGATTAGTGTATGATTCTATAAAACCAACATTGTTTCATGAATAGAGAAGCGCACTTTTATGCCCAAATTTATGATAATAGTGTCAAAATTGATGATGTACTTTTTTTTTCCCTTTCTCCTGCATGCAGAAAACAAGGTTACGATGATAATTTAAACTCTGGTCAGCAATGTTAACCGAAGGATTCAAGTAAAATGCATTCAGGTAAAGTTATTCCTTGTCGTCTAATGGTAAAGTAATAATGTAGGTAGCTGTAAAAATGCAAACTCCTTTATTAGAAATCAAACACTACCAGACTACCTAATAATGAATTAAACTGCAAAAAGAATACAATACACTGAGATCCAATATCAAACTAAACTACTCCTGCTAAAACTGCTACTAATATAGCCCCCTTTTCCCCCCCTCATTACTCTTCTAACTAAGACGTCTTCAATGTTCAGCTCTTGTCTTCAACTAATTCTAGTGCCTTGCCTATAATCTGCCCCATCCTCACCTTCCTCTGTACAAAATTAAGGGGGAAATGGATCCAACCAAAAGAATGAAATTTTGAAAGAAGTCCTACGAGCTAACAACACTATTATATATCTTATTCCTCCTGAATCTGAATGTACTGGAGTAGGTCACAACCGCTCCGAGCCGAAGACTGGTCCGCTTTGATCCGCATCTCGACGACCTTCTTATGAGAGTTGGAGTGGAGTGAAGGCACGAAGGTCGGGCTCGCGGCGGGGCGGTACTCCGGGAACAGCCGCCCCGACTTATAGCGGACGCCGCAAGCGTTGCAGAGGGTCTTCGGGCCCATCGGCCCCGCCCTCCACTGCGGCGTCTTCTCTATCCCGCAATGCATGCACTTCCTTATTCCAGCAGGTTGCACCTGCAACCTCGCCGCATCCAGCTCCTCCCCCGAGGCGACGGGGGAGGCCAAATGGGCCTTCTTCCTCTTCTTCATCTTCTTCCTCAACTCGCCAATGCTCTCCGGCTCAGAAGACGTGACTAGCGGGTTCTGTTGCGCGTCCGTGGAAGGGGGGAGGAAGGGGGCCGTGACGTGGGGGCGCGGAGAGAAGGTAGTGGGCCTAGGCCTCTTGCTGCGAGCGCGGGCGGGCACGACAAAGATAGGTTCTGAAGCCAATGTGCTATCTTTGCTGTTCCCTTCAGAGGAGTTGGATGACGATGATGCAGAAGAGGAATCCGACCCATCTCCACTGCTGTCGCTATTTGGCTCTAGCACTGAGAGAGGACTAGAGGCGCGAAAGAGGGAGTCATCTTCCGCACCGGCGATGGTGTGGGTGGTGTCGGCGATACCAGAGTCAGAGCCTTTGAAGGTGAGGGAGAAGGAATCAGTGGTGTCTCCGAAGAAATTGGACCACCATTGAGCCAATTCAGCATCCTCAGGGCCCTGAAGTAGTTGTATCACATTATTAAACTCAGTCAACCATAACTCTCAACAGAGAGAAATTAGTGTAATACACTTATAAATGATCATCAAAAAGTTGCACCAAAAAGAGCGTCATGTCACAAATTGGTCTTTGAGACTTACGGGCTCGTGCTCTTCTTTGTTCAAGCTTGCTCCAACGCTAGTGTCGCACGAGAAGGCATCGGGCAGGGGAGGTGCAAACAAGGGCTCGGCAAGTGCTGGAGTCGAATCCATTTTGTTATCTATCAGCACATCCTCTTCGATGAACAAGTCGACCAGGTCTTCGATGTTGTCGAAGAGACCACCGCACGGTCCAATGTCGCCTCCCATGAACTTCTTGTTGTACATCCACGGCGGCGGCAGCAGTAGGCGTCGTCTCTTTCTTCACCTGATCCAAGTATGGACTTCATATAACTACATATCCCATCAATATCTCTAATTAAGTTGGTTAAACTTATCGCCTTTATCCCTTAACAGAAACGATGACGACGATTTCACAGGGGTCAAACTTTATCCGAACCAAACGATCCGAGCGGCGATAAAGATGACTATCTTTTAGCGCTAATTACTGACCAAGAAACCATCGGGAGGGCGGCATTTGCACCGCAGTTTCTTGAGTTGGACATCCAGCAAGAGCGAATTTTGGAAATACCAAGCAATTGTGAAGAAAATTAGCAAGAGACGGAGCAGTAGGTATACCTGATACTGCGAGCTATTGAGAGAAGAGCTCTCCTCTCTCTCTCTCTCTCTTTCTCCTTGCAGCTTGGTAGTGGAAGGGAGTAGGAAGGAAGTTAAAGAGGTGATTCTAGTTGAGAAGCTTCTACTCTACTTATCTCTCGCTCAATTCTACTCTCCTCTTCCTTAAGGGAAGCTTTAAACCATTGTGGCGATGGGTTGTCAGAAAAGGAAAAGAGATGGGATGGAAGAGCCAAAGTGAAGAGGCCTCTCTGGTTTGGGGGAAAATTGGGGACGGGAATTGGAATTGGAATTGGAATATGAATGGGAATGAGATGGTATTCCAATTCTACAAGTAGCCAACTTATTTTATTTTTAAGGTCTATTACCCACCCATAGATGCAAAATGCAAAACGGTAGGTGAGCCTTCTTCTCTCATTGCTAGCTGTCCTTGCGATTAATCCACACTGTCGTCACGTTGAAGTCTCTCGCCCCCCTCCTATTTGTTCAAATTGGGTGGGTAATCGACGGGCCCCACGCGCCACCGCTCTTCCTCTCTCTTTACGGGCGTCCAGGTTGGTGTTTTTTTGCACTTTTCCCCCCTCTCTCTGCCACATGATTTCTTTCGTCTCTCTCTCTCTCATCGGGCGACGTAAGTAAAAAAAAGTTGAAATGGTTGTTTGCTTCGTATTTTTGACTTGTTCTATAGTCGACTTTTAGAGAAGGAAAAAAGAAATGGCAAAAGAAGAAGACGTGATCTAACTCCGGAACAATCTTTTTCTTCCGTGGGTTTTGATCTCGTCATCGAAATATATTCTATAATTTTACTTTTGTTACGTTGGTATTTTTTTAACTCCACCTATCATTGGTTTTTAAGGGTAAATTTGGAGGGGCAATCGTACCTCTTGCTCTTTTCATAGAAAGTCTCTTCCACTGCATATAGATTTAATTCCCCTCGGTGGACCCACCTGTTTCCAGTCCCACCTTTGGGAAATTGGAGGGCTTTAAAATAATACTTTCGGAATGGAGTGGGAAAACGGAAAAGAGAACTAAAGAGCAAAAGTGACCGCACAACCCATCGTTGTTTTCTGCCCCCTTAAAATGATGGCCAGTTTCCTCTCCTTTTTTTTAACTAACTTGAGTTGCACTCCTTGCTTCAATGATCAATCTCTCACTCTCTCACTCTCACTTTCAAACTTTCTCATTCTCTCACTTTCTCAATTCAATAAATGTTTGTTGGGATGCCATAGACTATCTTGGGCACTTGCTTATGAACTCAAGCATTAGTGAGATAAGTAGCTTGAGGTGCACTTAGTTTTACTTAAGGGGCTTCTCTTTTCTTTTTTTTTCTTTTTTACATCATCAACAGAAGTTAAATAATAATTCCAACATTCTTAAAAAAAAAACTAAAAACCTATAAGCTAGAATGACTCAACCACTAGTGACCTCTTATTAAGAAAGAGGATTTGTAATTAAATAAATAACACTAAAACTATGGCTCTGTTTCATTTCAAAACTAGACTCAAACCCCTGTACAAGTGTACCACCAACCAAAATTCAGCAAACCGTATCAACACTTAAATAGTTAAATGCCAACTTGTAATTGTCTAGTGTGGAGACTTGACAGTGCTTAATTTTCTACCAACTTAACTAATTGTTTGCTATTATTCTTTAATTTAGCCCGTAGGTGGAGGATTTGGAAGCTAATCAAAGGCTACTAAGCAGTGATCACTTTTATTTCAAAAATTAAGACCAACTCCAAGACAAGGAACGCCAGGTCCCCTTCTCTTCTTTGTCCTTTTACGAAAGTCATCACGTTGTAGCACCGACAAGATTCATTCCGAAGCACGCTTGTTCTAAATGCCATAAAAGTTTATAACCTAATCCTCTTAATTCAATCAACATTAAGATCGTCTAAGTAAGCTTAAATCTAACGCAACAACTCATGCTCCCAGCATGCAGCATGCACGTGCAGCCACCCTGGGAGTAGTACGATTAATGTAACTGTTCGGTGGAGCCACATGCATCTGCTTTTGTTTCCAAGTGTATTGTTATTACTTTCGTCATCTTGCCTTAGATTTTCCATTACTCAAATTAACAACACTTTTAATTTTTACCGTAATTATTGTTAGTTTAATAAATAATAATAATAATTAATGCTTTGCCTTTGCGCCATGTGGTTGCAAGCTCATCTTTGGCTGTTGTTCGTCTGCTGCTGTTCCCCCTTGCATTTTACCAGACTACCCTTATCCTCTGATGGAGGAGTCGGGGCGGCAAACAGCTCGTACGAGAGCATTTCGGTCTAGTCGTTATCCCCGCAGCAAGGGGGTTATGCCGTCACATCACAGCCGTTCAGAAACAGGGGATGTTGTCTGATCAACCACTAAGCGTGATCACGGGCGTTCGATCTCCATCCTACCGCGATGCGGGCGGATCACAAGGACGCGTTTCGGGTAGGGTCACCAGGCACGTGACTCTAGCGTGAGTCGCGGCACGCGGGTCCCACGGATCATGTGGTGCAGCACGACGTGCCAGCTCGGCCGCGGTTCGAGCACGTGGTCCACCTCTCGTGGGTTCTCGATGCCTTTAGATTCTCGCCAAAAAAAAGAAAAAAAAAAAAGCGTGGATCTTTCACCAAAGGATCATATTAGTTTCAAGCTAATTAACGTGCGCTGGTATCCTTTGTGATATATTAAGTAAAAATAGTTAAAGTCATCCTATTTTTTAGTCATTTTATATCATACGTTAGTGCAAAAATAGCTTTCAATGCAAATCATAGCTTATTCTTCCATAGTTTGACTCTATCTAACTTCAAAATTAAGCATTTAATATCGGTATACCCGTTAGATATTCTATTCAAAATAAATAATATAAGTGCTAGAATCTCTGTATGTAGTGACACTGTTCTAGCTGACAGTATTTTTGTGTGGATAATTAATTCTCTTCATATTTTTAACTGAGAGGTGCGTTAAAGTGTCATTTACCCTAGTTTTTATAATAAGGAAACATTTCATTCAAAGAGGTAGAAATTTCTAGAAGATAATTAGTTAGGTGCAACTTCTTCTATGGGATTAGGTGTAACGTAATCTCGCACCCTGGTGATGGAGACGCACTACTCTTTTCTTTTCCTGCTTGTAGCACCGACGTGCTACCAGATTTGAATCCGACGGTCCCAGATTTTTCTGAATAAAAATATATTATAAATTAACAAATGCGATCTCTTGGATTCGACCCACTTTCTGTCAGTAGGTTTATTACATGCCTTCCTAAGCAGAGGAGAAAAAAATATTTATATCAAAAGAGAAGAATGCTCGTAGAGAGCGTCGGTGACCGACACGATAAGTGCCGACAGTGTTACCGGCATCAACCGGTCACGATAATTTAATGCCACACCAATTATTTTTACTTTTATTTGAGAAAGAAAAATAGAGAGTAAAATTATCATTTAAAAGTTGAGGAGATTAAACTGTGGGAAAGAAGAAAAAAATTTAAATAAGAGAGTCTTTTTGAAAAAAATAATAATAATATCACAATAGTATAATTAACCTTAAAAAGTGGTAAGTTTTTGATAAATTAATAAAGGGTGGTTAGATCCGAGAATAAAGCTGAAGGCATTCATTTTTAAGAATACTAGCATACGATAGGAGGGGAGGCAAGACATGCATGCCCCTAACCATGTGACATGTTCCCTTCGACCAGGCAACTTCTCCCCTACGCTCATATACCTTCATACATACATACATACATAAATATATATATTATAGTTCTTGCCCCCTCAGACTTGGATCAAGCTTAATTTGAACTACTTTATGAACATTGAGATTAATATTTGAGTCCGTTGTGATTCGATTTCTTCAAATAAAAAATAATAATATATACTTACTATGAGTAGACGCACTGCTTTTAAAAATTAAAGTACTTGCCTGCAGTAGTTTTGCTTCCCACTTTTTGGTTATATTGGGCCAGGATTGCTCAAGGTTGGCCCAATTTATTTTGGGCCTACCTTGGTCATTCAAATTGCCAAGGTTGGCCCAATTTATATTGGGCCTAATATATAATTGTTACGGTTCCAGAACTCCTTTTTGCTTCTTCTAAGTTTAACCCCAAGATTGTCCTCTCTGGATTCACAAAATAGACAAGCATCATGGATATGCACACTAAAGCAGTGAATGAACTAAAAGTGAGCCCTTTATTATTATTATTATTATTATTATTATTATTATGGTTTTTTTAGGTGTATACTCTTTAAAATTCACTCGTTTACTTATATTATCTGCATAGATACTTACTCGTAAGTCTTAATAATTTAATATAAAGAAGATAAAAAATGCCTTTAATTAAGAAACTTTATTAAACGTTAGAATAAAGATAGTTTTGTGTTTTCTGTCTAAATTATATAATTTATATATTAAAGAGAATTAACTTAATTTCTTATGATTAATTTAGTCTCATTATCTATAAAATAATAGTCGTCAAACTCTAACTCCTCGAAAATAGGGAAATTAACAATTTCTTGGATGGGACTTTTTTTTTTGGTGGGATCCATTGTTCAATAAGGAATTATATTCATTTGGGGAACAAATCTTTACTAAGTTTTCTAGTAAGGGTATGTAGAAAAGGATTAATTTTTGGTACGCACTAAGAATAGTTAAGTTAGGATGAACAATTCATTTATGCCATCAAAATATTCCGATCTCATTAAGAAAGTTCAACTCAAAGACTTGTCCAAAATAATATTTTAATTTGCGTTCTGTTTTCAGATTATGATGGTCTTAAACCCAATAACTTTTCCTACTTGTACGTGGTCATCTCTTTCTTTTGGAGTTGTTGACCATTATAGATATTTTTTTAATAATTTATTAAAATAAATCACATTAATATTTAAATATTTAAATATATTTATTTTAAATAATGCTTCATGTTTCTAGGAAGCTTTTTGCTTTAAAAAATGCTTAGCTGTTAAGCATTTTTATTATGTCTAGAGTCAATTTTTTTTTTATATTTGAATTTAAGATTAATCTAACTTGGTAAATAATCTTTAAATTAAATGTAATTTGGTCAAAAACTCTTTCTTTTGGGAAAGCTCAGGTTAGTTGGAATTTTATTTTATTTATTTTTAAAAAATCAAACTCTCCCTAAAACATAATAGCAAAATTGGGAAAAAAAATTTTAGACGGATTAAAACTGATTATTTCTTAAGCTACATTACTGGTCTGAAATTTTATTATATCACTTTCTTAATCAGCGATTTATCTAGGCTTTTATCCACTGGCGTGGTGTTTACGTAACGATAATTATAATATTTTCAGTAAATAGTTTGAGGACTATTTATATGAGAATACTAGATTGGTCAAACACTAGTAGTTATGCAAAGGCCCTTTACGCAACTATCAATGGTCCACAAAATTAGTTCTTGCCATAGATAAATTATAATTTATAATTAATTTTAAATCTAATATTTTATTTGTGGGCAGCTCAGTTTAAGTTAAAGCTCAGCTAAATAAGATATGAGGTTGAATCGAACATATTTTCAAGCCAAATTCAGATAGAGTTAGTCCGAAATAAATCTATTCTTAACCCGAGAACTTATTCTTGGAACCGAGCCTATCAAGGCTATGTTTACATTAAAGGAGTAGATATTCAATACGAACCTAAAAATTTGTTTTATTTTGACACCCCTAACATTATTCGAGATATGGAGACATGAAGTGGATTTTTGGGACCATATTATTCTTACCAATATATCTACTCCCTAATAACCTCCTAACTTTCTTGTTTGAAATATTTAGTTAGTTAATATATTTTCTATTCGCCTCTCGCTTTCCCTGCTCTCTTCTACCTTTTTCCCTCTTTCTCTTCTCCGATTTCTCTCTCTTTTTGCGTTTCTCTCAGCGATCACTTTGGCGATTCCCGATCGTTTCCATGGTGGGAAGAAGAAATTAGGGTTTCAGTGAGAGCTCCGAGTCGTTCGTGACTCGGTGCTCTTCGTCGGGGAAGAAGAAGTGGAGATAAGAGGATATGATTACGATCTCGTGACTCGGGATTTAGGGTTATGATCTGAAGAACCGAGGTGTAGAGAGAGAGATAAAGAGAGAGAGAGAGAGAGAGAGAGAGAGAGAGAGAGAGAGAGAGAGAGAGAGAGAGGTAGCTAGATGTTTGTGAGTCGGCCGGCGGTGCATCCCGTGGAGGCGCCGCCTCTGACGGATGCCGCCGCCGGCGAGAATCCGCCGCCGAGGGTGAGGATGAAGGATTTACAAGGCATGCCGGGGACCCCTGGCGGCCTCGCGCTTCGGCTCTCGCAGTTCGTATTCGCGGTCGCGGCCCTCTCCGCCATGGTCTCAACAAACGATTTCACCTCCGTCACCGCCTTCTGGTAACTTTCTTTCCTCTTCTCGGCAACCTAATCCTTTTTTTCTTCTATTATCCGTTGCAGAAAATTTCGCACTGTCAGTGGTGTAATTGACGAGCAAGTGAATGCTCTTGAGATTTGTCTCAACTTCTTGGTGATCAGCAGTGAATTACACCTACACCCGCAGTTTTCTTTTCAAATTTCCACAGAATAGTAGCAATCATGGCATTAAGATGTCCTTTCTGCTGACGCCCATACTAAGTTAGGACCCGTTAGTGTTAGGGCATGCTCTTTTGTTGCTAATTTCAAGAATAGTAGCATACAATAACTTTGGGTAGAATAAACACCACGAAGAACATAGGAAAACAATAACCCATTCAATTGACTGCAGTATGACATAAACAGTCCAGAAACTTCACACTTGTTTAGCTGCACATAGAGACCTTCAAGTGGAATAATTTGGTCCTCGGGTAGTTATATACATCTGTGTCTCATTAGTATACATTTACACCCCTGAATGCTAAGTATATTAATTGATCCTCATGTAGCTATATGCTTTTATGGCAACAGTTTGGTGTTTAGTTTTCACGATCCATTTAGATTTGCTTAATGGGTTAAGCAATACTATTATAATTTTATGTATCTAATTCAACTTCATTTACTGTCTCACAAGCGCTCGGTTAATCTTTCACTAGAACCTAGTTTTTCTTCTTCTTAGATTTGTCGAAAGGATTCCTATTGTCATTTGATATGATTTTCCCTACATGATGCGGCTGTTTTGATTCTCTGAGTTATGAAAGTATTTCCTTCTTTTTTAAAAAGACTTCAAGGTTGACCTTTTTATCTGTTGTGCATTTGATTTATAAAGTAGTTTGTAGATTTAATTGTTTTAGAAATTTTTTTTATAGACAGGAAATATGTGATTGGGACATTTGAAATTTTGTTACTAGGGGCATAGACCTGTCCAATATGATTAGTTAGGACTCGTGGTTGAAGGTAACATCCTACCTGAGATGTTAATCTTCTGAATAATCCTCCCATAATAACCTTGTTCATTCTCTCTGTCTTGATAAGACTCTGCAAAGCTTTCCATTCTAACGGTGCCTCCATTTAATTAACAAGGTAGCTCTAGTACTCTCTTTCATGACCTTTATCAATGCTACAAGGAGATGCAGTATGCAGTTAATTCTACATAAGAAGAGAGTCAAAGAATTTTCAATATATATATATATATATATATAGTTATGATGGTAGCTGAATACCGTCAATAGATTAAGATCTTCAAGTAACTAAATCACTACTTATGCTCTTGAGAATGCAATGTTGTGGACTTAATTCATTAGAGTTCCTCTGAACTTTGTTGTTCATCTTATCTTTTTGCAAATACTATGCTACCCTAAATGATTTTCTCAAATATTAGTGAACTCGGTCTCCAACCTTGAGTGAAATAAGTTCAATTATGGTTCATGTTTGGAACAACAGTTCTAGGATTATGAAGATCTTATGCAGCATCTTCTAGGTAAGAATTTACTTACTTATGGGCTCAAAATATCCAAGTAAAGATTTGAAGGAATAATTTTATTTCCTAATTCATAATGTTGAATAGGTGGACATTTTCGAATGTCAACAGGATGGAAGGGAATGCCACATTTTCTAAAGCTTTTCCTCCATACCAATAGAGTAGAGAGCAGCCCCATATCCAATTCGGATCTGCACTAGCAATCCCATTTGGACCTGCTTGCCTGAACGGGATGAGAGGCATATCAGGTCCAAAGGTGCAATTCTAGATTATTGGAAGTGGCTTAGTATCACAAATATTGCACTATTCTTATCATTAAACCAAGTGTGTGCAAGAGAATCTAATAGTTATCGTTAGGAAGGAATGATTTCAGAACAGTGAGTTTGGATCTAAAGGTCAGGTAATTGAATTTCATAGCTCCTTTAGAGGTCGTTTGGTTCACGAATAAATGACAAGGTTTATTGAGCTTTTATCTGCCAAAAGGCCTCAAACTGGAAGCAAATGAACCTCCTGTCCTAAATTACAATGAGAAACAAGTCCTTACTACCCTTTCCTCTTTTGCCAAGTAGACAAATTACCTGTTTGATGAACAGAATGAATTAGTAATCTTTGATATGCAGCCTATCTTGGAAGAAGAGAATTGAGCGAGAAAGTGTTAGTATTCGATACTGCATTA
Organism: Typha latifolia; assembly: GCF_019914945.1. Taxonomy (NCBI): domain Eukaryota; kingdom Viridiplantae; phylum Streptophyta; class Magnoliopsida; order Poales; family Typhaceae; genus Typha; species Typha latifolia. The sequence goes on along the minus strand of NC_133086.1, from coordinate 4,540,716 downwards.
TTTTGACATCTAGGAAGCTTCACTTTAGCAAACGTATAATTTGGAATATTCTGTCTTTTTTTTTGAACTCATGAACAAGTATCCATTTACTCTTTATGTAACAAGATTTATTTGCCATTCAATAAATTAATGTCCGTTATTTAGGTTAGTGAATTATTTTAATGTAGTTAATAAGTCAAACAATTGTACTTGTACAGGAAGACCCACTTTATTCATTATTTTTTATTGCTTATTACATTAATGATAAATTGGATTTTTGTTTGCTCTTAGTATCCTATCTCTAGGGTAGAAAAATTATTTGGAAGGTCTTTTGCTTAGGATTTCAACATGATCAATGTTCTTTGATGCAAGTACCGAACATCAAATTTTCTGAATATGTCCACGGTTATATTCCTGTCTTTTTGTTAATAAATTGGGACCATGCATCTGTGTAGTCGGCATTCTAATAGTTATAAGTATGTGTATTCTAACTTCCATCAAGAAAACGTTTACAATAACTTTTACTCACTATGTAACTTTTCCTTAATATGATCCTGCTGTTGAATAACACATGCTGACTTCTGTCATTGCCTATCTGGCCTGAAGATAGAGCTGACTGACACATATGTATCAAGGATCAATATATTAACATCCATCAAGATACTCACGGATTTACACATAGTTTCCAGTTTCGGCCGATCCTGAGTGGGATCGGCCAAAACGGATCAAGATCGGCTATAGCCGATCCCGATCCGGGCCAAAACCAACCAGTTGGCTGGTTTCAGCTGTACAGGTGGCTGCTAGCAGCCGCCTACAGCAGGAGCTGTCTGCTGCTGCTGACAGCAGTAGCTAGAGAGAGAGAGGAAGAGAGGGGGAAAGAGAGAGAGAGTAAGGGAGAGAGAAAGGGGGAAAGAGAGAGAGGGAAAAAGGAAGAGAGAGTGAGGGAGAGAGAGGGAAAGAGAGAGAGTGAGGGAGGGAGAAAGGGAGAGAGAGTGAAAAAGGAAGAGAGAGTGAGGGAGAGATGGAAAGATAGAAAGAAATAGAAAGTATAGAAAATAATGGATATTTCAGGCTAATAGTTAAAGGGATAGAAAAAAAGAAAGGGAGGAAGAAATGTTTTTAATTTTTTAGTTTTTAGGCTTTATATGTGAGTAATTATTATTTCTTATTTTCTTATAATTTTTTTGAAGTTTTTAGGAATTCCTCAACATTTTTAAATAATATTTAGAATTTTATTTAATTAAAATAATCCAATCCGATACAGGCGGCCGATACGGCCAATACGTATCGTTTTTCCGGACGGCCGATTCCGATCCCGATACTAATTTTTGGAACCTTGGATTTACATGATGGAGAGCTTCTATCATTTTATGTGACTTTGATGTTCTTCTTATGATCTTGTTATAATAATTTTTGTAACTTGCATTAATTTATTCTGGAAGAACTTCTACTTGTCCTCTGCAAGTATATATTGTTCTACACAAACAGTTTATGAAGCAATTCATTAGCCATAGAAAGAAAATTTATGCATGATAGCATCATTTTTATTTTTCATGCAATGAGTATTTGTAAAGTATCCCTTTTTGTTATCACATTATTTACTGTTGATGTTCACTTTAAATTGAAATGCAGTGATGAAGCTAACATAACATGTCATGTTATGTTAGTAAGACATTATAAATTCATGTAATTGATTATTTATTTGATTCTCTTGCGTCAGTGTATACTGATGCTACCTTTGTTTGATTCTCTTCATACAATAGTTTATACTATTTCTAGATGCTATTTATATGCCTAATCTTTTATTATCCATGCAAAGCTTTAGCATTTGCAGCTTTTCAGGAGACAGAACTGATGCTAACTTTATTCTGCAGCTACCTCGTTGCAGCAGTTATCTTGCAGAGCTTGTGGAGCCTTTCACTAGCTTTTGTGGATATTTATGCACTTCTTGTTAAACGCTCGTTACGGAATCCCGGGGCGGTCTGTTTATTTACTATTGGAGATGGGGTAAGGAAGATTTTACATGCAAATATATAAGCATGAGATACGCAAACAATATTTCAGGCATCTGAATGATCCTTTACATTAATGGTGGCTTCCCATTTCGTTGACCAGAATTTTTGTGTTCGTGTATTTCTCAGAGATGAATAAACTTTCTTTTATTGCACACACAAGCTTGCTTTCTTAAATTTAATTGGTAAATGATATGTATTTTATCACTGCAGATTACATACTCTCTCACCTTTGCAGCAGCGTGTGCATCTGCAGGCATTACAGTGCTGATTGGTAATGATCTAAATATCTGCGCTGAAAATCACTGTGCAAGCTTTGAAACTGCTACTGCCATGGCTTTCATTAGCTGGTTTGCACTTTTGCCATCATTTCTTCTCAACTTCTGGTCACTTGCTTCCAGGTGAAAAGCCGAAGAATAACTACTCAGAGCTGCTTGTGGTATGGCTTGATTTCAGTATTTGATTGTTATCAACGGTCAAATTCTCGTTATTATTTGATTGTTATCATGGTAACTAGGATAAGTTATGCCACAAATCAGGATATTGGAATTTGGAACTAGCCATCAGCCAATGCCTGTACGTTGTGGGTGTTCTGCATGAAACTTTGAGCTGTTCCAGTATTGGGGATTCTCTTGTACATAATTTGTTTTGTCAGATGCTTTCATGTGAAACGTTCATTATTTTTGTAATGGTCATATAAATATATGAGGTTTTTTCTTGCCAACTGATTCTAAACCCAACATTATCAAAATGATGCTATCTTATTTTGCCGTTTAAGTAAGGCTACTGTACATAACTAACAATAAACTGAGACGTACATAGTGTAACACTGAATTATGAATTATGATTTGTGAGGGATGAAAAGTTCATTTTGCGTTTATTTATGGAATAGTTTCATACTTATTTAGCTATGCTCAATTTTTGAACTTGATTCCGGTTGTAATTATTTGGTGCTGGGTTGTAAACTAGTATAATTGTGCGATTATTATATTTAATGTGATATAAAAAGTAAAGATATTTTGATAAATGATTAAAATACATTTTATAGTAGATATGGATGGGAGCAAAAGAGAAAGAGGAAAGAGATGGGAGAAAATGATTGAAATGATGGGTAATTAAACCGACAATTTTTTAGGATAAATAATTAAATAATAAAATACAAAATATTGGATGGAAGAGGCTAGTATTGCAATAAGTTGTTATTTAGTTACTATATTAATGTTGAGACTTGAGAGACTCATACTGAAATAAGCAAATTAAATGGATATCTTTCAATTTTAAATTATAGGTAGGCCTAATTGGTTCAATTCCAGCTCCCAAATTATGCAGTATAGATACTTAAAAAACCCCAACACTGCAGCTAATGAACTCAGATAGGCATTCTCTATGTGCGGATTGAGTAAAACGGAAAGGCATCATCGTATTGAAGGTTTTAGCTAGCATCTGGGTCCACATCGGATCCAAATGTTAAAGCCATTAGATCTGGATGCTGACATTGGACCCAAACAGAAGAAAACTACAGAAGAATAATCATTCCAGTTAAAGTTGAATATAACCTGTTATTTGCAAGTAGCGAGAGACTATCACATATTATATTATTTTATTCCTTTAATTGAACAAGCTCAATTTTGCTAAAATGCTCACAACCTAGTCAGCCGAAAATGTACATAACAAGCTTCTCTCAAGCAACTTTTAATTTGAAAAATTATAATTAAAGATAATACCAAAATATGATACTAAAACAAGAATTGCACCGTATTTTCCAAAAACAAAAGGAAAGAAAAAGGAGAGAGAAAGGAAGTAAACAGGCATTGCACCACTCTATCAATCATCTATATCTGCATATCTTCAGCTCACTTCATTAAATTCTCCATCAAACTTCTTTAACAACCAACCATCTTACTAGTCTGGTGTTATCATTCATGCAAAGAGTTGCGCCTGCACCGGCACACATATTCAGGTATTGGTCCCTCATCTCCTATCACCCAAGGATGCTTAGCCACAGCTTGCAAAGTTATACGGTTTTGGGGATCTATCAGCAAGCACGGCAACAGAAAAGTAAAACAAACAATTTGGTAAAATGGAAACAGTTTCAAATAATAGCCGGCGAGTTATAATTCAGAATTGCTAGAATTTACTTACCTTTGCAGAGAAGCCTTTCCAGCAAGTCCTTCAATTGGGGAGTGATGTCATCCGGTATGAGCAAAGGTTTTTTTACAATCTACTAGAAAGATTCGCAAAAAGTTAAGCATACACAATTTTAAATATATAAATATGTAGGAATTCTTAAGAAATACCACTAAATAGACAGCACCTTATCATAAGTATCGTGCAGAGTATCTCCAAGAAATGGATATTGACCCAAAACCATACAATGTAAAGTAACTCCTAGAGCCCAAGTATCAGCAGCTCTACCATGGTAGGTCAAACCTGCAAGAAGATACATAGATAAATTGTTGAAAGCATCGTTTAGTCAGTGGGTATTAATGATCCCCAGCAAGCAAATAAGCCCCACGACCAAAGACCTGATGACTCACCTAAACAGCATTCCGGAGCAGTGAAAACAGGAGTCCCTGGAGATCTCCTTAGTACGTCATTATCATCCTGCAGATGAGAATGAAGTCAGGTGGGTACGGTGCACCAGCAAATTGAGAACTTATTGCATGTACTCTAGAAAGTAGAAACTGCCATACTTAAATGAAGTACAATAGGATTTAAAGTTATATGGGATAAATATATATTTGACTCAAAATTAGATGGGAAAGAAAAAGAAACCATGGCAGAGAAATAGGACCAATCATAACAAAAAAATATTGCTCTATCAGCTAGTTATGAAATTTTCATCATTTTTGTTTGAGAGAAAATACATGGGAGACAGATATGCTCTTGAATTTACACTGATGCCTAGATTTTGAGACACCAAATTAAAAAAATCTGAAACCTGCCCATTTTATTTGAGGGAGAAAATCCTTAGGGTAAAAGTATTTACTACATAACGCCGTGGTAGAAACACGTATTCATTTACTTAGAATACTGTTTTCAAAGAATAGAGTGCAGAATATCAAAATTACCTCAAACACCTGGCTGACACTGAAATCCCCTATTTTCACCATACCGCTGCTTGTTACCAATAGGTTATCGGGCTTAATATCCCCGTGAATAATATTCTGTAGAGAAGAAAAACAAAAACCAAAAATATAATAAAATTATGGAATGCACAAAGAAAGAACCTTAAGGAGGAATAAGTTACTTTTATCAATGACGTCATTAACCACTAACAGACATGAACAACACTCTTTAATGAATATGGAGCAGCTAGAAATAGAACCCTTCAGAATACCTCAAGGTTTATCAGTATTGCAGTCAATTTTTTCAGCAGACCATATATTTTACATAGATTCAGGGAAGAGAAACCCATAGATTCAGTAAATGGTTACAAATCAATCAAAGCACTGTTTGGTGTTTTGACTTGCGACCTTGACTAGCTTTGACAGGGTTGGAACTTATCCAACTGCTTCTAACACTTCTAGAGGTAAACATCCAGAAATTCTAGATTCAAGTCTAGGAAGCACTGATAATAACACTCTAGTAATATGTGTTCCATGCACCATGCCAGATACCCCATTAAAAAAAAGAAAAAGAAAAAGAAATAGATAAAAAAGAAAAAATAAATGAGAGGTGGATTTCAACTTTCAAGGACTATTAAATTATGATTTACAGTCTGATGAGAATTTATAGATAGAATTTGCTTGGATAAATTTGGTTCTTAAAAATGTGCTGTCAGCTTCTTTGATTCTTTATGCCTATGATTATTTATTCTTTTTTTTTTTTTAAAGTTGTTCTTTGGCAATGATGTGTTATCTACAAAGTGTACACATTGTTCTGCATTAAAAAATAGCCCATTCAAGCAGTTATAAGGTGATCTTGATTAGAAAAATGCTACACCTAAAAACTATGAAGCATCGACACAGATATATGATACAAGTGTGATAAAATAGAGATAAATCAACATGTCAAACTTGAAGAACAAAGATATGATACGTTGTATAATATACACATGCTTATTTATGCTTATACACAAAGTGATATGGTTGTACAATAAAATGGAACATAGATCTAAGTGAATGACAAAGAAGATATCACATGGTGAAATATGAACTTATGATATACTCGCCAACTATAAAGAAATTCAAATTTACAAGTTGATGCATCATGTGCATCAGCAATCTTAGTTCAAGTATTTAACATAATTCCAGATGTAAAAAGATGAGAACTTGCAACACTAATATAAATTGAAACTATAACTTCCCTCCAAGCTTAATAATGACATGAAGCAACACATGTAATAAAGATAATAATATTTCTTTATTAATATCTCACATGGGAATGGAGATACATGAGCCCAGCAACTATGTCCCGGAGGTATCTTCTAGAAGTGTTTTCTCCTAAACCACCAGTTGGACCAGAGCCTTCACAAACCCATTTGCCTTCCACATATTCTAGAACTGCCAAAAAAATAAAAATAAAAGAATATATCCACTTGCAGCATCTTATAAAGAAAAATTGAATAATAAACTAGCTGGTGAATTAAAAAAAAAAGAATCCTGCCACCAGTAGGCTGAAAATCTGCAGTAAAGAATAAGTGTGTACATACCCATATAGAAGTTATCTGCGCTCGGATCATCAATCACTTCAACGAGGTTAACTATATTAGGATGATCCAACATTTTCATGATGGATACCTGTGAAAAGATAAATAAATGGTTATAAACTTTCGCAAATCACAACTATCTGATAATTGTCACACAATATAATTTTTGGAGAAAGGATACAAGAGTGGCTACCATAAAGGAAGGACGCAACTAAGTAGAGCAGAAACTCATAAGAGAATATCCTCAGCTATGAAAATTAATTACTTTATCTATTTATTCAGCAGAGAAAGTTCTGCTTCTAATATTTTGTTAGAGTAAACATAACTAATGTTACATGAAACTCAATTTTAACCGACGCCATTCCTCATCAAACAATCGTGCCATTCCTGATGCCTTTACAAAGCCCCAAAATCTTTTAAATCAAGTATATCTGGTATTTAACTGTAGCTCAGTACTGGCGGCTTGAAAGAAATTCATTGCTGCCGCATATGCTGTATCTTGTATCTGATATAAGGATACCAGCCAGACGGAAGTCCTTGTCTCTGACACTTTCTTTTTCTTACAACTTTTTTTAACATTTGACAATCGGCAAAAGACACTATTGTGATAAATGAAGTACAACAATGCAGGTATTTGAGTTGGTCGAGAGCATGACATAAGTCTACCCATTTACAGGAGAAGATTTTAGAGATCAAGTGTAGAAAATCAACCATTTACAAGTAATGTATGCCACTCATAATTTGTCAAAGATACTAAAAATCTAGGGTCAGTTCTATCCATTGGAGATATGCTCATAGTTCAGGTCCAGCATATTCACTTTTATGGTGAAAATCATGTCTCCTTTTATTAGCTATTCTAGCTAACATAAAGCTACCTTGACTCAGCATCCTAAACATTGCTTGTATATTGTCATGATGCTAAGGTCTAAACCCCTGTATTGTCTAGTATTGAAATGAGTTGAGCTGTCTCAAAGTGTATCAATTATAGGCCAGAAAACTGGTTTACACTATCAGCTCTTCTTGTCTCATGGGTACTTATGGTTTCGACTAAAATAGAGAAAAAAAGGTTGCTTCTTGCAAAAAGGAGAATAGCATCACACATCCAACTGTGAACATGAACAATCCATTCCCTCTTATTTCAGTATGAGTCACTACAGCATCATTCATGCAAAGATCCACAAAGAGTGAGCTAGATCAGTGAACCTATAGCATTGTTCAAATGAGGACCACTATCATTTATGTGAGGATCCATATATATATATATAATATTAAAGTGTCATCTTTGTCTGTTCTCCAACTCACTAGATGGAAATTTGTTTAAGCATAAATAAACAGATTGTGCAATCTAACCACAAGTTAATCACTGCTTTAACCGCAGGAGCTCGCATTGTTCAACCTATAGAACATTTTTAACTAATTGAAAAACTTAAAAGAAAAAAAAGACAAAAAAGCATAATGAAGAACACTTTTTGTTACATTACATAATGTGCATGTATTCCAGGGAACAAGTGCCCCTTGATTGAGACAATCACAAATGCTGGTATCATGCCAATAAGGAACCTATGCAACATGTATCGTTGAACTAACTCATGATATATACTAAGATGGAATTATCAAATACCTTTGTGTAGCTTATTACACCCCAAATACTATTGAAGTATTTGAGCATCAACTAACATATGAATAAAATTATAAAATGATTTCTACATGCCCTGCAGTCTTATTAAACTTATTAAAATGATTTCTACATGGTATTCCTAGAAAGCTCCTTGAGCCTTATTGTTGACATACTTTGTACAGACTGAGGAACAAAGTCCTTCCAAGGCACCATAATAGAACAATAAACTGACATATTTCAATTGCTTGTACTGCCCAAAACTTTGATTAAACTCATTTAATGGAATTTTCACTGGTAGGTTTGCTTATCCTTCCTTCTTCTGAGTATCTTCCAGGAAGGCCTTTTAATCTTGGTCCAAGGCTAGAAATTGGAACACAAATCTGCTTGTTCCTGTCCTTCAACGGTTCAACCTAAGATGAATTCTTCTCACTTTACTAGCTCATATTGATAGTTCTACTATTTATGCCACATTTAAATTCCGTGCAAGTAAAAAGAATAACCTACTTCTTGCAAAGGTAACTCCTAATCTAACATTAAACTTTCAAGATGACATTATAACCTTGCCAAGCAAGACTGGGATAGTAAGCAGTCTATGAAACCTATGTCAAGTAAAGCATCTCTTTGGTTAAGCACTTGTTTGATCAAAGAATTTCAGGGACTTAAAATTCTTAACCTTCTGAAGAGCCAGAGACAAGGAAAGGTAGTATATGTAAGCCATATATAAAAAGCCAAAATGTACTGACCTCACGAAGAACATCAGTCATGGCAGTTTCAGAAGGGCCCACTCGCAACTTCAATAAATATGGTTTATGGAAAACCTGTAAAGAATTGCATTAGCTACAATTACTTCAGCCAAAAGTAAGGAGTAATTCATAAAGTTGTCAGGATATTGAATAGAGAAATCAGGGTTATTCTAACACCTATAATTGCTGATATTAAAGAAATCAGAGTTAGCATGTGTCGTACCAAAGCAATTATTTTTAACAATGACCAAACCTGATAAATCTAACAATTACAAAATATGAACACAAGAAGATTGCTTATAAAAGAGTCATATGACCACAATAACACAATGTATCAACAATGTCAAAACTTCCACAAGAATATGTTTACTGTCATCAAGAATAGGTTGAGAAGGCAATGAAAAGCAGTAACGTCACCTTTATTGCATATTGCTTTCCGTCTTTAACACTTTGATACAAAACCTATTCAAAGGAAAGAAGGATTAATTCATTTATTTCAACTTCAGTATCTAATCTCAGCAGTAGCACTTACCACTTTACCATAGCTACCAGATCCAATCTTATACAGGCGAACATATTCGTTAATCATCTTGTTACCATTTTCATCCTGAAGCATGTTCAATGATAAAAGTTATATTATCACTAAACATGACATACATGTAAAGCAAACACACAATAGTTTCCTTTTTAATCTGTTAGAGAAAACTTAGATAAAAAGATACCTCTTCCACGAACGTAATAACTCTTAATGCATTCAATCAAATAATGCAACGAACTACAAATAACAAGAACTGTGCCAAGAGGATCTTTAAAGAAATTGGTAAACAGTCCATATTTCTAAAAGAAAGAAGTGGAACCTTGAAGGCTTGAACATCCAAAGCTGCTCATGTTTTAAATATAAATCATCCCCAACAGGCCACTAATACAAACATACCAAATGTTGACAGAAACCAAGCTCATCTGAACATCACCCTTCTATTACAGGCAAAACTGCTGATTCAGTTGTGAAAATTTATAATGCGCAAAGATTTAAGGTGCTAAGATATAAGAACTAGGAAGTACATCATAAATGTTCCTTCTTATCTCAAAGCTACTCTAAAAGCTATGCATAATTTGTTAGCAAGTTATAGATCCTAAGCAGTGACAAGGAGAAGCATTGACTATATCGGATTCAATTCCAACATAATCATCAGAGTATTACAGCCTTCCAGCACCTGTGCCAGCATGACTAAGCTTACAAGTCATGAAGACATTACATAGTTTTACATATACAGCATGTTGCTAGAGATGTATAGAGTTATTTATCTATGAAAATTGAAAAGTCAACCTACAATAACAATAAAGATCAATGCTGTTGATTATCCTCATTGGAAACAAGAATGCATCATGGCACAATGACAAATGCCACAGAGATATAGAAGATTTTCTCATTTACATGAGAGAGGCAGGACCTTGTACGTTTCAATGGACCATTCATACTGTATAGATAGATCAACAATTTCTACGATAGCCATATAAAAACACAGTAACAACCACAAAAAAAGAAAACTTTATATAAATTTCCCAAAACGATGAGAGAAGAAACTATTGGTGTACCTCAGAGACAGTACGTTTCTGAGTTTCCTTAACTGGGACTTCCCTACATATTAAGCCATTTCGAGCTCTAGCCAAGAGGATCTCTTCGGAACGCTTAACAGACCGTCGGGAACCATTATCACTCTCATGCAGCAAGCTTAGATTGTCTCCACCGTAGAAGCTGCTGTCAGCATCCTCCGTGCCTTCGGGCAGTAGGAAGTCTCGAGAGAAGGGGGCAGTAGGGCTTCGAAATGAGCCTAGGGATCTTCGGGGCTTCCTAAAAAACCCGAAGCAACCACAGCAGCCCATGTCTGTCAGGTCTGACATGGAAAACAAATCCCCGCACATGCAGACCCTCTGAAATCACAGAAGGCATGGGAATTAAGAAGAAACCCCTTGAGAAATACCAAGATTTTCCATTGTTGAAAGGCTTCACATCAGATGAGAGATTCCTTCTTTAAACCCCATTATTTGAGAAGGGGCTAAAAATTGTTCCAGCTCAAAAGATTCCACCTCTAATCCCTTTTGCTTAATAATTGGTGGAATAGAACAATCGAACATAATCAAGGCATCAAATCAGACAATTACCTCGGCGCAGGAAAGAAGGCAGCAGCGGAAGGACGGCTGGGTGCTATAATCCCAGGAAGAGGAAGAGGGGATGCCACTCGGAAAGCGGGAGGAAGGATGTGATGATAAGATTAACGCCTCGGCTATCCAACTCCACCATCTCAAGAAGAAGTTCCCCTCCTCTCTCCTCTCCCCTCCCCTCCCCTCCTCTCGCAGATTTCTTCGTCTCCTTTCCCGACCTCAAACCCTTATAACGCCAAACAACATCCACCTATATCAAGACGCATACCTCGTGGGAGGAGGTAAAAACCCCCCAAATTGCTTGATGTATTCGTGCGAGAAGCAAAGAATTGAGAATCAAATATAGACGAGGAGGAGGAGGAGAAGCAGGAGAAGGAAGAGGAGGAGAAATTGGAAGCTTAATCGATTAATTAGGGAGGATTCAGAAGGGAAAGGAGCAAACAAAGGAAAGGGGTAGGAGGAGAAGGTAACCCTAGATCTCGAATACGGGGATTCCGTCGAACGCGCGAAAAGCGAGCGAGCCTGACAGACGGACAGCGGACCGAGGGAGGATCGGTTTGTCCAACGAGGCAGGAATTTAACAACCCTACTATAGCGTATCTTGTCCTCCAGTATCAATTACATGGAGTCCATTATAAATAACTCTCCTTTTGTTTTCTTTAAAAAAATAGTCCATTATGATAGATATAGCCTTTTTAATTACATTATTGAAGTGTTCTTTAATATTTGCCACTCAAAACTTTTCAAATATTATAGTTATACTTATATTCGTCAAAATATTTCTGGCAGGTTAAATACCAACCATAACTAAAAATTACAATATTAATGAGGTTCTATTGTAGATTTATTATTTTTTAAGTCATAACATTCTGCAACCTATATCGAGTATACTATTTGTGTAAATGATTTGGGAACTTGTAGAGTAATTTAAGATTATTTATTCGAGATCACAAGATTCACAAAACAACGTGACAGCTATGATAGTTGACTCTTTGGTCAAGGCTTTTGAAATATACGGGCTGGATTTGGGCCTTAAATTTTAGCCCAGATAAAGATGAAGCCCATGTGGCCCAAACTTTAGGCCCGGGCCGACCCATCCCGTGGATAAATCTCAGACTATCCATCCCAATTCCCGATAAGTGAGAAGGAGGAGAATAAAAAACTTAAATTGGAGCACACCTCGTTGGAAATTATTCAGTTCATCCGACATCGTCGGCGAGGAGGAGTGTGGTAGGGAGCCAAGCAATGCACGGCGGCAGTAGCAGCCATCTCCCAGCATCCGTGAGTTGGATCGATTCGCTCTTGTTGATCTCTTCTTCTATCTATTGTCTCATCATCTGGATCTCAGATCTTTGATCTTTCTTTTTCTTATTCATTCGTTCCGAATCCTCGTAAAATGGATGAGTGTTTCGCTGGGGAGCATGGGAGATTATTGCGGTGGCGGCGTTTGTTCTAACTCTGAGCAAGATCGAAGTGTGGTTTTGGAGTACCCTAGTATGGAACTATGGGTTCAGATCTAACGCGCCAAATGGTGGGGAGGAAAGACAATAGAAATATGAGATTTTAGTAGATGTCATAAAGAACGAAGGGAAAAAGAAAGATGGATTAGAAAGAGCGTAGGATAGCATAAGCACCGAGTTAATACAAATGCATGTACATATGAAGCACAAACACTGAGTTGGCTTTGAGATTGCAAACTTTCGAGTTTCAATTTGGCATGCTTGTAATTTTTCACAGTATCGTCATGTTTGATTGGGAAGTTGCTTTCTGTCAACTTGTGAAGTTTCAATGTGGATCGGACTTGAGTTCCTTAAGCGAGGTATATGTTGATGAGGATAGGAAGGATGGGTCCCATGATAAGTGCTTAAGCCTCGAGTTGTTTGAATTTTAATTAGAATTTGATCAATTAAATTATGAGGCAGAGCCCCTGTTCCTTTATCTAAGCATAATATTTTTTATTTATGTATGTGTGTTTGTGTGTATGTGGAAGTCTTAAGCACTTCCCTATCTTTCATTTTGCTCTGCCTTTTATTTGCCCGTCAGTGTTAGTGACTTTCAATAAGAATAGAAATTCATGAAATTCAACTATAAATGCTTGTTCCATGTGCCATTCATTCTGTTTTTCTGATAAATAATCTTGTGAGCCTGCACTTAATCTTGGATACTTGTGAAGTGTTTGTTGCTCATCAAATCTTCTACTCATAATGTTCACACTATTTCATTGCAGGGAAGTACCTTTTTCGGATTTACCAGACTGTGTAAAGGCCTCGGGGTCATACTTCTTGGTGGATATGTTTTACTGCAAATCTTCCCTTGGGCTTCCAGTTATCTTGCACTTATTCCAGCAAAGTTCAGTTTACTTCTTAAAACATGACTAAAATGCAGCTTTTATAGCTACTTTATGCTTCTGTTATCACTAATGAAAGTCTCTTCATCTGTTAGTGCATCCATAGATACTCTGTTGTGTTTAGCTACAGACGGTAACAAATAATTTCAACTTACAAGGGTTGAACAGTAGGTTCCAGTTTTGACTGTTTCAGCAAATCATTAGATTCGAGTTTCAACTAAGTGGGAAAACTTATGAAACAGATAAAATGAGAGAAAAAACAATAAAATTAAGCATATAACAGAGTATAGAGTACCATTTTGAAGTTCATAATGCTTTTTGTGATAGGTGCCGTTTTGAAGTTCATTATGCTTTTTCTGGCCTTTAGGTGTTGTTGTTTTCATTTTTGAAACATCAGCTCTCTAAAGAAGTCACATTGCAAACTGATACTTCTAGGATCCCTTTGGATGCTTTTGAGAGTTCAAATGTAAGTCAAATTGAAAATTTTCTGTTACATCATAAACTTTTATTTGTAGTATAAGTAGGCCCTAGATGTTATCCTATTGGGCATGTTCTTTGAATTTGTAGGAGACCCATATTACGCTTTCATATTAGGCTTTAAATCAGATTTCTCTTCTTTGATTTTGATATTATTAACTAACAGTATTGTTATAATTTGCTATTTTTGCTGGTGACTAAGAGATGGGTATATACTCACAATTAAAATAAAATACAAGCACAAACAAGTAGATTCAATATAAACATTCAAGAATGTATCCATAGCATCATTCTCACTTTCCAAGCTTTGCTACATCGTGTCAGACCTAGTCAAAATACTGTTAAACATCAACTACCTCAATTTTGTGTATAGACATTAGATAATAACATGATAATATAATTTATATAAGACCTAATTTTATCTATGCAAGATATAATTTTATTCTCTTCTGTAAAAGAGCAACTTCTAGTATTTTAAATACAAATACATATTTCTATCTGAGTTGTCATCATCAAAATCTTATCTTCTTTTGTTATGCTTATGTTGTAGAACTATCCCATTTGCATGGAACCTGATCACTGCTGGTTACATCGAGCAATCTCTTCCTGGGGTATGTTTTTGTTTGTTCCTGCTTCTACTTTAAGATATATTCTGTCTACTGATTCTTTTATCATCTACTTATCTACGTTTCATGAAAAATTTCATTACGTGAACAAATGGGTAACCATATCAATGTGGTATTGATCCTGTATGATAATATTAACTTCTATTCATAATGCTCTTGCTCTAAAGACGCAAGAAATCAATCTTCTACAGTTCTACTTTCTGGAGGTTCTATTATAATTTGTGAATTAAAGTATATTGTAACTTGTGAGTTGTGACTGCATTTGCGATAATCTCTCTAGTTTGATTTCAGTATACATGGATTAATTGGAGCTGTGTAAGAAAAGAGTCTCTTAGTATAAGAGGCTCTAGTTGATGTGGGGTATAGCAGCTTACATTTATTCAATCAGTAAGGATTGCTGTGCCAATAAGCCATTGCAAAGTGGCACAAATCTTAATAAGATCAACTTTTAACGTTGCCATGTGGTGGTTTGCAACACAAGAGCAACATTCCCATCATGTTAACCTGCAGGACAATTTATGTCCTTATCCCCCATTACTGGAAAGGTTGCTTCTGTCACTTGGACCCAGATCACCATAGTGCAAGGCGCTATGTCTTACTATCATAGAGGATTGGTATGATAAACAACAACAAGAAACTGAACCATTTGTGCAATTTAAAATGAATCTGTCTTACTCCTTCAGATTATCTTGGGAGAAACTTGATTGATTAGTATGGTCTTTTAATGTTATGTACTCGAATGCTACAAATTATCAAGTATTTATGATGCAGGTTGCAATCAGCACAATTGGCCTTCTTTTCTTTGGGAAATTGTTGGAGCCATTGTGGGGTTCGAAGGAGTTTCTGAAGTTCATATTTTTCGTGAACTTTTTAACTTCGATCAGTGTTTTTGCCACTGCTATTTCATTATATTACATCACAAGACGAGAAAGCTACCTGTAAGTATATAGTGTGCATGAAGAATCTTCTTTTTATTTATTGTTCCAACTTCTTTAGGATGCATACTTGTCACATTTTGTGTTTCTTATTGTTTGTAGAACCTCATCATGCATTTTGCTATGGCATCTTTAGATTTTTGGTAATTCTTCTAGAGGCTACTTGTTGTAGTTGACCATTTATATGGTTATGGAAATGAATCCATACTGTTGATAGGAAGAACCAGAGCTGTGATCTGAACTTTTTATCTTTTCTGGTTCTCATTTTTCATCCTACGCTATCGTTTGTATGCACATTCAGCATTTGACATCCTGTTAATCTTACTTTACAGTTATACACCTCTTTCTGGTTTCCATGGGGTTCTTTCAGGATTCCTGGTTGGCATTAAGCAAATTATACCAGATCAAGACTTCAGATTATTTTTTCTGCTAAAGATCAGAGCGAAGGTAACCTTCCTATGTATGATCTCTTGACTTAAGTGCCAAATAGTTTTATCAGAAGTACGACTGAAACACAATTACATTCTTTTCTATGATAATTCCCAGTGGCTGCCTTCTCTTGTCATATTGTTCTCAGTGGCCATAAGCTTCTTTGTAACAGAATCTATGCCTTACCTTCCAACAATATTATTTGGCATTTACATGAGTTGGATTTACCTTCGGTACTTCCAAAGCAAGCCAGAAACGAGCCTTAAGGGAGACCCAAGTGATGAGTTTTCCTTCTCCAGCTTCTTCCCAGAGTTTTTGCGGTAGAGTTCTGTGCCTTTAGTATTGCTTAATAAATATTCTAAGAGATGACATTAATTAAGGCTGCTTGTTTTTGTACTATATTGTAGGCCAATTCTAGATCCTATTGCTTCAGTATTTGATAGGCTTCTTTGTGGAAGATCTGAAACTTCAGGTGACTCCAGAGGCTACACGTTAGGTGGATCACCCCTTCCTGGTTCAGATCCCATTGAGGCATCCAGAAGAAGGTATATTCTTGGTTGTAAACACTAGATTCACTTTCACTAGTATAACTCTTCCTTGCTGGTAAGAGAGGGTATTGCTAAAAGATGAACAATTTCTTATGGAGATAGGTTTTCTGTTTTTTTTTCCTGTAGAAACTTGGTTGATTCAATTTTTTATGAGCTTTCAAATGGTTAGTAGGCGGTGGCATATGGATTAAGTAAATGTATTCACTATTTCCTGATTGATCATATTTGTCTTTGGCTATTCTATTTGGTTCCTTCACCAACTGTTTAGTAACTTTAGTTGGCATCCAGTTAAAGCTTGTATAGGATGTGTTGTTTGGTGAAAAGAGTTGCTTTGGCATCGATATAGACTTTAAAATTGCATCACATAAGATGGGTCAACTTTGACACACGTCTATAAATAGTCTCAATCAGAAACAATGTAACCAACCAGGGCGAACAAAGACAGAAACACACACACATGTATAGATAATGGTGACTTGGTAGTTTATCCAAATATTACTTTACTACTAATCCTAGAATATAAATTGCCTTTTTAACCATGCTGCAGGGAAAGGGGAGCAAGGGCATTGGAACAAAGATTAGCAGCTGAAAAATTATCTACTACTCCAAGCCCAGAAGGAAATGAAGATGCCACTGAGAATGTCTGAAAGCAATTTTGCTTGGAAATTATGTTTGCCTTTTCAAACAAATCAGATTGTGTTTTTGAGTACTCACTTTGTGACGAGTTCCGATATCCCTGAGGATGTCTCAGAATTTTTCCTCAATGTTGTCTGGAAGAATACCTTATCAAGTAGACTTTTCAAAGATATGCCGAAATTTCTGTAAGACAGTTGTTGATGCAGTTACAGTTACTAAGTACGAGCATTTGCTCTATCAATCTAAAAGCTAATCATGCTAACTCTTTCTTGGGGTCATTAAAAAATTGTATCATGTGATACACATTCTTGTTTTCCGAGTATCTTGTGTTGTACTTCAGTAAATGATAGAAATGATGCCAATCTCGTGTCTTTTCTTGTGCCTCTCTAGCACTTTTGAACTTTTGTCTTTTGATTAACTTGTAGTTGTATACCACATGATAAAGATTCCTGCCAACAATCAAATAGTTATGCTACTATGGGATTGTTGCTATTGTCGTACGTTTCAGAGCGAGCCATTTGTTCTCTCTCCAAGTAGCAGCATCACGAAAATGAATAGAATAAATCATCATTGTTCGTATTTGCCTGGTACAAAAAAAAATGAATTTCCACTCCTCTCTACACATTATTCACTGCAGCGATTGCTGCAGTGAAATATCTAATGAAACAATAAGCACACTTGTAATACATATAATCTTCAATTTTATTGTTGGACATCATAAATAAATCAGTTCGCTGCACTCCATCACGATGATTTTTAATGGAAAGAGATTTCACAAAAATTTCCATCTAATCCACTAGCTCAACAATTTTAACAACCGAAGCGTCGCCTACTTTTTGGCACACAACGACACGGTCATGTTCCTTTAGTATTCCGGTTGCCTTGCCATAATCAAGGGTAACTCTCAAAACGGACTCATTGCTACCACTTGTAGACTCAGCCTGCCAAATCATCAAATGAGTGTATTAGGAGAAAAACATCTATTGACAAAGTCATTCTGAATATGGGAACAGTAACCCTCTCAGTTACAAACTAAGCAAATTCTGGGCAAGTTATTTAAACAACAATTTTCAAACTAGAAAAAAGAAATGGAACATCTAGAGAAACATGTATCAAAATAAAACTAAAACAGCGCATTCTGGATAGGATTGTTCATCGAAGTAAGCATCTATGCAAATATATACCTTAGAAATAGCATCATAATTATCTAAAACTCATTAGATCACAGAGCCAAAGGGTTTAAAGAATGATAATATCCACTTACAGGATGACGAGGATCAGCGAGCATAGGGAAAAGGCCTCTGACAATGAGTGACTGCCTGGCCTGCATTTCATGAAAAAAAAATATTGTCCTCAAGTGGATACACATGCATAAATGGAACTTCAAAAACAATACAGGAAGACCAAAATAGTAGCCTAACTTATACAGGTCGAAAGTTCACTTACTTCAAAAGCACCACTGAAAGTCCACCGAATTTGGTTTGATTTCACTTGGGGGATGACAACAGATAAAACAGGCATTGTAGGACGGTACTTTGCGATTAACCTACACCGTGTAGATATTTTTAGAACTTAGGTATATAGTATGCACTATAATATGGGAAGAACCATTTCAGTCTGATCTATATGCAGTACCTTGCAGCTCTTCCAGACGAAGTAAAGCAAATTATGAGAGATGCGTTAACTTTGATTGCAGCACGTACCTAGACAAGGAGCATCAACGGGATGGAAAAGATGAATATATGGATTAGATACAGCTAAAATGGTGGATCAAAAATGAAAGCTT
The DNA here is from genome assembly GCF_019914945.1 of Typha latifolia. Classification (NCBI taxonomy): domain Eukaryota; kingdom Viridiplantae; phylum Streptophyta; class Magnoliopsida; order Poales; family Typhaceae; genus Typha; species Typha latifolia. Next base: position 4,521,766 of record NC_133086.1, on the reverse strand, counting down.
ATGAGTATGGACTATTAAAAAGGGAACTGGATAAAGACGCACAGCAGAGGAAGCAATAGATTCCAGGTGTGACATTGGTTCTCCAACATACTTCACTGTATTTTTGAAGTAAGTGTTCTGATTGAAAACCTTCTCTGCCTGTAAAAGTGATTTTGAAATGCCTGTCAAGTAAAATATTATAGAAGACCAGCGACATGCACTATGACTTGAGAAACTAACATGATATTAACAGAAGTCAGACTTCCTCTAAGTTGACAAGTCATAGATGGTAAAGAAGGTATTTCAACTACCAGAAATCAAGATTACAATTTAAGTTGGCTTTTTCCCAGATAATTTAACTAGATCTATGATATATAAAGAACTATGTGGATTCTAAGAAACTGAGGTTTCCCAATAACTGAGACAGAAATAAATTACTGAAAAAGAGAATATTTTGTGATTGAGGACTACATATTCCTTATATTTTATTTGGGAAGCCAACAACACACAGAAAATAGTCATAAAATCAAGTATAACATGATAAATTTTTCCTTAACCTAAGAAAAAAGTTTATTTTATATCTGTAGTTTTAGTGCATAGATGCATTGTTGACGCTTAGAAGAACATCTTGGCATCTCAAGCAAGTAATTTGAAGCTCTGAGAACAGGTCTCTGGATAAGTGAAAGTACCTCTGCACAAATTTTGCCCACAATTGAAATAGTTTCAACTGGGTACAATCCTCGGAGTGTTTCAGCACCTAGAAATACCGCATCACTTCCTAAAATATTGTATGGAGTACATCAATGAAAAATTAGTTATAAGTACTTCCAGTAGAAAGGATGAAACTTGACAAAGGGATAGACAAACAGTACCATCAAGTACTGCATTGGCCACATCAGTTGCCTCTGCACGAGTTGGTCTCAGGTTGTCAGTCATACTATCAACGACACGAGTAACTACTGCAGGCTTCCCAGCCATGTTACACTTGTAGATAGAAGCCTTTTGAAACAAGAAGACCTGTCAAATGCAAGAGATTATGTGAAGACATTCATAACAATCAGAATATGACAACAAGGAAGAATATAATTTTATAAACTGAGATAATTTTTAATTGAATTACATAACATTTTGTATTGCAATAAGATTGAAAGTCCTTCCAAAAACTCATATGAGAAAGTCATTTGGTATGATTGCAAATTCTTCAATTTCAATCTCTCATTGGTCAGATAAATTTTGCCTTTAACAATGTTTCTAATGTTGTATAGACATTTCTCCAGATCAATTCAACTATCTTAATTATCTACTTCGCCAATGGAAAAGCAGCAAAAGATAATATTTGGACGACAATGTCCAGAAATAACTTCCGCTCTTTTGGAATACCATTTTTATCTGTCAACTTTGTTGAAAATTTCCTCACCTTTTCAGGAGGGAGATCAATTCCCAGATTCCCCCGTGAAAGAATAATTCCATCTGCTTCTTGTAAAATCTCATCAAAATGGGTCATACCCTGCAACACATTAAAAAAAGTTATAACATTAAATCATGGAAATTAGTTCTTGCGACAATATCTTCTCATTTTTCCTTTCTAACTTGCCTCTATGTTCTCAATTTTAGCAAAAATCTGAGTCTGCCGAAGATTACGAAAATTTGCCAGAAATTCACGTGCCTGCATTCAACGATGAGATTCACAATGTTAATATAAAATTAATAATAGAAAAAGATTCTCTTGCACTAGCTCAACAAAGTCTAAACAAACTATCATGTAGATAACTAACCCCCACGAATAGCAGATAAAGCAACACAAAGACAAAATGCATGCAGAAAACAAAATTGAATTAGCCTTACATGTCGTACATCCTCTGCATGCCTTGTGTAGGATAATGAGAGGAAATCAATATTATTACGATCACCCCACTTACTAATAACCTGAAATAAGAAATGAGTGTTCAAGGGAATAGTAAGTATGATGATTATTCGATATGACAGTCTGAAACAATAATCTGCAAAGAAATCAGTATTTGCAGCAAAGAATAGCTGATGTGAATTTGATAGTCCTTCAAAGAGATTTAGCCGGATCATCAAGCACATTAATGGTAGAAAACTATAAAATTTGGAATTCAACATTGTAATGTAATTTACCGAAATCCAATGCAAAAAAGTAAGACAATGAATGAACAACTAATCCTTGCATAGTTAATTTTGAGTTTTGAAGAAAATAAAGCACTATTCAATTGAAGCAAGTTTCATAGGCTAAATTATTAGGTTTATAGACGAATTATTAGGCTTTGACGAAAATGAATGAACAACTAATCTGTATATTCCCTACAAATTATTAGGTTTGTATACAAATTTTCACCTATTAAAATAACAAATTCAAGTGAAGTGTTTCATAGGATTTAAATAACAAAGGACAAACAAGGATTTGAATATTCCAAATGCCAATGATAAAATCAACTTCAAGAATATAATAGTTACATCTTTGTCCTTGTCAGAAAGTGTAGGCAAATCAACATGCATTCGAGAAATATGTAGAGTGAAGAGTGAGCCGGCCAAAGTAGCAGAATTGTTTATCCTACAAACGACATCTTCCCCATTAATGGCAGTGACCTGCAGCAAAGAGGTGAAGTGATCAATAAGGAGGTCATGTCATGGCAATATGAAGATGATGTTTATGAAGGACATGAAAACTCCTATGGAAGGATTTGGATTACAACTTCAGAATATTCCAAGCTCTGATTTAGCTCGTATGAGATAGAAATGAAACAACTAAAAGTAAATCTGGTTGAAGACAATTAGATTCAACAGCTATTGCCTACTAAACAAGCCAAACTTATCCGCATGCAGTCTTGAACAGTGAACCCAGAGAACTATTAAGAAGCTATTAAAGGTTTAAGGTGCTGATTATAGTTAGATCTATCAATGATCTTACCTCCAGCCAAACTGAAGTAGTTTCACTTCCGGTGAATAGATACTGACCAATGAATATAGTGTCTCCAGGCTTCACAGACTGCAAGGTACAAATTAGATGAATATGATAAGATAAATAGAACAACTGAGCCGTAGGTAATATAAAAATGTACGACAAAATTGTGAGCATCATACTTACAACTTTACCATTTATAGAGGGAATGGTAACAATCTAGAAATTATTGAGTTTTATAATTTATACATTGCTTAATTTACAGAAAAATTTTCTCACCATTTTTGTCTCCTCAGTTTACATTTTTTTATTTCCGGAAAAAAAAGGAGTATTCGATGTCTATAAAAGCATTAGATTTTCTTAAACAATTTAAACAAAATATTGTAGTCTAGCTTCATATATGTATGCAAGTATGTATGTGTATTTGAAGGTTGAGATGGCTTGCCTTGGACAGCCCACCAAAGTTTACAGGTAGCAGCGCAGGAGAGGCTTCCTTGTCTTGGTCCGGAGTGAGGACGACAGATGCATTATTCTCAAGTGAGATTGCACGTTCGCTTTTATTAACAATCTGCAGCTCTGGGCCTACCGTGTCTAACATGAGCTGAAAGAAAGAGATGAAACATACATAAGAACGAACATGCAAAGGGGTTCAATTTAATGAACAATTGGAGATAAGGAGACAAATAGTTTCTTGGTGATAATCGATCAACTTACAGCGCAGAGCTTCTTGGTGCTCTTCACTGCCAACCTCAAGTTGTCAACAGTCTGTTGGTGGTAATCGATGTCTCCCCACGAGAAGTCCAAGCATGCCACTGCCACAAGAACATCAAGCTGCATTCTTAGGATCAATTCATCAAGCAGAAGCTAGACACACACAAAAAATCTCAAGTTTTTTCAAGTTTAAAGATCTAATCGTACCAGACATTCCAGCCCTGAGGCAAGCGGAGAGCACATCGACGCTACGGGACTGCGGGCCGAGGGTGGCGATGATCTTGGTCATGGCCGGGAAGAACCTCTGCATGCGTAATTGGTAAGAAACCCAACGGCTTAGTCTAAATAGAGCACACGTGTTACCTACCGGCTTGGAATGCTCGAGGATGGAAGCCATCCTGATGGGCTCGTCGAACTGCACGTGATTCGAATGCATCTTCTCCTTCGATCGATTGCTCGCTGCTCTGCTTCGTTGCGTTGCCTAAGGCGGGGAAGAGGGGAGAGAGAGAGAGAGAGAGAGAGAGAGAAAGAGAGAGATCAATGCCTCGTCCTGTACTCTTCTGGTGGTGAGATGGTGGTATATTTAAAGCGAAGTCGGAAGCAAAGAGAGAAGTTGATCTTTTTTTCCCTTTCATGAGATTCTACTCAAGTAGCTCTTAACTCTATGTGCGCGTCACGAAGTACATGAACGTGCCGAACCCATTTCCCCAGAAACCAGAGGAGTAATAGTGGGCGGTTTGTCCCCCCATTCCCCCCTGTTTTTAGTTTTTTTTTTCCTGTAAAAAGGAAAATGCGTGTCCGACTCGTAGATGCCCACGTATAAAATTAGTTTAGTTTACTTTAATTTTTTAGCCTCGAAGAGTCCCGAAGCTGAGATAGATAAAAGAGACATTCTTTCTTTCAGTACCAAACACTTGAAATTAATCAAGTTTTAACCAACATAATAAAATCCCTTAGTATGTGTTTTAAAACAATTAATACCACCGGCCGTGATAACGTTGTTCCTCCTCTAAGCCACTACATCATATCATGGAACCAAGCCACCACACCTATTAATTGGTACTGTAACTACAGTCCTTTCTTATTTATTTATTTTATTATGTAAATATTTATCATTTTAAGTCTGTTATAGAAAAATTACCTAGAAGTAAAATGAGTATTTCAGATAGATATCTTTTTATCTGAAGGCAAACCTAATAATTGATAGTTGGGCTCAAATGAGTTACGGAGGCCCACTGGAACGGAAGGAAAACTAAGACGAAATCGCAATCTATTGTTGAGATAGATTGATAGTTGAGCACCTACACTATAACATACACACACTACGTTTCCTTATAGTTGAATATTAGAGACTATTATAATTATATAAAGAAATCGCAATCTATTATTGAGAGACGAAAAATATCACAGCTCGATCTTATACAACATTCTCGTCAAAACAGGCCAAATCTAGATTCCAAACTTTGACCATGCCCGTTGTAATTTACCTAGAGCCAAATCTGAATACGAATGGAATTTCCACAGATTCCGTCAACAAAAAGAAAAGCATAGAAACTAACGGCTATCAAACTTGATTAAAGGCGAAGGTCCAGAGCAAAGGAATTTACTCATCCGTATTAGGACCATTCCACTATTAGTACAGAAGACAACCTGTCAGACCACCACCAGGATAACGAAAAATGAGACAGAGATCTACTATCACAATCACCAGTTTTGTCAATCAACTTTCATGTGAAGATTTTTCCCGATGAACTACTTGACATCCGGAACACAGATTTCATCAGCCATAAGCATCAACAACGAATAATAGAACCAGAGAAATAAAAATATATAACTTCAGAAATAGAACATCTCAAGACCATCACAAAATCATTTACTAAATCCTAATCAACAGAAAGACCCAATCCTTTTCTAGTTAATAGTGATGAAAGTCAGGTTGCCAGATGGAAAATCGAAAAGACCCAAAAATACCACATGATAATGACACCTTTAATCAGGTAATCATTTCCACAGGCACAACCATGCAGAACTAACCAACTCTAACATTAGCTACCATCCGTCGTAGAGCTGATGTTCAGAATCTCACTTAGCAGCGCTGTGCTTTGCTTTTGAATGAGCTTGAAGAGCATTTTCACTGTTAAAAGACCTGAAATGAGAGGGGCGCATTACCAATAATACCAAGTATATTCCAAAATACAAAGTGGAAATAGAAGTGTAGAAACATACTTGGTGCATGACTTGCAGGTAACAGAACCACCAGATTTTGGGGTCTGCTGCTTAGATTTATCATTGTTTGCAGGTGTCTTTCCAGCCTGTTTTGCAGGGTGAGGGGTCGCAGTATGGCCGCCTTTCTTGCCATCACCACCTGTTAGTACATCCTCATTCAGTATGCTTATGCCGGTGATTTCTACTAAAAGAGCTTAATACAGATTTAACTTTATACGGAACGAAGTAGAGGTCTTCTTTTATGTTAATTTCCACAAAGTTAAGAAAAGAGCACCTGTTTTTTGACCTGCAGGAGACACTAGCTTTGCCTTCTTCTCTGGAAGAGGTGTTTTGGAAGCAGAGCCAGCTGGTCTCTTGTTGCCAGCTCCAGCCTATAATAAAAGGAGCACCTCTATCAGAATATATGCGGGAAAATTTTCATCAGAGAGAAATGATATAAGACTATGGTAACACCTTTTTGGGAGTGGGAGTGGCTTCTTCATCTTCATCATCAGAACTGTCATCTTCATCTTCGTCATCACTATCATCCTCTGCTTCAATCATATCCTGCATGAATGTATTACAAAACTGTTAGGATTCCACATCCAGGGACAAAACTGGAATGCCACTAAAAATCAGACTCAATTTGTAATATGGCCCTTCAAGAAGGCCCACTATAAGCATCATGGAAGCAATCTGCATCAACTAGGAATTGACAAGTCCAACTTTGGAAGATGAATATATTATTGGAACCAGATAAACATAGATAGTAAAATGATGTTAGAAATTAAAAAAAAAATCTGAAAACAAAATAACAATAGGGCATAAGTAACATGCATCTAGATGGCCTAGAATATAACAAAATATCGTGCACCAACTAGGAATTCCCAGTAAAGAGTACCAAAGACGAGGCATCAAGTTAGTGCCTATCAAGATGGTCTTATTGTAGACACCAAATAATTTGCAGTGAGTAGAAAACCTGAACAAGTATATCACATACAATCATAAACAAAGATACAAAATATAAGAAAATGAAAAAGACCTTCACATTGAAATGTCAAAAGCAAGAAGCCTTGTATTAAGAAGGTAAATCCTCAGGTGAGAGGGATAGTGAGACTGCACTCATGACACGAGGGGGAGAGTTTAAGAATGAGGGTCAAAAGAGAAGAACCAAATATTTTGGCCTATAGCATACCTCATCACCCTCAGATTCATCTTCTCCAGACTCTTCATCATCATCCTCGTCAGATTCTTGTTCATCAGCCTTGATTGGTTTGCCTACTTTGGCTTTTGGCTTTGTTGCAGCCATATCTGCATTTGCAGTATTATCCTTAGCTGCTGCAGCCTTTTTCTTTTCATCCTTCTCCCCAGGTTTGCCTAAAAAACATTAAGATAATGAGAAAATAGCCTTCTACCAAGTAATTGTTGATATCAAACTGTACTGTTAACATAAGAGCTGCTAAAAATAACTGAAGTCATGGCATATGTAAGGGACCACAGGCGTGTTGTATTCTACTAAATTATGTACACGGAAACACTGAATTATGACATTATAGAGCTGAAGTTCGTAAAGGCCTACTGGTTTACAAGAGAAATACCATTTGATTTGAGATCTAATGGAATCTCCTCCTCCTCAGAGTCAGTATCTGGTAATAAGACATCATTTGAAAGGTATTATGATTGACAATCTAAACGATTAACTACGAAGCTAAGAGAAGAAAATATTGGTAGCAAAAATTTACCTGAAAAATCCGACGGCGTGAAGAAAATAGAAGGGCAGAGTCAAGGAAATCATCTGAGACAAGAAGTTGCAACAATGGTATATATTGATGTAAAATTATTTAAAATAGGAGAGAAAAGGATATTCATTATCTTCTGCAACTATAGTCTTATAACCGCAGAAATGGACACTAGTATTCTTTGAGCTGTGAGATAGTTCAAACTCCTTTTCAAATACTAAATCATATTGGATTTGAGCACATTTCTCCATGGATAATGTTCCAAGGACTAGCTTTTGGTTGTTGAATTTCACAAAAACTGGTACATTCTCATTTCCTTTGTCCTTCTTTGTTTCCCCTAGAGATGCCTACACAGTTAAATAGAGAACTAGTTAAGAGATAAAGATGCACTAGCATGGATATACATGAATAGGCCGATTAAAAAATGAACCTGTGAAAGATGCAAATATCTGTCCATGCCCGGTTCACATTTGACAGTCTCTCCAGGTTTGACTTCCACACCTGAACAATAAGTGCAGCAGATGAGAGACAATTGATATGCAGCTTTTACTTAGAATGAAGGCTACAAATGATATAAAAAAAAGCCTTGGAACGCTCAATATGCATAAAAACCAAGAGAAATATTTTAAAAAATAAAAAAAATGAACCTTTAAAAGAGAACAGCTTCTAGTCATTGTTTTCATTTTCATTTCTACAGTGCCATAAAGATTACCACCATTAAGTTCAATATTGTCATCTCGATTCTCTCTAAAAGGATGCAGCACAACTAAATGCCTACTGAAGAAGATTCTTCGTACGAGAAGAACACAAAAGGAGAGCAATCTGCAAATTTTTACGATTTCCATTTAGTTATCTTGGTTATCCTACCTAGTGGCATAACAGCAAGTTGCTCCTCTTTGTCTTATCCGTTCTGGTGATGCAAAGATTTCTAATTAAACTTATCCTACATGATGAAACTAGATACATACGTCAACATACCATATCCACTGATGAGATGATACCATCAAGGAGTAGGAAACCGAGTAGAAAAAATAATTTCTTTAAACCACCATCAAGGTGTGAAAGCAATCACGCAATCATTTGCTAGACTAACAATAAGCAGGAAGAACTTAATGCTTGAAACACGCACAAAATGCTTTGGTTCATCGATCACTCGAAAACAGCGAAAAAAACGAAACACCTAAAAATGATAAGTAAATCACCAAAACGACCACGAAGTGAACAGAGAAGAAGGAAACACGAAGTAGTGGAGGGCAACGTTTACCCCAAAACTCCATGGCGAACGAGGAGAAGAGGAGGCTGGAATCACTGAGAAGGGGCGGCTGGGAGAGAGGAGACGAAGAGAGCTTGAGAGGGTTTAGGGTTGAGGCTTTGGAGTCCCTTTTAAAGACATTCGAAACCCTTCGTCCCTTTCCATAATGAGCGCCGAGAGATACTTAGCGGGCTAAAATCTGATCCGTTAATGGTGCCTTACGTTCGGTTGATGGATGAGATTTCAGCCCATGGACTTATCAAAATGCATCTAGAAGTTTCTTTTTTGATTATTATTATTATTATTATTATTATTATCCCATAGAATTACCATAGGATTTCTTTTTTTTTTTTATTTAATTTGTTTTTCTTGAGTTTAACCAATCTCATGTCCCCAAAATACTACCTTATAATATTATTTTTAAATTATTTATTAAAATACTATAGTTGTTGTCATACAAGCGACCACATCAGTGAGGTAAATTTAAAAAGCCAGTTACCAAATTACTTCTTAGAACAGTGATTCATATAGTAACGTATTTAAAAATACGGCATTTTATTGTCCTAATGAAGTTGTTTTAAATCAATAGAAGAAGTTACTAATTGAGAGAGTAACTTTATAAATCGCTTTATATAAAAGTAATTTTACTTTTTTTAAAAAAAATTATGTGGTGGCTTACTTGATAAAACTGTGGTAGTTTGGTAAATTATTTTAGAATTATAGTAAAATGGTGGTAAGCTTGAGGAAGAATAATAGTTTGATCACTCTGCATTGTGTATCTCCCCTCAAACCCTCTACTCCTCCACAATATTTCGTAAACAAAAATAAATAAATAAAAACCATAGCTCTTTTCTTGAAGACAATTCCACACTTAATAAAAAGAAAAGAAAAGAAATATATGAAGAAGAGAATACCGCCTGAGCTTTTCTGGAGGCATATGTTTACTCAAAGCAAAAGGACATAGCAGGAGGAATACAAATGAGATTATTCATCTAAATTCAGAGCATTTAAGTTAACATGTTAATTAGAACACTAGCTCTCAAGAGTTGGAGCTCAAGAATTTCATCTAAACCTTTACACCTCCAGTAAATCTCAAGCTTCCTCATCATTATATAAGCTTTGATTTCTTTTTTGTTTCTCTCAACATTAGCAATGAAGGGATAGGGCAGCTGCAGTTTTGTTGACATGTTTAAACTTCCATAACTACTCAGAAATGGATCACAGCATAGTGAATTATCAGAACAAATGCTACAAAGTTGCATGACTATAAATCATACAATTCTGAAATATTATCACTTGTGGTCGATGGATAGCATCTATTATTAAGAAACTCTCTGTAGAATCAGCACCAAAAGCGAGCAGAAAACCTTACCTGAATTTCAGAACATTAGCGAGCTTTCCAAGGGTATAAGCATCTGAGAATATTAGACATCATTCCATATCTCCTTCTCATCTCCTTATGCAAGGATCAGCAAGGATAACAACATCACATACGCAAGGACAACAATGGCACCTATATTCTGACTTGCTATAGGGTACACCAATGCCTTCCGTCTTTGCAGCAGGTAGTTTGCAAGGAGTCTTGCTGCCAGATCCAGACTATACATCAAAAGGGAACGAGCACTTACATAAGAAGAAATACAGGATAATTCTGATCAGAGAGAAGTAATATTAGGCTATGATTTTCTGAGATTTGCTCATTCATGTACCTCTCAGAACTTCCATGTTGATCTATACCATCACTATCATCCTCTGCTTCACAACTCCTGCATGAAAATAAATATACACAGAAAAATGAGCATCCAACATGCAGCAGCAAAACTGACCACTGATCTGAAATGCTAACCAATGCAATGATTCAATTTCTAATATAGCCCCATCATCACGAAGTAATCTTCACCAACTAGGAATCCCATTAATCCATTTGGAACATAAATATACTGTTGGAAATGAAAAAGATATGCAAGCGTGGAAAAAAGAAAAGATGTTAACATAAGATAACAAGATATTTGGTTGGAAAGCAAATGCATGGAGTTGCATCTCTAGATATCTATATCAGCACTTGCATATTTTGACTATCTAGATGGGTCTACTTTTAGAGTTAGATATCACCATGTATTTGGCAGATACTAGGAATCCCCAGCGAGTATATTTGAGATAGGATATACTTATCAATGCATTAGTTTGAAAAGGTAAATTCACAAATTAGTGCATGTCTGGATGGTCTATTATAAGAATAGCCAAGTAAATTACGTAAGTACTAATCCGCAACAAGTTTATAACATCATCTGGAATAAATAGACAAAACAAGTAGATCTGTAACACCTTATCATTTTTACCGTTGTCATCTTTATCTTATCAGCCTTGTTTGGTTTGGTTTGTTTCTCTGTATTTTTGTCTTGACAGCTGCCACATCTGCAACACCTGCTGCTACATTTTTCTGTATCCTTCAGCTGCTTTAGGTATTGCCTGTTCATCCTTTTCCCTCGATTTGCCTGAAAGATCATTAGGAAAATGAGAAAACTACCAACAACAAACTATTAAAGATTCACATACCAGCATGACACCTGAATTCTTAAGGCTCCCAAAAAAACCCTGGTATCATGAATACGATAAAATATGTGAATTTTCATAAGTTTAACGTTGATGATGCATAGTCTGAATACTACCGGAATCCCTGGTATTGCACAATGTGCAATTAGCAAATTGATGAACACATTTAACACTATTGATTAACATAGCCTGAAGAGTACTGATGCGCAGCGGAACACTGTCAAGATGCATTTATGCATCAACGGCACCACTCAGTGACAGCAGGATACTTGCACATATATTACATGCACGTCTTATCGCACCAAAAGATCACAATAGATTTGCTCAATTACATGAAGGGGGCATGCCCATTCTTCATTACATGCTAACAAGCCAATATATTCCCGAAATGATAACAAGCAAATATATTCCTAAGACACAAAATGAGGGGCTATGGACATACAAAAGCATCTAAGAGCCAGATGTTTCTTGATCGCAAGATCTCTTATTGTGTCCAAAACCATGACATTTTGAGCATTGCTTTTGCCTTTTAGTTTCAACCTCCCCAACTGATGGTTCCCTACTTTCACTCTCGTGAACTTTCTTCCTTTTAGTTCCGACCTCGATGACCGATGGTTGGCTACTTTCCTCCCCACGAACTTCCTTAACTGCTTTTGCCCATGCACGATAGGCTTTCCAGTAGGTAATAGTCACGCCATACTTGTCTTGTATAAGTGTTTGAATCATCTTTGGTGTAAGTTTCTCATCAGCAATAACTTGCTCATGGACTTCTTCCGAAACAAAATCACTCGTCATCTGTCTATGGCTACGTCCCACTACTGATGTGTTACATGTGTGTCGATCAATAAACTTCTTTATCCCAAAAGTTGCAACACCAAGTATTTTTCTAGCTTTTATCATCCATGGACATCCGTGAGAGCTACAACGAGCTACAACCTTATCATACCCAGATTTCACAGGCTGATACTCGAATCTGCGTGTAATAGCATATGCTCTCAGAGCCCTCTTGAATTCATACATCCCTTGAAATTGTTGGCCAACATATAAATCTGTGGATGAATTATGTGCCTCACTCTCTGCTTCTGTCGAATGAAATTTGACAACATACTCATCGCGCAAGTCCTTAAAATGTGCCTCCGATGTATTTGGACCATTGCTTGCATCAATGCCTACGGATAGATTCCCCTGCCCTCCTTCACAATCATGCAAAGGATCGAGCGAATCAAGAGGCACAGTCTCGGGGATTGTTCCTTCACAAACTGTGTTGTCCGATCGAGTTTCGGTGTCATCTCTTCGATCCTCCGACCCTTGTCTACGAAAATTACGTCTAAAACAAATAAAAAGTAAGCACATTGCATGACAATTTATGCATCAAAGCAAGAAACGAGGCAATAAATGGTTGCATACCTTACGATCGGCCTATTGAGTCTTCTCGCGAACATCCGGATCACGGTAGATGCCTGCGAGCACAAAGAGAACATCGCAGCCGCGTCCCTGTCATCTTGCACGTCGACGAACGATTCGAATGCCTCGGTCGGATATAGATATCTCAACTCGACATCAAAATCCTGCTGATCCCCGTGCATCAACTCGCAGAAATGCGATTTGAGCTGCTCGTACGAGGTGTCCCTCGGGACATCCAAAAGCTTACAGGTTCCCCCAATGTAGGTGACCTTCTTCTCCTTCGATTCCACCTTTCCGTCGAAATGGCAAAGGAGTTGGACCGTGCCCATGAAGCAGGGGAGACGAATGAGCTTTCTTGCACTGGGCGGAGTTAGGTCAAAATTTTAAGTGCCCGACCGTCCCTTTTCTGCAAATTAAATTGGAAAACAACCTGTACTTGTAATTCAAAACGAAAAATAGAAAAGAATTAATGGCGACAGATGAAGGGAAGAAGAAGCGGCAGCGGAGATGGGAGGTAGAGAGAGAGGAGGCGGAGCGATAGAAGGGTTTTTTTTTAATATTTTGTTTTGTCTTTTAAAGAGACCGGTTTAATATTAACTCATTTATATTTAACAAGTCACTGTTGTACAGCTTAAACCGGCGTGGGTTCTGACAGCAATACTTTGCCATTCGTTCTAATCTAATTAGAGTGAGTGAGACGGGAACCGAGATCAAGATCTAAGTTGACGGAAGCGAGAGCGAGAGAGAGAATCGATGGAGGTGGAAGCTGCTACGCTCGCTGCGTTGGTCCCTTCCTGGAACTCTGTAAGTGTACACATAGCGAAGAATCCCTAGCTTCCTCTCTTTGCGTCACGGTTTCTTCTGCATCGCTCTATGGTTGCAGGTTCTCCTTTTGGTTTCGTACCTTGGGTACTTGGCCTTCGCTGCCTTGGTCCTCCCAGGCAAGGTTGTTCCCGGAGCAGTTCTAACCGATGGCTCTCGTCTCCGCTATCCTTGCAATGGTGCTTATATATTCTTTCTTTGAATCTTGTTCTTTCTCATTCGGCTTCCCTGGCGCGTATTGTTGTGTATCTTGACATGCTCGGTTAGTAATAGAATTGAAAGACTCCACTGAGGTGCCCGTCGCTTGAGTACTAAAGGTAGCGTTACCTCACAAGGCGTGCTGACTTTGGTGTGTCGGAGAGTGCCCACCAAATGTTTGTGAAATTATCCAAAAGGTCCCTCGACTGATGGTCGATCAATTTCAAGTTTGTGACTTCCGTGATGAAATAAGGCTGATATAGTTGGTAACAGGTTAGATATCGAATGAAGTTTCCAGAAGGGCAGAAGGGTGTGCTTTTTGTTACTTTTCACAACTACCGTTTCAATTTTGACTTTTGAGGGCCTTTTTGGCAGCTAAAGATCCCACAGGATCACAAAGGAGTCCCTCTTTCCTTGGGAAACTCCTACATGTGGGAATTTCTTTTTTTAATACCGAAGTGTTTGGATGACCTTTTGTGGGAAGACTTTCTCATGAGGGACAATCTTTTCCTAAGGAAATGAATAGTCCACTCTCAGCTCATTTGTTTTCCTATCCTATGTTTTGGGTTGAAGAAACCTCATACCTTCTCTCTTTCTATCTCACCCTCTCCTTCTCACCCCCACTCTCCACCTCTGGTTCATAATGAGAAAGCACAATTATGATGTTTGGTGATTGTTAACATTTATTTAGAAGAGTACTTCTCAATTGTATGTTCTGTGTATATTTTGAACCTGAAATGTGAGAGTTCTAATTTCACAGAATCTATTTCAATTAATTTAAGATTGTTGTTGACTTCTTCTTTTGTGACGTCATAATTCAAGTTCTTCTATATATAAATAATGTTTATAGTTTTCTTGCATTAATTCAGTAATTTGTGGAATATCAATTCTCAACCTTTTACCCTCGTCCATTGCCTTTTCTCAGGACTACTAGCGCTCTTTCTGTTGCTGGCACTTATAGTCACTGGAGCTTATATGGAATGGATGTCTATTACGGTATATCTCTCCTCACTTACCCAGATGTTTGAAAGTTATGGAGAATTTAGTTAATAACAGACCCTCTCCAGCGTCATCAAAACTTGAAATTGTTCCTAGTTCTCTCTTGGAATTCATTTCTTTGAGGCTATGTCCTACCTCTAGATATTCAAATGTAGATGCAGACAATCATCTACTAAAGATGTTTCGCTACACATGTTCCCTAATAATCCGCATACCGAGCTTATTCTTCATTTAGATCCATGGTTAAATAATGACAACGATGAGCACTTAACCATACCGGTAATTTTTGTCTTTGAAGTTCAAGTCTTACAAGTCAACATTTAGCTGAAGTTGTCTTGTTCATAAATGCAGGTCATAGCTGACAAGGGACTCGAGCTGTTATCGTCAACTTTTATCTTCAGCCTTTTTGTGAGTTTTCCACAGGATCAGAATTCTGGTTTTATGAAATATCATTTGGGTCATTTAGGCAAATTGATTAATATATATTATGGAGATTCTAAATTAACCTCTATGATGGCAATCTCATATCTTTTTGTTCTACTGAGCCTGATAGACAACAAGACAAATCTACCTGATCATCTGATATCATGCTAATGGCTAACCATTAGACTTGAGGAATAGAAGTGCACAGTGATAAATCCATAAGGATTCACATATGGCTTAGCATATTGGTTCATACTCTGGGATAAACATTATGCGATGCATTAATTGTTGTTATGAGTGAAACATCCTTTAAGGTTTAATTGTCACCTCCAGATTTCTGGTATGTTTCCTGGCCTGCATGCACTTAGCAATCACATTGAAATCTTGTTCAACTCTACATACTAATTAATTATGGATCTGTAGCTCAAAGGTAATCTCTCGTGATAAATTTTAAGATTTTGACATTCATCTTAGCAGCCCATGTTTGGTCTTCACTATTAGGCCTGCCTATATCTACTTGACTTTCAGAGATTTAATTGTTCTGGGAATAAAGGACTTATAGGGATGCATTTTGATGTCAAAAGATATATGAAGGGAATAGGTATAAAGGTAGGCACATATCCAGTTAAGTATATTAGACCATTTGAAGTTGAACACTTGAATGTATTTGCAAAGAAGCCCATCAAATGAAAGGAATTAAATCTCAATGCTACTGTACCTAAATGTTGGTATGTTAACTGTTTATGTCATGAGTGCTGTTGTGTCATGTTTGGCAGTATCACATAAGCAAGATTTGATATTTGAAATCCAGCTCCCTATGCTGTTTAATGCATGCATATTGACACAATAAACTAATGATATTCAAATGTGAACCAAGTTAGTTCCATTTATTACAGGTGAACTATTTTCCTTCTAGGTAAGAGCTAATCCTCTTAAACAGCTTAACTATCAACGGTCTTATATGATTGATAAACTTGAATCAGGTTTCTTTGGTACTTTATGTTGCTGGCTCCAGTTCCCGTAGTCAGAGTTCCTCTTTAAGGCCACATGTTACCGGAAACTTCATACACGATTGGTACTTTTAAGAACTGTATGTCTTAATTTGTTCTCTTACTGCTTACGAACCTGTTAAGGACCATTTTCAGTCTCTTGATGAAAAGGTTGGTTTACTTCCCTTAGTATCATGTAACATATTCTCATTGCAAATTAGCAATGTTACAATGTTTTGATTTTGTCCCTTGCCATGCCTGTTATAGTTTCTGCTGATGGTAGAATGTGGCCTTCCTAATATGCCAAGTTGTTACTTGTATATCTAGTTTCTTATTGCAATTTCTGGAGTACCCTGAAAGTTGTAGTAAGTAGGACCTGAATGTTGCGATCCGGACTTGATGAGGAGGGTGGAAGGGGCTTGGCAATAGTGGAATCGATTTGGGGCTGAGATAGATTTTGGGTAGAACTTTAAACGTTGATTTTAGACAATTTAGCCGTTGGATGGACCTAAAATTTGGGTTATTGTCGCTCTCGAAGATAGCTTTTCAATGAATCCAAGATCGTGAGAATCAGATGGATAGATAGTGAGATATTGATCAAACAATGGACGCTGGTCGGAGATGGCAGATCAACTTGAGGTGATATCTAGAGTTTCTTTGAGGATTTCATAGTAGAAGTAGTAGAAGGTTGGCTTAGGGGAGAAAGGAGGAAGAAGAAGGGGGATGGGGTCCAATCCTCGAGGGGGGGAGAGAGGGTTCAGACTAACGAGGAGGGAGGGCGGCGCCTCGGTGGTGGCCAATGGCGGTGGCTAGGATGAAGGAGGAGGGGTAGGTGAGAAAGAGTGAGAGAGCTGACTAGTGAGAGCTTAGAGTCATTGTCAATATCCCTAATGTGGGTGCTCATCACACTATTTAATGGCAACCTTAGATCCAAGTCAGTTAGGCCCATGACTAAGGAGCCTAATTATATAATGCAGAATTTAACATAATTTAACCCAACAAGTGTAGAAAATAAGTAAATAACAATGCAGGAAATAAAATAAAAGTGCTCGATTGAACTAACTAGACCCCTCCAAGTTGGGTCATAACATTGAAGAAATGATCTTCTAATTTATGCCTTTAGAAGACTTGAATAAAGATTCTTTTGTCTATGTTATATGCAGGTGAAATATCCATCAGTGTCATTTGCTTTTGAGCCAGACATGGTTAATTTCTAATCATTTTGTGGAATTTACTACAAAAGCCTTTTGTTTTTACAAATGATATTGTTGTGAGGATGAATCTGACAATTAAGATTGTTATAGTTTTCATAGAGAAGAACTTTAACTTGATACAAATAGGATTAGATATTATGTAACTTGGCATCACACACACATACACTAACCATCTTTCACAACTCTAAACAGAAATTGTATGTGCTACTTCAGTTACTTTTGTAGTTCTTAATCTACTGAAAGAGGAGACATATTTAAATGTTTCTACTTGTCCTCACCTCTCTATCTCTCTTTCTCACACATACACATGCAAACACTCTTTTCTTTTTTTCATTATGATCTTCTATCTCATTTATCCAACTTCTCCCTTGTTTTTTAGAAAAAGAAAATCTAGAATAGCCAAACTGGCCCACAGGACATCCTTCGCTTGGATCATTTGTCCAACAAGGTTGACTATGCTACTTCCATCAAATCCACGATATTTCTCATCTAATATTCATCATCCTTCTTCTCACTTTGCTTCCCGCTGTCATTCCTCGTAATGGTTCCATTTGTTCCCTCTCATCTGACACTTGCCTTTTGCTACTTGAATGAAAGTTCCTATAATGTTGACTATATATATATATATACACGCGTGCGTGTGCGTCTCAAGTAACTTTTTAGTTATCTAAGACAGTGGTCAAGGGACAGAAGAATCTTTTCCCATTTGACCAATATTTCATGATATCATTAAGATTTCTTTCTACATCTCCAATAGGGGAATTCTATGGTAAGAGATGATGTGATGGTGTCAATTTTCTTTAGTTTCTGCATGCATGAAGTTTCAGAAGATTGTTGCTAATTCCAAATTCGACATTGTGTTTCATAGGTGGTTTGGGGTACAGCTTAATCCTCAATTCATGGGAGTTGACCTCAAGTATGTACTCTACTCTTTTCTGTAAAGAGGCCTACTCTTTTTATCATCTATTAAGATTTGTAGTAAGTGACGAAATTGGCGATCTCCATCAATAAGCATGAGTACTGTAGCTTCTCTATTCATGGAACTTTATACTGTTAAACTTTAGTGGACAAGTAGTGATGCAAGCATGTGAGATGATCAGCAAGACTGGTACTGCATTAGAGTCTTTGACCATTCTGATCATGAAAGTTTTGGCACTCCTAAACTTAGAGAATCCTCCATCTCATCTATGTGGCATTTTGACAAGCTGTCTACCTGGATTCTGACCTTTCATGAACTCAACAAGTAGTTTTGTCCTAAGTATGATGTTAAAAGTTGGGGCTTGTGGCATATGTTTTTTGATTGGCTTGAATTATATATAGAGCTGGATATATAAAAGATATAATTCGTTTTCCTGTTGACTACACCATTCGGCTTGGCTTTAGGCCCTGACTCACTTTCTGTGGATGAACCTTGTATATATATTTTTTTTTATTTTTCTTTTTCTTTTTCTTTTTCCTACTTCCATGCAGAAGATAACCACAACGGGTTGTGTTTTTTCTAGCTTTTGTTCCTTCAGAAATGGTAAGATCTTTGGCACAAGAAGAGGCTAAAACTTCGGAATTCCTCATCAGGTTCTAGGAAGCCATTCATATTGCTGGCTTGATTTGGTTTATAGGAAAAATGAAAATTGAGTATGTTTATCGAGCTTAGCTAGTTCTGGCCTATAATAGATCCAAAAGTTGGGTTCTAGTGCCTCATATTTAGACCTCTGCTTTTTGTTTTTTTTTGTATTTAAAATTATTATAGAAGTCAAATTAGAGGAGTCAACCTTTTTATCATTCTGGCTAATTCTATTTTCCACAAGAACTCCCCTACAATATCGTCATTGTCTGGAAATCTTGCCAGGTCAAACTTGGTTTGACATAAGCCATGGCCCTGCCAGCTAGGGAGCTTTTGATTTCAGTGCCTATTTTATCTTCCAAGTTTAATTTTGTTGATAATGTTACAACTAAAGCGGTAGTGTAGAACCTTCAAATTGTAGAGATGCTTTCCGAGTTCCAACTTGATTACTGAAATAAACTTCGGATGCCTTAATTTCTAACTATTGTCATTTCATGCCATTTATTTACTTATAATCAGTGGTAGCCAAATCTTTCCCTTACCTGTATGGGAGCAATAATAAACAACAGAACAAGGAAACCCATTTTGGTCTACCTTTTGTGATAATATATATTTATGCATTCATATTTTATCTCAGTAACTATAGCTCATCTTTTGTAGGTTCTTTCTTATTAGAGCTGGGATGATGGCATGGTTATTAATCAATCTTTCTGTGTTGGCAAAAAGCTATCTAGCTGGCACTGTCAATATCTCAGTCATTCTCTACCAGATTTTTTGTGCGGTATTGCAGGATCTACCATTTCATGTTGTTAAAAGATTATGTCACCTCAATTTACTAAAACATTACTTTTCTCTTTTCCCTTGTAGGTGTACGTGATAGACTACTTCTACTATGAGGAATTCATGACTTCCACGTATGTGCTTCTTGTTGGCTTTTTTCCATTATAAAGAAGTCCTAATCACTTGCTAATTTAATGTTTCTGCACAGTATTTGTCCATGTCCTATCAAGAAATTGAACCAGTATTTGTACTGTTCTTACCTGTGGTCTAATGTGGGATAGTGGTTGTCCATTAAAATATTTCCTTCAGGTTTATTTTTTTGGCATTTAGCAAAGGTTTCTTCTGAAAGTTGATGGGTTTTCTTTATTTTACTTTTTCATTATTAATAGTGATAAATGATAATGTTAAGAACCCTGAACATTTAGAGATACTAACTAGATCATCATTTTTAAGTTCAAGAAGGTTCCTATTAAATATGGAAATAGACCTAGATAAACAGTAAAGAGTTATGAACTTAACAACTTGCATTTACCTTTTGCAGATGGGATATTATTGCAGAAAGGTTGGGCTTCATGCTGGTGTTTGGTGATCTTGTTTTTGTTCCTTTCACGTTTAGTATACAGGTACATTTGTATTCACTTTGCCCTTTTTAACAGCTTTGAACATCTCGATGATTAATTTGTTTGATTTAGCTGTTAGTATATGCTACAATGCAAATAATGATTTAATTCAACTGGATATTGCATACCCTCGGACTTGCATCAAATAACTCCTGTAGCTTAATTATATGACGATGGGCTTCAACCTTATGTTGCATCTTTTACTTGAGTATGTTGTAAAGGCAATTTATTTAGCACTAATTTGCTATCCCATGAATCACTCTGCTGGTCCAGGGTTGGTGGCTTTTAAAGAACGAAGTAGAGTTACCAAAAGTTGCTGCTGCAGCCAGCTTCTTGGTTTTTGTGATTGGGTAGAATCATACTGTTTCCTTAGTTAATATACTTGGTTTTAAGTAATACATCTCCTAATATTCTTTTGTATGATCTTGTGTTTCTTCACATGCAACACAGCTATCAAGTGTTTAGAGAAGCTAACAAACAGAAGTATGTATTCAAGAAGAACCCCAAAGCTGACATATGGGGCAAACCTCCCAAAGTTATAGGAGGGAAGTTGCTTGCTTCTGGTTACTGGTAATTTCCTGAACAGTGTTATCTAAGGTCCTCTTAAGCAGTATATGTTGCCTTTACTGTTTAATTATTGCAACCATATTGAACATGTCATTTGAGGAAAGTTAGAGCTTATAATGTATCCCATGGCATCTCTATTTTGTGAAATCTTGCTCATTTAGAAATTGACATCATCTTTGAATACCCCTGTTCTAGACCGTTTCAGTCATTTTTAGGGCGTAACTTGTTTGTGTGTGCCATCGATGTAGTCTGTATAGAACTTTTTTTTGTTTTTGTGAAAGGGGAGGTGTATTAATTAAGAACCAGGATTACAGTCAAAATCACTGGCCTCAGCAGTTAAAGCCATACCAAAGGGTCCGGAAAGACCATCATTGTAGTCTGTATAGAACTTGGAACTCCTGTGTTGTGTACTTATATATCAAGTGTTCATGGATATACTCGTATTTGAGGGTTCATATTGTTCTGGTTTTTATTCTGGATGGTATACATTGCTAGTATGTGTTTCCTGATGGTTAAAAAGGTAGTTATGTTTTTTTAATTATTCTTTGATATCCTACCAAGTTGGGACGTCGGATTCCAGGAATACAAGGAAAGCGTAACAAAAGTGCTTGTGCTAGACAACAAAACCTACACATGTTCAGCTGAATAAGCAAAATCAGATAGGTTGAGAAAATTAGACTCATGTTAAGGCTTGAATATACAAGTGGCTGAGTCTTATCATTGTAAAATGAGCTGGGTTGGGATATCCTAAGTTTTGCAAATGGGTCAAGCTATGAGTTTGAGGATGTTTGACATGACCATAACTTGGGCCGACTTAACCTATTGCGACCTCTAGTTATCAGTTTTTGAGAGAATACTCTGCTCGCGGTTTATTACTAGGGTTACGTGTTGATCATTGATCATTGTTTGGCCATGAACTTGTTCATCTGATGTAGGGGAATTTCAAGGCACTGCAATTACCTTGGAGATTTAATTCTAGCTCTTTCATTCAGCTTGCCATGTGGAGCAAGGTGAGTCCTTCACCCATTTTTCATATTTCTCAACTTTGTGACAATATAAACTATAAGATTAACTATTGCCTTCTTGCAGTTCTGTGATTCCATACTTCTATCCAATCTATCTTTTTATTCTACTTATATGGAGGGAGAGAAGAGACGAAGCAAGGTGCTCGCAGAAGTACAAGGAAGTCTGGGTAGAATACTGCAAGCTCGTCCCATGGAGGATATTTCCCTATGTGTATTAGAAGCATTATCTTGTTGCTCATTTGTTGAGAAAAAATTGTACCGCTGAATATTCAGCAAAGGCTTCCATTTATTGGCATTTTAGAGATGAGCAATGAACACTTATTAATAATTAGATCGTGGCTAAGAGTTTCTGACCAAACTAGACCTATTTTAAACTTTATTTGTCAACATAGATTACACTCCAAACTTAATAATAAATAGAGTCTATTTTACTATAACTTTGTTTAAAATACTATATTGTTAATTGTTTTATCCAGTCAAATGAGAAAACACCGTTCATATAAGCATTTTTTTTTCAAGTAAAATGCTGACATAAATATGGAAAGTTACGTATTTTATTATTAAAAATATTAAACTATTTAATATTTTATTAAGATGCTGAATTATTTATTTTTGTAGATCATGATATTATAATTGATAATTTATTTTAGTTATAAAATATTTATAAGTTGGAATTATCTAATCATTCTTTGTAGCTAACTACGCTTAACATCATTAAAAAAAAATATAGCTCCTTTAAATTTTACTTTTAAATTCTTGTTCAGTTTTTCCTAATAAAATGCTCACCTCATTAGCATTTAATTTTAGTAACATTTTACTTAGAGATTTTTTTTGGTATTAAGTTTAATATAGAGTCTATTTAAACATATAAGTTTTGAACGAGGGCTAGTTTGGTCAAAAACTCGGTGGCTAGGTCAGAACATTCACATCAAGAACAGATGCAGGGAAATAGTTACTTTTGATAGAAGATGCATGGAAGTCATTATTATTATTATTATTACGCTAGGCTTGCTTGACTACATCACAAAATTGTCATCCTTTATGATTAGTCGTCTTCGATTCTTTTTCTTTCCATGTGCCGATGCCCAATGCATCTGATACGTTAGAAACAAATACTAGTGAAGGCTGTCACTAGTTTGGACCCAACCACGTCATAGCAGCAGTTACGTTAGCTGTAAACTATTGACCATGATTACCCACCCGAGTAAATGTTCATGAGTTTGCATAACTTACGAGTTAAAGCAAACTTTTAATTTGGTTCAAGACTTTAAGACGGGATTCAGCCTTTAAAAAATAGAGTAATGGGATTTGGTAATCTTAAATTTTTTTTTTTTAAAGGATAAAATTGTAAGTGTTTCGTCCATTCAAATATATGCTTACTAGCCTAATCCATATATATCTGTGAAATAATAATATTATAAGAAGAAAAAAAATGAGGGATGGAAGAATAGAAAGATGAGAAGAGAAGAAATGATAAATTCTATCTTAAAAAAAGGTAATTAAATATATAAGAAGAAGATGTGGGTCAAAAGCTCCAGTTCAGAACCAAACTGTAGGTCATAAATTCCAGTCCCTGAGTCCTTTAACTACGCTTTCTATATCATCATCATACGGAGCCGTCTCTCATTTTCTTTTCTTTTTCCTTCTATTTCAGCATCCATAGCTGCTAGTCTACGTGTGGGTTTCCAGAATCAGATGAGTGGACTGGTGGGGGTTAGAAGTCAGAAGTGCGTACAGTTTGAGCTCAATCTAATCTAACTCGGAAATCTTTTATTCCGATTAGTAGTTCCTTCGAGTCTTCGATCGATCCCACCACCACCAAAAACATCACAAAACACGACACGACAAAATGGATGGGTGTGGTGGTAGGTAGACGTGAGACTTTCCTTTCCTTTCCTTTTTATCTTTTTTATTTATTTATTTTTTATTTTTTAATTTTTAATTTCTCCTCTCTCTTGTCTTCTCTTCTCTTGTCTTCAATTGACTGTTCCTCCTAACTTTGTACATTTTCTTTGTACCACCAACCCCCACCTCTCTCTCTCTCTTCCTCCTTCCTAACGCCCCCCTCTCTCTGCTGCCGTATAAAATTCTCATCAATCCCCAGTCCCTACTCTTTTTCTCTCAGCTTGAAAGGGCTCTTCTCAAGCTTGCCAAAATCCACAATACTAATAACAGGGGAAGGAGAAAATATATTTTAGTAACTTCTTCTTCTTCTTCTTCTTCTTCTTCTTCTTCTTCTTCTTCTTCTTCTTCTTATAGTTATAGTTAGCTGTTCCTTAATAAGTATTCTTCTCATGCGGATGTCGCCGCTCCTATCCTCTCCGCCGAATCGGGCGGCGGCTCTACCAGTAGCGGGTTTGTGCAGCCATAGAAACCGAAAGATCCGCTTCCAACAAATCCGATCCATCTACCATGCCGACTCCTCGTCCTCGTCGGCTTACTTCCCGGGCGCCGCCATCGGCTTCAACCGCATCCAATGGCAGACCTCCTGTGCCATCCTGGCGAGCAAGGCCATGGTCTCCCAGAAGCAACACGAACACGACGGGAACGGGAATGGGAATGGGAATAACAACGACAAGGAGGAGGAGGAGGGGGAGGAGGAGGAGCAGCAGCAGCAGCAGCAGCAAAACTTGAAGACGATTCCGGCGAATTCGATGATTAATGGTTCATCGTCGACCTTAGATCTGGTGCCGGTTTCGAATCTTCCTCGTCCACTGTCCATCGCCGACCTCTCCCCAGCCCCGATGCACGGTTCCACTCTGCGCGTCGCGTACCAGGGCGTCCCCGGGGCCTACAGCGAGGCGGCGGCGGGGAAGGCGTACCCTAACTGCGAGGCCATCCCCTGCGACCAGTTCGAGGTCGCCTTCCAGGCTGTCGAGCTCTGGATCGCCGATCGCGCCGTCTTGCCGGTGGAGAACTCCCTCGGCGGCAGCATCCACCGCAACTACGACCTCCTCCTCCGACACCGCCTCCACATCGTCGGCGAGGTCCAGCTACCCGTCCATCACTGCCTCCTCGCCCTCCCGGGCGTCCGTAAGGAGTACCTCACCCGCGTCATCAGCCACCCGCAAGCCCTCGCCCAGTGCGAGCTCACCCTCACCGCCCTCGGTCTCAACGTCGCCCGCGAGGCCTTCGACGACACCGCCGCCGCCGCCGAGTACATCGCCGCCAACGTCCTCCGCGACACCGGCGCCATCGCCTCCGCCCGCGCCGCCGAGCTTTACGGGCTCCAGATCCTCGCCGACGGGATCCAGGACGACTCGAGCAACGTCACCCGGTTCGTGATGCTGGCCAGGGAGCCGATCATACCCCGCACCGATCGGCCGTTCAAGACGAGCATCGTCTTCGCTCACGACCGCGAGGGCACGTCGGTGCTCTTCAAGGTCCTCTCCGCCTTCGCCTTCCGGGACATCAGCCTGACCAAGATCGAGAGCCGGCCGCACCGCCACCGCCCCATCCGGCTCGTCGACGACGCCAACGTCGGCACCGCCAAGCACTTCGAGTACATGTTCTACGTGGATTTCGAGGCGTCCATGGCCGACGTCCGAGCCCAGAACGCGCTCGCCGAGATCCAGGAGTTCACCTCCTTCCTCCGTGTGCTCGGTAGCTACCCAATGGACATGACCCCGTGGATCACCACCACCAACAATAATGGCAATAATAATGGCACTTCATCATCCCCTTCATCCCCCGGTTGATCGATTTGTTCTTCTAATTTGCTTCTTAAATGAAGTATTAAAAACTTTAAAAAAAGAAGAAGAAGATAATTTATGGGCCGCCGATTCCAGGATTTCGTGGGATCGGCGAAACGAGTTCTATACTCTGTTTTTCCTCCTTGTATGCTGCTGATGTTTGTATAATACTTTTGCTCGCAAAATTTGATAAGAAGTGCATCAATAATAGTTCATCGTTTTTTTTACTTCCTTCTTTGAATCCGACTGGTTGAGTCTATTTATTTTTCTACTTGAAATTTTCTCTCTGACAGAAGTGTGTACTTCCAAATTAAATTTAAGAGATAATAATAATAATAATAATAATAATAATAAAGAATGGGAGAAGAGGAGGAGGATCACACCGAGTGTGGTAGGTGGTAATTTGGTAGGTAGCAGCTGCCTCGTTGTAAGAATTATTAGGTGGAGGGGGGGGGGGGGAGTTGCACGAGCTGATACTTAATTAACCATTTACAAGAAAGCTTAGTGCAGGATTAGATTGTCATCCACGTCATAGCTGACGTAGAGGTTAGCTTTAAACCCTTTCTGTTTTTATTTTTTTAATCTTTGGTTTCGTTTTATCTGTTTGTCTTCTACGATAATCTTGACGATGTTGCTCGCATATGACTAAGAGGATGTTGATTATTTTAGAACTCAATCAGTCAACTTGGAGGTGAACTTCCCATCCCACTAGTTAGTTTTGCTTCCGGCCGTGCTTTGTTCTTAAAGGCCACTTTAACTTCAAGAAGTTGCAGTGCGAGATTAACGGCTACTGCTCAAAAGGCTTTGTGAAGAATAAAGTAGGACCATAGAATAGAAGCAAACGAATCCTTGCACATTAAATTTGTGACAAAAAGTAACTCTTTATACCAAGAATATTACAGCCGCTGCGATTCTCAAGCACAAGTCCTATGCCACCAAATTGATCAAAAAGAAAAGATACTGAAGTGGCAGGTATCTATCTATTTTACAATGTCAAAATTTTCTGGCAAGAAAGTGAGGCATGAACATACATTGTTTCTTCTTCTTCTTTTTCCCCCATGCCTGACGTAGAACTGGATCAATGAACACAAAACACGCAAACTACATCAAACACCTTTGGCAAGTGACTGGAGAAGGCAACAATTTGACTATAGATCTCTTCCAGACATAGACACATACACGTGGGGGGTGAAAGACGACTGCTCATTTTCATACGCAATAGAATATCCCTGTTGCCATGCAATGCCATAGGTCAAGAGTGTCAAGAGTAAGCAAAATCTAGTAGATTTGATTCCAGTTCCTGGAACTACTACTACATAGTGGTACACGTCTCTCCGTAAAATATCAAACAGAACTGCAAGGAATAAGAAAGAGGGAAAATATTATGATCAATAAAAACTTAAAGAAACAAGAGTATTTTTTTATATTTAGAATGACCATCCATCCTATTGGTCAAAAGTTCATGATATTAGAGGATAAATTGTGAGCTTTGATCCTTCCAGTAATGATTCTTTTTTGAGAAAAGCTTTCTGTTATGTTTCTTATGCAGTGAAAATTTGTAAATCATAGACAGTGGCATGAGAACATGCCAATTAGTCAATTGTAAGGTAAATGCTGGCATGGCACAATGGGGACACTGTAATCGGCAATTTTGGCGAGCACTCTCAAATTGTCGGCATGATTGCGACATGCCACTGCACAATGACCAGGGCATGTCGTGACCAACATTGCAATCCATGACTAGAACAATCTTAGTTACAGGAGCCAGAGAATCCAATTTGGCGTGCTCTGCATAAGCTTGCTTAAAAATGTGCCAAAAGGTTGAGCATTTTTTTCCCAAATGAGAAAAATCTGAAGGATGTAGAACAACTAGATACTCCATAAATGTGACGAGATGACAAGAAATGTAATGCAAGATCAAAATAGGGTAACTAATATAGAACATACCGCAAAATCATGCTCCCACTTCTTCCATGACAAAGGATGAGCTTCTAGATATACACTTGGCATGCACAATAGGTACCTGCCCTTCAGTCTCATCCATGTCTGCAGTAATATCTTGCATAATTTGTAACTTCAAGAAAACAGCATCTTTATACATCCATTCATCCCTTTCAACAGAATAAAAATCTTCAAATGGTTCTCCACATAATGCACATATAATCTGGTTTTCATCTGCAGGAACCATTCGTTCACAATGTTCTTCCAGAAGGCCTACATCGTCCAGAGATGCGGTCAACTCCATCTGTCCATTTTTTGGTCCAACCAATCCAGCAATCCACTCATGTGTATCCATATACCATCTTCGGCACACACTTCTAAAATTACTCCCTTCAAGCTTCTTATGCCCATGCCATTCCAAGTGGCTATTAAGCTGCTCATCAAATCTGAATCTTAGACCACATATACTACATTGATAATTTAGGTTATCAAACAGGCTATATATTACTTGGGGATGGTATTCTCGCAGTGTCTCTGACTTGAAGTCAAAGCCAATGAGGCCTGCTATTTCAGTTGAAGCAGACTGTGACAAAGCAGCATCTGCCAGAGAGACTGATTCAGAAGCCGAGGAACCTCTTTCTGTAAACGACTCAATGCTTGTGGTAGTTGAAGTTGGAAGAACATGCTTTGAGGTGCAATGAACAAGGCCACTGCTCTGGTTTGGAAGTTGATCAGGCTGAGCTGAACTTCCAGCTTTAATTTCCGATGCTGCTGAGGATATTAATCCTTTTGCAACTAAAGAACTTAGAAGACTTGAAAGTGGATCTACAGTGGAACTGGAAGTGTTAGAGATCTGACAGGTTGGAAGTACCAAGGATGATGGCGGCGGTGGACCAGGTGGCAAGGGTGGAAGCACTGTGCTCATTAGGGGCAGCATCAGAGTTGGTATCTCACCACGGGCTGTTGACAGCAATACTGATAAAGGAGTGACTGCAACAGATGAAACTTGAGTAGGAAGAGGTCCACTTGGCAGGGAATGCTTTACATTCAAGTTCTGCAGACTGCTCACTTGATTACTAGGCAGAAGTCCACTCCTAATAATAGCAGCCAATAAATCACTTGTGCTAGGTTGTCCTGAGGTTTCAACAGCAGGATTATTTAAATCACCTCTTCGATCTCCTATTTGTTGTGCTCCACAACTCCTGGGCAGAGAGAACTGAACAGAAGGTTGACACTGCAGGGTCTCTTGCAGTGCTAGACTGGACTGTGATTGATGAAGGGAGGGAATATGTGGCTTAAGGTGTGCATAGTGTTCTGAAGATGCGGAAGCAGATGGGTTTTGCACGTGTTGAGAAGGCTGTGGCAGTGTTGCCGTTGGATTTATCAGACTGTTAGGATTCTGGACAACATTTTGAGCTGGATTAGAAAAAGAATCCACAGCAACACCTGGTTGCTTTCCTTGATTCGACTGAGCTTGAAGATTAATTGGTTTTTGACCCATTTGAGAAAAAGAGTTGGAATGAAGATGTTCATGTTCTGCAACATTTGATAATTCAAGATGAGGAAATGGTGAGGAAGATGGAGGTAGATGAGTGGAGTGTGATGGAGGTAGATGAGTGGAGTGTGATGGAGGTTGCAAATCATGCTGCCTTTGTTGCGCAAATGTTTCATCTGGTCTCGACACTATATTACTTAAACTTCCAAAGTTTGAAGATGTACTAACAGATAGAGACCCTGTAATAGGTAAAGATGAAGATATACTCTTCGATAAACTACCACCAAAAGATTTGGGCCTCACCTGTGATTGACTAGAAAACTTTGAGGTTATCTTATCCAATCCAATATCTGTAAGTGGTGATGCTGATGCACATGGGACCCACTTTGAAGAGGTATGAGGCTCTGAGACATATCGTTCAGATTGTAACTCTGCAGAACTTTCTCTATCAATTTTTGAGTTAGCATCATGCTTAATTTGGAGATCTGGAAGATTAACTTCATGGTCCTGCACAAACAGATATACATCAACCTCGATGTATCAGCTGTCGTCAGTGATAACACGATGATCAAGTTAAGAAGTGAAAGTTACCATATGCCAGTAAAGTAATTGAAATGAATATCATCGGTTACCTTTATTTAGGGGTGAAAGCAGGTCGGATTAAGTACGACCCAACCCGAAACCATATCCGGTCTAGTTACCTTTATTTAGGGGTGAAAATGGGTCGGATTAAGTACGACACGACCCGAAACCATATCCGGATCAGACCGGATATGGGTGCAAATTTGCTGCCTGTCCCGGATCTAGATCCCGATAGAGAGGAAAAAAATCAGATCCGGATATGGTTTTATACAATTTAGTCGTATTCGGGTTCAGGTATCTGTTTACCTGTTTATATATAAACAATTAAAACTATCTACCCCTAACCTAGCTATTCATCCAACATACCTCACTCGGCCACCACGAAAGTTCCATGGTCTCCTTTTGCCAAGTGTCCACCTATCCCGAATGCCTCGTTCTTGCTGATGTCAACTCCAGAGAGTCCCTCTCCTTCCTCTTCCTTTGCTCTGACGCGCTCCATCTCCTCTCGCTTCTCCATCTCCAAGGGCGATATTGTTCCCTTCCTCACCCCCAACTCCCTACATTTCCCCATCTACTTCCTTTTCATCCTTTCCCTCGAGATTGCTTTTGTGACAAACGTGCTTGATGCTTCTTGTTAACAAATCATAGTAGGCTATCATTTGATCTGTGTATTTTTATTTTGTTATATTTAATGTGTTGCATAAATCTAGTATTTGGAGCACTTTGGATGTAAATCTGATTTATCATCAACTAATTTGACGTCTCTCTTGATGAAACTGAATTGGGATTAGTGATTGTCACATTGGTAAAGCCATCGACAAAATCTTATCCAAGATATTGAAGCTCATTAGATGAATGGAGCTCATTGAAGAAGCTCATTCACCATTGTCACATTGCTAAAGCCATCGGCCTATTAAATACGGAGAGCTTGTCTCGTACTTCTTCTATTGTTCTTAATCTTTGTAATATTTATGAATCAATGTCTTCATTGCAGAAAGGAGGTTCTGACCTTGAACCATTTGCATTTGTGACTTTAGGTCCTTAAATTTTTGTTTATTTTTAAATTTTAGACATGGGACAGTTCCTGCGGCAATTCTAAATGTAGAAAATTAGGACTATAAGCTCTCAATTGTTGATCTCTTCTAGGAGTCATACTTCTTAATGTATTTGTTTTAGGAAAATGCTTATACTATTAAACTTATTAGATCCATACTTTGTGATTTTGATTTTAACCAGCATTTGGCATTTTCAGGACATATAATGGTTCAGATCTACAACAAGCTTTCTAATTCTAGTGAAGGGTCACTGCAGAAGATGATTCCATCTGTCCTTGGTTCTTCGCCCTCTTTTAACAAGACTAATTTTGGTTGATTAAATTCACCTATTTGACAAATATGAGCAGTCCAATTTGGAGTTATATGCACTAAAAATTTGTGTTATAGTTCTTTGTTATATGCTGCAACTCTTATCTATAGGTGTAGTATGTCTATAGACTGAACGAATTATAGACAAAAATGTATATTTGTGTAGATTCATCATTTCACATCAGCATACAAAATTGTATATGTGCAAGTGCATTTATACTTGTGTTTCAAAAAGGAGAATTCCTTATCTATTGAGCATTGTGTAATTTTATTTAATGACTCGGTTCATATTCGTGTCCGGTTAATATTTGATCCGTATCCGTTTGATTTGTATCCAACTAATATCCGTATCCAATTAGTTAGGATATGGTTTTAATTTTTGCTAACTGTCAAATATCTATGTCCGGATAAAAAATATGGATTCGGATGTTGGTTGAGCACTATCTAATCCGTTTTCGCTCCTACCTCTATTGCATTCATTATCTTTGTAGTTTGGTGCAATTACGAAACCAATTACATCCAATACAGTGGAAATTTTTTTAGCAACCTACGTCTTTTCTGCTTGTGTTTCTCTAGAATGTACTCAGCAGCTTCGCTAGCATATAAAATGCATTCTATATGGAAAAATTACATGCAAAGAAGAGAAGAATAGCTTCTACTACAGCTAAAAATAGCTAGCTAGTATGTGATTCAGATTTAACAACAAGAAATTAAATAAGAACTTAAATAGATATATACCTTAAAAGGTGGAACTTTTCCATCCTTTCCTGTGGCCTTCCCAGATCTAGAAAAGCTCTTGACATTGTTCAGATGTGATTCTAGGTGCTGAGTAACTGGAGGCATCCACTTGTTCCTTTGCAAATTTGAAAACTTATTTGCATCTTCACCGTTCCATTCACCTTTCTTTACACTGCAATCTGTTTCTTGAGAATTCATCTGATCCCACACATACTCTTCTTCTTCAGAATTCTTCCATGTTTTAGATGACGATCTGCTCCTTCCTGTATTGTTTAGATGACCCAAAGGCAGATGGCTTTCAGATTGTGCAGATTCCAAAGACTTACTTATTCCAAAATGGTTCCCTCCGATCACTTGTGTTTCAGAAGAATCTATACCAGTAACATAATATGGTTTTTCATATCCATCTCGCTCTCTTAGTGTCTGGCTAACCCTTCCAACTCCCAGGTCTGACTGCTGAGGGATCTCAGAGGAAAATTCAGGACCTCTGAAATCGCTTACTTCTTTTTCAGGTATGGGATTATTTAACAGATCCCTCTGAGGGCGTTGCACATTCTGCATTTAATCTAAAACATAAGTCAAAAGGGAAAAAAAAGGACTTCCACTTTTAAAGAAAAATGTAAGTTAAACCTTCCACTTTTAACTAGAAGTGGCTTAAAGGGAAAGCTACAAAGGAAAATTGAATTTAAACATCTCTTTCATGGTTAAATATGCAAAGAATCAAAGGAGGAGCAAAATGCATACAGGTCTATTGCTCAAAATATCCGCCCACGGCCGTGTACTTCTATCAATGGCTCTCCCATCAGACCTCTCTGTGACAACACCATAATTTACCTTGGTACTGAGGTGATCATTTTTTCCTACTGGTCCCTTCATAAATAAATAAATAACAGAAGCTGATCAGCAAACCAAAATGACATTGAACTGCAAACAAAAGAAAGTTAATGAACTACCTTTAGTAAGGATCTCATCATGCACTAAAAGAAATAGTAGAAACAAACTTAGAGATTTCACTCACCTTAGTTGACTGTTGAAGCCGCTGTTTTGCTTCTAAATATTTTGGATTCACATGAATGCTGTTGGGTGTACTTTGCGACTGAGAATCAGTTCTCGGGATTGCAACTCTTGATGAACCATTGATGATTGGTTGGAAATTCAATTCTTTCTCAATCTCCTGAAGCGATGAAGGACGAAAAACTCCTTTCCATGTTCCAAAAAGGTGTCTCATACTAGAATGCATAGAAGGATCAACCTGTTTATAAGCCTTGCAGAATACCTACAATGTTGCAAACAAAGGAAAAGAAGAATATAGACTTCTGAACAAAGGAAAGAAAATTAACTTGAAATTCAAAGTAAATCAAATTATATGAAAAAAAAAACTGTTCAAGAAATATATATTAAGTTCTTAACTATAATCTCGTAAAGATAATCAAAGTCAGAAAGTACATAGAAAAGAAACAATAAACTCTCTCTCTCTATGTATGTATGTATGTATGTATGATGTTTTAGGTAGTCCTACCTCCGGCAGTCTTGCAGCAAAATATTTAATATAATCTCTTCCAATATTCTTGACAATACTATCAAGAAGATATAGAGACGGCAATTTTTTATCACAGGGGACCTGCAAGTAAAAGTCAACATTAGATAAATGCACCAGAAATATTGCCACAGAGGGACAGAAAACAGATGATAGTCACTATCCATGCTTAGATCTGCAGAGAGCATCCTATACTGAACCGTTCATTAACACTTCCAAAAATACTGAACTATTCATGGATGGTACAAGTTTGAATACAACTTATCATCACAGAAGAAGAGTCTAGAAATCCTGTGGTACCTAATACTTTGACAGAAGTAGAAATGAGAAACTGCAGTTTCTTACCATAATCCAGATATAATATGCAGTCCAAAGCATTACAACCAACTCGAAAACCCAACACCAAAAATTTAGAGAAAGAAGGAAAAAGTCAACAAATTTCAGTGGAGATAACGGTGTTCCACTACAATTTACAAGTACTTGCATATCGGCACAACTCAGAAGTCATCTGTCCAGAACTCGTTTAATTGGAAAGGCGAATTTCTCCAAGTTCACAACTTACTTAGTAGACAAAGAACGAGTGCACAAAATAAGCTGCCTTTTTTTCCTATTACAACAGAGGATTGCCTTCCACTACTAAAACGAGAGATATTACATCGCAATCACTCGATTGCAGTACTAACTGCTTCAAGTACAAAAGAGAAGAAAAAGGAATCGAACTTTACAGAAGCTTGAGTACATAATTGATAAGAAAATTCTAGTAAATCATGTCACCTCAAGAACATTGGCGCAGATGGTGGCGGCGATCCCCTTGGCAGCGTGGACATTCTCCCCGGCGATGATGGTGAGATTCGTAATGATGGGCTTCGAATTGAACGTAAGCTCCGCAAGCGCCGTCTTGTACTGCGCTACCAGCTCCTGCTGTTGCTGGTAACTTCCTCCTCCTCCTCCTCTCACTGAATCCTCCTCTCTTGACCTGGAGAGCAACGCCTGAGCCGTGGCGGACCTCGACGACGACGGCGGCGGCATCGGGAACTGGCTGTCACGGTTGACGGCCGCGGTGGGTCCTTGAGCCAGTCTAGGCTTCTTGAGGCTGGGTTCCCGGGCGGTGGTGGATCTGCGTGAGCTCTCCATCTCCATGGGCCCGAACCTCTCGTTCTTGCCCTAATTCCCTCAACGAGATGGGGGGTTAAAACGGGTAGAGATCACCGGTCCGACTCGCGTATGGATATCCGTCTCCGTGACTCGTTACTTTCGGAGTCCATAAAAAGTAGTTGCTCGTATTGTATACTATTAATAAATAAAAAATCCTATTATGCACATATATAAATTGAGAACTATTGAACTATTATTCAAGGTCAAACAAGAGATATTCTAAATATTTTAATTTCTTTATATTCAAAAGAAATGTAATATTATCTATTATGTTAACTAATATTATGGTAAAATTAACCCCGGGTGTAAACGATAATAAAAATAAATGGCACGGTGTCTTAAATGAATTTACTCGTTATATTATTGAAGAAGTGGAAAATATATATGGAAGGGTAAAATCATATAAGGTCTCAAAAGATACTCGAAAGGAGGAACTCTAATCTTTCTATATCTCGGAGAAGTCGTTCAGGTCTCTATCCTGAAAACACATTGATTCTTCTTATTCCATAATAACCATCGGAACAAACCAAAAAGACGTTTGTGGCTTACCAGAGCCTCAAGCATAGTGAAGTCATCCTTCAAAAAGATCAATACTATGAGATTAATGGTGGAGAGCAAAACAACCACATACTAGGAAAGAAAGCATTCCAAAAGGGTACGATAAAATACGCTAAAAAAAATGTTAAAAGAATCCCAACAATTAACCACAAAAAGGCTACGAGAATGGGCATGAAAACCCCTTACAAAAAAGTCTTTATCTTAATGGGTAGGAAACTTTTTCGAATGCCGGCAATCCAACTAAGGCCATAAGAACCCCAGAGCAACAAAGAATAAACGAAGTGGAAAATATATATGGAAGGGTAAAATCACATAAGGTCTCAAAAGATACTCGAAAGGAAAAACTCCAATCTTTCTATATCTCGAAGAATGGAATTTCATAGGCCTATAGTCGTCCAGGTTTCTATCCTGAAGACAAATTGATTCTTCTTATTCCATAATAACCATCAGAACAAACCAAAGAGTCGTTTGTGGCTTGCTAGAGCCTCGAGCATAGTGAGGTCATCCTCCAAGAAGATCAATACTATGAGATTGATAGTGGAGAGCAAAACAACCACATACTAAGAAGGAAAGCATCCCAAAAGGGTACGATAAAATGGGCTAAAGAAGATGTTAAAAGAATCCCAACAATTAACCACAAAAAGGCTACGAAAATGGGCATGAAAACCCCTTACAAAAAAGTCTTTATCTTAATGGGTAGAAAACTTTTTCGAACGCTGGCGATCCAACCAAGGCCATAAGAACCGCAGAGCAACAAAAAATAAAAGAAGACCTTTGAGAAAGACCCCAGGGTTGAACCTTCAAAAGTAGCGTTGGGAGTGCTGCCCAGTGTGCTTATGTCATGATAAAGCAGTGAAGCACCCTTACTTGGTTAACCTTGGCTGAGATATTTCTATCTAGGTCACCACAAGCTAACGGTGCCCCTAAAAAGAGTCAAGCATCTATTTACTTGCGGAATAAGAATTGATTTTTTCAAAAATAAGCATAATTATATTGGTATAATAACTAAGCAATCACTTAGACTTATGTTAGTGTAGTAATTCATATTTCTCTCTCCTCTCATTTTATACCACCAAATTAATAATTTAAAAAAAGTATATTTTTTCCCTTGAGAGGCTAACACCTAAATTAACTATTATTTTATTATTATACTTCCTCTCTCAAAGTTCGTATTAGTATACTCTCCTCTCTCTCTCTCTCTCCCTTAAGTACAAAAAAAGTCCACACTTCTCTTATAAAAAAGTATACAAGTAAAAATTAATTAAAATATTATTTATGTATTAGTGCTTATTTCTATCCACTAAAACATATTTTAGTCATTCAGTACAAAATATTATTCTTAATACAATTTTACTATTCTTAATTATTTTCCTATCAATTTCATATCACATCAAATATCTCCCACTGTACAAGGTCTAGCCGAAAAGCACCACCCTAAGAATTACTCTCCAGAACAGCGATCATCTTCCCAATTGTATTTGATAACTTGAGGATCATATTCATGAATATATAT
This sequence comes from Typha latifolia, assembly GCF_019914945.1. NCBI lineage: Eukaryota > Viridiplantae > Streptophyta > Magnoliopsida > Poales > Typhaceae > Typha > Typha latifolia. The sequence continues at coordinate 4,485,230 of NC_133086.1, read as the reverse complement.
ATATAAGAAAATTGTCATCTCTAGTAGTATTCTTCGGTCATATCAAATCCGTTTGGACTCTACATGCCCCCATTTAGAGCATTATAACAACAAAGAAACAAACAAGTAAAATTATAAATGGCTTTACGATCAAGTGTAAGTTCATCTTATTCGAGTGTGCAAAGTGGTTTCCGCAAAAGCATTGGTCCCTATTAGTATCGGAAACACATTGCAGGCCACTGCATCTTAGCAACACCGTTGGAAAAATTACTCGAATAGTTTAAGGGAAAAATATATTAGAAATATTAATTTTTATAATGTTATTTTAAAATAAATAAATAAATTTGTGAATAAATTTTTAGATAAGACTCATTTTCATAATTATAAATAATTATTTATTATTTAAAAAGCATCCTCTCAACTGCATCTTTTAGTCTTCTAACTATTTTTTAATTATATAACAAACTTTTCGGTTATGACACCTTTTAATTAGTGTCCATTTATTTTTATAAATAAAAGATAATATTTTTGTTTTGATATATAAAAAAGAGCTTAATAATTACTGTTTTAATTACTCTGATTTAGATCAAAGTTTAATATTACGAGTTCAGCTTAATTCGTCACGGTATCGTATCCCAAAAATATATTATTTTTATAATTTTCAATTGCAACAAGTGGATGATAAATTTTTTTAAGAGATATTTATCTTCACCCTACCATTGCAAAAGCATAATCGTTGATTACATTTATCACCACTTTTTAACGTTCCAACTAAATATAAACTTGAGAAGAATTGAAATGAATAGCAAAATCATAGATCATGATCCTAAAGCTATCTACCTTTAGCATCATTCAACTTATGGTCAACGAACTTTTCTTTTCTTATCCAAATAACTCTTACACTACCATTCATGCAACATTGTATCAAACTATTGCCTATCTTTTATCACTATTCTGTGTGGCATTGATACATGTATACATAGAGCACGATAATGTACCTAGAGAAGTGATTTATACAAATTAGATTTAAACAATAATAATCATCGCGGGAAGATGAATCCCTCTATACCCGCTCCAAACAAATATTGACGCTAACATCGGTGTTGTTGATCGCATATTAGCTCATTTTCAACAATGATTTGTTTTGGCCAAACAAACTGTACATGTAGAATTGACAGGCAACTGAATTTCATTGGCAATGGAAGGATCACTGAGGGCCATTTGACAGCAGTGCTCAAATCATCAGCAGCTTGCCACTCGCTTTGAGACAGCAGGAGGAGAGCAATGAACCTGGAAATACATGACACGGTTTTCAAAAGGATTCTAAAATGTAGCAGTTGCAATTACATTCCCTAAGTTATTTATGTTAATAATTGAACTGATTACATGCACCAGATATTACGCAAGATGAGAATCATATTTTGATTTTTGTCTTCTAACATGACTTCAGTTGGAGCACCACATGATTAATGGTAAACCCATTAAAGGGTCAAATGACTACTCAAACATAAGCAGGAACCCAACTATGATAACCTCTCACACAAGTTATAAACTTAATACTATTTAGACCAATAGATCAATGAAAGTGAGTTTCAGTCAGTCCACAAAAACAAGACCAAAACCAAGACAATAACATGGAGTCAACCTAGTGAGTTTTTCCATCCATTTGCCATCATTGAGACTCACCAATAGCTCTCTGGAAAACAAAACTGTTGAAGGTAACAATCATCTTTTGTGACATCTTTACTTCAAGACAAACCAACTTGGAAGAATGGGTTTAAAAGCTGACTACTCGTCGTTTCATTACAATGACAGTTGGGGGGAAGTAAAGCCTCACTAAAATTCAATTATTCCTCAAAAAGCAATAAACTCAAAAAGAAAATTCTAGAACTCCATGAGTTTAAAACTGATAGCATACTTAGCTAACACAAGCATAATTAAATGAAGTTGCACTTTACAGTTATAATCAGCTTATCCTATTTAAAATTAGCTATTTATGGTAGTTATAACACAGAAATTCAATCAAAATATGGAGGAGCATTTAGTGGCCATTGTTTTCATTATGAGGCAAATTATAGCTGAATTACTTGAATAGTCTTGCAGATTTGTACCAGCTTATTTACCTTGCAATTAAAGGAGTGCAAACCTTAAATCTTCATGAAACAGATGCATCTTTGCTTAGTAAGAAACTGTTATAGTAGCATTTTCAGAATCTGGAATATAGTCGTGCCACTAAATGAATATTTTTAACAACAGAATGTAACTTACCTGATCAAGTTCCAAATACTGTGGCCCTGGTTCAGGTTACTCATGCATACCAGAAAGGAAGGAGGTTGCTGTTCTAGTGGAGCAATTTAGGAAACCTGTGGCATATCTGCACGAACTTTCTGGAGTATCGGAGACTTAATCAGAGGCTTCAAGGATTCCATGATACTGGAGAATGATGGTCTTTTCCAAGGTTCACTACAGTATAGATGGTATGCCATTATCATAAAGCAGAACAGCAGAGCATAGCAAGACAAAAGAGAAAACTACAACACCACTTACTTGGCCCAACAAGACTCAATGATAGCAGCTACCTGAGGATTCAGATCAGTTGGAACATCAAGCCGTCTTCCTTTGAACCCTACTGCAGCAACCACCTATAGAGGAAAGAGCGCTATAACTAAATCTGCAGCATGCTCCAAGAAAAATTATCATCTTAAAGTCGAGCGAATGAATTAATTTTTGCTTGACCATATTGGTTGCTAATGAAAGCCTGAAGACAGATAAACAGGCATAGGATACTGCTTGGTGAGGATATTCAGTAATCAATTGTTCGAAAAATCCAAAATGAATAAAAAATTACTAGAGTACACACAAAGAAACTTTTCTCAAGGTGCATTATCTTCAAGTATTGTCCACTAAGTGCAGAGTTCTGGCACACAGATGAAAAGTGCACACATGAATTCAATGGACTGTCACTATATCCTGCACAAACAATTATGAACCTTTGTTGTCTACAGCTTTTGTTGGATCTATAGGCAGAATTTTCCTTCCAATCTACTCAAGGATCCATGATTAAAAAAAAATTCCCTTATCCACACAGAAGAACTATTTATCAAGCTACTGCTTAACATCCAAATGGATTTAGGAGCAAAATAATTCCGATTATCCCCTTCCTGTGAGCAGTAAAAAGGAAAAAAATATAGTCCATGGGATATGTGCACTGACTGTTGATTAAAGTGATTTTAGAATATTAAGCAATATTAGGATTATCTCCTTAAGAAACCTCATAAATGAACTCAATTTTCTTGCAAATTACAAGTCATAAAGTAGAACTACTTGCCATCAACTAGTGGCCTTCACCCTTGGATGTAGGAAGTTAACTACAAACCTGAGCTGGATTTAAGTTAGTCCACGGTTGTTGCAATGTCATAAGTTCCCATAGGATAACACCAAAGCTGTACACATCAGACTTCTCATTTGATGGTTCATCTCGTAATACTTCTGGTGCCATCCATTCAGGCTAATGTCGAAAGAAAGTGAAATTTTAGAACCAGAGAGGCCCATAGTGTTCTCAATAAATTGAAGATGCAGGCAAGCAACAGATTGAAGCAACTTACAGTTCCTGCCAGAGACTTGGAGGATAAAAACGTACTTGCCTTTAATCGTGAAAGCCCGAAATCACAAACCTTGAAAGTCATAAAATAATTTGCAATTAAAATTGATGGAAACCTAAATACTTCCTAACTATGATATAGAAATAAAATGAATGAAATATAACAGATGTAATAACCAGAACTTTAAAAAAAACATAATAAATTGGAAGGTGACGTGCAGTGCATATGATTCTCCTTCCCTCCCTCTCGTCTGTTACGCAACGAGGGAGATGATGACAGCCTTCTCAGCCGATATCACCAGTTTGCAAATCAACAAAACCTAGAAAAACCTTATCTATAAAAACTAGCTCTCCTCTTTCACCCACCCCACCCCAAACCCCATCATCTCCTTTCCCCCTTCTTCTTCTTCTTCTTCCTTTCTCGCCGAAGCCACTGTCGTTCGAGGCAGCCGTCGGAAAACCGCCGAAGCAATTGGAGACTATCCGACGACTTTTTTGTGAGTCCTCCTTCACCTTCTTATATTTAATTTGAGTTTAGTAGAGTAGATAGTTGTGTACCTTCATTAATATGTTTGAGGCTCCATGGGGTGAAATGCATAGGCCAGGGATTTCAAGTTGTTGTCAGATAATCGAAAAAGCTTCGCATGGGAGGCCTAACATCATTGATGCCTTTAGTTGGTGCTCTCACGGCTCGGATCACCGAGGCGGTGATCTCCATGGCCGTCAACCATGGAGGGAAGGATAGTTCACCATCGACCACTCTAGCCGACAAGCTAGTCCTTTCTTCTTTCCTTCCTCGACTCTTTTCACCTTCCAGCTTAGCCCAAGTGGGTTTTGTTGTGGGTTTTGACTTATTATATTTCAAATTCAGTTAGGTCAAAAAAAGAACCAACCCAAATCAATAGGTGTTTGGTTGCGACTCTACGTTTGTTCAAGGAAGTTGGGCCGCATAACCCATTTATTTAGATAGGTAGGCTCAATTCGGCGTAGCCCTAATCTTTGGGATCAAATTTGGCACAAATTTAATTTGTTTTAGTTTTAAAAATTATGTATATCATTAAATTAAAGTATAAATTTATTTATGGATAAACATAACATTTTTACTCATACATGGATTATCGATTTGAGTTCTTCCACATAGATCACAGATGGATTAACCTATATTTTTATCCGTCTCGTACTTTAAGAATATATGTATATGTTATTATGCTATCAAAGTTACCTTTGAGCAATGTTATACATCGTGAAATGTTGTTTTTCGTGCATCAAGCGAAACCTAAATTATGAGTAGGTCGGATGTCTCGGCTAGATCAGAATCTCCCTGTGGTGATTCAAGACTATCTTAATCATATACTAATCAATTTAAGTGACTTTAATGAGGTTAGAAAACAATTTCATCCTAGACCAAAAATCTCCTTTAGATGACTCTAACCAAATCAATCATAAAAAAAAGAACCGAACGCTATCTCGCTAGTGACATCTAGTTGATGTGGATCAATAGGCTCAAGGCTGAAATGAGAAATGACATTTTAGATTGAAAAGCTCTGCAAAATGAAACTTAAGCATACTATCAGTTTATGATAAAATTTTAGATGATAAGATTATATTTACGAGAGAAGATGGCACCCAACGATATCTAATTTGTTGGAAAGGACAACCTACATTTGATGACACATGGCTCAATCACTGTGATTCAGAGCGACATGACCTAATATCCTAGAGCAATATAAGAGCAGTAGAAGGACATATTCGACGGAATCGAGTTCTCTCCCATTCGGGGAGAATGATGTGGAAATCACTGACAGGACATATTGGCATATGTAGCAGTACAGGAGGCACTGCCAGTTGACGATACCTCCAATAGAGATTTTGTTTTGATTAGATATAATATCCTTTTTTATTATGTGGTGGTTAAGGCCATATTTATTTTTTATTATTTAGAGTGTTTTTCGCTTATTGTCATTGTAGGCCTATGTTAACACCAATCGTTTTCCCATTTGGGGTTGATGAATAATTTGAATTTTGTCTACATTGTGAGATTTGGTATGAAACCATTGTGATGAAGGTGTGAAACCTTATTCCCACTTTTCTCACATCTTTCATCCACCACCTCCCCTAAAACCACATCCAACTCATAGTTTTACATCGGTTAATTAGTTGCATTATGAAGTATGCCATTTATTTTAAATCTGATCAGCATGGCGAAGAACATGGTGCACCGAGATTCGGTCACCTCCTCCTAGGATTTGATTTTTTTTCTCTTTTAGTTGCATTAATTGTTGCTATAAAGACATTGGTTGTCTAACTTGAACATCTTTATTTCCTTGAGAGTTTTTATTTATTGACTTAAAATTATATTACATTTAGCTTTTTTATATTGTGGATTTTGAAAAGTTAATGTTAAAACTTCGTGAATCTCAAGTTCTGTTGGGCTACATAACATTCTAATTCTAGTCGTGACAACAGATAAATATGCATGTAGAATTGAATCCTAAGGGTGTGGTGCACAAAAGCAAGAAAAGACAAGCAAAGCACATCAAATTTGAAAATTAGTAAACAAATTTTTGGAAACAACCTCCTACAGTTTTCATCACAAAGGTGTAGAAACCTTTTATGGAGCACATAGCTGTAACTAAAAATTGCTTATGCAGGAGCAGGAAAGTGTCAAACAGATCACACCATACTTGAGATTATGAAAACCAATAAACCTGTGAAACAACCTCTTAATTTTTTAAAACCTAAAGGTATGGAACTCTTTTATGGTTCATGAAGCACATAGGTGCAAGTAGAATTTGCACTTTTACTTTGCTTTTGCAATAAAACTCCTTGGATCCACTAAACATTTAAGTAAAATTAGAAAGTCTAGGCCTCACAAATTGATGTTTGTCTCTTACAACAATAAAAGCATGGACACCTGCATCCAGCCTTCTGTAAAATTAACCTTAAATCCAAGATAACCTGGCAGATTTGCAGGTCTTAGTGCAGTTGCCACCTGCTAATAGGAATCTAAAATTGAAGAAACATATTTAACCAATTAAAAACTGCTCTACCATTTAGATTATGCCAAACTCACTGGCTTGTATCTGCTAGAGCTTATATAATTCTGCCAGATCAAAGAATGTACAAGTAGGAAGTTTGGAAACCTGAATCATGCCAAGAGATGCACCTTATCTGTGGCCTAATGTGTTTGTCAAATTGTTGAAAATAAAAATAGCTTCATCTTCTAATAAATGCCAGATGAATAATCCATAGGAATGTAAGTAAAGCTCATATCAACTGTTAAGATACGAAAATCATTAAACCAACAAACTGAGCAATTAAGTCAACCAAGAGGTGCAAAAATTTCAATGGGAAGAATGGAATGCAGAGGCATCAAAGAAATAACCAGTGCTAACCAGTCCCAGCAACAAGAGACCAGGTACTAGTTTCAATATGTTAAAAGGAAATTATGTATCTTACTTTCACTGTGTACTTCTTGTCAACCAGAAGATTTGGAGATTTCAGATCTCGATGAACAATAGGAGGATTCCGTCTATGAAGATAGTTCATTCCCTTTGCCTAAAAAACCAATTGTCCATTACTCATGTATTATTGAGTTCAAGAATGGCTGCATGCAATATGCAACTCATTACCACAGAAAATTCCTTAAAGCAAAAGACAGATAGATATCACAACATATACTATGTCAACAAAGGCATACCACATCAAATGCCATATTTAATCGACGTCTCTCATCTAGAATTTCCCTTGCACCACTTCTGTGTAACAGCCTATATAAACTGCCTCTGCAAGTCAAAGGAAAAACATCTAGACATAAAAGGCAACAGAAGCAGGGCATCCTCTGTTTAGTTTTGCAAAGAAAAGATCAAAAGGGTTTAAAAAGAAGATATAGGAAAAACCTTGACAAATATTCAGTGACAATGGATAGGTTTGGACGTTCAGTAACAGCACCCATGAAAAGAACGATATTTGGATGCCGCAGGCTTTTCATTATGGCGACCTAACATACAACAGAACAGCATTGAGATTAAGCCTACATTTGAACAATAAGTAAACCAAATTCCATGAATTGCCATTACATATATACTCCCAAAACATGAACAAGATTCTCCTTCTAGAGGGACATTTTTCTCACAATCCTGAACAGTGAACATACGACAATTTATCGGCTTATAGGAAACAAATAATTTTCTTGAAGTAGCAGGTTGCCTGGTTATGTATCCCAGTAAGACTGAGATCAGTAGTCTTCAACAAATTTAGATATCCTCTTATGATTATTATGTTTCTGTCAATAGCTTTTGCAAAATATTTGAACTTCCAGAAGAAGCATATCACCAACGGTACTGTGCCATTAATAGATAAAACATTCACAAGGTTTGGTTCTTTCATAAAACAGTTTCCCATACTTAGAAATATATTACCATCTGGAATATCAGTAGAGTTATTGCTGAATGCTGAATTGCATACATCTGTACTTTGTTTACCTCCCAAGTATTCACTTTGTTTCTGTACATAGTAAAATATGGCCTAGATGGCTGCCAAGTTTTGTCTCATGACTTAACATGACCCTGTATATATATATATATAAAACCTTTCCAGGAGCAATTAATAGTTGTCATCTGATTGTACTACCACTTCAAATATATAAAACCTAGCAACATCTCAATCTCTATCTCACAAATAACTTACCCTCTGCTTATAACTGAATCAATTGAGATATTTGTAGCCCTGTAAGGTTCAGTTGTTCAGAACATATAACTACAGTTCTAGAAATTGGCCTAGTAATGTTATGCCTGAACGGCTGAACCTAAGTGTCTCCCAAGGATGTCCTTCAAAGAACCTCAGCTTGAAAGATCTTATTCAATGATGCACAATGCAAAGGTTGAATGGACAAGATCTTTACTCCTAATCTCACTCAGATCACTCTAATCTGGCATTGGAGAGCCAACCTAGAAAGAAAAGCTATCAAATGGAGATTCTCATCTGCTGTGGAGGAAGATGAGGGACAAGAGGCATGCACTACATGCTAGTTTCTACTTTCCAGGATAGGAAACCATGGAACAATAGCAGACTTATGACCGCACCATATATCAGATTATCAGAGAAAATGTCAAATGCGTGTACCAAGGGCCTCAACAACATGACCTTTAAGCAAGCAACATAATTATTCACATCATATTTCCAGCTTGATTATTCATAAAATCCATGTACTCCACAAATCAAAACTCAATCCCAACACAATTAACGCAAAGATTAACTTATATATGCTTAATCACAAGAACCTATAAGCAAAAATGGCTATGCCGATAGTGACACGACACTTAGCACGCGGACTCCTATGGAGCTTTTTTTTTTCTATCTCCATCAATCATCATCAAATCAACTATAATTTCCGTGCATGTTTAAAATTCATGTCATATCATACGAGAATATTCGTATGAAATATGTAAGACGTTGTAACAAGCAATACTATCAGTGGATGAGTTTTAAAAATTATCGACAGTATTTAATACAATATTCTCGTGTTATTCTTGTGCCGGCAAATAAAGTATTTGGTTCTCCTCGTCATGTTATACTCAACTAGACATTAGTTTTAATTATTGAATTATTATCACTTAATATTATGTGTTCAATTATATTATGGATTGTTCAATCATTAATATTAGTTTTGATAAATGTATTTAATCATATTATGTGTTGAACAATATTTATATTTAACTATTATTTTATCTTTAATAAAATAAAATATTTATAAAAAATAATCTAAAGATAAAACATTACAATGTAGGTTTTAATACATATATTTAAACCAAAACCCAAAGCCTGATACGCCGAGAATACAAAAACATCTCTAAATATCCTAAAAAATCTACGGCCATCATTGCCTATAAGAATGAAATCATGCATAAAGTTGAATGATCAGCGATTAGTTAACTATCAGCTACTTGGGATCGACAAATCATCTAAGATTCCAACTAATATAAATCCTTATAAAAACTTGAAGAGATGAATACAGCAACAACAATAAAGAATGGCCAACAAAAGATGTCTCCTTGAGCATACCTCTCTCAAGAACTCCTTAAGGTGCTCTGGATGGAAATCTTGTTCCATGAGTATTTTTACAGCAACATCCTGAAGATATCATGCATTACTAAGTTAAAAAAAAGACACTTACAATGCTAGCACACAAATCAGAAATGATACAACTTCATTCAAAATTGACAAAGCTCATGAAAGAAAAGATCATGAACATAAACATGATGATGATTATGCTAACAACTTATAGACATAACAGGATGTAAACAATTTTAAGTTTCAAAAAATCAACAAAAAGAGTAACAAACACTAATGCAACGTCAACCACTTAGTGTATCTATTTGGGATCACAATAAAATAGATCCTAATTTTCATCAAAATAAAGCGCTTTTTCATTGCACCTTCTGTCTACAAATCTACATCTATTATCTTGAAAATATGAAAGGTTATTGTCAGTTGGCGTCTTTTCAAATGTCATCTAGCCGTTCTTCTCTTACATATTGTTTCCAAGATGAGAGCCAGTTGATACAGATATCAACTTGATAGAATAAAATCAGTGTATTGAAAGATTACCACGGATTGCAAGTGGTCACCTCATTGCCTAGCGCCTAGGCAGAAGGCCCGCCAAGACGATATAGTATTTTATTATATAAAAAATTAAAAATAATTATATATAATATATTCTAATATAGCTAAAAATCAATACTAAGATTACAAGTAGCTAAAATAGAATCATAACTAATCTTTTTTTCTCATTTAACAATTACTGAGATTCTAAAAACCTAGAAAATTAAAAAAATCCCCATACTACCCTTCAATACTACTTCAAATGCTAGCCTGTCATCCATTTATAGCAGGGGTAAAATTGGAAACATAGAAAAAAAAGCTCAAAAAATAGGGAAGTAGAGAGAACAAGAGATAGTTCAACATCTCATTGCCAAGGAGAGAAGGCCGCAGCGGAAGAGCGGGATGGGCAAGAGATGCAGATGAGCTCATGCTATCGCTTGCCGCCGCTCGTGCTGCTGTTGCCGCTTAGGGCAGAAAAAGATGATCGAGTTAGAGAAAAGACTGAGGAGATCGATGTCAATTTCTTTTTACGTTAGCAAGAACTTGACATGTGTCTATCGACTAGACTTGCATCTAGCAAGCCGCCAGGTGCTAAAGCGGCCTGCCCCGAGCGCTAATGCGGATTGCCTGCCTTTGGCAGGCCGCCAAGCGCCAAAGCGGCCTGCCCCGAGCGCTAATGCGTCTTGCCCGCCTTTGGCAGGTCGCATTGCTACTTTGCGAGGCAGCCGATGCGTCGTCCCGCCATGGTGGCTGCCATTACCGCTTTTCAAAACACTAGATAAAATTGATTAGAGCAGTTTGAGACTTGAGAAAACAACCGCTTGGGTTAGAGTTTGGGAGTTTGCAATTGCAATTCAGTCTCTTTAGGAGTAAGTCTACCAGTAGCAGCTGACTAAAATCGCATCTAAACAAGGCAGATATAAATGTTAAATATTATACACAAAAAAAAAAAAACAACTAGTGAGGACCAAATGTATAAATCTCCCTTCTTTCGATCCAACCAATTCATTCAACTTTTAAAATATTTAATTGTACAGATTTGTAAATTGTGAGTTCCCTATCATTGTTGAAGGAAGACAGACGATATATATTTCAGTAATAGGCTGAATCTTCATATTAAGACCTGTGACATGGACTTTGGTATGGGTAAGATGTAGGTTCATGTCCAAATGTTGGACACTTCATGAGTCATAACCAAAATACTAGAAAAACATAAATAAGCATCACAGAGATAAATATCTAACTGTTAAAACTTTAAAAAAGTAAATTAAAATCAACTTTAAGCTGTATATTATTGTTTAAATAACAGCTGCAAGAAGCTTTAGGTGTTCCCTTGAGAACAAGAAGAAATTCTAAAAATAATCTAAGAAGCAATCACACTGCTAGGAAAGGAAGGAATCTAGTCCTCCACATTCTGCACTTCTAAAAATATTGTAACTGAAAGAAATTAAGAAAGATTTGAAAGCCTAGATCGCTTATTAGGCAAACCCATTGAGCATGAAGGACTAAAGATTGTACAGTCCTGCATTCTGAGTATAACAATGAGAGAATTCTATTATTAGAAAAAATGAACTTATGAAAGAAATATTAGGAACCCACAAGAGCAGTTCCAGGCGATAAAATATTAGATATTAGGCGTATGAAGCAAGGATAACACTTTAGCATGAAATGGAATAAACATACCGAGCCATGCCAGTCAGCACGATGAACAGTTCCAAAAGAACCTGAAAATTAAACCACCCGATTTTTAACATGGCCATGAGAGAAAGAATATCATATGTATTATGTTTATGTTCTCTGAACAAATTATGCTAATAATTTGTACCCAGATATCTCCATGCATGTATCTTTGCATAGGTATGTATAATGTAGTGTATATCATAAGCAAAGAAATGACCTGTCTTACTAGTTCTTAGTTTTTACTAGTGAAATACAGAACAGTACAAATTGTGTTCTCTACATGAAATTACCTGCTCCAATCTTTTCCTTCAAGACCAACTCGTTCCATGGAATATCCAAGTCATCGACAGCAAAAGTTATATCACTGTTGGATCTATTTCGTCCTCGTTGATGATCCTCCACAAACCTGAAATCTTTCTTTTTATCAGACTTTAGATTAGAGGAAGGGATGAGCGGCAAAACCTTCCCATGCCCATCCAGTGGACTAAATTTTACTTGTGCTTCATCCTGTCTCGTAGGTTCAGAACTCATCAACTTCTGTGACAGGTCATGCTTTTTGGGTAAATATGAAATCACTTCTGGACAACTTGGTATAACAATCTTTGGAGCATCTATTTGGGGCAGGTTAGAAATTTTTGTTTCGCTATTTGTTCCTGGTGGACAGTAGTTAACACCTTCATACATTTCATCTTGACACTTAGCAGAAGACTGATCATCTTCTCCACCAACACCAGCACCTGCAATAACAAAAGATGTGATTGTCCTGTAAGGCACTCAATTGGCAAATATCAAATTCATTTGAGGTACTATAAATAACTGAGAATACACTGTCATATTATGGCATGATCAAGAACCAGATTTAGTTCCTACATCTACAAGATCTTACGCAGAAGTAACTTATATAGTTAGTAAATGTGATTCCTGAGCATGTCTCTTGATTTTTGTTCATTCTTGAGATTTCAAAATGGTCAAACCTTCTGCTAGAGCAACACTCACATTTGAGAAGGATCCTAGGGGAATTTACAACTTCTCGCAATGGCTATTAAACATAAATCAACTGTCTAGAGTCTATATTTGATGACAAAAGCATCACAAACATTATCAGGCACAGGAGACATTAAATATAGTTTCTTCAATGGAAAATGTTGAGGAATACAATTAAGTATTTTGCAGCAAAGATTGAACTTTCATATTGTAACCTGAAGAACTAATCAATGAGAACATCCAAGAGAATTGGAATTTCAGTAAATGAAGGGAAGTTCACAAAGAAATGAAGAATAGAAAAAAGAACATAACGAAACATGCAAGTGCAAGCTGAAGTTGTAAGAGAGTGAAGGGCTTTCTAAAACTGATCACCTGCAGAAGCATCATCAAATATGAGATTAAGTGACTGGCAATCTAAGAAGTATTGCTTGGCCAAAGAACTGAAATTCTCAGTAGTCTTCACCGATTTGAATTTTGGAGGTCGCAGAGGTGATGATATTGAAATAGAGTAAGGACCATTGAGGAAGGAATCAGGATCAGACAAATGTCCTGGATCCCCAATCAGATCAACTAAACACTCCCTGTCAAAATAGAAATATATGACCTTAGAGATTCATGATCTTATAATGAAGAAAAAAACGTAAAAACAAAAAACAAAAAAAGATCATAAAAACTAGTGCATGCATAGCATCTGCAAATGAAGAGGGGCAAAAGACTAGGTCATAATGTATCGCAAGTCGTAACTCCAGTATGTAGCGCACCTTTCGAGACCGAAGCGCACAAGACAGGAGGAAGCATCATCATTTTTACAGTACTTACAGCCCTTGGCAACACGGCATGGCAGATTCACTGCATCCGCTAGCATCTACAAATCAGAACAGCAGGTAGGTAAATTTTATGAAGCAAAAGAAAATCATGATCAAATTTGAAGTGATCCTCTGAACCAAGTTTCCAGGAAACAAACAGAAAAGAGGTCTAGAAAATCTGGAAGAGAGAAAAGGCAAGCCAAACAAAACTTGATAGAATACTGTGGCGGAGTTTGAATGTACTTGTGAAGAATCAAAATTTCAGTAAGTCATGTTCTTGCAATAAAACCAAGAAGCTGGAAAGAATTAAAAGATGAAGTAAGATTTACTTTAAATAGCACGGAACGATGCCTGCAAAGACCAGCAGATAACTTTCCCATCTGGAGTACAACAGAACTAGTACTCGACTTGAGAGAGTCACTGCATTCCTTCCAGCGGGGGAGCAGCTCTTCTTCGTTTAAAGCTGCATCCCTTATAGCAGAAATGGGAGTTTTGTTAATGAAGCGAAGAGAAACTACCTTTCTGGCCACACATAAATAAATAATGTTGTACTCACCCCAGCCTAGTACAAACTAGTTCTGCAATCTTATCCACCATATCTTTTGTTGAAGGACAACTGCATGAAAAGCTAGATACTGTACTTTCTAGGTGCCTTAGATTAGGATCAATTCTTCTATCTATAAGAGCTACTTCAATTGATGAATTGTTGGGGTAGACAGTTCTTAGTGACTCAATTGATGGTATCCGACTCTCTTCTTGCACGTCAGTGCAGAGTGTCCATACAAAAGGATCAATTCCTTGAATCATGTAAAATCCATCTGGAATCTTATCATTGTACGACAAAGTACCATTCACCTGGTAGAGAAAATACGAAAAAGATAAGAATTATGCAGATTATGAAAATATCAAAATCACTATGCAAAACAATAAAATATTTTCTTGCGTATTATGAACATAGATCTCTCAGGTAAGTGGCGGTGACAGATTAAACTTGCTACATACATGAAGTATCTTATTATAGGAATAACGAACTTCTACAAAGAAAGAAATGTAGCACAAAGACCGTTAAGTAAAGTTAGAGGAAATCGGCAACGCAATCTGGAAAGATCACAGTGACAAAAGGAACTCATTTAATTCCATGCTAATCACCCTAAATCTCTAAAATTATGCTATAAAGGATATCTTTACTTAAATGAGAAGTCAAGAGCAGATCTAAAAGGCAGATGCTTGTTAAGACAGAAAAATTCATGTGCTCAATGAAGCTTTGAGACTTTCCTGAAGCTCCTCCTTGAAACTTCTTATGTTTCCTATCTGAGGAGGTTTCCTTATTCTCCATGAGATACGTCTTTCAGGAGGGTTAATCGTCCTCTTGTCAATCCAGTCATGAAAAACTTGCAGTGACCACAGCAAGCAACCCATCATTTTATTGAACCACAAGACCATACAAGATTTGAGATAAACCTGCCACTAGCAACATTCAAAACAATGAAGGACGTATGACTTTTCTGAAGACCCTTTCACAAAGAGAAGTCCTTCCTGATGTGACAATGGAAAGAGGAGAATGAAGAAGCTAAAGTGCTAAAGATATCACACACTACATGTTCAACCACATACGTCTCCCAAGATTTTCTTCTGCTATTTAACCTCTGTGCTGCCTCCTCCTTCCGTCATAAATATTATCGTTCTTCTATAATTTGCATCATGCACCAATGAAGTTATCTCATGATTGGCATTTTTAATATGTCAATACACTCATCTCTGTTATGCATAGTACAATTTTCCTTTAGCTATTTTTAACTTCAGAGTAAGGATGTTATAATCTTTGTTTTGTAATTTGAAGCTAAAAGAGAAGCCAGAATTAAGAAAGAATCCACCAAAAGTTTATTCTTCTTCAACCTAACGTAAATGTGGTCTAATAATTGACCTATGAAATGCCTCATAGGAGCATATTCTACAGTTTGGTTCAAATGTTGTTGATGTGCAACAAAGGAAATGGCACAAAGCCACCTACCATTCATGAGCATATATGAATTTTATCTCTTTGTCATCCAGAAAGTTGCTACACAATAAGAAGAGTACCAACAAAAAATAATAAAAATGGAAGCACTTCTGAAGAAAAGTGCAGATGTGAACAAGAAGATGAATATGCGGTAGGAAGTTGAAACTTGAAAATTAATTTAAACTGAAGAATACTACAAGTTGAACAATTGCCTATATTTCTAAGTATTTTAAAGATGATTTAAACTCCAAAAGACATTGAAAAAGAACCGGACTAGAAAAGGTAGGTCAAAGCAATGCAGAGAGGAAAGAGGGAATAAATATAGATTGGTCTACTTGGGAAAAGTATTCCATAGCTTTGCATAACTGACTAATTGATGAATACATAAGAAGGATCTAGTTAATCAGTGCAAACCCAAGGTTCACCCGCTATTCAAGACTATTTCCTGCAAATCTCAATATCCCATTCAGAAGCCTTAATTGGATATGTGACAATATGTCAGGGTAAATTTAGTGTGATAACGTCTTTCTTTGTACAGTTTCATCGTCTTAGATAATATGTAGTAATCTCTTTGTAATGTATTATAATCTCTCTGTAATGTATTAGAGGCTTCCGGCTCTAGTTATTGTACTTCCTCATTCTCCAATGCATTATTTCCACTGTCTACTTTTTTCTCTTTTGGCTATTTGCTCGACTATGCAAGTAATTCCCATTACGGACACTATCAGATTCCAACACAATTGACTATGTTGCCTCCTCTTCGCCAGAAAATTTGTCGCCCATATATGCATAAAATTCTCAAATCAAAGGGAATGGAGCAAATTTCAAAAAATATGATGCGTACCCAGAAGCGATGGGAGAGAGACTCGGGCGACGATGAACCCGTGGTCGATGGGCCCATCTGGCTCCCGAGGTCCAAGAAATTGGGATCGACGGCGCAGGTGGCCTCGGAGCAAAGCCGAAGGGCCAAAGCAAGCTGGAGCTGGTACGTCTCCTCGGCCTGCAGCGCCCAGCTCTTCGACGAGGCCGCCGACCCGACCCGCCCCTCCGCGGCCACGGCGGCGGCAGGAGCCAACCCCGGATCGATGCCTGCAAGCGACGAAGAAGGGATGTAGTGCCATCCGTCGCCGGAGAGGGAGGAGCTCCCCCCATAGCTACTTCCGCTCGACTGGCGCTGCAGCACCGACGGCAACGGCATCCTCACCCCGCCGCCTCCGTCCCATCCTCCGCGGCTCCTGTCGGACGGCGGGGAGTCGTCGGCGAATTGGCTGAGGAGGGAGTAGCTCGATCGCCCCCCAGGCATTTCCATACGTGGATAGAGAGAGCGAAGAAGAAAGAGTCAAACCCTAGAGCCCCTTCCTTTCTCTCTCCCAACTTCTCTTTCTGTCCCTTTCTCTCTCGTGTTTTCTTTTGCGTGGGGGTTACGTGTAAAAACGTGAGGGAAATTGACGACGCCGACGACGGACGACTTTAAAAATAAAAAATAAAAAATAAAAAAAAAGCTCTCACGCTCGTATAATCTACATCACTACATGGAAGGATGAGGTTTAAAGTTTATACCATTCTTATGTCTGCTTGCTAAATATTATATTATTCTTATTCTATACTTAAAAACCATGACTTATATCTACCACACTTATATAGTCCACGTGGGAGTGAGGGAGTGATTTTCTTTAACAAATACCCACTTGATTTATATAATTTTTTAATATATATATCACGTAAATTTAAATTTATAATTCATTTGATTTGAAAATAATGTTTGACGAGAAGATTAAAAGCTCCAAGACAGATTGAAGCGCTGACTTTTTACTCGATTATTTTCTAAATTTAGCAGCATAATTTGTGCCTACAAGACATGCCACGCGAACCGCGGCGAATTGTAACGGAAAGGGTACAAAAATCTAATCTATCAAAAAGGCCATAACTTTTTCTATTATTATAATTTGCACCCTCCACCGATAGATAATTGGGCTAATCTTTCTAAGAAACGAGCCTTAGGGAGTTTCTATAGGCTGGACCCATGATTAATTTTAACCTAATAATTGTAGAAGATAAAATTTTATTACAAGCCTAAAATCAAATTATCTAAAAAAGAAAAAAAAAATACCGATAAGTTTATCATATTTTTCTTACATATAAGACCGGTAATTTGATCAGTGTTAATAAAACTTACTTAAATTTATCGATGTATCATTTGAAATATTTTAAATAAACTATCGATAGCTTAGGCTTTTTAATATTTTATTTCATTAATTTATAAATATAACGTTGAATTTATTAATATTTTTATTTATCATATAAATTAAGTTAATTATACTAAAAAATATTATAAAAATACTCTCAGTCAAGTGATACTATGAATATTTTAGTTATTTTAGAAATAAAATATCTCTAATTAACGAAATATTCTTATAATATTAGTTCAAATATAATACAAGATATTTTCTGCACGCATTCGTTAAATCATATAACTCAATTTGTAAATAATAAAAATGTAGAATATAAACTATAATTTCGTTAAAAAAAACAGGATGTTAGTTTGATCAAAAACTCTTTAAAAGTGCAGTGTTTATGTGTTCTCTTTGGAGATTGACCTTTGCTGACTCATGTGAGGAAGAGAGCGACCAATACTAAAAGATTCTTATCAAGACTTAGAAGATAAAAGATAAATGGTTATATATTTTTATTTTTTATTTTGATAAATTAATGGCTCCCGGTAAGACAGATGATGTCAGTTTGCTCTTTTTTATAATTAGATTGGAGAAGTGAGTCAACTCTTTAATAGAAATAGGTTAATATTTTTAACCCTTAATTACGGCCTTAATGGTTATAAGTTACAAATCTTAACATCTCATCTATATGAAAATGGGCTAACCCTTTGTGAGGAACTTAGGGCCCAGGGCCCATCAAGGCCCATCAAGGGAGCTCAAAGATAGAACTCCTCTCTTTTATTTTCTTTTTTCTCCCCTAAAGATAGAAGATTAGAAGGCTTAGTTGGTGTCTTCGAACTTAACAATTATTCTCAAGTGTGGATGAGCAATCGATGTTGGGTGAGCGAGCTTATGTTAATTTGAGTTTACGTAACTTGTGAATAACATAGTTTAGGTTAAGTGAAAGGCCGGCATAAGAGAGAGTTTGACTTTTTATCCAAACATAAGAGGATTGGTAGGCAAAAGATGATCTCTCTTTTGTTCTCACTTCTGGGAGGGTTAAAGCATTGTCCATTCTTATTTGGGCCGCTCTATCTAAGTCAATTCCAGCACCCGTCAAATATACACGAATACAAGTGATGCAAATATCCTTATCCGAATTTGGGGTCATATGATAATTTGTATATATACTAATTTGTTCAATTAATATTGTAAAGAGAGAATTTGTCAAGTTCAACTTATCGGTCAATAATATAAGGAGACTACTACATTTTTTTTCATAATATCATATTTTAAGAGAGAAATAATATACTTAATCTCCTTGATATGATATGTAGTAAATATCCAGCATGTACTCTCATGATTCTTGGTTGCATCTCTCAATTGCAAAAAAAGATACTTCTAAGAGGAAATTACCATCTTACCCTGTCATTTAGCTCAATTTAATTTGCCAGCTTCTTTAAGTCCTCTGTTCTTCAATTTTAAGCATTTAATTCACTTATAGTCTACATTGAATTTTAATTGTTATATATATATTTTTTGTTTCATTCAAAAGTAACATTATTTTGTTGGCATCAATATGAATAGATCATAAAATAACTAAATTATATCTATAATTTTCAAATTAGATTATACTTATGTGGAGTTAATGAAGTCTTTTTTACATCGTAGTTACGGATTGACTAACAGTTACAACTTAACCAAATAAATTATAATTGGAATTAATTTAGATGCCAATTTGCTAGTGCCTAAGTGGTGGTCAACACTTCGGGTCGTGGTCAGCTTGGATCTTTGAGATCACAATGAATCTCATTTCTCATAACCTTTGAAAGGTGCAACTTCCTTTTGAGATGGAAGGTATTCTTATTGACTATCTATAGACTTGGCATGTTGATTTCAAATTGTGGATGCTGCTTTTGACTTAATCCTCTTATAATTGCTTGATATATATATATATATATATATATATATATATATATATATATAAAACTCATTCTGCATGCATCATTAGCATAAATATTAATAAAGTTACTTAATGTGATCAAAGGGGTTGGTGTCACGAATTATCTTCATGATAAGAATATATATGATTCACAGTAGTGCTGGACATGTTTGATCTAAGTTTGGTCATTAATTCCTCGAAATTTTTTTTGTTAAAAAATAATATTTGAGTGGGCACATATGTAATCAACTTCAGGCCATTCTGGGATCATTTTACTCTTATTTAAAAAAAAAAGGAGAGAAAAATAATTTAATTTTACGTTAAACTTTTATAGTTTAGGGGAATCAAAGTGTTGATAACAAAGAATAAAAGAATTTGTATGAGAAAATAGACAATAGTCTAGGTATTTTAGTGTGATTATCCCTATTTGGTGTCAAGAATTTATAATAATGACAACAATAATGTTGTTCTTTAGTAAACAGTGTTCACCAACTAAGGTAATAATTAGCAAGAGTATAACTATATACCGTCAGGCTTTTCCTTTTATTTTATAAAATCACCAATGCGGTTATAAAAATAAGAATTTTGAGGTTATACGACAATGGTTCGTTACCTAACGCATTAATTTTCTAAGGTAACTTTATGAATTTAAGATGATTAATTGATGCTACTAAGCAACTTCCTATAGATACTATAGTGCTTGTCATTTTCCACCAACAGCTTAAATCCACCGAAGAAATCAAAGTAGCCGAACAAAGATTGACTCGAACTTAGTCTTACCACCACTTACGGGACTTAGTCAACGTTGTCAACTATTATTTTAACGAGTTAGTAGGAGGCCATTAATAACCACGTCATAATATTCATTCCCCTCACGTTTGTTGTTCCTGGGGGTTGAATGAATTGAATCGATTTCAATTCTTTGTGACGCACATGAGACGCCACCTCCACTTTCTATGATCCTATCATTTAATTTACCAACCTGAGAGCCATCGATCGATCGATAGATCCAGAGATGTTCTTTGCCTCCCTATCCAAATCCAATAATCCAGTCTAGTAACTGATATACATGCATGTTGAGCGAAAGGAGAACTACGTCTCTGCAAGCGACGACGATGAGAGACTTCGCCTCCTGCTTCCCCGACGTCTCCTGCTCGGCCGCCGGCGTGATCGGCGGCTCCTTCGCCGTCGTCCACACCAGCGTCTACAAATCCATCCTCTCCACTCGCAAAGAAGTGCACGTCAAGATCTCTTGGTCTAAACCTCACACTATTACTACTACTGGTGGTAGTAGTACTATTGCTGCTGCTGTTGCTAGTTCTCCCTCGTCTCAGCTCGCCGTCGCCATTGAGGACGGCATCTCCTCCCGCCGCTCTTCGAAGCCCAACGAGACACAGGTCTTGAATAAGAGAAAGGGCAGCCGGTCGTTCGTGACGGAGAACTCGGTGGTGGGGCTGTACTGGGACATCAGCGGGGCCAAGTACGGGTCGGGACCCGAACCCGTGAAGGACTTCTACGTGGCGGTCATCGTCGACGGCGAGTTCAGCCTGCTGCTGGGCGACATGAGCAGGGACTTCGTCAAGTTCTTCGAGTCCGCCATCCCGATCGCCAAGTTCTCCCTCCTCACCCGCAAGGAGCAAGTCCGCGGCGCGACCACCTACTCCACGACGTCGCGATTCCGCAGCGACGGGAAGGAGCACGAGATCTCGATAAGGTGCAAGGGGGACGAGATGGACTGCAAGGACTCGGAGCTGTCGGTGAGCATCGACAAGAAGAAGGTGGTGCACGTGAGGAGGCTCAAGTGGAACTTCCGAGGCAACCAGACGATATTTATCGACGGCTCCGTCGTGGATATGATGTGGGACGTCCACGACTGGTGGTTCGCGAATCCGGCGGCCGCCGGCTGCGCGCTGTTCATGTTCAAGACGAGGGTGACGGCGGAGACGAGGCTGTGGCTGGAGGACGAGCTCGCGAGGCATGGCCAGGGGAAGTCCGGCTTCTTCCTGCTCATCCAAGCCTTCAAGAAGCAGCTGGGAAATGGCCGTTGACCTTTCGTTCTTTTTCTCTCTCTCTCTCTCTCTTTTCTTCTTGTCGTTGACTTCTCCTCTTCTACCGCAATGCATCCATGAGCAATCGTTGACTTTTGATTTACGGTGTCATCTTTTGCGAGCTTAATTTCCTTGATCCCTCCTGCGACTGTATGAAAATGCTATTTTACCGTTAGATCCTTACCTTTGGATAGAACTATGTACTTAAGAATCAAGAAGTGCATCGAAATTCTCAAACTATGGAATTTCGCGATTAAGTACAGATAACTGTCTTTAATTATTGTACTACATAATAAGCTTGCATGTTTGATGTTTCACGTACGTATATATGCAGTTGGTGGTGCACAGGTGACTTGATTGGACATCGCATCAAACAAGTGGGAGAAGGAAGAAGATAGAGGGATGAAATTATTCAAGCTACTTCATAGCATAGCATAGCATAGCATAGCATTTTTTTTTTCTTCTGACATGCACCGTAGAAGAAGCTTTATATTTTACTGTTTGCCGCCTGAAAAGTATAAAGTGAAAGTAAACAATGAACAGTGTCTCAGTATAGCTCTCAAACAGTGGCCGAATAGAAGAGATAGATGGTTCCAAATTTGTTGATACGTTGGGGTTCTTTTTTACATTTTGCACTCTGTATTTTCAAATTTACTAAAGATAGGGTGTGAATTATAATTTGTTCTAAATTAGAGAATAGTATGATTCCGTTTAAACAGTTGTCGTCGTCTCCTGGGAGCATATCACGTGAGGGCACGTGAGATTCGCGTTCGAACCACCGGGGCCCGGTTCGTCCCCAGGACGGTGGGGCCCACGTGCGGCAGATGTCCCCCCGCCCCTTCTCGTGCGCCTCGATCTCTGACAGCCCCCCTGTCACGTGACGCTTTTTTGTTAGATTAGGTGGAGTTACGACCACCGGAGCTGCAGATAACACACGGAGGACGCTCGGATCCGCTGCTCCTCGCCCAACACGGAACAGCATCAATCCATTTCACACTCTAACTATTAGACTAATCTTCTTTATTAAAGACTACCGACATATATTAACTCTAATTACTTTTTTTTTTTTTGACAAAAATAAATTAATCCATACATATTGGACTATATACATCAGCAGCAGTTCAAATACATATAGATATATCATATCTGTAAAAAAAAAAAGAGAAAGAGATGGATCTAAAGAGGTCAGAGTGAAGGGTCACATCAGGATCTGGTGGTGTGTGTGAGCTCATCACTCTTTGACAACAAACAATGAGATGATGATGAGGATGGATGGATGGATAGACGGGTGCATGGGGTCCTCTTCTCAGAACCTTTCTTTTTTTAAAGTCAGAACGACGTACTCTTTCTCCTCCTCCTCCTCCTCCTCCTCCTCCTCCTCCACCCCAAGATGTGAAACCTCTCCAACCCAACACAACTCCCAAAGCCCAACAACTCCTCGTGCCAGAGTTCGTCCCTCTCTCTCTCTCTCTCGGAGTCACTGGTCAATGGTCGATAAATGCATGCCACCTGGGCAATCCCCCCCCGTCTTCTTCCAGATGCCTGCGTGTCCCCCTCTACATATATATGTATATACGCACGTTAATATCTCGAGTCCTGATAGTTATTAGAAGTTGCAGAGGAAATGAAGCTAGCTCCAGAGTCCAGATACTGGAAACTCTGCATGTTGTCTACTTCGTACGTACGTTAGCAAATCTAAGCAGCATCAGCATCTAAATGGGAGAGATCCCGTTTTGGAATTTGTCGGCGCGCCGCACAGCTCTCAGCTAGCTCGATCGGCTCCGGCAAAGATTCCATTTACAAGGAACTTTTTATGTTCTCCTTCTTTAGAAGTGAGTCAGACTCGGACATCATAATTACTACTATCTCTCGCTAGAAATCATCTCTCTTATGAATAAAACATCTAGTATTTGATGATTCACAAACTGTGCCTGACTGCCTACTCATGGAGCTAACCTCAAAAGGCTAGGGAATGGACTTAAAGATGAGACACGGACTTTTTCCAATCTAGGGTAAAGTCTCATAGCGTCCAAAGACAGAAAAAAGAAAGAGGAAAGTACTGTATGGTTGTAATTTAGTTTTTGACCAATTTGACCCGTTTCTCAACTTTATTTATCACCGTAAATCACCGTTAAAACTTAATGCTAAAAAATAATCTATTTTACTATAGCAGTTAGTGAAATGATAGAGTAAAAGAGTTAGAATAATTAAGACTTTTATTATTTAAAATATTAAATTATTTAGCATTTTATTAAAAAGCTGAACTACTCAATTTTGAATCATAGTTTTCTAACAAATAATTTATTTTAGACAAAAAATTTATCGTTCTAATTTTAATCAAAACTTAATTCGACCTTAAATGAGAAAGATATAAGTAAAACTAAAAATAAAGAATTTAAAATATCGTAACTTTGTGCTCAATTTGTTATTTTAGTTATATAATATATTATTATGAAAATATTAAATTTTTTTTATGAGTTATGGTTATTTTCTACGGCAAACTGTTTAGATTCTTAATAAAAAGGCTGACAGCCATTCAAATTATTTAAATTTTGTTCAGTTTTTTTGTTAATAAAATGCTAGATTATTTAATGTTTTTAAAAGAGTAAAATGTTAAATAGCTAAGCATTTTTTTTTTTTGACATAATAAAATACTGATAAATTCAATGTTATGCTGATAACTATTATAAAATAGTCCCAATTTAGTACTAAATTTAGAGTATAGTCTATTTTGATAAAGCCTTGCTTGAGTTCAGACTATTTGACTGGAAATTAAGTACTAGTTTTATTTTATAGATTATGAGCTCGTATACTAATATTAGGCTAGACTAAAGAGCTAATATCTTCTAATATACAAGTTAAATAGCAAGGTCAATCCTCTTAAAAAATAAGCAAGAAGAGACTCAAATCATACACAAAAGTTCACCAAATATCAATTCCAACTTACCGTAAACACAACCAGACTAAGATATGGCTTCAGCTGTTGGGTTTTCTTTTCTAGAAACATGGGTTTGTTTGTTTTTCGCTTGATAAAGCCAGCCACCTACAGCTTTCCACCCAGTCCTCCTCTCCTTCTCTCCTTCTCCCAAAGCTTCCTCGCAATAAAGAAGAAACCAACTATCCACATCTCTCTCTCCATCGCATTATTGTAACAATTACAGTTGTTCACTTCCCAACAAAGGAGCAACAGGTGGCAGGAGGAACTCTCTACCTCCCTCCTCCCCTACATGATAGGTTTGTCTGTCTGCCCTGTCCCTATCCCAGCTCAGGTGCAACAACTCACTCCTCCCCCCTCTGCACAAATGTAGTAGAAGCCTAACTAGATAGATAGAGCTTGGTAGGTTACCTTGGCTGAGCAAGAACAGGAGAGAGAGAGAGAGAGAGAGAGAGAGAGAGAGAGAGAGGAAAGAGATCCTTCTTCTCTTCATTCTTGCAGCAGACTCCCTCCCATCCCATCAATAACAAGAAAACAAAGGCATACAAAGGAAGCAGTTTGGCTTTCATGGACTCCCATCAATGGAGAGACCAGCAGCAGCCACCTAACTCTGCTCTTACTCTGTTTGCATGTGAGCCAGGTAGCAACGCCAACACCACACTCCAAAGTCCAGCACCTGCAGCAGTTCCCAGTAAGCGATTTTGCTCTATTAGATAGTTTCTTCCTCCCATTTCTGGCAATGTTCTCACTTGGTATTCTCTTATCTTGGTTTGTGTAAGGAGTAGGGGGTTACTTCAGTTTGGCACAGTGGCAGGAGCTGGAGCTGCAGGCTTTGATCTACAAGCATATGATAGCTGGCGTCTCTGTCCCCATGGAGCTTATTCTACCCATCAAAAGGAGTATCCTCACTGCGTCTCAGTACTACCACCACCAATCCCAACTTTTCCAGCATTACCAACCATCCTGTGAGTGCATATTAAATCTTCTTTCCAGCTTTATAACCCATCTCTAGTGTCTCTGCTTGATTTATAATAAAGTTTCTTGAATATCCTGCCTGTTTTCTTGCTCGAGTATCACTTTAGGAAGCTTGTTGGTTGGCACTTCAGAACACATTCACTGTGTGTCTCTTCATCTCTGAACTCGGTTTTTTTTGCTAATTCGAATGGCAAACTCATCACTTGCATTGCTGCACGGTTGTTGTTGTCGACAGTGATCCAGACAGGGTACTGGGGGAGAAGCGCCATCGATCCCGAGCCGGGGAGATGCAGAAGGACGGACGGAAAGAAGTGGAGATGCTCAAGGGAGGTGGTGGCCGGGCAGAAGTACTGCGAGCGCCATGTCCACCGAGGTCGAAACCGTTCAAGAAAGCATGTGGAAATCCCCACGCACACCGCCGGCGGTGTGAAGTCCACCCTTTCCTCGCCTCTGCCGCCGGTGATGAACAAAGAATCCTATGCCACTCATGCTGGCTCATCACCTCCGCTAAACATCCCCCCCCTTAATCAGAGGTAACATGCCACTTGCTGAAGTTAAGCACCTTTTGAAACATTGCCATTGGTTGGAATACTCATTAATGGATTCTTATATTGTTGTTTAGATCCCCAAATGGCAAAACTGCTGATCATATTATCCCTGAGAGCAAGGGGAAAACTGGCAGCCATGTGCTCAGGAGATTCTTCGATGACTGGCCGAGAACACAAGAAGAAGAGCACAACACTAGTAACAGCATGTCCAGTCCTTCAACTTCCACCACTCAGCTCTCTATTTCCATCCCCACAAATCCATCATCAGATTTCTCCCTCAAGCTATCAACAGGCAATGCTGAACTACATGGGTTGGGCAGCGGTTGCAGCAAAGATACAAAAGATGAAAGGCTGCAACCTTCTAACTGGTGTGGGTGGGTACACCATGGTGAGGCATCCATGGGCGGTCCACTCGCCGAAGCACTCCGTTCATCAACTTCGACTCCTTCCCCTGCAAGTGTGTTACAGAAGCTTAATGGATC
The DNA here is from genome assembly GCF_019914945.1 of Typha latifolia. Classification (NCBI taxonomy): domain Eukaryota; kingdom Viridiplantae; phylum Streptophyta; class Magnoliopsida; order Poales; family Typhaceae; genus Typha; species Typha latifolia. The sequence continues at coordinate 4,458,495 of NC_133086.1, read as the reverse complement.
AGTATCTGAGACTAGTAGCATCAGCACCTGAGAGGCTAGATATTTCACATAGCTCTGGAGCACCAGTTTAAGTATTCTTGGTGTGCTCTTCAGGTCTACAGAAGATGATCAGATACACCGCCCCTCGTCTATTCTCCAGTCCAATCATTCTGTGCTTTGTGAAATAAGAGTCTTCTTCTTCTTCTTCCCCATGTTCACTGTAGAGTAGTAGCTAAGGTGCAGATTTGTGTTGGTAAAAATCATGAAGTCAAGAGTAGTTGTTTTCTAAGAGTGTGCTGCTTGGCATGTCTCATGTATGTGAGGTCTCAGGTTCCTCGAGTACTATCAGGTCAGATCCAGTTAGTCGTTTGATTTCAGATCATGGTCTTGTATTCAAGCTTTCAAGTCTTGAATTTAGCTTTCATCCTGTTATAGGGTCATAGTGTACTATACGGTAAAAAGAATGATGTTAATCATTAGAAAGTTGGAGATCAATCAAAATCATGACTTCTTTCGTGTCAAACCAGTTCAATCAGCATACTCTAATATCTAATATACTTATTTCAGGAAAAAGAGGAAGAACACGGTTACAAAAAGCACACTTAACATTAGATATTAAGTGGATCTTGAGAAGGCTTAATATCTAATAATATACTGAGCACATCAGAGAATATGTTATACAAAAACCATCACCTTTTATTATATTAAACAATCATAGATTAGCAGATATGAAAAGTGAAACATAATAAAATTGAACTATGCAAGATCTTCACTAAATGTTGAAAGGAGCACCAAATAGTAACCATTTTTTTCTTATTATATTAGACTAGTATGACATTGGACTTGGTTTTCCAGGTTGTAAGGTTTATAACTCTTTATGGAATAATATTGACCTTAAACTTGATGTACTAGTTATAAATTATTTGATACATTGTGTACTAAAATAAATCTGACAGGATCTGGAACTCTGATATTACAGACTCATCAGACAGGATTTTCATGTTCATATGATGTAAGAGTTTAGAAACAATGTTTCATGCTTTAGATGTAGGTTGTTTAATCCTCTGCAACATGGCACAACCTGAAATTTCATTTAACCATGCATCTCTGGATACATGGATTTATGAACCGCTGATATGATATAATCGAGAAAGTCGAAAGGAATATATGTTTTTACATGCTCTGTTAGGATTTACAAGAGAAGGAACTCTAAACAGAATTATTACAGTTCTCCACGAGGATGCTGTCGAGTAATTCCCCACAAGCATCTTCTAGTAGATCCAAGACCTGAAAAACAAAGAGTCTCTCAAACAAATAAACTAAATGAAAAAAAACATTTCCCTCCATATATCAAATTATTTTTATGCTGGCATTTAGGGCATAAAGTGCATATTAGCATGGATCTATCTCAAGCAGCAAAACTATTCTCCTGAGTAGCAATAAAGAGTTTCTTTGACAAGGCATAGGAGGGTAAGAAAGAAATGAAATGGATGTATACCCTACTCAATACAGTATTAGACTCTCTTAGTGTATTGGAAAAATAAATGAATGCCAATTAGGTTATACAAGTCACTGAGGAATAGATTGAAGAGATCCGACAACATTTCTAACTTACGTTTTCAAAACCCTGTTGGCCACCATAATATGGATCTGGAACTTCAGTTACTTTGTGTTTCTTGCAATAGGAGCATATCAGCTTAACCTGCATGGCAGAGAAGTGAATTGCTTAAAAGTCCAAAGTCATAACTGATATCCAACCCCTCATCCTATGCCATGGCAAGTAGTATAGACAACATCTATCATATAGTAACCCATCCTACCATAAGACTGTAAGAGATGTGATGCAGAATCTAGAATCTTCCCAAATTGTATGAGGCAAATGAGTAAATGATTTAGGAGGAACTTTGCTTAGTCCAATATCTTGATCTGGTTGGGTGTAAAAATTATTGATCTAACGAATGCTATAACACAAGAATAAAAAGAGCAGCAGAAAGATATCTATGGTCATATTTAGAGTTCCAGCACTACAACATTTGGAGCTTTTGAAACCCAAAGTTAATTCAGAAGCAGATGAAGATCCAAACTACTTCATTCTGATTAATGTTTTCACCATCGAAAGAACCAAAATTTCCTCTAATTTTCAAATTTTGCTTCTTACTATCTGTTCTATTTCAATTGAATTAAACGCTCTATTTCACATATGCACAGCCTCCTTAAGATCCTAACATCTACTTGTACATTTAAGCAATAACTTCTGAAAACACAAAGCTAATATATTTTTGCCATGAGGGCATACTTCTAGCGCAATAATACAATAAGTGGTACAAATAATACGATAGGATAAGCAAGAAATTCTTGCTGAAGTAGGAACTATATGAGTTTTAGTTCACCAATAGCATTGTAGCACTATCATTTAAAACCACATATTAAGCAGAAATTTTACTACTTGAGAATGCAAAAGCTAGATTTAGTAATTACTAACCTTCTTCGGTGCATCATCTGGGAGGGGCTCCTTGAATCTCCACCTCTCAAAGGCACTCAATATGTCATCTAATTAGAAAAAAATAAAATATTTATATGCTACCCTTAAGTTCATCATATACTGAAAAGAGAAACGAAAAAGAAAGGATTAATCCGGTGGCACCTTTATTTTGCATGTCCATGGCAAGAATGAGATCAAACTCACGGAAATCTGATGGCTTTATCGGTCTCGATACCGAGGTCACCTCGATCCCCCGCCTCTTCGACGCAGCCCTCATCCGTGAATCCGCTGGGTCACCCTTCAGAGAAATCATAAAACCAATTAACCCATCAAATAAAGACCAAAAGCTATCCAAAAAGAACAACCTCATGGTAACCAATGGTGCCGGCGGAGTCAATCTTGAAACTTGACTCCAGATTTCTCCTGCGGACAAGGTCTCTGAACACGGCCTCCGCCGCAGGGCTCCGGCAAATGTTCCCTAGAGGATATTGCCATCAAATTGCATCCACATTTCGCGGAAAAAGAGCTTCCTTTTTCGACACAAGAGTTGGAGGATTACCGAGGCAGACGAAGAGAACGGAGAAGGGCTTGGGTTTCTCCGTAGCCTCCATGGATGCTGCTGCTGCCCTTGGTACAAATCGAGCGGGAAGGGGAGAGATGGAGATGGGCGTCGGAGAGCGGAGACGAGGGAGAGGGAGAAGAGACTTTCTAAAGACGAGAAGGGATTTGTTAGTGGTAATGAGGCACAGGAGAGGAGAAGGAACCGAGTGGCAGGATCGTAAATTCGAACAAGTCGTGGCTTTGCAGAGGAGTCCACTCATGTCCGCCCTCAGCCAAGCTCGCACCACCGCCGATATCCGATTGGCTAGTAACAGCAACCTCCAAACGAAAGAAGAGACGAAGCCGAAGGCAAGATTAGATCCGATCCGTTTATTCAATGCACCGTAATATATTATATCTATCCATATCCACTTTATTCGGATCCAAATGTCTACCCGATCCATTTCCAACACCACGCAGGTCCGATAAATATCCTACTCTTCCTTCCGAAAGGCAAAAACCCTCAAACAAAACCCTAGCCTCGTATTCTTCTCCAAGCTCGTCTCCTTTACATCAATGGCAGAGCACGTGAACGAGAACGAGAACTCAGCCGCGGATTCAGTGGAGACTAACGACGGCGAGGAACCGTTGATAGGGCCGGGACCGGTCGTTCGCTCGCGGCCCAAGAGGCCTCTCCAGTTCGAGCAGGCTTACCTCGACGCCCTCCCGTGCGCCCACATGTAGGCCAATGCATTGGATTCCAAAGAAAAATTGGGAGTGTCACTATGTGATTCGTAGTATTTGTGTTTAATTAGAGGTGCCTTGCAGGTACGAGAAGAGCTACATGCATCGGGATGTGGTGACTCATGTTGCTGTGTCGGCGGCAGACTTCTTTGTCACCGGAAGCATTGACGGTGATTACTTCTGATAGTCCTCTCTGATTAATTTTCACCTGGGTTGACATGCTAGGTAGTAGTAGTCAGTGAGTTTTAGCAACAATTTTGGTTCATGAATAGTTGAGTAGGCCCTTTATTGATTTGAGGATCAAAGCTACCTGAATGAGTTAGTCAAGGTCATTTTTCACATCCTTTTTTTCCCTTACCTCTTTCAGTTTAGTGGTATCAAACCTGTTGGATTTTAGCAGTTAATCCTGCAAAGCTGTAAGTTGCAAAACTATTTTATTTTTGGTTCTTATATTTTGCACAAATCTATAGTAACAAAAGCTGAACTATCTGGCTAAAACAAAAAAGAGAAACGAAGGAGAAAAGGGAAAAATGAGGGAATTCTTGACTTATAATTTGATTAGAAGAATTTTTTGTACCTTCCCAATAAAAAGCTCCATCTTTGACCTGCAGTAGTTCTTGCATCAAGGACTATGTACAGGAATTTGTCCATTATCTTCAATCTATAATAAGTATTCAACTTTGTAAATTCCAGCTATAAAATAATTCATGTCAACTGATTTGACATCTGGAGCTCCTCCCCTCTACTCCCTCTTGCACAGTGATAAAAATGACAAGGAAAAGGAGAAGGGAAAGAACATTTTCATTGCTATATGTGATCACAAATTTTCACTCTGTTGTTAGTACGTTGATTTACTCAGTGAAATACATTTTTCTGTAGGGCATCTTAAATTTTGGAAGAAGAAAGCTATTGGAATTGAATTTGCTAAACATTTCAGATCTCATCTTGGTCCCATTGAAGGCCTAGCTGTGAGTACCTATCTTGTTGTTATTCTTGCACAATTGGACTCATTTAGCTTTCTGGGATTTGTCATAATTAGTTAAGATTTTATGTACACTGACATGTTGAGGGTGCAAAGCAATCCTTGCTTATCAGTCAACAATTTTCTGGCCTCCATAATGCCTACTTCATCACTTGTTAAGATTATTTATTGTTTTATTGATAGATTCTGAAGATTTAGCAATTCCTTTTGCTATTTGGTACTGTTAATGTAATATAAAAAGTACCCAATTCTGAGGATATTACTATTAATGTGTTGTTACATGCTCTTGCTTGATCTTTCAATGAATTTATTGACACTATGAGAGAGATGTTTTATTTTGATAGTCCTTCCATGCATCACTATTGAAACATCGATTTACTGTATAACTTAGTAACTCATGAGTATCTTGTGGATTTTCTTTATGTCTCAAATATTCTATAATGCGTCTAATTGATTTCTATTTTTTTTCTAATGATTTGTTAACCTTTTCTTTGTTCTCACATTATTCATATTCAATACATGCCCTTTGACAGAAATCTTTTATGTATATATATAACTCATGAGAATCTTGTGGATTTTCTTTATCTCGTAAATATTCTATAATGCATCCAAATTGATTTGGTCTCACATCATTAATATTCAATACATGCCCTTTGACAGAAATTTTTATGTATATATATATATATAATACACAATTTTTATGAGTTGTAGTTTGATGCACAGGAATGTTTGATATGACAGTGACATATGCAAGGAGTTGAAAAAGTGGTTGAAACTAAAAAGTGTTGTTTGAAATAATTATGTTACGATTACTTGCCTCTTTTTGTACACTTACAACTATGTCTCCAGCACCATATTAGATAAATTTCAGTCCGAAGTGTCATTTACACATTTATTTGTTTCAAAATTGCCAGCACTATTCCTTATCGCCTGGTTTTTCAAGCTTTACAGCCATATTTTATTCAACATGACTGTCAGCCTGATTATATAAGTCCCATGGTGATGCTTCATCATGGAACAGCATCAGAAGTCATCTCCACCAAACCATAGAAGTAATTGAACTGCATAATACCAGATAAATGACAGGAAAGAGTTACTCAGATTGTTTATATCTATAACTCTATTTAGTTCTCTCAAATCTCGCTACATACTCTCTCTACTCCTTGTAATGTGAACAACTGCCAATTATAGTGTAGTTCAGTAATGCAGGTCAGTGGTGATGGCTTACTTTGCTGTACAATCTCTAACGATCGGTCTGTGAAGATATATGATGTTGTTAACTATGATATGATGGTCATGATGCGCCTTCCGTTTGTTCCTGGTGCAATTGAGTGGGTCTATAGACAAGGGGATGTCAAAGCGAAGCTTGCCATTAGTGAACGAAATACATCGTTTGTTCACATATATGATGCACATGCAGGTTCAAATGAACCAATCATCTCGAGAGAGGTTTGCTGTTCTTATTTTATCTTTTTACTTTGTCTTTTAAGAATTGCCTATGTTAAGCTTATTACAGTGGAAGAATTGATCCTGCATTCTGACTGAAATACTGAAATTGCTAGACGTGGTAATGCTTGTGGTTTCCTAAGCCTTCTACATATGAATCAATGCATTTGTTTTTTTTACTACAGATTCATATGGGTCCTGTTAAAGTCATGAAATACAATCACATTTATGACATTATGATATCCTCTGATTCCAAAGGGATCCTGGAGTATTGGTGTCCCTCGACACTAAATTTTCCAGAGAACGGGTATGTATTCATTACACAACATTGTGAGAATCCCTATGTTTTGATTTTGAGCAATGCATGAATTTAATTATTTTTGAAGTGATCAAATAGACATTGATACCCCTAATTGAGTGTTTTCTATTTTTCCTCCGTAGTTTGGGTGATTTGGATCAAAACCACAGTTAAAGAGATATCTATTCATCAAATCCGCTATCCCACTAGCTTTACATGTTTAGTGTCTACCTTATGAGAGAGCTATCTGCAATACCATTGCCATTTTTATCCTATTCGGGAGTACGAGATCATGTGAATCAAGAGTGGGAATGAGTCAAGAAAATGTATCCATACATGAGAAAATTGACATGACCGTGTTGTTGGATATAGAATAGCTCAAATTCAAAAATGCTTTTGCTTCTGAGATGCACTTGGTGCTGATGGGACAAAAAATTAAGCAGTCATATGTTGTTATGATATATTTTTTTTCTTGAAATTTAGCACTCAATTGATAATTTATCAACATGCAACTCATTCTGATGTCCTTAATAAATATTTGATAGAGTTCTATTTGTCTTTCTCAGGTAGAGATAAAGGCTTTGTTATATCTTTTGAAATTGATATTTACATTGGTATATTGTATGCAGTGTGACTTTCAGGTTGAAAACAGATACCAATCTCTTTGAAATTGTCAAGTGCAAGACAACTGTCTCTGCAATTGAGGTAATATATGTAGATTGTATTCTGGCTTTATTGTCCTTTTTTTTTCCTGAATGTGCTGGAAGTAGAAATATATCTACCAATTCCACCTTCATTTGTGCTAGTTTTGGCATAACCTAACATGCATTATTTCCTTTCTGGAATTGTCCAGCAAAAAATTGACTGATAATTATTGAGAGGGAACTTCCGTATGTAGTTACTTTTGTTGTACTCTATTTTGCACTTCTTTCCCTTAACACAATTCCTTCGATAAGTTGTCATTATGAATTCCTTGACACATTCTTAGTAACTGATCTTTTGATAGTTGATATTATCACCTTTATGCAGCTGTATAATAAGCTGAGTACTGCTAGAAAATTTATGCTAGTTCTTTATGAGATTCTGAGAATTTCTCAAGCTACTTCATGCATTTAAATCTATGACAGTTATTATAACCATGTGACCTTGTGTTCTTTTGGTTATCAAGTATGAAAAAAGTTTGATCACTTTCATGACTTGAAATTTATGGGATTCAGCAACATGCCATAATGGAACTTCTATTTGCCAGGTGAGCATTGATGGTAGTCAATTTGCAATAACCTCTCCTGATCGCAGGATCCGTGTATTTTGGTTTAAAACCGGTAAATTAAGGCGTGTATACGATGAGTCTCTTGAGGTAAAACGGAAAAAGGTTTCTTTTTCCACTGAAAAAGTTCATCTTTGATAATTCAGATTCAGATTCTTCTAACTTGCTACTATTTCTAATAGGTGGCCCAAGATTTACAGAGAAGTGATGCTCCACTGTACCGGCTTGATGCTATTGATTTTGGGCGAAGAATGGCTGTTGAAAAGGAAATAGAGAAAACTGAAAATGCTCCACAGCCTAATGCTATTTTTGATGAGAGCTGCAATTTTCTTATTTATGCTACCCTCTTGGGTATAAAAGTAAGCATATCATGATAGTTTTCCACCTTTCCTCTTCTTTCTTTGCTTTCATTTCTAGTCTGATTATTTATATCTGTGTGTTACTCCGGTCACAGTAGACTGAATATTCCTGCCACCATATAGGTTGAATATTTCAGCATCATACACTTCTGACACATGGAATAGGATAGGATTATCACTGTATGTACTTAAAGAAGCATGTGTACTACCAAATTCCCCTTGTTTTCACTCTCTCTCTCTCTTCCTCATTATCTCCACTTCCCCCCCAATCTACACACACAGAAAAATCTCTCTAAGCCACCTTATTGAGAAATTCAGCCACCACTATTCTCATGGGGTTGGTAGCTTCTGCTGGCCCGCTCAACTGCTGCTACAGCTGCTCATCATACTTTTACGTGAGGGTCCTTGATTGCCCTTCCCTCCTGCCTTTAGTCTCTCTCCCCCAACATGCGCGTAATTTCTTGTGTCAAGATGAATCCACAAGGCATACTTCATTAGTGGTATGTTATAGACTTATAGCTGTTAGATAAGCACTTTTTTTTTTCTCTATAGTGAGATTGTTCCTGATGTATTGCTCTCTTGATCGTGCCTCACTATAACTATGAATAATTCACGATTAAAGAAACTATCCTATACAAACTTTCCTTTTTTCTCTGTTGATTGTATAAGGTGGTTTTATGATCAATAACATGCATCATATATTAGTGTCATAAGTTTGTTGATTTATTCCACATCTGCTGTAGTGATTAATGTTTTTCATTGCTTTATTGCTGCAGATTGTGAACTTGCACACAAATAAAGTTGCCCGAATACTAGGAAAAGTGGAAAACAATGATAGATTTTTAAGGATTGCTTTATACCAAGGTGACAAGAGTAATAAAAAGGTTAGGAAGATACCTGCAGCAGCGGCAAATGTCAATGAGAGCAAAGAGCCTTTGATAGATCCTACACTTCTAGGCTGTGCTTTTAAGAAACACCGTATCTATTTATTCAGGTATGAAGTTTGAAATCTTGCATGAAGGGTTTTTTGATTAATCACCTCCATGTAAACAATATGTCATCAATAGTCCTTCCTAAGTGCAGTGCTAATTATATGTCATGAGACTTGAAGTATATTCTCTGGTTATCATTGCATATCTCTAAAGATTTTTTTTTCTATTGTCTTAATCCTTAAAACAGCCGTAGAGAACCTGAGGAACCTGAAGATGCGACCAAGGGGCGTGATGTTTTCAATGAAAAACCACCTCCTGAAGAGCTATTGGCGGTATCTGATTTAGGAAAAGCCACCACAACATCACTTCCTGATAGCCTGGTATGTTATTCCCTTCTTGATGACAATGAGCTGATACAGAGTTATACACAACATTTTATATTTATATTTTTACATTTATATCCTTTTACACAGTTACACACACCCTTTTCATGGATGTAAAATGTGGGAAGTTACTTTCCATTAGTATTTGACATTTAAACCATACAAAGAAATCTTTTTCTTATTCTTGATTTGCAGAGCGTGTATGTGCTTATGGTAAGTTTGTCTAAGAGACCTGGAATAATTAAATCTTTTGGATCATTTTATGTATCAAAGGGGAAATTATGCATACATCTGCAGACACTGCATTGCAATATAATTGTGCATTAAGACTCCTACTTAATTTAGGATCTGATATCCCTTTTGTTATAATGATGTGCAACCCCATTGCTCAAGTTTTCTTGTCTCTTAGACACTTAACAGGATTGCTTTTTGTTGTCAGGTCATGCACACGTCGCTGGGTGATATTCACTTGAGGTTGTACCCGGAAGAGTGCCCAAAAACTGTGGAGAACTTCACAACTCATTGTAGGAATGGATATTATGATAATCTCATCTTTCACCGAGTAATTAAAGGTTTCATGGTTCAGACTGGGGATCCTTTGGGAGATGGCACTGGGGGACAATCTATATGGGGAAGAGAATTCGAAGATGAGTTCCACAAAAGGTAAAATGCAAACAAGATATCTATGTGTGCATTGTGTACATATGTATCTGCAGAATGTTAATGCAAGTGTGTGTCTAAAATAATATAAATGTATGTATGCATTTGTGTTTATTGTGTAGCCAACTGTGTCCATGTTGCCATATCTTCCATGTCTCATGGTGGCCTTGAAGTAACTGCAATACTTTTTGAAGTTTTCCATTAGTAGGGGTGGATATTGGAGGGGATGCATCCTTCTATCTATAACCTAGACCGACATTTTGTCTTCTACTTGATGTGCTTCTTGGTACAAATTGATAGGACTGTTTACCATCTATTGAATGTAGTTGCTTTCCTGCCTGTCTTGTGGTAAACCATTTTGTCTATTATGGTGATGTCGTTCTATTCTTGTAAAACATGTGCATTTCTCACAACGCACTCTGCATTCTTGCAGTTTAAGACATGATAGACCGTTTACACTGTCAATGGCAAATGCTGGACCTAATACCAATGGCTCTCAATTTTTTATCACCACTGTGGCAACTCCGTGGCTAGATAATAAGCATACTGTTTTCGGTAGAGTTGTGAAAGGGATGGATGTTGTTCAGGTGACAAGCTTCTGGAGAACTTATGTAGAAAGTGATTATTTCTTCTATTATCTGATGTTGTGAGACTTAAATTATGATGTGCAGGCAATAGAGAAGGTCAAGACGGACAAGAATGACAAACCATATCAGGATGTAAAGATCCTGAATGTTACAGTTCCTAAGTCCTAAATTCTTTGTTGCTCAGTTATCCAGGTGTTGTGCTTTATAGAGGTATAATTTCATTTTTCTCTATTTCCTGGTTTATATGTTACTTTTCCTTTTGGAGATGAATATGATGCACATAATCATTCGTCTTACCTATGATTTTGTGAGTAAATTCTTCTGCTTTTTTTGTTCTGTCCCTATGAAAACTTTGATGTCATCCACATGCTAATACATAATATTGTGATTTATTTAATCCAAATAATTTGTTGGGATCCCAATCCACAGTTCAGTGAAGCTGATACTTGATTCAATCTGTTGGCTTTAGTTCTGGCACAATCTCTGTACCTGTTAACCTTCAAAGCACACATGCCAACAAGATCGTCTTGGCACACTGCAGCACATGCTATCATGCATAAAGTGCTATTGGCTCGAATGGCACGTACCAAACTGACATTAGTCAGTATGGGATGCTATGAATTATCAGATACGATATAGTCTAGTAATACATTGTTGCAGTATATATTGACTAATGATTCTGGACATGCCAGCTGGCAATCAACCATGCGCACTGATCAAATGTTTGTTGGGTTGGACTTGAGCTTTTATAATGGTTGCTCTCACATGGAAGTCAGTAAGATTATTTCTCTGTGTATGTGTTTTTAAATAATGTTCTTTATATGACTGTAACAGTGGAGGCCATTTTGCTTTACATTTTCTAATACATAGTAACGATAGGATTTAAGCAATTTTGATATGAAGTTTCATAAAATGGTCTTACATTACTACAGTTTTGCATGCTAGATAACAGCAGCTATAAAGGAACATGGATGATTACACTGATCATATATCTCATAATTAGGATATTTGTACTTTAAATGCCATAAGTTCATGATAATAGTCGTGGAGAATTTCCGACTTTTTTTTCTCTCAAGCAAATTTAACTTGCTATTTGATTTTTTGTTGCAGAAGTTGCTTATGTACCTGCAAACCTTGCCAGCAGAAAGGGCATCAATGTAGTTCAGACTTCAGACATCTGGTGATACAAATTGTATCCACTTCTGTCGCTTGCAGCAGTTTATCTCTACTTGTTGTCCTCCTGCACAATATGATAACCTCCTGGCATCATTGCAGTCACCTTCTGATTTGGCATTTCTTTAGCATAGGCAGTTTTCCAGTTTGAATAGTGTATGAATATGTATCTTCATAATTTGTTGAAGGATCTAACTTTCCAACTTGTCATGGAGAAATAATGTGGTTGAGCAAATTATACGCTGTTTCTGTTTCGGTCTCAAAGTTGCAATACGTTGCAGGGCTTTGATAACACAACAGATAAGCAATTGCTGATTATTGTGCTGGTTATACGGGTACGACCAGAACTTTGAACTTTGATCAGTTATCTTCACTGTCAATGACCGGTGATTGAGATGTGTTAATCTGAAGATTTTGATTGGATGCATGTGATGTTTGTATTGGCTAAGACTGCTCTTGCTATTAATCAGGTGACAATTGCGGATTTTTCAGTTGGACTTTTTGGATTTTTGTTGTTGTTTGTCCTATGAACTATAAGTACTCCTCACTTGTTTAAACTTCTGAAAAGTTTATTAAAAAGTTTAAAATTGATTCTATTCAGACTAGATGGGCTGTTGGGACCTTTAAGCTCTCTTTTTGTTGGTGTGATGTAGTAGTGGATGTCTTGACTCCGACTGGCTCGGCTCATTGCTGACGTAGGACAGCAAGAACTTCTAGCTCTCTCCTGATTGTTCCAGAAGATGACCACAAAATCACTGCCAGAAGGTCATCCAGAGTAGTCAAATTTTAAATTTTCTTCTTAAATCTATCTGGTTCTTGTACTTCCTTCTATCTTTTTGACCCTTTTTATCATCTAGCACTCTGCGTTAGGTAAAAATCGACCATCATAATGGCCGTTTAAGTTCCCCCTTGTCTCAAGAAGAATTGACCATCATAAAATACGCTCGACAAATTCCGATATGTTTTGTATATATGGTAACTTGGGATACGAGACGTGGCCCGTGATCCATCATATCAGCTAGACGGTTCACATAGCGCCACGTGTATCGACGCTACGAAAATTTGGGCCACCCCCGGTTCCCACCGTCCCTAGCCAATGACGATCTTTCTCCCTTCATATATATATATATATATATACCATCCATCTGCTCTCCTAACTCTCTCTGCTTCCCCTCTTTCTTTTTACCGTACGAAGAACATCTCAATCTTCTCTCTGTGGAGATCATTTCTCCTTCGTCTTCTTCTAAACCATCCATGGCGGAGAAACACTTCAAGTACGTCATCCTCGGTGGAGGCGTTGCAGCCGTGAGTTTTCGATCGCCCATCTCATCTCTCTCTCTCCCCTCACCGTCTCCCTTTCTAATCCATTTCTGGACCTTTTTTTCTTTCTTCCTCTCGAAATCTAAGAATCTGCATCTATTGGATACCTCCTCCTTTTGACTTGTGCTCGAATTCGACCAAGTCAGCGCCTATGACTTTGGATCAAAAAAAAAGCTTGCAATATTCTTTAGGCTCGCTCCATATTAGGGGGTCTTGCTGGTAGCTAAGTTGCTGGATTCCTCTTCTTTTTTGTTTGAGCTGGGTTGGTGATAACGAGATTCTGGTTTTGCATTTGCAGGGTTATGCAGCAAGGGAGTTCGCCAAGCATGGAATTAACCCCGGAGAGCTGGCAATCATATCAAAGGAGGCGGTATGAGTAATGCGTTTATCAATTGTAGAGATTGCTGGCCTTCTCGTTGTTTTTGCACTTGATGTACTATTCACATTAGCAAGTTTGGCAATGATATGTTGCGTCGCTTGCTATTCTCGCTAGATTCAAGAATTTAGTGCTTAGAAGCTTCAAAATTGATTAATTTTGATGATTGTTTCAAACGTCAATGACCATGTACTAAATTTGGTCCTTCAGTTACCACCATAGACATCAGCATTACATGGCTGATCATGATGCTTTAAGTAGTCCACTACTGTAATGATGTTATTCTTGGTTCCTTTTCCCACCTGTAATGCCATAAATTACTTTAAGTGCCATAAGAAAACTTACACGTTTATAAAGCCTGTTACTTCATGCTGTAGAAAGATTATTTATTGCAACGGAAGTATATTGCTTTTCTAAAGTCTATAGCCTGCATTAGGAAGATACTATTTCATGTCTTCTAATATCTTATTCTCTCAACAGGCCAAAGAATTTAGTAAGGTTTTTCCCTTTGAACATTTATATAAAACAACTAAGATGTTTCTTTATAAGCTTCACAGTATGGAAAAAAAAGTTTTGCAGAAGACTGTTATTACAATGTAACCATATTGAGCTTGCTTTATCAGTATATTATGACTATTTTATTCTGATATCAAATTTCTCGATAATCTCATGACAACTGGAAAACGTGACCTAAAGATTCAGTTGATTTTTCAAGTTTAGGAGATTTTATATGATTGGTGATTCCTTGCCATATAATTTGGAACGCTGGCGATGCATACCATGATCCATTGCACTGATGTTTTCTGTCTTATCTTATTCTTCTTAATTTCCTTTCATGCCTTCTCCTCTGTATCTTCATTTGCACTGAAGATAAAAGATGACTATAGAAAAGAAGAGTGCAATGAATTTTTAATGAGCCCATTTTAACTTCTGTTCTCCCATTTCTTTCTAGCGTGTTTTCCTCAGAATTATTTCACATTTCAGGTGGCTCCATATGAACGTCCAGCACTTAGCAAAGCGTACCTTTTTCCTCAGGGTAAATCCTTCTTTTTGTTGGTTGTTCTTAGAACATATGTAAATGGAAATGGTTTATCTAAGGGAATTTTACAAACAAACTCTACATTTTACCTATTTTGTAATTTAGACTCCGTCTTTGAAGATTTTGTAATTTGACCCCCTTTTTTTTCTTAATTCTTATTTAACACCCTGGGTTAAATTGGACGGTACCAGCAAAGAAATATTTCATTATAATGTACGAAGAATTTATAAATATGTAAATCGCCCCCGTCTTCTTCAGGAGAGGGTTAGAGATGAGTGAAGGTAGAGGTAAAAGTATTTTAGTAATTTGATCGATGTCGGTTAGTCAAAATAACGCCGGGGTATTAAATGAGAATTATAGAGAAAAATAAGGGGTCAAATTATAATATTTTCAAATACGGAGTGTGAATCACAAAATAGGTAAAATATAGGGTGTGCTTTATAAAAATTTTTTTATTTAAACCATATGAACATATGGAAATTGTTTATTTAAATTTTATGTCAGTTGTTCATTGCAAGTGCTTGAAATTACGAGTTTTGCCAAGCAGGTGCTGCAAGACTTCCAGGCTTTCACGTGTGCGTTGGTAGTGGTGGAGAAAGGTTATTGCCCGAGTGGTATTCAGAAAAGGGTAAATCATGTGTTCTTAATTAGTTGCGACAGTCCCTTCATCCAGTCAGATGAGTCTATATTTTTATGTTATCAGAATGTGGTCAATACGAAGATCAATTGTCTTGAATTCAATGCCTCACTCATATTACTTACATTTTCTTTTGAAACTGGCTTCCACAATGAATTGATTTCATCCTGGGTGGCTTGTTATTTGTTGTGGCAGGCATAGAGTTGATACTCAGCACTGAAATTGTGAAAGCAGATCTCAACTCAAAGACTTTGAGTAGTGCAGCTGGAGCAACCTTTACATATGACATTTTGATCATTTCGACGGGTTCTTCAGTAAGAAAGATCTTTCCCCTTACCAAGTGTGCCTTTACATTTGATATATGTGATGGTGGAGAAAGATTTTTCCCATTATGTCTTTTCTAAAATCCAAGACAATAGTCATTCCTTCATTCCTCATATTGTTTTAATTTCCAGGTCATTAGGCTCTCTGACTTTGGTGTTCAAGGAGCAGACTCTAACAATATATTCTATTTGAGGGAAATTGAGGATGCTGATAATCTTGTTGCAGCAATCCAAGCAAAGAAGGATGGGAAGGCTGTGATTGTTGGAGGTGGATACATCGGTCTGGAACTTAGTGCAGTACTAAGAATGAACAATTTTGATGTCACAATGGTGTACCCTGAACCTTGGTGCAGTAAGTTTTATATATTGCCATGACTAAATCCATTCTAGACCACAACATCACAACTCAGTTGTTGTAATTAAATTATTAAACTAGTTACAAGTTGATATATGTGATGGCTCTTGAGTGTCCTAATATATTCCTTGTTTCCTCTAGTGCCTCGGCTTTTTACAGCTGGTATTGCTGCTTTCTATGAGGGTTACTATGCCAACAAAGGAGTTAAAATAATCAAGGGTACAGTAGCTGTTGGATTTGATTCTGATGCCAAAGGGGATGTAAGTGCAGATAGATATTTGAATTCTGCATTTAATCAGGACTCTTCCTTCTTTCACATTATCTGGTTCACTTTGTACTTCTCAGGTGACTGCTGTTAAACTGAAGGACGGAAGAGTGCTTGATGCTGATATTGTTGTTGTTGGTGTTGGTGGGAGACCACTAACAACTCTCTTTAAAGGCCAAATTGCAGAAGAGAAAGGTGGAATCAAGGTCAAATTTTGTGAATTTTTTCACTATATTTTCCTACGTATATACCTTTTTGACATACATATTTAATCATTTTGGAGCCTAAGAATATAGAAGCTCCACAGAAATTGACATAATTACTGTCCACCATATCTGTGCCTGAAAAAGCACTCTAGTGAAGTGGCAGCGTGTCAATTAATATTACTAACCATGGACTGCATAATTCCAAGATTTTCTATCTGCTTGTTATAGAATCTAATAGATTACTAATACCAGTTGATGGGATCTTATCAGAAAGAACAACTAAATAGTTGTTCTTATCTCTTGAAAAACAAAGCAGCTGTGGTTCATCACAAACAATTGAGGATGATCGTGTTCTGCAGTGAGACTTCTTCCCATTTCTTGAAGTAAATGAGAAACATTAGGAGATCTGAGTGAATTATTCCAGAGCACCTTAGTTTGTCTACATTATGCATCATTCTATCCTGTGAAGCTACCAACAATTAGTCCTCCTCAAACACGCTCCGGCAATCAATCAAGTTTAATATCAAATTACAGTCTCGTTGGTCTCCTTCGCTATTGTTGCTTAACGTTTGATCAATCTTATGGCAGACTGATAGTTTCTTTGAAACAAGTGTTCCTGGAGTATATGCTGTTGGTGATGTAGCTACCTTTCCAATGAAGATATACAATGACATGAGGAGAGTTGAACATGTTGATCATGCCAGGAAGTCAGCAGAGCAGGCCGTAAAGGTAACCCCTTATACATGATATCTTTTAACTATCATCGACAGTATATTATATCTTTTGACCAGCTTAGCTAATCATAGAAACTAGTACTCACCTAATACATTTGGTTAATTCAGGCAATCAAGGCTAGTGAGGAAGGCAAAACTTTAGAGGAATATGATTACTTGCCCTATTTCTACTCCCGTGCCTTCGATCTGTCATGGCAATTCTATGGAGAAAACGTGGGTGACACAGTTCTGTTTGGTGACAGCGATCCTGCATCAGCTAAGCCACACTTTGGGTCTTACTGGATCAAGGACGGCAAGGTGGTTGGTGCTTTCCTCGAAGGTGGGTCTCCAGATGAGAACAAGGCTATTGCCAAGGTAGCCAGGCACCAACCAGCAGTAGCAAACTCGGAAGAACTCGCCAAGGAGGGCCTTCAATTTGCATCCAAAATCTCGTCTCTGTAAAGTTGCTACCTATCATGCACTATCGCTAGGATTGCCATGCACATTGTAGTGGTGCTTATCTTTCTCTTGTGTCAATCTCACTCTGATGTCCTATTGCTTGTGAACTCTAAATTGAACAGATTGTCTGCTATGGTTTAAAATAAATAATGCATAATTTGTTTCAGATCAACACCATAAATTGGTCTTTGGTTAGATGCTTTTTTTTTTCCTTACATTCGCCTCTACCGCAAGGGTTATAGAACCGATTTTTATCATCTCGTACGTATCACTTGCTTTGTGATCCATGAGCTTCAGTTCTTTTTTTTTTGTCTTTCGATAAAATCCTGCCTTCATTCTGATCAGACAGCGACATGCCATGTTGGAGAAAATGCTTGAATTCATCTGTTCTTCCCTCAATAAACGAGGCACAGCAAGCAGCCCAAAGAGCTGACAAAGAATAGAAAAGTCTGCAAGTGTTCAGCATTTCAACTCCGGGTCTCATTTCTTAGTCTTACTTTTTAGAGAGTGAACTTAGATAAAAATATATATATTTAATTACTAAAACCAGGTTAGAAATCCCAAAATCTGTTCACGGAATCATTCCGTTAACTCAAAAGCAAACGCGGCTTTAGATGCCAGCTTCATGCTTTTTAATCGTCAAAGTAGTCAGTGGAAGATTTGCCGACGCAGCTATCTGCAAGCATAATTTTAGAATAATGTTCCACTCACCTGCAGATAATCCAGGCCTTTACAAATACAAGAGAATATGGAGTGAAGAATATCCAGCGATGGTTATAGGAGCTAGTTGAACTGTTTCTCACTTAGCATGAAATTTTTGAACACACATTCCCGCATAAAAGACTAGAGTTAATAAAAAATATAAAACATTAAGCAAAAGAAAACTCAATTAAGGACTTATAAATATCGCCTGGTTCGACCAAATGAAAACAATAATGATATGAAACCCTCCAGAAGTTATGTTTAACAACTAGCATGCCAGACTAGAAACTACACGCTTCCTGGGGGCACAACACGAAAAAAGGGGATCCGCACCACTCAGTCAAACAAACTGAAGCCCATATCCTGCAGCAAATTTAAGAAAAATAAATGGATCAGACATCATATTAACAATAAAAATACTAACTTGACCAGATACTATCTTCCAGTTACCTAAAAGTATAACTGTTTGACCACCTTTCATGGTGTAGAAAAAGAAATAATCCTCCATATAAGAAAGAGTGCAAACAATTTTCATGAAAACAAAAATAACAAAAGTAAAAGGATGCTCAGCAATAGGAGTGCAGCCAACCACCATTCTGATTAATCTTTTGTGTCACACTGCAAGGGGCTTAACTGCTTTCCGAGCTCAAGCATGAATAGATTTTATCCTTTTTTGTCGCATGGTAAAACTAGATTACCCAATTACATCTGACTGAAGTGAATTGTGGTAAAACAACTAGTGAACGGCAGAAAAAAATACTACATGCAGTCAAAAATAGTGGTAACACTAACACCAGCAGAATACTTGGTGAGATCTGTTGAATACCAATCTATCTATGCTCTGATGACTATAGAATAAGCTTGGATGTATGCATTAACAGGAATGCAATGCATGGGCAACTTGTAGGTGCTCTATATCTGGATCTAAGAGTCCAACATAGGCCAAAGGATGGTTCAAAATATGATATCTCAAAGCTATGTAATATGCCAATATGAGTGCACCGAGTTTATATGGTATTTCAAGTGATCTTACATCGTCAGATTCCTCCTTCTCTTCAACTTTCTCTTCTTTCTTTGGCTCAGGTGCAGCAGGGGCTGCAGCACCACCACCACCTCCAGCAGGTGCAGCCACCGCAATGGCACCACCACCAGAGGGCACAGAGGCAAATTTCTCCCTCCCAGATGCAATAAGCTCTGTTATGTCCTTACCTTTAACTTCAGCTAAGAGGAACTCAATCCTATCATCATCAACTTCAGCCCCCACTACAAAAGAGAAAAGAAAGTGTTATCTTGTTGATAGCAAGAAATCCAACATGAACAAAATCTTCTCTCCTCTCTTTCATGATATGAAAATTGTTAAAAAGGAAGATAAAATTCCAACACAATCATAATCGTAAAATTCAGGCTCTTGACAAAAATGAGACATCTCTCTAGGTGATGTCAAACCGTTTCATCCTGTTTTCTATGTATTAGGGGATTAAGAAAGTAGGAAACTACTCCATCAGCATATGTGAGGAGCAAAATCCTATAATTTGATCCGCTGAGATCTCTCACAAGTTTGCACCTAAAGTAGATGCAAAAGTGCCAAAACTTATAAATGACTACATGGATTTTAAGAAAAGATCCTATAATTTGATCCGCTGAGATCTCTCACAAGTTTGCACCTAAAGTAGATGCAAAAGTGCCAAAACTAATAAATGACTACATGGATTTTAAGAAAAGATCCTATAATTTGATCCGCTGAGATCTCTCACAAGTTTGCACCTAAAGTAGATGCAAAAGTGCCAAAACTAATAAATGACTACATGGATTTTAAGAAAAGATCCTATAATTTGATCCGCTGAGATCTCTCACAAGTTTGCACCTAAAGTAGATGCAAAAGTACCAAAACTAATAAATGACTACATGGATTTTAAGAAAAGATGCTCGAGGATCAAAATGAAGTACTGATGAATGACAGATCCATATGAAGCACTTAGGAATGTCAGATGGTTGAGGAATTTAGTCCCATTCTTCCATCAGTTAAAAGTACTAAAAAATTTCAAGCAATAGCCCAATTAACATATCAATTATACAGAGAGAAAATGAGTGAAATAGAACATTAATCATTACGATTGCCAAAAATCAAGAAAAAGAACTAGATAGCAGTAAGAAGCAGTGCATACCTGACTCTAGGATATCCTTCAGATTTTCTAATGACGGGTTAGTGTTTCCACCAAGAACCGCAAGAAGATAAGCAGCTATAACCTTCATTCTGGAAACAATAAAACTCTATCAGGCGAGAAAACAATTTATCATCCATTAAAATAATGAGACTGGGAAGATAAAGATCATGCCTTAACCCTTCATGCAATCCTACATGTGCATGATGAGGAAAGTCATAGAACAAATGTAAGAATGATTCAGAGAGGAACTCAATGAATATAACCGAAACACAGCCATAGTTTTAGCCTAAAAATTTAAAAACCACTGATATGCTACATAGCCATAACTATAGATTACAAGCTATAAATTGGTTTTGATGTCATGATGATTTGGATCACTATAATGCCAATGCTGCAAGTGCAAGTCGTGATCTTTCCAAGATTAGCACGTTCTAAAACACGAATCACTCCACAAAAAGCATCCGTTGCAGATCAAAAAATCAACAACTTAAAAAGAACTATGTATCGCGTAGATACATATCTAATGAACTAGAGGCGTAAAGATGGCAGAAAGTACCTTCACGATGGTGGTGTAGAGGAGAAGAGATCTCGCAGCCACTCCGATCCGATTCTATCGAAAACTTCTTCTTCCTCTCTAGGGTTTTAGAAGAGAGGCGGGTGGCCCATGCATTTATATTTACTGAAGTTGCATCTAGACCGTCCATAGTGGATCTGACGGTGCCCAAAGAATAGAGCGATCGATTTCGAATCCGTCCGCAGTCCGCACCCAATAAGAGAAGTTGGGCCGGCCCAGTAACAATTTAAGCTTTTTAGACCTTTTTTAAATATATATATATATATATATATATATTAAGTTGCTAATTTCTTTATGAACGACGCTCGGCCATTCATTTGTTGGGGGGCTCCTCCTCCATAACTCTTCTCTCTATCCCTCCTCTAATCTCTCCAAAATCCAAAAAAAAAAAAGATTAAAAGAAGAGAAAAGGAAGATAAAAAAGGCAATGGCTTCAGCAACGGCGGCTTGTCGTCTTCTCTACTCGAAGAGTTGCTCTTTTCCATCGAACCTTTGCATTCGGAAATGGCGGGTGGGAGCCATCCGATGCGTGGACACGAAGGAGTACTTGGAACGCCGGGTCACCGTCGGCGACTCGCTGGAGATATGCCGAGTGGTTAACGGGATGTGGCAGACCAGTGGTGGATGGGGACGCGTCGACCCGGACGGCGCCGTCGACGCCATGATTAGATACGCCGATGCCGGACTCACCACCTTCGACTTGGCCGACATTTGTAATCTCTCTCTCTCTCTCTCTCTCTCTCTCTCTCTCTCTCTCTCTCTCCTGTTAACTTGGGATAGTGAATGCTACTAACTGCTAAGACGACGTGTTATCTCATGTTAACACCTTTTTTTCGTTCCATTGCTGATGAACCATAGCTTACAGTAACGATGGCTTCCTAATTTTCGTGCATATTTTTTTTCTTTTATCTAGTCTATAGGCTAAGCAAAAAAAAAAAAAAATAATATAAATGATACGCATATAATACTTTAATAAAAATCTATTAGATATCAGATACACACACACAAAAAAAGTATGTGGCAGCATTCGGACCGCTTATACTAACACTTTGCGGAGTGAGTCCAAATGTTTCTAGAATGTTAAGATTTCCAATATATAGAAAGAAAAGGAAAAAAGAGAGACACTCTTAGCTTTATCCTCCTCGCGCGCGCGCTCTCTCTCTCTTATCCTCGGGTCCGTTGAGATTGTGAAATGTCGGCTTTCGCGGCCCATTCCCGCCTCCTCCTCTGCGGCGAGTCGGCAGTATTCGCCGATAGACGGCGGGGGCGCCTCCGCCGCCACTTGAGGCCGGGGCCGGTCCGATGCGTGAGCACGGCGGAGGAGACGAGCGGGCGGGTGACCACGGTGAGCAACGACGGCGACTCGCTTGCGATTTGCCGCGTCCTGAATGGGATGTGGCAGACCAGCGGCGGCTGGGGCCGTATCGACCGCAACGCCGCCGTCGAGGCCATGCTCCGTTACGCAGACGCCGGTCTCACCACTTTCGACATGGCCGATCACTGTAATCTCCTCCTCCTGAATCTAATATTTCCATAACCCTGGTCCCCAAAATATCCAATTTTATCAAACCCTAGACTTCCATGGTCACTCTATTGAGAAATAGGGAGAGTGCAAGGTTTAGAAATGTCAGCAGTAGTTGTGTATGCATGTATTGTTACTGAAATGGTTCTTTTCTTTTTGGCAGATGGACCTGCAGAGGATTTGTATGGCATTTTCATCAACAGAGTTCGACGAGAGCGTCCTCCGGAGTTGCTTGAAGAGGTCAAGGGGTGAGTATCTCTTTGCATCAATAATTTTATCCCTCATGTTGTATTAGAAAACAAACGATTTTCTTTCCCTCATTTCTAAATTGAAAATTAGGATTACTCTGCAACTTTACACTCATAATTCGTAAGAGGGACTCCGTGTGAAATTATATTCCGATTTAACAAGACCATCTCGTTGCTGAAGGTCATATTAAGCATCAGTGATAAAAATGTCTTTCTTTTCCTTCACGGAAAGGAAGGGAACTTAGTTTAGCATGCAATGCATGATCTTCGTAGATCTCCTGGCGTTCTTTTTATTAATGGTGTACTTACTTTATTAAGAGATTTCTGACAGCCTTACCAAGTGGGTGCCGCCTCCAGTGAAAATGACCAGCAGCTATGTGCGTGATAACATCAACATTTCACGGAAGAGGATGGATGTTACGTCCTTGGACATGTTGCAGTTTCACTGGTAATGTGTACATTCCTACAGCATACTTTTAACTTTGGCAATGGGAAGACCGACAGATCTAATGCTTCCTTGAAGTTAGATACTTAAAAAGAAAATTGAAAGAAAAAAGTAATTTATTTTTATAGGCATCACAGTTTGGTTTGAAGTTTGTTGCTCTTAGTGTTTAGTCTTTTGTTATCTTGCTTCCTCCATTGGTAAGATGTTAGTTCTTCTTCCGTATTTTTGTCAACATGCTCCTGTAGAATTTAAATGATGGTCAATGAAGACGAATCTAATTTTGAAGATCAATTCGTGGGCGATTGCCATGCTGCTCGATAATTTGAAAGCATCCAAGAGAAATTCAACCTGATATCTCCTGTTATTTAGATACACACAAGGAGTTTAGATTCGACGACACCAATTTTGTTTGGCATTATATAAACTGAATTAACTATCTGAAAGGCTCTGCGGAGATTGCTACTTGCCTCATTCATAAATTTTCTCAACTACTCCCTGCCATCTAGACGATTTTCAAGATGTTTGTGGTAATTTGAGATGCTTTGACTCATTACATTGTGAGGGTCCACAAAAGAGAAAAATCTTTGAGGGAACTTGTTGTGGATATCAATTAATAACCATGGCTTTCATTTTGAGGACACTTATTTGTGAATTTTGATTGATAATTAAGCCAGGTTCTTCTATAGGACCTTGAACTTCTGTGAATTCTCATATACTAGCTTGTATATTATAAGCACAAACATTTCATGAACTTCTAGGATTTTTTGGTTGTGGAAAATAAAGGCTTCGCAGAAAAGAGTTGGAGCATTACTTTGAAGCATTCTTCTTTTTTAAGGGATTTTAGAATCTGCAACATTTAGCCTCACTGATACCCTTGAGAGTTCTCAATCAGTGGTATAGTACCATAGGAGAGAATGGATTTTATCCAATTATGTAATAGCCATTGATCATGCCAAAATCCTCAATGAAAAAGTTGCTTATTAAAGTTCATAAAATCTTTTTCTTACTGTGTTTAAAGTTTGTAACCTTTTAGGTTACTTTATTGAAGGAAGATAGATTACAATATTGAATTGCTCATCATAGAATTTTGTATCATCTCAAGGTTTTTGTCAAAAAAATCGTTCCTGAAACAGGTGGGATTACGGAAATTCTGGATACCTGGATGCCCTTAAACACCTTACTGACCTAAAAGAAGAAGGTTAGATTGAACTTTTCTCCTAATTTCAATGACAAATATTTCATTCGTTCTTTCAACTCTTGATACCTTCTTAAAACCATGACCATTATATCCTGATCTCACAATATCTTTTTGCTGAAAAGTATGCAGGTAAAATTAAGACGTTGGCTTTGACAAATTTTGATACTGAACGATTGCATATAATACTGGAAAATAAAATACCAATTGTTAGCAACCAGGTACAGATCCTAGGTTATGGATGAAGCTTGATTTGCTTTCTCCTTTTGTTTTCCTTAAATCCATTGTTCATTTTTACTGTAACCAAATGGTGTTGGCAGGTTCAACATTCTATCATAGACATGCGCCCACAGCAAAAAATGGCAGAACTTTGTCAGCTTACGGGAGTTAAACTTATAACGTCTCTCTCTCTCTCTCTCTCTCTCTCTCTCTCTCTCTCTCTCTCTCTCTCTCCTCTCTCTCTGATCAGATCAACTGGATACAGGTATGGAACTGTGATGGGTGGTCTGCTTTCTGAGAAGTTTGTAGATACTAATCTCTCGATTCCCTTTGCTGGTCCTCCTCTAAATACTCCCTCTCTTCAGAAGTATAAAAGAGTATGTTATTTGTAGATAACATGATTTAGATACCCTACTGCTAAATTCTGAGGACACCACACTAACGGTTCTTTATGCCTGTGAGCATATTACAGATGGTTGATGCTTGGGGTGGTTGGAGCCTGTTCCAGGGATTGCTCCAAACACTCAAGAAGGTAGCTTTAAAACATGGGGTTAATATCCCAACTGTTGCTGTTAGATACGTACTAGACCAGGTACCGATGACCATTCTCTAATTTCTATAAATCTTAGCAATAAGATAATAATCCCCGTGGAGATTAATCTTCTCTGGTTTGTTTTTGAACGAGCAGTCATCTGTTGCTGGGTCAATGGTAGGTGTTAGACTGGGTCTTGCCGAGCATATACAGGACACAAATGCTATATTTTCACTTAAGTTGGATGAAGAAGACATGAAGAACATTACTGAAGCATCGAAGAAAGGGAGAGATTTGATGAAGATAATTGGCGACTGTGGTGATGAATACCGTGCTTAAAGCTGTACAAATGTATAATGCATTTTGAGTGTAATAATTTATTGATACAGCCGTACTAGCACTGGACCAGGATCTTTCACGGTATGCTTCCAAAAATACACAGCCTTTCTGAACTTTGCTCCAAAACTTAGCAACTTTTATCTTTCCGGTGAAGCTACGGAGCGAGGTGTTTTCTTGTATAATTTATAGTGAACATGCAAAACATTGCAACTCCACCAAGTTCCAGAATAAGGCCACATTTATAGAGGGAATGGTTTTGATCATTCATGTGTTCATAAAACCATGAAATAATAAACAGCAGCTAAATGAAACGTTTGGCAGACTCACGAGTTCCTGATCAGTTAGATTAGCTTACAAAATAACAATGCACAAAGGTGATGCAGCAAATCCTCTGTTTCAGGAAAGTTCAATTAGTTTACACCAGTAGAAATGCCAAATCAGAGGCAAACTACAGTTCTTGTCTCGAAATCCAGGAAATTCTAACTTAATTTAAAAGCAAGGTACTTCAAAGAAACGCCTTGCATGTATAGACAGATACAGTTATTACAAGGTTCAAACTGGATGTTCTACAACTTAAAAGGAGCTGAGACACCATCTGATCTCATAAAGAGTCAACTTTGTAACTTCTAATTTTGCTGTTTAGAGTCATAAGCTTGGATTCTCTGCTCCAGCTGCATTACAGCAGAAAATATTATGTCAGCAAACACTTTTATGAGCTGGCTGTCATAGACAATCTTAAAAGTGGCATGCATCAGGGCATAATAGCAGTACAAAAATATGCTCAACATATGTACTGTATAAATATACAGAATTTCTAACTGTATTGTCAAACCACAAATTCCTGCCTTAAAAGTGTGGAAAAGTGCTGAAGTGCGAAACCATCAAAACAGCTCAGCAGGTCCCAATTCCCAACAATCTAAACTGAATATCTAAAATATGCTAACGATTAGAGTGCCAGACATCAAAAGCTAATGACTACATAGAGAAGGAAGTAATGAACTATCATATATATATATATGTATGTATGTATGTATATGAAGAGCATATCCTTTAACCTCTCAGACCACTTGTGCCAATACAGTAAGGCTTTCATCGGCAGAAACTGCGCAGTCAGAAACTAACCACCTAACCGTTAAGCTGGCAGCTAATGAGCACTATATAGTGGCCAGTTGGCCATGTACCATCACACCATATATGCACACATTATTAACAGGTGTGCACTCATGCACATGCCTGAGAGGCAGGTCACATGAAATCCACATTTTCCTGACAAAACGATATGACATCTTGGCACTATTCACTAAACTAGAGATGAAGTTTATCTCACTATAAGCAATCTATAAACAACATTATGATGCTCCTGTATGCACTACCCTTTCTTAACCAGATAGACTTACGGACATCCAAAGAAAGCGTGGGCTCTGGAAAGTTCTGCACCCTAAATGATTCAGAACTCAGAAGTCATGAACTGCGATAAGCATAGGACACTATCAATCAAGTTTATTATAGTTTTAATAAGCTCATACTTCATACTTCTATTAGGCCACAAACAGAGCTACTAATAAAATTAGCTAATCAAAGCAATGCAATAAACCAAAAGTAGTCAATGTCTCTATCATGAAATTAATAGTCAGTTGCTGCCCATTGACAAGAGTTCATTTTGCTATATCACCATTTGAAATGTCTCAGCATGACAATTTCCAGATTGTTTAAATCAAATGGGATTATCTAGAATTATTATCTCAAAAGAAATAGCAATTATTTCTCTTTGGTCAAGATCATGATGCATGTAATTCCATTATGAATAAAAAATCAAGCTAGAAAATTTCCTTTGGCCTCAAATGATTCTGAACATATGATGATAGTAATGTAATATACTACAAATGAATCGGTAACCCCAAAAGTTCAAAGAATCAATAGTCTTCTCATCATTTCTACAGTAGGCAAGAAAATACTATATTCAGGATTCAATGGCTATAAGCGTGTTTCGGGTACAGTTGGCTAGAAATTATATTGTTTAATCTTCAGCAAAGTTCCAATTAAATACATTAGCTGGCTCTTGTTGCAGACCAGTAATTATACCGGATTAAAGAAGAATACTAGCCATCACATTTCATCAGGATAGCTTCACATTACATCTCCCTAGTAGAGCCTGTATGTGATGAACTTTTATCCAAATGAGAGCTAAAACATCCAGCTTTGAAGTCAGCTGAGACAATGAATGTCCACATGAACTAACCCTGAAAAGATGAATGCTCCAACTTCCATGTGTGTATTGCTTGAAAGATCAATATAAATATGAAAAAATTACCTGGAGCATTTTCTCAAATTTGTTTCGTAGATGATAATATTCATGCTTGACCACATTCAAGGCCTGGATACACCTGGTGAGAAAATCATTGCTGTCATCATTGGTGGAGGCCCTCAAACAAATTAAGAGGGATAGCAAGACTTCCATCCTAAGCAAATTTCAACTTATAATATCTAGAATTTAAAGAAATTTACTTTTCAGATTGAAGGAAGGAAATAGAATCTAGCAAAAGAAAAAAGTGAAATGCAGGGAAAATATGATTAAGAAGAACACAAAGAAAGGAACAATATAAAGGCCCCTCAATTGCAACATATATTTCGTATCTATATCACTTGGGATTGTGAACTCACCAACTAATCTAAAAATTTAAGTTGTTAGAGAATAATAGTTTTATATTTATATTTTAACATTCTCAGTCACTTTTTATCAGAGATATTTAAAGTGGACTTGATTTAAACGGATAGAGGTTTATAAATTTAAATAACAGGTTTTGTTTTGATAGGACTTAAACTCAGGACTTTTGCTTTATGTTAACTTATCAACTATTCTAAAAACATAAACTTTTAGAAAACGATGATTTTTATATTTAATATTCTAATAGGGATTACATAGAATAATAGTCTTCTTCATGAATATCTTAAATTATCTCTACCGTCTCATATAGTTAAAACAGTATGGCAGCATATAGATACATCAATGTGGGAACATTACAACTGACGTCATTCTTCCAATTTATTTCAGAAGCATCACATGAATGCTGAGAAACAAACTCAATTTTCCTAACTAATGCAATTTTGACAAAAACACCAGACATTTAACAAGGGTTAATGAATCTATGGCCTATGAGGTCAATGAGTCTTTGAATTATAGAACCTTTTGTCAAATAGATTAAAACACACTCCATAATCTGTGTTTATTGCGTATTTATATGAATAGTATGGCATTACACAATAATTTGGAGGAAAAAAATCCATTGCAAGGCCACCCACAACCAATAACTAATCTGGCAATTTTGGCAAAATGACCACAAATATACCTATATCAAGAAGAAGAAAATTACCATATGCTGAAAGCTACTAGAACTGTAAATTCTAAAATAGAAGAAACAGTGAAGTACAGAGGAAAATGCATATACAATTTTTATAGAATATCTAGAGAACAATGATGTTCGTAGACATTTGGCTTAAAAATGAAAATTGACTAACCCTTCTTTATTATTCTCCTCGCAGAACTGCCGGAATTGAACACAAGCAAATTTTACATTTTGAGCTCCAACACTGGGATATATAAATGCCCAGTCAAAAGGTAGGATAAAGCTTTTGAAATAATAGATAATAGACGAATACAAAGCACATTGGAATATTCACAGGGCTTTTAGGATAATCCAACTCGACAATATAATCAACGTTATTCGACTATCTAAAATGGTCCTGCTTTAAGTCAATCAATACATAACATATTAACATGATATAAGAATTAATAGAACTATGCCAGCACCAAATAAGAAAATTCTACTGACTTAGACTATACAATTTTTAGAAAAAAAAATGCTTAACCTTTCCCTACTTTATTTTGTAATGCCATACATGTTCAAGATCCTTGAAAGAAAAGAAGAATAAACAGAACAGCCTACAAGCCCAAACTTAGTAGTTGAAAATACTAAATTGGGAAGTCATTATGATCGTAACAATGCATGTGTCATTTTTATTTCATGAAAATACAAGTCAGATCGCTAAACTTGATAATGATTCTATTTAGTAAGAACTGCAGAAGGTAATTTTCTGATGTTCCTTCAAGCATTCCCTAGTGTGCTAACATTATTAAAAATGCCCTTGTAAAATCTAAGCATAACAGTTTCTAGTTCTCTAAATGACGTGACTGTAGAAAGCCAGGAACTTCCATATGCTGGTTCACTTGAAATGAATGAGATTTCTTTCCAAATGCAAAATTAGACGCAATAGGCAACCTTGAGCTGCTTCCCTTCAATTGGTGAACATAAGCATCCAACTTTTGGTAATCAACGATGGTTTGTTCCCTGAACAAAGCATAAAGCCCAATTCAAGGTCACTGAACAACATAAAGAAGCACACAGCCTATTAAAAGAAAAGATCACAGGGGATATAATCTAGCACATACAGTACTTTCGTCAACTCAGTTAGTATCCTCTCAGAATCCTCACAGAACAAGGTGATCACTTCCGCGACAAATCCAGGACTGCCACTATCCTGCAGCATCTGAAGCTGCTGGAACTGCTGATCCAACAAACCCTGCGGATAATACGAGTCTTCAAATCCTAAGTTGATTCCACTTCTCTAAATAAAATAAATAAATGGCTCCTAAAAACAATTTGAAAGCTTGGAGATCTGAAACATTCTCAAATGAGAACTAAAACAACCGTCGAAACAAAGAAGTCAAAGACAAAACACGAGCAGTAGAGAGAACAAAGAAAAAAGGCCTTTATTCAACAAAATCGAGTATGTTCGGGAGGATCCGGAGTACCTCGGTGAACATGGAGGTCAGCAACTGGTTGAGCTGCTCCCGTAGAGCCACTGAAGCCATTGAGAGACGAGTCGTCGTGGGAAATGGGAGGGGCCAAACCCTAAATAGAAGAGGAGAGGGAGAAGAGAGTGGTGGTCGGGAATTGGTGAGGGGAGAAAGACGCGGAGAGGAGACGAGATGGAAATCCTCGCCTGCCTACTTGCAAATTAGAAGGCCGCGATATTGAAAGGAAACAAAATAAATAAATATATATATATATATATATAGAGAGAGAGAGAGAGAGAGAGAGAGAGAGAGAGAGAGATGGGTAACATATACGCGATGTTGGGATAATGCGATTCTCTTCTCACGACATGCAAGGAAAAGTCAAAAGGTTCCGATTCTTTTTTCTTTTCTTTTTTCCTTCTCATTTTCTTTTTTCTACTTTGGAATTAAACATTTAATTCGATTATAAATTTGGTTAATAATAAGATAATTTATAATTATATTCTTATTATATAAGTTAAATATTATACTATTATGATTTTAAAATTTATAATTATGTATAAGTATATTCAAAAGTATTATTTAATAATAATACTACTTTTTAAAACGTGCCTATTTTTATGGAATATTGAAATTAATAGACATTAGATTATAAATATATTTTTATTATGTCCAATTAAATATAATAATATTAAGCAATTTGTAATATATATACTTAATTTTAAAATAATAATATTTTCATTTTCATTTTTATTATATGAGGTGGTATTATATAATATAGGTGTCTAAGAGCGAGATGAGTGATGAATTATAATAAGACATTGATAAAATATTTAAGAGATTTAATAAATAAAATTATAATAAAAACTTGTAGTCAAATTAATAATTAGGTTAGTATTTATTTTTAATAAGATTATTTTAATATTTGAATGAGGTTGTAGAAGAAGAATAGGTGACTACTTAGGCTTATACTACTATAGCAATACCTACTTCTCTCCCATCTCATCTTTCATCATATATTTTTATATTTTCTAATTACTTTTGTACCCTCGAAAATACTATCATTTTAATCACTTTCTCTCGAGTCTTATCTTCTCTCTCTTCTTCTTATCAGTCTATTATAGTATTTTAGTCGTTTGTTAAACTATAATTTTAACTATTCGACTAGTTTATTATCCTATGGATGCATTACTCCGTAGTGTTATTTGTTATTATCTTTCAAATTTTGTTGTCTCCTTTGCATAAGACAGAATCAAATCAATTCATCGAAAATATTGTTATAAAAAATAATTAAAAGACCCACAATGAGATAGTAAAAGTAGGGATTAAAAATTTTAAAATGATAAGATTGAATCCTTATCCGCATCTTATAGGGACTATTATTATTAATATATATATATATATATACATGCTCAGTTTCAAGAGCCTTTACCACCCCTAGTGCATTTAAATTTTGCTCCTAAATTAATATCCATTGTTAAGAGTAAAAACTAAGCAACCCTTTCCATCTTGTATTCTATTCGATTGCAAAATCGCACATTAGATTCGCTCTCCATTTTCTAATATATATATATTAGTAGACAAAGGGCACAGAGCACAGGCATTTATTTATTACAAGGCAATGTATCAAGATTCAAGAGAAACTAGATGCATGTATCTACATAGATAATATTTTATATATTGATAGATTACGATCTCATTGGCTAATAATAGATTAGATTAACGTCTTTTCCGATATAAATATTGAACATATGAACTAAATATATCATGAAAATGGACATATGCACACAGTCACAAATTATTTTAATTTTTTTTTAGAGATAATTATATTTAAACCCCCTAAATTATCATCATTTCTCACCTATCTCTTCTTCTTTTTGAGGCCTCAAATCTACAGCATTGGTGGGCTCTGGGCCACTGGGCCTTTATTGGGCCTAAGCCCAACCCATATCATGGTTACTACTCAATTGGGAACTTAACATTGTTAAGAGGATTCCAATTTGGTCATTCTATCAGGCACAAAATTAGGAATTATTTTATTTTATTTTATTTTTTCGAAGCATCTTGAGAAATTCTTCAGGTTCTATCGACCTTTATAAATAAATAAATATTTCTTAACACATAACTATAATTTATTAATATTTCACCCGCACATTTTACTTTAAATATCTCAAAAATACTCGTTAAGTTAATTTTAACCTAATAAAAATTAACAAAAAAAGAAAAGAAAAAGTGAAATAGCTAAAATATTTCTTCATAATTTATCTCAATAATAAATTTTAAAAAAAAACCTATTAAGGTCGTTTGGTATTTATAGTCAATTTACCTCTATATGTAGTGTAACTTATCCATGAAAAAGAACTAATGCCAAAGAGTATTAGTACCAGGCCATAGTGGCAAAACGCAGAGTAATTTTAATAAAAACTCTCTAGTGTTTGACCCTCCAAAGAGAGAAAAAAGATATGGTCATGAGTGACTCATGATGACATGGCAAAATTTTGTCTTCTTTGTAGTGGCCCATGAACTCATATGGGTGTCATTGGAGGTGGACCATCATCTGTTCTTAGATTTTTAATTTTGTCTCTACTCCTCCCTCCATCTCCCTTTTAACTTCCATCCCACATTTGGCACATTTGGTTCCAAATATATGCACTCATAAAGATCATAGACACTTAGGCCTAGTTCCTAGTTTGATTCATGATATAAAGTTTTGTGATAATTCTACTCAGACTTTTTGAACTATCGTTATATTTTAAACTAAAAAGAATATCTATATATACCCTTTTAAGCTACGAAAAAAAATGACTGTACGGATCTCTAGGCTAAAAAATAAAATAATTATCTATATTATCCCTAGAGTTATTTTAAAGATAAATTTATATATATTTCCTAAATATAAATTAGGAATATCTATAATTTTTACTCATATATTATTTTTTAAAATAAAATAATTACGTTGAATATAGTTAGTTACTAACGGTAAGTAAATAAGCATGTTAATTGTAATAGATATCTTACATATTAAATCGCGTAATCACACCTCTCTATCTATCATAAAATTTGTACATAACTTGTCACTTACCTTATATAAGTAGCATTTATGCATAAATCAAACGCTATTTTAAACTACATGTTAATATATATAAGTAAAAAAAAAACTAATTGCATCTCACTAAATATCAATATTATTGGAATTTGAATTGAAAACTTTAATACAATATAAGCCTCTTTTAACTAATTGATCATTATCCAATTAGTATATATATATATATATATATATAATGTATTGCCTCCTTCCACATGTTCTTGTAGCTTATATTACTATTTGATATTTTTTTCCCTCACCTATTGAGAGATGGTCCCTTTTTAAGTAGTTTAGGTAGCACAATCTAGTCAGGCATTTGCAAGATTCGCTTGTACATATATTTAAATGCATGTCATTATCATAGAAAAAATGCTGCAATGTGCTATGAGAGATCTAGTTGTATATATATATATATATATACATATAACATAGTTTATTTTCCCCTAATTTGGAACTTAGGGTCATATCAAAAGAAGGTATTCGATTAGTCTTTGTTGCTCATCAACTTCTAATAATTCAATGCAATCCCAAAACAAAAGAAGAAGGAATCTTAGCTCTACCTATCTCTTGTTTTTTTTTTCTTTGATAATATTTTTTAAGGGATGATTAACGAAAGCTATTTGTAACCCAATCCTTAATTTTTTTTTCTTTTTCTTTTTTAATTTCCTATAGCTAGTTGCACTAAGTTTACATTTTTAAAATATCTTAAATACTCTCTGCCTTCTTTTACCCCTTAGGGATAATTTTATTTAGAGTCATATATCACTGTGTTACATGTATACTCTTCGAAATTTTTTATTATCGAAGAAATATATTCATATATACCTCTTGAATTAAGAAAAAAAATTTATATAGACCTCTAAATCAAAAAAAAAAATTAGATCAACGGGTGTACGTGGTTTTTTTTTCCTTTTTTTGCAATTTCAGTTGTAGAGTCAAAAAGATTTTATCTAAGAAATTTGCAATATTGACTTTAATCCTAAGGAATTATTATGGAAAAAATTATTTCAAATCCAGACGAGAGACGGCTTAGTATGTTTTAAAATTCGGTGAAGCCTAAGTATTTTTATATTAAAAAAATAGCATTTTGTTCGGACTATTCAACGAATATCTGGTCTTCTAAACCATTAGTTAAAAAATGAGAGATTCGAATGATAAATAATTCAAAAGCACTAAAAAAATATGACAAATGATTCAATATAAATTAACCCCGGGCTTCTCTCTCTCTCTATAATTATTAGTAATAAAATATAAGGTGTAATATAATACTGACTACTTTTAAGAAAGGAAAAATAATATTAAAAAAAACAAAAAATTATCATCTTCTTCTTCTTTTTTCCTTTTCTTATGATGTGTTTAAATATATTTGAGCACTTTGGAAACACTGAGGGACACTTCCATCAACTTGTTAGGTTGACACTCCCACCTCAAAAACCATGTCCACAATAAGTGCTCATTGCGACAAAGATCGATAGGCTCTGATTCAAATTTTGACAACCCCTCGTAATCCAATTTTATAGTATTTTTTTTCTCCTTTTTTTATTTATTTTTTGGTCCGAACAAATCACTATGATCACGAGAAAGAAGACGTCACTAAGTTTGCCCTTTAAATTTACGTGATCGTCATCTATAGGAGAAGGATGGTGATTTTTTCCACTACCTGCATGATGAGAATGGCATCTCATGCGTAGTAGATCATGCAGAGGAAATTATTATTTTTCTTAAAGAAAATCTTAGGCTGAGTCATATTCCATTATGGTTGGCCAACTTTTTAATTCACCCATAGAAAATTATAATATAATAGAAAATCTAACAAAAAGAGAGTTTAAGATATTTTTAATAATTTAACGGATCTAAATATAGTTTTTTTTTTGTTTCTCTCTCTTTAGAATATATCAATTAGTGTAGGCAAATCTAGAGATCACTAGCTATAAGGCTAAGTTCAAGAGCTCGACTCCTACAATTGCATACAAGCATTAATCATTGACAACTAGATTGAACCATTGCTTAATTAGTGGCATATCTTTTTATTTTATGGAGGTTGTTTAAAAGGGAAGATGTGTACATGCAATCTTATTTTTTTTTTTAACAAATTTATGGTTTACATTCTGTATCTTAGCTACTTGCAAATTAAATACTATAATTTAGCGAAGATATGCAGAAAATTCTATGCTGTTAGATAGTCATTCATAACCTTCGAACGATATTCATGAGCGGGGGTGCATTTAATATAACTTTAATACTTCATTGAACATTATAATATTACACCGTACTAGCTCAAAGACATTGGTGGGCTCCTTTAATTTCACATTGATGGCCAAGCAATGGCTCTCAGCATAGTCCTCCAATCTATTTTAGACATTAGAGTGTGACCCATATTGAGATTAAGATGGACTCTTTTCTTCTCGTCAACATCATAAGAGTCATCAATCTCTCTCCTTGGTTAGTGGACAACATCATTTAAGGCTGTCTTTACATGTGTCTTGTGTTAAGTTCAAGCATATCTACCGCGAGGCTAACAAATCTATGAATCGATTAGCCAATTAAGATAAAAAATAAAAATTTGGTTGCACTTGAGAAGGGTTGGTCGTGGAGCCTCTGCATTTTCAATTAAAGTGAAACTGTCAATTTTTTAATCAAAATTAATACAATGTGCTTAAATAATTAAAATGTCTCCATCTTAATTTAATGATCTCACTTTAATCGTACCGTAAGTATAGAGACTGATTTGAGATTTATAAGAGTAAAATAATTTTAGACATAAATACAAGAAATTAAAATATATTTTATTAAAAAAAATAATACAAAGGAATCTGAGGGTGTTAATAGCACGTGCAGGACAGTTGTATGCTAACCACTGCTGTATATATCGACCATCATAAGAAACTTGCATGATCCCTATCATAATATATATATATATATAGAGAGAGAGAGAGAGATAGATATGCAATGCATGAGAGAAAAAATTAATATTAAAGAGAAGCAGCCCATAGTAACATTGCCATTGGTCCACAGTCTCAGAGGAAAACTCCAAACCTTGATCCCCATAACACATGCCGCACTGCTATTGGATTAGATATACCACTATATATATATTTATTTATTTATATATTCTCTGAGTGCTATTATCTACGTACTGTTATCATGTTATAACTATGCGTGTAGAATGGATGACATATTTTGAAGAAATTAATTAGAAGAGACTAGCTAGTTTTGAAATCTTAATATAATTTACATTAATTAATCAATTATATATGAGCTAGCATACATGAATATGGATTCATACATTCTCTATACACAAAAGCAGGAGATAAGATTTGAGTAATTCCGGCGATGAAGTATTAATTAACAAATGCATGCAAGCTAAAGTAACTGACGTCGTTCCTTCGGCGAACGCGAACCGGTAAACCGCCGCCGAGAGACGCAGTGAGCCCGGGCGCAAACTTGGGCGATCGGCGTCCGTCTACGACGTCGATGTCGAAGCTGCTAACGACGGCGGTGATGACGGCCTTCATCTCCATGAGAGCCATCTCCTTCCCGACGCAGATGCGCAGGCCGGCGTGGAACACCGGGTACTTGAACGGGCTCACCGGTACGAAGGCGCCGTTCTGGAGCCACCTCTCCGGCTTGAACTCGGCGGCGTCCTCCCCCCAGAGCTCCTCCATCCTCCCCATCGCGTAGGCGTGGTATGTCACCCTCGTCCCCTTCACGACCGGCGTCCCGTCGGGGAGCACGTCGTCGGCGAGGCAGAACTTGGAGTCGAACTGTACCGGCGGGAACAGCCGCATGCTCTCGAAGATCGCGGCGTGCAGGTAGTGCATCTCCTTCGGCTTCTCCCCGCCGACGCGGCGGATCTCGTCGCGGATGGCGGAGGCGACGGCTGGGTTTTGGGAGAGGAGCTTGAAGAAGCAAGTGAGGGCGGAGGCGACGGTATCCCGGCCGGCGAGGAGGAAGCTGACGACGATGTCGCGGAGGAGGCGGTCGTCGTCGACCGAGCCCATGAAGTGGGAGAGGAGGTCGTGGCTCGACGCGAACCCCAGCTTCCGCCGCTGCCGGATCACCTCCTCGGCGAGCCGGTTGACCAACCCGATTGCCTCCCGGAGCTCCCTCTCCGACCCGACGTTCAGCAACCTCTTTATCTGCCACACAGCTGGCACCGTCGCCGTCGCTCGCCACGCCGACAGCATCGACGCCTTGTCGAACGCCGCCGCGAACTCCGACATCGGCAGCGACAGATGGAGGCAGCCCGGATCTACCCCGAATGAGATCTTACAAATATTATCGAACGCGAACCGGCGGAATACGTCTTGGAGATCTAATATAACGTCTTCGTCTGCGGTGGCGGCAGAGTCGAGGAGGGGGAGGAGGCGGCGGCGGATCTCTGCGTCGACGATGTGCGAGGCGAATGCCCGGACGGAGCCGCCGGCGAGCTCGGCGAAGGCTAACTTCCGCTGGAACTGCCACAGCTCGCCGTCGACGTTGAAGATTCCCCGGCCCAAGAAGTCGCCGAGGATGGCTGAGAAGGGCTTTCCTTTTGGGTAGTTGTCAAAGCGGGTCTTGAGCATGTGCTCGACGTTGGCCGGTTCGGCGGTGATGACGTTGCCTAGCACGTGGACGTGGATGGTACGGGTGGGGGATTGCTTGAGGAGGTGGGTGTACCAGTCGCACAGGTTGTCGAACTCCGACGACCACGAGGAGGCCACGTAGGACTCACACACGGCGCAGTTGCACCACCCGCAAGGGCGAGACTTGAGAAGGCGTACGATTAGGGAGAAGAGGAGGAAGGAGATGGCGAAGGAGAAGAAGAGGAAGGTGAAGTGCGACCGGAATCCCTCTACTTCCATGATCTCCTATCTTCTTCTTAGTAATTTTATTTTTTAATTTCTTTTATATATAAAAAAAAATCTCTCTCTCTTCTCTTCCTATGTGTGTGTTTTGGAGATAGATAAGCTTTGGGTAATGGAGGAGGAGGAGAATTATATATAGTGGGGGTGGAGAAAAGGGTTGTTTTATTTTAGTTACCGCTGTTCTTCTGTTAGTGGTGGGCTACGGACATTACGGAAGGCTGGTTGTACTTTGTTTTCCTGCCAAAAGCTTGCGTTCTTCTTTTCTTCGCGGTAAAAATTAATGAATTCCTTTTTCTTTTTCACGTAAAAGACAGCACTGTTTGAAACTGTGTGCTCGGTTAGATCGAATACAACTTCTTCTTTCTTCTTCTTTTTTCTTAAATAAGATAATAAAATAAAATAAAATAAAAGTTATTACCAGCACTCCAGCAGTGCAGTAGAGTTAGCTAGGAACAGTGAGTTAAATTTGCGTTTGAATACGAGTCGGTCCAGGTCCTGCGCAATTTAATACAAAGTTTCAGTCCCAATCCCGCAACGCCATTATTGTCACTGTGCAAGTGTGAATGCACAATCGCATTACCGTGGTCATATTAGGATTAGGTGGATGGACTACAGGGGGGTGGGGCCCAAGATGGGAGAAGAAAGGGATTTCTTTAATACTCTAACTAAAGCCATCCCAACAGATAGACACGGTTATATCATGCTCCATTTATATATATATATATATATTAAGATTAGGAGAGGGGGAGAGAGGGTGAGAGGGAGAGAGGTATTGGTAAAGGAGTCACGGGTCTCAACTTGACACTTGGTGGGATTTATCCGTTTTCAACCCACGTGCGCTCTTTTTCCGACCATTTCCTCTCTTCTGCATCTAGAACGCCCAAGCCCAAGTAGGGAGGTCCGTGGTATCTTGATTTCCCACCCTATGTAAGGTAGCTCCTGGAATAAGGACAGAAAAAGCTAAACCTGCGAGCCGGGATTAGAGGACTAATTATGGAGTCATGACGGAAGCTAGTTAATAGGGTGAGGGTTAATCATGGAAGCATCCGCAATATAATAACAGGAGCTGGTGGTGTGCTGCGTTGGATGCATTCTGGCATCATCTAATAATGCAAAACAATTAACCCCAATATTTGTATAATATAATATAATACTATGTATGTGTATAAAAATACCGTAATTAATTGACATACTTTTAAGGGAACAGGGGAGCCCACCCATGTGGATTTGGATGTAGCTAAGATTGTGGGGGATGCCTAATAAACTAAAACGGATCTATCGTGGCTTCGTGTCACTTACCCTGTCAGGGCTAATTGAGCTCGTGCGTGACGTGTCGAATAAATGGGAGAAAAGAAGAAGAAAAAGGGGGGGGAGGGGGGAAAGGAACTACTATTTTGTTTTATTTATTTATTTGGGTAGCAATGCAAAGTGTCGGGTTGGTATATTTATTATCTATCTTGGGTTTCTGAGTTCTATCTAATCTAATAAAGTTGGGGGGTTGGGATTAAATATATAGTTATTCGCTTTGACTGATGGGTTACAGGGGCAATTAACTACCGCCGTTGTCGTTAGTTAGTAAGTTTTGATTCGGGTTTATTAGTATAGAATCTTTCCCGGATACTTAACCGAGGTAAGGATTTCTAGTCCACACACATACACTGTTTGATTATTCTCCCAAGTGGATGTCTCTGGCAGTGAACAGGAATGCTGGGAGGAGTCCTCTTCTCAGATTGCAGATTCCAGTCACAGAAAACAATTTGATTAAGCCATTTGATGTCGGCCAATGGAAATTCTGCCAAAGCTTGGAAACTAGGCTTTGTAATGAAGTATTAGTAGTAATAGTAGTAGTATCTGGATGGATTTAGACTCAAACGAAGAGAAGAAAGACAAGGGTGACAGGAATCGTATGAAGGCCTGCTGGCTTTATGTGCTATGGTCCCCCACTTTGTGCCGACTACTCGTCCTGGCAGGCATATTGACAACAAGGACAAGCGTCAAATATCAAAACCCTGTGCCTCCACCTCTCTGGGACATTCTGTTTTTGGCATGCAAAAATGCAATCTATGCCACACAATCAATCACGATAGGATCCAGGAGGAGATTAAATCTGTTGTTTAATCCGTTGGTCCAACTAGGAGTGAAGAGCCTCTCCTCTCCACCTGTACGTTGTTAATCTCATCGTCGAATCGGACCTGCGACAGATTTTTTTTTCGTTATAAATTTTTGTATTTACAAAAGTTATTCGTACCTACAGACAAGAAATATGACAGCCAAATCCTGGTCCATAGGAATGCTATGAGCTCTTCAAGATAACATCTTTCCAATTATTTCATAGTAACAGGATTATTTATTAGAAATTTTCATACACGAGTAAAGTATTAAAAGAAGAAGAAGAAGAAGAAGAAGAAGAAGAGAGAATAATGAATAGAAGATTATCAGCCCATTTCAACCCCAACTGTGACCAATCTCGTATGAGATTTAAAAAAAAAAAATAGATGATCAGGATAAGATTTCTATCTAAAAGAATGACCAAGGAGAGCAATTTGAACAAATTCAATATTATGAGAAATAATAATCATAATAAACATAACTACTATGTAATTTCCTAAGTACTATATCACCAAAAAAACAGATTTATCTATAGCAGTGTATCTTGCCGTATGTATGGTAACCCATAAGCTTAAAGGTCAATTGAAACTTTAACTTATGCCTTTGGCTTCAAGCTTGTTGGTCTAATTCTCAGAAAAACAAAACATGACTATGCCAATTACTAGCTTTGTAGCCATGTATCTCTATGCCCATATCATAAATCATTTTGAGCCTGATCAGGGAGAATACTTGCCTTATTAAGAAGCTAAACAGAACTTGAGTTTGGGAAAACCAAAATTCGACTAGCAAATTAAAGTCAATTCCTTGGCTTATAATGATGTCCTTTTGATAGTAACAGAGATATGTGTTTTTATACGGCAGACTACTTGCTAGATGCCAAGTATGAAACAAGGAGATAACTATCACACAATAAAATAGCTAACGACATCTTAAAGAAGATAGTTAAAGATGGGTAATAATGTCACTGTAGGTTTTCAAGGCAATTGCAGATTGCAGATTTTCTCACATGTAAACATAATAGAAAGTTTTTTTTTTTTTGGCATATTTTTTAAAGGTTTCGAATGAAAACAACATCATGTTTGTGGTAGTTGATTAGTTTTCTTCAAGTAACTTACGTCGGCTCCACTTCATAATGTTTCTGCTGTCATGAACTTGAGCTGATAGTGGAACGATTTACATAATCTTTTACCCCATGGAAGGGGATCTGAATCTTTCCATAGACGGGCAGTGGTGCAGAATATATTGGAGATTTGGACAATCTTTAACCTCATTCTCCTTCAAGCATATCTAGCTACCAGTTGCTGCCAAACCAAATGCCTGTACTGATTGAAGTAATTGCTTTCGTTAGAGATCATATATAGCTCCACTAATAATGCAGGAAAATGGCAAAGATAATTTTTTAAAGCAACACAGTGGTTTTAGAAGTCACCAATAAAGACAACATATAATGAACACAATGGGGATAAATAAAGGTCTTCTGCACTGGAAGATTGAATTCAGATGCTAAACAATTCTAGCCACCCATCACATGACAAAAATCTTTGGATATGCTCATGCGACACGTCATCTCCTATCATTGTTGCTTGCAATATTCATGATTGCAGACATTATGCCTCAAAAAGTAGACTCTGAAATGAAGGACATGGACATGGGCCATCCAACATCCTGATAGCGAATGATTTTGCTATTGGCTGCAGTCTATATCTGTTGAAATGATGATTATATAGCTACTGAAATCACTGAGAAAAGCACAACTTGACTTCAAAGAGAACATGTTTTTGATAGACAGCTTAAAATTTCATCAACTACTTTGGATAGAGGGATACATGGCAACTGTAAATTATCTGCTGATAATAATCAAGACCTACCAGTCTTTTCTTTATCTTGTTCCAGCTTAGTTCAGCCAATATTTCTTTGTTCACTCTCTACGCTTTTTTCCTTTAATCAG
Organism: Typha latifolia; assembly: GCF_019914945.1. NCBI lineage: Eukaryota > Viridiplantae > Streptophyta > Magnoliopsida > Poales > Typhaceae > Typha > Typha latifolia. Next base: position 4,416,245 of record NC_133086.1, on the reverse strand, counting down.
CTACCAACTTGCATCCACTGCAAGATCGACCAGATATGGATTAGACAACAAATATTACTTTGTGCAAGTTGCAATATTAAGAATACATCTAGAAGACCCATATAAACCTTGACATCTACCAAAAACATACACGGAAACTCTTTGCAGCATTCTTTCCTATTGTTTGTAACTAGTCAGTTGCTCTTCAAACTCATGTCCTAAAGAACGATATCTGTGAACTGCTTTCCATGTCCTACTGAAAGGAAAAATAGAATGGTTTGTTGAAGTGCACAGAAAGGAAATTTTTTCATACATGTATAAAATACAATTACTAGTAATTTGTAACATTTACCTCCAGTAGTGAGGGCCAGCAATTCAGCATCTATGTTAGAAACAAGCTACAAAATTACAAGTGGCAGGAAGAACATGACAGGCTTAGCGCTTATTATATAGACAACTTGGCAGCATAAAGTCTACCTAAGACAGAAACTTTAATTTAGTCTTTGGAGAGGATAACAATCCACCACCTAGGAACATGCATATAGCCACATACACGAAAAAAAAAAGATCCTTTATCAGGTGCTCAGGTTTCTTAAGTAAGCAACCTTCATGAAGGGATTAAAAACACAATGCTGCTAACAATGCTCAACTTATAATATTTGTTTTCCTTTTCTCGGCCGAGGCTACTACTTATTATAAGATAGCTACTTGATATCACTGTGGTAATTTGATATTTGTTTAGGGGACAACTGGTTCAGAGGTTACCTTGGTTTATCAGAACTACAAAGAGAACTATCAAATTTAAGGATAAATAAGGGGTCTTCATGCAACATTCCAGTGTTACAAAATGGTCTCAAGACCAAAGGTAACCTTATATATGACAAATATAAGGAAGAGTTTAGAGTTTAGAGTTTAGAGGGATATGAAGATGTCTATCAGAGGGTCAGACACATGTCCTAGAAATTATTTAAGTTAAAATTAGTTGATTTTTACTTAAAGATTGTTCACTAAATTCAAATGTATAGAAAGAAGAAATTAAACTTAAGAAGCCAATGACAATGCATGAAATAAACTTTTTCTTAAGAGAGATTCTTAAATGCATAAATCTAGCAAGAAGCCCCTGTAAATTCTACACAAAAAATAAATTATGTGATCAAATCTCCACCTCTCTAGGTCCAATCTGATTCTGATAGATAATAAACATAGAATATGGTGGCATTCACAATTGTCCCAAACTCATAATAGGCTTATATACGATAGTTCTTTTTTATTCTTCTACTTTATTTTTCTTCTTTGAGGAATCCAAAAAGGTCAGACAAGCTCGAAATGAAGAAATTCATAGATTATCAAACTAATCTAATTGAAGCAGTAATCTCAATGCCAATGCTGATCAACTTGGTTTTGAGTCCAATTATGGCAGATCTAGAGTTTTGGATCTTCGAGTTTATTGAGGCTATTGTTGTTGAAAAAAAGATAGCAATCTAAGGCAAAGATGTTTTACTAAGGCAAGAGGACCTGCAAGACATACATGTCACGTAATCTAAGGCAAACCTGATTGCATAAATCTTTACTTGATCAATATGTAAGATGGGAAGTTCTTAAACCAGAGAATTATAAAAGTTAGGAATAGGATGCACTTAAGAAAAGTTAAAGGCCGTCTTTCAAAAAAAGATGTTTTACTAGTCAAGATTGCTTTTAACTATTCATATTATTGGCTTAACCAGTAAACAGAGCTGATTAAGGAATACTCAAATGCCACATACTGTAGAAGTAGAACCTTGTTGATGTGTTTCATGAAAGAAAATGAATTTCATAACCAACTTAATGAGTGCATTCATTAATAGTACTAGATATAAATAAGTAGTAAATCTATAAATTGAATGCATCTGTATATTATTATCAACTCTAATGCATCAATAAGCCTTAATCGCTATCGACTCTCAATGTCAGGAAATCCAATAAATCTACCTTTGCACCAAAAACATCTTACAAACTTCCTAGTCCCTTCCACAAGGCAATATCATATCTGCTCATCAACATTACACTTTGCAGAAAAAAAAAATTATGTGCCATACTGGCGACAGAATATAATTAGCTTTCAATATCTAGCCCCTTCGTGATTCCACTCGTTGATACCACTCACATTCCACGATCAAGTAGAATCTGAATCCTATCTGAAATTCCAAAGAGCACCAATTTGCCCTGATTCTAATCGAAGAACAACCAAACAAGTGGCCTTCATCCCACACAATATCTAAGGAAGAGGCCACCCTTTTTTAATCTTGACAAAAGAGTCTCAGCTTCATCAAAATTGAAAACATTAATCTGAATCATAGAGTAAGATCAAACACAAAACATATAATAATATCCCAGAAACACTTTGACCCAAGACTAGAAAACACAAACACCTACCAGCAACATACCGAATCAACCAAAACCTTTTCACAACCAAACAAACTATAACAACATAATAACCAAAAAATTCTAACAGCAGTCCACATAGAACTGAAACAAAAAGAAAAATGTCACTTACAGACATCCATACTTACCATCAAAAGCAACAAAACAACACTACTGAGCAAACAAGAAAAGTCTACATGACAAGACATAATCAGCTTCAGTTCAGACCCAGAGCAGCAATCAATTGTCCTCCAGAATCAACATATCTACCGATACTCCCTACATCAATCTCCTGGCCCTCTTGAGCGCAGCTTCTCCCTGAGCCCTTGCCAAGAAAAAGAGATGTTGCATTGTGAGACAAACTCTCCCAGGTCTTAGAACAATGTTTAAAAATTCTATTATTCCTCTTAAGCCAAATGTTCCAAATCAAGGCCGCAAGGCAAATCAACCACCATTTTCTCATTTCTTTGTTCAGATTTTTTATCAACCCCAAGAACCGATCTTTTAAATGCTTTGGATTTTCTTTTTAAATTCCAAACATCCCTTTTATTTTCCTATAATCTTTTTCACACGACCACATTTTAGAAACATGTGTTCTACTGATTCATTTGTCTAATAAAACATATGTTGAGAGCTCCCAGACCGCTCTTTCTTCAGCAGGTTATCCTTAGTTAAAATCCTGTTGTGACATACTAAGTTACTAACCACAAGAAAGCTCTCACCTTTAGAGAAATATTCATCTTTTATAACTTAGGTATACTCTTATTATTCAAAAGTTTGTAAAGTGACTTCATAATAAAAATCCCATTTGTGCCAAATCTCCATTTTACTCTATCCAAACCACTCCTTTTCTGCACCTTACCAGTCCTTTTCTGCACTTGATTGTTCACCACAAGATTCACCATGTGCAACTCTTCTAAATGCAGCGTATTAGAGGCAAGGTTCAAAAAATCAGGGATAGACATCGGGATTGGCCTCTTGAAAAAATAATACGTATATGCCAAATCGGCCGTATCGATCACTCGGATCAGATCGAGCTATTTTTAATTACATAAAATTCTAAATATTATTTAAAAATGTATAAAATTTCTAAAATTTTAAAACAAAAATAAAAAAATAAAAAAATAATAATTATTCACATATTAAGCCTAAAAACTAAAAAAAGTACTAATTTACTTAAAATTGCTGCAACAAAGGAGAGAGAGAGAGTGGAAGAAACGAAAAGAAAAAAAACTCTACCATAGTAAATGAGAGAAAAAAATTATAATGAAGAAAAGAGAAAAGAGAGAGAGAGAGAGAGAGAGAGAGAGAGAGAGAGAGAGAGAGAGAGAGAGAGAGAGAGAGAGAGAGAGAGAGAGAGAGAGAAATAAAATAAAAAATTCACATGGCTAAGGTCATCGGAGTTGGATCTACGTCGGTAGAGTTTGCCCGAGCTGGATTTTTGCGTTGAGAAGCAATAGCTTTGATAGGGAGAGAAAGAGAGTGAAAAATAGTGAAAGTGAGAAAAAGTGAGAAATAGTGAAAATAGAGAGAAGAAGAAATAATGAGAGAGAGGAAAATAGTGAAAGAGGATCGGTGGGGATCGGCTCAGACGATCCGGATTGGGATCGGCTGATCCTTCAAACCATGATTAGAAGTTTTCTCTCGTACTACAAATTCTAATTATTACCATCCCAAATATCAGCAATTGAGATTGCCTCATCCCAAACAATCTCGAACAAACTAAGAATCTTGTTGCAAGATTGCACTCGTCTAACCATTTTGCACAGCCAATTTAAACCAACTTAAAAAACATCCTGTCTCTAAAGTACCCCTCAAAAAAGAGGAGAAATTCTAATAGAATTCACCAACTTAAATGATTCAAACTTAACTCTTTTTTAATATCTTTGTATCACATGAGAGTTTAAAAGCCTGTACCACCATTTCACAAGAGGGGCTTTATTAATCTTGCAAATTGACAATGCCCATTCCACCAAACTATTTTCTTATATACACATTCTTCCAATTAAAAAGAGGATAACCTTTTTTTTCTTCACTTGTGCCTTTCCAAAGAAATTTTTCCTTAACTTATCAATTTTATTTCCGACCCACACAGGAAAGTTGAGGAAAGACAAAAAGTACAGTTGAACAACACTAAGTACAAAATTTATCAAGGTTATTCTATGTCTCAAAGACAGCATCTGGCTCCTTCACCTCACCGATCTCTTTTCAATTTTATCAATCACTGACAACCAATCTTGCTTTTGAAGATTTTTATCATGAAAAGGCAGTCTCAAATATTTAATAGGCAACTTCTCTGCCCTACAGTTCAGAATTACTGCCTGCTCTTCACCTCTCAGAGGCCTCCCCTTTAGGAGAAGCTAATCTTAGTATCTCCCATCAACATGCACATAAACGATACCCCTCGGATCAAAAGTATCTCTGAGCAGAGGGTAATATAGACCACCAATTGGGGAAAAAAAATCAGGAAGAAATAAACCAGAATGCGAGCTAATAGATACCTGGTGGAGTGAACGTTGAAAGAAGGAACATTGTTGAATCACGCGAGTTGGACATACTGTCGAACAGAAGAAGGGCATTGAATCTCGCGTGGAAAGCAGAGCGCGGTAATGATGGAAAACAATGGAACAAATGTTGAAAAATAGAGAGGCGCGGCGGCCGATGAGTTTGAAATAAAACAAATATTTAGCGGGGTTCGAAGTAGTCGGCCGGGGCCTGGGGCTGGGGCCTGGGGGACGTTAACAAGCTAACGGGCACAGTGAGACCAAACCCGACCCGATCCGCCCAGTGATCACACATCTTGGAGTGCTTATTTTTATAAATGAAGTTCCTTTACAATCGGACGGTTAATTTTGGTTATCGCAAGATCAAACGGCCAGCGCTATCGCCTAAACAAGTTAATTGATGCACGTTTGCAGAAAAACCCCCTTCAACTAGATATATTACGAATTTTACCGAAGTTTTCATTTCACCCTTCCCGTGTTCTTCGCATTCTTGCAGTAAATCGAAGGAAAAAAAGAGAGAGAAATTTGGCTACTCTCCTGTGGAAACCCGTGATCTCTTCTTTTTCTCTTTACATTTTTGTTCCTGTTGATCTCCTACGCTGATTTCTTCGAAGTGCCAGTTCACTTCGTGATCATTCTGAGACCAGACTAGGGTTTCCCTGTAAACCGTTACTTACAGATTTCGTCGTTGAATCGAGGCGAGTAGGGTAGATAAATGCAGTTGTGTCCCCCAGAGAGCAGTGGAAAGAAGAGATGATCACAGAGAAGCCAAATTGGATTAGGCATGAGGGTTTGCAGATCTTCTCCATTGACATCCAACCAGGAGGTCTTAGATTTGCAACTGGTGGAGGAGATCAAAAGGTGGTCGAATTCCCTTGTCTATTCTCAGTTTTAGTTAAGCATATAATTTAGCTCATGTTTCACGTGTTCCCACTATTCTACCACCTGCCTACTTGATTTAAGTGGTAATGCATTTCTTCAATTTTATCTGTGATTTTTAGAGTAAAGTTTGTCTCCTACTGTCATTGTTTTAAGTTTTAACTTGGTAAACGCAAAAACATTTTCTATTACAACTTTTCCAAATTATGTTAATGCTGCATTCTCAGTATTTACCTTGTGAGCATGCTCTTAGCTGTCCAACATTTTGTCTTTGCCGTCGTTTTCTATCTTTTGTTGTGTTTGATTTTTGTTTACAATTAGGATGAGGAAGCTTCTTAACTTTGAATGTTTGATTGCACTGATCTTATAAAATACTTTCAATTTTTAAATTGCATGCCTTGATACTTTTGTTAATTATTACGTCAGTATCACATTTGAATGTCTGAATTGGATGAGTTGGGCAAATTTATGTGATTTGATGCAACAGAGATCACAAGCTTGAGAAACTTTTCTTTCATAATGTCTGTAGCTAGTTCCATTATAATGTTTTTAGCTAAATCCATTGCCTGCTATCTTACATTCATTACATGTGTGTATATCATGTGCAACTGATATTGTAACACTAGATAAATTTACATATCATTTATTAGTAAATCACACTTAATTGACAGTTCTTGTTAAAGTTGTAACAAACCGGCAAATTAACTGCTCAATAGTTTCTTGTTCTGCTCTACTTTTCTCATTAACACAAATTCTTTGTGCAATAAATTACCCATCAGAAGTTTGATAATATGATGCACAAGCTTGTGCATGTACATTTCTATTATGTTTGGCACATTACATCCTAAGATTCTTCGATTGGCTAATTCCTAATATAGGTCCGAATATGGAATATGAAATCAGTGGGAAAGGATCCCGTTAATGACCACGCAAGCCAAAGGCTGCTAGCTACTCTCCGTGATCATTTTGGATCAGTCAATTGTGTGAGGTGGGCCAAGCATGGGCGTTTACTTGCTTCAGGGTCTGATGATCAGATGATTTTAATTCATGAAAGAAAAGCTGGATCTGGCACGTCAGAATTTGGCAGTGGAGAGCCTCCAGATATAGAAAATTGGAAGGTGGTTATGACTTTAAGAGGTCATACAGCAGATGTGGTAATTACATGCCCACTTTTGTTTCCATATCAACCTATTTGTCACTTGTTCAACTTATAACAATCTATCGAAATAATCTCCCCTTTCTCTTGAATATGTCTAACTGAGAATTTTCTTTCTTTTCTTCCCAATGCCTGAAGTAGGTGGATCTTAATTGGTCCCCCGATGACTTAACTTTGGCTAGTGGCAGTTTGGATAATACTGTCCATATCTGGAACATGTCAAATGGTATTTGCACTGCTGTCTTGAGAGGGCACTCTAGCTTAGTTAAAGGGGTTGCTTGGGATCCTATTGGCTCTTTTATTGCAAGCCAGTCAGATGACAAGAATGTCATCATCTGGCGCACCAGTGACTGGAGCCTTGCTCATAGGACAGAAGGGCATTGGGCAAAATCTGTATGTCGTGAACCATTGAGCTTTTTTAGCTTTATGTTATTTGCAATAAGAACTTTTTTTGCCAAATTCTTGCTTACTGAAAGTGGGCCTTTTCAGATTGGTTCGACATTTTTCCGACGACTTGGTTGGTCTCCTTGTGGCCACTTTATCACTACAACTCATGGCTTTCAAAAACCAAGGCATTCAGCTCCTGTGCTAGAAAGAGGTGAATGGGCTGCAACCTTTGACTTTCTAGGCCATAATGCGCCTATTATTGTGGTAAAGTTCAACCATTCAATGTTTCGAAAGCATTCCTCTAGTGGTCAAGATGAAAAGCTTGCACTTGCTGGATGGACCAATGGAGCATCAAAGGCAGCAGCAAAAGATTTACAACCATATAATGTCATTGCTATTGGAAGTCAAGATCGGACCATCACTGTCTGGACAACAGCGAGTGCTCGACCTTTATTTGTTGCGAAACATTTCTTCACACAAAGTGTTGTTGATCTGTCATGGTAAGAACTCTCACTATTTCCCCTATTCACGATAATGCATCTTTATATTAAGTGATCTTGATCTTAAGCTAATTACATGTGTAATAGGAGTCCGGATGGGTATGCACTTTTTGCTTGTTCTTTGGATGGAACAGTTGCTACTTTTTATTTTGAAGTGAAGGAGCTGGGACACAGGTTAAGTGATGCTGAGCTAAATGAGTTGAAGAGAAGTAGATATGGTGATGTTAGAGGAAGGCAAGCAAATTTAGCTGAAAGCCCTGCACAGTTGTTGCTAGAAGCAGTTTCTGCAAAGCAATCATCTAGCAAGAAAGAAACTTCCAGTATCCAGCAAAATATTTCTGTGGATTTGGAGAAACCAGTTGTTAGTCCGCCAATTCAAAAGGATCCTGAAGTCCAACCTGAAGATGGGAAGAAGGCTGGAGGGGCTGGTGCTGATGCCTCGAATAAAGTTCCATCTGTCCAGTTAAGTAGTCCTGTGAAACAGAGAGAATATCGTCGTCCGGATGGTCGGAAAAGAATAATTCCAGAAGCAGTCGGATTTCCAACTAATCAGGAAAATCTCTCTGGCGGACCTCAGAATCAACTGGTGGACTTTTCATCATTAGCCTCGAGTCAGCAAACGGATGATCATGGAATGCTTCTCGGTGATAATAGATTAAAAGAAGCTTTTTTAAAGAGACCATTTAGAGGAAGTGCTGATGCGCATAATCTTGCTGGTAACTGTAACAATTGTGGGGTTAGGGAGTGCTCTGGTATCACAGCAAGGGCTAATATCATGGAAAGTCTTATTATTGAGAAGGCTTCAACCTCCACTAGCATTGATGGAAGGATGAATATAGTACACTCAGGATCCATAGGCATGCTAGGATCCTTGAGTTCCTGCAGTTCTCTTTCAATTCGTGTGTTTGATAAGAAAGATAATGAGGATACCTCATCATTTTATTTGGAAGCTAAACCTGTAGAACGTTCTGTGAGTGACATAATTGGTGTGGGTAATTCATTTTTATCTAAAGAAACTGAAATTAGTTGCATAAAGGGAACTCAAACACTTTGGTCTGATCGTATATCTGGAAAAGTAACTGTCTTGGCTGGCAATGCAAATTTTTGGGCTATTGGTTGTGAAGATGGCTGCCTACAGGTACTTAAGAAGATCTTGTGTATCAAATTATATTTACAAAATTTTAGTTAGCTCTTTAAATTTCTGATTCAAGCTCTATCTCGTCTGCTAAAGAGGATTTATTAAGTTTTTTCTACTTAAGGATTGAGAAGTGCAGGATTGCTGATTATTTATTGCCCAAGTCATCTAATGCAATGTGCACTGAGGAAAATGGTGCCATAAAATAATAACCTTCTTTCATCAAATTTAGTGTTAATATCACTCTTTTAATCTGTTAACTTTTACAATGACTTGGCTCCCAGATTGGGTGTGGAACCTGCTTGACTGCCTAACTGAAATGCTTAGGCTGTAGCATGAACTTCCCAGTGCATTCATCTGACCTTATAAGAATTACATCAAGCATCAAGTCTGTGCAGAACTGCAGATGCAGATGCTTCTTTAATATGTGGAAAGCGATATACATGGAATGATAGGTAATAGCAGCATGCACTCTATCATGTATTTTTTTAGGACCCCTCACTAGTATACCAGTTCATCTTTCTTTAGCTGCTCATACCAGATCATGGTATTTCTGCTTACTTTATAGAGATCCTTTCGTCCATCTCAAGTGGGTTTTATGATTCAATCTCAACAACAAAACTCAACATAATTTTGTAGAGCTATCAAGAATTTTCTAGACAAACTTCTTCTCTTGTAAGTGTTTCTCATTCAAATATTTATTCAGGTTGATAGTTTCTCCTTCTCGACTATTCTTATATAGACATCCACCTTCAACTGAGACTGTAACGATCGCCTTCTAAACCTCATGATCACTGCAAGTCTAAATCTGAAGACAAAATTATATTCTGACTCATGTAGAGAAAGTTAGGGTTGTCGCGAATCTCCAAAGTTAAGAGTGAGCTAGAGATCCAACGACTGGATGGTAGAGTACTTTTGGGATTGCGATAGATTTGGAATGGAGAACGAATATATTGGAGTGGATCGTGGAAAGGAAAGGCCCATGAGGTGTGGTGGTGAACAACCTGGGGTTATGGCAAGATGATGGAGATGACAATGATGGAAACCGATGAAATCGGTTGAGAAGGGATAGAGAATAAGTAGTGTTGCTCCTTGGAGTTAAGGAGGGGCGGCTAGATGAAGAGAAAGACAACAATGAAGATCCTAGATTCCAAAGCTCCTTGGAGTTAAGGAGTTGGCTAGGATTCCAAAGCTTGAAGGTGGTCGAACAAGGAGGAAGAAGACGATCTTGCAAATTAACTTCAATAATCCAAGATGATTATTCAGGCGCACACCATATTTATTTATAGGCGACTTTCTAACTCGATTAGACTTGGTAATAGGATCGAACATGTTTGAATTTTATTGCCTAACATAAGCAAAAACACTTAAAATAAAACACCTAAACTAGGATTCCTTGCTGTTGGGTGTTCGAACGCCTAATTTATTTTCAGGTTCTCGGGAAAATGCGTTTGAAAGCCTGTAGGGCCATTTGAACGCCTATTTAATCTTCTTCTCTCGAAAATTTGCGTTCGAGCGCCTGAAGGACCGTCCGAATGCCTATTTAATCTTCTGCTCTCGGGAATTTGTGTTCGACCGCCTGAAGGGCCGTTCGAACGCCCAATACCGAAATTAGTTCTTTCGGTTGCTGAAACTTTTATTTCCTTCATAAGCAACTACTATCTAACCATTACAGATATATTCCTGATTTTCTGTATCTACTCTCCTAATTTATTTGCTTTTTTTATCTAATTGATTTTTGATGGCTCTCTTCATTGCTACCTATGCAAAATTCCTATTCTATGCTGCACTATAATTTGATATGTTTTACTAAGTTTGTTGTCCCTATTTCGACAACATGTCTGCTTCAAGATCCTCCCACCCCATGTACTTCATTTTCCATGTTTCCTGCAAGTGCCGAGCATTTAGATATAGACGTAGGAATGCTTTAAGTTGAATGACTGAGCATCAGCTTTTTAATGCCTTCTACTATACCAAAACTCCTGTAACTCATCCTTTGATTGCATTTGTCCTATCGGTTCGTCCCCACTGGAGATGTTTCATTCATACATTATAGGGGAGAATCTTGTCTTCCAGCTGTTTTTAACATTTGTAGTGTAGGTTATGATGCCAAAAGTTGAAGGTTTTATTGGTGGATGACATGCCTATTTGTGGAGGTAATAAGCAGCAATATATACTTACTGGTCCCTTTTCTGATCTGAGCAAATGGCTTGCATTTAAGTTTTTCCATCATCTGATTAGTGATTAACCTTTTTGGTTCAAAACTTGGTAAAAATGTTCAATTGTATTGGCATATTATCGGATCTACAAAATGTAACCATCTCTATAGAAAATAAATTGTTATTTGGCTGACATTTACTGCTTCCCTTGATATTTTGGTTGTTTTAATTTCCTTTGTCATGGAACCATAATATTTCCTTCTCAATTAATAAGGTGTACACAAAATGTGGAAGACGAGCAATGCCAGCAATGATGATGGGGTCTGCAGCAGTTTTTATAGACTGTGATGAGTGTTGGAAGTTACTTCTTGTCACAAGAAGAGGGCTGTTATATGTCTGGGATCTTTTCAAGAAGACATGTCTTCTGCATGACTCTTTAGATTCTCTAGTCAACTTACAGGAGGATTTGTCATCAAAGGATGCTGGTATGAAATAACTAATTTCTCCCTTGGTGTCAATTAATATAACTATACTTAATTCTGGGCAAATAAAGATTTATCTCATCTTTGAACCTGTAAAAACTGTTGTTCTTTCTATTTGAAAATATCCTTATTGTGACATTGTCAGGCACAATCAAAGTTATATCTGCAAGGTTCTCAAGATCTGGTTCACCATTGGTTGTTCTTGCCACCCGACATGCTTTTCTTTTTGACATGAGCCTGAAGTGTTGGTTAAGGATAGCTGATGATTGTTTCCCTGCATCAAATTTTGCCAGCTCCTTTAACCTGGGTTCTGTTCAAAGTGGCGAACTCGGTAAATTGCAGGTTGATGTAGGAAAGTTCATGGCTAGAAAGCCAAGTTGGACCAGGTTTGTGCATTCCTTGTATTGTGAGTTATCTTATGAAAACATGTGGGGGACAAAGTTTCAGAAAATCAGGGAACTGATGTAAAAATGTTACTGTGGGTATTTGCTGTTTTAGAGTGGCGGATGATGGGGTGCAGACACGTGCTCACTTAGAAACTCAGTTGGCTTCATCATTGTCTCTGAAGTCACCTCATGAGTATCGCCAATGTCTCCTATCTTATGTGCGGTTTTTGGCAAGGTTACTGCATCAAAACTTATTCTGCTTTACTTGCTTTATTTTATCACTCAGCTTGACAGCTTGTCACTGCATTTACTATTTTGCAAAATTATGGACGATGCTTTTGTGCATCTTAAAGTAAAAAAATTAAAGTTAAATGGAATTTACTGAAGTTGCTAGGATACATATATTGAGTGAAAGATTCCAATTGAAATGAAAGAATTCATTGAGTAATTCCTCCAAATGGTTCTTGTTGTTCTTTTTTCATCAAATGGTACAGTGTCCGCTAAATCAAATGGTACAGTGTGCTCTAACACACTATGTTGCACTAACACGGAACTTCAAATGAAAAATCTCTTAAAGAAATAAGAAAGCTACAAGTTTAACTCCTAGATGCTTTTATGCCTCAATTCTTTCCAGCTATTCTCTTCCTTATTATTAGGGAATATCTATACTCTGGGGCTATGTTGTGAAGTGGAATTGTTGGGGCAATTTATCCTTAGCTTATTTGTTTGATTGGTAAAAGAGCAAGATTAGCAGGGAATAAATAGGGGGATGAAGCTAGTTCTGCCCATTTGGTTGAACTATTTGTCCCAGGAAATAAGGATAAAAACAACTTTTTGTTATCAAAATGTTGACTCTGTCCTTATCCTGTTCTTCTCAGTAGGCATCTTTTTGTAAAAAATTTAGGAATAAAGGGCGATAAAGGTACTTATTCCCCTTACCGGAACAGCTTGAGAGTTCCATGATTTTATCCTGCAATTACAGGGTTGGTCTTAGACTCAGATTATTGACACTAGAGATTTTAATCATGTATATCACCTGTACTTTGTTATGTGCAAAGCTGCTAATGTTGCTCACTATCCTCAATAACCTATGGCTAGTTTTGTCTACTTTGGATGGAAACAAGGACTCCTTTGACAGACACTAAAGCTGCTTCTGAAATCATTTGTGTAGGCAACTAAAACATTCTTATTTTGTTGTGTCGCAGAGAAGCAGATGAGCATCGTTTGCATGAGCTTTGTGAGGGCTTTCTTGGCCCTCCAATGAGCATGGTTGAGGCTGCTTCTCTCGAACCAAAAAACCCAGCCTGGGATCCCTATGTTCTTGTAAGTCCCTCCCCTAGTGCTTTTCTAAATATGCTATCTTCACTACTTGAAATGGCAGCAATAAGAATCCAATTTATAATCATTTTCTTGCTGCATTATTATTTCAAATTTCATCTGACAATACATTATTAGGAATCTGATAGCATGCATCGTGTTTCACATGGCAACAGAAAGGGAAAAAAATTGTTCCATTTCCCTCAAACCTTGAAAACAAAAACTGAGAGCAGTGCTCATTTTGCAAAATATGGTCTATACTCTTGCACACCTTAAAGGAAAGTTTGAAGTTAAATTGGAATTTATCAGCAATTCATAGTTTGTGACTCTTTATGTATATCACCATCTGATTGAGAGAGATAGGATAAGCATGGGTGTATGTTATTTTTGGTATCAAATATCAGAGTTGCCCTTGTTGAGAGCACAGAAAAGAGAAAAGGTGATGCAATTTATGGCCTTTTGCTTTATTACCCATCTTACCATGATTTTGCAACCAAACAGACCCTTCATTCTGCATAGAACAGTAGCATAAGAGTTCTCTTGTTTGGATGATTGCCAACCACTCTGGAATGGACTACGAGTGCAATGCTAGTCTTCTAGAGACATGCTATTAGAAAGTCTTAAACACTACTCCCACTATTGCGTTAACCTTTTATTATTATATCCTGGTTATGATTTTCATCTACCCCCTCACATCTCAACTTAAGGATTTTCGGATGATCATAATTGCAGGGCATGAAAAAAAATAAGCTCCTCCGGGAAGATATTTTCCCAGCCATGGCGTCAAACCGGAAAGTCCAACGAGTGCTTAATGAGTTTATGGACCTTCTATCAGAACGTGATGCCGTGGAAACAAATGCAGCTCAAATGGATGTGGTTCAACCACCAACAAATGCTAACATGTGACAGTAGATGTCTTGCCTATATGATTACTTACTTTTTGACTTTGATACCGGAGAATTAGTAACACATGCCAAATCATAGCAAGGAGAAATATCAAACAAGTTCGTTTTGTCACCACATGTAACCCGCAAAACAGAGAAACCACTTTTAACCTGCACAGCTCTCTGTTCTTACCAATGTGCTCCATCAATTGTTGTCGCTGTAACAGTAGACTGAGCCGCAGGATGATTTGCATGTAACAGAAAAAATTTATAGTAACTCAATAGACCTGATATTACTAGGTACTCTTTTGTGGAAAGGAGAAATATTTAACAATGGAAGGAAGGTGTATACTCTTTTTTGCTGATCTATGTATCATCTCAGCATGATTAAGTTAACTTGAATCAGCAACTGGATTTTCTCATTCCTATGACAGAAAGTTTAATAAAATTACTCCACTTCTCTTGCAATTTTGTATTAGATTATGCTCAAATTTTGGAGGACAATGTTGCTTTAAAACTCTCATACAAGGAAACTATTGAAGCTTTTATTTTCGAAAGTGCAATTGAAGAGAGACAACCGTGAGATAATCTAAAGTCTTTAAACATGGCAAGCTTCTGCATGCAGAATGCCAATGTTTATTGACTCACAAGCACATAGTTGAGCCTCCTAACAATGATAAACCATTAAAACCAACAAATGTGAAAGAATAAACTGAGGTACAACTTAGAGGGACAAGAACTGGGTTATTGGGCCCTTGAGGGTCTCAAAAACTGCAGCCCATCCAGCCTGAGTGATATGGACATCATCCCAATAGAAATGCTCCTCTGGATTGCTACAGAGAGTGTACTTCGTATTCCCATTCTCATCCATCTGCCCACAATGTCCATCTTTGCTAAAGCTCTCACAGCATGGCCTCTTAGGGCTCTTAAACTTCTTTGCACCACTCACTGCAGAAAGAAAGAAATGATAGAAATTCAAGAAAAGAATAATGAGCTGATAAACAAACACATATAAATGAGCACCTTGATGTACTATGCTTTGGAATGGATCATTGATATTGAGAGAGAGGAAGGTCTTATTGCTTGGGTCTAACACCTTCATCATGGATACAAGAGCAGAGTTGTGATTCCATGAACCAATATTTGCCATGGCATTGCAGTCTGTGTAATTTAATTCCCTGGCAAAATAAGGGGTGCATCCAAGAGGATGCATGTTTGTAACCATCACCTTGGGCACTCCAAGATCATGCAAACGCTTCAAATCTACTTTGATCTGGCCAACAACCACTGGAATATATTTTGCAGCTGCCTGGGAGCATTGATTATTTTTAAACTCTACTCAAAAGTTTATGTTCTCTTAATGTATATGATTCATTTGATGATCTGTGAAAATGACTTGGATCTATACATGTTCTTCCTCTAGCTTCATGACTAAGTTATGCTTTTTTAACTTTAGAAAAAGTTTAGCTTCCATAACTTTTAGAAAAGAAGAAGAAGAAGGTGGTAGCTAATTGATAAAGATTATATGTAACACTCACCTTAGTGCTATTACTCTTCTCTGTTACATAAGAGTAGTCGTTACCAGAAACAACCACCAATGCAACAGAGGACTTAAGATCGAATCTCGAGAAGATCCCTTCGTTGATCAGACCGACAAATGCATCGATCTGACTGCTGACATTGCGCTGAAAGTTCCCGGTGTCGAAGATTCCAGCCCCACCGACGGCGAAGTTCATGCCATATGGTAGAATTTTGTAGCCTACCTTCCTGTACTTGTAGGGAATTGGAGATCTGATTCCCAGAAAAGAAGCTGCCACAGCATAAGGATACAAGAGCTAGTGAGCAATTGTGTGCTGGAAAATGGATTAGGTTAAGGGTTTGAGTTTGAGCCAGGGATTCAAAAGAACCAACCAAGCTTAGTTTTATATTCACAGACAAAACTTTTTTTTTGTTAAATTAAAAGTAAAATGCATTAGGAAAGGGAGGGGTAGTCAGACGTGGAAATATTCACAGACAAACTTAGGTGGTGAGCATACGCTAATGAGAAACTTTCACAGATAAAAAGTACAAGTTGTAGAAGTGCAGTGTCTAATGCCTGGATATCTTTATGTTTAAATTTCAAGGGAATTTTTTTTAAATACCGTACCTTTTTTGCTTTTATTATTATTCACATCCTACTTTATAAATATTTATTATTCGACACCTTCATTTTACTTTTAGTATCTTATAAAAATATTATGAGTTAATTTTACAGAAATAGAAAAATATTTCATTATTTTTAAAAATAAGAAATGAACATGTTCCTCATTTAACTCTAATCTATTTATATCTTTTTTGCCCTACCAAAAAAAAATTATTGAAGGATATTAAAATCATTTTATATCGTTAGTTATTTTAACTCATTTATACAGTAGTATATCATTAAGAAAACTAGTGGTAGAACTTTTTATTTTAAAGCATTGCAAGTGAAATATAAAGTAGAGTGTGAATGGTAATAAGACACAACATAATCAATATCCTTAATTTGAAAAAAAAAAAAGGAAAAAGAAAGAAAAAGTTTGATAATAAAGGTGATCACATATTGTAAATTTTAACATGTCAGACTGAGAGATCCTCAAGAGTAGGTAAGATGTGCATAAAAAAAAGAGATCTCTTTACCACTTTTATACCATAGGATATATATATATATATATATATATGTATATAGAAAGACGTAAGTAATATCATAATTAAAGAACAGCTTTAATGCTAAAGATAAAGATCAAGAGAATCTAAGATCAAAAAGCTATGCAGTGCGATCATACATCTTTTACAAATATAAGGAGAGAGTTAAAGAAGAGATGAAGATCTAGTACTAGTGGAGACAGACGTACGTACCGACGAAGTCCGTGAGAAGTCTACCGTCGGAGAAACGACCGGTGGGTCTCTTGGGGAACGTCGAGCCGTAGGGATAATACCATGAGCGAGTCAAGTCTCTTCCGAGATTGCCGAGGTTTCCCGTGTCCGCGTAGGAATCCCCAAACACGAATAACTTGGAGAATAGAGCTGCATGTGCATTGGGTCGTCGACTTATACGATCATATTCATATCC
This sequence comes from Typha latifolia, assembly GCF_019914945.1. NCBI lineage: Eukaryota > Viridiplantae > Streptophyta > Magnoliopsida > Poales > Typhaceae > Typha > Typha latifolia. The sequence continues at coordinate 4,398,986 of NC_133086.1, read as the reverse complement.
ATCCACCTTGGATCCTGCAGTAGTAGTACGTAGTAGAAGAATAAAGGAAGTAAGCATATGTAAGAGAGATGGCTTGATGCATTAGAGGAGATAGAAGAAGAATATATAATGAGTTACTTGGGTACTTATCACGAGTTTATCCGTGGTTTTATCCACGTACCTAGAAGAAGAAAAGCGAAGAAAATGGTGTGGAAGTGTAGATAGGAAGAGTTGGTGTCATCCATGGAAGAAGTAATCGTGTGCAGAGAGAGAGAGAGAGAGAGAGAGAGAGGGAGAGAGAAGAGAGATGGTTATAAACAGCCACAGGGAGGTAAAGGTATCGTCTGGGGAGGATTTGGGTGGGGAACTTTTCCTTTCTATAGGAAGATTCTTGCTACTATAAATTGTTTCTTGAACCGTGGGTGATGGTTATGCGGTCATGGCATCCAAATTGTCAAAGCTATTACTCGAATCTAAAGAAAAAAAAAAAAGAAGAGGATGAATCTATTTGCGGTTTACACCCTCAATATTTTAATATTTTCAAATTAAGCCTTATATTTTATCAAATGTGTACTTAAAATAACTAAAATTTCCTCCCTGTTTTTTTCCTCTTCTTATTCTTTTAGGGCACATAATTGATTTTTTAGTTTTCATTTAGGCAAGAGATCTCAAAGAGAGCAAATTAACTAAGGTTGGATATAGTTTGGGTAAGAGTATTTGTATAATTTTATTAGTGTAGTTAACTTAACTTAGTCTAGGAATTTTATAAGTTTAGTTAATAGATTTAACAATAGCATGTTTCTAAGTATATTTTAATAAAAACTTAAAGCTTGATTTAATAAATATTAAAAATAGAGAGTGTAAACTGCAAATAGGCTAAAAGGAAAGGGCTTAAATGCATATATATATATATATAAGGGTATTTAGGACATTTCATGAATCAAATACCTTTTCTATTTACGCCCCTCACACATATGCTCTTTCATCTTTTGGCGACTTTACTAACGCATAATTCTCTGCGCATCACAGCCGTCCATTTTTACCTTGTAATATTTATCGTTTATCTCTCTACACAAATAACGATCACAGCCGTCCAAAATTACTCATCTCAATTCTCACGCCATTTTTATCCGCAAATAACTTCCCTCTAGAATGAAGATGATATCAAGGCATCTCGCAAAGCAGACGCCTCCCTGCCAAACGTTCGATAAAATTCCCCTGAGAAGTAGTGGTAGCCAATGCAACCACCTTTTGTTCCAATTTGCACGAAACAATCATAACCGAGAAGCATTGAGTCTCTTCCTGCAGACCTACCGCTTGGGCGAACCCATTGATGACTCCACTCTCTCATGCATCGTTAAAATTTGCGGCTCCCTATCGGATAGAATTCTCGGTAAGCAACTGCACAGCCTCTGTGTCAAACATGGATATGGAACGTCTGTTAGCGTTGGAACATCTCTCGTAGACATGTACATGAAATGCGATAGCATTATGGATGGAAGGGGGGTGTTTGAATGTATGCCTGAGAGGAATGTGGTCACGTGGACCTCGTTGTTCACAGGGTATACTCAGGGTGGCTTCCATGACATTGTGCTGGAACTTTTCTTCCGGATGCAGATTGAGGGAATTTGGCCGAACCCGTTCACTTTCGCCAGTGTTCTTGCGGCGGCTGCCGGACGGGGAGCGCTCGACCATGGAAGGCGAGTCCATAGCCAGCTTATTAAATTTGGGTATAAGTCGACTGTATTCGTGTGTAATTCCCTTATTAACATGTATTCAAAGTGTGGACTGCTAGAGGAATCCTGGGTGGTCTTTGAGAAGATGGAGGACAGAGATGCTGTGTCTTGGAATGCCATGATGTCAGGTCTTGTGCTGAATGGGCATGATCAGGAAGCACTGGAGCATTTCTACCGGATGAAAACTGGTGGTGTGAAGCCAACTCAGTCGAGCTTTGCTACGGTGATTAAGTTATGTGCCAATCTCAAGCAAATGTCTTTCGCGGCACAGCTTCATTGCTGTGTTGTGAAAGATGGGTTTGAATTGGATAGCAATATTATGACTGCTTTGATGGTTGTCTATAGCAAATGCAGCAAACTAGATGATGCCTTCAGGATATTCTCTTTGATGCCAGGAGCTCAGAATGTGGTCTCTTGGACTGCAATAATTGGTGGATTCGTACAGCATGGAGACACCGCTCGAGCTGCACTTCTCTTTAGCCAAATGAGGAAAGACAGTGTTGAGCCAAATGATTTCACTTTTTCGATTCTGTTGACAGCTTCGCCATCCATATCACCCTTTGAAGTCCATGCTCAAGTAATTAAAACCAATTATCAGCATGTCCCTTCTGTTGGAACAGCTCTTCTAGCTGCCTATGCTAAGCTTGGAAGTACCCAAGATACCCTCTCTGTATTTAAGGAGATCAACAAGAAGGATATAGTTGCATGGTCTGCGATGTTGACATGCTATGCCCAAGCAGGAGACCCTGAAGGGGCTATGAAGCTGTTCAGGGATATGGCCATGGAAAGAGTGAAACCAAATGAGTTCACCCTTTCAAGTGCAATCGATGCCTCAGCTAGCCCAAATGCTGCTGCAGACCAGGGTAGGCAATTTCATGCCATGTCAATCAAGTACAGATATCAGGACGCAATATGTGTGAGCAGTGCGCTAGTCACTATGTACTCGAAGAAGGGCAGCATAGAGAGTGCTCAGAGAGTATTCGAGAGGCAATCTTCAAGGGACTTGGTCTCATGGAACTCAATGATATCTGGATATGCTCAGCACGGCTATGGTAAGAAGGCTCTCGAAATATTTAGAGAAATGGAAGCTCTCGGCATAGAAATGGATGGCATCACATTCATCGGTGTCATCACTGCATGCACTCATGCAGGCCTCGTAGAAGAAGGCCGCATATACTTTAATTCGATGGTCAAGGATCACCAAATAAGTCCTACATCAGAGCACTATGCTTGTATGGTCGATCTATATAGCCGAGCGGGTAAACTTGAAGAAGCCTTGGACCTGATACAAGGGATGCCAACTCCAACTGGTGCAACTGTATGGCGTACACTCTTGGCAGCTTGCAGGGTTCACCGTAATGTTGAACTTGGAAAGCTTGCTGCAGAGAAGCTGATATCACTTGAACCGCTGGATTCTGCTGCATATGTACTTATGTCCAATATTTATGCAGCTGCTGGCAGATGGAATGAGAGGGCTAAAGTAAGGAAGCTGATGGATGATAGGAAAGTGAAGAAGGAAGCTGGGTGCAGCTGGATTCAAGTTAAGAACAAGATACACTCATTTGTAGCGTCTGATACATCACATCCTTTGTTGGATAAGATATACACAAAACTCGAAGAGATGACAACCAGATTGAAGGAAGAAGGATACTGCCCAGACACAGATTGTGTGCTCCATGACATGGAAGAAGAGCAGAAGGAAGCCATGCTAATTCGGCACAGCGAGAGATTGGCCCTTGCTTTTGGATTGATAGCCACACCTCAAGGTTATCCTCTCCAAATTGTGAAGAACCTTCGCGTCTGTGGCGACTGTCATACAGTGATAAAGCTGGTATCAGCTATCGAGGGAAGGGAGATAGTTGTTAGGGATTCAAACCGTTTCCACCACTTCAAGAGTGGGATGTGCTCATGTGGAGATTACTGGTAACTGGAATGGCAAAGTATCACTGGTTCACATGACTTAAGGTGATTGAAAGCTTTCAGAATGTTGCATGTTTGGTAATTCTATTTGACTACCAAATGCTGAGAGGATCAATCATTGAGGATAATGTACTATCTGCATATTCAGGTCTTGGCCAAGTACATCTTAGGAAGAATATCATTTTCAAACAATGGAGTTCTCTTTGCAAGCCCTTACTATCACTCACTATGGTGCCATTCCTCTGGAAGTTAAGAGGCTTCTAGCAATTTCATTAAATAAAGAGGAGACAGAGTCACAGAGGGGCTGGATAGCTGCCACAGTTGCTAAATGCCGAAATATAAGTCCTCTCTGCAGCCTATAGAAGGATAATCCTTTGGATAAATTGGCAGTGCAATGGGATCAGCATTGTGCTGTCATAGTCTCATAGGTAGGGATAATCTTGATTTCCATTGTGGATACTTTATCAGAAAGTTGAAGATCCTCATCTTCCAGCTGCTCTGGTGCATGACCAGAAAGATGATTAATTTAGCTGTCAGTTCTCTCATCTCTCCCTCCTGATAGAGTTTTCATCTTTACGAACTAAATGAACATATCCCCTTTTTCTCCTTTACATTTTAACTGTTGGCCTGATCTTGGAAGACAATTTTCATAAACGAGGACTGAAATGGAGTTTTTAACTGATCGAATTTTATGCTGGCACTTTATCATAAGTAATAACATGTAGCAAGATATATGCTTATGGAAGTAGAAAGTGTTCTAAGAAGACCCTCGGTGATTTGCTAATGAGACTCAAGATTCCAATTCTCTAACAGGATGAAGATGGCTTGTTCTATACATAAAAGATCTGTCAAACTGAGATATAATTGGACATCAACTAGTGTTGTTCTGGTTACTGTATTTCACGAAAAGAAAACCAAATCATCATATTCCATGTTCCGAAAAAATAGTTAGACAACCACTGGCGTGAGAAGTTCGCCTTTCATGATTTCATAAGTGGCTCTTTGACAAATGAAAAAAATCCTAGGCAACCTCATAGTCTATGCAACTGAGGTTGATGGATAGCTAGACCAATGGTTACTTGTATTCTACCTACGACAAAAGTGTTCTTGGCAGTGCACACAGTCAACGTAGGAAAAATAATATCCTCATTTTATCTATTTAGCCTACTCCATCTCACCATATCTTCATAGAGATTTTTCAGTCATTTTAGAAAAGAATTTTTTTTTCGATAGTGCTTTCGTTTGAATGAACAGCGCAATAACAAAAGCTGTACTCTTTTATGTTTCCCTATTTGGAGATACTTTATTGCAGCTAATTGATATGTACTCAACCAACAGGATAAGATTTTGATATCTGTTCTGACAGCTGTCCTTACACTGTGGGGATGAACAAAGCCTCAGTATTGTTGTTACTGGTGTCTTGGTTGATGTTATCTTTAGCAATTCACTGAATATTTCCTCACGTGTCATCTGTGTGCTGCAAACCATCTCTCGGAATCCACTGAAAGCAAACCACTAGACTAAGTTCAATTATGAGGGAAGAAGAAACTAATCAAGCAAAAGGAACAACGATGTGAGAAAGATCCTTTCTTCTCAAATCCTCAATTCAGACTGAGCTTCTGCATAATGGACAATATGGTAGAATAACTCTTGTATTTGTTAATAAATCTTTGATATAACAAGCAACTATCCAGATAACAATTACTGCTGGATAGGTTTTTGGGTCAAGTATCAGTGATTTCTTATCGATAACTAATGTAAAAGGATGAGCTGCTCTGGCTTCTATATCTTCTTGAGCTTGTTGACTGGACTTGTACATGGAATATGGCTGGGACTAAGAACCAAATGTAGGATTAAACATACTGCAGTCTCAGAGTCTAATAGTCTTGTAGGGCTTCTTTTGAGCTTTGCTTGCTTTCTGCATCCTCTTGGGTCTTTTAAAACAGCTCCTGCGGTGAATTTTCTTCTGTGAGCTGTTCATATTGGATGGTCACTTCCTCGCCATTAGTGGCTGCCTCAGTTTTGGAACCATTCTCACTATGAAAATAAGAAACATCATACAACCATCAGATTCAAATACATTTGAAAATCATATTAATTTTGTCAAAATAATTGCATTTGGATTTTCGCCGGCTGCAAGGAATCTCCTATTCATGTTCATGTATGAATTCAGAAGGATGTTGACAATTAAGTGTGAAGATGTCTTGGTGGAGCTTACTTCAGTGAGTAGATGATCAGCCCAATAGCCACAACCCCAAATGCGAGATAGTATAACCAATCTACCTGTGGTGGAGTTTAATTAACTGTGAGCACAATAATAACAGAACTGATGGTATTACTAATCTGAAGGTCCAAGTCAGTTTATTTCACCTGTTGATGGTAAAAGAATATGCGAATGAGAACTGCCCACATGTCAGACGTCAGAAGAGAAAGATTGAACAGAGTTGCTCCACTCATCTGTATGAGATATTCTCATAAATTCTCAGAGCAGAAAATTTTATCCTCAAAATTTTGTCTCTGGTGAGTTATACGGCCACCTAATTATTATTCTCATTCAATTCCAATAAGTACATGCAAGATGCAATTTTATCATTTTTAATAGGAATGGATTATCCTACTGATTGTAAGACACAATCTAATTAAAATGGTTACATATCTGTACAGTTTTTTGCTTCTATTAAATGATTGCATATGGTTATAATCTCTTAGAACCTATTATAAATGGAAATTGTGTGCTAGGAAGCAAACCTTCAGGACAAAAGGAACAATAGTATAGAACAGAAAAGTTGCTGCTGCAAAACCCACAAACAGAGATATCTGAAAAGAAAATAAAAACAAGAGCAGTTCTCATCAATTCTGCCAGATCATATGGTAATTAGCACATGAGAAAGAATAAAGAAATGGAATGACAGAGAGAAAAGAAATAAACTTGATAACAATTTGGTGTCTCCATTCTGCTTGCCAGACAACAAAAAATTTGGTAAATAGATTTACAAGATTAAAGGATAACATATCATAATACATTCCTGATTTGCAAATGAAACTCTAATTTTCAACTTTAATGATTGATATTCCATTCTGTGAATGTATTTCAAATATTGGCCTTAAAAGAAACAGAATGGTAAGGTTAAAGTTTCTTGCAGCCTTTTTAAACTTTGGCATGATAATAACCAGGATGTGCATGCTGTTGTTTTGTGTCTCTATTACAAACTAGTCAGAAAAATTATGAATGTGTAAGGATACAAACTGCAGCTTAGGATTGGTAGCATAGCAGCTATAATTTTCAACAATTTTCTGTTTATGGTTTTGGGTTCGCACTAAATACTCAATGCTATGTTACATAAGACAGGCTAATTTATCATGTCTTCATTTAAACCTTTCATTATCATGTTTGGATTATTCTTTTGACATATTTCTTTGTGATTTTTAGCACCATGTATTTCCAGTAATCCTATAAACATGAAGTATAGTCATAATCATAATATAAGCAAAGGACCTTAGTATGAGTTTTCTCCTCTCTTTTTTCTACTAAATTATTCATTAGTTCAAGCTCTTATCCTAGCTTCCGACATGGCTACTGCAAAATTTTGTCAAATCCCAAAATCTAGTCTGCAACAGTGAGCAGTCCGTATATATTTAATGCCGGCTTTAATTGATTGATTAAGTTCAATCAATGATCGAGTTCATAGTGTAAATAATCAATTAATTGATCTTATATTCAATCACTGATGGCCGAGGCATGTCATTTTCTAGATGTGGTACAGAGGAATGTTTACTACTATCCTAATTATATATATTTCCTGGTTAGGAATATGTTGATATGTTTAGATCACCAAAATTGTGATTGCTGAAGCTAGATCATGAAGAATTCACGAAACAAGATTTTACGAACCAATCCTGAAATAGGATTCAACAACTCTTCCATTTTTTCTAGGCTGCATTTTTGGCAACCTTGCTCCTCTTCAATCAACAATACAGTCATTTTAGGACTTCTAAATTCTACATAGGTCTTGTCAGATAACTGAGGTAATCATAGAAACCATATTTTGAGACTAGGAAAGTAGAGGAGGTTGTTCAGAGACTTGAACAGAAAAAAAAATCTCTGAAGAAAACTGACCATTGTTGGAGACCACTTCACCTCTTGAAGATCCTTCCTTTCAAAAACACATCTGTGAATGTTATGAAACTACACATTGATTGAGAGAATGTATCTGTCAAGATACCTATTAAAAAATAAACTACTGCATTGAAAATCTTCAAGTAGTTGGTGCTAAAAAGAGAACAACTACTTGTAAGCATCTACTATATACATCCACTTCAATGTTGCCCAAAGGATACATCTCAACTGCACTGACCAGCACACCAAAAACTCCAAGCATTGCAACAACTTCAACTCGGTCCTTCTTCTTAACGAAAAATTCCTGCAAAGTCAGCAGGAGAAACTCTTATGATCATGGGGATTATATAAATCTCTATTGGCAATTGCCAAAAGTAAGAATGCGCAAGTATTATAGGATAGTACTAACCTCTCCAACATTACTGAATGCATAGCAAAATGTCCCTGCAATAACAAGTGCATCACCTAGAATAGGTTTCCTCCCACCTATACGACAACCCTTGTCGTTAGTCCTTCTGAACATTATGAGGCTTATTACTTCATCAGCTTTATCACAGAAATAGAGAATTCCAGGGAAAGTCTGTTAAAGAGAATCATGATTCTCCATTTAATTTGTTTAGAGCAAGAGGGTAAAGTTCAAGAGCATAGCATTTATATCCTGAGGCTAGTTTCTAACCTTTGAGTGTTACATTACATGATACTGCCTCATTGTTAAGGGAAATCAGGAACAAATTTGTAGTGAAAGCAAAAGGCTACCTCCTCCAGAAACTCCAGCATCTGAAAGAAGAACTAAACCTAGCCCCACAACACAGATGCCTGCGCCCAAGAACTGCCATGGGGAGTACTTTGTTCCTAATGCTAACCAGGTTAGGATTATGACCCATGGGATAGTCCAACAATCCAGCAAGGTCACACTTGTAATTGAAGAGTACTGGTACGCCTTAACAACTGCATCAGAACAGTGATGTTCATGAGTCTTTATATCCAATGCTTGGAAATGAAAGAAAATTAGAAGCATTTGGTAGCTATTCTGCAGATTCTAGTCTTAATCAGCATTCAGCAGAAACAACAAAGAGTGAATTACAGAATATATCAGCAGAGGCCTAATGCCATTGAATTATTTCATATAAAATTTCCAACTAGCATTAAGCCATGGATGTTGTATGACAAACTAAATAAATTGCTTTGAGAAGCTTTCCAGATTCTTTAGGAATACTTCTCAAGTTCACTATGATACATCTCTAGGAGAATAATGCAATTTATCAGAAGCCTATGAGGGCTTTCCTTTGATTGAGAATCGGAACATTAGGCACTACATTATGTGCTAAAAATGATATAGGATTATGCTTCATATGGTATTAAATAATGATAATAATTGGTTCCTATATTATCTTTTCCAGATGGGAAGAAGAAAGGAAGCATGTAATACATCAGCAAGCAATGCTGATATCACTTTTTGCAGTCTTTGGATTTACTTTGCGGTCATTCCAACGAAACAATGTCTGGTAATGCAAATTTTTTAAACTTTTGGTTACTACTGCACACAAAATATTGAAGATTGGGAAATTCTGTTGCAGGTGGCTGGATGAGGACTTACCAAGAAAATTTCCCTGCACATCAACAATGGCCAAAGCAATGTACCAATACCAAGGAACCTGCAAAAGCCCAGTAGTTATCAACCTTTAGCACACCAAAATGCTCGATTTTAACTTTCGCTTATTACGTGGTAGCAATGCCAAAGCATTCAAATAATTAGCGAAGCAATGATCTGCGTACTAGTAGTTTTCGACGTCGATGGAGGAAGATTGCACCATAGACAAGAGCAAGAAAGAGGTATGTGAAGAAAGACTGGGTGAGAGGTGTATCAGTACCTTCCAATGGGCAAATACACAACAAGTTAACAGCACACTTCAAGGAATTAGAAAGGTTGCTCTGAATGCTTACCAAGATCTGCTATCAAAGAGGAAGTGAAGCTGGCAACTGCAAGGCATAAAGATACGAGCTGCCCCAGGAACAACAAGAACACCAACCTCCGTATCTCCTCCCTGCTCATGGCGATGGAGGAGAAGCTGAAGCGTTGAGAGAAAACCAAAAGTTGCTGCAAAAGAAAGATGCAAGAAAACTGAACTGGGAAAAGAGATGCATACCACTTGGGTTTGAACAGGATCTCACTCTATATTTTATTCTCTCTGGAATGCTTGGTGTGCAATATACTAGGCACGAGGTCCCAACTACCCAACATGTGAGAGTGAGAGTGAAATAGACTGGTAACAGAAAGCCCAGGGTGTTAAAATGTAAGTTTATGTAAGTTTTGTACCTACATTTCAAGGCTAATTCTTCTTATTTTTTGCCCACTTTTGCATAGCTTGTAACCAAACTAACTTTATTTTACTAAAGTAGGCAACACCAAAACTTAAATATAAGAAATAGTCTATTTTACTGTAGCTCTAGCTAAAATAATTAATTGTTAAGAACTCCTAGGCCAAGGGATATGAACTAATATCTAAAACGTTTCAATAAAAATACTGATAAAATTAATATTTTATTTTAAAAAATGTTGATTTTATTGGCATTTTACTTGTGAATATAATAAATTAAACTTGCCATTTGCCATTTATTTATAAAGAAAGCCATCTATGAGCTGCTTTCTTTATTGCAAGAAGGCCAGTCACGTTTGATTACACCGACCAATCAAGTATAGTTTATTAGAGTATATTTGACTATTGGTGGGCACCACGGCTTAGGCCATTTCTGTAAGTCTAGCGGTCTCGGTTCGATATACCAGCTCATCAGAGAGGTTGCTTATTAAATTAATTGCCAACTAATATTAGCACATGTTGTTGCCTAGTCGTCCGCCTCAACAACGCCCGCGTCGCTGGGTTCCGCTGCCACGTGGGCTCAAAGACCCACCTCTCCTTCGTCAACAACAACATGCTCCACCTATGCTCCTTCCGCGGCGGCTGCCTCTGCCACCCTTACGGGCCCGCCGTCCCCATCGTCCTCTATATCTGCCCTGCCGCCCCGCTTCTCGTCACCGACCCTCGCTTCGACGTCTTATGCTCCCGAATCGTAAATCTCTACTCCTTAAAGCTGTTCGTGGAGGAGACGGGGAGGCCGCCAGAGGAGTGGCGGGGCGGCGCACGACGCGATGATGTTCCACTACTCGTCGGGGCTACAGGCGGCGATGCTGGCTGTGGGGACCTGCGAGAAAGTTTGCGTCTTTGGGTTCGGGAAGTCGGCGGAGGCGAAGCACAATTACCATACGAACCAGAAGGTGGAGGTGGACCTGCATGACTACGAGGCAGAGTACGCGTTCTACCGCGATCTCGCCAAGAGGCCGGAGGTCTTACCGTTCCCTAAGGATTCCTGATTCAAGGTTCCCCCTGTCGTGTTCTACCATTGAGATAGGAGGGAGGAGGGAGGAGGGAGGAGGGAGATCATAAGTACCGGCAACGTAAATTTGAACTTTCCTGGACTGTCAACTTCTTTTAAGATGACAAGCCTGTAGGGCTAATAATTTCATTAATTTTAATTAAAATTTACAAGCTTGATACACTCAAATTAATTAGAGGGATATTTTGAAATACCTCGTTACCGCACAACACGAAGAATCTTAAAATAGTCACTGATCAGCTAACTGTGGCTTCGTCGTGGTCGTTATGAATCTTAAAATAGTGCAGCTATTATGACCTTGTAGAAACTAGAAAGAAAGCAAACCAAGGAAGCAAAGTGACTCAAGACGACCACCAAAAAGACACCTTCAATGTCAATCCTAGCTGAAGCGGACGGAAGTTGATGCGACAAGGGTAAAGATAGCAATTAATGACATTGATGCAGCAAAGGAGGAGTGGTGAGGGTTGCGTGGCAGGTGCGATGAGGACGACGTGGCGATGATGATAGAGTGGATGATAGAGGAAGAGACAACCGACAAAAGGCCGGACCAGGCTTAATCCACCACACCCGAAGCCACCAGAAGTAGCTCAACTAATGCCGCTGCAGGCCTATGGGTGGCATAGCCAAAGACTCCACCCTGAAAGCTACCAGTCTGTGGGTCGACGACCACTACCAATCCAAGACGAAGGAGGAGAAAAAAAAAAAAAGGAGATGGTTAGAACTTAGAATGATGGCGAGGGTGCAAGATCGGATAAGAAGAAGGGCAATTTGGCGGCGTCAACAAACGAGATGGGGAGGAAAAAACAAAGGAGAAACAAGGGAGAAAGGAGAGAGTAGATAGTTAGAAGAAGGAAGCCCACGGCAACGTAAAGAAACCTTACAGACTTATTTGGTTTGAGTTTAGAAACTTCGGTGACTTTTAAACTGATTCAGTAATCAATTTTATTTTTAATTTTTTATATCTAATTAATTTTATTTAAAAAAAAATTTAAGACTAACTAATTAAGTTTGGGACTTAGTCTCAAACTAAACAAAATTTTCATGATTCTTTTATCCAATTAGAAGTTTCACAGTTCTCCTAGCTGGTAACTGAGTAAAAATTATTAACTATGAGTGGAGATTATTTTGCTGTAAGCTTGCTAATCTATTGCGCAAAAATCAAATTAGAGAATAAGTAGAATTAAAGGGGAATATGAGCAAACTCAAGCTAACACACAAAGTGATCACAGCTAGATTGAGGTTGCAACTTGCAAATGCAACTAAAACCCAACTAGATTCGTATACAACTTACGTACGGCAAGAATAATTTGGATCATCTTCTACCCAAGATAGGAATAAGAGGATCCGAATCCGTTACTGCTAGTATTATTCGCTCTTCCCGAAACGCCCCTAAAGATATCCGAGTCCGTCTCGGATAAAGGCGGGGTTTCTCGGGATTTTACGAAAGGAGAACCGAAAGGCCACGGCGCGTCGCCCATACCTTTCTCTCTCTCTCCCTTCCACTGCCCTTGGGCCTTAGATTCGTTCCCTGATCTCTCTCCTCTCCTCCCCCCCACAAACCCTAGAGCTAGATCCCCTCCATCTCTTCCTCCGGCTCCTCGATGGATCTCGCAGCGATTAAGCTTAGGGCTTCTCTTCCCGTCCCCAAACCCTAGCGCGGTGTGCTTCTTCTCGCCATGGAGGGCTCCGCGGAGGATTTGGCCGCCCCCGACTCCTGGGAAATGGCGGATTTGGACGAGACCATGAGCCGATTGCTCCTCTCGTCTCGGAACACTCCGGTCGCCGTGTCATCGTTGCCGGATTTGTCAAATGAGGCGGCGCCGCAAGTGTCGCCGGCTCCATCGTCGTCGTCTTCTTCTTCTTCGCGGGAGCGCGGCCGAGAGGTCTCGGAAGAAGCCATTAGAGAGGTGGACCAATTCCTCAGGGAGGCGTTGGAGAAGCCCCGGGAACGTCTATCGAGTAAGTGCCTTGATTGAGCTCTTGCTTTTTTTTTTTTTGTTAAGCTGGATTTGCAACATGTACGTGATTGTAATACTTCTAATAGGGGTTAATTATAGTGGATTTAAGCTCTTGGAAAATGAATCTCATTTATGTTGCTAAGGGTGAATCAGAAGCCTGCCTCTTTGTCTTGATCTTCAAATCGCTTTCCTAATTTTTTTTTCAACTCGGGTTGAAATTTCGCATGCTGATGGAGCAAGGCTAGGATATTGATTCTGCTAGTACTATCATACCAAAGTTTAAACTTTTGTGAGAAAAGGAGAAAATATGACTTTTGCTACTTTGACTACTTTGTTTTGCAGAGGACAGATAGGCTAGACCCGTTGTTGGAGTAAGGTTAGTGTTGTGTGAGTAGAGAATTGAGGTTCAGACAATGGAATTTTTAGATGACACAGATTATAGAAGGATTTGATTGGTTAAAGGATTATCTATTTGCATGAAAAACAACATTTTGAAGAACAACGTGTGAGTTTTAGTTCATTCTTGCAGATATAATGACTGACATGATTGTGTTTAGACCTGTAGATTGGAGGGTAGCAGATAAGTATTTCTACAAATGATACATGGCTCTGAATTTCAGATATGTTCCTGTTGGGGATAATATCAGTTACAAAGTGGTTCTATATTTTTAATTTGGACAGTTCTTATGTAGGATGTAAATAATGAACACTAATAATAGTATATAACACTTGTAACCTTGAGGACTTACATGTGGTTGTGAATAATCAGAAAAAATTCCCACCTGAGGAGCATCAAATAGATTTAAGAAGACTGTCTTTACAATCATATCTGAAGGAAATAATATAGGCGGTGGACATGGATAAAGTTTGATGACTACTTGATCTCCTATATGTCCATTTGCATATGTATGTGCGCAACATTGGAAATATTACTAGTTAGATCAATGTAGCTAAATTGAGATGAAGCTGTTAGAGATCCTTATGAGAAGAAATAATTGGCATTTGAAGTGTGTATAATACTTGATATCTTTTTATTGGAATCTATTCTCTTGCAGTGATATTCAAGTATTCAACCAATTGACGTAGTCATTCTTTTCAGTGTGAACCATTTGGATTCTATTTTGAAAACTCAAACCTTCTTGATTTATTTCTTCCATTTTTACTATGATTATTTGCAATGAGTAGATAGTACATCAATTTCTAATTCTTTTAAAAAAAAATTTATGCAATTTAATTTTATTTTCTTCCTTTTTTTGAATGTCTGTATTGCATGCTAATGTAGTCTACCAACAAACACCTATGAGCTTTTACCATGCATATTTTCCTTTGATTACTGCTTAGCAATTAAGGAGATGCACTTTGGGTGGTGCTATGACTGTGACAAGGGAAATTATATTAACAAATCTGATAAAACGATCTTGAGCCATCAATGCATTTATTCTTCTGTTGCCATGCTAACTATGATATGTCTCTGTTCAGTTTTAAGGATGGAGCAAGACATCGAAAAGTTTATTAGAGATCCTGCTCAACAACAGTTAGAATTTGAGGCTCTTCCAACTTCCTATTTACGGTTGGCTGCACACCGTGTGGCACAGCATTATTATCTCCAGTCACTTGCATTGCCGGACAATAGTTTGCCTGATGGATCTGGTTCACGTATAGTGCTTCGAAAAACTTCCTATGAGTGTCGGTTTCCTCCAGTTCGTCTTGCTGATATTCCTGTCAACCTGCCACAAGAAGATACCAACAATGTCGTGAAAGTCGCAATTAAGCAAAGACCAGAAAAGCACTTACATAATAATTCTAAAGCAAATGCCCATTCTTCTAAGGCAAATCATCAGAAAAGTGTTGAAGAAAGAAAAGAAGAGTATAACAAGGCACGTGCACGGATATTTAGCAGTAATAACAGTAGCAGCAGTAGCACAATCTCGAAAGCAGATGATGAGCCAAAGTTTCCTCATAGTATCCGTTGCTTTTCCTTAGATTCGAGTTCAATTGAGAGCTCATCTTTAGAAGGACCTGAAATTACTCATGGGAGGGTTTTGAGTCACTCTTCTTCGGGTGGCAACTTATCGAATAGGAACAAGAGTGACCCAGAGCCGCAAGTTAGTAGACACAGAGCCAGCAGCAGAGTAGCTATATTCCGGGACCGTGAGGTGGATCGTAAGGATCCTGACTATGACAGGAGTTATGACAGGTTTGCTTTTAAGACTCCACTTTCGTGCTATTATTATGTTGGCAATCTAAACTTTTTGCTTGACATATTTCTGGAACAATTTATTTATTCCTGGAAAAAATATGAAAAGATTGATATCTATGTCCTGATACTGCAATTTTCTTTCATCATTTTTCTAGCTTTCTTGGTAAGGTTGAGTTTTTCTAATTTATTTCCTTGAAGCACTACAGATTGGTGACATTTAACAACTTATATGTATCTATTAGATGACAGGTCATTAGTCAAGCATCCCGTCACAGCTTCATTGTCACATTTATCAAATGCATGTTTGAATCATTTTCGCAAAGGGGAAACATAACCAGAAATAAGCATGTTTGATGAGTTCAGTCATATACATTTAATCTTTATTCATCAAAGAGAATTTCTCCATAAACTTCTGAAGTGAAATTCTATTTTGCATACATCAAGTTGCATCTGTTTACATCAGATTCATGGTCATATCAGCTCCAGTGTAATCCTACAGAGTCGTCCGTTGAACATTAACTTGCACGAAATCATGAATTTGTACCTTCCTTTTCTCTTCTTTGGGATGAAAGCATGAATTTGTATTCAGTCATCATAAAATGTGCATATATCTTCAGGTACGCACAAAGATTTGATCCTGGGTTTGGATTCAGTGGAGGGCCTTACACCATGCAGCCGCTATATTCTCCTGCTGTTAATTACAATACAGAATTTCCTCAGCTTGGATCAGGGCAGAGGCCTCAAATCACTATTGAGCAGCAGCCTCGGTCCATTCCTCAGCACCTGCATGGACATTGGCCAGCAGCCCAAGCACCTACTGCAATGGGTTATGGACCTCCAGAAGGCATGGTTTCACCATATAATCGTAGTCCTATTGCTGCTTCTTCCACATCATCTATTTACATGCCATCTTCTCAATATTCTGTCGCTCCACACCATGGAATGTCATTTGTTCGTCCACATGATCGCATGCAACCCTTTGTTCAGGTGGATATATCTTTCAGTACATTTTTCTCTTACCATTAGCTTTATATGTTATAAATTTGTTTATGCTGTGTATTTGTTTCTTTGTGGATTCATGTTCAGTTATAGGGTTAATGCATGGCATAACCATATTACTATTCCATGATAAGATATAGAGAATGTGTACATATTGGAGCTATATTATTATAATGTCCTAACTTTTTGCTTGCTATAATGTGGTGCTCCTAGGACAAGGCATACAAGCATAGAATGTACATGATTAGTGTCTTGTTTTTCATTGCCAGAACCAAGTTCTCGTACAGATATACTTCACTTTATTCTAAAAGGGGAATCTCAGATCTCCTAGTAATGATCTGGGTGAATTGAGTTAAGAATGATTTAATTTCAAGAATACTTTGTTTTCTTTCTTAGTAGCAAGATGGTGAAATTTTTAACTTGTGATGCCAATTCAGTTTGGAAGATTCAATTTCAAGGTTTAATGTTTCTTTATACTATCTATTTGTCTAGCTCTCTGGATTCTGTTACTTTTTACTGTTGGAAAGTTGATTTCAGGAAAAGCAGACAATCTAAATCTTGAGAATTTTCATATCAAAATGTTTCTAAATGTTGCTGATGTAAAACTAACTTATCATGCTCTGCCTTGAGACATCAAAATGACTGAAGTATGGATTTCTTGCAATATTGTTGTAATATTTGAATATTTGAATATTGTTCTTCTATCTTCCTTTGGATTCATGTTCAGTATAGCCCTGTGAGATTTTGTTGTAATATTTGAATATTGTTCTTCTGTCTTCTTTACTGAGTATGGATTTCTTGTAGACTCATCAACAACAACCTGAAGCGAGTTTTGGATTAGCCCGGCCCCGCTAAGGGGCCTGGGCATGCCTGCACGTGCCAGCATGTACTCTAAATCCTGGAGATATAGACAATCACAGATGCAATATTTGTTATCTGCTGGCAGGGCGATTGCAGGCATTAAAGAACCGAGATTGCTTGAGCTTTGTCTGTTGCTAAAAATTGTCCAACATCAGCTTTCTCGGAGTTGTTTCCTGCACCATGATAAGCAGGAGTGGCATCTTAGCCTATGGAGTGACCAATCGATTGTTGACAGACTCTATAAGTGTTTCAAGGATGCAGAAGATGGAGAAGGAGTGTGTACAGCCCGGATGGAAACGGAGAAGGAATGCGTACAGCTCGGATGTAAACGGAGAAGGAACGCGTACAGCTCGGATGTAAATAGCTTATCAAAATGGAGGTTTGATATGAAAAAACTCTATTAGCGTTGCTGCTTTCTTTTAAATGCTTGATACACCTCTGACTTACATATATTAACTCCTACAGAAGCAGCACAGGCCTCTGCCTCTTGTTATGGCGTACTACTGAAGTCTTGTGCCAAGAGGGCTTGAAATGAACTGAAACCTGCAAACTGAAGATAATATGTTATGCTGCTTTGCAAATTATGGTGCTCGACAGATAGGACTTTCGTCGAAACTTCGTAGTTTAAGATGCCCAGAGAACAAAATTTATCT
Organism: Typha latifolia; assembly: GCF_019914945.1. Classification (NCBI taxonomy): domain Eukaryota; kingdom Viridiplantae; phylum Streptophyta; class Magnoliopsida; order Poales; family Typhaceae; genus Typha; species Typha latifolia. Next base: position 4,381,170 of record NC_133086.1, on the reverse strand, counting down.
CATGTGTTAATTACTGTAATCATCATATGTGACATTATACATCACATTGACATGGTTAGAACGGACATGATACTGATATTTCTAATCGTACGGTCGGGTATGTCTTCTCTTTAGTATTTGCCGTTGTAGTTTTTGTTATACATGTTAAATTGCTTCATGTAATATCACAAATGTTTTCGTAGTACTCCTGTGACGTGTTACGTGTATATGTTTTGTCTTTTTTTCTGGATCTTTTAGTGATCTTGTCTCGGTGTGTTCTAATTTTTTATTTTTTTTTATAAAAGAGATCAAAAATTGTAGTTGGGGTTGTATTGTCGTGCCCCCTATGTTAAGACTGCATGGGGAGCTCACACCTTGGTGTCGTGAAACTATTGGTGCTGGACTAATTTGTCAGATCTCTCTACAAACTCGACGACAAAATTCAATCTTACGGTGGCTGGCTGTAATCGTTTTCCATGGTTGGAACTGGAAACAAGTCATTTTGAATAGTTTTGTTTCTCGGGTTCTTTTACACTTCTACAGTAAACTAAGTGACTTTTCTTTTAAAAATAGAAGTGAAATTTACATGACACCTGTTTTTTTTTTTATTTACAAAATTACAAATATACCTTTTATATTTTTGTTACTTATAAATTGAGCTATATGATCTAGTGAATATATTTAAGTAAATACTCTGGGTTAGATTTAAATTAATACGGTAAGAATATTCTGTTAAGTAGAGATGTTTTATTTTTAATTAATTAAAATATTTTTATTTTTAAAATGACTAAAATACTCTTAGTGTATGATTTGGTTGAGAGTATTTTTATAAATTTTTTTCAGTATAGTTGACTTAATTCGTTTTCTACTCATTTGCTAATTTTCCTAAAAAGAAAGTTAAAAGAGTGAAATTTATATTTAGTAAGCAAAGAAGTTATTTATTTTTGTAATTAATTATAATATATATAATTTTTTTGGAAAGCGAGTATTTTCTTATTTCAATTTCTAGTAATGGAACACTCCACTTAACAAATAATCGTCGAAACTTCTAAGATTAAGTTCACGGTGCACACCAAATAATATACCTGAGTCAGCTAGTTATAAAACGTATTTATTGCACACACCAAATTATATACATGATAGATGTGTTATAAACTTCTTTATCACACGTTTTTGGTCATGGAAAGACCACATAACATAATATGTATGGATTTCTAAAAATTACTATCTGAGTTAGCATTAAATAATAAACAGATTTTTCTGTGAGCAATTTTCCGTTGCTCGTATGTAGTTTTTAGCATCCACCGGGAATAAAAGTCACCCACTAGCATAAATAAATTTATAATTCAACTATTTAAGTATAATAATTAGTGTGCAGACCGAGCCTATTATGGTCAAAAACTCCTCCTTGTGTACTAGTTTTTGTGCCAGAAAATATTCGATCTGTAGTCAATCCTTGGCAGTAGAAGATAGTCTCCCTGCGTTTGTTTTTATGAACCCCTGTCTTCATCTTGTTCTAAGAGAAATGCTCGTTCCAAATGCAATAACTTGGGATTGGTCCTCTTCCTATTTTACTTCTCCTGCTTTTGCTTCTATGGGCTATTACTTATTCACAAAACCTTTTATCTTATGGAAGAGCAATTACGAGAACGAGTCGATCCAGATGCATAAACTACTGGCCACTATTCGCCTCCTGTTTTCTTCTTTTGCTCACTAAAACCTCTCTACATGATCAGTTTATAGAATAATACAACTCTCTCTCTCTCTCTCTCTCTCTCTCTCTCTCTCACAGTAGGACGTTTAAAAAGTCTCACTGGCGTAGCCAATTAAAAGCTTGAAAGCTGGTGCTGCTGAAGTTGATGAATGTCTTGTAGTTCTGAGACTGTGTTACCGATCAAGCTCCTGCAACAAGAGACAAGCAAAATAGTCATTATCTGACACAAGGACGAATACCGGCATTAACTGGTAATCTATCAGTGTCTGAGAATAAATTATCCTCCACTTCGCATGATGAAGTGGATTACTCATGCATGATAATTTTGTCTCAGAAAAGTTTAGACATCAATGTAGAAATTTTACTCTTGTGGCCGAGAAGCCCAGAGAGAACTGAGAGCGCGAAGGCGGCTGTAGTATTCACCGATCGTTAGGAAAAATCTTGCTGCTTGTCGAATAGTTAAGATCCGGCGCATTTGATGCAATGTCTCTTGTCTCATTCTGTCAGCCTACACAATCACACAAGTCAGAGGCTTTGACCACAACTATTTTACTTGTTGTCCTCTTACAAAGATCACAAGGTTTGCCTTTCGCTCTTTTACTAATTGTACCTATTTATGAACAGGATTGACCCTTTGGGCTTTGGCACTCTACCAATTAATGTATATGCTTTTACTTATGGCCCATGTCCATGAAAGTACTGGAAAGTTTAGGTAGCTGTGACTGTCTTTATCTTACTGGGGATTGAACCGGCCAAACTTGTGGAAGGCATGGACCATTACACTAACGATGATTTAAGCACTGTGATGTTTGTCTATTGAAGTACCAACAAGAAAAGCAATGATAAAGAAGGCCAAGTTTTTTGTATCAAGAAAGCAATCAAAATATTATTATCTACAGAGAAAGTTTCAACCTTCTTCTTTTGACTATAGACACATACCATAGGTGTGACTCGAGAAGATTCAAGAATGGTGGAGTGGTACCGCTGCTCATAAATTCAACAATTTGCTGAAAAAGCTAAAGAACTTGCTTTTTTGTTATCTTCCTATCGACGATATTGTTTTCAGTAGAGAAGGAAAAGTTCCAAATTTAGCAGAGCTTACCATCTATAACATTAAGCTCTTCGGATCAGATGATTGAATTTATCTTGAGATGTTGTGTTTACCAGTTTTTATATAGCTCATTGTGTATTTATGATCATGAATTAAAGAAGAGGATAAGAAAATGACCTGTAGGACGAATCTTTCGATGTTTTCAAGCTTGTCGAGTGCCATTGCCATGTTGCCCATGTAGTTTCCAACATTAGATCCCTCGCCAATGAATCCACTTGCAACCATTTCGGCCAATGATTGGTGGAGTTGTTCTAGGCCTTGTGAGAGAGCCTCTTCTGCCTGCTGAGATGACTGCTGAAGGTTGCAGATCGCCATTAGCTGGTGCTCCCTCAATGGATCCATATGAGGCATTATTATCTGATCCAAATTTTTTGACAAGAAACAGGTTAAATTTCACTATGTAATATGTATAACACAAATGTTAAGGCAATCTACTAAAAGACTTTTATTCCACATATAAACATTAGGAGAGAGATATTTATCATCCCTAGTACTAATGCTGCAGGATGCAGAGTTTGATCAGCAGTATTTAAGCATAATTCTGTAAATCGAATATACGAGAAAGCAAAGAGGAAACAGCTCTGCAACTATAGTAATTGCATAGACCCTCATGTTATATGTAACCAGAACAGACTCACATTGCACTAGTCATGCATTCAAGATAGAATTCTTGATGTAACACAAGATGTGAGCAAAAGATGTGCAAAGGAGAGTTCAGTTTTAAGACCTGAAGAAGCTCAGATGGCCTAAATCCACCTATCCACATGAAGCGTCGTTCGACTGGACTACTCCACATTCCAGTCAAGAGGTGGAATACATCTGCTTTCGCCGCCACTGCTTTCAGTCCGAACAGCTTGTCATAGTGCAAGATGCACCTGTCTACTATTAGACCAAGATTTCTCTCAAGCAGGTGGGCCTGCAATCCCGCTCGGAGATCAGACAAGTGCTTGTTGTTATCGTCCAACCATCGAGCATGCTCCATGTCAAAAGTAGATGCACCTTCAATACATTCCTATCAGCAAATGTACTTCATAACTTGCCTAATTATAATGTTTGAGAAGGTAGAGGGACTCCTTCTTACCAGAACTGATTCCCTTAACTGTATCACATCCTCCTAGAGATATACCCTAAACACCATAAATCTTAATCATCTGACTGAATGCTGATACTATAAAAATTGCAAAATCTGTAACTATATGTATGAAGAAATATACTGTTAGCATATTTGAACCTGTGATCGCGCTCTTTGGAGATCTAGTTCTAGTTGTTGAAGCCTTACTCTACTTGATTCTAGTTGCTGCACATAAGCCTATGAATCAAATTTGAAAGGTTAATTGCAAAGATTGGAACATTCACATAGCCATCCTGTATATTAGAAAGTATCTCGGTCATTAAAATCTGGCATACCTTTTTCCTCAGCCTGCTCTTCTTTGCTGCCTCTCTATTTTGAGCTAAGCGTCTAAAGGTCTGATAATCAAAGACAACTTCTGTAATTTTTTGCTCAAACAACAGCATCATATAGTTTCTTCTTCTTTTTTTAAAAGAAAAAAGCAAATGGAGGAACAAATATACGTAGACGTTAGACATATCTAAATCAAGATGCAATTACTCATGACCATAGATAAATCTATAAATAGTTATAAGTAAGGATTCAACTTTGAAAACAGTTAAAATAGTTAGATCAGGTCTCTTTTTAAAGAGAAAATCTGTATTTAGTCCAATTGATTAAATAATTAAGACATAGTAGAACTGCGTTTTGGATGTATGACACATCTCCAATGATGTAGGCATGAGAGAGAGAGAGAGAGAGAGAGAGAGAGAGACCTTGGCATCTAGTAGTTTTCCATCTTTCCTTGTATCAGAATCAGCAATACTTCTCTGTTAAATAAGAAATGTATATTAGTATTTTAAAAGGAGAATAATTGATATATCTTCCTTTCCTAACAGCATCTGCTAAAAGAATGGAGAAAAAGGACAAAAGGTGTGTGACCGTAATGGAGACCAGAACTCAGAACATAAGAGTTTGAGAGAGTTTTCTTTATAAGCCAATAGAGTACATTATTATGAACCAGAAAACCAGAAAACCAGAAAGAATGGGATCTCTCATTCAATAGTACATGCATTTAGATGAGTGCTTTGGAGAAAAACACAATCCAATTAGATATGTAATGAAGCTTGGATTCACCATGGAGGCTTAGTACTGAACTGATCATTTGCACAGTTGCATACTTAGGTACTACTACCACGTACTTCGTACATATAAAAAAAGACATGCGTCGACACAGTGCACGAGACTCCCCCCCCTATGTGTGAGCCTGTGCTAATTTTGGATTGTTAGCTATGAAAGAAAATATAAATCAGTACCTTACACTGGTGTCTAGGTTGATGATTTGTAGCTGCTCCTGCCATGGAGGCATTATTTGCCATCACCTTGTGCTGCTGTTGGTCAGTAGACTGTTCCGAGGAGGTGTATCTGCTCACTAGAGGCTCTGACTCCAGCTTGGATCCTACGGTTTTAGCTAAGCATGAATCAGTGCTCCCTGCTGACTGTGAATTCCCCTGTTGGCATTAAATAAGGCACTATAAAGTCAGTGTGGGGACAATAACCATCCATATCCTCCTTTTCCTACACTACTCTACTCCCTCTCTCTCTCAAAATTTTAAGTCAAAAGTTAAAAAACCATACTCTTTGTATTTTCTCAAATCTCATTGGCCATGGGGAGGGGAGGATATCAAGCCTTGAGGGCTTGGAGCTGAAAAAGGCTGCAAGAATATGAGATGAAGAGGATTAGAAACAATCTTAAGCACCGGTAGCATGTATGAATTTCCTCTGCAAGGCAGTGAAGTGAATATATATACTTGGTAGTGCTGACATAAAGCAAATTTTGGTAGGTAATTTAGGTTGGATAGAAGGTGGAAGAGAGGAAGAAGGAGAAAGGATTACACTGTCTGTCTCCATCACTCCTTAGGCCACTAACTTCCTGCAGGAGAGACTCTTCCAACTCATCAAAACAAGCAACTTCTTGTTGGTCACTAATCAAGTAAACAAAAGTCCATATTAGTGGGTTGGATTAATACTTTACTAGTGTAAATAAAATAAAGGAGAGGAGTAAAGATAACACCCATGAATGGATCAGATTAAGCTTTATTAACTTGGTGTGTAGATGTGTAATCCAACGAAAGATTGGCGATTACATAGTGGTGATGCGTGAAGCACTTCTAATACGCGGAAAAGGAAATATATCCACTCAAGGATTTGAAAATTAATAACTCCAATCCACTAACTAATGGTCATTCGATCTCAGAGCCATTTAATGATCTATAATGCAATATGTAATTGTAAGCATGGCGTGAAATCTCCATAAAAGCTAAAGAAATCGAGAAACTGTACAAGATATCGGTAGCCAAAGGATTGGAGTCCTGGATTCCATAAACAAGAAGCTGGTTCAAAGGCGCAGAATCTGGAAAGCCAGTTACACCAACTCTATAGTTTGCCATCCAAGACTCCACTTCTTCTCCTTGCATCATGGTGAACATTTCAGCCAGTTAACCTTGTCTCCTCAGAACTTCTCTCAGCCTTCTTCGCCGCAAACTCTTCTCGTTGCTCTGTCGATCCTTATAGTAGAAGAAGAAGAAGAAGAAGCGATGAGAAAGCGATGAGCTTTATAGAAAGGTAGGAGCTGTCTTCCAAGTATATAAAAAAAGTATACATACAGTAGATAAAAGGATATGAGCTTGCGCAATATTTGTGGGTCTCTCTGCTCTTGTCAAGCTAGACAGTGTTCTACTTTTCATTTTCCTTCCTTTTTGCAAATAGGCAGGTGCAAATAATGGTGGGGATCCTCGCAATAACTGCGCCTCTTGCATTGGCTCAGTCTTGGTCTCTTCCAGTCTTTCAGATACATGAAAGCAGAAAGACAATATATATATATATATATATATATATACATGTATGTATTTATAGATTGAAGTGGATATGTTTGAGATAATTATCTTTTGTTTAAATCAAGCCTGCTTAATTGACTATGAGGTCCTTGTAGTTAAGCATTAATTGATGCTGTGGAATCCTTTTAGATTTAAGAAAATTATTTGTGGGTAGAGAATGTCAATGTAAATAGTAACTTGTAAAGTTGTAATAACATCAGCATTTTAAAGTAAGCATCCACTTAAAGAAGAATCATTTGAAATTAGTGTTTATAAACTCCAGTTTACCTTTTACTTTCTGTAGCTTAAGATCTATGTCAGAAGTTAGAACTAATCCTATCCTCCATTGTTAGGATTAACAGAAAAAAAAAATTCTTTTTCTGTCTTTCTAATATATATACCTATATATATATATATAGAGAGAGAGAGAGAGAGAGAGACTTGGTATGACTGCTAGATGCGTGTCCACACTGTCACCAAGTATCCCTACATCCTGTGCCACGCAAGCATCCCACTAGATCGGAAGCTTCCATCCCATTGGCTGAACTTTCCCAACCGCACACAGTATTAGATTCTCTCTCCAACCACAAGATTGCAAAGAGGCATGTGTCTCTCCACATACCATTCATCTCTCTCTCTCTCTCTCTCTCTCTCTCTCTCTCTCTCTCTCTCTTAGGTAGACGATATATAGAACCATTACCTTCTTCTCTAGTAGTAATAATAGTACTAGTTGAAGGAGATGCTCTCCCAGAGTTATCCTGATCCGGCGGCCCAGGCGAGCCCGATGGCGGCGCGTGCCGGGAACGGAGAGGGGCGGCGGGAGAGGTTGAAGAGGCTGAGGGTTGAGATGGGGGGCGGGAGGGTTTGCATACCAGAGAGCTGGGGGCAGGAGAGCAGGTTAAAAGATTGGGCGGATTGCGCGGCGTTCAGTGGGTCGTTCGCCGCGGCCGTGGCGGCGTCGGCGTCGGCTCGAGATGCTCTGGCCGAGGAGTGCCGGAAGGCGAACTCGAGTAGAGTTGAACTGGAGAATAGATGCTGATGCTTTCCTCTTCCTCTTCTATACATATGGAGTTGGGTTCTTTTTTATGCATCAATCTTTCTTTCTTTTTTGGGGGGGATACTTTTAGGGAAATGGATAGCGAAACATATGGATGGTTTGATATGTTGTATTACGATCTCTGACTCAAAAATTTTAAACTGCTAGTAAAAAGAGAACAATTACTTCTATAATGTGAGCTAAATGCTCTGTTCTTCCGGCCGGTTTGGAATCACAGGATGTGTGGATTTGGAATTATAATTTCATCAAATTCGTTCTTTTGGAAAATCAGGGTAATTACGATTTTAATTGATTCGGAAGATTCATTATTTTCTAAATACCAGCATTTATTTTTTAAATAAAATCAATTGAATTTTCTCTTAATAAAATTAATTGCATTTCAAAGCAATAATATTATCTCTATCATGTCCGACCCTTCCGTACGATTTAATTTTAAAAAAAAAATATTTCTCCCAGTCGGAATGAAATTTCTCTCCAAATAATTCTTTCCTAGTCTATCATAGGTTGGTGATTTTGAATCTCCCAACTTCTAGAGATTTATAAAAAATAGTGTCTCACTACATAATCGTAAGCCGACTCTGCGCCCTCAAACTTATTGTTTTGTTATATCTATAGTTCTATCTAATTTAGATCAAATACGAGGTTTATACCAAAGAGTCGTCATCCTGTCATCTCACATCCAAATATTAGATCTAGATGTTTCACCCTTTCTTAGACATGCTTCCTCTAAACTAGCTTATCAATTTCTTAAAGTAATTCTAATTTGACATGTTATAAATCCATTTTAGAATAAAGACTTTTCTTTGAAAATTAGCCTAGGGTCACTTGCTGACTAGATAGATCCCACCTCTCAGCCTTTGGGCTTGTCTTAATACTCGGCGTCCCGTCTACTCTGTTGATACTTGAGACCATTGACTATTTATTCTTTCATTGTAGAGTGATCACCACCACTCTTTGTGAATTTTCCAGGGAGACGAATTGCTAAAATTGAACAGAGCTTGGTTCAAAGGGATGCAAAGTCGTCTTACTTTAGCAAACAATTATATAGCTCAGTTATTTGTCGAAAGTATTAAGCCCACCCACCCCAACTATCGTTCTTGTTCGTTGGGAACTTCTCTCACCTTGATAGGTTAACATTAACCGGTGTTGTGTGGGGGCAAATTTAGACTACTGGTAGTCCTATCTTTGCAGGTTGTAGATGCGGGCCGTATGAATCAATGTTGATTGCAGAGCAATGAGAGAGGCGCTACAAAGTATTGCACATAGGAACTTATCCAAGGTGTGGATTGAGATTGACTCTACTTTTTTCATTAACATTTGGAGGGATAGTCTTAGTCAATTGACTCTATTATTAATAACATCAAAATTACATAATTTTAACAATTATAAAGTTACACATATTAGGCTTCGGGTGATACTCTTCTGCACATATGTCAATTTTGATCGCTAACGACTTCTATAATTAGTATATTTAATGACCATATGGACTATTAAAAATGTCTTATAAGTTATAGGGGGGGTTATGAACAAAAATTTCTGAGGGTTGAAAAAATAAAGGAAATTATCCTACAAAATTATCAAGCCCGAAACGAGTCTGAGGCTAACTTGAGTCGCACGGCCCAACCCGAATCGTTGCATATCTTGGACTTGGACTTGGACTTGGGTTTTTCTTTTGTGTTTCGTTGGAAGGAAGCGAACGGAACAATCGAGATCTCATGGGGTTGTGGGAAGGGCTCTACCGCGTCCTCATGCGCCGCAACTCCGTCTACGTTACCTTCGTCGTCGCCGGCGCCTTCGCCGGGGAGCGGGTTTGTCTCCTCTTCCTCCCTTCCTTCCTTCTCTCCTCCGTAGCCATCGATTAGGGTTTCTGACATCTCAATGTATTTTTTCTTTTGTGCCTCATATGGGTTTCTATTGGATGCCATGGACGCCTATGTGTAACTATTCCTTTTATTTTTATTTGGTTGCAGATGGTGGATTACGGAGTTCACAAGTTGTGGGAGTATAACAACGTGGGGGTAATGGTTTTTGAACTCGGTCTATTGTTGAATTTATTGCATTGATTTGTATGAAAATATTGGTCTCAAATTAAAATTATTGTTTGATGTGATATTTTGCTTATACTCCAAATCTATGGATTCTTCACTCGGATAGCTTTAGAATTACCTTACCTTGGAGCTCTTGCATTGAGAAAATATGCCCAAGCCTGCTCTTCAACTCACTTATTCTAAAAGGCTAAAGAGAACCAAGAGACTCTTGATGCCGTTGTAATAGCGTGCTCAAGATCAAAGTGTTCGTTTTATTGGGAAACTATCCCCGAGGGAATCGAAAATTGACCCAATTAACCAAACTACATATGCTAAAGTCCAGTAGAGGTTAGGGAGATATAAGCCCGAATTGGTCTATTGAAGTCCAGCAAAACTAGTCAGTTATTGACGAAAAAAGTGAATTTGCAACTATAAACTTTGCAGCACGATCCATGCTGTTTCTAAGCAGGAGTTTGCTTGATATATTGATTCTATTGAATCTTCCTTCACATTTCTTTCTTGTATCTTGTTTATTGGAGGGAGTTTCATCTGGTAAAGTGTGGATTACATCTCGAGAGCCATTATGAGCTGACTCAATATTCATAATCATTCTTCCCTCCACAGTAAGTCCCATTTTGCTTTCTGCTGTCAAGTGTCAAATGGAGCCATAGACATAATGGTTGCTGTTGCCCTTCACCAATGAGAAGAGTGGGAGAGCAAGATAATTAATTCATGTAAGAGGAGATGGAGACTGGAGGATAAAGGGATTAGGAATTTAGGAGATAAAATAACCTCGTTCACCAACCCAAGGTGATGGTATAGTTTTCGCCAATAAAGAAATTAAATTAGAAATTGGTGTTATTTATTGGAACATCCATTTCTCTGGACAATCCTTGGGTTTCATTTAATGGTCAACTACATTTGTTGTTAGCATGATGCCACGATCTGCTCGGCGATGTTTATTGTCCAAAGCTTTGAAGTCACTGAGGAGTTGATTTAGTTAAAGTAAAGACATATTCAGAGCAGTATCTTAGTGCTTGTTCAGACTTCCTGATATCTTTTGGAATTTTATGTCTAATTTATTATTCAAGATTGCCTCTGCTTCCAACAATTCATAAGAAACTTTACTTGAAATTAAAATAACAATTCTGTGCTCCATCCTTTGTTCATGTAATTAGCATAGGACCATCTGTTCCCTGGGTCTTGTTTTGACTTGAATTCATCTGTGATGCCTACCAATTTTATGTTGCCCAGAAAGCATTCCAGCTGCTAACAAAATTTTTGTTATGGTGCAGTGCTATATTTGCATCATTTGTAAGCCACCTCGAATGATGTTATTCATACAGTTTCTTTGTTTGAAATGCAGAAAAGATATGAGGATATTCCAGTGTTGGGGCAAAGGCAATCTGAATGATGATTGTTGGAGGTCTAGCTTTTTGCAGATCTTGCATTACATTGAGCTTAGAACAGCTTGTGGAAACACTTCTGTTGCGCAATAAACATTATAAATGGCATTGAGCCAAGACTCATTTATTAGCATGATTCTCACTTGAATCTTAAATTTAAAGGTTCAAGCGTGAACGGAACCTCTTATGTATTGTGCATCCATTTTTGGGTTGATCAAGATACCCCATGCAGCTACATCTCTTTTCTTGCCTCTTCAACATTTCTATGATCTTAAATACAGCTACGTCCAATCTGAGATTTTTCCAGGTGGGTTGAATACTTGAATCAATTCTTCAACATTCTGAACAGTCCCAAGTGGTTTAAAATCATTTGAACGACATCTTGTTCGTTTTCCAGGCTAAGGATCAAGTAACTGTAGTCTTTTCCAAATTTTAACCATAGATCATTAAATTTCTGTCATTCTGCTTACTGTGACAATGTAGAGCGTCTCCATCTGTCCGGCTGTAGTTTTTAACAATCAATGCCTGTCTGTTGGTAGGATCAACCCTGTTTCTACACCAAAGCAACACACTTGCTCCAGTTAAATATACCTTGTTGCAGCCTTTCATAGGTCCCCTGGATTACTAAAGTTGAGATAAGATATATATGCTGTTTCACACACAATTCCACGTGCCCTATACTACTTGGTTTTTTCCTTTTTCTTTTTAATTATTATTTTTATTTATAAAGAGAAGTCATAATATAATAATAGTGTCGTAGTAAATATTGATGACCCTTAAAATTCAAACTCGAGTGTCCTCGTACATTGACTACTTTGGTCTATTTTGTTTATTAGAGAAATGAAAACCACGCTATTTGCATGAAAAAAAGCTCATACTTTATGATAATTGATAGTTTCGGACTCTTTAATTTTAGAATATCAAATTTGGGCTCTCTTAGTCGTTTAGCCCTTATTAAAAGTATATATTTAAATACATACATTAGTAACATTAAAAGCGTACGCTTCACAAATCTTTTGAGTATAATTTATATAGGTGATGCATATCATTTTTTTACTAAATTTAAATACATACATAATAAAATTAAAAAAAATATTTTAACATACAATTTTAGGACATGACAGTTCTTTTTTTTTAATTTTGTTGGGGCTAAATGAAGAGATCCTTACTGGCTATTTTAAAACTAAAGTGCCCAATATTGTGAATACCATAATTAAGAGATTGTTTTTTCATGAAAATGTATTGATTAAAATATATTCTAGAAGAAAGTTAAAAGAGCTCTTGTATGAAAAATTCCTATATCCAAATTACTCCTGGTTATTGGGCCTCTGTGAGTTAGCCCATATCTTTTATCGTAACTAGTTAATTGGGCCGACTTAAAGCCCAAAACACCGGCCTCCCAGATCCAACGGCTGTGAACAAACGCGAACGTTTCTATGATGATCTAATCCACTCTCCTCGTTACCTATATATATGCATATATATGCTGCTTCCCCGATTCCTCTCGTGTTAGGGTTTTCGTCTATCTCGCGTGAGCTCTCTTCTCTGTATGAATCTTCTTCGCGCCGCAATTATTTCTCTCTCTTCTAACCTTCGTCACCCTCATCGCTTTCGTCTTCTTCGGACAACGAGTTTAAACTCCTGCGGTTATCTCTGTGATTTGCTAACGATCTCATCTTTATTTGCTTGTAGGAGGCGGCGGAGGAGGCAAAGTGAGCGGAGGAGGAACCGGACGCTACAATGAGGTATTATGGTTGTTTTGCAAACATTAGATGTTTTTTACTCTTGATCTGTTTAATGTTGGTGGAGAAATATATTCTGATCATCTGGTCGGACGGTTAGATTTTAGGCAATGATTAGCAAGAAGTATATTTTGAAACTCTTAATAATCCTCATTTTTAATCCGGGATTATCTATGCCGCTATAATTTTGCAACATTTTATTCCTTTTCTTGTTTGAAGATGGATTGATTTCCATGACTCTTTTTTTACGTTATTTCTTCACCAACCGTGAATTGTTATGGACTTCTGTGTCTCTTTACCAATATATACTAAAATATATGGCATGATATATAAATCGTTTCTTATGAACTCATAAATTAAGAAGTATATGTAAGTCTATTTTACATGACTTATTCTATTCCTGATTTACTCATTTAACATTAAATATGTATAATCTATATTATTTTCATGTTGCAGCAAGTTACAAACCGAAGTTCTGAAAGAAGCAATCACCCAAATTGTTGGCGAGTCTCGGGAGAAGAAGCGAAAGTTTACTGAAACAATTGAGCTGCAGATTGGGTTGAAAAACTATGACCCTCAAAAGGACAAGCGGTTCAGTGGTTCTGTTAAGCTGCCCCATATTCCACGCCCAAAGATGAAGGTTTGCATGCTTGGTGATGCTCAACATGTTGGAGAGGTAAAGAGATGGTTATGTGCATTTTTAGTTTTTACACTAGATAACTGTGTTAAGGATAGATAATCTCCAGTAGTCCTTCCATGCAAGGATCCGTTGTAGTGTGTGCTTTTCTTGGTGGTTTTGGACATCAGATACAATTGCTATTGGTATTTTTTTTCTTTAAATTTTTCACACACTGTCCAAATAATTTTGGTCATCTATATCTAACAACATAAAAATTGCTTAAAACTGTCTTTCTTATATGTAAGTATATGCCATCATTTATTGAATGTGTTTATTATGTTGATTTGATAATTGATACTATCTAATCTACTCTAATTTATTAAATGATGTTGTTGTTTTATACTTTTCGATGTCCCTAACTATCATAAGTCTTTAAGTTACTTATGCCTTCAATTTCTGGTTGGAAGTAGGCAAAAAATTTGTTGGACTCCATCATTTTTCCTGTTAAATTTCATTGTCGTATTGCCTGATAGCAATTAACATGCTCTTGCAGGCAGAGAAGATAGGGCTCGACTATATGGATGTTGAAGGGCTTAAGAAGATGAACAAGAATAAGAAGCTAGTCAAAAAGCTTGCTAAGAAGTACCATGCTTTCTTGGCATCAGAGGCTATCATTAAACAGATTCCCCGGCTTCTTGGACCTGGTCTCAACAAAGCAGGCAAGTATTTTTGTTCTATCTTGTGAGTCTTATTTTACTTGTGTAAGCATTTAGACTTGCAGTTCTTATGCTGTTTCCCCTAAGCTGGGATTACTGCCTAATGGAAAGATTTAGAAAGTAATGCACTAGATCCCGGAGATATACTTGTTATGATGCAAGCAGTGGAATTTCATGTCATATATTATTGTTTTGTTGTAGCATTTTGAGTAGATGATGGTTTTATATATGGAATCTGTTGCTTCCTCTGGGCTTTTATGTTGATCCACTATTAGTTTTTGGTGTCTACTGTCCTTTAATGATGATGTACAGGTGATAGATGTAGTATATGTAGATGAATGCCTGCTTCTAGTAGCGCATGTTAACCTACTTGCCTTTAATATTCTTTTACCAGTAAAAGGATATCCTATATAATATCTGTCTCTTATCTAATAGAAAAGATGGACACTGAGGATTACTCTACAGGACTGCAACTTGATGGGCAATTTCACTTTCTTTTGTTAATTTAAGCTCTCTCTGTGTGTGTGTGGTCAAGTGAAATGGCGAATATATATAATTATGTTATACATGCTTCTAGTATGCTTATTTGAATAGATCGGTTATGCAGGTAAATTCCCAACTCTTGTAAGTCATCAGGAATCCCTGGAGGCCAAGGTTAATGAGACAAAAGCAATGGTGAAATTCCAACTCAAGAAAGTTCTCTGCATGGGTGTTGCTGTGGGTAACTGTGGAATGGAGGAGAAGCAGATCCAACAGAATGTGCAATTAAGCGTGAACTTCCTTGTGTCTTTGTTGAAGAAGAATTGGCAAAATGTGAGCTTTTCCTTGATTTTCCATATAGCTTCTTGTTTCTTTCAATTTTTAGAAAACAGTTCCACTGTCTGGTAAACATGTTCAATTTAAGACATTTGTTACATCTGAACTCTGAAAGGTTTGAAACTAGTTAAGTAACTTATCTTTTTTAGCAATCTCTAATTAACTCCTTTGATGTCACTTAGGTGAGATGCTTGTATCTGAAGAGCACGATGGGAAAGCCATGTCGCGTATTCTAAGACTAATACTGTTCCGAGAGAGGAAGGTCGTAGGCTTGATATCTTCTCATTAGTTGCTGCTTAAATTTGTTCCGGTGCCATCCATCCGTCTGTTTATCAAGAAATTCATGTTTGTTTTAAATTTTTGCTACTGCAATTTTGGTCAGCAGTATCGATTATGTTTTCTTATGGAATGGACTTTGATCCAACTCCTCATCTTTACTTTCATATCCTGAATGTCAAAATCCATATACTTTGCTTGCTGCCTGTGAGCACATTTTGGCAAAGGCAGTTTACAGGTTGAGCTTCCCGCTCCTACAGTTGAAACCAAGCTGTGAGGCCAAATGATGAACTGTGTGTGTTTAACCAAGTTTATATTCTATCTTTATCCTTGATGCTTCGATTTATGAACAATGGATCAGCTCTATCCAAATTAATACTTACTGCGTCACTCAAATCTGATATCATAAAAGTTGCTATGCTCAAAACAGTGTTCCTGTTACTATGAGCCCATTTCTTTTAGTATGAGGATAAGATCACTTGATTTTGGATACGTATTGTTCAATTATATAAAATTAAAAGTGTATTTATCTTTTATAGTCAATATATATATTATATTTATAATAAAGTGTACATGGAACACATTTATTATAAAATATAATAAAATTGTAAAAGCTGATAATATAAGATGAAGAGTTTTGTAATTTAATTGTAGTAAAAATTTTTAATTTAGTATATAAAAATGAATGCATATCTTTTTTAATAGTTGATATACATTTTGTTAAGGCGAAGCCAGGCTCTATTTGCAAATAGTGAAAGTTATAGATTCTATATACAAAATGTGGATGTTATTTGCAAATTTACCTCCTCCCAATCTTGTAGAAAGAGAGGAGACTGAGTAGTTTTGCTTAGAGACGGAGACGAGGCGGCTGCCTTCCATCGTCTCTTAGGGCTATGTCGCCGGTTCTAAGCCTCCCCTTCGCTTTGCGGACGCCTCTACGCGTTTGCCGCAACGCTCTCCTCGTAAACCCTAACCCTAACCCTAGATGGGAAGCGCTCCAGAAGCAGTTCGCCCGCAAGGGTCGTAACTCCTGCTTCTTTTCTGACGGCCGTAAGCAAGTAATCCTCCTTCCCATCTTTTCTTTCTTTCGGGAATTTTCTTTCCTTTTCTTTTTAGTTTCTGATGTTCAAATTCCCTTTGTCAATTGAATGGTACCAAATGAGCTATTTTTTGGTGTCATAGGTGCAAGATAAAATGGGGGTTTAGGTTTTTGGAGGTGGAGAGTAACACGAATAGGAAACAATCACTTACTGTGTAAGTAGGTTCAGAAATCCGGAAATTTAAATTTCTCTATGAAATATAATCAGTTAAAGAAGGAGAGCAAACTCCACAAAAAGTGGACAAATTTATATTTTGGAGAATTCTCTTACAAATTAGAAGGGGAAGTAATAGAGAAGAACTCTTATGTAGTAGTCTCCTTGAAAGTGCAGTTGTAGGCTGTACTTAAGGGGTCATCGTTACTGATCCATGGAGGATACATTTCCATGTTTAGTCTCCATAAATGCTCATATAAACATGACAAATAATATTTATATGTATATAGTTCAGAAGTATGGTAGTGAGGAGCTGCGAGCATGGAAGCTTGTGTTTCGCCTGCATCTGGGTTCTGGCTCACATTGCTGCACTCAAGCCCTAGAGAATGGCTCCAATAGTAAGTGAGTATTACTCAGAGCTTGCCTCTCACCTTTATGACACAGAGGCTTAAGGGCCTTAAGCATTTCTACTAAGCTAAACAATGAAGCCTTTATGAGAATGCAATTAATGGCAAGCGTCCACATGGTTAAGTATCTACTAAAGGCATGCACTTTGTTGCCTGGTTCGCAACTTCACATCCTCTATTTTTCTAGTTTAATGTAATTTTTTGAGTCTTTTATCTTTTCTTAGAAACTTTAGGATGAAGAAGCTATTCAAATTTGTTCCATTACAAGTTGTATTAGACATGAGTGGCTTATGTTCACTAACCACTAAGGGAGTCTTTTAGCTTGTTGGTTAGTATGTATTCTCTTTTCAGCTACAGTAGTACTAGGCTGAAAAGAGTTCGCTTGTGGTGCTAATTGAGGAAAAGTTACATGGGCCAAGTTTTCTTTGCTCATGTATAAAATACTAGTGGAGAGAATTATGGTGATGTAATATACATATTCTTCTGAATAGTGTACAACTGTCTTCCAGGTCAGTTACAGTGGGTGTTTTGCAAGGCTTATTGGTTATTTTGTGGTGGGACGTATGAGATGCACTTGTTATCCTCCCTTATTCTGGTGATTGAATTCAGGATGTTGAACATTTGTTGTGTTTTGGGTCCACGAAATAAGGGATCTTGTCAATCAGTTGATCAGTTGCGTCGTAGTTAAGGTCTTAGAAAACTCGTGGCGGTCAATGTTTTCCTCAACAACTGATAATTTCCATGAACTCCTCTCTCATTATTGAACTCCTTCCTTGGTGCAGGAACAAGCTAAGAAAGCTCTAGAAAGTGCTCTAGGTACAAAGAAAACTGAGTTTGAAAAATGGAACAAAGAAATTGAAAGGCGGGAGCAAAGGGATGGTGGAGGTGGGGGTGGTCAGGGAGGCTGGTTTGGAGGTAGAGGATGGTTTGGGTGGCTTGGCGGTGATAACTTCTGGGAGGAGGCACAACAAGCAATTCTTGCTATCATTGGCATTGTTTCATTGGTAAGAAAGATTGCATTTCCCAACTTCTGGTTGTTCTTTGAGTAATCTGTATGATTTTTATTCATTCTTTTCCACAGTATCTCCTGATAGCGAAGGGCAATGTAATGTTCGCCATGGTCTCCAACTCATTGCTGTTCTTGCTGCGAAGAGTAAGGGATTGGTTCACTTTCCTGGCATCACGTTTTCCTCGGAGGACTATGGTACCTATTTCTGGACCTGGATCGACATCTGTAAACGATGCTTATCAGACTCCAATGTCGGCTAAGGAAAGGGTGGTGCGAAAATGGGGAGCGGATTAAAACTTTAAACGCCTTAAATATTCTTCCCTCGATTGAAGTAGGAGAAGGAAATGCAATTTTAGCGAGAATCAATACTGCAACTTGCAGTTATTGTGGCTGAAACCACATCTGCTGTTCTTTATAGAGTTTTGTGAAGTATGTAAAAGAAGAGATTCCCAAATTTTGTGGCTGAATTCAAACTGCAGTCTGAAATTGCTGAACCTCTGCATTCGGGATGTTGGTTTGTAGATGAATATTTTTTTTTTCCACTGGAGCATCGGTTTAAGATTGAAACAAGCAAATAACTGCATGCTTGTAGAATCCTCCTCTGCACGAATCCTAAAGTAGCAGAGAGACGTGGCTTTCTTAATGCAGGTTACATCCTTAATCAAATGCCACGTGGACTGTTCCACGTGGCGTCGCGAATTAACTATGACGAAAAGACGTTCGAGATGAGGCCATAGCCCTTAGAGATCGTTGAAAAGACGTCCCCATATGGCAACAAGGGCTTTATGGTAAATTTCCAGATATCCTCCGTGGCTTCTTTGTATTTATTTCCAACTTCCTGACCCCTCGCCCACCAAATAGCCGCCTAACTGCAGTCTTCATATAGCGAGATCGGGGGGAAGCAAACTCATCTCTTTGTTGCCATCCAAGGGATCGGGGGGTTACAGGATTGGTATCTATCTCTTGCTACTCTTTCTATTCTTTTTCTTTCTCTTTTGAATCGTTCTGTTTGATCTGATGTCGGAGCAGAAGTACCATAGTGAGGCCAACTTTTGTGAAATATTTTATTAGAGGGTTCTCTGTGTTGGTTCTTTTTATAGATGTTTGGATCTATCAATCATCGCATGCTTGACGTTTCCCTTGATTCTTGAAAGTTTTCTGCCTCTGCATCTAAATCTTATTGTACTTCATGAGCTTAGTTAGTTTTTTTTATTTTATTTCGTGTTAACAAGTTGCAGATGCATTTCTCCACTTTGCAGGGCAGTGATTTACCTTTCATCTACTCCACAATGATGCAGATTCTTTGACCTTATTGTTTAATTACTTGCAGAATTGTTTGCCTTAATTCTTTTCTTATTATGGTGGATTGCCTGTGCTATTCATTTGTCTCCAACTGGTATTATATATTCTAATATTTATCTTGCAGCTACTCTTTCAGTCCTTATCATGATGCTAATTGTTGTCTGTCTGAAAAAAGATAGTAACCAATTTTAATATGCTTGAAGCACATGCTGTTGCCATATCACTTGTCATTATTAACTAGTACATTCTGTGTTTGATTCTTTTCTTTTTCTTTTTGGTTTGAGGCTTTGAGCTTGTGTCAGTGGACTGCATAAAATGGATATCAATGAGATTATTGATATTAATCACATAATCTCCACCTAAAAAGATCCCACCTATATATATATTTTTTCCCTGGTCAACAGGTTACAAGATGTCAACTATTACCCTTCCAGCTTCCTACACTCTCAAAAGCAGCATAAGAATTCAGGCATCCCCTGTGCAGATTAGAAGCCCTTCCTCGCTGAGCTCACTAAAGCATATCTCCAAGGCATCTAGCCTAAAGGTTTCCAACAACTTCAGGGCATCTGCAATGGCTGTCTTCAAGGTGAAGCTAATTACGCCGGCTGGAAAAGAGCACGAATTTGATGCGCCAGATGACACCTACATCCTAGATGCAGCTGAGACTGCAGGAGTGGAGTTGCCTTATTCATGCAGAGCTGGCTCATGCTCCACCTGTGCTGGCAAAATGGAGGCTGGCGAAGTCGACCAGTCTGAAGGATCATTCCTGGATGAAGCACAGATGGAAAGTGGATATGTGCTGACTTGTACATCTTATCCGAGGGCGGACTGCATAATTTACACTCACAAAGAAGAAGAACTTTATTAGTTTGCGGAAATGTCAGAAACATGTCAGAATTTGATCCTTCTCTAAGTTTGATCCATTGCCTAAGGAAATGTCAGAATGATTAGCTAAGTCTGTTTGTTGTGATGTTTTGCATTCAATCTAATGCGGTTATGGAACATACGAATAGGATGTAATCTATGAAAATTTTTCCTTTTATTGGTTTTCAATCTTCTCAATGATACAAAGGAATCTATGATCTCAAAAATTGACTTATTACTTCAAGTAGATGCTTGTCACAATCATCATGCCTTTTAACTCTTCTATAGTGCCTGCTCATGGCGTATCTATTATAATCGTATTTCTCTCATGATCCATTCATGATGCATGGCATTACTTGTTGTTCTTATTCTCAACATTGTACCTGTGGCCAATTATCAATTGATTGAAAGTGCAACAGAATAAATGATAGTAGTGCTAAGGGTATCGACATTGAAAAACATATTTTCCAGAATATTTAGAATAGTTCATGGTCATTTATCAACTTCCATAAATCACGAGTTGATTTATGGAATGCATCTATCAAAATAAGACACCAGTTACAATCTATCAACTTCCACGATCACGAGAATTCATCTATCAAAATGTCTCAAAGAATATAGATGGAGAATGTTTATTACATGAACACACATCCATAAATCAATATCTCTATACAAATTCTTAGACAACAGATGAACAGAATCAAGAATATATATTACATGAACACACATCAATAAATCAATATCTTTATACAAATTCTTGGACAACAGATGAACAGAAAGCAGCATGCTGAAAAAAGCAATGACAACACCATACAGCAAACGATGAGTACAAAAACATGCCCAAACTATGGTACGATGAATGGAATGGTCATTAACATGAACACATCATATGTAAAGGTTACCGAACCACTAACGCAAGGGTCTTTCTCTTTGAATTTATCTGTTAATCCCTGAAAGAAAATTAAAAAAGTAAAATTCACAGAGATATCTATATATACTGTGTAATCTCACTAATGCAAGGGTCTAGGACAACCTATGTGAAAATAAATTATCTGAAGGCCAGTAGAGACAGATATATCTGTTTTACTGGCAAGTAACCCACAAACATCACAGCCATAACAAGTTACAAAGTCTCTGCCAACCGCCAATTTACAGGAAATTGGCTCAATGCCCAGTGAGGTAGGATGCAAATAATCATGCACACACGGCATGATACAAGAACATGTGTGTGCACATGCATACGCAGGAAATGGCTTCTCCTGAGGCTCTGGGTCCTATATTTGTATGTAGCAACAAAGAAATGTGATCTACCAACAACTTGATTTTGCCTTCAGGAGCCAAGTTTATACTAAGTTACTAACTGTGTGCACTATACCCTCAGGCACTTGCATCACAACACGCCAACACAACAACTGGGATTAGCCGTCCCTTAAAAGACATAAACAAAGATTCAGGTTTAATGCTGCCAACATTTAACTTGGGTTAGGTCTTTAATTCATTCAAGAGATCAGGAGAAAATTGAGACATACCTTTACAATTACCCCGCACCTATATATTCAATCAAGCAAGTAGTTAGATTATCATTCAATGAAGGTGAGAAACCTCACACCAAAAAATATACTTACTCGACAAAGTTATCAAAGTTTAGTCCACCCCTGCCATATCCTCCATCATTGTAGTTGGATATTAGAAATTGAAGAACAGAAGGTGGAACGGCATATCCAAGACTTTGAAGTGCTTCTTTTAACTCCTCAGAGTCCATTTTTCCACTTTGGTCCCTATCAAATCCATCAAAGATGGCCTGCATAAAATAACAGAAAACCAGTTAAGTAAAGACACTACAACAGCAACGAAAGTAGAAAGCAAAACAGGTAGAATGCAAAGGATAAGGAGGAAATATATTACATTCTGGAGTGCTCTCATGAGTTAATTCACATTCTTTCTCATTTTGAGGCTAACCTTAATAGCAATAATAAATTATAAGCATGATAAAAGAAACTTAATGCAAAAAAATTCTGATATAGACATGTATGTCTTAAATTTTCTTTACTTAGTTGCAGTATAAATTAAATTAAGCTAACTCAACGTGAGGGTTCTCAGTATCAGTCTTCTCTACCCTTTGGATCATCCTCTAAATGGCAAATTGGGTGAAGATGTGGTGAATAAGACCCTGATTAGATCCAAGATCTGAAAGTGTACAATATTGTAAATTCAAATATCCTAAGGCTAAACACTTTATAAATTTAGAGGATAAATCTACTACTATCACTTACTCGCCATTGCCCAAGACAATTCCAGAGAGCTGCGAACTCAGCAGGTCCTGCAACACCAGTTAATCAAGTCAAAAGAAACCCTTAATCAGAAACCAGCAGCACTTGCATAAACACAACTGGTGGGTAATCTAAAGTTAACATTTTAACTGTCCTGATTCGAGCATTTCAACAAGGAAAATGCAAGCAACTTAGAAAGAGAAAAAAAAAAGGACGACATTTTGGAGAAAAAGAAAGGAAAACAATGATCTCACGGACCCAATTTGGAGGGGTCGACGGGATTCTTGTAAAAGAACATTAGCATCCGAATGGTCCGAATGCTAAACCTTTCGTGGCCCGACGAAAGCGCCGCCTGCAGCTCCCACTCGTTGATGGAGCCGCTCCGATCGTGATCAGCGGCCTGGAAGCTGCGGATGACCTCGGGATGCGTGCCGGGAGGGAAACAGTAGCCGGCGCTGTCCCACGAGGAGTAAGAGGAAGAATACGAACGCGAATAAGGAGGCAGATGAGGGTGGGAATAAGAACGGTGATACGGGCGCTCTGCCGCCGCCGACAGGGGCGGGGCTGAGGGCGCCTGAGATGAGTATCGATTGAACTTCGCCATGACTTATGATTCCAGTACGGCGCTAGGGCTAAGGCTATATAGAAGGAGGAGGAGGATGAGGATGAGGAAGACGAAGGTCTTCGCTATCCGCCTGTAGCTTCCCTTGGTTTAAGTCTGTGGACGCGGGGTGGAAGAATTGGTTGGCGCGGCCCGTAACAGCGAAGCATGACGACATTACTACATAGGATGGTAGAATAAGGTACTTATTTAAATAGGCATTTACTTAGGTTAATATAACAATAACATCAGATTATACTTTAGCTCATGTGATTTAATTTGACTCGATTATAATTTTATTTACTTATTTGAACTTAATCACTAATATACACCGAGTTGTAATTAATTAGTCAATTATTAACGGGATGCGAAAAAATTACTTTCTTATTTAAAAGTATAATTTGATTTACATCGATAGGAAAAGTTTTAATCAATAATTTATTTATACAAAAAATATTAGTGGAATTAGGTGCTTAAATTTAAAATATAATGATAAATTAAACCTAGATTAAATTATTAAATACCAAAGAAAAAAAAGGCACCACGTCTCCTCTCCGATCATATATTTCGCGCCATGTAAAAAGTCGCTAATTTCCTCCCACCTCACACGCACGCTCCTTTCTCTATCTCTCATCAGATAGCGAGAGGACGACGATGGCCGGAGTTCTAGTGCCCCGTCCGCCTCTCCCCTCCCGCCCACTCCACTCCTGCTCCATCAGATCCAGTCGCCGGATTAGGGTGTCCGCCGAGCTCCAAGAGACAGTCGAGGTAGGAGGAGAGAGCTCGAAGCCAACCCTGACGATCTCTCCTCCGCCTGGATTTAAAGCTCCCGAGCCGAAGAGGTTCGCCGTGCGGCCGGATAAGTTTCTCGACATCCTCGGAGCTTCGCTTGCCTTGCCCTTCCGGCTCGGATCCGGAGTTTTCACTCTAGGGTTTGGGATCTTCCTCTCTATGTTTTGTATCTTACTAGGCTTCGATTGATTGAGTGTTTGCTAGCTGTGATGTTAAAAACTCAAAATGACAATCCATTCTTTAGTTTAGATGAATCTTTTAAGGTAATTCGGATATTTCTCCGTGTGTTCGTGGCCAAAATTATAGCGCCGAACTAGCTTCCGTTGTGGTCACATCAGTTTATATATTGAACGAAATGAAACTAAGGTTTGTGAAAATTTTAGTGTGCGCGAGGCCGCGAGCTAGTTGGCTGGAAGCTCATAAATTCAGCTAAATATTAGCCAAACTTATGAGTCACTTTCGACTTGGCTGGTTTGGGATATCTGTACTTTTATTCTTATAAGTACTATTGAGTGTGGATTTGATCAAAGTGGTAGGATTTTTTGTCCAAAAATTAAAATGTGTCAGACATAGAGTGGTACGGAAAATTCTCATGAAAGTTAATCATGCTAGCTAATAGATTCAGGGAACTAGCTCTATACTTCTTCAAGGCTCATTTTGTGCTATAATTTGTTACCAGAGATGATAGATTTAGTAAATTCTAACTTAAAAGGCTGTGCTTTGCTAATGCTTGCACTTGTAAGGCCTGTTTATGTTATGCATTTGAAGAGTTAGTTGCAAGCAGAGCAGTACGTACTAGAGTTCTGATTATCTTTTCATATTTATATATATGTGTGTGTGTTTCTGGCAGATATTCTGCATCCTTTGTATCCGAAGACTCGATCCCATCAAGTGAATATGCCCTTTCTATTGCAGGTGATGTATTAAATTCCTCTTCACTGTTTTTGGTAAATGTCCAATCCTGGCAAAGATTCAATATTTAGTCCAATCTTGAGTATTTGAGGGATCAAGGAATGCAGACTTAGTAACTTCCATCAGTCGATACATTGTACAAAAATATGATAGCTGAACAGAAAGGTTTTAGAATTATGCTGACCTGTCTACTTCTCTTATAGAATATTAAACTTCAATAGTGAAATGAAGCCAGACTTATTTATCCCTTCTATTAGCTAGTTTCTTAATCTTGAAGACCTGAAAAATTAAACTTTACCTTAAAACAATAGGTATGAAGCTGAAAGAGACATCAAAGTTAGGCCCCCGTCCAGAGAAACCAATTGAGATTTATGAATTTGAAAGGTACTTTTGTATACATGTCTGGTATCAACTCTTGATTTATTTGTCATTTTGTTGTGTAGGATGTAGTTTGATTTTCTTATAATGCATTATGTTTTAAGCACCATTGACAGATATACTTACTGACCTATGCTTATTTTGCTTTGTACATGAACTTTTGATTGGTGATGAATAAACTTCAGCTGTCCGTTTTGTCGAAAGGTAATGCTACTTCTTGAATCTTGGAAAAGATAAGCTCCTTATGAGAAAAGTCCTTTTTGATATCCTATTTCTTTCTGATGTGGTTTAGGTTTTCAGTTTTCTAGGCTTTGACAATTTATGAAATTAGGGTGTCATTCTGTTATGACTGCTGAGTCACTATTCTACGCATACTATATTATGTGACTTTTCCCTCAAACCAACTTTCTGGGAAGGAATATTTAAACATTTAGATTTTCTTGTGCTCTTACAATTGTAATAAAATATATTTCTTTTATATTGATTGTTATGTCATAAAACATACAGGTGAGGGAGATTGTAAGCATATTGGATGTAGATGTTCTGTTCTATCCTTGCCCAAGAAATGGTCCGAACTTCCGTCCTAAAGTCCTACAGATGGGTGGAAAACAACAATTTCCTTACATGGTCAGTAAGCATTACTTAAGTTTTCTAGTGTTGCTAAGATCAAGCATAGCAAAGGCTGTCCTCCTTATCTACCGGTGAAATATGGAGTAATTTGTGATATGAAGGTTCATAATTTGCTGTTTTCTTGACATCATTTTGTGTCCTCTGGTTTTCTTTCTTTTTGAAGGCAACTGTTGACTCAAGCTTTCTCAGTTTTATTAGTATCATAAAAATTACATTCCTATACATGTTGAGCTGCGATAATGTGAGATGGCTGCAATTCTTTTTCGAACGCATGTGTTTTCCATAAGCTGACTTCCAATGTGATGAACTTTTATTTTCCTGAAATTTATCATGATTTTCTGGAACACTATAATATTCCACCTGTTCTGTACCTTATGCCAAATAAAAATTGCAAAAGGCGTTTGCATTTTATCTTTTGATGTTTTATTGTCTTACACACCAAAATGAAGAAATAAAAATAATTATCCTTAATTAAGCTCTATGAAAGTCACAGATAGCTGGGTTTTGCTGTTCATTTCCATAATGGTTTTAAAATATCATATTTCCATTGCAGGTTGACCCAAACACAGGCGTGTCTATGTATGAGTCGGATGACATCATAAGATATCTCGTGAACAAATATGGTGCATCTTCTTATACCTTTCTGAAGTGTATTTAACATTTTAGTTGCCTAATTACAAGAACAACACATTACGGTGCTCTATTGCTATTGACATCTTGTCATATGAATATATAATGTATTCTTCCCTAGTTATTAGTTATTTCTCTTGAGCATGGCTTGGTTTAGGTTTTTCCCAGGAAAATCTTTGTTTAATCTATATGAACTTTAGGAAAGCAACAAGCAAAGACTACTTTTTGCATTATTTCTGAAGAAAACTTAGCAAGCAGTTGTTATTAAGTTAGAAAGTGAGCCTTACTTGCTGATCTTTCTTTGCAGGAGATGGAACAACTCCTCTAATGCTATCACTTGGTCTTCTTACTGTAAGCTCTGCAACGTAATTTATTTCGATAGTTGAACTGTAACATTTCCATATTACTCCCTATTGCAGACAGTTATCTTTATTGGTTGCAATTGACTGTCTTATTCCTTTTGTAGACTCTAACAGCAGGGTTTGCTATGATTGGTCGTATGGGGAAGGTAAAATTTTGGACTCTCAATTCCTTTTACTCTTATGAGAACTTTCTGTTTGTATCCTCTAAACATGTCTTGGTGCAACCCGGTCATATGGTGAAGGAGCTACTAGAATTATCCTTTCACATGAAATGGGCTTGCTAACATCATATAGTTTTATCAAACTCCCTCATTAGCAGCCTCTTTGTTTGACATGTTTTCTATGTAGGGTTCTTCTTACACTGCTTCAAAACTCCCATCTCTACCGCTTGAATTCTGGGCATATGAGGTCAACCATGTTTCTTAAAACTTATTGAATATATATATTTCTCATTTCTATTCTACATTTTTTTGATATAAACTTGAAATTTAACCGGTACATGTTTTAATTTGTTAGGGTTCTCCTTTCTGTAAAGTTGTACGTGAAGTGTTAGTCGAATTGGAACTACCCCACATTCTACGCAGGTGCTTTTTCTGATTCTTTTTCTGATTCTCAAAGTAAATTTTTCTACCTTCATAAATAGTTGAGCTAGTTGTATGGATTTGAATGAACCAAACCTCATAAGTTTGAAAAGTACTTCAATATCCATGAGAGTTAACAAAGCAAAATTTTGCTTAAAGAAACTAAAGTTCTCTTGTTTTTCTTTCGTCGATCATGTAGTTATCAGTAGTAAAGATCTATATACAAAATGTAAAGGTTGTGTAGGCAGGTTTTGGTACTTGCTTTGTGAAATGCTAGCTAGAGCAGGAAACGGAAGCCATATCTTTTATAAGCAACTGTAGTAACCTAGTTTGTCATTTCGTCACTTGTTAGTTATAATGTCTCCTACTGATAATTGACATTGCAGCACGGCACGAGGCAGCCCCAAAAGGCAGATTTTATATGAGAAAGCTGGACATTTTCAGGTTTTCAGCTTTGTTCTATTGTGATTTGCAAGCTCTGCTTTAATTTCTTCTTCTTTTTTCATCGTAATGACCATCTGTAATTTATTAGCAGGTTCCTTACTTGGAAGATCCTAACACTGGTGTGAAAACGTTTGAAAGCGCCGTGATTATAGACTATCTGAGAGCAACATATACAATTTAACGTGCTTTTGCCCCTTTCTCGACACTGCCTCAGCAGTAAGGGGTCACTCAAGCAACTTAATCCGCAATTCATCTCAATGCGTTGGCCCATACCTTCAATAATTTAGAATTTGTATGTAGAAATAACACCAATTTTTTATGATAAAATGAAACCTGAGTTTGCATTTGATCATACTTAAGCATGGCCTCCTTGAATGCAGCTTCTTTTACACCTACGACACTTCCGAATTTGAGTTATCCTAATATGATGGTATGGAAGTTACTAGAATACTTGTGGATTTTGAGATCAGATATGTGAATCATGACACTGAGGCAAGATTCAAATGTAGGGTGCTTAATTGATGCAAGATACAGCCATATATAAGCAAATAGATATCCGCTATTCATCAGATAAAAGCAATTCACAACGCAAGATTGAACTTTGAAACAGATAAAAGCAGCTAAACTTCCACGCTGAGAATCATTTATCAACTACACTGAAACAACGGCCACAAAGAAGCAATTCAAAGTACAATAATAGCCCTTTTGTGTTTTCTGGAATATAGAAGTAAGCAACGAACCACCAAGGAAAAAGAACAAGGAACAACTGTCCTAGAACTCAGATCTTTTAAGTAAATTCCCTAGGTATTGGTGGCCCTAGTGTAGATCTGCTGGCTGGAGTGAGCACATATCGCTCTGATTACACCCCTAGCCATCAAGTCCTTGATTGCCCTTCGAGCCAGTGACCCATTAATCTGGTCACAATCAAGTATGAACAAATCAGTATAAACATAGATAAAATGCATTACCTATGCATGCACAATGATAAAATTCACAAATCCCCCACCATTCACTAAATGCAATTCAGGTTCTAATATCAAACTACAAAATACTAAATGTACTTGATTTTGCCAACATAGGAGGACCAGAATAAAGCTATGCATTTTTGTGGCTACTACAAGATTGTACACAAGACAGCTAATACTGTGAGGATCCAGAGGTCCCTTTCGCAGGGAGGCTGACATCATGAGAGTTGAACAAGCTTGCCTTAAAAGAATAAAGGTAAGAAGCACAAAAAGATAATCTGAAGAAATAGAAGAATTCAAATGAGATCCTGTAAGAATATCAGAGATGCAACTCGTACAGGTTTCTGGCACAAGATGCAGTGGCAAAGAAGAGCACTGTTCTTGGCTTAAGCTC
This sequence comes from Typha latifolia, assembly GCF_019914945.1. Classification (NCBI taxonomy): domain Eukaryota; kingdom Viridiplantae; phylum Streptophyta; class Magnoliopsida; order Poales; family Typhaceae; genus Typha; species Typha latifolia. The sequence continues at coordinate 4,351,989 of NC_133086.1, read as the reverse complement.
TCAAAGTACAACTGATGTCTAAAGGAAAAGAGCAAGCAACAAATAAAGATAAGGAACATAGAGCAACCATCTAAAAATACATGCAAAAGTGTGGGGGATGTACTCAGTACAAACAATCAATGACATGCAAAAGTATGGGGATGCAATCATAAAAACAATCAAGATTTTGCAATTATGATATCTTCTTAATAAATTCACGCTAGTAGAAATTAACAGATTAATACAATTCTGCAAATTTGATGCATAAGTAAATCCATCAGTATACTCACAATGATGGGAAGACATAATAAGAACCCACTCATGATGCTTCCTACACCAAATATTACTTTGCTGCCAGCATAATTATATTTAGAAATCACAATGACCAACAATGAAGAATATATGCCATAGTAAATCCGAATATTGCGCGCATCTTCCAAAGCATGAGGATCCTACAGCCTATCAAGCATCATCGTAGCAAAGAATAACAAATAGCTATTTGCCATCTTAGGCCATATAAACACTGCGCAAGGTGTTAATTGTCAACTTGGGGTAGCTACACATCAAGGTTAATCACTAGCTTCAATTATGATGAGTATAATCTTCTATCTGACACAAGCACCATGAGTAGTGCATAAAACCTAACAGACTATAACCTTGCAGACCATCCATCTAAAATGTCTTCTTTCCCTAAGCCTCGTCCTAATCTACAATTCCAGCAACAAAAACTAATTTATATTAAAAAAGAAATTGACTGAATAATTCCTCAAAGAATCTCTCTTTGAAACTATACATAATAAAGCGGATCAGAAGTCGGGAGCTCGTACCCTCAATCTCTCGGACAGCACCGAGGGAGTGATCTGCTTGTACTTGGGGACCTCAATGAGCATCTTATCGTAGGTAGCCTGATCAAAGAGCACCGCGTTGTTCACCTTCTCCTTTTGCTTCCCCTTGCTCCATTTCTACATTTAAAAAACCCTAGATCAACATCCATACTAACCACCACAATGCACTCCAAAAACCAATCCATAACCCCAACCCTAAAAGAAAAACATCAGTTTACCTTCTTCTTCTGCTTCCCGCCGCCAGATTTGGCGGGCTTCGAAGACGGTGGCGGGGCTTTCTCCTTCTTCGGGGCCTGCAGGAAAGAAACCAAGCAATTTGATCAGTTAACCAACGAAAAACCATTAGAGAGATGGAGAGTAGATTATTCCATTACCATCTGTTCTCTAGGGTTTTCGAGGAGATGAGAAGAGCCGCCGCGTCGAAAGAAATATAAAGCGATTACAGAGGTAGGGCTTTGCTTGCCTTCGACTAACGTGCGCTGAGGGTGTATGTTAAGTATCGAGACCCATCTACCGTACTATTCCAATATTATTATATTATTATTATTTCAGGCTATCATTTTTGTTCAAATTCCGTGTATATGAATGCACCATGTCCTAACGTGCGCCATGAGTAAGATGAGAATAATCTTCAATACTGTTCGTCGGATCACTATCGAACGGTTAGACTTAGATCGCTCTACGAAGCCCCCCGTTCTATTCCTTTGCTCCACCTATAAAGAAAGCTGGCATCGCAACCGCACAATTTGGGGAAAATTTCTCTACTAGCGATTGAGAGCGAAGTCGAGGGGCGAGAGAGAGAGGTAGGTCGTCTTCTGGGTTAGGAAATGGCGGCGAGGATTGCGGCGAGGTACGTGGCGAGAAGGCTCTCCACCGGCGGCAAGGTCCTTAGCGAGGAGGAGAAGGCGGCGGAGAATGTCTACATCAAGGTAGTATACTCCTCGCAATCCGATTTGATCACTTCTTTGATCTGCTTCTTGCTTTTGATTTCTTATGCTTTCGACTTTTCTATCTCTGTTGCTTGCTTTGCTAGGATTCGTCGTAAGGAAAATGGACGCTAAAATCTTGAGCTGTAGAAAAAGGAATAGGAAAAGAGTAGCCTCTTTCGAAGTAGAACATTGAGATCGATTGTAAGAATAATTTGATATATTATTATAGGAAAGGAATAAAATGATAGAAAAAGGGAAAATGAGGGAAATTGGAGAAAGAGGGTTGTGAATAAACTTACTTGTCATTTTGGGTTTACTAGTTTGAGTAGAATAACGAATTTGGGATACAGGAGAGAAATAAAGAGTGTAAGTGTTTCTGGTAAGTGAGGAAAGGAAATAGTTACTTGGTTGATGCCGAACAGTCAGCATACTATGGTTGATGCGTGATCATCAGGATGTGTTTGATGATCTTCTTTTAATAATGGAAATTTATTGCATCTTTTTAAGAACTCCTTCGTGTTGCTTCAAGTTGTAAGGTCATGTAAGCAAAAAATATGGTTATCGTCTAAAGGGAGGGTAGGATGAAAATGATCAATTACTGTGGAATTGATTTCTAAGGTATTGATGTTGGCCATTTATGAAAATATAGTTTCTTTCTCATGATGTTCATCCAGGTTTCTTGCTTTCCATATTCTAAGGTATTTTGGTGTTTAATTTCTAGTTGTAAAACTTGCCTCCACCAGTGCTTCTTTGCTATAAATTGAGGACAATAGGATACCAGTAATGGACTTTTATATGTAATAAAATGAAGTTCCTTGTCTATACTTGCAAAGTCCTGGCCCACCAAAAAATTGTACTTTTCTCCAAGTCCCATTTGTCACATTAATGTTTTGTTCATTAAGCTGAAGAGTCTATTCTTCGTTGATTTGCTATTTTAATTCTGTTTCCAGCGAGTGCACTTCTTTGTTCTATAAGAAATATTTGTGTATCGATCTATGTTGTATAAAAATAAATAAGAAACATATAACTAACAACATAGGGTGAAAATTCAAAAGGGCTGCAAATGGTAATAAGATGCAGAGCAGGAAAAGAATGCAAATGGTAATTCATGAGTGCTGCTTGGGGGTGGAATTATGTTTTCTATGTTAAAGAATGTAATTTTGCTTAACCATAAAATAATTAGTTGCAAAATTTTACTTGATGTTGCTTTCACATTGGCACTAAAACAAGATTTGTTGTTGCTGCAGAAAATGGAGCAAGAGAAGTTGGCGAAGCTTGCAAGGAAGGTATGAAAACAACTTTAAGTTTCACCTTTTCCTGCCATTCTTTGAAAGATACTTTTAAATCATTTTGTTTTTACTATTCAAGGAACTTGGTCTCTTAGACTGAAGACAACCCAAAATTTGGAGAGAAAGATAATTGTGAGCCTTTTCTTTCATTTTATGAATATCTATCTTCTTGTGCATCCTTGTGCGTCCTGCCAATAGTAAAGTGTACTTGGAGGAAGACATTAGAGTTCACTTGTTGATTCTGAAGAATAACTAAAGGCACTGCTTTCTAATGATCTTAAATCAGTGGAACATCGGCCAATTAAGTTCATTAAATGAAAGTAGCAGTTAGTTTTGTTCCAGAATTTGAGTGAGATGCATAAAGTTTGCTTTGAGGGGCTTATGAAGAATTCTGAAAGTTGGGACAAGTCACAAGATGTTGTCAAATAACACTCACCTAGCTGGCTAAAGTGGCAAATACATTCAATGTGATAGTTATCAAGTGAACATATTATCAAGTGAACATAGACAGTTGGCTTTAAGGAGCTTATGCATTTCAGAAGTTGCAATGAGATTTTCTTTCCTCTGATAGACATAGTAGTTAGTGTTCCTATATCCAGCAAAATGAATATACCTTTGCTGTTTACAGAGTTTCAACAAAGTTGTGTTTTCTGCAGGGCCCCAAACCAGGAGAGCAAACCCCATCTGCACCTGAAGCCCCAGTGAGCGATGCGAAGCCAGGCAGCCCACCAGGATCATCGTCTGGTGTTTCAACTGACACCAATCGAAACTATGCTGTTGTGGCTGGTGCAGTCGCTGCTGTTAGTGCCCTGGGTTGGTATATGTTATCCAAACCCAAGAAATCTACCGAAGTAGTGGATTAAGGGTAGAATGAAGATGTGGACACTACATGCATCTGATTTTCCTTGTTACTTGGCAGATTGCATCTGCAAGTTGCCTATGAAACTGTCTTTCCTGTTGAGTTGATCACTACTCTTTTCATTCATGTTGTGTAGTTGGTCTTCGATCATAGTGCTGGAAATAATTTGTGCACGACTACTTCTGGGTTACCTGCATCCATTTCTAATTCAAAGGACACTGATGTTGTTTGGACTTTTGGAGGTTTTGTTTTTATTTTTATTTTTATTATTCATACACAAGCCTCTCGAGGTCAGTTAGATTGGTGGTTGCAGTTTGCATTTCTCGCGAGAAGCAGCATATCTGTGAGGAAAATGATGCCTGTCAAGCATAACTCACTCATATTTCCCAATACGCTTATCAAGAGATATAAACGTTAATTTTTGCTAATTAATTGTGCTGCCGTTTCTTTAAAATCTCAGTAGCAAAATGGTGGATTGTGATCAGAAGACTACATGGTTTTTATGAGCCCTTTCTTTGAATTCATCTGAATGGATTTCTTCATATTGCTCATGACTGCGCTTTGTAGGCGCACACCCGCTCATTTATTAGAAGCTGCAATTCATTCATGCTTGTTAGGCTGATACGCAGCACAAAAAGAAGAGGAAAAGCTGACAAATTAATCTGATCACCCCCAAAAAAACAAAAGCAAAAATCTAGAAGAGAAGGCAAAACATTTCAATTAGAATGGAGATTATGCTGCTCATTGTTCCAGTCATATCTAATAATTCTTATGTCTCTTTCAACTTCTTGGTGACGAAGAAGGCTACTCCGATGGCGGCGACAACCACGCCTGAGATCATGAGAATCGACGTGATAGTGCCGCCGATGACACTCTTCTCAGCCTCTGCCTTTGTCTTTGCCTCGCCTCCTTCCCCCGCCTCGATCTCGATCTCGGTCTCGGTCTCGGTCCCGGCCTCGGCCTCCTTGATTGGAAAAAAGATCAACAGGTTAATATCCATGGGTAAAAACGTTTAGTAAAGAAATAGTAACAAAAAGTTGAAGATGGAAATACTTGGTAACTAACTACGTTGGATTCTTTGGCAGCAGCAACGTCGGAGGAGATGGGATCGTCAGGGAAGCTCTCAGGCGCGCCGTGGTTGATCTCGGAGTTGTCCATGGTTTCTTCGATGGTTGCCATCTTCTTCTTCTTCTTCTTCTTCTTCTTCTCTCTCTCTCTCTCTCTGGCCTCACGAGTCTCTTTTAGGAATAAGAGAGGGATCGTCGGCGACGGTTTAGGAGAAGAAAAGGCGGAAATAGTTGGGGCTTCCTGTGGTTATGGTTAATATCGGAACTCCACGTACATATGTGAATATATATATATGATCGTTCCCCTTTATGCGCTTAGGTTTATCACATCACATTATATCCTATCTAAAGCAACTAGAGTTGTTGATAATTACCATTTTCGTATCCCTGGAACTCCTCCAACAATTTGTTGGGACTTGAGAGATGCTAAAACTACATTAGAATTCAGTACGGCCAACTCCATTTAAAGCATGGATCAGGCCGCACTAAATACATGCTTGCATTGTTCATATAGGTCTCCTAGAACTGGATCAGAATACTTGAATTAGGAACTCATGAGCTCAAGAGGTCTTTGGTATCTCTGTTGCTCCTATGGAAATCAAACATGAGATAAATTTGACATAGGAGAGCACGACATGAAATTGCTAATCAATTTTGTGTAATGAAACCAGTTCCTGCCAGTGTCCATGCAGGAATTTACAGGTGAAATTAAGTAGCACTCATAATCCAAAAATAAAAATGTGTCATGTGGTATAGGCTTTACCAGGTATCCACACCCACAATTCATCAATAGACATGAAAATTACGCTGTCAATCACAAACTGAAAATGGACAGCTAGAAGAGTGATAACTTCAGCCATCACAAAAACAGCGTTACATTTGCAAGGTAAACTAACAGAAGGTCAAACCCCAAAGGGAGAATTAAGATTACACTCTCAGTTGGTTTTGCGTATGATCATACACATTTATTCTTCATTATTGCCAATTCACAAACAGCAACATAAGTGCATAAGATTGCACAGGAAAGGGACTCCTGATGTCAGGACTGCTGCATTAGCATTAGTGAGATTCATCCGGTTTCTGTCAACAATGAAATGCAGATAAAGTCAACTAGTCAGCAAATTTATGTAGGAAAAGGATGATAAGTAGCTAAGAATTAATTTCATCTAAAACAATACTTGAAAATGCTATTCCTTGCAAAGGTCACCAAGTTACCCGGTTTCATTAGGAGGATGCTCTTTATCACAACCGCTCTCCAAGGAAAGGCATTTTACATCAAACAAAATGAAATTTTTTAAGGTACCATCTGTTTGTGAATATAAACAGCTTCACATTCTTATTAGTTGTTTTAAGTAAATTATAATAAAATCTTGTAAGTTGTAGCGATATTGATAGTGACACAGATGATTGACTCCAAAAAAGCAATGACAGTGCGGAAAACATGCCTTACAAAGCCACTTACTTAATTAGTAAAATACCATAGAAATGATATTAAGATAGAAGCTCCACCTCCATATTTCTGACTAAATTACGCATATAAAGTAGCAACTGTGCCAGAATCAACTTTCTACCTTAGTTTTAACCAGCTTCTTCAAAACCCATGAAGACTTAAATCTAGCCATCTAATATGCAGCTGTAATTGGTTGTGCAAAGTTCATAATTAAATATCAATATTTTTGTACCACGTTCTAATCTAGATTACAAAGAACTTTGAAAGCTGACTAGATATCTAAACAAGTAATAGGAACACATCATGAAATGTCACCCACCCACCAGGAACTACTCTAAGATAGTAGACAGACCTTTTGGGTTCATACTTTTGTAGGAGAATATCCACATCTATGATGTCATGTAGCATGAAGAAATTTGAATTAATTGATGACATGACAGAAGTTGACATTAAGATTCCAACTGTTGCTGTTTTACAAGAGTATAGGTTTATTGTTTAAAAATGATTTCCAAACTCTCTAGATATAACTCATTGCAAGATATTTCAAATCTAAGTCCAGTACAATATAATTGGTTACTTCCTGCAAGAAGCATGAAGATAAGAAAAAGAAATAATAGAGATAATCCTTATGAGAATTTCCTAATACATAAAGCCTACTATAAAGCTTGCTTAACCTCATATTGATCAACAATGCACTAGGAGGAATTAGAAGTTGATTTCCAGAACCTCTGAAACTGTGAACCACATAAGCAGAACAATAGTAATAGTTTATGAGACGATGATGGTGCATATTATTGTTTTTGAAATGAACAAGAATAGCACCTAGTGAAAAATAAACTCGTCCCATGGTCTCAAATAACAAAGAGTAACATTTCAGTTATAATAGGTGTTAACCTTGTTAGCTTAGGATCCACTGACTAATAATACCTCACGATTGATCTAACTATAAGGCACATTAGGATCCCACAGCACAAGCTGCAAAAAAAAGTTAATTTCTAATCTCATGACAAGGTCACAAGAATGATAATTATAAAAGGCCAGTATGCCTTAAGATCCATGGCCTTAATAGTATCCTTTTTACAATTTCAATTTTTTTTTTACGCCAAGAAAAGAATGCTACTTCTTTTAAGGCACCTTCTTTTCTGCATTTTACTTGACTTCACTGACTCTTGTCACAATCTTATCAGACCCAACTTTCCAATCAAACAAGTATGTTAGATCCATCAGCACTTTCCTCCAAACCTCATATCAGGAGTCGTTTTCAAGCCATATAAATCTCAGAGGTTTCATGCAGAATGGGATACAATAAAAACTTCAAACAACCTAAATAATCATGTCACGTAATTGTTGCAATTCCTTTCCAATACAACTAAACTTTTTCTAAATCTTCTACCAGAGAAACAAGAAAACCGAGGAAAAAGGGCGTCAATTGATAAGAATTTGCTATCAGTACCTTCCCGGTCTTCTCCTTCTCTGTCTCCGCCTTCTCTTTCTCGGCCTTCTTCTTCAGCTTCTCCAACTTCTCCCTCTCCATCTTCTACTCACCAAAATAAAACCCTAAAAGATCAGGAGAAGTCCACCGTCCGAGAGAGATAAGAAACGAGGTTTTTGGGGGCGATCGGATAGGACCTGGATGTAGATGTTCTCCGCGGCTCTCTCCTCCTCGCTCAAAACCCTACCCTTGCCGCCGTCGCTGAAGAGCCGAGAGCTCGTCCGGATGACCCCTGTCGCCGATCGGGACAGTCGAGGAATTGATGCGAGCGCCGATCTCATCGCCATAGCTGAGCTCCGCTCCGTGGTCTCCTCTGCGAGGGAAGGTAGCTAGCTTGTCGGTTTAATAAAGAGGAGAAATATTCGGAGTATATGCGGGTGGAAGGGTTGGATCCGACCCGCTTATGCGAGTCGAATGCGGATCTTATATTTTGACCCGCACACCGACCCGTTTTGCCCCTTTCCCCTTGTTCTATAAACAGCGGAACAGAAGCCAAATCCAAATCGATCTCAGATCGACAAAGAGGAGGAAGAAGGCGAAGGCGGATAGATGTATCACCCTTCGAGAGGAGGCGTTCGAGGCGGACGAGATCGTAAGCTCTCTTTCTCTTCCCCCCTTTCCCACGTCTTCTAGGGTTTCTGCGCCAAAAGTGGTTGCTTTTCTTCTTCAATCTCATGTTTTCTTCTGTACTTTAGGATAATTTATTGAACCGAACGCTCCATTAGTTTAATATTCACTCAATTTCGGGTGTAAATTTGGTTGTCCTCCTATTTAGGTAGTGGAAATTGAAATTTTTTAGCTCAATAGGCCGCATAGGAAAAGGTTCAGGATAAGTACTTGATGCAATTTTTTGGATGGCAATAAACATTTAGTTGGGTATGGGGAATGGATAGTACTTAATTGAGAATTGTACAGAGCTGATAAAATTCTTCTTTATCTTCAAAGATATATCAGTTGTCATGAAGTGTAGGAAAATCTGTTGGTGATGCATCTTGGACAACTTATGGTATATCTTCAACTGATATGTAATGATCCACTTGTTTCTTTCTGGCTTCAAAACATGTTGGTTTGCTATGAATCCCTAGTTCCTTATTAAAGATTGGTACATACCTTTCTTCCCTTGCTCATTTGGATAAAGTTCAGATGCAACAGTGGCCCTCTTGTTTTATTTCAGTCTCCTTTTCTTCTTGAATTGTACTTGGATAGGAAGTAGGAACTCAATAAGATATTTCAGATATCTAATTTCAGGTTACAATTTGATATACTAGTGTGCCCCCATGATTAGTAGGATCATTTGACAGAGAGGTAGCCAGCTCACTCTTATGATGAATTGTACACGTCATTTTCACCATTAGATGTGTCTGCATTAGAAAGGTCTGTGTCGTGCATCTGTGCTTTCTACATCGTTATTATCCTTTTTCCCTTTGTTTTCATGTGAAATAACTTGTAAATTAGTAGAGGGCTCATTGGACCAAATTAACGGATCAATTTGTTTTTCATACAGAATTCAAGTGGGATGATGTAAAGGTTGACAAGCACCGAGAGAACTATCTTGGTCATAGCATCAAGGCCCCTGTTGGTAGATGGCAGAAAGGTATTATCTGTGTTTACATGTCCTACCTTGGCTTATTCTTTTATGAAGACTAGAATTCTTACATACCTGGTGCAGGTGTGCGTCTGTGTCTCTTTTGGTACTTGTAACTTGTTAGACTCCTGTTATTCACAATACGTGTTGAGTTATAGTTTGTTTGTGTTATTGTTCGTGCTGCCTATAAATAATTTTAATGATCCGCAAATGCCAATTTATTTATTTCTCATCTTAAATTTAAGATTCAGGCCTTAACTTCTGCCTTTAGCACCACCAGTAGCATCCGAATAGAAGCCATAATATCATTGATTTGCTTTTGCTATCTCACAAGTCACAAGTCACAAGTCACAAGTCACAAGTCACAAGTCACAGATAACTGGGTTGTGTCTGCACATTCTGGCTGTGGTCATAATAGGAAAGTTATCAAGCTATATTGTTAAATTATGCTAGTATTTGCTTATATAAAACTAGTAATGGTTATTGGGGTAGGATTTTTTTTAATCTTTTTCTGTTTTAGCAAAATCTGTTGGCTGTTTATATATGTGCAGGTGATGGATTTATTTTACTAGGTCTGTATAACTATTATATGGCATGCGGGAAGTTGCATCATAATGTTTTGCTTAACATCCTTCTTGCATCTGAAGCCTGAAGGTGTTTCACTCCATTCTAAAATAGTGATACTTAGCTCATTCAGCAAGATGGTGATTTTTCCCATACAAGCTGTCAAGATACTCTCTCTACTAAATGCAAACCCCAAGGTCAGATGCATCTCATCATCCAATAGGTTATACATATATATGAAAGAATTCTGTAATTGAGATCCATCTTGATTTTGTTAGAATGAATTCTCTCTTTCTATTTTCTAGATAACCTGGCAAGATTCTCTACTGATCACAAACTCCATGTATTCCATCAGGGAAGAGCTTACAAACCTTAAATAGTACATCTTCATGTATGTTATATGTAGAGAGACAGTAGAGGTGTCATTTAAAATAATTTTATGTCACATCTTCAGCTGCAAATTGATAAAGTTCTTCAATCCATCATTTTTTAGCTTTTCCTCCTGTTTTAATATTTGTTCCATACCGTGGGCAGGGTGTTTGTGCTTCCATGTATTCTGAAACCTTAGTTTAATATTTGATTTTGGTGACCTGTTCAACTATCCATTTTTATTCTAATCATTTCAAAAACCATGTCCCTGTTGCTGCAAAATTATGTTACACCAGAATATTGTTTACCCTTCACCTTCTTTGCCAGGGAAGGATCTATTCTGGTATACCAGGGACAAGAAGTCCGCGGACGCAGAAGCAGAAGCTGCCAAAGAGGAAATAAGAAGGATCAAAGAAGAAGAGGAACAGGCCATGCGTGAGGCTCTTGGCTTAGCTCCTAAACGTGCTAGCCGACCCCAAGGTAATAGACTAGATAAGCATGAATATGCAGAACTTGTGAAGAGAGGATCTACGGCTGAGGACTTGGGAGCAGGCCATGCTGAAGCAGCACAAGTTCAAGGCCTTGGCTTATACAAGTAAGATAATCACATAACAGATCCAAGATATTTATAAACATATGAGAATGCTTATGTAGTGTGGGTGGATATGTGGGTTGGGGAAACTTCAGACAGCGTCTTAGTTCACTAGCCTTTTCTTTTTCCTTTCTGAAGCATAAGCCATATGTTGTCTGTATGGTTGCAGGGTGCCTAACAATAGAGACGAGTCTAGTTCTTTCCAAGGCAAATTGCAGGAAGTAAAGTCAGATCTTCAAACTGAATCAGCAAGTGAGGAAGAATACACGGAGGAAAAGGAAAGCAAGAAGAAAAGACAGCATGATGAGGAGAAGATACGAGATGAGCATGCGAATTTGAAGAAGAGACGAGATGAGCATGAGAACATGAAGGAGAGAAAACGAGACAGGCATGAGAAAAAGCGGTCTCGAGATTCAGATGACAAGAGGAAGCGCCATCATAAAGAGAGAGATAAGAGGAGGCACGATTCTGATTAAGTGGAATCAATGGTTATTTGGTGTTTTGTATCTCTAAGTTCACTCTGATCAGGTTGGGAGGAAATAACTATTCATGACATAAGAACAGTGTACCTCTGAAATTACTGGATTGCCAAATGATTTAGAAAAATGGCTTGTTATTGAGGTCTGTAGTTAAGTAGTATTTTCTGTTCTGATGCTGCATCTGAGATTCTTTTCACCTTGAGGAAAATTGTAGTTTTGCCTAATTGTGGTTAGCCATATTCACAGTGACTAGATTCACTTAATTGTTTCGTAGAATCCAGTTCAGAAATAGCAAAAGGGTTGCTAATATTCATGCAAATGGACATGTAAATAAGGTAAGAATCTATGGCTGCAATCTTAGTCCAATATTGTTGCCCGGATAAAGTAATATGAATCCTCCAGATCTCAACGATTTATTTGATCAGGATACTTCACATCACTTGTAACATCATTATAGCACATTGATTGTACTCCTACAGTAGTTCAGTGATTGAATTCTATTATTCAGAACAAAAGGTCTCTCCTCAAAAATTAGAATTAATAATTAATAAATTTTATGAGGATTAACGTAGTTATTCAATCTATATATTTTATCTAACTTACAAGACTGAGTCCGTAAAGGAAAAAAGAAATGCTTTCTTAACCACCATTCCTACTTCCCCTTCGAGCTAACAGTCGAGTAATTTTTGGGAAACTCTTTATCCCTCGATAAAAGGATTATATCTTTTTATTTGATATTAAAATACTATTACTTTTTTTATAATAACAAAATTAAGTTTTATGCATATCTCCGGTCTAAATTATGCGTATTCTATCATTATAATATATTTAAGTTCGAATTTGATTAGTTAGTCTTAATTTATTAGAAACTAAATTTGATTAAATATAAAAAAATATTTAGTTTCTAAATAAATTTAGGAGTACCTAAACCTAAACCAAAACCAGATTAAGAATTTTTAAACTCAACGCCAAAAGTTTTTTCTTTCCTTTGCAAATGTCAACCTTATTCCCTGGCTTATTTCTGCCTTAAATGTTTCAGTATATTTCTAAACAACTAATTTCTGGAACTAATAGTCAAGATAGGACATATTTGTAATTTTAGTGGAAAGGAAACAATGAGGAAGTTTAATTAAAGGAACTTATTAGAAGTACATTATGTAAGCGTAGCATCTCGCCAACAAATTAATTAACCTACTCGAGAGTCGAGAGAGAGAGAGAGAGAGCTTCGAGGCGAAGCAGACCAAATTAGGGTTCACGCAGGATCGCCCGTCTTATAGATTCTGGTACGGGAATTTTTTATTCATGTGATCTTTAATTCTCGCAGTTTCTTCTTGTACGCCTCCTCACAGCCGAGGAATTCTCTCGTTTTCTATGTCTCATTTCCCCATTTGCGACGAGATCTAGGTCGTCGATGGCGAATTTTCTCCAATTTTGTTCTGTTCTGTTTTAGTGGAACTTAACTCTATTTATACAGGATCATGCTTTATCTCTTATTCGTGAAGATCTTTCATTTTGGATTCATTCAGAACTCCGGATTATTCGAATAGACGATTTCTGTTTGATGTTTTTTCCTCTCATTCCAATCGATTCAAGGAGTGTTTGCCTGATAAGATCAATAATTATGCATCTTATATTGTGAAAGTTTAGATCTTTACACCTTTTTCTCTTTAAATCTACAGATTAGTTGGAAGAAATTGATACTGAGCCTGTGAGCCATGAGTAAACAACCATTGGTGTATAGCTTTGTGGCCAATGGTTCTGTTGTTTTGGCGGAGCACACCTCGTTTTCTGGGAATTTCAATACCGTTGCCATCCAGTGCCTGCAGAAGCTTCCTCCAAATAGCAGCAAATTCACTTATGCATGTGATGGTCATACATTTAACTTCTTTGTTGATAAAGGATTTGGTACGAGCTCTCTTAGAAATTTGTATTTTTACTTGCTATTTTTCTTATTTCGAACCATGTTGATCCTTCCATCTGGTTTCTTGCTGCTTGTGTAGTTTTTCTCGTTGTAGCGGATGAAGCAATCGGGAGGAGCATGCCTTTTGTGTTCCTTGAGCGAGTCAAAGATGATTTCATGCAGCGATATGGATCAAGCATTGGTGCGGGAGGTCCACACCCGCTCGCTGATGAGGATGATGATGATCTGTTTGAAGATAGGTTTAGCATTGCTTATAATCTTGATCGGGAATTCGGGTATGTAAGAAATATTTGAGGTTCTCAAAAGCCTGACCTTCTGAAATATCAGATGCATTAAGTACTTAGCTTTCTGCAACAGTCCAAGGCTGAAGGACCACATGCAGTATTGCGCAAACCATCCTGAAGAAATGGGCAAGCTATCCAAGCTTAAAGCTCAGATTACTGAGGTCAAAGATATAATGATGGATAATATTGAGAAGGTGAGGATTACTATTGTTACTCCTTGTTGTGAGGATTACTATTGCCACTCTTAATGTTACTTTGCAAGTACATAATTATAGATTACATTTAAGCTTCTATAAGAAGGAATCAAAGAAGGCTCTATTGATCTTTGTTTTCCACAAACAGGAAGACAAATCAGGAAAATTACGGTCATCTTTTGGCCTGCTTGACCTGTGAAGAGAAGTTATTCTTATATTAGGGGACTCATTTTCTGCTGTAACATAAACCTTTTATCTTGTCATCTGGATGTGTAAATCAAGCACAAGTCATGGTGGGTAAACATTAGATTTTTTTGATGTTAAATTTTCACATGAAGTTGAGGGCTAGAGCTTAGGGGCACTTTTTAGCCTTTATGGTAAGTGGTCAACTTAATTCTTGAAGCACTTTGAGTAATCAAACTCGTGATATTGTCAAAGAGGGTGAACTACTTAAGGAAAATGGAATTACTGCTTTATCTGTTCTGTAAATGATCTCTTTAAGAACTAAAATTGTCTTAAGCTATAAGTCATTAACAACCAGTTAGAGGCCTTCTTAGTGATAAGCACAATGAATAAGTGAAGTGGCCATGAAGAGGTGAATTTTTTTCAGCCATAATGTTTGATGAGCTTAATGTTACTTTTTCCCTTTTTCATTAGAAGTCCCAAAAAGAGCTATAAATATTCGATGGTCCAGGATCTCAAATTTCCTTCGAAACAAAATCATTTGCTACTAGATGTGAGGACATGATATTTTCTGATGGATGCTTGAAGTTTAAACAGTCCTCATTCTGTAGTATTTTGACAATTTCTTTCTTAACCAATGTTTACACTGGAGAGGAGATGGCTTCCTCTTCTTGGAAATAGTATAATACAGCATGCTATGTTGCTCCATGATGGAGCTTTGGTCTTTAGTTTATAGCAATATTAGGGATTGATGAAATATTGCAGAATGGGGACTGGTCAAAATTCAAGGTTTATATTAATGAATGTGGTCATTTACTTAGGTGATGGGGACAATTTATTGTCTTCTACAAGCAATCTGTGAATGTTGCAGCAAACATATATATTCTAATGAAAACATCATCAGTCATCTGCCTTACATTTGACAGAAATCTTTTATGTTTCATCATCTTCCAGTAATAGGTCCTTAAAATGCATATGGAAATTGGTTGGAGCACTCAATGTAATGCTTAAATTTTTGGAAGTTTGTATACCTATTGGACTCTTTAAGCTAATTTTGTGAGTTTGAGTCGTTGCTCAGAGGGGGAAAGCACCAATTCTTCCATACTTAACCATGTCCTATAGGATGGTGAGTTCTTTGCTGATGTGTTTGGAGAGAGTATTGTCTCATGCGTTGCCTTGTTATGAAATGTCCTATACTTAACCATGTCCTATACTTAACCATGTCCTCTTGATCCTGTGTAACCAGTCTGTAGCTCTTGTTATGAAATGTAATTGACACTGTGTAATATCCGTTATAAGATTTCAGTTAGTTCGTTGATTGGATATTTAATGGAAAAGGAGGTGAAAAACTAAAAACTACCCTACTTCTGTAAGAAGTCGGACTGAGCTATTGTAATGTATATGTTAGAGGCTTGACTTGCTTATTTGTATAGAGGTTCTTATTTATGTATTGCTCTCCTTTCCATACTTTTATGAATTGGTGAAGCAGTTAAGCCTTTTCGTGGTGCAAGTCCTTATGATTCATCAAACATTTTTTGACAGAAATGACATTAATGCAAACTTTTAATCATTGGGAATATCTACTTGAATGCAAGGAAATAGCAGTACCAGGGAGCAACATTCCTTGTTGTATGAGAAATTTAAAATCTATTTCACCATAACTCCAATAGTAATTCTTCTTGGATGCCACCCCAATTCTACATCAACCAGAGAATTTGGAATATGACATCCCATGGTGTGGCTGGAAGGTTATTAGCTTATTCAATTTCTTATTATTACTCAAATCTGATCAGCAGTGAATTTTTTGTATATTGAGCATAAATAGTCTGTGGGATCACTGGATGTTCACTTATAGCTTGGTCTTTATTAGGTTCTTGATCGGGGTGAGAAGATTGAACTTCTAGTGGATAAGACCGAAAGCTTACAATTTCAGGTACTATCCGCCTTTGATATTTCAGTATCATTTACAGTTGAACTTCTGTTGCCTTAGTTTTAAAGGACAAAACAGAAATAAAAAGTTAATTTGAACATCCATAGTTGATCTTTTCTCTGGATTTTGTTTCAGGCTGATAGCTTTCAGAGACAGGGCAGGCAACTCCGGCGTAAGATGTGGCTCGAGAACCTCAGATTGAAGCTGATGGTGGCTGGTGCCCTCATATTGTTCATACTTATTGTGTGGTTCATGGCCTCAAGGGGTTCAAGCGACAACAGTAGGAAGACCTAAGTTCTTTCTTTTCTATATCATGAATGATGACATGTGCATAGGATATTGGTTATCAAAGCTCTATTGACATGTTGTGCTGCCACATATGCTGGATATAAATCTACGATATCATATTTTCTTTTTCCTCATTGTTGTATCTGTGAGAAGGAGGACATAGTTTGGCAGATAATGAGCCTGAATAGCAATGCCTAATAAAAGTTGGATTTGTCCTCATGAATGATTTGGTTTTCCGTGTATCTATTTGCTGGTGCTTTCTTTATTATAGGTGGAACTATCTTAAATTCAATCTACTTCCATTTGCTTATTTCTGAAGCACAGGTGGACACACCACTTCGTCTGATAACCTTGTTCATATATTAATTGCAAGATTCTCATTGTATCTGCCCTGTTGCATTGAGTGAGAGTTGGCATTCTTAATTGAAGCAGTCTCTGGCCCTCTTCCAGATTTACGACTAAGATTCTACTGTCAACGACATGGATCCAATGTTTGCAATATGATTGAAAAGCTTATGAATGATAAGAGCGATAAAGAGGAAATCTGCTATTATCACACACTATACCAGAGGCGTTGCGATTTGCGAGACGAGAAGCGAAATTGGCTTGCTTAATTAGCATAATTAAGACTAATAAATCACGCACATCGACGAAATCTTCTTACTTCACTTCAAAATAAAATATTCGGTTAGAAAAAAAGCGTTCATCGATAATGCCGAGGAATTCCAAAAGTCCAAGATTAATTAAGGGAACAATGTACAAATTGGACGGCGTTCTCAGGCGAGGTAGACGTGCGTCTCGGCACGGTTCTCCTGCTCGATGACGTCGAGGAAGACGGGGTCGACGACGACGTGGCTGTCCACGTGGACTGAGAACCTGTGCGCCCACCAGAGCACGTGCGCGGCGCCGGCGATGTCGACGGAGGCGTCGAGCTCCATCTGGCGGCGGGTGGCATCGGCGAGGATGGCGGCGACGTGGTGGGCCATCTCGATCCCGTTGAGGCGGGCGGGGAGCTGGATGAGCCGGCACGACATGGCCGGCTGGGAGCCGGCGTGGAGCTGGGCGGTGCCGAGGTGGGAGCCGGCGTAGGAGATGGAGACGGTGGCCGGGGAGTAGTGGATCGGGACGACGTTGGGGTTAGTGACGTGGACGGTGAGGGTGAGCTCCACGTCGAGGAGGGGGAGGTTGAGGTGGAAGGAGGAGAGAGCGATGGAGATGAGGTGGAAGGTGGGGCCGCGGGGACGAGCCCAGATGGCAGCTGTGGCGGCTGTGGCGGAGGCGGCGCCGATCAACACCGAGCCCCAGCTCCACCGCCCGCGGGAGTTAGCGCCTACGGTGCTGCCCATTGAAGTGCGCCGCCTCTTCTGCCGTTTAGGTTTTTTTTTTCTTCTTTTAGTGCAATTTTGGCGTTTAGCGAAAAAAAAGGGCAGAAGAAATAGCACCGAATGGGCAATCAGATCGTGTGCAGCCCCGACTGTAGGAATTTCCTGCAGAGCCCTTTCCCACTCCGACTCTCAATAACCAACAATAGGAGAATTTCCCTCTTCTTTTAACGGTTAGTATTCCATGTTCAAATTCAAAGAGTTAGGCCTCTCCCCTCATTCCAATGAACCCAACAAGGCCTTCTTCTCCTCAGCTCTTGCAGCACTTGACACCATTTTACCTCAGCAAGATCTGCACCAAAGGCCATTGCCAATTCACCAAAACCCAATTCCAGATACCCGCTTCTTTCCCATCTCCCTTGATCCCAGATCATTTGTCTCAGCCCTCGTTCAATGCCGCACTCCGGCACAGGTCAAACAAGTCCATGCCTTGGCAGTTACCACTGCAATGATAGAAAACCTTGGCGTCGCAAACAAACTCTTGTATATCTATGCACAACACAAGCAAATGGTTGATTCCCATGCTCTATTTCGTCGGATGAGACTGCGGAATAACGTCTCTTGGAGTGTAACGATTGGTGGTTTTGCTAAGGTTGGAGAATATGATACTTGTCTAACATCTTTCAGGGAATTTCTTCGTACTGGCTCTCAGATTGATAACTACACACTGCCGCTTGCTTTGAGGGCTTGTAGGGATACGATGTCACTCCAATTGGGTATAGAGATACACCATCTTGTGTACAAGGCTGGGCTTCAGTTTGATGTCTTTGTATCTGCGGCGCTTGTTGACATGTATGCCAGATGTGGGAGTGTAGAGGATGCTAGGAAGGTGTTTGATAATATGCCCAAGAGGGATATGGTGACTTGGACTGTCATGATCTCAGGGTTTGCAGAATGTGGCAATCCAGCAGAATCGCTGGTCTTATTTGATAAGATGAGGGAGGAAGGAATTGTTCCTGACAAGGTCACGATGGTGACGGTCGTTTTTGCCTGTGCAAAGCTAGGGGCTATGCATAAGGCTAAGATGATCCATGATTACATATTGAGTATAAATATGTCCCTCAATGTGTTCTTGGGGACAGCAATGATTGATATGTATGCAAAGTGTGGGAGCGTTGATGCTGCCAGGGAGATATTTGATCAGATGATGGAAAGGAATGTTATTACGTGGAGTTCAATGATATCAGCTTATGGGATTCATGGTCACGGAAGAGAAGCTCTAGAATTGTGTGCTCAGATGTTGCATAGTGGCATTCGTCCTAATCATATCACCTTTGTCTCCATCCTATCTGCTTGTAGTCATGCAGGGTTGATTGATGAGGGCCAAAAGTTTTTCCATTCAATGGAGAGAGATTACTTGATTAGACCTGATGTGAAACACTATACTTGCATGCTGGATCTTCTTGGTCGAGCAGGAAGACTCAAGGAGGCAATAGAATTGTCTGAGAGGGTAACGCTAGAGAAAGATGAAGGTTTTTGGGGTGCATTACTGGGTGCTTGCAGGATTCATGGCAATATCGGGTTGGCAGAGAAAGCTGCGCAAAGCCTTCTTGAGCTGAGACCAAGAAATCCTGGATATTATGTATTGCTTTCTAATATATATGCCAAGGCAGGTAGGTGGGAAGATGTGGCTAAAATAAGGGATACAATGAACAGCAGGAGACTTAAGAAAACTCCAGGTTGGACTTGGATTGAAATCAAGGACAAGATTTATCAGTTTAGAGTTGGTGACAAGACTCATCCTCAGTCAAAAGAGATCTTCGAAATGCTGAATGTCCTGAGAGAGAAGTTGGAGTTGGCTGGCTATGTACCTGATACAAACTTTGTTCTGCATGATGTAGATGATGAACTCAAGGCTGGGTTCTTATACTCTCATAGCGAGAAGCTGGCTATTGCTTTCGGTCTAATTGCTACACCAGAGAAAACTATTATAAGGATAACTAAAAACCTTAGGGTCTGTGGTGACTGCCATACATTTACTAAGAAGGTATCAGCAGTCATGCAGAGGGAGATTGTTGTCCGAGATGCAAATAGATTTCACCACTTTAAAGAAGGATCTTGCTCTTGTGGAGATTATTGGTGATAACCTGAATTACTGAGGTTTTTCTTTCCTTCTTCTGTTCTTTATATTTACATGTATCAGCTGATTCTTTTACATCCAAAGAAAATGCACAAGCATCAAGGTTATGTACTTGATCCTATTGTTTTCACAATGTATTAACTTCCATCTAACTTAAAAATAAACGCAGTCATAAGAAATACAATTTTTGCATGGTTGGAATGTTTATTTGGTTGTATTTTTTGGATATTTACTTTTTGCTTTGTATACTTGGAACATGGTATGCTGCTTAAGACAAAACATGCTTTTCTGCCATTTAAAATTTTTTCTTACTAAATTGTAAATAGATCTTCGGAACCTGGTCCCTCTTTAAAATCTAGAAGTTTTTCACCATATGCATCAATTTGTCAATTTTATCAATTAGTAGATATTGCTGTTAAGATGTATCATGTAAGGACATTTGTTTACCATAATGACACTCTTTTCATATCCACTCAAAATTCCATTACTAGCTTTAGAAAGATACATGATTGGGAGATATAAAATTACTTCTATCCCTTAAACTATTTTCTCTTGTTACATCTATGCTCTGCACTTACCTGTCTTGATATTTCTTCCTCAGTAATTCATTAATATTAGTTTATAAAACATCAAAGTACTTTTACTTTATACAACATGATCATATAAGTAATATTTGAACCATCTAACTTACTAATCCATTCGTTGGAAAACTTAGATTCTACTCTTGTTGTAAGAAGGTTAACATTATGGTGATCCAACAAAATATAACTAACACTAAGAGGAAAAGATGAATAATTGCAACATTTGAGATTCATTACTTTTCTTCAGCTCCACTTGTAGTCTTTCTCCATACTCTTTTTCTTGATACCAGCAGATATAAAACCATAAATAGACCCCAAAGAAAATAGACAGTTGTGTTAGAAAGTACATTAAATATTTTCTTAATCTAATTAAAGCTTATGAGGCTAAATTAATTTGCTGGCAACAGACGGATAGAATTTTGTTTCGTTGATTTTATCAGGCATTGATAATTCTTCGTTCCAGGGTGTGAAGTACAATGCTGGATATTCCTCTCCTTCACTGATGACACGAAACTAAGATCTGGTCATAATGAATTTATCAATTATTTTATCTGGATATCCAATTTCTCCTTTCTGTGCTCTTCCTTTTGATATCTGCAAATGTATGTTTGACCTGATTTCAAAAGACAAGCTAAAATATTTTTGGCCTCTTCCATCATGTGGCCCTCATTGGTGGTTTCACTAGGAAGGTGCCTCTTTTGGACCATAACTTCACAGGAAGCCAATGAGGAACATAAAAATTGCCTTTTATTTGCTTAAGCCAGCCACCATACGGTAATATTTCCATAGCATAAGGAAGGGTTACAAGCCACCTAATCATATATAAGTACCTTGATTTTACAAAGTTTTCTACAAGCCAAGGCTCATATCTGATACTACACATGTACTATGAGAAAATTAACAATGGCTTCCAATTTGTTCAGTCATGCCTTGGTTCTTTTTGCTACTAAGTTTTGCCACATCACCTTTGGCACTTGCCAGTGATCCAGACATCACATCCAATTTCATCCGACCAACAAACTCCACAGTTGTTGATGGAAACTGGAAACTTCTTCACCTTCATTGGCATGCATACTGTGGTCAAATCAGCCCTCCGAGTGCCTTCACAGTTCTATAAGCAACCATGGTACTCTTGAAGTCGGATTTGTTGACACTGCAAACAAGCTCTACACTCAGATACCCTGACCAGGGGGATATGTTTGTATATCCTAAGGGGCTTGTCCACTACCAGTTCTGCAGCAGCCAAAGTCCAGCAATCACCATTTCTGCCCTTGGAAGTGCTAGTGCTGGTACTGTGTCTGTTCCTCGAAGCGTCTTTACAATCGACATTGATGATACAATCCTTGCGAGATCTTTCATGACTGTTGCCACTATTCAGAAGATTAAGGCTGGTCTTGCACCAAAGAACTGATGTTGGATATCTTTGCTAGATTTTTTTTACTGAAGTCCTACTGACTAGCTGCCTCTGATCTATATTATAGAAAACATTTATCTTTGTATTCTTTGTCAACATTATCTTCTTTGAAAAGACTACCTTCTATGTCTAAATCTCCTTTTAGTTTATTACTTCCGAAATGCTATTGTATATGTGGTTACATGACCAATGCCGTAGCAAGAATCCAAAAAATTACAGATGATTTTGTCATATCTCATCCAATACAACTATCATCTACTAAATTTGATTCCAGTGAGAGTAGTAAATTTGTTAATCATTGTCATTGTATTCAATGTGGACATCTGGGATAAAATAGTATGAACGTATGAAGCTATATGCTTTCAAATTGATTGAGTTTTTCTTTGTATGAGTTGTAGGATGCCAAGAAATTTGATACGGATTATTATATTATCTAATTAACTGAAAACACATGAGGGCTGTAGGCTGGATAAGCAATATTTTGCTAAAATAAATTGGTGAAATGGCATTAGCTGTAACAACGACAGTTAGAGTTGATCAGAATTCTCAAAATAGCATCAAATAAATAACAGAGACATAAATTCATAACATAAAGCATCGAAAGCACTTAAAATCTTAATCATTTTAAGTAATGTCTACAATTAATCATCAATTTGTTATTGTTGTTTAGGTGTCTGAATTTAAGTATAATTATGTTCCCCAAAATGACAGAATGACCCTTGACTGTATATATTCAAGTTACAGAAGAAATTTTGTATATTGTGGCAGCCGAAAATTAAATATCAAATCTATTATTCTGTTAATATAGCCAAGGTACTTAGCAGCTATAATTGAATATCAAAATGAGTTAGGATTAACTTCAGCGTTGCTGTCTTTGTTTCCGAAGAAAGAAAAGGTAGGAGTAATTTTGTTGATAGTGCATTAAATATTTCATCTTCATCTCATCAGAATCTATGAAACTATACTATGTTGACTCTGCTGAATAAGTTTTGCTTCGTTGATTTTATCAGAAAATTATTACTTCTTCAACTTCAAGGTATGAGGTACAATACTGACTATGCATTTTCTTTTCTCATAGTACATAATTAGGGGATTCTCATGAAGCATTTATTAGATTAGTTTATATTGAATTATAGTTTCTTCATTCTTGCTGATCTCTTTGATATCTACAAATTTATTTTTGATTTGATGGTCTATGGACTAACTTGCAGTCCACTATGTGAATTATCTTATGTATGGCATTAGAATAGATGTTACATTTGGCATATGCTTTCTTGTGGTTTATACTTTGCTGGTCCTTATTGGTGGTTTCACCAGGAAGGTCCCTCTTTTGGCCCAGACTTCACACAAAGCCAAAGAGAAACGCACAGGCTGTCTGATATTTGCTTCAGCTGGCTACCGTATCAAATTACAGTTCCAAAGCATAGTCAAGGCCTGCTATAGCTTAATCATATATAGGTACCTTGCTATGTGAAAGTTCTGCAGAAAACAAAGGTTCGGATCTGATAGCACAGAATTATTCAGACTACCTAATCATGGCTCCCAATGTGCTCAGCAATGCCCTCCTCTTTCTACTACTAATCTTCGCCACTTCACCCATTGCCCTTGCTGGTGATCCAGACATAACTTCCGATTTCGTCCTACCACTGAATACCACGGTTGTGGATGGCAACTTCTTCACCTTCACTGGCATGCGCACTGTTATCAATTCAGGCCCTCCAAGTGCCTTCAAAGTTCTGAAAGCAAGCATGGCAGAATTCCCAGCTCTCAATGGCCAGGGCATCTCTTATGCTGTTCTGGTGTATCCTTCAGACAGTGTCAACCCCCCTCACACTCATCCTCGTGCTGCTGAGCTCCTATTCCTTGTTGATGGTACACTTGAAGTCGGGTTTGTTGACACTGCAAACAAGCTCTACACTCAGACACTCCAACCAGGGGATATGTTTGTATTTCCTGAGGGGCTTGTCCACTACCAATTCTGCAGCAGCCAGAGTCCAGCAATCGCCATTTCCGCCTTTGGAAGTGCTAGTGCTGGTACTGTATCTGTTCCTGGAAGCGTATTTACAACTGGCATTGATGATACAATCCTTGCAAAATCTTTCAAGACCGATGTTGCCACTATTCAGAAGATTAAGGCTGGTCTTGCACCAAAGAACTGATGTTGGATCTCTTTGCCAGATTTTCTTTTACTGAAGTCCTATTGACTAGCTGCCTCTGTTTTACTTTATGGAAAGCATTTATCTCTGTATTCTTTGCCAATATGATCTTCTTTAATGAAACTCTCATCTATGTCTAAATCTATTAAACTATCTTCAATATCTAAATCTACTTTTAGTGCATTACTTCCAAAATACTATTGTATATCGTGTTACATGACCGATACATTAGAAAGAATCCAAATAATTACAGATGTGATTTTGTCAGATCTCCTCCAACACAACTATCATATCCTAAATTTGATTTCAATGAGGGTATTTAATTTGTTAATCATTGTCATTGTACTTAACATGGATAACCGGAAAAAATTTAGTATGAATGTATGAAGCTATATGCTTTCAAATTGATTGAGTTTTTCTTTGTATGAGTTGTAGGATGCAAGAAATTTCTTACAGATTGCTATCTTATCTAATTGACTGAAAACACATGAAGATTTTAGGCTGGATAAGCAATACTTTGCTAAAATTAATCGCAGATACGGCATTAGCTGTAACTATGACAGTTAGAGTTAATCAGAACTCTCAAAACAGCATCAAATAAATATAGAGACATCAATTCATAAGATAAAGCATTGGAAGCAGTTAAAATCTTAATCATTTTAGATAATGCGTAGAATTAATCACTTAGTTGTTGGTGGTGTTTAAGTGTCTGATTTTAGTATATTTCTGCTCCCCAAAATGATAGAATGACTCGACTATAAATATGCAAGTTACAAAAGAAATGTCTTGTATTGTGGCAGCCTGGAATTAAATATCAAATCTGCTATTTTATTAAGACAGCCTAGGTATATAGCAGGTATAGTTTAATATTAAAGCAGTTAGATGTTCTTTAATTTAACTTCAGCAGTCCCTGTCATTGTTTTCCAGGAAAGAAAAGGTGACATCATTTTGTTGCTAGTGCATTAAATATTTTATCTTCTTCATCTCATCAAAATTTATGAAACTATACTATGCTGAATCCGCTGAATAAGTTTTGCTTTGATGATTATATCAGACAATCATTACTTCTTCAACTTCAAGGTATGAGGTACAATACTGAATATTCCTTTCCTTTTCTGATAGCACATAGCTAGTAGTTTACATTGAATTATAGTTTCTTCATTCCTGCTGTTCTCTTTAATATCTACAAATTTATGTTTGACCTGAGTCTATGGACTAACTTGCAGTCACCTATGTGAATTATTTTATGTATGGCACTAGAACAGATATTAGATTTGCCATATGTTTTGCTGTGGTTTTATACTTTGCTGGTCTTCATTGGTGGTTTCAGCAGGAAAGACCCTCTTTTGGCCCAGACTTCACACAAAGCCAAAGAAAAACACACAGTTTATCTGATATTTGCTTCAGCCGGCTACCATATCAAATTACAATTCCAAAGCAAAGCCAAGGCCTGCAACAGCTTAATCATATATAAGTACCTTGCTATGGCAAAGTTCTGAAGAAGTCTAAGGTTGAATTTTTTTTCCCCAAAGTACTGCTACTGGCAAAGTTCTGAGACAGTGATTTCTCAATTGAGCGGCGTGACGCTTAGCTGACAAAAATTATTAGTAGTTTAGAAAATAGTTTGAGTAGCGTTGTACTTTGAAATATATAATTTTTTGCAGTTTTTTGGGGGAAAAACTCAACAAAGGTTAGATCTGATGGCACAGAATTATTCAGACTAGCTAATCATGGCTCTCAATGTACTCAGCAATGAACTCTTCTTTCTTACTACTAACCTTCAACGCCTTAACCGTGGCATGTGCACTGTTATCAATTCAGCCTTCACAGTTCTGGATGCATGGCAGATACTTGGAGAGATCTCCATTGCAACCATCTTTATGTTTTGATTTGATTTCAGTGACAGGAAGACAAAAAATTGATTATGTCCTCATTGTATTACAACATGGTTTTCCGAAGAAGGAGATATTGGAATCATTGTATAAATTTTTTTAGCTATGTTTAATTTGTTAACATTTCTAAGCAGAAAATGGAGACTTTCTGAAAGAATAGATGTTAGGGTATAAATTAACTGAAAAATGGATTAATTTCTTCATTAAACAAAAATTTACCACCACAGTATTACTTCAAAGTTGAAAATTGATACGAAAATTGAAGACCATAGATTCGCAACTTGAAAGTATTGAGCACCATCCTGGAAAATGGAAGGCAATCAAGATCAAATCAATATTTTCTCCGTCCGAAAAGCAACACAAAAGTAGCATTAAAAGGTCGCGTTACAGGACACTAGTACTCCAATCCAACTTCTATCATCCCCGGCCATAGCCATTAAACAATTGCAGATTGCAGCTTGACATTCGAATTCCCAGCTGATCCAAGGTTAATTTCACCATCAAGCTCCAAAAGAACCAAATCGTATCAATACTTCACTTCATCTTCTTCTTAGGTCTCAGCTGGAAAGGGAAAGAAGACTCATCAGGTTAAGCAAAGAAATATAAATACAAGGTGCCGGAAACTAAAAGGTCAAAAGTAAATTATTCTCTTGTTATTTTAGTTTATTCTCCAATTCTCCTTGGCCATGCTAGAGAAGAAATGGAAAGGAAGAGAAGTAAATAGAAGATATCTCTACTAACGCCACCTTTTCTCTCCACAAGTGTAAAGAGGAAGGGAGAGAGGAAGGTTAATCTCCACTTGCTTTATCTTGTTGATCCAAACATAAGGAGAAAAGTCTTATCTTCTTTACTCTGCTCTTCTCACTTTTCCTATATATTCTTTCTCTTCCATTCTCGCCATCCAATTATGTAAGGTTCAATCCAAAAAGAAAAGAAAAAAGACACTTTGTCCAACTTTCATCCTATGAGAGCCCAAGGATCTAGATTCCTAGAACATGCCTAATTAACCAATTTCCAAAGTAATATAGCAAAAGAAAGTTACAGCACATAAAGCTTCTCCTTCAAATGAAATCAACTGCAACTAGAATCAGAATAGTCGAGAAAGTTAGTTATAGTCCCCATGCCTGTCTAGCCCAAGCGAAACCGCAAACTTGAAATCAAAC
Organism: Typha latifolia; assembly: GCF_019914945.1. NCBI lineage: Eukaryota > Viridiplantae > Streptophyta > Magnoliopsida > Poales > Typhaceae > Typha > Typha latifolia. The sequence goes on along the minus strand of NC_133086.1, from coordinate 4,325,022 downwards.
AGTATCGAAGATGACAAAATCTCGACAGAACAAGCTATTTTCAGTCGCAAATACTAAAAACTGCCATTTACAAAAAGATGAAACATTTAAGCAAATAACAGACAAAATGAGATCGATCGATACTTGCTAGAGATCATCATGTCCTGGTTGTACTTCCTGGCGAGAGCCATGAGAGAGGGCTCTATGATTCCACCTCTCAGCCTCAGTACCAAATGCAGCGTCGACTCTGCTACTACCACAACCACCATCATTAAAGCCAATGCCGCAAAGATCTCAACAAACGCATTAGATCCAAACAAGAATACGATATAAAAGATGGACCTTTCTGGATGTTGTAGCTAAAAGATTAGACGCCGCTAATCCGGCTGGATCCCTAAGACATGGAAGGCGGAGAAAATGTAGAAACTAAATCAGATTCCACCAAAGCATCGAGTCGGGGGAATCGAGTAGAGAGGAGAAGGGGAAGGGGAAGGGGAATGGGAAGGGAGGAGACCTTCCTTGTCTTGGATCTTGGCCTTGACATTGTCGATGGTGACGCTGCTCTCGACCTCGAGGGTGACGGTCTTCCCCGTTAGGGTTTTCACGAAAAATCTGCATCTTTCCCAAACTTCGGCTGCTACCGTCTCTGTTCACCCCCGAGTGCGGAGACGACGACGCATTTATAGGCACGTCCGCTTGCTAGAGTTTCCTTCTTCCTGGAATAAAATAAATATACGTAATTGCCCTGGGATTTGCTCGATCCACACAAAATCTCTATAATTCAATAAATTAATTAGAAATTCTAGTTTTTTTTCAAAACTACTATATCTAACCACTAGGTTGAGATTTCACAAAAAAAAAAGGAGGAGGAAAAAAGAAATATGATGATTTGAGGCTCAAAATTTGTTTTTTAAATTCTATAAAAACTAACCCTCTTTTAGTTAATTGATTTTTTTAATCTCCGAACCAAACAAACCTAGGATGGAATGTCGTTAGGATTTATCCAACCCGAGTCGCCGCATCCGAGTTGAGAATTGCGATCCACCGCCCAACTCTTCCGCCACTCGGCGAAGCCAGCGGTTGAGATTCGTTGGTTACAGAAACCGACGGCAGATACCACCTCATCTTGTCACTATCTTACTGAATAAACTCTCCATCCGAACCTCTCGTCTCCCACTTGGCTGCCAGTCAACTCTCCACACGCTTCCTCCCATCTCTCCTCCGCTCGCGCCGCCGAGTCCAAGCAGAGCCAATATGGAGCGCTTCCTCACTCGCAGGTCTCCCGGCTCCGGCCGCTTCTTAGCCGTCTTCGCCTCACCCCAATCAAATGGCTCAGCTGGCTTCGAGCTCCACGAGGACGAGCTCTTCGCCGCTGCCGAATCCCCCCAGCCGGATCCTCCCTCCCCCCTCTCCTTCTTCCCCAACCGTAATCCTAATTCCATCATCGCCTCCTTCCGCAGCCCGGCGCAGGCGGACGGCATCCTCGCCGCTCTCCCCGGCGACGACCGCCTCCGGTCATCCTCATCCTCCGCCCGAATGATTCCGGCGGTCCCCAAGCCGAAGACGGAGCGCTCTGTTTCCGTCCCAGGCGGCGGGATCCGGCAGCAGTCAGCGCCGGTCAACGTCCCGGTGGTCCCCATGAGGGCGAGGAGGAGAAGAAACGCCGACGAGGTCGAGGAGGACGACGAGGAGGCAGGCGACGAGGACGAGATGCTTCCACCACACGAGATTGTGGCCAGGGCACGAGCGAGGGAGTCGCCGATGACGACCTTCTCGGTTTTGGAAGGCGCGGGGAGGACGCTCAAGGGGAGGGATCTGAAGCAAGTGCGCAATGCGGTGTGGAGAAAGACAGGTTTTCTTGATTGATACTACTTTGTTTCTTTGAATAAATTTTGTATCTTTTTGGTGATTCTGGATAGGATACTCTGCTTCATCTGTCATTTTGGTCATTTACTTGCTTGTCCAACTTGATAGAGAACTTGGAGCCTGGATGGAGAATAGGTATAATAAATGGATTAAGCTTGTTAGATGCTTTTCTAGTAAAATTCCTATGTGTAATTATGACTTTATTAGTGGCAAACTTGATGTATATTTGTCATGGTTAATGATACTGTATATCAAGCTTCTCTCTTGTGGAACTTCTAAATTGCATCTTTTTCAATTTGATATTCTCCTTTTAGTTTACTCTCTTTGAATATTATTTCAAGCAATAAAAGATTTGCAAATTGTATAAGGAAACTCGGTGGCTTGAAGTGCAAGGGCTTGAAAGATCAGTAGGAGGAAGCATATGGAATGCAACTTCAACAAAAATATAAATAACTTACTGAGTCTTGTGACAATCTATGAACTATTATGTTGGTCAATGGCTAGGTGTGAGAAGATATATGTGATGGAATTGAAGTAGGTGGATGAGGAAGAGATGTGCTCTAGGATTTTACGTGTCTGATTCAGATGTCAGCAAATTAAAGAGGAGTTGTCCAAAGACTGAAATAGTTGATGCATAGGTTTAAGCTAAAAAATGCGAACAACAAAAGAAGAATGTAGAGACTCGGAACAGTTTATAAGGCACAAAAATTCATATTCAATTTAGGCTTGTAAGAAAGGGAATAAAACCATTTGAATTGGTATTGGATGCAAAATTCAAGTTGGTTCTGTTAAGAAGGATTCATAGAATAACAACAAGAGCTGGAAAATGAAGGGAAGACCTAAGCTATTCTCTGAGGATGCAGTAATCCAATTTGAAAAGTTCCTTTTAGATCTCTATAAAACCCATTTCCTTTAGAGTTTTCTGCGCAAAGCTCTCTGTTACAATGTGGAGTCGAATTTGGGAATTTAGGACAATGCCGCATGATTTATCTGTTGGGATGTCACCTCTGAACACTTTAGGTGTTACTTTGTGAGAAGACTATGATTTAGGACTTAGGAAATCTAGACAAGGATTCCTCTTTTCTCATCAATTAACAATCCTTGTGTATCTGACGTTGCAAGACTTATTTGAGAGCAGAAGCACTACTGATATGCGAATCAGACATTCAGTAAGGTGCTGATGACAAGATGGTTCCTGATTAAGTTTGGAGATCAAGAAAGAGGATGCGAGAGGTCAGGTAACATGCCCAAGGTTGAGGGAGTTTTCAAAAGGCATATGGCAGTAGAAGCTGCAGTCAACCTCAGAGAAATTTATAAAATTGGTTGATGAGGATTCAGAGAACTATTTAATTCACTGGGATGAGACTTTGGGGTTATGGGCTTATGGCTACATTAAATACATGCAGCCTAGTGAACTCTGAAGCATCTCTTTAATTGCTTTTCATTTGTGACGTGCTTACATCATTTGTTCTGCTGGCAACAGCTGCAGTTTATTCTGTTTCTTGACTTCATAGTTTTTAGATTAGTCAGGTATTTCATGCAGCATCTGAAAATGAAATGTCTATGAAGTGTGAACAAGGAAATAGTAGTCTGTAATTCGAGTGCTATCACTTTCTTATATGAAGACACTGCTTAGGTGTGTGGTCCTGATGAGTTGCAAACAGATTTTCTTCTTCAGATCCCTTTCTGCTACCATCAACCGCAAAGCTACGAATGCTTGGTGAGGAATATAGCCTCTAAATTTTCCTTACCAGCTTCCATGCTGGCTTCTGAGACGATTTTCCTAATCCAAGGAAAAATTTCAATTTGAAGGCAACTGTTTAGATATGTGGTCCAGATTGAGTTGCAAGCAGAATTTCATCTTCAGATCCCTCTATGCTACCATCAACCACAAAGTTACAAATGCTTGGTAAGGAATATAGCCTCTAAATTTTCCTTACCAGCTTCCATGCTAGCTGTTGCCGATTGTTAGATGATTTTCCTGATCCAAGGTAAAATTTCAGTAGTTTCGCAATTATTAACTTGTCATGTTTGTTTGTTTTCCCTTATCGGATTTCTTCTCAAGGTGTGAAGGTTGTACTATGATCCAATTAACTAAATGTAAAATGGTACTAGAATCTATTTTATCCCCGTTGCATCTGTTTGTGCATTTTGTTAATACTACACATTACACTACATTTATCCATGTATTCTTGTTGGTAACTGTAGTTTAACTATGCCATATGTATGGTTCGTAGTGGTTGTTTTGCGTGGATGAGATTTTGTAATGACTTTTAATGTAGCATAGAATCTCCTCTTTTGAAAAAGATCTACTAACTAGACCGTGAATGATAATAAACAGTGTCCCAATGCATGAATCTCCCGTCTGGGAAGGGCAACAGGTGAATGACTTTACCCGCACACCAAAGTCTCAAGGTGAAAACTTCAAAGTGCAACACTAAGCTCTGTTCACTTGTGAAATAGAAATAGACTTTATTTTAAAATAAGCCTCCTTATTAGTAAATAAATAATATATTATCTTATTTTAGTATATTAATTCAACATTCTCTTTCCTTTTATTTCATATAAATTTTTAAAAATTATTTATTAATAATTTAATATTATTATTTTACTCTTTAAGATGACAGCATATAATTACTAGTCATATCAACTATAGTTATTATCTCGTCTCTCTTTTCCAAATGCAGCTCTACATACTTTCATAGTGTAGGATAATACCTCACACACCTGAGTGCGAGATTATAATCCTGCACAGTATGGGGTTATAATCCTGCACACTCAAGTGCGAGATTATAATCCTATATACTCATATAATGCGGAATATTTTTTGAAATATTACTTTCCGCCGGCTCAAGGATATTTTCGTCACTTGGATCACAAGAAATGTAACTATTACTCTTTATATTAGTATTGAACTAAATATTAGAATAACTTGTACTAGTATTAGCTCTCTTTTTTAATATTAAAAATTATTTTAATTATAGCTAAGCGACTATATTCAAAGTAAATAACAAGTAGTAGTTCATATTGTTTTTTACCTACTGCTTTGAAATTTGAAATATTCCTTCACATCTACAAACTTCCCCCACAAAAAACTAGAATTTCAAGAATTCTTTTCTTCTTGAATCATCTCATCCCTGTATAGTTCTGAATAGATTTTCTAATACCATATATTACGCGTGATACTTCCTCATAGATTTATGGGTATTTAGAGTTCCATCAGGAAAGGAACATTTTAGAAGCTTCATAATCCGTCCATATGTATCTGTTACTCGGTCCTATTCAATATCTTTCTAATAGATCGAATCTCTCTGCCATTGTATATTGCACGGCAAATCCACAAGTTATTTTTTTATTTTTTGAAATTAGATTATGAGTTTAAACCACGTACTCCGACGAAAAATCCGTCAAATCCATAACCCTTTGAGTCATAAGCTAAATAGTATGCATTAAAATATGTTCCTCTAAAAAATATTCATGATTAAGAAGTTTTAAAATAACATTCTTGACTTTTGATTACAGAGAGAAGGACATTCTTTCTCTCTCGTCTGATGAGCTGTGGGGGCACCTTGAGAAAAGACTGGGTCAGATATCCAATGCCGTTGGAAGAATTAATACTAACCGTGGGAGGTCCACTCTCTTTTGATCTTGGAGAAGGATATGGAAGACAACCGAATCCCTCAACACAGCTGCAGGACGAATCTCTCTCTCTCACTCTCCTTCCCCCACCCTTTTTGGACTCCACGCATCATTTGATTTGGATTGGATGTCTTCTCTTGGCCGGATTGATCACGAAAGCTACAGTACGCGGTTCTCAAATTGAAAAAGCGCGGAGGAGGAGTTTAACTTGGTGGGATAAGCAAAGATTTCTAATATATATATATATATATATAATATCAAAATGGGCCTGAGAATATCTTTTTTTTTTATCGTTTTAGTCTGTTTAGCGTTCGTACCCATTCTGATAAAAATAAAAAAACTCAAGATAAGAGGTGTGTTTATCCTTTTTTTGACCCGTTAAAAGTTTGCGAATACATCAGTGTGCCGATGGAATAGAGTGCATCCGTGCTTTTTATTCCGTGCGATGCGTCGATAAGTCTCGTCAATGCTCTCCTCCGCTTGGGAGTTCGGGCGATTATTTCGCTGTTACCAGTCACGCGCTTGCCGGAGGAAATGCGACAGGAGTACGTGGCACCTCCTGGTTGGCTTCAAACTTTTAAAAATTCAAAAGTTTCCAAAACTTTTTGCTCTTTTACTTTTAATAAATTTTTGGTTAATTACTGAGATATTAATAAGACTGAATATTTAAAAATTAAATGGAACTCTTCTTCTTCTTCTTTTTTGTCGGGCTTCCAGTTCATAATTTTTTGCACAACTCTGAGGTATCTTTATAAAGTTACTTTCAATGAAATTACTCTATATAAATTATAGTATGTCTTTTTCCTACACATCACCAACCTCGTCTTACTTCTTTTAATTTTTTTCTAATTCTCATGTATAGAGAGATAGTGAGTTCACTATCCAAGCTGACCTCTTTTAAAAATATATTTAAAATAAAAAATAAAAAAAGCTGAATCCATTGAGAGCCTTGGGGGGGAGGGGACTGACCAAGTCCTCTTCCTCCCCACTCATCAACCCTTTCCATTTTCCACAAAAGTCTTTGCACGCCTTTTGAAATTTCCACAGAAAGCTGCAACTCTCACTCATACCTATATATATATATATTCTCCTCTCTCATCTGCCATCTTATCAATAAGCTCTTCAAATCTTAATTGTCTTTTGAGAGAGAGTTTTGAGGGAAGGAAAGAAGATGAGCAATTTCCCACCGGGTTATAGATTCTATCCCACTGAAGAGGAGCTGCTGGGCTTCTACCTCCGCAACAAGCTGGAGAACAAGAGAAACGACATGGAGCGCGTGATTCCGGTCGCCGACGTCTACTCCGTCGATCCATGGCAGCTCCCTGGTATTAATCTATATGCGAGTGCGTTTGCATAATTGCATTGCGAATTAAGCTCCGCTCCCTCGTATATATCTCATATTATATTATAATTAAATGCAGATATAGCAGGAGATGCATGCATTAGAGACGGCGAGCAGTGGTTCTTCTTCTGCCCCAGGCAAGAGAGAGAAACCCACGGAGGGAAGCCGACTCGCACCACGCCGTCGGGCTACTGGAAGGCGACCGGCTCGCCGAGCCTCGTCTACTCCTCCGCGAACCGGGCCATCGGCATGAAGAAGACCATGGTGTTCTACAACGGAAGAGCTCATTCTGGAACCAAAACCAACTGGAAGATGAACGAGTATAGAGCGGCAGTGGATCAAGACCATATCACACCAAATTCCGCACCAAAGGTATCCATTACATGTATTAATTAATCAACAGCATATCATGCATCGATCAGTACGTACATTAACATAATAGCTTAGACTCTTTCCGTGCAAGTATATATATCTCTATCTCTCTGAGAAAGAAACCTTCTTGAATTATGAGAATCTGATCTGATTCTTTGTACGCAGCTAAGGAGCGAATTCAGCTTGTGCCGGGTTTATACGAAGTCCGGTTGCCCCCGGTTATTTGATCGCCGTCCCTGCGTGAATACTACTACTAATTATGGCAGCCAAAGATTAATGAATCCATCATCGTCATCGACTGGTGGAAAAGTACTGGAACAAATAAACACCACTATATCTCGTGATATTTCATCGGAGGAGGACGAGGGGGAGGACGGCGGCGGTGGTATCGGCTTCGCAGCTCGGTGCATCGCCGACGATCGAGGCTTCGATTCCGGCGCGATAGAGGGGATCGAATGGGACTTGATGGATTGGTAGTCGTTTAGTTCAGACGATTATGTAATTCTTTTTTCTTTTTCTTTTTTACTCTTATTATTTACATTAATTCAAACTATTGATTTTTTTGACATTAATTAACAAGTAAAAAAGAATTAAAGGAGAAGTATGATCGCTTTTTTTTTTTTTTCCTTTTTCTTGACTATCCGTGGAAGAAAGTTAAAAATCTCGTGCTGTGATCATCGGTCATATGGTCCACGTACGATATTGTCATTGCATACGATCTACCATTCCAGGTTGTCGTCATCTTTTCGTCACACCTCACGAAGCATCATCTAATATTTCTCAACTAGCAACAAATAAGCTCGCGAGCTTGAAATGGATTCAATCTTGCCCCAAAATAGAAGAGTTAGGATCAACATAAATCCTTGATACTAATGATATATATATATAGTTGTGTTTGTGAGTGGCTATAATGGCATAGTTTTATTAAGTGGTCTGATTCAAGTTAGACGAGGTGACTTGAATGATCAATTCAATAGCGTTCTAACTTAATATTGTAACTCAATATGATGATTAGCTAATATGACTCAATTTTAGGTTTATATGTCTTTTTTATTTTCAGAGGACTGACTTTTTTTATCTAGCTTACAAATTGTAATTAAAAAATAATAATAAATAAGGGAGTTGGAGGATAATATCCCGTATTGGTCAACAATTTCCTCTTAAAAAATTTGCCTGGACTAATGTTAATAGTCAACTACGTGCAATTCACCGAAGAGAGATGGAGATTGATATCATGAACAGTAGGATGAAGGGGGGGGGGGAATTGTGTACTTCTGTAGATATTAGTTTTTAATACAGAGCTGTTTGTGAATAGTTGTAGTAATAGTATGTAGGAGAAATTCGAGACTCAAAGTAAAGTATATCTTGAATCTTTTGCAATCTATCTATGAACTGAAAATGAAGTGATTTTATGTGGATTGGATGATGCAATTCATTTAAGCCTGGTATACGAGAAGGGTTAGTCTAATATTATATAATTCACCTATTATTTAGCTTCGAATCAATTCCAACAAATTTGATTAAATTATATCCCTTCCACCTTTATTCTAGATTCTAAGACTCTTTTCTAAGGTCAGAGACTACTATTGCGTTCAGAAAAGCTTTGAAATCAGGTATCATAAAATTTATTTTCTTTGCGCGGATGTCTTCCAAACTGCAAATTTATGTATTAAAAAAAAAAAAAAAAAAAAACTGATGTCCTACACTTGATTTATTCTCTAATGGATAGGATTAAAAAATGAATAAAAATTGATGTAAAATAAAAAAGATTTGCTAGCTTAATCTTGCAAATCAAAACCAATTCCAATATGATCATGCTGAGATTAGATTGTGAAGTGGAGTTTGGTACTATAATTGAAAGACAGTGGCATAGTAGTAAATAAAGTGAAATCAAGGGCCAGTAGATTTCAAAAGGGAGTATTAATAGGGAAAGCGAAAAACAAATAAAAAGTAAAAAGAAAAGAGAAAAGAATACATAGAGGAGCAGCAGCAGCAGCGGCAGTAGAAAGAAAGAAAGAAGGGGGGGGAGAAAGAGAGCACCAAAGAAGAAAAAGAGGGCAAAAAGAAAGTGAAGCCTCTCTCCCTCTTCTCTCTCTCTCGGTCTCTCCCTCTCTCGCGGTCTCTCCCTCTCGTCGAAGCCCTCGCCCGCTGGCACCTTCGCTTCCGACCTCGAAACCCTCGCCGCCCGCACCCGTGGCGGCGATCACCAAGCTCGCGGGCCTTCTTACTCCAATGTGAACCCCGAATCCCTAACTTTATCCTCCTACTTTTTTTCTCGGATTTCAGAGTTGGGTTTTTATTCATGGTTTTTTTATCGTTGGCTCTGTGAGTGTAGGGTTTGTAGTTTATTTTTCATGTATTTCCCCGTGTTTGATCTTCTTTTTTTTCCCTTGAAACTTTGTGGGGGTTTGATAGGGGTATAGTATGCGGGCGGTGGTTGTTTATGTAAATACTTATGATATTGGGGAATTTGAATGCTTAAGTTGGTTGGTGCGATTTGCTAGGGCTTTGCAGTTGAGTTATACTATTGCATCGATGACCTGAACGGAATGATGTTTGGGTTGGCGCGTTTCTGCAGTCTTTCTGAAGTAATGTTGAGTGAAAAGAATTGATTTTGATACTCGAACTGTTTGAGCTCTCTTTTAGGGCCTTTTCGGCATTGAAGGTTTGATGATGAGAGTGTTAATTATTTTCTACGAAAGCCTCCCTTTATTGACTGCAGTTTAATTCATTCAATCTTGAATCGTTGAAGCTAGGTGAGAGTGTAAAATGTGAATTGTTTTATAATTTTACAGATAAGATTTTAATTGACCAACAAGTTCACATTATGTTCGTCGCCCTAATTTCAGGAAGGAACTAGGCAGTCTGTAACCACTGGTACAGAGAGAGGCAGGCATAGTAGAAAGAGGAATGGTGCTGTCTTGGGGAAGGACTGAAGGACCGCATGAAAATTGATTGATCACCAAATTCTCACTCTATCATCTCTCATAAATTTTATAGGGGAAATTGGCAGTTGATTACCAATGGCACGGACGGAGGCAGATGCTTGTAATGGGAAGGAAAGGGACGGTACAGTCTTGGAAAATGACTGCTCAAAAGGAGTGAGGTCATCCTTAGATGCAACCACGCCCACAAGCCAAGCCACATCAGTTAAGAAAAAGTACGAAGGGAAGGATCCCCTCTCATATGCCAACATTCTTCGGTCGCGTAACAAGTTCATCGACGCTCTGACACTGTACAACAGTGTCCTTGAAAAGGATAGCACCAACGTTGAAGCCCTGATAGGCAAGGGGATCTGCCTTCAGATGCAGAACCACACAAAACAAGCATTCGAGAGTTTTTTGGAAGCCATTCGGCTGGACCCTCAGAATGCATGTGCTCTTACACATTGTGGAGTAATATACAAAGACGAAGGTCACTTGTTAGAAGCTGCAGAGGTAGCCTTTTCTTTTCCTCAGTGACTCACAACGTCGGTCATGATTGATAACTTTCTTGGATGCTTTTTAAAAAAATTCTTCTTTAACTGGCAATGATTTTAGGACTTCACCTGTCCTTTCTGATATTTTGTCTGCCGAAATATCTGTGTTTTCTGTGGATGACCCCATCATCGCGCTGTAGTTTATTCATAGCTATGATTCTCGAGCACACAGGCCTCACAGGCAGGTTTTTTAATATAAATCCTAGAAAAATTAGTTCATGCTGAGTCATGCATGTCAATGGCAAAGTATGTATATATAATGACACTCACGATGATGATGCTTTTATTGATAGTATCCAACTAAGGATATCTGATCTTCGATATTTCTTTCTCTTATGTAATAGACTGCAAAGAGATAAGCAGTTGAGAGGATGTATGTTGCTTTTTTTACATTAGCTCAAAAAGAACTTAAAAGAAGCATGACTAAAAGGGCTTATATGAGATTTTATTTATCTTTGAGACAATCACGTCTTTCCATATTTGTACCTGACAAGTGGGATTTTGCTTCAATACATTTATTTTCCACCATCTTTTATTGCTAGTTTACAAATTAATAATGATGCTGATATTGATATTCTCTCTGATAATCAAACCTACGTGGGATAATTGATGCAGTCTTATCAGAAGGCTTTAAAGGCAGATCCTTCCTACAAACCTGCTGCAGAATGCCTTGCTATTGTATTGACAGATTTGGGCACCAGCTTAAAGCTTGCTGGTAATACAGAGGAGGGAATTCAAAAGTATTGTGAAGCTCTTAAAATAGACAGTCACTATGCGGTAAAGTCCTGGATGCAAATGCTGTCCTGATAACATCATTATTTCTTCTTCTTTTCTCCAATTGCGGACTTATAATCGTGATTACATGTCAACTTTGGAGCGCAGCCTGCATATTATAATCTCGGAGTGGTTTACTCTGAAATGATGCAATATGATTTGGCTCTTAGTTGCTATGAGAAGGCTGCCTTGGAGAGGCCACTGTATGCAGAAGCTTACTGCAATATGGGTGTCATATATAAGAATCGTGGGGAGTTAGAAGCAGCCATTGCTTGCTATGAGAGGTATGTTAACTATGTCTTGCTCTGTATTGGCCTATACATATTATTAGTAAATCATCGTGCGAGAAACAGCTGTTAAGGTCTTGTCCTAATTTCATGTTATACCAGGTGTTTGACTGTATCCCCGAACTTTGATATTGCTAAGAATAACATGGCGATAGCCTTGACAGACCTAGGAACAAAGGTGAGCAGAAATAGTAACATCTCTGAAGTAGTATTATGAACATGTGCTGATTTGTTGTGCATACTGTACTAAATTTTGTCGGTAGCCCTATTGATTGATGAAAAAGTTTATACAAGTGTTTCTTACTTAATTAGATCTGCCATGCAGTTTTTATTGGTATTGTGGCTCCAGTTCAGTAGTGATCGTATCTATTGTGTTGAAGGAAAATTATGTCAAAGGATCATCAACCATTTCTTCATAAAGTAATAATTCTCTTTTGGTAATTGTATTTGTTTTATTTAAACATTTCTCATGAGTCTAACAATGTTCTAAGTGGCGACTATCGTAAGTGGTGAAGGTACGACTTAATCTCCTCTTGACATTGGAATCACCTTAAGCCCATAATTTCCTCGACCTTTTACCTCTACGGTAATCGTCTCTGATAATATCAATTGTTGTATTCCAATAATATAATGAAGTTACCAACATACACCTACAATTGTAATTGCTGAGCATTTTTCTTATTATACTTGCAATTTTTTTCTTATTTTCTTATTATAAGTTTCAACTATTTGATTCAATTATTGAATCCTTTCTAGCACAACAAACCACTAGAAAAGTAAAATAAATGACAAATTTTTCAGAAGAGACGGTGTGATCGATGAGAGATTTTTACGGGAGATGAGAAGTTCAATGTCATGGAAGGTCTGACAGTCCCACTATACGAGTTTATGAATTACTTATTAATGCAAAGAAAAGTCCCTTTATTCATTTTCTACCCTATGAATAATCTCTGCATTACAGAAAGTCTATGAGCTGAGGTTGTTGCACTCATTTGCACTTCCACTCTTATCTTTTGTTATATTCTTATATTTAATTTGTGGAGTGGGGGCACTTTTCCTCCTTTTCTCTGTTGTTAAAGGGTTCTGCACCTAAACTTTTTACCTGTACTTAAACCCTTTTGGCACTTGAGATTGAAACACATTCTATCTAATATTTTTCTGATTGTATTGCATGTTTATTAGTTCTCAGTTCTCACTTTATCTCTAGTTCTTTTTCTGTGATAGCCACCCAATTGACATATTGGGTATTTGGGTGGTCAGCTGTGGTGCATTTTTTGATCTTATATTGTTATCTAAGTTCCTAAAATATGTACTTATCGTTCAAGTTTAATCCGTTCTTATGTTGCTATAAGCTTATTTCATTCCATTATTTTTCTTCTTGCTATCTCATGTCAGTAACTGTGATCCTTTATATGCCTAATCTCAGATACTCCTTTTATCTTATGACTTCTGTGGAGATCTTTTTCTTTTCCTTTAGGTGGATATCTGCATCTTTGGTAACATGATATTTTGTTCAAACTTCACTTTTGCGTCTTTATAAATTATAACAGACTACCATGAACTCTTTCTATCAGTTTGGCCTGAATAACTATATGCTATGTCATGTTTCAGGTAAAACTTGAAGGCGACATCAACCAAGGTGTTGCATACTACAAGAAAGCTTTATACTATAACTGGCACTACGCTGATGCGATGTATAATCTTGGTGTGGCGTATGGTGAAATGCTGAAGTTTGAGATGGTCAGTTGAAGAGAGATCTTCTGAATTCTCTGAAGAAAAATAAAATTAAATCAAGCTTAGTTCTCTCATCCAGTAAAGGATTCCTATTAAGATGAGGACTTTCCCTCCATATTAATGGACATATTCTAAAATATTCTCCTCGGTCACACCAATCTGCTATATATTTTTCTTGCTTCTAATTGCAAAATATGGTCTTCATCAGCTTTTAATTTTGTTGAAATTTATGTATCTCATCCTTTAGCTGAAAATAATGAACTATTTATGTAGGCAATAGTTTTTTATGAACTTGCGCTGCATTTCAATCCTCATTGTGCGGAGGCTTGCAACAATTTAGGAGTAATTTACAAGGATAGGGATAATCTTGACAAAGCTGTGGAGTGTTATCAGGTGAGTCTATTGATTAAGTAGTGTACTTTGGTCGGTATGATTTCTGATGGGCAGTATGATGATTAGTTATTGCTGTGTATGTAGATGGCTTTATCGATTAAACCAAGTTTCTCTCAGTCATTAAACAATCTCGGGGTTGTTTATACTGTTCAGGTCTTTTCCTCTATTCTTATGTGCATCAGATTTAACAACTCAACTATCATAGTCATCAACTATCCCATTGGCTTACTGGAATTTATTTTACAGGGTAAGATGGATTCTGCTGCAAGCATGATAGAGAAAGCCATTGCTGCAAATCCTACATATGCAGAAGCATATAATAACTTAGGTAATGGTGCATTCAGCTATTACTATGTCATCATCTTAATGAGTTAATTCACCTCCCAATAGGTTATTTTCCTTTATCACTTTAACTGGTCCTCTAACTAAACAATTGAAAAAGTTCATTATAATACTCGGAAACTCCTCTGGTATTTTAAAAACAAGCAATTCTTCTAAGAGCCTGGTACTGGCTTGCTGATTTTCTTGACTATATGTTGGCACAAGGATGTTGATAGACAGTGTATACTATCTGATTTGACTGCTGAAGCATCTGTATGGTGTTCTGTGCATTCTTGATTTACATCTGTTAAATGGTTACTTTTTTTCGAATGGTTAATTTTAATTGACTAGAATAAGTTCTCTGCTAGAATTTTGGATGTGCCATGATTTCTCTATTTGACATTCAACTAGGCCCCACCAAAATTTGAACATGTGAGACCTCCAAGAATCGTTCTCGTCGTCTTATTTACCCTAAATGAATAACATTGCATAATATAATTTACTTCTAAAACATAATATCAGTTAACTGGTCCCTCCAAGGGTGTTACTGTGTATCTTGCTGCAATCATGTAATGAATGATAGTGATATATCATTTATTATTGTAATTATATAATGTGGAGTTTTATTTGTTATTGTAAGCAGAAGTGGAATGTTGAGTCTTTTGTTTTAATGCCTGTTATAAATGCTTGGGTATGTAGGAGTCCTCTACAGAGATGCAGGCAACATTACTTCGGCTATAGAAGCATATGAGAGGTGCCTGCTTATTGATCCTGATTCACGTAATGCTGGTCAGGTACTACTTTTTGTTCTTTTAATTTGATATTTTCTGTTTGTTACTAATTGCCTAAAGTAAGTGAGCTATGCTAAAATTTCTGGCCCTTCAGTCTCTTTGTAATTTCCCTTTAAATGTGATAAATGCCATCTAAGAGTCTCCATCTCATAGGCAGATTATATTTGTAGATTTCCCTAGTTTTTAAATACGACTAGGTACTGAAGAGTGCAAATCTATAGAAGCTTCATCTAGCCTACTGCTTATATTCATGGTCATGGGTACTTGTTATTATTGCCTTCTTGTAACTTACCTTGATTCTTCAGATCTTTGTACCTGAATACTTTTATTTGTTGTGCCTCACATGTTTCACTTAGTTTTCTCATGTATTTACCTGCCCTTGGCTGTTTATTCTCTTATTTCTATTGTGCATCATTCTGTCACCACCATGGCTGCTACCTTTGTATTAAAGGCGAGTAACATAGATCATGAGCTCTGTCTACTAGATTGCTTTCTCATATCTTTTATGAAATATTTTGATTAATTGTTATCTCATACTTATAATGAATTGAGAAAATATATGCTGCAAACATCATTCTTTTACCTTTGAGAAGACAATCGTTCTTTTCTCAATTCGCATAGACAATCTTACGAATTTATTGTTTTTTTAGTTCTCATTCTCTGCGAGTTAGTAGCTCAGACCTTCTTCTTGTTAAATACTTCTCTAATCTTCATTCTTCATCTCTTCATTGAACTGAACCTTTTCCGTCTAACGCCTTGGCCTCTTATTGTTACAAGTCTGGATTTTCTCAAAGGATCCATGGCTTATTCTTATTTGTCAAATTTCTTATCTTTGTTACTTGCTACCTTCTGCTTAACCTCTTTACTGCCTCTATCCATCATATTAGAACATACTCAAGTAATGAGTCTGTGTAGAATTTTGGCAAACAAAAGTTGATCAACTAACTTTGGATTTGGATATTCTTGTCCTTAATTACTCCAAAAGATGATCCAATCTCTGGATTCCTGTCAACATTCAGGAGGGTTTTAATCAGGATCTGATTGTTACTACTTTCTACATGCAACAGCTTGTATATTTGTTTTAATAGAGTTGATACTTCAATGTTGTGTTCTTCATGTTATACGTATTTTATAGCTTTCTTTAATTCGTTTATACTAATATAGAGAATTTCTTACAGAACCGATTGCTTGCAATGAACTATATAGATGAGGGCTTGGATGATAAGCTCTATGAAGCTCATAGGTACTCATTATTACATGCAGGAAGCTTGGTCTCCTATATTTATATATTTCTAGTTTGTAAATCTTATAAGTGGGTCAAATTTATTTGTTGTACTTTCAGTTGGCATCGTTAATGTAAGTTACTCTACAGAAGTTTTTTGAAGCTATCATGTCTTAGTCACTTTGTTGTAAAATGTGGATCCATGTCAATACCTCAGTCACTTTTCTTTTTATCAATTTGATTTTGACTTTCTTAAATGCCTTTACATACTATTGGAGCAGCGTTTTGAAATAAAAGTTGTAACGGTCTCCATGGCAGACTCGCCCTCTAAGCGCTACATTATAGCCGTTGCGGGTTGGAAATGCATTTTAAGACTATGGCGGCCGCCTTAGTGGGTAACGGATCAGCATATCAGACTAAACGACTCATTTTACTTCTTTGAGCGCCAAGAATAATAACTAAATTATTCTCCCCACTTTGTCAGTTTGTACTCTCTTGATTCTTAGTTTAAAAAAAATCAATTTTTATCTGAATTTCTTATCTTATGATAATACAATTCTCTGAAATCTGCAATTGGGATATAAGCTTATCTTAATAATGGTAATAACTGGAAATTCTTGTACGAAGGGCTGTAGATGATGGCAAAACTTTCCTTTTTTTATTTCTTTTTCCTTTTCATTTTGACTGAGATACAAGAGATGAAGACTAGTACATTCTGTTTCCAAATTTTTACACAATATGTTGACTATATCTATTATGTGTTGGATATTGATAATTTGTCAAATCTGTCCTTTTTACCTGATTATATTACCTAGATAGCTTAGAAAAAAGAAAATATTTGTAAAGTTTTTATGTGAGACCCGTCTTGTCACCCACCATGTCATGAAACTCCTTGGCCTATATTTGTAAAGTTTTTATGTGAAACTCTTGGATTTATGTCACTTGCCATCCGCCTCATGCCATGAAACTCCTTGTCCGCTACATACTGCGCGCTTTTTAGAATGTTGTATTGGAGTACTACTATTTATGATGTTCCGAAATGTCATTATGTGATGTTTCCTATTTGCATTAAGCATGCTGCACTCAATGCCACTCATAGATCATAATACTATTGACTTCTCTTCTACTAGTTGTCTGTTTACAATATATCATGCTTTAGAATCTTTGCTTTCCTAAAAACATTTTTTATTTTTTATTTTTGCTTCCCAGGGAATGGGGAAGGCGTTTTATGAAGCTATATCCACAATACACTAGTTGGGATAATCCCAAAGATCTTGATAGGTCGCTGATAGTTGGTTATGTATCGCCTGATTATTTTACTCATTCAGTATCGTACTTCATTGAAGCACCCCTTACCCACCATGACTACACAAGCTACAAGGTTATTGTGTACTCTGCGGTTGTAAAGGTAGAGGAGATCCTCACATTTTCATCACAAGTTTGCTCTTTGTATGTTTTGTGAATTGTTTTCCTTGTCTATTTTTTTTTCCGTTTTCTTTTAATTTTCCTTATCGTCTGGGAACTAGAGAATAAGCTGAAGTTTGCAAGTGTCAATTTTTTTTCCTTCAAAAGTTTACTGAAAAAGCTCATGCTTTATGCGAGACAGGAACTTATTTTTCTTCTCTAGTTGCATAGAGTTCCTTTATTTTCTGCTCATTTTCTTCTTGATAAATATTTAGGCAGATGCTAAGACCCATAAGTTCAAGGAGAGGGTTCTGAAGAAAGGTGGGTTATGGAGAGATATTTATGGTGTAGATGAGAAGAAGGTTGCCAGCATGGTAAGAGATGATAAAGTTGACATATTAGTAGAACTTACTGGTCACACAGCGAATAACAAGTTAGGGGCAATGGCATGCCGACCTGCCCCAATACAGGTACATTTTTGCCATTTCATTTTATAGCAACGCTTTGCTAGGTTTTGTGCAAGTATGTTTGATTCTATGTCCATAGTGTAAAAGTTGTGTTTTTCATTTTTAGTTTTTGTTAGAGTGTGATAGCTAGGTGCTTTCTGTGTCTCTTAATATTACTATTCTTTTCCTTTCTTCCTATAATAATTTTGTTTTTGATTGTTTTCTTGTTACAGGGTTATTTTCTGATTTTTTGGACATTAATTTGCTTTTGATGCAATCTGCATCTAAACATTTGAAAGGATAGGAATATTTTGCCTTTTGCGATAATTACAACACCTTCCTATTGTATTGGTGAACTGTGCTTATAGGCTGGTAACATAGACGTCAGGTTACATGGATTGTATTATTTGTTGATGTTCACTTAAATTTGTTGGTATGATCTGTTGAATTATGAATAGTTTATGTAGATATCAAACATAACCTATTTGAGATTTTCAGCCAGGACTAGGGCTTTCTGATACCTGCAAGATAGGCATTAATGACTCTTCTGCTTATTCTTGCTTTTGCTAAACTAACACGATGTTTGATTTTCTTCTACTCACAGGTAACTTGGATTGGTTACCCTAATACAACTGGTTTGCCTACAGTTGATTATAGAATCACAGACTCATTGGCTGATCCACTTAATACGAAGCAGAAGTAAGCCTTCACTCTTGTTCAAGTTTACATATGTCCAAGCTAATCAGCTGTTGCAATTTATTTTATTGAACTGAGCACTTGACAATGGCAATTTTATGCAGGCATGTTGAAGAGTTTGTGCGCCTGCCTGGAAGTTTTCTATGCTACACCCCTTCCCCTGAAGCTGGGCCAGTTACACCAACACCAGCTCTTTCTAATGGTTTTGTCACTTTTGGGAGCTTTAATAATTTAGCTAAGGTAATGGAATATAAATTAGATATCATTTTTAACGGTTATTATATTTTTCTTCGTCAATCTTCAATCTTCTTTTTACAGATTACACCAAAAGTTCTGCAAGTTTGGGCGAAGATACTATGTGCAGTCCCCAACTCCAGACTTGTGGTGAAGTGTAAACCTTTCTGTTGTGATAGTGTCAGACAGCGGTTTCTTTCAACACTTGAACAATTGGGACTTGAATCTTTACGTGTTGATTTGTTGCCATTGATTCTTCTCAACCATGACCACATGCAGGCATACTCTCTAATGGATATCAGGTTAGAAGTAATATTGAATTCCTCCTTTTGGGTGATTGTTTTGTTGTAATTTATGTTTACTTTTGAAGTTTCGATGCATCTCTGCATATTTTATAACTTTTCATAGCTTATAAGATAGATGGTATTCATACCTTTTCTTAGATAAGGTTTCTTTCCTTAGGACTGTGCTTTCAATTTCTCAAACTCTCCTCTGTTATTGGAAGTTATTGTTCCCCTGACCAAAATCAGGGTATATGTGCTTGCTTTCTGGCCATGCAACTTAATCTTCTTTTTCTTCTTTTATATAACTGGACCATTAATTAATAACAATATGACCTTTTTAAGATTAGAAACTCCTAGTGAACCTACTGCCAGGGTGTATTGGCTCTGTTATTAGGAGGTTTTCCCTGACATGAATCCATGTGGGGTGAGCCTTAACTGTCATGTGAAGTGAGTTTCTTTTTAATTAGATAAGGTTAAGCAAGTAGTTTTACTTATATTCCCATATTCATTTGGGTTAGAGTGCAATGTTCATTTTTGTCCAGATGTTCCTTACATGTGGTACTATTACAGCAAGTTCCTTTTAGCCATCAGGGAAATTTATGAATTCCCACCAAATTGGGAAAAGTAAAATGGTTTGATAAGAAAAAAATTTGGAATCTGCTATGAATATTCTCCATGAATCAAGGAAAACTGATACCTTTGATGAGTTTGATCTGGTGGAGATCTATTTAACTTACTGTTCCAAAGTGGAGCTGTAAACTGATTAGCATATCTTATGTCATGTTTGTCTTTGTAGCCTTACTATTATAGTATGGCATGCCATATAGTTAAAAGTCTCTTCCTCCATGGTAACGTCAATAGTCATTAAACAGACTAGCTGTAATTTGACATCTATCTTTATAAAGTTGGTTCTTCTATTGGGCATAATTAGTGATTACTTTTGCCCTGTGTAGCTTGGATACATTTCCATACGCAGGAACAACCACAACTTGCGAATCTTTATATATGGGAGTTCCATGTGTTACAATGGCTGGTGCAGTACATGCTCATAATGTTGGCGTGAGCCTTCTCACAAAAGTTGGTACGTGACAATTTAATATCTGAAGTTCTGAACTCTTTGATCCCAGCCCTGATTATATATTTAACTCCACATCTTTGTTACCCTAGTTCTAATATCTAATCGCTTGCTCCCTTCCTCCCTTCCGTTTCTTGGACTGCCATCATAAATATTGGTTTTTGAGGCTATCTGTGATTCTAACATCATATTTTATATTATTTTCTTTCCATGTTCACCATATGATAGTGAATTTACCCTATGGGATGCTGCTTACTCAGCCTAGTAATTTTATCCAAGAAGATACTTCATAAACTATAACTTCTAGTGTCTCCATTTCTGATTATTAAAATTGAAGTATGTAATATAGTAGATTCAAACACCTCGGGTATCTAGTTTTGCCAAGCTTTGTAAATGAGAAGGGAAATAGGTAGATTCATATTAAAAGTGGTTGGGGAAAACTAAAATTGAGCCACTCATGTATATTTATTGCATATCTTTACATCCAATGAACTTGCAACTATACTAATCAGCCATTGCATAAAAATCAACTGAAAGCACTCGGATTGTATTTACGCAGGATTGGGACATCTGATTGCCAGAACGGAAGATGAATATGTCCAATTAGCATTGCAACTAGCATCTGATGTCTCAGCTCTTCAAGAGCTAAGAATGACTCTTCGAGAGCAAATGTTGAAGTCCCCAGTCTGTGATGGAGCAAAGTTTGTATGCGGGCTGGAGTCTACATACAGGAACATGTGGCACAGATATTGTCGTGGTGATGTACCAGCAGTTAGAAGGATGGAGTTGTTGCAGGAACAGCAGCCACTTTCTGAGAAGCTCTCAGTAAAGTTTACTGAATCCAAAACAAGCACTGCCACAGGTGAAAATCACTTTCCACCATTAAAGCTGAATGGTATAAATTCAGTGCCATCGCCAAATATTTCCAGCCGTGAAGATGACGGCCACTGAATTACATATAGAGGAACATTTAAAGTCAATTACAAGTAGTTGGTGAATACTAATTTATACTACACCAGCAATGCACCATTGATTGCTTGCAACTGGTGACATTTGATCTCTTTTCATCCACACCAGCAGCTTAATTCATGCCAAATCTGCTGCTGCTGCTGAGGAGATGGCAGTTGAAAGAGGTCTTGGCCGATGTAAAACTTGTACTGAGAAGGGTTCTGAGGAGAAGTGCTTCTAAATATTAGTTTCAATTTTTACTTTTGAAGCTGAAAATGAGTCCCTGCTGGGTTTTAGCAATGATGAAGGGATGACTATTACGGTGCCATCTCCAAATTGAAGTTACCAGCTTTGTAAATTCACAAACAGATGGAAAAGAGATCTTCTAGAATGAATGAATGGAGCCATTTTCGACCTTTCGGATTTTTGTCATACTTTTGCTTTCTATATGATAGTATTTTTAACTTTATCTTACGTTGATCTGTAACCCACAAATTTCTATGGCAGAAAGAAGAATCTCATGGTACTAATATATTGAAAGGTGCTCGGTTGAACAATAATAGTAAATCCAGTTTCTTGTGTTAATAGTAGTAAGATTGAATTATTAAAATGAAATATATTTATTTTTTTATATTTGATGTATATATTTTATAATGAAATACACGCGATTTTATTTTTTATTTAAAAAATAAGATGTGCATAAAATATTATTTTTACTATTTTAAAAATTAAAGAGTATTTTTATGTAAATGTCCATACTATAGGCAATTGATAATCATCTACTGGAATAAAAGATAAAACTCGATATAACTCTATTAATTTCGAAATATACATATATACATACGTATATAGCTTAATCTAATTTTATGCCATCTTATAAAAATTAAAAAGCCATTATAATGCTCCAAATTGTATGCGCATATTAGAGCCCGTGGGCGTGGGACAATGCGGCATTGACTCCATCAACTAAACTGCTACGGCACCGACTTCATAACTAAACCTCTACGGCACCGACTTCATCAACTAAACCGCCACGGCACCGACTTCATCGAACGTGCGACATTAATTTCCATCGTTGAAAAATTGCTGCTGATACCAGCTCCTTCTCACTTCACCTCTGCTTCCATCCTCCGCTTCCTCCCTCTCACCCCTCTCTCCGAGCCGTTAACTCCGTAGCCAGATCCCAGAAGAACCCCGCATCCATGGCGGAGGAGGGGACCGTCCTCCTCGAGCGCACCGCTCGACAGACCAGAGGCAAGAGGTACCAAAACTCTTTTTTTTTTTCCCTTCCAATCCGAAACCCTAAGACGTATACCAGATGTGTGAGGTGGAATCCTGGAGATGTACTTTTCGTTGTGGTTAGAGATATTTTTCCGCTATATGCTGGAGTTTATGGTCTGAGCATTTTGGCCTCTATAACGGTAAGGGAAAAGATTCTAATTTTTTTTTATTGTTCTTGTGAATTTGGTAGAATGAATAAGCTTCTGGATGAAGAGGTTGAGCAGGATGAGATGTTTTGGAATCAGGATGCTCTCAAAGAGGTATTAAGGATGCCGTATTTCGTATATATATTTTTAGTTATTCCTGTAACTCTTTCCAAAAGAACGAATATATTTTTGATTAGCATTGTTTGGATGAAGCAACTGGTTTATAAGATCGTATTCCTGTAAAAGGAAAAAGAGGAATGGTATTCCCATTTGGAATGACATTTTAGTGTCTTCGTGTTAGATATAAAATGTACAATTCACATCTTTTGATTTAGTCTTTCCCCTTTTTTCTCAGGAAGAGGACGACGTTAATTATGAAGAAGAGGGGGAGGTTGCTGATGAATTTGACAGTGATTTTGATGAGGACGTGAGATTTGCTTATCTTGGTTTTACTTGCTGACACATGCTAAATATAATAAACAATGTTATGCTTTTTCTTCTTTTCTTTCCTTTCTCCTGATATACTCGGAAAGATGTTTAGTCTTTTACTTCACTTACTGTTGTCATCAGGAGCCTGACCCTGATGATGAAGCTGAAAATGATGCAGAAGAGAGGTACAAGTTACATTAGTTGAAATGCATATACTATATATCTTTGATCTGGTGTCTTATTTCAATATTTTTCAATTTTTGCAGGTTGCCAGTTAAGAAGAGGCTATTTTTTCCAGGAAAGCAAGCTACAAAGAAGAAAAGCAAGAAGAAAGTTCTCTCAAAACTAGAGAAATCCCCTAAAACTGAGACTTCTGATAAGGCTACTGGTTCTGAACAACCGGACATTCCTGATGAGTTGGAGGTAGAGAGAACAATAAGGAAGTCAACTAGAACATCAGTCATTGTGAGACAAGCAGAAAGAGATGCAATACGTGCTGCACTGCAAGCAACAATGAAGGTAAATTTTCATTGCTATAATCTGTTGTGGTCCTATAACAACTGATTTAAGAATGGAGAGAGGAACCTTTGGATTGTACAATCAAAGAGAATCTTCCTCATAAAGCAATGTGAGGAAGATTGCCTTTCACAACATCAAAGAGAATCTTCCTCATAAAGCTATGTGAGGAAAACACAACAAATGAGGAACCTGATCTTTCTATAGTGTTGACTTTCAATTGGATGTGAAGTAAATTGCATGTCTTCTTTTCAGAAAAATGTTAAATTTCTGAAAACATATATATGAACATGTGATTGAGCTGCTTCTTCTACATCCATATTGCTCACTCTTCTCAATTTTATATGATAGATGCTTCCACTGTAAACTAGAATAATACATTTGGATTTCCTAAGCTCTCATATATTTGTTAGAAGTGCATTCCAAATATAGAGAATTGGTTGATTATTTTGATTCAGGAGTTACTTATGTTAGAAAAACTTGAGAACTATTCTTACCGTTCTTTTGTGTGCTAACATATTTGCAGCCAATTAAGAGGAAAAAAGAGGGGGAGGAAAAACGTATAACACAAGAAGAAATGCTCCTAGAAGCAGCTGAAACAGGTTTGAAACTTATTGCTCGGTTCAAAGGCATTTATAAGGTCGTTGGCCATGGAACAATTCCGGATAAGCTGCAGTAATGTTTTTTGCCCTAGAAATTATGAATTTGCGAAACTTGGAGCGTGTATTGGCAAGAGAAGAAGAAGTAAAAAAACGAGCTATTGTTCATAAAGCAGTTTACACTGGTCCTCAGATATGTTTTGCTTCAAAAAATGGCAAGTATTTGTCCCTTATTTACACATATTTCATCAGCTGTATTTGCAGTGCAGCATTTCCATATTTTAGTTCTCATTGTCTGCTTGATTGATGCCAACTGCAACATAAAGAAGCATCCAAACTTTGTTCTATTTCATTGAACTTTGTGTGCCAATGGATACTTATCTAAATATTTAAATAATCTCTGCACCAGGAAAATCATATCTAGAATTTAGCAAGGGGGCATCATTCGAATCAGAACTCTGTACGACATCAGTTCCCTGTAAGTATATCTGAGATTTTATAAATTGAATTTCATGCAAATATTGTATCTAATTTATTTATTTTGGTAATTATTTTTTATGATACTGTAGTAACTTGTAAGCATTTGGATGATAAACTTGTCCCATTATTATGATCGATCAGTGTTCTTCATTCTCTTTCAATAATTGTTTTCTGTCTTTTGCATAATTATGTGGAATGTTGGCTTTTAAGGGCTGCATATTTACTCTTGAATAGAATATTTTTACGGGGAACCGGTGTTCCTTGGGCATTCTAAATCTCTAGTATTTTGCTATTTGGACTTTGAACACTTGGACTGTTTGACATCCTGCAGTGTTGGCAATAAACCTCAATGATGATGACATGATGATGATACATATTTAACATCATTAGTTCTGCCTGATATTTATCTTGTCTATAGAATCTTTTCTTAGCTTCAGAATTGAACAGGGAATCGAATTAGAATTTAGAACATTGCCTACTTCTCCATTCTCTTTTTAAAATCCTTTTTGCTCTTTTTACAGATCCTCTTACAATCTTACCAACTTGTCTCATATTGATCAGTTGAAGATGAAGACTTTCCCACATAACACTACTTCATATTGCAACTAACTTGTCTATTGATCAATGAAGAGAAAGAATTGCGGATTTCATTATATACTCACTACAGTGCGATATACTTGTCATAGTTCATGCTTAAATGCCATAATTGCATCTCTAACATTCCTGTGTCCTAAATAAATATGTATTATAAACATATACTGTAAGCAAATTTAGGCATGGAAAATTATTTTCCCAAGTTCTAATGTTAATTGCAACATTAAAATCTTAAGCCAACTATTTATGACAAATTTTAGTCTCTAGGCACTTGTTAGTAGTTTTCTTTTATGTATTTGAATGTGCTTCTAACTCCTGGCTTTCTATTTCTCTAAAAGCCAGAATTCATTCATAGTTGATGCATTCTTCGTTGTACTTTTTAAATTTATACTATTCTACTTGGGTATATATACAGATCCAGAGAAATCCTTTTGTGTGGTTACTGGACTTCCTGCCAGGTATGCCCTCTGAAGCCTTGTGAGTGGTATTCTTTTACTAATTGTTGTGAGATATGCATCAGCTCCCTGTTACTGATTTGCTCTTCAATACTGTTAAAACTGAGTTTCTTGACAATTTAGAAATAGATTATGCATATAATGTAGTGCGGACGATGGAAACATAGTTTGTTAAGATAATCTTGGGGTATATGTTAATCTTCTGCGTGGACATCATTGGTGAGCTAGTTTGTTGGATATTTATATCTGCTTTTGCTGTTAATTTTCTCAATTCTCAATTCTCAATTTAGATGACTCATGACTTTCTGCTCTCATGGCTATGGATAGGATGGTTGGTTGAAAATGTATGAGGCACCTGTTGGCTGTTAGACCTTGGTTGCGTAATTATTTTTTCTTCAATTAGCACGAATTTTAATTACTTCTTGAACTTTTAAACTAAGAAAATATAGGGAGTTTAATGTGTCCGTAAGCCAACCATAATCCAGGGTTTTTTTTTTTTTTTTTTTGGCATCTTCCACCCATGGTCCAATGGCAGAGAGCATAGCTAGCATTTTTCATGACTGTCTTTTAATTTATGCACAGTATATGTTAAAGAAAATTTTAAAAAAGAAATGATGTGATTTGACATGTTGTAGCAGTCCATCTTTTTAATGCTTAGATTATTGATTAAGCTTTTGGAACCGCAGGTACCGGGATCCAAAGACAGGACTCCCTTATGCAACAATGGAAGCCTTTAAAATAATTCGGGACCGGTAAATAGTTCTGCTGTTGCCTTAAGAATGTATATGCATATTATACATATAATATTTTTTTGACTATGAAATGACATTTATGCTTTTACAGCTCAATTATACCTCTGGAGTCTCCAGTTTGTACTATTTGGATGTTATTTGCAGGCATGAGTGTTAAACCTCTAGTTAGCAATTTCTTTTTCCTTTTATTTTTGTACTTGGAAAAGGTTAAATCCTATATCAGTCTCATGGATTGCTGTTCTGGGGATGTCGACCTATATGGGCCAGCGATCTGCACACTCATATACAGAAGCAAATTTTCTTTAAAAAATGATTTGTGACTAAATTTTGATTATGCCTTCTCTTTCATCCGTTGTAACTACATTTTGACTATGTTAACAGGCTCATTTGGTGTCATATGTTTCAGTTGATGTCTATACATTCTAGTTCGTTTCCCAATGCATCGAGGCTAAATGTTCTCTATTTCAGTCTTTGTTCTTTTCATCTTAGAACAACTTTTTTCTTGTAAGTTGTGGCATGGTTAGCTGCAGGATGTTAATTCTTCATTATGGGTTTTCTACAGTTTCTTGAAAGAGGAATCCGATAGGAAGAAGCCGAAGAAAATGGAAATGGGAGATCTTTTTGATTCTTTGTCTGGTGAATTGTTTTCAAGTAAGAAAAAAAGAACGGGAGCTGGGGCGACAAACAAATCACTGGATCTCCGATTGGGAGCCCGTTTTCGAAGAATACCAGCTATTGATGCTTTGGATGAGGATTAAAAAAATAAAATATGATGGTATATGTACATAACTTTAGTGCAAGACTCAAGTATTCGTCCTCTTTTTTGATGCTTTTTGTATTTGTAAATTTGGTAATTTACATTTTACTTTTGTTACTGATCTTTATCTGTCCAAAGCATAGCCTAGAAGTTTGTTCTCATGAACGTGCTTGCTATCTGTCTTTCCTGTTAATTGCATGCAATTCGTCTTGAGTTTGAATAAGGATATAATCCTCACAAGAAAACCTCGCAACTGTTCTTTGAATTGATTTTTTTTTAATTTTAAAAAAATGGTCTTGTTTCCTTTTAAATATCAGTTGGTATGAGCTATTTTACTTTGATAATGCGTAAATTACAGTCTATTCCTATGTTTGGCTTAATCTCAACTTCCTTCTATGTATTTAACTTCTATATAGTCTATACCAAATTACTATTGTTAATCAACCATCAATGGAGATGTACTAAAAAACTTATTCACTCCCATAAAAATATAGTTTGATTATTTAATATAGTCGTTTATGTCTCTTTTGATAAATGGGAACGTGCTATAATTTGTAGCTTGGCAAGAAATATTGGTACCAATGAATCGTATTGATTCTATGAATGCACAGTACTCATGACAATACTGGATGAAGTCTACCGATTTCTTTCCATGTTGAAACATCCTTCTCATCTCTTATCTGTGAGTTGAGCTGTTAGAATCCTTCAGGACCTTCTGCACATATATCTTTTGCAATATAAACGGTAAGACTGACAGTTTGATTTGGTCCGGATCTTTCTTTCTTTTCTTAATCTCAAACAATTACCTAAAGATACGGATATGTCTTCAATTCTATTTGAATCCAAATCTATAGAAAGATATGATCTCCAAGTTTCTTGACTGCATAATGCTCGTATCCATAGCAAGAACAGTAGAAATCGATGTAAAATGACACTCTCATTTCATCCCTGTTAACAGACTCCTTTGCACCAAATGTCCTTGCAGGGAAGACTGCTGTATTTTGTTGGCAAATGCAATAGTCTCGCTAAATGTATTCCTTGCATACTGGTATGTTGCAATACCATATTCTAAAGATTGATGAATAGGAATATAAAGCTCATTTCTAAATTGATGCTGTCAAAGTAGTACAGTTAGCTAGTCCAATGTTCTTCTTTCCAAAGAATGTACCCGGATGATATTAGTGCAGAATAATACATATTTGCTGCACGAACGTTTATATGCACAGTAAAAGTATGCCCATATATCGTATGGATGGACACGGAGAGAAATATGAGAATTTCCTATTTCCGCTAGGAGAAGTTTATTAAGATATTGAATCATATTAGGTAGAGCTGGCTAAAGGTAAATAAACAAACAAATTAATGAGATCATATGACATTCATCCCTGTTGTGATAAATATAAAGATGCATCGGAGATCAACCTTAAAAATAGAGAAATATGAGATTCACCAACAAAAACAACTTATTGACAAAAAGATCAGGTGCCAAATCATCAAATAGCAGATAGCAGAAAATAATGGGGAAGATGAAATCTTATGTTCCCATTTCATATCTCTTATAAACAAATGTTTATCCAGCTACAGTAGACCATAACAAGCTTCCCCTACGTATATCAACTTTCCAAAAGGGTTGTCAAGAAGGAAGAATTGCGCAAGCAAAGAGAAAAGGAAACTTAAATCCCAAGACCACAAATCATGATGACAGCACATATGCTGCAATCCATCAAGACAGCCCTCATAACCTTCAGGATCAACAAGCCTGCCTCCAAAGTTTTTCCAATAGTATCTGCCAAGTCAATTTCGCTCTTCTTCGTCTGCACTTTTTCATCATCCCTTTTTTGAATACGTTTGGTTAACATTAGCATTCCAAGGATTATGGTTGCATCAGTCAACAAAAGAACAAAAAGTGGCCTAGACCCAATGATGCCTTTCGCAGTTACACTACCAACACTATAATTGTTCAACAGAACTACTAGAAAGGCAATGGTAATGGCAGATAGCAGGCGGATATTCTCGGAAGCTGATATGGCACGACTGATTTGCTTTGATGAGAAATTCCAGGGATTCTTCCTTGCTGCTCTGGATGGGGCTGTTTCAGAAACTCGATCAGATGGGCGGTCAGCTACAGAAGTGATGAATAGTTCCACACTAGATGCGGCTCCATTGCTGGTCTCACATACGGGGTTTTCTTCTTGTACGATTTCATCGTGAGGTTTAGAAATTTCACTGGTGGCTCCAGATATTGGAAACATATCTTTCCTATCGCTTGTCATAACGCGGGCTACATCTTCATTCCTTATTTGTTGGTTGGGCAACTCAGCTCCAGTAGTATCATCCTCACAGACTGAAGCAACAGCATAAAAGGCATCAGTCCCGACATTCAAGGTGCTCAAAATCAACAACAAGCAACAATTACACTTATTTTTGCAGGTTATTATGTCTATATAGGTTTCACAATAAAAATGTGTTCAACAATCAAACCCAATTAGTCAAGTAAGGGGGATATCTACAGGAATCTGAATCAGTTCATAGTCGAATCCATTAATTAGTGCCATATACTATCCGATCATAGCATCTCGGCACATTCATCTAGCTAGGATCAAATCCTAATAGGTCGCACCAGATATAACATGAAGAACAACATTAGATGCAGATAGCCTAGATTTTTTTTTCAAAATCAGGTCAGCATGATCACTGATATTTCCAAGTCAACAGTATATAACCAATGCAAAACAAACTCCAGCTACATAATCTCTCACAGGAGATTCATAACGACAGACTAAATGTGGAAACTTGAAACAATAATATGAAGACACATCTGTAGAGGAGTATATGTAAGAAGTTGAAGCAAGCCAAGCACTAGATTTCAGGCAAGACCGAAAAAAATTGGAATTCTCAACAACTAGGTCAGTCTTGAATGAAGCAAACAGGCAAGATAACTATCTTCAGCATCATTTTAGAAAAAAAAGACGTTAACTTGTGGCAAGAAGAATAAGATAGAATGCAAGCTCCCTAGGATTGGAGACCTTGACCGGAGAAATTTCAAAGGATAGAGCTGTTTTATGTGTTACCGGCGGTGACGGGATTCTCGTCCCGCTCTGGAGGTAGAGTTCGGGCTTCCCCGGTGATGAACGCCAGCCGATCGGATCCCCTCTCGATTATCCGACGGCGTCGAGCCTCCCTCGCGCTCTCCATTCTCCCTCCCTCGCTCGCACCTCTCTTCTCCTCTCTCTTCCCTGACCTAAGGAAAGAGAGCTGGTGCACCGTTTCTTTAACCCGTGGAAGGGTATGACGTGGTGAAATCTAAGACGCTTGTTACATAACCAACGGTTAAGATCTACACAGGTCGACAAACAAGTCACGTTCGGCTTAAAACATTTTTTGTTTCTTAACGTGAACAAGGCCCAGCTTAATTTTATTAGCCTCGATATATCTCTCTTAATTATCTAAAATCCTCGACTTCTTTCGTTTTAAATTAATTATTTATTTTTCACCTCCTAAACCAAGGCTAAAAATAAAATTACGTAAATTACCAAATTACCCCCTTAGTTATGCACTTTCACTTGTATTGAATCTATTAACCTTTTATTCATAAATCATAATGCATTTTTAAAATTCTTCTATCTTCTCTAATATAAAATTACAAGCCTAAAAAAAAAAATTTGAATTATTGATACTAAGGGTATTATGATAATTCACACTTACATCGTTAGTTTTGATGAAAAATTTAACAATCCTATTATTGATCAGCGAGATAACATGATATTTTATATAAACATAATTAAATGGATAATAAATAATAGTTCATAACTCTAGTACGAAATAAGATTATGAGCTTGCTTTAGCTCGACTTGTGTTTAAAAGGGACATTTTGTTCTTAAAGAGATAGTTAATTACATCTTAAGTTAAGTTTAACATAAGCAATCAAAGTGTTAATTACATCATTTTCACATGAATATTTGTCCTACCAAGTTGCCATGTTTCTACTTCTCACATCTCCAATCTATTTCGTTTTGTTTTTTTTAAAATCCAATCCCATGGCATTCACCTACTTCTTTTAATAACAATTGGGATGTTTGGTTGGGATGTCATAGTTCTAACAGCAAAAGCTCATATATATATATATATATATATATATATATTTTAAGTTCTGGTATCCTAAAACTAGGGGAAATCTAATAAACTAATAAATGTAGTTAGATTAATTTAATAAAGGATAGGGGTCCTACCTGTCACATTATTTCCTTTGGAGATATTTTTATTTTCTTCACACAAAAACAAAGTTGAAATAAATGAAAATTTTGGTGGATTTTTCTTTTTTGTTTTGTTTCTTTAACTTGGAAAGTTGTGAGATTGAGGATTAGATTGCGGATTTATAAATGCTGACTTCAGCAATGACATAATCGCGGGATTAATTAGTAATAATCATGGAAAATTAAGGGGCTTGGTCTCCCCTCTGTCTCTCTCTCTGTCTCGCTCTCTCTCCATTCCGCGTTCGCTCGTTCGGTCAAAGAGAGAAGAAAAAGACGAGCCTTTTTTGGTTTTTTTTTTTTTTTCACTGAGAGACCGACGAGTTCACCTCTCTCTTTCTCTCGCCCTCTGTCGATCGAAGAAACCCTAAGATTCTTATTGTCACTGTCCGAAATTCCTGTCGGATTAGAAGATTAGAAGAAGGAGAGCCCGATCGAAGCGTAGGTTTTGCCCTCGATTCATCTCCGAGCTGGACGGAGGCATTCGTGGCGCACCGTGAGTTTTCTTTCGCTGCCTTTGTTGATCCCTTTGCCGATTTCTTCTATTTGGCATCCCGAAGTAAGTAGGTTTCTTTTCGAAATTTTGTTTGGAGTTTGCGAGTGCTTGATAGGGTTTGCTAGGGGAAGGGGTAGCAATTTAGGGGCTTTGAACTTGTGAGGATCTGCAGTGAAAAAAGAGAGGTTTATTGCAGTGTTGTGCCTTTTTTTTTCCTAAGCAAATGACTGAGGTTTCCTTGTTTCCAAGTTCGTGTGCTACAGAAACAAAAGAGTGATTTATAAAAAAGATAACAGTTTTTCAAATGATGGTGGAGATTTCTCAAAATTTATCTCCTTATGAGCCCTGAGATGGTGATTTTCAAGTCTTATCTCTGGGTGGATGACTTGATAATATTATTGGGGTTAGCAGGATCCAGTAATCAAACTCTTGGGAATCGTCATTGGCAGGTTATGTAACAGTTGATTGGCGATGACTTCACGGCCTATTGTTCTCGTTTTTCTATTGATGGTGCTTATCATCACATCCCAGTTTGAGTGGAAGCAGCAAATTGGTGAAACTGATGCAAATCCGTCCATTCCGAGGCGGCGGCAACAGATTCTGGACAAGGAAGAGGCTGTTAAAGAAAAAGTAAGTGGTACAGGATGTCATGTCGTGAATTTTGTGACTTATATCTTATATTCATCAAAATTCCCCTAGAAGCACTTCATTCATTAGCTAAACTTATGTTCGTTTGCACTAAAATGCACATATCTGACAATGTATCTAAGACTTTAAGTACCCAGTATTATCTCCTATCTCCATCATGTGGCAGACCATGAATTTTTAGTGTTTGTTGAGCATAGAATTTCTCATAAAATCAGAGTAAGATTTTATTTTAGTTGATTTCTAAAAAGTTTGAACATTTAATTTGCAAATCATTTTAGTATTTTTGAGCTCTATGCTTTTAGGATCTTTCCTTGTGGGCTGTGTTTTCAAACACGTCAAGCTATGCTTTGTGGGAATCAACTAAGAAAAGATCCAACGATAGATGGTCCTCACCTTGACCTGGATAGCTCTTGATGAAGGATCATACAATATGATAGAAGCAGTAATATAAATCTAATCAAATTATCACCTTCTCCTTGCTATAATCTACTGCTCAGAAATAGTGTAAACTACAATTTCTTATATTTATTCTGTATTTCCTTGAAAAAATTTCATACATTTATTCTGTATTGTTTGGTCAATGTTTCTAGATAGTTCAAACTTTTCTAGTAACAACATAGGTTAACGAAAGGATCTCGGACGGCCCATCAAAGCATGAAAATCAGGATCGTTTAGAAAATTGATTCCTATCTGAAGGAATCCTTCACAATATCTGGAGGCACTTCATGATCAAGGATGAAATATTCAACTTGTCATGCACAAATATTCTCACAACATTACATGAGAGAAAACACTCACCAAGCAATCTGAATATTGTTAGGTGAAAGTTCTAACTGTTGGTGAAATACTCCAAATACATTAGGTCATCTGGAACTTAGAAAATGAAGCAAATGTGCAATAGTGTTCCATATGAGCAAAGTGGTTTTTAGTTTCTTCCATTAAATGCAATTTCAGAGCAGATACTGTAAGCTCCATTATTTAAGATATTTCTTCCTTTGAGATTATGTAATTAATTTAGGATCTGACCTTTCAATTTGAATCTTATCTATACAAAGATCCTTTCTTGCAGCGAAGGATGCAGAAAAACACTATATTGACTTCCTAGTCTTTTGAACCTTCAAACTAGTGATGTAAACATTCTTTCTGGAGAAAGTGTGAGATAATAGGCAATTTTATGACTCGTTCTTCATCCAACGTCATAAAGATGGTCCTGGTATATTTGTTCCTTCTAGAAGAAGCTTTATAGTGTGTGAATTGCAAATTGGTGATAGATGTTGGAGCATGTTGAATTAGTCTACCACTTGGTATTCTGCTGACCAACTCATGACAAAAATTGATCTGGTCAGCCAAAGAGTTTCACTTTTGTAATTTTCAATTTAAAAAAGTTCCTGCACTACAAGGAAGAACCTACTTCAGAAAAGTGATGTTAGCCTTTGGATTCCTCGTAGAGTTGTTGATCATATATCTTTTTGAACTTGACAGCGTCTTACTTATAATAACTTAGACCTTACTATTCCGGCTAGTGAAGATAATCCTCCAATATCCTATATGATACTTCAGGTTCATTTTACTACACCTTGAAGAATAATTGGAAGGATGAGTTTGCCTTTAAAGCTTCAGAAATATTATTCCAGTTGATTTGACTAACATATTGTACAGTACTACAATCTCTGGAGTACCTTCTTATATGTATTACATTAAGATGTCTTCTACTAGACATGATCTTTTTTGTTTTTTATTGCAGTAAATGTTATCCTACCCAAATAGCTTTCATGTCTATTTGAATGAGAAAGCTATCTATGTGACTTGTTGACAATCTGACATTATTCATCCAATTAGATTTCGTGTCATCCAAAATGTATAAATATAATACATAAACCGGCTCTTTGAGTGCCACTATGTTACTCTCAACTATTTATTTATGAAGATTGGCAGTCAAGTTCATATAATTGTATTCTTCTGGTGCAACAAAAGCTAAAGTTATACCCCACTGGTTCAACGACAATTCATTAAAATTAGACTGCTTTATATATTTGTGCAGATAATACTATCTCAGGAAAAGAATATTCAGCAACTTAATGAGCTTGTGCAGAGCCTCCAGCGGCAGTTGCTGCACTGCCGAGGCATGAACAACTCAATACGTGGCTCTGGGAGCTCCTTAACTGAAGATTCTAGTGATATGAAGAAGCAAGTAATTCTTGAAGATTGATGTCTGGACTTGCAAAAGATCTTGATATCTGATATACACCTTGTGGACTCAAGCAAAGCATTGAGAGCCTATGAAACACATCGTATATAATGATCAATTGACCACTTAACATGCGATCTCGGCTGTTCTATAATCCTGCATTTGTGCTCAATGTTTTCAAGTCCTAATCCCCTGAATTGTTGTAGTTTATTTACCGTTCGTTAAGATCAAGTTGCAATTTATTCTCCAAAATATGACTTCAGGGGCTTGCATTAATTATGCCTTTCACCCTTGTCAGGCTTCAAGTAATTGTTAATTCTGATATACTCTGACTTTGTGGCACACTTAACACCATGGTTAATCTTTTTATTTATTTATTTTTATTTTTTATTTTTTATTTTTTTATGTGAGAGAAGGTTGATCAATTAAATTCTGGCTATGCAGTATATTGCTGACCACAATTTTTCTGATCAAAGAAGTCTCCAATTCACTCAATTCAAATTTGTTGTTAATGGATGCATCGATAGTAACATAACTAGAGAGTTGTTATCATGCGCAAGCAAAAAGGTGGCTGTTCTGGTAACCACTGCATTGTGATATCCTTGTTATTTTTAGAGCTATACATGTTCTCTCAAGAGGAAGTCCTTTTCTTTTCTTCTAATATTCCCTCTCCTCTGCTCTTTTTTTTTTCTCTTTCTCTCACGGTGTCGTCGTCCATCCTTTCTCTTTCTTTTTCTTGTCGTCCATCCTTTCTCTTTCTTTTTCTTTCTGCTTATTTTAAGCTTGATATACTGTGCTATCATCCTATCTTGCTATGATGTGATTAGACTAAAAGAGATGATGGTATGTTAATGTTATCCAGTAAGTTCTAGTGCTCTATTTAATTTGTAATTCAAGAAACAGCTAAGAAATGATTAGCCATTCCACACACCTCTCTTCAAGGAGATGATTTGCCATGTTGGAATAACATTTGATGGAATTCCAAGTTCAAGCCTCAAGTATTAGGATTTTGCCATCCCTAATGCTGCATCTTGGTAATATGCTGAACCGTAAACTAACCAATTCCATAACAATACAAATTTGGTATTATAATCAAAGCAACAGCAACTTTTTTTTTTTTTTTTTAAGTTGTGCAAATTCTTGTATTATTTTTCTTCATCATAATGGAGTTTGGATTATGGTGTTTGTTATTCACGAATCACAACCCAGGAGGAAATGGACGGCTAGGATTATATCTGGATAGATTCCAGAACTTAAACACACAACCCCCCACCCCCCTACTGTCGTCTTCTTTGTTATCCTCGAGACCAAAGCTCTATCGCACTCCCTTCTCTCCTCCCATGGAAAATACCACCAATTAAAACAAAAACGATAAATTAATCCATGGATTTCCTCTCTCTTCCCGCCTCTTTCTCCTACACAAAACTCCCACTAAAATCCCTCAAGCCTTCCCCTTCACTCATCCTCTCCTCCCGGAAAGGCTCGCCGGAGACCGCCGCCTCTCCGCCTCTCTCCGGCGCAGTCCGACGACCCTTAACCCCTCCCTCTCCTGCCTCTCCTCCGGAACCTTCGGTTTCCTCAGGTCCCCAAAAGAATCCCCCAAAATCCCGAGTCCCCAATCCCCTCTCCTCGAAGCTTTGGCTTTCGAGCAAGCTCTCCCCACCACCACCACCACCTCCTCCTCCTTTTTCGCTAGAAGAAGAGTTAGAGGAAGAATCCCCAGGAGTTGATATTGGCGAGGCGAATCCCCTTCCTGATCCCGCATTGCCAAATGCTGATTTCCGGCAAAAAGGCAAGATCTTTGTGGGTAATCTGCCGCTCTGGATCAAGAAGAACGAGATTGCCGAGTTCTTCCGGCAATTCGGGCCTTTGAAGAAGATCGAGCTGATAAGAGGACATGAGGATCCGGAGCGAAATGTCGGGTACTGCTTTGTGATCTATGGCGGCCCCACTGCTGAGGACTCAGCTGCAAGGGCGGTGGAGTTGGACGGCGTGGAATTCCATGGGAGGGTTCTCACTGTTAGGATGGATGATGGGAGGAGGATGAAGGCGAGGTCAGAGGAGAGGGAGAGGTGGGTGGCAGGTTTCGAGCAGAGAGAGTTCCGGTCGGAGTGGCACGAGGAGAGGGATAAAGCTTGTCGGAGATTTCGGAATACTTTGGAGACTCAGCCGGAGAATTGGCAGGCAGTTATATCTGCCTTTGAGAGAATACAGAAGGTATAACTTGTTCAATGTTTTTCTGAGAGCTTTTTGCCAGTCTTCTTTTAAATTAATTGCTGCATTTGTGATACCTATATCAAATATTTGATTTTTGTTCTGAAATAATTGGCTTAGTCATTAGATGATTGTGCTGAAATTGCCATTATGTTTTATAATTTATTTTCAATTTTGTTGCATTCTGGAACACGTTTGCCAAGTTCAGGGGAGAGTAATGAGATGATTTATAATGATGGATGGAGAGGAATTAGCTTCGTAAACAAGATCACCTTGAAGACGTTAGAAGTTTCTTCCCCGCTTCAGCACTTCTGTAATTCTTAGAAATTATGGATGCTAATTTGAACTTTCAAGTTAGTTATGGGACATAAATATAGAATATTGCAACAGAAGTTATTTCCTACTCTGGGTTTCTTGTGTTGAAAAGAAAAAGAAATGAGCTTGGAGATACTCATGCTGTGTTTCTGTTAATGCATATGTAACATTCACATAAATTCAAGAATCCTCCTCTTCTATCACTTTTTGATTTTATTCAACAAATATTCTACATCATCTCCTTGAAATGCATTGTGCAAACCTAGTGTCATACATATCTAGAGACTAGAGACTTATACTGATTTCTATTAGATACAATTTTACATCATTTATGTTAATCCTATTCTATACTGCTAAAATTTTCTTTTTTGATTCAGCCATCTAGGAGGGAATTTGGCTTGATGGTTATGTACTATGCAAAGAGAGGGGATAAGCATCATGCTCGTGCTACCTTTGAGAACATGAGAGCGAGAGGGATAGAGCCGAATTCATATGTATTTACGAGGTTAGGATGTAACTATTCTGCTATTTGGTGTGTCTTACAGTTCTTATCTTGATTTACCTGTGCACTGTTGCTTACAAGTTATCTAAGTTGGAGAACGTGCATTGAATACCGTTTGAGTACTGTAACTTTATGCCCAAGGTGGATGATTGGATCTAGTATCTAGCCAGGGTAACAAATATTTATTAGAAGTTTGTGAACCAATATATATATGTATGTATGTATATGTATATATGCGCTGATCAGAGAGCCTCAGGGAAATATTGACCATCACAGGTTTGAAGAAGCGACATCACTTGATGATTTCTTTTTAAAATATGACAATGGTTTCTTTAGATCCATAATTAATCCATGTGATAATTTCTTTTAATCCGTGAGAAAATTTTCTTGAGCAGTTATAGGACCCTAGGTTTCTTTTAATCCATGACAATGATTTCTTTAGATCCGTGATTAATCCATGAGAATTTTTTTTGAGCAGTTATAGGACCCTAGTATTCTATTGTTGGTATTTAGCTGTTAGCATCACAAATGTAAATCAAGGAGAAAATAGATAGAGCATAAAGAAAACAACTGTCAATTTGAGAAGATTTAGCCTATTTACTTCCATAGAGTACCATGGCCCATAGTGCTGTACATATAGATAGATTCCAGTGACTTGTTCTACAAGGTTAGGGAACTCAAATTGGAAATGAGGATAATAAAACTAAGCTAATTAGATTTAACTAGCCAAACACACTATTAGCAATCTTGATAGGGCTACGGAACGATTCCTTCAAGATCTGAATTTATTGCAGAAAGCAGTCCACGCAACCGAGGGAAAATATTCATTAGATATTCTTTCGTAGTCAGAAAATTACGAAACTAAGTGAAATTGATCCGCAGCTCCCTGATCTATGTTTTTCGTATTTACGCCCTTCGCAGATTCGAACTGCAACTGGGATGAAAATACAATATATTGCGGATAATGGTGGTGGTGACGGGTGGAGTGGAAGTTAGTGTTATGGATGATAATAGAGATGAGGATGGATGCGTGATGTTGTTTAAGGGATAAAGACGAAGGGGAAGAAGTGGTCGAGATCCCAAAGAAGAGGGAGGACTCGACAGACGAGGGAGATTAGAAATTAGGAGAAACCTTGCCAACGGTAGAGGTGGTAGGTTGGTGAAGAGGGAGAAGAGAGATTAGGTTAGAGAGAAGATAGAGAGACAAGAAACCAATATTCCAATAGTATAATAATTTTGGCCGTTATCCACATCTTTATAGAAGCTAGCCAACAAGCCCTAATAACAATAACTAATCCTAATCCTAGTGGAATCCCGCCGATCGCGTTCGAACGCACTCGATAGCGTTCGAACGCATAAAAGGCGTTCTCTGTATGTGCGAACGTGATGTAGGCGTTTGAACGCACCCCGCGGCGTTGGAACATGCCTTTCGCGTTCTCTGTATTTGCGAACCTGATGCAGGCGTTCGCAAGGGCATTTGAACGTGACCACTTTCGCGTTCGAATGCGACCTACATAAATTTTATTTTAATAAAAATAAACAACTAATGCAATAAGAAAAGATCCTAACGAAATGTATCAAACCCTAATTTAGATATTCCTTTGTAGTGCTAAGAAGGAATGCAAGAATACTGAACTAATCTAGTTATCTCTACACCTAATCCACTTAATCCATTATAAACATTTTCTTTTTGGTGCATCCATTTGATGATTTGAGCTTCTTCAAACCACACAAAGCAGAGATGCTTATTTTGTTCATATTTTTCAAATTTGGTAGCAAATTAGAAAATTGATATTATTCTAGATTCTTTTGAACCGAAACACTTAGTTTTGCCTGTAAAAATCTTCCTCAAATCCTAATATAGAAACTAGAAAGAGAAACTGGGAACCTTTCTACCTTTTATATGAACATTGATCTTCCAAACAGAAAATTCTAATCTATTTTTTTTATCTCCTCATTATTTACTCCTCTTTTGTTTGTCATCTCTTGCTGATATGAACTGATTTGTCAACATCATACATCTATCATACTGTCTT
Organism: Typha latifolia; assembly: GCF_019914945.1. NCBI lineage: Eukaryota > Viridiplantae > Streptophyta > Magnoliopsida > Poales > Typhaceae > Typha > Typha latifolia. The sequence continues at coordinate 4,285,079 of NC_133086.1, read as the reverse complement.
CATTAACATGTCATGCAGCCTTGTTCACGCTTATGCAGTTGATAGAGATATGAGAGGGGCATTATCATGCATTGAAGAAATGAAAGCTGAGGGCCTTGAGCTGACTGTAGTGACATACAGCATCCTTATTGCAGGCTTTGCCAAGGTTAATGATGCCAAGTGAGTAGTGTTATACATTGCCTACAATTTCTTTTGTGTGCTCCTCTTGCTTGCTTCTGATGAATTAATATCGCTGCTTCTACATATAGTTTGATGTTTATATTCAGACTGTCGCACAAATAATGGTAAACGGTTTAGGTTACTAAAATGATCTAAATAAGCACATGTTTTGGATCATGTTTCATGTTGCCTTGACCATGTGTTTATTGGAATTTGAAGAGATAATTACATTGTTAAATGCTCAGACAATGAGTAGCTGCTAGGTTATATTGTCTTTTGAGTAACTTTCTGAATGTTATTGGTCCTTTTATTTCACACTCTTGAATTATAAAAGGTAGTCACTATTGTTATGTAGATGTTGCTTGATAACTATATTAGAATATATTAGTCCTAGTGTATCTGCCATACTTTTCTAACAACTTTATGTTGCTTTGGAAGATCTGCAGATAACTGGTTTGAAGAGGCCAAGAGGAAGCTTGAATCACTGAATTCCATCATATTCTGCAACATTATATATGCTCATTGGTCAGTATATTAAGATGACACTCATTTTGTTTTAAGTTGTTTTGTAGGATGTAAGCATGACTCCTTTCTAATAAAGTCTAGACCAGGAAGGTACAATTTTAGTTCTATCATTTCATATGTTCTTCGTTGTACAGAATACAGATAGGCAAACTATGAGAAGATTTCCTCTTATAATTAATATGGAATTTTTAGTAATGGCAGCAACATATGTAGAATGGAATTCTATTCATCAGGTTGAAACAACATCAGTTAGCAAAATAATTGAAGTTTTTTAACCTATGCAGTCAAGCTGGTAATATGACTCGAGCTGAAGATTTGGTCCGGGAAATGGAAGAAGATGGGATAGATGCTCCTATTGATATATATCATAGTATGATGCACGGTTACACAAATATTCAGAATGAAGAAAAAATTCTAATTGTTTTTGAAAGACTAAAGGTATGTTGATAAATAAAATTATTTCTTCATATTATTTGTAGTTTTAATTACATTACTTCTTCAAGTACTAATAGTCTAATACTATTTACAAAGAAGAAAAGATGATAATTGTGCCTTTCATGACAAGTTTAATATTTGGAATTTAATTGCATGTTATTGTCAACATGTGATTAATTCATGTTGCCTTATTATTTTCCTCAACTATATGTTAATTGACTTATAGAATGAGTGAGTGAAATGGCTTCTTTTCCATGTAGTTACTTCAGTTACCCAGCATATACAGTCAAATGACACTTTTGCTAGTCTTCTGCCATCTTTAATAAGAAAGAACAACAGAAGGATAACTAGAAAATCTCTCTTGACTGGTGTGGTCTGTCTGAAGATTTGTGTTAGTGGGTTTCGTACACCCTATATAAGCTATCTTGAAACTGAAATTATGTAAATTGGAGATTTCTTACTATGCATCGTCTAAAATTAATTTAATTGGTACCTTTATTTTATTGCTTGATTCACAATTTAGAATTTTCAAGGATTTGGGTTCTATTTCTAAATTATTTGAGATGTTTAGAATTTAGATTTGAGATCAACTGTTTGGAGTCTTTGGATTTGCTATCAAAATGGTATATAGCAGAATTTGGCTAATTAGTTATATTTAAACCATATTTTCTGCATACACTGATCTCCGACAGTTAATGCAAAATTTTGAGGAAGATTGGAAGATGATATTTAATTCAACTGCAGTGTTAGATCTTACTTGTTTGTTATGATTTTGTATAGGAATGCGGATTTAAACATTAATTCAATTGCAATGTAGATCTTACTTTGCTTGCTATGAATTTGCACAGGAATGTGGATTTACACCTTCGGTGATCAGTTACGGGTGTCTCATCAATTTCTATGTAAAGGTAGATATTCACTCTGTCCTGTTGCATTATTTGTAGATCGAATACTCTCCTTTGTTATGGTATATTAATAACAGATAAAAAGATTGTTTTTAACCTTCTGTTGATTAATAAGTTCAAGATGCACATGCATATTGGATTGAATTTGACCCCTACCTGACCTATCTCACAAATATCTAGACTTGGTGAACCAACCAAATTAAGAAAATTAATGTTCAAGAGGAGATTAGCGAAGGACATATTATATCATTTGAATGCTGGAAACATCATATAATTTTCTTCTGATGCTAAACTCTGTAACTGTGCTCCATATATAACAATCATCCATATAAGGATCTTACTCCTAGTGTAGCTTACTTCGAACTTCTATTACATTTTTCTGCCACTGCCACTACAATAATAATAATGTTTTTCTCATCTTTTCAGATTGGAAAGGTCTCCAAAGCCTTAGAGATTAGCAAAACAATGGAATCATGTGGCATCAAACATAACAGCAAGACTTACTCAATGTTGATTAATGGCTTTATCCAGTTAAATGACTATGCAAATGCTTTCAGCATTTTTGAAGAAATGATAAAATCAGGGTTAAAACCTGATCGTGTCATTTACAATATACTGATAGAGGCATTCTGTAAGATGGGTAACATGGAACGAGCAATTCGTCTTGTTGACAAAATGCAAAGGGAGAGATTACGACCTTCAAGCAGAACATTCAGGCCTATTATAGATGGCTTTGCAGCTGCTGGAGATATGAAAAAAGCTATGGAAACTTTTGATCTTATGCGACAAAGTGGTTGCATTCCAACTGTAGAAACATACAATGCTCTTATTCATGGGCTTGTTAGGAAACGTCAGGTAGTTTCAAAATTTGAGTAATTAATATTTACTTTAGTCTTCCCTTTTTAACATTAGTGCACATACTCTACCTGTTTTCTAGCTGGAAAGAGCTGTTGATGTTATTGGGAAGATGTCTTTAGCTGGCATAACTCCAAATGAGCATACCTACACAACTATCATGGGAGGTTATGCTGCTGATGGTGATATTGGGAAAGCTTTTGAATATTTTACAAAAGTTAAAGAAAATGGCCTGAAAGTTGATGTTTTCATTTATGAAGCATTACTGAAGGCATGTTGTAAATCAGGGCGAATGCAAAGTGCTTTAGCAGTCACAAGGGAAATGAGCGCACAAAAGATACCGAGGAACACATTTGTGTACAACATCTTAATTGATGGGTAATTGTTGTTTTTAATGATACATCCCAAATAATATGAATTTAGATTCTGTCATGTAAAGATTTCTTAACTTTATGCAACATGGTTTTCACATGTAGCTCTTAAAAATATCAATGGCACAGTGAATTCAGTATTCATTTACACAGAAATGAACAAAAGTTCATTTGGAGGTTTTACATTCAAATCTGAAACCTTGCTCTCATATCCTTACTATAAGGAACATGTAGTTCAGTTGGTGATATCTTTATGTGATTCAAAGCATACTGGATTTGAATATTTTATCTGGCATTAAATTTAGAAATAGGGAAAGATATTCACATGGCATTGAATTACTGAAGGTGTGTACTGATCAGTGTAGATCTTTCTTCTATTGTATACATTATGTATCTTTGGACCTTAAGTTATAAATTCTGTCATTTTCTCATAAAAATTGTATTTATAATGTTATCAACTCCTTCCTAGAGGGAAGTTAAGTCATTATTTCTTGGTTTATCATGCAGATGGGCTCGAAGAGGAGATGTTTGGGAGGCTGCTGACTTAATGCAGCAAATGGAACGAGATGGAGTTTTCCCTGACATCCATACATACACTTCGTTTATAAATGCCTGCTGCAAGGCTGGTGATATGGCGGTACCCATTCTTCTTTAATTTCCTTGATATAAATTTACCATCTAACTCAACAGCATTTACTTTCGGCAGACCATTATATGTTCTTCTTGTAAGTTTGACAAAGATCTGGATGTGACCATTTGTTTTTTAATCGTAGAAATTTGAGATCACTTGTGCAAAATCTTTCTTAGCACTCATCAGATTAAACTATCTTATTAGCACTCATCAGATTAAACTATCTTTGTAAGGCCTTTTAGCTGTAAATTTTTCATGATGTTGAATGGTGGCTCTCTGCTTTTCCTTCTTCTTGCTTGATGTTACTCTGTTGATGGTGTGTGAGACCTTTAGAGTATTGGTGTCAACCTAGTTCAACAATAATGGTGGGACTCCTAATTAATATTATTCCAACTCTTAGTTTAATACTATCTTGATTGCTTCTACTTTTTGTATATTTAGGATGCTTATTGATTATGTAGGTTGAGACACTCTAAGGCCTCTCTCTTATTAGTAGTCCTTTTCTCCATTTCCTGTTTACCTACTGGTTTTCTTTTATTAATACATATAAACCTATAATACAGTCTCATTTTCATCCTATCATCTTTGCAAATTTATATGAACCGATCCACAATGAATCAAAACTTTTAGAAGGGTCCAAAAGAGCGGATAGACTTTCTACCACTGTTTATCAACCTGACATTAACTCCAGTACATAGTTCCTGGTAGAGGTAAAATCAGACGAGAGGGACAGTTGACAGGTAGATTTATCTACTTTCCTGATTGCAATTTAGGCTCAATGTAGTCATGAACAACCCTCTGAGAATATCTCACCATTAGGAATGCTCTAGATGAATGAATAAGAAGACAGTCTAGATTTAGGGATCTATTTTCATCTCATAACAAGACAAAGAATTTAAGTTGAATCTCTTGTACCCAAAATACAATTTTCTGAATATATTTCTAGCAAGCACATGCATGATTTAAATCTCTTTTCTAGCCTTTTATATTGATCTTTCTGTTTGTAGAGAGCAACAAAGATGGTAGAAGAAATGGAGGCTGCTGGAGTGAAGCCTAATGTTAGAACGTACACTACCTTAATTAAAGGTTGGGCAAGGGCTTCACTTCCCGGGAAAGCTTTGAGATGCTTCGAAGAGATGAAACTAGCAGGATTGAAGCCTGACAAGGCTGCATACCATTGTCTGATGACCTCTCTTCTCTCAAGGGCTACTATAACTGAGGAATATATCTACTCAGGAATTTTGAATATTTGTAAGGAAATGGTGCAGAATGATTTGACTGTTGATCTCCGTACTGCTGTTCACTGGTCTAAATGCCTGCACAATATTGAACGAACAGGGGGTGAACTCACGGAAGCACTGCAGCGAACATTTCCTCCCGCTTGGAATTCACATGATGCAATTTCTGATTCTATGAGCAGTAGTCATGATAGTGACAGGAGTGATTCTGATGTTACTGATAATGACGAGGATGATGATGTAGACACTGAAGCTACTATCGAAACATTTTGAATTTTGTCTGGGAAAAGAGAACAAAGATCGTGATTCATATATATATATATATGAATGTTGATCTGTGTACTTCTGTTCACTGGTCTTAAATGTTGAGACAAGAGGGGATGAATTCACAGAAGCAGCGCATTGCTCATTTAATCTTGCATGGAATTGACACGAAGTGCATGATGCAAATTTTGATAGTGTGAGCAGTAATTGTGATAGTACCAGGAGTGTTTCTGATGAGGGTGATGGTAAAGCAATGGAAGTTGCTATCTGAATGGATCGACTTTAATTTATAGAATGAGCAAAAGGATCATGACCCCATGTTGATTGATTGGTTTTGCTGCACCGCATCATTGTGAAAGCTAATTCAATTGAGGTCTGAAGGTAGATTTGAGCTATAGGTGTTCTGCGAAAGTCTTATAATTGACCATTCCTTTAGATAACAAAAGTATGGTGCAACGATATCCATTTTGTTCCATTGTAAACTTCATGGGATTCACTTTCCAATAGAGGTTGCTGTCTTTTTTTTTCCCACTTCATCTGTGAATGCCAGTGTCCTTGTAATTTTAGAAGCGCATCGCCAACTGGACAATGCCTCTCTTTTTTTGAATGTTATGAATGACAGAAAGAGAATGTAGATCTATGAAATGGTGGATCTTGGATGGTTTAAACTTTTACACTTCTATATAGTTGACCCTGAGGTCAGTTGAGTAGTCATAAGACAGGTAAAAAGAATTGAAGTCTGTTCTTCCATTATTTCCCCAGTAATAGGTTGCAACAAGGATTGAAGTCTGTTCTTTCATTAGTTCTGCAAATTGATCTCCTAGTTATACCAAGGTTGGTCCATGCCAAATGGCAATACCACCAAGAATTGAAATTTGTAACTCAAAATTTGCTTGGCCATGCATCATGAGGACACTATATTAGGACATTAAAGGAGGAAAGAGATCTGGAAATCTTTAGTAGGTTGACAGGAGATCTCCTGGACCTGGGTACTGGGAGGATAGTGAGGCAAAACAAGTTATTGGAAAAAGCAAATTGATTGTTGTACTTAAAGTAGTAATGGGCATTGAAATGAGCTCAGATGACCTGGGTCCAGATTTACAGGGAAGAGTAAAACTAGTAACAGTAATTGCACAGATCTGATCAAACATCTCAAATAAAGGAGCCTTTCAATGCTCATAAATAGATATGTTTAATTCTTATAATGTATGACAAACAAGTTGGGTTGGCATCAACACATCACCCTACATCATTGCCTTGTATCAAACATATGTTTTATCTGTGCACTGCAGCTGTGTGTATTTATCTGTCACTGATTTAAGTTTGTAACATGCGTGTGAATTATCCTTCTTGAGTATTACTGGACAAAGAAAAAGAGAACCTTTGGAAGTTATTATCCATGATTTTAGAATCACTCATTTCAAAAATCTTACTATCAGCTCAGAAGTATCCTACTCCCCTGATGATTTCTGAAAATTTTCTGGGCATATTTTATTTTGAGAACGTGAACTTGTCTCCTGATGGTGGTAGTAAGTGTGATGATAAGATTTGCCATTACCATGTTATCTGATATCTATTAGAGTCATGGAAACAATCTCATCAGGTTCTTTGCTTTTCTTTCTTTCTTTCACCTCCTTCTTTCCTTCTTTCCTTTATTTTTTGTTTTTGTTTTGGAGAATGTATTTTTCTATGCTGTTCACCTCAAAAATTTCATAGCTTCATTCAATTTTTTTCTTTCAAATTTGAGGTGTAGTTAGTTTTCCATTTCTTTAGCCCTATGCAGTATTTACTAGTAGCATTTATACTTCTCAGAACAGTATACCAAGGACTTCTACTATTGGATTGTTTGATTTAGTAGTATCCATCCTGTTACTTTGTGTACAACATTATTGAAGGATTGCTTTGCTTCATTGACCATATTCTACTCTTGCTAGTATCCCCTACTACACTCTTCCTCTCAAGCACTGTGGATCTCCCTATAATTGATATCATCAATCCTGCAATTAAATGGATACAGACTTCTCCAATTAACTGGTGAGGATATCAAAATATATCTTGTTAACTTTACCTTTCATTTCATTAATCTAATTACAATAATCGCAATCTAAGATTTTAACTCAACCTTGACGTAAAAGGGTTCCTTTTCTTAATCTTATCTGATAAGGTACTGCTGTCTTTGACGTATTTTTTTGTCGATTAATTCCTCTTTTCACGTATATCACTTTTTCACTCATTAATTCAATATAATTTATGAAAATATTATATATTTTAAGTACATGTACATCGTCTGGTTCTTTTGCCAGAAAAAGAAAAAAAAAAGAAACAATATAATGAGAACGTTCCCTCCTTTGCAAAGCTTTTGCTATTTAACATTTAACTTTTTTTGATTCACGGTATAAAACTGAGTGCATATATATATATATATATATATATATATATATATATATATATATATATATAGTTGACGCATATTATATTATATTAGAATACACATATTTTACATATACAAGTATACAATGCATACAACTGAAATTTCTTTGATAGCGCCGGCCCTAGCAGTTCTCTTCTAGGATTTGGCGATCTCCTCCCCACTTTTTTTCTTTGCTAAAATTTTTCCTCGTCAATTGTCACTGACATTTTCTCCCTTCTCTCTCCCCCAGTCTGAGGGCTAGGCGGAGGGGAGGAGTTTTTCCTCTGCTAGTTGTGATTGGTGTTTTCTTCCTGGAGCTTTTCTCCGCTGGTCGTCACTAACATTTTCTTCCTCCCTCCTCTACCACTTTAGCTAGGTAGAGAGGAGTTTTTTTTTCCTCCGTTGACGCTTGAAGAGTTATGCGTTCTTCATCCTCCCTTTTGTGTGGATTTCCTCCGTCGACCTTCACTAGGTCTCCCCTCCCCTAGTCGTTCGGCTGGGAGGGGAGGAGTTTTCTTCGTTTTCTTCCTCCTCTCTCTACATCCATCTCTTTTCTCCTCCCTCTTTTTTTCCCTTTTCACCCGATGCCCTTGCTGTTAGTCGATGCTTCCTTTCTCCCCCACCCATCCTTGTTCTCCTCTTTCCCTTCCTCTTTTGCTCTCGATTGGCCTTCATCGCTAGCATCGTCAATACTGCCCTCCTCATAGTGCCAAAGCTCATTTGTGAGATCGCCTCTCTCCTTCAGTCGTCGGAAGTCGTCGAAGCCCACGGTGGCCAACCCCTTCTCGCCTCACAGAATCTCATCGCTGTCCTGATGGGCTATTCTCACTGACCCAAGCGAGATGAGTTCCACTCTCATCTCTGGACTTGGCCTTTGCTGTAGTCATCACCAACACTACCGTTGCTCTCCTCTCTCCACTAATAGACACCACAATCTCTGTCACTACCGTCGCCTTCATTCTCCCCTCCCTCAGCTTACTAAAGACACTACCTCTATTGTGGTTTTCCTGTCACCCGGTGGTTAGGGTGGTCTCCCTTTTGTTGAGCAAAACTTTGTTTGTTAGGGTTTGTTATTCTTTGTTTTCGTAAAGCATTGCTTGTTGTGGGTTCTCTTGGTGGGAAGTTGTTCTTTCACTATTAGACATTTTGGCTTAGACAACATTATCTCTTTATTATTTTGTGTTGCAGTTTTTGTTGCTAGTTTGCAGGTTCGTATTTCAGGTCTACTATAGTGTTGATTATGCTATAGGACATTGAATCACCTCTGCATGCGCTACCCTTTTAAGCTTCTTGATGCTTTTCTTTGTGGTGCTGCTAATCAAGTGAGAGGCTTATTTTCAAGACTATTATCTTATCCTCTCTTTTTTATAAGATAGCTTGTATTATGCTTAACTTGATACCGTGTTTTTCGTAGTTTAGTCTATTTATCGCCAAGAGGACTTGTAAAAAGGTTGTCACTCTATATTTCTTTTCTTTTCATTGTATCAAATTGCACTTGCTAAAGGGAATGAATAGTCAGGAAAAAAAAAAGTATACAACACATACTAAAACCCATTATTATAAATTAAAAAATTTAATGCAATTAAATTATAAAAGTCCCGATGTTTTCCAAAAATATCTTAAAAGGAGTAAATATGCAAATACATAAAAAAAAGAAGTTTTTTTTTCACAATAAGACTAAAACCCTAGAAAAACAAAGTATCACCACTAAACTTATCATACACATACACATAGAAACTCTCTTTGTATTCTCTGCTCCTAATGAACTAGTTAGATTTTTCCCCAGTTGTCAGAGCTCAAGTCTCCTTCAAGCACCTGAGCAGAAATAAAGATGTGCACATGGGCTTGAGCACAAATACCAACTAATTGCAACTTATTTATGTAGCTCAATAACTAGCTACATCCAATTTTTACCTGCCTTGGTGCTTGAGTTGTGACAACACCAATTGAATACCATTTATGTTGGTAGTTCTAATCAAACTTTAATACTTGGTATTAAATTGTTCCGCTACGGAATCAAGACTGGGAGGTGGGGATTTTAAAACTTGTATCCAATTCTGCAGCTCAATACATTGACTCCAATTGGGCTGCTGTCATTTGGTTATGCAATAAGCTTCCTGCAATATAGAAAAGATGATAAAAGAGCTCCCAAATGGATAAGATCCTGAAACAAGTGCATCTTGTAGTCCTGGTGTTTGAGTCATTGAAACATCCTCTTCAATTGTGGAGATAAATCATTGTACACTTTGCGCTAAGGCTACGGAATTCCTCTTCCCTGTTTCTCAAAAAGAAAAAAAATGAAAAAATAAAAATAAAAATAAAAATAAAAAGCTAAATTACATTTTACGTACTTTTACTTTATATCGGTTTGCTCCCCTTAAAACATAAAAGTGTATATATAGCCTCCTACAATCTTTCAAACACTGTTAATAAATACTGTGAAATGAACTTTCCATCCCTCTATAGCTTGAGAGAAAATTTTAGATTTTTAGGCTTAGTTGAGAAGTTAAATTTCCAAACTACCGTTACATAATTTTGATTGATCATGTAGTAGCCACTCTCATCTCTGTAGACTCCTCTCATCCCTAGAACATTGCACAATCATCTCCCCTTTTCTCTCCTCTCTTTTCTTATTTCTTCTCCTCTCATCCTAAAACATTACACAATCTTCTCATCTTCTGAACCCTCTCAGCTTGAAGAATACCAATGTTGAAATCACATAGGAGAAAAAGAATGATGCTGGGTTGGAGGACCATACGGGGAAGTTTAGAAAAATCTGCTGTAGAAATCTGAGATGGAAAAATTGAAAAGTAGGATGGAAAAGTAGGGGATAGTAGACTATTTTTTAAGTAGGAGAAAGGAGAAGCCAAAATCGTCCAAAAAGTGCTTTTCTACTTTCATGAAGATAATTTAGTCTGTATACACAAAACTTAATATGCAGATACCATTACCAAACATCTGACTTCTTTAGTTAATTTAACTCACAATAGACTAACAGATAGATTTAGCTGTAGATTTTCAAAAGTGTAGAGGGTGATTTGTACGCTTTTATCTTTTAAGGGAGCAAACTAATACTGAGTCAAAAAGTGAATTATACTAAAATAAAATAAAAAGATAAAGAAAAGAAATATGCTTTGCTCTCCCTGGAGCCTCAAGCATAACACCCTCTTTTTTTTCTAACACAAAGTTAAATATATAAGAGATTAGGAAATAAGAAATTGAAACAATAACTTCTCGTAGCTTAATGTAAACCAATTGCAAAGACATCTTTGGCAGTAATTATAAATTAAATAAAGTGCACACATAATGATCTGGACAAAGATTGGAAATTTATATATCAGCAATTGATGCACCATCATAAACTCACTCAAATTTCAAACCAAAAAAGCATGCTCAGCTTTAACTGGCTTACACATATATACAGTGTTGCAGATGCCATGAAAAAGCTAAGAGTTGAATTGCAGATGTGCACACATCTCTGAATCTTACTATTAGCAGAGACATCATTCAATGTGTGAAAGAATCTGACATTAATATGTGCTTATTAGTAATAATTTTAAAACAAAGGGATATGAGCTGCAAATCTAGCTGGCCTGTATCATTCATTGAATCAAAAGTAAAGTCCATTTACTATAAAGTAGCTCCATTGAAGTCCCAACTACTAGACAACAATTGCTTCATTTACTACCCAAAATCAAGTCATTGAGAAGACAAATCCCTTAAGGAAATTGAGATGATAAATTCTCATATTTACTAATGAAGAAACATAACCATTTTTGTAAGAGAGATTAGGATATTAGAGGTGAAGAAATGGAAAAGGAGGGGGTTGGGGTCTTTATGTCCCCATCATTTAACTCACGAAGTCTTGCATCCAAGCCAATACGCACAAGGCAGAGGAAGAAGAAAGCTGGATTGAGAAAAGGTTTATCTTCTAACAGAAACAGAAAATGATTAATAGAAAGACAGCATCCACACTTTGAGTCTATTTTCCTACAGTCCATACATTTTCCTAGTCTCAATTTTCACTACTTATCCATTAAATCCTTCAATTCTATCTAGCAAACACCTCTCAACTTATTGCCAGCATCATAAAGAAAATGGAAATGAGAGAAAAAGTAAAAACAAAATAACAGAAAAAATAATGAGACCCTACTAAGACTCTTGAACTATTGCTCATTTCCATATGGACGGCCTAATTTATTTTTCATGAAATATTAATTCTCTTAATTATAAAAAATCTCTGAAATATTAATTCTGTTAGTTATCTACTAAATTTTTTTATTATATGCAGTCTTGCTTCTGATGCTTGGGTTGTCTTTCCGGATCTCTGCTTCTTGTTCTGAAATAGCATATAAGTGTCACATGATCAATGTTAAGCCTCGTAGAGATCAATTTATTCTTACTTTAGAGAAAAGAAAGAGATTAAAATTGAGGATAAAAAAAATTATTTGATGCTTTTTGTTAATATCATCAGGATGAGAAATTTTTTATAGTTTAGGTCTTTAGGAGATTAACATGTACAAAAAAAAACAGAGAGAGGGTACATATAGAAACAGATAACAGTTTAAGGGTCTTAGTGTAATTATTTCTAAAGAAAACCTTCTCTTACCCCACCTCAATCCGCTCACTATATAACAATATGGAAGGTGACACACCATCACCCTAACAAACCAACCTACATGCTTGTAATGGTGAAGCTTCAGCAACTCACATCCAACCCATAGAATTAGCCTTCTCAGTTGCTATGCCACCATATTCAACCTGAAAACACTGCTCCCTCCATTTCGTTGCCTTAACAACGCAGTATTGTCTTCTTCCTTTTCATGCAGTTCCAACATTAGTCTCTACTTCATATCAGATGAACATTATGCTAAAGGTCTTATTATAGCAGGGAGGAGATGAGCCGAAGCAATGGAAAAAGTTCAAGGCTGGAGCTGCAGTTAAACCTATCACGGGTAAGAGGGGGGCCTTCAACAAGAGCTGCAGCTGACGGGGAGTCATCGTCGCCATCATCAACCTCACCATCACCACCGAGCTCCTGCGTGTCATCAGATGGCGAACAGAAGCAGTCAAGCAGCCCAGAGGCAACGTCGATGGTGTTGGTTGGATGCCCTCGGTGCCTTATGTATGTAATGCTCTCTCAGGAGGACCCCAAGTGCCCCAAGTGCAAGAGCACTGTGCTCCTGGACTTTCATAGGGATAGCAGTACTAACAAGACCAGAAGAAGCTAAAGATGGTCTTTCTCATTCCTGATTCTTAGCTACAAGTTCTACTTTCTAGATTATTTCTAATAGATCTTGTTGTTTGTGTGCATGTGTCTTTGTGACTGACCAACCCAAATTTTCTCAACAAGGTCATATAGAAATAAATCACCTTCTCTACTTTCCTCTAATCGCCTGATAAATAGGGGGAAGCTTATCAGAGATGTACTTTATATATTACTCAAAGTACATCAAATTACTGAAAAAAAGGAAGTCACTAGGAAAATGAGAAACAAAAGCTTGATGTAATTGTGATTGCCTTACGTCTAAGATGAAATTGAGGTGAAGTGTACAGTTACCAGTTTAAAAAAGAAGAGTAAAATCCAAAAGATACAAATTATGCTTCTAAATACCCCACATGCACCTGCAAGTTATATGAACATATACACACTGTCCTGTATTATAAGAAATTACACTTCACAAGTCAACAGCGAGTCAGGATATAAGGTCGCCATGCACATTTTTCCAATAACAGGCATTATGTTCAATTAAGAAGCCGTCAAGAATCTTTCCTCAAGAAAAGGAGGGAAAAAAAACGTGTTGAGACTGTTGATGTGTTTAAAATTAATTGGTTAGACAAGCGAGTAGGGGTGTAATCGAGATGAGCTTGATTGAGCCGAGATATGATCAGGCTTGATTTGAAATTAATTTTGAGCCTGAATTCATAATCAAGCTTGAATTGATCCAATTTTAATTTGAGCTAATTTTGAACTCAAGTTAATTCAAGCCTAAATCAAGTTTGGATCAAGCTTGAATTAGGCTTGATTCAGCAGTTTGTATGCAAATAATTTAGCCACAAAAATGTAGAGATTACAAAAACCTAAACTAATAAGCAATAAAAAAAATGATTAAATGCACACATGGATCAATATTTCCTCCTATTGTAGTCATAACATCACTAAAAGATATATCCTTTCTAGAAAAACATTGCTAAAAAATATAGCCCTAGAGTAACTAATATTACGAGCCTTTAGATCTTGATCAAAAAGTTCATATTAATTATATTATTATATATTATATAATTTTTAAATATTATATTATTATTCTCGAGTCCTATCAAACAGAGCTTGATTGACATAGCTCATGATCAAGCTCAGCAATTAATTTCAAGCCTGGCTTAGCTAATCAAACTAGAATCGAGTCAATTTCGAGCCGAGCTGGATCAAGCCATAACAAGTCAAAAAACTTGAGCCGGCTTCACTATTCTGATTAGAGAGAGAGAGAGAGAGAGAGAGAGAGAGAGAGAGAGAGAGAGAGGTGGTTAGAGGCATTAAAAGGACAGGTCTATTTTGGATTAGATATAATAAAATCAAATAAATGCATGAGTAATTGAGATGGTTGAGAAAAGAGGAATAGAGATGGTGAAGAACAATTTATGAGCATCGTCCTCTCTCTCTCTCTCTATTTGTGTGTGTGTGACCTTTCTCCTGATTTTATACAAACATCAAATTACTATTGTATTGCTCCATCTGGGCAGAAGCCAAAAAAGGAGGCCCTCACAGGGTCCTCTTCTCAAACAATGCCAGCCCTTCCTATTGATAGAAACTGATCATATTGGACGAAAATGAGTAGAAGAAAATGGGTAAAGGAAACAAGAAGAGAATTAACACAGAAAGCTGCAGGACATGATCAGATTGGGAAAATGAATAAATATTAACCCATAAAGAAAGGAGAACTGTGAGATAGGATCAGATTCTAGAAAACATATAGTTTGTAATGCTTTTCAAGGTTCATTCTAGCCCTGCCATGTAGATGAATATGAACATTTCACAACTACAAATCAACTAGTTTCTGATGTCAAAACATATAGAACACTAATGGTTGTCATTCCTCCTCAGTAATTATCCTTGTATGCTTTGCAATATCCTTGAGGCACATCCTACAAGCAAGCCACTCAAGCAAAATGCTCGGCTCGATTATGACTCACCCAATTATTTCAAATAGCATTGATTTACAACTCGGTTGACATCTTTGATTGATAAATTACCTGAGCTTGAGCCTTGAGCTTGGCCTTCACCTAGCTAGCTATGGTCTCAGTAAGCTTAAATATGGAAATGAACAGAGATAATACTTAGAATGAAGTATCTTTTCATACTTAGCTTATAGCATTACATCCTTAACTGTGGGGACTTTCTAAGTTAGGTTCACCTTGTGAGTATTATGGAAATAAATGGACTACCAACCACTTACCTTAAACTTTTGTCTAGAAAGATCAACTTGGAACATTCGCAGCATTCAAATATTATGCTCCAGACGGAGAAAGGACAGAAACTGCTCATGAGTTCAAAGTTGGTAACAAGGATCATTGGTTTTGGTTGGGCAACAAACAGGCTGGAAGATGAAAGAGACTAGAGAAGATGAAAAGTGAAAACATTCATTGCGGGTGGTGGATGTGTATGTTTAGCTAACAACTGTATGTGATATGGAAAAGAATTAATTATGTTACTTGGAAAGGTTTAGATATTAAACAACAAAGCAGTCAGAAAAGCTCATTAATACGATCAAATATGAAATTAAGATGGTGGCTGCAACAACCAAATAAAAGCTTGTGATTCAGTTGGCACTTACACATCCATACTAGGTTAGCTAGTATTCATTGATTTGTAGATTTTTAGCACACTCGGTACAAACCAGAGCATCATTCTTCTAACTTTATATTTTATAATATCCAAGGGCTGTAAGCTGTAAGAACTTCAGAGATCATTATATGTGAGATCAAGTTTGTTTAGCATCTGTAGTGCCAAGAAAGATAAACTTGTGAAAGAACAACACTTTACGCAGCATAGTTACAATACTTGGATTTAGAAAAAGATTGATTATAAGAAATTCTGCATTGCACAGAAGCAGCAGAAAATAAGTAGATGGCACGGCAATGGCATTGTACTTGAATCATGTTTGAATTTAAATTGTTACTTTCAGAAAACATGACCGTGCATGCACATTCCACATGTGGAGATGTGGTGCAAGAATCAAAAGACATCATCATTGAAGAATTGCGCCCCGACAGTTTATGAAATTGGATTTTGAGCACAACAGAAAGTTCAGAATGCCGCATAAGATGACTGCAAATCTTTGACTAGATATCAACCTATACCCGAGCATCTAGAATTTGATCCTATTGGCCTTGCACACAGCTGATAAAGCTCAAAGGATTCTAATAAGAATATTATTTCTTTCTTTATTGCATAAAATCTAGCTATCAGTAATCCTACTATAGTTTTGGAGCCAAGTTCTAAGGCATTGACTGATGAGTCCTGAAGATCTGAAATGGTAAAAACCATTGCAAATAGGTTTCTTTAGGTAATAAAAATCACAGCTAAACCAGAAGTTCAAGATCATCACTACTTGCTTGAGAGCCAATATGAAAAATAATTACCTACTCTGTGCTGAATTCAATTTCTGTAAAAGTGCCATCAAGATGTACTGAGTCCTTGCACAAATTCATATAAATGCCCTAGTATTGCTAACTGCTGAATAATTTCCACGATATATCCTCAAACAACAAAATAATCATTTCATTTTTCCTATTAAGTATGAGAAATTAATCAATGTAATAAAATAGCAGCAGGTATGTACCTTGCCAGTGAAGCAATGGACAAAAGAATGTGGTAAAATATAAGAATTGAGATACTCGATGATCCAGGGAAAGAGATTACATTGAAAGAAGATCACCGATCTCAATCTAGTAAGGATAAGAAAGAAAAGAACAGAGTGTCTTTTCATCTTATAAAAGATGTGCATATCTGCACATTATCCAACGTAAATTCCCTATAAATGTTTTATCAAATAGCCATACCAAGAGGACATCCAATCTCTAGGTCTGGAGCCAAGTAACTTTGTTGAGTTAGTCCACTGCCAAAACAAATAAAAGGACAGCACAAAGAGGGTAGAGGCAGTGGAAAAGGGAAGGAGCAAAATTTCAGAGTGGCTCCTAAACTTTACTTTGATTACATTATTGGAAATAGTTCAAACAGCAAAGAGAACATAGTAATAGGCAGATTAGGCAATCCCACGCAATACCGGAGATCAAAATTTTCTCGTAGTTAACAAGAAGATATGGCTAAAGCCTGAAGGTATCATCAAAGCTACAGTCAATTCAACTGTAAGCTAACAAATAACCTTCTAATTTGTGCAAACTACACCGAATCGTACCAAAACCTAATATCTAAAGCATTGTACACTAAATCAATAAATCATAAAACAACTCCCCAATAAGCTCAAATCTATCATGGATTCCTCATTATTCTGAATAAAGCTAAATTGCTCACAAATAAAGGGGGGAAAAAAGATCAACTTGAAAGATTTAGCATCAGGGATTCCCATGCAATACCACTAAACGAATTCATTGTGCAATAGCTAACAAAAGCAAATAGTTCATTGGAACCCTACCATAAAAGCAATAATATTTGTTAACTACTCAACAAAGATTGGACTACAGAGGAAACGAGGGGACTACCTGGAAGAACAGTGTATTAGAACAGCAACCCCATTAACTTTTCTCTTCTTCTTTTTTCCCCCTTTTTTTTTACTTCCTTCGTAACCTCTTTTTTTTTTCCCTTTTTTCTACAGTGGACGAAAACCAGCCGTTTGATTGAAATCAATGGGTTCTAGATGGATCTCTGTATACACGAGTGATTCCTTTAGCCAATGAAAGGAAGCCAAGTAATAGAATGTAGTAAATCCCTGTATTATATGCTGCAGACGATCAGAGATAAAAGATGGATTCGCAATGCTCTGACTTCATTTGGACTCAATGGTGGATTACTACTTTATTCTATTCCTGTCTCGATAGTTGATTGCCCTTTATTCCTACTCTTCTCTCTCTCTCGTTTGCTGAGATATCTGTGAGCTATGACGATCGGCTCAGGGGGATCGAGTATTGTTGGTAATGCAGTGATTCTTTTCTATCAATTTTTAAAATTTTGCGTATAGTGGATCATGCTTTGTTTCTTTTGTTGGCTAGTGAGATCTATTGCTATATGTATGATAGACGTTTTAGGTGAAAATGTCTAGTTTTGGCCAGTTGTTGATTGATCTACAAATATACACAAGATGATTTCATGGATTTTGATATCCAAGTGCTGTTTTCTTACAAGGCAGTTTAAATTGCTCATTTTTTCCTGCCTTGGTTTATAATCATTTTTCTATGAATTTACGGTGAGTACAGTTTGGAAGTTTTATATGTTGAGTTTGTCCTGAATACTTAACGAATTGAGCATGAGTATTATCGTCGATTACATTTTTTACGGATAGTTTTGCTCATTTAATCATGAATCTCCTCATGGTACCCACAAACATAAAAAGCCCTGAGGCTCTTGGCCTCTTGGGATTGTGAGGATTTCACACTTGCATATTGAGCTAACACATGTGCCTAACAATGCAATATTTGATGCTTTGGTTGATTCAGATTAAGATGTGATTTTGGACAATTAACTACAATGGGAATTGGGAACAACTATGTCTTCCACCCTTTTGTATGTAAATCCAACAGTATAGTTCAGTACATAAAATGCTGAGTAAATGTTTGCTCCCTTTCATTCATGAGTCAAACAGCTTACATTACGAGTTGATGCTTTCAATTTTACTCCTACTTTTTCCACGGCTTATTGTTCAAGCTTCCAAGTGCGTCTCGTTTCATGTTGAAGGATGATACATCTCTTTTTGGTGATGATAAACAAGAAAATAAGCATGTTTGACCTGCCTTATCTACTAATTGTAAAATCTTTGAGCAACCAACGTTATTCTGGAAATATGAACAGAAAAACTGAATGCCTCGAGAAAGTAGCATCAAGATAGAGCTATTTCTATGCCTAGAATGTCAAGTTCATTTAGTGTTTGGATCAAGTGTCAAGATGCTCAGTATTTGCCAGGCTAGAGCTCCATGTGACTTTGCATATAATGCATTCTTTTCTGATAGGGTGGAACTTTTATGTGGCTTAACTTGTTATGCAGTACCTCGAAATTTCAGATTGTTGGAGGAGCTTGAACGTGGAGAGAAGGGTATTGGAGATGGCACAGTTAGCTATGGAATGGACGATGGAGATGACATCTACATGCGCTCTTGGACTGGGACCATAATCGGCCCTCTGAATGTAAGGTTCATTTTCTTGCTGTACAATTGTATCATACTCTGTAAATAGTTAAATACTCATCTCTCTCCTTTACCTCCTTTGTCCTACATATTTTGAAATCTGAAATTCATGCCTTGATTGTGCTCAGTTCAGCAGGATTGTTTTGTTATCCTTTTAGATATGAAACAAGCATGTGACTAACTTCTTGTTATTTACCAACTTTAAGCAATCTTACTATCCTTGAAGTTTGGAGTTCGGACAAATAGATTATTTCTATAGTCATTTATGATTGACTTGAACATGGAGGTGTCACTCTGATCTGGTCTTCCTTTTTTTTCTTTTTCTTTTTGCAAGTGTGATAGTTGGAAGTTCACGCAGTGGACCATAAGATTGTCAGTCAACCAAATAAATTTATCTATGTTTAGTTGGCGAAATGTTATCATGTTGTATGACAGTGCCATTCTTATTTCCGACCTCTCTCAGTCCTAGCTAATTCATTGTAATTAATGCTTATATTTTCACATGCAGCTATATTTTTTTTATTACTAATTATTTACATATGCACTAGAATGACTCCCAAGATCTTCTGGATACAAGTTATCCATACAGTTTCTTGTAGAAGTGTACAACTGAGGGTGTTCTCCCTGATAGAATTGTGTTACTGACTAATCTAAATAATAAATAGAGAAATCTAATACTGCGTAGCTTTTGACAAAGATGAACTAGTCCATGAAGTTCGATTATTCTCTAGTTATTTATTACATTTGTGAGGTGAATGATTTTCTTTTTGTTTGTTTGGTCTTCCATGGTTCTTTTTGCATCTGCTTGTTGTTCTATGTTCTGATGTGTTATTGTTCAGTGCACTTATCCCATGATCTTCACCCATAGATTCTTTACCCATACTTATTCAATTGGAATAGGTCATCTTTGATCCTCAGTAGAAACTATTTAATGATGAATTTAGACGCAATTACTTCTGTATGCAAGGGTGCAAACATGTTTTTCTGATATAATTGCATGGTAAAAGGGCATCATAAGTAAATATACGGACAAGATAGTTCCAAAATTATCTTATAAGTTATATTGGGCAGTCCTACTGGAGTGAATCTGATATTGAAAAGATATATAATTGATTCTGACTTCCAAAATTTTGAACTCTGCGAAAGTAAGAACTTTTTTGGTTAAATTTGCAAAACTCTCTTCTTTATCATTACTGCAGTCTGTACATGATGGGCGGATTTATCAGTTGAAGCTCTTTTGCGATAAAGATTACCCTGACAAGCCCCCGAGCGTTCGCTTTCATTCTCGGATCAGCATGGCATGTGTTAGTCCTGACACTGGCGTGGTAAGTGGTAACCATCCTAATCCTGTACTTTTACTAATAAGCAGTTCCAGTTAGCAGAATACTGCTGACGCAATATAGCTGTTTATTTTCTTGTCATGGCAGTCTTCCTCCTAACTTGTGGGTTTTCACATTCACCAATTGATTTTCTCTTGAACTTGAGAGTTTTACTATCTATTTCTGATTGGACACTGGACCGACCTGGACATCTGATCAATGATCTTGATCTTGATCTTGAGTAGATCTTTTATCTCAACAATGGAACAATTTGATCCCTTTAAACCAAGTGAAATATTTGAGATGCAAGTTGAAGATTATTCTAAGAAAATGTCATCAATACCAAGTGGGAAGAATCTTATCAGAAAATTGATAGTGTTCCAATTTTTCTGATTATTTACTGTCACACAAGTAGAAGCTAAGCTGTTGTGCACAAATCTTAGACAAATAAAAATATTATGCTTGTGTTTCTGGAATGATACCTTGAGGTGGTGAATTTTCCAGGTTGAACCCAAGAAATTCCATATGTTGGCAAATTGGCACCGAGACTACACAATGGAGGACATTTTGATGCAGTTGAAGAAAGATATGGCAGCACCGCTAAACCGCAAGGTTGTTCAGCCCCCAGAATGTACCTTCTTCTAGTAGGTGGAAGCTTCGAAAAATAAACGAATCTGTCATAGTAGTAGTAGTAGTAATATATATAGTATGTTAGACGGCCCTAAAAGAGTAAGAAAATTTGGGGCAGTCAACGCTACCCGATATATTGAATTGCTGATACTGTCTTCTCTTGGAAAATAGTGTCAGGTGTTTTATCTAATCCGGATTGTTTGTGTAATTGTGAAATTTACCATAATGTTGTTTCTGGATGCTTACAAGATATATAAGTGTGTTCTTTTCTCAATGAATTATTAAAAGTTCATGAAAGCTTTTACCCAGGTCTGGTTCCGAACGAAAGTTCTTTCTGATCTTATAAGGCTGGGAGTCAATGCTCATTCTTATTCTTTACTCTATATATGGAACTAAACCTCACGTGTGATTACCATTATTCAATATTATATCTACTTTGAATGTTCTGGACCAATTGGAGTTTGTTCGTTCCTTTTCTCGTGGTTGACTTTTTTTTAGCGGAGTATTGAACGGACACGTGGATAAATATTTGGTCAACATTAGACTGTTGAACGGTTCCTCCATGCGACCGCTAATCTTGGACCTTTATATGGTTCAAGGCAGCAATCATTTAGGAAATGAAGAGTTTGATGACTAAAACCTTGGTTGACCTGAGCCCCCCCCCCCCCGTATCTGCTCCACGGTTGAGTTCTCAGTCAACGGTTTACTCTCCGGCAGGCAAGCCGTTTGACTGATTTAAAATGGATTAGGAGAAAGTAATTTTTAGGAAAATAAAAATACATGTTGACTCCTCATAATTGTAACTTTTACATATTCGTCTGACAAACGTTGATTTTAATAGGAAAGGACACAAATATTCTTTTATTTTTACAAAATCAATTGGAAACATAATTTGTTTTAAGTTCTTTAGTCTTATATATATTTTTTTTCTTCTAACTCTTTTTCACTCTTTTACATTTTGGATATTATAAATCTTTCAGAAAGATATAACATAAAAAAGGCATCGCCTAACCACGGGGTTATAAATTAATTTATAATAATAATAATAGTTATTATTATTACTATTATTATAGACGTAAATACAAAATATTAAACCGCACTATTTTTGTTACTAATTGCTTACATCTATAATCAAAACTTCACTTAGTTGCCTTGTAAGATGACTAGATGATGACACGACTACTACGCTTGAGGACTACTGCCTAATCGAGCCGGCTTGGCTTAAGATCAAGCCTAACTCAAGGACTATTAGTAATACATTAGTGCTTTGAGTTTTATGGAGCAGAGCTGAGCTAAATCAAGCCGGTTCAAGATGAAAGCGTTAAGCTCAATTCTGATAAACTTGGATTGGCTCTATTTGGAGTCGATCTAATTCGAGCCGGCTCAACTATTTTTGACGGCGTAGCGGCCACCAAGCAAGGGTGAGGCATCTCCCTCCCCCTGAATGAAATAGAAATAAAAAGAGAGAAGACCAAGTCCCTTGAACAAATCATCCACCACTATAGTCAAAATTCACCCCCCCACTCCCATACAAAGAACCGAACCCGTCACTACTACTCTAAACTACTCATGGGGTCCCACCTCTAGTCTAGTGATCGCTAGTGGTGAACACGGCACACGCTTTCCACGTTGATGCCGACTCCCGTACTCTTATCCTTTTACACCAACCAACGGCCCGGATCCCTCATTCGCCGACATGGGCGCGAATCTTGAGGAGCCTTTTAAAATGGGCCCCACCTGTCCAGAAATGGAAACTGAAGGCGGCGGTGGCCCGTGGGAAAGGAAGCCGGGTCCTGGTCTTCTCCCTCTCTTCTCCGAAACATCCCCCCCTTCCCCTTCTCGATCTCTGTTATATATAACTCCACCTCCTTCTCCACTTATCCTCACTACTAAATCCTAGGACGGAATTCTACAGACCAAAATCGATGCCTTCCCTCGACGATCCTAAGCCGGCGGCGATCCAGGTCCGGTCCGTCTGGGCCGACAACCTCGACTCAGAGTTCGAGCTGATCCGCGACGCCATCGACCGGTTCCCGTTCGCCGCCATGGACACCGAGTTCCCTGGTGTCGTCCACCGACCCCGGAAGCATCCTTTCCACCTCTCCCCCGTGGAGCGCTACGCGCTCCTCAAGGCCAACGTCGACGCTCTCAAGCTCATCCAGGTCGGCCTCACACTCTCCGATGCCAACGGTAACCTCCCTGACCTCGGCGGCGGCGACGGGACCACCTACGTGTGGGAGTTCAATTTCTCTGACTTCGATCTCAGCAAGGATCGCTACGCCCCGGACTCGATCGAGCTCCTCCAAGCCAACGGGATCGATCTCGAGAAGAATCGCGCAAGGGGGATCGACTCGCGCAAGTTCGCGGAGCTAATGATGTCGTCTGGATTGGTGTGCAATGACTCCTCGGTCACTTGGGTCACCTTCCATAGCGCCTATGACTTCGGATATCTCGTCAAAACCTTGACTTGCCGCAGATTGCCCAAGTCAATGGGGGAATTTTTGGATTTGGTGCGAGTTTTCTTTGGTGATCGGGTGTTTGACATGAAGCACATGATGAGGTACTGTGATTGCTTGTATGGGGGATTAGATCGGGTGGCGAGTACGTTGCAGGTGGATCGGGCGGCGGGGCGGTGCCACCAGGCCGGATCGGATAGCTTGCTCACATGGCAGGCGTTTCGGAGGATGAAAGAGATCTACTTTGGGAAAGATGAGGGAGAGAGGCATGCTGGAATTCTCTATGGTCTAGAAGTTTGCTAATATAAAAGAAGATACTTTTCTTCATCCTATTTCTTCTCTTCTTCTTGTTTAACCAATATTTCATTCTTTTAATCCACTATGTGAAGAGAAGTTTTGTGAATACTAGTAATAAATAGAAGGTAGATTTTGTTAATTGATGGCTAAATTTGCTGATTGTCTGAATTATGGATGTTTAATTCTATAACATCAAACATAAAAGAGAATTTGATAAGAAAAAAGAGGCATCTTTGATAGAACAAAGATTAGAAGGAATTAAACATCACCGCTCCCTGGTTGGGATCAGGAGGACAGGAGTAGAAATCAGAGGAGGCTTTCTGAATGAATCACAGAGAATTCTGAATAGATTGTTTAAACTGAGCTGAAGAGTATACACCTTACTCTAAATGGGGGAAGCAAGGCATCAAAGTACAAACAAGCTCAATCAGAGGTATTAAAAAGGTGAGCTACCTAGCAAAGAATCAGTTGCCGGTCATTGATTTGCTTCACTTTTTTCCTTTTTTGGTTAGTGAAGCTTCTCATTGCTAAAAGTTTGGATAGCATGAGACCAGTATCACTAGGTTTAATAGGTAGTAAATTAGTTAGTCTTAAGATTTCAGACTTAAATAAGATTTACTACATAGATGCATTTCCCAAGCTTGCAGTAAGAAGAAACTAGTTGATTGTTATTATATATGTTAAAGTTTTTTGTGGAGTACCGTTTTGTTAAAAAGTTGGTACAGCAAGAGGACAATCCATCTGTAGTTCTGCAGGAAATTGGAGGAACTCCATTATTTCCTGCTGTTAATTATTTGAGATTCAATGCATGGACTCCTCAGAGAGCAGGTTAATTTCTCGGTTCAGTGCATAGTAAAAATCCATTCTTTTGTCGAGTAACTTTGTGCTTCTTCTGAAAAGCTTTAAGGATAACCTTTCTATCTTTTGATGTCAGAGCATTGATATGTCTGGTTTTGTAATTATCTAACTGAAACAACTCAGCTATCTACATTTTATTATTGCATCTTATAACAATTAAAAGCTTCAGTCTTTTTTCTTTTTGCCCTTTCAGCGTAAGAAGTTAGAGCTTGAAATCAAGGTCTGGATCATTAAGTGCTGGATTTATTATGCTCACATACCAAACATTCTCTTGATCTTAATCTACTAATATTTAGATTCTGTACCACTATCTAATCTTCATAATTATTTGATGATTTCTCTTTTTTTTTTTTCTAAGATATTACTATCTTACTAACTTATTAACTTACACAGAGTTTGATGGAGCTCTTAACGAACAACTTGCCTTCAGGTGAATATCTGATAGAAGTACAGAAAATATGCTGTATGTTGTATATTACCAGGTATGAGATAAGTTATTATTTGACAATGTTAGGTAGGGGTGTAATTGAGCCGACAAGCTTTGATTGAAATTATTTTTAAGCCTAACATAAAATATCAAGCTTGAATTTATTAGATTCATTTCGAGCCTAATTCAAGCCTATATTGAGCTCGAGCATACTTGATTATTTTGACAGCCCTACTATCAGGTGGATATTTAGGAATATGTTTACCTCGAGTTCTATCTGTAGTCTCTGCAAACATGACTGTTATTTATATAGGTTATGTTTCAGATTAGGAGCTTAAACCCTCTGTAGATGAATCTGAGTTACTTATCTTTTCTGAATTGCAATAACAAGAGGTAAGCTTGCAACGATTTCAGAAAATAAGCTAAATAAAGCAAAGGAACCCTTTAAGTGAGTTATACGGATGAATACAGTGTATGCTACTGAATTTATGACTTTTTGTATCTTCCTGTACATGGTTACAAAAAAAATGCAGCATATTGGTCATAAGTTATTACATGATGTTCAAATGAGAAGACTTCAAAACTTGATTAGTTGTAGGATGCCTGTCATAACGAGGCGTCGGAAGTTTGACTTTGCAGAAGAGAAGGCAAAAGATATCATGAAAACATTAAGCTACTTTTTTTAATCTAGTTGCATAACTATGATAAATTAGGTTCACAGACAAAACTTGATTTTAGAAGAATTAAGTATATGCTGTATCAATTTTCTGAATGATATTAAGCTTAACTGCAATCAGTACATCACATCTGATTGCGACCCAACAAGTGTAGGTTGCTCTTACTTCACATCTCTTGATTAACAGCAAGTACTCTTAATTAACCTATAGTTATGAGCTCTGCTCATTTATATTTAATAATCAATTTGATATCTAAATCTTTCCGTTGTACTATCTTGTCCCCCTTCAACTAATGAAGATGCTCATGTTGCCTTTATTTTATCTGATTCTATAATAAAAGATTGGGCCTCCTTGTTTAGGTTAGGCAGCATAAAGGAACTATCCAAAGATAAATCCAAGGCTATATAACAGGCACGACTTAGTCAATAAACAGCATGTGCAGTTGAGACACCGCAGGAGATAAGGACATAAATACTGTTTGTTGAGACATATTGAATTATTGTTTCGATGCCTTTGGCTGCCTTCATAATCCATGGTTAATCATCAAATAGGAGCTATCTGTCTTCTTTTTATCTTCTTTTATATTTTGTCTTGACTTTTTGCAACTCAGAGATTAAAAAGCAGAGAAGATGGTTGTGATGTCTAATGTCCATCAGTTATAAAATTCATGTAGGATTTTGTAATCTCCTCACAAATCATACCATGCTAGTAGGTAACAACTAGAGATAGGCCATTCTTAGAGGATACTGGTGCTGATATTAAATCTGTTTGACAGAATCTCTGTAATGTGTAACAGAGACAAGATTGGCTCCTCTGTAAGCTAGGTATTTTTCTTATGGGGAATAGGGATTGTATACAGATTGATTAGAGATATACAATAAACAGCTCTTGGTGTGTGAAATGTGTTGCTGCATATATGATCTCAACTGCAATAAAACTGTAACAAATGGATGATAAAAAGCTGGTCACATGAAGTTGCACTAATTACTAGCTTCCAGAATTAAGAGAAGATTAGAAGGAAGTGAGCATTAATGATCAGATAAAAGAAGTACCAAAATAAAGGAAAAGCTATTCAAGAGGGCAGTCTTGAGTCTACTCCAATAATATCAAGAAGACATGACCACTGTAGCAGCAGCAGCTATTGGTACCTCCACTGCAGTAGCAAGGTAGCCACAATTCAAATGATTGCACATGCAGGAACTGTCACTTACTGTAGGATTGATGTGTGATATGTTTCATGGTAGAATTATAGTAAAAAGGGTGTTTATCTTCTAGGCATTACATGAGGGAGGACACAAACAGAAATTAATTTCTTTCTTTCTTTCTTTCTTTCTTTCTATAAATGTATTCAAGTTAGGTGTTTAATTATCTCATTGTTAAAATTACTCCTTGAGCTGAATGATCCACAAGATTCTTCCGAGTATTTTGTTGGAAATTGGTCAACTCTTATTTCAGAATATTCTATAGTTTCTCTTTTACTAGTTTTCTTGTGCCTATATAAAAGTGAAACCTTGATTTAATACTGCAAACAGGAAAACAACACTACACCTACCAAACTTGCACATACATCCCATGGGGGGGAAAAAAATTAATGCAATCAAACACCCTGACATGACAGGCAGCTTGAGTTGCATACTTGCATGTTCTTAGTATACAAAGTTGAGCAGGCCCTATCACAAACCCCAAATAGAAACTCTTTTGAGTGATACACCACAACACCCACAACTTGCACAACCATAACCAACCTCTCTCTCTCTCTCTCTCTCTCTCTCTCTCTCTCTCTCTCTCTCTCTCTCTCTCCCCCTCTCTCTGCCTCTCCCCTTTTGCTTTTAAGAGAACCAAGAAGTGTAGTCCTCATCCAACAGTTGATAGCACCTCACATTGCATATCGACTACTACATCCAACTCTGACTCTACTCTCTCACAACCTCTCCTCCCAGAGGAAAGAGCCAAAGGAAAGATGATTAAGAAACTAGGCTTTACGTCTCTCTTCTTCTTCTATAAGAGTAGAGATAGGAGTAGGAGTAGGCATCACTCTTCCTTCTCCTCCATTTGTGCTCTTCCTGCTTCATGGCCTTCAAGCAGCAATGGTGCAGCAACTGCTGAACTCTACAAGACCAACTCCAACGACTCATGCTTGACCAATTCAGTGGTGGCTGATTCGGAGAGCTTCTCGACGGTGTCAGAAGTCTCCGTGGATGATGCGGTCGAGGCGGTGGTGGTTCGCGGGCTTAAGTCCGACCGGCTTTTCTTCGAGCCAGGTTGCACAAGCTCTATACTGGAGGATGCAACCAAGGCGGACTACTCCACAGTGCCGCTGGAAGGCAGCGTCGCCATGGCGGTCGACTCCGAGGACCCTTACCGGGATTTCAGAGCGTCAATGGAGGAGATGGTGATGGCCCACGGGGTGGCGGACTGGGAGTGGCTTCAGGAGATGCTTGGTTGGTACTTGAGAGCCAATGGCAAGAACAACCATGGCGTTATCATTGGAGCTTTTGCTGATTTACTTCTAAATCTATCTTCTCCTCCTCCTCCTCCTCCTCCTCCTCCTCGTCCTTTCCCTTTTGAGATTGAGGAGAAGATAGGATCTTTTTAGGTAAGTACATGTGATAATCAATCAATGATACTACTACAATAGTGTATGATATATCTATCTATCTATCTATCTTCATACTTCTAAATCTTATAAAACTCTCTCTCCATATATATATATACATTTCTCTCTTCAACTCTTCTAGGCGAAAATAAACAACAACAACAAGAAAAGTCACAACTTAGTTATATTATCTTCCGAGTATAAGATGTAAATTAAAACTAAGCTCTCGTAGTTCTATTTTTTTTTTATTCATTCTACTACCTATTGTTGAGAAAAAAAGAGAGAGAGAGAGAGAGAGAGAGAGAGAGAACAGGAAATGAGAGCAAAAAGGAGAAGAAGGATTTCAAGATTGGAAGGCGATCATTCTTAGCTCATGGATTTGGCGAGTCAAACAGGGGAAATTAGATGGAAACTATTCGTTTTGCTGACACTAACGGCAAGTCTTATCACAGCATAGCAAGCCATGTTTGTCTGCTTCTTGGTACATCTACTGTCAGGGTGAGTACATGCCAGCTTAGAATAGTATCATATAATTATATAGATATATAGTACCATCGTCCTACAGTGATCCAAACCGTTAGATTAATAGAGTAATTAGAAACCTAGTTACTACCAAGAAGTCTCCTAGATGATAAATTCTATGGGCCGGATAGGTTAGCGAAAACTCAACGTCCGCTATGAAAGTGTACAATTTACCCCTTTTATGCTTATTATCTAAAGTGTAATTTTATAAGGTAGATATTGTAAAAATAAAATTAACCTAGTAAGACCTATTAATTAACCCAATGCAAATCTAACATCTAATAATTGCTTACCTGTGTGTGTGTGCAGGGCTGGGCCTATTTAGAGTTGAAATATGTTTCTCTTCTCTGGGCCTACTACTAGTACCCTCTCTCCTCCTCCTCCTCCTCCTCCATAATTAGAGTAATAGTATATTTGGATGGAAGAATTTATTGACTAAATTAACCCCTATTTAAGTACCTGATAACTAACTAACTAACTACTTCATGGATTTTTTTTTTGTGTCCAGTTGATAGCTCTTTACCCTATTGGAGAAATATATAAATTATTTGAAGTATTTTGCTTGAAATCTAATCAACCTAGTCTAGCTGAGACACTATACATGAGGATTCTGTTTAATTCACCAGTCACAATTATATCTTTCCCCACTCTATGTTTTCTACACCATTTTATTTTTTCTTGAATGATTAGAATCTTTTAAGGCCAAACCCTGTCAGATTGTAGGAGTATTCTTGAATTTGACCGGTTTAACTGGGACATTCATTAAATTCTCATTTATGTAAAAGAAAATCACCATCATCACAAACACCAAAGTAAACAGTCATACACATCGTAATCAATCCACAGTTGCCACAGCCCTCCTCAATATCCCATCACCTTGGGTGAGATCTAGGAAGCGACAACGAACGTAGGCATTAGAGACAAGGAGAAGGAGGCGAAAAGAGGCTATTCCATAGGTCGGCAAAGGCATGGAGGATAAGCTTATGATGGCGAGGGGAGTTCAAGGACAAGAATTGGTGCAAGAGATCGTTGAGATCATCCCATGCATAGATCTCCTTCTCCACCACCATCTGAACCATCGACTCCCGGAAGTCTTCGTAAGGCTCGGATGACTCCACTGCCACTGCAATGCTCTCTAAAGCCACTCTCCCTTCTTCTTCTTTCTTGTTCTTCTTCTTCTTCTTCCTCTTCATAGTACTACTGCTTCTGCTGTCAATTTTCCCCTCGTTCGGTACTATACTTGGCGGCGGCAGCGGTGGGGGTGGTGGAGTGAGTTCTGAAGAGGAGGTAGTGATGGAAGAAGAGTTGGAAGTTTTGTTGCTTTTGGTACGAGAAGAGGAGGAGAAGAGAGAGGAGGGCTTTCGCCTGCCGCAGCTGCAGCCGACGTCGACGGCTACTGGGTGACGAGCGGAAGACATGGAGAGGAGGTTAAGGGAGGAGAGGAATGAGTAGAAGAGGAGAAGGATGGAGGGGGTGGAGTTATTAATGGGGCATGTGAGTGTTAAGAGGTGGATGGGGAGGAAGCTTAAATGATGTGTGAGGGATAAAGATGGAAAAGAAGAGTAGAAGAGCATGTGATGTGAAGAGAAAAGTTTTTGGATCTTGGATCAAAATTGGAGAGGTTGTTATGTGTGTGTGTGTGTGTGTGTGCGCGTGTGTGTATATATTTATATATAAGAGGGACGTCGGCTTTTGGAGTATTGAGTTAATGATCATGTGAGGGAGGTGAACGTAGGAATGGTGCCAAGTAGCAGCTTTTCCTGTGTGGGTTTTATGAGCCTCAACCTCAAGGTAGGAGTGGAAAAGGATCAGATGCGAATCGAATTGATGTAAAATTATATGTATTTTCTTTAAATAGAACGAATATTAAACTTAATTATCATGTCTACTAAGTACTGTACAGTACATTCATAGATATGTCCAGATGTCGGATATTAATCGTGTTAATGTTGTTAATCCATAAGAACTTGAGATATAATGCAAAATTAGTGAATAACTGAATACATACTATAAGAAGATTACACTAGATTTCCAATAAAAACTGGAAACAATATCTTATATCACTATTTTAATAAAGTTTTAAACTAGACGGATATAAAAATATTATTGGGTGCAAAATTTTACCTCATCCGCATCAACATAGTAATCTGATTTGTGTTCACCCCTAATCTCATAAATAAGCTGGTTGATATCTAGACACATCTAGCAATATTCATGAATAACAAGGACAAGGGGTTTGTAATAGTAAGACAAATATATTAGAAATTTTTTAGTGACTGGAAACATCTTTTGTGCCGAGATGGGGCTGTCATGTGGATCCATTTAACCATATATTTGAACAGCTCAATGTAGTCGCTGCAAGTTGGCACGGAAGAAACTGAATTGAAAGCACTCATAAGCCCTCTAGTCAAGTGGCAGAGGAATCCACATCTCATAAACATATTGAAGGTTCATGTACTGACAGCTTTTAATAGACCTAAATGTATAATAACAAAGATTGATATATGAAACTGGGTCTATAATCTACAACCCTGAGCTTTTAGATTGGATAAGAATCCATATAGGTAAATGAAATCCTAATTCCATTGACATATTAGTTGCCACCCAAAACTAGTAATTAATAGCACAGCCACATGCCACAGTCAATGCCTAAGCAGTGCCAGCAGCACAAAAGCATGAGATGTTGAGGAAGCTGACATACAATGAGATCACAAGGAAAATATTAATGACCATGTGGATCCAGAAGAATTTAACAGCTAAAATAAAGAATTTAACACTAACAGTAAGATTCACACGAGCTTAGCATCGATATTCCAATCAAGGGGTTTGTAATGCATTATTCTGAAGCTATTAAGAAGTTGTCATCTCTTACATGTGACAGTACAGAATTTAGTCTTCTCCTGAGTTCTCTGTTGTACCACCTGTAGTATTAACTGTTATAAGTAACTAGAACTATGATATATAAATAATATGAATGACTAAGATCCATATGGTCCAGAGTAAAAGATATCAAACTAACAGTTACCCAACTCCAGTAACTCACAAAATATATCTACTGAAAAGTATCTGCTTCATTTTTATTCTCAACCCCAGGTGTAACAAGACAATCTGTATAATAGCTGTTATTAACCTGTACGATTTGGGCTCTGTAGAAGTAGGTTCCATTCTTTGGTGTGCAACAAAAAGATATACTGGAAGTGCAAACCCACATGAAATAGGAAGTGGACTACAAACTATATCTACAACAATCTATTTATATCTATACATATATGTATACAGATATAGCAAGCGGACTTTAAGCTATATCTCACATGGAGTTGATGTTCTGAAACAATTCTTTTACACCCATTTAATCAAAAGACCACATGACACCCACAAAATAGATATGATATGCCAGGTAATCATCTTTCCAATTTCCACAAACTTATGCAGTAATGATGAACTAGGGCAAATATAAGCAACAATCAAGTATTTATCTCAACTATTTGAGGTTATTTATATGGATTCTTCGCCTTCAATCAGTTCTATTTAGTATGCCAGCTTCTCTATCAAATCAAGTTTCAGTATATCAGCAAAAGTTTGTCAACTGCTAATAAATGGATAGTGGTTTGTCAGGGTGTCACATAAATTTTTGACATAATTTCTTGTGCTAGTTTCTGCTAATTGTTTGTGAATAGTAGAACAGTACAAGCATTCTTCATCATATTTTTCCATGCATGTGCTAGCTTGATATTTTCTTTTTGTACTAATGGTAGTTTGATATCACTATTCTTATTTGTTCCACATTTTGCCAGTTCTTTTTATAAGGTTTACAAATACTTGGCGTGTTGTACATTACATATCACTTGCAAACTGTATGCTTTTCCATTATTTTACTTTCCTAGTGATACATAGCACATCACTTTCGATGACTCAATAAATATTGGCGTTCATTATATCTATGTACTATTTTCCATTTGAATCATATTTCATTGACAGTGCAAAATTGCAATGCCACTAATCTCAAGAAATTCTCTCCGACTTTTCTCAAACTTCGATCTGCAGGTGAAAACTTGTAAACAATATATGATTTCAATAGTTTTCACTTTCCAAATTAATAGTTGTACCTGCAGTCATCACTTACTGATGGGAAAGTTCAATGTCACTCATTTGCCTCATCCTATATTATATTTGTCCCTAACCAGAATATATACTAATCCAAGAGTAAGATATACAACAAAGAATAAATCTCTCCATTAAATTGTTCAATTTTGAGAAATACTATAACCTGTATTTCCATTTTTCATATACTCACATTGCCATATAACATTAATATGCAGTCCAATGCATATGCTAAAACAAAAACAAAAAAAATATTGAAGCTGTTACCAATGATTCAGGGAAATTTGCTCTTATATTAAAATAACATTGTGCGAGATGTCTTGTAGCAGACTTCTACAATATAATATTACGAAGAGAAGCTAACCTTGAATTAATCTAAAAATACAGAAGACAACAGAATGCAGTATTACTTGCCTGATGCACTTGAACTTTAGAGAAGCCTCAAAAGTGTCAAAACATTAGAGAAGCCTCAAAAGTGTGTTTTTTTTGACAGCTAGCTTCGAAACTTTGCCCACCTCATATAGCTAAAGACATGGAGAATCTAATGTTTCTTCTTTATAGATTTTTTAAGAGGCTTCTTCTTTGCCTTCAATTTACTTGACGCTGAAGATGTTTCCTTTTCTTTCTTGCGTTGTTTTTCCTTCTTCACATTGAACATTGTAACTGCCTGTTTCACAACTAACTCGAGTTAAATCACAATCTTGCCAGTCAGCTTAATGAAGAAATAAATCAGAGACCAAAATTAAGCACAAAATCATATTTGACTTGATATTTATGAAATGGAAGGCTTGCCTTGTTGACATCAAGTATGTCATGAGAGCTTTTGGACATAAGCTGGTTAAGAATTTTATCTGTTTGCTCTCTCTCTTTTGCCCCCATCCCTTTTCCTTCAACAACCGGGAGAAACTATGCAAAAGAAAATTAAAGCAGTGTTCATCATTATGAAAAACATGATGAGCCAGCAAAGAGAATTTTGGTTTCATTTTTAGTTTTAAACCTTTCTGAACTTCCCAGTATGCTTTGGAGGTTTCTCCCCTGGTAATTTTTTGTCAAATTTCCCACCACTTGCTGTAGCTGCTGCAGCCATCCCGGCTACATTCTCAAGATCAGTTTTGCTAGCCTTCTTTGATGCCTCTTTCTGAGTCCCTCTGATTGGTAATGCTGTTGCAGCAAGTTGTATATGACTGCATATGGAAGAATGTAAGTAGAAAACTGAATGTTAGGAAAAAAAACACTGAAAAATTACCAATAGCTTACATAACAAGGTTAAGAGAATTCTATTGTTTATACAAATAACATAATATAATTCATTCACGCTATGGATCCAAGATAGTAAGGATGCAAATAACACTTGTTTAAACATGACAAGGAATGAATTTTCATTAAAAAAAAGGACATCACATTTATGTTTCATGAAGTCTATCTTTTGCTGATTGTCATACAAGGCTCTGATGTCACTGTCGCTGTTGGAAAACAGTACATCATACTAACATATATGAATAATATAATGATGTTCTTACAAAAGTTATATGAAGCTAATGGACAAAATAGACAATGGACCTGAACAGTGTATGATACATATGATATCAATTATCATAAAGGAGAGTAGAAGACTGCACAAATATGCAAGGTTACAAATTGTCAACATTGTCTCACCAATTGTTCTATGGATATTACAGAGACAAAAATGCCAGCAAGAAAATAAGACATGAAGCTTATGACTAAAGATAAAACAGTGTGCCACAAGGTAGAGACAACCTGGGCAAAGCACCAGCTTTTGCAGCTTGCTTTAGATTCTGCAGTCTGTTCTTCTCTTGCTTCTCAACTTGTTTCTTCTTTTCAGCCTTCCTTTTAGCAAAAGGATCCACTCCAGGCTCTGCAACAACAGAAGCTTTCACGTCAGTAAGAGGATGTAAAAATAAAGAAACCAAATACCTAAATCATTTACATCTTTGTACATCCCAATATAAAATCACACTATTAGAGATTTGAGAAACAGCACTTTGTTAACTAAATGTCGTTCCCCAAGAAGTCAAACTTCTACCCAACTCTATCAAACAATTCCATCAGAAAAACAAGCATGTACTTAATAACCCATCGAACAATCACGACGGAAATATGCCTACTCTTTGTACACCACGGAACCTATCTTTAAACATATAGACCACCATTAACACAGTAACAAATAAGTACTTTGAGAGGATACTATCTATCGAGAATAATGCCAGCAAAATGGAACTGGACCAAAGGGAAGATATCCAAAAAGGATGTAGAAGTTGCGTTTAGAGGAAATGTATCTATCAAGTCCAAGCTAAGAGTCTGAGACCATTTCAGGCCTTGATAATAGCAGAATAGGCTACTGCATTTCAGAACAAAGAAGACATTCTGTTAGATCAGCTATTGACAAGATTTACGTCCACGCTGTGTATACCAACTACCCACCAGCATGAATCAGAATGTAAATTACCAATGCCTTCCAGAACCAGCACAGAGTAATACCTTGATGCTCCAATGTGGAGACTGCCAACCCATGTAGCCCTGTGCAAACCCCTAGTGCCTTGTGTCACACCAGCACCACCAAAGTATATTTTGACATTGGAATGTGAGCACCAGTTGGAACATATCATGGTGCTGGTTTTGACATGATCTGAAGTTTCTGATGAAACTGGTAAGCATCAGCCAGACCAGTTATGGAGACATCAGACCCCCAAAACTAAGATCCACTATATATGCCCACCATAGACTCAAATTGTAAAGTGATGCAACACAAACATTTTTATTGGCAGGGTGATCTCTTTTCATATCTCAACAATACAATGACCACCAATATTCCACTAATCATTTATCTATGTTTGCCTAAGTTTCCCATTTCTCTTCTATTTATGTTAAAAAGGAAGACCCAAAGCATTTTGCTTTCTCAGAGGACTGGAAGGTTTCAGGGAAGTGTTGTGCCATGAAAATCAAGTCTTTATAATAAAAAGGATTTCTTTTTAATTGATAAAAATGAAAGGAAAGAAATGAATCACAATAGGGGAAAAAAAGAAATAAGAGAAGTAAAAGATGGGGCTAAAATAGCCATAAGATCAATGACTCCACCAGTCCTTTCACATTACAAAATTCATACTAGTTTTGTGCTAGTGACAATCGGTTTTCCTTTGGTAATCAGGAATCTAGAAGGTAAATTAAATATGAAATTATAAATTCACAAAGTTCAATAAACAAAAGATTACCATCAGATGGTTTGGCCTCAATGATTGGTATGTCCTTATCATCATTAACGCGATCATAGCCATGGGTTCGCTTCCAAGTACCACTTTGTTCATCAAAAGCACGCTTATTTTTATTCCGATTCTTTATTCCTGTAGGGTATAATATAGTTAAGAATGTTACAAGCATATCAATATAATGGACAAAAAGTTAAAAGCAGGCAAAGGTCACTCTAATAGCCAGAGTCAACTCCACTGGAA
This sequence comes from Typha latifolia, assembly GCF_019914945.1. Classification (NCBI taxonomy): domain Eukaryota; kingdom Viridiplantae; phylum Streptophyta; class Magnoliopsida; order Poales; family Typhaceae; genus Typha; species Typha latifolia. The sequence continues at coordinate 4,248,584 of NC_133086.1, read as the reverse complement.
AGTATCCAGAATGGCTAACCTTTCATTTTTGCAAATAGTTCCCACTTAGTAGGAGGTTTTGGCTTTGGAAGCTGTGAAGAGGGAAAAAATTCTGTTATATACATGAATGAAACAATAATGCTAATTTCATAATAAAAAAGGATAAAATTTAAGTTCCTCAACGTATGTTATTCAAGAATATGATAAAACCTCCAGTGTAGAAGTCAGCAGAACTATCAGATAGAGTAGCTAAGACGAATGATTGTTCATCTTCTTAAGAAAGAGCAAAGGTAAGCTCAACTAGACAAATAAAAGTGCCAAATTTTGGAAGTAAACCATAAATTCTGACAGGAGAAACACATTAATGACTTTATCAAGTGAATACTTTTCCCTATAAGTGGACTTATATAAATTTGCTAGAGGGATAAAAAAGCAAAGAACAATTATTAGGCTCATATCAATAATTACACTCTCAGAAGAATATGCTTATAGCAACTTACTGAAAAAAGCTACTTAGATGCAGGTCGGGATATCATGATAAAAGTTGGAGATCAAAGACAGACAAATATTAACTAAATTATTCGAGAAGATTGATATACACATGCTGGATACTTACAAAGAAAACCAGCTTAAAATTCAAGATATTACTGGCAATCAGCCTTATTAGTTTTAGAGAAAACCAAAAAGAAATTTTTCAATGCAATATGTACATTTAAACAAGCTTATGATCTATTAAAACCACATCACATTTTTCATGCACAATGATATAGTTGCATATAGTTGAAGATTAACTCAACCATCCAAGACAACAAGAAATTGGAGTCCAAGACGTACATGCTTCTCCCTGGGAAGTCTCGTTGACGGCTCCGGCAGGCGAATGATGGGACCGTCCGGGTCATCGGTGGAAGGCAAGACGAAGAGTTCATCGGCAATGGCTTGCACCATCTCCGTGCCCTTCTCTAGGCACTGCTTCTTCAACTCTTCCCTTAAAAAAAAGAAAGCATCACGCAAGAAGCAACCAACTTCAGATTCAAGTAAATTCGAACAATGAGAAAGAAATCGATTGAAGGAAATATAATAACCAAAAATCAAGAAAAATCGTTTTTTTGTTTGTTTGTTTTATATTGGGTGAAGCACCTGGAAGCAGGGATGGATTGGAACCGGTGTGTTGGATCGTAGGCCATGAGATTTCCCAAGTCGATCTGACACGCTCCGCCCTCCATCTGACGATTACTTCTTTACTCCGCCGCGGAAATTTCACAGAGAGAAAGGCGACAGCGAGGGCTGAGAGACGATTTGGGGAAAAGGAAGGAGGGGTTTACGGCTTCGGCGTATATCTTAGGGTTTATTCAGATTGACGCCCGCCAACCCGAAGCCCACCCGTATCCGGCCCGAGCCCGAGCCTGAGCCCGAGCCCGATCCCGATCCCGATCCCGAGCAGGCTTAAAAGTTAACCTATGACTGCAGTGCAGTGCGATGAGCAGTAAGTATATAACCGAAGAAAGCATATGATAATTATACAATTAAAGGAGGCCGCGGTAATGGAATACTGTTGGGTACTTGCCTTGGTATTGTGTCATCCGTGACCTATCCAGCTGTAGACTATAGTTTGGTCCATCTGATCCTCATCTGGTTGCATACCAGCCATGGGAATACCGAATATGGGATGGGATCTAGCTTGCTAGGCCCCCTGGGTACCTACCTGCTTTCAATCGATATTTATCTCATAATTAAGAAGGTTATAAAATAAACTTTAACTCTAAATAATTATTATAATTTAAATTAGTTGATAGCTCAATGGAATAGTTAATTTAAAAGGAGCTGCTCGACAGCGTATATCAGCGATATTTAATTTAAAATAATTATTCGTATATTTACTCTTCGAGCTCATTAATTTTATATATATATATATTTAGCTGCTGACGTCGCGGATTGGTTCTAACGGCTAGTAGTAGTGGTTTTGATTGCGGGTCCCGGCAGTGATGGTGCTTTGCTTGAGAATCCGTTGGATGGATCGATGCTTTCTTTCTTCTTTCCGCAGCCTGTCCACCGCCCCAGCTACTCTTCTTCTTCTCTGCTAAGCTTTGCAATCAGAGATTCTTCCTCCTCTTTTATTTTTTTTCACTCTCTCTCTCTCTCTCACTCTCTCTCTCTCTATATATATATACATATACATATTCTCTTAAATTTTTTTTTAAAACTAATTAGCATCAGCTGTGAGTTCGTAGGAAGTCTATGTAGACAGAGTGAGGTGCTGCTCTGTTAACAGACAAATTAGTCCTAACACTAACAGGTGGAGAGACAAAAGCTCCAATCATCCCACCAAGCCTCTTCCCTCAAGTTGATAATATATGCTTTTTCCGGGACCCACCGTCTTCCTCCTTTCTTCTGTCACAAAGAGCGGTGTGTGAATGTGATATTGTGATATCCACCCATTTCAAGCATCAGCATTGCTTCTTTCTCTAGCCATTTTTCCAACCATGACTTTAATTCTCTTCTTCTTCCTCTTCTTCTCATCAATACCTCTCTCCACTTCCACTTCCACTTCCACTTCCACCACCACTTCCCTCCCGCTCCGCCACCATTTACCCCACGCCGGCGACGACGGCAACTTCCACCTCCGCCACGTCGCTGCTTCTTCCCTCCTCCGGGCGGCGCACCTGAAGCACCCCAAGAAAAAGCTCTCCAACTACTCGGTCTCCCTCTCTACCCGCACTCCTACGGCGGCTACTCTCTCACCCTCTCCTTCGGCTCCCCTCCCCAAACCCTCCCCCTCCTCCTCGACACCGGCTCCCACATCTCCTGGCTTCCCTGCACCCACTCCTATTCCTGCCGCCAGTGCTCCACCAACAACACCCCCATCACACCCACCTTCCTCCCCAAGTCCTCCTCCTCCTCCCGCCTCATCGGCTGCTCCAATCCTTCCTGCCTCTGGATCCACCCCCGAAATTTCCTCTCCGATTGCCTCAGTTGCACCAATTCTTCTTCCTCCTCCGATTGCGCTAGGGTTTGCCCCCCTTATGCTATCATCTACGGCTCCGGCTCCACCGCCGGCATCCTCCTCTCCGATTCGTTGATCCTCCCCTCGAGATCCGTCCCGGGGTTCGTCTTTGGCTGCTCCGTCTTCTCTGACAGCCAGCCCGCCGGAGGAATCGCCGGATTCGGCCGCGGGGCTCCGTCTCTCCCGGCGCAGCTGGGGTTGAGGAGGTTCTCTTATTGCCTCATTTCCCGCCGGTTCGACGACGACGCCGCCGTCAGCGGCTCCCTCGTCCTCGGCGGCCGCAAGCAGTCCGCCGCCGCAGACGGTCTCCGCTTCGCCCCCTTCCTCCCGAACCCTTCGGTTTCCGACCCGTTCTCCGTCTACTACTACGTCGCGCTGCGTCGGATCACTGTCGGGGGGAAGAAGGTGAGGTTGCCGGAGGAGATTTTCGTTCCCGGCCCATCCGGCAACGGCGGCGCGATCGTCGACTCCGGCACGACGTTCACCTACATTGAGGCGGCGGCATTTGAGCTTCTCGTGGCCGCATTCGTCAACCGGGTCGCCGGCCGGTTCAACCGCTCCAGCGAGGCGGAGGACCGGACAGGGCTGCCGTTATGCTTCAATCTGCCGCCGGGGAAGGCGGCGGCGAAGACGGAGCTGCCGGAGCTGGCGTTCCACTTCAAGGGCGGAGCGGAGATGCGGCTACCCGTCGAGAACTCCTTCGTCCTCGCCGGACCCTCACCGGCTGCGGCGCCGCCGCCGGAAGCGCCAGTGGCAGAGGCGGTGTGCCTTGCGATCCTATCCGACAGTGGCGGTGCCGGAGGCGGCGGACCGGCCGTTATAATTGGGAGCTTCCAGCAGCAGAACTACTACATGGTGTACGATCTGGAGCGGGAGCGTTTAGGATTCCGGCGGCAGTCGTGTCTCGCGTCGTAGCGGGAAGATTAAACGATAGTAATAAATAATATGGATTAGATCTTAATGATGCGAATCATTACTAACTACTCATTTGTTGGATCTATCATTTATATGGGGAAAGAAGAGGGAGAGGGGAGCCGTTGGTCGTAAACTGGATGGATTCGATCGATTGTTTCGTTGGGTGTTTAAGGTGGCTTTTCCTTTTTGTTAAAGCTTTTGTATCTTTCTTTAATGGACGAAACTTTGGGAAAGAAAAGACCTACGATTACGAAGAAGGTGGTTCGCTTTACACTTTTCATGGGCCAAAACCCAAAAAACTATAAAGTCTAAACTGTAAACATAACCTTTTTGTTCTTTACGTCCACCGAATAAAATACCGTTTATTCGCCTTCTATTATTCACCTCAATCCGTGATCTTAGCCGTTGTTTAATGTCGTGAGGATAGAGAGAGAAATCCACACCGCGCATTTGTAAAGGATTCGTGTTGACAACTTTGAGGAACTTAATTTGGATTAAGAAAGTATGCAGGAAATATGTCAATGTTATATATAAGTATTTTTCATGTTCTAATTCTAACAACATTAATTTTATTGAAACACGGCTAAATTCTTTCTTTTTTTAATCCAAAAAAAAGAGTATTAATGGATACAAATAAGCAAGCAGTCGAGACATTTGAGACCCTATCAATACTTTGACATGAGAGCTTGGTAAGATATGAAACGGATTGGATTCTCTGTGCAGCCCTGCCCCTAAAATCACTAAATGAGCCTGCTATAAGAAAAGTAAAAAGGTTTGGAAAAGCATAATTAAACTCAATCCATATATATTCTCTCATCATCATCCGGCCAAGCCACCTCTTCAAAGCCTGCCAAGTGATGCAGCGATATGCCTCGCAAGTCTTTGGCGTTGGTTGTAGCTGGAGCATCTACCTCTCTCTGCATGCACCAAAAAGAAAAAACTCGAAAAGATGATAGCCAACCTGAAGGGACAAACGGAGAATTATGTCATTCAAGACCCAGAAGTGTAGGAGTGGTACAGAGCAAAGAAGAAGTTTTCAAGGAATGTTATATTCTCAATGTTTGTAAAAGATGATAACCAAGCTGCAGATTGGTCAAAAACTAGTTTCCTGCTGACCTTGTTAAACTTGTAAAACTATTGGCAGAGATGTTCTTACCCAATACAACTCATCTTTTTTCTAGAAAAATAAAAACTATATCAAAAACTTTGTCCACATTTAATTTTTTTTTTTTTTTAAAAAAAACTCTGTCCACACGATGACGAGCATAGTTGACCTTAGAACCCTGTCAGGCAACAAATTGTCAGCTAATTGGCTGTTTATCATTTGCCATTTTCAAATCGTAGCCAAGCAGAAGCTGCCAGGTTGCAAAAATGCATGAAGTTATTGCAATCTAGGATGCAGATGATCGACTAGAATATTAATTCTCCTTGCACCATTAACTTATAACCTCTCCAACAACTCTCTATATAAACACTCCTTCTTCGACCATAACCATATTAATTATTTGTACTCATTCAATACCTCCCTCAATCCAATCATCTCTTCCTCTCTCGAGTGATGCCTCGCCGTGGTTCGAGCTGCGGCATGCGCTGCCTTCTCTGCACCCTCTTCAAGTACATCTTAACCTTCGTCGTCACCTTCGCCGTCGTCGCTGTCGTCCTCTGGCTCGTCTTCCGTCCCGGCGACATCAAAGCCTCCGTCGACGCCGCCTCCCTGACACAATTCACCCTCTCCTCCACCACCGCCAACAACCTCAACTACAACCTCACCCTCGACATGAGCATCCGCAACCCTAACAAAAGGACCAGCATCTACTTCGACTACGTCGAGGCCCAGGCGCTCTACGCCGGCTCCCGCTTCGGCTTCACGACGCTGCCTCCGTTCTATCAAGAGCACAAGACTACTAAATCCATACATCCTGTGTTCCAAGGGACTCAACTCGTGGCTGGGGGTTCAGTTGTGACAACGTACGAGAGGGAATTGGGTGAGGGCTACTTCTACATCGACGTGAAGTTATATACCAAGCTCAGGTTGAAGGCCTGGATAATTAAGATCCACCGTGTTAAGCCGAAGATCCACTGCGCCCTCAAGTTACCGGTGCCGGGGAGCTCAAATGCGGCGTTCAAGGGGACCAAGTGCGACGTGGACTTCTGATCATTATTTGCATGGATTAATTGGAAATGGATATATATAGTTCATTTGCATGAGACTTGATGGTTTAATTTGTCCTTCTTCTTCTTCTTCTTCTTCTTCTTCTTCTTTTCCGTTGGTATGTAGCACCGTACATATATAGGCTTTGGTGCACTTGTTTTTATTATTGCATGTATACACGTGTGTTTAATATCTTTTATAGAGTCTACGTACCTTATATTCTACTTAGAACTATTATGTAACTCCGAACTAATACATTAGATAGAATGCGAGTTAAGCCGTCCATCTAAACCGATTAGTGTTGACTGTTATAATGTTAGCAATATTAAAGCTAGAGAGCTTGATCTTGAGCCAGACTGCAGGGAATTGAATTCTGAATATGAACAAGATCGAAAAAGTTTGACATCATATATGTATTATATATGCCTATAGGGTGTGGCATTAGTGTTCTCATTAAAATAATTCCAAGTGGGAAAGATGTTATTAGCCAAAGAGCTAGCTCTTCTTCCCTACTCTTTCAACCTATCTATCCTTTTACGAAGAAAAGAGATATAGCTATTGATTTATGTAAGGGTATTATAAGAAGATTAACAAGTTAAGTCCTACAACTGGTTCAATAGGTGACTGCTTATTTCTAATCTTTAATTTCCATATTAAGCTAAAGTTTTTATTTTTGTGCATATATACATATTATTTCTGAATCTAGTCTAATCCCATATGTCTAAGAGTTTATGATTGATTCAAACTAAAATTGGTTAACAATGCATGGCCGAGTAAAGTTTTACTTACCAATATCTCCTATTGCAAATTTAACGATGCATGGCGGACTTCACCAAGCTTAATGTCGTTATTTATTAGTGGCTTAATCTAGGAGATAAACTTTCAGACTTAAATTTGCATCCTACTCCTGTGATTTAATGCGCAGTTAACTAGGGCAAATAAGTATGATCCATCACAAATTATGCTGATTTGGTAACTGGATTTGCCTAACTAACTTTTGGCAATCTATGGCATAGTATTCTCCTCGCATAATCACTTTGCAAAAACACTAATATGCCCTTAGGTTGAGCATTAAGGGCTATTAAACCGAGCACTGGGAATAGAGATAGGTCTCACCGGTTTTTATAGTTGTTATATTAGAATTGAAATTTATATGGGTTATTGAAATATTTTCCATATTAAACTGCATAAAAAATAAAATAAACAAGCAACAGAGGAGCAGCAAGCAATTGACCGTCTCCGTGAAGTTTGACGATTTCTCGCAGGGGCGCATGCCGGACGATATTCTAGCCAAGGTCAAGGGTCAAACAGATGATTATGTTATGCCGGACCTCGAGGTGCTAAGGGAGTCCAGAGAAAAGTGGAAGCTATGTTTGCTTGGCAAATTCCTCGATAGAGGAATCCCCATTGTTAGACTTAAAAGCATTTTAGAAAGGCTATGAGATGATATAGATGGATTTTTCGTATTAGGTATGGAGGATGGTTTTTTATGTATTCCGATTGGTGAACTCTAATTTTGATCATATTTGCATGCATGGAAATGGATATATAGTTTGCATGACACGAGATGATGAATTTAATTTTCACCATTTACATAGTGTAGGCATTCGTGTTCTTGCATATATGTATGTATGTGTGTGCCTTGTGACTACACTTATTTAGAAACGAAGTTACCCTACTATACAAGCAAATAAAAAGAAAAATAATAAAATTTAGAATGCTGGAATTAATCGAAACACCAGTAGTCGAGTCGATCAATACTTGACAACACTGCACTTGGTCCTCTGGAAGTCCCTACCGGCGTTCCAACTGATCCCCGTTGTAATCAACTGCAACGTCAACGGACACTCGACTCTCAAGGAGTGACTCTTCGTCACCACTGCGCCAAACCTATACCGGACCCTACCTTCGAGCCGTACCTCGACGTTAGACAACCCCGTCCCGTCGTCATACTTGAACTCTTCACTCTCGATCGGCATGTACGTGTGCCGTTGCACGATCGCCGTCACGATGTCCGTGTTCTTTTGCTCCTGTTGTTAGGATCAGGATTAGTTGACTCAAAAGCTTAAGTTGTTAAATAACAAGCTAAGTGATGACACACCTGATAGAAGGCGGGTAGCGTTGTCCATCCAAACGGCTCGTTGTTGCGGAAAGCATCAGCCTCAAGCCTGTCGTAGTGGATGCCGACGAAGTAATTGGGGTTGCGGAGGGCGACGGTGAGGGAGAGGTTGAAGAAGGTGCAAGAATTCGGGGTATCTGAGACGAGGGTGAAGCGGGTGAGGGAGGCGGTCTCGACGATGACTTGCATCTCGTCGGGGTGGTAGAAGAGGTACAGTATGAGAGCGACGAAGCCGAGGACGATGAGGACGACGATGAAGACTTTGACGAGAGTGGAGAGGAGGTGGAGGAAGGAAGTGCGTGGCGATGACTCCGTTGGCGTTCCACTGTTGTTGGTTTCATCCATAGTTGAGGAGAAATGAAGAAAATTAACTCTAGATAGACTAATAGAGAGAGAGAGAGATAAGAGAATTAATATACATGATGAAATGCAATGATCTCAATACCAAATAATAAATTTCTATTTTATTAATTATGGTTCCTTGATTTTTTTTTTGATTTGTTCCTAAATTAGAAGAACACGTAGATGTGAATCTCTTTAATCAATAAGAAAATTATTTGAAAAAATTTAGGGTTTACAAGGCCCATAAAGAGTACCTAGTAGCCCCTGGCCCACCATTGAGCAAGCCCATTAGCGGAACCGCCGTTGTATGACCGCGTCCCGTTCCGTTCTCGAGAGACAACCGTTTCATCTTCCTGGCCCGAACGATCGCGGCCGTTGGTTTCATCCTCCTCCCTGGATTTTGACCGCCCACTGCTAGAGGTCCAGGAGTGCCTCGACATTCGTGGAGATGACAGCTCGGCCTCAGCTGTTCCACCTCACATCCCAAAGAGTTCGTCCATATCTTACGTGGCGGCTACTGGGTGGTTGCATTTTATTATTATCCACTACAAAAGTAATCCGTCGTGGCGAAGAAAGAAGTTTATCCCGCACGTGCCCCGAAGCTGTATAAATTTGATCCTGATAATTATATTATCCATCCAACAACCGCATAGTTCTCCACGAGTTTTATTCTCGGTCAAATCACGTTTAACGTTGTCTGGGCCGTCGATGCGGGTAATACGGACGGCTGTGATCTCACATTATTGAGTCATATTAGTCGGGCGACGCCTAGTTTTCTCCTCTGACGACGGTGTTAGGTACGACAAAGGAACCCAATAAGGCAAGGTCAACCTTATAATAAGGCGACTTAATTAGCCCTTTTATTACTAGTTTAAGACGAAAACTATCTTATAATTTTTAATAAATAAAATAAAAGTGAATTACGCGAGACTGTCCGCCCACCAAGTACGCCTAAAAAAACCATCGGAAAACGTGGTGTCACGAATTCCACGTCACACCGACGCAGCTGTTGCGTGGACACGTCATTTCCAGCTGGCGTTATCCATCTCATCCAGTGAGGCTCCGTCACGTCTCCCACCGGAGCAAGTTCGTGTAGCCAGAGCTGCAGGAGAATCTCTCGGCGCGTTCTTTTTTTTTTTTTTTTTTTTTTTTGAGTCAAAGACCCAACAAAGGATAGGAAAGGCTAAGGAGGGAGGGAGGGGGGGGGAAGGAGGACTTAATAATAATAAGTCGGCTGGCCAACCTTATCCTGTTTCCTCCTCCTTTCCCTCCAACTATCTCTACACATCAATGCAACAGCGCATAATCGCATATCCCTCTCTTCCTTTATTCACTATCTTCCTCTATTATTCCTTATCCTATCCGTTCCTTTTTATTCCACAAATATCAGAATTAAATCACGCAACTTATCCCTCCTTATTCCTCCTCTCCTTATTCACACAAAGCAGTTACCGGAAGCTCGTCTCCGCGATCGAGCTCCTGGGTTCCGATCGGATCCGAGAAGTCCGAAGCAAACGATGATGTCGAGATCGTATACGAATTTGCTTGATCTCGCCGCCGGGAACCTGACGGCGCTTGGTGGCGGCGGCGGCGGTCTGCGGCGGATGTCGCGGGTGATGACGGTGCCGGGGACGCTCTCCGAGCTCGACGGCGACGGCGACGGCGACGAGGTGTCCTCCGACGTGCCGTCGTCGCTGTCGCAGGATCGGATCATAATCGTGTCGAACCAGCTGCCGATCCGGTCGAAGCCACGGCCCGACGGGCATGGATGGAGCTTCTCGTGGGACGACGACTCGCTCCTCCTCCAGCTCAAGGACGGGCTCCCAGCCGACATGGAGGTCGTCTTCATCGGCTCCCTCGCAGTCGACGTCGACCCCGCCGACCATGATGACGTCGCCCAAACCCTACTCGACCGGTTCAACTGCGTCCCCGCCTTCCTCCCCGATGACCTCTTCGACAAGTTCTACCATGGGTTCTGCAAGCAGTCGCTCTGGCCGCTCTTCCACTACCTCCTCCCCTTCTCCGCCGACCACGGCGGCCGCTTCGATCGGTCGCAGTGGGAGTCCTACGTCCTCGCCAACAAGCTCTTCTCACAGAAGGTCATCGAAGTCATCAACCCGGAAGAGGACTACGTCTGGATCCACGACTACCATCTCATGGCGTTGCCGACCTTTCTCCGCCGCCGGTTTAACCGGCTTCGAATGGGATTCTTCCTCCATAGCCCGTTTCCGTCGTCGGAGATCTATCGCACTCTTCCCGTTCGCGAGGAGATCCTCAAAGCCCTACTCAATTGCGATCTGATTGGGTTTCATACCTTCGATTACGCTCGCCATTTCCTTTCTTGCTGCAGCAGAATGCTAGGAATTGAGTACCAATCCAAGCGTGGGTACATCGGATTAGACTACTACGGCCGCACAATTGGCGTCAAGATCATGCCGGTAGGAATCCACATGGGCCAGCTGGAATCGGTTCTCCGGCTCCCGGATAAGGAGTGGCGTGTCGCAGAGCTCCAGCGGCAATTTGAAGGAAAGACTGTTCTTTTGGGCGTTGACGACATGGATATTTTCAAGGGGATGGATCTCAAGATTTTGTCTTTTGAGCAGATGCTTAGATTGCATCCTAAGTGGCAGGGGAGGGCTGTTCTGGTCCAGATTGCCAATCCTGCGAGGGGCCGCACAGGGAAGGATCTTGAGGGGATCCAGTCTGAGATACATGAGAGTTGCAAGAGAATAAACGATGAATTTGGTCGCCCTGGGTATAGCCCGGTTCTGTTCATTGATCGCTCCATGTCGAGTGCAGAGAGGGTTGCATATTATACAGTTGCTGAATGCGTGGTGGTTACTGCAGTGAGAGATGGGATGAACTTAACCCCATACGAGTACATTGTCTCTAGACAGGGGATATCTGAGCGGGAACAGGGTATGGAAAGTGATGGCCCCAGGAAGAGCATGCTGGTCGTGTCGGAGTTCATTGGGTGCTCGCCGTCGTTGAGTGGTGCAATTCGTGTCAATCCGTGGAATATTGAGGCGACAGCTGAGGCGATGAATGAAGCCATCTCACTGTCTGATGTGGAGAAGCAGCTGCGTCATGATAAGCACTACCGGTATGTGAGCATTCATGACGTGGCCTATTGGTCAAAAAGCTTTCTGCAGGACCTGGAGAGAGCTTGCAGGGACCACTCCAGGAAGAGATGTTGGGGGTTCGGTTTGGGATTCGGATTTAGGGTGGTTGCCCTTGACCCCAATTTCAGTAAGCTTAATGTGGATGCCATTGTCTCAGCTTATAAACTGTCTAAGAGCAGGGCTATATTACTTGACTACGATGGGACAGTGGTTTCACAGACATCCATTAACAAAGAACCAAGCCCTGAAGTTATAAGGATTATCAATACACTGTCCCTGGATGACAAAAATGTAGTTTTCATCGTTAGTGGGAGAGGAAGGAGCAGCTTAGGTAAGTGGTTTTCTCCATGTCGTAAGCTTGGCATTGCAGCGGAACATGGTTACTTTTTAAGGTATATTTCTTCATTTTATTTGTTCTGTTATTTCTTTACCTTAGTTGTTTACAATTCATATGATGGGCGTTGAACATATCCTGTGTTCTCTAAGTAGAAAAATTTCATGCTAAAATAGTGGGATGTCATTACACCGAACACATTTTACCTAATATTCATGAAAGTATGAAATGCTTAAAGATTATTTTTTGTTGTTGTTTGCATCTGCATATATCCATATCTATATTGGTTTTTCTCATCTAATGGGAAAAGTCAAGAATATGACAGCCATCCTTGAATTGAGAGACTGAGCGACACGAAACAGCAACCTCGACTAAAATAGAGATGATGCCTGAAGAAAAGAATAATTGAATGGAGACTGATCCTGTGTTCGTCAATTTTCGAATCTGTTTTTTAGCAGTTGTGAATTGATAATGATAACTGTTACATGCTGATTCAATCTCTTGCTCCTGAGAATGTGTACATTGCCAAAGGGAATGGAGGAAAGCTATGTACTAATATATCCTCCCTTACTCAACATTTGCAGGTGGACTAGAGATGAAGAATGGAAAACGAGCAGCCAGAACTCTGACTTTGGATGGATGCAGATGGCAAAGCCAGTAATGAAACTATATACAGAAGCCACGGATGGGTCATCTATTGAACCCAAAGAAAGTGCTTTAGTGTGGCACCATCAAGATGCTGACCCAGGCTTTGGATCTGCACAAGCAAAGGAAATGCTTGATCATTTAGAAAGTGTACTCGCTAATGAGCCTGTATCGGTGAAGAGTGGTCAGTTCATTGTTGAAGTAAAACCTCAGGTGTGTCTTGCTTTGACATTATTCTTCATTTCATATCATCTGTCTCCATTTGATTACGTTGGTTTCTCTATCTCATTTCTACTGAAGTTGGTCGCTGTTTCCATAAACTTAAGCTATTTATATTTTTAAGCCATCTGCGATCTTCAAGAGGCTACAATTTTTTTTAAAAAAACTTTTGGCCTTAGTTGTTTCCCCTATAAAATCCATTTGGTTGGTGCCAAACTACTTCTGCAGAAATACATCATCTAACATACACATTAATTTTATTGGTATAGCTTTTACAGCTGTTGTCTTTGCTTCTTCTTGGTGATGTGTTGCAGGGAGTTGGGAAAGGATTAGTAGCTGAGAAGATCCTCTCAACAATGACAGAGAATGGGAGGCAGGCAGACTTTGTGTTGTGTATCGGAGATGACAGGTCAGACGAGGATATGTTCGAAGGCATTGCCGACTTCATGACAAAGAGCTTGGTCACACCCAACACGTCGTTGTTTGCTTGCACGGTTGGGCAGAAACCAAGCAAGGCCAAATATTATCTGGACGACACAGCTGAAGTCGTAAACATGCTCGGAGCACTTGCAGATGCCTCTGAACCCTCCCCTTTGATTGAGGCAGGAGCAGAGCCATCCCTGTCCACTGATGCAAAGAGTTAAAGAAACATAGTGATATAACATATTCACAAGTCTAACATGGAGAAAGTTTCTTTGTTCTGATGGGTCTGGAACTAGCAGTATCAACTAATTGTTCTGGAGCTATCAAATGCTTATCTGGTAAATAGCTAACATTTTGCATTTGTTGTTGAGAACAAATTCAATCTGAAAAATGGTATACATCATTGGGAAGGTTGGTAAGTTGGTGGTAGCTGCAGCAAATATGTTCGTGTTCATAACTAACTTGGAGCTTTTTGCCCCTTTTTATTCTTCTCTATATTGACATGTTGAAGAAGTGATGTTTACTAACAAAATCTTTGCAACATGAAAGGTGAAATTTGATTCGATTGTTTGCCATTTTGTTATGTCTGTTCTTCAAGCATTTTGATCCCATGTGTTCTCTGAGACACTTCCACCCTAATCTCCAAGCTTTCAATGAAGACTGAAGGATCATTTTAGGTTTACAGGTTGGGATACATAGGCATTCAGCTGCATAATGGTGGTGTGAAGCTGATGTTCTTGAATTATCTGGAGAGCAATTCAGTTTTGAAGCAAAAGCTGGTACTCAACAAGCAAATCAGTTTTGATTCACATCTTATCAATGTGTCAGCAATTTTTTGAGGTATGCTTAACATGTAATTGAGTAATTGAGTGCCAGACTTATCTTATGGCTTCTGAACCTAAATACAATTGTGTTTAATGCCTTGTTGTCATCTTAGCCTGTACTATCTAATTAACTTTGTAAGGTAAATATATAACTCTCCTCATCTATAAGAATTGTTCATGGCTTCTGCATATGGATTTCACTTTTATGTTATGCCCTCTGCAGTGTGCAAGTATCCCCTTTCCATGAAAATAACCAGTAACTTACTTTTTGTTGGCGTTGGTCAATTTATTGAAAACTATTTGCATCTCCTAATTTGATATATCTCAATGCATCTTCAAAATTAATTTCTTAATTGCGGATGAAACATGATACAGGGTGAAAGGATTGAAGGAAACCTGGGATGAATGATAGGGAAGTCACCTTGTCAAAGTATTTCAGATGTAATGGTGATATGAGAGAGTTTGGAAACAAAATATCAGAATACAATTGGATATATATGCTCCATTCTCTCTCTCTCAATTAATTAATTGATCCTAGGACTAATTTTTGTAGTCATTAATCTCCACAAGGTTGCTTAACGTGTAATCATCTAAATACAATTTGAAAAGCTTCCGAGCTTTGGAAAGGTTAGTCATTGAAATCATCACTCTCCCACAAGATTCCAAGCTTTAAAGAAGGCGGATAAGAAAGTCGAGATAGCTTTTCTTTTTCTAAAAGATCTTTTTCACCACCCCCCCGACTTCGTTTCATGTACAGCTTTTCTAAAGGTAGTTCAGTTTTATCCATTACACTTTGCTAATTCATTTCATGACATCTAGCAAGGTCGGCAACCTTCACTTTTATGGCACTATCTTAAATAGCCAATATCGATAACTGTATGCATCTCTAAGAGCTACCTGCAACTAATGAAAGAGAAAGAGAGAGAAAAAGAAAAAGTAAAGGAAAAAAGAACGATGAGAAAGGAAAACGCACACAGTTTGAGCAGAGGAAAGAGGATTCCTTTTTTTTTTTTTTTGTGTGTTAAAAAGACGAATGCATTACCTTAAGAAAGGGCACAAAAATACTTCAATTATCTAGAGTGATGATACCTAGAGCATCCGATTTTAACAAGGGCAAAGCCACCCAAAAAGAAGAAAAACATTGAATTCTCTCTATATTAGCTAAACCATTTGCAGCATGATTTACCTCCCTATAGCAATGGGAGAAGGAAGAGATATGCATAATATTAATAAGGAAAAAAAAAACATTCAGGAAAAAAGTGATGCCAACTCCAAAGGTAATTTGACTTGTGCATAAGGACGTGAATGAGATTTGTGGAGGCCGATTCGATTAGAAAATCAAGCAGATTATATTCGTGCACTTTTTTTTTAAAGCAATCAGCAACGCTTCGATCTCAAGCTTGGAAAGGGTCTTGAAAAACAGCATCAAAGCACCAGCGTAGATTTCTAGGACAATAACTTATCCTTTTCAAGCAGAGTCATCCACAATTACATTTATACCAATAATTCTCAAGAAAGGGGATTAAAAGGACAAAAGAGAAGAAATTTTTTTTTAATTCTAGACTAAAGTCACAAACCACACAGTAAACCATCCAAGGTCATCAGGCCATCTAATCAAAATACATACTCGGTGACACTTCAGGTGGGTAATCACAACAATTACCTCCCTATTGGCAAAGTTTTATTAAGGCTGATGTAAGGAGGAACAACTGCAGAAAAGTGATAGCCAAGAAATTTCACCACCAAAATAAAATATGCACAAAATTAGTCCTAAGGCATGAATTACTCCGAGGAGTTTCTAAAATAATTCCAAAAAGCATGAGAATCAACTTAGTCAATCCCTCATGATAGCCAGAAAACCAGAGGAATATTGCCTATCTTGCATGGTTATTCAGAAACAGTGAAGCACGACAGCCATCAAAGTTTACACACCAGAGAGAATATAAAATAAACATGGAATGCCTATGTACATTGATCTGCGGCACAACCTTCCCAACACAAATGCTACAACACTTGCAGTCATCAGGAGTGGCCAAAATAATGGCAGGCAGCATCATAGTACCCTAAGCTGAGCAAGGAAGTTGGCACACAAGTCCAGAAAGAGGAACTGTGGCCCATTGACCCTCTGCAGGTCAAGGAGATACTTCTCGTCTCTCGTCTTGTAGAGCTATATGAAGTGAAATAATATCATCATTAGATGCGTGATCAGAAAAGTAAAATTTTGTGCAAACTGAATATGATAAATATCACAAGTAAATATCATAAGTTCAACTCAAAAATATCATAACTATCCGAAACAACAATTTATATTTTAGAGGAAATTGCAGAATAATGAAAATGCCTCTTTGAGCTGAATGAAGCAAGTTTCCTACACAAATACTAGTAGGCACATGCACAATATGTCAAAACTACCAAATCAATAATGCACATCGGAATAACAAAACCAGATTAAAAGTAGACTTATCTTGCATACACTATATGCAGATTTTTGCAGAAATTGTCTTGGCAACATTTTAGCACAAAGGACCCTTTGTTCTAATTTAGGAGAACTTTTAATCTAATAATTTTTAATAGAAACTTGTCTAATCCTACAAAGAAATTATACATATGATTGCAAATTTGTAAAATTCTTGTACTATCACATATTGACTACGTCCAGTCAAATTAGATCAGATTGGCTGTTGCCTTCTCTGAAATTGAACTAAGTGATAATAGAGAGAAGTTATTTTATAGAGATGCAGCCAAATGCAACTTTTAGCAAATGAATTCAAAAAGATCAAATGTAAGCAATAGATAAACCAGAAACAAAATAAACTTTGAATACGTTAGCCAGTCTATGCATTTCTAGACCAGGAAACTTACAAAAACCAAAATAGAAACAAAGAATAGGAATTTTGCATTCTCCAGCCAAAGGTTGAATTCAGAAAATGCTTAATGCATGATACTATTGTATGAAATAAAAAGAAACCTTGCAAATTGCATATTGCCATCCTAAATTAGATGTGCATTAGAACAAAAGATCCAGCAACTGTAGTTTTATATCAAAAGGTTATAAAGATAATTAAGATATAGGGGAATAGATACCTGAATTTCAAACTTGACTATGTTAGATGACTTCTCATCAATGTCATCATTTTCGACAATGCCAGATTCCTCACTGAAGCCATGATTGAAATGAAGCACGCTTTCAGCATGACCTGGAAAACCAGGAGACCATCTGCATTTCATGTTGTAGTGTCCAATCTTTTTCCAACAAATGCTTAATTCTTGCAGTGCTTGGAGGACCTCCGTCATTATTTCACGAGGATGAGCTCGAGACTATAAAGTCAATGAAGCAATAATCAAAGAGAGAGGGACAAAACTGACAAAAAGAAACAGAATCAAAATGAAAGAGAAAATTCAACAAAACAATTAAATGACCTGAAGTCCAAGAGCCCATTTTCTTTCAACAGGAAAATGTGGCCTTAATCCGATCCCTTGAGGATCCATATATCCTGTCATATGATGTGTGCTTGCTGAAGTCGGTGAATCATATGGAGTCGTATGAGAGAAACTAGAATCCTAGATAATACAGCCACTTATACTTTTTAGACAATGAAATTCACATGGTTTTAGGGGCAATATAACCTAATATCCAAATTTTCATCAAAAATGGGTATGTAAAACTCACCATAGCTTCTTGATACTCGGCTCCAAGATAGCCACTTGTGGCACGAAATCTATTGTCCAGAAGTAAATAATATGCAACAGTTGCCTACCATGCTTTTGCAAAATCAGTTACAATTCCAAGGAAAACATTGTTTAGAAAATTTCCACACAAAATACCTCATTCTGCAGTCTGTTATGAAGAGATTCAACCAACTGGTTCTTGTCGAAACCCATCTTAATTACATCCTGAAGAGTTTCTTCATCAATCTACAAGTGACAGTATATTGGAAAAATTATTTTTTGAAGGTACAAGTAAAATAGCAAATAATCAATATCCACATTTCAGAGCATTAACTATGACTCATTTATAGATGCATAGAAAGAATATTGTCCAAATCATCCTTCTAAATAATGCAAAAATTAATGGCATAGCCTTACTAAAGTACAATGTACGATGCAAAAAGCTCATCAACAAATATATGGCTTTAGCATACCAATCTGATAAACCACAAGAAAACCAAGGGCAGAAAGTTGGACTGCATACTCATGTAGAAACAACACTTCCACATGCATAATAAGATCAGACACCCTATGGAGATGAAAGAGATAACAGACATGGAAAGGGCCAAATCGAGCAACTATGTCCAACAAAAGCATCATACCTTTTTAGCTTGCTGTATTGTATTAGGTGGGGGAACAGCTAAGTAGCGTGGAAGTCGAGCTTGGAACCATGGATGTTCACGAATTTCACGAATTGTTATTCGTTTCATGGGATCAACAACTAGCATCCTGGGAATCAAATCCCTCGCTGAAGCTGACAAATGGCTGGGAAGGGTATAAATCCCACTCTAAAAGTGACCCCAAAAAAATCAGATCAGATTTCTGAAGAACTTTCCGCTTAAACAACTGCAACATCATATATACCAATATAAATTCTGGCAAATGCTACCTCACCTTTATTTTTTTAAACAAGTTAGGGATGTTCTCATCATCAAAGGGAAGAGTGCCACAAAGAAGGGCATATAGAATAACACCACAACTCCAAACATCAACCTCAGGACCAGCATATAGTTTACCAGAAATCACCTACAGAGAGGAAAATCTGGTATGTTACTGAAGCCATCTTCACACAAGCATTTTTAGTGTACATCAAAACATGCAGAAACAACATTTCTCAATATGTGGTACTAATTAAGTACCTCAGGAGCAGCATAATTTGGGCTGCCACAACTAGTCTTCAGAAAATGACCATCACGCATAACATTGCTTAAGCCAAAATCTGCAATTTTAACATTACATCTGGAATCCAATAATAAGTTCTCTGGCTTTAGATCACGATGAACTACCATATTCCTGTGGCAGTACTCAATACCAGATATGATCTGTTTCAAGGAAAAAATTAAAAATCTATCAAGAGAGTGAAGAAATCATATCCTACATTTCTATGTTTTCAATATATATTGTATTTCACATGCAAAGGAATGACTAGGAAATAGGAAACATTAGCTAATGCAAAATGCATCTAAAACAGTAACGAAAGAGAGCGGAACCTCCGTGCAGACCTATTAAGAAATATAGGATATGCAAATTCCTGCCAATCTAAGAGAACCAGTACAGTAATTTTTCAGACTTAGGAGTGTAGAAATGCATATGCAGAGAAGAAGGAACGGGGCTGAATTGTTATAAACATACCTGCTGAAAAAAACGGCGAGTCTCATCCTCTTGTAACCTACCCCTCTCTACAATGTAATCAAACAGCTCCCCTGACTTGACGTACTCCATCACAACAAAAATATCTGTATTTGTATCTATGACTTCATAAAGTCGTATTATGTGGGGATGCATGAACAATCTTAATATCTTGATCTCTCTCTTAACTGCAATACAAAGAATTAAAAAGGTTAGATTCTACATGTTAAGGGCCTGACAAACAGATACATTCAATTTCAATTTAAGTGTCTTGGTGTCAAGTTCTCAACCACTAATAGTTAAAATATCACTGCTAGAGGGGAAAGTAAGGCAAAATCTCACTGGACAATTTGGGTATGTAGCAATTCACACTAAAGTTGTACAGATCCAAAAGCAAATGCAAGTCTACAAGTAAAACTATCTACAGCTATGAAGTATCACAATCTAATGCTCAAGGAAACATTTATTCATAGCAGTTGAATGTATATATGACCAACCCGTATAGGAAATAACACTACAAAATGCTATATTAAGAAATAAAATGCTAAGTAGCAAACATCAAATTTGTTTGAAGACAAAAGATAGATGCAATTTCCCAAAGAATATACTTGCTAAGTACCTTTTTCCTCCATTTCCATTTTTCTTATTGTACGACGGTTGAGGATCTTGATAGCAACCTTGTGACCCGTCAATATATGTTCGGCAATTTTTACCTTCCCAAAAGATCCAATGCCCAATGTTTTTCCAAGTTTATAATTTCTTAGCAGCATGTCAGCATTACCACCTCCTCTATTAGATCCCTCCATTTTCACTCTAGAATATAACACGAGGTCAATTAGAATAATAGACAGCATGACAAAATTTGTGCGCAACAATCACAAAGTCAACATAAACGTAGTTATGTCCATGCTCAAAAGAGTTACAAAAGCACATAAAGCTGTGTTAGACAGTCTACGATTTTACTAAGTTTATTATAGATTACAGGGAGCAGCTATAGACACCAAAATCCCATAAAACCAAAAATATTTTTCCTGTCTAATGAGGAGAGGACGGCAGCGTGATGACTTATTTGATCAAGTAAGCACAACAAAAAATGCTGCTAATTCTTAAAACTCCATAAAGAAAAGAAACAAGTCCAATCAACAGAAGGTTACTAGTTCAAGTTTTGCAAGCTCAGAGATCTAAAAACACCTCGAAGAGAGAGAGAGAGAGAGAGAGAGAGAGAGAGAGAGAGAGAGAGATATCAAAATGAATCCCCAAAACTACAAAAGGTCGCAAAGCTTCCGAATTCCACACCGGGAACCAAGAGTACTACTAATTAAATTTGATATGCGATCCAGATCTAAATTTCAATCGCCCTTGACGAATCCGAGGGCTTCTTCCCGGATACAGTTACAATCAAAACAAGTACCCGATGCGCAGCCGTACAAGAGTAGAGAGGGAAAGAGGTGATGGGAGGAGAACCGGCCTGATGACCCGGCGAACGGCGACAATTCCCCGTCGGAGAAGGAAGGGAAAGAGGGTAGTTGCGGGAAGACGGAGATACGATGGCGAAAGCAATCGAGGTCAATTTTGTCTTGTGGGGGTGGGGAGGGGGTGTGAAAGGGGCCTATCTTTTTCATGGCCACGTGCTCACATTTGATTGGCTTCCTGAAAATTCATGCGCCCGGTTCTGCAGACGATCCGACTCCCAACTATGAAATATTCGGCTATAAGAATAAGATACACGAGAAACCCTATAGGGTTTTCTCCGCCCCATTCTTCCCTCTTGCTCTCCTCTCTCCTCGCCGAGCCTTAGTGGATGCAATTGGTGTTTAATCTTATCTGCTACGTTTGCTAGTGGAGTTCGATGCGCACTTTGGGGTCTTGTGGTTACTAATGGAGTGTTACCCTCCTCCTTGGTACTTGTTTTAGTTCTAGTATGCATGCTTTAAAAGCCCTTGTTTTTCAATTAAACTTCATGTTATTGATTTGGGAGTACTCGAAGTATCACATTGGAGTTTTGATGTTGTAGATAAAGGAATACATAAATACATAAATAAATAAATAAAGCAAGTTTCTTGGTGTTTCTTGAATCAAGTAAGCGCATTTTTTAACATGGAGGAATGTCAGGGAGGAGGTGGAGGCTACGAGCAACCAATTTGGAAGAATTCTTATAGAAAAACCAAATCTGGAAGATTTTGGGACATTGCTAGTAAATATCAATAGTGGAAATTGTGTTTTTCTTTTCTAAATTTATTTTTGGTAGAAAAATAGCCAGATGATGTTGGGACATTGCGCAAGGGCTTTGAGCAGCACAATTTATTATTATTATTATTATTATTATTATTGAGCTGCTACGAGATAATGTCATTACAATCCCTTCTGATGGCAGTTGTGTGCTGTATTTATATAATTTTGATGTACTGTAATCCTACCGTTTTCTCTAATTTCTGTGCGTATTTTTCCTGCATCAGACTCTTCTTTAGCATGACACTTGCATGCATTAGTAAAATGGCTATGTTTATACTGTTGTCTGTTTTCCTTCTAGAAATAAGAATGTTTCCATTAGAATGGTTGAAGAGCAGAAAGTTAGCAAATTTCATTGAACAATCAACTTAGAAAGCAGGGCATGACGCCAATGGGATAGTGTTAAGTCAGTTATAGGTGCTCACATTGTATGGATATTCTTGAGTTCGAATCCCAATGGCATCTTTAATTGGAACACTGTTAAATTCTCATTTCTCTCAAACAAAAAAGAAGGGCATGTCATGGTATCCCCCCTCTATAATTGCAAGTTTGCCAGGTGATGTTGGGATATTGCGCAAGGGCTTTGAGCAATGCATCTTACTTGCCCAATGCAATGAAATAATATCATCATCCTCCCTTCTGATGGCAGTTCTTAATTATGGTAGCATTTACTTATTTAACCCTCTTGGTTTTACTAAATTTAATGGGTTCTTCCCTCCTGAAACTCTTGAGAACTAATTTTTAGCTCCTCTGGCTTTTCATATTAATGATTCTAGGTTTTAGTGTGCTTCAACATCTGCAAACATGCCCTCCTTGGAAGTTCTCAAATTGATTGCAAGTTTAAATTACATAAGTATGTCTCCTGTTGAACAAGGAACAGAAGCTCAAATTAAGATTTGTTATTCTTCCATTGCCTTGCTGCAATTGGGATTTCAATTAGGACACCAATATTTTTTTCTTGTTTTATCCCAATTTTCTGTTGTATAGTATTATTGATGTTAATCTTTAATGCAAGTTGGAGATTGAAGTAACATAGAAGGTATTCTCCATTGACTTAGTTTTTCATATGGAAGACTAATGCTTGTTTGATCATTCTTAAAACATCGGAGTTGTCACTCACACTTGCAATGTTAAGAATCTTCCTTTCTTTTTTAATATGTTTGTTTTGATCTTAATTAAGGGCCTCAGGAAGGAAAAGACCAGCAAATTTGGTTGGATTGCCTGGATTCATCTTTGCATCTTCTTCATTGATGGCTGGTTTTGCTCAAGCATGCTTGTGGATGTTTCACAGCGATCTCAAATTTAGAGTGAAATAGTTTTTATTGGTTGCACTTGCAGGCAGTACAAGTTCATGTTAGAAAGTATGAGAATTCAAATGTATCAGATATATGTTGCACTGCTTTTCCAAAATTATGAAATTGTTGTGCTGCTTAAGGTTGTTGTGATTGATCATACTTGCCATATCTGATTTTAGTATACTAGAGTGGTGATTATGTTGGTCCTGCACTTATTAATGTCTTCATGCAGCAAATGGGATAATATTTTGTGGGGCTAAGGTTCTTATCCCTTTATCCTGGAATTATCCCAGGGGAATCCAGATTTGCATTTATCTATTGTTATTGTAGTTTTTTTGAAGGAAAAGTTTGCAGTAGTATGAGCTTGAATGTGTTGAATATATTTGTTTTCACATGGTGTTGGCTATGCATCACCCTAGAGATTTTGCATGACTGAATGATAAAAAAACAAACTACTAGAATTTGTTGTAATGGATACTAATTCACTAGAAATGGTGCTGAATTGGCTCAGATAGTAAAACAGGAACATGGAAACTACAATGCAAGCAAACCAGTAGTGTATTTACTTTACAGAGCACCGCGAGGGAAGAAATGCAAATTTTTGAGATCAATCCTGATACAACATCAAATATACATTCATGAATAAAGCCCACTCACATAAGCAATCTACCTGGAAACAGGGAAATTTCATAAGAATGTTTTCTTCTAATACAAATAAAGAGAAGCCCGTGAATGAGGCCAGCTTACCCTTGTTGTATATGGACAAGAACATCAAGAAAACTCAGCAAGTTGAGATGCCAGGACACTTTGAGAGTTTCCTAGATTCATGTTATAACCTTTTTGCTATGTATCTCTTGCTAGCGGTGAACACCAAATTGTGAGCTCTTACAGAAGGTAAGGAGAGTAATGAGCACAACTGATGCTCATCTAAAACTTCTCTGTTTCCATTGCAGAACCCAAAACAAGGAGAGTACAAAAGGTTTGCATTATCTATCAGCAGCATACATAAGCAAAGTATGAAGCAAAAAAATTAACATGCAGTGGTTTCATTATAAGCAACAAACTAGGTTAACAGCCTGTGAGGCAGAAAAACTTTAAGAATTGGAGCCTCTGTTGATATCTCAATTATATCTCCATGCTGGATTGAGTAAAATACATGCGAGCCATCAATATAGACAACCCCTTCTTGACTATACCATGCAACATGCATTGATTGATCTGGTTTAACTAACCCATGCATCAGCGGAACATCTGTAGCCCTAGGAAAGATGGGTTCTCTTACCATATACTGAAGGTCATGACTTGAAATAGGCATGGGAAATCCTCCAGCTGAAAGCATGGCAGCTGTTGATCCTGCAGCTGTGGAGACCCTGAGACCACTTGATCGACAGTTAACCAAATGCAGGCTCCTTTGACATTCGCTCTTGATTCTGAACATAGAAATGAAGATGTTACAAGGAGATAATTAGTAAAGGAAAATTCCCTCACATTGGCATATACCTAGATGTTACAAGGAGATAATGTACCTAAATGAGAATCGCGAGACTGACGCTGGACAAGGATGTGACACCAAAATATCATTCAGAGCAAATGTTGATAACTGCTGACCATGTAAGTTCACTGATAGCCTTGCTAGTTCAGTAGGATGTTTATGGCCCTCAAGGATTTCATCTAGTACCTGGATAGTACCATATGGCAGAAGGTGAAAATTAAAGGAGGAAAAGAAACTCCAATATTCTAATATTATATAACAAAGATAATTAGCATTTATGTAAAGTAATTTTCATTAATGTAAGATGACAGATTAATTTCCAAAGTGGATACCTGCTCGAAGTTTCCTGCAGTAGCAGCACAGAGATAACCTGTGCTTCTTGTTGCATCAAACTCATCATTTAACTCATCAACCTGCAAACAAGAACTACAAATCCTTACGATAAAGTAAGAAAGTAGAAAATCAATCATCAAGCATGTCTTTGTGCTGGACAGAATGTGGAACAGTAGAGGAGTAAAGGATAAAAAAAGAGCAATTACTGCAGTTGATACAACCACCTAGAATGGCTATAACTCAAATACCTCTTAATGATTGAGTTGTAATTGAAATTCATGGCTTGGTTATACTGACCTCTTCGAGACGTGTAGGGTCTGAATTAACTCCTAAAACTGGAATTGAGCCATCCAAAAAGTGACTGGCTTGTAGAAGAGTGCCATCCCCACCAACAGTAATCACAAGATCAGCATTGCACATTGGATGAGACAAGTGGTTACGCAACAAAGGCTTCCAGTCAAGAGATTTTCGTTGCAGAACACTCTGACAGAAATTGATTGTATCCTTATGAACTCTACATCTGTCGTCTAAATAATTTAAGACCTGACAAAACCAGAAGAAAGAAATTGATAAAATATTGAAGTGATGCAGGGGAAAGATCTGCAGCATGAGGGAGGGATAGCTTCACGAAACCGATCAAGCATTTAATGGAGTGCATGTACATCCCAACAGTTTAATGCAGTCTGCAGCTAAGGGCATCAAATCAGAATTTACTCTCATGACTATCTTTTGGAGGGGCCTTTCCAGACAAGCAATGGTAGCGTGCCTCTCAGCCATCTATTCCATGACATTCATCTGGTATATATGCAATATGGAATACAAAATTATCAAAAGGAAAAAAGAGGTGGGCATAATTGGATAACCTGTATACCTAGAAAGTGCTAAATATATATATGGTCAGACCTGTTTCAGGAAAGACTCAGCTCTTCCAACCTCAGGGTGAAAGATGCAAACAATTTGTCTTCCAACTTTATATTCACATTCTTGCATTTTATCTTGTGCACCAAAGATTCTGTTTGGTAATGAACTCCAGAACAAAGCCAAAGGTTGTCAATTTGGCTAGATGATCCATATAGTAGTGTGGACCCTTAATATGCAAGAGCTGGAAGCACCTCAGAAGAAGTGTACTTTAGTGTACTAAGCAAGGAAGACTGAATTTGATAAAAAGAAGATGGAGGAAGAGGAAAAAGGAGAGCAGAGCAAGAGTGAGTGTGAGAAACTAAAAAGGAAGCAGAAACGGCATTTTATAAGTTTTATAAGTGAAAAGGAAAACAAAAAGGAAAAATTAAAGACTAAAAACTATATCCCACCAATCTAATACACGAGACTACAGAATACGTTAATACGTACATTACCCAGTATGCTGTAAACTAGTATAGGGATAAGGATCATCCCAAGTTCCTAATGATTTTACCACCACGCATTCCTTCTAGTAAGCTATCCTAAAGGGAAACATGTAATGAAACACAAGACAAGTAGTCTACTTTATTGGCGGGTGGCGAGGTGCTTCATTTAAATCTGGGCATAAGACTCAACTCAGCATGCCTAAAATGTTTTTTTTAATCTTTTTGGGATCAACAAAGCTACACTAAGTGAAAAAGAAAACAAATAGGACGGTCCAAGGAAGCCTAATAGGAGGTAGCTGCACATGAGTATCAAATGTACTAGTAGTTACAAGAATAATTGAAATCTCCCCAAGCATACTATATATATGACCATGCACTTATCGAAAGTTAACACTTTTTCTCCCCTCTAACTTCAGCCCTGAACTATATGAAAGAGTATGGACAGCATCACACTGGTGCATCAATTTTTAAGATATTACTACAAATTTTGACGAAATTCTAAGAATCCTTCTTAAATCTAATGTAGAATCGAAGTGAGTATCCAAGATTTTTGCTAGTTCCCAAGATCAAAGAAGTTCGTCTTTCACAATGAAGAGCTTGCGAGAGCGAGCGAGAGAGAGAGAGAGATGAGTACCTTGGGATTGGCGGCGCGAGGTGAGGAGGAGGATGGTCTCGGGGGATAGACGTCGAAGGGCTTCAGCAACAGCAGCACTCGGCGCCGGGCCATGGCCTTGCAGGTAGGAAGAAGAAAGCTTCGTGGTGCGGCCTGCCTCCGACCCAAATCCTACTTTGATCTAATACCTATTCTATTCCCCATCACTATTCGTCTTAGCTCTTAGGCCAGAAATGCCATTTTCCGATATTGTAGGGGCCGACCTTACAATGGGCCTTGTGGGCCTCTTCCACTCCTCTCATCAATTTCGTTTAGATAGAAATTTTGAGAGCGATTGGGGGAGAGAGAGAAGAAAAAACTTCACTCTTTTTTCTTCTTTTTTTCCCTCTCAAAAAGTCAAGAAAAAGGAAAAAAAAATTTCTTCATTACTCTACTGTTTTCTTCACCCAAACATAGCCTAAGTATTAATTTAGTCCAAATATATATAATTATTCGATCATCAACAACATTTCTAAGGGATTCCTCCAAGCAAATCACAGTATCGAATAACAGAGAGGAAAAAAATGTGAAGTTTAATTTCGTAAATATTGAAATTAATATAACTCTTTAATTTATGAGCTCGTAATATATATATATATAAACCCACAGCATAAAAAGGTCAAAAGCCATGGTGTGGGTCCCGATCCACGTCTACGACGATAGAGTCGTTAACCTTTCCCTCTTCCAACGGTATTCTCTTTTCAACTCCCCTCGACTCACAGCCAAAAGGAGGAGGCGATCGACCCTTCTAGAGCTTCTCTGAGTCCGGGTAGGGAGATGGAGTCGAAGTTGACCCACCGCTTCAGCCTCGGGAAGCAGTCATCCATGGCGCCCGATCGCGGCATTGCGGATCCCGAGGATGCGCTTCTCGGCGTCCCCGACGAGATCGGCGATGACATCCGCCTCATGTACCTCGCCAACGAGGGAGACCTCGACGGGATACGGCGGCTGCTTGGTTCCGGCGCCGATGTCAACTTCAGGGACATCGACGGCCGGACGGCGCTCCACGTGGCGGCGTGCGAGGGATTCGCCGATGTTGTCGAGTTGCTGTTCGAGAAGGGGGCGAAGGTGGATCCGGAAGACCGATGGGGCAGCACGGTATGTGATTTACCCGTTTTCCAATTACTATTTTGCTACGTTTACTATACTCTTTTTTTTTTTCTGGAAAGAGAGAAAAAGAAAAGTTTAATTGATCTAAAATGTGGATGATTCCGTTTGTTTTGTGCTCGATTTATGATTTCTTCGATGAACTGTGGGATATTCTTAGATCAAGCAGGGAAACTAGAAGAACTAAGCGGAGGGTCCTTTTTAGGAATAAAACGAAAATATAGGGCTTAAAGTAGAGATGTTGAAAAGATATTTATTTGTCTACCTTGATTGCAAAAGAATTGGTTCGGCCGCGAATATATGGTCAGAAGGTAACTTAGTCTTTTTCGTATTTATTAATTATTTTACTGTTAAGCTGGCTAATTGAACAAAAGAGTTATAAAGTATTCAACATGCACAGAGTATCTCCTGAAGTGGCATATGCAATTGAAATTTTCACTTCACTTTGTTAGATCTACCACAAGTTAACTACGTGAATTGTATGTATTGTTTGATCCTTTAGAAGCTTGCATAGAGTAGAATGATATCAGGTGATTTTAGACCAAGATTTTTACCATTGTTAAATTAACAGCCACTTGCCGATGCAATACATTACAAGAAACATGAAGTAATAAAGCTTTTGGAGAAGCATGGTGCTAAGATTAAGGTATATCCTGCAACTTTCTTATGTATCTCTGCTGGATGAGATATTGGACAGTTTCACCCTGTTCTTTTATTGAAGATACAACTTTAACTTTTCTTGTTCTGACATTAATATAGATTGCCCCTATGCATGTCGACAGCGCCCGCCAAGTCCCAGAATATGAGATAGATCCCAGTGAACTTGATTTCACCGATGGTACCAATATAACTAAGGTACTTATGATCTTTTCCTGTCATTACTGTGTGATTTAGAAGTAGCTATTTTGGAAATTATAGTCTGTATTTCTTGCTTGTCTGCTACTTCCGTAACTGGAAATAATATACATAAAGGCACACACAGGAACCATTTAACAGCAGTTTGATGCTTTTAGTTACCCTATGTGACAATACACCTTCTTGCATCAATTATTTGATTAAGCCTTTAATCAGCTAACAGAACAAGAGTCTAGAAGTTGAGACAGAGTAAGAAAAAAAAAGGAACATCCCCATTCTCTTATATTAACTTTTCATCAGCAGAAAATCTATATCATTTCAAACTGATTACTTACTATTTCTGTTCAACCGACTGAGGAGCTTAATCTTTTAGACCTACTCTTAAATTCATTTTGTGTTTGATCATGTTTAGTTTTTCTTTTATTCTTCAAATTTGTCAAATAACACTTCCTTACCTGTATGCAACGTATTCTTGGCCTAAATTGATTCATGAATTTTAATTTCTCTTTCCCGAATCAACTGTAACTTTTCGTAAGGCTTCCAAACACTTATACAAATCTTTAAAATGTCAGCCATTATAGTTTTGCTTCATAAATTGATTCATGAATTCTAATTTCTCTTTTTCGAGTCAACTGTAACTTCTCATAAGGCTTCCAAACACTTATACAAATCTTTAAAATGTCAGCCATTATAGTTTTGCTTCATATCTAGCTAATGTTGGGATTTCTTTAATATAGTAAAGTAAATCTAAAATTATTTCAAGCATAAAATATAATTAGTTTCTTTAAAACCACCAAAGTTCCAAAGGATAAAATGCAGTTATTTATTTAACTTTTCTAACAAGTTGATAATATAATCACCTTCATTGCATTTCATGAATTAGAAGAATTGTCTGCTCTCGTACTGCTGAAATCCTGATTTTAGATGCTACTCAATTAAACTCTATTTTAGGTTGCTATGTTCACTGGCTTTCATGTGTCTTCTGTAATTTATTTTCTCTTTTTATTTTTCTTTTTATTTTGGCTCCTCTCTCCACAGGGAACATATCGTATAGCAACATGGCGTGGAAGTCAAGTTGCTGTTAAAAAGCTTGATGAAGATGCAATTATCGATGAGGATAAAGTGTGGGTTGGGTTTCCCTTGTTGTTACATCTTTTTGGCCCAATTAATTTTTACCTTTATTTCTTCATCATCTTCGATAAGCCAATTAAAACATGTTTTCTGATACTGCAGAAGGGCTTTTAGAGATGAGCTTGCCTTACTTCAGCAAATACGGCATCCAAATGTTGTCCAATTCTTGGGTGCTGTCACTCAAAGTAGTCCAATGATGATTGTCACAGAATTTTTGCCCAAGGTTGTTGAATGTCTGAGTAATTGTTTATATTGAATGCAAATAGCTTTACTCTAGGTACCATAATTTCTGCCCGAGGTTGTTGAATGTCTGAGTAATTGTTTACATTGAATGCAAATAGATTTTCTCTAGATACCCATAATGTTACTCGTTCCATTTTAGTGGCAATATATAATTGCATTTCATTGTCTTCCTTGTTGAAGTTTGGCTCATATCAAGCGTTCCAAGCTCCATGTGCCAAAGCATTCGAACAAGCCTTGGGGGCATTTAAACGCCAAAGCCTAAGAAGATTTGCTCATTGAAGAACTCCGTGGGTGTTGAGATTGTTTCCGCACCTTCCACCCATTTGGGTTTAAGCACAATAGACCTTTCTTCCCATTATCTCACAAAATTTCATATAGCTAAGTCACCTCTTCGAAAATGTCATCCTTGAGGGATTAATTGTGTTTGGTCATCACCAATAACTGCATATAGTTTCTGTTGCACCATCGACCTGACAATTTGTCATCTCATTAAAAGGGAGCTTTTGTTTATTGCATGGCTTGGCAGAACTTAGTTAATAATCCATATTGCATGGCTTGGCTGAACTTAGCTGATAATTCAGCATGCATTTGATGACAAGAGTTGAGATCTTATCATTCTTTTATTTCAGATGCAGCTCCACATGTAATTTTGCTTTCAGCAATGCATTCTGCAGTTTATCTGTAGATTGTGAATTTACAGGCACCTCTTATTTTGATTTTTGACTTGCTTGTATGAGTGTCCTTAACTTTCTGTTTACAGCTTGCCTTTTCTTTAGAGACAACTTATTTTATCTAATGCATGAGAGAAGTATGTAGAACAAGTGTTTAATGGAGGTTTTTGCACTTTTACTTCAGATATCTGATTGTCATCACTGTCATTAATTTCATGTTTTTATAAAAAATTTCATCAAAATTTAGTTATGTTTCTTAGTTTTGTTGCAAATTGCATCTGACTCTTTGATTTGGCTTTTTGAATTCCAATGGTACGATCCATTTAATTCTGATATGCAGGGCGATCTTCGTGCCTTATTAGACTGTAAGGGAGCTCTAACGCCAACATTAGCAGTTAGATATGCACTTGATATTGCAAGGTTTCACATAAATGTTTACAATCATTTCTACTTTTCTTCGTTATCGTGAATTTAGCAATTGGTTGTTATAGTTTGCTCACTTAATTTCTGTTGCATTCTATTAACCAAAAGTTATTTTCATCTTGTAAAACATGCCAGAGGAGTGAATTACTTGCATGAGCATAAGCCACAAATCATCCACCGCGATCTTGAGCCTTCGTAAGTGTTCGCGTTATATACTTATATCTCATTCCTTTTCTTGGTTCTTCACTGATGAGTTGAAACAAACTTCATACTCTTGCTGTATGAGCTAACTGAATAGTGTGCATTTTCTTAATATGAGTTTCTTTGCCCATTGTAAGGTAACAGAAATATATTGCAAGACGATTCTGGGCATTTGAAAGTTGCTGACTTTGGTGTTAGCAAATATCTGAAGACGGCAAAAACAGTTAGAGAAGATAGACCATTGAGCTGTCAGGACACAGCCTGTAAGTTCATCTTTGTTTTTTCTTTTGCTAGATTGATTGACATGTAATATTTGGACTTTCTTGTTCTGCACTAACTGATGATATTGGAACTTAAAAATAGTAACAAGTGATGCTACCTGAGAATGTGATTGTCTATAGAAGGCAATTTTCTAGGTAAGAAGACTATCTTTTGGATTTTAAATTGTATTACAAGAAAAATGTGAAGATGAAAACCTACTGGTTTCAGTCTCCATATTCCATGGTATGGATTCCAATGAATTTCTCAGAATGCATAGAATCTAGTAGCCAAAATTTAATAGAAATCTGGCATGTTGTAACAAAATGGAATGTCTTGCTGATGTATATCCTATTCAGTAGCATATCTTTTGAGATGTAACATAAATTTTACATGATTCTAGTAAAACATTTCCATAAGGAGCATAGGAAAGAATAATGTTGTATTGGGCAAGATATGGCCATTAAGAGGCTAGCATGATGGTTGACTTGAACTATGGTCTGAATCAATCGAGGGAATGCAAATTAGCAGAAGCAAGAGTGCAAGAGTGCAAAAAGCTCTATCTAGGATCCCTTTTATCAATTTCTTTATCACAATTCATGCATGATAACCTGAAAGATAATAAATTTAGCCTTAGTTTCTATCTTTTTAAAAGTTTCTGCTCTACAACTGTATGAAGGTTTCAGTGCATTTTTTGCCTAATAGTTTATGTTAGATGACGATGCCTGATCGTCATCGTACATTTTCACATTCTAAATTGTAGTTTCAGCCAATACATTTATAAGTTTATAACCAGGCAGGTATGTGGCTCCAGAGGTCTTCCAAAATAAAGAATATGATGCAAAAGTGGATGTCTTTTCATTCTCTTTGATTCTGCAGGAGGTAAACCTTGAGACTTTCACTCCGTGACTAATAACTATGTTTTCTTAGGTTCATCTGAGTAAATATATTTATTTATATAAACGTATGTAGCTATCAGTTGATTGCTGTGCAAAAGAAGAAAAATGATCATGCTGCCCTAATGTTGATAGATGCAAAATTTACAATTTTCTTTTCAGCTACTGTGTAAAATGATGTGAAGCTTGAGTTTAGTTATTGCTATGTATACTTCTGATCAGCTATCATTATGTAACTTACTTTCTGCAACTAGTTCTCTCTCTCTCTCTCTCTCTCTCTCTCTCTCTCTCTCTCTCTCTCTATACTATATATATATATATATATATATATTGAGTTGGTTGGAAGAAGTGGTGAGAGGTTCTCATATTTAATTTATTGCAGTTGATGGGCACATACATGAGGGTGGTTTTTCGACGCCATACCTTTCTTAGCATCCTAACATACAGAAAAAGTAGTGATGTACATTGTGGCATATCTGTCCATAACAACATTTGAACATTATATTACATAATAATATATTCACGTCAAACTTACCTTAAAGTTTTGACTTGATTATCTGCTTGATTAGTATCATCATGTACTTAGAACACATGTACACAATGCAAATAAATGCATGCCCACTAAACATGAAGCAGTTTTTCAGTACAGGACCAAGAATGGTAGATTCTCTGATGGAACATATGAGCTGGATTGGCAGTTCTGTTGTGCTTTCATTTGCCAAGATAGGTAGATTCTCTGATGGAACATATGCGCTGGACTGGCAGTTCTGTTGTGCTTCCATTTGCCAGTAGATGGTTTTGTTAAAATGAAGTATGAAAGGGAAATTGTAGTTCGCGGCTTCACACTTATATCTTTTACTAGTTTTAGTGCATGTGTTGTAGTTTCTAAGGAAAAGCTCTCCTTGTTCCTTAAACCTGGTCCAGTCTTTGTCCTATTACTTGTAGCTTGCATTTCTGAATGTCATCATCATTACATCTACATGTTTTCCGTGGTAGTGTATGTAGCTAAGTGACCATTAACATTCACTTGAAGTTCTTTTGGTAATATCCAGATGATCGAAGGGTGCCTACCATATTCTCAGATGCCAGATGCTGAAGTTCCACAGATATATGCTTCTAATGAAAGGCCTCCTTTTAGAGCTTCACAGAAACTTTATTCATATGGATTGAAAGCGTAAGTTGTTCGCCAAATGCGGTGCCCTCACATTTTTAACAGAGCTCGTCTTTGTCTATTGGTTTGGTTCAACACACGCAATTGCCCATTTTATTGTTTAATGTTTAACCGTTAGGGATACAACAATTTGTGTGCTACCATAACAGTGACATCTTTAGGATTCTAATTATTATAGGCATCTATCATGGAAAAGTATATCTTTTTTCCTATTACATGGAGCCAGCTTCACTTTACTGTATGTATGAACTACAAAGGCCAGAAACTTTTGTCACTTTGCAATCAGGGTAAGAGAATATGTGCTACTTTGCAATCAGGGTAAGGCCACATTTTCTCTGTTATGTATGTCACTGCTTTCCAACTAACTTGTATTTTCTTATATAGCTTAATGTTTACAATTATTTAATTTAGGATTCTTTGGGCACTTGCATCTTTCTATTGTTTACAAACATACTGATTTCCTGATGTGCACAAGGTTTTGCCTGGTAAATAACGGCATTGATTACCCATCCTGTTGTTTAGCTCCAATTTACCTTATATCTCTTTCTGCCATTATAATAACATGTAGCTTGCCTTGAAAGGGTCTGTAATTCTGTATAACATACTGGTAGCAAATCTGTAACCAAGAAATATAATTTTGTTGTCATTTCATTGTACATTTTAATTGCACTGTTTTCCTATGTCTGCAGCTCATAGCATATATATATATATACATATATATATATATTATATTCATAAATAATTGTCATGCTTTCTTATAGTCCAAGAACCTTGTTACTGCTATATTATGTAGAGAATTCATGTGCTTTCTTTACAGCTGTTAAATTTCAACTTCCTTTCTTTCATTCATTTAGGAGTTCATGTCCTAGATGTCATACTGTGCAGGTTAATTGAGGAATGTTGGAGTGAAAATCCTGCTGACAGACCTCCTTTTACAATGATAATTGATCGATTATCATTGATCCACTCTGAAATTGCTCGGCATAGACGCTGGAAGGTATGCTTCTATATTCCTTATGATGATTCACTGCACACTTTTGAGTACAGCTCTACTTGAGTTTGTTGGTTCTTAGATGGCCTTGTGCTGCATAAAGTAGCTCAAGCATGAGCACTAGCTTCCATGCTTGAAATGAGATGTACCATAATTTGTATTCCAGAATCTAGATTCTAGAATTTCTTTTCATTTAGAGAGAAGTACTGTAGTATCTAGATTGAAGAAGAATTATTCACTCAGAGATGCCAGAGATTGTTTTGTTTTATATTTCACTAGAAGTGATCTACTGATTGATTAAAAAGGTGGAAGATTTAACTCCTTTCTTTTCCTACAGAGTAATATGTTCAATACAAATGTTTACCTGCTGATTATCTGCAATGGACTTGGTTCCCTATGATTAGAAATTTAAATGTGAAGTTGGTTCTCTATGATTAGAAATATGCATTGGAAACTGCAATGCAGCTAAAACTGCAGCATGCCAACATATAATGGTTCAATGTTGCTTTCATCCAGATAAAGATGCAAATACTGTACTTATCATTTTGGCATGCCTCAATCAAGAGGTGCAATAAAAAAAATATTCAAAGTTTGATTGGACAATTTGTTCAGAAATGCATCACATAGATGTACCAATCTTAGGGCTTGTACTAAGAATTCCTTACTAGATCACCATGGAATCTTTAATAAATCTCAGCTGTTTCACTAAATGTGGTCAAATGTTTCCAGATCAACATTTCGCTGATGCTCCCTCTTATGTGCTTTCTCCAGGAGAGAGCCTCAAAATTTCTCCAGAAACTAGAATCCATGTGGAATAAATATCACTACAACCTTAGCAGCAGGCCATCTCGATCATCATGCTCCTATATCTGAACTGAGGAATTTTCCTTATCAGAGATGAAAAGATTGCTGATTTCAGGGAGAAGAGCTAATCCAAGATGCTAGATGGGGAAGGGCTGTATTGTCTTTGTTGCTACAAATTTGTCAGCATATCTTATTGCAGGTTTCACTGAGAGTGGCTGCTTCTTATTACTTTCAGATCGTCCATTTGTGAACATTTAGATTAGTGTATTGAAGATGTATATTCCAAATGTTCATATACCGATATCATGTGACAAACATGTGTGTTTGGGAGCAGCTGGTGGCTTTTCAAAGTCTAGTAGTTTTGTCCTTACGCACTTCAACAAAATCTGATATATGTGATAAACATGTGTGTTTGGGAGCAGCTGGTGGGTTTTCAAATTCTAGTGGTTCTGTCCTTAGACACTTCAACAAAATCTGATATTCATCTCAATTGATTGTCCATGTCCACATATTGTTCATACTTGATATTGGATTACTATTTGATGCACATATCTTCTGCTACAATTGACCCTTCTCAATGTATGTGATGGTGCAGGTCTCATGTCATGCTCCTTTTGAGAAAATATTCTGGATAGCTCTTATCAAATTATTACAGCCCCATTGAACCACAGAATCACACACAAAGATGGATGCAAAACAAATCATAAGTTTCATGTAGCAAAGATCATGGGAGACTCTCATGTTTGTTAAAGATAGAGAGATAGAGCCACATAGTAGCATCTAGGATGCCAACTTTGGGGTTCTGTGGTGATGAAGGAAGACAAAATTGATACTTGATAGGACTCTGCTAGGTGACATGCAGAGGCATCCTATGCTCCTTATGTCCCTCATATGTTGGCCTAAAAGGCCAGATATCCCATTTGCTCCTCTCCATAATCTGGAGCTCTTTTTACCTTGTGATGCTCCTTTTAATTGATTTGTTTCTAGAAGGATTCTGATGATCTTCTACTTTCCTCCTCTCTTCTTTACTCTTCTCTCTTTTAATTTTCA
Organism: Typha latifolia; assembly: GCF_019914945.1. NCBI lineage: Eukaryota > Viridiplantae > Streptophyta > Magnoliopsida > Poales > Typhaceae > Typha > Typha latifolia. The sequence goes on along the minus strand of NC_133086.1, from coordinate 4,212,024 downwards.
AGCCTTTTCTTCTATTATTAAAGTTTCAAATGAAGGCCCTTCTTTGGTAAATTTCTGAGAGTGTTATCCTTAATTTATTGTGATAGCCTATGAAGTATGAAAGCCTTTTCTCACTTCTCTCAACAACAACAAAAAAGAGCCAGCAAGATGCACATACGGGTGAAGGGAGTGATACATTTATTCATGGATGCACACAATAGTGATTAAAAGATTGTATCTGGGAAATTTATATATATTAAAAATTGCAAGAATACACAATGCATATGACCAATTATATAATCATTAGCTATGAATAATGTTGCAAATCATCGAGATAGTTGATCTCATACTGTTCTGCCATCAAATCTAATAAGAAGGGGGAAAAGAAAACATAAAAGAAGAGATAGAAATTTCAACAGTTAAAAACTACTGCTAGTGATGGTGGCAGCACCATGCAGTAGTGACATATCCACTGCCTTTTTTGCACCACTCTGTAACTGCTCACGTATATATGGATGGTGAAAAAAGAAGAAGAGAGTGGTGATTCACGTTTTTTTATATATTTTTATTTGAGGGAAAGAGTGGTGATTCACACGTTGGGAGAAAAGAAAAAGCTAATGGCATTTGATTTGGTGGATGACAGTTCATCCTCTCAACTTGCACTAACCATACCGAATCTACACAAATCCTTCCTCTGTCTCTCACCATTTGACTACTTTTTAGTCAAAATGAAAGACTTTTTATCTAACTTTTATCTAATCCTTAGGCTCTAAAATGGTTGAGTTTATCTTCATTCTTCAGAGGTCCCATGAATACTCCTCCAAAGTTAATATTTTGCAGGTATGTTTTTTCAAAAACCTTTTAGTTTTTGTGTAATAAGTTTTAAACCCTTGCTTGATTCTATCGAATCTAGATAAATATAATACTATAACTTTTAGATAAGTTGGTGAGTTAATAAAAACCGTCCGGTTTTAAAAAGTGACGATATATGTGCAAAACAAATCCCTAATATGGTTTAATCTCTACAAGCTACTGTGTGCATCTTATGCTAACTCCTTGTTAAGATGATGATTAGTATTTGTTGTAAAGTTTTTGAGATTATTCTTTTGGATGGTAATCAAAAGATGGGCTAAAAACTTTAAAGATCCATTTGAGGCAACAAAGTTAGAGCCTTTTTGCAAAGACAACGAATGTGATGAAAGGCTTTGGGGGGTGGCATCAAAGCCTTTTGGAAAGCGTAAGCAACAATTAATGATGGCCAGCTTCTGCACCTTTTAGTTAAGCTAACTATGGCGAGCCTAATGCTCATTAAAGTATAATTAACTATACACTAATGACACCATTAGAACCTTAGCTACAAAGGAAGAGGAGCTACGGCTTCTCCTTGCTTACATGTGATTACTTAAATAATCTTCTCTTCTCATGTAATCCAATCAAGAAATTAGTAACTAGTATCTTTGGCTTTTCGCAACCAAAAAAAAACTTATATAGTTCATATGTTAATTAACTCTATATGTTAAAATTACTTGAACTTAGCTCTGATATCAATTGTTATGCAAATAGGGCGGCTAACATATATACACATGTCCGATTAATTAAGGTAAACCTTTAGGGATGAGATAATGATGCTTAATTTCCATCCTTAAGTGTGATAATTTTCTATAAAGATAGCCCATATATCCCAAAGCGATGAAAGGGATCTTTTAAAGATGATGGTCCACAATTCCACATACAAAAAAAAGTTTACATATATAACACATAATTTTTCAGTATCAGATTCTGGTCTTTTCATTCTCTCTCTCTATATATACACATACTTATTCTCCTATTCCAAAATAAATCTATTTTATTCTAAAATAAACATGAAAAACACGGGATAGGGTGGCGGAATAGGAACATAGAATAAAGTAGTATCCTTATTCCGAATATCTCTCTATTCATTAGGATAGAAATTTTAGAGTAATTCACTCACTTATTCTAAAACCCAATTGACTTATTTGTCCTCTTGATAATATATTAGAATATAGTGATATATTATAGTTTAAATTTGATTGAATATATAACGTGATTATAATATACTTAGTAATGTATTCGAATATATTTATAGTGAAAAATATTTTGGCATAGATTGTTCATTTTTTATGTTAGTTATGATGGTATTGTATTTTGTGCAAATTATGATGGATTAAGTTATATTATTTTTAGCCAAAAATTATAAAATAATAATGAGAAGATAATATGTAATAGTTGAAAAATAAAAATAAAAATTCTATTTAATTTTAAACCTATTTCCTATAGTTCTCAAAATAAAAAAATAATAATAAATACTTTTTTCACATTCAACTAGAAAGAGAGCAATAAGATCAATGTAATCATTTTTATCCCTTATTCCAAACTATTACAGCCAGCCACTATCTTACCTTATATTTTTATTCCTGCATTTATCCATCTCTTTGCAACCACCAAATTAAAATTAAAATTAAAATTAAAATCTCCCCTGGAATAAATCCTCTTTTTCTTCCAATTCTATTTTTATTTACTCTTATTTGGCAACCAAGTGGCCCTTAGTCAATATGAAAGGCCAGCATCTCTTTCTCATCTTCCAAATTAGCCTCTACGCATTTATATATCCATCCTTATCGTTATAAATATAATTATTAATTCCAAATGGCACGAATATTTTATCTTTATCCTTGAAAAAATAAAAATAGAAATCATTTTACTTTCCCTGGTGGTTGATATTATTTTTGCAGTCTCTTTGTGAGAAGAAAGAAGAATTTTACAGCATCTACATGGTCATATTATTTGATATGTTCTCATTAATTGCATGCATGTCATATCTAAATAGGTGTTAAATATTAAGATATTTATTTAGTCAATATTTTGTATGTTAGATTTTGTCCAGTTTCACAACAAATATTTGAAGATCTTTAAATATTTTTTTTTCTCAAGGAACTGTGCATGGGGATAACTAATCAAAAGGTAAGTACAAACTTTTTTATCCTTCTCCTTTTAAGCTCAGCCAAAAGTTTCATGATGTCAAACATCAAGGAATAAATTGACTGTGACAACTAATAAAAGTATAGGAAAATATCCAAATTTATTAATGCCATTGCAAAGGTTTTCCAATATGTCTACTACTTTGTATTAATTAATAAGAAATGTTATTCATCAACAGTATTTGTTTTACGACAAGCTTCTATATTTGAAGAAAAGAATTAAGAACAAAATTCATGACTATTAAACAACTTTGTATATATATATATATATATATATATATAGTTGGCCTTTGTGCTGCTACTGGCATAGCTTTTTATATAGATGTTCCATTAGCTTTCTATACTATAAGATTTTGTTTCTTGAGGTAGACTCTTGGTACAAAAATGACCAGTCATTGGTAGTGGGCATCAAAGAAAAGCAAGGTAGCTATGAGAGCATCAAATGTATATCCATCTGCTGGTCTAAAGTCTGCCAAATAGTTCAGCATTAATTCACTTCTATCTATAAAATCCTCAAGGAATAAAGCTACTTAATTCCTCCACTTTCCTTTCCTTTCCTTTGTTTTTGTTTTATTTTTATTATTTAAAGACAGTCATCACTTTCCTTAGTCACTACTACTTCTTTGATCTTCTAATAACATCAGAGAGTGCATGCAGGAGACTTGAATGAATTCAGCCTCTTGAAGAGAATTAATTCTCAACCCGATTAAATTGTCTGATGAATAAGAACAAAAGTATAGAGGAGGTGGAGAAGAGGAGATATGAGTTAGAGACAAAGACTGATATGAATGAGGAGGAGTGAGTAATAAATGAATGAGTGGGGGGAGGGTAGCTGAAGTAGTAAAGTGAAGCGAGCAAGGGGTGTATCAAATCTTCCCTTGTTTATATTATTATTATATATGGTGCCTGTCCTCTGTTCGCCAACTACGCACACTTGTTTGGCGTTGTCTTGGACTTCCATTCCCCATTCCCCATTCCCCATTCCCCATTCCATCTCTCTCTCTCTCGCTCTCGCTCTTTGGAGTACAGCTGTGTTTTTTTATTTATTTATTTCAATTTCACCCCCAATTTAATCAACGAAACGAGCTGCTCTTCTTTATTTATTTATTTATTTGTTTGGTTTTTTTTTTTAAATTCACACTCCGGAAATTCATAGTCCCACTCCTCCGGGACGCCCGACTGCTGCAAGAAGTCGACAGAGCCAGCCAATCGGGTGGGGGCAAGTAGGTGGAATGCAGGGTCTTCCTGCAGGTGAGGGTTGGAGGGGATCCGATCAGGTAGTGGGAGTACGCGTTGCTATATTTTTAAGTCGGGGCCTGGAGTTCGAGATATGATGCTATATAAAGGCGTGTGGCACCTGCATGCGTTCTTCGCAGCCGGTGAGAGCTATAAAAGCGGGGAGTTAAGAGAGAGAGAGAGGGAGGGGAAGGAGGCTTCTCTCTCACTCTCGAGTGGAAGACGAGGCGGTGATCTTCTCTCTCTCTCCCTCTCTCTCTCTCTCTCTCTCTCTATTTTGCTGTCACTCCCTCTTCTAATTTGTTTATTTGGAATTTGCCATTTGCTGCCGTTTTATATACGCGTTTGTTAGGGTAAATTTGACGGCTAGATCATCTTGATCCGAATCTAGGTGGTGATCTCCTTCGATCCGAACCCTAATCCGTTCTTTTTTGTTGGGATTTCGCAATGCCGATGTATAGTTGTTACGATCTGCTTGCTTCTATTTTTTGTGTGTGTGTGTATGTATTGTTCTTTCTTGATGTGATTTGTGAAGTTTAGTTTGATCTGGTTTATTTTATCATAGTGCATGGATTCGTTCTCAAGTCGGTTCGTTTGTTTTGAAATGCAGAGGAGCTGTTAAATCAAGTGGTGGACGGATTGCATGAATCAAGACGGCGATCGCATGCCGGGGAGCAAGTACGGGGGACGCAACCCGACGAGGGTTGAGCGATTGTTGCGGGATCGAGAGCTCAGAAAGTTCAACAGGGTGTTCCAGAGCGATGACCCCAGCAGCAGCGGCTCTGGTGCCGGCGGTGATGGCCCTGGCAACGATGCTGACGTGCCTGAGCCGGTGGTGAATGGTGTCGGGAGTGCCAGGTGGGAGGGCGACGTGGCCGGCAACGGGAGTGCCGCTGAGGTGGCTTTGACGACGGTGAGGAGTTCGAGGGAGGGGAGTAGGAGATCAGGAGCGAGGATCATGAAGCAAAGGTTACTGGTGGTGGCGAATAGGCTGCCAGTGTCAGCGGTCAGGCGGGGGGAGGATTCATGGTCTCTTGAGATTAGTGCGGGCGGCCTAGTCAGTGCTCTTCTTGGTAAGTGCTAGATTTGGACATTGTTGCTATTTCTATAGTCAAAAGATTGCATTATTTTTATGTCAAACAGGAGTGTATCTATAGTAGCTGTAAGCAAAATGTGATACCAATTGATGAACAGGGTAGGTCAGCAATTTCAAATTTTGGTGCTGTTTTGTATGTCTAAGGAGAAATAGTTTATTGGTTCTTATCGTTCATCATGCAAACTTGAGCAATTGTTTAACACTGCAACTTGTAGTTGCCATTCTCTGTATGCATTTTAATTAGAGAAGTAAATAATTAAGAATTCTGATTCCTTTCCCCAGGTGTGAAAGATGTTGATGCCAAATGGATAGGATGGGCTGGTGTAAATGTGCCAGATGAAGTAGGCCAAAGGGCACTGTCAAGAGCTCTCGCTGAGAAGGTCTGTCGCAATTAGAATTGTCGTTTGCCGAGGTGTCTCTATTTCATGCATTGAGCATTTCTCGGTCAATCCTCTATGTTTTCTTGTTCAATGTTAAAAGCTTATATTCACACGTTTTCTGAACCATATATTGTTATGTTGTCCTTTGTGCGAAAACAGAGGTGTGTTCCAGTTTTCCTAGATGAAGAGATCGTACATCAGTATTACAATGGTTATTGCAACAATATCTTGTGGCCACTTTTTCATTATCTCGGGCTTCCACAGGAAGATCGACTCGCAACTACTCGAAGTTTTCAATCTCAGTTTGATGCATATAAGAAGGCAAACCAGATGTTTGCTGATGTTGTGAACCAGCACTATCAAGAGGGAGACGTTGTTTGGTGTCATGATTATCATCTCATGTTTCTTCCTAAATGCCTCAAAGAGTATAACAGCAAGATGAAAGTTGGTTGGTTTCTTCACACACCTTTTCCTTCTTCAGAAATTCACAGGACTCTGCCATCTCGATCAGAGTTATTAAGATCTGTTCTTGCTGCTGATTTAGTCGGGTGAGAAGATCTCTTGTTTAGATACTATAGCATAAACAGTGCATGTCTTGGGATTTCAGAAGCCATCTCCCATTCTAATCGCAACATGTTGATGTATAATAGTGAAGTTTGAGAGAGAGAGAGTTAGCACCAACATTAGTCTCTTTCGCTTTCTTTCTTCGAAAAGAACAATAAGAGAAACGAAAAAGAAGGCATTATTTTGTTTCTAGATACACTTGCAACTTTGTCATACATAATCTGTTACTAAATACGACATAGAAGGATTCTTCTAGCTTACTTTCTTCTTTTATGATAAATCAACTCCTTTGTTTCTTTACTTGTTTGTTCCCTGGCCTAACATTCTCCTGGAATATTTTAAAATTCCTCGTTGGTTATCTGCATATGTTTGACAGTTAGATTCTTTGTTTTATATTGGTGAGATGTTTGCTTATATCCAAGTTAATTACTTCTGTACGTTGTCTTAATTGCAAGTCCCATCTCATTTCTATGTTTTTTCAGGTTTCATACTTATGATTACGCAAGGCACTTTGTCAGTGCTTGCACCAGAATTCTTGGTCTTGAGGGCACACCAGAAGGAGTAGAAGATCAAGGAAGGCTGACTAGAGTTGCAGCAGTATAGTTTCTGAATCTGAATAGTTTATTTGGTTCAAATGATTACAGTTTTTAGTATTTTTCTATCATATTAAGTTATTAACGTCAAACTCTGAAATTTTCTGTCTCACTTCCACTGAAGTTACAAATATTGTTTGATGCTCTCAAGAACTGTTCTCCTTTCTTATATTTATTACTTTATACTCCATTTTGATCTAAGATTTGCCAATGTCTTGCACTCATTTTTGAAATAAAATCTTCAGTTTCCTATTGGTATAGACTCTGAGCGGTTTAAACGAGCAGTTGAACTTCCAGCAGTTAAAGAGCATATCAATGAGTTGACACAACGATTTGCTGGCCGGAAGGTAAAAGAATAAAATTATTTTATATCTTATGCAAATTCCTTCTTTAATGAAGTTTACTGTAACTTTAGAATTAGCAAGTAATTAATGGATAAACTATCTAAGTAAAATATTTTCTCAGTGGAGGAGAAAAACTGCTCATCTGTAGCATTAAGCAGTCCTTACATTTTAGAAAATGTCAAATATTGATGTATATAACATCTAAGATTATGATCCTCATGCATGTACCATATTATACCCTTTTATATAGGTTTCCTTTTGAAAAACTTCACAATCTTCAAATGGTCCTTTGCCCATGGAAAACCTTTTGCCTTCCAAAACATTATCACTGTTCCAAAGTTCCTTGGCAAGAGGATATATTCTCTAGTAAATGGTTCATTTAAGAACTCTACATTTTTTTCCTTGCACATTTTCTGTGTGTGATCTGATCTAGACATAGTATGGCTTCTTTTGTAGAACTATTTTGAAATATCCCTTGCTATCTGGAAAATACAACCACGATTCACAGAAGCTAAGACTTATAAAGTATATTATGTGCTTTTGTGAAGGGTAAAATTTTTTGTCAGTGCATAGATATGCATGCATGTATATATTATGTGGATATAGTTATCATATGTTGTCTGCCATGTATATTTTAGGGACTATAGGTTCTGTGACATCTTGATATTTTGAAAGTTTTGTAAGTCATTTTAACGAAATGAAGTGCTTGACTTTTGTCTTATATGCATCTAGTGGAAGAACAAAAGGTATACATGTAGCTATTGTTAAATATGATCTACAATTCTACATCACCTAAATTGCATAAGACCTATAAATGAAATGATTGTGTTTTTTCTGATATGCATCAAGTGCAAGGATTATAGGCCAGGATTCTAGAACATAGATCTTGACAGATCCAAATATTTCTGAATGTAGATCAATTGTACATGCTTCATGCTATTAGAGGTGTCTATTTTGAAATCGTATTCATTAATTTTTTGACATGTGATGTTGGGATTATAAGCTCTTTTGGTGGAGTAAGGGGGTCATTTTGTGTGACGGTTAATGCTTTCACTATCTTTACCAGTAGTATGTATTTGTGGCATCAGAAGTCCTTTTATATAACGGGGAAAAGCCTATGTACAATTTCTTGTCTGCGGATCCTGAACTGTCGGAAGTAGTTTGTGACTAAGACCCCTTTTAAACTTTTTAGATGGCGTAATAATTTTTTTGGCAGCAATATTAGATCCTCAATCAGATGTGCAGACTGCAGACTTTTGAATTTTGATTGAGAGTCCTAAATTTCCTCAAAGGCAATATAAGCTTAACTCTCTCTTGCTATACAGACACACTTGTACATATGTATTTAAACATTTATAGACTATTAATAAAAAAAACCTAAGTATACATACTATGATATCTGCCATAAGCCCATAATTAGGGCATTCATCGAGATGATTTTGGATGTTTTCATTAGGGAGATCAGTGGTGTATTACTAAATTCCCACATGATGGTGGTACTTTTGGGACCTCCAATGTAAAAATGATTCTGTTTGTGACAGTTCTCGTGAAGCTTCTGGTTGATGGTTTTGTTGTACTTGTAGGAAGGCGGAAAAGCTAGTCTCACGAGGCAGTTGACATCAGTTTTTGTACAATTGACATAATCTGTATGCATCACCTTGTCAGCCATGATTGTGTTGATGTCAATAACCTTAATAAGGCAAGGCATGCTTCATCCTAAGTCTGACTGAATTTGTTAACTATTCTGGTTGTGTAGCATCCCATTTTATTACATACCATGATGGATTGGTTTATATAAACGTGATGCTTTATATCATTCCTCACACAATTGATTTTAATACAACAATTCCTTGAGGAACATTCCGTTTTGGGAGTTTCCAAATAATGAGTGGATAGTTAGGTTTTAAATTTTAACCATTTTGGATATGTTGAAATCCTTTTAATCTTAAATAGAGTTAAGTTATTAATAGTATTTAGTTTGAAATTAGGTTCTTTTCTTTTCTCAACTTCATGAGTTATCTATCTTTTTTTTTATGTATTATTCATTTTTGTAATTCGTGTTAGATTATCATTTGCTGGATATGCTTTTTTTTGTCTCTAGTATTGCTTCTAGCCTGCACCTTTTAACTTAGTATCTTGCATATGTCTGCATTCATCATTCTTTATCAACATTGTTCTCTATTTCCTTTGCGAAGTGTTCTACATACCGAATGAACTTACATGATCTACATCCATCAGGAAATAACTGCTCCCTCCCTGTGAGTCGTCATATTGTTATTTTAATTGGACTGAAAATTCCAATCTCATTTGATTCTGTGAACTTGCATAATTGATCTACTTTCCAGGATTACTTGAAGAAACTCTATAATTATTATATTTAAATTTTGGTAGTACTGTGGATAATGGAAGTTAATTGTTAGTTGTGAACTTTACGTATTTACATTTTGTGTAATTGATTTTTCTTCTTCCTGATTAACTTTTTCTCCTTTTTCTATTTTTCCGAATATGATAGGTTATGCTGGGTGTTGACCGTCTTGATATGATAAAGGGGATACCGCAAAAGATATTGGCTTTTGAAAAGTTCCTTGAGGAAAACCCATCATGGCGTGACAAAGTAGTATTGCTACAAATTGCTGTACCGACAAGAACAGATGTCCCTGAGTGTAAGATCTACCTCTATAGCTTTTGTGTCTATTTTCTATAGGATTCATCTTTAATGAAATAGTATTGCACAATATAAATCATTTGATTACGTAAGCATGTAACTCTATTAAATAACTGCATCTAATAGTTAGACAAAGAGTTTTGAATATGTACTGAATATGGGTAACCCCTTGAAATAAGAAACATTTTAATTGAAATTTTACCATACATACAGTTTCAGTATTTAAACTTTGGAAAGATAAATATTGTTTATTGCGTTTATAATTGACCAGAAAATGAAACCTTGAAAATCTTGTATACAGCAAGCCTACTTAGAATGAGAAATCTTTCTTTCATTTGCCCATTTTTGTAGCTTTTGTATCCTTCAAACGGTTCTCACATTCGGGAATTCATCCTTCCCTTGTTGAAAGTTGAAACAGTTCCAGTACCTATTTTAATGATTCTTAATTCTTATAACTGGTACATATATAGTGAGCAAAATCACATCTATTGTTAGTACAAATTTGTCTAGTAGATACTCGTAAATTTATATGCTCCTTTCAGAAGATTTTTGCTTCTACAGTGGTATAGTTTCCAACTTAGATTATAACATAAAATTTAATGGTGGAAAATTGAAAGTAAATGATACAGATAGCTATGAATTTTTTTTTTAATAATTGGTTGAGATTAGATGGTGAACATGATGCAAATGTAATAAAATAGCAACATACGCTTCTGAACATGATGGGCTGCACATATGATCCTCATTTACTTCTTTTTTGGTAACCAGATCAAAAGCTTACTAGCCAAGTCCATGAAATTGTGGGACGGATAAATGGCCGATTTGGAACACTAACTGCTGTTCCAATACATCATCTGGTCTGTAACTGTGCACCTGCCCTGAATCAAGATTTCTATGATGCTTATGTCTTATGTTCTCAAGTTTTCTAATTGTTGTCCCTTTTTCAAGAGAGAAAATTTTATTATTGTTCTTTTACATTCTTGAGGATACTTACAGTGATTTATCACTTACACTGCTTCTTCAGTTACATGGTCTAAACTCTAAAACTACCTGAAACATAATCTGAAGCGCTAAATTAAAAAAAAAGGGCAATGTCTAGTAATTTATCTTTTTCTGATTTTAGTTTTTAGAGTACAATAAAGTAAAAAGAGATTGGAAGAATGGAACATCATTATTGGCTGTAATATATCAACATATCTTTTTCTTATTCATATTAAGAACTACTACATGCTTCATCTTTTGTAAATTGTAATAATTTATCCAGTGTTACTGTCAATTTGGGCACTCCCAATTAGTCCTATGATGAACTTATGACACTTGACAATGAATTGGATCAGTAAAAACCTTCTTCCTAAAATGTTATAGAGTGCCATGAATTAGCTTGAAATATGAACGCTTAAGAAGGACTGTTTAATTAGATAATGTTTCATCATAATTGAATCTGACAATATTTTACAAGATTTAAAATTGTAACAGAGTTGAAAATAAATAAAAGTATGTTTTGCGACTCGACCTATACATCATAGTAATCAGGCAAGTGAACTTGATTTTCTTAATTCTCACACAACAAACCTTAATGATTATGAAAGACCCCCAAGATAGGAATGAATGCATGAACAGGATCCCCCATGTACCTGGCCCCAATTAACTTGGACATCTCTCTCTCTCTCTCTCTCTCTCTCTCTCTCTCTCTCTCTCTCTCTCTCTCTCTCTCTCTCTCTCTCTCTCTCTCTCTCTCTCTGGGTTGTGTGTGAGTATCTATCTGTCTATCTATAAATATATGTGCATGTGTGCGTGTATAAAGTTGCAATGAATTCCTTCTTAGATGCTTGTCCAAAACCTTTAATAAATATAAAACCTATATAGCCTTGTTGTATTGTTTTCAGGTTTTATCCAGTACAAGTTATTCCAATAAAACTCTATTAACTTCAAAGATGTATATGTTACTTTAGGATTTCCTATGGTGATCACATAGCTGTTCTCAGTTTGTTTATGTTATGTTCTTTCATTTTAATTTTCAATCATTAGCTACTTCTTGTTTTCTATTTCTGACCTTGAAGATATCAATTTTTCTTAAAGATAGTTTCTTACAGGACCGATCCCTGGATTTTCATGCGTTATGTGCTCTATATGCTGTAACCGGTAATCTTCTTCTGCCTTCTATTTTCTTCTGTTTCTATTAATTTCTGCTAGAAATTTTAATGCTAGTATTCTGTCTTACTTTAATTTTGTTCAACAAGATAAATATAGAAGTAATAGGAATTCTTTGAGTTAGAATTAATCACCCTATTGTGGAACAACTCGGCCATGTCCATGGATTTTTCAGTTTCCATTTTTATTCCTCCCGACAAGTATGAAAAGATGAAGTGTTTGAGAGGATGTTCTTTCAATGCTTTACTTTCTCTCAGTGCTATTGACAGCGATGGCCTGGCTCAACTTATATCATTATAGAAGCCCCTTTGAAGAGCCCCAACGGATTAGAACATACGGTTGTGATGATGTTGTGGGGAAAGGATTTGCCTGTGGTAAAGAAAATTGATTTATTGGAAAAGTAGAACTTAATCTGTCTGAAGTGCTATCAAAATTGTAACCTTTCCCATTAGCTTACTGTTTATATACCAGCATTTTCTGTATTTGTAGATCCTGTAGAAAATTAGAGTTGATGCATTTTTTATATATCGTAAACTGCTTCTCTACTTACATATAGAATTTAAAGTTGCCATGTGTTGTAATATTTGGTGTCTACTTTTACACCGCCACTTCTGTTTTTAGTAATAGTGTGTGCTCTTATTATTTGACTATCATTTTTATTGTTCTTATCTAAATGTACTCTTTTTCTCCCTAATTTAGATGTGGCTCTCGTAACATCACTGAGAGATGGGATGAACCTTGTAAGCTATGAGTTTGTGGCATGTCAAGGCTCAAAGAAAGGGGTTCTTATACTAAGTGAAGTAATCACCAAGAACATTGCTTATTTATTGCTTAATGTTTTCTTGCATTTGTGGACTTAAAGTTTATATTCTTCCTAGTCATAATTTTGAAATATGGCTGTCATTTAAGTGACCACTGACTAGCATGCTTTCATTGGAAATCCCTAAGAGCTTTTCTTGTACATAAAGTTTTGCCAATATGTATCTTTATAGTCCTTGAGCTGGTTTGCTTAGCCTTAAATCATCTCCAGTCTCGTTTCAGATGAAGCCTTTAAGTTGTGTCAGATTCCAACACCTTCATCCTTTGAAATCACCTTTGTACTTAAAAGCTGATAATCTATAGGAGCATTGCCAGGATAAGACAAAATTAGCTTCATGTTTTGATGATTTAAAATTCATCGGTCTTGAAGGTTGCACCATACCAGTTGAGGAGGCAGCTAGCGCTTTTGTGCCAGGAAGTACAGACACTTCCTTGCCCCATGTGTATTCCTATTGTGCAATTTGCTTGTAGAATACTTCCAATACATAGTAATACTTCCTTATCAACAGAATATTTGTTGTATGCTTTCACGTACACATGTGATACTTCTTTTAAATATCTGATTTTGTAAAATAAGAAATATTGTGTACTATGAGTATATATCCTTGTGAGCTTGATCTGCTTAGCTATTTTGGGTTTCTATGCTTGGATTATGAGTATGTGTCAAGCTTGTTATAGATTGCCTTTTGTTGTTATTTGAATTACGATAGTTCACAAGTTTGTTAGTGTAAGAGGTCATTCAGGCTAAATAGTTGTAGGCCATATCCATCAGCTTTGGTAGTTCAGTAGACACTGTTATACTTGAACTGTTCTGTAAGTCGTCTTCACATATTACCATTATAGTATAGCGATCTATCCACAAATTAGATGTCGGTTTGTAACTTAATTTTATTTTAATTTTAGTTTGCTGGAGCAGCACAATCCCTTGGAGCTGGTGCCATTCTAGTAAATCCATGGAATATCACTGAAGTTGCCGCCTCAATAGGCCAGGCTTTGAATATGTCTTCTGATGAAAGAGAAAAACGACATAGGCATAATTATGCCCATGTAACCACACATACTGCGCAAGATTGGGCTGAAACTTTTGTAAGGTGATCTCTGGCCTCAGTTAATTTGAAGTTTGATCTCCTTATTCTGGTCTTGCAACAAGCATGCTTGAAGTCGCCGCATATTTTTTATTTAAACTTCTCTCTTTGTGATCCTGTTTATGACAAGTTTGAACACTGGAAATATAACAACCATCACTCCTTGGATAGTCATCCAACATGTGCAATTAGTTTTCCAAGTCATAGTGACAAGGAATAATGCTTGTTGAAATTCATAACATGAAGAAGATAGCATAAAATTAGGAGAAAGAAACTGTATGAGTGTATATCAGATTTTAGTTGAAATTCATAAGATGGAGAAATAATATATTCACATCAAATTGCATAAAATTAGGAGAGAAAAACTATATATTAGATAAATGTCTACTAGTTCTCATCTGGGGTCTACAACAGACTTTTAAAGTCCTCTTTACTTTTTCTTGCTGGTTGCTATTTTGCTATTTTTTGTCTCCCTTCAAAAACTTTTTAGCAACCTGTCTGTAATGCAAGTATGCAACACAATATAAAAAGTAAAACTGCTTCATTTAATCATTGTATTCATTTTTATGTACTTCACTTTTGAGATTAAGAAGCCTGATCTGAAGAATGTGGTATCTTTTTCAAGCTTATATTTGCTTCACTGATTGATCTGGTGTATACTGCTTATTTCATTAACCCTTTTTTTCTGTGTTTTTGGATAATAACTTTCTTTATTTCTTAAAATTTATCTTACCACATTCTTTTGCCTGTAGTGAATTGAATGATACTGTTGTTGAAGCACAACTTAGGACAAGGCAAGTTCCACCGTTACTACCTTCTGAAACAGCAATAGAACGATATTTGCAGTCCAAGAACCGGTTGCTCATATTGGTATTCTCATCCCTTTATCATCGTTGGTTGTATGCTAATTGCAAGTTTCACTTCCTTCCTTTCCTTTTCTGTTCTATTTAATGGATCATAAACAGAGGCACTGAGATATGGTAGTACAACTTCAAAATATTAAACGTGTCTATTGCTTATAATATTTCTTATTTGACGCTTGTTTAAAGCTAAGCTGCCCTGACTAGACACGCAGCCAGCTCAAAACTCAGACAAGAAAAGCACTTAATATAGGAGATCACTTTTTTCCCTCTTCTTCCCTTGGATCCAAAACTTCATTCCACGTTCATTCACCTCTCACTTATTGTTGGGAATTCCAATGGATGAGATCTTCATCCCCTAGCTTTCCCTAATGCTGGAATTTCTAACAGATGAGAAGTCTCTTATGCAGTTATGGAACAGAGATATTACATACCGGGCATTTGTGTTACTGTTCATTTGATTGGAGAAAAGATAGTCTCTGAATGTTGATATGCTAGATTAAAATAACTGGCCTCCGATAATTGTTCTTATTTTTCTTGAATGTGCAAATCTTGTTTTTGTAGCACTCGAAACTGTTGATTTGTAGTACGAGTTCTTGATATCAAAATAGTGATGCATGGGATTATTAATTAGGTAACAGATTCTCTTGAGATATCATGAATCTCTAAGGTAGAAGATATACAAGGAAGACTGTTGTTTCTAATGAAGCAGACACAAGCTATGAAGTCGAATCTCACTCGAAGGATGGAGCCATAGCGTGGGGAGGAGAAGTTGCCCTCCCTGGATCTAAAACTCTATTAGATATGCTTGCGTTTAAAGAGTTCTTATCCCCTGTCACTCAGAAGTTAAATAGAACAAATTATTAGATGCACAATATTTCAGTACCTTTCCTTTTGCAGATTTTATCTCCAATTTGAAATTGAGGACATGTTTGTTACATTCATAATAATTATTAAATAAGTACTATACTACTAGGTTGTTATTGTATACATATGGGTACAGTAACAAAATTTTAATTCATAGTTGCCATCCCTCAAGTCTTCATTCTTCTGAAAAATAGTAATGCTTGATGATTTTACCAAGGATCATGTGCCTCCCTATGCCAATATTTGTGTGGGATGTCACTGTCTGTTGTGTACAGCGAAACAGATCCCATGCCAATTTTAATGATCCTCTCACAGTTTAGTCCTAAATTTTTTATCAGACGCTCTGTGACTTTACCTTGCAATTGATTATACCTCAATTTGGAATTATCGAAGCAGCCTTGCTTATCTATGAAGAACTGTTTGTATGGAAAGAGTCAATTGTTAGTGTTCCTTCCATTTCCATATCCCCTGGTGTGGTGAACATTAAAAGAAGCACAAATTGTCAAAACTTAAAAGTAAACTGCTCATTTTTAAAGATCAAAGAATTAGTGGAGAATGATAGATCAACTTTCAGCCAGTTAGCAATTGCATGGATGTATTTCGTACTGATGGCCTATACTCTATGGTTTGTCAATATGTCCTCTTTATGTGATTCTGACATATTTTCTTTATCTGCATGTTGCCAAATATTAGGGTTTCAATGCAACATTGACAGAATCAGTTGAATCCTCTGGAAGAATAGGGGGTGATCAGATCAAGGAGATGGAACTCAAATTGCACCCAGATTTGAAAGCATCTTTGGCAATTCTTTGCGATGATAAACAGACAACTGTTGTTGTACTCAGTGGAAGTGACAGAAGTGTCCTAGATGATGTACTATTGTATATTCATTCTTTTGCAGTCTCCAAAGAAATATATTCACTGCATTTTTGCTTTTCCACAGAACTTTGGAGAGTTCAACATGTGGTTGGCAGCAGAAAATGGGATGTTTTTGCGTCTCACAGATGGAGAGTGGATGACGACAATGCCGGAGCATCTAAACATGGATTGGGTTGACAGTGTCAAGGTGATTATATGTTTCAGGCCTTTTCTTTTCAATTGCAAAATTTTGATTTATTATACTTCTAATATTAACTGAATTTTCCAGCATGTGTTCGAGTATTTCACTGAGAGAACGCCTAGGTCTCATTTTGAACACCGTGAGACCTCACTCGTGTGGAATTATAAGTATGCAGGTAAGCTTCTAGCTCATAATGGAATACTCTGGTAACCTTGTTATACTGTATGGTGCGCAAAGTCAGGATTCTAGACCCCCCTCCTCACCGTTTCAATCCTCTATAATATGACTTGTGCAGATGTTGAATTTGGAAGACTTCAAGCAAGAGATATGCTGCAGCACTTATGGACAGGCCCGATTTCCAATGCAGCTGTTGATGTTGTTCAAGGTAGCCGATCTGTTGAAGTTCGGTCCGTTGGTGTTACCAAGGTTTGCGACATGCTTACTCTTCAAATAAAAACTATCAGAAGATTTTGTCTTCATGTAGGTGACATTTCTTGAGCTGATAATATTAGTAGTAGTATTTGAAGGATTGGATCCGCAGATAAATTGTTTTTAGGATCTGCAGAAAATGTGGACATGAAGTTTATCTTGAATATGGTAGGAAAACTTCTGCACCATTTGTAGGTTTGGTTTTGCATTCCCATTAAGCAATGACATTGATGTGCAACTAATATTTACAAAGGAAAAGCTCCATTGGTATGCTCCTCACCGCCGATCAAACTTCGATGCTGCTCATGATAGGCTCACCTTAAGCTGCTAGCATTCAGTTTGCATAAGTAAAGTCCCCTCAGTCGGTTCGCTCAGGTGGTCTTCTGAAGGGGAAACAAAGCCACAGCATGCACATTGTTTCTCCAATAATGACTACTTTAGGTCATGCTACCTTTGTCATACAGAGTCCAGATTTGTTGTATCATCTCTCTTGATTGCTGGATGTTTAATACATGTCCCATCTAGTTGTTGCTATTTTATATGTTCCTTCTTCGTAGCCGAGGAAGCGGTTATATGAAAGCACTCTTAAGCATCTCAAATCTTCAGTTGATCAGCCTGGTAGAACTTCTTTAAATTATTTCTTTATTTTTCATTCCATCTTTTGTTTTGATATCTGAGAGAATTTAGAAGATTAAATGCTCCTTTTATTCTATTCTGATAGCATTTTCATTTAAGTTTCTTGTAAAGCTACAAACTATCTGCTTTGTTTTTATTTTTGATTTCCAAGGTTCTTTGCAATTGCTCCCAAAATTTGCTACCTGGAAGTTTAATTTTTAGATGTAGCTTAAATCTTAAGCTAATGTGCACTTATCCTGCGAGGTGTAGAATACGACTTATAAGAAAGGGCTTATTTTTGTGTGTCTATTATCTGTGCAGGGTGCTGCAATTGATCGCATTTTAGGGGAAATAGTTCATAGCAAATGCATGGTTACTCCGATTGATTATGTTTTATGTGTTGGCCATTTCCTTGGAAAGGTAATCGCAGACAACTTTAAGCTTTTTGAAGATACTCTTTTTCTTGCTATTTAAGAAATTAATAGCAAATCCAAGCACAAAAAGTGTGAAGTGGGGGAAGAAATGTAAGACAAGAATTGATCCTTGACTCCTCCAAATGCCATGGTCTATGATAAGCTGATGATAAAATAGCATTGCTTCTGCAATTTTTCAAGGTTTCTATTATTTACCGGCAGATTTTGGAGAAATCATTGCAATATATGATGGTAGAGCTATTGAACAAATCAAGCTTTGCATGAATAGCTCAACCTCAGTCAATAGTAAGATTCATTATGCTCGACTCGAAACTGAATGAGCTGATCTTGATTATAAAAGTTCCACTGAAAATAATTTTGGGGCTGAGCGGACTCCTGACTCTACCAGGCTTGGTAACTGTTAATTAATAGCTGTAAAAAGTTTGTGAACATATTCATATGCATGCATATCTTTTGGATTGACCTATATAAGTGTTCATTTATGGAAAGATATGAAAACATATCAAGTTATGTAGTGTTATATAGTTCCTATCAACCTCTTATTCTGTTCAATTGAGTAGAAAGGCCAAATCTCGGTATACTTGAGCTAAACAAGATGAGCTTGATTCTAATTTTTAGGTTCACCATAAGTTTCACAACAACCATAATTAGTCTTATGTTTGACCAATATCAGCTGACTCAGGCCCCTAGCTGACAGTATTTCGTGATGTTTCAGAGAATGCTAATTGCCTTTCCTCTTGGTTGTCTGAAATACATTTACATAGCCATGACATACAACTGGAGGTCGTTTTAGAGAAATATAATCAGAATTACATCCTACCTTTACATGCACTTTGCACTCGTCAGTGTACCTCCATTCCTCTTTTGCATATTGTTCTTGATGATATAATCTGTTAGGTGCTGGAAACATTTCTTTGCTGTGCTAAATGGTGTTTTTAATTTATTTGAAACATGAAGGGGCAAACATATCCCTGTTTAGAATGTTCAAAACATTAGAGTGATCTTTTATTGCTTCAGAATGCTCTCATCCTCTATGCTAATTTTGGCATTTTTATCCTTAGGAAGTGTTTTATGTCCGTGAAATAGTAAAGGTTTGTAGTTTAATATTTTATTGATTTATTTTACATTACAAGTTTTCCTTGTAAATTAGTACTCACAAAAGACCATGCAGTAAAACTTTGCTGAAAATCGTTGCTTTCCTAGTGTTAAATTACAAATTGCCCAAGTAATTTCGAAATCCTCTCCTGTCTTACATTGCCATCTTCAAACTATATTCTTTCAACATGCACCTATTGTAACTCTCGAGAACATAGGATTTTTGAATTGTGTAAAGCATTCTTGATTCATTGTTTGAAAATGAAAAATGAGAGATGCTGCTCAATTTCAGCGGCAGACTGATGAAAGGCGTGTCTTTCTTCTGCAATGAACTCCGATGGCATTCAACAAAAACATGATATTGGTAAATTTTGTTCAGGATGAGGACATATATACATTCTTCGAACCAGAGCTTCCATCAGAACCTGCAAATTCTTCAAAAGGTAAAGGAACCGAGGGAGGAAGGCCATCTCCTGATAGGAGGTGCGGAAGGTCGTCATTGAGCAGGAGTAACTCAAGAAATTCACAACCTAAGACTCAGAGGATGCCATCTGGATCAGAAAGGAGAGCGTCAATGAACCATAACACCTCAACTGGATGGAGACCTCCCCAGGAGATCATGTCGTGGCGTGAGGGATCTTCTGTCCTTGATCTCAAGGGTGATAACTATTTCTCCTGCGCCGTTGGGAGGAAGTGTTCTAATGCAAGGTATCTGCTTAACTCATCTGACGATGTGGTCACGTTCCTCAAGGAGCTCTCGAAGGCTGCAGGCCATGGTACCCCTGCAGCAACTTACCACGACGACGCCAATCATAGGTTCCCAGGTTGGCAATAAAATCTAGCTGACATGTTTATCAGAGGAGACCCACAAATTTGTCTCTCCGGGTTGGCTCAAACTCCAGCTCTACGTTGTTAAATATGTGTAAATGTTATCTTTAATAAGGATCAAGATTTATCAGACGGACATATTTATAACAAATGTGACGTCGTATTAGAAGTTCATTTTTCTTTGCTTCCATACATATATATATAACCTGCATGTTATGTAAAGAGGCCGTCCATTCATTCTCTAGCTCTTCTGCTGTTTTCTGTTCCTGAATAAGGTAAGTTTTTTTTACTGATCTTTCTGTATTACCAGTAGCTTTTTGACAATGCAATCCTTTTTTTTTAATGATATTGCAGCACTCTCTGTAGAACAGCTATTGAGGTATCTATAATTTCATGTTATTTGTAACACAGTCACACAATTCAGTTTGAGCTATATATTATTAGTAACTTAAAATGTGTTGGTCTTCTTATTATATTTGGAAAATAAAAGGTTTTGTAGGCTTTTTTTGTTTCCCCCGAATTCCTTGCGAATATGTTGACCAAGTAGCTTTGGTATTTCCCCACATACTGCATAATTGAGTCAAAGAGTTTGAATTAGACCACCATGTTAGCACTAATCGTTGGCTTCTATAGTTATCATTCCATTGGTTGGTAATTAAGCTTAGCATAAGCACACGGTTCTCTCTGCACAATTACCATTGACCCCTAACTATCTAATTGAACACCTTTGCCCAACCACACGTTTCTCTCGACGGCATCTTCTTCCTGCTAACTTTGCATCAACACTAATCTACACTTTCTTTTAAAAACTCGTCATTAAAATATTGCCTCCTCTCATTAACGTGCCTAATTGTGCTATCTCAACTTCTATCCAACGTGCAAAGCAAACTAAATAAACCTGGTCCGTTTTCCCACAACCAAGGGCTTTTGGGGGCACCGGGCACCGCATGATGATATCTCATTGGGCCACGTCGCCCGTGTGAACCCACCTATGCTCATGTCTGAGGTCTCCGTCCCGGCCTCCCCCATTCTCCAAGCGCCTGGTATAAATCCAATACGATTCGTCTCTCAGGGCTTGGAGACGGTCGATAGCTTCATTTGAAGGTAAGTGGTGATGCACAACCACGGCCGTCCGGTTGGACCCCACGCCTCATCGTCCACCCGATCGACCCCGATAGATATCCCGAATAGCGCCGGGATAGCGAACAAAGGGAGCGGAGTAGTCGTGGAGGAGGAGCCGGAGCGCGAAGGAGAGTTTATTCCACCCCATGTTGTGGTATCCCGCAGGTGGACGGCAATAGGGGAAGTGATGGCCTTCTCGGTGTGCACCGGACAAGGGAGGACTCTCAAGGGCCGGGATCTTAGACTCCTCCGCGACTCGGTGCTCCGAATGACCGGCTTCCTTAATGACTGATTTGGGATTGCGAAAGTGCAACCGCGACCGCGAGTGATCAGACCGTGTGAAATGGAGCGAGATAACCTTTCGAAATATGTCTTTTTGGAAATATTAATTCAATATATTAAATGCATAGAAATAAAAATAAAAATAAAAAATTTCAGAGCGATGCTATACTTCTTATGTATCACGATGAGATCATCTTATACACATCATGCTACCATGTCATCATGCCCGATGGATGCATACGTATCTACATATGCCGGCCTGGCCCACTAAAACGATATTATAAAAGCCGGGACATGATGGGCCATAGCCCCATACGGCCTGTATTCCATTTCTATCAAATTTCCACCGTCTGATCGTTATCGAGATCTGCGTGGGCCTGCACGGCCTTTAATAGAGAACCCCCAGCATCTAAGGCGGTTTAATATGCCACGCGGACCCAAAAGCTTCGTTCCTGGAACCTCCACGTGTCCGTTAACTGTAAAGTAGTACAGCCGTGCCCCATGGATGATCCCTCTTTTAGTTGCTTTTCTGTGTGTTTGGTGGAGATAGTGATAGAGATAGGGATGATGGCTTCTAAAGCTACGTTTCTTCTCATCTTCATGGCATTAATGGCTTCCGCAGAAGCTCATGTCTTCTACGTTGGTGGGAGGGATGGCTGGGTGGTTGACCCTTCTGAGAGTTACAACCATTGGGCTACAAGGAATAGGTTTCAAGTCAACGACACCCTTGGTATATATATTAATTACAGCTACTTCTAGTTTTCTCCTTACCTCTTTAATTATATCAAGGATTTATAGTTCAAATAGTTTAGATATGTAAAAAAATTATCTCGAGTGCAGTATTCAAGTACAAGAAAGGGGAGGACTCGGTGCTGGTGGTCAACGAAGTAGACTTCGACGCATGCAACGTGAGCAATCCGATCCAGAGACTAGACGGCGGCGACTCGGCGTTCAAGTTAGACAGGCCGGGTCGGTTCTTCTTCGTCTCCGGCGATGCCGACCAATGCCGGAAGGCCGAGAAGCTACTGGTGGCGGTGATGGCTGTGAGGACTAAGCAACCAATCATACCTCCATCTCCCAGTACTTCTCCACCTCCATCTTCTTATGGTGGTGGTATGACTACTTCTTCTCCTCCATTGCCTCCATCCTTGCCTCCCTACATTGTGGGCCTCTCGCCGGCGCCTTCTGCCTTTGTGCCGGAAGCGACCTCCTCTTCCTGTGCGTTGAGTATGGCAGTTGGACTGCTAGTTGTGGTGCAACTCATGTTAGTTGGTTCCATGTCGATGGTTGTTTGATGTGTTCTTCTACGTACAAAGGTTGTAACTTGTAGTTAAGTATAGTAACTAGAGACATACGGTGTTGATACTTAGCTTCTCATCTTAATTTATCTTTTGTTTATATTTGCATGCATGGTTTACTGGTTCTTTGCAGACTGTAGGATTATGTATGTAAATTGATGATTAAGATTGGGAGTTATTTTTTGATATATTTGTGAATAACAAGGTGCAGGTCACTTGTGATCAAATATATATATATATATATACCTACGGCCAAATACGGTAAACATTAGGTAAGATTATATTACCGTCTTAATTTGAGTCATTAAATCGAGCGTTATTATTTCTACCTCTTAATTTTGTCGATAAAAACTAGATGAGCCCATTCCCTTCGTTAATATCGCTCTTTAATTCTGTTCACATGGTACCGACACCCACTGCGGAAACCCCCATCCCGGCACCCGCATTCGACCGAAGCCTAAATCCTCGCGGCCCCACGCTCTCATCTCAGGTACGTTTAATTAGTTCTTAGTTCTAGTGCGCATAAATGTACCCCTGAAATTGACCGCCACGTGGTACTCTGCGGGGCCCACTTTCCTCTGCGGAAACGCCTCGCTATAAATGGCTTCGGTCACTATCTCTTCTTCCCCGATTCAAAAGAGCAAGAGAGAGGAGCTTTCTTTTCTCCGATTCTCTACTCCTTCCGCGAAGATCCCCACTCCTCTCCCTCAAAGATCTCGCTTTGTTTTTATAGCTATACTTTGAGAGAGTGGACAGAGATAGAGAGAGAGAGAGGCGAGGCATTTGACTCGAGGTAAGGATTTGGTTCTCCCATTGCTTATGTTGAATCCTCGATCGTTTCTCTTGTTCTGGTGTCGTACTTGTTCCTGCATGCTTGGATTTGAGATTGGATTGTAAGTTAGTGGAGCTGGGGAAGATACTAAGGCGTAATTCTTGTGGATCCAATCGCGGATCTTACTCCTTTTTGTCGGATCGGAGCTGGATTCTCCGTCTCAAGTATTGTTTTGTGGGCAGAATGTGATCTGGATTGTTATTTCTGGATTAGAATTGTTGATTTTCTGGTGATCACATGGCTTCTCTATAAAATTGTTGCAAAGGTTCGATCTTTTTTGAATCCTGAGATTGGGTTTGGTCGGAGGATTTTTGAGAAATTAATTAACCTAATTGTTTCTGTTTGGGGGTATCGTGCAAGCTGTAGGAGCTAACGTTGTACAACTTTGACTGCTCGATTTGACTATTTGGTACAAGATTAACCTACTACCGTGTAAAGGAGAGTAATTGTTAAGCCAGATAAATTTTAACAAATTTCCATCTGAACCATTTCCTGGTAAAAGTAAGGAGGGCCCATTTGATCCCTCTGCTGTGAAATGCTACCTGACATGTATAACAATGTGCCTCACAAGTATTAGTTTCAGAATTCTGATAGGTTATATATAAACATGCTACTATGCTACATAACTCCTTATAAAGGGGCTTGAGTCAATAGATGAAAGGAATTCACTGCCCTATTGAAGATCTTAATACACCTTTGTTATAAAAGGAAGAGAACCAAGATCCTCTTACAAGTCCGAGATCTTAATATTAAGGGCAGCTAGCTATCTTTATTCCCTTGCTCTTTCTTTTCTCAGGAATGCCATTCCTCTTTTCTGTATGTTTTTCCTTGATACTTCTTTGCATCTATGTGCCTTTTCCAGCTAGTACGTGCAACGCATGCATGTTATTCTGTTCGCCATCACTCTATTAACTCAATACTTTTTCAGAGGCCATGGTTGTGGAAGTTCTTGAAGCTGATGTTACTGCAGAGGTGGTCGAGGTAGTCAACACAGAAGGAAATCACACCCCTGAGATGGAAAGTAAAGCTAAATCAGATTTGGTTCAAGACAGCAAAGAGTCTGTCAATTTAGTTTTGGTTGATAGCATAAACGAAACAAATGTAGAGACAAAGGAAGTGGATCATACTGGTAATGCCAATTTCCCAACAGATGTTGTGGATGAGTGGCCTGCACCAAAGCAGATCCATACGTTTTATTTTGTTAAGTCCCGGTCTTATGAGGACCCCAAGCTGAAGGCAAAAATTGACCAAGCTGACAAAGAGATCCAGAAGAAGAACCAAGCTCGTTACCAGATAACTGAAGCATTAAAAGAAAAGAGGGTATGCCATGCTTTAATGCTGTCTGAGGACACTGAAACTCTTTGCTTATTGTTACTTGCTATGGTCTGAAAGATACCATATTAAGTTCAATTTTTCTAATTTTGCTATAATGTAGTAGTCTGTTCAACAGCATCCTAGTTAATCTGTAAAAGGAAATTGTCATCCATTTGATAACAAACTATTTCTCTTATGCAGTCTGAACGAGCCAATATTATTTCACAGCTAAAGCCTTTGACTGCAGAAAACAAACAATACAATGAAGCTGTGAATGGGAAGATAAAGGAAATGGAACCTCTTCAGACTGCTTTGGGAAAGTTCCGTAATGCAAATAATGTTGTGAGGGAGAAGGGCATGGGTTTGTGCTATTCAGAAGAAGAACTTAATGACCTTGTAAGCCTGAATTATCTCATTGTTTGGGTATTCTTTATTGTGGTGTTCTATACTTCTTGATGTGATGACAAATTGCCTCTTTGGACCAAACAGATTAAGAGCCTGCATTATCGCATCAGTCATGAAAGCATGCCCTTGGATGAAGAGAAACAGTTGCTGAGGGAAATTAAACAGCTTGAAGGAACAAGGGGAAAGGTGATTGCTAATGCTGCTATGAGGGCTAAGATACAAGATACGGTGGGTCAGAAAGAAGTTATTCAAGACCAAGTTAAGGTAAACAATTTTTTTAATGCTTTTTTCCTATTCCTTGCCTTCATAATATCAATATGTTCAGCTAGAAACATTCATTATTTGCACGTATGTTCTTTCAGATAATTGGTGCTGATATTGATGGAGTTAGAAAGGACCGACAAGCAGTTAGAACAAAAATCAAGCATCTAGAGGATCAACTAAAGGTCATTGATGCTGGGATTAGTTCTTTACAAGAGGAACTTGAATCCGTGAATGAGAAAAAGTACAAGGCATTTGAGATTCTGAATGAACTGAGAAAAGCACGCGATACAGTCGTAAGTAAATCTACTATAAAGATAAAATTTTACGGTGATAGACTGGTATAAGATGTAAATTGTGTATGGATTAATAAGCTCGAATATGGCATTATAGGTCACAACTTACCATTACAGCCGTCATAGCCGGCCATGTTCCAGTCTGCCATTTTCCATCGGGCAGCTGTTATGACCTTTTAACAGGACAATGACTATAAGTAAGCCACCTTCTCATAGATGCACATAAAGGTTATTGTACACCCAGATATACCTTTTTAGCTATCAAATCTGAGAATCATTGCTAGAAAATTGCTGCTGCCACTTACTAGAAGTACTTCTATGTCTTTCAGTATATCTGGAAGAACCTTCAACCAATGCGTCTGGTTGTTAAAGTGGTGAACCTCATTTTTGTCGCTAGAAAGTTAGGTTAACCTCATTATTATACACCCAGAGGTACCTTTTTTAGCTAACCAACTCTGAGATTCATCTGTAGAAAATTGCTGCTACAGGTTACTAGAAGTATTTCTTTTTCTGTCTTTCTACATATGTGGAAGAACATCCAGAGCGATGCTTCTGGCTTGTTGAAGTGGTGAACCTTATTTTCTTCTAATATTCCTGCTATATTGACTTGCCACAGTGCTTAAAGGGTTCATGGGAACCCCTTTAGTAATCTGATTTTTCCTTCACCACAAGTTCGCACTGAATTTTAGATGGTTGATGTCTTCTGGTTGTGGGTTTGTCATTTTTCTTGGTGTATCCCTTCCTACTTTGAGTTGTCTGCTAGCTAACCATGTATCCATTGGAGAAGACTTCGATGATTGTTGTCTTTTTATTCAATTGTAATCATAATTGGGTGATAAACTGTTAGATGTCATTACCAAAGACTTGAGTCCAAGATTTTTGTCCATCTTACACTTCCAATTCTTAATAGTTTATTTTTAAAGCTCCAATTATAAAAGATCAAAATGAAGTACATATTATAGAACTACCATTAATGCCCTTGTTTGTTTTCTGAATAATTCAGAATGCATGTTATTACCAAAATCGTTCACTCTTGAACAATGCCAAGGAACTTGCTGCAAAGAAGGATATAACAGCATTGGAAGGGCTCTGTCACAGCGAGGTGTGTCTGCAATACTTTCATTTGGAGTTTATCCAGCTTTTTAATATTTGTATGTAAGTTCTCTCTTTTTGCATGATAGGTAGAAAATTTCATGTCAAAATGGAGCAGTAATAAAGTCTTCAGGGAGGACTATGAGAAGAGGATATTGGCATCACTTGATAACAGACAGTTATGCCGCGATGGTCGGATGAGGAATCCTGATGAAAAGCACATTATGGAGACACAACAAGCCTTGGTGCTAGAGACTACACCAGCAAAAGTGAATGTGAAGCAAGCAAAGAATATCGTCAATCCTATTTCAAGAGCTGACACTGCCTCTATTGACAAGATTCATGACCAAGAGATTGCTAAAGTTGCTGAAGCTGACCTGAAATCAAAGAAAGCTCACTCAGATAATACAGCAAATAGCCATGATACTGAAAATTCTCAGAAAGAGTCAAGAAAATCTAAAGAGATAGATGCTGAAAAGTTGAGAGAGATGAAAAGAGAAGAGGATATTGCGAAATCTAAGTTGGGCATGGAGCGGAAGAAGAAGTTAGCTGAGAAATCAGCAGCAAAGGCAGCAGCGAGAGCTCAGAAAGAGGCTGATAAAAAACTAAAGGTTAGTGGTAATTTTGCAACCTCCAAACCCCCCCCCCCCTCAATCTTTGGATATGAGGTCTGACACATTCACAATCTTAACAAAAATAAAAAATAACAGGACAAGGAGAAGAGAGCTAAAAAGAAGGCTGCTGTGTTAGCACCTACTATGTCTGATGAGCAGGTCGAATCAGAGGTTGTGGAAGTTGCAGAAACCGATGGAAAGGTGGATGCTCCAGCTCCAGAAGAAGGTAAACAACCAAAGGAGAACATTAGGCATAGAAATTTCAAAAAGGGTCAGAATCAACTTCCAAAGGTCATACTGAAAAGAAAGAAGTCTCGTGCCTATTGGTCATGGGTCGCTCCTGCCGCAGTAGTTCTTGGGCTTACTCTGGTGCTTGTGGGTTTTGGATACTACTACTTGCAAAAGGGTACTTGAAATGGTTAGTGGTAATGCTGATGGTGATGGAACAATTTTGCAGCTGAAGAGCACCATGTCACAATGATACGTGTTACCCGTGTTTTGTTGCTGTTTTATTTCTCTCAGAAAGATCAAGCTATTCTATGCATCTTTAGAGTAGCAAAGTGCAGCAGTCTTGTAATCTTATAGAAATTTCACCATCTTTTTAAAGCCTGTAGCTCATGCACCTGATATTTATGAACAATTACATTGTCAAAGACAGAAACTTGAGAATTATCCTAAAATACTGTTGGTGAATAATATTTCCTACTAGTTCAGGTGTGAGAGTGCCGCGAAGGTGGTTGGTCCTTGTCAAAACCCTACTCACAGTTTTAAATCTCTGGTTACAGATGAAACACCAGGGATCAACAATAATTTGGATGAATTCCGAGGTAACCCAAGCATTATCCTTTCAATCATAACTGTTGCTGCTGATGCTAGTTACTTGGACTGCTGAATGTGAGCCTCAGAATGATCTGCTGCATTATCCAGGTAACATTTATGAAGACTACTCCAAAAGATAACGTGATTCTACTTTGTTTTAGGAAGATTAATGTGTTTGTCACATAAGTTTAATGTTACATCTGCCACTTGCTCTCATCTTTACATGCGTGGTTGATTGTTATATAACATATTCCAGGTTGATACTACTTTAGTGAAATCCATATAGTCCAGGTTGGTCTTTTTATCCTCTTCTTGATTAAAATCTGATCCAGCTGCCCAGGTTGTTTATCACTCCCTCTTTCTCAGGGAAAAGAAAAGGAAGTCAGCAATTTAAGTCTAAATCGTGAAATGTCGAACTAAAGTTCTATTTGAGCACATGATTGGTTGCTTCTCACTTAGTACTGGAACAGCCACCAGAGATCTGCGTTGATGGCAATTATGTGCTTTGATAGCACTTTTGTGTGAATTTAAAAAATAGTAAGTACCTGCATTATATTCTTTCCATTTAATGCTGTCTAGCTTGTCGATCCTAACGAAAATTCCTCACTTTTCTCAAAAGAAGAATTAAATATATGGATTTGCCTCATAAATTTCTCTACTCAGCTTTTTGACAAAATGTGCAGGTTGAAGACATATCTACTGCAGCCTAAAGGTAAGGCAACTGAATCTTTTTCTGGCTACTCATCATCAACCCATGATCCCATAATTCATGGA
Source organism: Typha latifolia (assembly GCF_019914945.1). NCBI lineage: Eukaryota > Viridiplantae > Streptophyta > Magnoliopsida > Poales > Typhaceae > Typha > Typha latifolia. Next base: position 4,182,816 of record NC_133086.1, on the reverse strand, counting down.
ATATACTGCAATGAAAGCTTGATCCCCATCTTTTGTGGCAATGTTTTATGTGTAATAAATGAACAAGTCAATTCTAATGAATTGCACCTAAGAAGTAAAAGCCTGAATCCTGTCTCATATTCCTAATAATATGCAAGAAACAGGAATATATTCTTGTCAGCTCATAATTGGCTGCAAAATCCTGAGCAACAAATAGTTGAAGTAGAACAAAACAAAAGAAGTCATCTCGCAGAACTGGAATTACTCATTTGGTCTAATAGCAGACAGTTTTCATATGACCTCTTCTGTAAGGCAACTGTCTCTGTCCCACCCATTAAGCCAATTTTTGAGTAGGTATCAATAGGCTTAAGGGATTAAGGATAATATTCTCCTATTTGGTTCTCTGCATCAATTACAACCCATCATCTCTATGACATACATAGTAGAAAGGGAACATGCCAACTTGGGATTGAGGAAAAAATATTATGAAGAGATAAACTCTTCATAATATTTATTCAAAATATTTAAATGGATAAAAGTCTCCTTATCCACATCGCCTTACCTAAGAGATCCACTTTGGGAAGAAATAGATCATCCGCATACCCAGACTGCAGGAATTTCATGCAATCAGGGTGCAATTTACCTGGCATATAATTTACTTCTTAGTTTGAGTTTTTTTTTTTTAATCAAACTAGCCAAATTTTATTTACTGAAATAAATTATACCCGAACTTAATACTAAATGTAGTGAATTGTTGTCAGCTTAGTTTTTCATATCATGGAGTAAATCAAACCTTAAACTGATCACATTTTATTACTTATAAAATGAATTGCTGATAAATTTAGTATTTGCTTATCAAATAAAATATTAAAACGTTCAACATTTTTTTTCTTGGGATGCACTATATTCAATTTTAAAGTTCAATATATTAAGTCTATGTCTTATTAATTTCTTTTAGATAGTTGCCTTACGACTTAAGAAAAATACTGATCAGTTTCAGTGTTTTATTTATGATCTTATAACATAGAAGTTGAGCTAGACTCATTTTTTGACATTTAGTTTGGATTGCGGTCTAATTTTGTTTGAAATAATAGACTGTGGTCTAATTGGCTAAACAAAATTTGGGGAAGGACGAGATTGGCATACCTGAGTGTAGGAAATTCCTGCACCGGGGGGGGTGCAGATGATCTGGTCCTTGCGTGAAAGGCACAGGTGTTGTCAAAGGAGCAGTCACGGTCTGATGGTACAGCTACTTGCCAGCTAATGCCAGAGAGAGATTTCATATTCTCCCATCCATCCATCTATCTATCTATTATTACTTTCCCTATTAATTTTTCAGAAGAATTTAAGTTGAATACGTCTGACTCCTATTTTGAATCAAACCTCAAGTTTTTTAGTTTACTAATTATCTAACACAGTCAATTCTTTTAAATAATAGCTTATTCAGTTTTTTTTTTTTTTTTTTTTTTTTTTGGGTTGATTAGTTATACCCAACATCCAATTACTAAATTGACATGAGAGAGAGAGAGAGAGAGTCAGCAAACAGTTGTTGTTATGATCCTTGAACACAACACGAGCATCAATGGAAAGTTGCAATGGAACATACCCAATTTCTCTCAGAAGTTTCCAAGGCTGACAGCCAAACATGCCTCTGGATCCAGCAGGGTTCTGCCAATCTCTGGTATGCTGATTGCCAATGATTGATTGGCTACTATATATATATATATACTATTGATAACAACTAGATTTTTCTATAAAAAATAAAATCTATAATTAACTTATATTTATTATTTTTGACCTTCAAACTCCTAGAAAATTAAAGTCATCGAAACACATACAACAACCTGAGATTAATATCTACTCGCACATCGAAATATAAGTAAGAGAAATAAATTTATGCTATTATAACGACACCCCCACCCCGAAGTTAGCCGCATGGAGTCTCTATCTAACCGCAATCGAATCTCTCGCACCTGGCTATCTATCGTTTTCACCACGTAGGAAAAAAAAAAATAATAAATAAAAAAGGAAAGCAGCACTTCACCCGTCTGCTCCTCTCTCTTTCTCGAGTCTCTCTACCCAGTAAGTAGTACCCACCATAAGATAGATAGATCCTAAACCATAAAAACAAAATAAGCCGAGGGCTAAAAGGAAAAGAAAAATAAATTAATAGAAGAGAAGAAAAGAATCCTCTTCTTCTTTTCCATGGCTCGCCTCTTCAAGCGAGACACCAACGGCGACTCCCTAAGAAGGCTCTCCTCTGGCGGCCCCATGGCGTCGTCCTCTACTCTCCCGTCCCCCTTCGGCAACATATCCACCTCCCTCTCCGATCCGGATCTCCGTGAGACCGCGTACGAGATCTTCGTCGCGTCGTGCCGCTCAACCGGCGGCAAGCCGCTCACCTACATTCCCCAGTCATCGTCCTCCTCGTCCGGCGCCGGCGAACGGTCGCTCTCGCCGTCGGTCTCCATGTCTCCCTCGTCGTCGATCTCGCCGTCGCTCCAGAGATCGCTCACCTCCGCCGCCGCGAGTAAGATGAAGAAGGCGCTCGGGCTGAAGCCGTCGTCTAAGAAGAGCCCGGGGAAGGATGGGAGCCCTTCGAAGTCTTCCCCCGCGAAGAAGCCCGCCACGGTTGGTGAGCTGATGAGGGTGCAGATGAGGGTTTCGGAGCAGACGGACTCGCGGATCCGGAGGGGTTTGCTTCGGATCGCTGCCGGGCAGGTCAGCTCTCGAGATCTTTTTAGGGTTTCTTTCAGTTTCCTTTAGTGTGAATTTATGTGAATTTTAGTTTATCTACCGGTTTAGATGGTTCTGGCTTAGATCTAGCTTGGACTGGGTAACACTGAGTCATGACCAGATCAATTTTGTGAATTCCTTTGAGTATTAGATGTGAATCGCATTGTTTTAGAATTTTGCCTATTTTTCTCATTTAAGTATAAGCTGTGACTTGTACTGCTTGGATTGTTATGGATTCATCTGAATTTAGTTAAATTTCCAGTGTAAATAGTGTTCCTTTAGATCTAGCCTTGAGTCTGCGTTTTCTTCTAGATCTTGTCTTAAAATATGCTGAATTGAGCTGGATTATGTGAATAATTTTCTCTATCAACTGGTCATGGTTCTGTGCTTTTGTACTATCTTTTTTTTTTCAATATACATGTTAGCTCTTCTCCTGCTTCTTGTATTCTCCTACATATGCATTCAGAAGTGAATCAATTGAGATCTTTTCCAATATGAGATACCCGTGTCTCCTATCAATATTTTTGCTTGGAAAGCTGGAAACCATCACTTGGACTTGCTTCTTAAAACATTTAGGTAGTTAAGAACTGTGCGTCTGTGACAAAATAACAATTTCTTCATTGCCTAAAATGAATGTCCGTTTCATGAATGGGAAATTATAGAAACTATACTGGAGTGAAGAACAAACTGCTGGTATATGATTATTCAGGGGTCTCAGGATTTATGTTTTGACTTCCCATTTCTATCTTCCTCCTCCCATGATAACAGCTTGGAAGGCGCGTGGAGTCTATGGTTTTGCCTCTAGAGTTGCTACAACAGTTCAAGGCATCCGATTTCCCTGATCCACACGAATATGAAGCCTGGCAGGCTAGAAACTTGAAGCTACTTGAAGCTGGATTACTCCTACACCCTCTTGTTCCATTAGAAAAATCGGATGCTTCAGCACAACGGCTACGGCAAGTCATACGTGGAGCTTCAGATAGGCCCCTTGAAACTGGAAGGAACTCAGAATCGATGCAGGTTCTACGCACTGCTGTTATGTCTCTTGCTTACCGATCCTTAGATGGATCTTCTTCAGATGCATGTCACTGGGCAGATGGTTTTCCGCTTAATCTCCATCTGTACCAGATGCTTTTAGAAGCTTGCTTTGATAACAGTGAAGAGGGCTCGATAATTGATGAGATTGATGAGGTTTTGGAGTTGATAAAGAAGACTTGGATTATACTTGGAATAAATCAGATGCTCCACAATCTTTGTTTTACTTGGATTTTGTTCCAGCATTTTGTTTCCACTGGTCAAGTGGACAATGATCTGTTGTCCGCAGCCGATAATCAGTTAGCTGAAGTTGCAAAAGATGCTAAAGCAACAAAAGATCCAATTTATTCTAAAATATTGAGTTCAACATTGAGTTCAATAATGGGTTGGACAGAGAAAAGACTTCTAGCTTACCATGACACCTTCAATAATAGTAACATTGAGTATATGCAAACTATTGTGTCACTAGGAGTATCAGCTGCAAAAATTCTTGTGGAAGATATATCTCATGAATACCGTCGTAAGAGGAAGGAAGAAACTGATGTTGCTCGCAGCAGGATTGACACATACATAAGGTCGTCACTCCGTACTGCTTTTGCTCAAGTAAGCTCATCAACTTCATGTTTAACTCCCTATTATTCATCAACTTCTATTTTTTTTTTTAATTTCTTCTATCTTTGCTTGATTAATTTTCTTTGCCAGATCTAGTAGATTTAGCTGAATATGTTTTGGAGTTTTCTCTTTTAAGTATATTGAGTTATCTATGTGCAGATTTGTACTGTCAGTATACAAATAGTTCCTTTAGGGCTTTACCTATTCTTTTTTCTTTGACATATTTATTAGACCTTTTCAGATTGATAAAATAACATAAAGATGATATCTTGATTTATGCAGAAGATGGAAGAAGCAGATTCAAACAGGCGATCGTCAAAATCCCAGACTACTACTCCAGTTCTTTCCATTCTTGCGAAGGACATTGGTGATCTAGCAAGCAAAGAAAAAGAATTGTTCAGTCCAATATTAAAGAAATGGCATCCTCTAGCTGCTGGAGTTGCTGTTGCAACTCTTCATTCTTGTTATGGAAATGAGTTAAAGCAATTTATAGCTGGTCTGGCAGAGTTGACGCCAGACACAGTCCAAGTGCTTAAAGCTGCAGATAAGTTAGAGAAGGATCTTGTGCATATTGCTGTTGAAGATTCCGTTGATAGTGATGATGGTGGTAAATCACTAATCCGTGAGATGCCACCTTATGAGGCTGAATCTGCTATTGCTAATCTAGTGAAAGCATGGATTAAAACAAGAGTAGACAGACTTAAGGAATGGGTTGACCGGAACTTGCAGCAAGAGGTGATTCTTTCCTATACTTTTGGCTTCCTTTTAGCACTCATTGTACATATGTCAGATTACTTCATGTTTTGGGGGCTTCAGTTTCCTTTCTTTATTTTGGACCATGTAATGGTCAACCCATAGATAATATCAGTTGGTGATGAGTGTAGGTGTATGATGACGGAAATCTTTAGGAACCATTCATGTGTGGCTATACTTGCGTCATAGGGTGTTGTGTGTGGTTACATGCCACACTTTAAAATTTAAATATTACACAGTGATTTATGCATAACGAATCAGCTCCACAGTTTCCAAGATAATGTGGACCATTTTCCATTTACACTATTCTAATATTGCTGAGCTTCTGGCCTTTAGAATGCCTAATCATCTGAATCATTTTAATAAATTCTATCATGTGTCCACACAAGTCTTAATGTTTTTACTTTAAATATTTGTCTATGGAAGCATAGTATTTTCTTCAAATACTCATTATCTTCTGTCACTTTCCACTTCATGCAACTTGCAGATAGAACCCTAGCTCGATATCTTGCTGAAGTTTGATGTAATATAATTATTATTTTCATACGTTTCTTAATCAAGCAATTAAGGCCAATAGTTTGCTTTTCTCACGATTTGTTCATCTCTAACTGATGTGATTACCTCTACTTTAAATTATTCTAGCGCATACTTCCTCTTTCTAGATCTGAAGGAAACCCCAATACATGCATGCTATGCTCTGCAAAATTTTGCAGCTTCTGCACTATCCTTACTCTTTACTCACCGCTCACCATCCTTATTTGATTATTAGTTCCCAGATATACCTCTCCATATTCTCATTACATAGGTTCATCTCCACCCAGTATTTGTGCCTACTGCGTAGTATTGATCTGTTTTCTATTGTTTTAGAACTACCACACAGTCTCTCGTCATCCTGTTTCATTATTCAGCCCATTTGTTGCAGAACCACCATTCTTGCCTTCTATGCAATTCTCCTACCTTACATTGTAGCCCGCGTCTCTATGTCTATTAGTTGTAACCACATTTTCCTGACTTTCTTTACTGTCTTTATTTTTTTTCTGGTATTATTTTTACCTCATCAGTGATTGCCAAATTCTGTGCCTGTTTTAATACAAAGTCTATATGCCTCATAGTTCACATTGCAAGATATTTTCATTTACCCTTCTAAAGTGGAGTAGGTTCACTGTTGGCATTGTTAGCAGTTGCAGTTTGGTTTTTCCGTTGAGACCTTCACTGAGAAGTAGGAAGAACATGCCACTATGAGCATTAGACTACATTTGAATAGATGTTACAAAAAGCTAAGTGCACCTGCGCCTTCTCCTACTGGCTTGCAAAGCAAGGAGAAACTTGAGGTTTTAAAGTCTGTTGCTACCTGCAGTTTTTTCCCCTAATTAGGAGTTGGACGGCTTCTGCCTTAGACACTGACTGTCTAACCATCATATCTCTGAGGAATGTTCAGATTGTGATTTGCATAGATGTATGCTTTTGTCTGTTCTTTGTGAAGTTTCATCATGTATATTTATCTTACCATCTTAAAATTTGTTTGGTGATCTCCAATTATCTCACACAACTCCAGAACTTACTCTTTGTACCTTTCTTGTCAAAATGGTTTATAGAGTTCTCACTGTCATGCTCAGAAGAATAAGAATTGCTTGTTTCTTTATGCAATTTATGTGTGCCAGAGTTTAGCTTTCCTTGGATAGCTTGTATTAGTGAGATCATGGCCAAGTGGTATCATTGTTACAAATATTTTTGTTCCATTTATCTACTCAAGGTGACAACTCTCCATTATCAATGAAGAGGAGAATTGATTTTAATTCATTGATGGTATGATATTATTATCCATTTTCAAGAAATTTTGGATTGGTACTTTGCAGAAATGGAACCCAGGGGCAAATAGGGATAGTTGTGCTCCCTCTGTAGTGGAGGTTCTGCGGATAATAGATGAGACTTTGGATGCATTCTTTGAACTACCTATACCAATGCATCCTGCCTTGCTTCCAGACTTAACAGTTGGACTCGATAGAAGTCTGCAACATTATGTATCTAAAGCTAAGTCTGGCTGTGGTATGTTTGATTAAGTTGAAATTGGTCGTTGCATTATATTGCACAATAAGTTGTAACTAATGATTAATCTTTATTTCTTAGGAACACGAAATACTTTCATTCCTTCGCTGCCTGCATTAACAAGATGTGAGGTTGGTTCAAAGTTATGGAAGAAAAAAGAAAAGTCAAACAATTTGCAAAAGCGAAGGTCACAGGTTGGATCAATGAATGGAGGTGATTCTTATGGATTGCCACAACTATGTGTACGGATGAATACGCTCCATCATGTCCGAGCAGAGTTGGAAAACCTGGAGAAGAAAATTGTTACTTGTTTAAGGAATGTTGAATCTGCTCAAGCAGATATAACAAATGGATTGGATATCAAGTTTGAGCTTTCTCTAGCGGCATGTCAAGAAGGAATCCAGCAGCTGTGTGAGACAACAGCATATAAGGTTATCTTCCATGATCTGAGTCATGCTCTGTGGGACAGCCTCTATGTTGGAGAGACTGCATCTTCCAGAATTGAATCTTTTCTGAGAGAACTTGACCCGACCCTAGAGACGATATCCAACACTGTGCACAACAGAGTGCGTAACCGTGTAATAACAGCGTTAATGAAAGCTTCATTTGATGGGTTCTTGCTAGTGATTCTTGCTGGAGGCCCTTTGCGTGCTTTCTCTCGCCAAGATTCTCAAATAATAGAGGATGATTTCAGGTCTCTCAAAGACTTATATTTGGCAGATGGTGACGGTTTGCCAGTGGAATTGGTTGAGAAGGCTGCAACACAAGTGAAAAATGTTTTACCACTACTTCGAACTGATACAGAAAACCTCATTGAGCGGTTCAAACGTATGATTGCAGAGACATATGGGTCCGCAGCCAAATCTAGGTATCCACTACCTCCTACTTCCGGGCATTGGAGCCCGACCGAGGCCAATACAATCTTGCGAGTTTTATGCTACAGGAATGATGAGGCTGCCACACGGTTCCTCAAGAAAACCTACAACCTTCCGAAAAAGCTGTAACTTATCAAAACAGTAAATGTGTGGTAGATTGATCAGTTAGTGCTTGCAGTGTAAATTACCAGGTTAGACTTGGTACTACTTGGTCTTTACTGATTGCACTATGTAACGTGTCTTTGTAAAGGTATTCAGAGGAGTCTCCTTCTCATGGGAACATTTTCTATATGCCAGATCACCATTGCAGCCTTGGAGATGTATCGAGTTGGTTGAAAATTCTAACGAATGGTGAATTTGGTTTGGTTTGTGGTTTGGTTTGTGTGAGTTGCTGTCAGTAGAAAAGGAGGATGGGCATCTGATCAATCTTTCACGCAACAGGGTCTGTTGGAGGTTAAGATATTACTCTACGATATTTAGAAGCATTCTTTGGGTTAGCTGGAGCTTTTGGTTACTTTATTATTCTTATGTTATCTAATCGAGTTCTTTTTTTGTCTCCTGACCGAATACTGTGTGCATTGGATAAGTTAAATGACATCTGCTGTGAATAAGTTCCTTTCTGTCGTGATAACCTTTTACCTGTTACTGCATCATTGTATTAAATTCTTGGGTGGTCCTTGATATTATTAGTTGTATGTTAATACAAAACTACTGATGTAGTAGTCTTCTACGAGCTATATCCTTCGTCTTATACTTTTTGGGAATCTTTTATACTTTCAGGATCCTCAAGTCTTTCAAAGGTTTATGTAAAGCTTTGGGTGACGAGGGCCGCGAGATTCCGGTTTTCTCCTTCCCTACCAAATTTATGAGGTTTCCTTTGACTTAGGGGCATCGTAGCTGGCATGCCAGTCTTTTGCAAATTTATTTATATTTAAATTTTTTATTTATAATAACAGACTAAATTATGTGCATCCTATTATAACAAAACTTATATCAACAATAAAAAAAATATTTAAACCCAATTTTATATACTAAATTATAAAATCAAGGTCCTAAACAAGTTACCTACACCATGTATATAATTAATTTGCAAATGCCCCCTCAAGGTCCTAAACAAGTTACCTATATGTAAACTATAATTAATTTGCAGTAAAAGGCCGACTTTGCAGTGGTGGTTTAACTCTTACTTCAAGAACGAGATTACACTCTCTCTCTCTCTCTCTCTAAAATTGAAACTCAATACCACGCATCCTACAACTATCCAATCACTCAATCCAAGCTAATGCCTTTTTTCTCTGTTGCCCGAAAGAAGGATGCTTCCCAATGCTGGTGAACAGAACAGGCAGGGCCTTTTATATTACAAGTACTTGAAAGAAGTGAATAATCTGTTGGTGAGATTTCCAGAGCACCTTGCCAAGCAACTCTCCAAAGAAAACCTGCTGAATAATCTCCATAGAGTCACTCAGGTTCCTGTTTTGTGGTTTGGGAGATTAAGCTACTCAGCAATTTCGGATAAAACTGATCAACAGCTTGAAAATAACTAGCTGCATGGGAGAACATATACCTGCAATGATTTCAAGCCTCTAAAACATGAATGCCTCAATAATCAAGGGTAAGAGCACGACTCAAAGATCAAACAATAGCAAAGAGTTAAAAGGGACATTAAAAGCAAAGAAATACTTTTGCCCAAACGCAAAATATGCAATTAGAACAAATTAAATAGTTGAGAAAGTTATGAATCGACACAAAACATACCTAAAGGATGTTTCACTGGTATCTTTCTCATGGACAGCTTTCACAAGCTGCATTCTTCAGCCCCATCATCATTTCTTGAAATTGCAAGCGCTTGGCATTTCTAATACTGATGATATCTTGCGGCATTGGCTCAAGATGACCATTTTCTTCAACCAGCTGAAAGAACTCCTTCTTAGTAAGACTTTTCTTCTCAACTAAAAGATCGACCACAGAATCCATAAGCTTTCTATTTCGCTGAAGAATCTGAAAGAGATAGGTGGTATAAGATGAGTTGGACATTCTGGTTAGGAATTAGCAAAAAGAAACTAGTACTTACAGTCACCATATACCTCTTTTGCTCGTTCATAGCAATTGTTTAGAACACGGAGTGCCTCCAAATCAATTTCCTGATGGAACAGACAATGTCATATACAGCACAGAAAAGAGAGATGCACATTGCAGAAAATAACTGCGAACATAGTAGCATACGTTAATATGATCTGATACCCAGAAGTCAGATATTCCATAAAACTTCTCAGAAAGACCACCAAGAACATAGTTCCGTGCAGCTGACCTGGCATTATCTGCTGTTTCTGCCCAAATTGTACTCAGCTGCAACACATTCCATTTTGTAACCATTAAGGTAGCAGTACATTTGCTCCCAAATAACAGATGAGCCATAATGATAATAAAAATGGTACCAGAAACATTGTGTTACACACCTGACCCTCACCATACCAAATTTCATCAGCAGCACGAGGAGCAATCTGAACAGTAATGTGGTCAAGAAGAGACTGCCGGCTGTAATGATATAAAGATGTAGACGAGTATTTATATCCTCTTTGTTCAAGAGAGTGCAATTTAACTTCAAGACTCAGCATGAAAAAAGAAAATATCTAAAGCCCACTCCCTTCTGAACGTATAGAATATCTTCAGTCTAAACTAATTAATGATTCAATCAATAGACATTCAGTTGGAGATCTTGATCAAAGAAAGAGAAGAATTCAACAAAAAGTGGTATAAGTACCTAAGCATTCCTTCTGTAAACTTCATGTGATCCATTTTCACTCGCACATAACCCAACTCCCTGCCAGCTCGAGGTGCAATTGTGACCTAGGAAGATTGATCAAGAATAAACATTGTCACCAAAAGTTTGACACGGAAGAACCAGAGAGGCTCTTCATTGTCTCATTGATGAAAAGAAAAGGTAAGCTAATTAATTATCATGATATGTTGCTATAAACTACAGAAAGGATCAAGCAACTCGTTTTGATGTAACCTGACCTGGAACTTTGATAAGATTTCACTGAAGGAAATCCCATTTTGTCAAGACTTGAAATGAAGATTATCTAAGTGGACTGGCGATGTCAACCAAAAGGAAAATAATATAACTATTAAAAGGAAATCGGATAGAAGTGTTCTATTAATGAGGTTATAAACTAAAAGATAGCAACACAACTTCCATACTAACAAACAAAGTTAGTGAATACATTATGATTATATCATCAACTCCCTAACAAAAGCCACAAAACCATAATAGAAAGTGGGAGAGAAAGATCAGTACAGAACCAAATGACTAAAAGACGAGTTTGTTTTATTCTACTTATGATGCCTTTATAACCAAGAATGAAATGAACTCAACCAAGTTGAACACATGGACACAGTAATCTATGACTGACAACAGCAATGTATCATTAGCAGCAAAGATGAAACACATTATTTTGTTAAAACTCAGGACAAGTGAAAGGAGATGCTACTTGACTTAACATCATAATGCAGTAAAAGTCTTTAGCTATTATGAAAGACCCAACAAGAAGAATCTCTTGCATATTGTGACATTAAAAAGGATACTAACACCTGAAGTGCGATTACATTTTATTGTTACCAGATATAACATAAGCAGAAGATAAGTTGGTCTAGAGATAATGTATCAAAGAGATGTACAATTAAACAAGCAAGTTTAAAGAGAGGTACTGGAAAAACTGGATAAGATTCTTAAGATTGAAAATAAATAAATCAAAGGTGTTATGCAAGATTGTATGATTATGTCAGGCCGCAGAGTATTGCAGAGAGGGAACTAAGCAGAAAATGATTGACTTGGCACAATACTGAGAAAAGTAAATGCAGCGAGTGCTGGGCAATACAAACTCAATATTCTTGATATCAGGAAAGTTCACAGCTACAACAGCCATGGCTGCCTCGTTAAGAGCCAGTCGTCTCCACATATCCAGACTTCTATCCTTTTTATCAAGCATTCCTCTTTCTTCTATTTGTGCAGCTTGCAATAGGTCGTCAGTAGTTATCTGTACTACAAAAGTCATCTTCATTACTATCCATATGTCATGAAACTAGTAATTATTATAATAAAGAGAAGGTATAAGCAACACCATGGAACTGATGGAAGTTGCACAGCTAAAATTGTTGATTCATCGGTAGGATAAAACTTAAGGAAACAGCATAATGTCTAGCTAGTTAAGAAAATAAAGATCTGCTGCATTATGCAAATGTTTGATCCATGGAGCTATGGAAATTCTGCACAGCTAATGTATAAACTATCTTCTAAAATCCTTGTGATGTCAAGAATCATCTCCAAATAGTCAATCTGTCTTACAACAAAAAGTGGAGAAAATGGCAAGTAACCAAAAGAGTAATTGCTACTCCATCTATTCAATTGAATCAAAATTCCACACAGCTTTTCTTTACTTCTTTAACTTCCGAGAGAAACAGCTAAAGAAAACTTTAGATCACTCATAGAAGACAAAAGGTGGCTTACCTCAGATCTCCCATCACGCATCATATTTATTGCAGCAATCTCTACTATATTTGCTAATTCAGCACCAACCATTCCATCAGTCATACTAGCAACTGCCATATAATCTACATCATCAGCCATTGGCTTTTTCCGAGCATGGACCTGTTAATGGCAATTTGCAAAATGTTATTAAAATGGAGGTTAACTTTATTGCTATGTGTACTTGTAAAATTATATAATTAGTCACTTATATGCAACCTAAATCATCATATAAAAGTCCGTCGCTGTGCACAAGGCTCCTGCCAATGGGATCTAGAGAAGAAAGAAGTATGCAGCCTTACCCTCATTATATGAGGGCCAGTTCAAGCAGCTCACAAACTTTAATTATGAGCTTCTAAAAATATGCTCAAATAAGAAGATATAGTAGAAGTACAAAATTTCATGCTTTCCAAGCAACAACTATATTGTTAATGGCTTAATGCTAGCAGCTTAAAGCATATACTATCAAATTCCAATTTTGAGTCATAATGAACAATCAAATCACAAAACCAGATAGTAAGTTTTAGAAACTAGAGAATTACATAGGAGAAAAAGGAAGGACCAGAGGACAAAGGGACAAATATAGTAGCAAGACATCAGAAATTAAAAAACTTTCCCTAAATCTCAGCAAAAATATCTGTAGGACAAAATGGTAATGCTTAAAGCAATTCTAAACCAGTACCTTGAGAATCTCAACACGACCGATGAGGCTAGGCTTTGGAATATAAATTTTCCTGTCAAATCGCCCAGGTCTCACTAGTGCTGGATCAAGAATATCTGGTCTATTGGTTGCAGCAATGGTGATTACATCTCCTCTTCCTTCAAAGCCATCCAAGCACACGAGGAGCTTCAATGAATCCAGTGAAGCAATACGTCAAATAAAATGAATATTGTGGACACACCATAATGTTACTCCTTACCTGATTTAAGGTAGCATCTCGTTCTTGTCCACCAGAACCCTTAATAAGACCACGTTCTCTTCCAACAGCATCCAACTCATCAATAAAGACAACAGAAGGGGCCTAGAATATGTAAAATACTATCGATGATTATACATAATCTGGAGAACTTTCTGGTGAACACACATTATTATGAGTTCACAAATTAAGACCATTGCAAGATATATGATGCGGCTATTGTTTCTTAAGATGTAATTAGCGTTATCCAATTTTTGGAAACAAACAACTTCTCCAAGTAAACCATCAAAAGTAAAGTTAGCAGAGGAAATCTAAATGGAAGTAATAGCAACTTGACAAATCTTACATTCTCTTTTGCTTCTTGATAGAGTGCACGAACACGAGATGCACCAACACCAACATATATTTCCACAAATTGCGATGCCGAAATTGAAAAAAAGTTTACACCTGCCTCACCAGCAACAGCCTTTGCTAGTAATGTTTTTCCCACACCAGGAGGTCCACAGAGAAGTATACCACCTAAATGAAAAATAATTATTCAGTATGTAAGGAGATTTTAATGAATCCTTTAAGAAATTAGGGGGAATTATAAGGAAAAGCTTAATAGGACATTTGATGACAACTGTTAGGAATGTGCATGCTTTTGAGCACAAAAATCAGATCTTCTCTTCTGGACTTTCTTTTGAAGCACTAAGCTTTGACTTATCTTCTAGATGTTGACAGGATATAGCAAATAAACTCATCGAACAATGCAATTATGATTACAACTAGACAATGAAATTAAGTTTCCCTTTAAGCACACGTTCCACATTTGGTCACAATTTTCCTTTCTTACTTGTACCTATTGTATTTCTCTGCTGATCTTATCTTATGCTTTCTCTAAGCCAATAAGAATCATATGTAAGCCTCTCTTTCCTGAATATTCCCATTGACTTCCTCCATAATAGGGCCATATGGTCAATCTCCCCGGCATCAATATAAGCATACTTGCAGGAACAGATATTAAAACAAAGACGTCAATTTAGCTATCATTTTCTGATTGTACCAAATAGAATGAAAATAATGTAATATTTTTGCTAGAGTAGAAAATTTGGTTAGTTTTGCATAGTAAGGCTCAAGTTGTTAAAACTTAAAACATGTATCACAAACTGGATTAATCAGATGACTGTGGATAAAAAGAAGGTAAGGTGTAGTCAGCTCGTTAGTTCATCAGAGTAGCACAAAGATGATTTTATGGGAATATGCTTTATTTGATTTATCCAATCCAAAAAGGCTGAGCTATGAGAAAACCAAACAATCCACCAAACAATGGAGGATGTAACTATGTTCTCAAGAAATTTCTTGTTACCTGACCATAATTAAAGATCAGTCTTAGTACCTGTTTATGGGTTAATGCTTCAAGGACAGCATCTGACTTCCAACGATATCAAATGTAGCATATGATAGTAAAGAAAAGTTACCCAAGGGCATTGTATTGCCTACTCTCATGTTACCCTAAACCTAATTCATTCATAGTCAATTAAGAATTAAGAGAAACTAATCATGGAATAACATGTGCAAGATATTGACCTGGAATTTTCACTCCTCGCCTCCGATACATCTCCCCCAATGTGAAAAACTTAACAATCTCCTCGAGCTCCAGTCTTATGTTCCCAAGACCAGCAACATCACTGAACTTGACATCAACACCCCTCTCCATGTACTGCGGCAGCCTCTTGCTGTGTGCACGCCGTACCCGGGCACCAGATTGCATAAACTTCATAGCCATCTTAAGGTAAGGGTTATCCTCACCTCCTTTTTCCTCACCCTCGTCGCCCCCGCTGCCCTCAAGCCCCGCCATTTCCCTTTCTAACTGTCTTATCTTCTTCTGCTCTTCCGCCTCAGCCTTCTCAATCTTCAGCCTATCTTCATAATCCTTCTGCTGCTTCCGGTAATTAAGCACGACCGTCCTATAAAAGATGTAAAATATCAAAAGCCCAATCCCAGTCGCAACATTCTTGTCCCTCGCCATGTCAGCCCACATGTTTGCCATCTGCTGATAGTTCTTCCTCGCCTGCCGTAGCGACAGCTCATAATTGGCTTTCCTCATCTCAAGCTTCTTCCTCCTCTCATCAGCCTTCTTCTGAGCTTTGAGAGCCTTCTCCATCATCTCCCTCTCCCGCCTCACCTTTGCAAGCTCTGCCCTTCTCCGCTCTGTGAGCTCCTTCCTTGCCTTCTCAAGCTCCAACAAACGCTTGGACTTGGGCTTCGGCTTTAAAACCGACAACAAATGGATCGGCACATTCGCCAACAAACCCAAGTATGGTGCCGGAACATCTGGCTTTTTGATCGGTGGCGTGTAGGCATTAATACAGACAGAATTCAGCTGCATTCTGTCCCAATTCTCCCAAAATTTGGCATCCCTCTCTGCAGTGGGGAGCACGGCTCGGAAAACCCTAGAATCTTCCAAAACGACCAAGACCGGGTCTGCCCGCTGCCGCAAGCTAGAAGACGGGAGCTTTACAATGTGCTTGAGCTTGCCCTCTTCCTTAAGGATCAAAAGCTCCGTATAGGGGATCCTATCCCCGACAGTAGGGAGACCGCGGGACCAATTCTTGAGGTCTTCCGCCGACAGGGTGGCATCGGCAGAGGCGGTCGATCGCTTCGCCGCGCGCTTCTTCTCCGCGACCTTGGCCTGCGCCGCGGATTGCGGGAGAGAGGAGGAGACCACGGTTAGTGTCACGGAGAGTTGCAGCAACCTCGAAGAAGTAGATCTCTTGGATTCGGACTCCTCCTCTTCGTTCGATTCGTTAGAAAGTATCGAGTTGCGAGGAAGGATAGGTTTAAGGCTAGGGTTCCGTTTGGCTGGGTGGGTTCTTGATGGTGTTGGGACGAGGGAGAGCGGACAGAAGAATAAGGAGCTCGAAGCAGCGAGCTCCATGGGAATAGGAGGAGAGAGAGAGAGAGAGAGAAGAAGGAATCAGAATAGGGTTTGAAATGGGTGTTTGAGAGGAGAGGAAAGAGAGGGGAGCTCAGAATTGGCGCTCGCCATGGGAATAGCTCCGAGAGCTCGGGCGGGGGATATGGATAGAGCAAAGTCGTTTTCCCGTCCCTTAAACTACAAGGCCCATCCATTAGTGGGCCGATAGTTAATTACTTGTTCCAATTTGAGATCCAACTCCAATGTCATCCAAAATTGCCACCAAACCCACGCTATATTAATTAACATTGCTCATGTGTGGAAAAAAAAAAAACACAACAAAAAAGATAAAACGTTAAAAAAACGCCCACCGTGGGGCTCGAACCCACGACCACAAGGTTAAGAGCCTTGCGCTCTACCAACTGAGCTAGACGGGCTTTTTAGGGACGAAGCAATGTAGTCAAATCAGGGTAAAGAAAAAA
The DNA here is from genome assembly GCF_019914945.1 of Typha latifolia. NCBI lineage: Eukaryota > Viridiplantae > Streptophyta > Magnoliopsida > Poales > Typhaceae > Typha > Typha latifolia. Next base: position 4,165,957 of record NC_133086.1, on the reverse strand, counting down.
AACTACACCGAAACCGAGGTAGCTTCTCCGAGATCCAAAGTAAAGTAGCGAATAAAGTAGGTCGTCCACAGACAGCCATATATGTCTTAATCGTCGCTACAATGGCTTGGTGGATTTGGGCCCTTTCTTTCGAAAGCTGCACTGCACTGCACTGCACAGTACACAATGCCAATGCCAGTATGAATGAGGCCGAGAGAGTGTGAAAGACAACAAATCACGCAATGATTTAGTGGGATGTTTGCGTTTTTTAAAAGCGCACTAAGGTCGAAGGAGGAAGGACCAAACCCCTTTTTCACTTTCTCCGCATCCAAAAAGTTCCAAAGATTTTAACTAAAGCACTACTCTCTGATCAACTTTTTATTATTATTTTCTTTTTTGTCTCCAAAGTTTGTAGTTTTTTTCTTCTTTTTTTCTTTACCTACTCTCTCCAGTAGTCCATTGATGGACTCCCTTATGAGTTATGACCTGACTTATGTTGCTGTATTGTATTGTAGGAGTACTGCACTGACGTGATAGGTAATAAATAATATATTAATCTTACACTCATATCGCCGCGTTAAAGCACCACCTTAAAATACATTCGTTGTTAATCCACACATGTATCATTAATTAAACGTGTCTGTGGCCGTGTTCGTTGTAATTATATAGCATATATAACTTAGATTAAGCATGTGTACTGCGTGGATAATTTGTAGCAATTTCTCCAAGTTACATAGACAATAAAGAGACTCATATATTTTATATATGTCATGTGAATATTTGACCAAAAGGAAAGAACTTGTTAGATCCTTCTCAAGCTTCAACTCAGGCCATTTGGCTACCACCCACTGTTTCATAGTAAAGTGGCAGCATATGGAGACTGCTTTAGAGGAAAGAAATGAGATATTTTGAAGTAGGAGAGCTATCAATTTTTAGTTAGAAACTTTTTTTTGATTTTGATGGATGAACAAATATACCGTTGGTTTGTTCCGCAAACTCATGATTAGGAGGTGTAAACGAGCAGAACTGATCTGACTCTCGACAGTCATATTTTTTTTGACCTGAGCTTGAGTTGAGTTGGAAAAACTCGGCTCGGTTTGGCTCGCCTTCGGCTCTATTAGGCTCGACCTCTGCTCAATAACTCGAGTTAAAATATCAAATTTCTCATAAATATGATCAACTTAAACTAAATTTCATATATTAGAGAAAGTGAATTAGCTTATAAGGGCATATGAATATGAGACTAAAGACTAAAGATATCTTATAAAAAAAATTAACAAAAAATATTGGAGTATGCTAGGATTCAAACCTAGGTTAAGTTGCCTAAGCAACCTTAACTGACTATATTAGATAAAACTTATAATATTTATATGTATATATAATATATATATATATATATATATAATAATTTTATATATTATATATTGAGTCTATTTGAGCCGAGCTCAAACAAACTAACTCTAGCTTGACTTGGCTCAATTAAAAAATTTGAGCCCCATAAACTCAACTTAGCTCATTTAGAGTTTGAGCGAGTTTGGAGACCTCACGAACCGACAAACTTTTTTGACAGCCCTATCAATAATTACTTTTTTTAAAATAAAATTGATGATTAATTTTAATACTTTCAGAGAGTTAAAGCAAGAATATATTTACCATTTGATTTAGATTCCTTTTTATCAAAAAGATATTTTACTTTTTGTTTACACTTGTTAATGTAATATTTATGTATATAAAGTATGATCTAAAATCAATTGTGGCCTTGCTGTTAACCCTTAAGCACTAGACTAATCCACAGGGGCCAGTACTTGTTGGGTATCTTATTTGGATCTTGTATCCAAATGAAGATAAAATACAAGGTGGGGTTATTATATATCTTTCCACCTTTTTAAAAGATAAAAAGAAGGATACCATCCCCACAATATAAAGTAGAAAGTATGGTAAACTTCTAACATGAGAATCAAACAGAAAAACTTTTTGACTCTCTATCAAAATAATTCAAAACTAGGAAAGGACTTTAGGTATGGAGTGAACTTATGACAAGTATTTAAGATAAGATAGCTACACTTCCCTGAGGTCCAAACCAATAATTTTGACTCCACTATCACTTAACGGGTAACCCGTTTCCCGATGGATCCCCGCTTTGTTATTGAGGTAGGGTACCAAAAATTTCGACTCCGATACTTAGATATCGGATCAGATTTAATGTATATATCTAAGTTCCAATCAGATAATCAAGTATGAGAAACAGAGTAAAAATACATAATAAGACACAAATTTATGATCCGAACCCGACCCGATAATTGCAATATACACATGTGCATCAAAAGTTAATTGTTTATATAAGTCTATTGCCATTATAATGATGCCTAATTCTCTCCCATGGTAATTTTCTTAATTTTTTTTCCTTCAACTATATATTATTAGGACACTTTGGAATCCTATTAGTTGGATTTGGTCCTTGCCTAATCCCAGTGGAGGACCCATCTAACTTTTCTTTTTCTTGTCCTGTTAGGCAATTGAGTGATAATAATTTAATTCGTTATAGATAGGATGGCCAGCCAAAAATTATATTTGAAAAATAATGCTCCAATATGTTGTTAAAACTATTTCTTTTGATTTGTATATTTTTTTTTGTCATAAGGAAGTTACCAATTCTTAGTTAATTTATTTCATTCTTTAATTATTTTTTTGTTTGATAATAAAATGAGTATATTACTTTGTGAGTTAGTAAAGTATTAGCCACAATAAGATTGCATGCACTCATATGATCATATCCTTTTGTTATATCAATTAAAATTAGTTAATATTTTTCTTTCAAATCAATCATATATATATTAGTATCATTTTAAAATCGAAGTACAGGAGAAAGGGAGATAAAAAAAAAATGATGCCAAGGTCTCAAAAAAGATTGATATTTTAGTACAACCCTTCCACAAAATTTTTTTAAAAAAACTTTCCGTATAAAAGTTAAGCTAGGATTAGCCCAAAAAAAAAGAAAAAAAAAATCCTACTTGTCCCTCACTAATTGCAAACAGTGGACACATTGGTTGTCTAAATGAGGTATGTTATAGGCCACTCTAAATCAACTTTCCATTGTGTGTTATAATTTTATCATATGGATGGAGACTCAATGTTTTAAGTAATATTTACCCTCGTCTGAGGGGCACCAACCCTACTAAAAAGACCTGCCATTATTTAGTGCAAGGTTCTCACTTATGAGGAGCCATGCAAAGACAAACTTGTGAAAGCTTTATTTACACTAATGGAGAGGTTATTCTCATGACTCAGATCCATGATATTGGTGTATCAGTGGCAAGTCTTATTGTTCACAAAGTGAAGCCCTCAATAATAAACTTATTAAAATATAGAATTTATTATTTTCTAATAGTTTAATTTGTTGGAGTAGATGATGAGTTAATAATAGTATCGGCATTTGAATTTTACTAGATATATTTGTTATTTAAAATATAAAATCTTCACCCATTTAAATAAAATTTATTTTCTGAGCTCACTAAAAATGAGAAAAAGTGTTATAATATAAAAACTATTATTATCTTATAGCTTTAACTTTTAGAGCGATGATAGCAAAACTAACCTAATTAATTTTGAATATAAAAATAAGAGATACAATAAATTAGTGCATCTTTAGTTCTAATATCTACATCACAATTCACCATATAATAGATGGATATTATATTAACTCACCGATTACCAAAAAGTTGTCTCTTTAGATATTCAATTCCATCACTCTCCAAAGCACATATCTATCTATCCATCGGCCATCTGAGGTCAAAGAAAAGTGTTTATTTTAAAAATAAATAAATTGGAAAGCTTAAAAAAGAAGAAAAACCCATGAACTCCGTGGAAAGTAATAGGAAGAAGGTGTTGTAAAGAAGGACCATCTTTAGTACTAACTTTACTTGTAATAAATTCATGGGCATGTCCAAAGTCCATTGGAGGCCCCCATCAGTCAATTCAGGCCAGCGTTCGCAAAGGCCACTGGTTGGCTATTTATACCCATGCTAGTGGGGGTTCTAAAGCCTCTTGTGTTCATTCCTTTCATCTCTTGCCGCCTTGTCAACCTAGGAGAAGAGATGGATACTGCTCCAAGGAAAGGAGAAGAAAGTAAGAGTAGGGCGCATGGGATGTTCAGGTTCGCCGACTCCGTAGATGTTGTTCTGATGCTGATGGGCACCATAGGAGCTATTGGAGATGGGTGTTCTACCAACTGCCTTCTGCTCTTTGCTAGCAATGTCATGAACAGCTTAGGCTATGGAAGTGCTCAGAACAAGGATGATCATTTCATGCATGAGATTGAGAAGGTTGAAAACTAATTGCATGCCGGCGCCGTCGATCGGCTGCCCTTCCAGTACTAGATTAATCTTCTGTGACTGAAGTTTATCTTAATTCTTTGGTTATTTTTGCAGTCATGCCTCTACTTTGTCTACTTGGGATTAGCAGTCATGGTGGTTGCTTTTATGGGTAAGTTCTGATGACCCAAATATTAATCTCCTTCCACTGTACATGTAGTTCGTTTTGGCTATGATCGATTTTTGACGAGGTAATTAACTGTAACTGCAGAAGGGTATTGCTGGAGTAGAACAAGTGAGAGGCAAGTGCTGAGGATTAGATACAAGTATCTTGAAGCTATCCTCAGGCAGGAAGTTGGTTTCTTTGATTCACAGGAAGCAACTACGTCAGAGATCATAAATAGTATATCCAAGGACACCTCTCTCATACAAGAGGTCCTAAGTGAGAAGGTATGAAGCATGTGTTTATTATCTTATCAACCTTTCTTTTTTCCTTATACTATCATGATAGGTCACTGCCTATAAGTGTAAGGTTTTGACATAGCATTACATATACTTTTGTCATATCAGAAGGCAACTTCTTTTAAGAAAATATATATTTGGAAAGCAAACAACCCTTATGATCGAATTGTATAGGTGTTAGAGTGGTAGATCGAAGGGAATATGAAATAATAAAAAGGGAATAAACCATAAACTTATGATATGACTGGAATGTTAAGTCTCCTAAGATATGCATGCATGTATAATGTTTCAGAAAGAAAGAAACTTTAATGGCTCATTTCTGAAGTGAGTAATATATTTTTCTTTTTGACATGGAGAGAAAGAAGTGCTCGATGACAAAGGCATTTCATCGCTCTCTGAAAGAATTTAGAATCATATTTCTTCTATGAGCCAAAGGGTAATTTGAAGTTAAGATTCTGACTAACCAACTTGCGTACTATCTCTTAATAGAGAACAAAGTCATGATTCCCCGCATGTTTCAAACATGGGGAATCGTTACTAATTTTGGATGGGAATCATGGATACTGCTGTCATTGAATATGATTCCTCGACATATCATACGAATTTGGCTGCAAATTGTTAGGAAAGGATATAATAGTAATCGCTTTCACATTCTCATTCTTCCCAGGACTTGACCAAGAAATAAACTAGTCTAGAGAAAGATGAAAGAATAAGATTCTGCTAAAGAATAACGAATTCTAGTACCGACACTTTGTTTTGGGCAATCCATAGAACGCGATGGAATTTATGCTGGCTGATTAATAAATTCCAACGTATAAAGCATTAGATTTGCATTAGTTATGTTGAAGGAAAGCTGAAATGATACACACTCATTTCTGCACTGGAATCACTTTGTTTGAAGAAAATTACATATGACACTTTATTTGCAAATAGGGAAAATTCTATTTCTCGCTCTAGCTGTAAGTCTGTCTAGAAAGCTTATGGCATAATTTGTAAGCAGTGAAAATATAGCGCGTGGACTCTAAATAATGCATTAGACCACGATAGACTCAATATTCTCTGCACAATAATAGTTTTTCATGACTATGTCACCCTTTGCAGTATACTGAATTCCTAATTTTTCGCTTCCTTTGTAATATTTGAAACAGGTGCCAATATTCCTCATGCATTCTTCAGTCTTTTTCTCTGGCCTTGCCTTCTCTATGTACTTCTCATGGAGACTCTCCTTGGTAGCCTTCCCACTAGTCCTCCTCCTGATAATTCCTGGCCTAATTTACGGAAAATACCTTCTCTACCTCTCGCAAGAATCCCGCAATGAGTATGCGAAAGCAAACACTCTTGTAGAGCAAGCTCTTGGCTCTATCAAGACTATATACTCTTTCACTGCAGAGAAGAGGATTGTCGATGGATATGCTGCCATTTTGGATAAGACCATCAAGCTGGGGCTCAAGCAAGGCATTGCGAAAGGTCTTGCAGTAGGCTGTACAGGGCTCGCGTTCTCCATATGGGCTTTCCTTGCTTGGTATGGCAGCAGATTGGTGATGTATCATGGCGAGAGCGGAGGGCGCATCTATGCGGCGGGAATCTCCTTTGTCTTGGGTGGCCTGTATGTAGTTTTTATTTTTGCTTCTCTTCTTGGCTTAATTTATGCTTATGTAGATTATTTTGGTATTATTTACATTCTCAAGAATAGGAAACATGTCTCATGATCAAGCGTTTGAGTTCACAGGGATTCATAGCAACCGTGCCATGCTTTATTTGTACCGTTAGTCAATTAGAATCTTAGATATGTTAGTCTCTTAATTGGATACTGGGACTCACTAATAGTAATATTATAAAAGAACAGTCTGAAAGTTTCTGAATTTGATTCTTGATGCAGATCTCTTGGAATGGCACTCCCTGAGATGAAACACTTTACTGAAGCATCTGTTGCCGCCACTAGAATCATCGAGAGAATCAATCGCACTCCACTGATGGACGACGAAGATCCAGAGGGCCTCATGCCAGACGAAATCCGTGGTGAAGTAGAATTCGAGTCGGTCCGGTTCACCTACCCCTCAAGGCCAGACTCGCCAATCCTCAATGATTTCAACCTTCGAGTTCAAGCAGGACAAACCGTCGCGCTCGTCGGCTGTAGCGGTAGTGGGAAGTCGACAGCCATCGCATTACTACAGCGGTTCTACGATGTTGATGCAGGGACCGTAAAGATCGATGGCGTCGATGTCAAGAAACTGCAATTGAGATGGATCAGAGGAAAGATGGGGCTAGTTAGCCAAGATCATGCTCTCTTTGGCACATCCATAAAGGAGAACATCTTATTTGGAAAGCAAGACGCAACCATGGATGAGCTATACGCAGCAGCCATGACAGCAAATGCCCACAGCTTCATAAGGCAGCTCCCTGAGGGGTATAACACAAAGGTAAGGGTAAAAGAGTAAATGTGACAGTTTTGAATGGGCAACGGTCAAGTGTTTTTAAATGAATGGACGAGGGAAAGTATACCGGTTAAGCTCTCTTGACGAAATTACCCTCATACTACGAGTTAATTTCTGTATGTCCTCTGTTGCAGATTGGCGAGAGAGGAGCCCTTCTTTCCGGCGGCCAGAAACAGCGCATCGCCATCGCCAGAGCCGTCATAAAAAACCCCGCGATCCTCCTCCTTGACGAAGCCACGAGTGCGCTTGATTCAGAGTCGGAGAAGCTGGTGCAGAATGCTCTGAATCAAGCATCCATGGGAAGAACAACTCTGGTATAATAAAATTCAACACATCCCATTCTCGATTCCTTCTTGTAGTACTTCTTGACATGATTATGTGATATGGAACCATTGATCAGGTGGTAGCTCACAAACTCTCCACCGTCAAGAACGCGGACCAGATCGCGGTAATGGACGCCGGCGTGATCGTCGAGATCGGTACGCATGATGAACTGATCAGCAAGAATGGCCAGTACTCTAGATTAGTGAAGTTTCAGAAGTTATCAAGCTATAACGATCAAGAAGCCGAGCTCTTTCGGCCTTCTTCCACCGCGAGGAGCAGCGCAAGCCATCTTAGCTTGACCCGAGCCAGCCCCTTGTCCTTGTCCTTCCACTCGCCGTTCTGCGACGAACCGCCTTGCCCCGTCTCTCATCCTGCGCCATCCTTCTCTAGGCTCCTCGCCATGAACTCGTCGGAATGGAAGCAAGCCACCATAGGCAGCGTCTCCGCCGTAATTTACGGCTCCCTGCAGCCAATCTACGCCTTGTCGATCGGCGGTATGATCGCCGCATTCTACGTCCAGGACCACGACGAGATGAAAGCAATCATCCGCCACTACGCCTTGATATTCTCATCGCTGTCGGTGGTCTCCATCCTTGTCAATCTCTTGCAACACTACAATTTTGCCTACATGGGCGAGCATCTAACCAGAAGAATCCGAGTTAAAGTGCTGGAAAAGATCCTAAGCTTTGAAACAGCTTGGTTTGATGAAGAGACCAACTCAAGTGGAGCACTATGCTCTCGGCTAAGCAATGAGGCGTCTCTTGTCAAGACTTTAGTTGCAGATAGGATCTCCCTACTGGTTCAAACTGCTTCAGGGGTGGTGATAGCAATGACCATGGGCTTGGTTGTGGCGTGGAAGCTTGCTCTGGTCATGATCGCAGTGCAGCCATCAACAATGATATGTCACTATGCCAAGAAGATCGTGCTGTCGAACGTATCGCGAGACTTGGCGAAAGCGCAGCATCTGAGTACTCAGATCGCCATCGAGGCGGTACACAATCATAGAATGGTTACTTCCTTCGGGTGTTCGACGAAAGTCCTGCAGCTCTTCAACGAAGCCCAGGAGGGGCCGCTGAGGACTGCGAGGAAGAAATCATGGGTGGCCGGAGTTGCGACAGGGTGCTCGCCCTGCCTGTCTTTCCTGACATGGGCTCTCGACTTCTGGTACGGTGGGAAGCTGGCCCAGTCCGGCGAAATCTCCGCCGGCGACGTGTTCAAGACCTTCTTCATCTTGGTGAGCACCGGGAAGTTGATTGCCGAGGCGGGGAGCATGACGTCGGATCTCGCAAAGGGGACGAACGCGGTAGCCGCGGTTTTCGAAGTGCTAGATAGGGAATCAATGACTCCACAATTCTCCAAGGTACAATATTAAATCTCCATTCAACTCACTCTTAATATATATATGGTCACATTAATAAGTCATATACTCAAACATTAATTCGTTGATGCAGATGGATCACCACAACAAGGGATCAACTAAACCGCAGAACAAAATACAAGGGAAGATAGAGATCAAGAAGGTCGATTTCGCATACCCAAGCCGGCCGCAGTGCCTAGTCTTGCAGGAATTCAGCTTGGAGGTGAAGGCAGGCACAAGCATTGGACTCGTCGGCCGAAGCGGCTGCGGTAAGTCGACTGTAATCAGCTTGATTCAGAGGTTCTACGACGTCGATCGAGGGGTTGTCCGAATCGACGGTACCGACATCCGGGAATTAGACATCATAAAGTATCGCGGATTCACCGCACTCGTTAGCCAAGAACCAGTGATGTTCTCAGGCAGCATTCGCAACAATATCGCCTTCGGTAAGCCTGAAGCCTCTGAGGATGAGATCATGGAGGCCGCAAGAGCAGCCAACGCGCACGAATTCATATCGTAAGTTCTCTCAAAATTTAGAATCACCATTCTCTAATATATTAAGCTTCTGGAGTAATTTATAATAGCATTAGATTAGAAAACTATACTAATTTTTATATTTTATGTTGTAATATATATATATACACACACACATCAAAGTATTAACATCTCTTTCCTCTTAGATCTCTGAAAGACGGATACGACACCGATTGCGGTGAGCGAGGACTGCAACTATCAGGAGGCCAAAAACAAAGGATTGCAATTGCAAGGGCAATCATAAGGAATCCAACAATACTACTACTGGATGAGGCGACAAGCGCTCTAGATGTGCAGTCGGAGCGAGTAGTGCAAGAGGCCCTTGATCGGATCATGGTCGGGAGGACGACCGTCGTGGTGGCTCACCGCCTGAACACGATAAAGCTTCTGGATTCGATCGGTTTAGTCGGCGAAGGGCGGTTGGTGGAGCGTGGGACTTACGCGCAGCTCATGAACAAGAAAGGGGCCTTCTACAACCTAGTAACTCTTCAGAAATGAGATGATCGTATGAAATAGTAGATATATATTTATATATATCTAATGTAGTTGAATACTAATGCCATGTCAATCCTCCAACCTTGTTAGAAGCTGAAGTATTGAAAAATTGTATTATGTAACTAGTTACTATTATCTAAAGCCGAATGTATATGCATCCAAGTCATGAACATTTTGGTGAACTAGTTACTGATAAGCGGTAAAGAATAAGGCTTTCGTAATTTAATTATAATTATTTTTTAATTTATAAGATTAGATTTTTAAAAGCTAAGTAGATATATTTTCTACGATAAATATATATTTTATTATAATAAAATGCATATAATTTATATATGTTAATAAATTTAATTACTAGTAAAAATAAAATAAAATATAATTAAGTTGCAAAAAGCTTGTAACGACAGCAACAATAAAAAGAGGTTGAAAACATCTAACTAATTCATTTTTTTGAAGTCAAGGAGCTGTTTCTAGCTTGGTATTGCTACGCTACCGACCCATTAGTTGCGTCGAACGCAATGAGGTTACAAAACTCTGGGGGCATGTCCTAATTGGTTGAAACAAACAGAATCGGAGGATACACTGGCTCTAGCCGCTGCTCAGTCAACAACAGCATTATAATTTCTTCCTACGTGTACAAACTTAACTTCCAAACATTCCTTTCCTAGCTTAAGGCATTCATGCACTATGTTTCTAGTGTGCCAAGGACTATATTCCACGCTCTGCAGGCATTTGATGGCCTCCAGACAGTTCGACTCTATAACCACTCTCCATTCTTTGCAGGCCACCCTCAAGCCCAGTCGGATCGTCCACAGTTCTGTTTCCAACGCCGAGTTCCCCGGGCACGATTCCCACATTGCCTGAATAAGGTTACCATTATCGTCCCGGAAGATTGCCGCTGCACCGCCTTGGCTCGCTCCCGCTGGCCACGCCCCATCAGTGTTAACTTTTATCCACCCTTTTTGAGGTGGTTCCCACCTTCTTTACTGGTCTGCCTGTGCTCTTTGGCTAAAGCTACAACATCTAACTAATTCAGTAGGCTTAACAGTTATGTGATTTAAACATAGAGATGGTTATTAAAAGAGTAACGCCTATATTAATGTGCTTATATTGTGGTACCCGGAGAATAATTTAATTGTATTGATTTTTTCAATTTAGTCCATGTAATATTTTATTATAATAAATTGTACATAATTAACGTATATAATACAGACGAAACCCCCACATCACAGCTGACCACCGCCTTAACGGTATTGGCAAAATGCATGTAAATTGTAGAATTGATTTGCAAATACACATAATGCAGGGTGTCCTACGCAATATTACAATATGGCATTGGCAGGGAGATGTATTTACAAAAATACCCATACATATATTCGCGGCCGTCTCATCTCATAGTAACGCCGATTTCTCGCGTTCAGCAACATTGGCGGAATCGGCCATGAGGACTCGCGCGTCCACGACCAACGGACAATAGTCTCCTCTCTCCCAAGCAATTCGTGAGCTCCCAAAACCCTAGATAACTCTTCCTCCACAAAACCCTAGCTTTATGATCTAATTCCACGATCTCTTTGCAGGTCATCGACATATTCCTTAAATTAAATTTCTAGGTTTTGGCGGAGTTTTTGCTTCTAAAAACTCTATCAATGTGCTAATAAGTTTTCTTGTTTCGCAGAGCAAAACCGGGGATGCTGCAAAGGCTGGAAGAAGAAATGAGCATATTTTTCATTTGCTTTTGTTGTACCACCCTGTCGGATTAATTGGTCAGGTAATCAAATTTTAATTTACCCCATCTTTTAGCCTTTGATGTTTGAGTTCGATATGGTCACCCTAGTCCATTACCTAGGCAATGTAATAATAACTCCACACTTCATTTCACGATTTATTAATCAAATGGATAGTTTTAAAAGTATAACTGTCCAGACAGAGTTTTCTGCTAAGATTTATGCTCTGACCGATTTGTTGATTTCTTGTTGATCATAAAAATTAAGAAAAAAGAATGACTACTCCATGCAGTCTAAACAAAGTTAGGGCTTAACATTTAAAAAAAACTCAAACTATCTTCCATATATTGTAATGATAAGTATTCGAATCCATAGCTATTTATTATTCACGTTGCCACATTACCCTAGTAATTGTACTTCTGGAGAATCGGACTATTCTTTGCAGATACAAGCTTATGAGCTTAGGTCCTATTCTTCACCGCATTCTTTAGCATTGTCGATGGGAGAGAAGAATTTGGAGTGATGGCTTTTCTAATCTTGAATAGGTTCCAAGCTGTTCCAACAGCATGGCCTGCAGTGGCGAATACATCTTCAGTTGCCTCTCCTGCACTCTCTCCAAACCTATTAAACATGAAGAGTAATATAACTATCAATGCAAGAGAGAGTAACTGACACTAGATAATTTAGTAGTTTTAACCAAGGTTTCGAAATTCGGTATAGGGATCGGGATTGTCCGTAAAAAACAAATGATACGTATCGGCCGTATCGGCTGTATCGATTATGTCGGTCGCTTGTATCTAACCAGACTATATTTAATTACGTAAAATTTTAAATATTATTTTAAAATACAAAAAATATTTCTAAAAAGTTATAAAAAATAACTTAAAAATATAAGAAATAAAAATTAATCACATATGAACTTTAAAAACTAAAGAAAAAATCCACTTAAAACTATAATGAATTTTAACTTGAATTAGACAAATTTTTATGTTCATAAATTAAAAACTAAAGAAAAAATCCACTCAAAACTATAATGAATTTTAACTTGAATTAGACAAAATTTTATGCTCATAAATTATTACCGCAGAACAATATGAAGAGAAAGATATCTCATATCTTTTCACTGTTGTTTTATGGTAGTAAGAAAAGAGAGTTAAAAAGTGAGTGAGAAAGAAGAGAAAAAAATGAGAAAAAAAATTCATTCGAGTTCACCAAAGTGTGGATTAGCCAAAGGGGCTCATCGGAACGACCGCCAAATGAACTCGGTGAAATATAAGAGTGAGAGGAGAGTGTGCATGAGATACAGAGAATAAAAACTGAAAAAAAAAACAGTTGATGACATCAATTATTAATGTCTTTTATGTTAAATATATTTTAGATTCAGTCTGGAATCTTAAAAAGACTAATTTCAGCCAATACGGTCGAGACAGATTGGCCGATATAGCCGAAACTGGCCGATACTGGCCAATACTGGACCGAATGGCCGATTTCGATCCGGATCGTCCGATTTTGGGATCCATGGTTTTAACTAGATTGACGTTATTAGGTTGTCATGCTTAGAGCTCAATCTTTGTCTCGATCTTGTTTAAATGTTCCTATATATATATATATATATAAGTAAATGGATAGGATACACCAGGGTGTGCTACTGGTTTGTGTTTATCGTGTTACGATAAATTTAGTTAACAATTTTGAACAGTTTACCTCTTGGAGACTGCACCTGCAACAACACCGGAAGTAGCAGTAAGAGTTTGTCTTTCAGCAGCTTCTACTGCATCCATAACTTTGTCTGCATTTACAAATGCATGATCAGATCAAGGAATAATGTGAATCTCCACATGAGAAAATTTAAATCTGAGAGATTTTTTTCGTGTTTGTATTTTGTTGAGAAATTACAAGATAATATTTTTTGATACGTTGCAGTCCTTGCTGGTTTAATTAGGTTGGTAGTCAGAGTGAGAGCTTGATTACATAACAATGCAGTGCTCTTAAGACTTGGTAATTAGTAATGGAATGCTTACTGATGGCATCCAAAGAAGCCAGGAGAACTTGTCCAGGGACCATAGATAGGAAGGACTTTCCAGTTTTTGATTGCAGCAGTGGTACTGCAATAGATCCAGTAACAGTTATGACGACATTGAGCAAAGATTGGCTCATCTTCTCTGTCATCTCCGATATCTTCCTCACCCTGAATACTCCAAGATGTTCAATTCTAAATTTTGTCACCAGGTTACACTTATGTATATAAAAATTTCTGGTGCTCAATAGCATTTCATGAGAACTCTTGGATGATTAGTACCTTTTTATGCTATTATTGATTTCTCCCCTCTTCCTGTTGGCTTCCTTCCCATCTAATCCAGTAGCCTTTCTGCCAGCAGCTTGAGGCTGAATCAGATCTGCTCCCTTACGAACCTGCAAAATTCCTAGAACTTCTTGTATCTTATCTTAGAAAACTATTTATGGACAGAAGACCAACACGAGGTAAGAAGTTTGAACAGATCCGCAGTTGTCAAGAGTCTGTTTCACTTGTTCAAGTTCTTGAAGAAGAATATTTGTTTAACCTGTTTTGGCTATATTCTTTTGAACCTAGATGTATGTATGTTACTATGTTTAAATTAGTTTAAAAAAACGAAGAGTAAATTAATACGTTACACATCCCTAGAATTTTTTTCCTTTTAATTCTCAATTTGTCTTCCTATATATTTCCTTAACTTGAGATGACTAATTGACCAAACAAGTGCAACAGAAGAACTCTCACCTGACTGCTGTAGGCGTTGCTGCACATGAAGATCCCTTTTACAATCTCACCTGTCCCCCCAGCAATTGCCTTCGCCAACAGTCCATTATAGTCTTCGATCTTAGGTGCGTAATCCTTCCATTCAACTCCATAAGAAGAAGACTTACCCTTAGATGACGAAGACTTGGCAGTAGCAGTAGGCAAAGGAGTAGAGAAGCATGTATTATCTTTGAGGAACACATCAAGAGAAGCTAAGTCGCCATGGCCTGCCATGAATGAGACCCCATAGTTCAAGAACTCGCCATCCTTGTCGGGCAAAGTGAAGAGGTAGTGGAGATCATCTATCTTGACGACAGGCTCATCTTTGGTCAGAGGCCATCCAAGGTCATGGCGGACTCTTACAACAGTTGCAAGTACTGTGTCTTTGTCAGTGATCCTTACGACGGTAAGATCTCCTCGTGCAAGCTCAACAACATCACCATCATGCATGAGGTGGACTACCGCTCCTGGTATTCGGAGAAGGGTGACTTCGTTGATGCCTTTTGGCTTTGAGAAGTTCTTGGCTCCGCAGCAACCCATGGCTTTGTTTTCTGGTCTAAACTGTACTTTAGTTCTTCCTGCTGATGCTAAGCAGATAGTTGCCAGTTATAAGGGCTCCTACCTTTCCTGTCGAAGAGATGTTATAATTGTAATTTTCTTCTTCTTCTTTGCTACCCTGTACAGGCCCTTATTTGTATGCTAATCTACCCCCTCTAAATTGGTATTTCTTTGTGCCCTAAAAACTATATTCTTCAAGTTACTTTCTTGGTACTCAATTGTTAAGATTTGATATACTTAGCACTAGAAGAACAGAAATGATGTTTTCCTCTCTTACTTTAAAGCAATATGAATGATATAATAATTTTAGACTCTTGTAATATTTTTTTTTTCTATTCAGGTTTTCACTGTTCATTAGTGCATTAATTCTGAAGGGATATACACAAAAAGAGAAGGTGAAAAAACTATCTTTTATAACCCCAAGAGGCCTGCAAGGTATGCATATACTTGAAGGAAGCTTGCACTTCAGAGAACTGGGAAGCATCTTTGGTTGTGTAGAAAGAATGAATGGAATAATTCCCTTGCCGATAACCCTTCCTTTAGCTTTCTTTTCACGGCTGGTGCCTTTATTCTCTTCTTTGAAGAATAATGTCTCTATGTTAGAGGGATACAATATTTTTGTGGCTTGAGGAATGAGGTATGAGAAGGATGTTTATTTTAGAAGTTGCACATGAATATGAACACATATAATGGAGGAAAAGATGGATTATAATTTAGAAATGCAACTAGGAACTATAGGCGTTACCAAAGTGCCGACATGGAGAGTTCAAAAGATTTATATGTTGATAAACGTTTAACTTTGTGATCTACACTTCTCACATATCAAAGATTGTAAATGAACAAAACTAGCCTAAATATAAGAGTTTAGATTCACTGTTTTCAACTGCTAGAAAGTAGAGTTTAACAAGATGCCTAACTTCAGTAAAGTAACTATCTTATTTTTAAAAAATAAATTAAAAATAGGACATTGAGCTATTTTTTGGTAGGTAAAAAAGTTAATTCTAATTTATATTTTGCAATCAAACATTAAAAGTTTAAAAAAAAAAATTTAAAAGTGAGGAGCCAATGGGATGGTGGTCGAATGGTTAAAGAGTATACCAAATTTTAAATCCTAACATCACTGGGACTTTATTAATTTCTCATAATTTCTCAAAAAAGTTTTTTAAAATGGGTACTTTCTTCACCCACATTCAAGTAATTAAAACATAATATACATTTGGAAGTTTTAGTAGGGTCTTAAATTTTAAGCCCGGCCCAGCCCAGATCAGCCCAGCCCAGACCAGCCCAGCCTGGCCCGATAAAAGAATTGAGCCTGACGGTCTGGATCGGATCATGGCAGTGAGTATGTTTGGATTTTCCAACGTGCCCTAGAGCGAGCCTAGAGGCTAGAGATAAGGTTGTGATCTGGATGACCCAATCGACGGCTGTGAAGAGAACCGCGACGACGGTTCTTTGACCGAACGCATCAAGATTCGCGCAATCGACCCCGATGGACTACCTTAACAAATCCGTTCCGCGGGATACGTGAAACGGGGAGAGGTCTCGCCGCTATATATAGTTTCAAAGGTTACCTAGGGTTCTTAGCAGCTTACCGCGGCGGCACTCATCTTTGCTCTTTCTTCTTAGGTTCGGTTCTTTATCTTGATGCCGTATGTAATTTATTTCTTTTGTGATTTATGTCACATACTTCGGTTTAGAGTACAAGCGAGGATGGGTTTGATTAAGTATTGTAGATCTGGTGTTAGTCCTGGTGGTTGATTAGATCTCTGAAGTGGTACTGATTCATCGCGATCTTCTTTTTGGTTGTTCTTATCGTTTGTTATCATCGTCATAGTTCGTCAATGATTTCGTAGCTTAAAATTCACTTCTCTTTTAGAATAAATAAATATAACACTGGAATGATTGTTTTCTGATGATTTTGGTCCTTATGTTGATAGATCTGTTCATATTAGATGTTCTTGTTGGTTCCATCTATTGTACTTACAGTTATGATCCATTTGGTAAGTTACTTGTCTGGAACCGTGTTTTCTATATTATCTCTTGGTTGGTAAAGAGATTGCTACGGGGACGAATTAAGAAGCAATATTTCTGTTTATTTCGAAGTGAAGCAGAGTATTCAGGTAAGTACTTTGATTTCTTTTCTAGGTTGATAAAGGGAAAAGAATAGATTATTCATGCATGTGCTAATTGTCCGATTATAGAAAAGCTTATTGTGGGTCTCAAAGGAGTTCTTGAAAAATTATTATGCTGTTATCACACATATGTATCCGGGTTCTATAACTAAACAAACTCGGTAGGGTATCAAATTCTATCCGTATGTCGTCCTGGTACTAATCATTTCTCTTTTCCTTTCCTTGTTTTTTAAGAAAATGTGAACTTGTATATTCTAATTAGAAACAAATGCTTCCTAGGTTGTTTCCTGACCCCCCTGGTCAATAAGTGGTTATGTAAGTTATACCTGGTTATCTGTTGCTGCCAACCATGGGTGCTAGAGGAAGGCTAATGTTGTATAGATGCTGAATTGCTAGGCGAAATTAGAATTATCACCTTTCTTTTTGCAAATTGCTTGTTTCATCTTTTTTGTATGGTGTTTTTTGTTTGATACACTGATCTTTGTTATTTAATTTTGCTAAATAAGATGCTTTTGAAATTAGCAGGAACATCTTTAAGGTCTTTTTGTGATCTCCCAAGGCAGCCAAGATGGTGAAGTTCACAGCTGAGGAGCTCCGCAGAATTATGGACATGAAACACAATATCCGTAACATGTCTGTCATTGCACATGTGGATCATGGTATGAGAGTGTACAATTTTCCATTTCATCTAATTTATGCAAAAGTGAAATATATAGTTCCAAATTTCTTGTCTTACTTTCCTGGCACATTAGATTATTGTAAATTACTAGAGATGTACTGTGTCTGGAGATAGGACTTATTTTCTGCATTCACCATGCTAGCTGGCTTTTCCTCTATCTTTTTATCTGATGTATCTTTCAGGATTTTTATGGTGTTGTACTGTTAAATGCTGTCAGATTAGTTAAATCATCATTAAACGTTTTGTTTGCCATAGTAACAACAGAGAAACTTATTTTCCTCCAGCCCAGCCTTTTTCTTGGTTGTTCTTACAAAGAAGTTCCAGCAGTATGATTGAGTTAGACAGTGTTCCATTTAAAGATAGAAACCGGGTTTTTTTGTGGAAGCCTCTTAGCATTTCAGAATTTGATTATAATATCCGTGGTTTGTTAAGTTTGGTTTTTGTATTATAGGAAATATCTTCTCTTCACACATTCCTCGTAGGTAGTGTCCTTTAATTTGCTTTGTGTAGATTAGTTGAAGGAATGAAGAGCCTCTATTAGTTAAATGCTGTCCAGTTGTCTTAAACTAAGATATTGTCTGGCTCATTTTTATGTGCTGAAGATTAATGTAACTTTGGGTTCCTATGCTTTAGGTTTCCTCTCTATTATTTGCAATATAGAAGTGTAACATCCAATTTTTCATGGATTTTGCAGGCAAGTCTACCCTCACTGATTCACTTGTGGCAGCAGCTGGTATTATTGCACAAGAAGTCGCTGGTGATGTTAGGATGACTGATACTCGCCAGGATGAAGCTGAACGTGGTATTACAATCAAATCTACTGGAATCTCTCTTTACTATGAGATGACAGACGAGTCACTGAAGAGTTTTAAGGGCGAGAGAGCAGGAAATGAGTATCTCATCAACCTCATCGATTCACCTGGGCATGTTGACTTCTCTTCGGAGGTTACAGCTGCTCTTCGTATTACTGATGGAGCACTAGTTGTTGTTGACTGTGTTGAGGGTGTATGTGTCCAGACTGAAACGGTCCTCCGACAGGCTCTGGGAGAGAGGATCAGACCTGTGTTGACTGTTAACAAGATGGATCGCTGTTTCTTAGAGCTTCAGGTTGAGGGTGAGGAGGCTTATCAGACCTTCCAACGTGTCATTGAGAATGCCAATGTCATCATGGCGACCTATGAAGACCCCCTTCTGGGTGATGTCCAAGTGTACCCGGAGAAAGGAACTGTTGCTTTCTCTGCAGGGTTGCATGGTTGGGCTTTCACCCTCACCAACTTTGCCAAAATGTATGCTGCCAAGTTTGGAGTTGACGAGTCCAAGATGATGGAGAGGCTTTGGGGTGAGAATTATTTTGATCCAGCCACCAAGAAGTGGACTTCAAAGAACACAGGCTCGGCTACCTGCAAACGAGGCTTTGTTCAGTTCTGTTATGAACCAATTAAGCAAATCATCAGCACATGCATGAACGATCAGAAAGACAAGTTGTGGCCGATGTTGCAGAAGCTCGGTGTGACCATGAAATCTGAGGAGAAGGAACTCATGGGTAAAGCTTTAATGAAGAGGGTCATGCAGACTTGGCTTCCTGCAAGCAGTGCCCTTCTTGAGATGATGATCTTCCACCTTCCATCTCCTGCCACGGCACAGAGGTACCGTGTGGAGAACTTATACGAGGGCCCACTTGATGATATGTATGCAAATGCTATCAGAAACTGTGATCCAGAAGGGCCTCTCATGTTGTATGTTTCTAAGATGATTCCAGCTTCTGACAAGGGCAGGTTCTTTGCATTTGGGCGAGTCTTCTCTGGAAAGGTCTCGACAGGTTTGAAGGTTAGAATTATGGGACCAAACTACGTGCCGGGTCAGAAGAAAGACCTATACGTGAAGAGCGTACAAAGAACTGTTATCTGGATGGGAAAGAAACAAGAGTCTGTGGAGGATGTGCCCTGTGGGAACACAGTTGCTATGGTTGGATTGGATCAGTTCATCACCAAGAATGCTACACTAACTAATGAGAAGGAAGTTGATGCCCATCCAATTAGAGCAATGAAGTTCTCTGTCTCCCCAGTTGTGCGTGTTGCGGTACAATGCAAAGTTGCATCTGACCTTCCCAAGCTTGTGGAAGGTTTAAAACGTTTGGCAAAATCAGATCCCATGGTTGTATGTACTATTGAGGAGTCTGGTGAGCACATTATTGCTGGAGCCGGAGAGCTTCACCTTGAGATTTGTCTGAAGGACTTGCAGGAAGATTTCATGGGTGGAGCAGAAATTGTCGTATCTGATCCAGTCGTTTCTTTCCGTGAAACCGTGCTTGAGAAATCATGCAGGACTGTTATGAGCAAGTCACCAAACAAGCACAACCGTCTCTACATGGAAGCACGGCCATTGGAAGAGGGGCTTCCTGAGGCCATTGATGATGGACGCATTGGCCCGAGAGATGATCCCAAAGTACGAGCAAAGATACTCTCTGAGGAGTTTGGCTGGGACAAGGATCTCGCTAAGAAGATTTGGTGTTTTGGCCCTGAGACCACCGGTCCTAACATGGTGGTTGACATGTGTAAAGGTGTTCAGTACCTTAATGAAATTAAGGACTCTGTTGTGGCTGGGTTCCAGTGGGCATCGAAGGAAGGAGCACTTTGTGAAGAAAACATGCGTGCAATATGCTTTGAGGTGTGTGATGTGGTTCTACATGCTGATGCTATTCACAGAGGTGGTGGCCAGGTTATTCCGACAGCGAGAAGGGTCATTTATGCATCACAACTTACTGCAAAACCTAGACTTTTGGAACCAGTTTACCTGGTAGAGATTCAAGCTCCCGAGCAGGCACTAGGAGGCATCTATGGTGTTCTTAATCAGAAGAGAGGTCATGTCTTTGAAGAGATGCAGAGGCCAGGCACTCCCCTTTATAACATCAAGGCTTACCTCCCTGTCATCGAGTCTTTCGGGTTCTCGAGTACTCTGAGGGCTGCAACATCAGGCCAGGCATTCCCTCAGTGTGTGTTTGATCACTGGGATATGATGTCCTCTGACCCATTGGACCCTACTTCTCAAGCAGCTCAGCTTGTTAAAGACATTCGCAAGAGGAAAGGCTTGAAGGAGCAGATGACCCCACTCTCCGAGTTCGAAGACAAGCTCTAAATTTTCTCTTCACTGATATTTGCGCTGGTGCTCTTTAATTATCTTCCGTTTCACTGTCTTATTGTTGAGTCTGCCCTGTGGGATTCGAGAACTTAATTTATTTTCAATTTTCAGAAGTGTCGTCTGAACGAAGTGATGATAATGTCGGATTATGATATTTTCTACGCTCTATCAGCTAGGTCTCTCATATTGCTTAGCTTATGAACTATTTTAGTTGCTTGGGAGTTCTTTTTATTAATCCTGCTTGCTCTCTGGTTGTTGTGCTTCTTTTGAAGTCCATATGTTGCAAAACTAAGAAATGCTTTTTGTTTCTATTTCGCTTTGCCACAGAGCTTGATTTTCCGATTCAACTATATTTCTCCTGGAATTAAGTTGTGGATGAAATAAATATTATTTCACAGAAGTTTCTTATGCTATTTATCTCTTGTATATTGAGTTGATTCTTTTGGTAGCATCACACCAAGGCAACGAATCTTTTGATTGCTCTCAGAAAAACATAGCTCTTAAACTTGAGCATACAAGTTAAAGCCTGTCTTATTTTTATTATAGACAAATAGCTAGAGCTGTTTTAAGTCTTAAACCATATACATATAATCTCTTAATGAAAAATTAAATTTATAATTTTTCTAAGCCGATAGAATTCAATTATTATGCTACTCGAATAAATTAAAAATAGATGGGAATGGCTCTTTTGTGCTATAATGATCTATTTGTGGTGTAATGTTGTTTGAGAACTTCCAAATTGAGAGAATCATTGGATCAAGTAGCTTTTGGGATTCTGTTCTCAAATCCAGGGGTATAATCAATTGAAAAGAGATTTATCTCCATTTGCTTAACCAATTCAAAAGCAATAAAAGGCATGATAACAAGTAATTACTCAAGATAGCTATCCATAACCGTGAATAAAAGATTACCGCCCTAACCGGGACAGGTACCTCCTTATCCATTGCTTTCTTTTTCCTTATCCATCTCTCTGAACTTTTCGACGATAATGGACAGCACAATAATTGCCATGGCCAAATAATACCAAATTATCTGGACACGGATAGGGTTCTTCTATCCGGATAAATCTCGACCGTTCGATCTCAGCGTGCATTCACCTATTCGATGCCAAGTGCCGTATGACGAAATTGCCCTTACCTCGTCACGCTTCGTTCGCAAGACGCGAAGGATAGCTTCGTCATTTCAGGCAGGAGGAATAGATTAGTATTCCCGAGATGGGAAGGAAGGGATTAGGTCGTCTGCAACCATTGCGGCTAGGGTTTCTCCGTTGCCTCCTTTTGTTTTCCTCTCCTATATTTCTAATGGGCGCCGCCACAAAACCCTAATCCTTGTTTTGTTTTCTTCAGAGAGGCGCCTCTCCGCCGTTGTTTCTAGGGTTTCCATGGCGATCGAATCGCGGAGGAGCTCCTTCTAGTACTCGTCTGGCCTCCAGCCCCCCACGAAGCGCGGCTCCAGTTCTTCTCCTCGGAGATGGCGACGGCGAACCCCTTCGATCTGCTCGGCGACGTCGATACCGACGATCCGGCTCAGCTGATCGCCGCTCAGCAGCAAAAGATCGCCACCAAGAAGCCTGCGCCGCCGGCCGCGGCGGCGGCGCCTGCGGTGGCGAAGCTTCCGTCCAAACCGGCCCCTCCGGCTCAATCTGGTGAGTTATATGCACCTCTGCTATGCATTTACCTTATGCTGTTAATCAATCCTTGATTAGTGTGTGTCTGTGCCGATGAAGTTTTTACATTATGGATCTTTCTTAATGTCTTATATGTCTTTTTATTATAGTTTCTTCTTTTGAAGGAGTTGTTATTTTGATGGGAAAATGCAAATTTTTATATATTTATCTCCTTATTATTTGTGTCTTTGTCAGTGAGGGAGGGTCGGGGCAGCACTGCACCGGCTAGAGGTGGATCTGGCCGAGGCGGATTGGGTCGTGGTAGAGGTGGACGAGGGCAAGGCAGAGATTTTGGGAATGGAAATGTGAATGGATTTGCCGGGGGATATGGTGGTGGTGCTAGTGGAGGTACTGGAGGAGAAGATGGTGACATGAATAGAACTCAAGACAGAGAGCGTGGGCTACGTCAGCCTTACCGTGGTGGCCGTCGTGGTGGATATGGAAATGATGAGGCTGGAGCTGAATCTGAAAGGCCGCTGAGGAGGACGTATGAGCGCCGGAGTGGCACCGGTCGTGGCTATGAGTTCAAGCGTGAGGGTTCAGGACGTGGGAACTGGGGAACTACTAGTGATGAGACACCTGCCCAGTTAAGTCATCTCTTCTTTTCCCTTCCTGTGATATAAATTTGTAATAAACTGTGATTTGAGATCAATGTTGTGAAAGTTAAACAATGATAATTGGTTAATTGATTAGGGAAACTGAAGGAACAGCGAAAACTGAAGGAAACATTTCAGTGACTGAGAAACAGACAGAGCAGGAAGATGTGCAATCATCAGAGGTGACTAAAGACAAGGAAGGTGCTGCTAATGAGACAGAAGAAAAGGAACGAGAGGAGAAGGTACACAAAATTTGCTTCTCTGTTAGACGGTGCTTTGAATATATGTTGGTCTACTGGCTGTGAGGTGGCATATCTAGCTGCATTTAGATTAACTGATCACTTCTTTCTTATGTCCAAAATAGTTACTATATTCTGAAAGTTATCATCAGCAGCATGCTGTGCAGTTTTCATTGTTTGGAAGAGAAAAAAATTGACAAAACATGAAGAGAAAAATGCTTGTCATTTTTTTTTTCCAATGTTATTTGTATGACTCGTGTTTGTAGTTAATAGAATGACAATACACGCCGTCAATTTGTGTTTAATTTATGTTTGAATCATCGTAAGTACTTCCGCACATAGCTTAAGTGTTGCATATATAGGAGATGACTTTGGAGGAGTATGAGAAAATAAGGGAGGAGAAACGGAAAGCCCTACTTGCATTGAAGGCTGAAGAGAGGAAGGTTGTAATTGACAAGGAGCTGCAGTCTATGCAGCAACTGTCATTGAAAAAGGGAAATGATGATGTCTTCATCAAGTTGGTAGGTTCACTTAGGCAGTTTCTATTTTCTTATCATTACTGCATGTAGGGTGAGATATTTCTGCTGATCCTTGCATTATTATGTCATTAGGGTTCAGATAAAGACTCTCTGAAAAAGAAAGAAAATGCTGAGCGTGATGAACGTGCCAAGAAGGTACATAGTATATATCTTTTCTGTCATCATTTTACCATCCTGCTTCCTAGACGATTTTAATCATGACCAGCACTCTCTTTGCTAGTCTCTGAGTATCAACGAGTTCTTGAAGCCAGCTGAAGGTGAGAGATACCAAGGAGGCCGTGGCCGTGGCAGAGGGCGTGGTGACCGTGCACCATTCCGAGGTGGTTTCGGTGGGGGTGCAAGAGGCCCAGCTGCTGCCCCTTCAATCGAAGATCAAGAACAGTTTCCTACACTTGGTGGGAAATGAAGGGCATGTGTGATCAAACATTGCTTATCTTTGCAGTCTCTTAATTTTTGTCCGTTTCTAATTTGTGTCATGACGAACCTATACAATAATTATGCCTGTTTAATTTCTTTCTCCTCGACTATGTATATCTGAGCTAATGTGTTGCCCTTAGCAATGCTTAATTATATCTTAGCACATCTAACCAAGAGAATGAGTGCATGAATGTATCGTCTGATACATCTCGTGCCTACTCTTCTAAATAACTCAGTTGCCATCGGTTCAGATGCAGTATTTGTCTGCTGCTTCATAATTTTGAATTTTTCCACAGTACACGGTTTGATATAAATGAAGTTGGATGAACATATCTTGCATTGTGATGTTATACATGTCAGGTGTATTAAAGGTTGGAAAGTAAATTTTGAATCTGGCTAGCAGGTGATTTCAGGATTGGTTTAGGGTTTTGGAGTGAGAAGGTGATCAAGGAGGGTCAGACATGGTTATGTAGCATTTCTCCTATGTGAGATCCAAGGTGCAGGACACATGGAAGATTGTAATGTTAAATGCTTCAGTAGGTTTATCAAAATAAACAAAATTTAGCAGAACTGGATATGCCAAGACGCAAGATTGAACTAATTTCTTTTTTCTTCTGAAATTTGATAATAAAGGCATTTCGATGCTCAAGAATAAGCTATAGACAATCTAGATATTCTGTCGTAGAACATAATACGATTAACACAGTTGCTTATGTCATCCATGATGCAGATCTTGGAAACGTCAGTCTGCAGTTTCTCCTAATATTCATCAAGCTTTAGTTCGCTACTTGAATGGACAGGAAAAGATTTCAAAACTATAACAAATTGCAGCAGAATACAGTAATATGTTTCTTGAAGCACCATGATGTGTGCTAGTGATGAATATCCTCCAAAAATAAAGTATGAATCTGCATAGTGGGAATTTTCTACTTTTCTCAACAGAAAAAGAGATTTTCCTACCCCTCTTCTAGCAAATCATTGCATCTGTTTACCGCATTTTGTAGTACTGTGTTCTCGAGACCTGGCAATGCTGGCCATTTAAGGAATACTTGAGCATTATATCTACGTCTCGCGGATTCTTTTTGTTTTGCTCGACAGTCATACTCCCTGTCAGTGCTTCTCCCTCACAGATAGATAGAACTTCTTCAAGGTAGAGAACTGTCTGCTTCCAGTGAGTAGTTTTTGATCTTGGTCCTGTGGAAAGAAAACATCAAATATTCCAGAATACAACATGGATGCATTTCCATTACATGCTTGGGGAATAAATTTACAATGACAGGAACATAAGCAGATGTGATAACAACTACGGGGATTTTTATCATAATTCAAAAGATGATGGTAGATATTTATCATATATTCCACAAGTTAGAAATTCTGGCAGTGGGGAACAAAACATTTATGTATTAATGAATATGCAAGATAACCTTACTGTATTATCATTGTCATTCTTCTCAACGACATGTGAAATCATATCTGACCGAAGGAGGTGAACGATAACAAAGAATCCTATGTTTACACAATAAAACCTACTACTACAAGATATTCTACCTATAACCCACCAACTCCATTTACTAGACAAGTTGGTAGGTAGTATGCCTACAGTACAGCATATCCCCTTGGCTGCAATGCTGGTTCTCTGATGCGATTTAAGAGGAACAAAGCTAACTGTATCAATACTACCACAATCATTGAGGGTCACTGGTACCCTAATTTTGTTTCGAAATAATCGGATATGTAAAGGAAGTACCCGTACCCATGAAGTATCTAACAAGTATTGCAGAAACAATGATCTTAAGCCAATGAATTCCTATCTTAATTGCAAAAATTATGGTTCGAACTTTCAGTTTTGGTTTTGACCCAATAGAAAAAAAATGAATATCTTAAGCCAAAACTATTGTGGTACAAAATAAATGGCAAGACCAAAAATCTTGATAATTTCTGCCTTAACCAATGAGTATAGCTTTATTTTGCATTAAGTTTCAACTATTACTGTTTCATCTGGGTGCAATTACAAAACCATGCCAGAAAATATGTTATACTCAAGATCTAAGTCTATTTCAGTCA
Source organism: Typha latifolia (assembly GCF_019914945.1). NCBI lineage: Eukaryota > Viridiplantae > Streptophyta > Magnoliopsida > Poales > Typhaceae > Typha > Typha latifolia. The sequence continues at coordinate 4,139,536 of NC_133086.1, read as the reverse complement.
ACCGAGTCCTTAAGCATGAAGACCTATAAGTAAAAGCGTTAGGAGGGAAATATAAAGTTCAATAATATTCTTAATGTATTTGAAATAAAAATATGAGATCAACAATATCACTTACCGTTGCTCAGTCCAATCTAAGAATGGAGTGAGAATGCGGGATATCCAAATGTTCCATTATAAATTAAACAATGTTAAAACCACTTCATGCTGAATATCATATTCCCTACAGATGCAAGCTTCCATGCAAGCCTTGTAAGCCATAAAATTGAATAATGGAACAACATAATGCCTAGAAGAAGATAGAGAACCTGTTGAGAATCCCATCAATTTGTGACATCTGGTGAATGAGACATCAAAGTAAGCCACAAAAGCATGGATATAATCCTTGCGCTCTGCCACAAGTTTAAATGGTGCTGTGAAGGAGGCATCGCCAGGATCCATTTTTGAAATATCCATCATCTAATTTTAATTAGAGAAAGCAATTGTTTAACTATATCTCATTTACAGCCAAGGGAAACAGAAAAAGAAGCTGATTGAACTGTTCACCTTGAGCAGCTGGCAGTTGGTGACTATTTGTTTTTGGTCCACAGTATCTACAAGTGGTTCTATCAAGGCCTGTTTCTTGATGCAGCCCATATCAAAACCATATACGTCATTCCAGACTACAAGAGGACACATGATTGTCAGAAGACATCTGGAGTATACACAGAAGATGTTGGTATAAGAAAAGTTGGTAGGTTGGCAATGAAGGATCTGGAAAAACATTTTCAGCCTCAAGCAAAAGAAAGAAATGGTGCTTTGTACAAACCCAAGTGCAAAAACAGTGCGAATAAAATCTCACATTCAATCTTGTCTTCTTTGTATTCAGCATCCTCAATTGCGGTTAAATACAGGGATGCCTTGTCTGGTAAGACAATTCCATCATTAACCTACAAGAGGAAAAATGAAAAAGGAAATATGTTATCCTCTTTTAGAGCTTCCCTTAGAAGGTTCATAAGAATTCAGGAATCAGACATCAAAATAAGATATTCATACGATACCTCTAATACCACTCAAAAGAATAAGAAATCAACTTCAGGAAGAATCAACAGGTTCTCAGTTATTTAACAAGCTACATGATAATCACCTCGCTTTATCCGAACTTTGGTTTCCATCACTAAATTCATCACTTCAAATCGCTCAAGTACTTTGCAGGAACTGAGGTTGATGAGGCTAACACCAAAATCAACACCAATATGACTGAGCCAGAGAATGTCTCTGAACTGAAATTTGTGTCTGAAGGTGTGCTCAGTGCTTGCTTACAAAACTTGTTAGTACTTAGTATGGACATTGTAACCATTGTTAGTACTTAGTTCGGACATTGTAACCATGATCACTATAGGTTATTTGTATTCCATGCATGATTTGCAGCTTAGATATCCTTGGCCCTGTATCCTTGCTGTCTTATACGGTCTATTCGCACAAATTGTCATAATGATGCATCTAACAAAATTGCTAACAGATGCACCATATCCCAATAAATACATATGACAAAGATAGATTGAGAAGGCCTTCTCATGCAGAAGATAGTTAATTTGGAGTATGACTGATGCTCTCCTGTGCCGTATAAACAAGTTCTCACCTATTCTTGTTTCTTTCTTGCCATTAGACCATATCATATAGTCACCGACATAGCTAACTATCTAGGAGTAGTTGGGTTTGACTTTGTAATCTGATTCCATTGTGCTAATCTTCTTCTTGAAAAAAGAAACAGAAAATATCTATAAAAGGTTTTATGGCTCCATGTTGCATTACCATGATGGTGGGATGTAATTATTGGCATCTGTATATTTTAACAAGAGTTAGTGTAAAAAGGTTCTCTTGAGGTACTAGATTTCATTATTGAAGTGCTCATGCAATTTTTGCAACATATACCTAAACCACAGTATTCTGCACTTTAAATGAATGACCATCTTTTCCTTATAATCTGCTATTAGCACAGAGATAGTTTTCTTACTATTGGGGCAAGCTCTACAGTTGTAGTTAAGCTCTTCTAGAAATCGATAGAGAAACTTAAGGAGTTTCATGAAATTTCTATGAAATTGTGGAACTCATTTATTCTCATGGCTGACTAGTTTCCAGATATCTCTCCTTGTGGTATAGTCAGGGAGGCAAGAGCACGTTTAACTTAATGTTTACTGCATGTTTGGCGCTGTCGTAACCCTACAACAAAAGCCCACATGATTCAGGCCCACACAAATGTTAATATTAGCAGGTTAATCCTGTCTAAGCAAAACATGACAAACAAGACAAGTCCCAAGCTAAAATGTATTAGAATTGCTATCTCAATATATGCATTGTGAAGAATCACTTACAAGCCACTTGTCGCGTGCATACAAAACTGTGTTCAACATATTCTCAAACAGGAGGAAGTATCCCATCCACTCAGAAATGATGACATCTACGTGAGTGACTGGAAGTTCAATATCTTCAACCTTCCCTTTCAGTACTGTTATCACTGTAGAAATAGCAGAACATAGCTACAAGTTTATGACAAGCTAATAAATACAGAAACATCCACTAGAGGAAAGAGAATGTAATCACCACTAGAAAATCCATTTGTTTGAACAATTTCTTTTGCCATGTCAGCCATTTGGGAGCATTCTATCTGTAGAAAGGTTTTGATATTACTAAATCAGTATAACAAGATGATCACCAGCAAGTGACTAAGCATAAATCAACAACATTGTGCATAAGGGAAAATGGACACAAGGTCCATGAAATATATAGAAAAGACAATCAAGAAATGAAATCATAAATTAACAAGGAGCATTTTATCTGCACAAATGTTTTATAATACTAATTCAGCATAATAAGATGAATTCATCAGCAAGTTACTAACACAAATTAAGGAAATTGTTTTGAAGGGAAAATGAACATGTAAGATCCATCAAATATCTGATTGCTGAATGCAGCATACTAATATGAAATTAGTGGGCATCTTCATAAAATACGCTGACTGATAAGACCAGAAAACTTGACAATTAGAGAATGAATATCTAATTAGATAGACGTTCTTCAGCTATGGATTATTATGGCCGATGTTGGAAGGACCTCTTGACAGATGTAGCTGTGGCAAGCTGCTATAGAACTCCTATTCACGATATATAGGTAGAGAATATTCAGTTATCCACCGCAGTTTCCTGGGACATTTGATCTAATATGAATGAATACAATTGCTGATAAAAAAAAGACTCATCAGCAAGATCATTGGCAAAGAGGAAAGATAAACATTATAAAATGCTTCTTGGAGAAGTCACATATAATCAAACTTATGTGTCATTTCTGCTAGCAGTTCAGGTGCATATCTTGTTCAGGTCATAGTACTTGTTACTTGCTAAATTCAGATTCCCTCATCAATAAAAAAAGCTAAAACCATAATAAAAAGGAAATCTTTTCATGACCTTAGCAACTAGGAACAAAGACTGACCGCATATACATGTTTTGCTCCTGCTTTTGCACAAAAAAGAGAGAGGATTCCTGTCCCCGCACCCACATCAAGGACCACCTTGTCCTTGAAAAGAAAGTTATTATGGTATATAGCATTTTGATATGTCCTTGTCCTAACAACATCTTTCAACATTTCCTGCAAGATGGATGCAATATACAAAGTTCAGAATCTTATGTTGATTAAGGGTGCACTGTTATATGAAAGCACTTAAGCTTATCCAACACTTGGAGTATCATTAAGAAGATCAAGAACAACTCCCAAAAGTAACTGAAATCAGAAGCTCGGAACATAGTTATTTAAACATAACAGTCAAAACAAATAGCTTTTTGACATGATAGATTTCTCCCATCCCAGCAGTGAGATAATATGAAAACAAGAAAAGGAAATTAATAAATGATTGGCACTACATATGAAACCAATGTGATTCCAATGCAACCTGGATTCCAGTGCGATGATCAAATTTTTACACTTCATGAAAAAAATCTGAGTAGGCATACTTATAAAAGATAGGCGGCTCCCTTGAAGGAGATCTGGTTAGGCTGTAAATATATCAGTATCTATAATGCAATGTAAAATAATAGTTCTAGCAACTGGGTGAGAGGGAGAGACATAATATTTACAGTTCATGAGGACCCCCTCCATTATGAAGGGTTCCAATAAGAAAAACAAAATTAATCTTTTGAAACAAAATATAGCGCTAAACATTCAAGGGAAGGATAGAAAATATCTCCTTTCCTGACATGTTTATGATTCCACGGAAGTTTGTACACAAATTACCAACCATAACTACCAGCAAGGCCTCCGAAACTTGATAGCAAATTACTTACTTCATGAATTCCTGCAAATTTGAAGGAAAAAAAAAGGAAAGCACCATAAGCTACTGTGGCAACAATCGCATAAAATAAAGACAACAACCCAGTGTCCATGAAAAAGGTACCATCAAGAAAAAGAAAAAGAGCAATATACCAACATAAATCATAAGAAAATAAATTCACAGGAGAGTCCGAATGATATAGTTGTTTTAAAAAACACAGAATCAGCCAAAACACAAGAAAACAACTTTTCTTTTCTTTCCTTTCTTTCATATTTGGAAGACAACTGTGATTTTTTTGTCCAAAGCTCTGGTATCTTACTTCATACACTTCAATTAAGTTATATACTGATTCTCCAGACCAAATAAATCAGTACGAGAATGCAAAAGGTTGAATTTTTAGTAATGATCATCAGCAGAAACACTCCAAAACACTCAACAGACCACTCTAACAGAGCCAATAGCAAAAAGAACAAGGAAATCGAGCACAAACGAGTCCATACCGAAGTGTGAGTAGGAGTCAAAGTAGTAGTCGGCGCTTGTCTTATCACTTCCGACTAGGCTTGGTTCCTCCTGCAAATCCTCGAGGTTGGAGCTCTCGGTCCTCGCCTCCATCACCACATCGACCCCCTCTTCCTCCTCCCCACCGACACGTAGCCTTGTCGCCATCTCCGGTAGGCCATTGCAGCTCGAGCTGCTCGTCTTCTGCCATCCCATTTCGCGAAGGTGTGAACAGAGGTAGGATTAGGGTTCGAAAGCAAGTCGATGTAAGAAGGCAGCTAAAGAGAGGGAACGGCCGAGAGGTCGAGAAGTTTATATACGAAGACGGCGGACGCTTTTACGAGGGGAGAACGTTAAGTAGTTTTTGGATTCGGATCTCCACGAGGTTGGTTAACGGGTTCGGGCTAGTGGTCAAAATGGGCCGGACCCGTATTGGCTCGCGGTCAACCATGTATAAGAATATAGTTTAAAAAAATTATAATAATATTTGTAAATAAATTGGATATGAATAGAATATAGTTTTAAAAAAATTATAACAATATTTGTAAATAAATTGGATACGAATAGAATATAAACTGAAAACCGACCAAATCTATCCAATACCAATAGATTTAAGTTAGATATTTATAAAAAAATATATTTGAATATGTATCCATATAATCATATGGATCCAAAATTATTTTTCAGAATACTATGCTTGGTTAAAGTTCGTGTGATCTATTTTTTGAGAATAAAAGTTTCTGTTATTTATTTCAAGCTGCGAAGCAGATCAAAGCACACAATCCTATAGATAAAACTGGATAGTCATGAATAGTAATACCACTCGGTAGCCCCTATTGTAGACTTGTAGTTTACTTATCCGCAGTTTATTGGATTAAGGTTTATTTTGTTCATTTTTAGATTAAATTATGCAAGCTATATAGTTTAAATGGTCCTCGAAGCAATCCAAAGTGCACAAATTTAATTGGGGCTGCGGAGAATATCTCCTGTTGTACATAAACAAAGAAAGAAAGAAAGAAAAAAAAAATCCATAATTAACTATCATTCAAATTGGAAATGTGACTGACAACTGAGTATAAAAGGGCAAAGCATCAATCATATATGAGATGAAAAATATGAGAATAATATCTGCAAGCCTCAAAATGCATGTCCTAATGATACAATAACATGATACAGGAAAACCCTTGTGAGCAAGGAGACAGCCCTTCCATTTGATTGTAGGAGAGCTACAATCATGTCTTAAAAACCTGAAAGAAGATTGCAAGGGGAGAAGGTGGATCACCCCCCCAAAAAGAATCAGAGCCAAGCTGCCCTCCAGGGAATAAAATATGAAATACTTCCTCGTGGATTTAGACAGATTTCTCTGGCCGCGAAAAGAAGAAGTGCCATAATCTAATGACACACCCTCCAGCATTTTTCTGCTCGGTCGCGAGAAAAGCAAAATGCTTTCACCAAAAGCGATCACTCAAAAATTTGTGTATCATTGATCCTTGTCCTTTGATGCCACCCCTACGCGTAGTACATGTACAGGCTGTTGGCAGCAGCACAGGCAATGGAATTCTCGGTTGGGTGCCATGCTAAATGGAGCAACTTTGTAGTGAAATCGTATGAGTTTCCATTAGTGTCAACTGCTGGGCTTTCTGATCCTGCAAAGATGTCACAGCATGACAAGATTACCGATACTAACTAGAATTAGGGGATAAGAGCAGTTCAAATTAAAAAATTTATAATAGAGTGATAACATCTATTAGGCCTACCTCGTCTGACAGCACGTGTCAAACTGCTCAGGGATCTTGCAGGCCTTGCAGGGTTTTGTACTTGTCTCCTAAATAGCGAATCAGACGAACTGGTCAATACAATGAGCATGGATTTTCAGGATATAAATTTCTGTAAGCTAGTAGTGAAGATATTATCCATTTCTTAGTTATACCACACGAAGTAACCTGTTAAATTCAAGTTAATTCACAGAAACACATCAGCTGATGAGTTCACAAATAGATAATCTTCTTTTAATTTAACATTGATACCTACAGACATGCTGACACATCATTTTATGAGTTCCCAAACATACAGTGATCTTACTTCTTTTAGAATTAATAATGATCATTAATCAATTGTTCAAGACTATCAAGGATCATACCTCATAGGATTTTTAATCGCTTCTAGAGTTGTTGCCTCATTGCTTCCGGCAACACAACCAAACACGCGGAAAAGGTTGCTAGCGGCAAACAAAGTTGTGGCATTATTATTAGAAGGACAAAATGATAAAGCTGTAAGTAGCCAAATATGAAAGTATACCTGTAAGAACCGGTTGCTACTCGTAAACCATCTCCACTTAGGCAGCACTCAAATTTGTCAAAGATTGAGTCATTTTCATACAAATCACAAAGCTGGAAAGAGAAAACAGCATTACTGTGAAGTGTAAACAACATATGCCATAATTGTGCTCCTAGTGACAATCAAAGTATGCTCATTTAATCATGAAAGAAAGCAACTCACCCTAGGCCTTAAATACTCATGGACCTGGAACGTAGCAACAGGACCAGTATCCATGTTTATGTCCCATAGCTGGATTATCATAGGGAAATAAGCAGGTTAGAAAGAGAACACTTAAAGGATAAGGAAACAAACATATCCATATACATGCTTGACAGGAATTTTGAAAGATCCACAAGAATGCAGAAAATTCCTACAGAAAGATACCACAGCAGGTGTGCTGGAAAATGTTAAGAGTATTTAATTAAAATACTTGTGTATAGGACTGGACAAATAGAACAGCAAAGATACCATAGCACATTAGCACATTCTCTCATCGTGTGTGGGCTATCAAGGGTAGATTTTGCATAATAACAATAGAAGCAGTGAAATTACTGAAACCAGCTGAATTCAACCAGATTAAACTAGATCCAAAGGCAATATAGGACTGGACAAATGCAAGTATAATTCCATTATTGCAGAAGCAAGCTTGACAGCTGGCGCATAATTCGTCCTTAAGCATGGCTAAAGATAAGAAAATTGCAGTTTATAATTTTATATAAGAAGCAAAAACTTCAGTTCTGGGTTATATGTTTGGCAAATCAGCATAGCCGGAATCAGATGATACAGCAAATTAGAGAAATAAAAAGTGGACTGTTTTTCAGATTTAATACTATTTTAATAAAAACTTAAAATAATAGCATCTTCTAACTATCTACAGAAATAGGTCTTTTTTTCTTTCCTTGTTATTTGCCACCTCATCAATCTCTGTCATGTCATCATCTTCTCCACCCTTTCCCATCTCTCCTCTTTCTCACCCAACCAAAACCACCCTCTCCTAATCCCGCCCAAACTCTCTTTCTCTCATCCTTTCCCCACTCTACACCTACCTCTCTCCCTTCCTCCTCCTCCCCTTTCCCATTCCAGTACAGCACCACCACCGCTCTCGTCATTCTCCTCTGCCGCACTTGACCCGGTCGGCACTGCCATTCCTCCACTGTCTCACATTGTCACTCTCCATAGAGTGACGATGGTTGTCATGAGATTAGAGAGAGAGACACCTAAGTGTTACTTTGGAGGGGAGGGGAGGGGAGGATGAAGAAGAGACGGTTTTGGTTGGGCTGGATGAAGAAGAGGAAAGGAAGGTGGAGGGATAAAGATGGAGAAGATGATGACATGGCAGAAATGGATGAGTTAGCAAATGACTAGGATTGAGAAAACCTAGATCTGTAAATCATTTAGAAGTGCTACTAATTTTGAAATTTTATATTAAAATAATATTTAATATAAAAAATATAAAAAAAAGGTGTTACAAGAAAATGCAGCATGATATGCGGATAAATTCAAGATTTATTCTTAATAGGATGCATGGGCTTTGCAAAAGGTTGCTGTAGTTTTGAGTGGTTCTAACTGGAACCAGGTGACATGACAAAAGTAGGATTCCATAAACGATTAGAAGGACCAACTGTTTTGCAATTGCTTGTCAAATAATAATAAGATTCAGCCCTGCATGTGTATGAAGAGTAACCCATTAGAAATGACATTGTATTTACAAATATGATGATCTTACATATAGGCATAATGCCCTACAGGTCCACGAACCAACATCAAGACATTTTCAAAGTATGCCAAAAGTATTATTGCACAAGGTGATTTCCACTTCATAAGTTGGCTCAGGAGATAATTCTTAGCTTTCATCTCCCAACAAATATTCTTGCTTGCGAGGTTGTACCCATTGCAGCCATTAGAAGATTAATTTTTTTAAACTGCGAGTAAAATTATTAACAACAGATACCACTTCAATATTTAAGTTTTAACCATCAAATATTTATGTCTTTTATTTGTTTCTTCTTGGAGGAGAAAAAGTTTGACTTTTCTCTTCACGTATGCCCTTTCCATGTATACAGGAACTTGCAGATGTTTGCTCCAGCTAGTATGAACAAGAACACTAATGGACTTGTGGGTTCCATGGCAACCAGATTTCTTAATTCAGCTGTGGAACTAGGCACCAATATCTAGGGGTTAAACCCAAAGTACAAAACTCACCAATTTCTTCTGTGGGAGGAGGTGAGGGACCACCCCCGTTACTTCCCTCAAGCTTCACAAATAACATCCAAAATTCAAATAATGCCTATTGCCTAGGTGCCTCTCCTGAGTCAACCACTTCTTTGCTAACCGTACATCAACCACCTCTCCAAATACCATTCCAGATTATATATACAGTGAGCTCTAGTTCATCATGATCTTCATTTCTTTCTCCATGAAAAATCTAATAAAATTCTGAGCAGCACATTCATCCGAAAAATTTCTATAATATCACTTTGGAATCAACTTAATCTCATACAAGAATAGCCATTCTGCACCTTGACATTGTTTAACTGCTCAATAAAGCACCAATATAACCTAACATGCATGTTACCATGCAAATTTGCATTTCATTAACCATGAATCAAGAACATAACTACCAAAAACATTTCAAACGACACAATGAGCATCAAAATAATGTAATATTCAATGTATCTAGCTAAACCACAATTAGGTTCAAGGGAGATGGATTTTCTCCTTTTTATTGATAAGAGATGTTCCTAAACATGAAAGATATTAAAAATTCAGAAGGCAAGCATAATCAAGTTAACTGAGATTGACAGAGTAAAACCTGAACTAGTTAAAACAATATTAAGGATGGAAACTACAGACCTTAAGAGTCATGTAATCGCGACTGAGAATATGCCTTCCGTTCTTCGCAAACTTGATATCTGAAATTGAGGCAATAATCTCAGTGAAAAAGGACCTCGAACCTGGTGCCTCATGCTCCTCAAACCTGTGAGGACGTGATATTAGCTATTACATAAGACACAAACAAGACTTTATTAAGCTATATGTACTTATTTGAAACAAGTAGTAAAATACAGAAAGCAGATCTAAAATACAAGATTCTTATTGGAGTGCAGTACAAAATAGACTACTTACAGCTGGGAATGATTATCGCATAAAGCTGATTGCCTCAAATCGATAAGTCGTATAGACCCCTTTGAACTACTATAGGCCAACATGTTACAATGAGTAGGATGAAACTCGGCGGATGTTATCACCTCTGCAAATTTAAAAGATAACTTTTATTTTTCTTCTGTCCATTCAATAAAATGAAAAGAACTTATCGCAATCTAAATGTAAAATTATCAGGAAGAAAAAACTTATGGCAAGGTACTTAGGCGAGGATATATCTGACCCAAAGTATGTTCCAATTGTAATGCAGATATATTAGTTCACAGACAAAACAGTAAAGACGCCAACTTCATATAGCAATGTGAAGGAAGAAGGTTGGTGCGGATACCAACAATGATTGAGCATATCCATAACATCCAACGAAATGCAATAAGCAATTCCAAACCTTTGGCCACAATAAATTTGATCCACAAAGGCTGTTCAGCATGAATCTCTTTGTTTATAGTCCTATAAACAGCATAAGTATCCGAATCAAGGAAAACCAAGCTATCATTAGTCTTTTTTGGTTCCTCCTAGAAGTAAATAATAGTAATCCTAGAAGTAAATAATAGTAACTCTTGACATATTTTAGCTCACATGAGATTGGCCACAACATGGATAGAAAACAAGATACCTACTTTCTGCATAACCCTTATCTCGAGAAATCATAGCATGTTATTTAAGTTCAAGTTTTGCAAATATTAGCCATGATACATCTGCCAAAACACTTAATCTCCAATATGCAGCATAGCTTGTAAACTAACTTAATCTTCAAATTGATACCATCTGACTTGGTCAAATCTAAGAAAATTTCAGTCATTATCAAAACAATCCTGGATGTCAAGGTAAAAGTTGTCCCTTTCAAGCTTTTTCAATCCAACAAAAAGTTATCAAGTTCATATACCATTAATTCTCCTATAGTAGGAACTTCCATGACAACACATCTAAAGGAGAATAAAAGTGCAGAACAATTTGAGACAGGTAAAGCTAGAAAATAAAAATGCTCCTTCAATATTACTTCAAATCTAACTGGATTGTTCCACATCTCACATATTTGACATTGGAGATCATAACAAGATAACTGTACTTGTCCTTACCCATATGTAACACCAAGCGAAAAATTAGTCATCTGCTTTTCCTCAACGGAAAGATGAAGAAGATGGGCAGACTATAAAGAAGACTAGCAATTCATATATAATTTAATACTGAAATGAGGATGTCTAGGCAAATGCCTAGAAAACAAAATTTGAATCACATACATAAAACAAAATTTTATTGTATTTCTAATAAGAACCATATTCGCCGTTGGAATCTATAAACCTAGCAACATTTGCCAAAGTTTGAATATCAAGAACAACCTACATGCTTTAACATGATAAAGATTTCTTATCCAAGCAGAACAAAGTGGGCCAAGGCATACTCCGTCTAAGGCAAGTACCTATGTGATAAGGTGGTCATTAGTTTCCAAACAAGGTTCATAATTGTACTTCTTTCTTTTTTACTGCCTTGACCAGGCATCTTTTAAAGAATCAATCTAGCACCAAAACCTGACTACTTGTCTTCTCATCTACTTATGATAGTCTTCTGGAACATTGGTGGTTGTTAGACTTGAACAACTATTTATTGTCACTAATGGAATAACAAATAAGCCAAAAGGTCAATAGCGTATAAACTATTGCCATGTCAAATGCATTACAGTAGTTGCAGGACTGCGTGCAACTTATTCATCTTAATTAATCCAGTTCTGTCATTGGTGTAGATTAAGAATATGCACCTGTAAGATCCTCCATGTTTGCAGGCTTAACATCAACAATGTTAAAACTCTGGTTGCTTATTTCCAAGTTCCAAAGATTTATACGCAAATCATCTGCCGATATGAAAGTCTCATCATCACTGCAAAAGGAACAAAAAAATATCAGGACAAAATAATTACAAAGAAACACTGTCTTGACTGATTGAGATGACAGCAAGAAAGATAATCAGTTAGAAAATTTTAAGAACATGAAGCTGATTATAAATTTGTATTTTGGGTAGACGAATTAATAATAAAGGAAATAAATGTAGACCACGATCAAAAAAATATTATGAATGATGTCAAGATTCATCCTTGCAATGATGAAAAGTAGTACAAAGTTAACAGAATTATCTTATGTCAGCATCAAAAAGTAATGTATCTTCACCTAAGGCTGTAACCATGAAGAAACATCCAAATTAGCAGAAACCTATCTTTTCTGAAAGGATCAATCCTAGACGATTTATTTGGGCAACCGATGGCATGGATTGTGATTCACCACGAGAGGGTTTCCCTTGCTCTCACGTTCGAGTATTTGCTGGGGACGGGGAGAAGCAACATGCCCGAGCTCCTCTTGGCTCTCAGATCTTAGTCATTGAATGAATTGAGGATTAGACCCTGCCTGAGAATATCATAGTTGAAACAAAATATCCATCGCGCTTTCCAGGTCCATCCAGAATTGGGTCAATAACATTTGTTAGAAGTTGACAAAACATTAATTCTCTCTCCGTCCCAAAAACCTTGTGGTTACAACTTAAAATTTTGTATTCATGGTTTGAACTGTGAAGTGGTGTGACACTGGATCGTGATTGCAGGTACACTATATGTTGGCAATAGAACTTGTGCCTCCTCTCCTGGAACAGCAGCAAATGCTCAGCCAAAAATTATAGAAACTTCCTTTCTCTTTTCTTTGCTTTGTGTGCTTATTTGCAATCATCCCACCCCTTCTTGTAGTGAGCCATGTTTTAGCCATTGCATTTACAACCGCTGCAAATATCTGCAAAAGTGGTTGTGGCCATAGTTGCAGCCGTGTATCACATGTTCCACCATGAGATGGAGAGGTCATTTTAAAACCTTTTTGGCAGATGTTGTTATGTTAAATTAACAGGGGTGATCTAGGAGCATTCTCCATAAAGGCAAGGCTCAATTTAGAAAATTTGAAACAGTAGGGCATATGGCCTTTTACTGCTATATATATAGCTTGGAAACACAATTGTTTGCTTTTTGTTTAATGCAAATCATAATTTTCAATATCACATTAATTTGAAAAAGGAGGTTCTAAAAAAATACTATCTCATTGAGCAGTACTTTAACGTAAATGATAGACATGTCCAACATAATTTTTTGTTATTTCTAAATGAAATTCTTATTAACTACTTATTCTTCCCACTCCCTCCACCCAATAGAAAAAAAATCATATCCTGCATAATTGATGTCATAGTAAGTTCATGGTGACTCTAACTTCATTTAGATAGAAATAATAAAAATACAAGTAAATGTACTTGTATGATTGAGTATGACGACATCAGTAATTAATACTTACTACTGCATGTAGCACAAAATATTCAAACATATTTAAAAAACTAAAAAACTCCAGATAACACAGATAGCATATGTTGTTTTAAAATTAAAACAAGAGAAATAAACAGTGTAAGGAGTGTGGACCTGTTGTTTGAAATGGAATTAATGTGATAATCATGTGCGTGAGCGTATACTCTTCGGCATCTAGCTACGAGGCTTGTTTCCTGGCTTGCTACCTGAACATACAGAACACCATGCAAAATATATAATTAATCAGAACATACGAAATTAACTATAATTAAACAATCTCTCAAAAAGACTATGATTAAACAAAGAAAGAAGTACCGCATAAGACAACTGAGATAAAAGAAATATGCCAACAATGTGACAAGGTAATCAATTGAAGAAATTAAGATGTTAAACAGTATGCGACATTTATCTAATATCTACTGGGCAAGCTTAGACTGATAAGTATCATCTATTCATCACTGAAACAAATGAAAAGTAGAGCTGAATACAACTACCACTGGCAAGTGTAATGATGAAAATCCTCCAGGTGGGAATGAAAATTCATTGCTTGTGTAATTGCATGGCCTTTCCGAACATCCACCATTTGGAAGATATACCCTAGGGCTAGTTGTGCTGGAGCTAGCGGTGGTACCACTTCTAGGAGAACGTGAAGAATCAAAGTTCATCTCTGAAATCTTTTTTATCTTCTTTTCTTGCACCTGTATATGAATGACAAACTTGCAGGTTAACAAAATAACAACCATGTGAAGATAGTTTTGACTTAAATAAGGCACAGACGTCAACATAGAGAGAGCATCAAAGTGCTCCAGCTCTAGTTTCCTCGAGCAAACATAAAAGATGAGAGGTACTTAAAGAAGTACAGGAGAAGATGAGGCTAAAAGAATGCGACAGAACTGAAATATCATAATAAATCAAACTAAAGTTTACTTGTGATCACTTATACATAACTTATGCAATCTACAGTAAAGGAAAGCATTTTTTTATCCCAACAAAGGCTCCTGCTATCTATTACAGAAGAATATTACAACTTTATGGAGATCAATCCCCATAAACAAACTATGGAATATCACAAGTTAAAGGAAACAGAACTCAAAAGTGCATTCAAAGGAAAAGACCATCACATATCATAAGACCATAAAACAGAAAGATTGACTTCTGTAAGCTTCTCAAAGGTTTGACGAATACCATTTAAGCAATAACAACATATAGTATAGCATGACAAAAAATGTTTGAATCAAACAAGATCGCCTTGTAATTTTCGGTCTAGTGATTGTAACATTAGTACCAGAAGACGTTTTTGGCACAATTTCTAGTTATAGACATTATGAAATATTGAAATTCAAAAGAAAGGGCATCCATGGGTCTTCAATCCATGTGGTATCTGAGAAGGCCAAGATGTTTACCTTACCACCATTAGAGAGGCTATTTTTCAACCTTGAACCCATGGCAACTTGGATGTGCAAGAGGCAAACCTTACCATTGCACTAAGTGACTCCCTTATAATGAGATCAAAGGATAAATAAGAATATAAGGTACATAAGGATAAACTGCAGACCATTACTATGCACATTTTGAACATACAAAGCAAGCAAGAAAATGTACAACTTACAAAATATTATGCCTAGTAAGCAAAAGTGCTTTTGCATCTCGATCTCAATGGTGGTTGGAATTAATCACCATAGCTCACTAAAGGTGTCATGACCAAGAGGTAACTGACGCATCAAAGGATCTGCCATAAGTCTATAACTGTTTGAAATAGTTTTACGAGCTAGAAGCAATAACCCAGACCAATAAGTCCTTTTAAACATAAAAGATAATATAAAAATTAAAAAAAAAATAAGTGCAACAAGGTACTTGGGAAGGGGGGAATACATCACCAACAACTACTAAAGAAAAAAATTCCAATCTGGTTGTTCTGTGCAAATATTTTACAAATTCACTTCTCAAATCATCATAAGAATTGTTTTCCATTTTTCCTCCATGAGCAATAAATATGAAACATTTGATGTATAGAAAAGATGCAATCTGATATTGTACTACACAGAGTCATATATACTGGGAGAATGAAAGCTGACAGGCAGTTTATTGCAATAATGAAAGATCTATAAGATACACAATGTAATACAGATAAATCATTACCTCAAATGCTTAACATTGAGGCTTTCATAAGAAAATATGAAACATTCACCATAATACAAAGAATAGAAAAGGAAAAGTGAAAAACAAGATATAGTTTGTATCTGATATCATGAAAATACTTATTACCACGACAAAAGGAAGTCAATTGTGAGTACATTGAGTACAATATTCCCTTCTAAGGATACAGGAATAGAGGGAAGCAAAAGCACCATATTACAAGAAACTCCACGTAAGAAAGGAGGAGAGACGGAAGTAGCTTTATACATTCAAAATATGCATTAACAGACAAAATGAAAGATGATCAAGAAAGTACAAACCACCTTCCAGAACTTGATTGTTTTGTCATTCGTGGAAAGAAGAAACAATGCATTATTGGCAGTTTGACACCAGCGTATCTTGTTAATCTTCTCTTCTATCTCCAAGCTCTTAAGGTAGTCAAACTGATTCCAAAAAGTGAAGCTATATCACAACATAGGAAGATAAAAGAGACCTGGGTTAGCATTCACAGAAGTTTGGAGATACAGTACCTCTGGTTCATGACTTTGAAACTCGGTTCTGTAACGGAATTCAGGGTGCCTGCTAATTGCGTAATCTTCCCTTTCTAGATCCCTTCTTTGAACATGCTAAAAAAATAAAGAAAATAAGTAATAACTTGGGATAAAAATATAGGAAAAAAATGTTGACAATAGATTTTAGAACTTGTGAGTTGCATCCCCTACATCCTTATGATCCGTCCTTTCAAATAAAACTACACGCCCTCCTCTATCTCCAGTGGCTAGATGATTTCCAGATTTATCAAATTCTATCGCTGAGATAATGTCAACTGCAATCAGAAAAAAAGGTCATGGAGGTCAGCATAATAAGATAGTCCGCTAGAAAGTTAAGAAAGATAACATGTAGATCATGAATAGTTGTGCCAGTTTGAACCATTGACCCATGCTTGATTGCACCAAATACCAATAAGCTACAAACCAACAAGTCAAAGGGGCTGCAGTGTTGAGCAAACCCTGTTCTGCAGCATGCAAAGGTGATATGCTGACAGCCCCATGGCAAGACTGTTTTGTGGCAAGCTGGCAGGTAAATCTATGTCTTAAGGTAACATGTATGAGCATCACAGTAAGGTAACACTAACTTGAGAAAAGGAACAGTACAGAAAGGTAACGTCGGCCAAATCCAGTCAAAAAATTAAGAGTTTAAATAAAGTATATACGATATTCATACGTGTAAATTTTGCCATGTATCCTCTGAGAATATTGGTTAAACAAAAGCATATGGACACAAACTAACTTGCTATTTGGGATCACTTAGAATGGTATCACGTGTAGGGGCAAGTGCAAGGTGACATCAGCAGTGTAGAGGACTCTGGTTGCCATCTACAGTTGTACTACTAGCTATAGTTGTAGCACCACAGACACACCCACCACCTGTGACAGCAAGGTGTTGCTGTTGATGCACTACCACTCCGCAGAAGCTACAGCTACTACTCCAATGCCACACTTTTCACTTCATAGAAAAGTAAGAGATGATATGTCCATTCTGTGGAGCACATTTCTCTTATAAAATAAGTGAAGTTCGATACTACTTCAAAAAGGTTCATTTATATGCTAAAGATCAGCAATTTACCATAAAATTAAAAGCTGCAAAAGTGAAAAATACAACATCTAAACCCATACAGTGAAAACTTTCCAAAAGACCGTGACATGCAACATTTGAAAAAAAAAACACTCAGCTGAAGTGAAAATAAGTACATTTATGATAAATTTTAGTGCACACGACTTTGAGATAATTGAATTATACAAAGATCCAAATACAAAAGAGTATTTTAGTATCAAATTCTCATCGAAAGATCTACAATAAAAGGCAATTCATTGCAGGATGACTAAATCTTCTAAAACGTAATCCTGTTAATCTGGTTGAATAGAGTTTGACATAGTGTTGCTTGAAAATACTACAATGAGTTACTGCTTCTTCTAAGTTACATGAAGTGACAAGTTGGCACATGAAAGCTACAAAGATTCCCGAAAGCATGCAAAAGAAAAAAAAAAGACAATATATATATATATATATATATATATATATATATATATATATATATATATATATATATCGCAGACTAATTAATGCATAAATTAACCTGTTAATTAAAACCTATGTAGCAAAACAAGAGGAAACTTAGGAACTACGAGAGTGACACGACACACACCAATTCAAACAGATGACCCAAAAAGACAGTAAATTTCTTGCTTTAAAGGAAAAAGGTAAATAAATAATCAATCTAACACTCGATTTAAGCGAACAGACAATGAGAAGCCACGGAGCCCTAATTATCTAGCGGATCTATACCAGATCAAAAGGAGGGGCAAGAAAGAAGGGAAAAAAGATCGCACCTTCCTGTACTTCCTCTCCCGCAGTCCGCTCGCCGAAGACCTGCGAGAATTTCCACTCGAGCGGTTCCGCCGCCGCCGGATGCGCGACGTCCTCGGCCGCCATCGAGCTCATTTGCGGTGAGAATACCGGCGAGATAGAGATCGGCAGCGGAGATCGGAGCTCCGGGAGGCGAAGGAGGTCACCTGCGGAGAAGTCTGGCTCGGTTCGCAGCGGCGACAGCTAGGGTTTCCGCCATTTGAGATAGAGGAGAAGAAGAGAGTTTGGGGGCGAAATGGGGGAATACGGTGAGAGGTGGTGATTGACACCGGAGGTGAGGGGAAGGAAATGGTTTCTTTCTCCTCTCTTTGGACCAAGCGAGGGGTGACGATTGCCTGCAACCCAAGTCGTACGAAATGCCTTTTATTCGCTACGGCATCCATTAAAAAGCTACCGAGTATCCGATACATCAAATTCCTACAGCTAGAATAGACACAATTTCTCGCTCGTAACGAGTATTCTTCTCCTTATCCCCCCTCCCCCCCCAAAAAAAAGTCTTCTCTCTTCTCTGTGAATAATTTTTCGGGCACTTAAAACTTTACCTAGAAAGTCGAACTAATTGTTTCACTATATTGGACGATATATTAGTATACATTTACTGAGTACCCGTATCAATGCCTTTTCATTTCTTTCTTCACTTTGGCGTAGGTGGGACTTTTGGAAACTGACTTACCTGGTGAAAGTGCTAATTGGCCCTTGCAGTCACATAGGATAGAACAACATTGCTCATCTCAGGGAATGTTGGCTGGATTTCATATGAAAAATATATAATTCTTATTATTTGGAGAACATTGCCAAGAAATATATAAATGTAGTTTGATATGTGAGTGACTATATATACATATAATATATAAAAAAAATGGTTTCATATTTATTGGAATAAAAAGCAGTATCAATTACTGGCCACCCCCTGAATTTATTATGTATTATAGTGGGCCTATTTCATTTTCTCTGCAAGATGGCATTAGTTTGTCATTTTCTTTTTTGTCCAGAGAATGAGAGGGCTAAAAATTAAATTTAATTCAAATCGTGTCAATCTTTTGCTTGTCTAAAGAATATCAATTATATACTAAAAGAAAATGTGTGGATTATGCTCTTATTTGTACATTATAAAAGTAAGTTTATTATTTTTATATTAGGACTTGGGCTTGGGCTAGAGAGTTTGGATAAGCCCAGACTGGCCCAGCCCATGAACATCTCAAGCTAGTAGCAGCACCAAGTCACCGACCCCCACCCCCCCCCCCTGCCGCTCATATCCCCTCCTTTTCTTTGCCAACGTCTCTCTCTCTCTCTCTCTCTCTCTCTCTCTCTCTCTAAATCGGGCGACGGAACCCTAACGGCCTAAGCCTACCGAGTCCATGGCTCTCCTCCCGCGCACCGCTCGCCTCGCGCTCCTATCTGCGCAGAAGACCGCCTTGATCCCGGCTGCGGCGACGCCGTACTCGTCCGCGGCGGCCTCCTCGCCGTCGCCGGCCCCATACTCCCGCCCCTCGCCTCCTTCGGCGATCTCTCCCGCTGGGATCTCGAAGACGGCGGAGTACGTGATATCGAAGGTGGACGATCTGCTGAACTGGGCCCGTCGGGGTTCGATCTGGCCCATGACCTTCGGGCTCGCGTGCTGCGCGGTGGAAATGATGCACGCTGGAGCAGCCCGCTACGATTTCGATCGGTTTGGGGTCATTTTTCGTCCTAGTCCTCGCCAATCGGATTGCATGATCGTTGCAGGAACACTCACCAACAAGATGGCCCCTGCCCTCCGCAAGTAGGGAATCCCTGGCCCTATACTTTTACACAATTATTCATTTTTAAGATTGATGTTGCTGTGGATTTCATGGTATTGGCTGCTTTCCTTGTAAAAATAGTTTTTGGTTGCAAAATGGTTCTTTTGGAAGGTTTCCGGTTACTAGATTTGAGAACTCATTTCCATAAAATTTGTTCAAATTTCATGCTCCCTTCTAGGCAATAGTTTCACCACTAGGTAATCTTGTGCCTGTCTATAGATTCCTTAGATGGATATTCTGCTGGCCTTTCTTATGCTGTCAAGTAATAAGCTGAGCTATTACTAGCTAAATTTTCCTATGAAGGAAGAATCTTATAGGCTGCTCTCTTGTGTAGTTTTTTTTTGGGGGGGTCTCAAACTTGCGAAAAGAATAATCTGTGGTGAGAGTTTGTTTAGGAGCAGATGAGATATCGCCACTGACTAAAAATTTAACGGGTTTCACCCCTTCAATAGTGGAATTTTCGTTTCATATCTATGGTATATGCTGGGTCTCCATGAATCTCCTTCCGAGCTCATGAATAGCTGCTGCTTTGATTTTGATTCTATCATCCGCCATCCAAGACCTTGCCAATCCAATTGCATGGTTGCTGTAGGAACACTCTCCTGCCATTCACAAGAATCTCTAGCCTGTTATTTTCTCTAATATCAATTATTAAGAGTGCTGTTGTTGTGGATATGATGATATTGGAGGACAATGCATGCATGAAGTCAAGAAGGGGAAGGAAAAATTGTGTGTCTGATGGAGTTAAAGTTGAGGAAGTGGGCCAAGTGGAGACCAAAGATGATTCAATTTTGAAGGTTCTTGGTTGGAGGTGGTGAGGAAAACAAGAAACAGATGGTCTTAGGGGGTTTGGTGATAATGGGAGTAGTGGATGGGGATCAGACATATGATGCTAATGAGTGATGTAATGGTGCATGCACCCACATGTCCAGAAATTGCCCTTGTACACCCCACACAAACTGTATCAGCGCAGGGCCTAGACACAACAAAGTTAGATAATGCGTACATTGAGCAGGACATCCTGCTGCCATACATTTTGGGTAGATATAAGCAATGACTAGTTACTTAAGTACTTGGATATTTAATTATTGGAGGTGATATCAAACTGTTGTTCAATTTTTAGTTCTTGTTTGGATATTTATTTTAAATTATATATCAATAATTTTATTTGTAAATTGTATTTGCGCCCACATATGCACCCACCTACATATGTGCGCAATGTGGTGACTTGACAACATACTGCATGTGCTTGTCACAACATTATGACAAGTTTTTCCGCCATAAAAGAAAAGGTTCATTCAAGTTGATGTTTATGTATCTATGTTCCAAATAAAATTTAATAAATCAAAAAGCTCTTGTATTTACAATCTATCCAACAAGTATTTGTCACACAAAGTTGGCATCCAAAGCCTTTTCTGCCCTGCAACTTAAATGGGATAGGTGTTGTCCAAAAAGGTCTTCAACTATTAACCGGATTAGAACTCAATCTGCACCAACAAGGACAAAGAACACAAGTTCCTTCAAAACTATGCAATATGGCATAACCTGTTTACTTTAACAGCTTTGCCACTTAGTATGACTTATATCTTTAGCTTGTCCTAGATATATACGTCCTTTGATATTTACATAGATGAATTACTTCTGCCAAGTTTGGGTTTTGATGGTCATATCTCGATTATTTTAGAAAATATCAGAACATTTGTTAAGATCACGAGGAGGAAGAGAGAACACTGATAAAAGTAGCATGCAACTGAAGATAAGATGCTATTATCTGGCAGCATTTGTTCTTTGTTAGTCTGTATCACATTATATATTATTTATCTTTTTGTTGAGTTTGATCAGTCCATCTCCGTTATTATGGACTGCCACACACATGTTGAAACTATTGAATTTCACGAAGAAAATTGTTTGTCAATTTGATTACTGTAATATCTGGGATGTGTTCTAGAAGACGGGCTTATCTTTGGTTCATATTGTATTCCCACTGATTAGAAACACCATCGAAACTTTATTTGATCTACGCAGGGTTTACGACCAGATGCCTGAGCCGCGATGGGTCATTTCAATGGGCAGCTGTGCAAATGGTGGTGGTTACTATCACTACTCATATTCTGTTGTTCGTGGCTGCGACCGCATTGTTCCTGTTGACATTTATGTCCCTGGATGCCCACCCACTGCAGAGGCTTTGCTGTATGGTGTCCTCCAGCTCCAGAAGAAGATCAATAGGCGCAAGGACTTCCTTCTCTGGTGGACCAAGTGAAACCTATTAATCAACTTTGTTCAGTTAAATGTAATTGTTTCCTGGTTTAGTTGTGTTTGCCCAGAATAAAATTCCATGTGCTGGATGCCACAAACTTTTTTTATGCTGTATTAAAAATCACTTTTAGATCCTTGATGTCTTGTATCTGAACCGGTTGTTTTGTTTTGATGTTCAATTTATGAAACTGATCTGGTATAGTGTATTAGATTGATTTAAAAGGAAAGATATCAGAAGGATGAAGACCATTCTAACCACGCTATCCACTGCCATCCTCAATGATGGCATGATTATGATCAGCATTATTAGGCTCCATGTTCCCGGAAATTCTATAGTTTTTTTAAAGTGTATTTTTGCAAATTATTCCCCAGGCTGATCAATTCTTCTGAGAAGGCTCGTCCAATTTACTCTCTTTGTAAGTAGTAGAGATATAGCTGTTAAACGAATGCTTCTTTTAATTGTCTGTAGGGGTTCATTTGCATCAAAAATTTCAGCAAGTTTTGGTGAGCAGTCTTGGAAATGCTGTCCATCTTAGAGGGATATATATATATAAGAGATTTTGAAAGTTATACATATAAAAAAAAATAACAATATGCATTGAGATACGTGATGTTTTTAAGTCGTATAATTTATACAGGAGTTGCTCATAGAAAAACCCAATCTTATATTATTGGTTTGTACTGGAGGTGCGCATAAGAGATATTAGATTAAGTCCACACCAGTTGGTCGATTCACCCAACAAAATAAACAAATATGTAAAGAAGATTAATGGGGTTATTTAAATCCCAAAATATTCTGATAATAAGAATTTCACAAACCTCAGGCAAGGTATAATACCTGAAGATATGGTTGATATTAGTCATACAATTAGTTATAATTGGACTTCTTTTCTTACTTAACCTAATTAACCTGGGGCATATGATATTCGCATGAAAGCCCTAACGAACGACGCAAATGACGAAACTACCCTCATCCCACCACCGATGAGAAAAAAAAAAAAACTCTAAGTAGCCTACCCCCTTTCTTGTTCTGCCCTCAAAACTCCTCTAAGCTCTACTTCGATCGCCTCTTCCCTTCTCCTCCACGCTTCTTAGCTCTGCCCCAACGAGGTAATATCGTACCTTCTTCTCAATCCATCTCCGTGTCTCAATTTTCTCTCTCTTTTCGCTTTAATTTCTCGTCAAAGATGGGATTTTTCGTCCTTTTTTTTATCCATTACTTTTAATCCCTCACGTATAATTGATGGGTGTTTGTGTTGATATGTTTCCAACCCCCCTTAGATCTCATGTTCTCTTACTGCAAATATTTCTTGATATAGATCTAAGATTTATTAGTCTTATTGAAATGAAAACTGAAATAAAGGAGCGCTTCTTTTTTTTCCTTTTCTTTTTGTGGCGGAATCGATTTTACCTAGTAGATGGCGTCGAAGCTGCACCAGCTTCGATCCAAGGCCGGTCAGGCCTCCCAATTTGTGGCGAAGCATGGATGCACGTACTATAAGGAGCTATTGGAGAACAACAAGAAGTACATTGTGGATCCACCCACCATCGAGAAGTGCCAGGAGTTGTCAAAGCAGCTCTTTTACACCCGTCTTGCTAGGTCGGTATCCGTTTCAATGCCTGATGTAGATTTAGATGCCCTAACTTTTTGTTTTTTGTCTGTATGTTGTTGAGTTCACTGGCCTAATTTAAAATTATAAGCGGATTGGGATTGAGAGCATCTCAGTTGGCTGTAATAGTAGTAAACAATAGTTTCCGAAGCCTATTCCGTGGAGTTTTCTTGGTGAAGAACAAATTTAGGTTAATTATGTTGCTTCTAGAGATATAGATCATTTTGACAAGTTGTGTGTTTCCATGAGAAAAATCTTCTGGGTGTATTTCCTTTTCTTTTCTTTGGCTTCTAGATTTGGATGTTAATCTGCTTTAGTGTATTGCAGTTGTTTCTTATGTTTGGAAGCTCCTCCTAGTTGTTAAGTTCTTGTATTGTCCTCTTCTTTCTCTTTTTACCTCTTTATGTTCTAGTACAACTTACTTGGGTGTCTCAATATGATCCTTTTCCATGGCGTGCATTTTGTAATATAATTAATTTGTTTCAGATTTGCTCTTCAGATGCGATTTTATGTTGTCAAGTTTTTCTTTGCTCAAAGTAGAATATATCTCTTATGATTTTCCCTGAGCATACAGATTTGTTTATGATGGGAGAGAGTAAGAGGAAACTTCTTTAATAGATTATGTCTCAACATGTATTAATATGCTTATAATTTATTTCTCTAGATAACTTATCATTTCTTTCTTTCTTTCTTTCTTTCTTTCTTTTGTTGCTTTAGTTCAATATTTTGATAAAATTTCGTGTAAATCAATTCCATGGAAAATATGATATCATTGGCGTTTTGTCATGTTATGCTCTGAATGCATTTGACCATTTGTTTTTTTGAGGTGGGTAATGGTAATAATCATTTAGCTTTAGTGAATCTCATTTTTTGTAGGCATTGTTGTCAAGATTGCTGCTTGTTATTTCGGGTGTGAAAAACATCATAATTTTTTTAAATTAGTTGTGGATCTCATCCCCAGTGTGCAATTTGTCAAGACATTGAGGGGGAAAGTATCAGGGATATGGTCCCTGAATCCAGCATTGTCTGGGCTGGTAGAATAGTGCTTTAGAATCAGAAAATAAGATATAGAAGGAAGTTATCTTCATTAAGGTTTTCATTCCTTTTCCCGTGAGAAGTTTTATAATTGTTTTCTGCATGCTCTAAGTAGGCACTGTTTAAATGAAAAGTTGTTATAGGGATGCATTGGTAAAAGTCAGTAAAAATTATCAACCTAAAACAGGGAGCCGAATTGTAACCTAATTGGTGCACCAACTAGTGCCAGCTTCCACTTAATCTTGGGAAGCTACTGGAAGTAGTATTTTAAGACACCAGCTGTAGCAAAAGTCTGGACATGCCAATTAAGTGAATTTCTTGGATGAAACAAAAGTTGTCATTGACATGTGAATGGATATGATTCCTGTTAATCATGCTACTTCCATGGATTGTGAGATCATATTGAGCTCAGCAATTATAGTATTTGAAGTTCACCTCTCATTTCTTGTGAACAATATTATCCAAACTTCTTGTCAAATGTAATTGGAAATGGCATAGTTCGTTTATGATATATATGTCAGTTACTCATTGTGGTGATTGAGTGCTTAAATTTGATTCTCTTTTCTTTTCAACAACAGTCCGAACATCTTGAGTAGTATCTTTGAAATTTCGTAATTAATATGTCAGTTATTAACTCAAATGTCAATAATCCAGTTTTTATTTGCATTTTGTAATTGTTAGTTGTGTCAATAATAAACTTCTTTCACATGAATGTTTGATAAAATAATAACCATGCTTAGTTTGTCTAGAGTGAGCAACAGAAATTAGTTCTCTTTCGCAAGAAAACTTATCATCGCAGCAAGAAGTTATGACTGCTTTACTCTTTTGCATTCTTTTACAGCATTCCTGGTCGTTACGAGGCATTTTGGAAAGAAGTTGATGGCGTGAAGCACATCTGGAGAAACAGGAAGGATCTCAAGATTGAGGATGCTGGCATTGCAGCTTTGTTTGGGCTTGAGGTGTATGCGTGGTTCTGTCTTGGCGAGATCGCCGGAAGAGGATTCACTTTTACTGGCTACTATGTCTGAACAAGTACCCTTGTGGCACTGATTAGAGTCCTGGTATACAATTTATATCTATTTAGTTTCGTTGGATGATCAGGTATCCAACCTCATGCCACATTTAAAATTTTTGTTTCCCTAAAATTTTTGAAGCTGGTTGTCAGCGAGACGAGCATAATTGCCTCAATAATTTGCCGGCATGTCTCTTGTATTCTTGTATCAAGCTTGTTTATGTCTTTGGCTTCTCATTCCAATAATCCCGTCTTTTCTCTTCATTTGCTAACATAGATGAACAATTGGAGTTGATCTCCTCCATTAAATATTAGTTGCCAATATTCGGTATATGATAGCTTGGGCTGGGGAATTGTTGTGCTGAGAACTCGATGCTGGTGGTATCATATCAGTTTTTGTTTTCTTTTCTCTCTCTTTTTGTTATTTTTGTTTTTTAATAGATGAAACAGCAACATGAACTGGGTGTTTCTGGATATGTGAATAGACATCACAATATATAATTGTATGTCAGATCATTTAAATTATCCAAATGAGACCAACTTGCCACTGTTTCCACAGTATTATGCTAAATGTTAAGCCTCATATACAAATGTTGAATTAGTATAACAATTGAAACTAGCATCCTAATAGAGGCCCACTATGACCTCAAACATTAATGAAAAGAACTGACCATTAACAATTAAGAAGTAACATCACAACAGTTACTGAAAATTTCTGGTCTGATATTGCAACGATAATTCTTTGAGTAACATTAAGAAAATATAGGAAAACGTAATATTTAAATAGTATAGGAAATAGAATACGTAATTTGATGTAGACAACTTTAAAATATAAATTATTCTCTAAAATAGAAAAATAAATTGTCAAAAAAATTTAAATTAGAGAATATGACAATAGAAACTGATGCAGATGTTCTAAACATCTTAAATGGTCTTTTTTGCTTCTAGATTCGTAACTTTACAAAAGTCACCTACAATAAATATTGTCAGCGTTTTAGAATAAAAAACAATAAGGTAGAAAACTTTTTTTTTCCTGAGTGAATAGGAATATAGGATTACGTACTTACATCGGTTGCATATAGATATGAAAAAAGAGGAAGCCATTTGTGGAGGCTTCCCTGGATTTTGGTCACTTCTAATCTATCTATTGCTATATAATATTCTTAATGAAGAAAAAAAAAGCCATAAACCTCTCCAAAAAATATAGAAATTATAGGTTCTTGTTTCCTTAATTTTAAAGAGAAAGAAAGAGAAAAAAAAGTTGCCAGTTTGTAATAAATGTATCAAAGCAAATGGAATAATTTGGATATTTGATAGTCACGACTCACGTGTTGGGCATTTATTATGTAATCTGAGATGGCAAGGCGGAGTAGAACAAGCAGCAGCTTTAGATCTCTCTCTCTCTCTCTCTCTCTCTCTCTCTCTCTCTCTCTCTCTCTCCGACTCTCCGTCCTTGTAGAAGTCTTAAAGTGGTTAGTTGTTCTTTCCTCACTCTTTAGATTTCTTCAGTTTTGTTCAATTATTTTTGAATTATTTTGCTTTTTGCTCCGTTTCTCTTCCTTCTTCGTCGGGGAATTGGGTAAACTTGATGAATTCATGGGTTTTATTCGTTAATTTCGTGTACAACTTGCCTTTTTTGTTACTATCAGAGCCCATTAGTACCCAATTATGTGTGTAGTTCTTGTTTTGTAAAGTTATTCTCTTGTGATGATTTCATTATGTATGTGCAGTTGCGCTTATGTAGGTAAGCAAGATGTATTATGTTTGATGGTGGTCAAATTGCAAGTGTATAAAAGATAGCACCTTTATATCATTAGAGTGGATTCATAATTGACAAGTTGTCTGTACTTTAAAAGATAATGAGGGAAACTTGTTTATAACACCGTATGTGGTAAAAAAAAACAAAGCAGAAATGTTGTAATATTTCTAAATTTTAATTTTCTTCGCTGGTTCTGTTTGAACTTTGTTATACTCACCTGTGACAATTAGTTTTCATATGGGAAGGATTAACATGTGGCAGAGATGATCTAAGATTTGTAAACCTAGTAATAATACATGAAATCTAAAGACGAAGGAAAATCTAAGCAAGGATAATGATTTTGCATCAGCCCCTCAAGAGAAAGAAACTTACCAACTCGTCCATGTTTAAAGCATTATGTTTTGCAAATGCTTAAAATACAAGGTTTGAACGACAAAATCGCATAGGAATAGGGCATGATATGCAAATTCTATATTTTATGGTAAGAAGAGGATCTGCAAAATAATATTATTGATTTTAGTCTGTCTTGATTTGCATGCTTTTATTCTTTCTGTGGTTGTGAAATTAAACATATCTTGTGGAAGTCCTAGATTAATAGGCAGTAAATATAAATTTTAAAAACTTTTGAGGGTTGAGACAATTACTATGGTTCTATAGCCTGCTATCATTGACAACAGTTTTTGTTTATGATAAGTTATAACTTTTGCAGAATTATTTCATGATTATCATTTATTCGCTATGAGAATCCTGCTCCTGGACTGATTTACTAATAATTGAATGTAGGGGAAGTAAGATTGTTTTGATGTCAGAATGATATTGCTCCATGCCATTGTCCAAATGCAGGATGCTCAACACCTACTCAATTGAGTTTATTCGGTGCTAAACTTTTATGAGCATTGTTGTATTTACTCTTTACAGGTTTACATGTCTCAGATATTATTGCATCAAATGGGAATCTTGTGGAGGGAGAAACTACAGAACCTTAGAACGAAATACTATCCAGGTGACGACATGTTACTCATATGAAATGACATCTCTCATAAAGCATTTCAATATTTCATCTTTTCAGTTTTCAATATATGAACAGGTGATCATTATCTCTAAGTGTAAGCAAGTCTTCAACTGCTGCACCATCAGCTGTAATGATCTTTTCTGCTGCTTTTCCAAAATTTTCCTCTGCATCGTAAAACTCAAATAGTTATATTCTTTTATAGCCTGAAATACTCTTGATTGCTGCCAAGTTTAACCTTAACTAAGTTCAGTTATTGATAAGAAAAGGTAGTTGATAAACTCTTGAAGGCTGAAGCATTATTTTGTTTCGACTTTCGTATAATATCCTTGGTTAATGTGTCAGTCAGAAATTTGCTACAGTAATAAAGAATCATTGTTTATTACAATGAAGGCGCATAAACCCAATGGGACTAACTTATATTTTCAAGGCATATATCCATATGAAAGTTTTTCTTTTCTAGAGTGGAAAAATAGTTGATAAATTTGTTATGTCTGGACTTCTATTTCTCTGTCATTTCTTGATCAGGTTGTAGATCTTCACACCATAAATAATCTTAAAAGTAGTCAAGCACTCAAGCCAACCATTATTCCTAGCATATGATGTAGCATTTGAATCACAAAATGTTCTTGGCTCTTATAAGTAATGCATCTGAATTATTCTAGTGAATCTTTTTGTATACTTCCTCTAACTCGAGAACTTGAGGCCTTGCAGATTTAGCCACAAATAACTGCAAGGTTTTCACTCTATTTGTAGAAAAAGGTATCAGTTATATGATATCTCATGGTTGTAACATGGTAAAAAATCTCACATGCTTCAAACATCCAGCAAAATACAAAATATTTTCATAATACATATGTTGAAATGTTGGATAGTATGTGTCATATATTTAGTGATAGTTGAAATGTTGGATAGTGTGTGTCATGTATTTAGTGATAGTTGATGTCTTCTTTGTTGTTATCAAGATTCTCTAATCTCTTAAAATGGAAAAAGAGAGACTCCTAAGCAATTGTTTGATTTTAAGCTTCAGGATTTATTTTCCATATATGGTTGATGCATCTTAAAGGTCATTAACATTTTGATATGACAAACAACTAGTCATTGGCTTTAGTATTCTTACAACATATGTTTTTCTCTGTGTTTACTGAGGAAGAATCAGAGAACATTTCGATAATAGTATATGACAAAATATACCATATTGTATGAAAACTTTGATCTCAACATACCTGCCACTTTCATTAGTTCTTCAATTGAATCAGGTAGATGGATAACTTTTCCTGGTGTATGGTCTTCTATTTCATGATCTTCATGCGGTTGATGTCCATGAATTATCAGTCTCATGGGTAAACTGCTTGGAAATGGATTAGATGCAGTCTTTTCAGGTCCTGCAGGGTAAAACATGAATGGGGCATCAGTAATGTGTAAGTTTGATGCTTTTATCTATGTTAACTCCTTTAAACTGTTAATAGTCGGAGACCTTCTAAGTTCAACTTGTCAGTTGATTCAATTTTATAGTGGTTAACTACCAGCATTTCTATACATAGAAAATGCATGAGTTTTATACATACTTCTACGAACAAATGCACGTCTCTTTCTGACTTAGTTCTAAACTAGGTGACTATTCTGTGAAAGCTAAATGATGAAATTCTTTGTATGATTCATACCTTCATAAAAGTTATCTTCAATATTGGTGTCCTTTTCACCGGAAATTGACACATCATAGTCTTGTAACCCTTCAGTCATCATAAGATTCTGCTTAACAAGAATAAGTACTGTTGCTATGAAATTTTTTGTAACAGTACCAAATTAAAAGCGAAAAGTAGTGTACTGGGGCTATGTGAAGCTACTGAAATAATGAAAATGGTACTGTAAGTTCTGGTCATAGTGTTTTATGTATCTTTGCTTGTCAGAGATTTACTCACAATAATTTTTTTATTGAATTTTAGGTCATTCAATATTCTGTAATTCAAATTATTTTTTGTAAACTCGCACCTTATTTCCTTGAAACATGATATTGAGAAGCCACCCACAAGTCTAACATTCAAGTTGCCATATGAGGTTCATCAAATTACTTTTGATTTCTCTTGCCCCAGGTATTGTCACTGAAAAGTGAACCCTTTTAACTCCAAAGAAGTTATGCTGTTTAATGCTGTCTATTATCTCGTTATATAGAGCTATTGCTAGAATATCGCTGAAGATGCTTTGATGATTGCAGGTTATCTCAATTTAGGTGTAGTTTCGTTGGACAATTTTATAAATGCCTTAGCTTTCAGGGTAACTAAAGAACCAACTTGCATCCTGGCATCTTCTTAAGTTGGATCAAGATAGTGGCTATTACTAGGTGATTGGCCTGGGAATATCTGTTGTTTTTTCTGTGTGTGATCGCAGATATAGTCACGTATGAGCTTCTATTGTGGTGTTAGAAAATTCACCTCATTGATGTCGCTAAGCAGCTCTTTTATAAATGGTATTTCCTCCACAATTTCCTCCTTTTGACATCTGAGGAACTGGAAAAGCAAGAATCATTAGTAGGATTTTGCAAATTGTTGTATGTTAGAATATGTAGGAAGTTTCTCGTGCATCTGATATATTGAAGAAATGATGACCTTGTTTGATACACATTAGCTTCTTTTTTATTTCTTTTCTAGGTGGAATCAACTTTGGAAACATGGATTTTTTATGTTTGTTGGAGAGTGCGAGACTGTTGATACTTTTTTATTTCTGGGAAACCTATCAATCTTGCAGTTATTACTATTTTGTAGTGTGTAATAAGACACAAAATGCTGCAGTTCCATACAAATTTGCAGTCACAAATCTCCATGTGGACATAATGTTTACAGTAAGGTTGTTTTGAAGAGGAAAGCCACCTATCTGCCGAACCTATTAATCTTGGAGGTACTAATATTTTATAGTGTGTAAGAAGACACAAAGTGGCCTAATTGAGTACTATGAATATAACTTTGCCATCATAGGTCTCCATGTGGACACAATATTTACAGTACGGTGGTTTTCTGCCATTACCTGTTCCTAATATGTCTTCTCCTGACAGATAGTACTAGGATTTTCATTTCATTATATTTTGATGTTCATAAAAACAATGATAGTCCATTTAGGCATATGTTTCTGACTTAGTGGATTTTAACAAGATTTTTTCTGTGAGTGCTCAAGTTTGGTTCCATACCTGAAGAAAGTTTGAGAGGATTAGTTTCCCGTCTGCGCTGTGTTGCTGAACAATCTGCATAAGATGATGATGGCTTATCCGAACAACTTGAGAGAGTTTCTTGGTTCGTACTGTGAAAGGCTGCGGAATATTGAAGATTACCCCAATCTCCCCTGCCATATCAGCAGGACCTAATTTTGATAAAAACTGAAATTTTACCTTGTATCAGTGACCTTGGTTTTATGACAAATGCTAAGGAGAAGAAAGACAGTGCTAATAATGTTTTCTTATAGTTACTTTAGAGTGGTATTATTTGAGTTTAAGTAGCATGTGAACTAACAAGCTATATGCGTGGAGACAAAAGTTCCTCATTTTCTAAACAAAGGAATAGAATTTACTTGTTTCCGTATTTCACGATTTTTTGCCACAAGAGAAGTGTAAGGCCATGTAATACATTGAATGCCAAAAATAATGTTTATATTCTGATATGTATTGTTTATGTTGGCTTTATTAGTATCTTCAACTTTATATATTTCTTACACCAGCATGTATCTGCATGTGTAGGGGAAGTATGTCTTTTTGTCAGTCTTAAATAGCTGATTGGTATTTAAGCAGTTCATTGCACTTTGTTTCTTTATATTGTTTGTAGGAAAATTGTCAGGTAAGATTGTTTAGAGATACCTTCTCTGCTCCGTTCTTGTTAGTCAAGATGTCCTGCAAGATTCAAACAATTCCTAAAATTAAAAAGAAAAATGTAAAGAAACTATAAGATGTGATGGACAATAATGGCTTCATATTTTTACCACTGTCCCTGATACAATGATATAGCAGTCTGTTGGGATCTCGTTCTGTAGAATGATGTCCACTTTAGGTGGAAAATATTCTGCTTTTATCTCAGAAACCTGGAGGGAAGAAAAAGTAGTCAACAAATTAAGCTGAAAGACCTAGAAAGTTGTTCTTGTCCAGCTTACTAAAACAAGTTGCAAGTCAGCTATTAAGTCTACTTCTGATATTTCTTACTTCCATCTATTACATGTTTTGCCAAATTTGCATAAATGCCTTCCCATTGGGAAGCTTTCTAACTGTCATAATAGTACTCCATTTTCTTTTATTTTAGTAAGATGTTGTAAGATTTCAATTAACCATTCTATTATTATGGTAGATTCATGTCGGAGGTATATGTGTGAATAAGCATGAAAGATCTAAAGCATTTATATGAGAAACATTGAAATTCTAAATGCTTAACATTCATGTTTAGGTGCAACCTCTTCGTAGTTAATGTATTTATGAATAGGAGGTTTGCAAAGCTTTATCATGTAGTAATGAAAATGGTTACCAAGTGGACCATGAAGTCTTCAGAGATGCCTTTGAAGAGGTATGTTGTTTGAACTGTTTGTTGAAACAGGTGCTGCGCTATGCTTGATCTGACTGCCTTGGGCAGGTCAGTGAGTATTTCCTCTTGCTGCAGCTCCATGGTCTTAAATTTGAGCTGCATGTGTGCCATCATCTGTTCTCTCAGCCCATCAGGAAGTCGGTTTTTGCTTGCAAAACATGAAACTTGATTTATTGTATCCCTCTGCAAGGCTCAATCATTTCATGAATTTAATCATCAATAATTACTTGCAGGGTTGATGTGTTGATAACAATGAGAACATGACAAGTACCAGGACAAAGGTCCGGATTGCTCCGTGGACTATGAGGTTGGTCATGTTTCCAATGATGTAAGCAGTGAGGCCAATGTTGAATAGCATGAAGAAGATGTTAAACACCTTCTCGCCAGTGTTCTGTGAATGCAAGTCTCCATAACCAACTGTGGTGAGGGTGGTGATGGACCAGTACATTGCATAGGTGTAGCCAAGCCAGATACTTCGGTCCATGAAGTTGCTTATCTGGCTGCCAATCCAAGTATGCTCTTTTATCCTATAGTGGACAGCCATCCAGAAGTACACACAAGCTGCTGAATGCAGTACAAAAAGTGTTACCTGATCCAAAATAAGGTAGCCTTTTTATTTGTTCTTCCAATTTTCTAGTTATTGACTGATAAGAACTAAATTAGAATTAGTAGGTTTGATGCTACCAAGTAGGAATAATGATCTTTTGCAAATTCTAATATGGAATTTGCATAAGAAGGAATCTGAAAATTATCAGGTGCCTGTGCTTACACAGATGAGCTTCAGGTATCTTGTCCAGAAGTAGCTGATACGAATATCTTTCTCCAACCTGCAGGGTTTAAGAATCTCTCTTAGCTTTTGAGTTGAACTAAGAACATTCTGAAGTTGATATTTATTAATCATGCTCAAGCTTTAATGAGGTAAAAAAGCCTCCATTGTTTTGGTGTGATCATGCAGTGGAGTGTCATTATTAATGAGACCTTATTGCTGGATTGCTAACAAGCAACTTTAATTTAATTATGTAAGTATTTTGTTTGAGGAATCTAAGCTGTTGGTTGTTGGTGGTGCAGGTGTTTGGAGCAATGGAATGGAAGGAATTATTATTGTTATAAATTATATTTGCAGATTCTGATGGTACTAGGAGATCTGATGATTATGATAGGAGATTCGGAAAATTCAATTGGCGTTAAGAGGTCTGATTAAACGAGATCCAAAAATTCCATGAATGACGACAAAAAGTCGAAACATACTCAATCATCTAAAACATCAATGGTTATTCATTTATTTGTGTTTTCAATTGTAACTCGCGGGAGAGATTAAGAACAAAAGTTCTTCCATGTAAATATTACTTGATTCATCAAGGAACAAAGAGAGGGTTCTGAAAAATAAGAAGTTTGAGATTTGGCATCAGAATAGCATATTTATCGAATGGCATTCATCTAAGATATGCACAGGAACTGATCTATGGTCTTCATTGTGGACTATTCATAGGCCAACAGCATTGTGAGGATGTTAACTATTCTATGTCCTGATTCATGCAACTTGATAGATCAGTTAGAATTCTCTACAGCAACTAGAAAGCAATGGATCCTGTTTCTTGTCACTTGATCTGAGTCAAAGCCTACCCAAATAGAATGGCTATCTAGTTGATCTAATATTACTTTATAGTTATTAGATTGAGATTCAGATTCAGATCACATAATTGCATTTATTTAATCATAATAATTGATCCTTATTTGTCTCTTCTAACTAATTATCATATAGAATAATGATATCATTATGGCCTCCACAAACAGTGAGAATTGATCAATATTCCCCTCCAACTAAATAATCGATCCTTTTTTCTTTTCCTATACGACCAAATGGTGATGTTGCTGTCCTTATCTCTATAGTCTATAATCTATATTCATGTCGACCAGAATGATCTATTATTTCTTGAATAAATCTCCATAGTAGTCTCTCTTAACAATCTTCTCTCTCAAAACAAAAAATATCCCTAAGAATTCATTAACCGTCAAAAGCTAGTATTGGTAGTCTAATTATTTAGCTGCCTTGGAAATCGTGCACTAAGTACCCACCTACACTAGATACTTTTTAATTCCAATTCATTATCTTGCATTATGATATTTGGGAATTACACAAGTACTATGCCTATGGTCAACACATCTAAGGGGCTCTAATCTCCTATATTTTCTTTATTTTTTTCCCAATGCCCCTCTACTTCCTTCCTACTTTCTATATATATTTTTATCAAAAAAAAAAATATTAATACTATAGCATGATACTTTATTTTAATTTGGTGCCACCAAACACTCCCACCAATAAACAAAATTCTTTATCCAACTTCTTTTGTGTTACTATAGAATTCACATTGCATGTGATAACATGGCTTAGGGTTCGGTGCGCACCGGTTCAAATTTTACGACTCAGATATTTGGACCAACTTGCATGAGTCAGCTCACATTGAATTCCATAATTTAACGTAGCTGGTCCTAGGAATCTTAGGAAGCCCTTATTGTATGAGAAATTAAATATCTTAATGATTTTATGAGATGTTTACATTATTCTCACTAAAAACTATCAAAATTTTATAATCACTGCTCAGGTAGTTAAATTTAACTATCATAGTTAAAAATTGGACTTAGATTCAAGAAAGACTATTTTTCTTTTGCATAAATTATTTAAATTAATTTAAAAGGTACTCAATGTTTATAACACAGAAAATATCCATTTTAATAGAGAAAAAAGTTATCAGCAATTATGTAAAAAGAATTTATGAATTAAATATGTACCTTGCGAATAGACTGCTGACTCGTCTGAGCCGCCACAAACGTAGCAGATTAATGAACCCGAAGACTGAACCCCCGTTCCGTTTGCCCGACACGATCCGATATATCACCTGGAACGGTATCGTCGACGCTACGTCCATCACGAACCAAGGACTCGTCGCGTACCTGCATAAAAAGAGGAGAAGAAGAAGAAGAAAC
This sequence comes from Typha latifolia, assembly GCF_019914945.1. NCBI lineage: Eukaryota > Viridiplantae > Streptophyta > Magnoliopsida > Poales > Typhaceae > Typha > Typha latifolia. The sequence goes on along the minus strand of NC_133086.1, from coordinate 4,103,371 downwards.
CACGCACGCACGCACGCTACGTACGTGTGAAGGAAACCCCGCACGTGTAAGAAGGTATATATAAGATAGTAATATACCTCATGCTTATCTTTCTTGGGTCGTCGACTAGGAGGTAGGTGGAGGTGTCCAAGTAGGCGACGAAGAAGGAGATGACGATGTCGATGGCGAAGAAGATGTCGACGACGAGGTCGGCGATGAGGAGGGAGCCGGAGTCCACCTTCTCGAACGCCAGCTCGAACGGCGATACCCAGGCTGAGTAGATCACCAGCAAGATGAGAAACATCTGCCACCACCTGCATGCTCATGAAGTAATCATACTACTTCACTATCTAACATATTTATGATTGACATATATTTGACTCTCCTCAGTGATGGTTTAATGATTTAAGCCTTGACTTTGAAATTTAATTTGGATCCTGAGCCAAAAGTTTGAGACACTAACCTGTAGCGTTGGTCATATGGGGCTATGACAAATCTCCTTAAGTCATAATGGTAAGCTTGCTCCATGCCAGCTCCAAATGAAGGGAGGAGTCCACTTGAAAGTGCTCCTAAGTTCCTTATCCGGCCGCTCGACGCCCGTCTCGCAAACACCTGCGGCGTCGCCGGCGGCGGCCTGTCATCTCCTCCATCACCCGGCATGGCTTTTAGCCTTTTCAGGTATTACTTGTGCTCAAAGAGAAAGAGTGAGAGAGAGAGAGACAGAGAGACGTAGAGATGTATTAGATAGAGAAAGAGAGAAATAAAGAGATTCTATATCTAGTTGATTGGTCCAGAGGAGGATGAGGGGGGGTACAATAATGATAGTTTTATAATCCCATTTGGGCATTCTAATATTTAATATTAACGTATTATTATTTTGCGATCATCGTTATCTCTTCTACTTCTTTTTTCTTTCCTAAGATTCAAAAAGATCTTTTTTCAACTCCTCTGCAGAGTCAACGCCCACCAGCCTCAACTGTAGCTATCGTGGGCATGGTTGACTTCAGATTCATTAAACCCCAAATTAAGGCCATCTTATTTTAAATTATTCTTTATAATATCATGAGAGCCAGTTGGTTAATTGGCTATATATATAGGAGTGTCGAGACCTATATCATTCCTATGAGAATTACATTACGAATTAAGATTGTATCCATCTGCCGACAAAGCGATCTGATAAGTTATTTGGAATTAATTTATTTCTACCATCACGATTTCTGGCTTCCAGGACTTGAATGCTACTGTGAACGAGAGTCCAAAACCATGCATGGCATGCACGTAGTTAGCCTACTATGTTGGCACGTGGCGAGTTTAGGGATGTATAAAGATGTGGTGCCCAACCTAACCTAAAATTGAATCTAAGAGAGATGGGTCTATCTTTTACCACATGTGTACTGCTCAGTGCTAGGTTTTTAGACCGTTTTATTTTCTGCGCACCAATGTATCGATTATATTATATACTGTATGCATGTTCGACTGATATGACCATATCTAAAATCGAATACAAAAATGATTGCGTGCAGTTATGTAGTATGTGAACATGTAATTAGAGTCTGCCGATTAGAGTTGGCAAAAATTGACTCGATTCAATAACCCGACACGATAATTTAACTATTAATCAAGTTTACGTTTAGTCTAATCGGATTCAAGTCATAAACATGTCAACTTGTCTAACCTGATTATTAATTGGATCGTATTCGGAATTATACCTCTTATCTGCTTGACCCGTTTAACCCATTTAAATAAACGGGTCGAGTTGGGTTAACCCGCCAACCCGCTATATATATATATATCTAAGTTTTTGTCGATTGTCGCCCCCTACCCCTCACTCCTCACGTCGTCGTCCCTTACGCCGTCGCCCCTTACCCCCACTCCTCATTCTTTACTCCTCGTGCCGTCGCCCTTTACCTCTCACTCCTCACTCCCCATTCTTTACTCCTCATGCCGTCGCCCTTTACCTCTCACTCCTCACTCCCCACACCGAGTAGCGCCGTCGGATCTCCCCCTTAATCACACCGTCGGATCTCCTCAATCGGTCACTGCTCACGCCGATCACACCGTCAGATCTCCCCTTCACTCACGACGAAGAAGGTTATATGGTTTTGCTGAACAGTGAACTTATATGGTTTTTACTTCTTTTAATGTTTTCTTCTTCTTGGAGAAAATCTTGAGGAAGATGAAGTGAAAGGAGTATGCATTGTTTGAGAAAGTCTATGGAAAACATGGCCAAATTTTGCTGTCAATTTCAAGAAATATAGGTATGTTTGTTTGCTTTTTTTTCTTTCTTTTTTCTTTTTGATAGATTTGAAAGCTGAATCTTAATAGCTCCAGTTGTAATTGTAACCTTTTTTCTTTCTTCATCAATTATTTCCAGATCTAGTTGAGAAAGATTTGGACAGTATTTAAAAATCCTCCATGTCAATTTGTTTCTTTTACTGGTTTCTTCTCCTTCGAGAAAATCTCGAGGAAGAGTAGGTAAGAGGAGCATGCCTTGTTGTTGTTGGCTGTCAAAAAAAATTCATGGAAAGCCTGAGCAGATCTTGTGATCAAATGCAAGAAATATAAGGATGTTTATTTCGATATATTTGTATTTAGGCATAAGGAGAAAGTTAACGTTGAATTTTGGTAGCTCCAGTTGTAATTGTTATTCTTCAATTATGAAAGATACTCTTTTTCCACGTTCATCATCGATTGCTTTCAGATTTGATTGAGAAGAATTTGGACAGTAGCAATTATACTCCATATCAATTTGTTTCAAGATGGGAACGATGTGAATATTACACTAATGATTCAATTAAATAGTTGGCATTTTATACCCTCTGTCTTTCCTTGTTTTTCCCTCCTAGTGATTTATGGATGTAATTGTGAAGATATATTTTTTTTTAATTGCAATTACCATTAAGTTGTTACTTCCTAATTAATTGTAATCTCGCAGAGATTTCTGCATACCAATTTACAGCTTGCTTAAATTAATTTAGCATGCTCGGTAAATTACAATAATTATACAAAGTTTTCGATGTATATTAATCAAAGGCCCAATATAAATAAAACGTTGGAATATTATTTCATTCTTTTATGTGATAATTAAGTAAATATTGAATTTTATATATAATTTGTATTAAACATGTTAGACGGATCATGTTAATGTGTCGGGATTAATACGGCCATTTTAAGTATATGGGTTAGATGGGTCGTGTTAGCGTGTCGTTTTAACTCAACCTGTTTATTAAACGGGATAGGCGGTTATTAATCGGATCGTGTTCGTGTTTACCAAATGCAACATGTTTATTAATCGGATCGTGTTCGTGTCAAGGTAAAATTGACCCGACCCGAACCCGCTTAACATGACCTGATTGCCACCCCTACTGTAGATTAGTATCTAGTGATTGAGATATTGGATTTCGATTTCATGAGATTCCGACATCCAATGGATCCATATAAGAATGCCTATCAAATAGTTTTTTATTAGATGGAGATTCCCAAACAATCATAGAATAATTATCTTTCTTTCTTTCTTGCTTGAATATAATCCTTCTCATAAACCCTAATGGACCTCCATTTAGATGGGGGCCCAATAAATTCTTCTAGAACACACTAGTTCTTGTAATATGAAAATAAATTAAAATTATATTGCTATCAATGTAAATCACTTGATTTTTTATTTTAAAAAGAAAACTATTTAGGATAAATTACATTTTTATTCTTATGGTTTAGTCTGATTTTAATTTACCCTTATATATTTTAGATTAAAATACTTAGTGGTACCATGTACTTTAAACTTAAACACTTAGTTGTACTATGTACTTTAAACTTAAACACTTAGTGGTCCTATGTACTTTAAACTTAATCACTTATAATTTTTAAATTGCAACACAACATATAAAAGTAAATTGATTACTCCAACAAAAGATATTATCTAATTTAATGATAATAGAGATATTTTAAATAGTTAACATCAGCCAACAGTTTGGTCAATTTATATCGCTTGTTTTGAACGAAAATTCAAATTGAAATATAGCAATATAAGTTAAAATCAAATCAAATCGCAGTGGATAAAATGTAATTTGCCAAAGTAATTAAATTTTAAAAGGGCCATGAGATGGTTTTGGACTATATAAGTTACTGTCTTGATAGTAATTGTCAATCAATTGGACTCCTCGAAATCAAGTCCAATAGCCATCTTTAATTACTTTGGATCTTGTGTTGAGGTGTTCAAAAGTGGCACCTCGATCACTTCAAATCGAATCTTTTATTAACACTTCCAAGACAAAACATAATAATAGAGTGCTAGAGAATAGCAACGTGGATTTTGGTGAAAGATGAACACTTTATAGTACTATAAAGTTTTTTTGATAAGAAAAAACTTTCTAGTATTTTTTTTTTCTTTATAAACAAAAAACTTTATAGTACTTGATGACCCTTAAAAAGTTTAGAAAATTTTATATGATATTTATACTTAAAATACCTCGAAATACTCTAAATTAAAATCTAAATTACTCCTTATTTAACTTTAAAAATATAGTTTTTCATTTAATTTTATCTTAATCTAAAAAAAATATTTAGAAACACAAGGTAGAAAGATAAAAATCCATAAAGTAAAGTGTCAGTAATAATGAAAGTAAAATTTAAGATATTTTTGATCAATTTTTCTTTCTTTCTTTTCTTGGTTGAAAGATTATATAAGTACTCTATCAAAATAATACTTTTATTCTGCATATATAGTATTTCCCAATTAGGGTTAATCTTATTTTCTCATATATAATATAGTCATCTGATATATAAAGCCACACCAAAAAAATTTTAAAAAAAGAAGAAGAAGAAAGAACGTCGCTTTATTTGCATGTCATAGTCAACTTTCACGTAAAAAAAGTATATCTACGACGAAAAAGTCAGTATTAATCTATTCCTGGGGCGCGATTTAAGGAACTATTGACCCAACCCGAATCCAACGAACCAATGCATACCACACGTCATCTCTCCACCGGAAAAGTACGCCGCGACTCCACGGCCACTTTCCTCCTCCTCCTCGCCTCCGTCCTCTTGCTCGCCGGAACCCTAGTTCGGTCGGCCGGAAACCTCCGCCGGAAACTAACGGTCAGATCCGTGAAAGCTTTTAGTATATACTTATGAACCTTCCGGTCGTTGAGCTCCAGGTAGCAAAACAGTAGCTCCTCTATGAAGTCCCAATCCAACGGCTGAGATGGATCAACGTGGCGCGCATCTACCATGTCCTGCATGGATCGGTGGAAGTCCTCGTACGGGTCCTTGGAGAACGTCACCACCGCTACCCCGTCGCCGGCGACCTCCGCCGGCGAGGTCGAAGACGTGTCGGTGGTCGTCTGGGACTCGTCGACGAGGGTCCCGGACGTGGAGGGGGACGCGAAGAACCGATCGGACGACCGGAGGTCGGCAGGAGGCGGCGATGTCTTGCCGCCTCGGCCGCCTTCGTCATGGAGGTAGAGGGAGTGAAAGTTCTCGGAGAGGAAGCGCTCAACGTCGGAGAGGGTGGCGGCGGGGCCCGGAGGGGCGTTAGGGTCGTCGAGGCCGACATCGGGGCGGCGGCCGTCGGCAGGGAAGGAGAAAGAGGTGGTCTTGGGGTACTTGCAGGCTGAGAAGAGCCAGTTGGCGGCTGCATGGGTTTGAGGTGGAGGAGTAGGGAGGTGGATGGTGGGGACTTTCTTGAGTTTCTTGGAGATGTAGAGTTGGAGAGACTTGTGGAGCTTCTTCTTATTGCCCATTAATCTCCTCCTAATTAGATAAATTCCTGGTATCACTTCTATAGTGAGGTGGCTGATGGTTCTTGTGGGGTTTTTATATAGGAAGAGGTGGAAGGGTATAAATGGGATTTTCTGTATCGTTTTAAAGTCTTTGTTATGTAGCTTCGAGGGTTAGGAGTAATGGGGGATTAAATATCTTTAATTAGCAGATATTTGGAAGGATTAATGGAAAAGGTATTAATGTTGGAGGGACATCTATCAGTTTGATATATGAACATTAGTAAAGTGTAGGTTTCTATGAGTATTTATTAATGTGGAGGGGTGGCTTCTAGTGTGGGGAGCCAAGGAGTAACTGATGATGAATTAAGGTGACACATTAATGTCTAATTACTTGTCACTCTTTGACTGGGAAATATAACCACTGAAATATATGAATGAAGTCAAAGCAGCCAGTCTATTGAATTAGGTCCTGGATGTTGCAGAACATAGTATACATAAATACGCATGCACTGGAGTTCACATAAGACAATGAGTTTACTTAAGTACACTGTCTTAGGAATTGCATGTCACTTAGAAATATGTCAGAGAGGAAGAAAGTTACAAACTTCATATGAAACACAGGAGATAGAGAAAGATAAAACTTCAATGCCTCAGAAGGCTTTCTTATACAGAGATTTATCAACCCTCTTCTTGCACACAACAGAAGTATGAGTGAGAACAGGAAGCCCCCATTGCAGAGAGAAGACGATGGCTGGACTAATCTCCGGCACCGGCCATAAGATGGACGACAACTGCCTCCGCATTGAATTCTTGAAGGAGATCAATTGGAACACAATTGTGTTACTGCTTTGAGCAGGCAGGTATCGCCTCTCGAGCTTAGTGGCCCCGTTGTTGTCGTCATCGTCGTCAATCTGCAGTCTCTCATAACCCCCTGAGCATCCTAGAATGATTTCTTGGAAGCCCATCTTGGAGCTAGGTCAAGAAAACTGGAGGACAATTATAGAGGTATAGATCAGGAAGATAACAAAAAAGGATAGCAAGGAAAGCACCTTGACATGTCGGACCAAGCACATGGAAAGAGTTAGATGCAAAGAACAAGAGATGGAAGGAATGAGACAAAGTCTGTCTAGTCCATGATTCCTTTTACCACATGGCTAAGATGATATTTTTCTACTCCAGATATTCCCAGTGCATAAGAGGGTCAGTGACAATCCAATATTTCATAATTAGCCCAGTCATCACTCTATGTGAGAAAAGAAAGAACAAAGTCCCTAGCACACTGTTCATTTCACATGACAACTTTGTCCAACATCCACTGGCAATTAATAGAAGGGAAACTTGAAAGCAGAATAAGATCATTTCACATGTCAACTTTGAGTGGCTTCTACTCATTCCAACAAAGGGAATTGTTGAACTACAGCATATGTAAATCATAACTTTGAAGACAAAATGTGGGCTTGCAACTGCAGCACAAATGACGCAAGTATTACCATCTTCATAAAGACAAAACTATGTTGGGGAATATCCTTCAGACTTCCATCAAAACCATGTGTAGAGGTATATTTGTGAACTTTTTGCATGATTCGGGCCATCAAAACCATGTGTATATAGTGTATGAATGTGACTTGGTGCTTATATTGCATTACTAATGTGTAACTGCTGTCATAAGCTCCTTTAGCATAATGGATGAAACTATTTAGATCATGGATAAGCAACAAGAATATGTTCTCCTTACTCTTTTTCTTTGAGAGAGAGGAAAATGGGAAGAAACCTTTGCGCAATCATTTCAATTAAGCAATATAACATTGGAAATACAGTTAATACAGAATTAGACTTATAGACTTAGTTGAGGAACAACAAGAAGCTGATAAATGATGTTCTGCAGTGAACAATAATACAAAAGCGGATGAGGAATTCGACAAGGACTCAAAGAGGAAAGCATGCACAGAAAGGTAAAAGTGCAAATATATACTGCTCATGTAAGCTATTTGCTAAGTGAGAAAGTGTACTATTCTCTTGCCAATGCACGCAAATAGCAGAAAACAACATATACTTTCATCACCTCTCTAAATAAAAATTCTCTCAAAAAACATATACTTTCATTGCCTTGAATAATAAGATTGCATTCCATTTCAAGGACTAAGGAAATGACAAAAGATAAAATTTGAATTGCTTGGGAAGAAAATTTTACAAGTCCAACAAACTTATTGCCAAAGGGACAAGCACTTTGTAGCTACTACATTACCTACATTTGAAAATTCATTTGATTCGAGTATATCTCACCATTATCTACTTGAATGAGAGCTTCCAGACCTCCCTAACATTAGATGACCCATCAGCAACTTCAGCAAGTAAGCAAGCATCCATGGCTCCTAGAGGAGTTTAAATTCTGTTAATAACCATGTGCTTGGACACAATTAAGCACAAAAAAGCATAAATTAGATACGCCAGACTCAAGTCACAACCACTGTTAAATGATACATTACTGAAGCACTACAGACTTAAAGATATGCTATAAGGAAAGCACAAGTTTGAATGCATGAAGATAGCTTCACAAATAGCACTATAGTAAGAGTGCCCGCATCATAGCAGGACTGCATGCTTATCCATATGAGGTAAAGGTGTTCCTATCCACATATTAAACTACAGTTCATATATCAGTTATGGTGAATGGATTTACATACCAAAGATGTTAATGCCGTCAGGCTATCAGCTCGTATGACTAATACACTCAAATGCAGTAATGCAGGAGAAATATCATGATATACATATCAAAAGGAACATCCACTGGATTCATCAAAGTAAAGCACTGCTCACCATCTTCTTCAACCAAATTTAAAAATTGTCTTGTACCACCACCAACTCCAAAATAATACTTCTTTGCTGCCATGTAAACTACTCCATGAGGATAGTGCAGACACTGCAACACATGTTGTTTGTCTCAGCAAACAGTAATACAAACTTCCAATAGTATTCTTAAATACAAAGAGGAATCCTTGCACTATTAAAGCTGACCTTCTTGATAAGACTGTAGAGATTATGAAGCGAAGATATTGCATACACAGTTTCTGCCATCAAAATTATATCATAACCATTACAATCCCTCTGTTCTGAGCTAACATCTGTAGCCTTTTCTTGCTCAGTATTTCCAGAAAGGAGCAGCTTGTGAATTTCACTCCAGTCACCAGCAAAAAAGCGAATATTGGAGGAGATGGACATATCAGCCCCATTCATCTTCATCAGGTTATTCTGAGGTGATTCTTTCATGAGGTTTTCTTTGACATTTGGCATGGTGAGACACCTAAGGACCTCAGCATTGAAGTCTTGGAAATGGATAAGAGCTGCACCCTAATGGTCAGGGATTACATGCTTCAGGTAATTGCAAGTGAACCAAAACAAAACAAGTTAGGAGTTCAACAAGCAACTCATACCTCACGGCCTGTGAAAATGCCAGGAAGACCATGTCCACATCCAAGCTACAATAAAGTAGTAAACCAAAATCAGCAACTTCTAGAGAAAGTTTGCTAACATACATTATTCCGTGCAGCTTAGAGTTGACTATTAAGCGCTACAGATGTTGATATGATGCAATAATATCACCTGAGAACAAGCAGCCCACCTCTAAAACTCGTTTTCCTCTTAGCAATAATCGATCTTCATGTACCTCCGAGCATAGGATCTTAATCAAATCAATAGAGCCTTCCCACAGCTTCAGTCCTCCTAGTAAAGAGAAAAGCAACCATATGCTATAAACCACTTACGGGAATATTCAAGAAATGAAGCATCAAAACGACATTTTTCGCTCACCTTCATACTTTCCGGGTACTAAATCCGAGTTTTTGAGCCCAAAAACCTCAGCAGTACTTACTCTCCCCTTAAAAAAGAAGAAGAACCCAATCAACACCAATTCAAGAAACCCCGCACAGATGAAATCGAGTTGAATACCTTGTAAAGTGTTAACGAATCATTAATAACAACAGGATCTGCATTTAGTGTCTCCTTTTGCGATCCCTATGAGCACAGAAACAGGATTCACTCGAAAAGGGTAACAATTTTTTAAGTAAGTCGTGAAGGAAAATTGAGAAGTGGCGCTTACCTCCGAAAGGAAGACTTCGACGCAGGGAGGAGGAGGTGGAAGAGGTTTCTCCTCTGAGCCGAACATCCCGAATCCAAACCTCAAGTTGTTGGAATTAGAAAGAGAGAAGAGGGAGTAGGACGGCTGCCAGGAGAAATAGGAATAGTCAGAGAGAGTGGAGGGGAAGAAGAAGAAGAAAAGATGGAAGAAGACTTGGATACCTTGGGATTCGAAGTGATCGTCTTCTCCTCCATGGATGAGCTTCGAGCCTTCGACGCGGGAGAGGAAGGAGACGAAACGAAGGGGGAGATGAGGTCGTAGAAAAGAAAGCCCTAGGGCCCAAAACGGATCGAGCTTACAAGATCCGGCCCGATAAAATCCAAAATGTTTGGGCCCGAAAGGGCCCAAGCATGCTAATGATGCATTACAGCGTGCTAATACTTGTCGGTCTTTGATTGGTTTATAAGTGTTAGTGCTGCATTAAATATCTAAAGTCGGTGCTGCAGAGGATCCACTACCTTCTTTTGTATTGTTCCCGGTCGAACTACGAAAGTGGGCGAGGGACGCGAGAGTAGTATATATAGAGAGAAAAGGAGCGGACTTTAATCCCTCTTTGGTTTGTCTCGATCGATCCTTTGATCGATTGCTTCTCTTGTTCTTGATCGAATTCGTCGCCGAATCCATGGGAAGGAAGAGGAAGTCGGAGGCGACTCGTCTCGACGAGGTGGATCGGACGCTGTACTCGACCTTCTGCGACGCGGCGAACTCGCTTTCGCAGCTCTACACGCAGGCCATGAACCACCAGAAGTTCTCCTTCGAAGCTGGAGAACTCCACTCTTTGGTTCGCCTTCTCTCTCTACTATTCATGTCTAAGCGCTACGATTTCTATCGATTGATCGGTTAGGGCTTTTGCTTGTGGCGTATCTGCGAGCTTTCTCTGCTAAGGATTGCTTCTTCTTCCTTTTTTGTACAATTGGCATGCATCTTTATCCATATTTTCTTAATGCGTTTTACTTAATTAACATAAGTTTAGATTGAGTGGGTACTCTTCCCATTCCCCGGCATCACGCAACACTTGGGGTTTGGGAAGCTTCGGGTTTGTTCCCTGAAATTCGCAGTGCCCCCTTATCTTGGGATTGGTACTAAATGTCTAGGTTAGAAAGATTCAAAGGAAGTATCTGCACAGTTGCTTCATGGAATTTTTTTCTGGGTACTAAAAGGTTTACAATCATTGCGATGTAGAATCCTAGGTCCAAGGATTTTGTGAATTTTGATAAAAGCTAATCGATTTAAACAGGGATGCAAAATTTAGCATGAAAAATCGTAAAAATTGTCTACCTTAGCAATTTAAGTTTTTTGCCCCCCCTTTCTGACCTCGTGTTCGAGTGTGCAATTCTTATTTTAATAAGCATGTGATTTTCGGTCCCGAAGCAAAATAAGGCGATTATGATCCGCCTATTCATTTATGTGAGCATAGTTGCTTGTCCGAAGGGTCAAATTTAGCTCATTATTAATTGCTCCTGTTTTTGTAAATGTTCTGTGATATATTCTAGCATATTAGCACTGTGGTGTAAATCATTTAATGCCAAAAGAACCTTGTTATGTGTACTTCTTCGGCTTTCACGTTTACTTTGGATGCCCTAGATCATGATTAGATGAAGATCTTCATTTGGATGTGCAATATTTGACTGTTTAATTGATAGGATTGAGCACTTAATCCCACTAAATATGGTTTTCAGGCGTGTCATGGTGATTTTCTTGTTTGACTATGAGTGTGGCATGTAAACATTAGATAACCAAAGGCAGGCATTGATCCTGTTATTCTTGTTTCATGTCTCACTGCTTGGTCAGCTTATCATTGCTTTCTGTTTCAATCTCTGAATGTTACCTTCCAGAGATACTAGTGGCATTAAAAGGCCTGTGAGAGATACTCTATAGAGGGTACAAAATCCTTGCCTAGCTTACATCTTCTGTTAGCATTGTACTGTTGCTTTCTTCTCTTCTTGTGTGACATTGCATAAATTGTGTAGTCTTGTATCATTGCATGTATCAAGCTGATTATATCTTAATTATGCAGGAGATGCTCTATGAATGGATCTTGAGAGAGCTTGAACAAGGGTCAAGGGTGAGCATAACTGATATAGTTGGTCATATTGAGCTCTCTCTCTCTCTCTCTCTCTCTCTCTCTCTCTCTCCTGAGTGTGTTCGTGTTTTATTTGAGATACTTATAATGATGATCTTACTGACTCATAGTACTATTTTCTTAAGGCAGAATGAGATTGATTACAGAGGAGAGGCATCCTCACAATTCCAATTACCCCACCAGCATTCAGGAAGCATCAACGGTCACTCTGATCAGGCAAGAAACACGATTTTCGCAAATGCTCTATCCGGTCCTGTTTGCAGTAGGAGCCTTCAACCTTATCATCTACAACAGGGAAGCGGAAACAGTGGGAGGAATCAATATTCGAGTTGTCCCAGTCACGATCGAGATTCCAATTCCAATGATTCGTCTATGGACACGCATTGACATGGCCAGTTAATGAGCCTTACTGGTAGCACTAGTGCAGACAAACTTGCTTCAGCACTGCCTCAGCAAATCTGCTCCATGGTATGCAACTTTAAGTGAGATGCTATCCATAATGGATATATGTGTAGTCTCAAGTGGGCATTTGGTTCTCTATGCGAATCCTTTCAGTTTTCTCTCTCTCTCTCTCTCTCTCTCTCTCTCTCTCTCTCTCTCTCTCGGTGTCTTCTCTTATGACAGTTTGTATATTTACTTTGATCATGTTGATAAACGAAGTCTATATTGGTTGTTAGATATCTTGCTACTTACGGCAGATATATGTTTTTAGCCCAAAGTCTTTCTTTGTGCTCAGTCAAATGTAATGTTTGCTAGCTAGTACGACGAAGGTTATCAAAATAAATGAGAAGCTCCGACTTTGCTCGAATAAAACTTTAGTTCAAAATTAATATGGACACAAACTCGATTTGATTCGGCTCAAAATTATTAATATATTATATTAAGCTTGGCATAGAAATGCATTCAAATTAAGCTCGTTTACCGCTCAACCTCAAATTAAACTTGGCCCGGGCTTAGACTCAGTTTAGCAACACAATCATTTCTATTTTCAGAGAAGTGGGAACCTAATAATTTCCTAATTAAACTGATGCTTAATAAAAGTTAAATCTATCCAGTATGAGCATATTAAACCATGGGAGCACTTTCCCTCTCCTCCAGTAGTGGCCTGCAGGAAAATATAGACTGCAAAAGGCAAATTATAAGTAGTAATGAGTAAAGGTTATAAAAAGTCTATAAAAAATCTTTATTACGTTGCACTTTTGAACTCTTTCCTAGGGATTGGTACATGATAAGCCCAAAAAGACGAAGGCTCCCCCACACCATTCTACGAAGCAACCAAACCAAAAAACACGCTCAACGTCTTCCATCCATCCATCCCTCCTTCAATGCCCATCTCCTTTCCGATCTCTTTCTCTCTCTCTCCCTCCCTCCGTTTCTGTTACTACGAGTAGCGCAAGACATCCCCACCTCACTATCGTTAAAAGAGAGTGGGGCGTGACGTTGGACGGCCAAGATGGGTGCTGCTCTTCGCGAGTACCAGAGGACTGGGGCGTGACGTTGACAAGTCATTCGATAGATTCACCGGCCATCGAAAATGACCGGAATGACCCTCGTTTAGCTGTAATTATCCAACCGAGGGTATTTACGTGAGAGAAACTAAAAAAGAAGCACCACGTGGCCGACCTCGACCGCACGCTTCGGGTCGGATCTGATCAAAATTTTAAGACACAGAACTCACCCTAAGATTCCGCACGCTCGGACCGTGACGCCGTTTCTGTACCGTACTATGATGGCCAAATTACCCCTCTGCGAACCCTTTGGACTCTCTGCAACTGACCCCTTTAGTAAGGGCATTTTGGGGATATCCGCAGACACGTGATCCATCCCACCTCGGGCAGACCACTCTTAGTTCAAATTTCCTGACTGTTGGATCCAGTAGGGCCACTGATCAGGACAAATCCATCCGTCTGATCAGGAAAACGAGCAATTTGCATATAACACCCTAAGTTCAAGAAAATTGCGGGACTCCGGAAATATATTTTCACTGTTTGCAATTTTAGTTAGGAGGAGGAAAAACTAAGCTTGAACAAAGAATTTTCCTAAAAGTTAAGGTGTAAAAACGTTAATGTCGAACAGAAAATTTTCGTATCACGTAGAAGGATATTATATGCAAATAGCTCACCAAATATTATTTAAAAATTGGAGCAAAATATTAGCTGGGTCACATGCCATGTGACCCCACCACTTCCACAGCTGTTTCCTCTCCGCCTTCTCCTCCTCCGCTTCCGGATAAACAAACTACTTACTCCCTCTCTCTCTTCTCTCTCGCTCGCTCGCTCGCTCGCTCTCTCTCTCTCTCCTCTGCAACTCATTCGAGTAGCTCTCTAATGGTGGAATGCGAACCCTAAAAATTTCGAGAAGAGATCGAAGTGAACTCCGCTACTTGGTCGATGGATTTCCTCTTATTTCTTCTATTACTCTCCTTAGGGATCGGATCAACCGCCGCCGGGGACTTGGAGCTGCTGATGTCGTTCAAGAACTCGCTTCCGAACCCTAGCGTTCTTCCGAGCTGGAACCCTGGCCAATCCCCTTGCTCCTTCTTCGGCGTCGGCTGCAACACCGGCGGCCGCGTCGCCTCCCTCGTTTTCCAAGGCGTCGCTCTCAGCGCGGACTTCCGATCCATCACCTCCTCGCTCCTTGCTCTCGCGAGCCTCGAGAAGCTCTCCCTCCGCGCCGGGAACCTCAGTGGGACTGTAGACTCTGCCGGCGGCGCCAGGTGCGGTGCCCAGCTCGCTGAGATCGACATCTCCGGCAACGACCTCCGTGGCTCTGTCTCTCATGTCGCCGCCCTCGCCGGAGCTTGCTCCGGCTTGAAGTCGCTCAACCTCTCCGGAAACTCCCTCGGGGTTTACCCCGACGGAAAGGACAGATCGAGCTCCTTCTCCGTCGGATTCAGTGGCCTCGACACGCTCGACCTCTCTTTCAACAAGATATCCGGCGAGAAAGACCTCCGTTGGCTCCTCTCCAGCGGGATCCGGCAGCTATTTCTCGCCGGTAACCTTCTCTCCGGTAGCATTCCGGCGATATCCAGCTGCTCCTCCCTCCAGCACCTGGATCTTTCCTCGAACGGCCTCGCCGGAGAGATCCCCGCAGGTGTGTTCGGAAGCTGCCGGAGCCTCGCCTTCTTGAACCTCTCCGCCAACCACTTCACCGGCACTCCCCCCTCCGACCTCTCCTCTTGCTCTTCTCTACAGGCCCTAAGCCTCTCCAACAACAACTTCTCCGGCGAGTTCCCCATCCAAACCTTAGCCTACATGCCTAACCTTAAGATTCTCGAACTCGCCTTCAATGCCTTCAATGGCAGCCTCCCCAACTCCATCTCTAAGCTGGCGAGTTTGGAGCTGCTCGATCTCAGCTCGAATAGCTTATCGGGGTCGATCCCTTCAGGCCTGTGCCAAAACCCTGGATTAATTAGTTTGAAGGAGCTTTATCTCCAGAATAACTTGTTCACCGGTCCTATTCCGGAATCTCTTAGCAACTGCTCTAGCTTAGTCTCCCTTGATCTCAGCCTCAACTACCTCACCGGAGCCATTCCCGCCTCCCTCGGATCCCTGTCCTCCCTTCGAGACTTGATCATGTGGCAGAATTCGCTTGAAGGCGAGATACCAAATGAGCTATCTAACATCCAAACCCTAGAAAACCTCATTCTTGATTACAATGGCCTCACTGGTGGCATTCCCCAAGGGCTTAGCAATTGTACCAATTTGAACTGGATCTCCTTGGCTAGCAACCATTTGAGCGGGCGGATTCCGTCGTGGATCGGCCGCCTTGGGAACCTCGCTATCCTTAAGCTTGGGAACAATTCGTTCTCCGGCCCCATCCCACCGGAGCTTGGGGACTGCAAGAGCTTGGTTTGGCTGGACTTGAATAATAACCAGTTGAATGGGTCAATCCCGCCGACCCTGGCCAAGCAGTCGGGGAACATTGCTGTGGGGTTGGTCACCGGGAAGAGGTACGTCTATCTGAGGAACGACGGGAGCGCCGATTGCCGTGGAACCGGGAGTTTGCTGGAATTCGGAGGGATTCGGCCGGAGGATCTGAACAGGTTGCCGAGCAAACGGCTGTGCAACTTCACTAGGGTTTACATGGGGAGCACCCAGTACACTTTCAACAACAATGGATCTATGATCTTCTTTGATCTTTCTTTCAATCAGTTGGAAGGGACAATCCCAACAGAGATTGGCAACATGTTCTATCTCATGATCTTGAATCTTGGCCACAATATGCTCTCTGGTCTCATTCCTCTAGAGATGGGAAATCTGCATCATGTTGCAGTCCTTGATCTTTCCCATAATGCTCTCGAGGGTCCTATTCCGCCGTCTTTCTCTGCCCTCTCCTTGTCGGATATTGACCTCTCAAACAATAAACTGAATGGGTCGATTCCTGAGTTGGGTTCGCTGGCGACATTTCCTCCGTCCCGGTATGAGAACAATTCAGGTCTTTGTGGCTTTCCACTCCCATCCTGTGGAGGACGCTCGGGTGCTAACGAAGACGGCCATCATCAGAAGTCTCACCGTCGCCAGGCTTCGCTCGCAGGGAGCGTGGCTTTGGGATTGCTCTTCTCCCTCTTCTGCATTTTTGGTCTCATCATCATTGCTGTGGAGAGTAGGAAAAGGCAGAAGAAGAAGGATAATTGCAGTAACTCCTGGGATATCTATATCGACAGCAGATCTTATTCGGGGATCGACTACTCCAATTGGAGGTTGACTGGCACAAATGCCTTAAGCTTAAACCTAGCCGCATTCGACAAGCCTCTTCAAAAGCTCACTCTCGCCGACTTGCTGGAGGCCACCAATGGCTTTCACAACGACAGCCAGATCGGTTCGGGTGGATTTGGTGATGTCTACAAGGCACAGCTCAAGGATGGTAGCGTTGTCGCTGTTAAGAAACTGATTCATGTCAGTGGCCAAGGAGATCGGGAGTTCACAGCCGAGATGGAAACAATTGGAAAGATCAAGCACCGCAACCTAGTCCCTCTACTGGGCTACTGCAAGGTTGGAGAGGAGCGAATCTTAGTCTACGAGTACATGAAGTATGGCAGCTTGGAGGACGTCTTGCACAACCGAAAGAAACTCGGGATCAAGCTAAATTGGGCTGCAAGGAGAAAGATTGCAGTGGGGGCAGCCAGAGGTTTAGCATTCCTACACCACAACTGCTTGCCTCACATAATCCACAGAGACATGAAGTCCAGCAATGTCCTTCTTGATGACCATTTGGAGGCGAGGGTCTCAGACTTCGGAATGGCAAGGCTCATGAGTGCAATGGACACTCATCTGAGCGTGTCCACTCTTGCAGGCACACCGGGCTACGTCCCACCGGAGTACTACCAGAGCTTCAGATGCACCACCAAAGGGGATGTATATAGCTACGGTGTGGTCTTGCTCGAGCTGCTCACAGGGAAGCAGCCCACGGACTCGTCGGACTTCGGCGATAACAATTTGGTGGGGTGGGTCAAGCAGCACACGAAGCTTAGAGTAAGCGATGTGTTCGATCGAGAGCTACTGAAGGACGACCCAACTCTAGAATTGGAGCTCCTGGAGCATCTTAAGATTGCATGTGCCTGTTTGGATGAGAGGCCACATAGACGCCCGACGATGCTGAAGGTGATGGCAATGTTCAAGGAGATACAGGCAGGTTCAACAGTGGATTCCTCAGCTTCAGCCCCTGCAGCCTCAATTGAGAGTGATTTTGGGATGGTGGAAATGAGCCTGAAGGAAAGCAAAGAGGAGAAGGATTGAAGCCCGGTATAAATCATTTGGGGGGGCAGCAGAGAGTCCTTTTCATAAGGATGAAAGCCATGGGCATTCCTTGAACATCCTCCACTCTCATCTTACGCCTCCACATCTTACCATTTCAATGGTATGAAATTTTCCTTGTAGCTCTATCATTCAATGTATTATGCATCTATAGAAGCAGTTTCTACTCCTTTTTCTACTTCTCTATATACACTAGTATGAGTTGTATGCTGTACATATATAATGATTTTTCTTCAATTCCAGATCCATGTTCAGAAGTGTTTTTTGAATGCTAAATCATTGCAAATTCAAATCTTTAACCTCTTCCCTTGCTTGTTTCTAAATCAGCTGATGTGGTTTCAACTCTTTCTATTATGATCATTGATTCGATCAATGTGTCTAGTACTATGATTTGTTAGAAGGAATTTCATGGCTTTGATGATGGATAACCTCAACTATACTAGTGAGTGTTACTCTGACCATCCCTGAGCACACGCTTCCCTTTTTCATCCAGTTCCTTTCCTTTAAAGGACCCCTCGTAAATCCCAGAAACCCTAGGAGGCTGTTCTCTTGTAAGGACTCCCAGTTTAGACACCAAACAGCAAAAGCCATCAAGGACCCAACCATGGCCTGACACCACTCTGTTCCCATGTGAGGTTGCATGTCCTCAGAGATGCACCAGTCCTTTGCCTACTGCCCCTCTTCCTTCAGCCAGTTTGCTGGTCAAAGTCATTGTCACCTTCCCAATATCTATTTTAATATCCATAGTTGGCATGCTTCTCAAGATCACGCCACTTATATTCTATAAGTTGATAAACCCCATAGTAACCCACATGAGACAGCTTCTTTCTCATTATAAAACAAGATCCATGAGGGTATCATGTGCACTGGTTTGATGAGGCATTCATTAATTAGAAAGGGGAAGATGGATATCATATGCTGTTTTTGAGTGCATTAGAGATATATAGATAGATGGTAGGGGCTTAGGGTTAAAGAAATAGAAGTACAGGATGGGACTGGCTAGCTACTAAAAGCTTCCTTTTATTGATGAAAGCTCAGGGACATGCATGATTGTTTTGAAACTACTGTGCCTCTGAATTGGAGTTTCTGATACCACTGTGAGTAGGTTGGGGACAGTGTTTTGAGCCTCCTTAGCAACAACTCATATGATAACTGAGTGCAGTAATCTTTCATGGAATAGTAGTATGGAGATAAACTTTGAGGCTTAAAAGGAAAGCCATCATGTGGCGTAGGACCGCCCCCCTGTGAAACCTCTTAGTGGCAGGAGTCAAATAAACACAAGAATTTTCTACAATTCATGCATATCGTCATCAAGTATGATGATGCAAATCTAGAGCTCCTCGTGATGATCAATCATAATCATATGATTCCTACAAATACAATTGAGTACTCCCCTACGATGTGATTATCTCAATGGATCGAATCCAACCCAACACGCACCCCAAAAGTAACTTGAAAAGTTGCCTCTAACTACATCTTACTCTCGTTATTTACTATGAAAAGAAGAAATAAAAAATAGCATTGAAACTTAGTACTATATTATTCCTATCATATTCTGGGCATACGGTTGGAAGACACCCATCCATAGCTTTCGCCGTGCCCAAGGGTGGGAAGCACATGGGGCCCTTGAGAGCTTGGCTTGCTCCCATGTCCACTCACCAATGTCTTCCTTCCAAGTAGAGATGCACTCCTGTGCTTCTCCATCACGTATTGGTGCAATTGATTATGATATCTTCATCTCATTCCCTTTTCACATATGTAAATCATTTTGTCACATTCCCTTCTCTCTCTAGCTAGTTCACTTTTAGGGCATGATCTTTGTGTTGCATGTCGATATCTTTGTTTGTTAATAACCAACTTCGATGGTTTTTTGTTTTTTGTTTTCAAACAAGGTTCAGCTGCATATACTATGAGTCCACTACCTACTACTTGGTTTAGATTGATTGCAGTGTGCTACCCTAGGGTCAGGGATATGTGTTTTTCCTTTATAGAGCTTGGGCCTTCGGACAATGACCCAGCCCGGTCCAAGTTTGACTTCACCCAAAATAGATCTCATAACGGGTCTAGGGTTTCGCGGTACCTAATGCTCACCAAATACTCACGGCCCAAGTTTGACTCACTCAAAATGAGTCTCATCTGGAATTTAGGGATTTGAAGGTCGGAACAACAGCTATGATAGTGCGGTGCTTTCTGAACTTTGATAAACTAAGATACCATGCTGCACATGGGAGGTTAGGATGCTCAAAGTCTTATATTATGCAAATGCAGCAATATATATCAGTATCCATACCATATATATATATATATATATATATATATATATATATATCTACATAGCTTTGTTCAATATGAAGGATGTGACAAGCTACCTTACATAATATGAGGAAGATAATGTAAAGAGACATAATTAGCTGCCCTAGATGACAAGTCAAACTCAACTCACACAGCATAAAAAAGCCAGCTGTGTCTCCAGCTGTAGATGGGCTGCTTAGCTTCTAAGTTCATCTTTTGTCACATCTACCATTAATTAACGTGAGATTTCGCATTAATTTGAGCACAAAACAAAATAAGATACGATGCCCTCGTGCATGCTTTCACACGTGCGACTCCTACCAGCCATCAAGGTGGTTGGCCCCCACGTGTTAAGGGGAACAGCTGGCATCCACTGTCATCAGTACACATTCCAAGGGACCAAAGTACGGCAGCCAACCACTTGACCCTGCCACTAATATATATAAAAAAAAAATTTAAGAATTTTCTTTTAATTACTTTATTTTTGCATTTCGCCGTCTTTATTATTTTAACTCAATTTCGACAAAGCAACCACCTATTTTAACATTTATAAGTCAACTCTTAGTTTTCTTTTCTTCTTTTTTTTTTTTGCACGTCTACCCCTCTAAAAGTTTCTTATTTGCCGGATACCCTTCAGTTTCATGTTAGCTTGTACACTCTTCTTATTCTTTCGTTCGATGTCTTCGACATTACTCTTTGATACCTATAAGTTACAAAACTTAGTAATTTAGGGCAAGAAAAGACAGAGAGACCATTGACTAAAAAGATATACTAACTAGGAACAAGAGTGTATTAATCTTTTTATAGTTACCTAGATAAAATCTTAACAGATAGTAATGTTGGGTGTCCATGCAAAATCGACTTCTGAGATGTAATACGTGTACATAAGAGCATGCAAAAAAACCCTAAAAAAGAAATACTCTTACTATATGTTCAATCCGACTAAAATGTCCTTTCTTGATTTGATTTTTTAAAGAGTAAACTTAATTAAATATAAATTAAAATTAAAAAAAATATTTAATTACTGGACCAGTTTAGGGGGGGCCGCAAACAACCACCTCTCGAAGTTTTCTTTTTCTCTTGTTTCTCAAGAAAGTAAAAAAGTATGTATTGTAGGATACAAGTACTTAAGAAGGATGTATAATCACAATAAGACTAAGATATAGTTCTGATATGTAATCACAACTTTGCTGTTTGGCTATTTTCCTATGTAGTTATCTTTGATATGAAGAAAATCCTAATTATCAGCAATATTTTCGGTACAATTTTAGCCTAGTTAAAAAGTGAGGTACCTGATGATGCCACGGTCAAAACCTGCTGGAAAGTATTGAGTGCGCTTTGACGAGTCATCTTGTTTGGTAAGCCACTTCCCATTTACAGGTGCTTCTTGGCATTTTGATCATCATGTACATTTCTTCTGATCTCTTTTATTGTTTACCACCGTACCTGCAGGAGGATGTCAATGGCAATGTTATTTATGAATTATACTACATGGAGTATGCAAAGCAGATGCTCCAGCAGCACTGGTTGGAGCAATCTGCAGCTTTACCTTCATGAATTCTTCACTAATCTGAGCTTTAGGTGTTAGTATTCCGAATCCCTTGACGGGATGCTCCAAGTTCTCATCCTGGTTTAAGGCATTCTGGATATGTCGAAGGAACCTACAACTTTAGATGCAATAATTCTTCAAGAAATTCCATCTCCAGAAACCAAAATATAGAAATCAAAAGTGGTAGATGTAAAACATAGTTGTCGTCAAAGTGTTGTAAAGCAAGACGTGCTACTAGGTTCATAAACTTATGCTCCTCTCCCAGTATATTTAACTAATAAAAGTTCCAAGAGCAGAACATATTTAAATGAGGAGAACATATTCATCTGGATAATAAATTAGAGCACAAAAGAAAGATTTAAATCCCTTATACGGAAAAGGATAAGAAAGCCCAACCTGAAACCAAAATACAAGAGCAGCCCATCATTAGGACTGCAAATGGGCCAAGCTGAACAAGATCAGCCACCTTCGTGTTCAGCTAGTTCAATAAAAGAGCTCAATTTTTAATCCATGCCTGGCCCATTTTATGAACCGAGCAAGTTCAAACTGAGCCAAAATTGAGGCTAACATGAGAAACTTGTGATCTACCTTAATTATCCTGACACCTAGTGCTTATGGGTGTACAATTGGATCTAGCACTACTATCTCCTTGAAGATAATAACCACTTTTAGACATAAATGAATGTGCATTTAACTACAACCGTTGAACCAAGTTATCACATCCAGTGTCATAAGAATTGAAGAGGTTATAATATTCACTATTTATATTCTCCGAAAATTTCCACAAATGCCATAAATTCAGAAACAGGATGAGTAAGTACCTGACAGGAACTAAGATTGAAACTGCTCCAGCATATGCCATAGAAATATTATGAAGCTATTATAGGGATCAACTTGACTATTGGTTACAGTTCAGTACTATATCATTCTAGTATGCTACTAGAATGGGGAATCTACACAGGCATCAAACAAAGAGGTCAGCCCTTTTAACAACATGAATTGAATCTCCCAAACTTCATTATATACCATCGCAAGTGCCAGTAGGTTGAAACTCATCTAACTTTATCTTTCTCCTCAAAACACAATTAAACTATGTGTTTATCTTCTCTGCTGGAGACCATGTCTGGCTCTTGGTTTCAATCTTACAATGCAGATGTGAACCCTTAGGAATTCCCAATGGTGGATTGAAACATGAGCAATTATCAACAGTATAAAGCTCCCAGTTCTTAATACTACATTTCTCCAAAGCAGAGGCTAGTCTCTGGCTTTCAGTACCAGGAGGATGCATCCCATCTGGGCTAACAAGCACAGCCCCTGTATATGATATCCCGGCAGCCTGAGCTGCCCCATTATAGTGAAACAAACCCCAGCTAAGATCATCTGAAACATCTACAATTGTCCAAAATTCTTTTGATACTACACCATTGTCTAACACACTGAAATTAAATGTACCAGGAATGCTTGCCCTCCTCACCCTATACCTTCTCCGCCTCCAAATTAATTTCCCTTCAAGGGTTCTCACTTGGAAAACTGGCTCATACCAAAATGACCCCTTAGCTTTTCCCCTGTAGAACAATTGGTACTGACATGGGAATTGGTCATATGCAGGATTTTGCCCTGCTACTACACGCCAACTCCATTCTAAATCACCTAGCCAACCAATAAACAAATCTTCTGCAGTTTCATAACTCAACTTTTCTCCCCTGAACATAGACAGAGGAGGTACAGATGGCTTACTTGGGATATCTGCATCCAAGTCAAGACAATTGTTCTTCTGCAAAACACAGAGAGAGAAAGCCTCCAGATATGGACTCTCATAAGAGGCAATACAACGATAGTTGCAAACTTGATCTGCTGGAGAGCAGGCATTCAAGCATTGAAGTGCTTTCCTACAGTTGGGATCAAATAAACAATTTAATATCTGAGAGCCACAGTTTTTTATCATACAATTGAGAGTGGACAACCCCTTGGCCCTCAAATTTTTGAGTATTGGAACAGGTCTTATGTAGGAATTGATGATCACTAGCAAACAGAATCTAATATCATCTGAGTTGTGCCTCTCCCAAGCATCTGAGACAGTCTTAACCACCTCCATGGATTTATCACTGCTGCTTAGTTTTGAGACATTAGCTAGTCTGCTAAACATGTTCTTTTCTCCTCCAAATTGAATGAATGATCCTCCAAGTTTGTTTAATAAAGCTGGCGATGATTCAAAGCAGATGACATTTGGAATAAGTTCACTATTTTTCCTGAGCCAATCAATCGCCGCCTGATCTGTTATTGCAACATTCACCAACATATTAGAACGGTCTAGTTCCCGTCTGATATTTTCATGATCTATGCCAATAGATCTATCCGTATAGACAAGCATTTCAAATCCTTCATCCACCCACTTTAGCCTACTGGCCTACAGCAAGAAGGCAAGATGCAAGTGAAAAGATGAGGAATCAGATAAATCCATGATGCAAAAGCAGCAGTAGAAGCTAAATTCCATAGGATCACCTTTTAATTAATATGTATGTTATGTCTCACCAAATACTTTACATGTAAAACAAGAAGCTGAAAAGTCTTCACCCTTTAATTACATTGATAATATAATCAGATCTTTGGGAAACCATAAGCATCTGTGCAAGTATTAAAGCAGCCACATCATGACAGATCCAAAAGTGATGTGAGCGTCAATACAGCACTACATTCTTGGTGATCATCAAAATTGTCATACTATTACGTTAGATATGTACACTTAGGAAAATAGTTGTTATAATCTCTCTAAGGAGTAGCACTGACTGCAAACAAAATGATCCAACCAAACTTTATCTGTGGATAAAGAATAACACACTTGGAAGTAAATGAATAACCCCTCAGTTATCAATTCTATGGACATTATAGCATACTATTCCTCCATTTCCTACTCGATCAAATCAATAGCCATAAGTGAATCCTTTAGGTCCTTTAATATCCATAGACATAACACCAGATGACATGAAACAAATCTAATCAAGTCCACAACTTTAGCAACAAAAACCAAATCTTGCTTCGTTTCCCGCTCACCGTGTGACGCATGACCTCCTCCCATGTAGCATCCTTCATCGGGCTAATGCTCCCTTCGCCGACGACGGCCACTATCCTCACCGGGTCGCTCTCCTCCTCTCGCGCTAGGGCTCGAACCGGAGCGTGGGAAGATGTCATCCGACGAAAGGGCGGCTTGATGCGGAGAGGAAGGGTCGCGCCGGCGCCGCCTCCAGGGTCGGAGACACGGGGGAGGGCGGAGAGGAGGGAAGCGGTGTAACGAGGCGGTCGAGGGAGAAGGGGATGAGCGAGATCGAGGAAGGAAGGAATGGAGGAGAGAGAGATAGCCATTTCTTGCGCCAGGGAGAGGGGACTGGAAACTTCCGAGACTTCGTGGATGCAGGATGCCCGATAGATCGACGATATATAATAGGCGGCTTTGGTGAGGTTTACTGCTTGTTGGCTCTGTTCGGATAAGCAGGGTTTATCCGTACAAGAAGACCCCGATAACTTCTTACTTGCGGGATATCTATCCGTAGGTTATCTACTGAGACAGAAGTTATGAGTTTGATTCTCTATTAACATTGTGGTTGATATTAAATTAATTTTTCATTAGAGCGTTATGCGTATTATTTCCCTATTACACAATTTATACTTCTCTGTTTTACCTCCTAACCTAATGCTGGTAATGGATCGATGATGCCGGAGAGACATAAACGACTCCCATTATTCACAGACATATATGCATATATGTACACGTGTTTTTACTGCAGAGATTTTTTACTTACCAGTTCTGTATTAAAAAAAAAAGGAAAAGGAAAGCAGTAGCAAATATTGGCACAAGAAAGAAGTATAAATAATTACTGAACAAGTTTGTGTAAAGGTGACTTGAGCTCAGAATCTTTCCCACAATATTGACAAGGAAATCTACAAAGAGTGAAACAATTATAAAAAAAAAAGGAGAAGAAGAAAATGAAAATTATAGAGACAAATTACCAGCTTCAGATAGGTGATAAAATTACACGAGAAGTATAATGCATACATACATCAAATAAGAACATTCATATTACATTAGAAACTTGGTCGGGGTTGATCACAAATCCAATAGGTGCAGACCTGCCGCGGGAGGCTCTGCGGGATAAGGACGGATTCCTACTTAGTTCAACATTAGGTGGTATGGAAGTTTCAGGTGAGTGGCCAGAGATGCAGAGTGCTCCAGTCTCGTCCTGATTCCAGTAAACTTCAACCATAAGACCTCTGGGATTCTCTGATGACTCTGTCCCAGGAATTCCGACAAACTGGGCTCCCTTTGGAATCTGTATAAACACCAAAGACGGGTTTTAATCCATGGAACAATAAAGACTCATTGGTATTACAATTTGGACAAAATTTTGAAAAAGAATAACAACTTCTCTTAAAAAATTTAATGAGTAATCTAACTATATAGATTGACAAAACACGAAAGTCATGAAATCATCAACATATCTCAATTTAGTAAAAGTAAGTGAAGACTCCACCATGAGCAATACCGTGGCCCAGGACAGGCGCAGTTCAAAGATATACAGTTGAAAGCGTTCTAGATCAGCAAATTATAATTAAATGATTCACATAAATGAGTCAGTCTAACCTTAATTGAAGATCCTGATGATAAGTCTAACGTCACTAGATTTCCCTCGGCAGCAGAGCTTTCCAGCTCTGCTTGTTTTGCAATGTTTAAGAATACCTCTTCAAGTGTGGCGAGACCAAGTTGTATGTCTGAGATCCCAAATTCTCTTTCCCTATCTTGGAGTTCCTCAAAAAAATTCTGTTTTCAAAGACAGAAAAAAAAAATCATGCTTATACTTCCTTTCAAAAGTTTGTACAAGTCCAAACTAAAAGCATAAGGTATTACTGTTAAAAGAGGCTCCTTCTCATGTGGGATGACAAAAGTTAAAAATGTCTTGTTCTCCTCTTTAGGGCCAATGTCAAGACGCTGTGGAGTAAATGCTGTTAGGCACTTTCATAAAAAAAAGTCTTATTGATTTAAGATTATCAACACTAGACGTACATCTCGAAAAAAGTGTATCACAGGCTCAAGATGAGGTTCACTTGTGGCTGCATCGTTAAGGATGTTTGGACTTTGCGCTGGAGCATTTCCAGAGAAACTTACATTAGCAATATAGCCAGTTCCGAACCTTGATTTTAGGCGTATTGAGGTTCCTATGCACCGCAATTTCCCCTTGGCCATAATAGCTATTCGGTCGCTTAAAATGTCAGCTTCCTCCATAGAATGGGTTGTCAATACAATAGCTCTTCCCTTCTTTGCAGCTTCAATGATGTCCCACACATGCCTCCGAGTTATTGGATCCATTCCTGTAGTCTGAGTAGAATATGACTTAATCAAAAGTTGCATCTGACACTGAGAATGTAACTCAACAGCATGAGTCATACTCCATGCAGTTTGAATCAGATACTTTCCATTTCAAGCTCCATGGAGTATGAAAAGAAGTCCATCTCTACCAATTAAACAGTCTTTAGCCGCTATGTCTATTGATGTCTAATATCAATTGAAGTTGCAAACTAAAATTTAACAAATATTATATTTCTATCAGAATCTAAAAAAGATAAGCTTAAGCCTCTAATTTCCCTTTATATGTGCATGAAGAAAAACTGGATTATTCAAATTCACATATCATGTTCAATACTTCTGTGTCTAGAGGGCTGCAGTTACAGTGAAAGTAATTGCAGTTTGGATTCAGGAAAATCTTTAGCAACGAGGGTAGCTGTTACATCTTGCCCATTCTATATCGAGCGCAGGCAGGAGCCTAGTGCAGTTTGACACCATGGAGGAAACAAAGACAAAGTCGTGCTAATCTGATTATAAACATTATTGCTTGCCGCATGCTAGGAAAATCCAAAATAGTCTTGGGCTTACAGGCTAGGATTCCTTAAATATAGAAAGCAGTATTAATTATGATCGCCGACTCTTTATTCTATTTCCTTGCACTACTTTCCTATGGTTGAGCATGTGTTATATATTTGACATTTTCCTACAAATCCTGAAGGTTGGAGCGAGAAAAAGAGCATGTCATATATGTTAGGTTCTGCTTGCGAGGATATGGGATTTGAACAATTGGACTTCTCAAGTTAAGGTATTATGAGATAAATATCAATCAGGCAAATATTGATACATATCTACATAGTAACTTGTCCTAGGAAAATATGACAGCTACTCACTAAATCAAATGAAAAGTTTCATGTGGATTATATAGATGCAAGGAAAGAGAAGTTCAAGTATTTCCATACTGGCTCATCCAGAAAGACCATCTTTGGATCACCAATAAGGGCTATGGCAACACTGAGCCTACGTTTCATTCCTCCACTGTAGCTCCCTGCTCTTACTTGAGCTGCATTAGTAAGTTTCACCTCAGCTAATGATTTTTCAGCTACCTGCATGTATAACAATCTAGGTAATTACTCATTGCAATGACTACAAGAAAAATTAAACTAAGGTGAAGACAATTGGGATGAAAGTGAGCACCTATGATTCTATGAATCGCAACAATCAAGTAATGAAATGAAAGATCTTGGCAAGATGGCAATACTAAATATAACTTTGGAAAATAGCAAATGCAAAATAAGGTCAAATGCTCACAGGATGTAAAGCACCTACCGATTCGATTGTAGAAGGGGGTAAACCTTTAATACTAGCAAACAGCTGCAGGTGCTCTTTAGCTGATAATGCATCCCACAGAATATCAAACTGCGAAGAGCAAAAAGAATTATGAGATCGTTACTTTTGTACGGCAAATAAACAATTCTTTAATTAATGATGATATGAATGGTGGAACAAAACACAAATACCTGCGGGCAAACTCCTATCATCCTTCGAATGTTTGACATGCCCACGGAGCTTCGAACAGAATATCCATAAATCAAAGCTGTAAGATGGTGCAATGGATTATTGTAATGTTCCTTCTCTATATCCTGATCAAATTGATGTTGATATTATACTTTTAAGATAGAAAGCTTTTACCATCTCCTCCCGTGACCGGTGTAATACCAGTCAAACAATTAATGACGGTTGTTTTTCCAGCTCCATTGGGTCCGAGAAGACAAAATAGTTGATCTTTTGCCAGGTTTAACCATATGCCCTACAAATTATCACGCTAATAAAGATATGTCCAAGGGGACATCTGCAGTTCTATAGATCCTGATACAACCTGACAGGAAAATAGGATGAAATGTAATACCTTGACAGCATGATAGGGCGGAGACCTTCGGCATTTGCAGCAACCAATATTTGTGGTGCCAGGGTATGTTTTTGTTAGACCACGTATATGAACAGCAACACCAGGATCTACCTCACCGTTATTTGCTTGTTGTTTCACAGTGCCTTCCTCTGCAAGAACATCCTCATCACTTGGAGCAGAATCATCTATTGGCGGAATTGAACCAGTGCAGCTACAGATGCTTCCCTCTGAAAGATAACACATAAATATTAAAAAATGCGTAGAAAATCACGAGTGTAGAGAATTTTAACTTATAAGGATTGTAGCTAGGTGATGCTCTTTAAATCACAACCTTCAACCTTGCTTCCACCTCTCCCTGTCCAGTATGAAGGATTCAAAAAGTAAATCATTGATTTTCTCACACCACTAGAATTTGGAATTATGTTGTCCAAGTAAATCGCCAGGACAATCCATAAAAAGAATGTTGAGATGAGCCATTTGTAGATAACTTCCTGTTAAGTACACATCCTCAGTATCAGATATGAGAATCATCAACATTTTCAATAGCAAAACTTCTCCATGAGCTGAACTTTGGACATACAATAGTTATAACACAATCTGGTTCAAACGTAGTACATTCTCCACGCCTACTCCAGCTAATTCCTTTGTCATCAGAAGTGGCTGTGGCATTGCCAAGCAAATCAAGAGCTTTGGCAAGAAGGTTGGGAGGAAAGAAGGACCAAATAACTCGATAATACTTTTCAAAGCTGCTATCATACGGGAAGCCAAATGTTGTGACAAGCTGCAACAACCAAAAAAGTTGATATTACCTCTTACTATTTGGAGAAAGCACGATATCTATGATTTTTCTCACAAAATAAATTTACCTGGGTCAAGAAGCCAATTATGAATATCGAAAATCCAACAGTAGTTGCTGATGCAGATTTGCTCACAAAAGTTGATATCATGAAAGCAAAACTAAGCTGCAGAAGATTACCTATGTCAGAAATGGACCTTTCATCCAATGAAATGAGTAAAGTAAACCTCATATCAATAGGAAATATATATGAGATCTAACTATATTAGAAGAACACATAAAATTAGATGTAAATCTTAATTGAAATAGAATTTCATGTACGTTAGACAAAAATAACAGAAGATAGATAAATGAATGAGAAAGATTACCATATTAAGTTGGAAAAGGAAGAAGACAAGGAACAGAACAGCAAAACTGTTATGCAAGAAAAAGTTGAACTGAAACATCATCCCAAATAGAACAGTGAATAGTGCAGCAAGAAGTGTGAGAAAGGCTTCCCATGTAAGCCAAGACAGCCAATAAGCAGATTCATAAAGGCCCATTATAGACATGGCCTGCAAATGTTCATCAAACTTCCAACAATCAGCAGATATGAAACATTTTTGATAATGTGCAATAGAGTGCAGAGCAGATGAAAGTTCAAACCTGACGAAGTTTAAGTTCTTTCTCTGCTACTAAGGAACTGATCTGGAAAACAAAACCAAACATGGCAATTGCAAGAAAAAAAGTCGGTCCTGCTGTTCCAACGGCAGAGAAAGTTTCTGTTGCAGGGTGAGCAAATTCCTTTAACCCTACAACCCAACTAAAAGATGGATCTGCCACTCAGAAAAGTTAAAGTAAGTCGCATATTTAATAATTTATTACCAAAGAAAAAGCATCATTATGATCATTAAAAATTAGAATGAATTGTTCATACTTAGTTGTTTTATGAGGCATTAATAATGAATCAGCTAAGTAGTTCACAATTTTGTCAGCATGATGCATCCAAGACAAGGAGACCTTAAGCATTTACGTTACTTCTAAATTTCTGGTAATAATCTCATAGACAGGGATTTACAGGTAGAAAACTCGCAACAAGATCTCTATATATATTATTTGGTGTCGTCTTAACTGGTATTACTTTGTGATCAAAGAAATAAAAACCTTAAACTTGTCCAACAACTTCACCAGCTAGAAGCCAAACATGTTGATTTGTCATCCTAAATTACTCATCACATGTTTCTGTGTATGTATAAAATCAATCAAGATTACAATGCCAATCAGCATCGCCTGCCAACACATGGCACAAGGGTTGACAATGGACTCTCCTATGTCGAGGAAGGTTCCAAAAATCGGTATCGGGATCGGGATTAGTATCTGCTGTATCGGCCGCCTGTATCGGATCGGATTATTTTAACTAAATAAAATTTTAAATATTATTAAAAATGTTGAGAAATTTCTAAAAAATTTAAAAAAATTATAAGAAAATAAGAAATAATAATTACTCACATATAAAGTCTAAAAAGTAAAAATTTCTTTTCCTCCCTCTCTTCTTTCCTATCCCTCTAACTGAGTATCCATTCTCTCCCACACACTTTTTTTTCTATCTTTTTCTCTCTCTTTTTCTCACCCTTTTTTTTTATCTTTTCCTCTCCCTCACTCTCTCTTCCTTTTTCCCTCTCTCTCTCTCTCATACCCTCTTTTTTTTTTAATCTTTCCCTCTCCCTCACTCTCTCTTCCTTTTTCCCTCTCTCCCTTTCTCTCCCTCACTCTCTCCTCCTCTTTCTCTCTCTCTTTCTCTTCCTCTTTCTCTCTCTCTCCCTCTCTATCTCTCTAGATGCTGCTGACAGTAGCAGTTGCCAGCTAGGCTAGCAGTAGACAGTTGCCTGCTACAGCCGCCTGTAGTAGCAGCTGTCTGCTCCTGTATAGGCCGAAACCGGGTGGATCGGGATCGGCCGAAACTGGAATCCTTGGTGCCAACGTGTATCGTTGCTTGTATCACTCAGTACAGGTAGGGTATCAAGCAACACGTTTGTATGCTTATTTAGTGGACCAAAAAGAATAAGAGGACAAAGAGAGATGTATAAGAGAAGGTCGAATCAAGGATAGGAACTTCAAATCTCAACAAAGATATTTTTCTTATCTTCTCTTTTTATTTTCTTTGGTTTAAAACCAAATCTGAGATTAATAATCTTAGAAGTAGCAAAATGAGGCTAGATCTATCATTTACAAGAGTTATTCTAGATAGATATGTAAATACTCTTCAAACATAGGAATCAAAGGAAAAACAAGATTTTCCTCAAATTTTGCCCTAAATTTTAAAAAACTATGAAATTATTTGACATTATGTATTAAATCATATTTTTAGTTTGTTACTTGACTTTTTCTATATTTTTAATTAAAATAGGCCTTTTATAAACATTATCTTGGGATAAAATATTATAATGCAGGCTCTACTACATATATTAAAACTAAAAATATGTATAAAAACTCCTTAAAAACCTATTAAGAGTCATGCCAATATGATAGTGGCACACTGCAGCATGCCGAGTCAGCATAGCATGCGCCACTAGCTTGACTTGAAATCGATCATATATATTTGCATGCTAAATTCCGGATCTAAAATTGGAATTAGAAGAAAGTTCTAAAAACAGAAAAACATATTAAGATGCTCAAAAGAAATTATAAAAAATGAATGCTTTCTCAACCATCATTGTGATAGGATACCTGAAAGAATGTCACAGCATCTTAATGAATGACATGCGTAATGCCATAACAAAGTGTAGGCTAACTTTCTCGTTAAACCAGCTAGAAGATGCAACAGGTATGGAAAGGCATAGACCAAATAAGTGTAATATCGGAGATACAAGCTTAACTTCTTCCAATTTCCAACATTTTGTGAGTGAGATTTTCACACAAGGGTAATGCCTGAAGTACAAATTGTTAAAACACAATTTTTATTCAGATTCATTTGATGTTGGTAAATTCAGCATTCCAGTCTCAGCAGAAAGCCTGAAAATCTGATATAAAGTATAACTAACAGAATATGCAATACCTTCCTCATCATTTACAGTTTTAAATAAGTGTTACATCATCACTAGGATCTTTCACATAAAGTCCTTTCAATAAGGGTATTTCTATGAATGAGGTTTGAGCTGCCTCGGTACATAGACAGGCACATTCTAGTATTTGCCTCATCCCAGTGGATTAGCTCTAGGACTTTCAAGGTTAAAGACGCTCCTAAATATAATCTTAGATTTCAACATGTGCTCTTGTAAGTCAACCTTAAGTAGCATTGTTCTTCTCAAGAACAAACTTTACTCTGATAAGCCCCATTCCAAAGTGTCTAATTTACATTTCCTCCTAGGCATAGTAATTAAGCACAAAGGGAGTTATTATACTTGACTCTATAACTTGCAATGCTAAAGGCCCCTCCATGTATAATCTCTTAGATTTCAGCATGCAGTCCAGTACCGTCAGCCTTAAGTAACATAGTTCCTCTCAAGAACAAATATACTCTGATAAGCCCCATTACAAGGTGTTTGATTTGCCTTTCCTCCTATATGATGAAACAGTTCTTATATATTATTGACTTATAAGGCCATTTTTTTATTTTGTGAGAAGGAATATAAAATGTGCATCTTCTAAGTGTTGAATGTATATTGGAAACAGTCCAATGTGGCATATCATACGCAAGCAGCGGTACATGGATAAAAACCAGTACCTCCAATCAGTGACCTTGCAATTTCCCGCTCAGCAGCAATTTGAAGTGGAATCTGAAACTTAAATGTTGGGTCTTCAAATGTCCCTCTTCTAGCTACCGGAGTGGAGTTTGTCTGTATGCCATAGCTTATAACAGTGGAATTTCTTTCGGTAAAATGCAAAGCACCAGGACAACGCATAGGATCACTTAAGAGCCATACGTCCACTTCATCAGGAGTTCTAAAAGATTTCACCTGTGAGAGTCATAAGCATAGACATGTTAGGAAGTAATCAAACTTCCCCTCAATTCTAACTAAGACGAACCATGACATCAAAATTATGCACTTCTTAGAAGCTATTGTGAACATCAAGATTCTCAATTTTATCTGAGACAGAAAAGTAAATAGGAATGAAAAACCAAAAATGGGAGACCAAGATTATGGCTTTTCGTAATGTCAGCTTGATTAGCAAACTATGACCAAGAGACATGGTATTTTGCATATCACCGCCTAAATTTAGCCTTATTGTAGAAAACTTCCTCTGTTTAACATATATGCAAGTCGACTCCTATTGTTTAGATAAATCTTTGAAAGAGCCGCAATAGCTAGTTTATAAGGAACTAGAGTATCTTATACTCGTAACTCGTACAATTAATAATGCCACACTCGTCCATTTTCTAAATGACTCAAAGGGAATTTTAGTTAGAAAAACATAATATACTCATAATATTCCTTTATTAATTACTAGGAGGTGCGTTTTTAAATATATCAAAAAAGCTGTCAATTTACAAAAAATGTAGGCCGACAGAAGTACCCAAACAACCACAATATTC
Source organism: Typha latifolia (assembly GCF_019914945.1). Classification (NCBI taxonomy): domain Eukaryota; kingdom Viridiplantae; phylum Streptophyta; class Magnoliopsida; order Poales; family Typhaceae; genus Typha; species Typha latifolia. The sequence continues at coordinate 4,069,310 of NC_133086.1, read as the reverse complement.
CAATTGAAAAACAAATTGAGGAAGAGGAAGCGAAACGACGTCCTTTTATGATCTATTTTGAGAATCGATCTCTTTGTTTTTGTTTTTTTTTTTTTTTGTGTTTTTCTGTTTAACTACTTTTTGTAAAAGGGAGATTTTGCTCAATAAGATTAAACTGAAGGTAATTATACAAAATTAAAAATTTAAAGACAACTTAAACTGGAGATCATGGTCATGTCATTTCCGTTCTCTCTGGTCTTAATTATAACTACATAAGCTATTAAGGTTGCATAGAAAATGAGAATACGTACAAATTAAACCCTATCCTCTCAAAATCCCCAATGTTTCTAATCTAACGTACAGTTGACCAGATCCACTCTCCAAACCGTAAAAAACGAAACTAAAACAAGGAAGGAACAATCCCTAACCCTAGCCTAACCTTTTCCGGCGGAATAGATCTCCCTGGATTATTCGCCATGATAGCCTTAACAATGGTCGCAATCCGCGCACTCGAGTTGCCGCTCCACACGAAGTCAAAGCAAGGGGTCTTGACGAAGTACTTATCCTCGCAGGGCGGGATCGGCGGCGACACCACGGCCTCGGGATCGTAGACGTTGTGGTACGCGGTGGTGGCGGAGAAGCGGGACCGCACGGCGCGGTCGATGCAGAAGATGAGGAAGATGAAGAAGAGGGAGGAGAAGAGCTGCAGGAAGGCGGAGCGCTTCTGGCGCCATGTGAGGATCGCGTTCTTGCGGAGGAGGGCGGTGTACTGCTGCGCCATTAGGCGAGCCCCGTATTGGAGTTCCATCTCTCTCTCTCTCTCTCTCTCTCTCTCTCTTGGGAGAGACGCAACGTTATGCCGTTATGGGAAGAAGAAGAAGAAGACGATAAAAAGGAATCGGTATATTTATAGGGCGAATTAACACCAAGGTGTAGTGCTGTTACATGTAACATGTCACAGTAAAATGTCCTTTCAAATACTACCGATCGATAACATATACTGCTTGACAAGTTTATAACGAGTTTTTGACCAAATTAGCCCTCTTTCAAACTTTATTTACTAAGATAATCCTAGGCCAACTTACTACTAAAAATGATTTGCTATCGTTATCAGTAACACGCTAATAAAATCAGTACTTTTATTTTTAGATAGAAATATCAACTAATTTAACATCTATCGCTCTAAGTTAATGAAATAATTAGCTGAATTTTTCAGTGGTTTATTTCTCTAAATCACCGCACTTATTTGGATAACCAGCTTCATTTTTAATATGAAATACTAACAGATTCAATTAAGTCTATCTTAATTTTTATATTGCCACGTACGAATTGTTGATAAGTTTATTATTTTATTAACAGCTATGGTCAAATAGATTTTTTTTTTGTTATTAAATTTGACGTGCAATCTATTTTGATAAATAAAATTAATTAATGATTATTATCTTTCTATATATTATATTTTTATTTTTATCAAATGCTAGAATATCTATCGTAGCAAAAGGCTTTATAAATATTCTAAAAATAAATATTGCTATAATATATTAGTATAGTAGTTAAACAAAAACTTATCTCTATACTAGTAAATTAATACATACTTCTCTCTAATCTCCTCTTCCGGTCTAATATTTTATATTTACCAGCAAAATCTAAAATGTTCTTTCCTCTCCTCATCTATCCACTAAAATATTTTAATCATTTACTAGAATATTTCTTAAATTTATTTTTTATATTATATTAAATATAATTATTATACCACTATAATAATTTACAACCGGTATATATATAGGGGCAAAAATGGACCGTATTTTCTCTCTCTGTCCAGATTAAAAAATATTATTAAATTGTTCTTTTAGAAAAATTCTCGAGTATATTTGAGAATATTGTTGATGCGTACTCGAAATATTAAAATGTAAAATAGAGGGTCTCTTTTGCAATAATACTGAAATGTACGTGAGAAGAGATGTGGTGGATACTGTGGGATCGTGGATAACAAAGCGAGGATTAAAGAAGAAAATTATCATAACTTTATTATTATTATTATTATTATTATTATCATAACTAATTAAAAGAGCATTCAATCAAAAATATTGTTCACATTTTTTACATTTGCATGTATGTTACTGTCGGTTTTATTTAATGGTCTGTATTCTTAATTAGTAATCACTGTCTAATAAAAATAATTAATTTAAGGAGTACTATAAACCCAAAAAAAAAAGAAAAAATAATTAATTGCTCTATATTTTATGAGAGAAGTCCTCGACTTAAATAATTTTCTTATCTTATTTTTTTAGATCTGAATAACTTTTGCTGTTATTTTATTTAGAATGCAAATCCCAAGAATTTCCTTGTTTCAAGAAAACCATTCGCTCCTCTAGTTAATTAATTATTGGTAAACTTTAATTATTAACAGCCTAACCAATGGAAGATGGACATTTAATCTAACAAAATATCGTTAGTATATACCATCAAATCCTCTGTATAAATTAATCAGAATCCAAGGGTTGGTAATTTCGTAGAAGATGTTTTCTTTTTCTTTTTCTATTTTGTGCATAAAAAAATGTTTAATTACATTTTTCACCTTTTGTGTGGTTATTGAGCTTGTTGATGAGGGCAATTTGGTCATGCTAATATTAATAGGCATTTTTACATAATTGCCTCTAAAAACTTTCAAAATATTATAATTATCACAAAAATTATTGTGCTATATTAAAAATATCATTATGATAGTTAAATTTAAAATCATAATTAAAACACTACTTAAATTTAAAAATTAATTATAAAATAGTGGTAATTTTAATATTTTAAATAATGTAATGACAATTGTGATATTTTGAAAGTTTTTAGTGGCAATTATGTAAAAAAAGTCATTAAAATGATAAAAATTCTAAGGGCAATTTTGGAAATTTGAGTTTTATTGGTCAAATTGAATTATTTTTTTTTTTTGGACCATTGAGTTGTCTTACAGAGTTGACAAGAATTATTATTATCCATAGCTAACATAATGGTATACATGTCATTAATATTTATGATGTGCACAAAGATGCCCAAAGAATTATAATTTTGAAATATATATGTATTTAGTAGATATGAAAGTCATGTGGAAGGAAACTTCATGGAAACTATATGCTTCTATATTTATATTTCTCAAACTGTGGTACCAAGTCCACTGAATTATACCACACTAGTCCACATTAATTCTCAATGTTAATTCCACTAGAACTACCAGGAAAACGACTTTGAATTAATTTAGCTTCATAATTCACTCACTACAAAAGTAGTAGAAGTATGCTTGGCATCCAAGGAATACAGGTAACACTCAAGAAATTCAGAGAGAAATTTTGAAGATTAATCAATTTATATTTCTGGGATAAGATAAGACGAAATCGACGATCAAAGTCGCCTTCTAAGAAATTTCGCATATTATGTCACCTTACGAAAATTTATATAGTTGTCGGTTTCGCTACGAAATTTAGAGAGTATACCAACAAATAAGAAGCATTTGAGAGATATAACTACCATTGAACTGCATCTGAAGAAGAGTATGGGAATTAATATAATAATACTTCCAAAAATATTTGTGATTTCTTCATTTACTAATGAGTTAGTGGAACAAGTCTGAAGCTTGGAGATGAAGTTAGAGTTATAATATTACCAGATTCATTTATTAATGTGTTAATATACATCATCTATTTCCAATCCCTTGTGGCTACATGCAAGACTTTGGATTCTTGTAGATGAAGTAAAGGTTTAAAAGACTAATAACTGGTAACTAATCCAAGCCACAGATTGGTCAAACTAATTCATTCGTTGAATAATCTCCAAACTACGTACGCGGCGAGGATGGTGATCGCTTATTATTATAAACATAATGGGAGGGCATTATTGTCATTTTGACAAGGCACGTAGTTTGGGTTACGATGTGTTTCATCTTGTCTGTTTGACTTTGGAATATATCACCTGCAGCTTTCCGTGTAATAATTGAGACGTGGCGGTCTGGCAATCCACTGGATTTGACAGCCGGTTGGAATAATATGAGCCAATCACCGTTGAGTGGACGCGGTATATGTTTGACTGATGTGAACTCTCTTTTTTCTTTTAAACTTTATTATTAAAAAAAATGAGAGGCTCAAAAGACAACCCGAATTTGATTTATTTGCAGTACTATTTGTCTCACGATTTATATGTTGGACAGTTATTTGATTGCTGGTGTAGAAACTGAATCAGAACTTGAGAATCAGTTTCAAAATTTATTTTTTCTAAGTTATGCTACAAAAGAAATCTCAATAGATAGCTTATGAAATTTCTCCCTTTCAAATCTCACGTTTAAAATCTCACAATCAGGTGGACTTTTGGATATATTTGCAAACAAATTTTTATATAAATCCTCAAACTCAAAAATAATGTATATAAAAGTTTTTTTTATAAAATCTTAGAAATTTAAGATCGCTAATTAGGACAATAATTTTTAAAAACACATAATTTTATACATTTTACTATAAATTAATATTTAAAAAAAAAATTAAGAACCGATTTAAAATAGTCCATATTGATTCACATGAATATGCTTAGGTAGAAGGAGAAGCGGTGATATGCTAAACTTTTTATTCCATCACATAGTGGGAGTTGACTTTTAGTTGCCCCAGTTAAATGCATTGTTGAGTTCAAAAAAACTGGATAACGATGATAACGACAACTTGGCAAGTACCGTTGACCCTTTAAAAACGTGTTATAAATAATATCTCATATCCAGAGTTGGGGCCCACTCTTGCATATCGACCCTCCGGAGCAATTTACGTGGGGCCCATTCTAACTTCTGACCAACTTGGCCAGGTTCATGATCGTAGCTTCTTGGTGAGCAATTATATAATCTACAATTTTAATTAAAGATTGGATAATTCGCAAACCAATTATGGCGTGCCAATATCATGGGTATCTTACGTAGCAGAGGTTCCTAAATCATTATGATTTTTGGGAAAGATGGCGATTCTTTTTATAACTAAAAATAGCCATATTATATACTTTATTTATTTATGAAAATAGATTAGACACCAAACTTAATACTAAAAATAATCTAATTTAGCTCTAGATGAGATCTAAGATTTTATTTTCTAAGTAACACGCCTATACGTTCTGTAATTTTAGACATATGATATGTTGTTACGAAGATGAAAGAAAATTAAATATGATACTTTTGATTAAAATTTTATTGGGCCACAAACGATAAAGATATAGATAAAAATATTTAAGAAAAAATTTAGAGTATCGTAACTCTGTGTTCGATTAATTGCGAAGATATAAAAAAGATATAAAAAAATTGAAAAAAAACAACAAAGATAGCTTATCTAAATTTTAATTTAAAAATATTATCTAATTATTTGATATTTTCTAAAAGTTAAAAAATTGAATAAGTTATGAAAGAAATTTTTTGGTTTCTATCTAAAAATAAAATGCTGATAGATTTATTTTAGTATTAAATTTGAGATGCAATTATTTTGGTAAATAAAGTTTAGCTGAGGGCTACTTTTGGTCAAAAACTCAAAGGAGGCCCAAAATGCATAAAGATTTCATGCAACTAGGGTCGTAACGAATCCCCTCCTTAATTGGCAAGCAAAGGCCACAATTCACACATTCTTTATAAGGTATTTTCATAAAAAATAAAATAAAAATATAATAAGGTTATAATAAGGTGCCATGTTGTTGGTCATTATTGTCTTTGCCTGAGATAAAAACTCTCTCGAGTCCCTAGAGAGAGAAGAGAACCAAACTAAATAACCGAAGCTTCCTCTCCCGGGAAGCAAAGGAGAGACAAGAGAGAGAAGAGAGAGAGAGAATATTTCCTCTCTCTCTCTCTATAGGAGGTTGCAAGAGCTTCTGAGTTCTGACCCACCCTCCGATGGATCCTTCTTCTCGAGGGCCGGCCAGTTTCTCCACCCAGGCCAATGCTCTCCTAAGGAAGAATCTTACATTCCAGGTCCTTCTTTTCTCTCTCTAGAACCTGTACAGTTGCTTTTGCAAAGCATTCATACCAAAAACTCCATCTTGTCCAATACCCAAGTCTTCAATTTTGAGATTTTTAAGAGTTAGGTGTTCGATTACTTTGCATACCAAAACTCGATATTTTTCAATGCCCAACTCTCGAATTTGAGATTTTCAGACTTTGGTGTTTGATTTCTTTCTATTGGTATATTGTTGATCATCTAATTAGCTTCGCTGCCAAATTTACAGAAGAGGAATTTGAAGACAAATATTGGGATAATTGCCTTCCCTGTCCTTCTCTGTGTTTTGCTTGTCATCATCCAAAATTTGATCAACAGTGAGCTCGACAAGCCCAAGAACAGGTGTGGTTGCGCCTGCGTCGATACCAATGGAGATGGAAAGTGCGAGACGGTGTGTGGGATCGAATACTCAACATTGGATCAGGTAGGCACCTGCCCAATTCCTAGCCCTCCCAAATGGCCAGCTTTGATGCAAGTTCCTCGTCCTGAGTACCGTGCTACGACGGGACTGCCAGATGCGGCGTGCAAAGATTCACAATCTTGCCCTGCGACGGTGCTCATCACTGGTCGAAATCGATCTCTTGCCGAAAGTATGTTAAGGCCTTCTAACAAAGATGTTTCTTTTATAATGATATTCTTAATCATTCTGCTTTTAAAGCACCTTAGTCAATGCTTCTTCTTTTGATAGGCCTTGCGGGCAGCTTCTTTGCAACCACGTTTTCCTCATTAAATTTCTCAGATTATCTTGAAGTCCTGTCTAAAATTGTTCCTGTGAGTTTGCAAATTGCTTCATTTTCTCTTTCTTTTACTTATTTCCTTATTTTCTTTTCATTCACTAAGACAGTGATTAAAATGGTTAGTTGTTAAATTCTTCCAGGGTACTGACACGCCCACCAGTGGTTCACAGTTCATAGAGCCTGCTTTTATCTCTGACGAACCTCTATACTTGATCCAGCCTCAGTGTCCCCAGAACTTCACGCGTTCAGCTTCCATTGATACTGGTACCATATCACTTAAGCTAGGTAAAATACTTGTTGACTTCAGATAGGATCTCTCTACTCTTTGAGCAGTTTTCGTTTTAGAGTTGTTCTGATCTGGTTCTTCATGAATGAGTTTGTTACTGAGAGTTCATATTCAGAGTAGTTGTTGTTTTGGAAATGGAACAGATATAGAATGTGTTCAAGGTTCATCTTTATGGCGTGATAGTTCGTCAGTGGTAAATGATGACTTATTTAAGGGTTACAGACAATCTAATACTGAAAGGAAGATAAATGAATTCATGACAGGTTAGTTTGTCTAAACTTACCTCTTGTTATCCTTTACTGTTTATCTACATGTCTTGCTATGCTAAAGTTTCATTCACCTCTGCAGCTTATGACTTCTTGGATACAAGTGAGAATGGTTTCAATGTAAATATTTGGTACAACTCAACCTATAAAAATGACACTGGATATGTTCCCATCGGATTGGCACGACTTCCTCGCTCTTTGAATGTGGTATGTGTGCTTGATTTCCCAGTACTTTAGCAATAGAAATATCTCATCTATGCCCAATTCTCGTTAACCACTGTTATGATCTCGTAAGGGGATTTAAACATTAGCATCAAAACTTTCATTAGATGAATTAAATTTTCCGTACCATGGTTGGTTAAATATATTCCTTTTAAGATTGAGCAAGATGGTGTTCGTACTTCCTTTACGACCACAAAAAGAAATTTTTTTAGGCTCTAACAGACTGCTAATTGTTGGCTCGATCATCCCCAATTTTGTTCATACTTCCGCATCTTCATGCAATAGATTAAAGAAACTGAGGATCTTATTTTTGTTCAAAAATTTTACAGATCTCCAATGCATATGTCAAATTTCTTAGAGGCGCTGGCACAGAAATGCAATTTGGGTATGTAAAAGAGATGCCTAAACCTGGAACACAGCTTAAGCTGGATTTTTCTTCACTTCTTGGTGCATTATTCTTCACATGGATCATTGAGCTGCTTTTTCCGGTGAGTATGATAAGTAACAGGTGATCTCTTAATGCATTATCAAAAGTGCACCTCTTATTGATAGGCGATATAGTATAGAAAAGTTGAACACGCCTGTGTGTCGAGTCAGCATACATTTGCATGTAATAGTCATAACGTATGAACTCGTCATTAATATAGTATTTTTATGGTCTGTGTAGGAAAAATGCTGTAAAGTCTTTTGATAGAAATCCTGATTAACAACTCGTTATTCCTCGTCGGCTAATCTTAACAACCTTCTTCTTACATAGGTTATACTGACATATTTAGTCTACGAGAAGCAGCAAAAACTAAAAATTATGATGAAAATGCATGGACTAAAGGAGGGGCCGTACTGGATGATATCTTATGCTTACTTCTTTTCTCTGTCAGCAGCCTATATGATCTGTTTTGTGATTTTTGGCTCTATTATAGGTAAGGCCGATTGTGATCTTTGTTGAGTTAAATTCATCTTAATGTAAACCTCACTTTAACTGAATTTCAATATGTGCAGGTCTAAAATTCTTCAAAATAAATGACTACAGTATACAGTTCGTGTTCTATTTCATTTACATTAACTTGCAGATTGTGCTAGCCTTTCTTGTAGCGACTTTCTTTACTTCGGTAAAGACTGCTACAGGTGAGATTCCATTAGTTTGTCAATCGCCAATAAAAAACTTAAGCTTTCTTCACATGAATGACATTGTGATGATGCTACATCTTACTTGTGCAGTACTTGGGTACATATATGTATTTGGTTCCGGACTCTTGGGGTCATTTCTTTTGCGCTTTTTTGTTGAAGATAATACTTTTCCAAGTAAGATGGCATTGAAATTCTGTATTGGCTACGTTCTTTGATTTCCATATTTATCTTCAATTTAATTTATTAAATACCAATTTGATGTCTTTCTTCAAATCATTTGAATGAAAAAGGGAGCTTCTGTTTTTTCAGGAGGTTGGATTATAGTCATGGAGATTGTTCCTGGATTTTCTCTGTATCGAGGACTATATGAGTTTGCACAATATGCTTTCATAGGAAATTATATGGGGACTTCTGGTATGCGATGGGGAGACCTAAATGACCATATCAATGGAATGAAAGATGTATTAATAATCATGGTTGTTGAGTGGCTAGTATTGCTTCCAGTTGCTTACTATTTGGATCAGGTCTCTTTATTAGGAGGTGGAGTCAGGAAAGACCCTCTATTCTTTTTAAGATATTTCCAGAAGAAGCGTTCAGTATCCTTCCGGAAACCTAGTCTGAAGCGCCAGGGATCCAAAGTTTTTGTTGATGTGGAGAAACCTGATGTCTCACAAGAAGTAAGTTTTATGTCTCCACTAATTGTGCTTGATTTCAATGGTTTGCAGGGTGCCAATCTGCTTATAGTTCATAATCAGCAACTATGCTTAAACATTAAGTTCAAATTTCCGCAGCCACTCTTGATATGTATTCTGACAACACTGGACTGGGTGCAGTATAGACATTTAAACTTTCTCAAGTATCGGTTTTTCGTTTACAGAAATGAAGTTATTACATGAGCTCTCCTTGAAACATAAGACTTCCCTATGATTTTTCTGTGTGTGTTTGCTTTTTCTTTCAGATTAGTTTCGTTCAGTAAGATTGTTAGATGATCTTAAAATAAAGCATTCATAATCGCAAAATGCTTGTTGTTCAATTTTTGGATTCTGAACTGTATGCATGAAGGGATTGAAAGGGAAGCACAAAAAAATAATGGAACAAATACTAAGATAGTGTTCTTTTTTCAAGAAAAAAAAGATCAGCAGCTTATATCAAAGACTAGATGGATTACTGATTGTTCTGTCCTGATGGACCTTTTCTTCATAACATCCTATACTTAGCAAGCTACTAAGTGTACGGGATCTCTGAATCTATACTACTACTCAATTGCCTTCTCTACTTTCATCTGGTGGTGGGCCATCAAAAGTACCTTGAAGAAACTAAGAAATAATAACCATCATAAAAACTTTCTTGTGGAAGGTGTTCCAGAACTTCCTGACATACATTCTAGGTGCCAGGTAAGTTCTAGTAAATCTCATAAAAATTAACTTATTCATGTCAGTTAGACTATTATATCACTAAAGTTGGTAATAGTTACCTTGCAAACCTTCTTGCTTCTTCATAATATTCACAATTTGTATGCACTTTCATTACTGTACTATTTCAGAGTACATAACTAAACTGTTTCTTGTTTTACTTCATAATTTATTACAGCGAGAGGTAGTTGAGCAGCTACTGTTAGAACCTGATAACAATCATGCCATCATCTGCGATAACCTCAAAAAGGTTTACCCAGGAAAGGATGGAAACCCAAACAAGCTTGCTGTTCGAGGATTATCTCTTGCTTTGCCTCAAGGGCAATGTTTTGGAATGCTTGGTCCCAATGGTGCTGGCAAAACCTCTTTTATAAATATGGTTAGTGTCTTGATATTGCTTCCATCGAGCATCCTTGTACATTATACTGGATAAGCTTGAATATATTAATACTTAATAAGTTTAATGTGCTATAGGTTACTTTGAATATATCTATGTATCATTTTGTCTTTCCTTCATCATTATTAAGATACTCCCTCAACGTTGGGATACATTTTGTTTGGACATTTATCTGAATTTTGATATTAACAGAGCAAAAAGAGACAGTATCTAAGGACAGAGCCATCACAGTTCTAGCTAAATTAAATGTAAAAATTACACGTGCTTTATCCCTTGCAATCCTAAGTCCAACACTCTTGCATAACGTACTTTGTCATTTTAGGAGGATTTCTCTGGAGATGCTGTTATTTTACTCTGTAAATGCCACTACTTTTTTAAATCTTTATTCTTTTAGTTGAAGCCTGTATATTGAATCTTTTCCTGCTGAAAATTGCTGTTCTATATGCATATGAAAGTGCTGGAAATAAGTTTTCCATCTTTTTGACAGATGATTGGGCTTATTACACCAACATCTGGCACTGCATATGTTCAAGGACTGGACATAACAACGAGTATGAATGAAATATATGCAAGCATGGGTGTATGCCCTCAGCATGAGTAAGACCCTGAACTCTTTATCTTCTTTTTTTCTTTTTCATTAAAAAAGGAATAACCAAAACTGTTATTCTCATTTGTTGCTAAAAAAAATTTAGCCAGTTTCTAGATTGATAAGGAATCCATGAGTAGTGGAGGAAAGGGGACATTACTTTTGTGTGTGTGCAATCCTTCTCGTGCACTTCTATCTTGAGAAACAGAAGCTTGTTTGTGGTTGAAAGGGCATGATAAATTGGTACAAGGGCTACCCTGGATACAGTTGAGGAAAGGTTACTTTTCTCTTTAAATGACCTTGTATAATGAATGCTGAGAGAGAGTGTTTAAGGGGAAGTTGTCCTTTTACCTTAAAATCATAGGTAGCTATCGATCTCATCTCTTATCTAGGTAGGGGTTTAGATAATAAAACCCCTAAAAGGATGTGTTTGACCCACATTTATCATCATACTAGAGAAAGTGGAGAAAGATATGTTTGATTGCTATTTTGATATAATGGATCCTTTATTCATCGATAAGGAGGCCTTAATGATGCAACCAGACAGGAATGCAAATGGTACATATCTCTGAAATAATACTCATAAAAGGTGCCTGCAAATATAAACTTTGACTGTATAATCTGTGATCTCATGTTAATCATTTGTCAAAAAAAATGCAGCCTACTTTGGGAAACATTAACGGGAAGAGAACATCTATTGTTTTATGGCCGCCTGAAGGATCTTAAAGGTGCTGCATTGTTGCAGGTATTGTTATCTGTCAATTACACATCTTCTTTGCATCTGATTTGAATTTTTGATTAATTTTATGTTTTCAAAATTCTTGATCAAAAGTAATGAACTTCGACCAATTAACAAAATAGGCCATCCTCAGTTAAGTAGAAAATCTTAAGAACTCGATCAAGGCTAGAAACACACCATTTTCTTTCTGTTTGTTTTACTTCAATTGATTCATAGAGTTTAAAGGATCCACATATGATCTGATGTTTGGATGGTTATAATATGTGCTTCATAGTGTATAGGGATCTTTTCCTCAAATATAACGGACTAGTAGCAGTACCAAGCATCTGCCATCTTTATCTGGATGCAATTTAATCCGTTGTACTTCCAGGCGGTTGAAGAATCTTTGAAGAGTGTAAATCTGTTTTATGGTGGTGTTGGTGATAAACAAGTCAGGAAATACAGCGGTGGCATGAAAAGAAGGCTTAGCGTGGCGATTTCACTGATTGGTGACCCTAAAGTATATATCAAGCTGTTATTCCTTTTAAGCCACTTAGTTGAGTTTTATTAGTTCAAGAAATTTAACTGCATTCTGCATCTGTAGGTTGTCTACATGGATGAGCCAAGTACTGGACTAGACCCAGCATCAAGAAACAACTTGTGGAATGTTGTCAAACGTGCTAAAAGAAATCGTGCGATTATCCTTACAAGTACATATTCCTCTCTCAGCAAAATAATCTCTATGCAATTTGTTACTACTGCATAATGACTTGCAGTACTTAAATGAGCAAGGCATGACTTGCTGTATTGCATGCATTTCTTTTCCAACCTTTTGTACCTAACCCATGCATAATTTTCTGCTGAATTCATACTTTGAGCCTCAGTGAACTGTGAGATTATATAACCAAAAAAACTTTTGCATGATATCACTTGATTGACAAAGCTATTTTGATTGTTTCAGCACATTCAATGGAGGAGGCAGAGGTTCTATGTGACCGTCTTGGTGTCTTTGTGGATGGAGATTTCCAGTGCTTAGGAAACCCCAAAGAGGTAAACTAACACTCTCAAAAGAGACTCTTGGTGTTCCTTAGCTTCAATACTGTGATTATTCTCAAAAACTGCAATCTTTTCATTGTAATCCAATGAAGTTAGTGTAGAATTAAGTGTTGAACTGATGCATGATGAGATATGTTAATGTTTTTATGGTCTGCAATTGAGCAGTTGAAGGCTCGATACGGTGGGTCTTATGTATTCACCATGACAACATCTTCAGACGAAGAACAGGAAGTTGAACGCTTAGTTCATCGACTCTCCCCAAGAGCAAACAAGATATATCACATATCAGGAACCCAAAAGTTTGAGTTGCCAAAGAAAGATGTTAGGATAGCTGATGTTTTCCACGCAGTTGAGGTTGCAAAGAGCAAGTTCACCATATATGCTTGGGGTTTGGCTGATACCACCTTGGAAGATGTCTTCATTAAGGTGGCCAAAGGAGCACAGTCGTTTAATGTTCTCTCGTGATCGCCATGACGTCTTGTTTGATATTCTTGTAGATGATAGTTCAATTAATCTTCATACGAACATGGGTTGTGTTACTGTTTCTAAAATTAATCCTTCCTCTCTGCTGTTATAAAACGATTTATTACAATCTTATGCAAATTTTGTAATTGTGGAATTGTGCATATCTCGTTTCCAGCGATCCAGTCTACAATGTCCAGGGAAAAACGGTCAACAGTTTACTTTTTTTGTTCTTGATTCTAAAAGGACATGTTAAAGAGACGTCACAGGGTACAGTACGAAAATTCAAGTCATGTTGAGGAGAATTAGATGCATTACTTCAGGTTAAGCCTTATCTGGATGGTGCAGTGCGTTAAATTATCCGGATAATGGACTTTTCTGTGAAATAAAATGACAAACACAAGACGTGAAGAAGCCTTGAACCTATTTGAATTCAAGAAAACCCTAATGATGAATCTTCATATGATACTCAAAATCATAAACAACTTATGTTGCATCTTTTACTTCTTGCCAGAATGGCCTGCCACTGCAGTCTTTACAACAGAGCATATCAAATCATGCTTCATTTTCAGTGCAACGGTTAATCAGAGCTAAGAAATAGAACAAATACCTACAGTTGATATATGCTACACAGCATTTGCAGAATCACTCACTCTCATCACTATTGTAATTTTGGCAAAGAGACTGAAGACCAGTTTCCATCTTGCTGGCTTCCACCTGCTTGTTGCCTTCTCTGCCTTCTGAGCCATCAATTTCTACAGGTCCTGTCCGAGGCCTTTTAGGAGGAACATCTGTAGCAGGCCTTGGTTTCAACACGAATTTTGGCATGATAAATGATGAGCCACTTCTAGTTCCTGTACAACATATATTTGATGGTAAGTAAGAAATATTTGAAGTAAAATGAAGAGCTAATCATTTCTGCAATATATGAAATCTTAAATACCGCAGGCAGTCGCTAAAGAACAAAAGATGCATGGCTAGATTACTTCCTCAATAAGAAACCATCTGGTACTTTAAGATGGAACCATATTGTATGCTGTGCTGTCTCCAAGGTTACCAGCTAGACCTACTTAAAAGCTTGAAGAGTTGAGGATCAACTTCATATTTCTTTAGATTAGCCGGGATGCAGCGCTAAGTCAAGGCAGATTATCCATTTTAAAAAAACCTGAATACTAATATGTACTGATTTAATATGAACTCTCCCAGTATGACTGCAGGAAGCTTGTAAAATTCTTTACATTAGACGTAGCATAGGTTTCAAGCATTGAATAGTAAATAGAATGATTAACATAACAGATTTATTCATATTTGCACCATTAATTACTCTTGCATTTGACATGAGACCATTCTGTGAATCTACCATCTATTTGTCTAAACTCTGTTTTACACAGCCATCCGTCAAAGCTTCTACTTATCTAGAGAAAATTGAAACTTATAAACCACCGGTAAAGAAAATCATGAACACCATTGCCCTCATTCCAGATGGAAAACAGTATATCTGGTCTAAAAAATTTATAATGGAAGAGGTCATGAGCAAGACTGCTGAATGTGGTGGCTATGTGTGTGTGTAATGATGAAAAGAATTTACAATGCAGCAAAGCAGCAAAGAATTTCTTCACTATAATAGCAAAATTAGTTCAATGCAAAGGTCTGAATGTAATCTTTAGCATAAGACATACCTCCACTCTTCGAGCTGGCAGAAGTACTTGCTTTTGTTAATACATCTGTTGGATTTTGAACCTTACTTGGAAGTTCTGCAGGACTGATTTTCTGCAGAAGACGATAACTTTATGAGCTTCAAGCAACAGAAAGCAGAAGCTATAAGACTAAACGGTGTAGCAAATAAGACAGCTAGTAAAGAAATATTTGTTAAAATTTTTAAGCATTCTCAATCCTAAGGGTGTAAATTGCTTGTGTATATTGAACTAAAATTTTAGTGGATAAAAATATGCTTAAGGTATCCAGTATTGATCCCAACATGGATTCATGTTCCAATAATGTATCTAGATCTGGATACAGAAAAACAATACAACAAAATAAAACAAAAAATTTATAGATTTCTATGCATAAATGATTCAGTTCAAGAAACAGAGGAGAAAATTAAAAAGAAAAGATTCCAAAGGTGTACTTTAGGTTCTTCCTTTTCAGCAAGATCTTTCTTTGGAGGTTGAATATACAAAAGAGGATAATTGCAGATTAGTCAATATGGAAAAAAAGTAATTATCTGCAGTCAATTCTTTTAACTGCAGTGCATCATCCCAAGTGAACATAATGAAGGAACACTATCATTGATGGCTCCTCATACTTGGGTTACTTTTGACTTTCACATCTCCGAAATGTCCTGCTCCAAACTAAACAATTACTTATGACATTAGGGGCTCCTAGCGTCATAGCTGGAGCATTTCAGACTGACATAGGCGGAGACATGCTACTTGTAATGATTATGGCATATCACCTTCTAAGAAACTAATAATGATAATGTCCTTATCAACACCAATCAATCAAACAGTATAAACAGCTGATTTCAAGGCTTGAAAGTACAACATATAAAGTCACTTCAGAAACTAAATTACAAGAGATGCAACCAAGGATCTTTGAAAACCAGATGACAGTGGCTTGATTACAAGGAAGATGGTAGGATTTAAAAATAAGTCATTTTAGATTTTCCAAAAAAACGTCGTGATCCACAACTTTCCTCGTACTTAGAAAACTTTCCAACCAATCCACTACAAAGTTCTGAACGGACAAATCCATAAAAAAGAATCAAGACAAATAAACATGCTAGGGATCTTCACCCTTCTACATCACCTAACAAGGCTTTAAATATCTTATTATTACAGAAAAATAATTTACCAGATAGCAGAAACTAGATGCTTTGTGATTGTGGTTGTTGATTGTTGCATAGGACAATAATTTACTTCCAAATTATTCTATCCTAGGCAGTGTTTACATTATCCTCCTTGAAAAGATGACGTGAAACATCATATTCCATTCATGACGCTCTTGGTTACTCTCTTTTAGTTAAAAATTTCCATTTTTAGCCAACGAAATGACTCAATAGGAGAAAAAATAGAACCCAAGGTAACTTTTTAAATATTATACTAAAGTGAGATGAATGACTATTGCAATCAAGAAATATATTTAGAGGTAAATACCTTCACATTGTCTTCTAATGGTTCGTTTGAATTGAATGATGATTGACCTGGCTCTTCATCAATATCATCATCCTCATCATCACTCAACCGCCGGACATAATCCTTTGAACCCTGGACAAGATACTAGCTTATTAGCAAATGTATCAATCACCACAACAATTAACAATAACCTTGAAAGTGAAACAAAGAAACAACAATGACGGATAAAATGCTAACTTGAAAAGTGATTGATTTAATTAGCGCTTCATCTGCTTCATCCAGCTCTTCCGTATCATTATGCACCTGTCAACCATTGGTAGTTTATTAGAAAACCCCATACCAACGTGTACAAAATACACATAATCTATAAGCGCACCAAACTGAAAAACCAAGCAGGCAGCAACCAATCGCAAGAGAAGACGACCATATTTTCATACTTAACCAAAATCTACGATAAGTGTTCAACAATGCATACCTACACTGGATGGCTACTTCACCTAGAAGATATAAATGGTAACTTGGTTCTGACCTAATGCCATGGTGCAAGACTGAGGCTTATATTTGAGTAAAAACTCTGTACCTCACCTAAGATTTCCAAGTTTCTTCACAAACCTTCTTTTTCAATCTTCTACTTTATTCCGTACTTATAAGCCATAATTGCAAGATAAAAATCACACAACGAAAAAATGCTCATATCTAAAGAGGTAGAACGCCCTACAACCCAAAAACCAACTATGATCTCAAATCTGCTCTTACAGTCATCATAAGATAAAATTTCACTAAAATGAAAAAGGAAAATATCTATAAACAAATAAGACTAGCAAAGTATTACCGTCTCATGAGCTGAACGTTTCAAGGTCTCCAACATGTCCTCAAAACTGACAGTGGCATGCCTTGACTGCAAAATAGAAAGGAAAGATCAATCAGAATAAAAAATTGAGTAGTGAATAAAGGCCGCAGGAAAAGAAAATGAAAAAAAAAGTATTACCTTCATAGATCTCATTTCTTCCAGCGCAGCAAGTATATCCATGTCTTGCTTCGAATCAAGCGCTCTATTCTCCAACGACTTCATTGCATCCCCCATCTCTTCGGCATCCCTTTTCCTCTTCTCCTTGTCTTTTGCCTAATAAAAAAGAAGCCCAAGAGCATTAGCACAAGAACACAACTAATCCAGTCTAATAACTACACTAGTCCAAATCACTCACATCCTCTTCGTCGCGCCAAGGCTCAAAATTCCGGGCAGCTCCCGATTCCACCGTGTAGTCTGAGTTCTGGGGATCCGTTTTAAAGGTAATTTCCGCCGAACACCTGGTGCACTTAATGTAAAACCGGATCTTTTGGATCCCCAAGTACGCCTGGAGAGCACAGATCATATCAAGGTTACCTTTTTATACAAGAAAGCATTAATCTATTATCGATCACTACATATGAGAATATCCATAAAAAGATGGAAAAAAATCATCATACCTCGCCTACGGCGTCTTCCTTGCGGGAATTGAACTTTGTGCCCTTGTAGATGTAGGTGCCGCAGGTGTTGCAACGGATGCTCATGGGAAGCATCATCCTCACCTTCATCTGCTGGTTCTTAGGCTGCCGCCGCCTCGGAATCTTCGCCGGATCGAAGTCCGGCGGGTAGTACTTGTTGAGGACTTTCCGCTCACCCATCTTGCTCTCTTTCTGTTCTCCTCCGCCGCCGAATCAACTGCCGGATCAAACGCCGGAACCCTAATCCCCGCCGCCGTGGAGAAGAACCTCGCCGCTACACAAGTCGCAGCAACGCGAGATTACGAGGGGAAATTGAGACACCGGAAAAAGGGCCATGGTGGAATTGACAGGGATCGGATCCGCTTCACCTCTCGAGCCAGATCCGATTCCGGATCGGACCCGAGTCCTACAACTAGTAGGAGTAACAGGGATCGGATCCGCTTCACTTCTCGAGCCGGATCCGGTTCCGGATCCGATTAGTAAGAAATCCGAAGGAAGAGGCCCCATTGTATTTGGGCCGGGCTCAGACTTCATAATGGAATGCTCATCAGTTATCACTATTGCCACGAGGCAAGTTGAGCCGTGGGCCCCGCGGTTGTTTCGGGGCGGATCGAGGAATTGGATAAGATCCTGGCCACGCGACGCGGTTATCTTATTATAGTTGCCGAGTACCGTCTACGGTTCGTCCTCTCTTGCCGCAGTCGCCGACGACTTCCGGGTAAACTTCCGATGTAATTACACCGTTCCCTTTTGTCTCTAATCTCTTGTCCGGTTATAAAAGCCCTAGCTTTTTGCTTGTTCTGCGTGATCCTTCGGATCGTCTTTTGTCATTGTAAGGTGAGAGAAAGACTTCCCTACTTGTTTGAATTTAGATTGCTTTTCTTTTTAGTTTTGCTTCGAGTCGCAATTTTGTGTTTAGATTTGACGCACTTCAGTTTTGGGTAAGAATTTGACGCGCTTTGCTCTTTGATTCGGAGGGTTGGTGAGTCTTGTGATTGGTAGCTCCTTGGAATTAATTCTGGACCAGTCTATGAGATATTTTTGTTACGGAGAGGAATTTTCTGTTTCTCCATTAATACCGAACCACTTGAAAACTCATCTCGGATAAATTCTTTTTTGTTTTTGCTATTAGGAGAAAAGAGACAGAATCGTGATAATGTTGGGCAACATTGACAGGTTGTTGATTAGTTCGTGATGAAAATTCTTGGGTTTGTTGGAAGCTTCATCACGATTGCTTCACCACGTAAAAGCCTCAAAGCAGATAAAACTCTTGTTAGTGATGCGCATAACTATTTGATATAGTTTCTTATTAATTCCCACATTTAATGAAGTGGCTGTGTTTGATTCGATTAGATTTGACAATTCTGTCACTCCAGCCTGTAAATTCATTTGTGGTGTTCAAAATGAGAAGATTGATATTCTAAAAAGATATGGCTGGAACAACTGTAATTCTTTACTACTATTGATGGTGGATCTCCTAATGTCAGTTGTCTGCTCTTCTGGCTAGGTTCTGGAGACTAAAATTAAAATATTGGCAGCTCTGGGTCTTGATGTGGTTCACCCACTAGTATATATTATAGATTGCATCTTGCTGATTATTTGTTTATTCAAGATATCTGGGCCATACATTGATTCAAAAATATTGGCATGAAGTGGCCTTCCTGTCTGGACTTGGCATTTGGACCTTTTCATTTTCTTCTTAGGATATAAATGCCTGTAGGCTGAGAGTCCGAGACATTCATAACACTCTTTGTAGTTTCCAACATCCCTCTCTAGGATATCATCCTTGGATTTATTTCTGAGGTAATATTCATACACCATACTTTCCATATCTATGTTCATTTCTCTGTGTAATTCCTCACATGGATGATGGATCATTTGTCTGTGATTTTAAAAATTCTCTGCGCTATCTCAAAGAGTTAGAGTTTCTTAATAGAAAAGATGGTGCTAATAAAGTCATTGCATATTCTTTTTAGAGAGATCCGCAAATTTCCATATGGTGAACTTTAATTTTTTGCAAAGTTCTTGTTGTGATTTCTAATTTCTAATAGTAAATGATAGATTATCATTTTTCTGCTGATCTGATGAGCTATTGGCTGACAAAGTCACAAAAGTTTATGTGATTTACCTTTTAACTACATCCGTTTGTTACTTAGATTGATTTAATTATGGTGAAGGTCTAGCTTTGTATGATGTGGTATTGGATTTATTTCGCCCAGTCAGTGAGTTACTTAGATCGATTGAATCTTTTTTTAATTAGTCTTTTGGTTTCTTTTTTTTTTCTTTCTGCTGTCTTATTCTGCATCTTCTTTTCTTGGGTTATTAATTGTTAATGTGAGACTTCTAGTTCATATATAAGACCTTGGGAGATGCTCTATATGACAGTTGCAATTATTTTTCTTCCATATATTATATATGACAATGACATGGTTGTTTTTTGTGATTTGTACGTTTAAGTTATCCTATAGTAGGGCAATAATTTTATGTTACTTGGATTATCACCATTTGAATTCTGCGTTATTATTCTCCTTTTTTTTTTCTAATACTGCTGTTGGATTTTGACTCTGCCCAACAGTTTTTCTATGAAGTAACCTTAATAGAGAAGATAGGTAGACAGTTGCTAAACATGCCGGTTCTGAATCTTTCTGATAATAGCTGACAGAAAGTGGAATATAGTTTCTTTTTTCTCTTTAGATAAGACATGGGTCAGGCACTTGGTTGCATTCAAGTGGACCAGTCAACTGTTGCCATCAGAGAAACTTTTGGGAGGTTTGATGAGATACTTGAGCCTGGATGCCACTTTTTGCCATGGTGCCTAGGGAAACAGATTGCTGGTTATCTTTCATTGCGTGTTCAGCAACTTGATGTCCGTTGTGAGACTAAGACAAAGGTTGGCCTCCTTCACATATTCATCTCTGTTTAGGGTTCTATATTATGTTAAATTGTGGAGAGAGATTTTTAGGCAGGTTTATGGCAACAATGCTTTGACATCTTGTTCAGCATACTAGTGCTTCTCTCAATTACCATAGAGGTCTTCTTTCTAAAATGCTCACTGTATCTCTGTTTTATTTATTTACCTTTCATATGATCCAAGAAAACTGGCATTAAAAAAAAGCCATCTGATAGACTTTCTTCCTTGAAGGGCAGCTTTTCGAAGTGGGAGATATAAAATACAGGCTAAAGATATTATTTAGATTTTGTTTTAGAAAATGAACTTTATTGGGTAATAATCAACTCAATACATAAATGGACATTTGTTAAGCTGCTGATTTAGGTTGCACTTCTTACTTCTTATGACTTATTAATGTCAAGATGCAGCATGGATAATGTAGTTCTGAAGCTATGGACCTTATAAAGTTTTTTGCGCTGCAGGATAACGTGTTTGTCACTGTTGTTGCATCTGTTCAGTATCGAGCTCTTGCTGATAAGGCATCTGATGCCTTTTATAAGCTTAGCAACACAAGGGAGCAAATTCAATCATATGTTTTTGATGGTAGGTTTGCACTTGGATAAAGTCTAACAAAACCTGTTAAGTTTTCTCCAACTGAATTCTTAGGCTTATAGTACTTGACCTGAATATTCAATAACTTACTTGTGCATCTTGCCATGGTATAAAACACCAACTGCATATCCCTAGAGTACCTTTTATTTTGATGAAAATCTGTGGAGTACTTGATGTCCTTTTTTCTCTATGTATTGACATGTGTCTCTTGTGAGTGTGAATGAAAGCAATGATGCATTTGATTGATTTTATTCTTGCCATAACGTTTCCAAGTTTATTCACTTCTACTATAAATGCATGAAGATTAATACTATTAATACTCAAGAATCAAGATACATCAATTATCACTCTTGTAATCACATATAATTTCGAGCTAAGTGCTGCTATTAAGTGATATAATGGACGAAAAAAAAATTCCCATGAAGTGGGCACTCAGATATGCAAACAAGATTGGTAATGATATATTACTTAATGGCCTTGTTATACACTAGATAGAGGACTCTTTTAGGGGTAAGAGTATGTGGTTTGTAAAGTTTGATTCAAAAGCAATATATGCTAACAGAATTTTGTTGCTACTGTTCAGTCATCAGGGCCAGCGTTCCCAAGCTGAACATAGATGATGCATTCGAGCAGAAGAATGATATTGCAAAATCTGTGGAAGATGAACTCGAAAAGGTTGTCAATCTGTTCGTTTGTTATTAAGTACGAACTTACAACTATTTGACTGACCTAATTTCTCTGTGATATAGGCAATGTCAATGTATGGTTATGAGATTGTTCAAACACTAATCACTGATATTGAGCCTGATGAGCATGTTAAGAGAGCAATGAATGAGATTAATGCAGGCAAGTACATCACTACATTTCACTGCTTTGGAGTACATTCATCCAAGTTTTAGTTTCCCCCTCTATTTTATATGCATATATCTGTACATATGATTTTCACATAGTACTCATAAAATTTTCCACATAATTCTCATAACTCTCTTCCAAGTATCTGAGATTTTACTTATCTAGAGGAGCTTGTATAGACATCTCCTGTTAATGCTGTCAAATTTCAAAAGAGCACATGCATAAGTGGATTGACTGATGTATAGTGGGAAAAGTTCTTGCTTACAAAATATCATGTCTTCAATATATCCTATGACTTTGCATGTTCTTGATCAGCTTTTTAGGTTATAAGGATCCACAAGCATTAATTTGTCGTTATGTAGAAAATCAACTAAGCTGGTTGAGTGAATCAAATTACTGATTTTGGTTGAGATAGATGCTTTACACTCTTTTTACATAAATATTCTTTTTTCTGTGTAAGATACAAATAATATATTGTCGTATGGCATGTAGTTAGTTTTAACAGTGTTAATAAATGTCTGTGCAGCTGCTAGGATGAGGTTGGCAGCAAATGAGAAAGCTGAAGCTGAAAAGATATTGCAGATTAAGAGGGCCGAAGGAGATGCAGAATCGAAGTACTTGGCGGGGCTGGGTATTGCACGACAGCGCCAAGCCATAGTGGACGGACTGCGGGACAGTGTCCTTGCCTTCTCAGAGAACGTTCCTGGGACTTCAGCTAAAGATGTCATGGATATGGTTCTTGTGACCCAATATTTTGACACCATGAAAGAGATTGGGGCCGCCTCGAAGTCATCTGCTGTGTTCATTCCCCACGGCCCTGGGGCTGTCAGGGACGTTGCTGCACAAATAAGGGATGGTCTCCTCCAGGCTAATACTATATAAATGAGTTTGGTGAGAGGAGGATAGTTCTTTGGTGGCAGAGCAGTTGACCAAAATAGTGGGATTGTTTTTTCTTTTTTATACTACTGATGCTTTATAAGTGTGATTCATGTTGCGGGTATTGTGTACCTGTATATTTCATGTTAAATTCGCGTAAATTATGGGGTTTTTTTTTACTGTTGATGCTTTGAAGTGTGATTAATGTTGTGGATAATATGTACCTAGATATTTCATGTTAAATACATGTTAATTTATGGGTTTACAAATTTGAACCTTGATGTGTGGAAGAATGAAATCCGATAGTACACGAGATGTCCACATGGTGCTTTATTAATTTCTTTTGGCTTGCCATTATTGCCCCTCAATTTCAGTTATTTCTATCTCAAAGGACTATGGGTTGTTATTCGATGCCAAAATATACCAGGAATTGGAAAGATGCAATGGTGAAAAAGAGCTAACTGCCTGCTGTTCAAGGTTCTAAACTGATTAGGAAAAAATCCAATAAAAATTTGATTGTTGCGAGCAATTGTTCTAATTTTAACTCAGCTCGATGTTAATTAAATTGTATATTGGGGAACTCTTTTGAAGTACAGCAGGTTCTACCACCATCTATGATCCCATTTACTTCTTGTGCATGGTGTGGTTGGGCCTGCTCAATCACACCGTGAGCCCAGAAATCGCCCATTTGCACCCCTGAATTCATTGACTACAAAGTTGGCAGAGTTGAGGGAAAAAAGAACAGCAGCATCATGGATGCCTGATTTCCTTAGATTGGCATTCCAACTGAAAAGCTAAAGCATCCTTTGCAGTTGTGTATTTAAACTTAGGGAACAGCCATAATTCTAGCTCAAGCTCTTTCTATCAAATGGACAACTTATTTGATAAGGGATAAAATCCTTAAATCACATCAAATAATTCGAAAAAGAACTAGTTCCATCAACATCAATGCCTGAGGAAGAGTTAAGGGGAATAAAGATTAGAGTAGTGCACAGTATCAGAACAGTCTATGGATAACTTGCACTCCGGCTTTTTACAGGAAGTTGCATAAAGAGAGGAGTAAATGGGAGGCTTTACTAAAGAAGATGGATGTCATTTATAGGAAGAATTCCAGTTATCAAAGCAAGTTTCACCCAGCACTTATTCCATGCTTTTGCCCCTAATGAAGAAACAGTCTGTGCACAGTCGATAGACACCCTCCCTTGCTTCCTCCACAATTCACTCCTTTATTCTTGCCTTCTCTTTTATATATGTGCAAAGCCTAACAAATAGGAGGAAAATATTAATGTTAAGAGAATAAAAGTAATGGATGTGACAAGAAACTGAGTTTAAACAGTAAAGAACAAATAAAAAATATTGCTTCTGTTTATATGGTCAAAGCAAGTCGGCAAAAAGAATCCACACTAACAAGGTAGCAGAGCACGGAAAATCAGTTATCTACTGATAATTATGATTCAAGCAGACAACACCATAGTTGTAACAGATTAATTGACATTCTGATGCATAGGGGAACCTTTTAGGTAGCATCTACTCTTGTTTCAAAGGAAATTGTTATAACTAACAAATCCTGACAATCATATGACTAACTACCACAAGCTGATGAAAATTTTGATTTTGCAAATAAAAGTATATAATCTTTTAACATAGGGATGCAAGACAAACTACCAAGGCTACAAGAAAAATGTGGAAGGATATGTCAGAGAACCACTAAGTAACTTCTCTTATTCAAAGAAGAGAGGACTTAAACTGTTACAGGCTTACAGCATGTGCATTATGCCGTTAAACTCATGCTTAATAAGTTGGTGAATGTTATCAACTACCTATAGTTTATGAATTTACCATCCACAATAGTTCATGGACCCTACCACTGTAGTTTTCTATCTCCTGAAGGATACCTTGGTTAGAGACATCAAATTCTGACCAAACACCCTTTTATGATAGAGCCAGCTAAGGCAGTTCCTTTGCCCAAAAATGCCAAAATAACTATACGACAGAAACAAGCCTACTTATGTAATCATATTCCCAGTCATTTCCTACTTTCATTCAATCTCTGTATAAAGTATTCAAAATCATTAAATTATCAGCATCACATTAAATATGTAGGTAGATACCTATGTATAAGCACACAAGCAGAATAATACTGGTCCACGGAAATAGTAGGAAAGGAAAAGGCGGAATGTTTGGATATGATGCACTTTTACAGATACAACTTTGTATTTTCGATGCCAGATGTTTGTACGCGAAGATGAACAGGAAAAATTAAAAGACCAGGTTCTTTAGAAGCAACCGATCTCTCTATAAGTTTAATAGTATTAGATAAGGATCAAAAAGAAGAAGTTGAGTTATTAGACTTAAAAATATTAGTAGATTGTGCAAAGGTAATAGTTTTAAATCAAGAAAGTTCAATGATAGTTTAAATTCTAATACAGACCAGATTCATTCCAGTGTCACATACTTCTGAAGCTACAGTCAGATTTACTCCCCATGGGCATTTCAGACAATTCTCGAGCCCAAGCTAAAGCTAACTTGTTCAAGGAAGGTTGGTTTGGCCCTGAAAAAGGCTTTCTATAAGAGGCCAACAGTGAGTCCATGATAGGATGTTGATCCAACAGATCTAAGATTTTCATGTTCTTTCAGATCATACAACATGTTTTCTGCCACAAATGTCTACCATGTCTTTGAGGCAACAGTGCCACTCTATGTAACTATGATCCTGGCTTACCTGTCCATCAAATGGTGGAATCTCTTTACCCCTGAACAATGCTCAGGAATCAATAAGTTTGTGGCAAAATTTTCAATCCCTCTTCTCTCCTTCCAAGTCATCTCCACCAACAATCCTTACCAAATGAACGTTAAACTTCTATTCTCAGACATGGTGCAAAAATTGCTTGCAGTATTCATATTTGCAGTTGTCAGTAAAGCATGCTATAGAAATGCTTTTGACTGGACAATTACTGGGTTTTCTCTATCCACACTGCCCAACACCTTGATTGTTGGTATTCCATTATTGAAAGGGATGTATGGGGATGAAGCTTTTAAACTCCTGAGTCAGATAGTTGTCTTACAGAGTCTACTCTGGTATAACCTTCTGCTATGTCTCTTCGAGTTCCGAGCTGCCAAGGGAATTGCTGCTTCAACTCAAACTGAAAATACAGGTAAGAGCCTAACCTAAAGTTTGCTATATTCAGCAGATTAATCTCATAATTTCTTCTTGATCACACTTGCATAAATTCTTCAGCCAACTTAAAACAAGGTAACAATAGCCTCCCCAGAACTTCAGTAGCACATATGTTTCTACCAGATTCAAATGTATGAAATGTCACTTACAAGTCATTATCTAAATAACTAAAATCCTTGTTAACTTCACACCTCCATTCTAGGTTCCCCAGAAGTGTCTTATGGTTTGCATGAGTATACACTCATATGATCTTAACATCTTATGACTTTTGGAAACCTTATTTCAGAGAGTATACAGAGATTTCATTATTCCACTATCCCATGGAAATAGTATAAGACATCTTCACATGCAGATTAAAATACTCAAGTGTACAGAGATGTCCTCCTGTCAGAAGACTATGAAATTAAATATCTGGTCCTTAAATAAACTTTTAACCAGGAGTACTATGCTTTGCCATCTCTATTGATTTTTAGCTACAAATTTCTTTAATACAAGAATATGAATAGGATTATCCAACCTTTGTATGAATCTAGGCTCCTCAAACAATGCCTCACTATTAAGGAGTTTCTTCAAGCCTTACACAAGATATCAAATACATTTTTCAGTGCAGACTACTACTGATTTTCAAGAAAATACTCAGACACTTCTAGCAGTAAAACATTTTAATAAGGAACCAAATAAAAAGTTATGGTAATAGAATGTTCCTATGTTTGTTTAAAAAAGTGAGACATTTGTCTCCAAACTGATGCTTTCTAGTACTTGAAATCTTTGACTAGTGTTAGATGATATCATCAAAGTACATATAGTAAATCAGAATGACTAAATTACTCATATTCTATGTTGACCAGATTATCTACATTCTAAATTCTATATAGTAAGTGATCAAACCTCAGATGCATAATTTTCTTTATTCCAATGCATATGAACTTGCTATACAATGCCTGTTCATTTCCTCAAACATGTTTTACTTCTTTCAACATATTTTGGATGGTAAGTTCATAAAGGGTGAGTATTTGGTTTCTCTTTTGATGTTTAAGGAGAATCAGACATTTCTGTACCAATACAAGCAGGACAGCAAGAAGAGGAAGTCAAATCCCTGTCCATGAGATGTTCTGGTACCCTATTCTTTTTGTTGATGATAGGGAAGAAGCTTGTGGCTAATCCCAACACTTATGCAAGTTTAGCAGGTCTTGTTTGGGCATTGATCAGCTTTAGGTAAGAAATAAAGTGTAAGCATAAATCAGATTTTCTTCTAGCTACAAGGCATTCATATCATGTGACTGGATATCATAATCTGCAGATGGGAACTAAAGCTACCACTAGTAATTCATAATTCCATAACAATACTCTCAGATGGGGGGCTTGGCATGGCAATGTTCAGCCTAGGTACAGCCTGACAGTTGTACAGATAAGTTACTGCATATAAAGAAAATTTTCTGTCCTTAAATAATATTCTAATGATAATATTACAGGTCTTTTCACGGCATCACAGTCTAACATCATCGCATGTGGAGCTCGGATGATGGTCTTTGCTATGGGACTAAGGTTCATCATAGGACCAGCCCTGATGGCAATCTCTTCCTATGCTATTGGAATGAGGGGCATATTATTAAAAGTGGCTATAGTTCAGGTATATTCTTTACATAGTACATGTTCAGTACACCATAGAGCATCAGGTTGGTTTATCTGTATGCTATAAACATGTGAAATACTCTTGTGCACGACCATGGTATTATACGTACATATAATTCTACCTATATGCATACTATATCATGTGGTTAGTTGTTGGATAATTGATATTGTGAATTTATGCAGGCAGCTCTTCCGCAAGGAATAGTGACATTTGTGTTTGCAAAAGAGTACGGTGTACAACCAGATATTCTAAGCACTGGGTAATTAATGTTCCTATTTAGTTCTCATGCTGTTATGGTATCATTATTCTTAAAGCCACCTCTAAGATGGCTCTGAATACTTGTGTCTTTTTGCTAGGGTAATCCTTGGCATGATCGTAGCAGTTCCTGTAGCACTGGCATACTACTTCCTGCTTGATCCTAATTAACTGCCTAAAATGATAATATGCTGTTAAACATTCTTACAAAAAGAATGCAACAGAGGAACACAAAAAAAGGACTGAGGCAACAATTTCTGGACAACCTTACCTCTGCATCAGAAAGGACAGTGGCAGAAAGATACGAGGATACATTTTACAAGATTGTGCCAAGATAAAAGGATCCAAAAGTGTTGCTTCACAAAGAAGGTGTTGATGCACCTGTCTCCTCTAGTGGAAATGAAAGGACTGAATTGGACTAAGGAGAATCTGTATAATAGAAACATGGATTGTGTTTGGAAGTTTCTTGAAGATACTTTCTCTTAAACCAACTTCAATATAATGTATTGAAATAATTAAACTACTTGTTATCTTACAAGGTCATGCCTCAAAAGGGAAGGTGGATCCAGTTCTTACTTTAGAAATACAATCTCTAGCAGCAAGACTGGCCAGGTTATGTGTAGAGGTGTTACTACACCTGCTCGCATAAGAGACCCTAAGGTTGAGGAGAAGAGAAATCCACCTAGAGCATTCCTGAAGTATGGAGGAAGTAGCCCATTTCATGTGTAAATACTAAAGAGGAAGTGTTTGCATATGCATTGGAAAAGATAACTGTTTAACATCTGTGACCAGGAATTAGACTAAAACATACACCACAGTTGGCCTATTAGGCCAACTACCAAATAAGATGATTACAGCCTGATAATGAATTTCACAAGTAACAGTGAAGTACAATATTTTGTATCAATCATACCAACAGAATTGCATAATTCTAACTTACAAAATGAGTTCTGATCAAAAGTTTTGGCCTTTGGGTGTCCTTGTTTTACAAATAGTATGTGAAAAGTTCAACATCTATGAATAGAGAATATACATGATGTTATGAAGTCAAAAGTAATAAAGTCAGACTCACAATTTGTGCAAATTTTTCTGAGAAGAAAAGTTATGAGGTCAAAAGTATTCAAGTCAGATTTACAATTTGCACAAATTTTACTGAGAACGAAAGTTAGAAACCAGCAATTTATGCTGACAGATTATACAAATCATTAAAATTAATGACTACCACCGTGTTCACACCTCTAAAGATGAAAAACATCTTGTATCCCACTACCTACAAACAAATATTGAATCTACTCTATCTTTTTTCGTAAATGCATTATATTCTCCATTTCTATCAGTTTTCGCATTTATTCTCTCTTATGAAGATGTTAAATACATTGTCTACATATAAGCTTTTAAGTAATTTTTTTCCAGTCCCTTCACATATAAATTTGTTTACATATATAATCTACAGAATATTCTTCACAAGAAGTTGTAAAAACAATGATGGTCATGTACAAGTTTATTTTAAAAGCATAGGAAGCAATACATATTTCTTAGTTTGATACGTAATGAGACTTGAGTTTCTAGTATCATGTGGCAAGTAACAGAAGTCACATTGGTCGTCGTAATTAATATGAGATAAATGTACTCCCAACAAATATATACAAAACAATAGTATTCATTAAATTTCTTGATCAAGCTTCAATCTTACAACTTTCCAGCAAAGTTATCACCAGAATAACTAAAAAACAGGCAGCGAAAAATAACTAAAGCGCCATTCCTTACCCCAGGGTTAAGAGCTCATCCCAATCATCTTGCAGTATGCATTTCAAATCATGAACTCTAACAGTGGCATTCCAGCAAACAGGTGGTGGGCAAATCGAAAGCGCCAATTTAAATCGTAGGAGTCCACGCAATAACGCTTTGCGGACCGCGTGTAATAAACCCTTCTTTCCTCACCTTTTTGATGGCCCAAACTAGGCCGAAGGCCTGGCTAAATTATAATGCGGATCACCAAGATCGCTTCTTTGGGCCTTTTATTGTACCAATTAAAACTCGGGTTACCAATTCATTTTTTAAGGAAAACAACGTCAAAATTGAGATTATTTATGCACTCGTATTAATTTTCTTCCATGATTTATTCATATCAGTGACTAAAGTTGTATATTCGTATTTAATACAATCTCAAATAACACAGGCCTTGTCACTTAAGTAGATTAATTTATAGTCCAATTTGATCCAAGCCAAAAGTAGCCCACTAGAAATAATGGGCTCAAATATTTGTACAACGACTCTAAATCTCTAATTTCGAATCCTATTTACTCCAATCAAACTTCAGCTCCAAATTTAGAACTGCACTGTAACTAGCTACAAATTTAGAGCACCGAGATAATTTTAAATACCAAAATTATGTATACAACATATATTAAAAATTAATTAATTTTTAATAAAAATACTATAATTTGAAATATATCGAGAGATCTTTAAAATAAGTCTAATATTAAATTATTTTAACTTTAATATTTAAATAAAATAATAAATATATATTTTTCCTAAAAATCTTCAGACAATGCTCAAAATTATTCTCCAAAGTTAAACATAAGATGTAGAAATATTACACAATAAATACATAAAAGAAACATTGTACTCAGGTTTTCTTATTTATTGTACTTATGTATGTAATTTCTTATTTATTAAAAAGTCTCATTTAAATGGACTTGTCACTGGGCCCAGAGTTCAGTCCATACAAAGCCTTTATGCATGTCGCTGTGGATACTTTCCAAAGCCTGGCCCAACTGGCCCACGCTGTGGTCTCCGGGGGCCCAGACCCAAAGATCGCCGTCGCCGACGGCTCCTCCAGCACCCTGGTTTCTTGGCCATTG
The DNA here is from genome assembly GCF_019914945.1 of Typha latifolia. Classification (NCBI taxonomy): domain Eukaryota; kingdom Viridiplantae; phylum Streptophyta; class Magnoliopsida; order Poales; family Typhaceae; genus Typha; species Typha latifolia. The sequence continues at coordinate 4,038,286 of NC_133086.1, read as the reverse complement.
CCAATACTCATGCGGAACCCCTCCCTCAAGTCGGTGGCAGCCTGGCAGAATGCTCTCCACAGCCATGGAGACTTCGATCCCGGCTTGGCATCCCGAGAGTTAAGTGTGCCATATTTACTTCTAACAATGCTCACCCATGGCGTAGCTCGCCCTCGTAGGACACAGAGAACATGCTTACCAAGGAGGGCTCGCCTTGCCGTGGGGAGGCAGTACCCTCCTTCGCTTTTCGGCTTTACCAGATTCTCCCAACTAATAAGGTGTAGCCCCCGCCGGTTTCTCCTTTCTCTCAGATGAAGGAAGTAGAGTTCGGGTGGTATGCTCCTTCAAATATCTCAACTACAGTAAGTTCCTGCATTTTGGGATCGCAGACGATCAGATGTTAGTTGGAAACTTTTGCCATTTATTTTCTTGACTTTTGCTCCAAGAAAGAGTCGGTTTTATTTTCCTCTCCATCTATAATCTCTCGTTTGCTGGTTGCTCTTCGATCTCGACGTCGGATATGATGGGTCCTGGTCTCTATTCCGACATCGGCAAGAGGCTAGAGGTAATTCCACGTCTCGAAGAATCCGATCCATTAATTCGATTGTTTTCTACTATTTGAGCTATCTTTGAGCCATTTTTTTTTGGGGGTGCTATTTTTCTCCTATCCCGTAGATCTTATTTACAAGGACTACAATACGGACTAGAAATTTACACTCACGACGTGCACCTCGAATGGAGTTGTGAGTGCTCCTTTAGTTGCTTCCGCTTGTTCTGGTATTTATGCTAATAAATGGGAATAGATGAACAATAAGAGTCTTAAGTTATTCCAAATATAGTTCTTTCCCAATTGGACTTTTGGATAGTTGGGTACAGAACGTTATGAATCTGCCATGCATTCTTTTTTTTGGGTGCAAGAAATTACCTACTTTACTTTGTTTTCTGAAACTATTGTTATTGGTAGGAATTCAATTGATTTTGCATACAGGAATGTGTGCGATATGCTATATGCATATGTAGTATCATTCACATGACATGGTTATGCATGTCTTGGAGTCCAGTATTCAGCATATTTTGCTTCAATGATAGATGAGCTCTATTTGCATAATGGAAATAGGCGCATAGCTATGCTGATGTAATTTGCACACTCTAGCACATTTTCAATGCCCAATTTATTTGCGATACTCATGAGACCCATGATTTAGTGAGACTTGTGCCTCTCAAGGACATCATTAGATCAACCAATTGAAGTAATCTTAAGCTGTTAAGTAATGGACCGACAATGTTTAGCATGCCTTAACACATACCCCTCAGGTGCAGTAGCTTTGCACCATAGTGGATAAACAATAGTTGATGAGATATTTGGTCCCTCTACACCATAGTGCGGTAGCTTTGCACCATAGTGGACAAACAATAGTTGATGAGATATTTGGTCCCTCCACACCATACTAAAAGAGATGATGGAAATAATGATTGACATGGGGTTTGGTGAGGTTTATATTGATGACTTTCAGAAATCTGGCTCTGCAACTACCTTTAAACTTCTTAAAGTTTAAATTGCCAGAGAATGGAGGTTTTAATCCTTTATATTCTAGCAAGCGACTAATACATTCTAGTGCATACTCTTAATGCTGCCAAAGCTGCATAGTTTTTTCCTTTTGGCATACCTTGCAGAGACATCATTCTGTTGTTGTCCAGGGTTGCTTTGGTGCTGCATCATGCTGCAGGCAAAATGTAGCAGTAAAGATGAGGATAAGCATAATCTTATTTCTGTTGCTCTCCACATCCACTTTGGTTACAGCATTTTATGTTATTTGATGTCCACATCCCCTTTGGTTGTAATCTATGCATATGCATATTGAAAGATGTCGAGCAAAGTGAATTGGTTGTTGCCTTTTGGTTTCCTGGTTTAAATTTCAAAGATTCCCTTTATTAAATTATTGAAGTTTGTAGGTTTTGCATTTTTTTTCCACTTTATACTTAATATTTGTCCGATGGATGTTTTAGTTTACCTTTGTCTGTTATCTACTACTTTATATGTGTGGAGTTTGGTTTTTTATTCTTTTATATCTTGCTGCAGGCTATTACAGCCTCAGGCACAAAGAAATATGAGTTGCTTTTTGGTGAGGTTCAGTCTCAGCTGAAGAACAAGAATGTCACAGACTCACAGTCAATGTGAAAGGAAACTCAGATTCAAGTGTAAGCTAATTCAGTATGTCTAATTCCTATACTCATTTGCGTGGCACTTTGGAACATCATTTAACAATATGTTCTTCAGTAATGATATAATATATTTGTGCATACTAATCAACTCAAACATACCATGTACACTGGTAATAGGTATTATACATGGTCACATGCATGCATAGCCAGCCTTTCTCTGCTAAGTGCTGACCTTTCTAGATTCCCAGGTTTTAACAACCATCACAGTTGATGAGCTCGGCATACCGGGATTGAAGACAATTTTTAGCTTTTCTGTTCCAGATCAGAGGTCTGGGAAGGTATATTGACTTTCTGATCTCATAAATTGGCCGCATTAAATTGAATGATGTAATGGGTTTTGCTGTAATTTTATTCTATCTTGATCTCATGTTTGCAGGTTGAACTTCAGTACTTCCATGATTATGCAGGTGTTAGTGCAAGTGCTGGACTAACTGCCAACCCCGTGGTTAACCTTTCTGGTGTGGCTGGAACTAAAACTCTTTCTGTTGGTGTGGACATTTCATATGATACTGCAACTGGGAACTTTTCACCAAGTATAATGCTGGGTTGAACTTAACCAATGCAGACCTTATTACAGCCTTGACTCTGTTAGTTATTCCTCAAACTGAAGTAAGAAATATTTAGGAAGCTAAAATTATGTCTCAGATTTAAATTGCTAAATATGGACTATAGATATCTTGACATATTATGAAAAGTGTCGAAACAGTTGAATTTAAGCATGTTTTTGTTGTTGGTTTTCAATTTGATGATGGATTTGCTTTCAGGAACAACAAAGGTGATACCTCAGTGCCTCCTACTATCATTTGGTGAAACCTTTCTCGAGCACAGCAATTGGAGCGGAACTGACCCACAGCTTCTCAAGCAGTGAAACACCCTTACCTTTGGGACACAGCATGCTTTGGACCCACTTACCGCCTTGAAGGCATGCTCCAACAACTATGGCAAGACCAGTGCAATATCCAGCATGAGTTTAGGCCGGAGTCATTATTCACCGTCTCCACAGAAGTCGACAGGAAGGCAATCAAGAAGAGCTCAAAGGTTGGCTTGTCTTTGGTGCTCAATCCTTAATCGAACATTTTTGGACATTGGGGAAGTGCTTCCATTTGAACTGTTGCAGAATGAAATAATTTGAAAAAACAACTAGGCTACCACTTATGCATGGGTAGCATCATTTTGATTTTCATGAACTAATGTTTTATTCCCTGTATAGCTGGATCATTGTGACCCTATCTCAGTATGAGTGCCTCACACACTCTTTTTCCAAAATATCCCATGAATCGCTGAAAGTGAGCAGAGATGAGCATTTCAGTATGATCTTTAGCTGTTTCGATGGCTTATTTGCGATGTTGCTACCTTCTTAGCTGTGTGATAGATTTGGCTGCCGCAACCAGATGGTGAACTGGTTCCGCACTTTTGTTAATTTAAATGGCTTATGCTTGTGTATGTCTGATAGCAACTATAGGAGCTACGGGAGATGGTTTTGGGATTAAGATCTGCATTTGAGTAGTGAAATGGCTTGTGCTTATTTGCTTCCAGATGGGTACAGAAATTCTTTATCACATCTCCACTGTAACTGCTGAATTTGATGAGCAATCAGGAGCTTCCAAGTGTCCACTGTAGGAGATTCTTGCAGTAGGGGCTGCATGCAACCTGCTGCCCTGGAAATGGTTGATCGTGCCAATTTGAACAAATTTACGCTATCTGTAGCTGGAAGTGCAGCATCCAATGTTCTCCATTCCCTGCTATCTTACTGGCGGAGGGAAGAGGAGGTCATCGTTAGAAGATAAACTATGATGTGGGTGACCTGCAACTTGACCAATTTAATGGCTACTGTGACAAGACACAAAAAAGAAGATAAAGAAGTTAGCATAACAACAAAAGAGACTAATAAACCAGTTCAATGGATGGATTGAATTTTCTTCCAAAAAAAAAAAGAGTATCAAATAGATAGATCAATTGATCAATATTAGATAGACAGTATCAAATATGCAACTTTTTTAGTTTCTTTCACAAACTAATAGAACCACTCGCCGACTGCCAAGTGTACCAGGCGCCGGAAAATTCCTCCAATTGCGTTTGTAGGGAATCAGCTCCTCCCTTCATCTCCTTATCTCTTGTATCAAAAAAAAAGCTCTCTCTCTCTCTCTCTCTCAATGATTAAAAAAAAGAAAAAGAAAGCGCTCTCTCTCTCTCTCTCTCTCTCTCTCTCTCTCTCTCTCTCTCTCTCTCTCTCTCTCTCTCTCTCTCTCCATTCCTCCCATGTCAGAACTCAGCTCATTTTAACCAAATCGTAGCCGCCCAAATCACCTCACCGTTATCCTCCTCCGCCTCTCTTTCCCAAAGATGTCCACCGCTAGCCTCCCAACTCCACACTCCTCCTCTACTCACCGCCTCCACCGAAGCGTAAGTCTCCAAACTCTCTCTCTCTCTCTCTCTCTCTCTCTCTCTCTCTCTCTCTCTCTCTCTCTCTCTCTCTCTACTTTCCATAAAAATAAAACTCTCCTCCCTACTTTCCATTCAAGGAAACTCTGCTTACTTGGCAGCGGCGGAGGTGGTGGCGCACGTGCTCCTTATCCATGAACGGCTGCGGCGGATCCGACCGTGCGCCTGTGGGGATCCACGAGACGCGCACGCTCCCCGAGGTGGCTGCCCCGGAATCGGCGGTGCCGCAGCTGAAATCAGCGATCGCCGCGTTGAATGCCGACCCACCGCGCTGCGATTCCGGCATCATCCGACTCGAAGTAATGCATCCAACTTTATCCGCCAGATTGCCGACATCTTATTCGGCCTCATATTGTTAGGCGGCGGCTACGAATTCGATTAGTTAATGCATTAACCCACGTGTCCTCGGTCGTATATCTAAAATGATGAAAGTTTATTAGATTCTTCAGTCCATCCTTCTTTGGTTCTTGAGTTTTTGACTATTTTAAGTCTGCCTGCTTTAAAAATCTAAATACAAAACTATATACTGAACTAGGATGGTGGTTTATAAAGATAAAGTTGTTTCTCAGTTTAATAACTTCGAAATATAAAAATGCCGAATCTAAAAGCGATATTTCTTCCCTGGCTTTCAATTTTTTACATAAATCGCTGACCAAGAAAGCTGACTTAGATTTAAAAGTTATCGTCTCGATCAGCGATTTTAGTGACGTTCAAAAAAATATATATATCAAATTAACACCCTTTTCAAGTAGCAAGACCACGTCCTCTGTTTTAATAGAAATCGGTGAATATAACTCCTGCAGGTTCCAATTCGGCAACGAGCAGACGCCATCGAATGGCTCCAAGCGCAGCGCCCGCTCCCACGCTGCTTCTTTTCTGGTCGAGCTCAGAGGGCGGACGCCGCCATGTCTTTCCCGGGCAACGGAGCTGTCGCCAAGCGATTGGTCAGCGTCGCTGGTGTGGGTTCCGCCGTCTTCTTCCGAGGATCCGACCCCTTCGCCTTGGAGGACTGGAGGTCCATCAAGAGGTATACTCAATATTTTGTAACTTTTCGAATTGGTCCATGTTGTTTTCTTTTTATCCTAGAGCTTCCTAGTTTTCACTTTAAGATATTTATTACTATGCCATTTTATTTATTTTGTATATATACATATATGCATATATTCTTTGGAAGCAACAAGATTTTTCACCGTCTTCAGAGCTTTCAGAGTTCTGAGGTTTATGTTATTTGGATATTATAAATAGAAATTTGTTTGTCTTGTTCTATGAAGATTTCTTTCGAGAGATTGTCCGCTGATTCGCGCATATGGTGCCATCCGTTTTGATGCAAGGAGTGATGTTTCTCCTGAATGGAAGGATTATGGTTCGTTTTATTTTATCGTTCCACAGGTACATTATTCCTACTGTCTAACACTTCACGTGGTTCCAGTTGCATTTCCTGTAGTGTGGCTGTTGAAAGATAATTGTCTGGATTAAATTCTTTTCATGGTAGCTCATTAACTATCAGATAAATCAAATGGCAGGTTGAGTTTGATGAGCTTGAAGAAAGCTGCGTTCTTGCTATGACTGTTGCCTGGGACAACTCTCTTCTTTGGACATGGCAGAAAGCAATGGATGATCTCCAAGAAACACTGCATCAGGTCTAAATCGGTTTTTTTTTTCTTTCTTTTCTTTCTTTTTTTATTGCTTGGCAAATTGTAACATCTCTCATCATCTGCTACATACTAGCTCTGTAATTACTAACTTGCTGATCTTTATGCAGATCTCCCCATATTTTCTTACATTCAAGGAACCAAGCTCAAGAACAACTATTATCAGTCTTAATCATGTTCCGACCAAAGCTTCTTGGGATGTTTCTGTAAAGAAAGCTCTTCGGATGATAAAAGAAGAAGACTCAGAGCTAGTAAAGGTATTAACTGGCTTTGTTCTGCCTCATGTTTCAATTTATTGCAAATGCTTTGTATTTCTTTTGATTATACTTTCTTTCAGGTTGTATTGGCAAGATGTAGTAGATATGTTACTGATGGCATCATTGATCCTGTAGCATTATTAGATCGCTTAAAAGTACGATCCTTTTGTTATCTCCTTTATCTCATATTTTTAATTTTTATTATGAGATTGGTTATGGATTAAGAATTCACTTTTATCATAAGCAGGTTGAGGGCCAAAATGCTTACCAGTTCTGCCTTCAGCCACCTGATGCACCAGCATTTATTGGAAATACTGTATGTTGTTTAGATTGAGAAAAGTAAAGCTAAACAATGAAGATAACATGCTTAAATTTGGTGAATAATTGTCAATCGTCATGCTTTGTAGACATGCTTAGTCGTTTAAACTTAATATATACTGCTATTGATTATGAAGCCTAAATGTGATATCCTCACCTTCTGTAGGTAGAATGTGCTACTCAATTTCTTTGTACATTGATTATCATTATCAGTAGGCTGAAAGATTCTCTCTTTCTCGGAAATGTAGTCATTATGTTTGCTTTAAGTGCTTATGTTCTAACTAAAGGTTTCATTGTGCACAAAATTTCTGAATAGCCCGAGCAACTATTTCACCGAAAATACTTGAACATTTCCAGTGAGGCTTTAGCTGGTACACGGGCAAGGGGTGTATCCAAGGTTGAAGATCTTCAAATTGGTCGAGATTTACTCTTCAGGTTCTATTCTTTCCTTCTTAATTTCAGTTAAGTTATTGATGAATTAAACTTCTGGTAGTGACTACCTTATCATCATCAATCTGCATACTACTATACTAGTCTTGCAGAAGTGATTCTGCTCGACAAATAGTTATGATGCAAACCAACTAATTTGGTATGTTATTGCAGTCCTAAAGAAAATATTGAGTTTACCATAGTAAGGGAGAGCATTAGAAAGAAGCTGGAGGCAAGTTGAGTTTTAAAACTTCAGCACACATTTTAAAACTTCAGCACACCTTCTGCCTCCACTTTATGGTACTGTGGTTGCTTTGATTCATTTCTAATGCAATTTGGTGCAGATCATCTGCAATGAGATACTTGTTGAGCCCAGCAAGGCCTTGCGGAAACTTCCTAGAGTACAACATTTGTCTGCTCAGTTATCAGGGACAATAAGAAATGAAGATGATGAGGCAACTATTGTTTGATTTCTTTATGCGTAATTGACCGGTCTGGTATTCTGTCTATCCTTGTCAAAGCTGAACCTTTGCTACTCTTTGCAGTTTGATATCCTAAAATCTCTTCATCCGAGTCCAGCTGTCTGCGGATTACCTACTGAAGAAGCCCGCCAATATATAGAAGAAAATGGTATATATGTTAGCTTGTATTTCACTTGTATTTCAGTTTCGGAAGCAAATATATCTCCAAAAACTTGTTGAAATTGTCAATAAATTCTAAGCCATTGTTCAGAAGAAAAAAAAAGTTAAAAGGTAGATAGTAATATTGTCTATAAGAGGGGAAACACTGGAGAGAGTCCAGACCAATCAGATAGACCAGAAGTATGTATAATTCAGTTTGTTAGTCCATTCTATTATTATGAGCTGTAGCAGCTAATGCTTTGTTTTTCTCATTTGAGTTTGAAGTATGGTGGTACATATTCTTACTAGTGTGAGAAATGGGAAGTAGCAAGTGAAGTATAAAAAGCTGAACGAGAGACAGCAAAGAAAGTCAAACTGTAAATAAAGTGCAAAGTAGCATCTGCCAGCTATAGACCTATAGTTGAGAAGCAATATCCATTTAGTACTACTTAATCAAAACTCAAAGGGCATTGCAGACATAATTTTCTGGCAAGAAAGGATATGCAAATGCTTCTGATCTGTATAGTCAATTTAAGTTGAGCAACTAATTTCCATGATCAAAATATTCAGGCCCGAGCCGAGACTTGTTCCAGCACGAAAGGACCTCAGCCTGATACTTTGGGTTGGGATGAGACCTACTAAGCTTGGACCAGTTTCAGGATAGATGATTGTGTTGTGATGAGATATAAATTTAGGTCAATCAGACTTTGAGTCCCACATATCCCATTGATACACTTATAAGTTTGAAACGTAAGTAGCTATTGGTTTATGCATTTCTTTATCTTCAGTAGTTTCTTATCATCTAATTTATCAAAAAAGGTCAGGATTCTAATATTTGAAGAAGAAGACACTCCATTATAATTAGTGCTCTTGGTTTGAATTGCGTTACTAATAATCTTAATAATAAAATTTCTCTTATGTTGCTTACTGTGTACTATTCCCTTGTTCTAGAAATGTTTGACCGAGGAATGTATGCTGGACCAGTTGGTTGGTTTGGTGGAGTAGAAAGTGAATTTGCTGTTGGGATTAGATCAGCTTTAGTGGGAAAAGTAAGCGACTGACCTTTCAAAACTAATTCTTTAGTTTGGACAATATAGAAACTCTCAGATCTGTTAAATGTTTTTCCTAATATATTGGCTATATTTCAGGATCCTTTTTGAACTGTCCCTAGTTAAGAATCTATTATCGATTCATAAAGCTGCACATAGATGAGATTTCTGTTGATTATATTTCTAATGACTTGCCGCAAGGTTTTACTTTGAGAAACTATAATATTCTTAAATGACTTCTGACATTAATTAGAACATAAAATTGTAGAAACATCACATCACTGGCCATATAAAGATAGATGTTTCTGTTCACACATTAATTTCATAACTGTAAAGTGATCAACTTTGATTAAATTTTTAGAAGGTCGTAATATTGATGCATGCTTGTTTTGTCGTCCCTGATTGTTTGCCATGTGTCACACTCACGTATATGACTATCTCATGCATAGCTAAATTTCCTATTTTTTAGTGCTTCAAAATGAGCATAAAAACTCATAATTTTATCAAGAAAACTATTATAATCTTGTATCAGAAATTATATGAGAAGTTTTCTTGCCTCTTCATCATTGTGTCATTCTCACCCTACTGACAGTTCCAAGCATGTCCATCTAGGATTCAGCTATGTTTGTTTCGTCGTATGGAAAATTTTCAGCTGCTTTTATGTAAAAATGAACTGTTAAAATTTGTAGGGATGCAACACATTAGTGTATGCTGGTGCTGGGATTGTTGAAGGAACTAACCCATCTTCCGAGTGGGAGGAACTTGATTTGAAGGCATCCCAGGTCTCTCTCTCTCTCTCTCTCTCTCTCTCTCACGATATTCAGTTTCTCAAATTGTCCCGTTGAACTTCTTTTCTTTCAAAGTTCCCCTGCACAATCAAAGATTACTTATCTGTACCTCTTCTCCAGTTCACAAAGTTGTGGCAGTATCAGGAGCCTCAAATTTATTATTGGGAGGCAAAAAACATGGGAACTGCCATAGTGCCATCTGAATAGGCAAGTGCTGAGCAGTCATCTACTTGTATGTAAAATCGATGTAAGTTGCTGACTCTTTAAGTTGCATGTCTGCTGTAACAATCTTAGGGGACAAATAAATGATCGGCCTGTTTGTGGTGATGTTTTCTTTTTTTATTTTATTTTATAAAAGTATACATGCAAATGATGCAGCAATTGTGACCATGAATTCTGTATGCTATCAGAACTTATATTTTGTAATCTCTCTAGTAGTTTCTCAAAAAGAATTTGTGATTACATTTCTTGTGTAGATCTTCTCTTACTCTTAACAGTGCACTTGTAATTGGGTATGATAATTTTCATATCTCGTATCATTCTGAATTGAAGATCAATCAACATTTTGTTAATTGATTAAATGAATTACGGATTATTTGAATTTTACTTATAACTTTGAATGGTAAAATATGGATGACTCATATTAGACAACTCTGTTGAAGGGCCCGTATCCACGATGTAATCTCCAGAGTGCCATATTTTGTGTTCCTTGTACTACTTTTTCTTTCTTTTCTCCGTTCCTTTCTATTTCGTTTATTTTCTTGAATTACTCGTCTTCCTGGACTACTCCTAAACAAACTTTTGTAACTTCTCTCTGCAATTTTCAGGATACAGAAACGTTTATATCAGGGCCTTGTTATAGTTTGGTGTTTCTCAATAGGGGATTATTAGAGATCAGATCAAACTCATTCTTTTGCGAGGTGCATGCTTCAGTAAGAGATGCACCCAAATTTTGAAGCCAATACATGATAAGATACCTCATTGCAGATTACCATGGTAGCAATCAGAATTTGAAACAGATTAAGTATTAGCTGAGGACTACAAAAAATTCATATTGGTCCGACACTGCAGCTCTTTATCATTTGTAAGAGTTCGAATATTTGTATACATATTTGCTTTGTGTGTAAATATCCATCAAGTGTTTTACTTTTGTTATTGGACAATTGCATTTTCTGTAAAATCTAATCTAGACACTCAGATAGTGGTTTCAATGTTTGACGGTGCCTACCTCTCCTATCCTTTACCTCCAATAACTGTGTATTCCTCGTTTTGCCATAAATAAGACTGAGTAATTGTATGGTTAGGGCTTAGTGGTTTTCTCCTTATTGGCACAGCAAGTTCAGGGTAATAAATCATCTTGTACCAGGATGTTTTTTGTAATTCTGCTTTTTTGTTATACAAATCTTTTGTTAAATAAAGCATCTGTTAGTATATAGAAGATCTACTGATCATTTTCAGATTGCTCTTCTTTTACCAGCACATTCTTTTTTCTTATTAATAGAGGGAAATTTCTTGATCCAGCACTCAATGCTGCAAAAGAAAAAACCTTTTGTCCAAAGAAACAGGCAAATTGCAAGAGAAACTTATGGTACAGAAGAGAGAACTAAGCCAAATTGTGTTGTTAATTCTCTTTCAGTGTCATCCTTTCAATTTACTATCTTCTCTCCTCAACTTACTACTCCATATTGCATGTAGAAGCAGCACCATCCCAATACAACCTTTCCCTATTGTCATAACAAGACTTAGGTAACACTGGCAGTTCAATGCTTTGAACATAACACCCTGAATCCTACCACATATTTTTATCTTTTGTACCTTCTCCCTCTTCATCACCTGCAGCTGAGTTCTTTTCCATGAGTTGCCTAAACATCACTGACTTCAACAGGAGGCTGAGTGCAGTTGGAGAAGAGGATTTGCTTCTTATGCCACTGGAGCTAATTAATGAGGCGTAAATTCCTGCTTACATGGTGAGATACCATTTATCATGAAGGGGTTGTGCTGAAAGAGTGTTTCTCTTTTACTGGCATTTGCATGGTGTTCCTGAATCCTATCTACAGCAGTTGAAGCACCTAGTCTTAGCCATCTGATGTATGTGCTCAGATCAAACTTTGTCACGGCGTTGATCCCTCTGTACTCGATCGCAGCAATGTCATAAGCATGAGCAGCTTCCTCTTGAGTACCTGAAACAAGATATAACTTCATTTGATCTCATTGAAGGATTATATGTAGGAAAGTAGAGATTATTTTGAGTTGAGGTGCTAACTAGTGATATTTGTTTCCAAATACTCTTCCAATCTTTGCTTCCCACCTTCCATTGTGATGATGCCTACAATTTATTCTGTCCTCTTGCAAACTATTGGTGGACAAAGTAAAACATATTCTGTTAAAGAAATAGTACCTTGCCACTCCCTGATACTTGGAGATGCCTCTTGAGAAGCCACTGCTTTTTCTAACATTAGAGAAAAGTAATGTTGTGTTAGTAATTCTGGATATGCATCTTGAGAAGTTTAAGAAATAATCAATACCTCCTTAATGAAGAAAGGTATTCTTCTTTCATGATGTTCTTCATCAATTGTAACTCTTTTTCATAGTCAGCTACCTGAGATTATATCCAGTCATCTACAAATTGAAATGCAATTGCTTATGTATGATGTCACAAGCTGAAGATTAGAATTAAGATCAACTTATTCACACATACAGGGAAGTTTGTACAGGTGGTAGGTCCCCAGTACTTGAGTGCAGCAAGATCATAAGCTCTTGCTGATGCCTCTTCCTGATCATATGCTCCCACATAAACTGGTCAGATTGATGAACAGCTCCAATTTAAATTAACTTGATTAGAATATAGCCTGTATGGTAGAGTAAAAGAACAAGTTACAGGACAAGTGGAACTCATGACAATTGCACCTTGTTTTCCCTTCTTCCTTTGTGTTGTATTTCAGGAGTCTTTGGTCGTGATATTTGATATGTTGTTTAAGTTCTTGAAAGATTTCACCAGTCCCATGAACAGAAAAACTTCTTCTATTTGTCTAATGTGGTGGAATTTTAACAAGAGGAGATTTAATAGACCAAGAGTTAATTGGATACAGGCAAGTCTGATTTCTGAACAATAACCTCATCAAACTTACTGTGGACTAAACCCCTGCCACCTTCTTTATTTTGCAGCATTAGTTCTAGGTATATATGAACATACATTCTGTTATATTATGATCTCCACCTAGCTGATCAAAGTGAAGGCCTGCATAATATACTTTCACTTATGTGAACATCAAGAAACTGAACTACCTGCTTATAATTTCAGTACCTGCTAACACCGCGAAACCTTGAACCCTTTTTAGTGGTGCTCCTGGTGCTAGGTGAATCAATTGCATTCCCATTGTTAGTGTTACCAACCATCAACTCTCTTCTCCTCTTTTTGGTGCACTTGACGACCTCACGGGCATCTAATGGAGCCATTGCCGCACTCTGAGGCTGCTTTCAGTTGCTATCAACCTCACTCTTCACCAAAACCATATGTCCATATCCATGTGGAAACATGAATGACACTGGGCCCTTTGATGCTATATAAGGTATACTTGCAATTGCTTGTATGTTTATTTAGTGATCACTATAGTTTGCAACTTGTTTGCTGATGAGCTGAGGACAAGATTAGATGATGATTTCAGGATCATTTGAAGCTAAAACTTGTTGTCCTATAAGTCTTTAACTATGCAAGCCAAATCGTCAATATGTTTGTTTCATCTGAATGTGGGCAAAAGATTATTTGGCCTGTTTGATTTGTGCAATTCAATAGATGTGTTTCATTCTCCTGAAATGTTTGTTCCATGGACTGCTAGGGGATCAAGTGAGACAAAGTAAATAATTATTAAGTTTAATAATGAGAAGGAATTCTCTTAAAACATCAAAATGTCTAGCTCTCCCACGTCTTTGTAGAATATGGTAGCAGATCATATTGTAATCGGGGTACTTGGCAGCATATGATTGGTTTTCAAACCCGTTAATTATCTTCTTTTTGAGTTACATTTTTAACCGGTAAATAGTTCTTTAAAGTCTTGTTTGGTTTGAGTTTAGAGACTTTTCCTAAACTGAGCTTGAATGCTTGAATCTTGATAGACTTTTAAGGATTTGTCTTTTGGGATGCAGATTGGTCTTAGCGCATGTGCATCGATTAGTACGAAGGCATGAACAATTAAATGTGATTGTTTGCAAGATGAGAATATCTAAACTGTAATCTAGCAAATAAGATTGCGGCATAAGTATTAAAATATGACCGTAATGTTTGACTTACACTGGGGCCGCTTCCGAAATTAGATAGAAGATAAACATAGTTATCCATAGCAGGAGAAGTCTTTAAATTAATCAAGCTACTAAAAGAAACTAAGAATGGAGATCAAAACCCAAGTCAAAGCTTAAACCTTCTTCTTCGGACCTTCAGGAAGAGAGGGACGAATCGGCATGCATGGTTCGTCCAAGAAGGTTCCTAGTGTTGGATTTGGATACGACTCATCCGTTGATTAACCAACGTGTGATTTTCACGTGGCGAGCCGTGACTGGAAGTTAGATATCATGATGCAATTGAGATCCTGTGGCGGCTGACACACAGACGAGTCAATCATAGCCGCATGGAGTACTAAGGACCTTGTGACGTTTCACGCAACAGGATTGGCCATGAAAATGGCGGCGGAAACTAAGCAATAGCAGAGAAGCTTCCACTGATTGTGAGGAAGCTCACCGCGAAGGTGATCATCCATCAACTATGCCACAGCCAAGTATTAATATGATCACAATAAAGGTATGATCGTCATTGAGGGATCGAAGAGAGACCATGGCTGCAGTGTATGACATGAGTGATATGGCATACTTCTTCCCCCAAGGACAAGGAACTACCAGCTCTTCTTCTTCTCCCACATGCACACCTTACCACTATTTCAACTCAGATCAGACCACCGCCACTACTGCTACTTCATTTGATCTGTCTGACTTCAACTTGTTCGACGACGGACTGGCACTGGCACTGCCGCAAGCTTCATTTGGGCAACCTGTGGATAGTGCAAGTACTGCCCCTCCATTGATGGAGAATAGTGGAAGGTAAGGAGTGAAATGAGAATTAAGCTTCTTCTGTGTGAGATGTATGCTAATGGTTGGAGGAAATGTAGTGGGGAGATGGAGAGGCCATGGACAGGAAGGATTGCGTTCAGGATGAAGTCTGAGGTGGAGATCTTGGATGATGGATTCAAGTGGAGGAAGTATGGCAAGAAGTCAGTCAAGAATAGCCCTAATCCAAGGTATGTAAACAAGCTCATGAGATCAATTAAATTGGAAAAAAAAAGGAGGTAATACCTGACCATGCTAAGAAATACCAGTGACTAACATCTCCCTTGTGGATGGCTTGGGATGAACAGGAACTACTACCGATGTTCGACGGAGGGCTGCTCGGTGAAGAAGAGAGTGGAAAGAGACAGGGAAGATCCAGGCTATGTCATTACCACCTATGAAGGTGTTCATAACCACATGAGTCCTGGAGTAGTTTACTACACAACCCAAGACGCCACCTCGGGTCAGTATCTTGTAGCTGGATGCAAAATCCTTTCAGGTTCATGAGCATCAAGTGCTAGATTCTAATACTCCACATGTCCAAGTTTTCTCCTGACTACAACTTGCCTGAGATGCAATGTAAATGTTGAACTCACTGTAGAAGACTGCCAATTCAGAGGAGAGGATTGGATTTCCTTTTCTCTATGCTTTCTCCCCATGTAACTAATATAGCAGTTTGCAAACAAGCATTGAATTATCAATTACATACTTTACCAGTGACGAAACCAATCTTTCTTGTGGACATGAAAATTTTCTGATTTCATTTGTAGGACAGTGTCAGAACTATAACCTCCAAAAGCTAAAACTAAATGTAAAAATAGCAGCGCAGGGGTTTGCATAACAATATTATCAGTCAAGAGTTTTGGAGAATTTTACAAGAGTTAACAATTGAGGGGGGGAAAGAGGAAAAAGAAAAACAATGAACCTCGCTCTTTAATTTCTTGTCAATGGGAAGTGCCTTCGGCTTCAGATGATGAATCAGAGTCACATTTAATAGAATAAGTAGAGGCTTCTGACTCTTGTAATATCTTTCTCAGATTCTTGTCTTCCAAATGTTGCTGCAAGCAGAAACTGAAATTCAAGCTAAATTTTAAGACCAAGGAGATTGAAGACATCAAAAACTGATTCTGAAAAGGTGAAAATTTGGCTAAAAGAGAGAGATTTCCGTAAGTGATCAGAGCAAGCCAATGTCAGTTTAATAGAACTTGCACAAAAGATCAATGCAAAATACAATTATAAGGATGCTTAATAGGTTGAAGAAGAGTTGCTTCCCCAAACCAGGTTGTCTGAAAAACTTTGAAGACACAACATTGTCGCATAATTACGATTGACTCGAAGAAATTTCCATCATAGACATGCAGTTCACTTGCTAGAGAACATTTAGAGTAGATCGCTATAAGATGGGCTCTGGCGGAGGCTTATCTCTATTATGATATTACCACATCCTACTGCCCCTATACTATATGCAAAATTAGGACTGATTTAAGTAACAGATCTCAATTCTTGCAAGTACAATTTTACTATCATTACAGTGTAAGAAAACATAGCAAACTTAAGGTCACAAGGGGCTAAAATTTCTGGAAGAAAAAAAAAATCGTTCATGATTCAGAAACAGACTAAAAGCCTGAGTCATTAGACATCCAACCTATAAGAGAGGCAACATTATAAAGGATGAAAAACGTGGGGCCACTGATTTGGGCCTTAATCCACAAGATGGTAAATAAACTAAGAACTTTCAAATTTCAATGTTAAGAGAAGTTGCCATTCACACTGGTGAAGTACAGGAATATGCTCTCTAAGAGTCCTTTGGAAAATATGTTAATGAAATTATCGCATACCTAATAATATATAGAGAGTTGTTACATCCACCACATGTTCCTTCCTACATTTGAGGTTGATTCTCAGACAAAAAAGTTTAAATCATTCTAAGAGAAATATTGATTGTTGCATCAACACTTTACCCATGCTGGTAAATGAACATGTACTGTACTGTCTCAGATTGAGACAACACAAACAGGTCCTAATGGCACGAAACTAATAACTGTTGCCAACTCTGGAAAAAGGATGACAATATTACATTTATTTTGCAGGATTTAGGGTACATTGTTGAACAAAGGACAAATATACTATTTCATTGAAGTAATTCGATTTTCCACCCAGTAAATCTTGGTAAAGCTTATCATTCTGCTGTGCCGGTGCGCAAAGCAAGCACGCTTAGACTGCGATGTGCAATCTTTAGTCTGCCTACCATTAAGGGCTGACGGAGCTACACAAGAGGACTACTACTGGGACTAGGTATAATTATCGCTAAATTCAATAGCACAAACCCACACCCAATCCTATGTGAAGATAAAAAAACTGAAAATTCTCATGTGTATCATGGACCAACCAAATTTTATCCATTACAGTTACTCATTGTGTACTTGGCAAATTTTAAACTAGTAGCACATTATAAACCCTAAACCTAATGCAGATCTGGAGACAGGCTTCCTATTTTTTTTTTCTTTTTTTTTCAGAGAAGTGACAAGTTTCCTAAAATATAAAAGATGGAACTTTGAGAAAATGGTGAAACATAACCCAAAAATTTCCTCTTGCTTTTGATTACTACCTTCTTCTAATAAACCCAGTTTAGTTTAAATACATACAAAAACAGGCCAAAGAGATCTCTAGCATGCAACACTTTAAGAACAACGAATTATAAGCAGGCCTGCAGAACCTTACCTTGGTGATTGGATGCAATGTGAATTTTCCTGCCTTACTGGATTTAAGAAAAGGGGAGAGATATCACGAAATCTTACATCCAGCAATTCCAGGAACAAGAATTCAAAAATAAACCCCCCAAAAAATAACTTTTTTACGCTAATTTCGTCAGACTTAAAGCTAAAAAACAAATAGCCATCTCAATTCTCAACCAAGGAACAAAGTACTCAAATCCCACAAATAAAGTAGCAGAAAAGGGGTTAAAGAGGGAGCTCACGGCGAGACAGGCTCTATACTTGTCCCACTCGACGACGCACTCCTCCTTGTCCCACTGCCCCTTCGAGAACTTCTCCGAATACCACCTGCATCGAATTGACCCCCCCTCCATTAAAAACCACTAGAATTAGAATAAAAAATAGTTCCCGATGCAAGAAGAGAGGAGCACAAGTGCACAACCTATTGAAGCAATTGTGGTATGCTGCTCTCAGCTCAACGCAGGGAGCAGCCGCCGACGCCGTCCCCTCAGCTTTGATCCGGCCGATCCCCATTTGGGATTTCCGAGATACTCCGAGCTTGACGGCTAATCGAAGCTTAAAACCTCCATTTTTTTGTTGTTACATCTGCGAACGCGACGTTCCCGAGCCGAGTGAGTCGTTCTTCTACTCCGGATGTGAATGGATAATTGGCCCATGAAGCCCAATATTCAAGCCAAATTTCCAGCCCGATCTAGCTTGCATTAAATTAAGCTTATTATAAGCTTGAATCAAACTTCAAATAAAACTAATTTAAAAATATACATAACAATTCACTTAAGTAAATATTATAATATAAAAAAATTATAGTATATATATATATATATATATATATCGAGTCTTATCGAGTCTTATTGAGCTTATTTGATCAAGCCAGCTTATGATCAAACTTGGTTTGAAATTATTTTCAAGCATATTTTAAAGATCAAGCTTAACTCAACTCAATTTTAAATTGAGCTTGATTGAGCCTTATCGAGCAGAGCTCAAGCTGACTCGATTATTTTGACAGCAATATTCTAAATAATTTATAAAAAAATTAAAGCAAAAATACCCTCTCTTATTCTTATATATGGCTAATTAAGGGTCTTTTTACATTTTAATTAGCAAATGGTTCAAATTTTGAGTTGTCAAAGTGCCGTGTGAGAAAAACACATATAAATACAATTTCTAAAAAATATGCACGAAAATAAGAAACTTTAAAAAGAATAGGCCCATTTTAAGTTTATGGGTCCCAATCCAATCTACTGGCCAGATTGCAAATCCCATTTCGCAATCTTAAAAAGGTAAAATTTTGTCAACTACCTTGCGTAAATAGTTTGAACCCATTATTAAAATGTTATTAAAATATTAAATTGAAAAATAGCTAAATATTTCTTCAACCTTAATAAGAGAGTGTTTGTTGCATTTGATATATAGTAAATGACGATGGGCTGCTGTTGGATAAGATCTCGATCTTGGATTAACTCATTTAGAGCTCGAGTCGGGCTATAAACAAGTTGACTCTATAAGCTTTACAAGTCCACAAGCGTTTATCTACCACTCTAACTAGAGTTACTCTCAACTTAAATCAAACAGAGAAAAAATAATTAAAGAGGTTTATATTATAGGAGAGTTATCGAATTCAAATTCTAAAAATATAGATTTAACTAGGACATCATTAAAATTTTAAGATAACATAAGAAATTTTTTTAAATAATAATAATAATAATAGGGCGGAGGCATGATGACATAAACTGATAAAAGTCCTTAAATAAAGAAAAAATTATCTGAGCCGTGCCCCAGGAACAGTTCTCACGAGCTGTTTCGCGAACTAGCTGACGTGGCAACGATATATCAGGTTGTCGAACCAGATGCTACCAGCTGTCCGTCGGACGCCATTTCCCCTATAAACAATCGCCCAACAGGGGACCATAAACTCGCAGGGAATTATTTGAATTCCCTCGATGTCTTCGTTCCCGTCTCGAAGACGAGCAGCTTACGCGCGCGCCGCTGGTGTGCAGCCCACTAAGTCTCCATCCAACGCTAACCCCTTCCATTACAATGAGAGGAATAGACCGGAAGCGGTCAGAGGAGAGAGAGAAAGGAAGACGAGATCAAGGAGTAGAGAGAGAGAGAGAGAGAGAAGAGGAGGAGGAGGAGGAGAGAGGCCAAGGAGGGAGGCCAGGCCGAACCGTCGCAAGAATCCCGTCAACTCCTTCCTCATACTTCTCTCTCCGATCTCCGATCGAAACGCATCAGTTGCGATCGAGTCGTACCCGTCGTCTATTCGGATCGCCTGCTCTTCGTCGTATAATCGATGGTAATCGTATCTAATTTCTCTAACTTGGAGTCGCATTGTGCGTTGTCGTCGTTATAAATTATCGACCGGAATAAGAAATAGGGTTATCGAATTTTAGATCAATTTCTGGACTAGAGATCGAGGGCCGGCAATAATCATAAATTCACCTGCGAAATTTATTTGTTCTTCTCATGCTGTTAGGTATTTTAGTTGCGATTTGGTTTCTCCATAGGGTGATGCATGCATACCGGGTTATTGTTTCTAATTTCTCTGTCTTGGAGTTGTAGTTTCACGGTTGAACTTGATTTCAGTTAATTAACTTACGCTGGATAGGTATGTAGATTAAGTGGATCGTACTCAGAACTAGGGATTTTTATTTGAAGAACTTTTCTAATCTTAGGACCGTTTTCATACATATAAGTTGTTCATCAGCAAGTGATTATTGTGCATTTATTGAAAGTAAAGTTATGCTTGTTGATACAAACAGTTTTCTAAAGAATGAACAATTCTCATTTGATTGAAGATGTTATAGCATATATCCAATTAAAGGCACTTTTTCCCTATTGAAACATTTAACTAATGCCTATAGGTGGTATATTCCTGAAGTACCAAAATGTTTTATATTCATGAATGATGGAACTTTTAAGTTCTAACTTTTACTTACTTTGCAGGGAACACCAGTTAACATTATTGTAGGTTCTCATGTATGGGTTGAAGATCCAGTTTTAGCTTGGATTGATGGGGAGGTTTTCCAGATTAAGAATCATGAGGTCCATGTGAATACAACCAATGGGAAGACGGTATGGTTTCAACAATTGACATGATATATTTTACACTATAGAGTAGAGTTTCACAAATCTCAACTCTGTTGCTTCCTGGATGAGGAACAATATATTTTTCTTTTGAAGTGACATGTTTAAATGTTATACTGATAGAAGCTGATCGTGTATCTTATTTTCTTATAACAAAGGGCTAGACTATAACTTTAGAACATTAAGTAGGTCTGTACGCACAAGAAATGATGGTCTTGTTGGATTAGTACTCCACCACATTCTCTTAAGGAGACTCTCACCTGCTCACAAGTCTTATATGTTCAATTTATGTCAGCTATGATTAAGTGGATTGTCCAACTCATACATGTTACAGATTCATATACATTGGGGTCACGTAATAAATAAATAGATACAGTCATACACACATAAATATGGATACATTGTACATTTATGTGACATAAGATATGCTCGATTTGTCTTACTTTATACATGAATGTGCAAATCACTGTTGATGCTTGCCGCATTGCTTTCTATGGTTGATGGACTTATACATATTTGGATCATATGTCTTGATATTTGTTTCCATCATATATCCCTTTGTTTTTTGTATCAAATCTTCACTTTTGTTATCATAACCAGAATTTTTTTGGACAGAATTTTATCTACATAATTAAATCTGTAGGGTGCAACTTTGTATAAAGATTTGAGTTAATTTTGTGCATAGCATTCATTGCTTTGACCAGTTGGCAAGCTTCTTGTAGACCCTCCATGCATGTTCTGTTTCATACTTATATTGTTAAATCATGTTATCGTTTGTGGGGGATTAGAGGAAGAGATACATGGAGATGCTGGAAGGAATATTTTGTTTTTGCCTCCTTCCATGCCATAGTGGTACTCAAGTAGGCATTACAGTTGTCACATTCTGAATTTCAGTTGGTGGTTCTGCATAAGCTCTAGATTTTGTTGGGTATGTCAAATAAATCCTGTCAAAGTTTCTATAATTCACCTGTGATCTACCGCCATTGCTGAGGGAGTTCAAATGGAAGGTATTGGGTTATCAACTTTATCTTAGGTTAGTGGAGGGATTGGCCTGGCTGTAATAGAAGAGAAAGGGCAGTGATGAAGAACAAAGATTTTTCATTTGATGGAACCTGTCCCACAAAAACTTAGAGCTTCTTTAGTAAAGTTCCCTCCTATAAGATGATTAAGAACACCCCTTCTGGCTTCCACTAGCAAGAAGAATATAAAATAGAAAGGAAACAATTTTAAGCATAAAAACAATACTTTCCCTATTTGTTAATGACTTGATTGTTGTTGCGTCATTGATGAGCCCCAAATGTCAACATAAATAATTATCCATAGAATAAAATTCTAAGTTTCTAACCATCCTTGATTAAAATTTACTGGACATAAACACCTTTCCTTTCACATGTATGTGCATTTCCAAGGCACTTATGTGGGGTCAAAGAGAAACTAATAGATTTGATGGAGAAGAATGTTTATATCCTCTCACAGCTGGAGAAACCAGATAACATAATCAGCAGGCACATTAAGGTCTCTAGCTCCCTGCACACCGAATAACCAAAAGTTACTCCGACTATAATGTGTTCGCCAGTGACATCTATTGTAGGCGAAAGTCAACCGAAGAATGCAGAGAAAACTGAATTAGCTAGTGACTTTAACTAGTATTTTAGTACTTCAAATAAGAAAGTTCATAACTATGAATATCACACCATTTGAACCATAGAAATTGCAACTCTTGGTACTTTGGACTTTTAGTACGCCTACTATGAAAGTTATGCAGAATTATGTAGATTGACACGGGTCCTACTTGATTTATCATCATAGGTTGTTGCAGATGTATCGAAGGTGTTTCCAAAAGATACAGAAGCTCCGCCAGGAGGAGTAGATGACATGACAAAATTATCATACTTGCATGAACCTGGTGTTCTAGAAAACCTGGCTGTCCGGTTTGCACAGAACGAAATTTATGTGAGTCGGTTTATTTCAGCTTCCCTTGACGCTTAAGGGAGTAATACGGATATTTGCATAAACTGTGTTGAGAATATTCTCTGGCATATGCAGACATACACCGGCAACATTTTGATTGCAATAAACCCATTTCAAAGGTTGCCTCATCTTGTTA
This sequence comes from Typha latifolia, assembly GCF_019914945.1. NCBI lineage: Eukaryota > Viridiplantae > Streptophyta > Magnoliopsida > Poales > Typhaceae > Typha > Typha latifolia. The sequence continues at coordinate 4,015,506 of NC_133086.1, read as the reverse complement.
GCCAAGAGACTATGGAACAGTATAAAGGTGCAGAAATTGGAGAGCTGAGTCCTCACTGTTTTGCAATCGCAGAATCTGCTTACAGGTGATCTCTTATATGTCATTCATGACTCACAAGTTGGCGTACTTCAACCTATTTCTAAATGAGTACATGAATAAGATAATAGGGCAATGATACATGAAGGGAAAAACAACTCCATTTTGGTAAGTGGTGAAAGTGGTGCCGGTAAAACCGAAGCAACAAAGATGCTCATGAGATATCTTGCATTCTTGGGTGGACGATCTGGAACTGAAGGAAGGTCTGTTGAGCAGCAAGTTCTAGAAGTAAGTTAGGGAATTTGTCTTAATTTTATGTAAATCCTAAGTACCACTGTTATTCTTTTCCTTGATGTCTAGAGAGAGGTTTTGTTTGATTGATCTGTTCTGGTTCTTAATTCAGTCTAATCCAGTTCTTGAAGCCTTTGGGAATGCAAAAACTGTCCGGAACAACAACTCCAGGTAAGCCATTCCTATATCATATTCGTCATACTTTTCTTTTATTGTGTACTTTGATTAGACTAATAAAAGTTAAAATAATAGTTGTCTAATCCTGCTTGATTATCTCCAATTAACTTGTGGATTTTCTCATTTCATCTTTGATATTTTGGTGAAGTCGGTTTGGTAAGTTCGTTGAGATCCAATTTGATGACTATGGAAAGATATCTGGTGCTGCTGTTAGAACCTACTTGCTTGAAAGGTCTCGTGTTTGCCAAATCAATAGTCCTGAAAGAAACTACCATTGCTTTTACTTTCTTTGTGCTGCACCCCCCGAGGTATATTATGCTGACTAGTGCTCAATCTTGGGCCTTCTAGCATTTATCTTTTTCAATCACTATATCATTCTCAAGTGGAATATTTTTTTAACAAACATGGAATCCATCTAATTGGCAGGATATCAAGAAGTACAAACTGGCAGACCCCAAATCATTTCATTACCTAAACCAGTCCACTTGCATTGAAGTGGAGAGGATAGATGATGCTTATGAATATCTAGAAACCAGAAGGGCCATGGATATAGTTGGAATCAGTGAGCAAGAACAGGTTAGCAACTTCCGTCTCTTTTAATCATAAGGTAATACTTGTTTCTAAAATAAATAATTGTTTTCAAATGATAAATTAATTTTTCAGGAGGCTATATTCAGGGTTGTAGCTTCCATACTTCATCTCGGAAATGTTGATTTCACAAAGGGGCAAGAAGCAGATTCATCTGTAATAAAGGATGAGAAGTCAAGGTTCCATCTTGAAACGACAGCAGAACTATTAATGTATGATCAATTTCTTTTAAGACGTGTACTTAATTTATTTTTTCTCTCTTTCTGAAAGGAAATGCTTGTAGTTCTTTCATGGCAAACATGTATTAGATAATGCTTATTGCAGGTGTGACTGCAAGAAACTGGAAAAAGCACTAATTACACGATTAATAGTAACACGAGAAGAAGTTATTAATAGATCACTCGATCCTGCTTCAGCACTTGTCAGCAGGGATGGATTTGCAAAAACAATATATTCCCGATTATTTGATTGGTAACTATTGACTTCACGTGTTATCTGTTCTGATGGAACGTATTAATGTGGTTCCTTATTATTCTGTAGTCATTTTATTATTGTTCATGCAATGCAAGAATGATTTTGCCTGATTGTATTGTCTACAGGCTGGTACAGAAAATTAATATGACAATTGGACAGGACCCAAATTCTAAACAATTGATCGGAGTTCTTGATATTTATGGCTTTGAGAGTTTCAAAACCAATAGGTAAGCCATCAATAGAAGAAGATAATAAAATATTACATGAAACAAATAATCATTAAACTTATGTCTTGACCTAAGTTTGCACATCTTGTGGCTAACAGTTTTGAGCAATTATGCATTAACTTTACAAATGAAAAACTACAACAACATTTCAACCAGGTATGTCTGAAAATAAGCTTGATAGTTAGCTATGATTCTGGGAAGTTGTCAATTCTATGTCTAAATTTGTCTGTCTTTCTCTACCAAAAGAAGAAACATTAACATGTATTTGTGTTGTCAGCATGTTTTTAAAATGGAGCAGGAGGAGTATACCAGGGAGGAGATTAGCTGGAGTTATATTGAGTTTGTTGATAATACAGATGTTCTGGACTTGATTGAGAAGGTATACAATTCATTTGTTGTTAGATGGATACAGATTCTATTTCTATCATGATATATGGATACTCTTATTCTCTATATCCAGCTTCTAATGCACTATGAACGATACATCCATCTATTTATTTTATTTTTATTTTATTTTGTGCAGAAACCAGGTGGTGTGATTGCACTTCTTGACGAAGCTTGGTAAGTGGTAAATTTCATTGCCTCACTCTGCTTGTTTCTCCTTTATCTATCCCTCTTATGTTTGTAAGCTGTTGAGTGATAACATTATGTTTGGCAACTACTGAAGAAGCTTAATAATTGTTTCTGGTTCGTGTCTATCAGCATGTTTCCTAGGGCGACACATGAGACATTTGCTCAGAAAATGTATCAAACATTTAAAAACCACAAGCGTTTTAGCAAACCAAAGCTTTCTCGTACTGATTTTACGATCTCACATTATGCAGGGGATGTAAGCATTTGTTAACAACTCTAACAATATTTTTCAGTCACATGAATTCTTCATGTCAATTAACAGTAATATCTATATTCTCTGCAGGTAACATATCAGGCTGATTATTTCCTGGACAAAAATAAGGATTACGTAGTGGCAGAACACCAGGAATTACTCAATGCTTCTAAATGTTCCTTTGTATCAGGTTTATTTCCACCACTTCCAGAAGAGTCATCAAAGTCTTCAAAATTCTCTTCGATTGGGACACGCTTTAAGGTAAGAGAGTGTATATTTCTAATCACATGCAACCTCAGTTCTGCTATTTCACAAAATATGATTTTAGTTATAATAGATCATTGTTTGTTTACTCATGGATTGTTGGAAAAAAAATTCTTAGATGCAACTTCAATCTCTCATGGATACTCTGAACTCTACGGAACCTCATTATATTAGATGTGTGAAGCCTAACAATCTCCTGAAGCCTTCAATATTTGAGAAGTTCAACATTTCCCAACAGCTACGCTGTAATGTAAGCATCCAATCATATCTTTATTAGCATCATTTTATACAAATATTTCTATTATATCTTTTAAGAACATCAATCCCATTATAATTGCAGGGTGTTCTTGAAGCAATTAGAATTAGCTGTGCTGGATATCCTACAAGAAAAACATTTCGAGAATTTATTCATCGTTTTAAAGTTCTTGCTCCAGAATTTTTAGAAGGAAAGTAAGTCTTTAATGTGGAAATTCAAATATCGCTGAGGTTTCAATTTCTACCTTTCATTTTGTTTGACTTTAATTGGTCTTTCTTTTTCTATGGATAGCTATGATGAGAAGATTGCGTGCCAAAAGATTCTGGATAAAGTAGGTCTAATAGGTTACCAGGTAAGCCATGTTATGAGGACACCAACTGATTACAATTATCTGCTGTATTATTCATGGAAGCAACTTGTCTTTCTTCCTCACTTACACAATCTGATTGCAAGGAAGAAGACAAGACATGGAGCATGTTCCTGTTTAGGGTATATAAGAGGTGATAAAGGCTTTAAGATGGACAAACAGAAAAGTGATAGATTCGTCCCATATATCTTGTTATGCACTATTCTAAAGATCTATTCACAATTAAGTACACCAAAGCAGCACACCTAAAATGAATACACATGACTACATGAGTGATAACTTTTTTAAGATTTTGTTGTTGTTTTTCTTTTTTAATTTATGAATGTATCTGGTCAGTTCGAATTATTTCTTTGCAAGTTATTTCTTATGCCAATATTCCCTGATCTTACATTCTTGCCACATTGTGTGTCATGTTAGATAGGGAAAACTAAAGTGTTCTTGAGAGCTGGCCAAATGGCTGAACTAGATGCCAGAAGAACAGAGGTACTAGGAAGAGCAGCCAGAAACATTCAGAGACAAGTTCGCACACATATTGCTCACAAGGAGTTTCTTAAGCTGAGGAGACTTTCTATAATTGTGCAATCTCATTGGAGAGGTAAAGTCCTATTAGGCAGATATATGAACTGAAAAAATTTACATAAGTTAGCCTAAACAGTATGTGGCCTTCATGTTGTGCTGGCTTTCTCCAGCAACAGCCAGTGCAACAGTGCAGGCATTTGTATAACTTTATATAAGTAAATATCTTACAAATCTGCGAGGTTCTGTCTATTTCTTCATATGCAGGAAGATTGGCTTGTAAGTTGTTTGAATTCATGAGACAAGAAGCAGCAGCAGTGACAATTCAAAAAAATTTGCGTCGACATTTTGCCTGGAAATCCTATTCACAACTTTGGTCAAGTGTAATTACTTTGCAGACAGGCTTAAGGATGATGGCTGCTCGCAAAGAATTTAAATTTAGAAAGCAAACTAGAGCAGCAACCTATATGCAGGTAACATTATCTCTCCATATCAGGATGCTGCTACTTGAATTTCTTACCAAAAGGGTATTGATAGAGTTCTTCTTTGTTTCTCTATTAGTCATGGCTTAATTCCTACTATATGCTGTATACCTTTAGGTAATTGGCATTTCCAATTTTGATGTGAAATTATAAGTTACAAATCTGAGGCTAGACAGTTTTTTGGCTGCAGGCCCAATGGCGGTGTCACAGAGATTATTCATATTATCAGGCTCTAAAGAAAGCTGCACTTACTTATCAGTGTTCTTGGAGGCGAAGGCTTGCAACAAAAGAGCTCAGAAAGCTTAAAATGGTAGTCTCTCTTTGCTTGCTTTCAAGTGTCTCTGATGCATTTTATATTCTGTAATGGGGTACATATTGCAAATTTTTACAGGCTGCAAGAGAAACAGGAGCCCTCAAAGATGCGAAAGACAAACTTGAGAAACGTGTGGAAGAACTAACTTCACTGTTAGAGTCGGAGAAACAATTAAGAGTAATTACTATTTTTTTATGTTGGATTTCTCCTATTAAATGTCCTCGATGCTGGGATCTTCTCTTCAACATAGTGGCCTCAAATGTATAATCTGCCAATATGACATGAACAGTTAGACCATGCAGAGATGTAGTAGTTTGAAGCCTAATTTTAGTTGATTCCAATTTGTAGATAGACCTGGAGGAGACAAAAGCACAAGAAATTGCTAAGTTACAGGATATGTTGCGCGAGATGCAATTGCAAGTAGACGAAGCAAGTGCCATGGTTGTACAGGAAAGAGAGGCACCTCTAGTGGCAAAGGAAGTCCCTGTAATTGTTCAAGATATGGAAAAGATTGATTCATTAACTGCTGAAATTGAAAAGCTGGAGGTATGTCCTCTTTAAGTTCAGTTAATGCTTTTTTATATATGCTAAAATTATTTTGATTTTTAATCTATTATCTGCTGGTAGATGCATAAATCAGAGATAAAGGATGATTCTAACTGGTCGGAACATTCAGTTAAAAGTATGTAAATCTTGGTAAGCAAACATGATGGACTAAAATATTTTCACATATAGCCTTGTCCCATTGACTAAAATTGTTTGGTGTTAGCTGACTCACAGAGGCACCTTTCAAGTATGCTCTTTGATGTACCACTTGATTGATTTTACCTCTATTTTCCATGATAAGAAACATCATTTGCATATACTGATATTGATTTGTCCTCATGCATAAAGTATAAAATCTGGGACAGGAGAGAGATGGAGTGACTGGAAACACTGATAGAAATATGATGAGGGTATTCTGCTCTTTAGACATCTGGAAACCTATATGTAGGAAATGGGAGCTAAAACCTATGCTATACAAATAAACATGATTTTCAGCTTGAAATTGGGTTCAACTCTGCACAGTTTGTTAGAATATAAAAGATAAAAACCAACGTTATAGCCTTTTAGAGTAGTTTGTGAGTTTAACACACTTTCAATATCTAAGTCTACAAACAAATGAACGAGATGCTTATGTTTTCCGGTCTATATAGTGGATTCTGCAACAAATCCTAGCATAGAACAGATACAGTAGAATGGCAAACCAGGTAGGTGAACTACTGTACTAAGAGGCTAAGTGCTGATCTATTGTGTTAAGTCATGAGCACGGCATGCTTATCAACATCTCACTTTCATGACAGGGTTTGTTACTCTCAGAAAGACAAGCTACTGATGCAGCCAAGACAGCGGTTGCTGAAGTTCAGGAGAGAAATGAGGAGTTGCTTCAGAGATCAGAACTGGCTGAGAGAAAGTTTCATGAGCTTGAAGTGAGAATGAACTAATTAAAAAAGAGTAATGTACCAAGATAAGTAGTGAATATATTGATCTTATCTTGGCCATGCTATCATGACAGGCTCTGTTATCAGAAAGACAACTAACTAAGGCTGAAAAGAAAGAACTTGCTGAAGCTCAGGAGAGAAATGAAGACACAGAGAGAAAAATAGACGAGATTCAGGTAAGTCTGAACTAACTATACAATAAATGACATTAAAAATAAGGCATGATTTTGGTGATTCTTATTAAAACACTTGCTATCTTGACAGGCTCTTTTCCTAGCAGAGCGACAATCAACTGATGTAGCCAAGAAAGAACTTGCTGAAACTCGGGAGAGAATTGAAGAATTACTTGAGAAATTTGAAGATGCTGAGAGAAAAGTTGACGAACTTCAAGTAAGGCTAAACCATCTAGACAAGAGCTTATTCATCAAGACAAGGCACTAAACTAAATATAAAGATGCTTATCAACACCTTGTTATCATGATAGGGTTCGTTGCTCTTGGAAAGACAAGCAACTGTTGAATCCAAGGCAGCACTTGAAGAATTATTTGAGAAATCAGAAGATGCTGAAAGAAAAATTGATGAGCTTCAGGTAAGACTGACTGGACTTGATAAATAAGAGTAGTCCTTTTTTATCTGCCATTTCTTTCATTTCCGGAATATTGTTTTTCTTTTAATTCTAGAATACAACTCATTATTGCAGAATAACATTTAAACATCATAATAACTATATTCCAGAGTACAAACACTATTTATTAAAATTACATTTTATACCACACACTAACATACTTACCAATTTACTTTTAATTTGACTACAAGTTCTCTCAGATATCTTAATATAGTTTATCACTCATCTTTCATCTCTCTCAAATATCTTACTATAATTCATCACTTCTCACTCTTCTTTCTTAAACATCTTATCATAAATCACTTATCTCTCCTGGGAGCTAATCTTTCAAGTTAAGGTATGATTGTGATGATGTGCATCAAAATGTTGCTATAATGACAGGCCCTGCTACTCTCAGAAAGACAAGCAACTGATGTGGCCAACAGAGCACTTGCTGAAGCTCAGGGGAGAAACGAAGAATCCCGTGTCAAATATGAAGATGCTGAGAGAAAAATTGATGAGCTGCAAGTAAGACTGAACTAACTAAACAAGAGTAACCAATCAAGACAATGCCCGAGTATAGAGATGCTTGTTAACATCTTGCTATCATGACAGGCTCTTTTCCTATCAGAAAGACGATCAACTGATTCAGCCAAGAAAGAACTTGCAGAAGCTCAGGAGATAAATGAAGAATTAATTAAGAAATCTGAAGATTCTGAAAGAAGAATTGAGCAGCTTCAAGTAAGACTGAACTAACTGCTGAAGAACTAACCTATCAAGATCAGTAATTATTAATGAGCAAGGTTATGCTTATTAACTCCTTACTATCATGATAGGCTTTACTGCACTCAGAAAGACAAGCAACTGATGAAGCCAGGACAGCACTTGCTGAAGCTTGTGAGGGAAACAAAGAACTGCTTGAGAAATTGGAAGATGCTGAAAGAAAAAATAATGTACTTCAAGTAAGACTTACCAGTTATCAATCTAATTAATTGTAAATTGGAATCTCGAGAGAAAAGGCAAAAAATTGATGATGGTCAGTAACACCTTTATCATGACAGGCTCTGTTACGATCAGAAAGACAATCAACTGAGGCAGCCAAGAAAGAACTCAGTGAAGCTCAGGAGAGAAATGAAGAATTACTTAAGAAATCTGAAGATGCTGAGAGAAAAATTGGTCACCTTCAAGTAAGGCTGAACTAACTACAGAAGATCTATTTATCTAGATAAGGCATTAATAATGAATAAGGAGATTTTTTTTCTGACTCCTTGTTATCATGATAGGATCTGTTGCTCTCAGAAAGACAAGCCACTGATGTGGCCAAGAAAGCACTTGTTGAAGCTCAGGAGAGAAATGAAGAATCACGCATGAAATCTGAGCATTCTGAGAGAAAAATCGATGAGCTTCAAGTAAGACTCAGCTAATTAGAAGAGTAACCTATCCAGATAAGGCATGAATTTGTTGATTCTTATTAGCACCTTGCTATCATAACAGGCTCTCTTCCAATCAGAAAGACTATCAAATGACGCAACCAAGAAAGAACTTTCTGAATGGCAGGAAAAAAATAGAGAATTAAGTAAGAAATCTGAAGATGCTGAGAGAAAAATAGAGTACCTTCAAGTAAGGCTCAACTAACTGTATAAGAGCTAATCTATTAAGATTAGGAGGTGATTTTTGTTAACTGCTTGCTATCATGACAGGCTTTGTTACTCTTAGAAAGACAAGCAACTGATGCTGCCAAAAGATCGCTTGCTGAAGCTCAGGAGAGAAATAAAGAATCATTTGAGAAATTTGAATGTGCTGCAAGAAACTTTCTTCAGCTTCAAGTAAAACTGAATCAACTAAATAAGAACTAATCTCCCAAGGCATGAATATAATTATTCTTATCAGGATGTTGCTATCATGACAGGCTCTGTTGTTATCAGAAAGACAATCAACTGATGCAGACAAGAGAGAACTTGCTGATGCTCTGGCTAACAACAAAAGATTACATGAGAAATTTGCAAATGCTGAAAGAAAAATTAATCAGCTTCAAGTAACGCTCAACTAACTATGTAGAGCTAAATAGTAAAAGAAATATATGTCATAAATATAGTGACTAGTGAGTCTTATCAACAACTTGCTTTCATGACAGGTTTTGCTGCTATCAGAAAGACAAGCAACTGATGCAACCACGAAAGCACTTTCTGAAGCTCAGGAGAGAAATGTAGAATTACTTAAAAAATCTGAAGATGCTGAGAGTAGAATTGATCAGCTTCAAGATGCTATAAAAAGGTTCAGTTTTATATTTCAACATTTCCCTTTTCAAGTTGTTTTGTCACAGTCAAGGTTCCAAAAATCGGTATCGGGATCGGGATCGGCCGTCCGAAAAAACGATACGTATCGGCTGTATCGGCCGTATCGGCCGCCTGTATCGGATCGGACTATTTTAATTAAATAAAATTCTAAATATTATTAAAAATATTAGAGAAATTTCTAAAAATTTAGAAAAAATTATAAAAAAATAAGAAATAATAATTACTCACATATAAAGCCTAAAAAGTAAAAATCTCTTTTTCTCCCTCTCTTCTTTTCTATCCCTCTAATTGTTAGTCTAAAGTATCTATTTTCTCCCACATTCTTTTGTTTTTATCTTTTTCTCTCTCTTTCTCAACTTTTTTTTTAATCTTTCCTTCTCCCTCACTCTCTCTTCCTTTTTTCCTCTCTCTCATACCCTTTTTTTTAATCTTTCCTTCTCCCTCACTCTCTCTTCCATTTTCTCTCTCTCTCTCACTCTCTCTTGCTTTTTCCCTCTCTCTCACTCTCTCTTCCTTTTTTCCTCTCTCTCATACCCTTTTTTTTAATCTTTCCTTCTCCCTCACTCTCTCTTTCATTTTCTCTCTCTCTCTCACTCTCTCTTGCTTTTTCCTCTCTCTCTCTCCTTTTCTCTCCCTCACTCTCCCTTCCCTCTCTCTCTCTCTCTCTCTAGCTACTGCCGACGGCAGCGAGTAGTTGTCATTTCTTCTTTGTCGTCGGCGGTGAATGGTGACAACAGATGGCCGTCTCACCGCAGTGGTTGCAAGCGGCCGCTGCAAAGCAGCCGAAACCGAGTGGTTTCGGCCTGGATCGGGATCGGCCGAAACTCGAATCCTTGGTCACAGTTATGCAATTTTATTTTGAATCCTAAGTTGCGGGCCACCAACTATAATTTTAAACTCCTATTTTATCCTTATGTTAAGGACCGGGCCGAGATGGGGATGGGTTAGTTATTTGGATTGAAAGGAGATCTTGATGGTCATGAAAAGGAAGAAGAGGATGATATGTGGATGAGAATATTAACGAATAAAGATGAGAATAGGATGAAGGAAAAGAAGGGGTCGCTCTTAGAAGAAGTAGGGCCGCGACAAACGAGAAGGAAGGTCTAACCAATGGAGGTTAGGGACGATGTGAATTTAGGGCAAGAAGGAAGAAGGAGAGAAAGAGAGAGAGAGATAGAAAGAGATAGAAAAAGAAAATATGATTTCATAGCATAGCCCAGCTAGGGTGCACTCCACAATACTTAGAGGCTACCCTTTGGACTCAAACAATAGAAATAAAACTCTAAAAACAAAGTGTTCTCGTCGTGGTGCGTTCGAACGTGCCCGAGGCCGTTCGAACGCGGATTTTCCATTCTCTGTATTTGTGAACGTATGTAGGTGTTCGAACGGGCGTGTTCGAATGGGCTCAAGGCTATTCGAACGCACAATTCCCATTCTCTATATTTGTGAACGCATGCAAACGTTTGCACAGTGCGTTCGAACGCGGCCCTGACAAAAACTTTATTTTTCTTCCAAAACAAATTTATTTCAATTAATACAACCTGATCCAACTCCAGTTGTATCACCTTATCTCAACATTATGAGGTAGAAGTTGCACCTGTTCTTCGTAAACACAGGCTTGAAGAAGAAGCCTTCAATTTGGAGCAAGAGAATGAATCAATTCATCAGCAGCAGGCAACCTCAGTTTCACCAGCTGCTAAATCATCAGCTACACGTCCTAAGACAATGAATATCCAGGTAGGTATCATATAACAGGGATTGCTTCATTATGTTCCTCTACATGTACTGTTCATACTTATTTATATTTATGAATACAAGCTGGTCTGTTTTGCCTCAACAGAGAACTTCAGAAAACAGAAATATACCAAATGGCAAAACTAAGCCTGATATTGTAAGTGCAATCAATTATTTGGACACACATCTGGTCTTTTATGTTGAGAAAGTTACTTGGTTAGTTGCTACTCATTTCCTTAATGAAAATCAAATGTAGGATATAACTCCAAAAGATCATGAAACAGGAGAGAAATCAAAAGGATCACTTAACGAGGTGCAGCAGGTATGGTATTTGATTTACTTGCTCTGTCCCCAACACCCAGCAAAGTGAAATAAATTCATGTCATAATTACCTGTGATTCTCAGGAAACTATAAGCAATCCTTTTCAGTAATTAATTATCTTTCTTAATTTACCTATGCAGGACAACCAGGACTTGTTGATTAGTTGCATTTCTAAAGACCTTGGGTTCTCTGGTGGTAAACCTATTGCTGCTTGTCTCATATACAAATGTCTTCTCCATTGGGGATCATTTGAAGTTGAAAGAACTAGTGTCTTTGATAGTGTTATTCAAACAATAGGCTTAGCTATAGAGGTAATAAACACTCAGTCTTTATACACTTTTGTTTTTTCTCTTCTTATGTCATGAAGGAATTAATACTTTGCCTTTTCATGACTGAACTTGAGATAAATTTTACTGGTATTATCAATACTTCTTTTAACCTGATATAATAATGAACTAAAATTGCCTCTTAAATTATTTGAACTTTCATTGACTTCTTTTTGAAGGCCCAAAATAATGCTTCTACTTTAGCATATTGGCTATCCAATTCATCTATATTGTTGCTGCTCCTGCAATGTACAATGAAGAGAACATCAGCTTCTTTGGTTGGGAGAATGTATCAAGTAAGCATTAACATTGTCCTTCAATGGTATTAAGAACTACGAATATATACATACATATATGTTCAGATGCCACACCAACTTTCTTTTGATTAAGGGCAATCGAGTTTCTCTACAAAGTACCGAGTTTCCTTCTCGTGGTGGTCGACTACATAAAATTGAAGCCAAATATCCAGCTCAGATCTTCAAACAACAACTCACAGATCTCCTTGAAAAGATTTATGGAATCATAAGAGACAACTTGAAGAAAGAGATAACTCCGTTGCTTAATTTGTGCATCCAGGTTTTGCCAAATTCTGCCAAATTTATCATATTTTCTTCGAGAAGCTTATCAAATTCTTTAAAATTTACAGGCACCAAGATCATCTCGTGCAAGCTCATTAAAACATTTTCATGTGAATTCCTTTGGTCAACAAACTTCAAATGCAAACTGGCAGAGCATTGTGAAAAGCTTAACTAAGCACTTGAAGACATTGAGAGCCAATTATGTAAGCTCTACCTAATAAATTCCATGCTATACAATCCTTAAGGAAGAAATTAAATTCAACATTTTTATGCTTCTGATTTCAGGTTCCTCCATTTTTAGTGCGTAAGGTGTTTACCCAAATATATTCATTTATTAATGTCCAAATATTTAACAGGTAGGTGTTTTCTCCCCTCTATCGTACATCTAAGGTTTTCTTCATTAACTTGAATCCCTGTGATAAGACTAGGATGATACCTCTTTCTGTCCTGCAGCCTTCTCTTGCGGCGTGAGTGCTGTTCATTGAGCAACGGGGAGTGTATTAAAGCTGGGTTGTCTGAGTTAGAATGCTGGTGCTATGATGCAACTGAAGAAGTAATCATACTTTCTTTAGTCTCAAGAAGTTCTTTCTGAAGGCTGTTGGCTAATACCTATGTAAATGATAAATACAGTATGCAGGTTCAGCAATGGTTGAGTTAATGCATATCAAGCAAACTGTTGGATTTTTGGTATGTTATTTTGATGCATGACTCCAAAATTTAATTGAATTTTCTTCCGATGAAGCAAGCAGTTAATTGTTTAGCAAGTACTTGAGCAACAAATCCAACTCTTCCCACTTAAACAGGTAACTCATGAAAAACACATGAAGATGTTGAATGAGATAACTAATGATCTTTGCCCAGTAAGTACCATTTATTTTAGTCAAGTACTCAAGCTCTTTCATTTATCTAGACCCATATAATCTCATGCAATTTTCTCAGGTGCTCAGTAAACAACAATTATACAGAATCTGTTCTATGTATTGGGATGACAAAGACGGCACAAATAATGTTTCGGCAGATGTAAGTTAGTTTGACTGGACTGAATTTTTGTTTACAAATGCATTCTCAGATGGTCTATTGTACTGTGTTCCTATCTTTAGAGTATCTAAGTTTGCCTACATTATATAGGTCATTTCGAGCTTGAGAGTTATGATGATTGAGGAATCAAATAATGGAGTCAGCAATTCTTTCTTGTTGGATGATGATTCGAGGTTAACTTTCTTTAGAAACTATGCTGCGATCAACTCTTGATTCAATAACACTGGAAAAACTAAAGTATGAATGCATGCTTGTATTTTTGAATTCAGCATTCCATTTTCGGTGGATGATATTGCCAAGTCAAGCAAATATACTGGGATAGCAGATGTTGATCTATCACCATTGATTCGTGAAAATCCAGCCTTTGCATTTTTGCTGAAGAGGAAAGAATAGTGATTCTCTACAATGAGTTCTACGGCAATTTGTCCATAAATATGAGCTGCTTTCCATTATGTACACGCTTATATGACTCCGTTCCTCTGAACAGCTTATCCACTAGTCTCACATTTTTGTGATTGAATTGATTGACTTTTTTCTATCCTGGTCGATGAGTCTTTCTGGTATTTGAGGGCCATAAGTCCCTGCTCTGCTGTGAGCTGCAATTGATAAAATCTCAGGTTTTTAAAAACTCTGTTTCTACATATACAAGTGGAACTCTTAGTACTGCCTATTTTGTATTGTAATTATATAACCACATATCAGCTTCTCATTGCGCTGGGCTTTTCTTTTTCTTGTTTCCTTTTTATTTAAACTTTTTGAAGTAATGTTGCTCCGACACGTGGTGTTATGTCTTATATGTTGATGTAATGCCACTCTATTTTTTATTTTATTTTCTTTGAGAAAACACTTTATTGGCATATTTTTAGCCAAAGGCAGTTTTGATCGCTTTAAAGTTTGTAGAGTTCAATATGTGATCCAGTGTGATATCAAAGATGATCCAGCGATTCCTCAGAGTATGTTATGATTTAAATCTTCTAATACAGTATAAAGAGGAAACTGACCAACAAGTTCAAACGCTACTATATATTCAAAATTTTGTAGTCAAAGTACTTATTATATTTCAGCATTCAGGATAATTGGGACTTTCTTTTGGTTTGTGACAAATGGGGGTTTGCCTCCATTTATATTTCCATGAGGATCATGAAAATGGAGTATAAGAAGATAGACAAGCAGCAAGGGCAGGAATGAGATGATAAGAGATTACAGATGGAGGAGAAACAAGAAATATCAGTTGCCTATTTGTAAGGCTGGCTGTCTCCATTCTCTCCATATGATTGGTGGGTCAAGAAGCTCAATTTACTACATCCTCTTTTATAGCTTATTATAGTTTTCAAGCTACTCTTAAATTTTCAAACCAATCAACATTGATGGATAGATTTGCCTGAAAAGTAGAAGAAAGTGGTGTTCCAAGTATTTCTTTTCAATTCTTTCAATCCATACGAAGCATTTCATTCCGGGTACCCTAGCATTGCCCTTACAAATCCGAAACAGCCGGCTGTCGGATCCACACAAATATTCGACCCGTATTCGATTCGCCCCACCTGGACACCAAATATAAAGTATAAACCGCGAGAAGAGAACGAAGCCAGCAAAAGAGATTGACGAGCTTGGAACAGTTCAGGAACCAACTCCTCCTCAACAAAGCCCAATCTCGTCGAGAAAGTCGTTCTTCTACCCGGGATGTGAATGGGTAGTTAGGCTCATGAAGCCCAAAAGCCCATAAGCCCAACAATAATTTTAATTGGGTCCTTTGCCATATAACCTATTTTATAAGGATAAAGTAAAAGTACCCATTTTGTTTTCTTAATATTTGGCTCGCTCAGGATCTTTCTAAATTTTAGTAAATAAATGGCTCAAATTTTGACCTGTCAAGAGGTCAAGTGAGATTTGATTTCCATTCATAAATATAAATTTTTCGAATGGTTCGCACAAAAATAAGAAACTTTAAACAATACATCCATCTCGCAATCTTTAATTCTAATATGAAGAAAGAAAAGTATTCTCACTTTATTTTATCTTATTTGAGTTTCATGCATTAACATAAAACTTAAGTTTTACCAAAATTTTAGTCTAAAGTTAATTTGTTGTCTAAATCTAAAGTTAACAATTATAGCATTTTACAAGCATTTTGCCCTTGTTAAATGAATGGCAAGAGAGATGGTTTTGACCAGTTTTATAATACTTATTTTTTTATAGAGAAAGTGCAAAAAATCACATTTGATTCCTATCCATGAGTAAACAATTCCTTATTATGTAGCCTATATGGGATTGTATTTTTAATTAAAACCCTTGACAATAGAGGTTTCTCTATAGCTCAAGCTCTTATTAAAGTTGTTCTTTTTTTTTAAAAATAATAATAATAATATTTTAGCTTTTTAACAAAATAATTCCAGCCAACATAAAAACACTACTCTTCTCCAACGAAAAGAAGCATAAAAAATAAATCATTATACATAAAAGATTTTTAATCAATCCTCAAAGTCTCGATCCTCAACGTCTAGTAGTCTCGAACTCTCCATAATTTTTTTTTAGATTAGCTTTATGATCGGATCCTATTTTCATAGGCAACAATAGATCTCATATGCTCAATTCCCTGGAGTTGATATTAGGAGTCTATGGTTTGAATTTAGTATAATTCATTTTTTTTTATAATAATTGATGTAATTTTTTAACTTATATATTATGTCATTTAGACCGTTTTTAAGATACACCAAAGGAGTAAATATTTTTGCCCTTTATATAATATAATAATTATTAAAATAATAATAAAAAAAGAGAAGAATGACAGGGTGGGGGGTATGATGACATAAAAATGCTTTTTGACAGTAATAAATAATAATTATAAAAAAGACAGTAATAAATAAATAAAAATTGCAGAGCCATGCCCATGAACAGTTTCAACATGCTGTTTCGCGGATCAGCTGACGTGGCGGCGTCCGATCCAAGGTGGTCGAACCAGATGCTGCCAGCTGTCCGTCGGACGCCATTTTCCCATGCAAAATAATCGCCCAACAGCGAACCATAAACTCACAGAGAATTATTTGAATTCCCCTTGACGTCTTCGTTCTCGTTTAGAAGACGAGGAGCTTACGCGCGCCGCTGGTGTGCAGCCCACTAAGTCTCCAGCGCACGCTACCCTCTTCCATTACTATGAGAGGAATAGACCGGAAACGATCAGAAGAGAGAGAAGGGAAGGCGAGATCAAGAAGGGGGAGAGAGAGAGAGAGAGAGAGAGAGAGAGAAAGGCCAAGGAGGGAGGCCAGACCGAATCGTCGCGAGAATCCCATCGACTCCCTCCTCACACTTCTCTCTCTGATCTCGGATCGAAACGCATCAGTGGCGATCGAATCGTACCCGTCCTCGATCGCGATCGCGATCGCCTGCTGTTCATCTTATAATCGATGGTAATCGCATCTAATTTCTCTGTCTTGGAGTTGCATTGTCCGTTGTCGTGGATGTAAATTGTCGATCGGAATAAGTTTTAGGGTTTATCGAATTTTAATCAATTTTTAGACTATGAGATCGAGGACTCGCAATAATGATAAGTTCATCTGCGAAATTTCTTTGTTCTTCTAATGCTGTTAGGGAATATTTTTTTTCTTTCTAATTCCTCTGCCTTGGAGTTGTAATATCACGGTAGAACTTGGTTTCAGTTAATTAAGTATTGGCGGTTGCGGACGTAGATTAATTGCATCGTACTCAGAATTAGGGAATTTTATTGGGGTAATTTTTCTAATCTTAGGACTGATTGGTACACATATAAGTTGTTCACCAGAAAGTGGTTATTGCACATTTATTGAATGTAAAGTTTTGTTTGCTGATGCAAACAGTTTTCTAAAGAAGAGCAATTCTAATTGAAGATGGTATAACATATGACCAATTAAAGGCACTTTTTCCCTATCAAAAAATCCAACTAACGCCTATAGATGGGATATTTCTGAAGTACCAAGATGTTTTATATTCATGAACGATGAAACTCACCAACACTAACTTACTTTGCAGGGAACCCCAGTTAACATTGTTGTAGGTTCTCATGTATGGGTTGAAGATCCAGTTTTAGCTTGGATTGATGGGGAGGTTTTCCAGATTAAGAATCATGAAGTCCATGTGAATACAACCACTGGGAAAACGGTATGGTTTCAACTACTGACATGATATAGTTTATACTACAGAGCAGAGTTTCATAAATCTCGACTGTGTTGCTTCCTGAATGCAGAACAACCTTTTTTCAAAGTAATGTATTTGCTTATCCTGATAGAAGTTGATCATGTTTCTTATTTTCTAATACGGTCAACAAAGAGCTAGACTATAGACACTTAAGAAGCATTCGCTTTGTTGGGCTAATACCCCACCACATTCCCTTAAAGATAACTATGGACAGTATTACCTGCTCACAAGTCTTATATGTTCAATTCAATGTTAGCTATCTTTGAGTGGATTGTCCAATTGAGACATGTTACAGATTCATATACAATGGGTCACATGAATAAAGATATAAGATATGCTCAAGTTTGTTCTGCCTCTATGCATGAATATGCATATCATTGTTGATTCTTGCCAGACTGGTTTCTATTGTGTGATTGGTGGACTTGTACGTATTTGGATCATATGTATTGATATTTGTTTTCCATCACATTCCTTCTTTTTTTTGTTTCAAATCATGTTATTGTTTCTTATAAGAGGAAGATAAGAGGAAGAGGTCTATGGATATGTTGGAGGGAATCTTTCGCTTTTGCCTCCTGACATGCCATAGTGATGCTCAAGTAGGTATTACAGTCGTCACCTTCTGATTTTCAGTTGGTGGTTCTGAATAACTCTAGATTTTATTGGGTATGTCAAGTGAATCCTGTCAAAATTTCCACAGTTCAGCGAAAGGGCAGTTATGAAGAACAGAGATTTTCATAAGAGAGAAGGGATGTGGAACCTGTCCAATGAAAACTTAGATCTTTTTTAGTAAAGTTCCCTCTTTTCTGCCAGATGATAAGGTGATTAAGGAAACTCTGTAAAATATTATAGCTATGATCTACCATTCATGTTTTTCCATTTTTCTGTATACACTACGTCGCTACACCAAAAATTTTCACGTCAAACTTGCTCCCTCACTCTAACATGACTGAATTCGCCTACTATACCACCACTTCCACTGGCAAGAAGGACATAGAAAGGAAATAATACTAAACGTAAAAGTAACAGTTTCTCCGTCTGTCAGGACTAATGGCTTGGTTGTTGTGTTGTTGTTGTTCTCTTACTTTTCAAAGAAGTTATTCAGTTGTCTGCTGTTCAATCATGTCGACGATTCCTAAATATCAGCACGATGTATCTGCAGACGAATTCTAAGTTTCTAACCATCCTTGATTAAAGATTTGCTGGAAATAAGCACCTTTCCTTTCACATATATGTGCAATTCCAAGGCAAGTTTTTGTGACAAATATTTCCAAGGCACTTATGTGGGGTCAAAGAGAAACTAGTAGATTTGGTGGAGAACGTTTGATATTCTCTCACAGATGAGGAGACTAGACAACAATGGTCAGTAGGCACATTAAGTTCTCTGCCTCCCTGCACACCAGATAACCTAAATTCACTCTGACTATAACGTGTTCTCCGATGACATCTATTGCTGCCAACAGTCCTCTGCAACTAAAGAATACATAAAAAAGTGAATTAGCAAGAAAGGGAACTCTGTTAAGGGCATAGTGCACAACCGCAATGCATATATACAGACACGCATGCACACATATACATGGACAGTATATGTTTGCATATATACATACGTTTACAGATACTTCTTGTAAAAACTCCATGGATCCTTTGTCATTATTACCAATGAACTACACATACATTAGGATACTAGCATGTTAATTTTATTAGGTCCTTAACTATATATATCTAACCATTTGAACTGTCGTTTACCTAGGACTCCCTTTCATGACTTCTCAAATTTCCTCAAGCTTGTCTATGATGTAATTTCCATATCTAATAGAAAATGAGCGATGTCTTGCAATATGTTTTCCAGATGATTTGAGATGTAGGATCATTGTTCGAAAAGGTGGCCACATATTCAGGAAGTCAGGGGTTGCACAGGGCATATCTGTATATGCAGTATGTAAACCCATATGCGAGCGGCATACATATGTGGTCAATATTTGCTAGTTAAAATCATGTTTGAAATTGTTAAAGCTATAAAGTTATGATATGCAATTATGCATAGCTAGTCTAGCGTGTAACAACTTAAGCCTTTCAGTTAATTGATTATCTAACATGATAATAAGCCAGATTTTCTAGAGGGTCATGAGTTCAAGCCTTGTTTTAGCCTGATTTATACTCAATTTTTATTTTCTATTTTGATGTAGTGTGGAGGGGTCGCATATCGTCGTGTCTTTCATTTGTATATGTATAATGTATGAGGGCTGCATGTGAAGGGGCATGTAATGCATTGTTGGTCTGTTATGTTACAGCTTGATCCTTTAGGTTAATTGGTTATCTAACAGAAACCAAGGAAGCAAAAGTTCATAGGGCGAATTATGGAAGATCGGCACTTCTGTCTTTGAAAAGGCCTACTATGTATGTCTAGCAACAGTTGTAGTTAAAGATAATACATTTTGTCTTCAACAATTTAATAGGGGTTTCTATGCGGGTTGTTCCTTTTGACGATAAGGTTGACCCTCTACCAGTTTAATGCTATTTAAAACCTATACTATTAAATTTTTTTACTAGGTATAATTGCACCAAAAGGGTATGAATTTGAGATAGATATGTTATTATGACCGGGTTATTGTAAATAGATCTCAAATTCCTAAAAATAGAAAATGCGACTCTTGGTATTTTAGTACCTCTACTATGAAAGTTGTGCAGAAGTATGTAGATGTTGACACTGGTCCTACTTGATTTTTCATCATAGGTTGTTGCAGATGTATCAAAGGTGTTTCCGAAAGATACAGAAGCTCCGCCAGGAGGAGTAGATGACATGACAAAATTATCATACTTGCATGAACCTGGTGTTCTAGAAAACCTGGCTGTCCGGTTTGCACAGAACGAAATTTATGTGAGTCGGTTTATTTCAGATTCCGTTGACGCTTAAGGGAGTAATACTGAAATTTGCATAAACTGTGTTGAGAATATTCTCTGGCATATGCAGACATACACCGGCAACATTTTGATTGCAATAAACCCATTTCAAAGGTTGCCTCATCTTGTTAGCCAAGAGACTATGGAACAGTATAAAGGTGCAGAAATCGGAGAGCTGAGTCCTCACTGTTTTGCAATCGCAGAAGCTGCTTACAGGTGATCTCTTATATGTCATTCATGACTCACAAGTTGGCGTACTTCAACCTATTTCTAAATGAGTACATGAATAAGATAATAGGGCAATGATACATGAAGGGAAAAACAACTCCATTTTGGTAAGTGGTGAAAGTGGTGCCGGTAAAACTGAAGCAACAAAGATGCTCATGAGATATCTTGCATTCTTGGGTGGACGATCTGGAACTGAAGGAAGGTCTGTTGAGCAGCAAGTTCTAGAAGTAAGTTAGGGAACTTGTCTTAATTTTATGTAAATTCTAAGTACCACTGTTATTCTTTTCCTTGATGTCTAGAGAGAGGTTTTGTTTGATTGATCCATTCTGGTTCTTAATTCAGTCTAATCCAGTTCTGGAAGCCTTTGGGAATGCAAAAACTGTCCGCAACAACAACTCCAGGTAAGCCATTCCTATATCATATTCGTCATACTTTTCTTTTATTGTGTACTTTGATTAGACTAATAAAAGTTAAAATAATAGTTGTTTAATCCTGCTTGATTATCTCCAATTAACTTGTGGATTTTTCTCATTTCATCTTTGATATTTTGGTGAAGTCGGTTTGGTAAATTCGTTGAGATCCAATTTGATGACTATGGAAAGATATCTGGTGCTGCTGTTAGAACCTACTTGCTTGAAAGGTCTCGTGTTTGCCAAATCAATAGTCCTGAAAGAAACTACCATTGCTTTTACTTTCTTTGTGCTGCACCCCCCGAGGTATATTATGCTGACTAGTGCTCACTCTTGGGCCTTCTAGCATTTATTTTCACTACACTACACCATTCTCAAATGGAATTCATCTAATTGGCAGGATATCAAGAAGTACAAATTGGCAGACCCCAAATCATTTCATTATCTAAACCAGTCCACTTGCATTCAAGTGGAGAGGATAGATGATGCTTATGAATATTTAGAAACCAGAAGGGCCATGGATATAGTTGGAATCAGTGAGCAAGAACAGGTTAGCAACTTCTGTCTCTTTTAATCATAAGGTAATACTTGTTTTTAAAATAAATAATTGTTTTCAAATGATATATTAATATTTCAGGAGGCTATATTCAGGGTTGTAGCTTCCATACTGCATCTTGGAAATGTTGATTTCACGAAGGGGAAAGAGGCAGATTCATCTGTAATAAAGGATGAGAAGTCAAGGTTCCATCTTGAAATGACAGCAGAACTATTAATGTATGACCAATTTCTTTTTGGATCTGTACTTCATTTGTTTTTCCTAACTCTTTTCTGACAAACATGTCTTACCTAATGCTTATTGCAGGTGTGACTGCAAGAAACTGGAAAAAGCACTGATTACACGATTAATAGTAACACGAGAAGAAGTTATTAATAGGGCACTGGATCCTGCTTCTGCACTTGTCACCAGGGATGGATTAGCAAAAACAATTTATTCCCGATTATTTGATTGGTAATGACTTGAAATGTCATTTGTTCTGATTGAATCGATTAATGTGGTTCCATATTATTCTATAGTTATTGACTTATTTCATTATTGTTCATGCAAAGCAAGAATGAATGTGCCTGATTGTACTCTCTACAGGCTGGTACAGAAAATTAATATGACAATTGGGCAGGACCCAAATTCCAAACAATTGATCGGAGTTCTTGATATCTATGGCTTTGAGAGTTTCAAAACCAATAGGTAAGCCATCAATATATATATATTTTTCTAATAAATGAATAATAATTAACCTTATTTCTTGATCTAAGTTTATCATCTTTGGTGAACAGTTTTGAACAATTATGCATTAACTTTACAAATGAAAAACTACAACAGCATTTTAACCAGGTATGCCTGAACATGAGCTTTATATTTGGCTATGATTCTGGAAGTTGTCAATTCGATTTAGAAGTAGCCTGTATCCTATACCAAAAGAAGAAACATTAACATGTATTTCTGTGTTGTCAGCACGTTTTCAAAATGGAGCAGGAAGAGTATACAAGGGAGGAGATTAGCTGGAGTTATATTGAGTTTGTTGATAATACAGATGTGCTCGACTTGATTGAGAAGGTAGACAGTTCATTTGTTTTTATAGGGTTATCCATTGTGATATATGGATATGCTTATTCTCTTAATCTCTATATCCAACTTTTAATGCAATATGGATGACACATTTGCTCGTTCTGTTATTCTCCCTTTTGTGCAGAAACCAGGCGGTGTTATTGCACTTCTTGATGAAGCCTGGTAAGTGGTAAATTTCATTGCTTCACTCTTCTTGTTTCTCCTTTGTCTATTCCTCCTAGATTTTTAACTTGTTGTGACTGACTGATAGTATTAGCTAATAACTGGATTATGACGATTTGCCATGTAATTTGATTTAGATAATGATAATTTTATTAATTGCAGCTACTGACTAAGCTTAATAATTGTTTCTTATTTTTGTCTATCAGCATGTTTCCTAGGGCGACACATGAAACATTTGCTCAGAAAATGTATCAAACATTTAAGAACCACAAGCGTTTTAGCAAACCAAAGCTTTCTCGTACTGATTTTACGATCTCACATTATGCAGGGGATGTAAGCATTTGTTAACAACTCTAGCAATCCTTTTCAGATGTGAATTGTTCAGGTCAATAAAAACTAATATCCATACCCTCTGCAGGTAACATATCAGGCGGATTATTTCCTGGACAAAAATAAGGACTATGTAGTGGCTGAACATCAGGAATTACTCAATGCTTCTGAATGCTCCTTTGTAGCAGGTTTGTTTCCACCACTTCCAGAGGAGTCCTCAAAATCTTCAAAATTCTCTTCAATTGGGACACGCTTTAAGGTAAGATGCTTGTACAATGTTGATACTCCTTTTATTAGTTTCTTCTTGAAATTAATGTAATGCAATAATTCTCTTCAAAAATCAAGAATTCTTTTTCTTATCTCATTATCCTCTAGTTTTGCTTTATGTACTTTTATATTTTAGATTGCCACATTGCCACGACCCAAAATTGAAATCATGATTGGCTATGTACCTCAATGCACCTGAGATACACGAAGCCTTAACTAATATTTTTTTAAGTCCCAAAATAACAAGAATTTAAATAATGAATAATTAACTCCAATAATTATAATCCAATAATAAAGAAGCACCAATGTCATCGATAATGTGACACCAATCAAACTAAATAACTGATGTTTTAGAGTAAAATGTCTAATACAACCGATAGACAAAATAGTAAAATCCTAAGTAGAGGTGGGGTCCCGATGCATCTCGTTTAGTCGCTACGTGGATCATCACTTGAAATATTAAAAGAGGGAACCTATGAGCCAACAAATATAACTCAGTGAGTGAAATCTACTCAAAAATCAAATAAATCTGAATCAATAACATAACTTTAAAAAAATACAAGTTCAATAATATAAAATGAGAATCTTACTAAGCTTGCTTATGATAACAATAGTAATAACAATACAAGTAATGATAAAGCAAATCATATCTCATAATATGGTTTTGTGTCCATATGTTGAATTTCATTTTATAATATGCCTTAACTTGGGACTGTTCCTAAGGATCCATATCAATTACAAGTCAGCTCGATATGCACTCGAGTCTTTTCCTTATAGTTAATCTAGTTAGGGTCATCAGGAGGTGTCACTATATGATAAACTCACCCTATCTTTTTCCTAACCATAGAAAAAGATTAGAGTCACCTAAGGAAGATTTCTAATCTAGTCTGAGACTGTTCTCTAAGAGCGCCAGAGTCACCTAAACGGATCTAGTTAGGGTCACCAGGAGGTGTCACTATATGATAAACTCATCCTATCTTTTTTCTAACCATAGAGAAAGATTAGAGTCACCTCAGGAAGATTTCTAATCTAGTCTGAGACTGTTCTCTAAGCACGCCAGAGTCACCTAAACGGATTATATGCTGCTCAGTTATAGGACTGTTTCCTAGACTTCAAGGTAGTCTTGAGTCACCACAAGGAGATGCACGATAAATATCTAGCCTGTGTCTGTTTTTAAAGTTCTACCACTTATCAATTATATTTTTCCATTAATATTATCAATCATATAAATGACTATATGTACTATGTACAGCAATGCAATGGGTCTTATATTTTGCACACAGAATATAATAATACACAAACATAATAATGTATTTGCACACTGAATTTTATGCGATCTGATAAAAAGCACAAAATACAAGACGAATAAATAAAATAAATACGTAAGTGAACCCACTCATCTGTGTCTAGCTGAAACGACTGAAATCTCTACTCCATAGGTTAAGAAAAATCACCACATTTAATAATAAATAAATCATATATTTCAATTTAACTAATATCATGATTTCTAAATTTTAAAGCTAATTAAATAGCTAAAATGGGTTGGTTTAAGCCCATTAGATTTGGCTAGACTGTGGCTGGCTCACAACCCATAAGATTTCAATTAAACGGGCTGGGCCAAGGCCCAACAAAAATAAAAATAGCATTGGACTGGTTGGATCTTGGATCCAAAATCCAACCCGAACCCGCAACTAAAGAAAAATGAAGGGGGAGGGGTTTGACTCGATCTAACCCAAGCCCCACCCCCACCCTTATTCCTCAAAAAGATCGACATGAGAAAGAGAGAGAGAGAGAAGGAGGGAGAGAGTCCACCGGCAACCACCGCCGTCGGCGGTCACCAGCCACACCCTATGCTCCCCACCACGATCGCGGCCACGGCAACCACATGAGGTAGAGGAGAGGCCGCCGCTCATGACCAATGCTCCTAACTCAAGGTCAGACAGCGGCGATCTGAGCCACGAGGGCTCTAAAGAAGCACGCCTACAACACGAGGCCAACGGCACGACACTCTGGCACACAAGCAATGGCAACCCGAAGCCGCCGGCCAACTCGATTTACCGATGGCACCACTTCGCCCCAAAAATAGGCATTTTTATTCTAACTTATTAAACTTAAATTAATTATGAGGGATGAGAGAGGGGTTACCTGCGAGTCGTTGAGTGGTCTCCGCTCGCTCCGACAGTGCTTCGGCGATCCAATTTGACGGTGGGTGCTCCGACGGGAAGGAAAGAGAGAGAAAGAAAGAGAGAACCCCTTATACTAGGGTTAGAGTTTTAATTTATAGGATATATTTTTAAACCGAAATCTGAGATCAGCTTTGGATTTGGAGTCCGTCGGCGTAACTGCGAAGGAGAAGTGAAGGGGCGCGCATGTGCACTATACGTGCGACCCTTTTTTTCTAGTTCTCACACCAACATTAGCATTTTAAGTTGTTATTGAAGATCAACCTCAAAATGGAACTATTTACAAGTATTTATTTTTACTTGTAATTAAGGTTTAGGGTTGTACTGCTACTAATAGTAATTTGATCTCATATCTATAAAAAGCCAATTTTGCATATTGAAAAAATAACGTGAATCTTTAAGTATGTTATCATATCAATTGAAAAATATAATAAAGCGTGAAAAGACAATCTCAAACACAGATTTTTAGGTGGAAAAATCCAAAATTGAATAAAAAACCACAGATCCAACCTCCGATTGAAACCAATTACTAGCCCATTTACTTTTTATCTCCAAGATCATAAGATGATATAATTATTTGTCACAGTTGCATTAATGTACACTGCAATTAGTCGCTTTAACTCTATCTGCAATGAGATTTTGCTGTATTTTCACTTCTTTGGCTTAATGTACAAGTTGCATCCACTGAAGTTATGAGTTTACTGTGTAAATGTGAACACATTGTCTCATGACAATTAAACTTATCCATTCTCCTGTTTCATAAAATATGATTTCAAATTTTCAATTTTAATATAGCATTGTTTTCTTTACTAATGGTTTGGAAACAAATATTAGATGCAACTTCAATCTCTCATGGAAACTTTGAACTCCACGGAACCTCATTATATTAGATGTGTGAAGCCTAATAATCTCCTGAAGCCTTCAATATTTGAGAAGTTCAACATTTCCCAACAACTACGCTGTAATGTAAGCATCCAATCATGTCTTTATTTGCTTCATCATTTTGTACAAATACTTCTTGAATAATTTTTTAAGAAAACAAATCCCATCATACTTACAGGGTGTTCTTGAAGCAATTAGAATCAGCTGTGCTGGATATCCTACAAGAAAAACATTTCGAGAGTTTATTCATCGTTTTAAAGTTCTTGCTCCAGAATTTTTAGAAGGAAAGTAAGTCTTTAACGTGGAAAATCAAATTTCACCGTGGTTTCATTTGTGTGATTTTAACTGGTCTTTCTTTGTTTCTGAATAGCTATGATGAGAAGATTGCCTGCCAAAAGATTCTGGATAAAGTAGGGCTAATAGGTTACCAGGTAAGCCATGTTATGGAGACATCAACTGATTAAGTTTATCTGTTGTATAATCTGTAGAAGAAATTTGTCTTTTTTCCTCATTCACAAAATTTTATGCCAAGGAAGAAGGCTAGACATGGAACATGTTCCTCTATAGGATATAAGAGAGTTGATAAGGTCTTTAAGATGAGGAGTGAGATTTGTCCCATATATCTCATTACATATTATTCTCAGAGATTGATTCACAATTAAGTACTCCGAGGCAACATCCCTAAAATGAATGCACATGAATAATCTTGTACTCTTCCAGAGAACTTCTTTAAGATTTATTTTGTCTCTTTTATGGATGTATTTTGAGTCAGTTCGAGTTATTTCTTTGCAAGTTATTCTGATTCCAGTAATCCTTAATCTTACATTCTGTCTGCATGGTTTCTTGTATTAGATAGGGAAAACTAAGGTGTTCTTGAGAGCTGGCCAGATGGCCGAACTAGATGCCAGAAGAACAGAGGTACTAGGAAGAGCAGCCAGAACTGTTCAGAGACAAGTTCGTACACATATTGCTCGCAAGGAGTTCCTTAAACTGAGGAGACTTTCTATAGTTATGCAATCTCAATGGAGAGGTAAAGTCCCATAGGTGGATACATGAACTGAAAAACTTGGCATAGGTTAGCCTAAACAGTGTGGCCTTTTTGTTGGCCTGGCTATCTTTAGAAAGCGCCACAGTGCTGGCATTTCTGTAACATTATATAAGGGAACTATCTACAATTCCGTGAGATTATGCCTGTTTCATTATATGCAGGAAGATTGGCCTGTAAGTTGTTTGCGTACATGAGACAGGAAGCAGCAGCAGTGAAAATTCAGAAAAATATGCGTCGATATTTTGCCCGGAAATCTTATTCACAATTCCGATCATCTGCAGTTACTTTGCAGACAGGCTTAAGGGCAATGGATGCTCGCAAAAAACTTGGATTTAGAAAGCAAACTAGAGCAGCAACTCATGTCCAGGTTACATTTTCTCTCCATATCAGAATGCTGTGACTTGACTTTCTAATGGAAAGAGTATTGGTAGAGCCCATCTTTGTTTTTCCACTAATCATGGCTTAATTCATACTATATGTCCTATATTTTCACGTAATTGGCATTTCCAATTTTGATGTGAATTATAAGTTATAACTCTGATGCTAGACCATTCCTGGATGCAGGCTCAATGGCGTTGTCACAGAGATCATTCATATTATCAGGATCTGAAGAAAGCAACACTTACTTATCAGTGTGCTTGGAGGAGAAGGCTTGCAACAAAAGAGCTCAGAAAGCTTAAAATGGTAGTCTCCCTTTCCTTGCTTTCATCTGTTTCTGATGCACTTTGTATTCTGTAATGGGGTTGCGAAATGGTGTACATATTTAAACTTTTATACAGGCTGCAAGAGAAACAGGAGCCCTCAAAGATGCAAAAGACAAACTCGAGAAACGCGTGGAAGAACTAACTTCACTGTTGGAGCTGGAGAAACAATTAAGAGTAATTACTGTTTCTTATGTTGGATTTGTCTTATTAGATATGCTTGATGCTGGAATCCCCTCTCCACTAGTCATCTCAAATGTATAATTTGCCAAATATGCCATGAACAGCTAGACCATGCAGATAGATGTAGTAATCTTTGAAGTCTAAGTTGATTTCCAATTTGCAGACAGACCTGGAGGAGACGAAAGCACAAGAAATTGCCAACTTACGGGATATGTTGCACGAGATGCAACTCCAAGTAGCAGAAGCAAGTGCCACGATTCTCAAAGAAAGAGAAGCACCTCTAGCAGCACAAGAAGTCCCTGTATTTGTTCAAGATACAGAAAAGGTTAATTCATTAATGGCTGAAATTGAAAAACTGGAGGTATGTCCTTTTTAATTCAGTCAATTACTTAATCCCATTCTATTATATGCTAAAATTACTTTAAGTATTGCTCTAATATATGCCAGTGGGTGGATAAATCAAAGATAAATTTCTAAACTGGTAGGAACAATCAGTTAAAAGTAAGTAAATCTTAGTAAATCAAACATGTTGAATTAAAGAGCTGTTTGACATGGAAAAAGTATTTTCACATATGGCCTTTGTTCCATCGACTGATACTATTGAGCGCTAGCTGACTCACAGAGACATCTTGAAAGTATTCTTTTTAATGAATCAGTTGATTGATTATTATTTATTTTTACCACTATTTTCCATGATAAGTAACATCATTTTACGTGTACCGATATTGATTTAAGCCACGTCTGGATGAAGTGGAAAATCTGGGAGGATGAGAGAGATGGGAGGAATAGCCTGTATGTAGGATTGTAGGTATTGGGAGCTAAAGCTTATACTACACAAATAAACATGATTAAAGACTTGAAATTGGACTCGTATTATAACTATTTCCAAGTCTACAAACAAATGACAAGCTGCTTATGTTTATTAGTCTAAATACTAGGTTCTAAACAAATCCTAGATAAAATAGATGCAGTTGATGGCAAACTAGATAGATGAACTATTTACCTAAGAAGCTAAGAGCTAATCTATAGTGTTAAGGCATGAGTACGCTGATGCTTAATGCTTGTATACATTTCGCTATCATGGCAGGGTTTGTTACTCTCAGAAAGACAAGCTACTGATGCAGCCAAGACAGAACTTGCTGAAGCTCAGGAGAGAAATGAAGAATTGCTTCAAAAATCAGATGAGGCTGAGAGAAAATATCATGAGCTTGAAGTGAGTCTGAACTAATTAAATAAGACAGGTAACGTAGATAATGATCTTATCGTGCCCGTGCTGTCATGACAGGCTCTGTTATCAGAAGGACAACTAACTGAGGAGGCGAAGAAAGAACTTGCTGAAGCTCAGGAGAGAAATGAGGAATTTCTTAAGAAATCTGAAGATGCTGAGAGAAAAATCGATGAGATTCAAGTAAGACTGAACTGATTATATAAGAATTGGCATATCAAAGATTAAGTATAATTTTGGTGTTGCTTATTAACACCTTGCTACCTTGACAGGGTCTTTTTCTAGCAGAAAGACAATCAACTGACATAGCAAAGAAAGAACTTGCTGAAACTCGGGAGAGAATTGAAGAATTACTTAAGAAATTTGAAGATTCTGAGAGAAAAGTTGATGAACTTCAAGTAAGACTAAACTAACCACAGAAGAACTAATCCATCAAGACAAGGCACTAATAGTAAATATAAAGATTCTTATCAGCACCTTGTTATTATGATAGGTTTCATTGCGCTCAGAAAGACAAGCAGCTGATGAATCCAGGGAAGCACTTGAAAAATTACTTGAGAAATCAGAAGATGCTGCAAGAAAAATTGATGAGCTTCAAGTAAGACTGGACTTAGTACATAAAAGTATAAAACTATCTTTTATTTTGGTGTACCATTTCTTTATATGATTTATTTTCACTACCAGTCATTTATCTGGCTTATTTGCCTTTTTTCTCATTGATTGGCCCTCAAGGCACTTCTTCCTTCTCTCTACTGAACTCTTGCTGAACTTTGTTTACTACCACTTCTTTCTTTGCAAACTAATAGTCTAATATTTCCCAAGTAAAATTTCGAATTGGGTCTGAAAATATGCTAGACATGTCCAGCTATTTCAATCTTTGAATTAGATTGCATAGTTCATACAACAACATTGATTTTTATTAAAGATGCATTTTAAGCAGATGTCAAGATAGGGCATTAAGATAGTGCACATTTATGCTTTTTGGTAACTTGCTACCATGACAGGATTTGCTACTGTCAAAATAATAGGCTATGCCAACATCTTTTCTGAATTGTTAGGCTTTTTCCCTACATACTTGGTCTAGTATTAGCTGATGGATTCACAAATCAGAGTCATGATAAGCAGCTAAAAGCATGTAGATCTAGGTCAATTAGAATTTAGAAATGAAAAGTTGCAGGTTCGTTTCCTTGTTGAGGACTAGAATTTCCCCTTCCACATGTGGCCTCATTTCTTAGGTTGATACTGTAAAATGTAGATCGACTCCCACAAGAACCTTTTAAAGTGAGTTCATGATTTTGGCCGCTATTTTCTGAACTAAATTACATAGAAAATCTCAATTCTGCCCTCCCAGCATAAAGTAGAAAATCTGGATAATAGAAAGAAGGGAGAGATGACTGGCAATAACTGAAAGAAATTGAGATGCTTTTATTCTGTAATTTCTAACAGTGGCAGACCTATACGTAGATATTGGGAGCTAAACTCTTACTACAAAAAGACAAACATTTGTTAAACTTGAAATTGTTCTTGGAACCATTTCAAATTCCAAGTTCATGAATAACTATTTGCTCATCATTACAGTCTATGTAAAATATTCTGAATAAATCTCAGTACAATACATATTCAGTAAAAGGGTGAACTAAGTCACTAATTACCAAAGAGCAATTTGCCAACCTAAGACATGAAAATAGTGATGCTTATTATCACCTAGTTATCATGATAGGCTTTGTTGCTCTCAGAGCGACAAGCAACTGAGGAAGCCAAGAGAGCATTTGCTGAGTCTCATGTGAGAAACAAAGAATTAGTTGAGAAATCAGAAGATGTTGAGGGAAAAAATGATGAGCTTCAAGTAAGACTGAACCAACTAAATAAGAGTAATCTCCTCAAGATAAAGTATGAGTTTGGTAATTCTTATTAACGCATTACTATCGTGACAGGCGCTACTTTTATTAGAAAAACAATCAACTGACTTAGTCAAAAGTGAACTTGCTGAATCTCAGAAGACAAATGAAGAATTACTTGGGAAATCTGAAGATGCCAAGAGAAAAATTGATGAGCTCCATGTAAGCTAAACTAACCAGAGAAGAGCTAATTATTACGGAAGTAAGGTGGTGCTTATTAACTCACTTGGCATCATGCTAGGCTTTGTTGCTCTCAGAAAGACAAGAAACTGATGAAGCCAAGAAAGAACTTGCTGAAGCTCAAGAGAGAAATGAAGCATCACGTATGAAATTTGAAGATGCTGACAGAAAATTTAAT
The DNA here is from genome assembly GCF_019914945.1 of Typha latifolia. Lineage (NCBI taxonomy): Eukaryota > Viridiplantae > Streptophyta > Magnoliopsida > Poales > Typhaceae > Typha > Typha latifolia. Next base: position 3,983,745 of record NC_133086.1, on the reverse strand, counting down.
GAGCTTCACGTAAGACTGAACTAAATAAATCAGAATGACATACAAAGCTGAGGGATTAGCATAATGCTGCTTATCAAAACCATGCTATCATGACAGGCTCTGTTTCTATCAGAAATACAATCAAGTGATGCAGCCGAGAAAGAACTTGCTAAATCTGAGGAGAGAAATAAAGAATTACTTCAGAAATCAGAAGATACTGAGAGAAAAATTGTTCAGCTTCAAGTAAGCCAAAATTAACTAACTATGAGTAGTCAATGAAGATAATTCATTATTAATGAAGAAGGCAGTGCTTATTAACTTTGTACTATCATGATAGGCTTTGTTGCTCTCAGAAAGACAAGCTACTGATGCAGCCAAGAAAGCACTTGGTGAAGCTGAGGAGAGAAATAAAGAATCACATTTAAAATACGAAGTTGCTGAGAGAAAAATTGATGAGCTTCAAGTAAGAATGAACTACTGAGTTAGAGTAGTCTATCGAGATAAGGCATGAAGTTTGTGATGTTTATTAATACCTTGCAAGTTGCAACCATGACAGGCTCGGTTCCTATCAGAAAGAGAGTCAAATGATGCAGCCAAGAAAGAAATTTCTGAAGCTCAGGAGAGGAACAAAGGATTAATTAGCAAATGTGAAGATGGTGAGAGAAAAATTGAGCAATTACAAGTAAGGCTGGACTAATTGCATAATGGTAATCTATCATATAAGGCATCGAATGAATAGTGTGAATGCTAATTAATGTCTCACTATCATGGTAGGGCTTGCTGTTCTTAGAAAGACAAGCTACTGAGGCTGCCAACAAAGCACTTTCTGAAGCTCAAGGCAGAAATAGAGAGTCGTATGAGAAATTTGAATATGCTGCAACTAATTTTCTTCAGCTTCAAGTAAGACTGAATTGACTAAAGAAGAACTAATCTCTGAAGGCATGATTGAATTGATGCTTATCAACACCATGATATCTTGAGTCTTGACAGGCTTTGATTCTATCAGAAAGACAATCGACTGATGAAGCCAGGAAAGCACTTGCTGAAGCTCATGTCAGAAACAAAGAATTACTTGAGAAATCAAAAGATGCTGAGAGAAAAGTTGATGATCTTCAAGTACGACTGAACTAACTATTTAGGAGTCATCTCTCAAGCTAGCGCATATATTGATGATGTTTCCTATCACCGTACTGTCACCATAGGCTACCTTACTATCATAGACTCATACAGACAGACTACTGAGTACTGATACATCCAAAATCTTCCTATCATTGACAAGATTTTGACTATAATTCATTTAGTATAAGCTGGTGGCTGCAGTAATTAGAACCAGAGAACTTTTAACTAATAGAAATAATCAGCTCTAAGTATATGAGTCTAGGTTAATTAGAGATACAAAAAGCAGCTTCCTTCCTAGTTGAAGAGTAAAATTTTCTCTCACATGTAGTGTCATTCCATTGATCTATTTTTGTAGGTATTTGGTTCAATTAATTAGTTAATTGACTATTTTGAATGCTCTCTTCCATAATAAGGAATATTGTTGATGTATAGAAATGTTAAGAATTTAAGATTGTCATCCATTATGTAAAGTAGAAGATTTGGGAGAAGAGGCTGGTAGAAAGATGCGAGAGATGACAGGCAACACTAGTAGAAAGTATAAAGAGGTTTTTATTTTGATATTTGTAGCAGGGGCAAATCTGTGTGTAGGTATTGGGATATAAATCAGCATTATAAAAGCATAAAATATTTTGAAGTTTAAATGGAGCTGAAGTCTTTACAAGTTACAACCATGTGAAATTCGAAGTCCATGAAGGTAGAACTGTGAAGCTGCTTATATTTTACCAGTCTGCAATAAAATATTTGCAACTAATCTCAGTATAAGTCGGATCACATGGGAGGGTGAATTGACTACCTAGGAGCTAATTTATCAATTTAAGGCATGATTTCAGTGATGTTTATTAATATGTTGCTCTCATGACAGGCTTTGCTATTCGCAGAAAGACAAGCAACTGATGTGGCCAATGAAGCACTTGCTGAAGCTCAGGAGAGAATTGAAGAATCACGTGTCAAATTTGAAGATGCTGAGAGAAAAATTGATGAGCTTCAAGTAGGACTGAACTAAGCAAATAAGAGTAATCTATCAGGATAAAGCATGAGCAGATAGATGCTAATTGAACTTTGCTATCATGACAGGCTCTCTTCCTATCAGAAAAAGAATCAACTGATGCGGTCAAGAAAGAACTTACTGAAGCTCAGGAGATAAATGAACAATTAATTTATAAATCTGAAGACGCTGAGAGAAAAATTGAGCAACTTCAAGTAAGGCTGGACAGACTGCTGATGAGCTAATGTATCAAGATGATTTATTAATAATGAACAAGGTGATGCTTATTAACTCCCTACTATCATGATAGGCTTTGTTGCAGTCAGAAAAACAAGCAACTGCTGAAGCCAGTACAGAACTTGCTAAAGCTTGCGAGAGAAACAAAGAATTACTTGAGAAATCAGAAGATGCTGAAAGAAAAGCTGATGAGCTTCAAGTAAGACTGAACTAATTATAAAGGGTAATCTCCTAGGATAAGGGATTGATTTTGTGATGCTTATTAACACCTTGCTATCATGACAGACTCTATTGCTATCAGAAAGACAATCTACTGATGCAGCCAAGAAAGAACTTGCTGAAACTCAGCTCAGAAACGAAGAATTACTTATGAAATCTGAAGATGCGAAGAGAAAAATCGATCAACTTGAAGTAAGGCGAATCCATTACAGAAGATTTAATTTGTTAAGACAAGGCTTAGTAATGAATAAGGTGATTTCTTTTTAAGTTTTAATTCCTTGCCATCATGATAGGCTTTGTTGCTCTCGGAAAGAGAAACAACTGATGAAACCAAGAAAGCTCTTGCTGAAGCTCAGGAGAGAATTAAGGAATCACGAGTGAAATTTGAAGATGCTGAGAGAAAAATTGATGAGATTCAAGTAAGACTGGACTTACTGAATAAGAATAATATATCAAGATAAGACATGAATATTGTGATGCTTATTGACACCATGTTATCATTACAGACCCTATTTCTATCAGAGAGACAGTCAAATGATGCAGCCAAGAAAGAACTTGCTAAATCTGCAGAGAGAATTGGAGAATTACTAAAGAAATCAGAAGATGCTGAGAGAAAAATTGATGAGCTTCAAGTAAGACTGAAAACTAAATAAAAATCATACTATCAAGAAAAGACATGAATTTGGTGATGTTTATTAACACATTGTTATTGTGACAGGTTCAGTTGCTATTAGAAAGACAATCAACTGATGCAGCAAAGAAAGAACTTGCTGAAGCTCAGGATAGAAATAAAGAATTAACTAAGAAATCTGAAGATGCTGAGAGAAAAACCGAACAGCTTCAAGTAGGCGGAACTAACTGCAGAAGTGCTTATTATCAACATAAGGTATTTATAAGGAATAAGCTGATGCTTATTTATTTCCTCCTATCATGGTAGGGTATGTTGCTCCTAGAAAGACAAGCAACTGATGCAGCCAAACAATCACTGGCCGAAGCTCAGGAGAGAAATAAAGAATCGTATGATAAATTTGACTATGCTGTGAGAAACTTTCTTCAGCTTCAAGTAAGACCGAATTAACTCAATAAGAACTATTCTCTCAAGGATTTGATATAGAAATGCTTATCAACACCATGCTGTCCTGACAGGCCTTGGTTCTTTCCGAAAAACAGTCAACTGACGAAGCCAAGAAAGCACTTGCTGAAGCTAATGTCAAAAACAAAGAATTACTTGAGAAATCAGAAGATGCTGACAGAAAAATTGATGAGCTTCAAGTAAGACAAAACTAACTGAACAAGTATACTCTCCCATGGCAGGTTGTTATTGTCATAAACAGGCTACTGCTGCAGCCAACACCTTGCTATCGACAGCCATCTCACTATAAGAATTGATCTAATATTACTTGCTCAATACACAAATCAGAGCTAAAAGGAGAAATTTAGCTGATAGAAACAAATATCTAGAAGCCTGTAGATCTAGGTCAAGTAGAGGTGACATATTGCAGTTTCCTTCCCATGTTGAGAAGGGGTTGAATTTCCTCTTTCACATGTAGCTCATTTCATTGATCCCTTTTTGCAAGTATTTTATTTAGTGAATAAACTAACTGACTATTTTGATAACTATTTTACTTAACTAAGATTGCTTAAGTATATAAATGTTATTCTTTTTCTTCCCTTGCATAAAGTAGAATATCTTGCAGCGGAGGTCAGTAGAGATGGGAAAGATGGCAAGCAACAGTAAAAGAAAGAAATAGGAGAGTAGGAGGATTTTGTTCTGTACTTGTAACACCCTTTTATTTAGGCATTGGGAGCTAAAATCTACATTATAAAACATAAACATAATTTTGAATTCGAAATTGGATTAAAGTCCTTACAACCATTTCGAATCCCAAATCCACAAATAATTGCCGAGCTTGTTATCTTTACCAGTCTAAATAAAAGATTCTACAATGAGTCTCAATATAATAATGATACAGTGTAAGGGGGTGAACTAACTACCTAAGCATTAATCTCAAGTTACGGCATGCTTATAATGATGCTTATGAATATCTCGTTCATGACAGGGTTTGTTACTCTCAGAAAGACAAGCAACTGATGCAGCCAAAAAAGCGCTTGATGAAGCTAAGGAGAGAAATGAAGAATCACGAATGAAATCTGAAGATGCTGGGAGAAAAATTGCTGAGCTTCAGGTAAGACTGAACTAAGTAAGAGTAATCTATCAAGATAAGTCATGAACATGGAGATGCTTATTAACTCTTATTATCATGACAGACTTTATTATTATTAGAAAGGCAATCAAATGAGACAGACAAGAAAGAACTTTCTGAAGCTCAGGAGAGAAATGAAGAAATAACTAAGAAATACGAAGATGCTGAGAGAAAAATTGGGCAGCTTCAGGTAAGGTTGCACTACTTGCAAAATAGCTAAACTATCAAGATAAGGCATTAATAATGAATAAGGTGATGCTCATTAATTCCTAACTATCATGTTAGGCTTTATTGCAATCAGAAAGACAAGAAACTGATGAAGCCAGGAAAACCCTTGCTGAAGCTAATGAGAGAAACAAAGAATTACTCAAGAAATCAGAAGATGCTGAGAGAAAAACTGATGAGCTTCAAGTAAGACTGAACTAACTAAATAAAAGTAACCTCTTAAGACAAGGCATAAATTTACTTCAACACCTTTCTATCATGACAGGCTTTATTTCTATCAGAAAGACAATCAACTGATGCAGCCAAGAAAGATCTTTCTGAAGCTCAGGTGAGAAATAACGAACTACTCAAGAAATCTGAAAACGATGAGAGAAAAATTGATCAACTTCAAGTAAGTTTGAACTGACTACAGAAGAGTTATCTATCACGTCAAGATTGATATGAAACATGGTGATGCTTATGGACTCCTTGCTATGATCATAGGCTTTGCTGACTTCAGAAAGCCAAGCAACTGATGCAGCCAAGAAGGCACTTGCTGAAACTCATGAAAGAAATGAAGAAGCACGTTTGAAATTTGAATATGCTCAGAAGAAAATTGATGAGCTTCAAGTAAGACTGAATTAATTAAATAAGAATAAGTAATCAAGAGAAGGCATGAGCTGATGATGCTTATTATTTATTAACTTGCTATCATGACAGGCTTTGTTCCTATCAGAAAGACAATCAACTGGTGCAGCCAAGAAAGAACTTGCTGAAGCTTGGGAGAGAAATAGGGAATTAATTAGAAGATCTGAAGATGCTGAGAGAAAAATTGAGCACCTTCAAGTAAGGCTGAACCAACAGAATAAAAGCTAATATATCAGGATAAGGCACCAATAGAATAAGGTGATTAATGTTAACTTCTTACTATCATGATAGGCTTTGTTTCTCATAGAAAGACAAGCAACCGATGCAGCCAAGAAAGCACTTGCCGTAGCTCAGGTGAGAAATAAATAATCATCTGAGAAATTTGAATATGCTGCAAGAAACTATTTTCAACTTCAAGAAATAGTTGAAAATAACTAAAAATAAATTTCTCATGGCATGATTATAGTGATTCTAGTCAACATCTTGCTATCATGACAGGATATGTTGCTATCAGAAAGACAATCAACTGATGCAGCCAAGAGAGAACTCACTGAAACTCTGGCACGAAAAAAACGATTGCACGAGAAATCTGAAAATGCCGAAAGAAAAATCAATCAACTTCAAGTAAGGCTGGAATAACTAAATAGGAGCAAAACCATCAAAGGCATGTATAAATATGGTTATGCTCATCAACAACTTGCTATCATGGCAGGTTTCATTGCTCTCAGAAAGACAAGCAACTGATACAACAAAGAAAGCACTTGCCGAAGCTCAACAGAGAAATGTACAATTACTCAAGAAATCTGAAGATGCTGAGAGTAAAATTGATCAGCTTCAAAATACTATAGAAAGGTTTTTTTTGTTGTACTTTAACATTATTATTTTCGTTTTTGTTACAATTATCCAAGTGTCATGCTGGATTGCTTGTCACCTAGATAAACCAAATTGTGTGGCACCAACTATAATTCTAAATCCTAATCTTTATCCTTCTTAAATTGAGGTAACAGTTTTCATCTTTCCTTCATGAACACAGGCTGCAAGAAGAAGCCTCCAATTTGGACTCAGAGAATGAATTACTTCGTCAGCAGGCAATCTCACCTTCACCAACTGCTAAATCATCAGCTGCACGTCCTAAGGCAACAAATATCCAGGTACTTTTGTATATTATAGGGACTTTTTTTTATTCCTATGTGCTGTTCTTGCTGATCTATATTTATGGATACAAGCTGCTATATTTTGTCTTAACAGAAAACTTCAGAGAATGGAAATGTACCAAATGACAAAACTAAACCTTCTTTTGTAAGTTCAATCAATTAGTTCTATTCATTTTTGGTTTGTTACATCTAGAAATTCAATATAATGTTTCGATACTCTCTTGTCATGAAAAACAATTGTAGGATAAGACTCCTAGAGGCTTTGAAACAGAGGAGAAATCAAAAGGATCACTTAATGGGATGCAGCAGGTATATCTATCCTCCCCACAACACACTGAAAGAAGTCTATATCATTATCACATGTGATTCTCAAGAAACTGTATATGATCCTTTTAGCCATTTATCATCTTCGATGAGTTTACTACTGCAGGAAAACCAAGACTTGTTGATCAGTTGCATTTCTAAAGATCTTGGGTTCTCTGGTGGTAAACCTGTTGCTGCTTGTCTCATATACAAATGTCTCCTTCATTGGGGATCATTTGAAGTTGAAAGGACTAGTGTCTTTGACAGAATAATTCAAACAATAACCTTGGCAATAGAGGTATCAAACATTCTTTCCTTAGTGCTGAGATTTGTCTTTGATATCTAATCACGGCATTGACTAAAAATTGACACTTCACCTTTTTATTACTGAACTTGGAATAAATTTTATCAAGTAATCTCAATAATGCAATACTTCTTTGGAGCTAATGTATAAAAGGTCACTATCTGCCTCTTGATGCTGAAACAATATAAATTGACTTCTCTTTGAAGGCCCAGAATAATATTGCTATATTAGCATATTGGCTATCCAATTCATCTATATTGTTGCTGCTCTTGCAACGGGCGATGAAAGTTGGTGGCACTCTACAACGGCTGAGATCTTCAGCTTCTATGGTAGGGAATGTCTCAAGAGCATAAAAATTCTCATTTTGTTAGTGCATAAGAACTATATATACATATGTGGATATGTATATGCATATGTAGATATGTATATGCGTATACTCAGCTTCCATAATTCACTAACCTCCTTTTACTATGCAAGGGAATTGGAGTTTCACCTCAAAGCACTGAGATTCCTTTTCGTAGTGGTCGACTAAGCAACTTGCACAAATTTGAAGCCAAATATCCAGCTCAGGTCTTCAAGCAGCAACTTACAGATCTCCTTGAAAAGATATATGGAATCATAAGAGACAACCTCAAGAAAGAGATATCTCCATTGCTTAGTTCGTGCATCCAGGTATTGCCATAGGTCCTAAATATTCATGAGAGAACACACAATGACAGAAGGATCCACAATTATTTACAGCTTTCTTGAGAAATTTGTCAAATTTCGCAGAATTTGCAGGCACCAAGAATATCCCGTGTAAGATCATTAAGAAGATCGCAGTCGCATGCGAGCGCCTTTGGCCAACAAACTTTGACTGCAAGCTGGCAGAGCATTGTAAAGAGTTTAACCAACCACTTGAAGATACTAAGAGCCAATTATGTAAGCCCTAAAGTAATAAATCCCATATTTTTATAGTCCTTGAGAAAGAATTAAATTCAACGTTTTAATGCCTTCAACCTTTCAGGTTCCTCCTATTTTAGTCCGCAAGGTGTTTACTCAAATATTTTCATATATTAATGTCCAATTATTTAACAGGTACATGTTTACCCCCTTACCTTACGTCTCCATAGTAATTAGATACTTTTGCGTTAAGACTAGGGTAATACTCTTTTCTGTCCTGTAGCCTTCTTTTGAGGCGTGAGTGCTGTTCATTTAGCAATGGGGTGTATGTTAAAGCTGGACTGGATGAGTTGGAACGTTGGTGCTACGGTGCAACTGAAGAAGTTAACATCTATTCTATAATTTCAAGAAATTCATTCTGAAGGCCGTTAGCTAATACTTATTTGGATACAGTATGCAGGTTCAGCCTTGGTTGAGTTAAATCATATCAGGCAGGCTGTCGGGTTCTTGGTATGTCATGATTATTCTGTACACCAAATTTAATTGAATAAGTCACTTTATTATTAATCTAACACTACTTGAGCAATAAATCAACTCTTCCCACTTAACAGGCAAGTCATCAAAAGCCCACAAAGTCTTTGAACGAGATAATTAGTGATCTTTCCCCAGTATGTACTATTTCGTCTAGTAAATAATCAAACTCTTTCATCTAGCTACGACCCCGATAACTTAACTGACTGTACAATTTTCTCAGGTCCTCAGCGTACAACAATTATACAGAATCTGTACCATGTATTGGGATGACAAATATGGGACAAATACTATTTCATCAGATGTAAGTTATACTAAATGAATCTCCTTTAAGAATGTGTTCTCTTTAAAGTGCCATGTATTCCTATCTAAGTTTGCCTCTATATACAGGTCATCTCGGGCATGAGAGCTATGTTGATTGAGGAGTCAAATAATGGAGTGAGCAGTTCTTTTATGTTGGATGACGATTCCAGGTTAAACTTTCTTTAGAGATTACGCTAAGATCAACTCTAGATTCAAGACCACACGGAAAAATAAAGTACAAATGCGTTCTTGTTTTGTTGAATGCAGCATTCCATTTTCGGTGGATGACATGTCCAAATCAGTCAAAGATACTGAGATAGCGGATGCTGATTTACCATCAGTGATCCGTGAGAATCCAGGCTTTGCATTTTTGCTGAAGAGAAGGGAGTACGGATTCTCATAATTGGTCCTCTCTTCACTTTTATACGGTTGTCCCATTATGTACATGCTATATGATTCTATTCCTCAGGCCAGCGTATTCGTTAGTTTCTCCTTTTCTTTGTTGATTTGATTGATTGTTTTCTTCCCCCTTTTTTGTTTTTCTTGTATTTTAATTTAGGGTCATAAGCCATGAGCTACTATTGAGAAAATCCCAGGTTTTTTTTAATCACTCCAGTGGGTTCTGCATGCACAAGTTTAGTCTGTTTACTGCTTTCCATTGTATTGTAAAGTAATTAAAGTACCAAATAGTGGCCCTCATTAAAGTTAAGCTTTGTTTTGTTATCTAAAATTTTGATGTTATAGTAATTGAGTCTGAGTTATTTTGTGCCCAAAATTTGTTGGATGTAACATACACTCTCATATTATCTGATTTTTTTTCTGATAGAGATCACCTGTGGGATTTGAATATCTGATGTGCTGTCTAGATAGATGACCGTGGGACTCTTTATAGTATGTAATACAGATCCTACCTTCTCCTCCTCTTCCCAGTTTCCCCTCGTATTCCCTCCTATACGTACGTCTCTCATTTTTGGGCTTCCTTTCCTTCAACCCCACAATCCCACTTCCACTGCTTGGGCTAATTACCTCAAGCCCGGCCCAGCTCGAGGTTTTGTCCCGTTGGTGGCTTATTTTTTTTAGTCCGAACCCAGCTCAATGAGCACCCCTAATTATAGACAATCTATTATTTTTTGGCAACACCAAGATAGCCGTTATTTATAAGGAAAATTCACTTTTGGTCCACCGCTTACAAAGCGGAATATTTGCAAATTATCCCTCAACAATAGTGTCAACATTTTGTGATACATCTTGAGATAATTTTTGCCCAGAATAACCTTATTTTTCCTTTTTAAGGAACAATCCATAGTCGAAAGGTTTTCTTTTTTTCATTTCAAATATATATATATATATAAACTTCATAGGTAAAGAAAAATAGGAGACATTTTAAACTACTTGACGAACATCAAAACTAAAATAAAGAAATATTGTATCAAACTTTAAAAAATCACATAAAATATAGCAAAAGTACTGCTAGGCGATGACAGTGTGGATTAGGCAGTGAAGCACACATACATAATTCAATGATTTAGTAACAAAAGTGAGATTTTTGGGATGGCTATCCTACAAAACTCCTCCATGGCTTCCCCCATTGAGCCTGTGCCATGACCTCCTCCTCAATTGCTTGACTCACTGTAGGCAGAGAACACTCTCAAATGGGATCACGAAGCTCAGGCCCTAAAGGGTGCATTCCAGTTCCCTCTTCCAAAAGGTCTGGCACAGCTCTGCTGGCCCAGCCATCATCGACAAAGAACACTTACAAGCCAGTAGAGCCGAGTGGCGGTTCTCACTTGAAGATATGAAAAAAAGGTTATTAGATGGAATGACAAAAAATGCGCTGAACCTATGAGAACGATTTATGATATCTTAAAGAAGGCAAAGTTGTTAAAAGAAGGAACTTTGAGTTAATCAAAGAAAAAATGAAATTAAAATTAAAAAATAAAAAGTTAGGGAGGGTAGTGATTTTCATCGTCCAACTGCCCCGAATTTTAAAATAAAGATCGTAACTTCTCCAAATTTTTTAATTTTAAATAGATTATATAATAATATATAAATAGCTTTCTCAAAAAATAATAAAAATATCTATAAATTGCATGTAAACCGCTTTCTCGAAAAGTATTTTATATAAAAATAATGGTGAAAAAAAATTCTTTTTCGAAGACAATAATTTTCATAGCAGTTTTTAAATGTATTATTAATTAATCTACTCGTACTACTTAGAAAATAGTTTTACAGTTCGGGAGAAATAATTTACTAGTTTGGTCAAAAACTCAGTAGTTGCCAAATTTGAACACGTAAAACCGAGGAGTTCCACTGGCGGAACACGAGAAGCGAAGATAGCGAGCGAAACAAGATGGCAATGAACGAGAGCTGGGAACAATTCAAGAACCAAGCTCGCCTCCCCAAGTTCGCATTCCCTCGCCGCTACGATCTCTTCATCAAGCCCGATCTCTCCGCCTGCGTCTTCTCGGGAACCGTGTTGATCGCCGTCGAGGTTGTCGCCGAGACGCGCTTCCTCGTCCTCAATGCCGCCGATCTCGCCATTGATCGCGACTCCGTGCGCTTCAAGAACCACAAGTCGGATCAGGTAATTGAGGATCGTAGCAGATTGTATTCGTCTTCGTTGTGAAATTTCTATCTTTGAAGTTTTTTCTTGCAGGAGATCCGGCCTTCGGAGATTATTTTGGTGGAGGAAGATGAGATTTTGGTCCTGGGATTTCTTGGAGCTCTTCCGATTGGAGAGGGGATTGTGACGATTGAGTTTACGGGAACCCTAAACGACAAGATGAGGGGATTTTACAGAAGGTTTGATCGTTATATATATATATGGGTTTCTAATAGCACCAACTGCATATTTTAGTTTCATTTTAACACAAAAAAACTGTATTTCATATATTTATTAAAGTGCACTGTTATACTCAGAAACTGGAAAGACAACAAATACAGGGACAAGATGATGAACCGGCTTGTCGAGGAAGCTAACCTCTACGGATAACAATAAAAGCTCGATTGCCTTCAATTGCAATCATATTCGTGGTTAAATGCAAAAAGAAATTAACTAAATGATCCAGAATAATCTAATTACTTTGGCTAATTCCATTTCGTCTTTCTGCTTTCACATATCCTCCACGCTAACGAAGTTAGTCAATAAGTGTTCCTACTTCTTTCGTCGAACAAGTCAATAAGGTTTCCTACTTCTTTCGTCGAACATGTGACAAGCTGATCATGCAATGCCTTATCAATGAGCTAAAAGGCAAAACGTGGCATATGCAAATAGAGAGAATGCAAGGTTCAGACTGGTAGGTGCTCAAGTATAGGATGCTATATTCATATTATAAAAAATAAAAGGGCAGATGGTTCTTTTTTATAACAAGCACACTTAAAAGGGTTGAACTCCATCTGTTAATATATAAAAGGAGGTTTTCTGCAATAAGGCTAACATATAGGCGGCGATAGCCAGAAAAAACTTTTTTTTTTCTATTAAAAGTTTGTCTTATGCTTTTGGTTTGATGCTGTGATTTGTTATGCAGTAAGTATGAATACAATGGGGAGACTAGAAATATGGCAGTGACACAGTTTGAATCTGCTGATGCTAGGCGCTGCTTTCCATGTTGGGATGAGCCTGCATTTAAGGTCTTCATTTTACTTATTTGGGAATTAGTAGAATGTTACAAAATTTTCAATATATTTGCTTGTCCTTGCTTCTTTTACCATAATTTAGTTTTAGACCCCTTTGTAACCATTTATTATTTCTTTTTTTTGCAAGTTATGATGTGCGGATCATTTGAGTGATATTCTTCTTGAAATGAGAATTGTCAAAGTCAGAATTTAATGGAATGGAGAACCTTTTCCTATTCAGAGGAACCATAATTTATAGCAAATGAAGAATTCATGTAAATCATTAGAAATGGCTCTCCATTAGGTCTTGATTAGAATGTAAAAAATGAACTATAAAACTGGTTTATCACAAGTATATGTGTTTACTTTTTTTTGTACTTGTAGCTATTGAAAAAAATTAAGTGGTCATATATTGGCTGGAACTCTGCTAAAAAATAAAAGCAGGTTCTAACTTAAAGTAAGAATCCAAGTATTATGGCTTGATGATCATGTACATTTGCCCTTGATTCTATCTTATTCTTCTACTTTCATGATGTCTTCAGGCTACATTCAAGATAACAATGGAAGTTCCGTCCGACCTGGTAGCATTGTCTTGTATGCCAATTGTCCACGAGAAGGTTGATGGACTTGACAAGATTCTCTCTTTTGCTGAATCACCGGTTATGTCAACTTATTTGGTGGCTATTGTTGTTGGTTTGTTTGACTTTATAGAAGATATAATGCCAGATGGTATGACACTATGACTGGATACACCTCACCTATTCTTTCGACCTACTTCCCTTTTCTTCCTTCAAAATGCAGTCATCTCTTTAGTGACCATTTGCTTGTGCATATATTGTCAATTTTTTAGGCACCAAAGTTCGTGTATACACTCAGATTGGTAAGCGTGATCAAGGAAAATTTGCATTGGGTGTTGCTGTCAAGACATTGGATCTCTACAAAGAGTAACCACTCGTATTTGATATCCTTTAGCGAGAATAAATTTTATTTGCACAGCAATTGACGTAATTCATAATTTCTTATTGCACCAACTACACCATAGTTATTTTTCTTCATACTATTAAAATTGTTTCAAAGAATTTATTTAATTTAGATTTTGTTATATGGTAGAATTGTGATGTTTAATTATCGAGAAAATTACAAACAACACTCTACATTTTGACTATACTACAAATAAAGCCTCCCTTTTCATTGTTTACAAATAAAGCATTCTAGTTGCTAAAAATTACCAAGCCACACCTTACCGTTTGATATATAGATATAATTTAACTTGACTATCAGGCTAGCTTAATTATAGAAGCGATTAAGTCTGCAAAACAGCTTGGGGACAAACGAAATCACTAATTTCCAACAACATAGATCAAATGAAAATTTTAAAACACTAAAACCGCATCCAAATACCGAATCTCACAAAGTCAACAGATCTAAAATTACTGTTGTTTTATATTAGAGGAGTGAGATAAGAGTAATTTAGAAAATATAAAGATATTTCTTAAAATGGACAAAATATTTTTATTCCATTCTTTAGGTTCTAGTTAACTTAGACTTAACTCAAGGTGTTGCGCAGTTGGTAAATAGGAGTCTTTATTTATAAATAATGAAAAGAGAGGATTTTATTTATAAGAAAGCTTAAATGTAGGGTGTTATTTATAATTTTCTCTTAATTATCTTATTCAAAGTTATTTTGTTTTCTTTCCATTGGATGTCGCTGACCACTGGTCACTAATTCAAATGTTTATTCTATCTCCCAGTTATTTTGCTGTGCCTTATCCACTTCCCAAGTTGGATATGATTGCAATTCCTGATTTTGCTGCTGGAGCTATGGAAAACTATGGATTAATCACTTATCGAGAAACATATTTGCTTTATGATGATCGCCTGTCGTCAGCAATGAGCAAACAATCGGTGATCTATACTGAACTATGATTTCTTTCATTTCATTTCTTATGCTTTCTGTGTAATCAAAGTATCTATCTTTTTAATCTTTTCAATTCTTGCTTTAACGTTATCTTATTAGCTTAACAATGAGCAGAAATTTTCAGGGTGTTGATCAACTTTGATATTCCTTGTTTAGGTGGCAATTACTGTAGCACACGAGTTGGCCCACCAATGGTTTGGGAATCTTGTGACAATGGAATGGTGGACGCATTTGTGGCTAAATGAGGGGTTTGCGTCATGGGTAATAAATTTCATCTTTTTTTCATCATTAGAGGTTGAAATGGCTTCATGAAAGCTTATATGTAGTTCTGTGTTTTCCAATTCTTTGGTAGGTGAGCTATTTAGCAGTAGATGCTTTGTTTCCTGAATGGAATATATGGACTCAATTTCTTGATGAGACATCATCGGGCCTCAAGCTGGATGGACTTGCTGAATCACATCCTATTGAGGTAAATCTTCTGATTGTATGAAATTAGATATGCTAACAAGGTACTTCAATTAAGAAAGGGTTTAGTTGCTCCAGTCATTTGTTCCTGAAGATTGCTTTTCTTTCTATGCATATTTTAAAAGTTTAAACAGAGAATTATTGGGAAAATAATGGGTAACTATTATCTGTAAAGTGTGACACAACTTGTAAGACATTGCTATACAATATTGACCTTGAAGATGATCGTGGGGTATTCTTGTTCTAAAGTTTAGTTATTTTTAATCATTAGAGATATTAATCACACTCTTTAAAGGGATATTTGTATACAAAATGCTGAAAGATACATTTATATAGCTACATGTTATAGAACTCCTAAGGAGTGAGGACCATTAATTTATCCTAATTCCTGTGTGACATTTAGAAGGAATTTTCCAACTTTTTTCACTTGTGCCTCCATTAAATTATTGTGATCTTTGGTGTTTATTCATGTTCATTGATTTATTCTATCTGGTTTGATCTAATCCTTTTTTGCTAGGCTTTATATTAGAATGAGTGCTATCTGCTTAGTCACGGAGCTCTACATATTTCTTAATTTGACATGATCACTACAAGCCTGACTAATCTTAACAATTATATTGGAGCTTAAGCTTGAGCCATGCCCCAAATGGAGCAAAGAAAGGGATTATTTTAAGAAGTTTTGTTATACTTGGCTTTTAGTTTTCCAGAGGATAAAATGAACTTACACTATCACTTTCATTGTTCAGTCCTTTACAATGTGCAGTAAGGAAACCTATTTGAAGCTTGAATACTTCACTATGCTTGCGCTACTGAATAATTTGTATTGGGTACAATTTTCAAGTATGATATGGATACTCATACGAGTATTTAATTGTTTAAAATAAAATAAAGGTCATCGTTTGGCTTTGATACTTCACGGGAGGGTCTTGTGATATCTTTATCTGTGATGTCTAGGTACCATTCTTCTATAATAATATATGTAACTCTATATACTTGGCTGTATACTTGCATACGTCCTTTTCCTCCATTCAGCTTTGCTAGTGCAAGGTTTTCTGTTAAATTAATTTATGAAATTGGTGACTATGGTGACAAATTTTCTAGGAACTGACCAGTCCTTCAGCCACACATCACTACTAATTTAGGCTACCATGAATCTATAGACAACTGAAATTAGTACCAAAAAATTGCACAAAAAAATTGTGAAATTCCATTTCCATTCAATGTGGGATTATTTACTAATAGCCATTATCTATACAAGTATATACGTTGCCTTATCATTTTTCATTCATAACTAATGACACTTTATGGTAGTATAATAATTGTACTTAAACACATCTTCCAGTTAGTCTCCTAACTATGATTAATTAGAGTTAGTCAAGCACCAATCACATTAGCTTTTGGTAAATATTAATGAATTTCTAATCAAGTCTTGTTAGCTCTAGTTAATTAGTCAGATGTACAAGGTGAATTTTCTTGAGGAGTTAACTTAATGCTTCAAAACTTAGTATCGGGGTCGGAATTGGCCATCCAGAGAAATGATACATATTGATTGTAAAATATCAGACTATTTTTTAATTACGTAAAATTTTAAATATTATTTAAAATATAGAAAATTTTCTAAAAATTTAGAAAAAATGACAAGAAAATAAGAAAATAACAATTACTTATATATGAAGCTTGAAAATTAAAAAAAAAAATTAATTTACAAAAAATATCGATAAATACTAAGTTGGCTATTATAAATTCTTGTAGTTGTCATCATCATAATCGTAATAAGTTTTTAAATAATGATGTCTAGGGGTGTGGTGCTCTAAAAAGTGATTGCATCATACTAGTCATATCAAATGGATCTTATTGTATTTAAAAAAATAATAAAATAATAATCAGTACATGGATCTTATGTTTGAGGATACTGATGATAATAACCATCATATAGATCTTGTGATGGCTCCAAACAATAAATACTTGATGTATCATAATCATCGGGAGCAACATCCTCATAACAACGTTGTTGATATGTATGTACACTTTCAATTTCTCTACTATCAATCCTAATCTTGACTTTCTCAGCAAATGTAAAAGAGAATCTCACCACCAAGTGTATCATCAGAGTTATCACTAGTACTAGTAGCTATACTATCTCTCGCTGTCTAACGATTCGTACTAGTTTCTGCCTTCGTTTTGGTCTCCCCTAATATTTCATCTAATCATGAGTTATTATTATCATCTAATAATTGTTATCACTTCTATAATTCATGAAATTAAGTTGTCTTCTTCATTAAAAATATGATTTAAGTCAATTAGCTGATCATTTTTTTGCATTCCTTCTTAAATTTCTTATTATGATCCGACCACTGAGATGAGTTCGTCGAGTCAGCCAAGTCAAATTGAGTCAAGTTAGTTAGTTAGATTTGTTTATTGTTTTTAAATTCAAATAGCCAATAATTCGCATATAGATCCAGTTCGCTAGGACTTTACTCCTATAAATAGGAGTTGTCATGTGTTAATTAGAATCGTGGAATTGATTATTGAGTTAAATTATTTTCTTATTTAGTCTTTATCTTTTATTATAGCCGTTAGATCGCCTTTATTTTTATAGAAGTAGATCGTAATCGTAGAACCCTTTCAAGCTTCCAAATCCTAACCATATTTTACTATGAGCCATCCTACCTGTAATGCTTCCGCCCGGCACAGGCACGTGCACGCCCACGCGCCCACACATCACGCGCGGCGCACGCGATACTCCTGTGCACATATAATCATGACATCATCAAATAAAACCTGCTAACCTATCTATGATCATATAATCCATCACGAAATAAATCATACTAATAATCAAATAAACCTGTTAACATAAGAATATCCAAGTCCACAATAATATACACTAGACCACTACATAATCTGGCAGGACCCACATAGGCCACAACAAACAATCAAGATACAACTAAAACAACTAATATAAAAGTACACTATGATTCGTCATGTATTATACAAATTATCGTCTAATACAAAAGAGTACAAATATTAAATACTGGTACAACTCAATTTTTATATAAACTATCATCCATACCATCTCGCATCTATATAGCTCACCTCATCATCGCTCTAAAATATCTTCTCAAGATATCTCAAGTCACTATCACGTACCACATATTTGAGGGGTTAGGAAAAGAAATAAGATAGTCATGAGCAAAAGGCTCAGTGAATAGACCTTACCTCGAATCAATGATACCAAACAGAGAGTAAATCATGTACTGGATAGTATGAATCAGCAAGAGCATCATGTCACGAATGAGTATATGAATGTATCTTCAATAATATAAATAAAAAGTAGATAATGTCATAACTGATAAAAGTATATAATCCTCGACAATGAGTAAACAGATCTCCATGTTATACTATTATCACAACTCTCTCTCAAATATGACACATAATGCATGTCGACCATGACCATGCTATGATATTAAATGCAATCATATATAATGCATATTGACCATTCGATAATCAGATATAACAGATGATAATAAAATCATATGCATTTTTCAACATCATGATCATCGCTGACATCTTGGTATAATATCATCATACTAGACCACTGTGCACAGTCAACACCCGGTACCCGGTCTCAACATCATGTCCGAAGGTTCAGAGCATACTCCGCCACCCGCAAAAGTATCTCAAATATAACTATACCCCGCCACCTGCTAGGGTATCAACATCTATTCAGACTGAGCACCCTTTCTAGCTGATAGAAATCTCGCGAGGATAACTCGCCACATATGCCCTGGCGAACGGCATGTGTCCGAATGTCTGCTGCACATACAGACTAACGACCTCGAACGTAAGGCCAACAGGATCGCGACTATGTCGAGCGATCAATCATCCACCAAGCGCGTCCTAACCCTCACGCCCACTCGAGTATTCTCACGTTTTCTATCAATTATCCTATCAATCACATTTCATGCTTTCCTTTTAAATGACAGATCATATACATATATCCAGTACGATAACAAGTCAATACATAACAGGAATTTAGGTGGAATAAGAATCAAGAGAAAAATAATGCAATATAGTCTCTGATCATGTAGTCAACATATGCATACTCATGCTAATTTATTACATGCATACTCATGATACAGATCAACTGGACATAACATTATAACAGTATAATCATCTCTCATGATCTCTATATATCACCAATGTGCTCATATTCTAGATCAACCTAATCAGATGTATGATAAAATATGCTCGACTATAATCATCTCTAGATAAAGTCATATAATCATACTGGAGGTCAAAACATGCATGTACATAATATATAATATAACTTAATTTGAGAAAGACGTCTAGGGGATAAGACTACTCACAGTCTAATTAGAGAACATGAACCACGCATCTCTCACGTCTATCAGTCCAACATCAACTCATCGTCAGGGTCCACAGGGTCTCAAATAAGAGGGTTCAGAATCTGAAAATATTTAAGTAATATAAGGTCAGTTATTTATCCAATTAGGATCCGTTTGTGTAACATATGATGATTTAGTAGGTTTAAAATTCCTTCTTTTGTTTTTATTAAATAATTTGATCTATATCATATATTTAATTATAATAATATTAGTATGTTATTATTCTAATTGTAGATTTATTTATAAAACCATAATTTGCTAATTATATATTAAGTATATAATAGTCAATCTCTTTTGATAAAAAAACGTAAAAGAGCTCCATGTACAATAATATAATTTAAGATAGAAGCACCTATATTATATAATATTATATAATTATATTTTAATTACTTTGTCACTACTACCCTTACTAAACAAATTAAGAGTTGCATATAAAATAATCTTTACTTAATCATGTAATATAAACATTAAGTAAGCCTACTATTATATTACATGTATAATAAGTTATATATATATATATATATACCTAATTATAAAGACATGTATTAATCTAATAAAATATATGAAGTTAAAAATATATTTATGTACAAATATTTATAATTATAATTAACTGAAATTACACTAATGACACTTACCATGTTACTAGATATATCTATTCTTGACAAATTAAATTAAAGATCTAATTTAGATTAACTAAATAACATAAGTACTTTACACGTGTTTTATTACCAGAGAAGGTAAAATGAACAGAGGAAAAAGAAGTAGAGGAAAGGAAGAAGAAGAAGAAGAAGAAGAAGAAGAAGAAGGAGAAGAAGAGAAGGGAAGGGAGGGAGGCTCACCTCGATCGTAGCGGCAGCGGCAACGGCAACGGCAACGGCGACGGCACTGCCGGGCCGGCGTCGATAAGCGAAGGAGAGAAAGAGAGAGCTCGAGAGAGAGAGAGGTGATTGAGAGAGAGAGAATGAGTCTTTAGACAGAGAGAGCTATAGAAAGAGACGGTGAGGGTGGTGTTGCGGCGGCGACGGCAGCGACGGCGGCGGTAGGCCGGCGTCGGCAAGAAAATATGTGAGAGAAAGAGAGAAAGAGAGAGAGAGAGAATATGTGAGAGAGAAAGAGAGAGAGGGAAGGCAGTGGAGGAGGGAGAAGGGTGGCGGTTGCGGTGGCGGTGGGGCCCACCGCAGCCAGCTAGCCCGGCCCGATTGGCCGGGCCGGTGGTTGTGGGTGCACTTGGCGCCCTCAACGTGCGCCCACAAGTTGCATGGCACGAGCTCGTGCCATGCAACGCTAATTTTTTTTTTATTATTTCTTTCTTTTTGTCTCTTTTTTATATTTAATTTATACATTATTATTATTAATAATTATTTTTGGGTTATTATTATTATTATTTTTGGGTTATTATTATTATTATTATTATTTTTGGGTTATTACACTACCTTATACCCATCCACCATCACTCTTGGCCATCTACTGCACTCCAATTACACCCGCAACGTCAAATATTTTCAATTCTGTCTCATTTGGACCTCTCTTCACTCTTTTATTTTTAAACTTTTCACCTTGATATCAGATTTATGTGAAACTAAAATCATTAGATTTGTAACTCGTGAGGCTACCACCACAAAAATTCTCATTAATTCTTACTTTCAGATTGGTCCAGATCTAGTTCGTAATATTTCTCTCCATTAATCTCATTATAATAGCAGAAAACTAACTTTTTCAATCTCTCCATTGTCAATCGGTTCTTTGTTTTGATGTGGATTAAGAAGAAAATTATTCAATTTATTTCACACTGTGATGAAGATACAATTTGACTTAAGATTTTCTTTGTTGTTATTTGGTGCCTCCTTCCATCCATAAATGGATTATCATTCAACTGGATTGTAATACGATATAGCTGCAACAAGTTTAGTAGTATTGAGTTGCTTCACTCTCAATTTATATTTTTCTATCTAAAATCTATTATTACACTATGTTGAAAATTGAAAGTTGAAACATAAAATAATAAAATTATTTAATTGAATCATAACTTATTTCTTTGTCGTAAAAAAATTGTTTATGCATGTTGGGCTCTAGTTTGCTGATTACCTTTCTAACTCATAACAAGATTTTAGCATCATTATTAACATTTGTAGAGAATTAAAATTTTGAGTTAAAATAATATCATGTATAAATTTATAATTTAAATCCGTAAGCATTTAAATTTTAAAATATTTATAAATAAAAGTAAATTAGTAAATTAAAAATATGCCTCTCGCAGCGTGTATATATATATGTAGTTGTCTATTGCATTTGGAATTAATCATCTTTGACTTCTTATAACTTTTGTTCATACTTTTTTTTTGGTTAATTCCTTCACTATCTCCATACCATCATATAAGAAATCTTTCTCAAACTTGTCACCACTGACTACAAGTCATAATACTTGACAAGATGCTCAAATATAGTCATATTCTTTAAAGTTTCATCTAAGCTCTGATCTTAAGGTTTTATATTCTTAATTTTTATATACCACTCCTGTGAAATAAATATTCACATAATATCATTCTTGTAGCATATGATGCTCCCTAATACTAAAAATGAGTTGCAAATCTAGTAGGGCCAGATTAAATCTTTTTATTATGAGTTATCTGTCTAAGTAAATTAAAAATTTATCATAGTTATATATAAACTTTATCAATCTCTGATCTTAATATATGACCATATTAATTTCAGTATCTTTGGCAATATTATCTAATATGAGATTGATACAATGTGTAGTACATAACTTCCAATATAAATAATATCTTTTCATTATAAATTTCCAGCAACCTTATATTTTGCCCTATTATTAGTAACCATTTGGACTATTATTTTTTCATCAATATTTTTTACTACCTCGTTTATCAATGAACAAATATAATTTGCATATTTGAAATAAGCAGTATCGTTCATAGACTTCAAAAATATTATCTTCATGGCCGAGTATACTAAGAAATTAATTATACTTCTATTTTGTATAGTCTATCCATCACACTTTAGTGTAGAACCATATTTATCCCAATACATTTAAAATGTCTTAATATAAGTGTGTAACCCATTTATCTTACTCAAGATATTTAATGGAATACTAGAAGACCCGACTAATTATATAGCATCCACTATAGTGTAAAAATAAAGACTATTGGCTACATTGAAATGAATATGGTTGTAGAAGAAAATTTTAAAGATATTTTAGCAATGAGTTTCTTTATATTTTTAATTCTTTTTTTGAGAGCTAACTTGATAGTGGTCTATATATGACCTATTTTATCTAAAGATTGTATCCATTGATCTAATATTTTCAGACTTCATTATAACATCAAGAGTCTTACGGGTAGAACTGTTGCTCCCATATTTTATTTCTCCCTACATGTGAACTAATCTAGATCTTTAAAAGCTACCACTACTATTTTTCATCTCTTCCTCCTTTATATGTGTATTTTTGCTCTCAATCATTGTATTCCTCATTCGTCTCTTTTTATCATACTCTTTACTCTGCTTTTTACTATCATCATCAATGTTTACAGGGTTATGCATCAATTCTTGATGAACCATTGACTCTTTTTGTTTTGGAGATTGTTTATTCTTCTTCTTGCCTATTAGATGAGTCAACATCTATTTTTTAACTTTCATAACTATTTGAGTGCAAGTTGCTATATTTTCTTATTTTCCAGCTAAATATTTTTTCAAACAGCATATTGTCACTCATTTTCTTTTTTACATCAGTTGCATTTGACACATTTTTTATCTTGCACAATAATGCTGCAATGTTGTTATCCTATATTGATATCGCGGGACTTTTCTTTTGGAGCCATTTCAATTTTTAGTATAAACTAAACCTAAACGAAGATCAAATTCAAAAAATAAAAGCTAAAAGTATTTAAATTTAAAAAAAATGAAGCCTTCTTTCTTTCTTGCTCCCTTCTCTCTCTCTCTTAGAGCTGCAAGGCATTTTGTTTTTTCTTTGATTTTTTTATTTCTTCTATCTGTCCTTTCTCTTTCCCTCTCTCTCTCTCTCTTTCTCCCTCTTATCCCTCTCTCTCTCTTCCTCCCCCTCTCTCTGTCTTTCTATCAAACTCTCTTACTCTTCACTCTCTTTCTTTTTCTTAGAGAGAGAGGGGGAAGAAGAGATTGGAAGAAAGAGAGAGAGAGACTAAAGAGAGTGAGAGAGAGACTAAAGAGTGAGTGTAGAGAGAGAGAGAAATGAGAGAGACGGGGCATCGGAGAGAGAAAGAAAGGAAAAAATCAAAAGAAAACAAAAAAAAACTAACCCAAGGTCAAGGCTGCCGGATCTTGGTCAAAGGACGTTGTCGGAATCTACGTTGGGTGCCGCTATAGGGAGGGAGAGAAGGAGAGAATGAGAGAGGGAATTAGTATTTTATATTTAATACTTATTTAAAGCATTGTTGTATTAAAAAACTTGACATTTTTTATTTTTTTATTATTAAGCATTTTTACATTAATTTTATTCTATCATTTCTATTACCTTTGGTTTTAATTCTGATTATTTTTAATTAAACGTGATAAATTTTGTTACTTAACATGATATATTAATTTTTTTAATTAACATTTTTATATTAATGATTTTTTATGATATATTTTAAGTTTGTGATAATCAACAAGTTTAAAATAGTAATTGGCATTATTAATTTTCTTTATCGAGAATAATAATATAATTTTATTTAGTTATCCCATATATAGTCATAACTAAACAGTAGATTAAAATTAGAATATGAGATTAGTAATCCCTAGAGACATATTATCTCTTGTGATAAGCCTAGTGATGACTTATCCACCTTTATCAAATCCTACAACTAAATACACCCTAAATGCCTATAGATGTCTTGTATCACGTTAGTGCCTTTAGGCATCAACATTTTACATTATTATTCTAACTCAGATTGTATCTTATCTACATATTTTAAGTATGTTGTTCTTTTGTCAGGTTGAAATAAACCATGTGAGTGAGATTGATGCAATTTTTGATTCAATTAGCTACGAGAAGGGTGCTTCTATTATCCGAATGCTACAAAATTACCTTGGTCCTGCATGTTTTCAGGTTAGTTATCAGCTTTTTCCTGTATCTTTCTTCAGATTTCTTCTGTTACTGAATGTCTGAATTATCTTAGGTTTGTTTATTCTGATGAATTGTATAGTTAAAAAAAGAAAGAAAAAGAAACTCTATGTTAGTCATGCTGGAGCTTTCTTTTTCGGTAGAAATTTGATATATGTAATTCCATCTAATATCCTTTTATGGGACCATAACTCTATTCATTTGCTCCTATTGGTTGTGCACGATTTTATGATGTGTAAGTAGTTATAATTTATAAGTGATCCAATAGAAGAACAGCATGCATTTTCTTTCAGGAGTTTACTGGACAGCTCATTTCTTTCACTTTGTTATACAAAAAATACAATCAGTTAAATTTAGGTTAAAATGGTTTTAATTCTTGTCATCTCCTTTATAGAGAGCCTTGGCTTCATACATAAAAAGATATGCCTACTCAAATGCTAAGACTGAAGACCTCTGGGCTGTTCTTGAAGAGGAGTCTGGTGAACCTGTCAGGGATTTGATGAACTCATGGACAAAGCAAAAAGGATATCCTGTTATCAGTGTGAAACTAAATGAACATTCATTGGAGCTTGAGCAGGTGTGTTTTGACTGTTTTACTAGAAAATTTTCACTTCAGTTAATGCAAGGCACTATTTTGTGTTGCAAATACTGTATCAGTGATGTGATCATTTATACTTGGTTATAGCTAACTCATTCTTCTTTTTTTACAGACAGATAATATTTATTTCTAATTCAAGCAAAAGAGAGAGTGGATGCACTGCATATATATCTTAATAATGCATAAGAGTCCACATTATCAGGAAGCTTCACTTTACATAGATTGATCATTGATCTTCATCCCACACACATTCCAATCTCTCTCTCTCTCTCTCTCTCTCTCTCTCTCTCATGGCTGACTGATCCACATACACAAAATTCTTTACTAAACTTCATTTTGGCTCTTTTTCACCAATGTCCTTTCACAAATGCTTTTCCCAAAACTAGGAGAAAGGAAAGGTACCCAGGGTCATGCAACTCTCTACCTATTGTTCTGTATATTCCATAATAAAAATGCTATACATGGTGAGTACACGCGCATTCTTCTTCTTTCCTGTTTCGTAAGGGAACCTTTTATTACTATCTTTTCATGTAATATCTTCATTAGTTTTTTTTTCAGAATGTGATTAAAACTACAACATATGAAAACTTTGACTTCCTTTTAGCCTTGTGACTTTTAATTCTCTCATGTTGGGTCTTTACTACCTTTCTCACTACCCTACTCTTTGCTCATTTCTATTATTTCTAAATGTGTCCATCTTGCTATTCTCATTGTTTACTTTTCAATCCCTATCTAAGAGTACTTTTTAACATATTTGTAGTCATTGATTTTATGTTGGAGACTGTGAACAGGTAAACTGAAGGTGGAGAGAAAATGATGATCTACTTCATTTCACGTTGGATATGTTGTGTAGGTCACCCTAGTGTCTGTTTACTTGTATAAGATAATCAATGGTTTCCCAGATTCATGGCCTTGCTTGTCCAGGTCAGTTTAGGCTGGGCCTTGAATCTCTTCCTATCTGGATAGGCTTTGGTTTATCATTTAATTCTTAAGCGTAGCTTGTTATCTGCTCAAAGCTTGCAGCTTCCGGTCAATTATCTGCTTGTCAAAGGGTACCTTGTGTGGGTCATCCTAGTGTGAGTTTTGGTGACTTGTATAAGATAATTAGTATTACACGTTGATCTTAGTGCGCTTAGAAGGTTATAAAGGAAAACATTTTACTCATTAATGATGTTCCCAGATTTATTAAAACACAATAATTATTTTATCTGATAGCCATTTAACAACTGCCAAATCATCTGCAGACACAGTTTCTGTCAGACGGATCCTCTGGTAGTGGGATGTGGATTGTTCCTCTGACATCATGTTGCTGTTCATATGATTCCCAAACAAAGTTTCTACTGAAAGCAAAGTTGGATATAAACAAACTTACTTGTCGTCGCAATGCTAACAAAGAGTGTGGTGAAGGCTTTTGGATCAAACTGAACATCGATCAAACTGGCTTTTATAGAGTGAAATACGATGATGAACTTGCAGCTGGACTTAGATATGCTATTCAGGCCAATAAGCTCTCCTTAATGGATAAAATTGGTAACTTGACTCTAGTCTCTAGTAGTAGTACTAGCTAGTTGGCTCATTATTAAAATTTTCACAGCTTGTGTCCTTTGTTAAATTTTGTACGAATGTTCTTATATTGTTGAAAGAAGTTTTTGATGGCAATTTATTATCTTATATTCTTATTCTTTTGAATGCAGGTGTTATAGAGGATTCATATGCCCTTTGTGTTGCTTGCAAGCAAACATTGTCATCTTTGTTATTTCTGTTGAAGGCTTATGGTGAAGAGTTTGATTATACTGTGCTTTCACACATAATCTCTGTATGTGTTCCTATATTTCTCCTACTTTTAACTAAAACCTTCAAGCATAACTGCTCTCTTTTGGTCTGATAGGTCAGTTGTGCGATTGAAAATATCGTAGCTGATGCGATTCCTGAGTTGTCCAATGACGTCAGACTTATTTTGATCGATCTTCTTCAATCTACTGCAGAGTATGCTTATCTAAGTTGTATGACTATTTACTATTGATTGTGCTTATGTTCAGTCTTGTATATCATATATTTTAAATTCCTAAGGTGAATCATGTATTAGTTTTGTTTCTTTCTCAAGGTATAGATATTTATATCTGATATCTTTTGGGCTTTCAGCAATAGAAAAACAAAAAAATATATAATTTCTAAGTTCAGACAGCTTATCCTAATATCATTTTAGATATGATTAGTTAGGTATAACTTAAGCTGGTTTTCCATGCATTTCTTTGATATGAAGGATATATGATGATGTCTAAGCCTCTAAGGGATAGATCCAATTATTTAACTTCCAAGTTTTGTTGTTCATAATTGGTTTGATTGATATGGAACAAGATTTACACATGATATGCTTACTTAGAACATAACAGCTGCATCTGCGTAGGGTTAAGAGGTGGGTTCCTTTTTTAAGAAAACAGTTATATACTTCTTATATTATAGTTGCTTTTTAACATATTATAGATGCTTTTTAACAGATTGTTGGGTGACCTTCTACCTTCTCATACAATTAGTCTCCCTTTGTACTTCTTCAGAAAGTTAGGTTGGGATCCCAAGGATGGTGAGAGCCACCTGGACGTGATGCTTAGAGCTGATATTTTGACTGCTCTAGTTAAACTTGGGCATAATAATACTGTGCATGAAGCTCTGAGACGCCTTGAAGCCTTCTTAAATGACAGCAGTACATTCCTTTTGCCTCCAGATACTAGAAAGGTTGACACTAGACATATATTTCCAGTTTTATTTTGCTTCTTTTCTGTGTATATACTTATATAAGTTATGTTATGTAGGCTGCATACCTTGCTGTAATGCAGACTGTTAGCACCTCAAATAGATCAGGATATGAGTCGCTTTTAAGAATATACAGAGAGGCAGATCAAAGCGAGGAAAGAGTGCGCGTCTTAGGTAAGTCATTTTCAACTTGTAGTTGGAAGTCAATTTATAATGATTTTCTGCAAACTGCTCATGAAATATACTCCTGTGTTTCTAGGAGTTTTGGCATATTGCCCAGATAAGGATATTGTCCTTGAATCCCTGAACCTTTTGTTGACATCTGAGGTAGCTATTTAATTACTTTTGTGAAGTTTTCGTACGCAACCTTTTCCGAAGGAGTCTAATTTGTCCTGATTCTTTTCTTAGGTCCGAAATCAGGATGCTTTTTATGGCCTTCGAACTAGCAGGGAAGGACGGGAAACCGCATGGGGATGGCTAAAGGTACGTGGTTGATGGCTAAAGTCAATCATATTAATCATATTAATCCAACCCCTAGAAAAAGTGAACATTTTAGACCAAAATGAATTGACTTATCTTTATTGTGGTCCAAGGTAAATGTCAAAACTAGAAATTTTGATATTTTCGGCCTTAACCGATGAGTTTCCGATTTAGTTTTCATTAAGTTTTGATCATTACTATTCTGTCTCAGTGAAAACTTCAAACCATTTGAGGATCTGGAAATTATAGAAGTATCATGAATATGTTGAACAATGTCTAGCTGAAAATTTTACTCATGAAATACAACAAAGAATTATCTAGTAAAGCATAGGGTTACAACCAGATCTCAAGCTAGCATACGTTAGGCTGCTGCCATAGGCAAAAATGTAGATAATAGAATACAAAATTCTATTGTACTTGTCTGCAATATTATACGCTACTATAGTATTATGTATTAATAATGTCTAGAATTCTATCAGAAGAAAATGCTAGTTAACACCGCCAAAATGCTAACAGTGTCTAGTAAGGGTGAAAACAAATTCGGATACGAATTAAATAGTGCTCAACCCACATCTAAATCTATATTTTTGGTCCGAATATGAATTTGGACATGGATATTTAACGGATAGCAAAAATTAAAACCATATTCTAAGAAAATGGATATGGATAATTTTCGGATAAATATTAAATCTTAAACAGATTATGGCCTTCCATTTTTCAATCCTCTTTTCTCCTAATACTTACATTTCTTCATGGCTCATTTTTTGCTATCTATTATCAAATTAAATGTCTAATTCTGCAATCTAATTGTTAGCATATCTAGAAACTCTCCCCTACTATTATCAAAAGGACACATCACACCCTTTTATAGTGCAAAGATCAAATTATCCACAACCAAATTTGGACTTCCAAGAACTTTGAGTCAACCAAACCATTTTAAATAGAAGTTGTGCTTGAAGACTTATATATAGGGTTTAACAACAACACTTGCATTAAAGCAAAGCTTAACTTTTAGGTACAAAATAAGGGGATCAAACATAGGTTCAGTACCTTAATTGTAACATCCAGATTTGATCAAAACAAGTCCTCACTACTTAAGCTACAAGCAAATGGGCCACGTGCTTCTTCTTCTTCTTCGTCTAACTCCATTTTAAATATTTGAACTCAACCAAACACCTCTCAAGTTTTTAGTCTTGCAGCCAAACCTAACAAGAGAGATCTATGGCATGAGCAAGTTCGGATGACAAATCAGATCAACAACTACCTCAACGTTAGCCAAAAAGAAAGAAAAGAATAAAGATCTTAACAAGATTTTACTCTTGGAAGTTCAACCATAACAATTACATTTTGTATTATGAATCAGACTGAGGATGACCAAAAAAAGAGATTGGTGAATAACTACAGCATCACTGTGAATAAATGAATAATAGATGAATAATTACTCGAGGTGGGAGGACTGGAAGAGGCGGAGCTTGATGATGGCGAACTCGAGGAGGGAGGATCGGAGGACCGGAGGAGGCGGAGCTTGGTGATGGCGAGCTCGATGAGGGAGGACTGGAGGAGACGGAGTTTGGTGATGCTAAGCTCGAGGATGGAGGACTGGAGGAGACAGAGTTTGGTGATGCCAAGCTCAAGGAGAGAGGACCGGAGGAGGCAAGGTTGGTGACGCCGCGACAGGAGAGGTGATGGCATCTGATAGTCGGTGATATCTAGGAGAAATTTCAGAATAGGGGGTGGAGGCAGCTACGAGCTATTGATTGGGATTTGAAAGAGATGGAGAGGGTAGGATTAGGTTGTTTAGAAATTTAAATGAGTTGGGTTTATATATAAACGGATAAATGGATATCCGTTACCAAATTCGTATCCGATAAAATTAGCTATACTCGTATCTGTATCCGGATTGGGTAGCGTGTCAGGTCGGACTTACGACCCGTTTTCACCCCTAGTGACAGGTAAACACTACTTTGAGAAGCTTTGTTTGATGTGTTGTCACTACCAAATTAGTTTAAGAAGATTAGAATGAACTAGGAGGAGGGGGGTGTAGAAGAAGAGGTCAAGAGAAAAATTACAATCAACGGAGAGTGGAAAAGGCTTCAAAGGAGGAGCTCTTACCAGGAAAGTAAGATTCCTATTTCCTCCAAATGTGTGACAGTTCAAGGAAGAAGCCTGAGGCGTCACTACCACAAAATGAAACTTTTTTCTGTTTCTTGCCCTCCATAGCTTCCAGCAGATAACCATTAGCATAATCATAATCACCAAAACACCTTTTGATTCAAAAAAACACCTGTTAATTCACAAAAATAAAGCAGAGATATGCTGCTTCACTGCTCACCCGATTTCAGGCTTCTGATCTTAAGTTCCTCGTTTGAGCATTTGAAGCTCCTCTATAGTAAAGATGACTCCCACTCCCCTGGCTAGCTATGAGAAGGGAAGGGGCACTGTAGTGTTTGGCTCTTCATCAATCTAGGGATCACGCAATGGAAAGTACCACAGTTCCCATTCGAAGTGCGGGCTGACTCGGAGACCTGAGACCTTGGCTTAGTAACGAATGAAGGGAAGACACGGACAAAGTAAGGGAAAACCTCTGAAATGATTTCGGGGACATATACTGACTCGGCAATACTGGAAGTGCCCCTCCAGCCACTTCAGCACCTTGTGATCTTTGGACATGAAGAGATAACGAATAGGCTAACTCTATTACTCAATTGCCTATCGTGTGGCCCTCTTTTTGTCATCCCTGTTGCTTCCCAGAGGCTTTTTTTGGTACTCAAATGAACATTCCGAAAAGACTTCATTGTATTAAAAAAGGAATTAGTGAGTTCTCCCAAACTGTACAAGCTTCTTCCGAAGCATACGGCCGCCGTCGAAGCCTAAGCTACCCCACTTCACTTGGAAAGCTTGGCGAAGTCAGTCTGAGACTTTGCTGGATCAACTAACGCGGATTCAATAGAAATCACACAAGGGGGCGCGGTTAGACTAAGAGAAAAATTTTGTGGGACTAGGCTAGGCTTGCTTCTTAATTATGGGTCCCAGCCCAAAAGGGTCTGAGGATGATGGCCTTGTTGCAGAAGGCCCAAGAAAGATAGGAGTTTGGAGGGTGGGAGGTTAGAAGTCCCTGACCCAGGGACTAAATCTGTCTGCATTCTGAGATGACAAAGAAAATGAGATAGGTAAGGAAGTCAAAGGGACTGAAGTAGAAGCAAATTCGACCTTGGTACAAGTAAGTCTGATGTAGTTGGGAATCGGAGTAGTTCCTTGTGTTTTTAGGTAGGAGTCCCTGTTTCCTATAGAATCTCTGTCAACTTGGTCTTCATGATAGAAGGATGTTGTATCATTGATAGCTATTGTTTGAAAGGAGGAAGAAGATATGATGCAAATCCTTGCCCGTTCTAGTTGGCATATTGTAGCTCTTCTAGGATTGGGTCCATTTGTCTCGTGGCAAACGTGGCTTCCCAAACAGGGTCAGGTGGAGGGGGGCAGTGAGTGGATTGCCGGATTCACATCTGCGACGGTCACCGCTTCACATAAGGTTCTGCCAGGAGGAAGTGCCATTAGGCCTGGCCACACCATAGAGGAGGATATTTTCCTGGATGATAATTTAGTCTATCATGGCAAACTTGCATGCTGGCCTCTCTACTCGCCTTCTTCTCCAAGTATTCTCCCAGTACCCCACACTCTCTTGGGAATGTGAGCTAGGTCTTCACAAGAGATGATGACCCTAAACTAGTCTCTTTCAACTAGCAATAATTAGACTCTGAAGTTTGAAATAATCTCACGAACAAATTTACCTCTAGGATCTCCTTTGAGCGCCGGCAAGCATGGCATGCGCCCTAGTCTACACACTAGGATCTCCTTCGAGCGCCAGGAAGCATCCTCGAATCATTGTTTCCAAAAGAAGTTCACAAGAAAGAAAGGTGACAACAAAGCAGACATCCTCGATCTTCGTTGCACACCATCTCCATCGGTTAGTATGCACATACTTGAGGAGTGCTAGTTCAATGCCTCTCGAGGTGACTAGGTAGCCAGCAAGAAACAGTGGCAAAGCGGGAGAGATTTTCGTAAGTCTACTTGATCGAGAGAGGTGTTGAGAGTATACTGTGGCTTTCTCGGCCCAATTCAGGACATCCATTACCAGAAGAATGACACATGAAGCTTCAATACTTGAGTTTATCGGCACTTGAAGCAGCGAATATGTTTCCACAGGAGGAAACTTTGTGGCTTTTCTCTCCGTATCGAAAATAGGAATTTTGAAAGAGAGTAGGAAGGTAGTTTACTAGAAAAGAGAGGAGGAAAGGGAGAGGGAGAGAATGGTTCGTCACATTACTTATGCCACTTTGCAGATGAGAGAAAAGATCATACTGAAGTGAAGTAGGACAAGGAGAGGGGCATGTAATGTTTTTTGCTTAGAAGTGCGTCTTTATATGTTGAGTTAGGTAAAATGGCGTTCAGTATTCGTTGGCTCGTCCCATTAGGAGGGGCCTACGATTTCCTCCATTGAGGAAGAGGAGAAGAGGGCGGTGGGAGGCTCGACGATTGGGATTATGCATGGGCCTGCCAAACATCCCTATCGCCATTAATGCGAGGTGTCGCATAATGGGCGGCATGAGTTGGTCCTCCCGTGGTGGTTTGAGGTCTCCGGGAATTCTGCCCAATTGGATCAAAATGGATCGGACAGATCCTTTCCTTCAAGATTGTTTGCTCCAACTAGTTGCGCCACCACTCCGGTGGTGGGGCAGCTCTCCGTCGGGCCATTTTCATATTAGTCTTTGCTGCCACTACATGATTAATAAAGGGTACAAAACCTTAATCATCGTTCTTCACTTTTATATTTTTTGTGAGGTCCTATATATGTTGGATTCTCTCAAAATGACTGCTCCTATGCTGATAATGCAATGTTCTACCTGGTTATCTATGTAAGCAAAGTAGAAATTTAGGAGTTTCAGATACTACACACAGTAGGTACAGAGCCATTTCAATGACTTCTGTTTTTTCAGTGAGCCTTTCCAGTTATCGAAGCATAGCAAAACACCCTGCTCATAAGTTGTCTATACTTGACACCAAGCTTCTTTTGCATATTTGCTTTGGGTTGCAAGGATTTAATACTTGAGCTCATTGAGCCCAAACAACTAATAACCTTTTATTTTGCGTACTGCCTCTAAATGCTTGTTTTGGCATTGTTGTGACCCTAGCGTGGTGCATATAATAACAAAATTTGTTCTCAACCTGCATATTTCTCATTTGATATTTGCATCTAGTTTGTATTTTACTGCCATTGCTCTATTTCTGGTTTTGCACTATTTCTGTTGTGATAAGGAAAGTGAAAATTTCTAGTATAGATATAGGAGAAGAGATAAAGGAGATAGATTAGATAAGACAACCTTTGTCATTAATAGGATATTCTTTTTATTTAATCATGTTACATGGTTGAATTACAGGATAACTGGGAGTATATCTCAAAGACATGGGCTTCCAGCTCTCTCATATCTAGTTTTGTCCATGCTATTGTGTCGCTGGTATACTACAGATTTCATGATTTTTGTTTTGTGTCACCTATAGGATAATATTCCATGTAACTAAAGTTGCTCCTGGATTATTATCAGTTTACCTCTGATGAGAAAGCCGAGGAAATTGAGGAGTTTTTCGCAAGCCGGGTCAAACCTTCGTTTGAAAGAGCTTTGAAGCAGAGCCTCGAGGAGGTCAGGAATAAAGCAAGGTGGATTCGGAGCATTAGAAATGACCGATCCCTTGAGGATGTGGTCAAAGAGCTATTACCAAAAGCATAACTGCAAACTGAAGTACTCTGCACATGAAACTCGATGGCCCACTGGCATGCATCTTTTAAAAACCTTGCATAAACTAAGCTTGTATTGCTGTTTAACAGAATCCTCCTTATAGTCTTTATGTTCTACAAGTTTCTCGCATTTGTAGTTATAAATACACGTTTTGTTACTGGCATGGTTGTTTTGTTATTGTGTCGTGAGATTTCTGAAATGTGGCAAGGATGACTTTACTTCTCTGGCAGACTATAACAAAATATAGCGCTGCTTGCGAAACTATAGAGCGATGCTGCCTTTTTCTTTTCTTTTCTTTTTTTTGTTGCTGCCAGCCTATTTGGGACTTTAAGAATAACACAGTTCACCAGAGGAGGACAGTGTGCTTAGGCAAGTTCAAGTTGGCCAAGTTGGTCCTTGTTGGCTCATAAAGGAGGAGGTTGTTTGGTCATAGCAAAACTTTTATCAAAAGAATTCATAGAAGTAGATCCTTAAATCATTCGGTTTTTAACTTTTTTGGAACCAAATTTTTATACTTATAAAAGAGATTCATTCATGTGGTTCGCAACTATAATTATATATATATATATATATATACACGAGATCTTTGTCGTTTAGCCTAATATAAAAGTCTGTGATATATTACCTTTTTCAAAATTATTCCTTGCGACTTGGCTAAGGTATAGTGAATGCAGTAAGTCTTTTATCTGAGTTTTTGACTAAACTAGCCCACTTTTAAAACTTATTTTTTCAAATCGATTATACGCCAAACTTATTACTAAAATAGATTTGTGGTACTACAGCCTTACATTAAAAATGCCGATAAATAAACATTTTAATTTTATATAGCCCAAAGTAAAACTCTGATTATATTAGTATTTATATTTAAATAACGTTGAAGTGTTGAATATTTTTTCAGTAGAAAATTTAAAAAAATAAATAAATTTGGAAGAGCTTAACTTTGGAGGATGACTATATGATTTCAATTTCTAGAATTTTAATTTTAATTTATAGAACTTCTTTTTATCTAAAGGTTAATTGAATATAAAGTTATGAAATTATAAATTTTTTTATATACTTTTACTTTTATATTTTTGTTTAGTATTTTAAATAATAAAATACTTAATTTTTTTAGCGTTTTTTATTTATCAACGTTTTTTCTTTTAATAAAAATGTTGGTCATGTTAGTGTTTTACTTAAAAAAATATTAAAATTTGTAAGCCGGATAAATCGCTTTTACAATTTAGTATTTTATTTTTAAAAATTAAAAACAGGTCTCAAAAACTCTCTTATCTTCGCGGTGGTTGTCTCGTCACGACTCTCAGAAGATCGGTGGTCCGCCATATATTAAAGAGTGAGTGGGAAGTGGATTTCGCAGCGACGCGCCTTTTGGAATTTCACACAATTTCGTGCTCCCCTTCCCATTCTTCGCCCTTCACTAACGCCGAATCGCTCCTTTCGCAGGTTTCTTATGAGCTCTATCTAGGTTTCTTTCCAATTTTCTTGATTTCCACCTGTATTTTCTTTTCTTTAATTTTATTTTTCTCTCTTTTGATTCTGGTGTCACTGAAGTATAGGAAAGTTTAATTTTACTGAAGGTTTGGCATTTGCTCGATGCATTTATGAATGTTCACAATATCCTTCAATATTTTCGAGTGACTTGCTGTTCGAACGAGCAAATCACTTTTTGCAAGTCTCATACAACTTTTCTGTAAAATGAGCAAAATCAACCCTGCCATTGCTAAGAACTATTCTGGAAAAGGACATAGAAAAATAGAGATCCTCGAACAAAGAACTATCCACCTTCTAACTGGATGCATGTCTGCTTAACTTTAATACAAGCATTACCAACTATTGTATTGGCTTAGTACCAGTTGTTCATGAGGCCATGATGTAATTTCTTTACCCCTTCCTAATACACCATGTGTCTTCCGGAAATGTTTATAAGGTGTTCAGAAATGGTTTGTTTCGTACATTTATTTATGATAAAATCAAGGAACCTTAATTTTACTTTACAGGAGATCTTTATTTCTTACTGCATGAACCATTACACAAAGTAGATGCCCAGGCTGAATACCTTATATACATAAATATCAAAGATGTGCAATCAAACCTTATTTTTATGGTGGAGATAGGATGATACAATAAAAGAATTATTTTAATGATATCTCTTAGCCATTTGAGTTAATCTCAGCATTCTAAGGTGAAAATGGCGGACAAACACTAATCATTGATATATGCTAGCATAGTAACTAGTACCACAGATATTGCACGTGCAAATTTTTGGCATCTTCATTAGGAGAGATTACTCTAGAGATAACAACAAACAAAGACAATAAATTATTGTCACCTAATCCCACCACATTAATTAAAACTGCCAACCTACATTTATAGGAGAAGATCCTCAAAAAATTATATATATATATATATATCGATGTCTTTGATGATGGGCATGGATTATTGAGATTTAAGAGAAAAGGATTAAAGCAACTATTAGGTCACTGCTGTAAATTCCACATAGAGTTCGCTACAGTCAAGTGAGGTAGTTTGGCTTAATGCGCTATATATTTTCTGAACAAATATTTATTTATTTATTTATTATCAGAAAAACAGTATAGCTGTATGGATCCTTCTCTGCCATTCAACTCTAAATTTATAATTACAATTCACAAGAATGGTATGGCTGTATGGATCCTTTGCTCCATTCGACTCTAACAAGGCCATGTTCTGCAATTAGTCCATTACTTGTAAAATAATTGTGAAAATAAAAGACACTAGACATTATGAAGACAAAAGCTTTCTGATCATATCGCTGAACTCTTCGTCAATTGTAGAACAATTTGATATCTTGATTCAAGCAATTCAAGAAGGACAAAGTGTATTCTATGCTCCATCTCAGCTCCTCCCATTTCCATGAATGTGGTAGTAGACATCTTATGGAACTATGATGAATGAATCTATCAAAGGTTAACAAAGTTATTCGTCTTCACTTTGTATTGTCTGTGCGACGACATTGGTGAAGACATCTTCAAGGGTGGCACTGGTCAACTCAAAAGCATGCACAGGTATGTGCGTCTTCAGATTTTCTATAGCTTCAAGTATCTTTGGAACTCTTATATCGACTTTTGGCAATTGAAACCTTTGGGTCCCAATGACATCATATATCTTGGTGGCATTGCTAGAGAGTCTAGTCACCATGCGCTCAATGTTCATCTTGTAGATAGGATCAGCTGATATGTTGAGTAGATACAGTCCTCCATACTTTGCTTTAAGCTGAGGGACAAATAAGCTGCTGTATCAAAACCAAGTTTGGAGAAAGTTCATTTTCTTGAAAAAAAATTCTCGCTATTATTTGACCTTGATACTCGTAGATCTCGACACTCCTTGTATAGAAAAGTATCTACATGTCATGGATCCAGAACATACTTTTTATTTTAGAATATGAGAAGATGTTCTCCCTTGAATGCCTCTAAGCATGTAATGTGTTTATTAACTATTCATCTATTCTCAGATTTGTTTTGGAACAGCTGGAAAGTAGAAAGACTTCTTGAGAGTGATATTAGAATATGAGGAGATGTTCTCCCTTGAATGCCTCTAAGCATGTAATGTGTTTATTAACTAATCATCTATTCTCAGATTTGTTTTGGAACAGTTGGAAAGTAGAAAGACTTCTTGAGAGTGTTAGTTGGGTCAGAACGTGTTAAGTAATTTTGGCCAAGTAATAGTATTTTATTAGACAGCAGGATTTATTTAGATTAAATTGTTGATTAAATGCTGGTTCTCTTTTTTATACAAATGTAATGAGCTAACATATGACCCTTCTGTAATCTAGGTTTTGCTGTTGCGGACTTGATCCAAACTCCAAAGTTTGTAATATCTTGAAGCATTTTTTTCTGATAATTAGCGTATACGCTTCATGTTGGGGTATGATTTGTTTGCAGATCATTTATTTGTAGGCACGTTTTAACTAGTAAAGCTTCATCTTAGGTATTCTTTGCCAGTTTGATTTACCTCTGGCTAGGACACTATGATTTGGATATTCTTGTGCATGTTGATTGGACATATAAATTGTGCCGAAAACATTACAATGCTTAGGGCAAGGTGCTAAAGAAGCATAGTTCCCAATTTCGGCCGATCTGAGCCGAAACTAGCCGGTTGTTGTAGGCCAGCTGCAGCAGCCGTCGGCAGCTGCAGAGAGAGAGAGAGAGAAAGGGAAAGAGGAAGAGAGTAGGGGGAGAGAGAGAGTGTGTGTGAGTGAGGGAGAGAGAGGGAAAGATAAAAAGAAAGAGCGAGTGAGGGAGAGTGGGATAGCTTTGACTAACGGTTAGAGGGATAGGAAAGAAGAAAGAGAGAAAGAGAGATTTTTACTTTTTAGGCTTTAGATTTGAGTAATTATTATTTCTTATTTTCTTATAATTTTTTTCTAAATTTTTAGAAAATTCTCAATATTTTTAAATAATATTTAGAATTTTATTTAATTAAAATAGTTCGATCCGATACAAGCGGCCGATATGGCCGATACATATTGTTTTTCCGGACGGCCGATCTCGATCCCGATACCGATTTTTGGAACCTTGTAAAGAAGTAATTTTCATTGCATTTTTGGATTTGCTATGTCAAAGCTGAGTAATTGATTTCCTTTTTTATTGTTTAAGATGCAATAGTAAAAACATTTCTAGACTTCCAATAATTAAGCAAGAAAATAGGTATTTCTTGAATTTAAAATTTACCTCATTTGAGGTTCCAAGACATTGTAATCTGCCATTGATGACAATACCTACACGATCACATAGTAATTCTGCCTCTTCCATAGAATGTGCTGTCATTCAGACAAATTTTCCTGTTCAGTTTCTAATTCAATTGAAATAGGGAATTAGATAATTCACAAATGTAGACCACTTCACTAATGGCCTCATTAAATCAATTCTCTACACTATTTCCAGTGCATATAATGCTCGTCAAACCTTTTGGCAAGAAAGAGATGGAAGTGTCTTTTGTAGGCAGATATCAGTATCTTTTGTTTATCATCTTCTTATATCACAAGTGTTTCCAGTTCTGCTTATTAAAGATTTTAATTGATGGATACTATATTTCTAATAATTTTCTTTTTATGAAGATATCATTTTTCCTTTATAGCTTCTACCAGATACACATTTAAAAAAAAAAAATTCTAGTTCATGCATATGAATTCAAATATCTACTTCATATATATTTGAATTCTTCCTGCTCCCTTCATGCAAATCCACTGTTATTATGAACCCTAATACTAGTCAGTATCAGGTTTAGTGTGAAAATAGAAGTTACTGGGTTCTTTAAACAATAGAGATTAGAGATATATTTCATCCTCCTTCCACTTTTCCTCTCATTTCAATCACTTTACCTCGGTCCCTTGATATGGCAATCTGAGCAATCTATTTTCATGATTGTTTTGAGGAAATGATGAAAAAAAATAACTTTTTGTTAATTGTCAACGGAAGCAATAATCAGTAGCAAAGTCTATAGTTTGTACCTTGTTTTAAAATTTTGATCCTGAAGTTATCGATTTTAAGATTAAATTGCATTTTTTTTCTTTTTAGCGAATTTTTTAAGAACTAGATTTAAAGATACTCCATCTTACTTGTAAGAATCATTGCTCGATCTCTTTTTGCCAACTTAATGGCCTGCCACAATTGATATTTTGATGCTGGATCCAAGCCTGCCGTAGGCTCATCTAGAAACACGACCTGCAAGTGTAGTTTACTTTCTTCATCAATCTTCAGCCGAACATTTGTCTATAATAAAGAAAAAAAATTGAAACTGAAAATTAAAATTTAAAATTTTAAAAATAAAAATTGTAATTTCAATTTCAATTGAAACAAAAAATTGAAATTGAATATTGGGATTTAGGGTTAGGGTTTAGGATTTAGGGTTATGGATTAGGAGTTAGGGTTTAGAGTTTATGGTTTAGGTTTAGAGAGGGTTTTTAGGGGTTAGGATAATGGTAGAAATTGAAACTGAAATTACATACTTATGTATCTTTGATAAGAGAAATTTGAAATTAAAATTAAAAGTGGATTTGAATTGAAATTACATACTTGCGTATCTCCGATAAGAGAAATTGCAACACTGAGTCTCCGTTTCATACCTCCACTGTATTTTCCAGCAAGCTGATTACTTACATTGCCTTCATAAAGATCCAAGCTTTTCAAGGTATTATCAACAGCCTGTTAGCTCACAAAGAGGCAACAGGCAAATTCTTTTTCAGTTGTAATAGTTATAAGAAAGAAATAGAAAACCTCACAGGCATAGCATTTCATTTCTACTCTCAGGAGAGGGAGTTGGTTTGGAACAGGAAAGAATGGAGATAGTGTGCGAGATCTTCACTTACATATTGTAGTGATGTACCTCTAAGATTTCTTAGTCTACCATAAAACATCAGGTGCTCCCTTCCAGTTAAGAATTCCCATATCAAACTGCAGTAAAATCCACAACAGATGCATTATTAAATTATAATTTTAGTAAATGAATTTTATTGTATGCAGGGAAAGTAGGTACTCTGCAAATGAGGAATACATACTCC
The DNA here is from genome assembly GCF_019914945.1 of Typha latifolia. Classification (NCBI taxonomy): domain Eukaryota; kingdom Viridiplantae; phylum Streptophyta; class Magnoliopsida; order Poales; family Typhaceae; genus Typha; species Typha latifolia. Next base: position 3,943,018 of record NC_133086.1, on the reverse strand, counting down.
TTTTGGGGGCAGACGCCTATTTTTGAGCAGATCATATCTCTGTTTGATTTAATGTCCTTGCTATTGATGAAGACAGTTCCTGATGTGGGAGGAAGAAGGCCAGTGACCTAACGCACACATATTCCAAGATGAGTTTCTTGATCAAATGAAGATTGTTCAAAGTAATTGTAGTTATTTACGTTGAATGATGTTATATGACAATGTAATCTGCAGTAATGTAGGAAAGCATATATATACATACAATGTTAATTAAGGTTGTCTTCCCTGAACCATTTGGTCCAAGAATGCCAAGGCATTCTCCTTGACCCACAGCAAGAGATAGGCTATGGATTGCATGCTTCTTGTTTGGATTCCCATCCTTTCCATAGTAAACCTTGTCCAAGTTCCAGCAAATAATAGGATGATTTCTGCTAGATACGCTCAACAAATGCTCAACCTTTTGAACCTATAAAGGGAAACATGAAAGACTAAAATATATGATGAATGTGATAACTTGCTGATAGAAAGAATAAATAATTGCATAGTCTATGAAGCTGGGGGATAAAATACCTCCTTGTAAACATTAGAATTCTCATGATCCGCGATTATTGTTGAATGCAGAATCCTGTTTGATACAGCAGGTTCAATACTTCCACTTCTTAGGTTCCTAGGAATATGTGCTCCATTCCATCTGTAAGCGACTTGTTCTAGGTGATAAGAGATGAAAAGAAGAATCAGCCATTCCAGTGTCATGATGATCATAGTTTCTTTTATGCCACTATTTTGGTTGATCAACTCTTGCCAGTTTATGCCAGAAGTTCCTTTATAGTGACCATCTAATGCAAATTGTGAAAGCTCATAGAGTCCCCGGTATAGTGAAAACCCAGGCAATATCTCCATGATCATCAGTCTCCTTCCTGAGTGTAAAATCAAATTACCCTGGTGGATTTAAATATACTGTTCATATCTTCTGTTTATGAAATACTCTTACTTGGAAAGATTGGATCCTCAATATAGTTCTGAAAAAGGAATGCACCAAGAAGTCCAGATGCAAGCACATAGATATAGCCAAACGCTGCAAGGAGAGTCCTCAAGTAGTCTTAGGATCATTAACTCATCATATGCGTGAGTAACAGTAATATATTGTGCCGATTGATAGTATACCTGCAGCAGCTTGGACTTCAGAAAGTCCTATGCTCACTGTAAATGAAAGTGCAATTTGCAAGTTTAGATATAATGTGTAGAATATGAGTTGAATTGAATAGCTGTTCAGCTTGAAAATTTCCAGACCTGAAGATGGTCAGATAAAGAATGAAAAACAATTATATCGTCAAGTCATGTTATACTCTCAATACTATACAAGAGTAATGAGAAGCATACCTACAAGAGATCCGATAGTGGCAAACCATATCATATATAGAGATGATACCAGCAGAAAGTAACAATAAGTAATCAGCCAGTAGGGTCCATTTCCAAGTCCATTCACTTTCATCATACTACGGCACTTTTGTTGCTTGTCGTATACTAGGAAAATCAAGAAGAACTGCAAGACAGTTGAGGAAATTCTAACCATCACATTGTTACTATTAATAAAAAGAAAAGAGATGATGGGTGATGCCATATGAATTATGTATATGTTTGAATGCACATATATGTATATTCACAGATTAGCCTGGCATGGAGTACTCGCTAAGAAAACTTTCCAGAACGTCTTTTATTGATCAAGAATCTTTAGCAGCATTTCAGAATCAAAATTTAGATACAACCTAAGGGGACAAAACTTGGTCATAATTTCTTAATTTAACATTGCTAGCAATTTGGGAATCTACTATTGAGAAAGATGAAAAGTTTGATTTAGGCATTTGTCTTCTTCATCTCTAAGGTACAATCAGGCTAACAGTAAAATGAAGATTAATTCCATCGTTATTAACAGAGAGTAAAATAAATTGAGTATAGCTTTTGAAGTTTTCAATGTCTAGAAAGTGTGGTTAGTAGAATTTCCTGACTAAACAACCGAAAAGGCCATGATTTTGTACTTTGAAAACCTGCAATTGAGGTGAACACAAGTATTTGCGACTTGCAAAATATAAATGATTCTGACTTAACTGGTAATAGCAATTGGATGACCCATGCATAAAGAAGTGGACCAAGCATAACAGACAAATCCAGGGACACTTTAGCTCCTTGCTTTGGCATTTCTTTGACAAAACTAAGTAAAATTCTCATTCTTCTAGTCTTTATTTGGTGTAGAAAAGCATTGGAAACCTGCACAAATGTAAAAAACGTGAAGTATTGTGAAGGTGGTTTTTTGTGTGAAAATAATACCTTAAATGCACTACTCTCAATTGGAAGGCACAGCGATATTCATATTTCTTTGGCAGAAGTAACATTTTCAACGCCAAGAAAGAATTATTATGGACTAGTGTAGCATATTTTTGGGAGACAATAGCAGTACAGGTGATTGAAATGTTGGCAATAAATCAGCTTAGTGCAGACTTTTTACATGACAAAATTACACTAGGGGTTAAGTTCCAGATGGAGTACTTGTAAAAAGGTTAAACAGATTAATTCATGTATGAATGTTAAGCTTCAAACCGATCTGGATTTCTTTTCACTATTTAGAAAAGTTGTAGTACGGTATTTTAAATTCTACCGTTCATTAGGGGTATGATTTTAATCCCTCATTCCATTAAATTATTATTTTACTCAATCACCTTTTTTAAAATCCTTTTCCTTGTCTATCTTCTGATCAATTCTGGTATTCAATCAAGTAAATTTTGAATCTTACTTCTGACAACTACATATAATCCACTAATTCTTTGTTATTTGACAAAGCGGATACTGGGACATTATACTTTCTTGAATCTGAATGTGAAACTGTTTTAACTTTTAAACAAGTGATTCTCTTTTATATGAGGAGCTTGTGAATGAGTTCTTGAATTCTTTCTTATAGTATTGGCATGTATTACATAACTCTCGTGTTAGCAGGTCATTAGGAGTTTTTTTTTTTCATTTCGTTGTGCAATTCCATACAAGTCATAATATGAATACAGTGCTCTCCTTGCTAGAATCATATTGCAGCTATATTTCTCTTGCTATTGCATAGTAGAATTTGTCCTCATTCACCATTACTTGGTTGAGTTTTCAGAGTTATGCAGGTGTTCTTTTTTAAAGAAGGCAAGAAGTTATATAGGTGTTATAATGGTAAATTCAACTTAAAAACTTACAGAGGACTAAATGTAATAATGGAACGATTGATACTTCAATAATTTACCATATTCAGTGATCTTGATATCCGCAATACCCGGGGTCTCTTAGCCAAATTGCTATATGTGGAATTATACCACATATGTAGATGGAAATTCCTCTCACTTGTGTTAAGAAAATCATAAGCTGCAAGCAAATTAAGGCACAAATTTGTTGGATGCAAAATATGTAAGAAAAAGCTATGAAATTATCCATAATCTCACCACCAAAAAGTTCATGGATCTCGTGAGGTGGATTTCCACCACTATACCCTTGAAATAATTCTTTATTAATGGTCAATGAATTATCACGCCATAGAAATGAACTTCTAATACAGTGAACCTCTGCAGTGAAAGAAAAACTAAAATGTCATACTAAATACGTTCTTCCACATAGAAATTGTGCATACGTATAACATCTAATTACCTTTTTGAATTGTATGATTTCCTGTAGTTACTGGAACAGATAGGTTGAAGTTTATGAAGCACTTAGGTAGAATAAGATATATAGGAGAGTGAGATACCAAAGCACTCTCCACATAATTGGTTGAATCAGGTTTGCTGCTGGTGCCCTGCAAAACAATTGTCCATTAGTAGAAAGACAATTAGGTTAGTTTGCAGAAAAAGCTTGTCCTAGAAAGATTTATACCAAATAAGATAGAGAAATGAAGTCTGAAAGATCTGCGACATTTGCTGGAATCATATTGGAGAAAATCCTCCGTACAAGACCTAGAGAAAAATACAATTGACAGCCCATAAATATTTCATGTAACAGGAGAAATTGCGAAATATATTGTGAGTTTTGATTAACATACTCTTGGCAATGACTTTGTTTTGCCCGGTGAAGAGTGATGTCATTGGGCAAGAGAGATCCTTCAGGCAAGAACTATCAGGTAAGCCTGGAAATGTATGGGCATCCGTTCTAACCGCTCTATTCTGAGCTTTAGGTACTTGCATTAGAAGCGGCCATGCTTGTGGTCTTGTTATTGGGCAGGCAACTGCTTGCCTGGAAGTTGAGAACTCCAGTCCACAGACATTATGGCAGGTACCATTTCCTTCTATAGTAATACATTTACACCCACAGTGATATCTAGGGTTGTCTAGTTGGGAGTTAATTACTGATTGGATGGATATGATCAGCAGGCAAAAGAATGCTGGTAAGATGGTCAGAGCTATGTTCTGCTTGATGTTTCTTCTCTGCACACAAGTAGAAGCATCAGATGAAGTAATTAGCAAGTACAAACATGTGAATTTATACCTTTTGAGAAAGTTTGTAGTTATGAATTAACACTAGAGCAGTGAAGATTTTTTTTTTCAGAGTTGGTCTTAGTGATTATGTATGTGTTGCCTCATAGTTGAGCCTCAAAAATCTGTCATAGAACTAGCATAACCTTTAGTATTTTGTCAATTCCATATGTGGGTCTTTGGCAGGAACCATCTTTGGTTTCTTGAACGCTATTTTGGAATTAAAATCGTTTAGTAGATGCCATGCTTTATTTATCATATAGGACTCTTGTGTTTCAGGTTCAATTGAAGGAAACCAGTCTCCTTGATGACAAAGGCAACACTGTGTATGTCTCATCTTCCCAGCCTCCACAGAGGTAGGAATCTGAGTTCAGTGCAATATTTCTTTAAGAAAATGGAGGCTAATTATGTCAGCCTTTTGCACCTTTAGACTCTTTTGGTGTATAAAATAGAAATATATGGTTGGTACGAGAGAAACTTTAGGCGCATTCCAGCCTTCTCTCTTTTAGCATATACATTCTGTTTAAGCAGCAAAAGAATAGCTAACTGCGTTAGTTCACTGATGAGAGAAACAGAGACACAGAGAAGTATAAAGGAATGCACCTGACAAGTTAGGTTCTTCCTGAGCAGTGCACCTGCTTGCATCATGAAAGAAGACATTTTGGTTGCTTGGAGCTACTCCAGAAAAGGAGGAAGTTACTGATCGTCTCAGCTGCAGTCCGCTGTCGCTTACTGCTTTTTCTGAGAAAAAAAGGTTATACCCAATTATATTAAGGAGATTAAGATGTACAAAGAGAGAGTTACAAAAGATAGGTACGGTTAGAAGAAATTACAGTTGACAGATTGCAGAAAAGGCTTTGAAGGAGAGGAGGCTCTTACTAGCGAAGAAGAATCAATTGAGGTACTTCTACTAATTAGCTCAATGTTGATGTTGCCTGCCAAGGCCTGTATTTGTACTCTCTACTAAAGTAAAGTGAGAGAATGGAAGTTGAGCTTTCTGCTCTTTCATCTCAAACTAGCTCAAAATATGTCAATATGATGTTCAGAAAAAGTTAGATGTATATGTATATCTGTTTCTGCCCACTACCAAAGTAACACAAAAGTAATGGAAGTTGATCAGCTTGACGGTATTCTACTCAAAATCTTGTAGCATGTCTTAATGATAAGAAAAATAAAATGAAAATAGATAAATATTTTTTGTTTGTGAAGGACAACCTTGGGATTGCTTTGATATGCATGTGATCCTTCTTAATTTGGGTCTTGAAATGAGTGAGCTGAGCCATTATAATGGTGCTCTTAATTTGTAGGTTGACCTGATCGCCTTCTCCCATTAACTTCATGGCTCCTCGAGATTGAGGTATTAACTTGACTGTCTAGTTAATTTGATATGTTTTACTAATCCATGCCTTATTTCCCGCTAACCTAAATCCATTTTTCGAGACCGCATCTAAGTTTGGGCATTACCAAGGATAACAACGCTTTCCCCTTGTTCTTTTTTTCTCTTTTCAATGTTAGGTTTGAATTTTTTGCACCATCTTGCCAAAAGAAATAATAAAGCGAAAATATAACTAAATTTGGCACTTCACTTTGCATGGAATTGCTAACGCAAATTACTAGTAGAAGCGTCAACAAATTTTGTCACATTACTTGATAGCCATTGGCGTACTTTATTCGTAAATTAATGTGTTTATTATTTTTATTTATAATTTTAGAAAGTAAGAATTTAATATTGTTTCATAATTGTTGGATCGCACACATACAAATCAGGTACTGATCTCATTAAGGTAGCACTAAACAATCTACCCATCTACTTTATGGCATATCCTCTTTCAAAAATCACTCCTTTAAGTCGCTCGATTCTCTATTTTTGGTGGGGGTTATGCAAATGATAAGAATAATCGTTATCTAAGGAGATGGAGCTTAATTTGTCGCCCGATTATGTGTGGAGGGCTCGGCATACAACGCATGCAATTTGTCAATCAAGCACTACTTGCCAAGCTAACACAGAGATTCCTCACTAAGGAGGATAATGTCTGAACCAATCTCTTGAAAGAAAAGTATCTCTCCAATTGCTCCCTCTAATCAGCTAAGCTTCCAACATTTGCCTCCTAGATATAGCACTCCATTCTCAACATAAGATCAGCTCTAAAGTAGATTCTAAGATATGAAATAGGCAATGGAGAATCTATCGTGACACTTTAACCTCAATGGCATCTCTCTCCCAAGCCCCGTAACAAAGGTGAAGGACCTAATCATAAGTCATGAAGCAAGATGAAACTCCATGGTATACCAAATCTCTCCACTTAAATTTTAGAATTAATTGTCAAACACTCCTCAGACAGGCATCAATGGAAAGGAGGGACCAGCTTCGCTAGATAGCTTTAGACAATGACATATTCAGTGCAAAGTTAGCATACGTTGCTCTCACAATGGGGGACTGGGAAGCATTAGCATCTACCTCGAAGGTTGCCAGCATTTGGATGAAAGTGTGGAAAGGTGCCAAGGCCATTCCTAGAGTCAACATGTTTGTTTGGTGCTACTTAACAGGTGTAATCTCTATCCTAACTGCTCTAGCTAAAAGACTGCCCAACATCAGCGTGCAGTGTCCTTTCTGCCATGACTCTTCAGAGACAATTGGACACCTTCTCATCCACTGCCACTTTTCTAGAGTTGTGTGTTTTGCTGGCACCCTAAGCCTTCGCCTGTCTTAAGAAATGGCCAGTATTGATGATTGGGTACGCAATCTCAGCACCAAGTTAATTAAAGATAAGGTGGGCTATGCGTTCAACACAATGTGGCATATCTGGCAGGCTAGGAATGTAGCGGTTTTCGAGAACAAACTGTAGCCTCCACATTTGGTGGTCTCACTAATCAACGGCTCTACTTTGCTATAGACGCCCATCAACATGCCAAACTATACGCATACACTGGACCTGCGCAAAAGACCATGCAATATTTAGACCCCAAAAGAAGGGAAAAGCTTTACATGCTGGGTGGATGCGTCATGGAGGGGCAGCTACTATGGAGGGGTAGGCGTATTCATCTGTAGCAAAATAACAAAGCTAAGATGGTATAAAAGATCCTATCTTAGCAACTGCACAAATGCTCTCGTAGGGAAAGCTCACGATTTACTATTCCGTCTAAAAGAAACTCTAAAGCACGATAGTAAGCCTAGTGGTACTATATATATAGTGACAACATGTATATATAGTACCACCAACGATGACGAGGAGACAGATTGGTAGATCTCTTCCATTACCTAAGAGTGTCGCAGCTTAATCAAACAATTTTCCTCCATCAAGGTTCTCTATACTAGTAGAAAAAAAAACAACTTGATAGCTCACAATTTTGTCAATCTAGTTTATTCAGAACAAATGTTGTAAGGAATGGACCGATTATGATTGTCAAAATGTAACCATGCTTATGAAGTGAATCGTCTATGGACTTTTATTAAAAAAATTAAAAAAAAGGAGATAAGAGGATTAGGGAATGATATTTACAGGACAAATATAAAAGGAAATGATAATAATGCACAATTATGCACATCCTTGTCGTATTATAGGCTCATCACTTTTTAGGGGTGTTGTCGTCATCAGATAAGTTGCTCACTCATTAGTAATTCTTGCTAAAGTGGGCCTTTAGAAAGTTCTAGCCCATTGGGCCTGTGAGACCCATGACACATATTCCTAGAACTCTCTCTGTCTCTCTCTCTCGCCTTCTCTACCATTACCACCGTCTGCCAACCTCCTCGATTCTCTCCTCTTCGGGGTTGTTCTTGCGAATCTCTCCTCTTCGAGGTCAGGTCTTGCGACTCTCGCTCTCTCTCGCTCTATCATATGTCATCTAGGGTTTCCTTTCGTTTCCTTTCTTCTTCGATTTAGTCATGTCTCGCGTAAAGTTCAATCCGCGGAAGGTTTCCGCGATTCGGACATGGCCCAAAGGCTGCGGCCGATTCCCTCCTCTCGCGGAGGTATCCATGGGTTTAGAGTTGGATTCTATTAAAATTCCTGAATCCGATGGGAAGACTCCCCCTTCCCAATGCCCCGTGGCTTCGCCTAGGGTTCCGAAGCAGGAGGCAGAAATGGAATTGGATCGGTCAGTTACGAAGGAGAGCTTGGAATCCGAGAAGACGATGGAGGTATCGTTGTCGTGGTTTGTTGTATCAAATGGTTCTTTGGAGCATGGGGGAAGTGAGTCTAAGCACTCAGAGGTGGTCAGGGAGGGGTCCTCCGAGTTGGCTGCGAATGGTATGGGGTGTTCTGGAGTTGAAATTAAGCTGCAGGAAGAGGTAGCTGTAAAAGTGGAAGCTTTGGATGGTGAATTTGGATGTGTTGGTGTTGGAAAGCGGTGGTTAATTTCGAAGGTTTACCCTCCTCCTAAGAGAAGAGTGACGTCGGCTGTCCGCCACTTTCCTGTTGGGTGTGGGAGGAGTGCTCCCCCTCTTCCTATGAGCAGTGAGGAGTGTTTACCAATCGTTGCTGTCGACGATTTGGACGGTGGTAAGAAATCTGAGGCAGATCAGCAGCTAAACACAGAAATTTCAGGGAAATTTTCTTTAGTCAAGAAGCTGGAAAGCAAGAGGTTTGGCGCCTATAAGGAATCTGAAGAAGATCGACAGCCAACTGTTGAAGCTTCAGGGGAAGTTGCTTTAGTCAAAAAGCCGGAAAGCAAGTACTACGATGGTAATAAGGAACCTGAGGCAGATCGACCATTGTCTTCAGTGGCTTCCGCCAAAGATGTTTCAGCTGAAAAGATTGAGGACGAGAAGTTAGGTCGTGATAAGATTCCTGAGACAAATCATTATCCTGAAGCAGAAAGCTTGGATGGAACTACTCTTCCTAGGGAAATGGTGAAAACTAAGAGCTTGGATGGTGAGAAGAAATTTGAGGCACATCAGCATTTGCTTGTGGAAGGTTCAGGAAAAGCTTCTTCCACTGAAATGGCAAAAAATAAGAGAATGGACCATGAGAAGAAATTAGTGCTACAACAGCGGCTGCTTGTGGGAGGCTTGAGGAAAGCTGTTTCTACGGAAAAGGTGAGAAACAAGAACTTGATCGACAAGGTAAACTCTGTGGTACCTTATCAACCAGGGACAGAGAAATCAGTTAAGGTTCCTTTGACTGGAAATATTGTTGGTAAGGTAAAGGAAAATATTGGTACAAAGAAGTTAGAGAAGAGTATTAAATGCAAGCTTCCAGAGGAGGTCCAACAGGAAGGTCATGCTGTTCTTGATCAGTGCAAAGAAGATGCTTCTTCGGATTCTCACAATGATAGAGTAATTGTGCAAGCTATGATGGCTGCAGCAAGATGCCCATGGAGGCAGGGCAAAAGGTCTGCTGCCAACACTTCACATCCCACTCCATCGAAAAGCAAATTGAAGAAAGAAAGGAAGATACTAAACAAGAGCTTAGCCTTAAAGGTAAGCTCTGATTCTGTACCAATTAATGAAGTGAAAGTGGAGGATGGTGAAGATGCAATGCTGGAGGATAATGTAAATGAAAAGGCACTAACCATATACCAAGGAAAACATGAATTGAGTGTCAACATTACCCCATGCGTCCCTCCTGGATGGAATAGCAAAGGAAGTGACAATAAGCATGTAGATGCCCGTAGCAGAGTCCGGAGAATCCTCAGATTGTTTCAGTTGGTTTGCAGGAAGCTCTTGCAAGGTGAGGAAGCTAAGTCAAACGAGTCAGGTAAGATTAAGAGGGTTGATCTAGACGCTGTTGCAATTCTGAAAAGGTGCAATGACTATGTGAACCACAGGGAAATCTTCGGGAACGTTCCTGGGGTTGAAGTTGGGGACGAATTCCACTACAGGGTGGAACTGTCTATTGTCGGCCTTCACCGTCCTTTTCAGGGAGGTATTGATTCTGCAGTTAAGAATGGCATACGTCTCGCAACAAGCATTGTTGCTTCTGGGGGTTATCCTGATGACGTGGATGCTTCAGATGTACTGATATATTCTGGTGCTGGAGGAAAGCCTGCAGGTAAGAAACTTCCAGAAGACCAAAAGCTCGAACGGGGCAACCTGGCATTGAAGAACAGCATTGATGCACAGATACCAGTCCGAGTCATTCATGGACTTAAGGAACTCAAAGGAAGTGATTCACTTGATGTGAGGCCTAAGATGGTCTCCACATTTACCTATGATGGGTTGTATCTTGTGGAGAAGTACTGGAGCGAGATAGGTCCTCATGGTACTTCTGTTTTTAAGTTCCAGTTAAGAAGAATGCCAGGGCAACCGGAACTTGCTTTACATATAGTTAAGAAGTCGAAGAAATCAAAAGTGCGTGAAGGTCTTTGTCTGAGTGATATATCTCAGGGAAAGGAGAGGATACCAATTTGTGCAATCAATACAATAGATGATGAGCGGCCACCAACTTTTAAATACATTACCAGGATCATATATCCCCCGTGGTATGTCAAGACTCGTCCAAAAGGTTGTGACTGTAGTGGTGGCTGCTCAGATTCTAGCAAGTGTGCTTGTGCAGTGAAAAATGGAGGGGAAATTCCGTTTAACTTCAATGGTGCTATTGTTCAAGCAAAGCCCCTTATCTATGAGTGTGGCCCTTCCTGTAAGTGTCCTCCATCGTGCCACAACAGGGTCAGCCAGCGTGGTATCAAAATACCGCTAGAAATATTCAAGACCAGTTCAAGAGGTTGGGGAGTGAGATCCCTGAGTTCTATTCCATCAGGCAGTTTCATATGTGAATATGTAGGTGAGTTGCTTCAGGACAAAGAAGCTGAGAAGAGGAGCAATGATGAGTACCTCTTTGATATTGGTCATAACTATGATGATCAATCTCTTTGGGAAGGCCTCCCAACTCTAATACCAGATTTGCAATCTAGTTCTTGCTCTGAGGTTGTGGAGGATCAGGGTTTCACCATTGATGCAGCCGAGTGTGGAAATGTCGGTAGATTTATTAATCATAGCTGTTCGCCTAACCTCTATGCGCAAAATGTTCTCTATGACCATGATGACAAGAGAATGCCACATATAATGTTTTTTGCAGCTGAAAACATTCCTAAGCTGCAAGAGCTAACATATCACTACAACTATATGATAGATCAGGTCCATGATTCAGAGGGCAACATAAAGCGGAAAGATTGCTACTGTGGCTCGTCTGAGTGCAGCGGTAGACTTTATTGAGATTTCTTCTCTCTGAATGCAAAATTGCCAACTTTAGGCATTGTTACTTTTCTAATGGATATCACGTATCAAAAGCTGAACTGAAAGATCATGGTCGTATTATCCACTGACAATAGTGACCGTGCCAAAAGAGCTTGTGGTGTTCATTACATCACATGACCTGATGTTACTGATCTCATTCTCTGAGACACCCAGAAGTGATATCGCATTTTTGACATACATTTACTCCATGCTGTTAGTCAAGTCATTGATAAACTGTTGTGTAAATTTTCTTTACTGTATCCAGTTACCAGAGTTAATGGAGGAAATGATATACACCTAAGTTTTCTTCTGCAATCTTGGCAATTGCACAAACGTATGCGATTTCATTTACTCGCCGTTGATTGGAGATTTCTCAAAACTCTTTCTTCATTTGCTTTTGGATGGCCTTTCTAATAGAAGCTAAAATTTTCTAGTAGTGCAGTTGTTGTAGGGAATGAGACTTATCTTTTCTGCATTCGTTTGTTCTAATTCTCATTGTCAGTTATGTTTTGCTTCTGTTGGAACATTTTTTTTGTCAGCTGCGTTAAAAACAGTCTTCCGTTCTTCTGTCTCATCTTCGTTCGTACATCATTACATGTGAAGTACACAATATATATTTCGTGTGACTGGTAATCAATATATATGCTTCATCGTGAGCAAATCAGGAGATTTCTTTTTGTTAAAATCCACGTATGGCTAACTTGGATGTGCATCAAGCTACAGAAACTATTGCAAAATTTGTGTTTCGTGATTAACACGCTTATTGCGTTTATTAGCTAATAAATTCGAGGCGCAAATTTGTCACCATGTGGTGCTGGTGTTTGTGTATATAAGTAATTGGCACACAAATGTTTTTTTTTTAACAAGGAGCTGAGAACAGCTAGGCCTAACCTCTTACGAGAGACCATGGCTTCTACATAAATAATACTATTAAGAGCTGTGGGCACCAAGTCACCTAGGCTCCACACAAAACAGCAGGCCTCAGCCTTGCCCCACTTAGCCACCTAGTCTGCTGCTCGGTTTCCCTCCAAAAGGATCTGACAACAGAAATATGAACAAAAGAGCTAAGCAACTCAATCTTGTACCCTCGAGAGGCAACCAACCCGTTATCCAATATATTGACCAACTCCAGAGAGTCCGACTCAACAACTAGGTAGTCCGACCCTTTGGCCAGCCGTAGACCACACTTCCGCATGCAACGATGACTCCCTCGGGCAAGGCTTCCAAGCGGCCACTAATAGCAACCTATACGATACTCTAAGAAGTGCATCAGCACCACTCTAGTAGTCATTCTAAGAAAATATTCTATCCACGCTAACTTTGATCCATCCAAGATCAGGAGGTTTCCATTTCCTCCCCCTCATCCTCGCCGGTTTAGGTTTCTTTCTGACTTGCATTGCATAGTCTTGTGTGAGATGAATAGCTTTGCGTATCACCGCCCTTGGCAGTTCCAATTACCTACGAAACACCTTGGTGTTACACTGTTTCCAAATCATCCATAAAGTGTATGCAATCATTGCTTTGCGGACCAGGTTTTGTGCTTGGTCCTTGGCCCGCATAAAGCAAAGCCACTCTAAACTGAGCTACCCCACCAACTCAACTATCTAGTCTTGATTTGCCACAGGTTCATCCCAAAATTGTTTTGACATTTCGGCAAATAAAGAATAGATGGTCCACACTTTCACAATGAATGCCTTACATGAGGCAGTTTTCGTCCGACTCGATGTGATGTGCAGAGCATGCAAGTGTGCTCTCCTCAACAATCTGTTTTACTCTCGGTGACACCAACAACCTTACTCTTGACGCCACCGGCAGCCTCCACTAAACGGACCACCCAGCCACGCTACTTGAGCTGGGGGGAAGGAAATCATAGATGGACTTTGCCTTTAGTTCCCCTCGAGGATGTGGCCTCCGGATCCAACAGTTCCGTTGATGACTCTGTCGAGACCCACAGATCCGCCGCAGCTCAGTTAGAGCAACCTTTGCCAATGAACTTGCGGCAGCCATTGGCAAACAGATGATTTCTAATCTCAATTTAATTGGGTAGATGTTTGAGGAAGCAGATTGGCTGCTCCGAATGCAGGAATTTCCTGCAGTAAAATCGAGAACGCATGAAAGCAAAGGTTGGGGTGGTTTGTGTTAGTCAATCAGGGGTTGTGGAGCACGTAAATTTAGGAAGTTCCTGCATCCGAGGCAGCAGACGATCCACTGCCCTTGTTTCATGAAGGACTTCTTCGTTCTTACGTATAAGATGACCGATGCTAAGCACTTTCCTGTTCCAAAAATAATAGAAAAAAAAAACCGATGCTAAGCACACAGGATTAATTATTAAAAGCTTAACATGTGAATCAAATATATAACAGCCAATGCCAAATCCTTTTGATATGGCAAATTATTATACCTGGCATATGCATCATTAACATGGTCATATCACAGTTGTTATTAAGATCTCCGCCGTACAAAACATAGTGAGATTAATTGTCCTGCATGAATTCAAATCTTAAAGCAACAAGTCTTCTCTTCTTTCATGTGTTTTCGACCAAGTGGCCACCTACTGTGGATATTTATATTGGCTGGCAATAGATCATTTGGTCTTCAAGATGAGCAATATTTTTTTTTTCTCTTGATCTAAAAAGCTATAGGGCCAATATTATAGTTATTAGGTAGTTTGACTTACTTATTAAGGCCGTGATCATAAAAAATAAAAATAAAAATAAAAAAATCTATGTGCTATGGAAATCCAGCTCGTTTAATAAAAGACTTACTTTAATTTCTTATTTCCACCGTAGCCATTTGTAACTAAATAAAAAATGCGTCTTTAATGAAGCATTCACTTAATTTAACCAAAGTTGAGAAATGTTGGAAGATAGTAACTAGTAGTTGAGCAGGTCTTTATAAATAACGAATCATCTGCATATATTCATATCTTATTTGATCTTTTTTTAATAAATAATTTTGTCCTTTTTATTCGTTAAATGAAAACATTATTATGATTAATGGGCATTTGATGGCTAAATTCTGGAATGGTCTCCGTTCCGTGATCTCCGCCATACCGCTTCTGACTCCAAATTCGCCACGCATTCCAACAGCAAGCAGCCACAGGAACCGAAACCAAACAAGCCACAGGGATAAATCTTTTGAAGTCAAAGACTGCGACAGAATAGATTGAGGGAAAGTCTTGTCAACCAATCAGGGGCTCCCAGGTACGCTTTCGGCGTTAAATTCCTACATCTGATCTGCGAAGAATCCACACCGAAGAGAGAAACTGTCCACTTTCTCTTCTCTTCCCTTCCCTTCTCCCTAACCAAGTAACCATCCTCCTCCCCTCCTCCTAATAATGACTCCTCTTAAGCAACTCTTGTTGATCTCAAAGGGCATGTAGAGCAAAATGGAGAAAGTATGAGGGGGTGGGTCTCCTTTCTCTCTTGAACAAGACCCACCTTCTTCTTTGTCTTCTGTTGTACTTACCAGAAAGCCATGGAGGAGATGGAACCTCTGGTTCAAATGGGTGCCGCCGTGGCCTTTTCCTTTGCAGGATACTTGGTCTCTAACATCCGTTCTCGGCGCCGACTTCCTCCTCACCCCCAATCTCATTCAGGTTTGTTTGCTATCTTTCAGTCGCTGTTATATTAACTCCCTTTGATCTATCTATCTGTTTCTAATGGCAGGGAAAGAGTTTGCAAGCAGTAGAGGCTTCAGAGGCATTCAAGATGGGCTCAGAATTCTATCAAGTGTAAGAACTCCGATGCTTTGTTTCTCCAAAGATTAGATCTCTGTATGAATGTTTAATTAATTTTTCAACAGGAAGAAGCTCCTATAAATGTCATTCATGGCACTTCGATATGTAGCGCACCGTCTACTCCAATTTGTAGAGACTTGGAGATTAATAGGGAGAAGAATTTGGAGAGCAGAGATGTGGAAAAGGAGCAAGAGATGTCATATTTGCGCAACTTGGCACAATCTTTGATTGAGAGAGAGCGCAGCCTCGAGACCGAGATGCTCGAATACTACGGATTAAAAGAGCAAGAAGCCGCTGTGCGAGAGCTGGAGAACCAGCTAAAAATGAACACATTCCAGACCAAGTTCTTATCTCTCAAAGTTGAGTCTTTGGAGGATGAGAACATGAGGCTCAAGAGCCAGGTGATGGAGCACGCAAGGACGAAGGCAAAGCTAGAGTTTACGAAGGCGAAGATCAAGCTCTTGAAGAGGAGATTGAGATCGGATGGAGAGCATGCGAAGGAGAAGATCGCTTCGCTTCGCGAGAGGATCACCATGCTAATGGAGGAGGAGCACAAGGATGCGGCGGAGGATGCGGAGCTCGAGAACAAGCTGAAGAGGGTGAAGGAATTGGAAGACGAAGCCGCGGAGCTACGAAAGCTGAATTCGAGGCTCGAAGAGGAGAATTCAGATTTGGCTCACAAATTGGAGGCTGCGAAATTGGTTGCCTCTTCCACTCTCAGGGCCCCTGAGGTAGTCACGTCTACCTTTCTCTTGATTCATATCTGCAATTTTCTTCATTCCAAATTGTTACTGGAAATTTAATTAAATTCTGTTTGATCTCCATTAATTGTCTACCTAAAATTTTTATCTGCATGAGTTGTAGCAGATTATGTTATACAGAATTTGAATTGGTACATATCTCTATTCAAGATATTTTAGGACTGAGATAGACTTAATAGAAGAAAGAGATTTGTTGAGATACTTGTAGTAATAATACTGAGTTCTAATTCACCTTCCACTCTGGTACAATACCATATTTGATAAGATTATCAAGATTATTTAGAACAGTGAATTTATCCTATTGAACATTATTTTTCGCTGTTTCACCTAAATTTTGTTCTTCTCCATGAAAATATACTCTTGTAGGCAGAGCCATTGGGGGAAGTGGATCGGCTGAAAGAAGCTAATGACAAGTTGATGAAGGAAGTCGAGCGGCTCCACAGCGATCATTGCACTGACGTCGAGGAGCTCGTCTATCTCCGGTGGCTCAACGCATGCTTAAGGTATGAGCTGAAAAATTGCCAGCCCCCTCCACGAAAAACAATAGCAAGAGATCTTAGCAATACCTCTAGTCACAATTCAGAGGAGAAAGTGAAGCAGTTGATATTTGAGTACACAAATACATACAGCGATGTGGATGCGGATACAACAACGGTCACCGATTTGTCCTCCGACGTGTGCTCGTCGTCGCAAGTTTCCTACGATGAGATTAGTACGATTTCGAAGAAGAACAAGCCAGGCAAATCAAAATTTATAAGCAAGCTCAAGAAGCTGGTAGTGTCAAAAGGCAACAAGAGTAGTAATAATAATAATAATAATAATAATAATAATAATAATAATAATAACAGAATCTCTCTAAGAGATACAACCAGTTCTCACTGGGAGTCCTCTAGTAGACTCGAGTCGGCATCGAGTTATTCCATAGATGATGTGCTTGGGAGGAAATCCTTTGATAGTTACTCTTCATGCTTTTCCCTTGATCAAACTTCTGCTAGTGCTGCTGCACGTTGCAAGAGTGATGTAGGTGATTGCTACTCCAGAAGGGTTTTTAATAGCCGGATTAGTACATTTGATCCTGGAGACTACTATGTTCCTGAGAAGGTTGAGCTCCAAAAGTTTGCAGAAGCTTTGAGGGGATCTCCAGCAGCAAAAGAGTTAGATAAAAGATTGGAGATTTCTTCCATTGATTAGTTGTAATAGATGTTAATAGTTTTGTGAATAATTATATATATATATAAAAAGCCTCCCACTTTGGAGGTAATCCCAATTAGAATTAATCACTTTAGAGTTTTTATTTGCATTTTATCTCATGTCATTGAATTCCTTTGTCCGAATCCTAGCAAACAAAATAGGGTGGAGGCCCTAACAATTAAATCTTTATAAAAGACTGGAATCGGCTCTAATTTGAGACCCTAGTTATGATTAATTTTTTGTCTGCCAAAAAAAAAAAAAATCTTTCTCAAAAAATGATCATATAACAGTGTAAAACTGTAAAATTATTTATTATGATAAATATATTATTTAATATGCGTTGGACGCCTCGACCGATCCTGTTAGCCGTCCATCAACATCACCTCCTTCTAAATGAACGGTGATGCCCGCACTTTGATAAGTCATCCAACGCCCCTTCGCGCCTGTTCTTGAACAACGCATCTAATCTAGACGGCACCTATAGAAGTTCCTGCAATATCTCATTACAACCGTTGGATCATACATTCAAGGATCTAGATATTTTCGCATGCGAATTTCTATGCAAGCGATAGCTTGCAGACCAAGCTGGTTGTTATTTCTCGTACGACGTTATAACGAGACGCCCATAACCCATTCGATCATATTTCCCGCTCAAAACCCTCTCTCTATCTTTCTCTCTCTCTCTCTAAGCTCTCTTGGAGAAGAAGGAATCGAGCAATGGAGGCGCCGCCGTGCGCGACTCTCTACGTTGGAGACCTCGATCCCAGCGTCGACGAGCGGGACCTCATCGGAGTCTTCGGTGGCTTCGGCCCCACCATCTCCTCCGCACGCGTCTGCCGTGATCGGTCGACTGGTGCCTCTCTCCGCTATGCCTACCTCAATTTCATTTCCTTCCCCTACGGTAATCCAGACGAGCCCAAAACCTGGTTCTTGGATCCTTTCTCCTCTCGTACTTCTCCAGTTCTTGATACCCAAAATGTTTAAATCGGTTCTTGTAGCGGAGAAGGCCCTGAAAGAGATGAATCACGTATGTCTCAAGGGGAAACCCATGCGGATCATGTGGTCGCGGCGAGATCCCATTTCGCGGAAGACTGGAGTCGGCAATCTCTTCGTGAAGGTGATAACGATTCACTTATCTTTCCAAATTTCGTTTCTTTTTTTATGGTTTTTAGTTTAAATCTTGGTTTTCGGATTCCAGAATTTGGAGCAATCTGTTGGTGGGGCGGAACTGGAGAGGCTTTTCTCGGAGTATGGTATAGTGGAGTCCTGCAAGGTGGCCACGGATGAGAAGGGCAGGAGCAAAGGCTTTGGCTTTGTTCAGATGGGCTCGGAGAAAGCAGCCCAATCAGCCGTTGCTGCTCTTAATGGCAATGCCTTCAGTGGCTTGAGCAAGAACCTGTGAGCTCCTCTTCTTCTGTTTCCTTATTTATTTAGTAATACGCTCAATAAATGTGGCAGTCATATGTTTGTTGATTTGCCTGTTAGATATGTGTCCAAGTTCGTCAAGAGGAATGAGAGGCAGCCATCACTGAAAGAACCCAAAGCACCGGCATATACAAACCTTTATGTCAAGAATCTTGACTCTGTTGTCACCGATGATGTTCTTCGGGAGAAATTTTCTGATTTTGGGAGGGTCTGCAGTGCTGTTGTCATGAAAGATAAGGTTGGGAGGTCGAGAGGATTTGGGTTCGTCTCTTTCGAATCGGCAGAGCATGCCAAGGCAGCGCTGGATGCATTGAATGGTTCCATGCTCGGTAATGGTCGATTGTTTCTCCTAACTGTTCTTGTTTAGTCTATGTTAAGGAGATCCTCTCTGCTTGTTGTTTCAATCTTCTACGTTCTATAATCATTATGTGGTCAGGCTCGATGTCAATATATGTGGGACATGCTCAGAAGAAAGCAGAGCGCGAGCAGCTACTGAGGCTTCAGTTTGCAGGAAGGCATGGCCAGAAGAACTTTAAGAAGTTCCAGGTACTAATATCTCGTTACCAATTATCTACATTCCAGTCATTTTTTTGCAGCTATATTTCAAAGCAATGGATGAGACTCCAAAGCAATGCTGCTAAAAAGATGAGACACCAATAATAGAAAAGAGTATTTTGATCAAAAGATCGCTATATGCTTAGAATATGTCTAAACAAGCTGATGAAGTTAAAATGAGGTGCTTTTGTAAGTAAATATTATTGAAATAGAAGATTCGGATTACCGATAGTTGATTCTAGGTTGTTATCTGCAATAATTCAAATTTCTTTTTATGCACCACATCCTTGTCGATATCCTGCTATGATCACACATAGAAGTTTAATGCCTGAACTCTTCTCTGGATTAGGGTTGTAATGTGTACGTGAAGAACCTCAATAAGTCGATTGATGATAAGGCTTTGCAAGAACATTTTGCTGCATGTGGGAAAGTAGTTTCCACAAGGGTGATGCTGGACAAGAACGGACTAAGCAAGGGATTTGGTTTTGTGTGTTTCTCCTCCATTGATGATGCAAACAATGCTATCAGAAGATTGAAAGGTATCCTATATATCTAGCCTGTGTATCTGTTTAACTTATGGAGCTCTTCTTAACCCGAATAGTATCATCTGTCTCCAGGGACCGTCTTCCGTAAAAGGCGTCTCTACGTGGCAATTGCTCAGTGCAAGGAAGATCGTCGTCAAGCTCTGCAGCTTCAATTTGCCCAACCCATGGCGGTGCAGCATCCTGCATCTTATGATTACTCAGCGGAGCACTATGCACCAGACTATAAACTTCTTTCAAACCCAGCATACTTCCTTGGCAACCAGGGCTTTCAGATTTTTTCTCCTGCAATGGTAATCGATGACGTTTATTTTGTTGATCATTTCTCACAATAGATTCATGGTTGTTTAATTATGAAATAGTGCATGTTTTTGGTTTCAGCTCCCTTATCAATTGAAGCAGCCACCTTGTGCAGATGGTAGCTTGGAAAACTATGTGCCTGTCCCTGTGCAGACAGACTACATTCCATATGCTCCTCAGGTGATTAAATCTGTTCCTGAAGCCTGCCCAATGCATAATATTCAGTATATGCAGGTACTTCTCTGCTTCTTTCTCGCAGACTTTTGCTACATAAACTTTTTAGTTTACATGTTTCTAATTCGATATGAATGAAATGACAGTAGTGGATGCAGCACAATCGGCGGCTTAGACAGAGAGTCTAATGGTATCTGATTTAATTGCAGCCTACTAGCTATGGAGGAACGGACACATGCTATAGTAATAGGCTACCTTATGCACAAGCATTGAAGATGGACAAGGGAACCGCACCAGTGAGACCTGGGCGTCAGAAGGTGGTGATCAGGAAACTCACTCGCTATAGGTAAGTCCCTCCCTTTATTAGAATTCAAGTCCTCTGACATTTGAGAAAGCCGGCCCATGCGACATTGGAGTTTACCTAATATGAAAAGGAAAATGAGATTATATACTGAAGCTTCCGCTTAGGCTTCGTCCATAAATGTACCGATGATAACCTTTTGCTTTGTTTCAGCACATAAGGCTAGCTGTTCTCTGGAAATGAAGAGCAGGTTTCCCAAATGAGCCAGAGGAGGAGGAAATGCCAAGTTTTGCAATGTCAGAATTGATGAAGCTGCATACATGTTCTTTTTTGATTATATAAGAGTAGGCAGGGGTGATTGTTTTTGCTGGCCCAAAAGGGTTTAGCTGAAGGTTTTCTTCTCTCTCTCTCTCTCTGCCGGCTAAATCTTTCGATGAAGGTTGTGAGAAGATGCTTGTTCTGTTTACTGTGGCATGCTTTACTTGTTCTGTTAGTTGAGAGATTAGATATTGTGTTGATGCTCACCCGTAGCAAGAAGTCAAATTCTTTGTGTTCCTCTTCCATTTTCCTCTTTTCATATGATGATGAAAAAAACTAAAATTCCAGGAATTCAACACAGACATGTTTAAGTGAATAACAAAGAACAGTCTTAACACTCTAAGCATTCCAATTTATGAAAGTAAGAGACAAATACTGAAGCAAGGAGACAAAACTCACTCAAGCGCACGGAAAAGCAGAACAATCACTTTGTGATAATTATTGTTAATAGGTCTCCTAATTTCCTCTCCAGGGAACCAATATTCAACTTCAAAATCTTTATTATTGATATTTTCATAACCTAAGGTAAAATTCTGGAATATGCACATAAAGAATTGGAGATGCCACAGTTAATATACAACAAGAATATCTGCTTTGCGTTGCAGGCCACTTATAAATACTCTAGAGCATTGGCTCAGCACAAAAAAGACTCAAAAAACTTTATTTTACACAAGACCTAGTGTGAAGGGACCTAGACAAGGCAAGCCTACCTCATCTTCAGATTTCCAGGAAGCACTGAAAAAGTAAAAACATTTAGTTAACAGTACCATCATAATAAGAAAGAGAAATAATCCAAGATCACCCTGACAGGTAGGTAGATTAGTTAATCTTTTCGAGACAAGTTGGGCAAGAAGCAAATGATCAGATTTACCTTCATGTCGTCCTCGATTGTAGCTACTTTGACATGAATGCTGTCCACAATCTCCCTCAAAGGTGACATTTTTGGGTACTTGTTTTTCGTCGCAAGCAAATCTGACATCGTAATAAACAGATCATTCACCGATATATTAAATAGATTCACTGTAAAATACTCTAAAGCATCAACCGAAACGGCATGATCTAGCATTCACCCCGTAATGTAGGTCTCCACAGGAACCCCATCCACCGTATGCGCACCACCTTCAGCGCCAGAAACCCTCTCCAACTCCTCAATCTAACGCCGAATCTTATGCATCACTCCTTTGATAAACGTACTCGACTGCAATCTCCATGAATCAAACATCAAGCAAAGGAAAAAAATTATCTGTACCATCAAAATATTAGGAAAAAAAAAATGCATGTTGGCGACATCATCGCTAAGGGAGAGCAGAGAATCGAGGGTTGAGTTCGTTATCGGAGGAACGCTGACGAAGGAAGGCTTTTTTTTTTTTTTGAGGTGAAGGAAAGCTTAGTTGAGACTCGAGAAACGAGCGCTGTCGTCGTACTGGGAGATGGTCATCATACGCAGCTCCGACTGCTGGAAAATTCATACGTGGCAGTTTCTTATTGGCTGAAGACCAAGCAGCCGTTAACGTGAAAATTTGCAGAATGCACCTGCACATATGAACTAATTAAATCCACAGCATCTGCCATTCTGTCGTCTTCCCGGATACCATAGTTTTACTTCTAACTCTTCTTATAAGAAATCTTACAAATTAATTTTTTTTTTTATTACTTATGATTCCGAAAGTTAAATATGAATTAGATAAAAAGCTAATGTGAACTTAGATCATATTATCGAGTTATTTCTTCAAATTAATCAGACTGTTAAACTATTAATGGACTCGAGCCATTTGAACTAAACTATCAAACTATAAAATAATATTCTCCTTAGTATTATTTAGAATTAAAGTTAAAACACTTTCTTTGTCACGGGCAATTACCTACCAACTCTATATTAGCGTTTGGTTGATAAATCGATTTTATTCTTAGCTCAGGCAACACGTCCGCATAAAAAACGGGGAAAATGCACGACCTCTCCCACCGTCGTCTTCTCGATTCCCCAAACCCAAGACCCTGACGGTGATACCAGATCGGCCATCGGATCTGGAATAAGAATCGGGTAGCGGGGGAATAAGAGGAATAAGGAGAAGAAGAAGAAGGAGGGAATTCCCTCTATCAATCTTCATCCGCCGCCTCCGCCTCCGCCTGATAAGGGCGATCGGGGATCGGATAAGAAGATGTCATCTCGAATCTTCGAGTATTTTGTGGTGTGCGGGCTCGGGCCGGAGATCCGATCTCTTGATGGGAGTAAGGGTTTCCAGGGGACGGGGATGATGTATATGCCCACATTGCTCGACCAGTTTCCTCCTTCGAATCACTCCCTCTACCCTCCTCTGCCACCGCAGCTTCCCACCGTAAGCATCTCTCTCTATCTCAGTCCTCTATCCTCTTAGTGAAGTCTAGATTTAGGGCTCTTTGTTCTTTTGGTATCTCGGCTGGAACTTATTCGTGGGTTTTGAAATTCTAATTGAGCTTCGATCTCCGTGATGTATTTGTAAATCTCGTCTCATTTGATGCCCTGAGATGAGATCCGTTGTAATCCTTCGGCACTTACTGAGAAATTAATCTTCGTTTTCTCTCATAAACCTTGTTTTCTTTTCCTACTATGAACCTTCAAATTTGCTCTCATGTAGAGTTCGTCGCATTAGGTATCTTTAAATAGCTCAATCCTTATCTTTCCAAAAATATCGTTCGATGGACAGCACAATTCTATTTGAGGTGCCTAACTGTTACTAATGTGAAGTATTTCTTCTCCTAATACAAGTTTATTGCTTCTACTATTCTGTACTTCTATCAATTATTTAACTAATCTGATTCTCTGCAGCCTATTTTTTTAGATTCTTTTCTACAATTATGCCTACTCCATTTTTATGCTTTCTCTTCCCTTGTATGTCAACCTATCAATTTGGTTTCCTGTAAGTAAATTGATTACCGTCCTAATCATCTTGTCTACTAACTTCGTTCTTTCTCCAGTATGTGTTCCTATACTCCGAATCACTATCCCAATTCTTTTCACTTGGACTAATTTCTTTGCTTGCACTAATAAAAAATGGTGTTGAGTTTCCGTGATTAAACACCACCTCAGTTTGCTTGTTGTTGCAACCCGGCAATGTTGCTGCAAGGCAGCTACAGGAGTGACTACCCGGTGAATGTCTGTAGCCTGATCTGCACAAATATGGCCCATAGTTGAATGCACTAAATATAGATGTTGGTGAATGCCTGTATCCTGATCTGCACAAATATGGCCCGTAGTTGAATGCACTAAATATAGCCCAACATCTAGTTTCAATTTCATTGCTGACTGTCATTATGTGGAATCAAATACTGGATACTGGCCAATTGCAGTATTTTGAATTACAATGAGTGAATTATGTGCAGAAAGGGAATTCTAAGTGTGAAAGAAGTTTTCCCTGTATCAAAATTGGGAATAGATAGAAAAGATGTAGTTCAAACCACCTCCAAATAGAGTTAGTCTGGACTGGAATTCTGCTAGATACCTTTCATCTAAACAGGAATGTAATTTCTAATATGGCATTATCTTGTTTATGAGGTCCAGAGGTACTTATACTCTCCATGTAGTTACTTGTCTATTTTTTTCTAATGTTTGGCCACAATTGCAGTGTGTTCTCCCTGCAGGAGTGGCGATCTATTCTTCAGGGCTTGAGACAAATGATGTCTCAACATACCCACGTAGTTATCCAATAGTCCTAACAGGTACTCCCTGCAGTTTCAGTATAATTTGACTGATTTGTACTGCAGCGTCTCTAAGCATTTACTAGAAGATATTTCTTACATTATCTTCAAAATTTATAGTTACCTGTATATCTTCATTGGCTAACATGTTTTTGGCATGTCAGTCTTGACAAGTCTAATTTCCTTTCTACTTACTAATCCTTAGATCCTCAAAATGGTCATTTTCCTTGTGATGTCATTAAATGCCTACGCTATCCATTTGGAATCAGTCCCAAGAGCATATTCTCATTGATTATTCGGAATATTATTATGCAAAACGATGATCTTAGTTTCTCCTGAAGTGACTTAAAATGCACCGATTTTGTCTAAAACTCATGTCTCATGGAACTCTGCGAAGCCTATTAAGCTTCAGTTACCTAACAGTCATCTAAGACAATGCAATAATAATTTTTCCACTTCTAGGTGGTGCACAATGCAGGAAAGCTAAATACATGCATTTTTCTGATGGAAGCAATTCGTTGGGTTGATATTAAAATTTTTGATATTTCTCTTAGGATGTGTAATATACTAAAATGTTTCATAGCATTATAACAAATCATTTAGAAGGGACTATAGCTAATCTTCTTACTTCTAAAATAATCCTTACAGCTGCAGAACGATAATATGATTAATATCTTTGTGCTCTTTTGTTGGTGGGTAATAGGAAAAGTATAATGATGGACAAGGTCTAAGTTATCAAAGAATGTTGTGATACTAGTAGGAACTTTCACGAGGTTGTGGTTGGGGAATATATCAGAAAAAATGACATTGTAGTTAGTAGTAAGCAGGCTAGTATTAGACTATTAGCATGATAATGCTGTAATTTAGATTTAAGAGTGTCATAGGTAGAGTTTTTGGCCAAACTAGACCTTTTTTAAATTTTACACCCCAAACTTAATACCAAAAAGGGATATATTTCAGCATTTTTATTAAAAGGAAAAATGCTGAAAAGTTCGCGATTTAGTAGTAAAAGAGGATACACATAAAACATTGAACTGTTCGGTATTTTCTTGTTAAATACACTAATTTACTCAACATCTTATTAAGACACTGAATTGCTTACTTTCGCAAATCACAACTTTCTAACTGATAGTCTAATTTGGACATATGATATGTCATTATGAGACGAGTATGATGATTTTGATCAAAGCTTAATCGAATAACAAACTAGGAAGATATAAGTAAAAATATAAAGAAAAAATTGTAGTGTCATAATTTTATACTCGGTTATTTATTTTAGTTATAAAATATATCGTTGTGAAGATATAAATATGATCTATAAGTTGGAATATGTAGTTCCCTGCAGCCAACTACGCTTAGAATTGCAAAAAAAGAACAATAGCAATGTATACAACTCTCTTAAGCCAACTGAATGTTCTCAATTAATTCTCTTTATTTAGATATTTTAGCATTCTTCCTTGATTTCTTCTTTCATTCATTGCAGAGGGAGATGGTTCGAAAATTTATGTTAGCTGCATTGCATTTCGGGATCCAATTTGTGAAGATATTGTTGAAGCCTATCAGATCCCGACAAATTCTTTTGCCGATAAATGCATCTGTCTTGTATCACATTCACCTAGTTTCAAAGTCCTTCGGGATACGCTAGAAGAATTGTTTGTACTTTGTTTCTCCCCATCTGGATGTAGGTAATATTCACACATACATTTGTTGTACATTTGTTTTCTTTGTTCTACGTTTGCTATATTGAATTCTTCTCTACAATTCTAGACATGTCATATACTGAATATACATGCTGTAGGACAACAAATTCTTGAGCTCTCTGGTTTTCCAATGCCTACATTTTTCTTGTTTTGTTCATCTAATCTGTTATAAGTTTACACGACATTCAGTTATATAGACTATATCAATGGGCTACACTCTCCAAGATATATTCTTTACTGATACGAGACGTTAGACGAGAAACATTAGCTTTGTCTAATAGACATTCTGTAAGGGTTTCTCAGTATATTTATTCTCATAGGTTGAGTTCTTTTCATGATGATTTTGTTATAAGTGACTTTCATATATGTATAGCCAAAAATGAGTGAGGGGTTTTTATGGTATTTGATTATTGGGGACAGTTGGCATTTGCTTCTTTGTTCCTTTGGATTGAATTATATGCTTTTCACAAAGTTGTAGTTGATAATATCTTTAGTAAGAATTTTGTTATTTTTCTCAATTGCTTAATATTACTGTTCAGAGCTTTTGCAATGGTGTTCCTTTCATGTGCTAACTGTACTTAAGGATTTCAGCAAGCCTTTGTGGGAAATAATATCTTATATGGTGTCAAATGTTCCTTTACCAACACCTGGGAAAGACCGTGTCTTATTTGCAATTGAGAACTGCCTTCTTTCTGTGGACGCTCCGCCAAAGGAAGGATTTCCTCATGTAGATGTATAAGTCCTCGTTTCCTTCCATGATTTTGGAACTTCTAATTGAGCTTTTCTCAAGATTTATTTTCATCAATTTATGTATATCATGAGATAAATAACACAGATCTTTTCATGGTTCTCAGATATCATTTCAACCACTGGTTCAGTGTTTGGATGTGGATAACTTAATTCAGCTTTTTACAGCAGTTTTGGTTGAGAGAAGAATTTTGCTGCGATCAAATAAGTAAGTTCAATATTGTTCTGTTGTCTTCTGTGACTATTTTCCTTGATATTACAATCTCTTGATTGTTGTTCATGCAGGGTGCAGATAGAATCTTCCTGATATAATGCATAGATAATAGAGGATCAACAAAATAGAATGTCATCTTTGTTCCTTATAAATTAATATGCAATCTGTCATTGATATGTATACATTCTTGTTATTATGCTTCCTATTTATTTTTGCTGGCTAAATGAGAAATACTCATGCTAAGGGCAGAATATAAGCAGTTATTAGTTTGTGCTTTTCGTATTGGAGAATTTTTTTAAGTAGTTAATACTTAATAGAATGCTAGAAGTATATGTATACAGGGGGTTAAGTATAGGTTTAGTTTGGGTAGCATGGTTGTATATGTCTGAAGTTCCAGTATGTGCCTCTTTTCTCATTTCTGTTCTTGTTATCCAATAATGTTTTATCACACTAACTGAAAAATTAGTCACATGGTTGACCAAAATATCTTGTGTCATTCTGATTGATGACTCACTATAGCTATTCCAAAATAAACAGTTAAGAATCAATATCCAAAATTATAATATGCATATTTGGACGAATCATTTGCTAGTTATGATGTCGAGATGGAAATGCTAATCATTAGACCTATTCCACAGGCTTACTGTCTGTATACTATATCGTAAAAGCTGTGTCTTCTTAGTTGGAAGACCTAAGATCACTTTGATGGATAGCTAATTTGTCTTGGAGCTGTTTTTTTTAAGGTCCATCTACCATGAATGGCTTTCCTTTTTTACCATTCTTATCCTTTGATTTTCATTTTCTGGTGCTGACAGAAGAACTATGTAGTAGCATTTGACACAGATACTTCCATCGTCAAGTGATATATGATATATCCACATTTGACATTTGACATATTGGTGGTGAATGCACAAATGAATTGATTGCAAGTATTTAATTTCTGGTGTGATTTTTATTTAAGGTTGTAAACATTTATTTGATTATATTTTCACTTTCAAGATTGAGGCCTTTTCTTTTGGCTTTATTTTGAGGAGTATAACATTTAGTTTCAGCATATTGTGCATCTAAGTTTGAAGAATTTTCCTTTTATTCTTGCAGGTATACACTATTAACTCTAGTGTCAGAGGCCATCTGCCACTTAATCTATCCTTTTAGGTGGCAGGTTTGTCATTCTCTTTTAGTTATTTGACTTATTTCTTTTTCTAAAAGAACTAATGTTGGTGGATAACCCATTTGATCTTTAATAAGTGATCTTTTGATCTATAATATTCTTTTCGAGTGACTATTTGATCTTATAATATTTGTTTTACTCTTTAATATATACTTTCTTGACCTGATCTTTATAATATCATTGCCTACTCCTGAGTATATGAGTTATGCATGGACTCATTTTTCATTAAATTGAAATTGTTGCGTACCGTCTTAAAACCAACATTTCAAAACTCGGGATCTGGATCAAGATTGGCTGCCCAGGAAAATAATATATATCGTCCATATTGAATTGGACTATTTTTTAGTTATGTAAAATTTGAAATATTTTTTAAAAATGCAGAATTCTTTTCTAAAAATTTAGAAAAAATGACATTACAATAAGAAAATAGTAGCTGGTCGCATGTAAAACCTAAAAAGTAAAAAATTATAAAAGTGTTCACTTACTCAAAAAAAGTTAAGAGAGAGAGAGTGTAAGAAGCGAAAGAGAAAAACAGAAAAAATAAATAAAAATCACTTTTCTGCTTCAACTGTGAAGAAGAGGAGAGAGAGAGAGAGAGTAAAAGAACCGAATTGAAAAAGAATTCTGCTTCTGCAGTTAAGAAGAAGAGAGAGTGGAAGAACTGAAAAGTAAAAAAAGTTCTGCTACTTATGCAGTGAAGAAGAAGAAGAGAGAATGACAGAGAACGGAAAAAGCAAACGATAAAAATAAGGAAAAAAACCACAATTTTCTACTTTTGTAGTGACGAAGAAAAGGAGAGAGAAGAAAAAACTGCAATGAAGAAGAGGAGAGAGAGGAAGAAAGAAATCTGCGCCGGAGAAGCATTGACTTTGGTTGAGAGAGAGAGAGAGAGAGAGAGAGAGAGAGAGTGAGTGAGTGAGTGAGAGAGAGATATGACAACGAGTTGGATGCGGGTCAAATCTGTTATGGATCTGACCCATTTGACCCAAATCGATCGATATGGATTGGGTATTAAGCCCGGATCAGCCGACCCGACTTGGGATCGACCGATTTTAGATCCATGCATAAAACCACAATCTTAGTAAATCAGGGTAACCTACATGAATTGTTTTTCTTTATTCCTTTCAGAAATCGTAGTAAACCAGAGTAACCCACATGAATTGTTTTTCTTTATTCCTTTCAGAAATCTTAGTAAATCAGAGTAACCTACATGAATTGTTTTTCTTTTTTCCTTTCAGATTTTCAGTTGTGCATTTTGATAATGTCCTCAGTCAATAAGACAGTCGTCGTAACTTTCCACAGAGTTTTTAGCTTAAGTCTTTTTGGTCTTGCTCTGCCCTTGCAACGTTTTTCATGCTTCTGATCTGAATTGATTTTTTCGCTTTATCATCTCACTCAGTTGTGTTATATATATAGATCATTTTATATAAATTTGTTTCTTCTCGAAACTTTGCAACTAGTCTTGACATGCTGCATTTGATCTCATTTTCTATTTTGCTTCTGTACTGGCACTGCTAATCCTTGTCAATGTTCTTATTTTTGAAATTATGTTATTTCCTAATGGTTTAATATCAAAACGATGCATTCTTGGCCTTACAGACACCCTGTACTATTGTGACAAGTGAAGTTGTATGTTGCCTCACTTTTCTTCCTTTCTTGTAAATGATAGGCCAACAATTATTGCTAACCAACTTGGATATATTGCATGCTCATGACATAGTCCATCAGTTATGTTTTCCATCATTATGACCTATGCTAATTCTTTTTTATGTAGCATGTGTATATTCCATTAATATTTTTTAGTGGAGTAGACTATATCGATGCCCCTACGCCATATATGATGGGACTTCATTCACGTGTTGACACATCCGGATTGACGATGGATGGTGTAAGTTTAATAAGGTTTTTATTCTCATTTAGTAAGGTTTTTCTTTTTCTATCATTTCTATTCTCATATTGAAGTACACATCTAGACTAATAGAATGCCACTTGCTAGTCACATGATGTAGTGGAAATACAACTTCTTGCATTTCCTTTTTCTTTGACATATTAAAGCGTTTTAAACAATTTATCGTGTAATGCGTTGTACTCAACTCCCATTTATATTTTATGATGCTATCATCAAATTACATGCATTTGAGTGGTCGAAAGTGACATTACAACGAAAGTTAATAGTGGAAATCATCGCATTCTACAGAATCAAAAGATTCATAAAAAGTAGATGTATATTAACACATCTAGCAACGACGGTCGTGCCGAAGACACGTGCCTTGTTGTGTCACTGCCATGCTTTTAACATATTTTAATAAAAAATTTAGAATATTAAGAGATGCTTTTGAGTCTTCAGTACGTCAATATTAAGTTTTTATATGAATATATATCTTAAAACCCACATTATAGTCTTTTATCTTTAGTTTATTTTTTAAAATGACATATTTATTTAAAGATATAGCAATAGTCAAATATAAATATTATTCAACACAGAATATGATTGAATTATTAACTAAAACTAATATTAATGGTTGAACACTCCATAATATTATTTGACACATACTAACATTCAACACATAATATTAATTGATAATAATTTATAATAAGAGCTAACATCTAGTTGAACGTCGAATAACAAGGAGGATGAAAGACTTTATTTGTTGGTGCAAGAATAATACGAGAATATTATATTAAATACTGAAATTAATTGATGATGATCGATAAAAATAGGAAAAAGTTACAAAAAAAATGGGCTCTACATCAGCATGGCTTGGCATGGGGTGTGGCACTGGCACACTTCGTGCTAGGTGTTGTGTCTACCATCAGCATGGGGCATGCCGACTGGCACGACCATCGTTGACATCTAGATTGCTAAAGTATATATATGACACAATGGATATATTAAAGCTCAGTATGTCTAACTTAAGCTTAAACTTGAATGGCTTCTGCACCTCTTGGTTATCTCATTATCATTATTCAAATATGCTTATTTATTTTCATACATGGGCCTTAACATTTTATAACCTTGATTCTGCGAAAAGAAAAAGTCTATGATTTTTGCAAGTGTAGAGAGTACATATGAGGAAAATGCGATACGAGATGCTTTTAGTTTCAGAGATCACTTTTATCAGGGCAGTGCATGGTCAGTAGGGTAGTCAACCCCAGAATACAATAGTTTTTTCTAAACTGAAGAAATAAGCCAGTGAGGCCCGACCAGCTACTCACCATAATTCTCTAACACGTCTAATTCATGCTTTTCGATTTTATTTCCCTACCATTACAATAGTATTTAGACTATTTAAACTATTTTTCAATAGTACCATTTTTTGTCTGTGGGTCATAGTATTGAAACTTGAAAATATTGGATTACTTGGCTCTGCAACATTATTATACAGTATGAACAATGAAATTTTTTAAAAATTCTTGGGAATTTTTTTCCCGGTAACTATGTCATCACCATCATGAGTAAAGAGTGATAACAAACAACTTTATGTTAGATACTAGAAGAAGACAAGAACTCACAAGTCCTAAGTCCAAACTCCGAACAACTAACTGTATGAGACTATCTTGAACAGAAGTAACAGCCTGGGATTGCGAGGGCTTATATTAATGAAAATAATCACTGGCTGTAAAGCAATATGAGACTGATAGATTTAATTAAATTTTAGTGCTCAACCTTGTCACATGTATTTACACTGGCCATACTTCTCTTGAAGCCATTAGGCCAACCCAAGGCCACCCTTATCCTTTGCCTAACGTGAGCCGGGCTAATCAGGCAATATAGGCCTGGGGTTTTGTTGCCTGGTTCAGCCCAAAAAGCCTAACTGTAGATCTAGGGACATGGCTCTCCCCAAAAGCAAAAAACTGCTCCTTTCCTTCAATTATCCCTTCCCCTTCTCTCCTGTTTTTTTTTTCCTTAATCTTTTCCTGTTTCCTCAGCTTTCTTTCCTTCTAATTTTCCCTTCCTGCTTTTTGGTTTGTTTACACCTTAGTGATGAAGATATTTCCCTGCATAAAGCTATTAATTTTTGTATATTCTCGGAAGGGTCTTATTATGTCTAAAAGAACTATTATTTTTCCCCCCCTTTATCTTACAGTTGGAGCTGAATGGCTAGAGGGCTTTCTCTTAATGTGCCTATTAGGCTTGCCCCTAGCATCCAAATGGTCATGGTTTCGGGTCATGAAAACAAGTAATAACCCCTTACTGTCTAGTGAAAGTAAGGTTGTGCACTTCATGCCTTCCCTAGAAACCTCATTGGTGGGAGTGCACTTGGACCCCCAATTCGAGCGCCCAAAGACAAATAACAAGGGGCCCTCCAAAGAGAACTAGCCATGTGGTACTACTAGACGACTTCAACTAGCTGCAAATCCAATAACTCTTTGCTTGGCAATTCCCCACTTACTGCTGGAGTGGCTCAAGTTGTGTACCGCCTCTCGATGTCAGCTTTCATCTATGGGCAACCAGCAGGGACGAACGGAACAAGTATCTCGCACAATATAGCATATCCTTTGTATGTTAATGTGATAGATGGCTGCTTATAGTAGTTGTTATGTCATATGGTTGCCGAGTTTGTCCTCGACCCCCTTTTCAATTTTGATGTTATAAGATGCTGAGACTAATACTGCAATTATCCAAGTAACATATTGTCAATTTTAACAAGTACAGTTTTAACTTGTAGGTAGTGGTGGTGGATCTTGAGTATAATCGCATTACGACATCTGAAGAAATTCCTCCCATACCAGAACCTGAATTAAGCTTCTTGCGGTGTGAGATACTAAAACTACTCCACCCAAATGTCATGGGGATTGATCACATGAAGGTCAATCTTGGCTGTATGTCCGATCAATTTATTAAAACTGGTACCAAATCTTGGGGGACGGAGCATGATTTTCAGCTCAGGTGATACTTTTTTTCTTATGAGACCATATCTAGGGCATCATACTTGCTGAAGCTAAAGATGGTTCATGGTTTCATCCTTGCATAATATAGCCTCCCATCATATAATATGTCTCTTGTTCCTATATTTCTGTAGTTTTAGAGCTAAAAAGTTGTGGATTTTCTAGTTTCCTTAAATTTTGGGTTATAAGTAATTGAACAAGATAGAATCAGATCTTTTGATTTTTCTAGGATACCTATAGTACACTGTAATGTCATACAAAATTACAAATGCAATAATCATCTGAAACTCTCTTGCTCTGCTTGGTTCTTAAGTATGGTAAAGAAAAGTGTATATAAATATTTGTTTATTTTTTTATGTTGTGCCATTGATGATTGAAATTGATTGCAAACTATTCATATAAGCGTATAAAATGGTCACTGCTATTTGATAACCTTTATTTTCTGACCAATCAATTGGAGCAAGTGCTTGCAATTTAAAAGAAGTATGATATGTGGGCTTTTAGCTTTTCCACTTGTATATGTATAAACGGCATGTCAGATTTCCAGTTATGTTGATCTTGTCCATTTCTGATTGGACTAAATAGACAAGACTCCCTAATGAAAACTTACAATGCTCTCATGTTATTTATAAGTTTTTAACGAATTTATTTCCATAACAAATAACAAATTTAGCACTTTGATGCATTGATGTTGTAAAAGGATATTTGAGGTTTACTAGAAATACAAGATGCAGCGAGCTTTCTGATTTGTTTTCTTTTTAAAGCATAAGTAGGTATGTTTTGAACTTTTGATATATTATGGATTACATTTCTTTTCCCCACTTATGATAAATTCATCCGTTAGGCTAGCTTGATAATTTGTTTATTTTGTTTATTCTGCAGGTTAATATTCTTAAAATTTTTTGCATCAATTTTGAGTGGGTACCGTAACTTCATTGTAAGCTATCTAGAAAATTTCTTTCTAGCTCTTCCATTGATAATATTCTCCAGCAATGCATTCACAAGGCATTTCTTTGTAGGACAATGCTGCACCTAATGGCTTTAATGTCCAAGCATTTCTAAAGAAGCGTTCTCGGTCGAGTAAGCAACCTGTTGAATCTATGCTGATGGTACCATTCTAACTGAACATATGATTCTTAATACTTCGATGATCTCAAATCATGTTCTTCATTCATTTTAATTTATATTGATCTGGTTTTATTTCCAAAATACAATCATGCACTTAAACTGGGAAGCAATTAATGGGAACTCTTGATAAGGTCTTTAAATGAGTTAGCAAATCAGATTGTGCAAATCTGACACTGACATAGACTAAATTTTGATCATGAATGCAGTCCCCAACTTTGCCCACTAAAAAAATGTCTGATTGGGCCTATGTGAAGATTTCTTCTAGAATTCAATCTTATACAAGGATCCAAGGTGGCAAGACCATACCATCCACAAAGTTTTGTTACCTTCAAAAACATTATAGGAGTGTTCATTAGCTTTTAGTTTTTTTCTGTTATTAGCTGTTGTTTAGAAGAGTGTTACATCATCTACTCTTCTTTGCAAAGATTCTTATACTTCATGGAAGAATTATTTGTGCTTGTTTTGTTTTGGCTTTTGATACGTTCCTCAAGTTTAACTCTTACGCCTATCAAAAATTTCTTCTTTTTTTCCAGATAACAGAATTTCTAGAGACTCATGGTTTCCTTGATTATTTGGAGAGATGCACAAATTCAGAAGAAAACAGTAATAATCTTCTTGACAAATTACAAGATGCAACAGGGAGGGGTCAAAACCCCATGATTATCTTTCCAAATCAATTTGCTGAACCCGAAATCATAACTATAGCAGAGTCCGATGCTGGAGTTGCAGGTCTTTGTGATGTTTCTTTTGAAGTTCTTGGAATATATTTTATCTTATTTCTGGTTTTTATTCTGTAATCATTTTCGTTTACCTTTTGGCCACCTCTATGGGCTGGCCAAGTGTTAATACAGGACTGAAGAGCTATTCATATTTAATAAAGTTTTTCACTGGAACACCATGTTTCTTAACTTCTTCAGTAAGAAAATTTTTGTTTAATATGTTTCCTTTTGCACCTCAGGACCAGGTTCTAAGTTCACATATAAACAGTTCCCTTCAAATGTTAGAACTGAGGAA
The DNA here is from genome assembly GCF_019914945.1 of Typha latifolia. Classification (NCBI taxonomy): domain Eukaryota; kingdom Viridiplantae; phylum Streptophyta; class Magnoliopsida; order Poales; family Typhaceae; genus Typha; species Typha latifolia. Next base: position 3,907,530 of record NC_133086.1, on the reverse strand, counting down.
CAGGAAGAAAAGCGTCAGTCAATTCTGGCATTAGCAAGTGGAGCTCATTCTGGGAAACACGTCTCAAGGTAGAAGTGCAGATGTGTTTTTTGAGGGCTCTTCTTTCTATAACTAAATTTTTCATATTTTATCTTGTCAGCTCACCTTCCGTGCCAGTTGATCCAAAGGCGGAAAGCTTGAGTCCTCGAGAGAGAGCTGTTAGTTCTTTCTGGCCTATATTGTTCATATTCTACTTGGTCAGAGCTTTTCTCTTTAATTAATTCTATCATTTTTGATATACAGGCAGAAAGGGAGCGGATGGTCTTGGACATCAAAGTGAAGCTGCAGGTAAACCTCTAAATCTGCAATTGCTTTCATGTTCTCTTAATAAAGTCTTTTCATGTGAAATAGATTTATGTGTTTTTTATTCAGTCTAGATAGCATAACCAAGTCCATGAAGATAGTTAGATAGATGCATTTGAGAAGCAATATATTATGTCCACCAAGTGATATAATGATTTTCCAAGTACTACATTAAGAAAAGGGATCATAACATTATCTATCAATTGCCACAGCAAGTGGAGAGAATAAAGACTAAAGACATTCCATTTTGAAATTGCAATTAAAATTTAATCCATAGAAAAAAGGAAGTTGTTACAGAAGAATGATACACTTAGTTAGGATCTTTTCTTATTACATTAGTTGTTTATTTTTATTAAAATAAAATTTCTGTAAGTCACGTTCGAACGCAGGTGGGGTTGCGTTCGAATGCCCTTGCGAATGCCTGCATTAGGTTCGTAAATACAGAGAACGCATATTGTGCGTTTGAACGTGGTCGGACGAGTTCGAACGCCCGCGTTTGAATGCCTGCATCGCGTTCGCACATACAGAAAACGTCTTTTGGTGTGTTCGAACGCGATCGGCGAGAATCTTCTAGAATTAGGGTTACATATTATTTTAGGGCATGTTGGCTAGCCTCTATAAATATATGGATGGCAGCCAACTTCATTATGCTATTGGAATATTGATTTCTTGCCTCTCTATCATCTATCTACCCTAATCTCCCTCCTCCTTCTTCACTATCCTTCCACCTCTACCATTGGCAAGGTTTCTCTTAACTTCTAATCTCCCTTGACTGTCGAGCCACCCCTTTTCTTTAGGATCTCAACCACTTCATTTTCTTTGTCTATATCCCTTAATCACATCCACCATTCATCTTTATCTCTATACCTATATATAACCCTAACATCCACACCACCATCACCCACGTTATTCTGTGTTTTCGTCCCTGCTACAGTTTGAATCTGCGAAGGGCGTAAATACAAAAGTTGTAGATCAGGAAGTTACGGATCTAATCCAATTAGTCTCGTAATTTTCTGACTACCGGAGAATATCTGACGAATATTTTTCCACGGTTACGCAGACTGATTCCTGTAATACATTCAGATCTTGAAGGAATCGTTGCATAGCCTATCTTTGGTACAAGAACCTATCAAGTGGTATCAGAGTTTATCAAAGAGTCAAGAAGGAAAAAAAAGATATCCAACTCTTTTCTTTCCACATACTATTTCAAAACATTCTCTATATTAAGATACAGTTTTGTTGGCAATGGATTCCGATTAAGAGGTAACTCTCAGCTACCCACTCCTTCGTGGTAGCAAGGTCTTTAATATAGGTATCACATGGGCAATGGCCACATGTATAATGCACAATGTAATACATGCGTAAAGAGAGTCAAATTTTAGTTTCCTTTAATCAGTCACTGTGGCATGGTAGGATGCACCGGTGTCAACCACCCAAATTGTTCTTTGGCAATTTGTCTCCAGGTGGCTATTTGTGTCATAGGCATGCTAGCTGGAAACTAGACATCTACACACTGCCTAATGATACAAACAGAATTTACATTGTCTAGGACCTATATTAACAGCATTTTGTTAATGCAGGGATTATGGCTGCGCCTTCTAAGACTTGGAGCAACTGAAGATCCTCTTTCATCATTTGAATATGGCACAATACTTGGTAAATATACAAATGCTACTTCAAACAGTTTTCATGAAGCTGTCATTTAGTTTGCTTAGAAGTGCTGTGGTCCTGATTTTCTATATTATGCCCCAGTTGTTACAAACATCCTTTTATTTGTCAGCTTTGATTGAGTCGGATGCAGAAGGGATTGGAGGAAGTGGGTTTGTTGAATGTATAAGGGAACATATCTATTCGGTATGACTAGTATGATTTCTGATGTCTTGGAAAAACTTGTGAGAAGTTCATTTCTGACTTTTCTGTTTCATTCTTATTCTATTATCCTTTTTCTCTTTCCTAGGGATGGCAATGTCGTTTAACTGATGAGCAGTTCATTGCAGTAAAAGAACTGGTGAGTTTCTCATATTGGAACTATATGGACCTCAAGATTTGAAAATTGGTCTTTCCTCCATTACATGTGGGGTACTTTCCTTAGGAGACTCAGCCCTCACCACTGTTCTAACTCGTCTATTTGGAGGTGCAGGTTGTTCAATAGTTGATTAAACATTTTGTGTAGCTTGATGTGGTCAGCCACCAAAATGTTAAATTGATCATTTGTAGTGTTTGTGGCTAGCTAGAGGCCACGTTGATGACACTATGGTGGTAACTTGTGCTGGAAGCAGCAGAAGAAATAAAAGGGAATGAGGAAGTGTGGGAAAGAGATGAAGTTTAGAAAAGTGGAGAACCCTTTTGACAGTTATATAGTCTAGCACGTACACAATTACATAATCTAGCATGTGAACTCGCCAATAAATCAAATGCATCAAAGCTGACCAATTCATGCCAATGACAAAGGACACTAATTTCCACTTACAAGAATTGATAACTAATTGTTGTAAATATTAAGTTCTTCAACATTACAACAGAGCAAACATTATCATATGTTACGAATGGCTGACCATTTCTTGTTAGTTAAATGAGATAAATAGCATTAACACTTCTAATTTCTAATGAATAATGATGTGAATGACTGAAGGCTGTCTTCACATGCTCAATTTATATTTTGGGGAGAATTATTTTGCACTACCTACGTAGGATTCTTCTTTATACTTCTCGAACTACTGCCGTATTATGTTTGCTTTCCTTCAATGTAAATTGAAGTGTAATTTCTTATTTGAAATGATTTTTTCTTTATATGAATTTTATACCCAGCTTAAAACTGCAATAAGTCGTGCTACCTCCCGCAATGACATGCCAACCATCAGAGATGCACTTGAAGTATCTGCTGAGATGTACAGAAAAGACTCCAATAATGTGCCAGATTATGTCCAACGCCATCTTTTATCTCTATCTATATGGGATGAACTACGGTATGAGATGTCAATCTGGCATATCTATACTTCAGTTTGCTTTATTTACTTTACACTCTTAAACTATGATATGTTCTATTTTAGTGGTAATTTAACTTGTACTTAGCTCACAATTTTGGTCTACATAAAGAGGCGAACTGCTAAAATGTTTACCTAAAGGTTGACCCATTATATCATTTTTATTGTGTTTCCTGCATGCAAAATGACACTGACTAGTTTGAACCATGGATGGCCATGCCGGCGGCGTACCGGCACATGGCACGAGGGGTGCCGCACGGCACCCTTCCTAATAATTCTGCCGCTCGTTGTCGAGCTACTCGTCGCCGATCGCCGTCGCCGTCACCGATCGCCGTCGCCGTCGCCGATCGCCATCACCTCAACCGATAACCTTATCTCTCTCTCTCTCTCTCTCTCTCTCTCTCTCTCTCTCTCTCTCTCTCCCTCGGGCTAGGGTACCCGACGCGCTCGGGCGACGACAACGGCGACGGCAGGTGAGCGGCGAGCGGTGGTTGGTGACGACGAAGGTGAGTATCTCGTTTTTTTTTCTTCTCCTCTTACGGCACGGTCCGTGTCTGTGGCACGACCATCGTTAGTTTGAACCATGCAATTTGAAATGACCCATCCATCCGATATAGTTACTTGCATTAATGTAACTGTTATCAGTGAAGTACTGAAGTATTAGCATGATAATCGCCGATTTTGGCACCTCATCTCAAAGTCAGCATTTGTGTTACTTGGTTTGGCAGTTATGGTGGATGATGCAGATATGTATTTATTGATGTACAGAATCAAGTTCACTCTTGTTGTTTGATAATGTAAATGAGCATTAATAGGGGTGGTTTTTTTCATTGTGGACAAAAAAATGTGGAGCATATTGTATGTATGTATGCCCTAAGTTGATTGTAGGATATTGTCTTTCTATTAGAACTAAAACCGTGATTCCACTGTCAAGAGAAGTAGTAAAGTGAAATAGTATCTTGTGAACTCATATATATTTGTAGCAAAAGTCTTAAAAGCTTTTTAATGACAATTAACATCTAGAATTATCCCCTTTTATATTATATGGATGACTTTTCACTGGGTATTTACAGAGATGACTCGAAATAGCTGGGAGCATATTCCTTGCTTCTGGTTATGACTTATTTTAGGCATCATGATAGTATACCTTTGCATTTATTGCAGATATCTTTGCTATACTCCAATCTGAAGATGGACCAGGGTTTATTACTGATTGATTGTACAATTGTTCTGCAATATAATGTTTGCTTTTCTTGCAGATTCTGGGATGGCTACTTTGAGTACCTAATGGAACATTCTTCCAACAAGTAGGTCCAACTCTTTTTCATGTTTTCTTGTAGTAGATTATTCTGTAGCATTTACTTAGATACTACAATTTCATCCATTTTAATTTAATGCAATAAATTTACTGAATTAGCTGAAACAAGCACCATCCAATTTGTATAGAACACAGGAAAATAGTTTAGACAAGGAGAAATGACATAGCACTCTATATCCTTCTCTAGACTTTTTTCATCTCTACAAGAACTTTGAGATCATTTGCCTTTTATTTTTACTTTTTTCGTGAACCTTAATTGCAATTAATAAGATAAATATCTCCACCTGCTAAATGCCTTGTTAGCTTCATGACAAGCTACTGTCTTTCCAGATATTCTCTATGGTCAGGACTTCTTTGGTTATTCTCTGAGGCATGCTTTGTGAAAATGCTTTGTTGTGATGCTTCTAGTTAGTTGCCTACTTAAACTTTAAGATTACACATATCTCCTTGTTTAGATAGCTTGTTTGGTACATGTGGAAAGTAAAGGCACAACAAATATTGTGTTGAGTTATCATTGCTATAACCATCACTATAATACTGGAGTGCTTGATAGGCTGATACAGAATTTGGGTTGGCAATCTGGTTGGGCTAAGCGAGTTTAGGTTGGGTCAACTTTACCCCGACACGAACACGACTCAATTAATAAACGGATTGTATTTGGTAGACACAAATATAACCTGATTATTAAACGGGTAACATGATATGAATCGCCTAATCTGTTTAATAAATAGGTCGGGTTAGCACGATCTGTCTAACCTGTTTAATAAATTCAATATAATATTTAATATTTATTGATTTATCATACAAACAAAATAACTTATTTCCAACTCAAAACTCATACAACGTAAAAATTACAATTCTAATAATTCATTAGAGAACATAATCTGGAAATATATTAAATGACAGCAATAATCAATGCCAATTCTAGCTCAGAGAACCAGAGAACATAATCTGGAAATACTACATTCTGCATGCAAACAGTAGGAACACAGCAGTAAAATATCAATTTCTGCAGTGATTACTTAATACATAGGTAGTGTTTTGTAGCCTTGTATAATGCCATACAGGATAAGCGGCTTGAATCTAATAGATTAGCTTTGCATATCAAATATAGATGCATATACAACCAAGTAAAAATGTCAACAAAGAATTTCAGGTTATAACATCTGAAAGGATTAGCTCAAATAAGTTCAAAAAAGGTATGACTACAGTCCCACAAGTAGCATAAATTATATAGCATAGCACATGGAGAGGAGATGGGATAACTTTCCAGTGAAAATCTCATCAAGTAATATTCTCATGTTGTTACGTTAGTATGCTGCAATTACTCTCTCTCTTCCTTTTTTCTCCACACCAGGAAGAAGAATCCATTTCACCTCAATCTTGAACAATCAAGAGCTGAAGAGCTTCCCAATATGTAACCCAATACTGGACTCATCTTTCAGTGCATGAAACTCATGCATAAAACTTACATGTGTATCAACAAATTCAACCTGTAAAATTAACAACACCACTTATAGGCCAGCTGCAAATGCATGCTTCTGCTTGCTGACCCTTTAAATCACTGTGAAGAAGAATCCATTTCACCTCAATCTTGAACAATCAAGAGCGGAAGAGTTTCCCAGTAAGTAACCCAATACTGGACTCATCTTTCAGTGCATGAAACTCATGCATAAAACTTACACGTGTATCAACAAATTCAACCTGTAAAATTAACAACACCACTTATAGGCCAGCTGCAAACTCATGCTTCTGCTTGCTGACCCTTTAAATCACTGTGATGAAGCATGTCCTACATATGATGCAGTGACGCTTGAACCTATCCCATCTGCAATTAGAACTATGAATAGATTAAACTACATTTTATAATTTTAACATTTAAATAATAGTGTAATAAACAATTAAGCAATGATAATTAAACAGATAAATGCAGTAAAATGTAATAAACATCTAATCAGCCCACCATTAGTGTAGATGTCCTAATACACAGCAATTTCCAGAAAGATGTAATAAAATTAAACAGATCAATGCAATAAAATGTAATATTGTAATAAACATCTAATAAAATGTCAACTAGTCCACTACAATAGTGTAATAAATAATTAAACAATGATAATTGGTTATACAACTTCACAATGTAAGAACCTGAGATATATGTTCTGTAGCTGCAACCCTTGGCCGGTGAGGGCTCGGCAGGCAGTGGCAGACGTGAGGAAGAGGGCGGCAGCCGATTGGCGTGAGGTGGAGGGCTTTTGACAAGAGTTGAGAACCTGAGACATGGACGGTGGTCGGTGGAGATGAGCGAATATCGGAGGCGGCATGAAGAGATAGTGGATAATGGAGGGCTTCCGACGAGAGTTGAGAGCCTAAGACAGAGGCGGTGGCCGGTGGAGATGGGGAATATCGGAGGCGGCGTGGGGAGATAGTGGAGAATGGAGGGCTTTCAATAAGAGTTGAGAGCCGGAGACAAAGGTGGTGGCCGGTGGAGATGGGGAAATATTGGAGGTGGCTGGGTGAATCAGTGTGAGGGTGACGTAGTGAGATTGTGTGAGAGGTAGGATTAGGTTTAGAGTTAAATATATATGGTAAGGGTAGGTGGGTAAGAAGGTTGGCTAGTTGACCTGATCTGTATATTTAAACGGGTTTGAACGGGCCAACTATATAAATTCAAACACGATCCGATTATTAATCAGATTAGGCGGGTTAACTCATTTATGACCTGAACCCAATTAGACTAAACCTAAACCTGATTAAGTGGCAGGTTATTGTGTTGGATTATCAGATTGAGTCAATATTTGCCACCTCTATACAAAACTCATGTTACAGTCTCAGCATCTTATCAATATAGTATAAGAATCATGATATAGCTTGAGTCACAATCTATGACTTACATTGACAGCAATTAATAGTTGATTCTCTCCAAGAAAATGTAATATTATAATATTATTATCTCCTCCCCTGCTTTTTGAAAGAGTTAAATTGATATGCCACCTTAACTTTTAGGCCCTTGTGATTATGAGCTAATCTTCATCTCCCACATTACCTAGGAATAGATAATCAAAACTGTAAGCTTAGGACCTTGAGGTTGGATAGACCTTAATTCAAAAGTGAGAAAGCTCCTAGTCCTAAGTGTCTATCAACTTGGTAATTATCATCGAATCCCTTGAAAATGATGCCTACATCCTAAGTAAAGCAAAATCTATTATGAAAAAAAATGCAGCTAGTTATCTACCTTAATGGCTGAAGTGTTAGCTTACTGAGAAAGAACTCTCTTTAGCAAATATTAATTACATGAATGGTAAGAAAACATTTCTGTACTAATTATTGTATATGTTGTCTGATTGTTTTTGTCAGGTCTATCAATTATGTAACTCTTGTGACTGCGCAGCTCATTGTAATGGCGAGTCACATGGTACCTACCATACTTGCTCTTTTTCAAGCTATGTTACTACCTTTCCTGTTCTAACCCTTTCATTTCATCATGGAGGCTGGATTAGGCCTTCCTGATACTGATTCTTGGAGTACGATTGAGAAAATTGCAGAAAAAAACAACTTGGGTTACAAGCAGCTTGTAAGTAATATTAGCTATATTCAGAAGATATTATCTTGGAAAACATGCTGAGTTGGTCCTTCTTTACTTGCTTCAGATTAAACTTCGGGCATTACTTTCACATATTCAACAACTTCGGGTTGGTTATTGGGGAATATCCACTGGAAAAGCCCAATCTTTGTCATCATATGGTATGCCTTCACCACGCCCACATGATGCACCAGATGAAAGTCAACAACCTGCTGAGGCCTCTGGTTTGGGCCGCAGTTGGGTGCACAGCATGTTTAGCAGAGACAGAAGTATAAGATCTAGTTCTTTTAGTCTAGCTCGTAAGTTGATTCATATTTCATATCTGAAAATATTGTTAATATACGACTGAATTAGTTTGTTCTGTATCTTCTTATTATGTACTTCTTGTTTCCATCAAATACTATCACTTATCACAGGTGCAGATGATAGTGCAAAGTCTGGTGCTGCTTCTAGCAAGGTGGACACTCCTCCTGGGCAAAAGAAACTTCAAACCAGCATGCGTATACTCAGGGGTCATGCCGGTGCTATTACTGCTCTTCATTGTGTAACACAAAGGGAGGTGTGGGATCTAGTTGGTGATCGTGAAGATGCTGGCTTTTTCATTAGTGGAAGCACAGATTGCTCTGTTAGTTCTCTTTTCTTGAGAAATTTTGGTCAGCTTAAATATAACCTGGCTATATGTTTTACACTTTACTCTTGCATTCTTACACAAATTCTCTTGTGCTGTCTGTTTTATGATGTGAATACATAATCTACCAAATGCATAGCGGTTTAGCTATGTAAAACCAAAGGAACAATATTCATGAGAGAAAAGAAAATTACAAATTAGTGATTTAAATATATATAAGCGTGTACGTATGTTTTCAAATCTATTATTCTGCTCAGGTTTCCTTCACTCCTTCATCCTAAGTAATGATTTTATCAATTGATGTGCTTTAATAATTTCCAACTGTTGCATAAATCTAGATGAATTATTTTTGTTGCTATAATAGAACCTTTGATGATTAATTATTTCTTCCCAATTTATTTTATTTGTTGTCACAAGACTCGTTTACTCAGTGGAAGACAAGAATAGTTAATACTTAATAATGTTGTTCTTTTCATACAGGTTAGAGTTTGGGATCCTAGTTTGCGTGGTTCAGAACTTCGGGCAACACTTAAAGGTCATACTAGGTAAACAAATGACCCGACTCCTAGAGCATTTTTTATGCAATTCAAAACTATATCCTGAATTTTGCAACTTTTCTTTTTCTGTCAAACTATGGCTGTCTTATGAAGGATTACTACTGATGTGTCAAAACAATCTTGGCTGTCAGTAGATATTAGTCTCTTGGTTCAGTTTTGCTCGATATCTAAATGCATCCCAGCTTTCCTTGGATACTGAAATAGATATAATTGGTTTCTTTCTCATAGTCTGCACATGGTTGCATTTATTTAATATAGATCAATTGGTCTTAGAATGGGGAACAAAAGGTGTGTAGCTTTCTTTTCAGCTCACTTCTATGATCTTGTAGGATAAAGTTTGCACCATGTTGTGAACTTTGACACTAAGAAAACTAGATTTGCCAAATGGTCTTTAGAACCGACATGTTGTGTTCGACTTTCTTGAAGCTCAAAAATGCTTTCTGATCTTGTTCTGGATTTTATATTTGTTCAACTAATTAGTAAATCTGAATCCTACCTTCAACTAGTGGAGATTAAGGCAAATAATTTACCTTTTCCGCTGTTCCTTTTTATGTTCAGTTATAGTTCATGGAAAAGCCTAAGATCCAAGATTTTCTTTTCTTGCAGGCCTGTTCGTGCAATCAGTTCTGATCGTAGTAAAATTGTATCAGGATCTGATGATCAGTCTGTCATTGTTTGGGATAAGCAAACTTTCCAACTTCTAGAAGAACTGAAGGGCCATGATTCACCGGTTTGAATCCTATTTTGTTTTCATTATTTGAATTTTCTATGGTACCCCTTCCAATTAAAAGTACCTCATACATTGTGTCATACATCTTTCTTTCCTCTTATTTTCTCAGTTATATTTTCCTTTCCCTAGGTTCCAGTAACGAGAAATTGTATGATTGTATTTCATACTCTGATCATGACCTGACTAAGTTAGAATAAATCTGTACTTGATTGAGTTTGCAAGAAGCTTGATTTGATTATGAAACAAGAACATACAAATGGAGCCACGTTTCAAAGGTTGAGGGTTAAATTTGCAATTTTTGTAGGTCAATAGACTACTTGTTAGTGATGCTCTAAGATAAATGCACAGATCACTTGATAGACTAATCTTTCTCGTATCTGTCGTATAGAGCTTGAAGATATGAGGTCATATCATGCTTGATTCATCAAATTGATCTTGACCAATGATAATCTTAAGAGTTTATGTTGGTTATGTATTTTAACTTGAATTATGGTGCAGTATTAAACTTAACAGAAGCCTTCCATCAATCACATCTCAGATAAAGATTAAGGGATTTTTCATTTCAGACCCTTCTTTATGTGTTTATTGCAATTTATACCCTCTACTTTACTATTTTTAATCGACCCTGCATTCACACATAAACAGCCTACTTGGGGCCTTTCCAAAAAAATCTACTGACAAGTACTAGGCCACAGGTTGTCGTTTTGGAATTTTATCCGTAAAGCCTGGTTCCATGTAAAAAATAGTAAAGAATTGGGCACAAACTTCAATAAACACAATGTAGGTACTAGGGAGTGAAATGGAAACTTGCCAAAGATTTAACTTGTCCCCACCATTACATGATAAGTGGATAGACAATCCTAAATAATTTTAAAGAGACAAAATGGTAGATTCTAGAAATTGATGCATTAGTCTAAGCCTTAAAGACAATTTGAAAAGCAAAACTATGAATTACTTGTTTGTGAGTAAAAGTAAATGGTATGCCAAGAACACCATTTGCACAAGTACATTAAAGAATCTTATAGGGAGTAGGTTTTCCAAATGTCCTTTAAGGAACTTGCAGCCCTCTTGACAAAGGCCACATAGGTGTTTCAAAAGTTTGGGTAAGATGAGTGGAATTAAGGGTTCCTGGGACTTATTCTATCATAGTTAAAAATTCTATAAGATTTTTTGTAGTATCAGATTTAGAAAATTGTAAAAGTTTGCATATGTTTAGGAAAAAGAAGCTAAGCTAGAAGGTGGTGAGTTAACTTTTCCTCCATTGAATACAAACTATTAACCCCCGTTCATTTCAGGAATATTTTTTTTTAATTTTAGAAGACAATCTCTTATTTTATAATAACAGCTAAACATCATAATAGTCTTATTCTAACATATAAACAATATTCATCAAAATTACATTTTATACTAACACACTAACTTAATTACTAATTTACTTTTAATATCTATCTCATCAATCTATTTTATATCAAATCAAAAGATATTTGCCATAATTTTACAAAACATAATTTTTTTTTTTTACTTTAGATCACATCAAAGATAATTATTACACTATTATTTTAGAATACAAGTGAACATAGAAATAGTTATTACCAAAATAAATTCCTCATCTTGGTAATAACAAATAGGAATTGATATTCTTATTTCAACTCTATTCTACATGCGAACGAGGCCTAAGTTCATGATACATTGACTAACAAAGCACCTTTTGAGACATGCTTCATCTAATAAGGGCACATATATGGTTCAGGTTGTGCGTGCATTTACAAATTAATTTGGAAAATGTCAATTATTTTATAAAAAATTGAGATGTCATCTATGAAAATTAAATTCAACAAGTAAATTTGTTGCCTACAAGTAATCATAGAAAAAGTGAAAAACCACCACTAGATCATATGAACAATTGAATGATTGGATCAAACAATATCGCTTAGACATGTCTACACCATGTGTCTTGTATGTTATAAATAGATATTAAAGCCTCATAAGGATGTCATGATGCATCATGCAGAGTAACATGAGACCTCTTCTTGACTTGGAAGTACTTGGCTGAGGTTCAAGTTTATTTGATTTCCTCTTGATTTTTTGTTGTATATAGTAAAGGATTTGCCAAATTTCATCTTCTTTTTTCTCCTTTTTTTTCTCACAAAGGATGTCAGATAGTGCAACAAGAAGCCTCCCTTTATCCCTCTCCCTCCTCCAAGAAAGAGATAAAGATAGCTTCCTTTTAGATTAGCTACATTTTGTATTAGAATTTAGAACATCAGTTAGTAAGCATTCAAGTTATATTAGCTGGACAAATCACGCCCCACATTTTTCCTATTTTCTTATTAAATCTTCTTGTTCCCTATATTAATTGAGTATTTTGTTATCCGACCCATTCTTTTTCCTATAATTTTTATATAAAATTCTGAGTTAGCTTAATCTAACCATAACCAAATACATGAGTATCAGCAAATGAACATTCTGTTAAAATGCATTAAATAATTTATAAAATACTTAGATTACCTCTTAGAGAAGAGGGGCTTAGTTTGGGGAAGGGGGATTGATTTTGTTTGATAATGTTTCGTTTTTGGGAAGAGGATTTAGATTTAGTGGGGTAGGATTTAATTTTAGAGAAGAAGTTTTCGATTTGGCTTGTATGGGTTAGATCAAAAGTTTTAAGGATATTTGGTAATTTGATCTGTAGAGTTACATAAACCATATATTAGGGTTAATGTCAATTAATTAAAGTAATGTTAGGGTGTTATATAAAAAGTATAGAAAAAAATAAGATGCTAGCTTACAAAATCTTTAAAGATAGTGTTAATAAAGAAAAATTGAAAAAATGGAAGATGTGATTTGTAAAATTCCCTATTAATTGTATCTAAGGCCAAAACATAATCTGCAGACATGCACAACAGGCCAAAACATAAACCTTATTGTGTGGACATTTACCCCTCAAGGAACACTAGAAAGTAACTTTAGTGTATGAACCTTTCCCCCTTAAGAAACCCTAGTAATTGACTTTTATGTGTGAACCTTCCCCCCTCAGAAACCCTAGTAATTATCATTCTTTACTCCCAATTCAACTAAAATGCTATTAAATTGTCAAGATTCATAGAAATATTTGTTTGTTATCAATTATTTCCTGCGAACTGATCAGTATATACATTTTGTTACATTCAGATGACATTCATTTTGTCAAGCTGAGCATATTGTGGGGATAGAACTTAGATTTTGAGGTTATATATATATTTAATAATTGACAATTTGATATTGTTATAATCTTCTTATAGGTCAGTTGTGTTCGGATGCTGTCAGGAGAACGCGTCCTTACTGCATCTCATGATGGAACTGTGAAGATGTGGGATGTCAGAACTGATACTTGTGTAGCAACTGTTGGTCGTTGTCTGAGTGCAGTTCTTTGTATGGAATATGATGACTCTACTGGAATCCTTGCAGCTGCTGGAAGAGATGTGTATGCAACTATTACATCTTGAAGATCTTATCATCATTATATTATCTTTGGTGCCTCTAATATTACTACTAGGAAATTTGAATGCTGATTGTATTCTCATTATTAGGGTGGCAAATGTTTGGGATATCCGTGCAGGCCGACAAATGCAAAAGCTTCAAGGGCATACAAAATGGATCAGGTAAAGTGAAATGATGAGATAAGGGGAAGTTGCATTTCCTCGTTAGATCTTAGAACTAATGCAGATTGAATTGCTATCTTGTTGATCAAGATCTTTGAGGATGACCGGGGACACTATACTTACTGGAAGTGATGATTGGACGGCTAGAATGTGGTCTATTTCTCGAGGGACATGTGATGCTGTTTTAGCATGTCATTCTGGTCCAATTCTCTGTGTTGAATATTCACCTTCAGATAAAGGAGTTATCACTGGTTTGTCATCATCTGTTATTGGATATTATATAGGCTGTTTACTTTAGCATAGCTGTATCTTGATAGTAGTTGAACACTAATAAGCTATAACTGACTTTGTTACGAAATATCATTTATTTTTTAGCAAAGCACTATGTTCTGAAACATGATTGATAGTTGATTATCTATCTCAGGTTCTTCTGATGGCCTTATACGGTTTTGGGAAAATGAAGAAGGTAATGTGCTTTTGAACTGTTAGAATGGCATCTATTTTTTTTACTGTAAATATAACAACCGCCAATCTTATGCATTTTGAATTGACGGTATATCCTGCTCAGAAGTATGAGTGAGTGTATCTTCTGTGACAAGTTTTGTTACTGGAAAGGTTAATGCATATCAAGATCGTATTCAAGCCCTTAAATTTACATTTGATGTATCTAAATATGGTTGTGGAATTAGTATAATATTATTATATTCTCTTACAAAACTGTTTGCTTAAAAAAAAATTTTGATATCAACAGCAAAGTTCTAAAAATCGGTATCGGAATCGGGATCGGCCGTCCGAAAAAACGATACGTATCGACCATATCGGCCGTCTGTATTGGATCAGACTATTTTAATTAAATAAAAATTTAAATATTATTTAAAAATATTGAGAAAATTTCTAAAAATTTAGAAAAAATTACAAGAAAAAAATCTCTTTTACTCTCTCTCTCTCTCTCTCTCTCTCTCGGTGTGCAGCTGGCCTGCTGCAGCAGCAGCACTGCTACAGTGTCGCCTGGATTAGGATCGGCTATCCTGATCCGTTTCGGCCACTCCCACTCGAGATCGTCTAAAACTGGAATCTATGGTCAACAGTAATGGGAAATTAGCAACTAATCCACTTATTGTATGCATTAATTTCTGCAGGAGGAATAAAATGTATCAAGAATCTTACGCTTCATTCAGCTTCAATTTTGTCCATTAATGCTGGGGAACACTGGCTGGGGATTGGTGCAGCAGACAATTCCATGTCTCTTTTCCACCGGCCTCAGGAAAGACATGGTGGCTTCTCTAGTACCGGATCAAAAATGACAGGATGGCAACTATACAGAACTCCTCAAAAAACTGTTGCTATGGTACGGCTTGCTTTCTTATTTTATCTTATATTGTCTGTCTATAGTGCTTGTTTTGCAACTGCACTTTTTATATTTTTTGACTTACATATTTGTTTTTTATTTAACCACACCATAATTCATGAATGAATTTTCCATGAAATGGTAGTAATTTATTTGACGATCTTCACCATAATGCATGAATAAACTTTCCATGAAATTTTGGAGATCTTAATCATAAAAGTTGATTGTGACATATTGATTCTTCTTTGATAAGTTGTGAAGCACATGGTGAATGAAGAAAAGGAAATAGGTTTATTTGAATGTTGCAAACCAATAGTACAGTTCTTCAAGAGAACCTTATGGTGTAGATCCTAATATTTTTAAAATAATGAGACGACCTTTTTTTTAATTCTTTAATTGGCTAACCTCCTAGTTTTTGAGGAATCCTAAATAGCATGGGGATATTTAGGAGGGTTAAAATGGTATGCAAGCAACCTATAGCTTCTAACAAGGCTAAAAGTTCAGAAACATTTTTTTCCTAAAGAGGTTGTTTATTCCAAGTCCAACTTGAATGGCCAATTTTTTGCACAATAGTTGGTGGTATATATGCCAATGTAGCTGTAGTTATTGGCATTGCATTTTCACGTGTGAAGTTGCTAAAAAGCCGTCTTCTTTTGTGTTGGGTGCTAAAATTCTCAAGATTTAACATCTGTCCTTTGTTGATGAATTATTATTACAGTTACAGGCAAGTAAGTAGTATCTGAACTCTGAAGCAGAGTTTTGAGAAGGCACAAGAAGTGGTCTGCTAGACTGTTACACCTCTCTTCCTTTTCTTTTTTAATCTCTTTGTGCATGTCTGTGTCAGCTTGTCCCTTTAATTTACCTAGGCATTTATTGCCCAATCATCAGTAGGCACTGAGTCCTCACAACCCAGCACTTGTGGCCCAGCCAAGCAACTAAAGTCCCACATTGCAGAATACTTATGCTTAGTGATACCGCTAAGATTTGAAACTTGATTATTTATACTTATGGCCCGTAACCAACTAAGACCAGTTGTCAATGGGCTGTTACTTGCTTAATTTTAGCATCTGCAGGCACCAAGAGATCAAGGTGGTCAAAGTAATTTAAGAAAAAAGAGAGTACTATAGAAGAAATAGAAAATTGACTAGTCCAAAATGAAAGAACTGTTTTAACTGTTGCCTACTTTCGCAGCATGTTTTCTATCCTATTTGAGAATTTAAGATTCTCAGACTAGTTCTTGGTAAGATCCCCATTATTGCTAGTTGTCATGTATCAAGAAATACTTGCCTGCAACAGAACATATATGTATTGCATTAGAAACACTGAACTTATGCTCTCTAATTAGTAAAAATAAGCCTAAGTTATTATTAGCTATTGGTGCTGTGGATTTAATTTACTTGATACTTGGTTCAGACACTGAGAATGTGCTAATAAAGTAATAAAAAAAAGAGTGCATTAATGCCAGATTTATTATTGTAAGGCACTCCATTTTTACTTATACATAACTATTTTCACCATAGAAATTATTCAGAATCTCAATAAAATGTTAGTGTAGGCATTATTACTTATTTGATAGATTTCTCTTTCGCATGGTACATAATAAGTAGATGGTTTTATAGATTTCTGTCTGTAATCACACTACTTTCAGTTTAAGAAAGACTCAAGTAATGCTGTAAGGTTTGCCTCATCAATTTTCTATAGGCACGACGTGTAGCCTCTGACCTCGATAGGAAGAGGATTTGCAGCGGTGGCCGCGATGGACTTCTGCGGCTCTGGGAAGCTACTATTAATATCTAGTCCGCATTGACATATTCTATATGAATTGCCTGTAATTGTAACAAACATCTGTGCATGTTCATATATATGGGTATTCTCTTGTCTACAAGTTATGTTTCATTTTCTCCATTTTGCTGTTGTGATATCAGCGGATTATGGTACACTGAAGCTCAATTTTATATCTAGTTTTATAAAGTTTCTTGATTCCAAGATTGTTCCAAGAGTTACTCTTGTGAAGCTAATCTGATGTATTGTTATCCTAAATCTCAATGATACACCCTCTCTTTTATTTTTCCTATCAACTTATTCTTTGGGTTATTATGTATAACTTATAACCCCTCATTAATTAAACTTTCGTCCCCGAAACTTGCAACATATAGATTTAGTATTATTGATAAAATTCTGGTTTCATAGATATAATCCTATAGTTAGAAGGGTAAGCATGTAGGTGAGTTTATAAACTACTAAAGTTGTTTTCCTTTGTAGAATAAAGACGGAATAGATATAATTATTCTAATTTTAATACTAGAAGAAGAGAGTTAACACTTAGTATAACTTATTTTATTATTTAGCTCAATATTAATATGAGGAGTAATAATAACTTGAAGTATTAAAAATAATGAAATTGTATTGAAATTGGTGATGTTTAATATCAAATGATGAATATATCATTGATTATATGTTAAAGTAGTAGTAGTAAATAGTTTTTTTTAATAATATTATTTTTTATTAAAATTGTAGACTTAAAATACTCTATACATCCATACTATAAAAAAATAACTATGTATTATAAGGTAATGTAGGATTGTAAGTTTGCACTATAGGAAAATAATCTCGTACTCTTTATATAAAATAATTATGTACTTGATAAAGAGACATTGTGGAGTTATAAGTTTGTACTAAAATAATGATACAATGGAGAATATAAAGAGAAACTACGAGGTAATGTGAGGTTATAAGTCTATACTCTATGTAAAATAATTATGCATTAGAGAAAATAAAGAGACACTATAAAGTAACGTGGGGTTATAAGTCTGCACCTTATGTAAAATAACTATGCATTAGAAAAAATAAATGGGTATTGTGGGTTAATACAGTGTTATAAGCTCGCACTATAGTGTAATATGGGGTTATAAATCTACACTACAGTGTACTGCCAGCAATTTATATAAAATAACCATACACTAGAAGAAAGAAATATATGCACTGTAAGTTGATACATAGTTATAAGCTTGTGCTGCGGTATAAACAAGGTTATAAACTCACACCATGATGTAATGAGATGATTGATATTTAATAGAAGAGATAGTGAAGAGACTATAGTTAAGGTGATATGTAATTAAATATTATCTAATCTAATATCTAAATAATAATTATGGGTTATTATTAAATTTATTTTTTAAAAGTTGTATGAAATAAGATGATAAAAAATGTAAATTACTATATCAGACTAAGAAGACTTATTCTAAAATAAATTTATTTTTATTCCACAAGTGAATGAGCTAAAGATTTCCATGTCTTATTTTGACAGACCGGATTGGTCCGTTTGGGCTAGAACTTCTTTTAGAAGGCAATTATATTGTCTAAAAAAGAAAGTGTGAAATTACATCAGAGATATTTCTCAACAATTCTACTTTCCTGATAATTACGGGCTATCAAAAGAAATTAACATTTCTAAGAAATACATATTCCACATCATCTAGATGTATATATACTATGAATTCATATTAGATATGCTGATATCTTTCAGCGTATCAATATAGGATATGGTAACATTTTAGGGAAGCTGCAGCACTGCTCTTATCCAAAGTACATTCTTTCCGAAGATAAGAAACCTTATCTTCTCAATGAATACGTATTAACCAAGCTTTTGTCGTTATAAAGAACGTATAGGTAAGAGTATCATGCAGTGAGCACTACTATATGCTCCCACGCCACCTTAATTGACTATTAAAAAGTTCACCTTTTCTTTTGGTTTTTTAAAAAAAAAAAATTTGACGGATTTTTTTTTTTTTTTTACAAATTATAATTCCTCCATTCTTCTTGGAGAATCACACATACTTCAATAGTCCATGAGACACCTGTAGGGTGCTGTCGTTTTATTTATTCAAGTGCTTTTTATTTAATTTTTATGAAATTTAGTTTATAGACTTAAAAAAAAAAACATTCCCCCCCTTTTTTTTATTATTATAAAGTTGATTTGTTCTAGGTCGACCATTTGGGCACCCACATGCTCCCCAACATTTCCACTTGCTCACGTGAAAGCCCGGAAAAATTAAGTAATCTTCTTAGCTTTATCCACTTGATATCCTAAAATAAACACTTCTTTGGTGATATATCCACCTCCTTCCCTCCCATATAGTGTTCAATAGTACTCCTCCCACCCTCACTACCCTCATATCCATATCCAGATACATACATATATGCCCACCATGTCTCTCCTCCTACACTCTTTCATTCTTGTAGTTCTCGTCTGTCTCTTCTTCTTCCTCCTCTTCTTCGCATCCTTTCAGTATATCTATGGACATAACAAAAATTCTAAGCTTCCACCGGGATCTTTCGCTGGATGCCCGCTCATAGGCGACACACTATCTTTCATTAGCCCTCACATCTCATCGTCCAAGGGAAGATTTCTGGATATTAATATCAAGCGGTATGCATCTCAATTGTGCATGCCATTGATGAGTACTGTTATAGAACGATGATTTTTATTTTTTATATTCTAACGTCAATGTTATATATATATATATATATATATATATATATATATATATATATATATTCTTATTTTTGTTCTATGTGAAGATATGGCAAGATATTCCGTGCCCATCTCTTCGGTTATCCGACGGTAGTGTCGTGCGACGCGGAGTTTAATTCGTTCATCCTTCAGAATGAGGATAGACTATTTGTGGCAGGCTATCCGAAGAACATCCCCGGAGTTCTCGGCGATCTCACGTTGCTCGTCGTGACTGGAGACACCCACAAACACATCCGAGGGGTAGCGCTAAACCTCTTCGCCGCCATGAGGACTCGGAGCAGTTCATTCATCTCGGATATCGAATGCAATGCTCTTCGGGTTATGGATTCATGGAAGAACAGGGAGAAACTAGTGTTTTGTGCCGAGATTCGTAAGGTTAAATTTTTGAATGTTCTCATTTAAAAATAATAGAGTATGATATGAGAGATAAAGAAAGATCCAGTCTATTTAGATGTAGGAATCTCGTAACCTGATAGTACATTAAACGAGTATTATATATATATAGTGCATTTATTCTTATCTGAACTAATATTCTAGAAAATCTTAATTGGAGGGATAGGTATGCGTTTTTTTCTCTCTTCTTTTTATGATTAGTTGGAATAATTCTTGGTTTTTTCTTTTTGAATATTTTTGCAGTTTACTTTCAGTGTGATAGTAAAGCAAATATTGAGCTTAATGCCAGAAGATTCTGAGAGCACACAAATCCTCCAAAACTTCAACACCTTTATGAGAGGATTGGTTTCAGTTCCTATCAACCTCCCAGGGACACCATATGCTAAAGCAATACAAGTAATATATATATATATATACTAACTCTTGTTTTGTAACATATGGACTATATAATATAAGAATTTTGCGATATTTTCCGCGCAGGCTAACTATCGGATAAAGGAAATTGTGCGAAAAATTATACGGCGGCGAGAGAAGGAAGATGGCAAGGTGGAGGAGAGGATGGATTTCCTTGCCATTTTGCTACACCAAAATGAGCTCTCAGAGGAAGAGATACTGAGTTTGGTTCTTGATCTACTTCTTGGTGGATACGAGACAACTGCGATGCTGATTGCCATCATCGTTAAATTTCTTGGGAGTGACCATAAGATGTTAGCTGAACTAAGGGTAAGGTCGCTCTCGTGCATGGGTTTTTTTTTTTTTTTTTTTTTTTAAATCTTTGAGAAGATCTTTACATATATACATATAGCCCATATGTCATTGATATCATGGCTTCTAATGTATATCTGGTAGGAAGAGCATCTCTCAGTGAAGCAAAACAAAGTTGGAAAAGAGAGCTTGTCGTTGGAGGATTACAAGAAGATGGAGTTTACTCAGTGCCTCATCAATGAAGCACTTCGCTTGGGGAATGTGGTGAAGTTTGTTCATCGTAAGGCTATCAAGCCTATTCAATATAAAGGTATATCCTGTAACCATTAATTTCTCATTAGATTGTTCTTATAATAGGAACTAATTTTGAGGAGATTAAAGCATACATTCATCTGAGATTTGGCTTTCCTAAGATTCAATAGTACGAATCACCTTGGTATAATTATTTTAATCCGTGCGTGTGTGCGTAGCCACATGCAAATTAATCAACTCATCAACTGCAAGTTAAGTACATTCTGAGATGTATACAAACAAGTGCAAGAATGATGGTACTACTACACATGCAATAATGCTATAGGCAAGCTAAATTATCTTTAAGCATGCCTTTTTTTTTATTGATAAAGAGCATGTAGACTAATTATAGGCTAATCATAGGAGTTACCACTCCTCGTTGTACAAGTTAGATATATATGTAAATCCTTCTAAAAATGAATTATAAATAGACTAAACCACAAGCTATATGCGCAATCCAATTTAATTTCTTTCACTAATTTGGAAACTTGTTTTCACAAATACTCAATCTATGGTATGCTTTTAATACTAAGTTGCAATGGTGGTCGTTACTCGAGGATGCGTTGAATTGTGTTAGATACTTTTGACCATAACACTGGTGGCTTCTTCCAGCGTGCATGCATCTGATAGATCTCCTGCAATAATATATTGTACGGATATGTATGCTATTCTGGCCATTATAACATGCTACGTTTGATTACTAACTCAGCCTTTTACATTTGTTTGTTTATTTGTTAAAAGGTTACGAGATTCCTGTAGGCTGGAAGGTTCTCCCTGTATTTAGTGGTGTTCACTTGGATCCTTCTCTCCATCCAGATCCCTTCCATTTCAACCCATGGAGATGGGAGGTCTCTCTCTCTCTCTCTCTCTCTCTCTCTCTCTCTCATGCAAATTCCTTTAATTTTGAAACTCTTTTATTTAATCTTCCATTGAAAATTTTCATCATATTATCTTTGTCCTTTAATTAATCCATAATCATTAAGTGTACCTAAATTGTATCATAATATTCTCTATTTTGCCGTCTGTTGCATGTTAGCTAGGTTAAAGTTAACTTATGATGTTATTAAAGCATTAAAAATAAAATATAGGAGACTATGGTGTAAATGATTATAAAAGTGATAAGCTAGATGTCGAATGTTTTTCATAAAATATTCAATGATAGTCCTTAGTCCTTTCTTTTCTTTTTCTTTTTTCTTTTTTCTTTTTAGCAGGTGACCACCTAAATTTTATCCTTAATGTGAGAGACTCCTCTTTTTTATACCTTTACAAATTGATTCCTCCCTTGAGAAACTGTTTGCTAATGCATCAAAAATAAGACATTAATTATGTTGGTACCAATGTGATGCAGAAATATGACCTTAATGGCAACATGAGAGGTTTCATGCCATTTGGAGGAGGCAAGAGGATGTGCCCAGGCTCTGAGCTAGCAAGGTTGGAGACCAGTCTCTTCCTTCATCATCTTGTTCTCAAGTTCTCATGGACTCCACTAATGGATGAAGACTTGCCCATGTCCTTCCCCTACCTCGACTTCAAGAATGGCCTTCAGATTGCAATACAACCTCTACTCCAACTAAGGCCCTGATGAGATGAGACTCCATTCAGCTAACTTGTGACAAAGACATATACATATATATGGGGAGAAAGGATGATAACTTTATTCTTGCACTTTAAAATAAAAGATTGTTATCGTTGTCGCAATTATTTTAAATAAAAGGAAAAAAAACGGGTTAGTTAATACTTAATACCCCCCAACTTCTCTACTCATTTTGTTTCTGAATTATTCAATATATATATTGAGTAGATAAAGATTGAATACTGTTGATATGAGAGGTTTTGTAGCCTTCCTTTTTGAGACAAGTTGATTGTATTGGACACAGTTTTGTTGGAGGGCAGGATTTCACATGGGCAGCAAATATACCGGGTGCATGCCAAAGAGAACATTGTGGTGCAATTTGGAGTTATAATAGAGTACTTGGGTTAGGTCCACTAGGCATGGGATGCTTTGCCCAACTAACACCTCAAGTTTTATCACAAGTAATTAAGTAACTTAGAATGAGCTATTTTTTCTTTGAGAGTAAGTGGCTAGGCCATGTTATAATTAATTCAAAATTTATCAGGGAGAAAAAGAAAGAGAAAAACTCGAAAGTCTTCTGAGGGGAGAGATTTAAAACCTAATGGAAACTTGATTATAGTATTTATTTGTTTTCCCCCCTTCCAAATAAGCCACTAGAAAAGGCCAAGCATGAATTCAGCCTCTCTCTCTCTCTCTCTCTATCCATAGAGTCTTAGAGATCTCTCTTTCTTACTCACATAGCTGCTCAAGAGTGTTACTCATCATATATACAGTCAAGTTGATGTATATAGCACAGGATAATTCCAAACACTAGCATCCATGTATTTGCATTCCTAACTTAAATATTTCAGGCTATAAATTGAACAAGCCACCTCATCATTGCAGAGCAACCCAAATCTAGCCAAACCTTCGCCAAATCTTAATTGGCATTATCTACTTCTAACTTGCAGTCCATAAATGATCAAACATTTTCCTTTTGGTCGGATCAACTTGACACAGACATGTTGGGTACGTTACGTACGGCCAGATCGGGGTTGAATGTAACGTTTGATCTCCTTTGTGGTTATTTACTACTGGGAGTCAAGATGGGGACTTGAGAAGCTAATTTTGAGAAGTTATAGATTGATTCTAAAGATTATGTAAATCTAGGGAAATATAACCTAATCCACGACGAACCTAAGTAAGGTCCTGGCCCAGCTGACATTTGCCAAGTCAAAGAGAAAGTTAATACTGGGCTAGCAAAGTTCAGATTGAGCCCCAAGTTTCAGCCCACAAAAACTCTGGGCTTTAGAATTTAATATCAGCATCTCTTGATGAACTTAATCTCGCAAGCAGTGGCATCTTCAGATAAAGAGGAGGAGGACTCAAAAGACTGAGATCCACCACTTCTACTCCCCCTTTCCCTGATATCCTCAACCATCTTATACACAACAGCCATTCTTGGCCTATCCTTGGGCTCATGAGCAACACAGAGCAAGGACACCTGCAACAAAGCCACCATCTCATCCTCTACCTCTTTACCACCGCCCAGCATCTCCATATCAAACACCTCTGACGTCCAGTCTTCTCTGACCCTCAGAGTCTGCACCCACTTGGGCAAATCTTCTTTGCCATCCTCCGAGGATTTCCCAGTCAGGATTTCTAGCAGGATGATTCCGAAGTTATAGACATCGTGCATTTGGTTGTCCTGTTTTAGGGAAGGAGGTGAGAGGAGAGGGAGGAGGGAGAAGTCGGAGATGCATGCGTTGCCATGGGCGTCGATCAAGATGTTCGATGAGGCGAGGTGGTGGTGGGAGTAGTGCTTGGATTTGGATGCGTTGTGGAGGTATGCGAGCCCTTTGGCTGCGTCCACTGCCAGCTTCACCCTTGTGCTCCACTCCACTGGAATCCTTCCAGGTCCTCTGTTCCCTGTTCAACACAAGCCTACCATTAGCATCATGCAATTAAACCAACATTAGCATAACATCAATACGTAATTCTGCTTCTTTCTTTTCAAAAAAAATAAAGTTCAAATGGTCCAAGCATATATGTATGTATATATATATATATATAATTCTGCCACATTAGCTTGGCAAGTGGACGTTGCTTAGGTGCCACGTGGCAAGACAATAGGAATGGCAAAAGAACGTATAATTTGTAAGTTAATAACCAACCGTGTAGAAGATCGTGAAGGCTGCCGTTGGGTACGTAATCGTAAAGCAGCAGCAGCTCGTCCTGGCCGGAGTAATACCCTCTAAGGCTCACCACATTTGGATGCCTCCATTCCCCCATCTCCTTCAGCAACGCCGTCTCCATTACGCCTTCCTTTCTCCTCCTCTCCCGCTTAACCCTCTTCACCACCACCCACTCCTCCTCTCCTCCTCCTTCCATCATCACCCGGTATGTTGACCCCACCGCTCCTCTCCCCAGCATCTCCGCCGACCCCTTCATCAGCTCCTCCATCTCGAACTCCGCGCACCCTTCGAAGACCACCGCCTTCCCCTCTCCTGTCCTTCGAATCGGGTTCGTCTTCTTCTCCACTTCGAGTGTTCCCCCTTGTTTCTTTCTCCGAACGATCCGCCTCTTGAAGCACAGGACAGCCGCGATCGCCGCCGCAGCCGACGAGATCGATGCGGCTCCGGCGATCGCCGCCTCCGCGTACTTCCTTTTCGCCGTGCGATTTGGGCAGGATCGGGCGATTGGACGGCCGCAGAGGCCCGGATTCGCGGCGAACGAAGACGGATCGAAGGAAGTGAAGCGCATAGGAACCTCGCCCTCGAGGCGATTCGAAGACACGTTGAGATCGATGAGGCCGGAGATCGCGGCAATAGAGATCGGGATGGCACCGGCGAGGAGGTTTCCCTCGAGTCGGAGTGTAAGGAGGTTCGGTAGGCGGATCCCGATATCCGGCGGAATCCCGCCAGAGAGGAGGTTCCCGGCGAGGTCGAGGCGTCTGAGACGGCGGAGGCGGAGTATTCCGGCGGGGAATCGGCCGGAGAGGCGGTTGTGGGAGAGATAGAGGAGCTTGATGTGGGGAGAGAGGTTAAGAGGGGCGACGGCGAAGGAATTGTTTTTTAGGCTTAAGACGGAGAGGCGGCGGAGCCCGGCGAGGGATCCGAAGCGTCCGGCGAGGCGCAGGCCCTCGAGGACGACGCGGGTTACGTGATTCTCGCGGCAGGTGACGCCGCGCCACGCGGTGGAGCAGGGATCGCTCTGTGGGGTCCACGTGGAGAGGGCATTGCCGGGGTCGGAGGCTGTGGACTTGAAGGAGAGGAGAATGGAGGCGGCAAGGTTAGGGCTGGGAGAGCAGAGAGAGGTGGTGGAGAATAGCACTACGAAGATGAGGAAGGCGAAGGGGGTCATCGATTGCTCAAGTTTACGGTGGTGAATAATAAGAAGGTTGGGTGGACAAACGGTAAGTGGAGGAAAAAAAAAAACTACGAAAATAGGAAGGTGGTGATGATAGTAACCGATAGGGAGGTTATTTATTATGGTAGAAGAGGAGGGGCGTGAGGTGAGGATTTTGATTAATTGAGGGAGGAAGAAGAGGGTGAGGAGCGGGTCTGTCTGGGTGTAGGCGCGGGAATTTGTGCATGCGCAACAACAGCTTTGGCAAGGCACCCATATACATCAGAAACATTAGCCATTTATGGAGGTAGACTAACTCTTAGAAATTTTGAAATTGGCCTATTTAATATTATATCATGTTTATATTTGTATTCGTCATTTTAACTCTTATTGGTCTCTTGAATTAGTAAGAGTTTTATTTCGAAAGCTGTATTTAGGGTAGGATATGCATAAGTATATATGATTGATTCTTCAATGGTCTATGATATACTTAATTCCTATGCAATTCATCAAACTCTCTTTGATCCTGAATATTTCTCAATGGAAGCACTTAGCGATCATTTTCATTTACTGTTAAATCTTTATATCCTTTTGATATTGTCACGTCCTTATTTACTTCCATGAAGACTATGCTATCGAAGACTGGTATGCACAATGAGAAGGTGTACACATTTGAGCAAGGTATCAAACAGAAGTTGGTTTTCAACCTAGATAAAACTTGTGGCTCTTGTAGTCTATGAAACCTCCCCCGTCAAATTCCTTTTGGTACTGTTTTAGTGATTATTCTTGCCTTCTTATCACTTTGTGACAGTATAGTTAACTGTTAGTAGGTGAACTTTTTGTGCATAGGATAAAGATTGATTCTCTTATCCCAGAACATTGATACTAAGATTGGCCCCTGCAGCCATTGGAAAATATTTATGACATGTTGAGAACTAGATTCAATGGTCATCAATCATCTGATATGTTATTTCTTTTAATCTTGTTATTTTGCTTTATCATATTAACAATTTAGTGTGAAACTGTTTCTGTACTTTATACAGCTATATGGCCAAAAATTAGTCCGAGCATGTTAGAATTTACGTGCAGCTTTTGTCGAGAATGATATACAGTGAACATGGATACCTAGCTCAATCCTGAAACTTACATTATTTTTATTTTGTATTACAGTAATAACCATGATCCTTATTTATTTTCTTATGTGAAATGCAAAGTTATTTCTTGCTTAGTCTCAAGTTAAATTACACGGTAATCATTTGCGTCCATTGCAATGCTTATATTTAGAACTCTGCATTTTTAGATTTAATTACATATAAGATGTCTCTGACATGCTTTGAATTTATACTTGTTTGAAGCAAGGTATGATCAATGAAGGTGAGGAGGCAGCCCTAGTGCAGAGTGCCAGACAACCCATTTGGAACTTGCAATCCACTCATCCTATCCAGGTAGGATGTTTTATAGTCACAGTGGCTTTATATACATTGAGGTTGTCTGATTATTTCCTGCTAAGTCCTAGTATCAACTTTGTAACATTTGAAAATTTTCTATCACTTTCATACCAGTGCTTTATCACTAGTATATTCAAAAGAAAATTTAACAACAGCATTTGGATCATTAACCTCTTTTAACTGGCCATGGGGATGGTAACTTCGCTGTGAAATATATAAGAATTGCTATTGCCTATTGAAACTGAGCGGGGAAACACTATTAGTTGATCAGACACTGCTGAATATGAGCAGAGACCATAAATGGGGGCAGTCAACATCTTTATTCCATACAATTGCTATGTAAAATGGAAGTCTAACATTATGCTTCATCTATAGATTATAATCCATTCCCCAGCCGAAAGGTAAAAGGAACTACATAAACTGGATTTACAATGATTATTGAAGTAATTTGCATATAAACAGAGGCTAGTGTTTAAGAAGGTAAATTTATGGTTACTGTGCTTTCTTGATGAAGTTTTAAATATTTGTCAAATTATTATCTTCTTGTTTGATTTCTTCTTTTCTTCTGACATGAGGTGGTAAAGATATTATATAGTTATGACCTTTGGTTGTTCTTGAACTCATCTTTTGCTGGACTTCAACGATAACATAGAAGTGCAATCATTTTAATGCTGATCAATGGACAGTCAGAATAATCCTATACAGCATCCTATCATGTTTTCATTTTAGGTAAAACCGTTGATCCGTGGTAATATCGAGGAGAATTATGTACTGTTAATTTACAGCTAGTTTCGTCTTTTATGACTACTGTTAATTGAGTTCAAGATAATGGGCATGAGACATAATTTTCCAAGTTGAATTGTGTTTCACTATGCATATTTCAAATAATTGGGGAAAAATGTCTTCACTACACTGACCTGGCCTTCCAAAAGGACAAGGAGCGGGAGATGGGCGGTCATTGTCATCACAGACTACAATGGAGAGTTAGTAAGCGAGGTGGAATTAACCATCCTGTGCTTTTGATAAATTTAGCTTATCAAGAGGTGGAAAGTAAAGCACAGGGAGATGGAGTAGTCATCGTCATGAATGCAAGGAATTAAGAATAAATAT
Organism: Typha latifolia; assembly: GCF_019914945.1. NCBI lineage: Eukaryota > Viridiplantae > Streptophyta > Magnoliopsida > Poales > Typhaceae > Typha > Typha latifolia. The sequence continues at coordinate 3,879,024 of NC_133086.1, read as the reverse complement.
CGTACTTTGTGCCGCCAATCGTTCTACTCCATCTGTGGATCCCACTTCTTATCAAAAATGCCTACCAATCAATCTGTATCCTATCCTGCAACAATCAAAGGTATCTCCTCTTTCTCTCTTCCTTCCAATCTCTCAACGCAATCCAATCCCATATCCAAAATTAAACATGTCTAAGGGAAGAGGAGGAGGAGGAGAAGAAGCAAAGAAGTCCAACCCTTCATGGACCGAGCTCCTCGGGTCGAGCCACTGGTCGGGCCTCCTCGACCCCCTCGACCTCTCCCTCCGCCGCCTCATCCTCCTCTGCGGCGACCTCTGTCAAGTCACCTACGACTCCTTCAACAGCGACCCGCATTCCAAGTACTGCGGCAGCTGCCGCTACTCCAAGTCTTCCCTCCTCCAAAGAGTCCTCTTCCCTGCAGCCGCCGACCTCTCCGTCGCCTCCTACCTCTACGCCACCTCTGAGGTCTCCTCCCTCCCCGCCGGCTTCCTCCTCTTCTCCTACTCCCGCGAAGCCTGGAGTAAGGAGTCCAACTGGGTCGGCTACGTCGCCGTCTCCACCGACGCTGCCGCCGCTGCTACCGGCCGCCGCGTTATCTACGTCGCGTGGCGCGGCACCATTCGCCCGCTCGAGTGGGTCGACGTCCTCCAACCCGAGCTCGTCAACATCGAATCCATCGTTTCCCCTAAAGACGGCGAGGGGGAGACGCCTAAGGTCATGAAGGGTTGGTACATTATGTACACCTCAAGCGATACCAAATCGCCCTTCTCCAAACTAAGCGCCCGAGATCACCTCCTTGGGGCAGTGAGAGAGCTCACGGCGAGGTACAAGAACGAGAGCCTCAGCATCGTCTGCGTAGGCCACAGCCTCGGCGCCGCCCTCTCCATCCTTAGCGCGTTCGACATAGTCGAAAATATCGTCAACGACGAGCTCCCAGTCACCGCCGTCGTCTTCGGCAGCCCTCAAGTCGGTAACAAGGAATTCAAAAGGAGGTTGGCAAACCGCCCCAACCTAAGGGTCCTCCACGTCAAGAATAAGATCGACGTCATCCCGCAGTATCCGAGCGGGCTGCTTGGGTATGCCTTCATCGGGGATGAGCTCGTCGTCGACACCCGGAAGTCGCCGTTTTTGAAGGATTCCAGGAACCTGGGAGACTATCATAACCTGCAGGGGATACTGCATTCAGTGGCCGGGTGGAATGGAGAGGAGGGAGAGTTCGAGCTCAAGGTGAAGAGGAGCGTGGCGTTGGTGAATAAGTCGTCGGAATTCTTGAAGGACGAGTGCTTGGTTCCGGGGTCGTGGTGGGTTGAGAAGAACAAGGGCATGGTGCTCGGGGAGGATGGCGATTGGCAACTCGCGCCTCCTGCGGAGGAGGATATCCCCGTGCCGCCTTCCGGGATAACTGCAGCGGATAACGGAATAAGTGGTGGGAGTTTTGATAGTGGCAACGGGAAGCCGGTTGCAGGAAAGAAGAAATCGAGAGGAAGGATTGCTTCGTTTGCTTATTGCTTCCGAAGAGCTAATTAGTGAATGTGGATGCCTTATACTTATTTCATTGTACGTACTATATGGTACATGTTTGAGAATATATGAATGCATGCATGTACACAGTATATGTCGTTTTTTTTTTTTTTTTTTTTTTTTTTTTTTTGGTGCATGTACGAGTAAATTCATGCCTGTCATAGAGTACCACCACTAGTTCCGAGAGAGAACAGACGTCTTTGAGAAAAGAAAGAGTACATTATCAGGATGCCTGCACATATAACATCTTTGTGAGGAGAAAGATCGATTCGATACATTTGATTGAAATTTATTTGGAAATCAAGAAGAATCTCACAACGAGAAGACAGAATTTGAAAGCTAGATCAACAAGATGACTGTCATGAACGTCTATTCCTTATTGTCCTTACTGCATTGTCAAGTAAAACATAAATAGATGTCTACATACAATAGATTTTACTCGCTTGCAGTGCTAACTAGCTCAATATCAATTTCCCAACTCTGTCAGCTCCTAGCTGTCTTTCAAATTGTAAAATAACCTGCAGCATAGATAAGTATACATAATTCTCAATATCTACTTAGCTGCTACGATCCCACAACTGGCTCTGCAACTCCTTTAGCTTTGGCCGCTGCTTCTGCAGCAGCAGATGCTGCTGCTTGTGCTGCTGCAGCTGCAGCAGCTGCAGCTTGCGCAGCGGCAGAAGGCGTTGATGGCGTAGATGGGGCAGTTTGTGGGGCTTCTACCACCTGCAGTTGTTGCTGCAGTTGATGATTGTTCAGCTGTGCCAGTAACTTCTTTATTTGAGCACCAGTCAATGTCTCGTGCTCTAGAAGGGCATTAGCAAGGGCATGGAGCTCTTTGTTGTGAGTGGTCAGAATAGTTTTTGCATTATTATATGCCTTCTCGAGGAAGTCCTTCACCTCCTCCTCAATAAGTAGCCTCGTCTCCGTGCTCATGCTCTTTCCATTGTCATCATAGTTGTGTGCAACAAGACCCACCTGCTTGCTCATCCCATACTTTGTGACCATGGCTCTAGCCAGGGATGTTGCTTGCTGGAGATCTGAGGAAGCACCAGAAGTCACCTCGTTCTCTCCAAATATAAGTTCTTCAGCCACTCGTCCCCCCATGCAAACATCCAACCTTGCAAGCATTTGCTTACGTGAAATACTGGTCTCATCCTTGTCAGGCAATTGAGCAACCATACCAAGGGACATCCCTCGGGGCACAATGGTAGCCTTGTGGACCGATAGAGCACCATCAGTGTGGATGGCTACAAGGGCATGCCCACCCTCGTGGTAAGCAGTCAGTTTCCTACTTTCATCTGAGATAACTGCTGATTTCCGCTCGCTGCCCATCATGATTCTGTCCTTGGCATACTCAAGATCAGCCATGGTCACAGCTTTGGCCCCATCCATAGCTGCCTTAAGAGCAGCAACATTCACCAGGTTAGCAAGGTCTGCTCCAGAAAAACCAGGTGTTCCCCTGGCGATGATCATCAAATCTACATCATCTCCCTTCAAGACCTGCACGACATTAATGTCAAGTATTTATAAGAGCTCAAGCTTGCCTTCAGAATCAGCATGCATTTTTTATTTATATTCCTTAGGATCCTTTTATTTCCGCAATAATACTAACCACCTGTGCTTTGTCTAGTTGTACAAGAACTGCTAAAAAATGTTGATATAGCTTTTAATTCAACGGTTTCCTTTACTCAAAAAGAAAAAATGAATTGGTCACCCTAAATTAGATGAATCTATATGAAATTCAGGACAATACATATCAGCCCTTTACCTTTGACATGTGGGCTTCCATGATTTGCCTTCGGCCCTCAACATCGGGATTAGGAACAGCAATATGACGATCAAACCGTCCAGGCCTGACAAGAGCTTTGTCCAGCGATTCAGGGAAATTGGTTGCAGCAATGACAATAATCCCCTCATTCTGCTTAAAGCCATCCAGCTCAACAAGCAACTGATTAAGCGTCATCTTCATATACTGTTGATCCTTCGGATTGCGGCTCCCACCTATTGCATCAATCTCATCAATAAAAATTATACAGGGGGATCGCTTTTTTGCTGCAGCGAAGAGGTCCCGGACTCTCCTAGCTCCAACACCCACAAACATCTCCTCAAACTCACTGCCACTGCATGAGAAGAAAGGAACACCTGCTTCTCCTGCAATAGCCCTCGCTAACATAGTCTTTCCCGTGCCTGGTGGACCAACAAGCAAGACACCTTTTGGGAGCTTTCCACCAAGACGAGTGAAACGCTAGAAAGACAAAAAAGAACAACTTATTATTTTGGGTGAATACAAGTATTTTTCACACGAATAATGTAGCTCAACATGAGAAGAAAAACTGACTGAACACAGGATATTTGTTCCACAGAGATGAATAAAACTTAAAAGAAAATTAAATCAATAAATAGGTGTTACAGTGATGTGTTAGAGAAAATAAATGATGAGCATGCAATTCCACTTCAGCTAACCCCCTCAATTCCTCTCAGGAAAGCATGTAGTCCAAAATCCAGATAACTCATAATCATAAGAAAGCTCTTTACGTAGAATAAACAACATATAGATAAAGCGGAGGTCAAGTCACTCTTCTAGGATGAGCCGATGATAAGAAACCTGGTAAAGATTGAAAGCGATTCTCAAAGTCACTTTATCACCTCAAAATGTAACTTTCGGAATAGAAACAAATGATAGTCTCTCACATATTTGTCACATTGCAATCCAGTAGCTACTAAATATTAGTGTACTGACATGAGATGACAAAACAAGATAGGAAAGAGGTGAGATTATTACTTGTCACCTAATCAGCAACCTGTGAAGGCTATTTTTCTTCAAAAGAAGACCTAACTATATAATTGTATACCAGCAGGAGAATATCATAAGCAGAACCTCCAGCAACAAAATATAGAATTCCTTAAGAAACTTTGCAAAAACATGGAAGGCACAGACACAAACAAATTTCCTCGCAGTAAGTCAAAATGAATATAAAATCCTCTTATTTTTGAGAAATGAATATGAACTTGTAAACTCTCATAATATAATATGACATATTCCAATGAGTTTCCCTATACCTTAGGGTCACGTAGATAGTGCACAATTTCCTCAAGTTCAGCTTTAGCTTCATCAACACCTTTTACATCGCTGAATTTTGTTCCAGAATCCATGCTTGGCTGAACCTCTTCATGTAAACCAAGGCCTGTAGAAAATTTCAACTAGAAATTTATCTTCCGTTGACTAAAATTAAACTCAACCAACCAAGTTTCAACAATAAAGTAGATAATTGTAGCTTATGAAAATCAAACCTTTACTAATTCCTCTATCCTCAATTAGGGCTCCAACTCCTGATATTAGAAGAAAAGTGAGTGCTATTGTACGGAAGGTACGCCACAACTGGTCCTTGAATTGACCAGTTTCTGCTGTCACCATGTGAATAGGAGCACTTGCAGTACCAAGAATTCCATCCTTTGTCATTTGGCCTACATTCTTCAAAACTGGAATACTACTAATGCTTTCTTCTTCCCTTGGTGAACTAGCAATGCCTTCATAAACATTTATAACATGATCATCCAGGTCTCATAGAGCAAATCATAAATGTACATGAGATTAATAAGTAATAACCCTATGAAAGAACATACTAACCCAAACTCAAGAGGCAGTAATATTGACAATATGATAATGAAACATGGAAATGACCAAAATTAGTAAACCAGAAACATCAAAAAGCCCAAAGAGATGCTACTGTCCAAATGAGAGAAATGAATATAACTGACAGAGAGACACATGAAATGGAACATTATGTACATCATTTGATAATATTTTTCTATTTATGGCTCTAAAATCTAAATGTTGTAGGAATAAATTGATATCTGACAGCAGTTTAGACCAGAGACCTCATATTGGCTATTGGCAAAATTGTGTACATAGTGCAAGTGTGCAACGTAAAACAAAACAATTAATGAAACAGAACTGGACATTATAGACTTATAGTACAGAATAATATCACAAAAAAGTGATATCAGAATGAAAAAGCAACCAAAATTAATAAATTGAGAAACAAGTAAATCAAAAGTAGACTACTGATCATTCCAATGCATATTGAAATTTTGTTTGTATCTTTTTCTTATCTAATGTAGCATTTCAAGAAGGAAAAAAGATATAGTGAACGGCAGTTCTAGCATGGTTAGTAGCTTCCTAAGATAACCTCAATACCAATATCCTCCTAAAAGTTGGGCTGTTGGGCACACTATTGGAATTTAGAACTCTATTACTACCTACATAAACTGTGCAAACCTAAGAATTAGTTTAAATTCCTGTTAAAGCATATTTGAGAAAGGGAGAAAAATATCTAACCATTAAATCTACATACCAAGTACTACATATACATATCTCATGGATGATTAAAAAAAATAAGAGTATCATTAGACAACCTTAAGAACCACACAATCACAGTCTTCTTACAGAATATATGAGACAACAACAGATAAATTGAAACACAGAAATTATGTGTGGCAAGTTGTCAAGAAAAAGGAAACACAATATTCTACAAGATTCTGCGATTCAATTTGCCAGCAAAATTCCTTCCATAATCTACAATAAAACTAAACTTGTAAACAGTGAACCTCGAATTATGAGAAAGGTCTGAAATTAGGTAAAATGTCACGGGGCCACATGACTAATTAATTAGGTTCTTGAACTTATAGCTAAGCCATGGTCTAGACTATTTGAAGTGTCCTATAAGGTCAATATAATATTATGCTTTTAAAATAACAAGATCATAACACACAAGATATTTTCTAGACGACGTATTTGTGACCAGATAGGTATATCTTCTATTACCTCTTTGCAGTGACTTGAGCAACGAACTTTCATCCAGCCTGTCAACCTTGACTAGAGCTTTGACATACTCAGCTAGTGCAGAAGGATTAGAATGCAGTGACGGCTGACTTTCAAATAGTCTTATGACTCTTTCTGGATCACTTCTATAAAGCTCCTTCAGCAATGATATGTCATTTGATCCCTCCACCTCCCTTGATCTGCGAGCAAAATTACCAACATAGCTTGACTGGTATCTTTCATGGAAACCTCCAAGTCTCTTACCTATAGTCAGAAGCATATAGAAATCAGTATAATAAAGAAGAATTATTTCATCAATTAACCCGCTATGAGCAGTAGATTAACCAAAGCAAACAAAAACCAAGAATGTGATACAGACTTGTGTAGAACTTGAGCTCAAGTCACCTTATGCATCATAGTATATATGGATTACATGGTTATAGTTTCTTAGCAAAGAAAGAATTGCGTAGGGATTCTATCGAAAAAGGTTAATTTGATTATCTTCAAGTAGCACCACCTAATGATAATAGATCAAAACCTGCTTGAATTATAACTTAGGATCCCAAGAAAATAAAGCAAGCTTACATATAGAGAGAGATAGGATGGTAATATTTATAGAGCAAAAGCACTATAGATAGAGCAGTTAAAACTCATTTAAATTAATGACAAATGCACCGCTACTCTATCCCTTAAGACTTTCAAACTCTTAACACCTCTTTATAGGATACTCTTGTCATTTTAGGATTCTGTCTGATAGTACTTTCTGCTCTTTAAACATCAGTACATCACCACCCAAAAGGGAAATCATGTTACAAAATATACAAGCTCAGTACCACCAATAACCAGATACTTATGCTTAAATAATCTTCAAATGACAATTTCCAAATCTAACATCACACAGAAATTTAAAGTATATCATGTCTTTAGAACACTATGACCACCCCAGTTAAGTGCACAACTTCAAAATTAATATTTCAAAGCTAAGATCAGAGAAAAGCAGAAATCAGGGAACGAGATGTGCATACCCCCACCACCCTCAGTGGTGAATGTTGTAAGACGAGGGCGGCCACCTAAACCATAAAAATGTGAATGCTCCAGTTGGTTCTTTACGACCTATTATAAAGCAAATGAAGTTGCATTATCGAGCTAAGAAAGTGATGAAAATAATCATACTTCACAAAATGAACTTGAATTCTTCATAATAAACAAATGATGACATGATTGTATATAGTATATAGTACATACCAGCATCCATCAGGGGTAACATAAAGCAAAAATATCTAAAGTGCCACTACAATGCATCTTTAATATGGCTCTAGTACTGATACTATAAGATAAAGTATCAAGATGAAGTTGTTCGTTTCCTTCCAGCACTGATAAAAGGCATGACTAATAAAACCATAAAGCAAAACCTAGCGCGTAAGGGAGTTCAGACCTTCAAGGTCATCTATTACATAAGGAAGCAACGAAGCATTAGAATAGCTATGAAGCAGTTATACTAGATGTTCGGGAAATAAACATCGAAAGTAGGTTTTTATTTTTCACATGGAATTTCTTCTATTCTTCTGCTTCTTCGAATCCTAATCAATCAAGATTCATCGAACTAACAAGGTGCTTCCTTTCTTTCGTACTACGACATCGGACTACCGTGAGACGCCACAAACCCTAATGTTTCAATTAAAATGGTGCTCTCGTGGACTACAACGTAATCATCATTAGATCGCTCACAATAGAACGACTTCCATACATATCGATTGATCACATGCGCGCAGAGAAGGTTCAAAAGAAAATACCCATTTCTCATCAATTGAAAACTTCCACCGATACGAAATCGCATCAAAAGGAAAAGGAAGAGGAAATTGGGGAATTGATCGTGTACCTTCGTGATAACGCGCCTCCAAGCCATAATTTCTCCTTCCCAACGAAATCCCTGCTCTCCTCCCCTCTCTCCCCCCCGAAACGGTGAATTAAATCCCTCGATGGATCAAAATATCTTTGGAACCAAAGGATGGCCCGAGGTCTGAGTCGGGGCACGAAGTAGACCGTCAAAGGTCACTATCCAACCCACGGGGATAAATACATGACCCGATGTATTGGGTCCCACCCAGTAGAATCTGTAGCGATTACGCGATTTGGGTCACAAAAGCGGGTTGCTTCTTTCGGTGTTCGCACGAGGAGCGTTGCATAAGAACTTGGGCGTCGCCGATCTGCCGTTGAGAATGCATCGAGATCTCAAGTTGTTTTTTAAAAAAAAATTAGGGAGAAATTTACATTTAACACGCTACCTTTTACACATTTTCGATTTACAACCCTGCAACCGCCTCCCACTTCTGGGCCCATTAAAAGCCCACTATATTATTTTAAGCTCCCCAAGATTTGGGCTTCCAACTTTTATAGCACCGTTAGGCCGAGCTCCTCATGGGTTTAGATCCATAACGGTGTAGGTTACACCGGGATTTGTGTGGCCTCTCCTTTCTTCTCCTGGAACTAGTTCCTAAGAAGTGGAGGATATTGTTTGAAGATTTTTACGCCTGTCAATCCTATGCATTTTAACTATCGGCGACTATTAAGTTGGAGACTTGTTTCTAGAGTCTAATTTCAATCTTATCTCCTTCGCCCCAGGTTATGGCTTAGTGCTTATATCTGTTGTTTTATGTTTGATACTACTATATTCTAGTGATGTTAGTCTATTTCTAACCAAATGTGGGGAACCGTTGTCCTATCTCTTATATCTCTATTTATGTATCCCGTTATAATTGATTGATGATTTCTAACAATATTTGCTTATAGACTTTTCTCATGAAAAATAGTATTATTTTTTTCTTCCTCCTTTGCAAGGTACTGTGATTCTTACTATGACATTTCCAACCGTTCTGCATGGGGCCATTAACATCAATACTATGACATTTCTAAGCTAAGTAGACACATTTGTACCCCATAATTCAATTCATATATAATATTACATATGTCTAATTGTACATATACTGTGACCCTCATAAATTCATCATAACTAATGACTTCAAAGTAGGTGGATTTTTTTATTAACCTACACCTAACCATTGATTACTTTGTGGTCCTCGAAAGGACAGAGCATTTCCTCACAATATATATATATATATATATATATATATATATATATATAGGGCCCATTTCTTTTTCTTTTTGATTACTAAAGAGCCCAAACCAAGTTACAATTGCAAGACCTTAGGGGTAGGATTCCTATCAAAATTATATTAAAAGACATCATTTAGTTCATGCAGAAGATTTTTTTTTTAGAACGATATGAGAAATGGGATTAATAAAGTTGGGGATGTAGCACGAAAACAATCTACCTACTTAATAATAATAATAATAATAATAATCTTTTTGTGACTTCTTTTTTGGATATATTTTGTCACTTGAGGAGATTGTTTTCCTACGGAGAGACATACAAAATTTGAATTAGGTTGGTATATGAACTTTAAATCCACATGTGGTGTCCGAGATGAGTATCCTTTGATTCGGTATCCCTTTTGATCTCGGCATTGGTCCAAGTCAATAATTAAACTATTAAAGGATAGATTGATATAATTTTAGAAGGGTAAAATAGGAAATACGATAATTATCTGGTGCTAATTGCATGAAGCCTCTTGATCCATGGAGGCCCAGTTCTGTTTTTGGACAACATGTAGTTAATGGGGATCAGATCTTCTGTAAGCTTTATCTGCAGGAATTTCCTCCAATTGGGTGACTGCTAGATAGATCTAAATGACTGAGTTAAAAAATTATTATTATAGTTAGACTCTTGTTTATAAATCTTTCGTTAGTTGTTCGTTTGATTTTATTATTATTCACGGATTGTAGTTAAGCACCATCAAATCTAGTATTAACTAATATACTATGGGTAACATTCTCACAATATTAATATTATTCTTAGTATTGCAACCGAACGCAAAAAAATATAACTCTTTTTATAAGTATAATATTATTTAGAAATTATTTTATTCTTCAACTAGAGAGAAGATGCCCCCTAATTTATTTTCTTTGTTTGTTCTATTACTAAAGGAGATGTAGGAAGGATGCATGGTACTATAGCAGTAACTGCATACTGCAAGGAAATTAACTATAACCCTAGCATTAATATCCACATGCAATAGTTCCTCTTCCAGGTCCCATCCACATCCTCATTCACATCAAATGAAAATTTTGAGAGAGAGAGAGAGAGAGAGAGAGAGAGAGAGGGAATCCTCTAATCTTGAATTGAGGTGGAGTGGCAGCAATTTATGCCTGACCACCATAACTCCCTTGAAGATTCCAACCTATGAAATTAATTTATACTACTAAGAATAGCTTGTGAATGACTTCCATAACTTTTTAGAAGAAGACTGCACATATATCCATGGCAAGCACTTCGTGTAATGCTAAATAATCAATTAATCTCAAAGCTTATAACTATATAAACTGTGATTTAAAAGTTTAAACCGTTAGATAATAATGATATTTATATTTTTAAGCAGTTAGAGAACGATAAGACACCCTTTTGCACTGCATGCTAATATTAGGTAATGAACTAATGATGTATATTATACGCGTTTCGGACATGCAATAGAATAGAAGAGTGCAGTTATCCTTGGTGCATTTGTGGGCCTTCCTCCATGCCATTTGCACCAGGGAAACTTTCAATTTGCTTGCAGAAAATGGATCAAATTAGCCACCTCTCAATCCTCTTAAATTTACACACCACTCATGCTCTGAGTCCATGTGGCCTTCTGCCATTCTTTAATGAAAAGACCTACAGAGGTAAACTGGCTAGTAGGTTTGTAAGTAATAGTGCACAGTGGCCATCTATCTACCAGCTGGAACTTTCATTGGATCATCTACTACCCCATTTCACCTCCTCCAGTATTGCAATCACAATAAATTCCTGATATCCTGAGCAAAGTTAGTTGCGACTTTACCCCCCTCCAACCGCTGATGAACAGATAAAGATATGAATGATATTGTGCCACTTTAAGCACCAAATCATCAAGAGAACACCCAATTCAATGCAATGTGCTCTGCTGCTCTGAGATACATAGAGGATTCTCTCTTGTTTAGGAATTGATGTTTGCTGGGGAAAGAATACTATACAGCGCCATAAGTCGTTTTAGCCACAATGACAAATACGCCCTTGGTGGGCTAATCTTTTAATTAGGAAATTTTTAAATAACACCCTATGTTTTTTAATCATTTTCCGATTAATTGGTCTTGGAGGATTTTTTTTTTCTATATTTTCTGTATCCTTCCTGTTATTTTGACTAACTGTTATTAATCTTGGTTATAGTCTATGTAACTCTATTGATTAAATTACTAAAAAAAATTTGACCTAGATCCACACTAATCAAACTCTTTCCAGACAAAATGGAGAAGAATATTTTTTAGTTGATACTATTTTATTTAAAAATATTTGGATTAAATTCCTTTTTAATTTATTTGGACAAATATTTTTTGTATTTACACTCCTCATAAGTTCCTTGTTTGCTTATACACATTTCTAAAATTTATATTTGCATACATACCCTTCAAAAATCATTATACCCATATTGTTTTTTTTTAATTCACTCAGTAAATATCATCAATAAACTGCATACGTGTACCCGAGTATTAATTTGGTCCTTCAGGGTCTTCAATAAAGATGTGAGGAAAATTGATGACAAAAAAGATCCAAATTTGTAGTGTTGTATAATTATATACAATGCAGATTCTTAGAGATGCCAATGTGATGGTCATAACTGCTATGAAACCATTGGCTGCCATTTCCAGTGTGATGCAAGGTGGCCAAAGGGAAAGTATGGATTTTTTATACTCTGTTCTCAGAAATCGGCTGTCGGACCGTTTGTTCTCCAATCCGGGCATCATTTAAATGCCAACTAATTCACAATTTTGAGCTTTGCAAATCTGTTTAAAAGGAGATGTTATTCAAAAGTAAGTGTAAACTGCAGGTGGTGGCATGCAAATATCCCCAGTATTTATGGTTAATTATTTCAACTTTGGGTATGCTCAGAGCACTAATTTAATGTTAACTGAAGCGACAATCCCAGACTAGTACAAGTGGTCACTTTGAGAGAGCTTGGCATTTGCTCAAAACTAGTTCTTTATTGGAACTAACGTACAGATCAAGATCATGGCATAAAGAGAAAATTTTAGTTGGAATAGTAGCATAATGGTAGGCTAATTGAGAGACAGTTAAAAGGAGGCAGGCGTCAAATGAAGCATGTGGCAAAGCAGAGAGAGAGAGAGAGAGAGAGAGAGAGAGAGAGAGAGAGAGAGAGAGAGAGAGAGAGTAATCACAGGCCAAGTTGAGATGACACCAATACGAGGAAATGGATGTTTTGGAACCTCTCATTCCCATAGGCTCCTCAATGGGAGGAAGAGAGGGGGAGGGGGAGGGGGAGGGGTTGCACGCAAAGTAGAAGCTTTGGTTGGTGGTTTGATGAAGGATGAGCAGCTGTGTTTTTGTGTTTTTGGGAATTTCCACCCCCAACTAGTCATTCATGCGTGCATTAAATTCCCTCACTGGAGTGGGTTAGCTCTCTTAAATGCAGCGAAGCTGTACTGCTTTTGATCCATCCTCTCTCTGCCTCCTCTATTTATATTTAACACAGCCAAGGGAGTGAATTAGTGAAAGGCACAAATATAGAGAGAGAGACAGGCAGACAGACAGACAGACAGAGAGAAAGAGAGCAGCGAGGAAAAAAGGAGTTTTGAAAGGCTTCTCTCTTGGTTCTTCTTACTTGGGTCACACCATGGCTTCAAGGAAAGGAGAGCTTTTTGTCAAGATATTGCTGCTGCTCTGCATATTTAGACCATCTCAAGGTCCTTTTTCTGCAATTTTCTCATTATTCCAGCCAATCCAATCCAATCTTCAGAATGAATGCATTGATTCAGAAAATAATAAGTTCCAAGATTTTGGACTAATTTCTCAAAATTTACTTGCAACTAACTGCATTCAGATGTCAACATCTGATGAGAAATTCCACCTTTTGAGTCTTGCAGGAAGGGAGGAGTCCATGAGGAGCAGCAAGGCGAAGCATTCATATCTGAAGGAGGCAAGCAGCTTCTCGACAGGAGCTGGGAAGGAGGAGTACGACTACATTATAATTGGCGGGGGCACAGCCGGATGCCCCTTAGCTGCAACCCTCTCACACAAGTATAGAGTATTAGTACTTGAGAGGGGCGGCTCTCCATACGGGAACCGCAACATCTCCTACCTGCAGAACTTCCACATCTCCCTCGCTAACACCTCCCCAAAATCCCCATCTCAGTCGTTCATCTCCACCGACGGGGTCATCAATGCTAGGGCTCGCGTCTTGGGGGGTGGGACTTGCATTAATGCAGGCTTCTACACTAGAGCCAGCCCAAGGTTTGGTCTAATTTCTTATGGCTTCTTCTTCTTCTTCTTTTTTGGGGCGGGGGATTCTGTTTTCATATGTACGTATGGTAGGTAGTGCATCCATTTGCCTAACAGTTCTAGGATTAATTGGTCACCTAATATGGTAGCAGAGCCAGGTTTTTTACTCTATATTTATGTCATCTATTTCGAAATAGACGTTTTGGTATATAAAGTTGGACCATCTTTTTAATTAATCATTAGAATGATTTTTATTTAAACCTCTGTATTATAGCCCGTTTTCAAATTATTATGAACTTATAAATTCTCCTTCCTAGATTTGTGACTTATATACCCAATTTATAAGGAAAGATAAAAGGAGCAATATTAATATATATTTTTATATCTTTATAGGGGTATCTTTATCTTCTTCTTTTTTTGTTAATTATGTTACCGGAGTGAAAGGTTTTTAATAATTTAATGGGTCTATGCGTTAAATAGTGTATATAAGAATAGGCCATAATTCTGGGTACTAGATGGAGTTATCAATGCTAGATTGGGTTATCTAGTGAACTTTATTTATTTGTAAAGGCTACAAGTGGACCAGATATTGTTTCTTGCCAATTACAATCTCTGTCTCTTCTGAAGCTGATGCTTGATCTCTTCTTTAGACAGTGTCTTATTATATATCCTGAGAAACTATTGAAGATCTAGGAAAAATTTCCTTCTAGCATATATCCTGCTTTAATTTGCAGTACTATGTCTTTATCCACCATTGATCAGTCTAGCTGGCTTCTTAAATTCTTTTCCAGAACCACCTCCTAAACCCTAAATGGTCCCTCCCCTGCAATGCTACCTATTTGCTCCCAGTGTAGAGTTATTGCTTTCACAGTTTCACCTACCACATATGAGAAGTTCGTACATCAACATTATGATGTCAACTGATTCAAATTACTTGTATCTTTGTGGATCCACAGCTATGTAGAAGAAGTAGGCTGGGATGGCAAGTTAGTGAATGAATCCTACCCCTGGGTTGAGAAGAGAATTGTGTACTGGCCCAAGGTTGCACCTTGGCAAGCTGCACTGAGGAATGGACTACTGGAAGCCGGCGTCTCGCCGTTCAACGGATACACCTTCGATCACAAGTATGGGACGAAGGTCGGCGGCACCATCTTCAACAAGAAGGGCTTCCGCCACACCGCCGCTGACCTCCTTGAAGCCGGGAACCCTAAGAACCTCAGAGTACTGCTTCATGCCACTGTGCTGAAGATTATTTTCAACACAAAAGGTAAATGGATTGCTGTTTTCTGCTGACTGACAGTTATTTCAGTTACAATTAGGCACTTCAGTGACTAAGCTGGCATCTTCTAATTAAAGGTTAATGATATTTACACCTGAACTATTTCACCAAACGGCTTAAACTTTTTTCATTACAATATTCTCCTCTAAATTGTATATCTAACTGACTATGCCCCTAATAAGTATATACTACCTGATCAATTTGGCCACTAAAAGAAAATAAGGTTATTTGAAATTATCTAAGTACCCTACACTAACTAAGTACTGTTTTTTAAGGACCCCACTCACCGTTGAAGTATATTTTGGTCTAATATTGTTAGATTGAAATAAAATTAACATGTTTCCCTCCAAATAAGGGCATTTCGATTAATTTGCATTAGATGTATCTTTACATAATTGTGACGTAAAGACAAACGGTAGACTAATTTATAAAAATTCAAGTGCTCTTTATAAAAATTATGTATAGTTTAAGGGGGTATAAATATAATTAGCCATATTATTAGAGGCATAGTATATATATTATTAATCTGCTACCCAACAGCAGTGTAAATTTTTGGATCGACTAATTTCATATTTTACTTGTAATCACTTGTGCAGGACGGCAGCCGAAGGCGATCGGAGTCCGATTCAAGGACGAAAATGGCGATCGACACGAAGTATTCCTGAATCGGAGAGAGAAGAGCGAGATCATACTGTCTGCGGGTGCACTTGGTAGCCCCCAGATGCTACTCCTGAGTGGAATTGGACCCGAGGAGGATCTCAAGAAGTTCAACATTCCAGTGGTGCTCCACAACCAGTATGTTGGAAAAGGGATGTCCGACAATCCTATGAACTCCATCTTCATCCCCACCAAGAAGCCGGTCCAGCAGTCGCTCATCCAGATCGTCGGGATCACGAAGATCGGCACGTTCATCGAGGCCAGCAGCGGCTTCGGCCAATCGTCCGACAGCATCCACTGCCACCACGGGATCATGTCAGCCGAGGTACGTACTACCTACACGATCTAGCAAAATAAACTCCCAACTCTACTCGACCTTAATTTTGATGTTATATTTAATGCAATTGTTTGCTTGAAATTGTAAACAGATCGGACAGCTCTCCACCGTCCCGCCCAAGCTACGGACACTGGAGGCCGTCCGCGAGTACGCTAGAAATAAGCCAAGCATACCCCACGAGGCGTTCCAGGGCGGCTTCATCCTCGAAAAGATCGACGGGCCGCTGTCGACCGGGTACCTCAACCTCGTCGACACCGACGTCGACAACAACCCGTCCGTCACCTTCAACTACTTCAGCCACCCGTACGACCTCCACCGGTGCGTCTACGGGATCCGGACGATCGAGAAGATCGTCCAGACCAGGCAGTTCGCCGGCCTGAGTAACGACGACGCCTTCTCTGCCGAGAGGCTGCTCAATATGAGTGTGACGGCCAACGTCAACCTGATTCCCAAGCACACCAATGACACTGCATCAGTCGAGCAGTTCTGCAAGGACACCGTGATCACTATCTGGCACTACCACGGCGGATGCCACGTTGGTAAGGTCGTCGACCGCCACTACCGGGTTCTCGGAGTGACCAGACTCCGGGTAATCGATGGCTCGACATATACCAACTCGCCGGGAACTAACCCTCAGGCAACTGTCATGATGATGGGCAGGTAATAAATTCATACTACAACTTGATTCCTATTGGTGGAAGCCGATGGACTAATACTAATATGAGTTTGTTTGCTTTTGGTCAGATACATGGGAGTGAAGATACTGAGGGAGAGACTGGGTAGAGCAGCAGGGGTGTAGATTGGCACTGATGGAAGAGCAGTTAGTACTACTTTGTGTGTCTGTTAGGAAAGGATATGATATACTAATTCTTGCTGGGGTTCTGCTTGAATCACCAAAGAAGTGAAGTGGGAATGGGGGGATTTGGAAACAGTCATAAGTATTCTGTTGTCATCTATATGAGATAGAGTTGTGTGTCTTAGTCCAAAGTGATGGCGTTTGATCTTTGAATCCCGGAGTCTACGGTGCTGTTTGGTTTGCTAAGTTTTAAAAAATGTAATGTGCTTGAGAAGTTAGTTGCCATTATCACTCTCTGCCATTAATTAATCTCTAATTTTTTTTTTCCCAGCTGTCCAAAATCACGCTGTCACTTATGTCAGCAAATTTTTTCAATAGTTCTTGTCAATTATCACCAATTCTAGCTTAAACCAATCAATGAAAATTCATTACAAAGTGCAAACCTTGCGGCAGAACAGAATGAAAAATTCACTTTCAGCTTTAGATATCATATTGACTAAGAATATGGAAGGTTTCTTTATAGCAAATCTTAAAAACAAATGTTGCCTAAATGAGACAAGACGTGGTTCAAAGTACAAAGGCATAAATCTGCTGACCATCCATGTAATCTCATTTTCCAAAAGAATTATACAAAATGGCTCTGGCAAGCCAAAAATTGAGCTGGTTACATGTAATCATCTGATCCACATGGAAGGTCAAACAATCGTAACACTGGCTGTAAGGCATACACAGTTATTTCTTTTCTGTGCTGCCAATTTAGCAGACATTATTGTGCAGGAAAAAGAATCCTTTCGACAAGCAGCAGAAAATGCCATTGTTTAGAGGTTTATAGGCACACGAAGGCCATCGTAGCTCAACTGGGCATCCAGACCCTCTGTTTCCATCAACTTGGCAAGATCTTCATTTACTTTGTCATGGTCCATTAAATGCATCATGCCTAGTCAAACACTTTACTATCAGCAGTCGTCTGCATAATGGGCTAATCGTATAGATGATTTAAGCAAGAATACATACAAAAGGAATGACAACAGCTTCCTGGTTCAACCAGTACAACTGGAAGAATATCAGAGCATTGATAGCAAAAGGTTATAATAGTGAAGCATCAACAAAAGGATTGTCACACAAATCAGGTCTGTCTGCGTGTATTGTAGCTGGTCAGAGTGAACAATTCCCAAACATTAAAAAGTTGAGCCATGAGCTCCCTAAAGCATACACCCTGGAACTTCTCTAGGATGCACCTTAATTGATGAGCTTATGCTTTGACTGACAGAGATATACTGGACAAAATGATGTCATCCGTGCATATCATGATTGCCTTGTTCTAATTGGTGGGTGATTGCTACTGCATAGTTAGAATTGTTCACCAAGGAAGTTTTACTTCCAGGATGTTGTTATTGGATAAAAACTCTAGAGAAACAATTTGATGATTCTAATTTTCACTACTTGGTTATATCCAATATGATGTTAAGATAAGCATGATTCATCATCCTTCTGGAGCATAATAGCAACTAGCATACCAGTGAATAGTGTTCTCTTTGGTTTGATTTTCCGAATTTCCTCTAGTGCCTGAGATTTAAGTACAGGGAGAATCAGAATATGCAACAATGAGAGAAATTTAACAGGGAAGAATAAGTCAGAAACAGTAAAGATAGTAACCCTTGGTAGTCCAAAGTGTGTTGAAGAAGAACGATCTGGTCTAAGTCCATCCTACGAAATTTTACAAGAAGTACTAACATTATAACTAGCAGAGGATCCAGATACTTTATGCAATATCAACGATTGAAACTAAATAAAGGTGGTACCAGAATAAGAAGTTCACAGTTTTTAAGAAGCTCATAAGTTTCTTCCGGTATATCGCTGACATCACTGCATGGCAAAAAACAATTAACAAGTACAAGATAAGATGAAATATAGCAAACCCATGATACACCAAGATGCTTTACCTTATATAACAAACATCACCAAAACGAAAACCAAGAGAACGGTAACCATGTCCGTGCCAAACAGGTAAAGGAATTACCTGAACCAGAAAATTATAACATCAGGGCAAGAAAACACATGAACAAGTAACTTAAAATAAATAAAAGTAGATCCTTCATAGAAGCCAAAATATATAGCAAAATTTATGACTCATTAGACTTTTTCAGCTAAGCAGCTTATGATCCTATTTTGCCCTTAGCCTATATTGGAGACTAAAGTTCAATCACGCTTGCATTCATGTTCCTTTCTCGTCCTTATAATTTCCTTAACCGCTAGATTACTAGGCAAATAGCAAAGACAAAAGGTTGCATCTGCTTTTAAGTTTTAACTGAATGTATTCGAGTAGTTTAATTTAAATGCATGTTGAAGACTTAACAGGGCAACCAAAAAACAATATAAATTGGTAGAGGCATTGTCTGCTATCATAAAGATTATATAAAAAAACAATATAACTGTTGGCAACAACGCTTACTTGAGCTTACCAACCTTAAGATTATGAACGATGAATGGCTCCTCATTTATTATATTAAATTGCAACTCTGAAACAGCAGCACCAGGCACAACTACACTTGTATCAACTAAATAGTAATGAGTCTTCTTCATCACCTGAAATGGACCAAAAATATCACGTAAGCTAAAAGTTGCAATAAAACTTAGAAGAACAAGAAAAATGAAAGTATGCGAGAGTATCCTCATCATAACAAGAAAACAATTTAATATGTAACCTCATCTAAACTATATCATTCGCATGTTGTGTTCACAGAAGGTAAAGAGCTAAATAACTGACCAGCAATATCTGAGTGGATGTTCCACATGCATTTCTATTTTTCTATAACTATAAGCAGAACATGACTCAAGAATGAAAATAGGAATTACATAGAGTTGAAGCAGTATAAATTTAAAATAGAAAAACTTGAAGTGAAGACACACTAGAGCATAATATAATAAATCCGGGAATGGGAGTCAAGGCTGATAAGTGATAATCACTTCTCCAGATCAATATCAGTTACAACATTTCCCATAAAAGTCAACAATTGAGAAAGATATGAATAGTTGAATACTAATTTTGCATAATTAGTAGGGCAGCAAGAAATCATAATGAAGTAGCTTATCAGAAACTTTTGGTAAAAAAGGTGTATTCTCATGCAAGAGCTCAATGAACAATATGATATTGATGGGAATAGATGTGAACAAAAGGTAGTATCAAACCTCAAAATCACGTGCTGTCACATAAATTGGGATGTATGATTGGACATTGTTTGTCCAGTCACGAAGATCATCAAGACCTGCATCAGTAGTGGTCCATCATTACTCAAATCAATTAGAAAGAAAAAAAAAAACAATGCTCTCTGACATCCCTCTGATGCTTTTGTGCGTCTCCTAAACATGCACGCACCTTCAAAAGCTCAACATTAAAGAGGAAGAATGATTTACATTAGAACCAATACAATCTCAGCGAAGTTAAATCTCTAGTCCTGATACATCATGTTAGAGCAGTAAGCAATAGCTAGCATACTTGAAAGAAAAGGAAAGTAAAACGCACCATAGTAGCATATATTTAATTGAATTAACTTCATATAAGAAGGGTGCCAGTGATATAGCGATGTATTACTCAGGGAAAAAAGAAAAGGTGTTTGATGATTTCTAAAAAACTGAACTATGAAACAGCTAGAAAAGTAGAAATGAATGCTATTATGTGTTGTAGACTTGTAGTTATTTTCTCATGAAAGCTTTGAGTTTTTTACTACCATAGCAATAGAAGGAAGAGTGAGAAGGTAGATGCAAAATGGTGAAGGTGGATGCTGATATTGCTAGAGCAAAAGCTTTCAGATATTAAACTAACATTGATAAAAAGCAAGATCTTTCCAGACATATACTGTGAGTCTGTGACATCTATAAAAATAGCTCCACAGTAAAGTCGCCAAACAAGTCCTTACTATGCATGAAACAAACTTGCATCAAAAATATTAGAAAGTAGAATAAATATAATTAAGAATTCCTTACTGATCACATACCCCCAATTGCATCTGCATGAGAATGGGTAATAATGACAGCATCAATTGTTCTCAACCTGACAAAAATTAAATTATTTACAACAGAAGATGGTAAGAAGACCACTCAATTAGAAGAACTAATAGGCATAAACAGATATCTGATCCTCCAATCTGAACTAAGACTGATAGGATCAAGATAAGATTAAAATGAGCACAAACTGATCCCTAAAGACATTATCTGGATAAGATGCAGCATTAACTAAAACTTAAAATGCAAAATTCACTAAACTGGGGAGCTTCATTAAAATTGAAGAAAATTAAAGAAACAACTTAATACACTTTATATGTGAAACATTAAAAAAATATGATGAACTCTTACCCAAAAGTAGGAAACCATTGGAGCGCGCTATGGTAGAAAAATCTGTGAAATGTAGTACAAGAAATAACATACATTAAACATGAGTTTTTCCTTGGGTGGAAGATCAACTAAAGGGAAATCTTTAAGAGTAAGCACAGCTAAAAGGGTGTTATTTGGCCACTATTTATGCTGTCTGTGTACCAAAGTTAAACTCATAAAATATCTACGCTTCTATAGTGTATACAATTACAAATCAAATACTAGTTATGTATTATATAACTTAATGACAGAAATCTAGGGTCAATTTCAAGATTGCAGATAGTTAAAGAGGAATAAACTGAATGATGGCATGCAACACCTACTTCAAGTAGAGACTATCATAGATCCTCTAGATACTGAATACACAAGTAAACCCAATATAATACAATCATTTTGCTTGAAGATGATTCCAATAGAGGAACAATACAAATATACTTAAGCAAAGTAAAAGAAAGTGGACTTCAATATCCACTGACAGAAGAATTCATGCACGCCAATGATTCCATAATTTTAGCACCAAATATCACACAATTTCAAGTTCCTTAAGTGAGCATTTTTATATAAAGAGGGAATTATATTAGGGAAAAAATAGGTATACATGAACAGTGTACAGATTCTCAATTGCAGTAAGGAATCATCTGCAATTCGATCTAGTACAGACTGATCAACATAACTATGATTATTCAGAATTTCAGATGCTTCTTAGTTCTTACAACAAATTGAGGTTTGAATATATATAGAGAGAGTATATATACATCCACGCATACGAAGTAGAGGAAGTGGTGTTATGTAATGCGTACTTGCCAGCATCAACAAGAATGTTATAAATTCCTAAAGAACTGGCATAACGTAATAGAATGCTTGTGTTATGCCTCCTATTTTTATTGCCTGGTTCAGTTGCTTTAGAGCAAACCTGTAAAACCAATTAGTACCACTGTATTAGAAACTTGAAAATTAGAGGAAAGAAAGTTTTCCTTCAGATGAGTAAAAGAAACAGCTTTGACAACTGCAGATGAAAACTAGTTGCACGACATGAAAAAGAGATTCAACCAACTTGCCGTGCATGTCTTTAACTGATTGGTAAGGCAGCTCACTCGAGGAATCCCTTCACTAGTTCCCGTGCCTAAGAAGATGATTTCAGACCGTTCCAAAGGTCTGCCGGTCCTAGCCTCTGTGCCGGATAAGTCTGAAATGAAGTAAGAAGGGACTCATGAAAGTGCATAAAATAGGTGAAATCAGATGTGTTGGACCTCGCAATTATTGCAAGAACTTGCCGATTGTAGTTTACGAGCAGCTCAACATAGTAAACTGAACGAAGCATACATATTAAATTAAAAGTAATAATCAAACCGACAATCGACATTGAGATATGAAGAAAATTAATAATACAACTATTCCCAGGTAAAAGGAAAAAAAAAAAAAGAATCAGCATTCCGATTACTAAACCGCATAGCTTATCAAATTTCATTCAAAAAAAGAGTCAGACCAATGTAGTAACAAAAAGTAATGTTTCCTTAAAAGATAACGATTAAAGGACAGTCCATAAACTGTTTGTTCTTTTTCCTCAGAGAATTACCAAAGCCCTTTCAACTACTACAAACAAAAAAAAGAAAAAAAAAAAAAAAGAGGAGATGGGCACATTCCAGATTTACTGGGGCAATACGGCAAAACACACGAAACGCAGATCTAAGAACTCGGAGGGAGGGGAATGTGAGAGGAAAAGCTCACTGGATTGGAGGCGAACTTGGGGAATTCGAGCACGAGAGAGAGGAAGCAGCGAGCGAGAGATGGATTTCGCCGCGCCAAAGCGTAGAAGGGAGTGAGCAGTGGTCGGAACAGAAGGCAGAAACTGGAATGCTCTGGCCATGGAAAACCAAAGGCGCCTCTCTGTTTTGTCTTCTCCCAGAACCACGGAAAGGAAAGCACTACCTAATAATATACGGAAAAAAACGTGAGCTCCTTTTTGAAGTCTGCGACGACTTTATAATCAGGTGAACTTCTCGCATAGGAGTTGCCGAATAGCACACGACAAAGACGACAACCATGGAAAGGAATTGTCTACCTCATATTACACGGAGAAAGGACGAAGTCCTTTATGAAGTCTGCGACGACTTACGGGTAAAGCGAACTTTTACTATAACAGTTGCCGTGTAGGACATGACAAAGAACTCGTTGCAGCTTTTCCTATAAAGAACTTTTTACCGAATAATTTCAGTCCATTTTTCATTTGATAATTTTGGGCCAAAAATTAATCTCTATCACAACATAAGCTATTTATCCTTTTTGTGGAGTAAAATTCCTGTGTTATTTTGTGCATTTTATGTATATTCTTTACGGGCTATTTTAACTCTCATGAATTAAACGTTTCGAAATCCTATAATCTAAACTATATACATGTACTTTAAACTAATGCACTTAGAGCATCTCCAATGGAGGGCTCTATATTAAGGGAGGTCTTTTAATATTATTATTTTTAATAAAAAAATATATGGTTAGAAAACTCTCATTGATATCTTTATAATAAGACTAATATTCAATAGTTTTAAAAATAATTTTAAATTATTATTATTTAATTAAAAACATCAAAATTATATTACATAAAATAAAAATAAAATATTTAAAATAACTTAAATAATTTAATATTAGACTCATTTTAAAGATCTTGATGAGATGGTACTATTTTTGTTAAAAATTAATTAGAAAAACTAATTATATATTCAGTTTAATTAATTAGATTATTTAATAAAAAATATAGATGAAATTTTAATTTTCAGATTAAGCTTTTGTAGGACAAAATTGGCATTTTTAAAAGTTAAATAGTATTGAAGGTGGGCTCCAAATTTGGAGCCCCATCTAAAAATTTGAAGTACAGCTCTAATACTATTTAACTTTTAGAAATGCTAATTTTGCCCTATAAAAAGTTTAATCCAAAATTTTAAATTATGTCTGTATCTTTTATTAAATAATTTAATTAATTAAAGTAAATATATAATTAATTTTTCTAATTACTTTTTAATAAAAATAATACCATTAGAATACTCTCCTTGAAATCTTTAAAATGAGTCTAATATTAAATTATTTAAGTTATTTTAAATATTTTGTTTTTATTTCGATATTTTTAATTAAAAAATAATAATTTAGAATTAATTTTGAAACTATTGAATATTAGTCTTATTAGAAAGATATTAATGATAATTTTCTAACCGTATACTTTTTATTAAAAATATAATAATATTAAGAAGACTTACTAAGTAATTTAAAATATAATATATAAATATAGATATTATATTAATTAAATAATAAATATAGAGCTCGGTGCACTCCTAGGCTCTTAGCTCTATTTGGAGCCTTCACTCCCTTCGAGATGCTCTTAAACTCTTTAATCTAAATTATAGCTGTGAGTGGACCATTAATGGAGATGTGAAAAGACTTCGTTACTCACACATAAATATAGTCTGATTTAATTATCGAAGAAAGGAGGCCAGGAGGAGGTAGTTTAGTTATTTAGCAACTCGCTAAATAACTAAAAAAAATTTATCAATAGAGGGACAATATTTCTATCTTTATTAGTTTGATTACATACCAGTTTATTATTTAACGAACTATTATGTGCCTCTACATGCATCTAGCTTCGCTATATATAAGACGGAACGCTCTCATAACGATGCATTTTTACAGCACACAGCTTCAGCTCCCCATGATCCAAGTCTGAGCTCTTGGAATTGGAATAGCTTCAACTGCTGATGTGCTATTTAAGATTAGTGTGTTCAAAAATGGTTAGCCTCCTGTATTGTTGATTTCTGGATTAAAAAGTCTATCAATTGTAATATAGTTTTAATGGGATTTAAGTGCTTAAATTTAAAGTATATAGGATTAAGTTAAAATTATAGTATATCTTTTATATTCATGTAGACTAATTCTGTAAGATAATTCATAAGCTAGGCAAAAGAGTTGGTCTTCTTCGACACTTAGTTGGACATCTCGGCAACTCTCAGGCCCCACATAACTTAATCCACTAATGTCTCCTAGAAGAAACTTCTTCATGCCCTCCACATGGATATCGCAGTAGTGAGTGAAATTTGAATCCATACTAGAAAAATACCATCCTTCCGTAATCCTTTTTCTTATATTTCTTCTCTTATTTTCCTCCATCAGTTAGAGATCGAACTCACTCATTTCCTTGCAAAAGATTAATTAATAGGATCTCGCATCTTTTGTTCCAACAACCACATGACGTGCTGCCCATTGAGCCGTTGAGTATTTAATTCATTTGTCCCAACGTAGTTTCCATCAACGGCAAGCGAAGAGCTCGCGCATGATGCCATTTAATTCTTTGCACCAGTACTTTTAGTCATTTCCAAATGAAGCCCATCTTCGTCATCCTAAATTTCTAGCTGCTGCTTTAATTATTTTTTGGCCCTTCCATTGTATTCATATGAGAGAGAGAGAGAGAGAGAGAGAGAGAGGTACCACTATTATATATATATATATATAACCCGTTTATTTTGATAACAAGCTTGCCACATATAGAGAACCTAGCTATCTCATAATATGCTAAAGGAAAAGTTCCCTTTTGAAGGGGTACACACTGCTTGAGTTCATGGCCTCCTGAAGCAATCTTAATAGCAACGGTAGGTGAATTTCCATGTGGCATTCTTCTTCCCAGCCTAAACTCATCACCTTAATATATAGATAATATTGTATGTTGCAAATAAGTGATCTATAACTAACATCCTCCATATTAGTTTGAAAGCTGCGATCAAGAAGTTAAAAGGATCCACGACAACCCTCCTTTAAGGAATCCAACTTGATTGAACGATTGGGTTCACCGCAATGCTATCGCATGACAACTCGGTCGACGAAGATGATCCCAGGATTACATCCATGAAGCTACCTGCATTTGTAGACTCCTGATGCGGTCCGCATGCGTAGGGGAGAGCTCGGAAACTTGTGATCTGATCAGAATTCGCTTCCATCTCGTTCGACGCCAAGAACGACGGAACGGTGCACTTTTGGGCTTCCAACGATTGATCGAAAACATTCAATAACTTTGGATCTGAACGGATGCTACCGCCGCCGCATAACTTGTACCCATTGTAGTACTCCTCAACGTATTGGTGATCATGGTGGACATGATGGAGCTGCTGAGGAATCAAATTAGGCCATATAGAGCCATAAATATGAGATGTTATAGAGGTTGCACTAGCCCTATCCATTGTCATGTAGCTAGGCATGCATTGGCCATCGTAGCTTTTGGCCAAGGCTAAGCTATCCAGAATGAAGTGACTGTGATCTGACGCAGATAACAACTGATTTGAGTATGCTCTGATTGCGAGTAGCTCGTCATCTGGAGAATGGATGGGGTTGAGAGTACCACTCACATGAGCATGAGAAAGTAGCTTCTTCTTGATGGTGGAGTTCCAGAAGTTCTTCACCTCATTGTCTGTCCTTCCTGGGAGGTGCTTGGCTATCTGCGCCCATCTGTATGGAATGAATCATGCCCTTTTACATAGGTAGGTTTAGATATTGTGGAATTGATCAAAATCATCGCTCTGGTGATAAGAAGATATATACTACCTGTTTCCTAGTAGTCTGTGGAGTTCTATGATGAGGGTTTCCTCCTGGTGTGAGAAACTCCCCCTTTTCAAGTCTGGCCTGAGGTAGTTGATCCATCTCAGCCTGCAACTTTTGCCACATCTTTGTAGTCCTACTCCATGTATATATAATATATATAAACATATGAAACAGACAACAACAAAAAATGGAAGGGGGTAGGTTAAGCAATATTAATTTAGCTATAGATTAGGATTCGAATGTGTGGTTATTGATTGCATGCACCTGCAAGTCTAGGAACTGAGCTCCAGCAACCATGGCCATAGGTGGAAATGTACTTTATGAGCTTCTCATCTTCCTCGGGAGACCAGAGGCCCCTCCTAACCTTTTGCTTGTTGCAGCATGAGTGATGGCCCATTTGGTCGTTAGATTCCTCCTACACCCTCTTCCTCTACTTTGCTTCCAGGAAACTCTCTCTCTCTCTCTCTCTCTCTCTCTCTCTCTCTGTCCCTACCAAACAAACCAACTACAACTCGGAAAGGGAGCAATTTGTCAAAAGCAAGCATTAAAAAGTATCATAAAGCAAAAGGAAAGGGGAAGATGAAGAGTGTGACTGAGAGAAAGAGAGAGAGAGATGAGATGACTCCTAGCTAGGCCCCCTGATCACCTTATCTCTTGAAGCCCCACCAGTGGAGAGAGTGCAGTTGAGCTCTAGAGTTGGGTACCCTGATGGTCAATTTAATATGGTGGCTTGTAGGGGCTTTTTGGTAATTTAATGTTCCTTTCAAGGGAGTACCATGTACTGCATGCAGTGACATAAGAAATTAAGAACTATGTTGATCTCTTTTAGAAGTTCCATAGAGTAGGCAACACCACTAGCATGCTATTTTTTGTTCTGGAGGTGATAGTGGGTTCTCCTGTTTCATCTCTATCTATGTATTTCAACAATGGCTGCTAGCTATTTCCAGGATTGTAAAAATACTGCTTCAGATTCATCTACTACTTTTACTGCTCACCCACCTGTAATATCAAACCACCCACAATAAAATAGTAATGCATATAAGTTGAGATATTTAATAACAATCAATCCATAGTTGGTATGTCACCTACTCGCATGCGACTAGAGAGAGCGAGAGAGATTTACTTGACTTGTTACTCGGTAGAAAGAGGAGCCATAAAGATTTTGTTTGTTTTCTTCGAGTAAACTTAAATTTCAACTTAAACTTGAGCACTTAATTCTTTAATTAATTATTAGTCAAACACTAATAGGGATTTAAAAGACTTAATTACCCTCACAGAAATATAGTCTCATTTGATAATGGTCGGAGTAATTTTGCCAAACAATACAGGAGTAAACTATAATTTTTGCCTCTTTTTTTTTCCTTTTCTATCTCCTTTTCATCATGTGACGATATTAGATTTTAGTGCATGCATGGCCCATGCATGCAGAAGGAAGAGACGACAACAAAAGTACGTGAGGGAGATCTCTACGTACGTACCGAGAGGCGTGGGACTTATATATGGTGACAATGTCTTCATTAATGGGCTGGGCCCATGCCATGCCCACTAATGGTAAGCAAACTCACTGGGCTTGGTTCGTTGCAGGAGGGATAGGGACATCACCAATTCACCATGATGTGAGACATTAACTGCATGCCCAATCTCATTGTCCCTTTTGTTGTTGTGACTTCCCCTAAAGAATCGTTGTTTGCTGTTGTTGTTCTCTTTCGTTTCTTAAGCTGCAAGGGAGCTATCTAGTTGCTGTTGTTCTTCTCTTTCATTTCTCTTTAATTGGCATATAACACCCTATGTTTAAGCAAACCGATTTATATATACTCAGGCGAAAGAACCTCTGACTTTAATGGTTTTACTTAATTATTTCTTTAAAAAGTTTGGAGACTAATTCAGGATCATCCCTTATCTTCATGGCGTCTGCTCAAAAGATTGCGTGGCTTCTCATTTTCCTCTGTCACTTATCTTTTACTCCAATGGATACCTTGTCCTTGTTATATAAATATATACTGTGATTTTATAACTTTTCTGGAGTTCAGGATCTTCTTGCCATTAATTGTACATTGGCATTTGAATGAAGACAAAATCCAACCTCACCTTTGACATCTCCTACGTAGCCATGCAACTACGAGAAAACCCAAGGTTTTAACGGATTTGCTGTGCTCCCAAGTGTGCCTAAACGTATCCTTTTAGCAAATTTCCTGCAACAGCCTAACCCTCTCGAGTGTGATGCATGAACTGCAAAGTTTCTCTTACGGGGATTTCCGTGTAGTTCTATCCAGGGTTGATGATCGGATTTGCTTCAATAAAATCATCAGCAGTAATTCTTACGGCATGCGCACGCACGCTAATTATCAAACATAATATTAGAACTTAGTTTTCTAAGAGTTCAAATCTAGTCTAATTTAGACTATCAAAGAGTAACAAGTCTACAGTTTAATGTCATGAAAGTTCAAAACCAATAAAAAGCCCATATCTACAACACTTTCAGAGCTCAGAATTAATGTCCGGCATTAAGATATATCATGCATATGACTGGAAAGTAAAATATTAGAAGGCCATAAAGAAACAAACAGAGAAGGCATATCAAAAGAAGGTAGGTAGGACTTTATTTGTCTACAGTTCAGTTCTTCATCAATCTACTCGTCGTTCTCAATTTCCATCCACGAAGAGCTCATTGCCTTCCCCAGTGAAACCAAACTCCAGCTCCACATTAGCAAAAAAATCACACAATTAACTACTGCTCGTAGTGCTCTTTCTTCACAGCATCTCTTTTATAGTGGATCAAAATCCTAGATATCATTGCGTAACACGACTCCACTCATGCTTTTACAACCATAAGGTTCATGGTGTTCATAATATAAGTGTGCAACTTTGTACTTCTTCATCTTGACACCTGGGCCTAGGGAGTGTCGTGGATTCTCCTTTCACCTAGTTGATCAGCTCTCAATCCATTGCAAGATTCGCCAAAGTAGATTTATGGAGGCGATTTCCTCACATGGATGACTCGTTCTTGAGAGAAGAAGTAATGGGCAAGAGAGGAATATGACTCGCTGAAGAAGGAAGAGCAAGGTTGGCAATGACTATGGCTTACGTAGAAAAGATAATTAAGGAATTGACGTGCAAGTTTATCAAGAGCTTCTGCTCTTCTAAACCCATCGATAGTTATTTCACTACTAGTAGAAATTGTAATCGTAGTAATCCAAGCCCGGAAGGCAAGAACTCCTAAACACCAATCGGTGATTTGATTTCGATTCCCCATTGGAAATATAGCAGTGCGAATTTATGATTCGCACCCTATATTTTCAGTATTTATACTTGGAACCCTATATTTTTGGACTTTATTCTTATAAAACATCTTAAATTAATAATGGCTAAAAAAGGATTAGTGACTATTAAAATTTCCAACTTTTTAATATCTATACTCCCTCTTAAAAACTACGAAAGAATTTTTTTTTATTTTTTGAAAAATTAAATCTGAACTTAGCTAGTTAGTCATATTTCTTAGTTATAATTTAGGTAAGCTAAAAAATGATGTTTGAGTGTGAACTAAGTTAAAAGTATAATATTTATTTTTAATATGATATAAAAAGATTAAAAAAAATATGTTGATTTTGGAGGAAAATAAATAATATATAAAATTAATATACTAAAATACTCTTTGACTTTGATAATATTCGATGAAAAAATTGAAAACTAAATAGTTAAAGTTTAAAAATATTTATTTATTTTTTATAATATTTTTTTTTTGTTAATAAGAGCTTAAGCACTCATAAGTCCACAAGTGTCGTTGGACTTGGGATTTACATGCTTGCTTTACAAGTGTTGTTTATATATAGTTCATTGCAATATAAGTAAGCCATTATATATATATATATATATATATATATATATATATATATAATTATTTATTTATTTATTGCGTGTATGACTGTTTTATTTATTTTGTTAGGTAAGGTTAATTTTCATTTTCTGATCTTATAAACCCCACGTGTAATGGTAAACTTTTATTAAAACAATGAAAATAAGCTATTACGGGCTTATATAATTTGGCCAATGTTTGCTTAATGAACGAGGCGAGGTCCCTAATCAAGTTAAAGGACTTATCCCTAAAATGCTAACAAGGTGGGGTGTAAATCGTAAGTTCGTACATAGGTTAAAGAAACCCCAACAATAAATCTAATTTCGTTGTTGCCGATGGAATCCGTCCACAGATAGCTGGGAAAGTAGTTTGGGAATAAAAACTACTGCGAGGATCACAGTTATCGCATCGCCAATCTACGCGTTGCATCGCTGTCCTCTTCGTCACTTGTCGCGATTACAACGACTTCAATCCGGCTCTATAATAACAACTCCTCCTCGTATTAGTTATTCCGTCGAACTATCGATTTCGAAGAACTGGAAGCAGGTAATCATCTCTTATCGCTATCCCGAAATCTATCCCGACACCTATTCGTTTCTCTTCTCCTCTTAATCTTGCCCCTGTTCCGCCTTCCTCCCTAATTTGTCTATTTGTGTTGCAACTTTGACCAAAAGATGATCATTTGATAGTTTTGTTTGTGGGTTTTGAACGGTTGATTCAATCTCGTACGCATTTGGGATAAAAATCATTATTTTTGGTACCATTTATATGGTAGA
Source organism: Typha latifolia (assembly GCF_019914945.1). Lineage (NCBI taxonomy): Eukaryota > Viridiplantae > Streptophyta > Magnoliopsida > Poales > Typhaceae > Typha > Typha latifolia. Next base: position 3,847,668 of record NC_133086.1, on the reverse strand, counting down.
AGGTCAAAAAAAAAAAAAAAAACTCATTTTTTTGTTCTTTTGTCTTCTTTGATACTTATAAGTCGGCAATTGCAAAAGTTGAGTTGGCACTCCAGTTACTTTGTAAGTTTGCTCTAAAATTTCAACAAGCTATTGGGGTAGGCTTTAGATTATTGAGGCCTCTGGGGTTTTTGATTGGTAACCTTCATAGAGAATATGACATGCAATTTGGCTAATAGATTGTCGTTTAAGATAATGACCTTTTGGATAGTTCAAGTTTGATCCTTCTGTTGAGATGAAAAAGATTGTTGCTACTACTTTTCTACTCGTTTTGTTTCTCCTTTTATGAGTAGATTATCTACAATAGGTGATAAATATTCTGATTTTGAGTAAATAGTTAGCATTGGAGGCACTATTCCATTCATGGTCATAAGGAAATCAATTTCGTCAAGAATTTTATTTCTTAAGAATCACATGAAGTATATATTCTGCCTGTTGTACTATACAATTCTTCTCATGTAACAAGACAAGTTTGTCAATTGATTGACAGAAAATAAAAGTGAAGGCACTGCAAGGTTGAAATAAAAACTTGGAGCAATCATGCAGGAAGAGAAAACTCACGATAGGGAGACTCATGGAATGAGTGGTGAAATTGATGAGAAGACACCTATCAACAAAGTTAAAGCCCCTAACTTGCTTGAACGAGCCAAGGAAGAGATCGTGGCTCTTGTGGATACGATCCAATCCAAGAAAGACCAAATTCATGACATACATGAAAAGAAAGATGGTAATCTTATTGACTTTAATGAGTTGAGGATAATCTCGAATAAATCTAACTGTCTATTGGCCATTCCATGTTTCATTGCAGATTTTAAATTGCATCAAAGCTCTCATTCCTTTTCCCCCAATTTTCCTGTAATTCCTCTACTAATTGCAATAGCACATTTTCCGAGTTTGGACTGATAAGATAATATCAACTTCATTCTGAAGTATAATGACTGATAAGATAGAAATTAATATCAACTTCATCCTGAAGTATAATGACTGATAAGATAAAAATTAATATCAACTTCATCCTGAAGTATAATGACTGATAAGATAATATCAACTTCATTCTGAAGTATAATGACTGATAAGTCAGTAGGGCATAAGAAGATTGGATTTACTAGTGAAATATGAGAATAAGGCTAAATTGTCAGTGCAAATTATTGATCAGCTGCTATTTTGATTTTCTTGCAACATATAGAGAAACCTGCTTGGCAATGGGCTTTCCTTTTAAAATTTTATTTCAGGTATTGTGCAATGTAAGTTCATTTGAAAATAAGGCGGCATATTTTTCTTAGTCCCTTTTCCAGTTGGTAGTGTGGATTTTAAAATATTTCTTGCTTGTTATACTCTGTATCAAGCCTTTGAATCATTCAGTTTAAACCATCCTTTGCCTTGTAATTTCTTTGCAGAAAAAGAAGTAAAATTGCCTAACCCGCCTGAGAAGGCAAAGGGAGAGAATGAAGCTACCATGCTCAAGGAGAAGACCCATAAGAAGGAGACTCATGGCACAAGCAATGACATAGATGAGAACACGCCAATCGACAGAATTAAAGCTCCAAACGTGTTTGAACGAGCCAAAGAAGAGATTGAGGCCATTGTAGAGGCCATTCATCCAAAAGGACCTGATCATGAACCACACTCAATGAAAGGAGGAGGATTCTGGGAATCTCTTGGAAGATTTCTTGATCGATTCTGCTCCTCCATGACCATGACTGGTAAGAGAGACTAAAAAATGTAGAAGTCAATGAGAGCATCTATTGGCTGTTGTCCTGTTCCCCTTCCATTCGCTACTGCAGTCTCCAAAGTGGAAAATGTTGTTTTCTAAGTTCCTGTCTGTTTTACTGTAATGGTGTTGATTTGTTGTCTGTGAATGAGAAATAGTTGATCTTTCTGGCTCTTGGTAACTCATGGAGACTGGATTGTTTTATTTAGAAAGATTCAAAGATGAGAAGGATTGTTAGTCTCATCTTGCACACTGTTAGTCGTCTTTCCTTATCTGTTGACCTTAAATTTGAACTCGCCCCATGAGTAACATAAACTTTCATTAGTTCTCTCTAACTCTATATAGGATATATGTGAATATCGTTCGCAGATGATGTCTCCAACTTTGCATCTCCCTACTTCGGCGGATTTGCAATTTTCCTTTGATCCAGCTGGAACCTATCAGAAAATAGACATATAATATAAACTCATTTGGCCCTTCCTTTTGGCGTGGTTTAGTATTTATTCAAAAAGGAATATTTTCTTTTCTTTTTAGTATTTAAATTTAAAAGAATGATAAGATTTAATAATTATACTGAATAAGAATAAATTGTTTGATTATGATAATTACAAGCTTGGTTGCATATATCATAATTTTTTAATCTCAATTATTTATGAAGCATTTGGTTATATTTTGGGGGTTATTTTGTAACACCCGTTAAAAAAAAAAAAATTTAGCGCACGCGCCATGCGTGTGCACCCTAACTGCAGCGCACGCGCTTGGCATGTGCGTTGACTCCTTCTTCCCCCTCCCCCACCTCTCACAGTCAGTTGCGAGAGGTGGGAGAGGAGTGCGCCGGAGTGGAGTTAACTCCACTCCGTTGCCCTCACCACCTCTTCTCTATTTAATCTCCTCTCCTTCCCCTTGAGTTTTCCTTTCGCAATTTCCTCTTCTTCGTTGTTCCCTCCTCTCTTTTCTCTCCCGAGCAGCCAAAGTCCTCGTCGCGGGCAGCAAGTCATCGAAGCACCGGCAATCAACCAAAACCCCCTCACCTCGATCCTCAGGTTAGCCTTCATCCCCTCTTCAGTTCAATTTGAAAATAGCCTAGTTAATCATGCGTATTAGGATTTTATTTTCGTCTGCTTCCGCCGGGGAAATTCACCGACCGGCGACCTCGGGTCGACCTCACACCGGTCCGGGAAGTTTCCCCGCTTCAACCCCTTGCTGTGGGTACCCAAATTGGGTCCCCACGGGGCGTGAGGGAGGCGATGCCATGTCGCCTCCCACCACCGGGTTTCTTTGGCACAAGCGGCCACCACCGGCGGTGGTGGCCTCACTCGTCAATCTTGGCTGACCCACCTCTTCACTTGGAAGAGGTAGGTACCCGAAAAGAGGGCTTTGAGCCCACCTAGCACTGAGTTGAAAACTCCATGGCCGCCGGCCATGGAGTTCCTCAACAACTCTCTCTCTCTCTCAAGCCACACTAGCCGAAGGATCTGATCACTCCTGCACCCAAGTCGACCTAGTCGACTTGGGGAGGAGTTGCCGGAGCCGGGAGCTGCCGGTGACGAGGATCACCGGCAGCATTATTCCTTTCTCCTCTGTTTCTCCTTCTCTGGCAAGGAGAACGAGGAGAAGGTGGGGGTTGGGCCAACCCCCACTGGTCTCTCTCTAAGTTGTGGCATGGGTTGCGCTGCAGCCCAGGTCCTCTGACCCTTTTCTCTAAGGTCTCGGTGGACTGGGCTCCGGAGCCCAGTCCACCCCTCTTAGTTTCTGGTGGGCTACGGTAGGCCCCGCAGCCCACCTCCTCTTTTTTTTTGTCTGACTGGGCTTTGGAGCCCAGTCCACCATCTCACCCTACTTGACTGGGCCCCTGAGCCAGTCCAGAGCACATTTGACTCCTCATTCTGTTGGACTGGGCTCTTGAGCCCAATCCACTACCTCTGGTCCAGTGGGCTGCAGGTAGGTCTGCAGCCCACTCTCCCTCTCTCACTCTCACCTAAATTGCTGGGCCTTGAGCCCAGCCTAACCTTTAACATTTTAACCCTAGACTAATTTATTATGAGTCTGTTTTTTTATTAAATTCTGTTAGCTACCTAATTGTAATTATTATAATTTTCTCAACCATGTTATTAATAAAATTAGGAACTATACAAAATCAAAATAGGTATTTGAATCTATTAGTCTTTTCAAATACCTTCACATTTACAATGTGAACGACTCTAAATGACCATTATTATTTTTTTAAGACAAATAATATCTCGGACCTAGAGAATCAACTTAAATTTATACAACAAGATGGTTAGTTTATAAGTTCATTAATCTTATGTTTATTTTATTTATAAATAACTCAGATCCATTATTGTGCGGGAAGGATCTCGAAAATCAAGGAGAGCCAACTGATTAGGAGAGTAAAATGGATTCCAGAAATAACTCGGGCGAGTAGAATTCTATAATAGTCTATGAAAAATGCATGCTTATGTCATTTCTTGCCTGTGATAATTAAATGTCGTTTTCTTACTTGTGAAACTTATATGACATTTCATATTTGTATTTAATTACATGTTAATTCTTACTTGCATTATTTATCACTTAATGCACATGTATGATAGACTTTATGCTTATTTATAATATTTGTTATTATGATGATTATGTTAAATAAATAATAGAGATCATGCCACCACGTGCATGTATCACTGTTAGTCAAGTCCTAGTTAGGCAGTGCCCTTTTTACCCACTCAACCCGGGGTTAGGGGTAGAGTGTATATTATATAGTATTATATTAGCGGCTCACACCTGAGGTCGGTAGCTGGTGAAGCATTCAGGTGATTACACTGCCCTAGTTGGAGACTTGACTAGTATGATATTAGAAAATATGATTGAGAGGTAGGGATTGTAGTTCTAGCGGTACCCGAGGACGTAGGGTCAGGGCGTCTATTGAGATGTGTGCTCTTATCAGCCGTATGTGATGATTTTGCTCTGTGCGATGATTACTAGAACAGTGTTTATGGGCCTACGACTGGGGTCCTTAGTCTGATGGCCACAGACAACCGGTCATATGCAGCGTCGCCAGGTATGTATGGGCGATAATACTGCTAGTTGACTAGTCCCCCTCGATTTTTATGATGTTTTGTGAGATATGTTATTGTGACTCGACTCCTATGTGGATTTTTATGTAAAATGAGCTATAATGAAGGAAGCTATTAAAAGTCATAATGTACATTTTTTCCTGACATGTTATGAGTTGCATTTTATTTATCATGTAATATTCTTAGATTACTATTAGATTTTACTTGTTGAGCCCCGTGCTCACCACCATTTTTGGTGGAAATATTTCAGAGATGATTATAGAGGATGCGGACATCGAGGAGTAGCAGATTCATTCATTTATTTTTAGCATTTGTTTATTCTATTATTTTCAGTTGGACTTAGCCCCTACGAGGGTATTTATGTTTTAACAAATTAGTATTGGACTTGTATTCCTAGAGGCTTGTTAAGGCCTGTGATATTATAATTCTGAATTATTTGTTGGATTATTATGGTATTTCTTGATTTATTCAAATACTTGGTGAGATTATTTCACTGACAGGGCACTTGGGAATCACGTGAATTTTTTGAAGTGGGTGTTTCATATTTGCACCGAAAATTTACTTAATTTTTTATTTAAGAGAGAGAGAAATAACTTCATACTATTTTTTAGAAGAAAAGTAGGAAAGGAACCTTAATTGCAAGAGAAACTGAAAATGATTATGTCTTGCCAAATCAAAAACTAAGTAAATTTTTGATGCAAATAACCCTATTTTTGGGATAAAAAGATATTATTTTTTATTCAACCATTTTATCTCATGCAATTCAGAAATTCAACTAACTATTCATCTATTTCACAATTAAAAATAGACTTATTTCACGAAAGAAGACTTGGTGGATTGAGAGCCCTATGACTTTATATAACTTTTGAATAATTTGGAGAACTAAGTATAAAAATAAGTGTAGTCAGAGGAATATTTTTGGAGTAGAGACGACAAAAAGCTGCCCATATATTACGTCAGATGTTGCGTTTGTTCATCTTTGTCTCTTGCTCTGTTTCATGGACGGGATCCAGAGTTTGGACGGTTAAAGCACATGAAAGTTCGTTAAGCTAAACGGGCGGTTCAACAGTCAAACCGAGTGCCCAAAACTGGGAACACTCGGTTTTGACACCGATGTGACTATTCATACTATCCACGTCAGCGAGCTTATGTTTGGTCTTTACACGTGTACACATATAATCTCCATATGATACGTCTGTAGTGTGGGGGGCCCACCTAGGTCATTAAGTCAATTCACTAAATGCACAGGTTGTAGCAGATTAAATAAATTATAGGATGATGTAATAGGATAATAACGCATCATTAATTTTATCACTTCATATGACCCACAAATTACTTTGCTTTCCGTATGTTAATTAATATATATTTGTTAATGGACTTCATTTTTTAAACACTATCTTAATTATGGCTAATCAAAATATATAAACAAAAAAGAGGGGAAAAAAAACCTCTCTTTCTTAGAAAAATATGACAAGTATCTTAAAGAAAAGAAAGTCAAAACTTTAAAAATATAGGGTATTAATCCTAAATTCTTCAAAACATAAGATGTGAAATATATAGATAGATAGATTTGAGCCTCAAGAAAATGTCCCTAATTTGTGGGCAATGTGCAAATAGTGACAAACGTTCATGTGCCAATTAGCTGAGGAGAATTAGAATATGAATATAAGATTAGAAAGGGAAAAATGACAAAAAAATGTTTTTTGAATGCTATGTTTCTTCTTCTTAGATTTCGTGGGGTCCTCGGACTCCTCACTTCATATTTATGGAAAAATTGCGTGCAATCCTCGTTACCCACCAAACGCTGCATCGTTGACCCAAAAAATGGAGTTTTGACTTGTATACAGCTCCCAATGGAAATCCCGATAAACGCTTGGAAGCCTTCAACGATTCAAACCCTCGTGTGGGGGTTCTCGATCCGAATCGTTGTTGCCTGCTCAAAGCTCCCATCTTTTTCCAACATATTCCTTCTTCTACCCATTTGATGTCGAGGAAGAACACGGTTTAGAGCTCTATTTGGTCGCCTTTCCCCTCGTCCATATCGTATTCAAAGGGTACGATGCGAGGACTTGTCCTCCCCAATCGGACCCACCTCTGGATTTGGGTCTATAAAGACCAGGGAGGAGCAGTTGGATGTGTGGTGGTACGAGTTGTTTGTTTATCGAAGGTGTTGAGCTCCATTAGGTACTTCACTACTTCTACTTCTACTTCGTTCCTTGATTTGTTATTGTTAGTGATTAAAGAAAGATTAAAAGGTTATGCGGTGGTGTGATTTTGTGTGCAGGATAGTCTCTTTTGTTTTGGTGTAGACCTGGTATTTGCTTCTATGGGTTTATCCCTTTCCTTGCTTTCATGGACTTGGGTTAAAGTGATGAGAGAAAAGATGATTGGTATCACAGAGGTTGATGGCCTCTTAAGGAGATCCATTAGCTCTGGTGAGAGAGATGTCAGGATTGCATTAAGATCACCTAGACTCAGAAAAACTGATTCATTTAGCCCCAGGAGGTGTGATCGGGAAATGAAGATGGTTTGCGATAGATCCGATGTGGTAATTGATAAGTCAATTGGTTCCAAGAGTTGGAAAGGAAAGCAAGCTAAGCTTGAGCTTGCCATTGTACCCAGGCAAGAGCTACCATCCTTGGAGAGCACGATAAATGAGGCAGTGCCTGATGTGAAACCTGCACAATGCCCACCTGAATTTGCTTCACCTAGGCCTTTGAGTGAGCTTGATGCAGCAGCCACAAGGCTACAGAAAGTCTATAAGAGTTACCGGACCCGAAGAAATTTGGCCGATTGTGCAGTCGTTGTCGAAGAACTCTGGTTTGTCTCAAACTTTGTCACCTTGATCTAGTTGTTGTTATATTTGTATTTATGCTATATCGCTCAATCGCTCTTCAGGTGGAAGGCACTGGACTTTGCAATTCTGAAGCAAAGTTCCGTTTCATTCTTCAATGTTGAGAAACCAGAGACAGCGGCTTCTCGTTGGGCGAGGGCACTAAAAAGGGTAGCCAAGGTATGTTGTACACTTAACATCATAAAATTCAGGCTATAATATTTGTGCCTGATTCAAGTAACTGATGTTTGTTCCCTTCATTCTCAGGTCGGTAAAGGTTTGTCCAAGGATGAAAAGGCTCAAAAACTAGCACTTCAACACTGGCTTGAAGCTGTAAGTACTCTTCTCATCGGATTTTTATCTATGCGTCCGACTACAGACATATTTTTAGAATGTTTGTGCTTAGATCAGAAGCATAAAAACGGGACTTTGGTTTTATCCGAGAGAATTATCTAATGATAATCATCTTGTTGTTTATTCTGCACAGATTGACCCACGGCACCGTTATGGACACAATTTGCATTTCTATTATGATGTCTGGTTTGCAAGTGAGAGCACTGAACCATTCTTCTACTGGTACTATATACACCCAAATCATATTCTTGCCTTCTATATTTGGTAACTTTGGCATTAAAGCTTGCCTTACTCATCTTCTTCTTTGCTAATATGAAGGTTGGATGTTGGAGATGGTAGAGAAATAAACCTTGAGAAGTGCCCAAGAAACAAGCTTCAGCGTCAATTCATCAAATATCTCGGACCAGTAGGCACTTTACTCATTTTCTCCATTTCATTGAGTTATTACATTAGTTAGTCACATATTCTACATGAACTTTTTTTTTTGTTGAAATGAACTGCTCTCATGCGGATTATATTTTCCTTCACTGCAGAAAGAGAGGGAGGCCTTTGAAGTCATTGTGGAAAATGGGAGACTCCTTTACAAAGAAAGTGAAAAGCTTGTGAACACTACCGAAGAATATAAATGGATATTTGTTCTCAGCACATCAAGGACACTATATATTGGGCAGGTATTCATTGTACCAAAGGAACTACTATCACATAGTATAATCTGATATCCACCTTATATTAAATGCTTAATGTGAAAACTAACTTCAATATTCTTGTTTCCAGATGTTCAATAATATTCTGATGATTTAAGTCATGGACTCGTGCATCTGTTCTTACTTGTGCTTTTCTTTTGGGCAGAAAATAAAAGGCAAATTTCAGCACTCGAGTTTCCTGGCTGGAGGAGCCATAATCTCTGCTGGAAGATTGGTCGCTAATGATGGAATTCTCAAGGTACTAACTACTAATGGTTGACTTGAATCGCTTAGGAGATATTTCTGTCAATTCACTATCTTCTGCTTCAATAGAGAGAATATTTCTTTTTTTTTTCTTGAACTCTAATTGCCAACAATTGCTCTTTAATTCAGGCCATATGGCCATACAGTGGACATTACCTTCCTACAGAAGAGAATTTCAAGGAGTTTATTAGCTTTCTTGAGGAGAACAATGTAGACCTCAGCAATGTCAAGGTAAATTAGTTTACATTTATTCCCTTAGACAATTGAATTGTAAATACTTGGTCTTTGAAGCCTACCCATTCTAACTAACCTTGCACTATTTTCCAGAGATGTTCCATCGATGACGACGAGAATCCGTCGTTCAAGAAGAATGATAATGCACCACCAGTAGTGGAAGAAAAGAAGGTGGCTGAAGTGGCAAAGTACGAAACTGCAGTTGAGGCCACAGAAGCTGAAAGATCTCCCAAGAACATAGCCAGGCAAGATAATGCCACTGATAGCAGCATTGGTAGCGCACCAACGCTAGATTTGAGCAGGCGTCTATCGTGCAAATGGACCACTGGCATTGGGGCTCGAATTGGGTGCGTCCGCGACTATCCAGCCGATCTCCAGTGCAGAGCTCTTGAACAAGTTAACCTCTCACCCAGGGTTGTTCCTTCACCCAAAGGGAACAAGATCCCGATCCCATCACCGCGCCCAAGCCCCACAGTTAGGCTGTCACCCAGGCTCCAGTACATGGGCATTCCTACCCCAACTGTATCCCTTACACTTCCTAACACCAAAAGGAGGTGAGTAGAGAGAGGACATATCTCTTGCATGCCAATTGACTTACAAACACTGTGATTAAGAAGCAACAGCAGAAAGACAGATTAAAATTTTTTTTTTTTTTTTTTTTTTTTTTTTTTTTTTTTGCCTGTGGAACCAAAGTCAGAGATTATAATTGGGCTGGGAAAGAAAAGGGAGGAACTTTACTGCACCGGACCTAGCTACGATTTGTTTTCTCGTTTCCTTTTGTTGATTTATTTTGTCCGATAAAGCTGATACGTCCTTTGTTTGTATATTCTTTGCTTCCAATACGTGAAAGACAATGATGGTCCATGAAGTGTAGACCATTCTTTTTCTGTATGTATAGACATACATAGAATCAATCCAACATTCTCTGCATTTCTTCAAGTTCCTTTTGATATCTGAACTGAAACGCGTAGACCGTACAGAGAATGGAATTACAAAATAGGATATTTCTGATATGGTGACATAAAGTTTTACTAGTGACATCAGAGCACTCCATCCTGCCTCAAAGAAAGATAAGAACTAGTCAGCTCAAATAGTCTTAAGTCTTTGGAAATTCTAACCCACTCTTTGGAAATTAGTTCACTTTCTATAAAGTTGCATTATTGGTCACTTAGCCATGACCAAGGATCTACGAGGATGATAGCAATGAATCATAGAGTACCTAACAATCAACTTTCCAAATTTAAAGCTTCTATATTTCGTACAAAATAAAATAGGACCTCCAAAATCCATCCAGCTGTTGGACCAGAGGAATACTTTGGCAACCTTATTGCATACAGCATCCTAGAAATTTCCGCTTCATGGTTAACTTCTGATAGAGAGGAAAAATATCATGCAAAATTCCATATATTCTGATAATAGGAAGAATTGTTGACACGTTTTGATAATACTGAGGATAATACAAATGCAGTAGGAAAAAGAATCGTCTGAAACCGCAGGACATTTTCCATCTCTTGAGATCCACTACAATATCAATATTACTCCAAACAATACAATGACCACGAAACATTAAAGCTTCAACACAGAAATCTTTGTGGCACAAAATTCTCCACAAGGAAAAAGACAAAAGAAAAACACACAGCTGAGAAGCACAAAATTAAACTTTTAATGAGAAAGCTGGCTCATAGAAACATGAGTTAATAAGCACTTCCAAGTATGAGCCCCAAATAAGATTCACTATGTGGATTGTGGATAGATACAAGTGAGCTGTGCAAAAGACAACCAAAATCCTATAACTGCTTAAAATCCTATCACATAATTAAATACAAATCATATTCAATTCAGACAGTTGCATTTTAAATATAACTTTTCATGTAAAAGTGGTTCCAAAAGAATAATAGAATAGCTATGGCTGATGCTTGAAGATAGCTGCATAACAAGTTCACATGAATGTACAAACTACAAATGGCCATTTCATGGCCATGGCTCGGTTAAAAAAGTCACAGCTCTTCAAGGCAGCCTTATTTACCATCCCCAGGAGAACTTCCTCAGATAAGCAATTTATCTGTCTGAACTCACAGGCCTCCAATCAACACGGCAAATATATCCATCCTCCAGTCTATAATGTTTACATAGTGTGCATGCGCTTCTCCTTTTTAAGATACTAATACTGAATCCTCTCATTACTGTCGAAATTAAGAGATTCGATGCCTCTAATCGTTGATTCATAGTTCTTCATGTTTGATGAGTGCCTCTCAGAAGATGATGGCCTGGGCTCAGCAGAACCAAGTAGTGAGCTTCTCTGAGGACCGGAAACTGTGCGGAGAGTCCCAGGGCTTGCATCTGTCGAACGAATTCGCGATGTATTTAACTCAGAGCTCACCATGTCACGGCTGCTAGAAGCAGCAGCAGCTTGCCTTGAGGATCCGCTTGACCATCCCAAAAAAGCTGAACTGGATAACTACATGATATAAGCTTTCACAGTCAGGAACTAACGTGCACACACTATACTAGATTTTGCAGGCCAACTTACAATCTGATACAATTGGTTGCATCATGTATCTACAAATGAAGTCTTAATGCAGCAAAAATGATCAGAATATGCTAAGATATTCTTTTTTAGGATCCATGTACATTAATCACATTAACATACAGGCTACTGCATTTAATTAATTACAAATATGGAGAATGGAGGCAGAAAAAATAGGTAAATACTAAATAGAGAGGCCCACCTAATAATATATTAATTTAAAATACTGTAAAGAGAGGAGGGGGTATGGTTCGCACCACAGAATATCCCAACCGATGCAGTTTGTAAAAATGCATGAACTTGTGATTGGTATGGTTTGCACCACTAATTATGGCTCTCATCTAACACAGGTAGGCAGACCCATTTACTCAGAAAACCAATGGAGGGTATCTGAATTCACTAACTTCTTATTTGGAGCCTCCTTGCTCAATGATGTACCACAAAAAAATTGGGCTTAAGATACATATTATCATTCCATCCTCCTAAACATGGCTAAAAGTAAATACACCTCTATACGCTCTCTTGCTTTCAAAAGTAATGGTAGCTTAATAGAAAGGCTGCAAAGTGCCCAACCAAACAAAAAACAAAGCAGACAGCTAAAACTCCATTGGTAAAGTAAGCCAATGAATGAATTCCAGATTATGAGCCTCTTATTAGTTATTACACATCAGCAAACATGATGCATAACTTCCGCATAAGATTCTCCAAAATGAATTCAACCAACTTTGTGATAAAAGAGTAGATAATTCCATAATTCAAAAGGGAGTGATAAAAGAAATATAAACAGCAGAAGATCGGGGAGAAAATTGGTGAAAGGATGCAAAAGATCAATTAAAGAAAAGGGCATCGTTCAAACATATCTTGTTGCAATTTTAAATAAGAGAATAAATGTTGGGGAACTAGACGAAGTTCAGAAGATGGGCCATTGAGATGCACATAATGCTCAACTGATACATGTCAGGGTGGTCTAGCCCACTTCCCTTACAGAATTCAAACAGTAATCAGAATAATATTTCCTCTGCTTCAAATTTAGACCTGCTTGGATAGCCCAAATTCCACTTTGGGAATCAGGGTTGCCTAAGGAAAATTTAAAGGGATAGGAAAATTTTCTATGTGGGTGTTTGGATGATATTTTTCAAAGGAAATATGTCCACAGGGAACACCCCTTCCTAAGGAAAAAAGAAATCCACTCTGAACTCTTTCCTCACTTTTCTCTCACTCTCCCTCCATCTCTCCTTCTACCAGGATTATTTAAAACAATTTGACAGAAAAAAAGAGTTTAAATGAGAAAATTCATGGACATATGAAGTGTGATAGTACAGCCATGTACTGTACGTGTTTGCCACCATAATTTTATCAGCAAATTATAACTCATCCTAAAGCAAAGCTTCCAGTTCCAGAATGCTTATACAAATGGTAACACTACTCAATCGCATAAATATGGCCACTAAAATTTTCCCTAAACATCTTTTATGGCCACAAAAATGGATAGCTATGAAAACACAAGTGAATCAAATGAAATTAAAAGCTTACCATGGCATCTTTAGCAACAGATGAGTCATTCCCCATGGGGCTCTTATGCTTTGACAAGCTGCCAGCATTTACAGCTGGAGGTGGGACTCGCCGACGGGAAGGGTCCAGTGCTAACCGACCACTCACCCTTCCCTCTTCACCACCTACAACGAGTTAGTCAACCACTCAAATCACTCCTAAGAAAAGTGGATGCCAAGATTTCACCAAGACTTAAAAGGCCAACACATTAGGATATTAGACCAGTTTTTATATGAGATGAGGAACAGTTACTGAATCAACTTCAAAAGAGATATATATATATATATAAGAAAATATCAGGAACAATGACAAAATTTAGATGTATACCTGACTGTCTATCATTTGCCATAGGAGGTTCCAACCTAGAGCTTGGACCTGCTCCAGTCTAAAAGGTTGAGGGCAAATCAGCCACTTACTCAATTAAACAAAATCAGGATAGTAAGTAAAATTGTGCATGTAACTTACAAGAGAACGTGGAGTGGCACTAGCTGTCTGTGACTGCTGATACTTCAAAATGGTCCAGTCAAACACATAATCAAACTGAAATCCTGAAAAACAGAGAAATATATGAAAGCATTATACTCGGCATCCTACTTTTCTGCATGTTCTCCACCAATGTCAATTACATAAAATTAGCAAGTGAAAAAAAATTAAATTCTTGATCTCTTCAAGCAGAAAGAAAAGAAATATAGGATACCAACCTTCACGGATAAAGAGATCTCGGAACAATCTCTTAAGGTACTGATAATCTGGCTTATCATCAAACCGTAGTGAACGGCAGTAATGGAAGTATGATGCAAATTCAGTAGGGAATCCCCGACATAAAGCCTGAGAATTATGCAAAAACTATATGAAAACTGGATAGAAAGCAGCCTCCAGCCCCTCAGTAACTAACAGATTACCTCAATTGATGTAGCAACTTTTCTTTCACTAATTTTTTCGTACTTCTGTTTTTTGGTTCCAGCTTTTAGACCCTGCCATGGAAGGCTGAAAGACAGAAACATCTTAGCCAGAGTAAAGTAAATCATGGATGGGAGGAAATCAAATGAGATATCAAACCTTCCTCTTAAGAAGTACATGAGCACATATCCAAGAGATTCCAAATCGTCCCTCCTGCTTTGTTCTTAGAACTCATATAAAATAAAGTCAAAATCTGAATAAGGATGCGAATTAAGAAAAGGATATGATGAAGAATTGGAATGTCCAAAGAAGCAAACAAAACTAAAAAATTCAAAAATGAAACATTTTAGATCAATAAGATGTTTCAGAAGTTATAATAAAGACACACTCACCAATGCCAAGATGGGTGTTTACACTAGCATATCTTGCCGTTCCAGTCAAATTTTTGTTCTCTCTGCATTGTCAATGGAAACTATTAAAAGGAGTTCCAACTTTCATTGGAAAAAGTTGCATCAAATACAAAGGCATTGATAGGGGCAGGATACAATAGGCAGACAGTAAAAAAAATTTCTATTTAGTCTCGCCAGAAAAGTAAATAACACAAGAAAATTATAAGTGCCAAGAGAAATAAATCCATATTTTTACAAGAAGACAACACAACAATCTTTGGACATTCCAATCGATTGGACTTATGTCTGAAACTAGAAATTATGCCACCTAAAACTCTTTTGGGGCGGCATGCAATTGTGCCACCCAATACCAATCTGTGGCCACCTAAAACTTAATGTTTTGGTCAGCACAGAAGGACACAAAAGGGTCATATTCTGTGATCCATTTGAATGCCATTTACCTAATGGGGTGAGACGATTGGCACGCACAGATTATGATTCTTGATAAGTGAACCCTTGTTTCATGCTTTAAGGTATATTGATTTATTCTACCTTAAGCCTATAAGTAATTGCAACACGCAAGACATTCCAATAAGACACAATATAACTGTATTTTTCTTTTAGAAATGGACGCATGCAAGATGACATGTTTAAGAAAATACTTCAAACAATGCAAATGAAGATATATACCTATAAGGAATGTGCTGGTGTGTTGAAGTATCTCTATACTTCTTGGCAAGGCCAAAATCAATAATGTAGACCTACAAAAAATATATGAACAAGGAAAAAACACATGATATAAATTATCACAATGAGTGCTGAATAAAGGGTGAGATTAACAAAATATTATTAAGTTACCTGATTAGCTCGCCTTCCAAGACCCATAAGAAAATTATCTGGCTTAATGTCTCTATGCAAAAAAGACTTGGAATGAACAAATTCCACCCGATTAATCTAAGGAAGAGACAAAACATATTAGAATTTAGAAGTAGCCAAAATGATTGACAAAAAAATGTGAATAGAAAATATGCTAATGTGGAAGCCTGGCTATGGAAAGATGCATATGGGGACCAAATGCATCAGAAAAGACAGTTCTTCTCGGTAACTACAACTGACAACAGAGTAAGATGGCATATAGGGAGAACCTTCCATTTCAAGACCAAAAGGAGGAGTGGAAGAGAAGCCAAAAGATAAGATGTTGGTTGTGGACAAATTTTCAAAAATTGTGGGTGAGAGATGATTCAAAAGATTGATCATATAGTTAGAATCACAAAATATATGCAAATTTTGGAAAAATATATGGTTCTAATGGTAAGCCACATCAGGTACAGTCTATATACCATCTGATCAGCAAGCATCAGAACAGTTTTCAAAGAGAGCTTTCTGCTACAAAAGTTAAAAAGGTCTTCAAGACTTGGCCCCAATAAATCCATCACCAGGACATTGTAATCACCTTCAACACCAAAAAATCTAATGTTTGGAATTCCAGCTGCAAATTAAAAAAAAAAAACAGATTAATAAATACATGCACTAATAGTATTTTTCTCATGTGATATCACAAAAAGGAACAGGGCAATTGATTACTTCCTCCTTGTAGGATCCTATACAGCTTTGATTCATATAGCAATTGAGGATGTTTTGTCTTCACACTTTCCTGAAATACAGAAAGTAAGCTTTTTGTTTTCCTTTTTCTTTTAAAAACAAACCATGACTAATTAAAATCATGAGAACAGCTTTGGTTCAAAGTAATACCCATCCATCATGTAGATTAAAAGAGGTGTCCACACACCAAGCATTTTAATGAAAAGTTGAAAACAAGATGGTGCTTTATATAGAAGAAAATGATGATATTCTAAAATTTAAAAAAAAACAAAGAGATATCCATGTACAAAAGTCAATTACAAGCAAAAAACAGATATATCCTAAATGACTCAGCGGACCAAGGAAATAGACCACATTCTAAATTTTTGGTAAGCAGAGATGCATCCCTACAGTGTGGTACTGTCTATCTGCATCCTTGTGGTCTTGCTCTTATGTGAATTCATGTCTAAAACTCCCAAAACTTTACTCCTACCACTTGATATCTGACTTGACGTTACGCATTTGATAGATACCAGCACCGACCAGGTTGAAACTGACCTAAATTGGCCTGAAACAGGTAGGCTTACAAAACTTTAGGGTAAGTTTCAGACTCGTCATTGGCAAGACCAAAATTTTGAAACTATCAAATACAAGTACATTCCCTTCCACATAGACAGCAAAATAAGATAAAGAAAAATGAAAAAAAAAAAAAACAAACTTTTGCAGTAACTCAGCTATAGCAAGGACAAAATAGACTAATCCATCTAGAAATGATCCAAGGAAATTGAGAGAAACACAGACAACATAGGCAGGTGCCTAAAACTAAGGCAGTGATATGACAAAACAGCTGTGAAACATTTAGATATTCATATGCATCCACAAGAAAAATCGGTGTTCTTCCATGCATAAAGGCAATGGTCATCGTTGCCATTGCAAGAGTAATAGCAACAGCCTTCTAGCTATTGCTCTTCCCTATAACAGTTGTCGTTACTATTTACTAATCCTTATTATAATATAAGGGAGAGGAGAGAGGACGAGAATAATAAAAACTATGTACAGCAAAAACACCCATTTAATAGGAAATAGGAATCCCTTACAACTTGAATGATAGGTAGGTTTACGGACCAAGTTGGCATAATACTTTATACTTAATATAAAATTGTTAACAAGTTCAAAAACTGCCTAATCACCTAGCGCCTAGCACCCAACTTACTGCCTGGGCATCCATTTAACGGCCTACGCAAGAACCTACACTCAACCCGCCTCAAGGACCTACCTAACACATGCCTTGACCGTTTTCTAAAACATTGATTGTTTTACACACAAATAAGAAATATGTTAACTGCAATATAAGATTAAAAACACAATCTGAAATAACTTGACTATGAATAAGTAATAGCAAAAATTTAGGTGTAACTCATGTAAAATAAAATGCATGACCAGGAATCTCAAATTATCCAAAGCAACCAACGCCATCAATTTTAAATCGCACACATACAATTATACAGAAAACGGTGACTCCTACAATTTTGATACTTACAAGCTTAATCGCAACCTCTTCATTTGTCTGGACATTAGTACCTGCGAAATAGCAGCAAAAATATAAAAAGGAATTAAAACCTCCACCTTCCACAATAAAACTTTTCCCAGCATCAGAACAAACCTAGATAGATCTCTCCAAAGGAGCCACTCCCGATTTTGCGGCCCATCCGGAACTTGTTCCCCACACGAGGTTCCATCTCCGCGATAATAAATAGGATACCTTAATAATTCCAAATCCTAAACCGAAAAATAGATTAAGGAAAGAAGGAAAAGCAAAAAAGAACAAATTTCCTCCCTCCAATCTCACGAGACGTCGAGGAGAGGTAGAATCCAATCGATGGGTCCCTTCGAGCTTCGACAGATCAATGGAGAACACGAAAATGAGATCAATTAAGGAAATGGGACGAATTCGAGGAATCAAAAAGGGCAGACGGGAGATCCAGACCTAGGGTTTATATAATTGGAGGATTTCCTCCTACTTTCCTAGGGTTTCGACTTTGAGGAGAGAGAATGGAGGAGGAGGGTGGGGGGGTGGGGGGAGAGGAAAGAGGAAAAGGTCACAAGTATCGTACTGACGCACGCATTAGGCCATCGATAATAATCTCAATCTATTCTAAACCGCGGTTTCAATACGGGATAAATAGACGAAGGATGAAGACTTTTTTATTTTTTTATTTTAACAAATTCTTATTTTCCTTTTCTATTAAGTCCGAAGACTAGTCAGACATGAGTAGCCCTCGTTAATACATATTAACATATATAACCCTCTTGCTGCTACTAAGTGAGCTAATATTATAGCTGGCCAACTTCAGCGAACGCCGTGCAATCCACTTGTTTCTCCTATGGTAGGGTGTCCATTAACAAAATTATAGATTACACCTTATATTTTTATTATTTATAATTGAGCCCCTATGATTAGCATATATATATATATATATATATATATATATATAATATTCTAAGTTATATATTAACTAATATCATAAGAATATTTTATTTTTAATTAACTAAAATGCCCTTAGTATATGTTGAATTTATTTGAGTTGGGTTTAGTTGAATTGGATGCCCAAGTATAACTTAGCTAGGTATTTTCATAATCTTTTTATTATAATTAACTTACTCTATAGTGAAATATTTTTCTGCATATATTTATTAAATTATAAAACTCGATTTATAAATAGTAAAAGAAAATGTAGAGAGTAAATCATGATTTTATTAAAAAGTAAGGTGTAGTGTGCAAATTTATCTATTTATTAGTTTTCTTACCATTATAGAAGTAGATTATGTAACAAAACTAGCATTAACAGTATCAAACTATCTCTAAAAGTGGCATAACAATTAGAACAAACATTGAGGCATTCCTTTCTTCTACTAAAGAAAACCAGAGTTAGTAGCCTTCCGCAACAACCTCAAACTATTAGTAACAAAAGCCTTCTTAGACAAGGAGGTCCCTTCCTTAATCCATTCCAGGTGAGGGAAAGACAAATTGAGCTTGCTCTTGATGAGAGAGTTCAAAAGGAAACCATGGGCTCAGTGAAATCAGGGCATGAAGCAGAGTTCAAAAGGAAACCATGGGCTCAGTGAAATCAGGACAATCTTTAGAGGGGGAAGGCGACCCCACGTTAATTTCTCTACCCATGACCTCTCTAAAAGTATGGTAAAGTCTGGAGAAAGAATCTAGGATCGGCTATCTACAAGCCATCTAAATATTTTTGGTAGATAGCTTGGCATTCATATTCAGGTAGGCGAGCTTGAATGCAGTAAACAGAAGAGAAGAAGTAGGATCGGTCCCAAAAGATAGCCGGTGGAGCTATTATTACCTACCAACTTGGCTAAACCCTCTTTCAATGGGCCAGAGCAAAATACTGGTGACAAAACAAATGAGACTTCTTAAAACTGATCTAACAATTATGCCGCAATTAGGGTTGTCGAAAAAAACTTGGCGACTCGTGAGTTACTCAAGCTCGGCTTGAGATCTAAATAAGCCGAGCCGAACTTAATTTTTAGGCTTGAATAATTAATTGAGCCAAGCTGAGCTAGACTTATCTCACTTAAGCTCAGCTTGATTACTATAGTTTAAATATAAATATATATTTTTTAGAGTAATTAGAACCGTTGAATCTAGATCAAACAAACATTGAGAAACTTATATCATCTCTAAAAGCCCTAAGTCACTCAATCTATCTTGGCCCAAATCTCAAATCCCTTCCACCTACATTTTCTTCTTCCTCTCGTGGATCCTCCTCTAACTCTCCTTTCTCCAATGACAACCTTATAATAGATAAAAACTCTACCTCTACCATGATCTCTGTTTTTCTCTAGCGGTAACTCATGACTCATCCTTATCTTATTATGTTCATTTGAGAAATGATGTCACTGTCCATCTCCGCTCAAATCCTTAATAATAACTTATGGAGCCAATCTAGAGCTTGAGCCGAGAAAAAAAAGGAAAATTCATATCAAGCCGAGCCGAATTAGACCCAACTTGATCAAGCTAGGGTAATTTACACCCCTAGCCACAATGGAAAGTGCCGTTCTTTTCTTCTTCTCGTCTTCAGAAAGGTGCAGGAGCCTTTCTTTCCTGTAGGTCGCAAAGTGAGAAAATGACGAGCAAAAAGTTCTTACGTTTTAGTATTAATAAAATTAAGTATTTAATTTTATTATTACTAAAATTTTAAAAAGTTTTTTAAGTACAAATAGCTCGTTTAGACCCAACTAACATTTACGAACATTATCTAGGAAACCAATAGGTTTTGGAAAATAATAATTGAAATCTGAGAGTAGATTTCGGCGGATAATTATAGAAGAAATATAAATATGTTTCCAGAATAATTGAGGGTGTCAAATGAAAAATTCGATAGAATTAATCTAACGGTACGCATGTCGGGCAAAAGTTAATTAATTCCTCGTTCTCTGCTCGTCCCAAAAGCTTCACACGGGACGGCAATGGCGGGAGGCGATGGAGGGGGAGGAGGAGGGCGCGATGCTAGGGAATGGGACGAAGAAGGCTACAGGCAGAGTATTCTCATGGACAGGGAGCTCAGCTCGCGGACCGTCTTCCGTACCGCCTTTGCTCCCTCCCAAAACCCTAACCCCGAAACCCTAGTCGTGGCTTCGAGCGATGGGTGCGTTGCTTCCTACTCCATCGCCGCCTGCGTCTCTTATTCTCATGGCCAGGTGATTTCCGTCGCGGTGATAGTAGCATTGCCTGGAACTCGTTCGATTTAATTCCTAGTAGGAGCTCCTTATCTTTGCGATTAATGAAGTTTAGGGGGGACAGTATTCGGGTTTAGCATATTAATTATTTGCAGTACATTTAAGCTATTTTTGGATACTAGTGTAGTTTGTAATAGTATTTTTTTCATTATTTTTTTGGAATTAAGAGTTAAAATAAGATTTTTTTTGTCATTTGGCATCATTAGGAATTCCACATCTGTTCTCCAGATGCGCAGTGTTCTTCTTTTGCATTCATATTGTTGATAATTTAACCACCTATTGACTTTGCTGCTTTTTGCAGGCTATGCGTTTTAATAGGAAAATTGATCAGCAGTAAGTTTAGTTGGCTTTTATGATGTGTCTATTTTCCTGTTCTCAACGTGTGTATATCATTCTAAAATCATTCTTTTCAACTGGTGAAGGTACAATTATGATTCTCCGTTGGTGGATCCACTTTGCATCATTCAAGGTCACAAAGGCCCTGCATATGATTTGAAGTTTTACGGTGATGGAGAGGAAACTTTGCTATTGAGGTGGATACCATAAATTTACACTAGCTTTCACTTGGTATTAGCACACACTTCTTTCCTTGTTTATTTCTTATCATAGAGTGGGATAGTAACACACACTTCTTTCCTTGTTTTCCTTTTTCTTTTTTATTATTGTGTGGGATAGAGCTACGTGAATATGCTTGCAGATTTGTTGTGCAAAATTCATTGTTTTAGTTCTTTTTAAATCTTTTATTTTCTTTTTTGCTTATTTACAAAAACAGATGAACTTGGATCTGGTTACTCCCAAGGCTCTTCTGTTCATGTGATTATATTATTTTATTTCTTAATTATTTGAATGAAATCATGAATACAAACTTATTTAATTAATTAGTAAAATAAGTATCGTAAATAGAACAAAGACGAGCTACTCCAAACATAAATCTTCATTACTAGCAAGATCTGCTAATATGCTTGCATCTTTTTACTATGTTAAAAGAATATGCATCTTTCTGATGTATGAACTATAAAAGACCAAAAGAGCCTTGGGAGTAACCAGATCCAAGTTCATCTGTTTATTTGTGGAATGCAGTGCATTAGAGAAGATAATGCTTATGTTCCCGAGTTTGTGCTTCCTGTGGCTTCCCCTATCTGGTTAGCTATATATTTTTTTATTTTTCTCTGGGTTCTTGAGGCGAAAAGTGGGAGATTAGAAAACAAACTTTGGTATAGAAAATTTGACTCAATTCGTCTTCCTCTAGACACAATGTTGATGCACATATGTTTAGTAGAAGGCTTAGGAGAGTTGAAATCCAGTAAAGCAGTTCTTCTATATTCTAGTTCATTATTCATTTGTTTTGTATCATTGTGTGGTAAGAGTTAGACATTACTAATGAAACACTATGATATAAGTGATGCACTAACTTATGATGCTTATTGATAAAGTGCTAGTTGGAGAAGGAAATTATGAGGCTTCTGTTTTCTTATTTGAATTCTAGTATGATTCCGGAAGACCTTCTTGAAGCAATAGATATAAAGTTATAAACAGTAGATTCATTTTCTTATAGTAGCAATATAATTGTTGTAAAGTTATGTGCATTTTAAATTTTCTGTTATATGAGATGATCTTTCTTCATAATATTTGGTTGTTTACAAATATTTTTCCTATTTATAGTTGTACAATTAACCACAAGTGATGATATATATGCCTATAATGGCAATTCCATCAAGTTGGCTGGAAAATTAAGAAGCTTATGTTGCATTTTTTTGCCAGTTGTGGTGATGATGGCAGGATACGAGGCTGGAAGTGGATTGACATACTCAATTATGAGGCTCCTCTTCCTATGCGAGGTACTATAAGAATGGTCGATTATGTGCTTATACCCATAGTACAACCATAAGATTCCATGGTGTTTCGTTCTATGCTTGGTCCTCTTAGAATGGATAATTGTTCCTTTCTGTCAAAAAGTTTTTCATCATAAGATGGCCATAGAAGGGCAAAGTTACAAAGTAATTCTCTCAAATTATCTTCGTATACAAATATATTTATTCAATGGGGTATGCTATTAATGTTATGTTTTATCAACATCCAGCTCAATGGCCCAAAACCCAGATAAAAGAGCTATCTTGACAGCTGGCGTAAACTTTTGTTAATAAAATTATCAAAATGGGTGGCTACAAACTTCACTTATTGTTATTATTATTTTGGCAGGGAACCTTCCGAAGCCAATACTTGATTTGGTGAACCCTCAACATGAGTTAGTTTCTGAAACCATTTGCTTTCACTAAAAAAAAAAAAATCATATTTTGGTTTCATTATTCCACATTATGTATCACTATTTCTCCATATTTCCATTAGTCCAGAAATTTTACTATATTTTACTGTTAGGAAAAAATTTCTGGTGTGACTTGTACATCATACACATCTCGCTATTTGCTTCAGACTTGTCCCATTTGATAATACATTATACACATCTCTCTATTTGCTTCGGACCTCCCTCCATCCATTTTTTGTTCTTTGATATGTTTTTGGATACTTGCCCATTATGTTTATTTTACAGAGGCCCTTGGGATGCCCGTTCCCCAATACCAGAAAATAATGCCATTGCAGTAAGCAAGCAGGTCAGTACCTTAATGCTCTCAATGTTCTTCTTTGTAATTTCAATTATAAGTATTTAAACAGTTTTATTCAAACTAGGAATACTAAACTAAGATTTAAACCACCATTTGTTATTCTTGAACTTGAAACTTGTAATGTTTCTTATCTCTAGGATAACAACATATGCATCAGAGACCTAGAGAATTAACTTTAAAGTTCTATACGTCACCTAATAAGAAGGAAAGATGGTCCTTCAAATTATCTAGTAGCGGCAATTCTTTCTTGGACAATTACAGAGTTTCTTAATCTAAACCAAAATGCAACACACTAAAGGCATATCTATTTACCATTTTTCATTTCTGAAGATATGTTTTCCCCAACAATCATTGCGTGTAGGCTGATTATTATTACATATGTATACATGATGAAGTTCTTTCTTGAATAGGAAGGATCCATTTTTTCAGCTGCTGGTGATACATGCGCATATTGTTGGGATGTGGTAAGTTTCTTTTAAGAACAAATACATTATAAAGAAAGTTCAAATTTAATGAAAGGTGTTATGGTTTTGCTAGTCTTAATGGAAAGATTACGTGCTGTTATCTTGTAAATTAGGTATTTAAATTTTCTTAGTTTAATTATGCCAGTGTTATATTTCCCGTTGGTACTAATTTTGCTGCAGGAGACTGGAAAATGTAAACTGGTTTTTAGAGGGCATTCAGATTACTTGCACTGTGTCACACTTCGAAGTTCGAGCAATCAGGTTACTATCTTCATCATCATTTCATACTTATTTCACAATTAGTAGAACTGCAAACCAATTCTATTTCCAAAAGCTAATAAGCAAGCAGGTTACTATCTTCTAATTTTCTTTTACCTCTATCAAGGCCTCTATTATTGAGGTTGTCATTTTACACAAGCTTGAGGACTCAACACCTATCTATTTCCATTAGATTTGATGTCACATAGATAAATTGCATTATTTCTTAATCATTTGTACATATTTGTTCTAATTCTCTTACATATTATTGACATTTTAACTTTTTCTTCTTTCAGATAGTAACAGGTTCAGAGGATGGAACAGCACGTATTTGGGGTGAGTATTTTTATCTACTATTAATATATATGTATGAGTTAGATGACAAACTGTCTATCCAAATTTTGACAAAAGCTCATCCAAATAAATTGGGAGTTCTTTTTCTCCCTCCATCTTGGGATTAGCCAATATACCATTAAGCATTAGAACTTCTTTCAAAGTTTTCATGTAAAGTTTCTACTTTCTCTCTCACTCTATAGCTCTCTCTCTCTCTCTCTCTCTCTCTCTCTCTCTCTCTCTATATATATATATATATATATGGCTATATAGCTATGTGTGTGCCTTATTTTTTGTTGTGTAGTTGTTCTTTTTGGTTGCTTCATTGTGTTGGTCTTTGAAATTGCAACTTAAGATGTGCTTAAGTTATTCTCATCGTTAAGCACCGTTAATCACCGTTTTTGTCTTTTTTTCCTAATAATATCAACCATTGACATACAGACACGTGCACACATTTTATTCATGTGGCGTGCTTATTTATGTTTGATGTTGTCTGATTTACTAGTACATAATTAATTTTGATAAACTGCAATGTAGATTGCAGAAGCACAAAGTGTATTCAAATTATAAACCCAGAAAAGAATCACAAGGTCAAGGAGTCTTCATGGGTCAGCTGCGTTGCCATAGATACAAGTGAAAGTTGGCTGGTAAAGTATTTCCGACTCTTAGGATATCTTTGCTCATAATAATGGATGTAGCAAATTTTGAAATTTTGGTTTTAGGTTTTCCTTTTTTAGCCAACTCTTCAGTTTGATGAGTCACAGAAAACTGTAATTTTTTTTTACAACAAAAGAAACAATAACACAGCTTTTTGTGACTCGTCAAACTGAAGAGTTGGCTAAAAAAGGAAAATCTAAAACAAAAATTCCAAAATTTGCTACGTCCATTATTTCTTTGGTTAGCATCAGGCAAATCAAATTATTTCTTTATTCTGTACTTCCCTTCTACTCCTAATCTACTTTACTTCCCTTCTACTCCTAATCTACCTTTCCTTTCCAGGCATGTGGCACTTGTAATGGGTTATCTGTTTGGAGCCTACTGTCCAATGAGTGCATCTTTAGCTTTGACTCCCGTGTTTCTGTCCAGGATTTATTGTTTGATGGCAACCAAGTAAGTTCTTTCAGGAATCCATATTGTGTAACGTGATATATCTTGCGTCTAACTTGTACTTATAGTGCAAAGGTGAACTTTATCGCCTTGAAGAATAGTAAAAGAAGAAAATAATTACTATATATAAGTTGGTATTTTGAAAAGTGGACTCCTGATGCATGAGGCTCCGTGTTTTGTGGTTGCAAGCTATATGTGCAGTCTTTGCATCATTAATGATACAAGATTTTCTCCTTGCCTTTAGCCCAAGCCACAACTGTGAATGGAAGGAGACCGTCACACTAATTGACCACTGTAGTTTATAGTAATTCAGGACTTGCCAGGAGGTCCAGGACAAGTTGAGCTTTAGTAAAATAAAACTAACTACTGTTCTTTTCATCTCTCTTGACTGGAGTTCGGGAGCAAAATTATCCCATTTATCTTCTCCATTGGTAATGATATTTGTCCCTACAAGAGAATGGGTCAAAGGAAACTGAATGAAGAAGCTGCTTTTCATTTTATAACTATATATTTCCTTTTTTCATTTTATTATCAAATAAAATGTTTACAAAGTCTGAAGCTGTTAG
Organism: Typha latifolia; assembly: GCF_019914945.1. NCBI lineage: Eukaryota > Viridiplantae > Streptophyta > Magnoliopsida > Poales > Typhaceae > Typha > Typha latifolia. The sequence continues at coordinate 3,821,427 of NC_133086.1, read as the reverse complement.
CTACTTCAGAATGAACCTCTAAAAGGTTCCTTTCTATCTGAAGGTTTGTATCAATCTTATCTTCTTTAAAGGACTCAAATGTGGAATAAAGAAATAGTAAGGCTGCAGATTGTCCTATATTCTTGCACATTTTTAAACATAGGACTGTGAAGGGTGGGTAACAGGTGTTGTCTTGCAATACTTTCATGGCCTTCTGACTCGAACTTTAAATCCCTGCCTCCTTTGGGTACAGTCTTCCTAGAAGTGATGTTTTTTTTTTTTATCTAGGTTTGTAAGGGGACAGAGGTAAGGTTCTCAATTTTGCTTATACTATATTTTCCATGTCCCATTCTTTGATGTAGTTCTTTTAACAATGCTTTCATCGATCTATTTCTATCTGGTCGGATGCTGAATATTCATCATAATCCCAAATTTCCATTAAAAAAATTCATGGTCTTCTTCAAAATATATCACTGTGATAACAAAATCTAATCCATTCTTTTCTACACGGACAACTTCTTCATCTCCGGCTTCATCAATAGTCTATTCCATAACTTAGTTCAGGCTTACGTCAAGTTGGATACTGCACAAATTGTTATATGTTTTGTTATATAATTGTTCCCTTTATTATCAGCTACACGTTAGATCATTACAGATTTCTAATATCTGCTTTAAATGTCAATCAGATTCAGCATGGTTTCTGTTATTCAGTTAATGTTACCTTTATATTCACTTTTTTGTTTACTCTGCTCATTTTATTTCTCACTTGATATATATAGTCATTTCTCTCTATGTACTTATGAAATACTCTTATGTATGCTGAAATCAGATTTTAGCTGTTGGTTCTGACCCTGTGCTCTCACGTATCACAATTAACGGAGTGGTTCTTTCCCAAATAAAATGCGCTCCTCATTCAGCCTTTTCTGTCTCACTTCATCCATCTGGGGTATATCTCTCTCTCTTTTCTCACAAGAGTCATGCAATTGAAACAGGAAGTTTGTTAGTATCCTGGTGTGTGGCTTTCAATAATCCCAGGATTATATCTACTTAGCTGTGCATTCAGTAATTATTAAATTGCATCGATTCTATGCATAAGGCAGAGTTTCAGCAAATTTAATGTGACAACCAGTAACCATAGTTTTTTTTTTTTTTTTTTTTTTTTTTTGCATTAGTTGCTCTTGGGCATGTCTTCAGTAAACCTTTTATCTATAAATCTTTATGTAGTCTCTGATTTGTCGTAAAAAAGAAACAGAGAGATATTTCCTTGCTTCTCTTTGCAATTCTGTTGATCACTCACATCAAAGCATGCTGTTCAGATAGCAGCTGTTGGTGGCTATGGAGGCCTGGTGGATATCATATCAGAATTTGGGAGTCATTTGTGCACGTTCGGCTGCCGAGGTTTAGACAATTTTGAGTGAGGTAATTCTTCAGGCATACGAATTTTGATAGAAGCAACTTTTAGGGTGACTTGAATTGAACTTTCCTGTGATCATCACGCCTTTGTAATGCAATTTACTTTAAAGAGTTTCTCTATTTATACTAGTTGAACTGCTGACTTCCTTGCTCGTTGCAACTCCTCATTCCAAAAAATGAAACTGGGAGGTGTTCTTGATCCAATTAACTGCCCCCTTTTATGCCACGTGGCTCTGCAGGAAAGCTCGACAAATCTAAGATGAAAAGCACACGATAACATTCTGAGATGGAGATAATTTCTTATTATAATGAAGGCCACTACAACATTTGTTCATGGCAACGATGCAATACTACAAGGCTACAACAACACAGTGAAGTTGATTATTTATGAGTGAATATTAACCAAAACAACCTTGAACACACGGTTTAATAAATATGTTAAGGTGCTACTAGCCATCTATCTATTTTTTTTTTACTCCAAAATTCTCTAGAGTATTCAATAGCAAAATTACGAGCAATTTTCTGAAGGAGTAGATTCCCATAAAATCCTGTGTTGCAATAGCTGAAACTTTTGTCCCACACCTTTTTTTAATAATTATATATGCTGTACTCGCCTCGCCTTATGTTTTGACTTAAAACCAACAAGAGATCATTTTTACTTAGATTTCTGAATTATTATCTAAAATTTTTATGATTACATCGACTCTCACACCCTGCTTGGATGAAAATAATAGGAGAGGAGAGAATATGAGAAATTTTCTATTGTTTGGATACAAAATTTATACGAAAATAGACGAGAAAGGGAGAGAAAAAAATGTATTTTAATGTCAGCTTTTATTTCTCCACAATTGGAGAGAAAGGAAGATAGAAGAATTCCTCTGTGTATCTAGACAAGAAGATGAGATAAAATTAATTTTTTTTCTCTTTCATATTCTCTCCATCCAAATAGTAACTATATAAAATCTCTAAAATGCACCTCTAATTAAATACTCATTAGAATTTTCTTTTTGCTAAAAAATATCATATGATCGATTTGAGACCCTCCAGGAATCATTTCACTCTAAATATAAAGGTTAAGAATAAGTTGGATCAATTGACGTTTTCATTTAATACCCATTAGAGGGTAAAATATAAGGAGTCAAAAGTGTCAAAATTAAATAAATAAGGGATCTGCAAGTGAAAATATGTTATAGTTAGGGGTGTAAACGAGCAGTGACTGATCCAGCCTAACTCTAATCAAGTTTGGATTGAAATTAATTTTGAACCTATTTTTGTGATCAAGTTTGAATTAAAATAATTTCAATCCGAGTCAATTTTGAACTCGAGCCAATTTAGAGCTTAAACGAGTTGTTGAACTAGCAATTTCAAGCCTTATCAATTTCAAATTATTTTCGAGTCTAAGCAAACTTGAATTAATTTAGATTTGAATCAAACTTGAAATAAAACATAATTCAACTATAAAGATATAAATATTACTAAAATATAAATTACAAGTAATAAAGATAAATGAGTTAGAAAACTACGTACAACCAAAATATAAATTACAAACAATAAAGATAATTGCGTTTCTGAATAGGTAAATTTTTTTAAATATAATAGTTTATATTAATTTAATATTACTCATATTATATATATATAAATTTGAGCTTTATCGAGCCAGGTTGGTTGGCTCAAATTTAATTTCAAGCCTAGCTTTATGACAACGGAGCCTATTCCCAATAAACTATCAGAGCAGAATCACAGCCGTCTAATGAATAAATGAATAGGCCTCATCATCTTAGTCCTAGGAACGACTCTTGATTCGCCAAGTCGTACTATATATAAAATTGCAGCTCCATATTACTCCTCTTCTTCAAAACCCTAATACCCGTAGCCGCTCTCTCTCCCTCCTTTCCTCCGCTGCAATCCAGAGATGGGTAAGATTAAGAAATCCTTCAACTCTTCTTCTTGATTCCTTTGCCTTCTTCTCTCCTCTCCTCATTGGATCTCGCATTTTTTCCTCGTTTAGGTAAGGTGCACGGATCGCTCGCACGTGCCGGAAAGGTGCGCGGGCAGACTCCGAAGGTGGCGAAGCAGGACAAGAAGAAGAAGCCCAGGGGAAGAGCTCACAAGCGCATGCAATACAACCGCCGTTTCGTCACCGCCGGTAAGTATTTACTTTTTTTCTTCCGATTTACTCAGCCTCATTCTCTTTTTTGTTTTGTTTTGTTTTGTTTATGCTCTATAGATTTCGCAGGAAAGTTTCAATTTTTTTTTCTTGTTTTTGTAATTGTTTTTATATATGTTTTTGGCAGTTGTTGGATTTGGGAAGAAGAGGGGACCCAACTCGTCTGAGAAGTAATAGATTGATGTCGGCAATGTAGTTGGTAGATTACTTTTTTTTTATTTGGAATTGGATTCGATGTTAGTGGTTTAAGAGAACATGGATTTTGTTTTGGTGATGTTTGTTGAACACTTTGATTCAGCTACTTTTCTAGCTGAGAGCCTTTAAATGTTGAGCAGAATCTCTTGTCCTCTGAAAGAATTGGTTATTTTTTAACGTTTTTGTGGTTAGTTATTTAGATAGCTAACTTCATTTATGTTCTGAGTGATGGACCAGAATAACACGGTCTTGTTTCTTTATAGTTTATCCGAGTCTGTATGATAAATGAGCAATAGGTTGGAGTTTGCTACTCTTTGTAATGAGATGTGTTATATGGTTATGCCTATTATGTTATTAGCTTGCCTTATTCATCTGTTTGTATGATTGCTATTCTGAAAATCTCCAATTGTTGTGCACTGAAATCTTAATTGTTTGGGCTGTTGGTTCCAAGGTGAATGTAAAACTTTTTAAAACATCTTGTGAATTCTAAGTTTGTTTCTTTCAATGTGCTGCCTTCCTAGATATCTTATTTTTCTACAGTGTTGTGATATGTTCCCTTGTGAAGTTGAAGAGGATTGTATTGCTCAAATATTTGTTATAATTAGTTCTGATCTTACATGAAGGCACATGCCATTGGTATTGGCAGAGGAAACGAGAAAAGATGCATAATGTGTTGCTCATTGTGAATTGTTATCAAGTTTAAGAGCAAGTTTGTTCATTTGTTGGATTTGAGTTGTGCAGCAGTTAATCATGGTTGAATCAAAGGAGCCACACATGTAGGGAATAGCACATTATTCTAAGAGGCAAATCATAGATATCATAGAGGATACCTACTTGTATAGGAATTAATGAGCAGGTATATGTAAATGAGGTGGTGGAATAGGAATTATATAACTTTATGCCTTCATTTTCCCAAGAATTAGGCTGAATTACCTGGTATCCTGGTTAGTCTGCTACTCCAGTTGTTTTTTAATTTGATCTTCTACTCCAGTTTTTTTTTATTTGATCTTCTACTCCAGTTTTTTTTTATTTGATCTTCTACTACAGTTGGGTCAGGTTTGGTATGGAGTTGGTATGTTGAAAATGTCAGTGCTTGTACTGCAATATCCAGTAGATACCCTTAATTGGACCGGAAAAGAAGTGAATGGAAGTATAGAGATATTTATCCTTGTATTGTTGCTTTGTCTTTCCCTGAGTGGCAAAATACAATTGACTAGTTAGAAGAGACTTTTTCTCATGGATACTTGAGGCCCTATTCACTTTTGTAGAATAGCTAGTAGTATAGCTATGTTAATTTTTAATACTAGTATAAGAGAGTTTATACTAATATAAGTTATTCTTGTATTTTTTTGTAAACTAATGTAGTGAAATAGATATTTTGACAGATCCGGTCTATCTTATTATCTAATATCTGAAGTTCTGTCTTTCTCTTCATGCTGACTTTGAGGTAAGTTTGGATAGAAGTTCTAATTAAAAGGAATAAAGGATATGGCTCCTGAAAATTGTGTATTTAGCTTCTTTTTTCCTTCTCTGAGTGCTGAAGCTGTAGTTGTTTTTGTTGATAATTATGGTGCTAAATCAATATAAGGGGAGACAATGATCTAATGAAATATTTCACCTCTAATTAGAGTCAAGCGTTGTGTCGGAGTGTGAATATCATATCCTGTTTTATTTATCTCCTCGGACAGTCATTTGAATGTATATGTGGATGTGGTAGTCGGACAGAAATGTAATGAAGGCATAGGCAGATGTTTTATGGCTAGGCTGTTTAATTTCCTTGGACTCACTCATATGGCTAAAGTTTGGTGATGTCAATAATCAACTTCCTCAGCCTCGCTGGTGGAATTTATTTGTGTAGATAATTTACAATAGGGAATATTGACTTGGGTCTGCATCAATTTTATTAATGAAGGACCTTCGAATTGTTCTCCAACGATGCAATCTCCTTGAAAGCAAAACCATACATAGGTCAAACTCAACTGGCATACTTATTTCGAAATAAAGAAAGTTTATTTTAAAATATGAGGCTTATTCTTGCTTAACCAAACAGCCTCCTAAAGTGACCGTGAGTTAATTTTACATACGACAGAATTACGGATTTGAGTCAAGACGTTACTAGCATCATAAAAGCACTCGGTATCAGACTATATATATATCGACAACATGTGAAGAGCCAAAGACGTCTCTCTTTTCCACAACAACAAACTAGATACAGCACAAGGGTACAATAAGGAAAAAAGACGAAGAGACTGTTTGAGTCACATGTACAGAATTCAGTGGCCTTCAAACACAATCCAAAGACAGAATTATTTGAGTCTCCCGTAGCAAGGGTTCAATGAGCAAGTTTGAAGTACAGGATCAGAAGAATGGCTAACACCAAGACAACAATGACGCCCCCAATAATCCACTTGTTCCTGTCCATTCTTCTTGACATAGCTGATAGGATCTTTTTGCTCTTGCCAACGTAATCATCCACTCCATGCAACTGAAATCAAGCCACGAAAGAGATCCATCACCACCACCAGAAAACAACATAATGTCAAGCAAATGAAGTACATAATTACTCAAAAACATCTGAATTGGCAACTCATTTAGCTAAAGCTGCTCACTAAACTGTCAGGCACAATTCAAGGAAGCAGGATGGGGTGTCAAAATTGGGTGGGTTTGTGGCATTCATCTTGTTCTTCGCTAGCACTAGCAAGTAAGAAAGCACAGTTGATTAAATGATTGAGCGAAAGTACAATACAATGGAGAGAATCTGGATTGAAGCTTTGAACATTATATTGTTGATGGATATATTCTCAAAATATTTTCTTCTACTGCATGTCAACCTGTTCATAATATTTAGAGTCTAAAGCAATCTAACTGTGAGAACATTTTATAAAAAGATTTCCATAACATTATACGTATCAAGGAAAATGATGGCCATACTGTATTATTAGCATGCAGCAGAGACTGGCGCTGTTGGTGCAGATCCTGAAGAATAGATACACCAAGTTCCTCTGTCTCCAGCATAGTTCTTCGACCTTCTTTAATTCTGTCAGTTGATTGATTCAGTCTTTCTGTTGACATCAACAATCTTCCTCTTTGATCAGAAGACATCTGCACCATTCAATTATCCAATGGCATATTAGAGGGAAAGGGAGAAATTTTTAACTCCCTGATGTGGTAAGGAAAAATGATACATTTATAAAGAACGATAAGATGACAAGAGATAACCTCAAAGGAACATAAACACTGAATCTCTAATTGGTCAAACAGAATTACAACAGTTTGCACAAACAAAAAGGAGTAGATGATATGTGAATCAAGAGGGGCAACATAAGCATTCTTAGTTGCAATGTATACCGATGTACATTCTATATTCTTAGCTCAAAATCATACATAGTTAACTTTACCATATAATAACGATTTAATTACAATATCCACCTGGACTTGCTGGATATCAACCCTCTGAGCTATCAAACAAGCCAAAGGCCATTGATATTGCAAAATGTTAATTTGAGAGAAGAAAAAGAAGCGTTATGGTATAGAAACAAATTTATAAAAATAAATGTTATACCCACTTATTTTAGATGCCATTATTTTTTTTCATATCCACTCTCTTCTTCTTCTTCTTCTTCTCCTCTTTATAGGAAAATATCATAACTCAACTAGTCCAGGACACATACCCTTTCCTTACTAGTATAATTAGGCATAATAAGTCTAGTTGTTAAGGTTTTGAGCAATCAAAGATTCATTTTCCTGTGTGTTTCCTTTCTTTTATATTTTCATTACAAGCTTCTGCATGTTTGTTAGAATTACCAAGAGGATGTCTATGATGTAATCATACAATTTTCACCCGCAATCACTACTGCGAGATGGCGAACTAGAAAAACAAGGGACGAGAGGAAGAATACAAACTAGCACACTGGATGAAAGAAGAAGCAATATCTTATCCCAAAGTTGTCATTGCAGTAGAAATCCATGTCATGCGGGAATCCAACATCATTTAGTTTATATATATATATATAATGCTTTTTAAATATATACCTTACAAACATTTCTAGGTTCAAGCTTTCAACATGTTTTAACCATATTGAGGAGCTAGAAGGACAGCATCAACATATAATTATATAGTGAAAAAATCATACTCTAAATATGAGAATGTAGAAGAGATCCCAAAGATATGTGGCTTTTGATGTTCAAGTTTCAGGTGCCAATAGAATAAAAGTGCGGCTTAATAAGTTTAACATGATCTAAACGCAGTTGTAGGTACAAGCTATAATAACATAGAAAAGCAACACCAATTAATACATTAAAATTGGGAAAGATAATGCCAAATGAAAGTAATAGGGATGCATAAAGCTTCAAAATTGGCAGGAGAATTAGGAGGCATCAGCTTACTGCTAGCGTATTTGCCATCCCCGACTCCAATAGCTCCTCTCGTGTTGCCTGGGCAGAATTAGCGGTTGTAATTCTCTTAAGCTCACTCTTTAAATTGTTCAGATCAGATTTATATTCCCTCAACTTCGCCAGCAATCCAGCTCTTATACTTGGCTGCAAACTTCTAGCCTCCAGATCCATCTTCCTAATCTGCAAAGAAGATTAAATCGCGTCCGTTTTACGATTAAGAAAAGCGATTTTTTCCTTTACAAACACAACCATCAGCAGATCATGCAAACAAAATCTACCAAAGTTTCAGCATCGTCCAATCCGGTTTTGATTTCTTGCACCTTCTGCTTCTTTTTCTCTACGAAACGAATCACAGATCAAAGATGAGAATGCAAAATCGAACTAAAATGAAACTCCTGATCCAGACCAAAATCTTACCTCCGTCGAGAATAGAAGCCGATGAGCACTTTTGTGAGAGAGATGCGGAGATCTCGCAGTACTGGCGCTCGTAGCCATCGAATACCTCACTCATCGCGGATCAGCAGTTCTGCAAAATAAATAAATAAAAGGAACACGAATTTAGAGATACAAAATCGATTAATCCCCTGATCAATCCCTTCCAAAATTCTAACCCTAGCAACCGGGTCTCGATTGTAATAGAAGCAAACGACTCGAAAGAAAAAAGAAAAAAAGAAATTAACCGAAAACGATCCAATCCAGAGAAGAGGAGAATCGAATCAGAGAAAACAGATGGAGATGCGTGGAATTATTTGATAGGGCCAAGGATTGTTGCATTGATACCTGGCGACGGACAGAGGAGAGAAGGGGGGAACTTTTTGGTGAGGAGAAAAGAGACGAACAAAAGGAGCGAGGCAACGAGGTCAAGAAGGCGTGCGGCGGTGTGGGCCTTTTTGCTTCTCTCTTTAAACCCCCCGGTTCGTATTAAGCTACTCTAAGTCTCTTAAGTACCACACCGAATAGAACTAGAACTAATCAGCTAATCCATCCCTCTCTTTCGTATCCAACCCAACATTAGGTTCCCTTAGTTAAACTCCGTGAATGCCAGTGGTCTATTTAATTGCTACTTTGGTTAACAACCTGGAGACCCACAATTTAGCTCGCCCTAAGGATTTTAATCGGAAGAAAGAAAGAAAGAAAAAAATAGCATTTGATCGCTTTTTGTTAATAAATGAGTCTTTATTCAGACTTATCCAGATAATTCCCTTATTATTACAAATGGCTTTGACCCACTTAACATGAATAATTATATGGATTATACCTGTGTTTGTGTTATCGATCCATTTAATCTGGTTCCATTAGTACAAGTTATCCAAAATATTGACGAGCCTCTATGTTTTATCCTGAATTGACGGAGTAAAAGCAGCAAGTCCTCTTAAAGCCCATTCTGGCATTCTTATTCTCTCTTTGTTCTCAATTAATCAACTAGTTATATTTATTAACAAATCAAATAATTTTCTTTTTGTCTTTAAAATTACATCGTTTAAAATAATTATTTATTCAATCATGCGCTCCCTTTTTCCTCACCTCATCATATAATATTTATTTGACATAAAATCTCTTGAACTAACTAGTTTTTATATTAACTTAACAATAATACTATTATTCTAATTTACAGTCAACCACTCAATTTGTCCTCGGCTCGTTCAAGTCTTTTAAAGATACCTAGAACAAGATTAAAAATAGGTGTAATTGACAGCGTTCCAGAGCCACAGTATTAAATTTTTTATAATTATTTTTCTCTAATATAATATCAGAATTGGATTATTTTGATGATCAAGAGTTCAAAACCGTGTTAACATTTTGTTAGTCAGATTATCTTATCATCCTCTTTTGGTTTGAATTTATGCTAAGAATAAGCTCTTCAAGACAGTGCAAGTTGGACACTTGGACTTAGTATTTTTTTAAAAATATTTTAGATATAAAATTATCCAAAGCATCATCGATATCATTTAAAATTAATCAATGAATTTTCTTTTGTTTGAATCCTTTTTATCTTCCTAGATATTAGGATATTACTCCTACCAATTCCCACACGGTTTAATATATTACAATTTCACCCCTGCCAAATGGGAATTCCAGTGATGTACACTATTTCAAACTTTAATTGAGAAGTGAAATGAAGAGAGGTAAAAAAAAAACGAAACTGAAGCTCTCAGCGCGAAAATTTTAGAATATATTAGAAGTAAAACACGCATCGAATCATATAGGTACATAAGTCTTATACAGATCGGATGAACTATTCGAGCCACAGAAACCCTAGAGTATCATCAAATCAAACAATGCGGTGGAACTAGAAGGAAGCAAAAACGAATATGATGATATGTAACGCCCAGACAGATAACCACCATACGCCGTCAGATCCCGGGAGAAGACGCGATCCGCATCGCAGCCGTCGGATCCATCAGTGGCGGAGAGATCCGAAGAGCAGCGCAGCGGCGGAGCAGAGGACAGCCGCGGCGAACGGCGAGGAGAGAGTCATCGCGCTGGAAGTGGGGCTCGGCGCTGGTGCGTCTGCGGCGGCGGCGAGGGAAGCCATGGCCGACACCGCGACGAGGAGGACGGAGAGAACCCTAGAATCGACGGCGGCCATGACGACTAGGGTTGGGGTGGAAGAGAGGAGATTAGAGAGAACTTTTGGGTGGGGAATGGAATGGGAGATGACAGAGGGACTTTTATCGACAGATTCGGGCAGTGTTTTCTTTTTAAAATTTTTTAATTTGAATATATATATATATATATATATTTTTTTTTTTTTTGGCGCGGGCAGCTCGCTGCCCGTAGTTAGACAGTCTGGCAAGCAGTTGCGAGACAGCTATTTTGTTTATTTTGTTTATTACTTTCATAATTGCCGTATACGCCTAGCCCCTTCTGGGTCCCGCGTGAGTTGAAGACTATTTTTTTTAGTTTCTTCTAACTATTCTTTTATTAACACTTTCCAGAGTGAAAGAAAATTCTCTACTGGAAATTGATGTTGATTGACTCATGGGCTGCAGCAGCAAGGGCATTACATATAAAAAAGGTAATTATTTGGATCCATGATTATATTTTTTTATGAGCCCGAAGGCTATTAATTATTTGGATTCATGATTATTATTTTTTTATGAGCTCAAAGATTAGATATGATATGAGCTGAATAAAAGGTCAATCCTCTCTAGATACATAGACGAGAGCCATTGTGTTGTCATGTTGTCTTATAAGTTACCGCACTGTCATCCATTAATTGAATTAAGCTAAACTACCAAATTACCTCGTGTAAGTGCCCGGATTCACAATTGTTCATCAAATAAAATATCAAGCAGGTGAACTTTTTTTCTATTGTTGTGAATTTTCAAAAATCCTATTGCTCAACAAACTTCTGTTATAATTTCAAATAAGAAGTCAAAAGATTATAATAATAACACAAAATTCGACACACGAAGATATTGGTAAAATGTTTGGTATAAGGTAAAGTACATGCAAGAGAGTCGTCAGGCATTAGCAGACACCAATCAGAGAAGGTGGAAGACTTGCATCCCAAAAAGTCATAGCAAATGAGTTTCAACAAGAGGTAGCTGAGAGATCACAACTAGTTCTAACAGCAGAAGCATATTCTCATAATAACATTGCATGATTCAGACTGTTGATTTCGTCAGACGCATTATCATCGTCATTATCATAATCATCTTCCACAAAAACCAATATCTTCAATTAAAGTTCGCAGATGGAAGAAGTCTTACAGCTCTAGTAAAGAAAAGTCTTCCAACTGATAAATTAGAGTGAAAAAGAAACAGCCAATAGAAGGTAGTAGCTGTCACTCAACTGAGGAAAAATGAACACACAAAATGATTACAGATATATAATAAGCAAATAAATGCTGCTCTCGGAAAGCATCATTTACTAGGATTACAGGTTTAAGTTCAATATATGAAACAAATCACAATTGATATTGCCAAGCAAATGATAAATCTGGGTACGACTAAAATGAATAAATCGCATGCAAGTCAAAAAAAAATAAAATAATGAAACTATTTGTTATATGTAAAAAAAATTTAGTTTTTTTTGTTTATATTTTACCACCAAACATCAAAAATTAAAAAATGTCTGAATTTGAGTATTTTTAACCCCACTTTCTAACAACCAAATACTCTCATTGTGGAAGTCACAATTAACTTTACTTTGTCATTCAAGTGATATCCTTGATAACGTTACAACAAAGTACTGTTAATAGTGAAAGAATAATTTTGCACCAATGTACACAACCTTATAGGCAGTCAACTAAAAGTGAAACATATGTAGATTTATGTTTACATTAGTGGACCAGATCGACCAAGGTTTTCCTTCTAGGGAACCTCTGTGGAAGCCGAAGAAACATTGCATCTTCGATCTCAATAGGCAGGTGCGTCGCCACAAAGACAATTCCCCCTTTCTTGCGATGCTCAGCTATTATGAACTCCAACAACCGAACCCCTTCAGAATCCAAAGCAACCGAGGGCTCATCAAGCAACCAAATTGGCCTATCTATAGCTAGCAATCTAGCCAATTGCAACCGCTTCCTCTGGCCCATAGAAAGCATCCTTGCCTTCTCGTTCACAAGCCTACCAAGCCCCATTAGTTCGAGTGCACCCAATGACTTTCCACATTTTCCTTCCAATACCTCAAACCATTGAACATTGTCTAAGACAGTCAGCTTATCTTTTATGGCATCTTTTAGTGATAGCCAATTAAGTTGCAGCTTGTACTGTTGAAAAACTCCAGGAGATGTAACATCATGCCCATTCCAAAGGATCTCGCCACCAGAGGGGCGAGAGAATCCAGCTAGCATGCGAAGTAAGGTTGTCTTTCCGGAACCATTGGCACCGGTTAACATAAGAGCAGAGCCATCATGCACAGAGACATTAATATTACGGAGGACTGTTTGTGCATTGCGCATGCAGGAGACATTGTTTAGGAGTATTCGAGGAAGTGGAGGTTTGAGAGGGGGCATATGTATTTGTTAAATCTTTCGACTGGAGATTGGAAACTAAAGTGTGAGATGTCACTACAAAACCTGGAGTAGAAGATAAGAACTGTGATTAATCGAACCAAAAACTCCAGATAAAATGCTGAAAGAACCCAAACAGAATAAACTATAAAGTAGGAGGAAATGACTTCCATTGCTAAGATAATTACTTCTCAATAACAAAATATCACTACAATCAGAATTATGTATTGAAAGGGTAACTAATGAGTATGAGAATCAAGCAAAAGCTTAATCTCCACCCTATCTAGTATAATATAGAAACTTAATGAAACAGATGGCCATTTTATTTGTTTAGAGAAACGGAAAAATGGAATTAACTAATTAGTTGCTTCATAGAGACCGTTTGATTCTTTTGCCATATTCCTAATTTGGTTGACCACATCAAATCTTTTCAGACCCTCTGTCAAACATCTTAGGGCATTATCTTACCACATCTACAGATCTACTGGCCACAACACTCTCTTCAAATATACGTGTTGAACATAGAAAAACAATAGACCAAAAGGCATAAACATTACCTTAGTAACTACCTATTAAAAATATTATATAAACCAAATCATATTAAACAACTATTTAAACTACAATAGTATGACTACATGTGGAACATCAATCCTATTCTGCACCCTGCCACAAGGGGACGATTTGATTTGCAAGTTCAACGAGAAGTGGAGAATTCAAGTCTACTCAAGCAAAAACAACAAGGATTAGGTGGTCAAGGACTAAGGAAGGAAAAATTGACCAGCAAATAACTACCAAACTACCAAAATTTCAAAGATTGAAGTCCAAGAGGATGTCACCGCTTAAGCACAGCTAAGAAAAGGTTCTTTAAACGAATATTCATCATGAAAGTTCTGTCCGTTTAATGCTACATCATACGATTATTCTCAACAATATAATCACCTACCAATTAACTCACATAGTGGTTAAATTTGATCTCCAGAATGCTTACCCAATTTCAATTCTTAGGTTTAAGTTTTTTCCTTATGGAAACAAATTAATCAACTCAAAGATAGTTTGTATAAGATGATCCAAGATATTTCTCATTATCAAGCTTCAAGAATCCAAAGAACCAAGCTTAATAACTAAACTTTGAAACCCCATGACTGAGGTCATGCATAGTTGTTGAAAAATAGTGTAAGGCAAGAATAGGTTCTCCCTTCTCACAAAATTTCACCTCTTCACGGGGTAAATGTTGCAAGATCAAAATTTGTTCCCCAATATCATAAATCTATCAGTAAAGTTACAATTAACACTTAAGAAAGGGCTAAGTAAAAGAAAATGTCACCCAGATCGATCAATCATGAGACTAAAGCTTTCAACTTCTCATACAAAAGAAACAAATTGGCACAGAATTCATCCCTAATAGAGAAAAGCAAAAAGAAAATTTACCACAAAACTACAAACTATGATCTTCCATTAGCTGGGGTGAGAACCAAAAGAAATACTAAAACAGGAGGCAACAATAGAATTCCAAGAAATGTGAACGACTCTCACCTTAGACTGGTGGAAGACAGGAATGAGATGTCGAAAAAGCAAGACAAATAGATAGATGGATAGAGAGATGAAGAAAGATAACAGGCAACGTGGCGACAGAACTTGTTGTGGAGGTGGCGGCAACGATCAATGCAATGGGCAATGAGGGTAGGTGAAGAAGAGGGGAAAAAGGAGGGATTTTGTGCAGGAGTACTCATAGAGACTAATCGATTGCTAGAATTTTTGCGATGGTTCCCCTGTATCTAACTCTCAAGACTCTGAAAACTTGCATCAAACAACTTAAGATGAGGACCCATCGCTACTTCTCCAAAAACTGTGAATCGCCTCCGCTTAGCCTTGAGCTTTACCTGGCTCCCACTTCCACTTCCACTTCCATCATTGCTCTAAGGCCTAAGAGGTCTAACTAGGGGTTCTTATGGGCCGAGCTGAGCCTTGGTTTATGCAAGTGGGTTCGGTTCAACCCAATCTAATAGGGTGTCCAAGATGATGAATGGTGATTCCTTGTAGTTTGGCATGCATAAATTTTCTGCATTTGATTATTGGGCTGGGCCAGACTCATTCATTATGCTGCAGGTTGTCTTATGAGATTTCAGGTTTGGCTTTTCAAAACCTGAGCCTTGGGACTAGGGTGTTATAGGGTGGTGAATAGTCATTGTCTACGATACAACATGCAGAAATTGTCTGCATCTAAGTATTAGGTTGCACTAGATGGGTTTAATTGCTCTGCCAACCGATTTTCAAACCAGTGGATTGAAGGACTGTAGTTGATTGTGCAATGTTGATGAGATTGTGCTAGTGATACTATTGTTTGAAAGAAATAACAAACGCAACTGTGGAGCTCCAAGGTTTGGTAGCAGTAGTGGCTTAGATATATAATTTCCTGAGAGAACAAAGAACTCAAGACTTATCGACCCCAACATTTAAACCAATTTGAATACAGATCAAAATTTAGTACTCCTATGTTTATAGTAAAATCTTAATTAGTTGGAAGCTTTAACCATTGATACCTTCATAATATCAAAGGAGAAAACAAAGTCTGATATTTTGGGTACATTGCATGGAACCTAGAAACTCTACAGTCTACAAGCCCTACTTAGATCATGCAATGGAGTGGAATCTACAGACTTTACTGTGTGATTTACAAATTTGGAACTTTAGCATAAATGCTTATTATGAAACTGAAAATATTTTTCGTCAGCGCAAGAAAAGGAAAACTAACACCTGTGAGGCTCAATTAATATCCAAAAGAAGTACATGAAGATAAGTAGATAACACCAACATCCTGATGAATACAATCACAACTGTCTTAGCAGGCACGTAAAGAAAATTATTTCATCTAAACTATGAATATCTAAGACATATTATGGAGGATCTTTTCATGTGTTGTTATCATCAGCCTACAGAGTAAAGTGAAAAATTAAATCCCATTTCTTACTATGAATATCTCAATATAACATATCCAATTTCTACTCAAACCCTCACAAAATAAGAGGAAAGGGTTACTAGTAATCAAAGATCTTATCAAACACAAACGACCAAACTTAGCATTCCATCGGAGATCTGCGTGGGAATTTGATCTTACCAGAGATGAAACTGCGAATGAATTTCCTATTCGTCTCTCCGATTAAGCTCCGAAGGTGTAGCAGCTTGGGCGGCTCCGGAGACCCTCATAAACCCTGGAGTTAATCTATTATACTTTATCGGATGGAATGACAAGAATGCCCACGAGAAGTTGGTTTGTTGGGCCCATACTAAGGGCCAATGAAGCCCAAGCCTAACATTATTGGATCGGGCTATATAATTTTCAGTCTAAATTACTGGATCGGATTAAAAAGCCCCCATCTGGTCACTACTATGAATGCACTTTTGAGAGTATATATGTCATTAATTTAATATTCGATTTAAATTAAAATCTTATAACATATAGAGATAACTAATCAAATTAAAATTAAAATCTATCTCCTAGTTATGACTGGTATAACTCTAAATTCTAGAGGGTTTTTAAAGTATTTGTCTTTTTATATATTTTCATCAAACAATTTTACCATCTTATCCTACATTTAACCAAAGACCCATACCCGGGAGTGCTCGGAAGTACTGAGAAAATGTATCTTACTGCTGCACGTATCACGATGGTAGGAATTCTCTTCATACTTTGAGATCTCTACCGAACCCACATCAGAAATAGAATGAAACATAAAAAAAAGCTTGGCGTTTTGCTATACAAAAAGCTTGATGCCGAATCACAACAGTGTTACGCTATAATCACTATTGCTAATGCTAACAATTCAGATGATATATCTTACGCACCTAGTGTTATTAGCAAAACTCACTACTCTTTTAATTGAGAAGGCCGAAATGGAGAGCTTTCGGAAGGCCAAGATTGACACGAAGAACATTTTGATTGCATATTGCACTGGGTCCATGTTGGATTCCATATAACACCATCTGCTAGATCTGAAATGAACGAAGAGGTACAGCAAATGACTCTTAGAGTCTAGAGCCAGAATGCTTGTATTCAATGTCGACTTCTTCCAGAGTCTCAATTTGCTAGCTCACGAAACTGGATTCAGGATTAGCAGCGTGAGTATTTATATGACATAAATAAAGATCAACAGATCAATGAAACCCACAACGATCGCCTTTGTATGTCACTAAAGGCAACCAAAGAGGGGAAGGCTAGATTTGGAGCTACCGGAGGGGCCAAAAACTCCCCCTCTCCACCTAGCGATCCTAGATGAGAGGAGGAAGGAGAGCCTCCCCCCACCACCAAGCACCTCGTAAGCAAAAGCTAGGTCGGTGTTGGGGGTGGCGAGAGGAATGTTTGAAGAAAAGAATAGAGAAAGGAGATAACTTTTATTCAAAAGGAAAAACAAGAGAAAGAATCATACAATGCGAATGAACGACTAGGAGCACAAGCATCGAATCATACAGGTACATAGGGTCTCATAGAGATAGAATGAACGGTTCGACAGAAACCTTAGAATAACATCAAATCAAACAATGCGGTAGAACAAGAAGGAAGCAAAGAAGAATATGGTAATATGTAACGCCTAGACAAATAACCACCAGAAGCCGTCAGATCCCAAGAGAGGGCGAGATCCGGATCGCAGCCGTCGGATCCATCAGTGGCGGAGGGATCCGAAGAGCAACGCAGCGACGGAGCAGAGAACAGCAGCAGCGAGCGGCGAGGAGAGAGCCATCCCGCCGGATGTGGGGCTCGGCGCAGGTGCTTCTGCGGCGGCGGAGAGGGAAGCCATGGCCAGAACCGCAATGAGGACGGAGAGAAACTTATAATCAACGCCGGCCATTGCGACTAGGGCTGGGGTTTGGGAGGAAGAGAGACGAGAGAGAGAATTTTTGAATGAGGACTGGAATAGGATTTGGGAGGGGTTTTTATAGATTCGAGCAGTAGTTTGTTGAGCGGGCAGCTGCCTGTAGTTAGAAGTCTGGAAAGTAGTTGCGAGACAGCTATTTTGTTTATTTTGTTATTTGTCTCTTGTGGGTCCCGCGTGAGTTGAAGAGTTCTTGTTTAAGTTTCTTCTAATTCTTTTGTTAATACTTTCTAGAGTGAAGAAAATTCTCTACTGGAAATTGTTGTTCATTGACTGCAGCAAGGGTACACTAGACATGTAAATGAAGCTTTTAGTTATTTGGATCCACGATTGTTAATCAAATAAAAAACCAAGCGGGTAGATACTACATTTCAGAATTTTCAAAACCCTATTGCTGAACGAACTTCTGTTTTCAAATACGAACTCAAAATATCATTAAAAACTCGAAATTTGATGGCATTGGATATTAGTAATGTTTGTTGTAGGTGAAGAAAATGAGAGAGAGAGAGAGAGTTATGCTAGCCAACAACTGTGCAGAGAAAAATGCAGACAAGCAGTCAAGAGACAAAGATGCCCCTAACTAGTTATAAAATAACATAATATATTTTCATCATCTCCAATAGAAGGTGTGAAACTTGCATACCAAAAAAGTCATACCAACAGAAATTCAACAAGAGGTAGCTGAGAGATCACAAGCAATGAGATAGATTCACCCTATTGTGCCCATTTGTTTAAAGCAATTGAACATTAATAAACTATCAATCTCTTGTAAGGAATATACTGGACAACTAGTTATATAACAGCAGAAGCACATTCTCACAGCATTGCATGATCCAGACTGGGTTTTAAGAGACGCACTATCATCATCATCCACAAAACCAAAATCTTGGATTAACATTCGCAGACAAAAGATGGAAGCAGTCTTACAGTTCTAATAAAAAAGTCTTAAACTGACAAATTAGAGTAAAAATGAAACAGCCAATAGACGCACAAGATCATCACAATCAACCAAGTTTAGTTACTTATTATACTTTAGCAGCCTGCCTGTTCCTCTTCTTAGCACCAGACTTGGAGACCATAAGGCTACGGTGCACAGCACTTAGCCTTGCAAGAGCTGCTTTAGTAAGATCTGGACGGTAGTTGTTGTCAGTCACCTGAGGAAAAATTAACACAAAATTACTACAGATTTATAAAATTAACACACATAACAATATATGCCCAATAACAGGAGGCCTGTTGCGGATCATGACCAGGGATGAGACATTGCACGAGCATAGTACAAAGGAAATAAATGCTGCAGCGAGAAAACATCATTAACTACGATTTAGCTAAGATTATACATTATACATGATGAGGTCAGCAAAGAGATAGGACTTGTACACTGAGTTGTGTCCCTAAATTCAAGATGAACTGCAGTGTCAGTGATCATTGATAGGTGATGGATAATGATTAAAAAAGATTACATGTTTAAATTCAAATATAAGTCACAATCCTATTACATTGAAACTTAAAAACTAACTTCCATCCCAAGATAGAAGTTAACAAAACAAAGTAACCTGTAGAGAGTTTTCAGCTACAGCAGATAGCTCCCTATCAACCAAAATACTATCAGCATATAACCTAACAGGGCCAAAATAAAAAAACCAAAGCAACATTACCAAGTCCCTTATACACCACTTTAGAAAGACAGTGTAGGCAGAAAGCAGGAGCCAAGGTGGTCTAGCAATTTTCATATTTATAAAAAAAATTATAATTCTATATGATATAATACACACACACACACTAATATGGCATTATAAAATGTTAATAATGCAATTCACAACCATAAAAATAATAAATTACAAATTTGTAATTCACAAATATGTATACATATTTCATTAACATCTTAATAATATATTACCACAATTTGAATTAAATGTATTAATAGTTGGTGGTTTCCAATGTTCAGTGGTTTCCAATGTTAACATTAGAGCACGCCGCCTCTCTTTCCCACATGGCCTCTCTCTTTCCTACCACTCTCTCCCACCAGTTAAAGCACAGCGAAAGAATACACAAAAATAGTTGGTGGTTTCAATGTCAGAGAGAGAAAAGAAGAAAAAAGAGAGGAGATGAAGCAATCGGCAATCCACAACTTCAAAAAATCACCGTTCGATTGCAACTGTCATTCACTTGCTGCCGCTGCTCAAAGCCTTCAAGCCTTCGCTGCCCGCCGGTTATACTTGCTTGCTGTCATAGACTTCTCGCTACCGCTAGGAGATGATTGAGAAAGGGAGACAACCGAGGGAGGTTGAGGGAGGGAGGCGATCAAAGAGTAAATTTTTAGGGCTCATATCGATAGTGAGGAGAGAAAAACAATTGGGTTAGTTTGATAAAATGGTTAACGGGTTAACGAATAGTCAAAATTCGACCCTATGTCCAAATCCATTGCTACAACGGGCCACTCGGCCCGCTATGCAACTTGGCGGCCTGCCAAGTTCGCCCAGGCAGTCTAGCCGCCATGGCCGCTTTTTAATACGTTGAAGACCACACATGAAATTCACACCATCTACAAAACAAAAAATTGCTTAAATTCAAATATATGAATCAAACAGCATATACTATTTGCCAAGCAAAGGATCAATATGGGTACGACTAAGATGAATAGATCACATGGAAATTTGATAAGGGAAAGCCAAAAGTTTACACATATGTCTATTACTTGAAAAATGTTTTCACATCATATACAAAACAAGTGAGATCTTCACATAAGCAAGCGAGAAGCTATTGCTGAGAAAATATACTTCCAAGGTAAGTGCGTTTGCAGTGGAACCATGATGTGGTGTCACAGTGAAATTAGCTTGCTGTTCTTAAGCTACTACAACCTGTAACATGCTCATAGCATCCTTCTGCATGTAAATATGAAACAGAAACAACAAAAACAATAACAAAAAATCCTACAACTTTTAAGTCAACAGTCTTCAATGACTTCATTCACCAGAAACAGAATAAACTCAGCAATTAAATAGACTAATAGCTGATTCTCGATTGGCAGTAATCAGCATTCCCCTTCATACTTGATATGGACAGTTTTATACAATATTTACCAACAACATATAGACATGTCAATCCAAAAATACATAAAATCATAGAAGTTCATGGCACAAGAATTTTAAAGAACTCTATCTGAAAACAAATGCCCGTACCTGGTTCTTCACTGCCTTAGCCATCTTTCGGAACTCCTTTTTCATGACAGACTTGTGATACAAGCTGCTGGGCTTGTTTTGCTTCTTTGTCTTAGTGGTTGCAAGAACCACGGAAAGGTCCTTACCTCCTGATTGAATTATCACGGTCTTCTTGTTTGCCAAACCTAAATTTTTTTTTCAGGTCCATCATCAACTACTAGTACACCAAACATACGTAAAACATTCGACCTAAAAAAATAAAAAGATCTTGAAATTTCTCACCCGAGTGAGTGTATGAGTTAACATTATACAGATTGTTCGGTTCCTTGCTAAACTGCACCTTTGCATTTCCATTGCCAAACTGCTTCACTAAAAAGGCGTTATTTTTCTTCACAATCTCCCAGATAAGCGGGCCAGGGACTGTTGCCATTTCGACTGCAGAGAGTGAAAATAAACACCAGGATTTAGATCTCGTTCAGTACAATGAAACGAGAAACGATCGTAAAAGTCGAATCTTCTACTGGAATAAATGGTTCAACAAACCTTAAATTGGCGTAAAAAGAAAATTCATCAGTGTAACATATCTATTTCTATTAAAACCCTCACAAAATAAGAGGACAGTTTTACAAGTAATCAAAGATCTTATCAAACGCGAACGACCAAACTTAAGTAGTATATTGGATATCTCAGTGGTTATTTGATCTTACCGGAGATGAAGCTGCGAATGGATCTCCTTTTCCTCTCTCCGATTGAGATTCGAAGGTGTAGTAGCTTGGGGCGGCTCCGGAAACCCTAATATGCCGCTTTATAGTTTATAGCGCGATCTCAATAAACCCTAGAGTTAATATATTACTTCGTAGGGTGGAATGACAAGAATGCCCACGAGAAGTTGGTTTGTTGGGCCCATACTAAGGGTCAATGAAGTTATTGGATTGGGCTAATATATTTTCAATAAAGCCCGAGACTGGCATTATTGGATTGGGCTAATATATCTCACTTCTAATTTACTGGATCGGGCTTTATATTGATCAGGTAATAATAATTGAGGGTGATAAACTATATCGATAGGAGTTAGGACAAGCAAAGGTCAAAAGGCCCCATTTGGTCACCACCATGAATGCACTCGTGAGAGTATACGGAAATTTTATATATAAATAAATTTCTCCTCTTCTCTAAATGCTACCTAATTTTTCTAATTTTACCTCATCTCACTTTCTCTTCTCAAGGTAGAGAGGAGATAGTATCAGACTCCAGCTCTTTATATACTTTCATCAAACGCTTTTACCATCTTATGCTATATATAACTAAAGACAATATCCCGGAGTTGCTCGGAAATACTGAGAAAGTGTATCTCTCTAGGTAGAATAGCCACCTGCTGAATGTATCGCGAATTGACTAGAAGGTATAAATTATCTTTATACTTCGAGATCCCTACCGAACCCACATCAGAAATAGCACGAAAAATAAAATCACATATGAGTCGGTGCATACTGTAAAGTATTAAGCACGCATATTACTGTACAAAAAGCCTCATACGACTCACAAGTGTTCGCTATAATCAGTATGCCATTAAGAATCTCTCTTCCGTATCATGGTGAGGCAACATCAGATTATACTGCACTCCCGTATACTTTTGAAGAAAAAAAGAAAAGAAGGATGAGGATGTTTGTTATTACAAATCTCACTACCCTTTCAATTGCTAATTCAAGAAAATGTCAAAATGGAGAACTTCGGAAAGCAGAGAGCAGCTTTGGTGACAGCAGCAACACAAAGGCCAAGATTGACCCGAAGAACATTTTGATCGCATATTGCACTGGGTCCATGTCGGATTCTGTATGACAAGTCTTTGCAGGTGACATAGCAGAAGCAGAGGGGATGGCCTCAATGACAGCATCGGCTAGATCTGAAATGAATGAAGAGGTACAACCAAGAGCAGGTACCCTACCCCAGTTCTCAATGCCCGACTCCAGAGCCAAATGCTTGTACTCCATGTCGATTTCTTCTAGAGTCTCAATATGCTCGCTCACGAAACTGGATTCAGGATTAGCAGCGTCAGTATTTATAAGACAACAATCAATTGGACTTATGGTGCAAAAGAGAATGACATATTTTCATAATTTAAAGTTATCACCAAATGCTCTAAAGTAAATAGTGATGAACCTATTATTATGTAACAGCATAATTTAAAGCAACAACTACTTCAAAATTTCAGTAGCCTCTTGGACAGTTCTAAAATGCCATAGTGTACCTACGTAGGAATATATGCTAATGATTAATTCAGATGATTGCAGATAATGAATCCTAGCACATGGCAAAATTCAACAGAACATGTATAGGCAGAAAGGTTGACACTATCAGGATTATGAGGTATTGAGATGAAATGGCAAGACTATATACATTTACTGTATGCAGTTCGACCACCACCGTAAAAAGGGGGCATGCACATCACAGGAATATGGGTAAGCCATTTATTGAAAAAAAAAAATCTTATGATTGAGCTTTACACTACAGTGGATTACATATTGGAACAAAATGGTGATTATTGATTACTGATTATTGACAGGGAAACACAGCTAAATATATATCATGAAATGACATTCAATTGAGATGTACCTCACGGGAACAGCCAGGAGACTCTTTACACCTTTCTGACCAAGCTCCACTATCACTTCATCGGTGTAAGGTTTCAGCCACTGAACTGGACCAACTCGACTCTGTCAAGAAGTTCAGAAAGATCAAAATTGCTAGAACTCTCAACTTTATCATCTGAAAACATGTACTGCTATTTTTTTTCTTATGTTCTTTTCCTGTGGATCCTAAAATATGACACCTTATACACACACGTATTATTACATATGCGTCTGTGTGTGTATACATATATGAGTTGGACTACAAACTTTATGTTAAAACTTGTAGAAAAGTGAAAAGTTTCACCACTTCTTTAACACTTGGTTGTGCGCTGTGATTGCTAATACTAACCCAAAAATGCTACCTACTCAGGACTGGATTCTAGAACCCCAAAATGCACTCAATATCTAAAAAGGTGATGATTGCTAAGTCTTTTTTTTGCAAAAAATTAATATAAAGGTTGTCCTCACTCTCTTTCTCTCTCCCTCTCTGTACACACACACACACACACACACACCTCTCTAATTTTATATCCAATACCTGATAAGCAAGAGTGTGGCTGTTGGAGATCCCTCGAAATTTTAACTCATCCATGATCAAAGTGATACACTCCTCCATCTGATCTCTGTAAGGATCACCTGCGTCCTTAACATAGCTTAGTGGAACCCCATGTGCACTGAAGAATACCATAACCTACAATTAAAAGCCAACAATGATATATCAGATGGATGCAGTCTTAAAGCCAGTACGGAGAGGCTGTTTCCACAACTAAAACATATGCAACTAGGGCGTGAACGGCAAGCCTTTACCATCCCGCCAGTGAATGTAAAATATCTTCATGTTACTAATGATCACTTAATTTAGGGAGTCCATTTTGGCAACCCCAAGGAAAGTTGCAGTCACCATCATCATGATGGCAACTATGTCATGTATCATAGTTTTCTGTCCCATCGTATAGCTATACTCAGATGCAAAAAAGAAAAAGAGGGGCTGCTAAATATAAAATGAAAAGATGAGAAGACCACAACCAGATGGAAATTGCAACACTTGAGAAGTATATAAACGATCTTCCTGAATTATGATGCATATTAATTCCAGCAGCCCTTCAAGACTCAATACAAGCCCCAGAATAAACGGATTAAAATCATGCATCAATATAAATACCACAAAAAGGTCGGGACACACATCCTTTTAGTTGGACAAAGGAACAAACATCTTGTCATATCATTTCAACTTTATTTTGATGCAAAAACTGGTGACTGACCAGAAAAAAGATAACTATATATTATAGATGTTAGACTGCATCAAGTCTGCTCAAAATATATATGAGAACAATAAAGGATCGGCCAATAAAATTTATTTGCATAAGAAAGAAGGGTATGGCCCATTCATATATTTGATTGCACAAGATTTTGCAAGCAACCACCACAAATTGGACATAATGGCAGTGTTGGGACATATAAAAAGGAATTACCTCTTCAGGATTAGAGAAATTTAGTATCTCTTTCTCTATTAAGTCAGCCATTGACCTGATATAGCCATCACGCTGATACCACGACTCAATGATGGAAACTGGCAGTCCAGCAAAGTAAGAATCTTCCCTGTATATGGCTCACAAAGAGTAAGTTTCTAGGCAAATAAGCATATTATCAAGATAGAACCCGACAAGGTAGCTCTGTATGTACCTGAAAATGTTCTGAAGAACACGGATGCTTGACCCACTCGTTGAAATGGAGAATTGAGGGTAAAGTGGGAGGATAACAAGCTTAGTTATTTTATCCTTCTTTATCTGTCATTGCATGTGGGGAAAAGGAGCTATCATTAGTGTCATAGTTTGATAAATGATGTGTTCGCACTGCACAGGGTAACTTCATACTCATCTTTTCTCTCCATAAAGAGGGAATACATGGAAAATGTCAACTGAATTTGTAAGGACGACAATATACCGTTCAACAAGTTTTGCAAGATTATTCAATCTTATATATATTTTTTTAAAGTAACATATTCACATACAGAAGCAAGCACATTAACTGAGTAACTGACAATACGGCCCTACAGAACAAAAAAGGCTCATACATGATTAAAAAGTTTATTTTGATCCTGCACTAAACAAAACTTGCAACAAGCATTGTTCTAGAACTTATAGATATTAGTAACAAATAGAAATTAGCCTTAAAATTACAGTTCATTATCAAATTAAAACCATAAAAGGACCAGAAGACTATTCTCTCAGGTTTACAAAGTAAAGAGACTAACCTGATCAACAGCTTCCTCAGTGAAGGGATACCAGTACCGCATTCCAACATATACATTTGCATGTAAATTTTTCTCTTCTAGAGCTACTTTCAATGCATCTGCCTGAAGTAGTTTTATCCAAATTAGCAAGCCAGGGGATATTTCCCTAGACTACTAGTACAATCTCCAAAATAAGGAGCGCCAATGTCCTTATATTAACATCAACAACAAAAATTCACAATCTGCCAGAAGAAATTTGGAAGGAAGACTGCCCTTGCAGGAGTACTAACAAATGATGGAACATATACCTGCTCATCTGTTATTTTTCGTAAAGGTGATCCACCACCAATAGCAGCATAACCCTCTTTGCTCTTTGGAGCTCTAACTACAGAGATTAATTTGGCCAGTGGTCGCTGAAGAAACCGGAACAACCTCGGAAGTCGAATTATATCCTGTTGTTGCAGGGTGTCAGATATGATAATTTGGAATTAAATGGTACTCCTAGATATAAGATGCCCTGCTAGACAAGATTTTCAGAGTCTGCAAGCTTGTGGTCACACTATGTAAGACCCTCTAAATTTACAGGTCATCCAACACAACATGATGCAAAGATAAATAGTTTATTCACATGAATATAATATGATTATGCATCGCAACTGGAACAGGAAATGATATATTTCAAATATCCTCAATTCCCTATAACTTAGTTAATTGATCTTCATCACCAAACAAAATGATGAAGAAAACATATCTTTATGTTTTTACCAGTCAGAAGCATGATATTCCATAATCACTTACCGGATCGGCAAATAAATTGTACAGAAATGGCTGAACATCCTGAAGGGTCTCTGGACCTCCAAGATTCAATAGCAGCACTCCGACCTTTTCATGTGCAACACTTGACATAACCCCTGAAACTTCTTCATCAAACACGTATGCTTCTGCAGAAGAATAGGCCTTCCCAACTAGAAGCTGTCTTTTATGTGATATGTTTAGCTTTGATGTGGCAAAACCACCGTATCCATTTCCTAGGGCATTAGATGGATATGCTACTAAATCCAATGATCTATTGCTTCCATTTGAGTTTACTTCTGAAGATCGCAAGGTCGATACTACATGACCTCCAAAACCTCTCATCCTACAGCATGGCCTGAAATATCATACAAAGTAAGATCTTAATAGTTAAAATGAAGACAATTCTGTTTGTCAAACCAAAACAAAAATATGTCTAAATTCTTAAATTCTGATAAACAAATTCAAAGTAAAATGAATTCCCATCTCAGATACTCAAGTACAGGCTGTTAAAGAACTTTGGTGATACAATTAGCCTCTTATATGGAGACATCTCAAAAGATTTAAGAAACGGAGGCTGCAAAGCATTGGAAGTTCTAAAAAGCAAAGAAAGGAACTCAAGAACAAATTGCATAAACATAACTTACATTTCTGAAGCATTTCTCAGATAAATCCGATAGGGATTTGTATGGAGCACTCTGCATCCCACAGCTTCCATACTGTCAAGTTGGTCAAAACTTCACCTGAGATAGCACATACACAAATTATGTACAACCAACATGGAAAACTTAGTTCATCACCGCTTACATACATTAGATAAGTATATTACCAATTAATGCACATTTGAATGATAAAGACTAAAATGTACTGAGACACAAAGTTATCCTCTTCAAATCTAAGGTTTCTCGAGCTTAGATGTATATACAACTTGACTATAAACCTCAAATTTCGTTTTTCACAACAAAACATAGAACTTAAAGGCTACTCTCAAGTCCTTTACTCAAATCACCATAAGATTCAAAATGTCTAAAACTAGTCCTAATAAATCTCCTTCCTCTACAAACACAATTATTTCCAGATCAAACTCTGTTAGTATCTTTCGATCCTTTGATGTATGCAGTGCGATCTCCGAAAGCATACTATTATATATAAGTCACGATTCCCCGGACAGTTATAGATCATAGGATCTGGTAAAGTTAGATAAGAAATGGGGACTCGAACGAGAGAGAGAGAGAGAGAGAGAGAGAGAGAGAGAGAGAGAGAGAGAGAGAGAGAGAGAGATCTATATATACCTTTGGATGATCAATCTATTGGTCGATCGAATTGATGAGAACTCTAGAACAAGGAGATGAGATCAAAAGCGGTCGACTTCCTCCTCCTCCTCCTCCTCTTCTTTGCTAGGGTTACGATTAGGAGATGGTTGAGGAGAGTAGGTGTAAAGGAGGAAATTATAAAAGGAGACGTGCGATGGCGTCGGGAATACTCTTCCTCCGGTGGTCAAACAAAAGAAGGAGAGTGGAAATCGCTGCACCCACCTAGGCCCCAACTAACCTCCCTCCCTTACCTTCTTTAATGGAGGCAACTCAAGAAGTGATCCTCTGCTATCCCTGATGCAGGAGTTTCGTTCAATCAGGGGGTACTTGGCAGCCGAGGAACTTTTGGGCCTGTAAACCATCATTGGTCCTACACGGATGAGCGGTTTGACCGTACGAAAGGCGTTAGCTTCTGGGCCTTCCGCAATGCAAACGTGGCAAATAATAACTTCTCCACGTAGATGGATGGCAAGCCACATCGTAATCATATATATACATATAGATAGTAATGTCGACATTGAGCAAATTATTATTTTAAAATAAATACACTACAACCCATGACCAATTTCTACGTAAACATCTATGAAAAATCTCTCTCGTGTCGAAAGTTGTTAAATATGTTGGGTTTGTGATATCAAACTCATCGATCAATTGATTCATACAATGCATTATATTGGTTGGATTCACTTCACTCATGTTTGAGCTAAGTGGGATTATATTAAAGAGCTTGGGTTTATCCAATGTAAAAAATCAGTCTCGTCCAATGGTAGATAAGCTCGAGTCACCTAATTACTGTAGTATTCCATGGGTCTAGCTTAGCCATTTGTATTACTGATGCCTTTGACACATTTGGTCAAAATTTTGATTAGCGTCACAGATTGCTTTTTAAGTATTATTAGTGTAAGTTAGCCTAGTTTTCACTTTCTAGTGATGACTAGGACACTGAGGGAAGGAGATGTTATTAAGAGAATCAAATAAGAAGAGTTTTTTTATTTCTTCAAATCTTATATGCTTGTTATAGTAGAGATGTGAGATCTCTCTATTTATATTCCATATTCTTAATAGTAGATTTGTTCTTGTTTGTGTAAATCTGTGGAGGATGAACCAACTATATTCTTGAGTTGTGATCATAATTATGATTATACTTCTGCTTATAAGCTCTTCTCTTAAGTTTTTATATTTCTTCACATCGCTGCATGTCTTGAGCACAAGTGTCGCATACGAGTGGCAAATCTTAACCCGACTCGATAACTCGACTCTTAATCAGGTTTAGTTTAGTATAATCAAATTCGGGTCCTAAACGGGCCAATCCGCTTGATCCGTCTTGAGCATAGGTGTCACATACGGGTGGCAAATCTTAACCCGACCTGATAAATGGGCTCTTAATCGGGTTTGGGTTTAGTGTAATCAGGTTCGGGTCGTAAACGGGTCAATCCGCCTAACCCGTTTAATAATCATGTCATGTTCGGATTTATATAGTTAACATGTTTTGACCCATTTGACATGTTTAAGTATACGGGTAAGGTCGGATCGGGTCAACCCATCAACCTGCCAACTCGTCAACTCATATATATATATAAGGTAATTTAAGTCTAAAACCTAAATCAGTCTATCGTTTTCTGTACTCTCCACTCTCCACTCTTTGGCAGTCCAACTGCCTCATCTCACCAAAAGGGTAAAAAAATTTCGTCGCACGTCCTCTTTCCAATCTCTTCGGTCGCCGTCTGTCGCCTGTCGCAGTGCCTCCTACTTAAGTCTCCACTTGCCATTTGCCCTGAGAGTTTGTCGACGTCCTTCTATGGTGCCTTGGTGCCTCCTCTCTCTCCAATCACCTCCGTTCGCGGTACCTCCCAACTCCCACCTCCGTCTCCGCCTCCGTCCAGGTGCCTCCCACCTCCTCTCTCTTCGAATCTCTCCAACCCCCTCACCCTCGTCGAATCTTTTCCCCATCTGCCCTAACCCTCACGGCAGCCATTGCCTGCCGCCTTCACAGCCGTCGCTGTCGTGCATGCAGAGACCTCATCACTTTTTGTTTATAGGTATATCCTCGGTTTTTGTCTTTATGATGTTTTTTTAGGAGATGGACATATATGTATACTTTACCTTATTTCTGAATTCAAATGCATCTACTACTCATATTGGTTTTATGTCTTTATGATGTATTTCTAGGAGATGGACATAAATGTGTGATCTGGACACTATTATAGTTGGTAAATATTTAATCATCTCTCATTGTGCTTATATGTATCTAATACATCTTAAGGTTCAAGATTCATCGGACAAGTAGTACTTATGCTGATATAATTAGTTATTATTCTTGGTGCCCGTTTGTTTTTCTTTTCTTTTTTTTTTAAATCTTTCGACCATTTAAAGCTCTGTGCTTCTCTTGGTAAAATTCCAGTTTTGAGTATCATAAAATTATTGCTATTGCTTATTTGTTTATTGATTGGCCATCTTGATAACATGCTTACAGTACTACTCATCTTTTTTGTGCAGATTATTTCATTCATTTTGCTCATCGGTTATCAACATTATCAGAGGAATAATGTGGATAGATTAATTCAGAGAAACACACGGTTTGAAGATGCTGGCCACAGAAAGGATGCAGACATCTAGTGGAGTTCGCAGGAGTTATTACTTGCTCGCAATTGACAACAGCTACTCAGTTGAAGTTCCTCTTTCTTCTCATGTTCACACTCGAGATAGAGATCTTCTTTAGCCAACTATGTGGTGGTGCAGGAGGCAAGATTGTCACAAATAGGTAGCAGCCTCATGAATCATCAGCACTCCCTCCCCATATTGTACTCCATAATGTATCTCCTCATTCCTCCGGTTATTGCGAGCTATGTACAAACTATTTAACCAATCTTATGATACACGATCTATATATAATAAATCAGTAAATATTAAATTTTATATAAAATTTATATTAAATAGGTTAGACGGGTCATGTTAACGTGTCGGATTAACATGATCCGTTTAAGTATACAAGTTAAATGGGTCATGTTAATTTGATCCGTTTATAACAGGTCGATTTACCTATTTATTAATCGAGTCGTGTTCGTGTTACTAAATGCAACTTATTTATTAATTAGGTCATGTTTATATCAAGATAAAGTTGATTCGACCTAAATCCGATTCGACCCGAATCTACTTAACCTGACCCAATTGCCACCCCTAGTGTCATAACGTAGTGCTTTGGTGTTACAATTACTATGGTACTAGAAGTGATATGGAAAGAAGAACTCTCTTCCGCTCTTTTCATACAAAATAACTTTTTTACCTAAGTTACATATCTTTCTTCTCTTTATAATAAGATTCAAATGGTTCCTCAAAGGACCTAATATTGACACTCGCATATTATTTTTAAATTTTTTTAACAAATAACTAATATAAAGGTATTTTTAAAATTTGCTTTATAGTAGAAGGGTCGATGTATCACGGAAAAAAAAAAGAAATTTTACATAATTATCATCTAAAACTTTTAAAATGTTATATTTTATCAAAATATCATAGTTACCACAAAAAAATATTCACTCTCAGAATTACCAGTTTACCACAAGCGCATATAAATAACTAAAATAATATTCTTTCTTTGCATTTACTCATGGAATAATTTATATTTATATAAAAAAATTGTATATAATACCCTTACTTTTAATAAAATTATAGTTTACACCTTATATTTTTACTATTTATAAATCGAGCCCTATAATTTAGCAAATATGTGCAGAAAATAAAATACCATTAGATTAGTTAGTTAAACTTAATAAAATCTTTAAATTAAATTAACCATACTACGCAGATTACGAAAATACCCTCAACCAAGTCATACTACGGATATTTTATTTATCTTAGAAATAAAAATATTTTATTTATTTAAAAAATAAAATATCTTTACTTAATAAAATATTCTCACAGTATTAGTTCAAATTTAATTCAGTGTATTTTCTATATATGGCTTGATTTGTAAATAGTAAAATGGTAATGCTTAAATCAGAATTAGGATATAAATCATAGTGTTATATATATATATATATTATAAAAAACTTATTTGATGTGATATAATCATATAAAGTTGAGATAATTGAGGTTATAATTCATTATTTACGACAAAACAGACGTCCAAATTGAAATGGCCCTATTTGGCTCATGCGTAACAATTTCTTCCAATCTTGCGGCCCACGTAGGAGCTCACGTGTCCACACATGGGGTCGCGGGACCCATATTTAACTACGTGTATCCGCCAACAGCAAGTATGGGCGATAAGAAATGGTAGTCTTATCGCATGTGGAATTTTCTGCGAAGACCCAAGGACTGTTTCAGGCTATTTATGTCTCTTGCTAGATTTTTTTTTCCTAATGCCATCTTTACATGGATACCCTGTGGAATTTACGTATTTGTGCTCTTGCCTTTACAAGATACATACGGTTGCAATTATTGCATAATTAATAATATAAATATACAAGAAAAAACCTTAGTAGACATGCAGATATTTAGGGCTGTCAGGCTTGACGAGCAGCTCGGGCTTGGCTCGAGCTCGGCTCGGTCAGAGTTGAGCCGAGCCCGAGCCATCATAATAGGCTCGAAATTAATATCGAGCCGAGCCTGAGCTAGAGCCGGCTCGCTCAGGCTTGGCTCGATATCCTCACCCGTAACACATTTAATATTCATCACCCTCACCTACTCCACCCTAACCTATCCTACTCTCATCCATCACTTCACCTTCCCATCAGGTCACCTTCCTTATCCTCAATTCTCTCACCCACCCCACCCTCACCTTCACCCTCTCACCCTTATCCTCACCCTCACCCTCATCCACCCTCATCCATCTGATCACCACTCCTAACCTCACCCCACGTGCCGCCACCTCCTCCCTCCCCATCGGCCTCCATCGGCAACGATGGCAAGCCACCACCGTGGCGCCACACCTTCCACTCTGTCGGCCTCCTCCTCCTCCTCCGTTGGCCTCCTCCTTGTCCACTCCGTCGGCTTCCTCCTCCTCTTTTATTCACCATCTCCTCGTCGTCGTCTCCTCTCCATCCGTCTCCGACTCCTTTGGCAAGCCGTCGTCCATGTCGCCACCGCCTCATCCTCTAATCAAACCCGATCTTTGCTCGGGCTTGGCTCGGGCTCAGTTAGGCTCAACTCGAGCTCGGCTTGAGTTGAGCTTAAGCTAAGCCTGAGCAACATTATGAGGCTCGAAAGTATTTTCGAGCCGAGCCTGAGCCAGAGCAGGCTTGCTCAGGCTCGGCTCGTTTACACCCTTACAGATATTTCATGTAAAAAAATTTTAAAAAAATTACGTACATAAATAACAGACTTCCAAGGGGTTTACATGCAATAAAAGAATAAAAATAATAACTCTTTCTATTTCCAATTGATTCGTTCTAAAAGCTTTATTTAAACCCAAGAAGCTCCAACTTTCTCTCCACCTCGTTCGTTGCTCTTGTAGACCAAAGGATGACAACAAAATCCTCTCGAGCTCTTCACGCTATCCAAGTAGACCAAAACCTCCCCCTCTATCGCACCCACATGCTCTTCTACTCCCTCGCCATCCTCGCCCTTCTCTACCACCACACTACTTCCCTCTTTATCACATCCTCCACTCTCTTATCCTTCTCCCTCTCCATCACTCTTTTCATCTCCGACTTGATCCTTGCCTTTCTATGGCTGTGCTCCCAACCCTTCCGGTGGCGCCCAGTGCGACGCCTCGAGTTCCCGGACCGGCTCCCTGACCGTAAGGAATGGCCGGCCCTTGACGTGTTCGTATGCACCGCGGATCCCGAGAAGGAGCCCCCGATGGGTGTGGTGAGCACAGCACTCTCGCTGATGGGTTTCGACTACCCGGCCGATAGGTTGTCGGTCTACGTCTCCGACGACGGGGGGTCGGAGGTCACCTTCTTGGCGTTCCTGGAGGCGGCCAAGTTTGCGAGGTATTGGTTACCGTTCTGCAGGGAGAAGTCGATCACGGCGAGGTCGCCGGAGGTCTATTTTGGGTCTGTATGTGACGAGGACTCGAAAGAGATGAAGGTGATTAGACTTCATGCATATTTTAGGATTAGACTGGCAATATTTGGGAATGGAATAGTACCTATTTCTTAGTTTGACTACCCAAATCTTAAAGACGAATAGGGCTAAATTAAAAATAAATAAATACATAAATAAAAGGAAAAATTTTAACTTTACGGTACAAAAATCTCCATCAGAGATAATAATTTGCTACTTATCTTAATATACGAGGGAGAAAAATTATCTTCTTAAAAATTAACTAACATTATTATTTTTTATCAAGGTAATTATTACTTCGTGTCAAATCAAACACTAAAATATACATTTAAACATAAATCTAAGAAAAATGTCAAATAAATTTATTCTTAATAATTTTACTCACTAACCCAACGATGCCGGCCACTGAAGGCCAATCGTTTTTAATATTTTTAATTTATGACTATCTCCAACTTTATTGTGAGCCAATGGATATTTTTTAATTTCTTGGGCCCATGAGAAGTTAAATATTATTCCATGCTCTGCAGATGCATCATAAACAACAATATCTCCAACATTATAAAAAGGTTTCTGGCCTTTGTCTCACTTTTTTTGCAATTATAGAGACAGAGACAGATCTTTCGTCCTTTAGCTTGGGAATCCTTTCTTTTACTCAAAGATTTACTGCATGTACTATAATGAGTAATTTCAAACTCAAAATATAATACAATATAAGAGATGAATGGATAATAATTTTGTAGATGATGTACCAAGCTATGAAGGAGAAGGTAGAGACTGCAATGGAGAAAGGATGCATCTCTGAAGAAGAGCACCAGAGTTTCAAGAAATGGAAGGGATTTACTCGCAATAACCACCCTTCAGTAATCCAGGTCAAAACATATCATCACTATAAATAAATATAAAAATATAGTCTATGTGTACTAGTTTAGTATATTGCAAAACATATATATCATCACTAATAAATATTATTACTCTCTAAGAAGTGGTTTGTTTTGAAACAGGTGCTTCTTGAAAGCAGCCGAGATAAAGATATTAATGGCAAACCACTGCCAAATCTTATCTATGTCTCCAGAGAGAAACGTCCCACTTCTCCTCACCACTTCAAGGCTGGAGCTCTCAATGTTTTGGTACAACTCTTTAACAATTTACTAAAAGGAAAAAAATAATGTAGAAAATAAGGAGACTTTTTATTTTTATTTATACGAAGTGTCAGATTATAAGATCATTAAAAACAATAGGTGTTATAAATGATATTATGACAGTTAACTCGAAAGTAAATTGACTCTGATATCATGTTAAGGTTCGGGTGTCCAGTATCCTAACGAACGCACCGGTGATGCTCACTATCGACTGCGACATGTACTCCAATGATCCCAACTCACCCTTGCGAGTTCTCTGCTACTTCTTGGATCCATCAATTGCCTCCAAGTTGGCATTCGTTCAATTCCCTCAGCAGTTCCAAGGGCTCAACAAGAATGACATCTATGGGGGTGAGCTGAAAAGGCTCTTTAAGGTTAACGCAAGAGGCATGGACGGACTCCAAGGACCTAACTACGTTGGCACGAATTGTTTCCACTCACGCCGAGCCTTATGCGGCTCTTCGGGTGAGTCCATTAATGGCAATGGCTTGATAAGCTCGGAGAGGAGCATAGAGAGGGCTTATGAGGTGGCTGCTTGTGACTATGAGATTGGTACCAAATGGGGTGCAAAGGTGATCAGTCCTTACATTCAAATATATCATGTTAAAAATCTAAAATGCCAGGATTCAAACTCATGATCTACTGCTTGGATATCTTATACCTTTGCAGATTGGATTTCTATATGGATCTCTAGTGGAAGATTATTACACTGGCTATCGTCTGCACTGCGAAGGGTGGCATTCGGTGCTGTGCGACCCTCCGGAACCGGCATTTTTAGGGGATGCTCCAAAGAACTTGCATGATGGTCTTAGCCAGTGCAAGAGATGGATTGTGGGGCTCTATGAGGTGGGCTTGTCACAGTACAGTCCCCTCACTTTTGGTATCAGGAGGGCTTCTTTGCCTACTGTTTTATGCTATGCACATTATGCCTTTTGGGGCCTTTGGTGCGTTCCTATCACTGCTTATGCTATTCTCCCACAACTGGCACTAATCTACCAATGGCCCTTGTTCCCAAAGGTCTGCATCTCTCTCTCTCTCTGTCCCTCTCTCAATTTTAGCTTATTGGAGGAAAATAAACTATAGAAAGGATCAACCATCCCTTTTGATCATCTGTGACTGTGCATAGATAGGGGTGGCAATATAATTCAATCGAGTAGACGAGGACCACGAGCCTATGAAGAAAAGATAGTGACCTGTGTATAGTGGACCAGGTCATTGAAATAATAGATAACTACAATAAGAATCAATTCTAACTGGTACTGACCAGTCTACACCAAATATCTGGATATAATTTTCAAAATATTCTAATATCAACTACGATAATAGTTACCATAGTAATCTTAAGCTATTGTGGTCTA
Organism: Typha latifolia; assembly: GCF_019914945.1. NCBI lineage: Eukaryota > Viridiplantae > Streptophyta > Magnoliopsida > Poales > Typhaceae > Typha > Typha latifolia. The sequence continues at coordinate 3,784,815 of NC_133086.1, read as the reverse complement.
TTTTTACCACGTATTCTACCGGGCTGAATAATGGGGGCGAACTCTTGCTGATAATTAGGTTGGATAATTGGGCCAACTCAGCTAACGGATAGTGTTCTTAAAATTTGTCCCGTTACAGGTTTCAGACCCATGGTTCTACTTATATGCCTACCTCTTCTTTGCTTCCTACTTCCAAGACCTGGCCGAATTCGTAGCATCCAATGGAACGATCCAACAGTGGTGGAGTGACCAAAGGATGTGGATGACAAGAGCCCTCGCATCTTCCCTCTTTGGCAGCATCCAATTCGCACTCAAACACCTCGGCGTCTCTGCTCAAGGCTTCAACGTGACCAGCAAAGTGATGGAGGACGAGAAGAACAAGCGATACAACAAAGGGGTCTTCGACTTTGGCATAGCTTCCCCTTTCTTTCTCTCGCTGGGGGCAGCGGCAGTCTTGAATCTGAGCTCGTTGGTCGTGGGAATCGCAAGAGCTGCAACGGTGGGAGGAGTGCTTGACGAAATGCCTGCGCAGTTGTTCTTGTCTGGATTCGCTGTGGCCAACTGCTTGCCTGTCTATGAGGCGATGTTCTTGAGAAGTGATGGAGGGAAGATGCCTGGGAGTGTCACAATTCTCTCTCTTTTGCTTGTGGGGATCCTTCTGTCCATTTGTTTCTACCTATCCCCCTAGCTGGCTATAAGGAACACTATCCATTGCGGCCGTGGTTACTAGAAACAATTAACGGAAGCAAATACGACTTCAGCCTTCCTCCTCAATTCGCTCTTATCAAACTGGGCTGAACTGGGCCTGTGAACGGTATCATATTTCAGATACTGGGCCTGTCTATCAATGCATCAAGCAGCTGATATAATGATACTAGAGTGGCAATTGGATCGTCGAATGCACATTAATATATCGATGGCGTGCTTAAATCCTATAGCTATCATATGTTTTTCTTTTAGATGCGATATGAATGGTTGAATACGCAAGCATTTGGATCGAAATTTTGCGTGAGCCAACCTCAACTCTAATTGCTTCGGATCAAATCCAATGGCCTCTTTTGTTCTCTTCTAAACTCTATCAGAACTATAGATGTACGATTAATATATTACTAGTTAGGAGATGGGCCATAATAAAAAACAAATGTTAATAAGAAACTGACCCATAATTTTGTTATTTGAACACGACCATTTCTGTTAGACTAAGAGAGACGTGGCCCCCAATTAGGCATGCCGAAGGCTCCCACGCTTCACGTCGAACAACCCCTCTATGATTCTCCTACCGTCAATCATGGGGAAATTGTTCAAGATGAAGACTGAAGGACCAGAGAATTTTTATTTAATGAAGAAGAAGAGGAAGTGGGTCCGGAGTGGATGACATGATGATGTCCGTGAAAAAGACTGCACCGAAACTTATGCTCCCGTCTTTCAACGTGCCTCTCTTGATGTTTGTCCGGAATCATTACTGTTATTAGCTTGTAAAAAAGAAAGGTGGCTTGCTTGCAATCACCACCTGGTGTGCTTAATTAATCTACCCTTTTGACCATTTGCTGATGGGGTTAGTGTATCGAGATCTTTGTTCATTAGATCCTAGGAAGTCTCTAAGCCAGTTAAAGTTAACAGGTAACGCTTTAAAAATAATCCTTCTAGTCTCTCACAGGTATTAGTGTATTACTAATTTACTATCCTTTTTTTTTTTTCTGTCCTTATCCTCGCCCTTCAAAAGAATATTTTAATTTTTTTTTTCTAAAAAAAAATGAGAGAATAACTTAGAAGTACAGTGTGATATTGAGTCATATGACTAGTTGATGTAAAAGTAAAGAAAAAGAGAAGAAATCAAGGAAGCTTATTCAGTTGCTCTTTTTTTTCTTTTTCCTTTGTGTTGGATTTGTCCTGCTAAAAGAGTAGTTGAACGAGAAGTTGGTCCTTTTCACTTAAAAAAAAAAAAGAGAAAAAAAAAGACGTTGGTCTTAGAATGAGAGGGACAGCAACCAAAGACAATTTCTTATATTCTCTCTCTCTCTCTCTCTCTCTCTCTCTCTCTCTCTCTCTCTCTCTCTCTCTCTCTCTCTCTCTCTCTCTCTCTCTCTCTCTCTGTTCTTCTTTGTGCTCTTTCTTCTTCTTCTCCTTGTTGTTTTCCGATTCCCAACCTCATTTATAGTGTGGGAGGAGATAGAATTATTAGGCCAAAGCCCTCTTGGATTCTTCTTTCTGATTTTGTCATCAGATGCAACTAAACAGGTTTTGTTCCGTATCAACACTAACAGTCTTACAATCATTTAGATAATATAGTCTTAATTCTTCTCCTAATTACCTGTGACTTATTTTGCTTAGAAATTTATAAGGCAATTCTGATAGCTTTAGGGGCTCACTTAATTTTATCAATGGAAACTTTATCTCCATCATCTGCTTCCTTTGACGAGCTCTCCATGCAACAAAGCCTCCTCTTCTCAGATTGCCTCAAGGTGCTTCCTTTGCTTCGTTGCTTTTGTGTAGTAGTTTATGATTTTATTGTACTCTTCTAGTCTTCTAACATCTCGTAACTTTGGAAGAGAAAAAGTGTTCCCAATTTAGCATCACATTGACTATTTCATGTCCAGGATTTGAAGAGTTTAAGATCACAGCTATACTCTGCTGCGGAGTATTTCGAATTATCTTACAGTAACGATGATCAGAAACAGACGTATGTTTATCTTCAGATTACCCGTTGGCAAGATATTGTGTATGCACTGGTTTTATAATCCAAAATTTGATGTTGGATTCATGTAGAGTGATGAAAACATTGAAGGATTATGCTGTAAAAGCTGTTGTGAATACAATAGATCACCTAGGATCCGTGACATACAAAGTGAATGGTCTTGTTGATGAGAAGTTCGACGAAATTTCCGAGACGGAATTTCGCGTGTCGTGCATTGAGCAGGTATGCTGATCATTGGCTTTGATGGATAATATAGAGCGGATCACATCACATGGACAAATTCTGATTTAAATTATATTTTAGAGACTTCGAACATGTCGAGAGTATGTCGACCGCGAAGGGTTTTCGCAACAATCTCTGTTGATTAGAGCTCCTAAGTATCACAAGCGATACATTCTACCAGGTAAATTTCTCTTCCTCTTGCCATCTTGTTTCTTGCAAACTGTTGTCAGACTGTGTATTCTGATGTTTATTGATCAAGAATCTTGTATACATTTTATAACTGAGAAGCTACCATTGCTTTGTGTGCTCAGTAGGTAGATCAATTTCTGAATCTGGAAAATATGCCGTACCAAAGAACCAAGGACTGGACACACCTAAGGATAATAACGAATTTATACTTATGACTGGTATGCTAGCAGAATTCAATTACCAAATTCTTGATTCTTTCTTTTACTCTACTGGTGAAATATTTTAACATCTTTTGACGTACCTATCTTCTTACAGCAGCTAAACCAAAACGAAAGGAGAAACCGATCTCATTCAGGTAGGCATTTGGAGAAAGAAAAAGTATACATCAGAATGCTGAAAAGCTCGATGAACTATATGGTCTTTTGATGCAGGAAACTGCGTTCAATTTCTCGTGGTCATTCACAACGTATGCGGTCTTCATCACCCCCTCCAAAAGTGCGTTCCCCGTCACCTTCATCACAGCATGGAAAATATATGGCTGGAGGTGCTTGTCTAATTAATCTCTAGTACAAATACTCAAGTTACTCTGATGATATACCTGTACATATTCTTGTTGTTTTCGAGTTTGTAATTCGTTTATGGGGATTTTTGAAATGAAGCAGATAGAAGAGCAGTCTCTCCGATCCCGTTTTCGGGTCCACTTCCACGTTCAGGATCACTGTCAAAAAAGCCATCTTTGCTCAAATCTTCAAGTGTTAGACATCAGGTAAGCAAGAAGGTTAATGCATTCTAAGGAGATTAGTATTGGATACTCGGCATGCGCCACTATGTGGAAGTATTGAATATTATGAATTGAGCATTACATGCTACAAGTTCAGAGTCATTTAGAATTCACTACAATTCTAAAGCTTAACAGGCTTCCACTCAATATATCAAATACTTCGCTCTGTCTTTCTATATGAGACTATTGTTTGGCGTGCATTCTAAATGAAAATTGCCTGCTTCATATCCAATTATCTATATGTTTAATTTCGTTTCCTTATTCTTTCTCCATGCAGAAACATTTGGAACCCTCAGCATCAATGCGATTACATGCCGAAAGAAATGAAGATAAAGAGATTGATCAGAACACAGGCAAAGGCAGAAACTTCCTCAAGTCATTGCTTAGTAGACGCAAATCAAGAAAAGAAGAGGCATTCTATGGTTACTTGGACGAGTACTGAGAAATTAGAACTTAAAAAAGTTGCATGGAAAGCGGTCAACTGCTCAACTCTCTTCGCTTCGTCCTCACCAGTGCTATCTTTTCCTTCTCATTATTGTCATCTATATATATATATACAAAGTTCTTTCTGGAGTCAATATAGATAGAACTTTTTCATAAAAAGGCACCGGCACCGATTTGTGTAATCGTTCCATCATCTGGAAATATTTTACCAAGTTTGAAGAATGCAATACATAAATTGATGATTAAATTCCAACAACTGAATCACGGTGAAATCAATTTGTTTTATAGATTGGTAAGAGGTTATCGAGTTACTCATTGCATAAATTATTCTCACCATGAAACCATGTCCACTCCCCCAGCTACTATGAAGCTAAGACAACATTCATGATATGGGTAAAATGATGTTTCTGATTTCCTCCAAGCATCAAAGTTTCACCAACCTGTGTACATCAACGATCAGATGCCCATCCATGCAAATCTAATAATATCCAGCATATGTACATCAAAATATACACAAGTTTAACACTTAGGGTGACCTAAACTTTCACATTAGCCCATCAATATGGGCCTCAAATACAACCCCTTCACTTGCCAAGAGACAGACCACCTCCAGGATGCATGGTCTGATCAGTGTTCAGACAGCAGTTTTAGGCAAAAAGGCGTCACTTCGGCAACAACCAGCCAAGAGACCATCCCAAAAGCAACCCTGCGCCAGCAAGACCCAAACCAGCAAAGAACACGACATACTTGCAGATGCAGCTCCTCCTCTGCTTCTTACTACTTTTGCTCCTCATCGTGTTGTTTCTATCTTTACTGGATGGTTTCTCCTTCAATGGCATCCAGGGAAGAATAGGAAACAGAGATACAATCTGCTGGTCTTCGATCTTGAGCTGGAGACACAGGCTCTCTAGCTGCAACATCTTTAGCCACTGCTTATAAGCAAACAGATGTGAGGCCTGTCTAAACAACAGTTTGACGATATGGTCCTTCTCATCATAGGCTTTCTTGGCTGCGATTTCAGCTTCCCTTGCGCGGGTCTGAGAATGACAGAGCGCTTCTAACAACTGAGCCCTGCCCGAGTCACTCTCATATGTCAGTTTGCTTTCTGGTGGCTCATTTCCGGTCTTGACTTGACCATGGGTACCGCTGCATTAGATTGCCATGTCAAATACGCATTAGCTGGAAAAAAAATAGAAATGAAGTGCAGCAACATATAGGAAGATACGACTTATGAGATATGTTGATCCGCTCAAAAGAAAAGAAAGGAAAGTCAAAATTGTGGATGCAGGAGACTTGCACAAGCTTTTTCAGTATGTAGACATATATCCGTGACAAAATCAATAATGGGAGCCATACAGCCATCAAATATCTTCAAATTGACAGAATTAGCATTAACAGCAGCAGCAGCAGAAAAGATTCAAAAATATGGAAGCCTCAACAAGATGATCCCAGGCAATTAAAACATTGAAGAAACTATACCTGGATCAGTAGTAAACCTACTCACTTTTTCCCCAAAAATCAAGTTGCAGGTACCAAAGTATCAACAGATATCTTATTAATTATTGTTAACAGCTGTCAAATCCAACAAGCAATATCATCTAACTTCAGATCTAGCAGCACTGTACTAATTAATGTAAATGGAAAAGAACTCTACACAAATTTTCAGAAGAAAATCATCAACAGAAGAAGTCGCATAAAGAAATTTGATTAGAGAAAAAAAACTGAGATTAAAGTAAGAATGCACGTAACTATTTAGAGGCTACTAATTCACTCAGATTTCATAAAGCATCTGAAGTCTGGCATTGTCCATGCACAATAGTACAGAGAACTAAAATTTGAGCAATTTAATTATGTAGAGAAAACCTGAGAACCTATGAAAATAAATTAAGCAAATTGTCACCAAAGTCAAAAGAAACAGTAGATTGCAAAGTTTTCCAGTTAAAGATTGGTACTATATAAAGGAAAAACCTGCACATTCATGATATAAAGGAAAATAAGAATGGTACTATAGTTTATTACAACCCGTACCTGTGTAGTTTATCCTTGTCATACTGCAGACCTCCTCCACCAGAAGACCAATTCTTCTCATCCACACTTCCAGAATTTAGATTGTTATGCACATAATCAATTGGGTCACATAATCCAGGATGTAATTTTTTAGATAAACACGATGAGAGTAAACCTCTATTTTCAAAAGTCTCAAGACCAGTTAACATATCCCTTGGAGCATGTACTGTCTGTGTGGGCCTTGGAAGATCGCAGTTCTCAATGTGCTGCAATGATTTTTGGGCAACCAGTGAAGCCAACTCGTCCTCATCAGCAATTCGCCACCAAAGTTCGCACTTGTCACATCCTCCCCAAGGTATTTCCATGTCAGGATAGGCCTTTGTTGGCTTCTTTTGGATTAAAGGATCAGATGTCTTCCAATCCTTCAGCTCCCTATCATGGTAATAATAGTCGCCCATCATTCCTCTGTTCTTTGACATCTGTAGGGAATGATTGGTAGCAGTCCTCATCTCTTCCATTCTTGTTTCAGAACCATGCTTATCTGTTGAGACAATACATGGGGACTCATAAGTGTGCTCACTTTTTCGAGAACCATTGTCCAGAAATTCACCTTGTGCTATCTTCCCAGTGAAATTAGATGTTGGAACTGCATTTTCCACTTTCTTCTCATCAATCTCGTCTTCAAAGAAATCCAGTTGTTCACATATAAAATCCTTCGGGTAACCAAAATTGGGCTGCAATTGGAGCCACCACTTTGTGTCTGGTGGCAGATTCGAATTTGCGGAGTTCCAGTTCAAGGGCATGAAACTAGTGATAGGATGATCTTGAGCGTTTGCAGCATTGCTGCTAGCTGTATCATTTTGCAGTACAGACGATGATGAACAGCAAGCTAACTTTGGGGCTCTCTTTGCATCTTCCTGAACTAGGCAACGATTAGCAGTTCGTTGCCAAGCCGTCCTTGCTTCCGCGGCTGCCATTACTCCCTCATTCTGCAAAATACTAGGTAAATTATCGAGCAAAAAAACTAAAAGAAGAGAACACACCCTTAAGAAGTTACTTGATATATCCTGAGAGGTGAGTCAAGCATCAGTCACAAAATCTATCAAGTAAAACACCAGACTAATTCCAATCATGAAAGAACTTGCCATAAAAGCTACAAAACCAGTTGGCATGTGCTTGTGTTCATGGTGTGTTGTTTTTTCTATTCTTGTTGAGGAAGGCAGGACTGACACATCTTTTAGGCTCATTGGACAAAGGAGTAACCCCTCTAGAGTAACCTCTAAAGTCTAAACTTGGACGTAGTCTTGAACAGAAAGATGACAAATTTTGACGTAGAAATATGTCTTCACACATACGATACAATTAAGCTAAAGACCCAAATGACGCTTAATCCCACAATATTTAATAAGTAGAGAAGAGTTATTAAACTTTCCCAAAACATAGTATCTATCATAAACATGTGCATATATATATGTATACATATATCCTTATATAATACTATATTTTCTGTTACTTTTCAGACCACAAGGAACTTCCATTAACAATTACATTTTGACCCCAATAGCAGATTAAAACAGAGCTGACTTAGGAAAAAAAAGTGGACCTAGAATAATGTCATAATATATGTCGACTCAAAAGCTTATGAAAAGCATTTTCTGCACAAATCAGATGCTTATCCATGGTTATAGCAGGAAAGCACGAGACATTATGAAATATTAACATAGCTGAATAATATAAAAAGTTCAAAATGCAAGAAAAATCAAGGAATTCCTATAAATTATAACTGATAGTCTTAGTGACATCAACTCCAGCATATAGGTAGAGCTCAAATGCATTTACTATAGTTCTTCCAGTAGTGTAAACCCGACTGATGATATTCAGAATTAGTTGGCCAATGTTCATCCGAAAGGGAAACACCTCCCTCTGATGCACTTTAAATGAATACGGGACAGCTGACCCTGACCTCCTACTATTATTCATTGAACTTTCTGATGAACATTTAAATCAATATGAGACATCTGGCCCTGACCTCCTACTACTATTCATTGAATATCAAAGTTCCCCTTCTTAGAGTAGATAATTTATTATGTAATACCTGTCAAAAACTTACTAGTATGACGGAGGCATGGATTATAAAATAGATGCCAAAAATATGCATCAATACAACATGAACCAGCATCAGGTATCAAAATCACTGGCTTCCTAATTTCACTTTAAGACTAAGATCTGGCAAAGATCCCTTCTCCAAATCAAACAAGCATGCCAACTAAGGACGGTTCAAAACATCAATTTTATCACTTCAAAATAGAGCATTACCTTACCCTGGGAAGCATGCATTACCAACATTATGCTTCAGTAGCCATTTTATATCATGTAATAAACAATTAATAAAAGTCCCTCAAAATTATACCACTATATTACTAGAAGATTATCGTTAATTTCCAACCAAAATGGTATAATATAAAGGATTATTCACTGCTAACAATCCCACCACAGAAATGCAATCATCCAGAAACAAGAAATAGCGATCTGCACACCAATTTCGTGGGAAAATAACTCGAAGATATGGGGAATCAATTCCCAAACATGTAACTTCGGATCTTGTTTCTTTTTTTCTTAATCAAATCATCACCCACTCTAACCAAATCACAGAAGGAACAAACAGTTAAAAACACTACTTTCGGGCAAATTGAGTGAAAAATAGAAAAAATAATCTTAAAAAAAACAAGACCCAAGTAAGACAGGGAAGAAGGTACAAACACTGACATCTTTAAATCTTGAAAAGAAAATAAATTTTATAAGGAATTGAAAGGAAAAAAAAAATCGGACTTGATTGAACTCTATTTGCAACTGAAAGGATGGCGAAGAAAGAGATAGATATACCTGGAAGAAGTCAGAAATCTTATCGAGATCGAACTTCGCTGCCGCTGCGAGAAGAGGAGATCGATATATCCGAATCAAAGTCTGGGACAGGGGCGTAAGAGGGAAGAAATATCAAAGCCATATCGCTATCTATTTTTGTGCCTACTCTCCTTTCTTGCAATTTAAAGGCAAAGTCGCAAAAAGGACCCTCACTCTCTCGGAAATGACGAAAAGCCTCTCCTGGTTTTCATGGCGATACCAGAAGGACAGCTGTCGCTTCGCGGTCCTCTCGTCGGGCCCAGCGAACGAGACGTGGCCATGTGTGTATGGCCACAACTGGCACGCGCTCTCCACGTGCGAGCAATTGATAAGGCTGGCTCGAAATTAGAATTAGATAGCGGATGATGGCAAAACCATTGGATTATTTACCAACAGCCAAGATCTTGTGTGCTCATGGGGGTGGTAGAAAGGTCGGTTGTCCTGTGGTATTACTTTTGGTAAAATGGTCCATGGTTTTTATATTATCTCAATGAGTGGTTTTAGTAAGTACTTTTGAATGTCGTTAAGAAGAAAATTATGGTGAATTGGTGCTAATATAACACTTGGGATTCCATTCCTTCTCTCAAAAACACTTGGGATTCCTAGTCATCAAGTATGAGAAAGAATATTATTGACTTGAGCAATAAACTCTTTGGATACCGCAATCATTAATTTTTTTCCCTTTTTTTTTTTGATAAATTATGAAATCTAATTATAAGCTAGATAAATAAATGGGCTAGTCTTCCACCGTATATAATTTAGACAACTAAGTTAATCATCTTAAGCAACGAGTCAAAAACACACATATAGTGATTCGGTAAAGAATTCTCTTAAAAATATGAGCTAATAGGATTTGACTATTGAGTTCGTAGCCATTATTGTTATGGCTTCAGTTGAGTTACTCAAGTATATGTTTACAATTTAGGTTATATTCTTATTATGAATCAATCAATTAGTTAAACAATGGCCATGCACCCGGTTCTCCTATAAAAAAAGATATTAAGGTTTCTGCTGTTCTACACTCGAGATCTCTTACTTGGTCTCGGAGAATCCCACCACTAGCTAAAGGAAAAAATAAAATAAAAAATCGTCTTTTATCTTTACAGATGGATTTCAATTTTTCTCATTCAGAGGACAATGTTGTTTGGAAATATTTTTCTCAATTAAATTGGCTTATGATTTTATTAATTTTGGGGGCATTCTCATTCCCCTTTGCTTGCTCATCCAATCTAAAAAGTTTTCACTCCGTCAAAAGTAAAATTCATTCTTTGGCATGTCACCCGGAACAAGCTTAGTACAAGAGATATTTTGCTTCACAAAGGAATTAATGTCTGAATTTTGTCAGCCAATCTTTCTTAATTGTGTGTGTTTTTTTATTCAAAATATCATCCTTCAGTTTGCTAGAGCTGCCAGCTTGGATTTATAGCATCCGTCCTGACTCCTGAGTATTGGGATTCCTTCATTGCTTTATTATTATGATTATTATGGAACGAACGAAAGCTTATCTTTCTTTGGACATAAACTGGTTACATTATTTCACTGAAGACTAATTGAAGCAAATGGAGTCTTTTATATCCCTCCAAAGCGAAATTAAATTCAACATTCTTTAGCTCTACCGACGTTGCATCTTTAATTTCTCTTGTATTTCATTTAAACTCATCATTTTAATGATTTTAATTAGGGTTTAATTCTCACGCAGCAGTAGATTAATAGAGGAAAGTAGATGGGTGTCAGAGCTGCTCTGTTGCGGAGGACAGTGCGACGAATATGGACAAAATCGAGGGTCCCCACGTGTCACAACTCACAAGTTCACAAAAGTAGGAGAGAGACCAAGACCGTGCCAAAAGTTAGAAGGCATGAGTGCGATAGCATTGAGAGCACTGTTTGTCTACTCCAAAGAATGATTATAAAAATAAATAAAAAAAGGTAAGAGAAGGTATTGATTAGAGAGTGAGCAGGGTATTACGTAAGGGCTATAAATTCTTCCAGTCTACCACGATTCGACCGGTATATATAGATAACCAAAAACCTGGATAACTACCAACATCATCAAATTAATCTTGCATAATTAACACCCCTAACCTCTTACTCGTCACCGTTTGATTAAGAAGGAAAATAATATATAGCGAGGAAATCTACTTTGAAGAAAAATGAATCATTGTGAGTCTACCTACTTGGCATTTTAACGTCACAAAGATCTCTAGCACATCATCTGCAGCGCTCGTAGGAGGAAATTGCTGCAGTCTACCTACTTGGCATCCCTTCATTGGCTGCCAAATCATGCAGAAGTTACGGGCGACAAGCACTCAACTGGTACAAGTTCCTGCAGACGGGACAGAAGAGTGCACTGGCAAGACAATCAAGGGTATCAATCAGGAAAAGAACAATAGATTAAAAAAAGACACAAAAATACAAGATAAGGCCAAAGAACATTTTTGAGATGTGCCAAACAACCACTGTCAAATTATGCTGCAAACTGAATTGCAAATTATTTTAATATATTTTTTTTGTAAATTTTTGTGGAGTGGCTCAGATCATTCTCTGAATTCACTTTAATTTTGTGCAGAAATGTCTTTAGCACTATGTATAGACAGAGAAATATTGTAGAACTTTTTGAGCTTCTTGCCTAAGTTCAATGCATTACTTTACCACAAAAAAAAAACAAATCCGGCGTCTAATACCACAGAAAGGCAATGGTATCACCAACAGTAATAAAGCGGGCCATCATACTTGAGCACAACCGCAGCTGTTTGACCGTAATCACAAAGCTCTACAATTAATCACATAGTTAATCACATAGGGAATTTATCTGGTTAATATGTCAGCAGGAACTAGCCAAAGCCATATCTGAATCTGCAAAGGTAGAGTAATCGTGGACCCTGCTCAAGATATAGGCATGTGAATAAAAGATTCTGAAAGTAAAATCCTGCTGAAGCTTTGCTTGTAACGTAGAGTACTGACCTACCATCCCGGCAGTCAAAAATGATCTGGGTTCAAAATTTTACTGGTCGATTTCTTTTTCTCAAAGGGATGCTTTCTGTCCACCTTTTAATGTGAGATAAAATCATGACAAGCATTATGATCATAAATGAAATGGTGACTCACTAACAAATGAAGTACTCTCCCAACCAAATGCAATGAAAGATATTCAATAGCTCATTTAATAGGATATTAACGACCTGCTTTCCATAATTCCATAAACGATATGGTCTTTATAGCAGTCACCTTTCTTGGATCAACCTGCATGATTCATTGAATAGTGCAGTCCAACAATTTGCTGGGCCTCCCTTATTTAGAAACCTAGATCAAATGTAGGGTGTTCATCAATAAATGTGCACTTGGTTGATGAGCTCTGAAAATCAGAATTATTTGATATCATGTCTGTAATTGCTGATGCATCAGAAGACTGAATGTCACATCTCTCTTCTTTTGTGTCTGCAACAATCTGCAAAAAGGATGTAGGACCTTCTAAATCAAGTAATTGCAATTAACTAAATCACATATCAGGTTTCAACAGTCTTATATCCATACAATGATAGGAGTGAGCAAGTTATTCTTCACAGAAAAGGTCTAATGAAGTTAATACTACTAAATTTACATTCATCTCAAAGCAGATAAGTCGGCTCATCATAACAAATAAAGTTACTTCCAATCTCAGAGTCCTAACCTGTGCAGGGTTTTCATATTTGCATTCATGAGAAATTGAGATGTGAGTAGCACCCATCCCTGTTACAAAAACATTCCAAAAAGTTATTTTGAAAAAAGGGGGGAAATTCAACTAAGTATAAGAATCGATGCAAGCTTAAAAACAAATATTTGGATATTGACCAAAAGGACAGCTGCCATTCCCAGCAGCACTACAATTTTCCTCCAGATGATTGCTCAAGGAATCAGCAAGGTGTTCACTTCTTTTTGACAAAGGAGAGGCAGCAAGCTCTCGTAAGGGCAATTCCACATCCATGTAAATGGAAGGCCTCCCAGAAAGTGGAATACCATAATCAATGTTTTCTAATGCAATTTCCTGGCTCATTCTTGATGAGGCGCTAGTATTAGCATCTGACATTTTAAATCCCGTACAGGAGGTTGTAGTGCCTACAGAAATTTGCTCCATACACTTATCCGACTTGGTTACTGAAGATTCAGCTCCCACTTGCCTAAAACAGAATTGATATTGCTGAGTGAGTTTTAATCTCGTCAATAAGCCCGTAAATGTAAAAATTTCAAGGAAGCATTCAAGTCAATTTTAAAAAATAAGAACATATTACGAAATTACCAAGAGAAAACAGTTACTGCATTTGATATCCTGCATCACTGCATTTTGTGTAAGTTGTGTGTGTGTGAGAGAAATGTTTTCATATGTGCGTACATGATTGTGACTGCCTGTGTCAGCATTCAACATCGGTTATCCATGTTTTTTATGGCTTTAGAGTATTCCTATACGTAAGCATCCATTCTGTGTGCTGTGCTGCTCATTGACTACAAATCCTTGTGATCAAACATATTTAGCTTCTTAAGCAGACATATGCTCACTTGTTGCCCCAAAAGTTGCACATCAAACATATCACTTGGTTCTTAATTTGCAACTCTAAAACAGTTGTGAGAAGTCACTTAACCCCCAACACCATTAATGGGACAGAATCTAATTATCACCTTTCTAATAGAGCTTGAAAATTAAGATCTAATATGAAAAGGAAAACAGTGACTGAAACATTTTACTAATGCATCACATCATATCATTTCCATTTCACATGGAATTAAAAATGCATAATCATACCCAGAAAACAGATTGTTGGAGATTGAATGATCATGAGTTGGAAATCTTCCTTCATGCTCAGTGCCAATTGGATCAATAATGTCTGAACCAAAAAATGTGCTTGAAGTTTCGGCTTTCCTGGAAGAACTTCCTGATGTATAAACTTGACTACCACCCCCAATAGGACCATATGTGTTGCTGTCACTGACAATCTTCCCCAAAGGGTTCATCCTTGATTGGCTAATGTCTGTCTTGCTCCGACTTTCTACATCAAGTAAAATTATATCTGAAGATAGTGAAGGCTGGTCTTGTGTTAATGGCAGCTCTCTTATGTCACATTTAGCTTCTGGTAATCGCTTCTTTAGAACAGACAGAATCTGGCATGCTGGGACAGAGAAGAAAATTATCAAGAAAATATAACTTTGATGTGGTAGTATTACATTGATGAAACTAGAAAAGATAGTTCATTCTTTCAAGCAATTCAGGCCACATTTTTGTCAGAACTGTTGATTAGGTGCTTAGTTGGTGCTTAGGTGGTACTTAGGCACTTATCACCTGAATCACCAAGAGCCAGACAAGTAGAGACCTTCCAGTAAATTATACCTTGTAAATTAAAGGATGTGTGGCAAACAACATACGGAGGCACATTACTCGACAATGGCGAGATGTGCAGGTGTGCTAACTGTTGAGGCATTCATATTAAGGGCCTCCATGTCGAGGGGCATGCAGCACGTACCAAGTGTAAATCTATGCCTAGAACATTAGGCAGAAGCCTTGGCAGTTGGCACCTCCTCTTGCTCAGGTGGCTAGCTAATGCCTAGGCCAATTTTGGTTTGAAAAAAAAAATCTCTTTCTACAAGCCTTTTTCCAAAAAGAAGGTCCAAGTGGATAACAAAATATTTCATGGAAAAGGATGTGATAGAGCGTTGGAATGAATTTAGTAGAAATTATGAGTTTACATATTCTGTTATATCGCAGCTCATTAAATTCATAATCTTTCTGTACTTCCACGAATATCTTTGGATAGCAGCTTTGGACTAGCAATTTGGAGAAGCAATACAAACTGCTAATAGATTTTGCTCTGGATGAATTTTGGATTTAATAAATTCCTATAGAAGGCATAACTTTGTGATGGTAAGGCTTACCCCTTGTATCCAAGAGGTTACGGATTCAAAAAATAAAAATACTCTCTTAAAAAATGAGGGTAAAGCTACATACATCTTTCCCTCTCTAGTCTCTAGACCCCACATAGGAGGAGCCTCTTGCACTAGGACACCCTTAATTTGAGGATACGTAACGATAATGTTACATCTTTTGATGTCTAGTTGACTGCATTATAAGGTTATATACTCTAGGTACATAGGGACCCTAGGCACGGAGCATTCCCTCCACCTAAAGACTGATTGGTCCGCTGGGCTAAACTAGGCAGTTTATCACATAAGTAATATACGCCTTTAAAATTTAGAAACCTAATAGAGACGAGATGCTGGCAATACCATATTTGCATTCTGTGAAAGTATTAAGATTTCAAGCAGAATACCACATACGGCAAAAATCATCTGGTTAGAGTAAACGAACCATCACGTAATGGATTGTCACTTCTACTACTTGTAGAATTGACAATATTTGTGCTGCTAGAACTTCTTGTTTGCTCCAATTGACCCTTTGGTTGATCCCCTGACATTGTCAAAATAAACCAACCGGCATAAATATATGTTGATGCCCATAATCTGATAATCTTAAAAAAGTAAAATCTGTTTTAAAGTTTAAACAAGATCATGAAATTAGTAAATTACATTTTTTTATAACAACTACCTTCATTACTTGGAAACTTGTTCTTCCTTGGGATGTCAGATCTCGAAGCTTGCTCCAAAGGACTCTTATGGAAGATTTCTGCAGATTATAAGAACATATCATTCACGTCCTCCGATAGACATGGTTTTGTTTTTCATGTATACTTTAAACAAAAAACTTTTCTACGGCAAGTTTTGCATCTTAGAAATGGACATTGCAAAAAGAGATTTTGTTTTGTTAATATACCAATTCACCAACATAGGAAACAGTTCTCACAGACATAAGAATTTACCTTCCCGCAGAATCCGTGGCTCACAAATTTCAACCAGATAGTTGGGTAACTCACACTTAATCCCACTTTTGACATCTTCAACTGACTTTAGGTACCTGCTGCTCAGTGTCACACCATCTTCATCTAGTAAAATAATCTGAACATGCAAGAGAGATTAGATAAAGTATGCAAATGGTAAAGCTACCTATTCAACATTAACTGAATCAGCTGCAACAAATTCGCCCTTGTTCCACCAAACTGCACTCGGTTACTTTTATATATAAATATAAAATTCTCTTCTAGACATAATTTAAAGATTCCAATTAGCAAAGAATGAGACAGCACCTTTTGCAGTGACGAAAAGTGAAAGATAATGTATCAACAACTAACCTGTTTTGTATGTGAACCACATTGCGTAAGTTGCAGGATGCCGTCATGATATTTCTTTGCCTTTTGAGTTAATTGGGTGGTGTATAAGACATTCCACTCTACAAGAATGCAAGGGACTGTAAATATGGGCTATTGATAAATATCTTGTAGCACAGAACCTACTTATTTATGAACTTTGAGCTATTCTTTATTGCTATCCAGTACAGGAATTCCATGTCATTGTGTTTGTCTTAGCAAAACATCCTTTAGCATATATTTTTAAGTGATGTGAAATCTTTTCTCCAGGATTTAGAAGTACTAATTCACAATCTATATCACAAATAGTCCTGCAAAAAGACAATAGCCTAATATTAATCTTCTGAAGATTCATTCCACTTAAAAGGAGTAACTTTCTCAACTTCAAATCATGAAATTATTCCAAATAAATACTTTAAAACAGATCCTGAGATACCCCAGTCCTTACCTTGGAATTATATGATAAGGAACCTTGGCTTACCTGAGTTAGACAAGGATTAAGAATATGATATTCATGTTGTGTATCAGCAATTTGGCAGTGTGCCTCAGCACCACTACCTCAGTATAGTAGGTTGTAACATTCCAAGCTTTTCACAAAGTCTTGTACAACTAAAGCCGTAGTAGTGCTATGCTTAAATTGCTCTACCTATCAGATGATTCAGCGTATACACAAAGAAGAATCCCATACATTTGTTCCTAAATTGAGAAATCCAGAGTGTAGTATGTGTAAGAACAAAAGCACTTGCACGGATATTGCTAAAATCTTTCAAGAGATCTACTAGAAGGGCTTTAACTGTGTAGATTACAAACGCAATGATGAAAAATAACACTATCTACAGCAATTAATCAATGATTGCACATATGCCAGCAGTAAAAAGAATGCGGGGTATCTAACCTTTTGATGAAGTATCTGATTAATTTGGTGTTTGGACAAGATTCTTGAGAAGTAGATCTCACAAATTCAGTCCTCTTGTTCACAAATTACATATGACTTATTTATCAAATGTCGAGCAGGGAAATGTACAGTAACATGCCAAAGTTAAATTGTTTGAAGTTTGAACAAGCTTATCATGATGATTGATGAATGAGAAAGAAGTAGGAGTGAAGTTTCAGTCAAAGAATAGCCATGTACCATGAATGTGAATAATGTTGGTAGTTTGTACTGAAAAGCTGGTTGATGGATATCCACATAAAATTCTATCTTACAAGTACTTAGTTGGTAAGTTTGATATTTTATTTGGACATAGATAAGGGAGATGTTACTATATTTTTCAACCTTTTATTTCTATACATAAATGCCTAGGAGGTCCTAGGCAGTCGAGCAGTCCCTCCACCCAAGAAACTCCTGACCATCCTGACAAATTGGCAGTTTATGGTGTATGCACTGCAGAATAATGTGCTCAAGTAAAGATAAGATATGGCAATACCATATTAGCATGGTCCTTCGTCAAAGTAATAAGAATTCCGAAAATATCATATATGACAAAAGCCATTCAGTTAGAGAGGACGAACCATCACTTAATGGATTGTCACTTCTACTACTTGTAGACTTGCCTATAACAGTGTTGCTAGAACTTATTGCTTGTTCCAAATGACCCTTCTGTGGATCTTCTGCACATTGTTGAAATAAACTAACCAAGATGAATATATTTTAACATCAGTATATACAACGACCATAAAAATGTCACATCTTGTTTTAAAAGATGAGCACTTACAAGTTACGATGAAACTTTGTTATAGTAATAATCTTTATTACCTACGAGTTTGCTCTTCCTTGAGATGTCAGATCTCAAAACTTGCTTTGAAGGATTCTTCTGGAGAACTTCTGCACATTAATACATGAATTAGTCATGTCCTCTAACAAACACGGCATTCTTTTGCTCTTGTTATACTACTATACTATTTAAACAAATAAACAATGACATTCTGCAGCTAACTTTGCATCTGATTTATTAATGGATATTGTAAAATGGAGGTCTTTTGTTAATAGAACCATCTAATAATATGAAAAATAGTTCTCTCAGAAGTAAGAAACTTTACCTTCCTGAAGAACCCGTGGCTCATAAATTTCTAGCAGATAGTTGGGTAACTCATACTTAATCCCACTTTCCACACCATCAACAGATTTAAGGTACTTGTTGCTCAGTACTGCACCATCTTCATTCAGTAAAATGATCTGAACAAGCAAGAGAAATCACATAAGTATGCAATGATAAAAGATTGCTCAGTAAGTCAGTATTCATTTTATGCATAAATACTGCACTCCAAATGTGCATTTAAACATTAGCTCAGCAGAGGTGAAGTTATAATCTATCAAAAACATTTTGGATGTAAATTTCTCTGAGAAATTAAGAATACCCACAAATTGTCTGTGTTTATATCTAATTATCTATATAAAACTGTCACTAGGTACATATTTCCTCTCAGTCACCATTAGATTACTTGTATAAATCCTTCTATGAAATTGTACATCATAAATATATAAATATGTATATACGTCTGTGGCTCAATGTTTTCATTTAGGGCCATGCCCTATGCTTAGATTTTTTGGCAATTGCCCCATGTCTGACACACTTAGACATTTCAATGTTTTGCATAAGTGTCAAGTTAAAGGATTTTCAAATAGTAAGCTTGCACCAGGTGCCAGCTTTATGAATTGGTTCTTTCACAAATATCATCAAAAGTAAATAACCTGATTATGAGTCATTATCAATGAAGCAATTCGGTAACACAAGGAAGATGTAGAGCAATGGATGAGACTTGAATAGAGATAATAGCTGACAAAAGACAAATTTGAAATTTTGGCATATGACCCTTATACAGAATGCAATTTACTGACAAAACTTATTCTGATTGTGAGGGGCTCAGTATAAGTAACCAAGAGATACAACAGGCATTTACTTTAATGAACGCAGAATAAGGACATTAAGAAAATACTAGAAGTTGGACATATCCGGTAATAAAATTTCTGAAAATGCAGTCTTCAGTGTTCATAAGGAGGCTTCCTTAGCTTGAAATGACCAAAGTTCTGTTGGTCTCCAACTATTTACGAGAACATATTGCCAGTACTGAATTTAGCAGTACCGGCAGTAACAGGGTAGGACTAATGGAAAAACACAAAGCTCAAATTATCATGAAAAGAATATATACCTGATCTTAGTTGTGATGAGGGAACTAAAGCCTTTCGTTAACCAAATAATTAACATTTTGAATATTTTCTGTAATAAGTGTGGCAAGAGAAGCTCTAAAAGTGGACAGCAAAATCTGTATAAAAAATGTAAGTTTGCACCCTCAAGTTTTCAAGTATGTCCTAGAAAAGTTTCTTATGACATTTAATTTAAATTAAATATTCTGATTTAAAGAGAATGGGAGAGTACCTTCTGCACTGACAAGAACTAGGATATTAAGTATTAACAACTAACCTGTTTCATATGCAAACCACATTGCACAAGCCGCAGGATCCCATCATGGTATTTCTTTGCCTTTTGAGTTAATTGGTTGGTGTACAAGACATTCCACTCTACAAGAATGTAAGGGATTATAAAAATACGGACTATTTGTAAAGTTCTTGGATCATAGAATCTACTTCTATGTGAACTCTAAGCAATTCTCAATGCTTTCAAATGCAAGATCTTGCTGTCATTATGCATTTGTCCTTAGAAAGCAATATAAGAATATAGTCATTTTCCAGGATTTAGAAGTACTAAATTAATACAGATTGCAAATAAATTAGCAAACCCACCAGCCTAGTATAATACTCCATGGACTCTTTGCACTTTATAGAATATCCTTTGAACTTCAAAGCATGATATTCCAAATTAATACTTTAAAGAAAAATCTGAAAAACTTTTGGTCCTTACTGCTGTTTTATATGGTAGGAAACCTCGGCTTGGTTTAGCTGGCCAAGGGTCAAGGATATGAAAAATATGAAACATACATATGCTTGTTTGTGCATTAGTAGTTGGGGCTACAAA
The DNA here is from genome assembly GCF_019914945.1 of Typha latifolia. NCBI lineage: Eukaryota > Viridiplantae > Streptophyta > Magnoliopsida > Poales > Typhaceae > Typha > Typha latifolia. Next base: position 3,764,400 of record NC_133086.1, on the reverse strand, counting down.
ATGGAACCATAGTAGTTGGGGCTACACAATAGAACCATAAACTTTTCAAGTTTTGCCTAAAATAGTGGAAACTTAAAAAGAGAAGTTGGGCTGCATATTATATTCCTGTGCATTTTCTGTGAACCAATAAATATCTTTCTTGGTGTTGTGCCCTGGAGCACCAAATATCTCAGTCTAGTAGGTTGTAATATGCCAAGGATTAGTAGAGCCCCAGTAGTATCATGCTCTCATTGCTCATCTCTCAGATGATTCATAATCATTCGTCTTAAATCAGGAAAACAAGAGCACGCTATGTGTAAGAACAATTGAACATCATGACTAACTTCTTTAGACTTGGTAGGAAGATCAAGAGGAACAACAAACCCACTAGAAGGGTTTTAGAGGCTTAGAATACAAAGCACTGGTGAAAAACAATGTAATATCTAAAGCAATTACACAAGGTTTCCATGTTAGCCTGCAATAAAAAGTAAATTGAGCATCAAACCTTTTAATGTGGTATGCATTGAATTTGGATGAGTTTCTGGTGTACTAGATTCAACAGCTCCAGTCTTCTTATTCACTAAGTCAGGAAAAACAATTATAGAATACTTTTGTCAGATGTCAAGTAGGGTAGATGAATATTGCAGTATCAAGCCACAGCCTATTTGCTACAGCAAGGTTATCATATTAATGAGGAGAAAGAAGAATTAGGGGTCAAATTTGAGTCAAACAGTAGCCATTTATTGTGAAAAAAATACAAAAGAAAAAAGCAAACAAATTCTGATGTTAAAGCTGCTTGTTCGATATCCATATCATACAACTGATTGATCATTACTGTGGCTTGAATTGATACTTAAAACGGTTTTGCAGTTGTCCACCACTGAATGCCCTTCTCTTGCTCTCTATGTATAACAGGAGCTTTAGCATCAGCAAAGAAACTAAAGGTTTGATTTCATCATCTACTAAATGAGCTAGGTATCTCAAATCTCATCAATTAAACTACTTACTTCCAATGCTGCGCCATGTCACATTTGAATCTGTTAGCAGTGGCTCTCTTTGCAATTTTCTGTTGTTGTTTCCTGAAAGAAAGGTCTTTAGCCTTAGTACAATCCAATGTCTGAAATCATACAGTGGGACATAAAAATTGCACATTGTCAATATAAAGTATTATGCCTCTGCAGGGAGGAAAATTAATTCTTGGAGGCAACAGTGAAAATGTATACCCTCGTCTCCTTGTGTTCCAGAACTTCCATTTAATTTCTTATCCCTGTCACTGATATTCAAATTTTTAAGAGGCTTCTGGTCTTCTATGGAATTTCCGATGTCAACAAGATGAACCTCCAGGGCCACAGTTCCACCACACTCAATCACTTCATCTTTCCTTAAAAATTTGCTATCTATTAGTTTCTCACTGTCGTTGTACAGCATAACCTGAAAAGATGATTGATAAGGATACTATCAATTTAGAAAACAGAAAAGAAAGTCTCATGTTCTTGGAGAATTTTGTTTGGAACATCCTTTTGATGCAAAGGAAAAAGATCAAATTCATGACAACCTCCTGATAGGAAAGAGTAAGTACATATGATCAGCATTTCATATTCGTGTCAATTCTCGAAGAAAACTAGCACAATAGTACTGCTAAAGCAATTCCAGCAGATTATTTACACAATAAAAGATAACTTTTTCCTTTTATTGGGGACCTTGGAGATAAGATGTACCTTGTCACCTGACACATTGAGCTTTAGTACTCCATCTTGATAAACTTTCCTCTTCTGCTTCATGTGTTTTGTATATGTCACCATCCATTTTTTCATGCATGTCATAGTTTACCGCAGAAAAGTCCAGTTAATATCAGATTGTTTTTCATGCTGTATACAATCAAAAATGGCAAAAAGGGAAGGGGGAAAAAAATTAGGAACACAAACAGCAGAAAGAACTGCCTTAGTGCTCAGAATCTAAAGATTGAGTTCTAATGTATGAAGATAAGTGTTAAATATGCTGTTTGCAAATGAATATATAAAAAAAGGAATTTAAAAAAAAACTATAGCCTTTGCCTTTGGAAAAAAAAGTCCAATTAACACCCTACTATTACTATTATAACACCCTAATGTTACCATATCACAAATTAAGTAATCATACTTCTTAAATTATCGAAATATCCTTACTGAGATGAAAATTTAAATATCTATTTAGATAGGAGTAATTTAAATTTAAAAAATATAGAATTAGTAAAAAGAATTGAAACAACAATTACATGATTGTGAGGGTAAAACCATTTTATATGAGATCTTATGGGCATTCACGTTAAATAAGATTGAATATTTCTTTTCAGATTCTTAGAAATCAAGGTCATGTGAATTAACATTAACATAAGGTATTAAATGAGTATTTTTTATGAAAGGTCAAGGGTTTTTTTAGAAAAAACAATAAGGTAGAGTTTTTTTTTTGGGGGGGGGCAAATTTTCCTATAAAAGAAACGCAAAACAAAGAATTCTTGAAGGATGTTGATGATACTTGAAACTGGAAATCTTGGTTTCAGGGTCATAGCAGGACTATGGCAAATAGCGAGAATATGAAATATATGGTACAAACAGGAAGAAGAATATAACTATTGAATAGCCAGAAGAAAAGAAGATTAAAACGAAATCATACCCTTTTAGGCGTAATTTCATTATAATGAGCTACAATTAGATAGATTCAAAAAAGCATGCAACTTCTCCAGGTAATAGGATAACATGATTCCAACGTAGACCCTAAATCTCGACCCCTTCCCTTCCCAAGCTACGAGGTAAGAAACCTAATACTAAAAAGCGGAGATAGAGTAAAGAAAATAAGAACACCTAAGAACACCGATTAGGGTCCTTAACTTCTTATCGCCTTTTTAAGGTTTCCTCGATCCGTTCCGTGTTCTATAAATTAAAACTTCACCAAATCGCAGCGTGGGAGGCTATCCGAGATCGATCCAATCTATATCGAGCTAGGGTTTCTCCGAACCAACTGCACAGTGGAAAAGGGAGTACGGAAGGGAATGAGATCGTACCAGGCTTCGAGTGGAGGAGAATGGCGGGTGCTCTCTCCAGACGCGAGAGTGGAACCCTGCGGAACTAATCGAATTCATAGGCAAGGGCGCGCGAAATCCCATGCCCTTCAAATTCTCGGAAATCACGGAACTTCGCGGATCGTGTTTCTGGTCTTTTTTGCAAATAACTGCCTATACTATAAACTTATTTGAGAAAACTCCCTCTTTCGTTAAAATTTACGGATCAACTTTGGTTATATTTGCAAACTCTTTCATCCATCATCCATGGTTGGTACAGCCAGAGGATTGAAAGTTGAAACATAGAAACAGAAGAGGAAAAGAATAGGCACAACAGGGAATTCAATAAGTAGACTTGAGTTATGCATTTAAATGCTTACGAATGAGAAAATAGCAAGTGATATAAAGCAAAATACAACGCCTGATTACATATGAGTGTTACATACTTATTACATACAATAGAAAAGAAGCAATAGCTCCTCTCAAGCATAATGAAATGCAAAAGGACCAACTCTGAAAACAACGCAAGACAAAATTCAAGAAATTAAATATCCAACAGAATGAAGGGGGAAAAAATTAGGGCGAGCCTTGACAGGAAAGAATTATCTTCCAACTAAACATTGAAGACCATGGCTACTAAATACAAATTAGCTTTCCAGAAGGCAAACAAGTGTGTTGCATCTAAGGGACATTCATTTTGGACAGACAAGGTAATCTTGTCTGTAAGTGAGATGACACCAGCATTTCTCTTATAAACTGCATTGTGCAGATCCCGCATCAAAATGACGAAATGAAATGCAGATGTAAGGGAGACCTCAGGGTGAGCCTTCTCCAGTGCCTTCTGGAAAGAACAATCTCAAGGCCTTCAATAAAGTTAGCAACGGTGGGTCATCGATATTCAGCTTTCATGAAGATAATAAAGAGACCCTGACTTCAAGGTGCAGATGCATGAGTTAGTGACAACCCTCAATTCCGCCCAAAGAAAACCTTTTGTGCGAAACTGCTGAAGACTGACAAATTATGCAATTCACGACCTGATCTGACACAACTAGCACGCATATGAAGACTCCAAATGGACCATAACCATCATCAACCAGAGACCACACGACTGATCGCCAACTTAGCCCAATCAGCAGATTCCTTAATCAAATTATCATCTGATGAGAGGCATTCTTCCAAAAAGTCTTTGGTTGAAACAGACTGAGTAATTAAAGGACCAGCATGACTGCCTAATGTGTCAGCCAAATCTCCCAAGACACCTATCGCAGCTTTCATCACAGCATCATCCCTGTTATGCAGATAGTCAGAAGAATAAAAGCAATCAGCAAAACAAAAAATTAATATAAAAAAACAGTACAAAATTGATTACATGGCAAAAAATATACATATAAGAGAGAGATGACTAACATGTCCTTTTCTTTGTAGAGAGTGTCAATGAGCAGAAGGACGTATGGTGCATAAGGCATCAATATCTGGGTCTTTGGGGAGTTCTTAAAACCTTGTAATATGCCAGAGTAAGCTTCCAAAATTCCATTCCTTAGCTGGTTGGTGTATTCAAGCATTTCATCATCAGCTGACGCTGCTCGTGCAGACATCTCTGCTGCACTCTGAAGCATAGGCATGGCATAGATCAGATACTTGTCAAAGTTCTCCCCTATAGCCAATGCAATATCACCAAAGCACGAAAATATTGGGGGCTTTACAGATCTGTGCAATTGATTGCTAGAAAGATCCTTCAAAAGCTGTGTCATGATTCCATCACAATATGGCATTATTTTGTCCTCCAGTGCCCTGCACAAATCTCCAACCACTCCTACAGTAATGGCACAGACCTGGTACTCCTCAAAGTTCTGAAGGCCCATCTCCAAATATTGATAGAACCCGGGCATGTATTTTGCAAAATTTGGTCCTGCAGCATATGCCAAAGCACCAATAGCGAGCATAGCCTCTTCGTGCACTGTCGCGTTTCGGCAAGCAAAAACCCTCAAAAAGAGATCCATTATCTGATCTGCATACTGCATGAGGGCATACTTTGTTGTATCTGCTGCTCCCAACTTCTGGATAATGACCTGCAAGCATCCACAGAGAAGCCCCTGCAGCTCATTCTGCTTCTCTCTCTCATCAGATGACAGCTTCTGTTGCTCTAGCGTTTGATGGAGCTCCATCATGATAACTTGCACCAACTGCAATATGATAGGAGCTGTTTCATTGGTTGAGCACCTTACAACTTCATTTAGAGTCTCATAGGCTGCAGTGCGCAAGCGAGATTCTCCAGCATCTTCCCTGTGGCTCACAGTGAGAAGAGACTGTACAATCTCCTGCAGAAAAGGGGACAATGGTGATGCTGAACCAACATCCTCATATCCCTGTGCAAGGAAATAAAGAGCACCACAAGCCTTCTCAGCAACATTGGGTACATCTTTCATGCTCTGAAGCAGGACAGTGAGGATCTGCTGACAGTTCTCTGGAGTAATTATTTCCACAGTTGAACCATGAAGAAACTCGAATATTCTTCCCAAAGTCCATGCAGTCGTGTCTTTAACTTGGTTATTTGGGTCTTTCATCAAGGCGGCGAGCATAAAGTTCAGGGCTACATTGACAATGGGCATAAGCTTGTCTGGTGATGGGCCCTCCAAGATAGAGCCAAAAGCATATGTTGCCGCCTCACGCTGCCTCCAATCTGGTTTTGCAATGCTCTCCTCAATAAAGGGCATTACTAGAGGAACTATGTCATCTCCAACAGTACGTGCAACCAAACCCAAACATGTACCCCCAGCCATTGCAAGATTCCAAGCCCCTTCATCCTGATCTTGATCTTCCTCCTGCTTGAGGAGAGTCTCCAAGAGCATAGGAACTAAAGCAGGAAGAGCCTGCTTGATAAAATAAAAGCAAGGAATATCAGAATCAGCAGTAAATTCACCTCCGTACTCATCTAAAATGTCAACTTCCTCATCACATATTGAGCTCCAAAACTCTATAGCCTGAAGAGCAACTGACTCGTCATCTTCTTTCACAGCTTTTGCTGTTAAATTGAAAATGTCCTGCATGTATGATGCAAGCTTGTCATAGTAGGCAGATGAGATGGCCACCAAACATTCGAATGCTGCCTGTCGTATCTTAACTTCATGCGACAAAGTGGCTTCACAAACAACCCTCATGATATAGTCTCTCTCCATGTCATTCGAAAAGTTAGTCTGAGCAAATCCCAATGCATTGTACAATGCTCTAGTAGCGCTCAGCCTGACATCACTGCTTGCCTCAGAGGCATTCATGCCCTGGACCACTGCAGTAAGGATTTTATTCACCTGGGCTTGATCCACAACTTGTGGAGAAACTTCCTCGCACAAATAACCGAGTGTATCAAGCGTCGCCTGCTTAACATGAGGCTGGAGTTGGTGTATGTTTGAGAGTAGTGAGTGTATAAGTTCAGGCCACTGCTTCTGAGGCAAGTCTATGCCTGCAACCTTGGCAATGACTTGGGATGCAGTAGATCTGGCATCAAGAACAGGAGAAGATAGAGTCTGCAACAAGCATTCCTTGACCTGGGACTTCACAGCCGTATCCAATGACAACCATCTTTGAACAAGTTCATTTTTCCTGTACTGCTCCTTTGCGTCCAAGGCATTTTTTAGAATTAAACCTGCTAGTTTACGACTATCCACAGGCTTTTCATTGTTTGCCAACTCATTGGAGAGAGATAGATAAAAAGATGGAAGGTTTTGTTCCTGAAATTGCCTCAGACTTTCTTCTGCATGCTTTCGAGTTGAACTATCCACTGACTGTGCATTTAAGAGAATCTGGGTGACTTCCATTGCCATATTGTATCCCTACAAAGGAGAGAAAGAAATCAGAATGAAAAGCTATATGAACACTATTGTTTATGGTACACATCATGATTGTCCCAATGCAACAAATGAAAAGAAAAGAAAAAATATGTATTCTAACATGAGAAAAAGATAAACATTCCAAATTAGATCCACAATCTATGGCAATGCTTAATCGAGAAAAACTTTAAAAGACTGGGGTAAGGATCATCTAAATCATGTGAGCCCTGTGTCTACTTGACACTGATACCACAGGAATTAAACAAATTGAGGCACCAATAATCTAAGGTAAGGCTACCACGAAGGCATCGACTCATAACAAAGAGCAGGAGAGAGCAAAGATTCTTCATTATTTAACTCAGCTAACAAGATGCTAACGTCTCCAATTATGCCAATAACAAAATACACAGAATCGATACTCACAATACTGTAATGAATCATGCCCTAGCCACACAGATGTGAATAAATAGATCCAGTCCTCAACATGAATAACATGAAGAGATTTCCTCTCTCACTATGCCAAACTGAATTCGTCAAAGAAGATTATCTGGAACTGGTCTTCGAGCAAATTCGGGTGAGACGGGCATATAAAGCAAACAACTTTCTCATCTCCATTCATCAGAAAAAAAGAAAACTTTTGCAGCGAAGATCCGACCTTCATACCACTATAATTATCCCCTCTACTAAGAAGATCCAACTACGACACCCGTAATTCGATGATAATTAATTCCGATTATTACTAAACTACATAAAGCATCCGAGGTTGGATAAAAATGCAAGATTACGGATCAAGAACACTAGTGTTCCTAACAAACGAACGAGTCTATATTCCTTGCATCTGGAACAAATCGAGACGAGACGCAGGGAGGATCAGGGATTACTCACACGGATTCGCGACGATCGGTTGAAGGGATTGGGCGGCTGCCGTGCAGCAAGAGTGTGCAACCCTAGGAGAGAGGGAGAGAAAAGCGAAGAACTCGATGGCACGCGACACCAAATGTGAAGCTGGAATTGGTAATATTTTGAATATTTAATAGATACTAATATTTTATTTTATTTTTACTTATATCACTTCTATTTTCTTTTAACAAATCATGAATATATAGATATGCTATATAGACTATCCGATACATAGGTTATACGATTAAGCTAATTTTTTCCCCAAAAATCGGGTAAAATTATACCCATATAATATTTCAGTAACAAAGAATCACTTAAATTTATGACCTCTCTCTCTTAAGCTGATATAATTTAACCACTGAGTTGGGGTGGTAGTTTGTATCACCTCTATTACAAAGCAACAATTAGTATTTATATTTTGAAACCTTAAATGGATATGGCATTATTAAAAGGAAACAAAATCATAAGCTTATGGAAAATCTATTAAAAATAATCTAGATTTTATCTTTATTATTGGTTAAATTAAATTATAAATACAAAAAAAAAATCTAAATAAAAAACTACAGATACGCAGTAATCTTAATACAGTCGAGTAAAATTTTTAAGATAAAGGTAAACATAAAAGAACCATATTTTAAGATTAAATAAAGGGCATTTTAGGTTTTTTCTTATTTTATTTTTAAAATATAAAGTAATATTATCCCATTAGCTATCATTAGGGTAAAGTTGGCACCTGTGGGATCGAATGATAAGTATCTATATGATCTAGATTTATGAACTCTTGCCTTTTCTTTTTCTTTTTTCTTTTTTCTTTTTTTCAATTTTGGATTTTCCAGAGCGAACTTGACCAATTACATTGTGGGCCATACATAGAAAGATGGGCCTTCTGCCATGCCTTTCGAGGGGCCCACTAAAGTTTAAAAGAGCTAACCTGATTATTATTTTAATCATTTTGGTTGTAATTTTAATGAAATATTAGTTGCCGAGTTTAATGTTCTTAATACTCATTTACTTCCTCATAGTTTCGAAATTAAATTAGGTGCCGATCCAGAGAAGAGAAGACGATGGAGGGGAGAATAATTTGGATCATTTTGGAGTAATCTTGTTTGCGAAATGGGCCAAATTAGGGGGTTTATGCCGTAAGTAGTATAAGAGAAGACACGTGGATCTATTTGCATTGAATGTGATTTTGATAAGCATTTGATTTGCAAGGTAATTGAGACTTTAAAGCAGTGTAATTATTAGATTGTGGACATAAGGTACAAGCATAAGTTGTCGATGACGTAACATCCAATTTTAAGTCTTATAATTGAGAAGAGTTGGGCAACTTTAGCTACTAATCTCTTTTTTTTTTTTAAATTTAAAAGAAGATTCCTCATTACAAAATTGCCCAATACTTGCCTTCAATTTTTCTTAGATTACGAACTAAATTCACAAGTGAATTAGTCCTATCAGTAATCAAATAAGCCCAATAGATAGGATAGGTGTGGATGAAACGGATCCGGACCCACATATATACAACCCGATCCAAGTTTAGATCAGGGCTTACCCACTAGCCCATTAACGATGGGGCCCATTTGCTTCTCTAGCCCGCCTAATTACAAGGACAAGTGGCGCAGCCTTTTTCTCTTCCTCAGTAACAAATTAACAACTCCTCATATTTTATTAGAGAGAGAGAGAGAGAGAGAGAGAGAGAGAGGAGGAAGAAGAGAGGAGTCGAGGGGAGAAGAGGAGGAGATTACTATGGCTGCATGTAAGCGAGCTCGATGAGTCCTTATTCTTCGAACTTGTATTTCTGTTTCTGTATCTTTTGATGATTCTTAGAACAAACCCTAGTAAAAAAAATGGCGTTCTAGGTGAGTTACATAGTTGTTTGAAGAGGTTCAACTACATTTTTTTCGTTTTTCTTGTTTGGATTCGTATTGTTTTCCTGGTCATGCATGCGATGTTGCAGCATTGGCAAGGTAATTCCCTTTTGAGACCCAATTTTTTTGGTTTGATGAGGTTGAAGCTTATCCGCTAATCCGTTTCGTCTTCTATAAATTTGGGAATGTTTTTGGAGTATTGTTTTTCCCCCCTTTCTATCTTATGATTTCCCCATCGTGCTTCTCGTTTCCAGTGTGCCTAAGTTGATCTCCGATGTTTCCGTTCGTAACTAAAATATATTTATTCCTTATCCAATAGTTGCGGAATTTTGCATGATAAAAGCCTCTTTGAAGTTTGAATGATTGTTCCTGAAGTCTTTTCTGATTTTATATGAAATGCCTCTTGAAATTAAGCCTGTGATTTGTGTGACTATTGACAAGCAAATTGTCTTCAATCTCATCTTTTCAGACTTGTATAAATTCTACTTCTGGTCCATTTCGTTATGATAAATGTATGTGTTTGATTTAGTTTTGAAGTTTAAACTTCCCCTGATTCCTGGTTGGATTACAGTAATGTTGAGAAACAATCCAATGCCTGTTGAGTTTGCCATGCTTGTGCATTGAAGAAGTATTACCTTGATCTTAAAATAAACTCTTTCATCAGCTATCTCATATCAGCTCCCAATTTCTTACTCCTTTCTTCCTTTCGCTTGCTTCAGGTAGTATAGGAGGAGCATTGAATGTAAAAATTTTGAATTTTCATTCAGAATTTAGCAAAACTAGGTGCAATTGGATAACTACCCAGTATAAGACCAAATGCAGTAGGCTTCTAAAACTGTCTGGTTCAAGAGGAAGTCAGATATGGCATGGACCATTTCAAGATACAAGATTTGACAGGCTGCCGTGGAGATCTGGAAGCTCATCAGTAGTGTGCTGTGCCTCATCTTCTGGAAGTATCTCTTTTCATTGATATACTTTATTTTAGCAGTAACCTTTTGTAATTATTGGACATAAGATATATCCATTGCTTTTTACCAGTTTCATTATTTGAATTGTTTGTGACTTATTGTGAAGAATTCTGTTCAAAGGAATAACGGGAAACCTATAGAAATTAGTTAAATATCATCTCCATACATTGTAAGTAAGTGTAATATGTTGCAATAAAGCTTATATGTCTGATCTATTTTCAAATCTAGTGATGAAAAATTAATTCAACAGAATGAGGCTGTTTAATTTTTTTTTTCTTGATTGTGTTCTCAACTTTTAGCCATCTTTACCGAACATGTTCTGTTAATCTGTTATTTGATTAAAATCCTGTATAAGAATACCCTTGCCTTTTCTGTAAGGGAAATAGTTTATATTTCTTGTTAATTTCAAGAGAAAATAATGTTTTTTTATTCTCTGTCCCAAGTAATTAATATACTTATTTTTTACATGAAATGTCAGAGAATAGTTTGGAAGAAATTAATTTGGAGAAGGACGAGTCTACCAGGAGCCAAGTTATCCCAGGAGGAGTGAGTATTGCCTCCTTAACTGTCAGATTCCTCTTTTAACGTGAATTATTATTTCTTCTCTGTTTCTATGTTTAGGTCTGATAAGTGGTGTATTGTGAGTGTATTTCTTGTTTGACTAGAGAGTTTGAGGTAATTTTTGGAAAAGTTCTTTTCTTGGATCATAAAAGGGATTTGATTTAAGGTTGTTTTAAAAAACTCTAGCTTTAATGCTTAGGCTCCCATTTTAGATAGAATATAGCCTCCGCTTATGTCCTGCCTAGATGACCGCCTTAGTATCTTATATCACATTTTAATATGTAGATTGACTCTAAAATTCAAAATTATTGTACTTGTTGATGATTTAGTGGACTCTAATAGTTTACTATAGTTCTTAACAAGAATGCATTAGTATATTGTTTAGATTGTAGGTATTAATTTTAAGTTTTTAACTTCTCTAACCATACATACATACATACATACATACATATATATATTAATCGTCTTGAATTTTGGGTGCCCACCTAGGCATTAAATCAAATAGAATGATAGTATTGTAGTAGCTATATAGAAATCCATTTTAGATAGAATATAACTAGCCTCCGCTTATGTCCTGCCTAAATGACCGCCTTAGTATCTTATATCACATTTTAATATGTAGATTGACTCTGAAATTCAAAATTATTGTACTTGTTGATGATTTAGTGGACTCTAATAGTTTACTATAGTTCTTAACAAGAATGCATTAGTATATTGTTTAGAGTGTAGGTATTAATTTTAAGTTTTTAACTTCTCTAACTATACATACATACCTACATACATACATACATACATATATATATATATATACATATATATTTTAATCGTCTTGAATTTTGGGTGCCCACCTAGGCATTAAATCAAACAGAATGATAGTATTGTAGTAGCTATATAGAAATCCACTGCCCTCTTAATTTTGTGAATAAATCTGAAGTTTGAAATTTCTTTTACATTGTGTTTGAAAGGTATGAATGATCTTGCAACTATTGGTGCATGCTTCCACATTGTTCATGGGCAGAACTTAACCAGTTTTTTTTTTTTTACCACAGGTGGAGTCGCTGATCTTAACTCTGTGTGATACAACCTCCATTGCAGAGATTAAACTGAAAGTAAGGCAGTGTAACCAGTAGGAAATACGGGAATGTTTTCTGTCTTATTTATTCAATTGTTTTTACACTAGCGGGCGGGCTTTCAACTCCATGTGAAGAGGAACTTTGTCCAGAAAGACTTACTCCCGCCTGCTCCAAGTCCTCCTCCAGCCACTGATACTGCAAGACAAGCTCCTGATTCAAATGGATCGGCTACTTCCCTGACGATAACCAAATCAAAGCCTTTAACAGGTGGCATCCAAAGAATCCTTGATACAGCTTCAGATGAAGGATTGGTGATCCTGCAATCACCAAAGGTGGTCTGCTTTGAATTTTGCTTTATGATCATTTGTCATCCTTCCTCGTTGTTAACTGTTTGGATCTTTAATGGTAACGTTTCAGGTTGGGTATTTTAGGAGATCTCGGACCATTAAAGGAAAGCGAGCACCTCCATCATGTAAAGAGGTACTCTATAGCTTGCATGATTAGCATTTGGTCGGGACATTGATACATCAGCAAATTTATGAAATTAAAATACTCTAATGTCTTTTGGAATGGTGAAATTCCTTTACTTCCCAACGTAGATATTTTGGCTAAATATTTTGATATTGTATATAGTCATATCTGTATAATACTTTTACTAGGTTTGTACAAATGATCTCAGGACGTGTTGCTGTTCGGGAGAATCTGAATATTCAAGAAACATTCATTAGATAAATATGACATCCATGTAATTTAAAAACTTGATTCCCAACAGTTAACAGACTACCTTCTCCACATTTACAACCACTACCACCCCCGTCAGCACAACTTGAATCTTTCTACTTTCTATTCTCCTACTAGTTTTCGGTCCTTCCCTCTATCTTCCCTCTATCTCGCAACCTTTTACCTGCCCTATGCTTCAAATCACATCTACCAACATATCTTCCACGTATCATTACTGCATCAATTGTGTCCCACCACCACCAGTTTGATAGCTTGATTGACAAACTTGATATCAATAATAAAGACACTCGTGGCATCCTGGAGAGCATTAATTTTTTTTTCTTTTTTTTTTCTGCTTTACTTCTTTCAATTAATTGCAAGGAAATAATGCATCCAGATTGGTCGTGTACCTGGATTAATTAGTTGATAATCCAGGATACCACTTTGGTCAGCATGGATGTCCTCAACAGTATGATTTTTATTTCGTTTTTCCCCCATCTCATGTCATTTATGATGAGCTCATTAGAAGTATGAATGCTAGAACTATCTCATGTCATTAGGCTTTACTTATTATAGTTTCATAAATTTACTCTTGGCAGAAGCAAGAGGTTAAGGAGGGCCAAGTGCTCTGTTACATTGAACAACTTGGTGGAGAGATTCCCATTGAGGTACTGCCATTGACTTCTATCAACTGTAAAATAAATATCTGATTCTAAATTCTGTCAAATTTGTTCTGAGCTACATTTTGTACGCATCTACTCATTTCAGTCTGACGTTACTGGGGAAGTAATCAAGATATTGAGAGAAGATGGTGGTAAGGAGGCTAAATTTCTCACTTATTCTGTGCCTATAGCATGCTTATTCAGGTTGTAATAGTGTTTGTGCAATGTTCTGCAGAACCAGTGGGATATGGCGATGCTCTTATAGCACTTCTCCCTTCCTTTCCTGGAATTAAAAAGCTCCAGTAGGCAGGTTCTTTGCATTTTCGGGAAGCAAATTACTGTCTCCAGAATTCACAACTTTCCGGGTGTTTCTATTCGTGATTTTGTTTTGGCGAGTATTAACTCTTATTTACAAATGTGAGGCATCATCACCTTCTGTCTTGCCCAACTGTTGTCGCAAAATATCTACAGACTACCGTTTTCAGAAATTTCTCAATATATATCCTGAGCTTTTAGTTCAGTATCTTTTATTTTAACTGTAAGACCGTCCTGTCTGACGAACAGAAAAAACCTCCATTGTCAGATCTTTTATTGCCCCCTCATCCTCGTCCTCGTGACAATAAGTGCCCTTTATTCTTAGTTGATACGATGATCGATCTTATTCAACTTACTTTTCCTTTACAATGTTAAAAAAATAGAGAAATTTCAAATAACACCTACATTTTCATTACTTTCTACTAAACACCTTAGTATTATTTTGACTAACTATTATTAACTTTGGTCTTATTTTTTATTTAAAATATATTTTTCTAATATTACCCACCTTTTTAAGCTGTCTCACCTTAGTCCATTGAGGCTTTTGCAATTTAACTATACTTAATTTTTTAATTTATACTAATAAATTTTAGTATGCATTGTATATATAAATTATGTGGACTCTGTTATAACAAAACATTCATCTGCTATATAAAATATATGCATTTAGATTTACATACTAAATTAAAAAACTAAATGTACTTAAATTACGAATTCTCCTAAGTCCATCCCACCAAATTTAAAGTCATGTTTCACATTTAATCACCCTACTCTATCCCACCACCAAAGAATATTTTAAATATTTTAAATTTTATTTTTAGTATTCTTTGATATGCTTTCATAGAAAATGATTGGATTTAGTTAACTCAAAAATAAGCACAGCTAATTACGATTTAGAGAAGGGCATGAAATTAGCTGATATGCGAGGAAATAGTTAAATGTGAAAATAACGGTTTACTTTAAAGAGGCTGTGGTCAGAGTTTACAATCAGGAGGAAAACATGTAACGGAAAAAAACATACATTCAGAAACGGCCAAATCCTTATTAAGATATCACCTGAATTATCTAGCATCCAAGAATCATATTTCCGACCTTGCTTTTATTGGGCAATAATAAGTTTCTTTGTATTGTAGATTCAGGTATCTGCAAGTTCTGTTGCTATAAGGTAGCAGATCCCCATCAAAAGAATAAGCGACAAACCTTGTAACATCTGATAAATGAAAAGAGGAATTTGCAGAGAGGCAAGGAATTAAGAAATCCGTCAAAGAACGAACATTGCCTGTCAAGAGCATGGTGGAGATTGGAGAATAACGGAACGACTTGATAGCTGTTGATTCTTCTGTAGGAAGAAGGGATGGAGTAATGGAACCCCTTCAAGATATAATGGAGTTTGCATTTCGATCAATCGTGACACCTGCACGACGAGGTAATTGTAATGGTCAAATTAGACTATGTGAAATTTCATAAGACTGAGATACAGATGCAGAAACAAAAATGCTATATTTAAGCAAGCCCCATGTCATTTGCAACCATTAAAGTGTCTGAACAATGAACGCATCACAACAATATCAAATTCACTGTTGCAGATAAGAAATCTGGGCTAACCCAGGAATATGCTAACAAGTCCTCATCTGGGTTTGTAAGAAATTTGGTGAACCAAAACTAGGCCTTAATGCGCTAAATCATCTCACATTACCTACCAAATAGGGGAAAAAAAGAGAAGAAAAACTGAATATGAAAGGGGAAAAGAATTGTTTGTCTTGGAACTTACAGCTCTGCGGAATGCAAACATCTCTTCTTGACCAGATAATAGAGATACAAGTCCAGAAGTAGTAGGTCCTGAGCCAACACTACCTGCTGCTAAAACATCTCGCCGTAGTCTCAGACCTTCAGTCTCAGTCTCAAATTGAAAACTGCAGAAACAATACCAAATTGCTTTATCTATAAAATTGACTTCCTGTTCATATTCTGTACAATATGTTCAACAGCACCGAAAATAAATAGATATATTGAATATTAGAACCAATTATTCCATAAAGTTAATGTTAAATGCAAGATATAAAGCAGTCAGGTATTGGGGGAAAAAAGATGGAGTGGTTCAAAGCAGAGTTGATATATTTAGTTGTAAGAACTGCTAAGAGAATCCATAGTTGGATATATTGATAACAAAAGTAACATTGGGTGAGGAGACTTAATTAACTGAAGAGCTTGAGCAAAGTGGTTAAGTTCCTTTAAGTTTGATAAAAGTGCTAGAATTACCTCTCCAAATCAAAAAGAGTTCCTTCATCAGTTCCCTGAAATAAATCATCAATAGAAGAAGATGCTAAACAGAAAAGGCAGCAATGATGATTGTACAACTCATCAATCAGGGTGATAAATCTTCGTGCCTGGAGTACAAATATGAAATTATAAGAAATATGAAAGGCTATAAATACTTGATCATCTAAAATATAAATAAAAATAGCACGACCAAAAGAAGATGTCATGTAATTGCTAGGGTCACCTACTTGTATGTTCTCTTTGTCCAACTCTATATTTGGTAATATCCTCTATCAATAAAATAGTTAAACCTTTCTCATTTCTATGAAAATCTTTTATATCCCACTTGTGGCAACTTCGCCATCATTAAACCACATTTCCTTACCTCTGCATCATTAGATTTGTCCAAACCATTTGTATGCTTTGCATCTTATCCTGTGGCACTCACTCATACTGGCATAATTGCAATTTGGTATTCTGTTTTGTGGTGGCACAACTCATATTGATATTCTCGTTCATTTAACTTACACCAATTTCTGACATACTTTTTCTCAACGATGGCCGTACCACAGACACGAACCATGCCGACCACCGGCCCAGCACTTCCCAACCCTACCGTAAGAGGATGAGAGAAAAAGGTAAGGAATACTTACCTTCGTCGCTCGCCAACTCTCTCTCTCTCTCTCTCTCTCTCTCTCTCAATCTTTCTTCCTCCTTCCCTTGGGCTGGGGCACCCGACGCAAGCAACGGCGACGGTGAGCTCAACGACGAGGTCGATGGTAAGAGGCGAAGCTATTAGGAGGGGTGTCGTGCGGCACCCCTCCTGCCACATGCCGGTACTTCACCGGCACGGCAAGTGCCAACACATACTCCCCATGCTAGTCGGCATGGCCATCTGGTCACATTCAAAACCATGAGGCATTACTGGACCTTTAGCTATCTTGTGATGAATATTATTGTGTTTCATGCATTCAAGAATCAAGCAGGCCTTCTAGCAGCAAGATCATCTAACTTTAGAATTTTTTTTCTCTTTTGAAATGCTAAAACCAAGTACAATTTATCTCTGCCACTATAAAAGTTTTATCTACTGTAAGCCATAAGATGATGCAATAGGGAATTCCACAATTATCAGCATAAATTCATATACACACACCTAATGGGTCTTTTGCGTGACATCTAAAAGTTTCTAGCAAGAATAAAATATACTGTCATGTTCATCTTCTCTTATACTCCTTCCATGTACACTGAAATGCTTAGATAACTGCTTTGTGTTTGAGCCAAAAATGCAACTGTTAACATATATAACTTTACTCAGTTACATGATGATGCAGGACAGCGTGTTGATTGTAGAGTTGAGAAGAAAAAGTAGGGAGAAATAATCAAACTCGTGGAATCCACCAATCGGGGTATCGGAATCCACCGACGTTGGAATCCACAAACAAACACTCAATAGGCAAAATCTCTCAAAATATTCATTAACCCATAAAAGATGATTACAAGCCTTTATATAGGCAAAATAAAATAAAAGACAAAAGACGAAAATAGCCCTAGAAGATGACTAGTCACAACCCTCGTTAAGCCAAAGGGTCACGTGTGCAGCCCTTTTGTGCTTACGAGAATACACGTGACGAAAAGTGGTGTCCCTGCCACATGACCTATACATTCCACAGAAAATCCTATATTGCAAATTGTTCCGTTTCATTATAAGGTTTCAGGACTAATTTTCAAGGGTCTTCTCAACTTTAGAGTATGAGATAACAAAACCATACTATTTATTAAAGACTAGCATGATTATTACAATAATGGTGAAAGCACTTATTACCAGATTATAAATTATTTCAAGCTTGAGAATACTAGAATAGTTGTCATTGACATAAATCAGCATGGAACTCAAAGTGTAGAGAAGATCCTCCTTTTAAGGTTATGAACAGATTTGCCATCTAATGAACTAATAGATTGCTGCCAGCAAAATAATTTCTCGGGCCTGCATTAATAAGCCATATAAGGAAAAAAAACTGTAGAAAATTTCTACTTGTTCTTAAACTAGAATACCTTGTCACGGATTCTCATACTCATCACTGGAATTTCTGATATGAAAACTGTATGGTAATTTCTAGCAATTGCAATATAATCTGCCGCCCCAACCTGGACATAGCAAAGCATTGAGATGGATGTCAGCACAGATGTTAATTCATAAAGGGAATAAAAAAGTATCAGATGAATACTGCTCCTATGGAGAGCACCTTTTAACTTAACTTTTAAACTAAATCCTGGTTAAGAACCTAATGCTACGATATCAAGTTCTATCAACAAGATGGGTTGGGTCATGCAGGCCCAGGCCCTTAGTTGAAGTATAGCAGCTGAGATCTTGCCCGAGCATATCAGGGTCCAAGGAATGCTGGAGCCTACCATTTGAGCCTCTTTCACTTTTAACAATAGACCTTGTTCTGGTAGCTAGATAAATTTGCTTCAAGAACTCATCGCTAAAGATCATCTATCACGTCAGCCAAATAAAATAGCATCACCATAGTCTTTGTTGAAACAAAATTTTCTTCTCTTCTTTCCTTTTACATAATTCTTATTTGCCTCCAACCTTAGTCTCATGAAGCAGCAACATGAAAAAGCTGAACCTTCATGTAGTATGCAGTATGCATCAAGAGGCCTCTGGCCAGATATCCAGATTTTGTGAATATATCAGAGTTCAACAACATAGCTACTTAAATCATTAGGATGGTCTATCGCCCAAGGAATTCACCAATATATCTTGAAAATTACAGGGAATATTTTTTCTCCCCCACCTTTAATGCATCATTAGCATTGTTCTTCATCATTGCTGACTAAATAGCCACTCTTGGTTCTTTATCCTATAATAACCTTTCCACAGTGTAAATCCATAATCAGTTCTTCATCAAATAGCTTTGTTGTCAATGATTGATTTACTTAACTACTGTCTTGAAAAATAGAATATCCCAAGAAAGAATGATAGCATAGTTGTTAGGTACAAAAAATTCATAATAACAGGTAAATTATAATGAGATACGTAAAAGAATTGAATGACACACTATATGATTACGAGCATCCAAAAGACCAAAACATTGAAATTTTACATAAAAGGTACTTCAACACATCTCTATCAAACTCAAAAGATTGGATCCCTAATTCAGGTTTCTTATCATATACTTTCGAAGCAAATAATTTTATTGCCATAATTCCTATATGCATCACTTGATGCATAGGTAAGAGTAAGACCATACGTCCATCGCCAATTTTGAGCCATCAGGATTGAGGTCTGAATCCTGCCTGGATAATAGCTCAATTCTATATGTCATACTAGTGTAGATGCCTAAAATTTATCCAAATTTAAAGATAGATCTATCATCTATCTGTGTATGATGGAAGCAAGTCTATTACCGGGCGGCCACATAGATATTCAAAGTGAAATCTTGCTACTCCATTACAGCTTTCGGGAACCTCCAGAGCCCTGTTAAAAATAATAATCTGAACATTAACTGGCAGCGTATTTATTTAAAGAAAGTCAAGTACAAACACACCTGCCAAACATAACAGGAATGGTGATCGAGGTTATACTTCCTCCAGCTTTGTTGGTTGTTTCCTTCCACATTAACTCATATTCTCTGTGAGCATCAGAATTGGAAGGCCAAAAGTAGTGAATCTGCAGTCAAAGTAGTCAGAAAATAGAGTTAATTCAGGTCTAACTATGTAGATGTTCCTTGAGGCACAATTCTTATGATAACAATGGCATATGAATTGACTGCTATTATTGTAGTTATAAGATTTTTCATACAGATTATAATGGTTTACACCTTTCATGCACCATTATAGTCATGAGAGTAACATAATAATATTTGCAAGGTAGTAGTCCTGTTCACTATATAAGTTAGACGACTAGGTAATCCATAGTAAATCAGCACTAATATAGTTCAAAACTTTATTCTAAATATTTTCTGGTTTAAGGACGGCTATCGTAATAATCAGCCTGTACAGATTTTTGACAGTTTCTACCACTAACCCAATCAACTAGATTTCCACTTGCACTTTGATATGGCATATGTAATTCTTCAAGCAAAGATCTGTTTCACTCTGAGTGGAAGTAACTCTGAGGTTTCTAAATGGTGCAACTTAACAAATAAATATACACGTATCTGTGAAGTGTGAACCATATAGATATACAGAATCCAATATTCGAAGTCCAATAACTCATGCGAGGTCACAAAAAACTGTAATTCACAATCCCCAAGAACCTACACAATAATTAGATAGCAGAAGATTTTTCTTCATCCAGCTATAAGCTGCAGGCTTATAAAGTGATATACATAATAGTGAGTATGCAAACTCAGAAATCAATAAAGACAATGATAAATTCATTTACATTGACACAGCCACAAATTATCTTGAATAACCACGATGACTTGTTAAAATAATTCTAGACACACCTGATCCACATTATTAACTGGAATTAGGCGGCGGTAATCGGTTTCACTTCCAACAAGAATTTTTTGGCAATTCTTCTCCAACTTGGACAAAAACTCAGTGAAGATCTCCTTCTGCATACCATCCTATAGCATCCCAAAAAAATAAAAAGAACAGATGTTTATACAAACTATGAAGAATTAGAGTATCAATATGGAGCACAGAAAATTTCAAAACAATAATTGACAGAATGCAACATCTATTGCAAGTTTAATTTCAATGTAGCACCTCTGGAGATGTCTCTATGAAATAAACATTCTCAACACCCCAATCTGGTCAACTGTAATTGTACTATGTAATTTATGATGTATTCATGTGTGCTATTAAGTATTAACTATTGATTACCCACATTTCCTAAAATATGCAAACAAAGAACAGGGCGACAAAGCAAAGACCAAAAAAAGAAAAAAAAAGATACCTGGTTCAAATCCTCAGGCGCTCTATTACTGGTAGCGACAAGTACTGTTCCAGTGCTTAGTAATCTGCTCACAATTCCAGATAAGGCCACAATAGCAAATACATCAACAGTCTGTGTAAATAAAACAAACATAGTATTTGCATAAGTCCTTGTGTAATAGTTTGAGAATGAAAATAACCGTAACCTATTGTTGATAGCTGAATTATCAAATTGACTTCATCTACTCAAGTGAAAGTCTTCTCTAGAAACATATTTTTATCTAAAAGGATAAAGCAATATGCAACAAAATACTATCACCACTGCCTGACCTTGATCAAAGTATAAGGAAGGGATTCAGCAGATCCACTGATTCATTATCTTATCTAGCTCCGTCAATAAATTAGCATCAGAGAAAATTAAGTTTTCTTATTACTATCTACTAATGGATTAAGAAGATTAAATGCACACTGTTAGTGAAGCATCTTATGATATTTTAATGTGTTTGAGATTCAACAATATCTATAAAACTAATTACATAACATGCAGCAAGGGATTCTCTGTGAAAGCAAACAAGTAGTACTTGAGCTGAACCTGGGTCATCCCGGTAACATTAATCACTGAAACATGAATTACAAAATGAGCTGTCATGTCAAAAAGTACCATCTCATATGCATCATCTGGAAGGAACACTAAATATACATGGATTCAGCTAGAATATTGAGAATTCTCATCTTCATTGTACCTGTATTTCATCAAAGCAAAGAATGCTTGCCCCAGTCTTATCTGCTCGCCTGTCAACAAGAAATTTATCTGCAACAGCCGGAAGAATGTGTTTCCTATGCACCTCTTGCTTGTATCTCTCTTCGCCAATCAACCATTCTTTAACCTTTTTATCGAAAGGGAGGTTAGCAATCCAATTTAAAAGACTCGTATGGGAGGAGTTGTCCTCAACTTGGTTCTTCCATATGTCATGCATATGTTCATGTATCTCAAGCATGGCCTGCAGTCAAAGATCCAGATTTAAGAAGATTATGAAAATTAAGTCTCAGAACACATTACTGAAGTATGCAGTAGGAGTAACTTTGAAGGAACTATAATTGTATTTTCTTTAAGAGACCTATCCTATTTTTATTTATTTGGTTCCGGTCCTTCTAAACTTTTGGCAGTACTGCTAAGACCATTTCCTGCCCTGAAGGCACAAAAAAAGCTTGGAATGGGGAGCCTTTTTTCCCCTTATTCAATGACAGAGAGTTAGAAGTATTCTTGTGGAGTTAAGGCATTTCTATTTTAGGTGCACCATTAGGTCTGAGTGTATGACTATCAAGCATCTTTCCAGTGCCCTGGTGGTGTGTTGGATCCATGTAAACAGCCCATTGGTAAGGCTATGTGATTCACTCCATCACCAACCCAGTACCTGCAGGAGCCTTGTGCAGGCCCCTTCAGGGTCAACTTTGCCTTCAGGGACAGCTTGCAAGTAATTTTTAAAACTATGTGCAGCACAAATAGGCAATACTCTACTTTTCCCACAAGAAACAATATTCACATTTTATTATAGCTAAAGCTGGTAATATGGATGCTTGAATCTTTGAAATTTGAATGCATAAACAAATGAAGGGAGAGTTAATCAGGTGGTGCCTCTTGTGACAAAATTACCTCATGAAAATGAAATCTCCTCCTGTGCTTAATTATACCTTCAGTAGCACCGAAAAACATGTCCATTAGCATGGTCTTCCCTGCATGAGTATAAGTTCTTAGAAGTTAGAACAGAAGTATAAGAAGTGTTAAAGAAAATTTATATCCTCAGAATGTCTACTAAAATATTCCATGAAGCTAAAGAAAGTACATCAGAAACCAAACTTAGAATGGATAAGAAAGAAAGTCACTATCCTAGAAATTCTTTCTTGCAAGGAAAAGAATGAGCAAATGTTTTGACAATATACCACTTCCAACGTTTCCATATAAATATATTCCTTTTGGCGCAGCAGGTGCAACTGGTCGGCAACCAACTGTTGAGTCTAACTTCTTCTCTCGATTAAGGTATGAGACCATTTTCCCAACACCAGGTTCTACATTTCCACGTGTTCTCCTAATTGAGGAAATCATCATCAAGTAAATAGTAGTAGTGTCATATAGAGGTCAAGCAAGCAATTAAATATGTAAAGAAAGCAAATTTAGATAATAAGCTTATCCAGTCCATGCAGATAACAATGTACACAAATATACACACGAACAGAAAAATAGAATAGTCTTTCACCATAAGGATGGCGCAGATAGCAGTGTAATAAGAAGAACTAGGAGGGCTGACAGACTACTATGTACTAAACGCAGGTGTTTGTGTGTGCATAGCATATGGCATTTGCCATGTCAAAGTAGTAATCGATGATATTTAGGTACCGGTGATATAACATCTCCAAACCCATCATCCTTCCACCTCAAGGTCTTTTAAATTTGTTTGTCTGTTATGTACATAGCTGCCTTATTATTTGTTAATTCTTCCTTTGCCGTGTTATATTTAAGTCCAATTATCCCTTTCAATACTATGCTTTTTCCTGCTGCTATCAACTTTTAGGCCTTCAATTATTGATGAAGAACAGAATCCACATGGAAGACGGGACACATTACCAACAAAAAGAAAAATCACAACAATAACTCATGTAAGTGGGGCTTCCCTACCGAGAGATCCACTTGTCAAGAAATCTTCTCCGGCTTTTCCCTTCTATCCAGACACCATCTTGTTGTTTAAGCCCAGCTTCCTCCAAAAGAAGTCTGCGACGCTCACTCTCTCTACTCTTCTCCCAAATTGCCAAAATTTCCTGCACTTAACAAAAAGGCAAAATCAAATTAAACAATCTGCTATCTCTCAACTACATACTTGGCAAATGAATCATCTGCCACAGAGAGAAACAACACTATACATGGTAATCCTCCATTTCCTTCTCATACTGCTCGAGCTTTCCAAGTAAATCTTCTAATTCAGATGCAACTTTCTCCTGGTAGATATCATGTTGCAGTCTTCCTTGACTAACCATTCTCCTATATAGGGCAAGTGGGCCTTCAGATAGAACAACAATGAAATAAGAATAAACTAAAAGAAATTTAATGGCTAAAAGTCTAAAACCACATCACATGAGAATTGATGAGCATACAAATTTGCATACGCAGTGAGCAAGAAATAGGAGTTACAAATCAGTAGAAAAGGCTAATCTTGTCGAGATTCAGTGAACACCACGCCGAGAACGCTGATAAAACTAAATGCAGGTTCTGAACAATAATAAGTCCAAAATTGGGGTGTTAAGTGCTATTTTCTCCAACGAATTTATTACTCCGAAAACACCGCGATGCTCGCATGATCGTATCAAACAAAAGAGAAGAGACTGGATGAGTTACCTGGGGGCCGATTCGAAGATATCCACCGCGATTGGAAGTAGAAGCGGGAGGGAGATGCTCTAATTGTAACGCTCTCGAGGAGGAGCATGGAAGATCCATGACGACGAGCTCCCACGCCTCTGCGGGAAAGGATCGACGAGATCGAGGTAGCCCCTCTCATGCCGATGCTTGCAGTGGTAGGAGGAGAACGAGAAGGATGGTAAGATTAATGGAGAAAAGAGGAAGGGCGGGGACCAGCGGCGCCGTGGAACACTCGGTCTCCATCTACGTGTTCGAAAATGAGCCCAAGGCTCCGCTTCGCAGGCGTAATTTGTCAAATATTAAAAGCTAGTGGTTGGATTTGATCGCGTTGTAATAAAGTTCGTAGGTTTAATTCTCTGACACCGTCTCATTTATTTTAATAAATGAGGCCCTAAACGAGTATATTGAAGAAACTATCTTATTAGTGCATTTTTTTTTTAAATTTTCCTTATGATATAATAGATTTATGTAATGCTAAAGTTAGTCTACAAGACATACGTTATATATCTTGTCATTAAAATCCCAAAACTAAGTCAGAAGTAAACCAGTTAGCAATTCTTTTGACGAGATTGCCTAATTTACCTTTAAGCATACAGGACTGTGATCTATATATATATATATATAAAAAGAAATGGTCAAATATTAAAGTAAACTTGGTTATTTCCACCCTGTAATTGCTTTTATTATTCTTATCATCTTACCGTAAGCATCAGCTCATCTTTGCATGCATGAAAGTCCACCATGAAAGAAAATGATATTTGCATGAAAGTCCTAATACGATTCTATATTTGGCACTTCGGACGACGTAAAGTTCGACGTTCCCCCTGGTATCTCGTAAGGCAAGGAGTTTCACAACTTCACATTGCCTAAATTTACGAGATTCTAAGAGGTATTCGACGATTAGCCATCGATTTGTTTGTACACATGCATGCACCGCACTTTTAAGGCCTTCTCACCTATATTACTTACCTCACTATACATACATAGTTCACCATCATCAAAATTATCCATTCTCTCTCAAAGAGAAAACCCTTTGTCGTCATCATCGTCTTCTACGGATCGAGAGGTTGTAACATAATCTCAATCACTTTTTTCCCACTCTGCAGTCGATCTATCATCGATTTAATCTGCTAATTTTGGTGTCTTTTATATAAATCTTTGAAGAGCTCTTAAATTTCCATTGAACTGTTTATCACAATACATGCTGAAATTATTTCTCGTAAGTTCTGATTAATAGGTGTGTTTTCCATAAGACAATTCTTTTTTTCTTTTTTGTTTCTGACTGCAATGCTTGTTGCAAGTTTGTGATTGTAACCCAAGGTAGATTTAGAATTTATTCTGATAAGTATAGATTACGTAATGATTATTCATTCATAGCAGTCAACATTTCCTCCAATATAAATTCCCACATTTGTCCGAAAAATAGACACTTTATTAGAAAACAAATGTTCCTTTTTTTTATTATAAAATCCAACAGCATAATCTCTTTCTATACCCATTTCTCGTATTTTTCTTACAAAGGTAACATCTGAACAAGCTAGAATTTAGAAGAGTGAGTTTTTAGTAAAACTGTACATTCTAATGCACTCTATTATCTTCTAAATTAAAGAGAAGCCAAGAGGAAAGAGATGGAGGAGGAGGCCGGAGGCGAGACTGCAATGGAAGTCGGCGACGACACCATCCATGACGAAGAAGGCCGAGAAGAGCACATTGCCCCACGAACTCTTAGTTTTGGGCCAGCTTATAAGATGCCGCAACGCAAACCAACTGTTTGTTTTAATTCCTTGTGCTTCTATCTTGCTTGCTCTTCTTTGACATATAGGTGATGCATGGAGATGTATTCTTTTGGCAGAACTTTTCTATGATGCAGACTCTGGTGTTGGGTTATCAATCACTTGGAGTCGTCTATGGCGATATCGGGACTTCGCCGCTCTACGTCTTCTCTTCCATGACCTTGAAGAACCCTGGGGAGAAAGACATACTGGGTACAATGAGCTTGATCTTTTGGACGCTAACAATTATGGCTCTCATCAAGTATGTGTTGATCGTCTTGCGCGCCGATGACCATGGAGAAGGTAAATCATATATATCCATTGTTGGATTGCATCTTCCTAACTTGCATGTTATATGAAGAATACCCCAGTTCATGAAGACTCATCATTATGAGAAATTGTTTGCATGGCCCTCCTAATGGTAAGCAGATAAAGTTGATCAGATTTGTGGTCATAGATTGTCATTAATTTTCCTATCTTGTTGAATTTTAGTTAAAAAGCATTAAGGATCTTTAAAGTTATGAACTTTATGACATTGATGTAGGTGCTCTTGTAAGTATGTAAACAATATTGACAATGATTAATGCAAAGATAGGCCAAAGAAAAGATGGACCTTGAGCTTGAGGCATGACTATGCCAACTTATTTCCTTCTCTAAAGCATTGATCTTGAACAACTAGTGTTATTTTGTTAAGATATTGGCAAACAAGATTCCTTTTGTTATTTAGTTTATCCATATCAGAGCTCTTTTTATACCGGAGTAGCCTAATGGAGGGATCTAATTTAATATAACCATCTCACAAGTAAGTCGGTTATGACTTAGGCTCATTAAGAGAGTCAGGTATTTTCAAGCCTCTCTTGTTAAACTGATTCAGTATCGATGTTTAAACCAAATTAATATCTGTCTAGCTTCAAGTATTTATACCAGCTTACCATGTTCTCTTACTCCGGGCATTGAGTACAGGTGGGACTTTTGCTCTGTACTCGCTCCTTCGACAACATATAAATTTCAAGGGGAAGATGGTTATGCCAACTACGAGGTTGGATTCAGATCATAATTTAAAATTCCATTGTAAAAGGAGTGGGCTGCAATCTAAGGCGCAAAAGTTTCTGGAAAAAAGCTCGAAAGCGGAAACTGCGATTACCTGTATAGTATTGCTGGGCACTTGCATGTTAATAGGTGATGGAGCCCTCACTCCTGCAATCTCAGGTACTTCAATTTTTTCATATTGATCTCGTATTATGTTTTAATTTTTCACACTGATATCCTATCCTTGACAGCTATATGGTTGATATGGACTCAGATTAACCCATTCAGTCTAAGATATATAGGAGTAGAAAAAGTTTATGATGAGGAAATGAGATGTATAAAAACATAAATGCATATATACAGGTAAAGTTAGATGAAAGTGTGGATTGGGAAAGAAAATAACCGGTTACAAGGAAGATAGCAGAGTAATGTCAATGCAGCAATAGCTTAATAGTAACTATGTTAGTATTTATTAGTATTTATCTTTTTGAGTTTATCTACTTTCTGTTTGGTTCACATGCAGGAAGTACAAAATGTAAATTTCATAGGTAGGACACTATGTTTCTAATTGCACTTTTTACTCTTTCTAATAACAATTCTCTTATGAATAATCTGAGCACATATAAAAGGTAAAAGTTTCAGCTTCTAGAGATGCCACTGTTTCTGATCATGATATCCTCATTCTTCCTTGATTTATATAGTTCTCTCTGCTGTCCAAGGAATTCAATCAAGATCCGCAAAGATAACGCAAGGCAAGAACTCATTCCTTCTTAATGTTTCAATTTGTCAAGAGATTATTTTTCTCAAATATCTGTGGTTGACGAAAAGATTCCTGATTGTTTCAGACCATGTTGTTATCTTATCTGTGATAATTCTGGTCATTCTCTTCCTCTTCGAAAGATTTGGCACGGGTAAAGTTGGCTTCACTTTCTCCCCCATCATGCTCGTGTGGTTTGGAGCAATTGCAGTGATTGGATTATACAATATCGTGAAGTTTGATCCATCAGTCCTCAAGTCACTTTCGCCACATTACATATATTACTTCTTTGCAAGAAACAAAGAAGAAGGCTGGGAGCTCCTTGGAGCAATTGTACTGTGCATAACAGGTCAGCATTTTCCCTCTCCAATGGTTATCTAAGATCTAAGGATTCAGATTTCTAAAGAATTTTTAAACTGGCAATTAGGCGCCGAAGCAATGTTTGCTGACTTGGGTCACTTCAACAAACAAGGAATTCAGGTAAATTGACTCTTGTTCCGTCTAATGAACTTGCCAAAAGATGAGTGAAGTAGCTAAACCTTCAAAAATAAAATTGTCACAGTTGGCTTTCTCCACTGTTGTTTATCCCTCACTTATTCTTGGCTACGCCGGTCAAGCAGCATATCTGATCAAGAACCCTGAAAAACTCAGCACCACATTCTATAGCTCTGTGCCAGAACCCATATTTTGGCCAATGTTTGTGGTATCTACTTTAGCTGCTATTGTTGCTAGTCAATCATTGATATCTGCAAGCTTCTCGATCGTCAGACAATCTATCGCGCTAGGCTGTTTTCCACGCGTGACTATGATACACACCTCGGATAAACATGAAGGCCAAGTCTACTCTCCTGAAGTGAATTACTTTTTGATGATTGTGTGCATCTTAATCACAGTAGGCTTCAGGGGTGGCCCAGAGATTGGACATGCATTTGGTAAGTAATTAGAAGAGGTTTAATGCCCAAAATATCCTTTCTGCAGACAATGTCATTATGGCATATCTGCTGCATCTTGAATTCTTTACTTGCTGATACTTATTCCTTTCATGAATATACCAAACAAAGATTAGCTATGCTGTTAAAAGGGAAGACAAGACAAGTAATTATATGTAGTCGGTGTAAATTTATAGGAAGATAACGAGTTACTAGTATCTAATTAATTTGAATGGCATTCTGTTTACGCAGGGGTGGCGGTGATATTGGTTATGTTGATTACCACATTCCTAATCACTGTGGTAATGGTTGTTATTTGGCAAACTAACATTATCCTCGTAGCATTATTCTTCCTAGTCTTTGTTGGCATTGAAGGTATATATATGACATCACTGCTGAACAAGATAGTCCAGGGAGGGTGGGTTCCTTTCGCGATATCAGCCATCTTCAT
Source organism: Typha latifolia (assembly GCF_019914945.1). Classification (NCBI taxonomy): domain Eukaryota; kingdom Viridiplantae; phylum Streptophyta; class Magnoliopsida; order Poales; family Typhaceae; genus Typha; species Typha latifolia. Next base: position 3,735,003 of record NC_133086.1, on the reverse strand, counting down.
TATAATCACGCTGTCCTGGACCTACGGGCGGAGCAAGAAGAGCGAGTTTGAATTGAGCAGAAAGATGAGCAGGCAAGAATTCGACGAACTAGTGACGAGAAGCACTCGCCTGCCAGGGCTATGCTTCTTCTGCACTGATCTGATGAATGGCATCCCTCCGATTGTGCGCCATTATGTGCAGCACATAGGAAGTCTTCGCGAAGTAATGGTGTTTGTCACTGTCAGAATTCTTCCAGTGAGATCTGTCCTCCCTGATGAAAGGTTCCTTGTGGCGAAACTGGGTCCAAATGGTGTTTATAGGTGCCTAGTCCAGTATGGTTATATGGATAAACATACCATGGAGGGTGATGTGTACTCTGAATCAGTCATTGCTGCGTTGAAAGATATAGCTGCAGATGAGCAAGAAGTTGAGATGCTACATTCAGCACTGAGGAGCGGTGTGATCTTTGTGCTAGGGAGGATCATATTAAAGATGGATGAAAAGCACAGCTGGTTTGAACACTTTGTGGTTGATAACTTGTATAGATTCCTGCAGAAGAACTTCAGGTCGAACGTAGCCACTCTACGGATCCCACCGGGAAAGATTTTGCAGGTCGGGATGTTGTATGAGATTTGAGGACTTTGAGAAATAGTTTTCCTCAAAGAAAGAAAAGAATATGATAATTATATGAGCAGAGGTAGGCTGAAAATGAATAAGGAAACTCCCCGAAGGGGGAGGCGAGTCAATCCCAAGGGGAAAGCGAAGTAGGAGGAAAAGGTCCAGCCTAGTCATCTCTAAAAAATAGATGACATAATATGCATTTTCCAATGGTTGAATTGTTTTGGTCCAAGCTCTCCTTTTTGTCGAGTTGATACTTGTTTAAGTCTTGGTTTTCTCCAAGCAGAGTTGCTTCCACTGTTAAATCTCACTACTATTTCATATCTAAGATTATTATCTAAATTCTGGAAAACTGTTGAACTGTTCGAGCAATCAGATTTTTCAGAAGAAGCTGCGTATAGGGAGAAACTTCGCTCTCGTGTATAATACAACCATAACGTGGTGTCTGAAACTTGAATGCCTATTCTTATAGAGCATCACAGAAGCAGGAATCAAAGAGGATCCACATTATGCACAAGATAGATTTCAATGGTTCAATGGATTTAATCTTTTGCACACAATAAGGTCGAGTAAGTGCAATAGCGAGAAAGATGACATTTGTCCAAACCCATTACTGGAACATGACTTTATGTATATAGTGAACTAATAATTTGTCCCACAAAGGGAGCCGTTTTATACATAGTCTTGAGCAAGAGAAACTAATTTCTTAAAATAACTGTTGAACTGGATACACTGCTTAAAGTCCTTAACCACAGCAGGATCCACAAGCAGGAAGAGAACCTGGAATTCGTGATTAATGATCTCATTAGTTGCCTGGAGTCATAAACCAAAAAAGTGAAGTTTTTAAGAAAACTTATAACTTACTATGGTCGTTTGAGCGAAGATCAGCCAATGTTCGTGGTCCACGAGGACCGCTACCGCCGCCGCCGCCGCCACCATACGGACCTCTTCCGTAACCTCCTCCAGGGCCTCCACCAGGGCCACCATCCCATTTCTTACCAGCACCTGACCCTTTCTTGTACTCATTTGATTTATCCATCTAAAGAACAAAAAAATGTCTGTAACTACTTGATCTTAGGAATACTAAATAAGGAAATTGCATTTTAAGATTAACAAGTTGTAACAAAAAATCTACACAACAGCGCCGCCTACCGAGAACATTGTGATGAAGAATAATCCAATGTAGTTCACAACAGCCCAAAAGAAATCAGATACTATGCTCAAACGCCATAGTGACCGCTTTGGTTTCACAACACCTGCAGTACATAATAAAACAAGAATTAAGTTATCTTGGGCTTGTTAACTCAAAAGAAGATAAACCTTGCTGCGTCTTTCAGCACATTCATCTAAAAAGTAGTATGACGATGTTACATGTTTCAAGAGTGCGTGAATCCTTACATTGACCAAACTGATAAAGCATAACATCGGAAGGAAGAACAATTAACAGCAAAGCATAAATTTTGTAGCGTGAAAGAAGCTTTTCTGAGAGGACCTAAGCCTGATCTGTACACTATACTGGGTAAAATACAGAATTAATGACCATGTTAATTTAAGATTCTAGCACTTGGGACATATATCTTGTACATGAGCTGACATATAGCAGTTGGAAGGAATTTTCATTCTCAGGCCTCAAAGTCAGAATGAAAAGCCCATAAAAGTGTTATTCTGAAACAACTAGTTGTATACGGACAAAAATGAAACAAGTTGGCACTTTTGGGTGAGAAGTGCAAACATAATGACAATGAAACAAGCTGCCAGCTATCATCACTGTCATTTCACATAACATATAACAAGTTTGTAATCTAACTCCTGAACAGATATTCATACACATACACACATGCATATAGAACAGTCGCTGTCAAGTCTCCTTTAAATATAAGATCCCTCATACATTCATAATTTAGTAAGAAATAATTGCCCTTTTACATGCTAGGCAATAAATAACTAGCTAGATACAATAATCCTTTTGCCCTAATTGTTGAGGCTAAGTAATGCATCCTACCCTTTATCCATTAAGAAGTCATTGATCATCAACAAATTCATAACCTCAGTAAAGCCATAATTTTATGAGTATACAGGCACCAATTACACTAAAATGTCATTGATCCAATAAGCATTTGACGTTTTGATTGAATACATTCCAACTTTATTCAACAGCATCATGCCGTGGTTTCTTTCTGTTCATTGAGAATATCTAAACTAGTCAATGAATCTGAACTCAACCTGCCTTCGCCTTTCCTTCTAAACAACAGTAACTTGCACCAAACTGGATATTGGTAACACCTAATGTGTATCTGTACCTGAGGGGATAACTAAAACAGAGTACAAAAGGAAACACATGAAAAGGAAACAACTATTCATATCTATCAAGTTCCCTTATTTTCCCACATATGTTTAGAAAATAGAAAATAACAAGTCCTTGTAACATAGTATGAGAGAATATTATATTTTGCTTGATATGCATTAACGTATGTCTGCATACATGCAAGTATTTGATTATATGTGAATAACTCCAGTGTTCATTTGGAAACACTAATTTAGTTGTTCCAAAAAAAATTACTCTTACAAGATGTTCAACCCCACCCTAAGAATCATGTGTCAAATGATTGTGAGATGAAAATTTTGAATACACAGAATAAAACCGATGCCTTATGTCTGTGGTTATGACTTGGGAGCAGGAGCTATCTAAGTGACTTAATTATTCATAAGCATTAAGCAAGTATAGATTCCTATATCCAGACTCCTACTATTACTGTTTTACCGCCAGGAAAAAAGGTTACTTTTCAAAGAATTTTTTTGTAAATTGTTCATAGCATAAGAGCGTGTGCCTTTTGTAGTCTAAAATGCATTACCATCATACCATGATTGAATTAATGGAGGGAAAAAAAAAAAAAAAAACAAGACTCGAAAAAGGAAACAGGATCGATTAGACAAATATCCTGATTCCTTGTGTTCCATCCGTTCATCTTTCTTCCGTCATCCCTTTGGCAATCTCAAGAAATGCGCAACAGAAAATCATTCCTCAATGATGCATATTTCAATCAAAAACCTTCGCTCCCCATCTAAATAGATTTACTGGCAATCGTCATGCTTACCACACTAATATCTATGATAGAGGCTAGTGATAGAAATTATTTGAAGTTACGGAAATGAGAGGAAGATGAAGGAGAAAGAAGAATTGAGCATTAATGTTAACCATCGAAGAATTTTCTACTGGCACACAATTCCAACAAATGATTAAAATTCACTTACAATTACTCAAAAAAAAAAAAAAACATCAAAACCTAAGATGTACAAAACTTCGACCCGAATTTTACGATTGAATCATACAACATCAAAGATCTAAGTTCGATTATAAATTTCTAGACAAAATCTTCCACATAAATCAGTAATTTCGAGAAATCCCATACCTCGCTCGACGTACGCCATGGTTTCCTCCGAGAAATCCGTCTGAAGTCCTCTCTGCGCGACCCCTTTTAAAGTCGCCACCGACTTCGCGAAACTTCCTTGAAGGAGTCCGCGTTTGGGTTCGGATGCGGATCTGGATCTAGGAAAGCCCGACCCAAATTTCAGCGGGCCGGGTTCGGATCTGATAAGTGTTCGGGCCTGACACATCTCGAGCCCGATTATATCCAGGTTGGACTCCAGTGGAATATCCTAGTCATCAAGAATATTATTACTGAAATGAAACATGAGTAGATTATTTAATCTGCAAATCCAACTCAGTCTTTGTTGCTTTGGTTCGATGCAAATCCAACTGTAGCTTCTTGTCCTCTTGCTTTGCTTCGTTCTGAAACAAAAATGTTCTGCATTGTAAAAGACGAAATCACAGCTGGATGCGGGACCCTTGGTACACAATTAAAACTCAGTCAAAATATTCTATGCGGGTGTCTCGTCCACCGTATAATCCTCACTAACTTGAATAAAATAAAAGGTCAGATCTTAGTCCGCATAGTAACGTTAAACCAAGCGCCTATGAATCTATGATAGATATAATTTCTCCTCTTCCCAGCTTCACGCACGCCGGCCCAGCCTGGCAAATCTGTGGGCCGTTGTACTAATATCGCAAAAATTAACAAAAAGAAATTTTAAAAATAAAAAAGGCCGTCCTCGTTGTCACTCCAGCGACACTTTCTCTATCTCTCTCCCGAATCTTCTCCCTTTTTCTTTTTTTACCTCCTTTTTCTTTTTTTCACAAATTATTGGACCCAGAAAAAAAAATCCAATCCAATCCAAATGGTTAAACTATGGTCATGTAATCTCCGTGCTTATAATTATGACTCCCATCATTAACAACCAGACCCTTTTAATTTTTTTTTTTTTTTCCCTTTCTCCTTCCCTGCTCTTCTGCGCTCTGCGGATCTGGTCGAGAAAGGCGTACAGCTTCCAGAGTTTTAAGTTTGGATTAAGATGGATTTAATTTTAGGAGATTGGATTCCTTCTCTTTTCCCTATGTGATAGTTATTGCTTCTAGGGAAGGGAAGGGAAGGGAAGGGAGAAGAGACATGGAGTCGGGTCGAGGGGCTCGAGGGGAGAAGGTGAGGCGGATCTTTGAGCGATTCGATGTGAACCGGGACGGCGGGCTGAACCGGGAGGAGATGGCGGCGCTCGTGGTGGCGGTGAACTGGAAGGTCCGTTTCAGTGACGAGCAAATCGGCGCCATCCTCGACGAGGTTTTCCGCACCTACGCCAACTTCATCCAACCCGACCGTGGACTCACCCTCGACGGCCTCGTCCGCACCTACGACGATGGAGCCGGGGACGTCGACCGTGACTTCGACGCTCTCTCCCTCGGCCTCCATGACGACGACGGCGATGGGGAGGCGTCCTCTTCCGCGGCACCCGGAGACGTCGCCGCCGCCGGAGAGGCGTCCTCATCCGTCCTCATTGATGACTCGCTCGTCTCCAAGCAGCCGCCCCCGACGCGCCCCGCCACAGCTCGGTGGGCGGCGTCGCCCAACCACGGCATCGCGTTCGATTCCTCGTGGGCGCTACTCGACGACCTCGAGATCCTCGTGAAGCGCCTCCGCTCCAAGCACCTCCAGAAATCCTCCTCCTCCGCCGCCGCCGCCGCCGAGGTCGGCAGCAGCAACAACAACAACAATTTTGACTCCTTCTCAGACGCCGGCTGGTCCCGCGAGATGGGCCCCTCGGACTCCTCCTCTTCCTTGGCCGAGCACCGCGTGATTTGGGACGAGACCGGCCGCGACTACCTCACCTTCGTCAAGGAGGTCGCCGTCCTCCGCCGCCGCGCCGACGCGGCCCGATCCCGCGAGGAGGCCTTCGACAACCAGATGGTCATCGGCCGCGCCCTCTACGAGCATTGCCTCTTCCGCGATGCCCTCGTCAGCTTCCGCCGTGCGTGCGAGCTCCAGCCCACGGACGTGCGATCCCACTTCCGCACAGGTAACTCCCTCTACGCTCTCGGCCGCCACGGCGAAGCCAAGGAGGAGTTTTTGCTCGCACTCGAGGCTGCCGAGGCCGGGGGCGCCCAGTCGGCGAGCATCCTTCCTCAGATCCATGTCAATTTGGGAATCGCCATGGAGAGCGAAGGCATGATGTTGGGCGCTTGCGAGCACTACCGAGAGGCTGCAATTCTCTGCCCCACCCATTTCCGAGCCCTCAAGCTATTGGGCAGTGCCCTCTTTGGAGTTGGGGAGTATCGCGCCGCGGAGAAAGCATTACAGGAGGCGGTCTTCTTAAAGCCGGACTATGCCGACGCACATTGTGATCTTGGGTCGGCACTTCATGCGATGGGGGAGGATGACCGGGCGATCCAGGAGTTCCAGAAAGCGATCGATTTGAAGCCAGGGCATGTCGACGCGCTGTATAACCTCGGAGGTCTGTACATGGATGCGGGGCGATTTGCTAGGGCATCGGAGATGTACACTCGGGTGTTAGGCTTCCGGCCGAACCACTGGCGTGCCCAGCTGAACAAGGCAGTGGCTTTCCTGGGCCAAGGGGAGTCAGAGGAGGCAAAGAAGGCCCTCAAGGATGCCTTCAAGATGACCCAGAGAGTAGAATTGTATGATGCCATCGCCCATCTCAAGACACTGCAGAAGAAGAAGAAGAAGAAGATCCCCAAGGGAAACGGCGCCGACCAAGAAGGGGGGTTTCTCGTCGTGGAGCCTTCCAAGTTCAAGAGGGTGGGAAGAAAAACTACCCTGAGGTTGGATTTGGCCAATGCCCTTGACATCAGGGCATTCCAGCGGCTCACGAGGCTCAGCCACTGTGACGTGGAGCTCCTGAAGAAGGAAATGAATGAGACAGATGTGCCTATATCCTATTCCGGGACTGGAGTCCCTGAGAAGTCAATTCGCAAGGCTGCTTTGGAAGTGATTCTCCGGAGGCTTCTCCGCTTCCTGAAAGCGGAGACGTTCCAAGGGGCTGTCAAGGCGATCAATGAGAGGATTCTCTCAGTATTGGACGGCTCTGGCTCAGGTCGGGTGGATCTTGGGTTGTTCTTCGCTGTTCTTGCCCCTATCTGTGCTGGCCCTACTGACCGCCGCAAGCGGGTTGTCTTTGAATCTCTTCTATGGCGGCCATCAAATGAAGGTGGAACACATATCAGGAGGAGTGATGCCTTAGCTTATATTAAGCAGCTGCGTGCTGTTTATATCCCTTCACATGGTGTTAGTGACATGCTGGAATTGCATGGAGAATCTGATCCTTCAATGGTGTCGTATACTGAGTTTCTTGAGATGTTCAATGATCCAGACTGGGGTTTTGGGATCTTAGGCACATTGGTGAAGCTTGAAGATGGTGATCGCGTTCGTCATGGTCGGCATACTTGTTCAATATGTCGATACCCAATCATAGGGTCAAGATTCAAGGAGACAAAGAATCGCTTTAGCTTGTGTAACCAGTGCTACAGTGAAGGGAAGGTGCCATCAGCTTTCAAGCAGGAGGAGTATAAATTCAAGGAGTATGGGAGGGAGTCTGAAGCTATGAAAGATAAGTGCACATGTTTTAATTTGCATTCTAAAAGCTCAGAAGGAGATCCTTGACTAGCTGAAGCGTCTGCATATTCTTGTTCTTGAAGATACAATCATCTTTCAAGTTTCAACGTACTGTGTACTATGTTATGATCATGTTTGGTTAACTAATCATGTCCCTGTAAACTAATGCGTGGTTAGGTCGTTCATTTATTTGTTCTGTTTCTGTTTAGTGGACACCTGTAGTAATTCTTTGATGAATATAATCAAGTCCGCTGTTGTTTATTTCTGCCATGTTTTTTAATTTACTTTTTAGCAGTCTTATCTATATGGGATGTGATATTTAAAATTAACAGATGCAAGTGTGCCTAGACTTTTGCTGATTATGGATTACTTTTTTCAGTAGTGTAACCTGCAGACACTGCATATATGGATTTCTTTTCTCTGGAGATCTATGAGGATTATGACAAATAGAGACACTTATCATTGAACAAGTAACATTGCATCAAGACTTGCCATTAAAACAAAAGTCTCGATCCAGTCATGACAATATTAACTCCTGAAATTTTTATTTCTTGTTAGGCATGCCAAGATAAGGATAGATAATCTCCTCTGTTATACATATCTAAGAATGCACACCGAAGAAGTGTGAGCATGATGTGTTGTACTGTTAATGTTCTCTAGTGTCAGATCACCCAAAACATCTTTAGTGGTTAGACGATCTGCTAAACTTTGGTCTTTCTATGTTCTAGAAAATTATCTGTGAACTTCTTTATTGCCGGGTGGTGTATTTCTAGTGAATCTGTATCAAGGTACTCAGTAATATTATATAGTTCCTGACTTCTGGCAAGGATAAAGTATACTTCATTATGGTAATATTCTTATTTGAACTTGACATACTTCTTTTTAATGTAAGCTGCTTCTCCAATTTGGGGTTTTCATGTGTCAGACTTGCAGGCACTTTCAAGCAGGTGATAACTATTTCTACTAACAGAACAGTGATGGCTTGATCTTCTGCAAAGTCTTCAGCTGCAGGAACTTTTTTTCTCATTATTAATACTTCTAGCAAGGGTTAGTTTGTAACTTTGTGTCTTGCCAGATTTAACATAAAGGTCTTACTAGTTTTACAATATATACATGCATACATTACATTCGGTACATTAACACTGGTCCTATTAATTTTATAATTCAATACATGCAAGTTATGTGTACACACAGTATGTAGAGATAGTGAGTTTGTTGCATCCTGTTTCTGGATATCTTGACACTTGGAGCTTGCATGGTCCATCAAAGGAACACCATTCATCAAACTAGAATTAAGAAGTGAATAAAGATAAGAAAGTAACCAGAATAGACCTCAAAATGAGCTTATATTAAACAATTGATAATTCGTTGAAATTCAACTTTCAAAGAAAGTAGAATAAGATGACTATATGTAATTGGAAGATTGGCCAAGTCATGTATCTTGTAAATTCCTTTTAGGGAATTCCTAACTGTTTGATCATTACACCATTGATGCTGTTTCTGATGCTCTTATCTAGTTACCTTATCTTCTTAAGAACTATTCTTTCCTACTTATTTCTGATGGGAACTGGAATGCACAAGTTTCAGATTTAAAGAGTAGAAAGTATGAAAGTCTTAGAGTGTACCTTTATATTTGCAAAATGATTCTTAGGGAGATTGACTTTTAAGCCTGTCTAAAAGTGCTAATCAATGGAAGTTCATTTTTTAAAGATGCTTGGTGCGGATGAAATCTTGGATGTATTGGTTCTAGAATTTACATCATGCTTGAGATTAAGCTTCACATTTGTTTATTTGGCTAACTCATACCTCAAAATTGAGGGTAAGTCCCAAATCCTCAAGACAATTTGTTGTTCTTCTCCCTCTTCTTTAGATGACTTTTGAAGCCTATCTCTTGAGTTGCAACTGAGGTTGTGTCTCGGGCTGGCTACATGGATACTTTTTTTTCATTTAGCTCAACTTAATGTAAGTCTCTTTGTCAAATTAAAATGTATAATATCTCTTTGTACTGCCCTCCTATATCACAGATTTGGTCTTTCACCACCTCTTCAGTAAAATCACTTCCTTCCTAGTCTGGCTGGTAGTTGGTCATAAACTTTGTTAAACTTTTGGGCCTTATTTGGTTTGAGGTTAAGCCTCGAATTTGATTAGTTAGTTTTATTTTTTAGGCTTGATTTTTTTAAGAGTAAACTTGATTAGATATGAAAAATATGAAAAGATGTTTTGATTACTAACCAATTTAGAGATTTCTAAACCAATTTAGAGATTTCTAAACCAATTTAGAGGGGATCCCTAAACTTAAAACAAACAAGGCCTTCTCATCTTTAACTGCTCTGGCCAATCCATATTGTGGAGAAAGAACTTGCATGATGACTGATTATGATGCTGATGATAATGATGAGCACGTCCATTCATTCTTGTAAGAGATAGAATTTGGGGTTTACAAGCAATTTAGCAATATATAGCTTGCTATGTCTAGTATCAAGTAAAGATTGTCTTTTTGTAAGCATATGTAGCTGCGTAACATTATTTCAGCACACTCTCAGGGATATATAGTGACTCGTACAGGATGATTAAGGTGGTAAATTTCAGATTCTTGGCTTCTTTTGCTTACGAAGGACCAGATGACATGCATTGCTGGAGATCTTTGGAAGAGATGGGTATTTGACAATGATGTGTTCTTTTTCATGTCTAGAAATTAGCGGTGTGATCCCAAGCAAAGAAAATTGGAAGCTTATGCTTCTTGAATGAATGGATAAACATCTGAGAATTGATCAAAACTTTTTAGTTTCTACTCGGATGATATCTCACATTTAATTTTGTTCTGGATACTAGTATGAACGTTATAAGAATTACGTTTGTGTAAAAGTAGATCATTATATCATGTTGGATGATCATAATTGTGGAAGAGGGTCTACAGGAACGAAAAGTTCAATTTATGGGTCTTGTTGGGAGTCCTGGGCCATATCCCTGTTGAATTTTATATGAACTTTATTGATTCTGTGAAACTCTTATTATGAGTAGGAGTTAAGTTCTTATTTGTTTTGAGTTTAAGAATTCTTTTTGAACTAGTTCTGTAACTAAATATATTTTTATTTTTTATATATATAATTAAGTTTATTTTTTAAAAAAATTAAGACTAAAAAAATGAGACTAACTAATCGAGTTCGAATATTAGTCGCAAAGCAGAGAAGGTCTAAAAGTTAATAGAGTCAAAAGAACTCTGTCACTGATTTGATCACCACAAATGAAGTAGAAGAGAACAGTGTCTCAGAATGACAGTACCTTGTTCCTATTGACCAAATTTGTAACCAGGTCTAATTAACATGCAAAAGGAAGCTAACTCAAAGTCTCCACTATTGATATACTTCATCATTATGTTTCACATCGCAAAGGATCCATATATATAGAAACAGTATTTCAATTTCACACACTATAGTCTTCTTATTATTAGTTCATCTTAACACTTCCACCACTCATCTCCATTTCCATTCTGCAACAATTGTGAAGGAGGACTCGTGACAACCTCTTCTTTTGGCTCGTAGACAGCAAGAGATCCTGAGTTCAAATCCCCTCGATCCAACCTATCAACAAGAACATACCAACCTATCAAATTCAAATCCACCGTCTTGAGTCTATCAATTAAAATGCTTAAAACAAGTTTGACGAGCTAACAACCGTAGCTCGGCGTTCGGGTTCACGGCGGCGGCGGCCCGCTCTAGCGACTGCAGCTGAGTCTTGAGGAACTTCATATAATGGACGGCCTCGTCGAGCATGGAGGCGGTGTCCATCTTGGTGCCGCCGGGGACGAGCCGCTGCAAGATCCGGATCCGCTCGCTGATCCGCTCCCGCCGGTGCCGCGCCGCCACGCTCTGCGGGTCCTTCGATATCTTCACGTTCCGCCGCTTCGGCGGCTTGACCGCCGCCGGGTCGATGTCGATCGGCTGCATGGCCGCCACGTGAAATATCGCCTCCCTCATCGCCGCCACCGGCACGTGGCCGTGAGAAGCTCCAGTTATGAACTCGAGCGACGGTTGCTTGGAGAAGTCGTTCGAGTTCATTTCCTTGTAAGCATCTGCCGGTGCCCTGAAGAATCCCACATCCATTTGCTTCTTGAGGGAGAAGAAGATGGAGTTTGGAGTTGTCGTAGAATCTTGCGTAGAGAAGATAGGATGCTAGCTAGCTACAGTGAACAACCTAATGGAAATGGATGAGGCGAAAGAATAATATAAAGCCTGCGGTGGTACAAGGGCGTTTTTGTAATTATAACTTCTTCTTTCTTTTTTTTTAAATCTTTTATGGATCATGTGTCTTTGGAGATATTAATAAATATATAAATTAGACAATTTAATTAATTCTCATAACAAATAAGTTCAAACCGTAAGCATATAAAACTAATATGCCACTAAAATTTTTTTCAAGCATCAATTCCCAACATAGGAGGGGAATCGTTTACCGGTGACCTTCTGGTGTAACCTAACTAGCCAACTACAGTGATAGAATCTATATTGGATAAATATAACGATTGTAATTTTTTATATATAGTACTGTGTATTTCATATTACTCGATACGATTGTCATTTCTAATATTTTTCACATAAATTATATTTATTTAAAAAAGAAGAACAACAATTCAAAAGAAACCATTTAAAACGACTCACATGGAAGATCAGAGAGCAATGCAGGTTCTGCGCATCGTTTTAGAATTTTTAAATGCCTGCGTTGCCGCCGAGAACGGAGATCCAACGGTAGTCACGTTTCTCGCTTTTTTAGTCTCGATTTTTCACAGAAGAGTATATTTATTTATGCACATAATGAGATAAATAATAAAGTTGGAAAAAGGTAAAAATGGTGTAATTTTCTCGGTTTATTCCACTTGTTGATAGATAACTGTCACATATATTTATTGTATGCAGAATAATATATACTATCAATAATTTCCTTGTCTACACCTTGCTGGTAATGAATGTAAACGGAGAAAAAAAGTAGAGAGAAAAAAAAAAAAAAAAAAAAAAAAAGAAGCAAGAAATCAGACGTGAAAACGACTGTTGCTTTCTCTGTCGGTAGCATGCCAAGATGGTGTTCTGGGAACACCGACAGTGAGCTCTCTTTGTTTCAATTTTCATTATTTTAATCTTTTCCTGGAGGACTCCATCTAATCTTAGTCACACCCTCAGAAGGCTGAAATTTTTGTTTTTTGTTTCCATACAACTCTTTATCATATCTACAAAGAGTAGTAAGTAAGCTTCAAAAAATTGATTGAAAGTTTGATTGTTTTATCTGTCCCTTTAAGAGTAGCTAGCAAAGTGGAATGGAGGTCTTTGCCTGTGGTTTGAGAACAGGATCCATGCAGGCAGATTGCAGAGAAGCATCGGTTTCTTTGTTCCCTCTCCTGCCATTAATAAGTGATCCAGAAGATGGTCTCCGCAAGGCGACACGTTCTCTCTGCAGCCCGAAGTATTGGATATGCTCACATGCATGCATGGTTCATGCATCCCTTCTCTTTATCCACCAACCAATCCTCCTATCGCTTCCTACCTTATCCCTTCGTCCCACGGCATTGAGACATTAAAGAAAGAAGAAAGTTGCACACTTCTTCATCGGGACTTGAAAGGATGCCAAAAGTTATTTATTTGTTCGCCTTTTATTTTTCACTTCCTGTGTGCATGCTTTTCATCGCCCAGTGGGAAGTCGCTTCTTTGGAACCTGTTTTTTTATTATTATTTTTCTTCGTTATCAAGTAGATAAAGAACGCTGTTTATTTTAATGGAGACGTCCTCTTCCAAGATTAGCAAACCTAGAGGCGTTTCTTTGTGTATCACTGGGAAATTATCCCCTCACGAACAAGAGAGTTGAGTAGATGCTCGACGAGACAAACTTATTAGGTGATCATTCTAAATATGGAGAACAATGAACTCTGCTCAAGGAAACATTTGCAATTGTCCACGAGGAATTCATAATTTCGTCCCATAAACATTAGGTACAGATAGATCATAGATCAAATCACCAGTTATGTAGAGAGAGATCAATTTCAAACCAACTTAGTGTTCTACAAAGCTAAGGAAAATGTTAACTGAGTGACATTTTGCTTGCAGCGTGCTGCACTAATAAGGTTTGTACCGCCAACCCATTCTGGATGGCCTGCTGCTGCCACTGGCACCATAACCATACTGTAATAAGAGAAAAGAGCGAGTAAGGGGAAAGGCATATATATAAATTAGCATAGTACAAAAGGCACAGATGGTAGAAAGTTTGGGAAGAAGAACATCAACTATTGCCTTACCAGATGTAATTCTACATCATTAAACAATAGCTTCACAAAAAAATTACTTTATCCCTCATCCAAACTGGTGATTTAAATATAAATTCGTGTGCAAGATTGTGCTATTCACTTACATCATCGAAATCAAGGCTGCCATAGAGTCTTCCATAAGATCTCATGGGACCATATCCTCCATATGCCTCAGGGGGTTCCACATAACCTTCACTTGCACCAGCATCATCAAGAGGTGTAGCGGAGTCTATAGCAACCTGATTGGAAATCCAGCACTTGCATCAAATTTAATATAATACGGCATATAGGGGATCAAAAGTTAGGAAAAACGTCTGGCTTACGAAGACGAGGAATTTAAATCTCCACAACCTATTGAAAGAAATTACAGAAAAACAACTACTGAACAAAACTTTACTGAGATTGCACGTATATGCTTTAACCAATCTACACACAAACTAATTTTTGTGTATTGCATACAACATCAACCTGTAAACCTTCCTCAAATTAACCATATACTATTGGGTTCTGTTTCTATTATGCAGATCATTAAATTCAAAAAAAGAAAAAGAAAAACTACTTTCCTGCATTAACAATATAAACATATATAAATCCTGTCACTGAAAGTTGAGCCTCTTCTTTATGCATAATTCTATATCAAATAACAACTTTGTCATATATAATACACAATAATAATAAAATAGGTTCACATCAAGGTAGTCTTCAATTTAATCTTAGCTGCCTCCTGGACTTCCTGCATATACAATCTCAAGAAGCACCTAATTTCAATACCCTTCAAAGTACAATACATTAATGTATGAAACAGGCATATGTATTTTGGTAATGGCATTAGTCCATTTGCATTGTTTAATGCATTATTTATGAGCTAAGATACCCTCCCATTCTAGATATACACTTTTATTTTATAATTCAATCCATATGAGCATGCATATGTATAAACAAACATATATATATATATAAATCTTTTAAAATCACGTACCTCCTGTCCTAGAATTTCATGAGTTCTGCGTGAAACGCGATCTGCTACACCATCTTCAGCAAAAGTAACAAAACCAAATCCCCTATGTCCGGTTCTTTTAGGATCCTAGTCAAATAGCGCACTAGTTAGGAGACTATGACCAACTCTACCCACAATAATGGAAGTATCGCACTATACCTTTGGAACATACACATCAACAATGCGTCCAAATCTGCCAAAGTATTGCCGCAGATCGTCAGCACTTGCTTCCTGCGGAAGTCTGCCAACAAATATCTTTTTGCCCATTCCACGGGAAGGTCCAAAATATCCTCCTCCTATATCATAAAGAGAACAAATGATTATGCAGTCCAACCTGCTGATCCTAATTGTGTGAATGTATTGCTTAAAAATTATGAACTTATAAACTTACTCCCATAAGCTGATCCAGGGTGGTCATAAAGTGTGGGAGCACCAAGAGCTGCATACCTAGTAGCAGCTGTTATATAAGCATTATAAGCACCATATCCACCTTGTAATGCTCTGCTCGGATATCTCATGTCTTCATCCTGAACTCAGAAAGAAAGTGAAAATTAATCACAAAATCTATAGCAGTTATAATAAACTGAAGGATGTGAACATAAGATAGTAACTTCAAGCGTCTATCAGTAGAGTTCTAACATAATAGGAAAAGCTAAATTAGCCTAATAGAAAAGCAAAAGATACACAGTTTCTGAGAGTTGCCTTTGGAGTTGCACGGTCAACCACTACAGTTGAACCACCAAGTTCATGAGACTCTGCCATTATGGCATCTACAGATTCTGCTCAAGCAAAACAAAAGAAACACAAAGTGATAAGCCAAATAAATAGAAGAAAAAACATAGAAAAGTCAATAAGAAAAGAACATAATGGTAAAAGCAAAAGTGCAACTGCAACAACCTGCGCTCTCAAAAGTGATAAACCCAATTCCCCGATGCTCTTTAGTTCCTTGGTCCTACAATTCATAAATCACTATTTGCCATGACAAATAATTCTATATAAAACTGAAGCACAACAGATAAAATTTTAGGAACAATGAACATATGCAATATTGCGATGTTTCAATATCAAAATGATAAAAACAAAGGGTTAGAGGGTCAATTTCCATCATGAAATTCTGCTCATCAATATAAATTTAGTCCAATGGAGGTCAACAAATGGAACTTGGTCAAAAATTATAAACTCATTAAGTACAGGTACATCAATTGATTACTAGCAAGAGAAGGTATCAGCAAAACTGTGACTTACCATGTGCTTTAAGAAATGAACAGCTTACAACTTTTTACAGATACTTTCCTAAATTTCTCTCTAGTTGCAACAATTTGGACAGCAACCAACAAGTTTGTTTTCCAACCTACGAATTTTTGTACAGATTTCCAAAAGCCCTCACTGCTATCTGATTTTGCACTCATCAAGCATTTGGTGTCAATACATAAAGAAAAAGCCCAGTTAGAACTTGTGTACTTCTCTATCTACCTAGCCATTTCCCATGTTTCAAGGTAACAGAAGAATTACTCCATGACTGCATCAGTATACACTACAATCACTAAGTTTCCAGACCTGCCAACCGACTATAAATGTTGCACAGAAGCCCCCCATGTTATCCCAAATTCCATTTATCGAGCATTTGACTTCATATCTAGAATGTTAATATTCAAGGCAACTGTTAATCATAAAACTAACAAACCAACTAGG
The DNA here is from genome assembly GCF_019914945.1 of Typha latifolia. Classification (NCBI taxonomy): domain Eukaryota; kingdom Viridiplantae; phylum Streptophyta; class Magnoliopsida; order Poales; family Typhaceae; genus Typha; species Typha latifolia. The sequence goes on along the minus strand of NC_133086.1, from coordinate 3,718,468 downwards.
AAACAAATTTTTTTTTATCTTTCACATCTCCTACTCTATTTCACTTTTTTTTACAAGGATACATAAGGTTTTCCCAAAAAAAATAACAAAGAAGAAGAAACTTGAGATGTTCGTGTTCATCCTCCAAAAGAAGATTTTATTATTACCACATTAGGATACCAGTTTGCAATATGGTTATCATAACTACACACAAAATTTGACTCATATGTAATGGAAAAGTGTCAATTCATATTTCTACTGTTTGTATTTACCAGGGAACATCAAATTTGATAGAACCTTAATGATATTAAGCACATCCAAGGTTGAACAATCTTCAGTAGTCACCACTCAAGAATGTGTAGCGATAAACGAATAAAAGCATCAAAAAACTTGCATGCAAAGAGTTCACAAGACAGATATAAAACAAAAATGCATTCGGCCCAACTTTCTGTATATTCACAAACAATTTATTATATTCTCATAATGTCATCGAGGTGTTGCAATATCAATTAAACATTAAAAAAAACAAGAAGTTAAATTCCGCTACTCAAATTTTACCAACCACCATGACACAAAGTACCTAAACTTTGCAAGATTTCATGAGTCAATTCTACAATCTGTCACTGTATCACATGGCTTATTAATATCATTGGTGAAAGAACCAAATACGGAGAATAGTCGTGAAGTAGCACATAATAGAATAAATATTTAAATAAGAAAGCAAACATCTCTTACCTTTGGCATGTAAAGATCCGTAATCTCTCCAAAAGCCTCAAAATAGCTGAAAATGCACCCCTAATAGTCAGAGAGTTTGTGCAAAAATCCAAACTTTGTTATCAAGTATATCACCTAGATAAGCCCATTAACTTCTTACCTCCGGAACATTGACTCATTTACAGAATGTGGAATTCTGGCTACAAATATTCGAGTGGCTTTCTTGACTGGGCCCCTCATTTCTTCCTGAATTGAATATGTAAATAAAGTAGCATATTTCCATTTCAGAAAATAGAGATATGATATTCAATAGCCTTATCTCTTATGTAAAAAAGTTGATTTGTGGATATCATAATACATATGCATATGATGACGGATGATAAAATTATATTCATCAGCATACCTTTGGTGTTGCCACCTTTACTTCAAGAGTTCTATTTCCAAGAACATGCTCACTTTCCAATGCATTCTGAATAGGAGTGTGCAACATCAGAATGTATTCTCTAAGGAAAGCGACATATATAAAAGAAAATGATCAAATAGCAAATATTTGTTTAGTGAAAAAGATTTGCTTCATATTCATATTAGAGTCACCAAATAAGCTTGTTGGGTTGCTACTAAAACATGGAACCATGAAAAATAAGATGATTGCCAAAAGTTACATATTATCTATACAATCTTTCCTGCAATAATATTTCTTTATATATTCATGCCCAAAGATCAACTAGTGAATCTCTATCCTGTAACAAAAAAAAAAATCAAATTCATATAGTTACCTTTGCATCATCTGCAGATGAGAATGTAACATAACCAAAGCCACGAGAACGTCCAGTGGATCGCTCCTATATTAGGGCGTTAGCAATAGTCAGAAAAAAGAATTGCAGTGAACTGTGAAGCCTTGGATGGCAAGTAGTTAAACGATCAAATACATTGGCATACAGTGGAGCATATATAATTGTAAAAATGAATTGACAACATATTAATAAGCAATATTAATGAAACTGTGAATCTTTTACCTTGACATCTTTAAAAATTATTTCATAAAATAAGACCTTTAGAATTTTTTTAAAAATAAGGCATCTTAAGAAATTATTCAAGATTTCAAGTACTGATTGATTGGTGCAATCAATGCAATGATTGATTTGCCAAGCCGACCTACCTCCCGGAGAAATTCCAAAGAAGGGCCAATAGTAGACAACCTAACGAGAACTAGATGAGCAAATATAAGATGGTGGGATAGTGGCCCATAATCTATCCCTAGCCACGAGCAATAAGATTACAAGACCGCCACTGCTCGATTAATAAAAAAAAAATATTAGCTACCTAATACGAGTTACGAAAACATGTACATAGATAACTCAACTCCTCTGTAATCCGAAGAAATGCAGCAAAGCAAATTATGGTTCTGGAATAAAAGGAAAGAATGATGAAAAGAACTGCTAAAGATTTATGAGAAGAGGTGCCAACCTTCATCACGATGCAATCATCTAAAGGCCCGAATTTGCTCATGTGCTCCCTCAATCCTTCCGTGTCCACATCCCAAGGGATTCCAAGAACCTGAACCAAGCCCGATAAAAGGATTCCACTCTATTACCGAAACGAATAGCAAAAGAAAAACAAATCCAATTAGACGGAAAGGGATTAAAGTACTAACCACGAGCTTGGTAGCCATAATCCTCGAGAGTCCAAATCCACGAGACAAACAAACTCTCTTTCTCTCTCACAAACGTCTCGTCTTCCTCACCCTATGTACAAATCTACGGCTCACTTCCCTCTTTACCTCTCGGATTCGCACTCTCTCTACCTCTCACTCTCCTGCACAAGACCAACGGCGCGTTTATTGTGTTGAGAATGGGGTTTTTCCTCCTCTTGGGCGTTCTACCGAATGAGTAGAAGAAGAGAAGACGAAAGGAGGAGGAGGAAGCCATAGATAGATAGATAGATAGATAGATAGTTAGGGATCGCGTGTGCACTCGCAAACGACTCTTACCTCGCCGCTCCGCTCGCTCTCGCTTTCGCTCTTGCTCTCTTCCTCACGATCTCGATGGTGCCGCTTGGGTTGTTCTCCGGGAGCTCCGATTGGGTCGGGGATTTTATTCGGGTTAGGGCGAAGAGGAGGAGAGAGGCTTGAAATGTCCACGGAACGATAAGGACTGATAAAAGATGATCTCAGCCGTCCATTCGAAACTGGACTTTTGATGAATCTGAGATTGGACCTTTTTGGGGGGAAATTGCATTTTAGCCCCCATGTACTTACGACTAAATTCAACTGACCCCTGTAGGTTTTTTTGTGTGTGTATGTTCTTTTATCCCTTAATAATTATTTTTAAACTAAAATAATTACTTTTTTTTATTATATTTTACCCAACCACGTGTCTGATTTAAATATATTAGTTAGAAATAACTTTGTTCATATTTAGATAAATTTTACAATGCATCTAAAATAATACTAATTAAATTTTAAATAATAAATATATATATATATTTAATATATTTATCATATGAAATTCAATCGGTATTATTTTATATGTATTGAAAGGCTTATCCAATCGTTTATCATTTGATCAAAGGCGGTGAAAAAAAACATAATGGTTCCATTTTAATATATACTACGAGGGGATAAAATATTACAAATTATTATATACGAGTGAAGTAAAATTTGGTCTAACTATATAGAGTAAATATAATATCTCCTTTTCTTTAGGGAAAGCTTGTAGGCTCGATACACAGAAGAAGATGGATAAAATATTATAACTAAAGAAAAGCATCAAGCCTAGAGGCATAAATAACAAACTAATTGAAGATCGACCTTAACAAATTCGCATGAGCAAAGCGTCTCAAGTTATCGGGTAGATATGTTGTAATCTGATGCAAGTTGGATTCAAGTTGGATTAGATCGGATCACATTATGGAGACATTAAGTTTAATGGATTGAGTCTAGTTTTCTTATTTATTTATCCGATTTAATTAAAATCTTAGTAGGTTATAATTTTATTTAATTAGCTAAATTCAGTTGGCAGTTTCAAGAAAATATTCACAGAATATTCTACATATATTCAAATAATATGTTGGATAATACGTGAAGATATAGAAGACTGGTTTAGTTAAATTTATTTAATTTTATTTAATTTAATCTTTATAAATAGGACCAACTAAGCCACTACGTTTGGCATAGTTTTTAATCTCCCTCTTTTTTAATCATCTTTATCTCCCGTACGATTTTTATCATAGGCCAATTATAACCTTCGCCATTTATCGCATCCACATATGCAAACCATCACCACCATACTCGGCCTCCACTCCATCATCACCTCTCATCTTATGCTTAGGAATTCGTGCCTCCACCCACGGATTATAAATCTCACGTAAACTTGAATCTCAACCGCTATAAATTAAATCAAGCCGATTTGTAATATAATCTAACACACTCACTCTAAGAATTTGGAGAGACAATAAAATTAAAGATCACTTAACAATAGCAACAGGGCAAAGTAAATTAAAATAAAGCTAAGAACCTACAAAAAGCACAGTGCAAGAATTAAACAAAGTCAGGAACAATCAAAATAGACATCTGGTAAACACAAGTTGCTGCTATGTATGGTCCCATACTTATAGATCACCTATCTTATCCTCATCAACATGGCAAACCAAGTGAAGCCAAATGCTAAATAAGAAGTAAATCGAAAGGTAGGTCAGTAGCAGCAACACATATGCAGTAGCGGGCAAAAGATAGGAGAGAAGGAAGGAAGGGAGATGAGCGACACTGAGAAGGGACGATGAGCTCAGAGACGAAAGATGAGGCTCAAATCCGGCAACAAGGTTTGGATCTTAGGGGTCACTTCGATTAAGAGATGAGAGAGGAAAAGATAAAAAATTGTTGGTAAGATGGGAGAAAAAAAAAAGACCCTACACCAAACCTCAGCGAAACTACTATAGACACAAAGATAGAGCTAGTAATAAAATATATCTGAGATAACGAATTGCACTAAAAATCTATTCCTAAAATGATTTTATATCATTTTGCTATTTTCATTTATTTTTTATATAGGTGGGTAAAAAGGTATGTATAAATACCAGTGCATTTGATACGGTAAATAAATACGCTTTAAATCGAATTACGTATGTAGGTCTTCTGTAGTAATTAAAATATAAATTGTTTACTCTTGACGATAGTAAGATTCATATATCGTTGACACAATATTAGATTTCATTCCCAATGCATCGTGTATTTCATTATTAAGCAAAATTCACTATCAGTTAAAAATATGAATTACGTATACTAATAACAAATGTATTTTAAATTCCAAAATATAATTAGTAGATTATATATATATATAGTACATTGTTAAACAACAGATATTTGAAGAAAAGATCACGGAGTTCATGTTTCATTTCAACATAAAATAAACACCCTACTTTCACAAACACCAGGGAATTTCCTTGCACTAAAGAATCCACTCATCTGCACAAAGATTACACAAAACATCAACATAATCACCCCCATAAACAACAATGAAACTTAATCAGCGGAGCAATGTGTCCATGTTTAAAGATTAATAAAGTGGAGTTTGAATGGGACGAGCTTTATGATCGGGTCTAATTTCTTCGAGTCTACTATTGCACCCAATTGGTATCGGGTCAAGATTGGCTCAATCCTTAACAGTTAGGCCCAAATCCGACTCGGCCCACCCAGCGCTCTCAAATTCTTTAATAGATCCGAAAAGAAAAGTGGAAAAAATAATCTTAATTGGTTTTCCCTAAACAAGAAACGTCTTAGTAAGAAGGCTGCTCTATAAATTAGGAGAGGATGGGTGCATAGAGAGAGAGAGAGGAGACGATGGATTCTACTAGTGAGAAGAAGGAAGTGGAGAACAGTGGTTCTGCCGCCGCTTCCCCGCCGCGGCCCACCGTCGCCTCCACGCTAACAGATGCCGAGAACGAAACCGAAGATTCCGAGCGCCAAGCACGCGAGCTTAAAGCCGGCCTCCATCCATTGAAGGTTCATACCGCTTTCTCGATCTCCTCTTTTCCTTTTTTATTTTGTATTTGATCTATGTCTATATCAACTTCTCCTTACTAGATTAGGATTTGGTCACTAAATCCCTAGATTTCTCGCGAGACGCCCCTTTGTTAGATGCTTGGAATGTACGATAATTGACATTTGCATCAAATTATTTGGTGTTTCTTGCCCATATCAGTTGCAAGTGTAGAGAACTTCTTATGTTAACGTGAGTGCGAGGTTTTGGTTACTGCTTGAGAGTTGAAACGTACTAGGTGATCGAGGGTTTCGTCATGTCTGTTTCCTTGTTCTGATGGATGAATTCTCTGTATGTTTTCAGCATAAGTTTGTCTTTTGGTACACGCGTCGAACACCCGGAGTGCGGTCACAAACATCATATGAGGACAACATTAAGAAAATTGTAGAATTCAGTACGGTATGCATCTTGTTGAAATATTATCGAGGAGCACAGATAGTCTCCAATGGTAGTATTTTGAATGGCTTATGGATGTTTATACTTCACAGGTTGAAGGCTTCTGGGTTTGCTATTGCCATCTTGCACGCCCCTCATCTCTACCGAGTCCAACAGATCTCCATCTTTTTAAAGAGGGTATACGCCCTCTATGGGAGGTACTCTTTTCAATGAATTGAAGTGATTTCTTCTGTAGTATAATCTATAGACAGCATAAAAAGAGTTTGAAAGAAATTTCTATGCAACTTAAAGTTTAGTAAAAAGAAAATGCACTTTTTATCACATTTGTTGGCTAAAGGGAAGTTTAATCTGCCAGGATGCAGCAAATTGTAATGGTGGAAAGTGGATCATACGGTTCAAAAAAGTTGTTTCAGGTCGTTTCTGGGAAGATTTGGTAAGCATAACTGGGTTATCAGTTATTAACATTATTATCATTCATTAACTCTCCTTATCTTAGACTTTCAACTTCTATATTAATATGCCTCTCTTAGTTTGTTTAAAAGATTGTGTTTATCTACAGCAGTTAAAGTATCTTTGTTGAATACACGTTAAAAATAAGGATTTCTTTTTCTTTTCTGCGGTAATATAGGAGCACTATCTCTATCTTGTGAATTTCAAAATAATCATATGTACGTAATCCATTAAGCGAGAGTACATACCTTTACACCTGAATCGAGTCACTGACTTTATAAAATGTTTGATGATGCATTGAGAAGTATCCTGTTTCCCTCCCATTGCCTATAAAGTCGCTTGAAGTCACAAGGTACACTTCTTGCTTGCAGAAAATATGAACAAATTATTAGTATTATTAGGTTCATGTGGGATTGTGAAAATGTTAGGTTGTCTAGTGCTAGTAAAGCACTTTTGTGGAGACTTATAAAATTTGAATTTTTTCTCTAGGTGACCTCACTTTGTTGGGAAAAGGTATATAATAGAAAGATACATATTTATTTGTGATCTATAGTGAATTACCCTAGTAGTTGATGCTGGCAATGTAGTTTAGACTATACGTGGATTGTTACTTTTTATTCTGCATTTAAACAGTGGCTTTTAAGTAAACAAATCTAGTCTCTTCCCTTTGTTGGTAATGTTGGTAATGTAGTTTACGTCACAGATTGTCTCCCGAGAAGGGACATGTGAGTGGAAGATTACATTCACTTTGAATCCTAAATTCTGGTGTTGAATGTAGCAGTATTTACAATCCTCTTCTCTGATTTTCTTTAGCAAACATGGGATATTGTACAAGCCACTCTTCATGCTATAGTAGATGTGACACATGGAAGTGCTAGTTTTAGGTTTCAGAAAGATAGATGTAGTAGATTTAGTTTTGACTTTATCTCTTGCTTAAATAATTCTTCTAGTACCCAATAGGTCGTCTTATTTGAGAGCTCTTGGATTGCCATTACAGAAGATGTATTGCATATTATGGATTGGAAGTAAGTGTGCAGGATAAGAAAATCTTCTTTGGCCAACCATATAGTAGAGATCGCAATTCTGACGGTGATGGATTCAGTACCATAACCCCCTCAGAAGTTTTGAATTTTTTGATGGATGATAACTTGGACATGATGCTACATGAAGTTTAGAAGATCTTGGATCTGTAGTTCATTGCATCTATATTAGCATTTGATCATGCACATCAAATAATGTCATGGTTGATGATTGTTTCATACGACTGCTCACATATAAGGATTTTTCTATGCCATCTTGGTATTAAGCTTCACTAATCCACTAATAAGATCCATCTTGAATGAATCTATATGGGCATGATGATTAATAGAGAGCATTACATCCATTATATGATTACAATTGGTTGAATGTCCTAGGAAGGATGTTCAAGAACTAAATAAAATAATTGAGTGAATTGACACAACGCAATTGAGAGATTCTTAGTTTTCTTACATCATATTGGTCCAGTCCAATCATGGATTTACAATACCGTGGGTTGTTCATGCTTTTCTCTCTCTCTTGTCTCTCTCTCTCTCTTTGAATCAATTACCTTCTCGTATCCTCACTCTCTCCAATCTCCTCTGCTTGATAGATGCACAAGCACATAGCTCCATTTCCTATGCCACATCACCTCTAAAGAGCTTTTTGTTGGGGAATAAGATTATTCTGGAGTTATACTATTCGAATACGTCGAATGATTTCAAAGTGGTGTTGAATATGCCATCAAGCCTATTCCATAGAACCACATAGCCAACAGGGTTTCTGATTTGAGCAAACTAGTCGAATTAGTAATTTCATGATTCTATCTTCACTTAATGATATTTATAGATGAGAAGTTGGGCAAGTAGAAGTCTAGAACACAGCGTGTGATGAGGATATTGAGGTGATTAGTCAAGCTATAAATAAATAAAATGGAAATTCATTGTACTAGACATGTAAGTAGGAGCAGCATGTGGAGGCTAAATTAACAGAAAATCTATTAAGCTAGTCTAGAATCTTTAAGCATTACGGAGTCCATACAGTGCATGTATGAGTGATCTCATCTAGGTACTATTTTTCTGAAATCAATTAATTTGCAACTTATGTGCTGCTGTTATTGTTCTTGTAATCATACCGCTATTTTTCTTTTTCCTTTTTTCCTTTTGGTGTTCAATAAGTATACAATTCCTTAATGTCTTTGAGCTGTCTGTGGTATTCTTACTGGTGCATGTTTGTAGGTGCTGGCATTAGTTGGTGATCAACTTGATTATGGAGATAACATATGTGGTGCTGTGCTTAGTATACGTTTCAATGAGGATATTTTAAGTGTTTGGAACCGGAATGCATCAGACCACCAGGTTTTCTACCTGCCTGCCTTTGACATTTTCATCAGATTTATGCCTTGAATGCTGATTCCAGTCTCCCTTTTTCACTATTTAGGCTGTGATGGCTTTAAGAGATTCAATAAAGCGCCATCTGACATTACCCCACAGCTACTTGATGGAGTATAAGCCCCATGATGCCTCTCTGCGAGATAACTCATCATACAGGAACGCTTGGTTGAGGGGATAGTCGGATACTCAAGCAAGAACTGTCCTGTGTTGAACCAATTGCACTAGTTTCCTTGCAGAATGTTGAAACTGCCTGTACTTTTTAATCACTAAACTTGCTTTAGTGTTATCTACATACATGATGTAGTGATTCAGATATCTAATGAGATAAATTTGGAACTTATATTATTTTTAATATATTAGAGGTACATGATGCAGTTTCTGAAGAAGACTCTTATCACCTCGGATGATTGAAAGCCTCCAACCTCTGTTTGCATTAGCTTTCTTTTGGATGTTTGTTGGAACTCTAGTTTTATTTTGGTTGGGTATACTAGTTATATTTTGTGGTTTGGTATACTTGTATTTCGGGTGATCTGGGTTTAGCAGAGTGAGTGAAATGGATACTTTCCTCACATTTTGTACATTGTTGATAGCTTTCTGTTTTGTTTTGGCGATGATAGTGTATAGATGTTTTGTGCTTACATTACTGATAGACACAAATAGGGGATAGCATTTTAAAATGAAGCAGAACCATATCTTGGGGATAGCATTCTTACCTGGAGATCATTGATTCAGAACTAGATGTGCAGGCAGCAAGTCAAGATTTTAGAATTGCAAAACAATATCGAAACAATAGTATATTCTCACGATTATTGCACACAGTACTCAGATTTTGCTCTGGTATTAATCTCTTCTCCCTGGCAAAATTTTTCCATTACAAATTAGCAGAAGTAAAATGTTTCAAGTAATTTGGCTCTATATCATACAGGTGCTAAATTATAATTAAAATGGACATAGATTTTAAAAATATGATCCAAGATATGATTATAAATGAAAATTTGATAGAAAATCTAATATATAAAAATATATATATATATAATTAAATGTTGATAATAGCGGACAATATTCAGTCGACCGACGGATTACAGGTTACTCATTCTTAGAATTATCTCCCATTTTGCAAGCCCCCTCATGAACAATTAGGTCCGTCTGCCATGCTCTCACACACGAAGCTCTTGAGGCGTCTCTTCTATACCGCTTCCTCCTCTTCCTCTTCCTCTCCCACTTCTTCTTCTTCTTCTTCCTGTCCCAGACCATGGCTCTTCATTGGCCTCGGCAACCCCGGCGAGAAGTACCAGTCCACGAGACACAACGTATTCAAGTCGCTCTCTCTCTCTCTCTATCCCTCTCTCTCTCTCCCAAGCTGAGCTAAATGTCGACTCCGTTTCAGGTTGGTTTTGATATGATCGATGCGTTTGCTCGGTCGCAAGGCATCGCTATGACCTCGATTCACTGCAAAGCCCTCTTTGGCGAGGGTATCTTTCCTATCAATTCACCGTGTGATTAGTGTCGAATCAACGAAAAGGGGGGAAAGAGGATCTTTTTAACCAAACTTTTTTAACTTACAGGATCGATTGGGGGCGTCCCAGTTCTTCTCGCGAAGCCGCAGACTTACATGAATCTTAGCGGCGAATCTGTAAGTACCCTTAAATTTCTCTTAAGTGGTAGAAGTCTGACCCCATTTCCATATATCTATTAGTGATATAACAAGTTAAATCCGTCTCTTAGTGTATTACGTCTCCGATTCAAGCTTGTGTTGATTATATATACGCACTCATAGTAATGTATTGTATTCTATGCAATCCCCGATAATAGAGGTTACAATAGTGGCATGGGCCAAGATAAGTGTGATGATCAATAGCTAGTTGGTTGTAAGGATAAGTGGTATTCCATTATTCAAAGAAGAAGAGGAGAAGATGAAAGAAAGATGGACAAGAGAGAGAGAGAGAAAACCACCAATACTCAAATCTCTGCTCAGACTTTCACTATTGTAGTGCTAAACATGAAAAGACATTAGGGGATGTTGGGTTCGTTATAAAGTTATAAACCCCCCTATCTGCCATTACTAACCAAATAGTAGAAAAAAAAAATTCTCTCTCTAGAATGATGTTAAATTTCAGGCTTGTGGCCAAAAGGAGAATACTATGATTTTAGAAATGCCCACTCCTTCGATAGCTGATCGCTCCCACATCTTTTCATGCACTTCCTCTTCCCACTTCAGGAATAGTTTGTTCACTCATAGATGAACTAGTTCTGTTTCTGTTTTTCTTTTTGCATTGTAAAAGAAGCATGTTACACTTGCTAATTGTGCTTCTTTTGAAGAAATTGTTCGACTATGTTCCTCATATAGTAAGACCTACAAGACCTAATTTTCTTCTTTAGTTAATGCATGAGACTTATATCTTGATCTCATCATTTCTAAACCTATTGTTCTATGTAATAATAGTCTTTATATTTGGCAGTACAAATCTACGCCAATTTTAGGAATGCTTTGGTTATCTTTCGTGTTTTACCTACCTCAGTATAATAAACATGAGAAATGACAGTAACATAACAGGAAAATGAGTTTGATTTTGGAGATGCCAACATGATGTAGATATTTAGTTTAGATGTAGATTGATGTTATGGTTTTATTTTCTTGTTTTGTCGATTCATGAGCTGACACTCTTTACTTTGGCATCTGCATGGAAGCTACTCTGATTATGCATTTGTAACTAAAGTGCTGTTATTTCATGATACTATTTCCTCGTGGACAGTTATGCAATTTATCTAGTTGATACTGACACAAGTAACTTTCTATTTTGACTAGATGGCTGACTTCACTTCCTCTTTTTGGATTTCTCGCAGACTGGGCCACTTGCAGCATACTTTAAGCTGCCGCTTAACCGTATTATTGTGGTATATAGTCTCTCTCAGCATTCTTTGTTAAGAATGTGCATAAACACTTCTGAAGGATTATTGTCACTTGAATTTAGATGTTTGATGATATGGACTTGCCATGTGGCGTTCTTCGTGTTCAACCAAAAGGAGGAGATGGACGCCATAAAGGGTAAAGGCGTAAAGCAAATTCATACACTTTCATATTGCGGCATCTTAGAAGACAACAATTATTTAGATATTTCCATTCCCCGACAACCAACTGAGCTTATAAGACCTTTGCAAATGATAGGCCTTGATGTAGAGTTACGATTTTCTCGGGCTCTTTTTGTGGGTTTGTCTTCATGTTTTTCTGTGCACATCTCCATTTTCTGGGCGTGCATATGGGCATGTCTGCATGCATATACTCTTGTTTGCATGTGTGCATATGTGAGCATCTAGAAGTTCTTTTCAAATGTAAAATATATCTGATAACTGTATGCAACACAACCACAAAATATAGAAATGGCACATAGGAACATTTAATTCTGTTTGTTGAGTTCATCGACTGTTATGTTATCTAATCATTTTATTATGTAAGTCAAGAAATGTGCACTTTACTGATGACAGGTTGAAGAATGTTGTCTATCATTTTCGAGGTAACAGAGAATTTGGTAGACTAAGAATAGGTTAGTATTATTCTTTGCAACTTTATACTTTGAAAATAGATTGCATTGATCACAAGGAAAGTACCTATGATTCCACTATTTGAAGGAATTGGAAGACCACCTGGCCAGATGGATCCAAAGGCTTTTCTGCTCCAGAAGTTCAATGCAACAGCTCGAGAAAGAGTAAGAGAAATATAGGCTTTTCATGCTAAGTATCATGTTAACTGATTTAGGCTATCATATCCCCATATTCAAGATTACTTGTCATTAAGTCTAGTGGCTTGACAACTTGACATCCATGCTTCATAGTTCTAACTTATTGGAACTCCCAGTATATCAAATAGTTCTCATTTTGCTTAGTGCTGTCAGAAGAACAATGTGTTTAAATTGTTTTCGTCCCTTAAAACTAGATTGACTCTGCGCTGGAAGAAGGTGCGGAAATTCTAAAGATGCTGGTAGAGAAGGGCTTGGCAGATTGTGCGAGGTCATCCAACCCATTGCAGAAGTACAAGCATTTACGATTTCAAACATTACCCGTATGACTTTCATGTTTACTTCGAGTCCATTGATATCTGTAATTGTTGGCTGTAATATTTGTAAGAGATCAAAGGCACTTAGCGTGAAGCTAATTTCTCGATCATGGGTAAGCATGTAACAGTTAACTTCGATCAATAAATATAGTCATTTAAAACACACTGCTTCTGTAAAAAAATTAAAAAAAAAAAACAAATGGAAACAATTGACACATGCAATGAGCCTTAGCTTAGCCACCAAATTTATTTTTGTAAGGCACTAATACACTAACTGGATTACCACTCAATGCTTCCATTTGATCTGATCAAAATTAATAAATTGTGATCCACACCACCAAATGAATGACAGAAATCTATAGGCCAAAACCATGTGAACCATCTGTAAGTGTTGCTCTGATCCATCTCGAAATGCATCAGGAGTCTTTGAGCCAAATCATGCCAACTCTTTAGGACATCATGAATGTTTTATTGATCTCAGTTGTTGCTATGAAGTGTTAATCCCACCTCGAAAAGAAGAAGGTATGATACGAAGAAGGAAAAGGAAACAGTATACAAGATGAAGCCGCCAAAAAAGCCAAGCACCAATTTACCAACCCTGCCAACTTCTTTACGACGTCATGAATCTTTCATGGTCTCAGCTGTTTGAGCTGAATTCTCGAAAAGGTGTATATGTGATAAACCAAGAAGGCAAGAAAGCAGAGAAGGGATTCCATTTCCCCAAAAAATTACGAGGCAAGCCCACAAAGAAGCACCATCGACAAACCTATCCACAGTCGACAATGGCGATCAAGGAGAGGTCAAGAAGAACACTTCAACGTGCTGCTCGTCGTCGACGATGTGACCTAGAGCTTGCCACCAATTGGGACTCTCGGGGAGGGTGATCTTCTTGGTGTGTGTGGGGAGAACGCGGGAAGGTTTCCCTCAAACCTGATAAGGCTATAAGAACAGGGGGGGAGAGCGGGAAAACTAATGAGGAAGACGACCGGTATTCGATTGGGTCCCTCTGTGTATTATTAGTTAGTAAGTGTTGTTTTTGCAGATAACCTCCTATGCAATTGATATATTACGCAAATGAATCTTATTCTTAACTCTCTTTTTCTCAGTTTGATCTCTCCTTCTCTATTTTCACTTCAAAATCAAAATATGTTCCAAGAGGAGCCAAATTGCAAATAAATCAAAATGAGGAAGGCTTGTGCAAAATAGTCAAAGGCTCAATCTTACATAACGAGCCAGTTAAGGTAGCTCGAACCGAGTCTGAGTTACATATTTGGCTCGATTGAGCTCGGATTTATCTAGTCGTATGCAATAGCCTGCCTGACCATCTCTTCTATGCTCCAATTATTAATGCCACATTTTTCAATATAAACTGTAGTGCTGTAGAAAGGTAAATAGAGAGAGACAGAGAGAGAGAGAGAGCTAGTAATGGTTCTTTGTATTGATTATTGTTGACGAAATATTAGCTTAAATTTTTATGGCCGACCACCATACATCCTGGTTTCAAAAATATACGGTTTGATTTTAAACCGTAATGCTACTAAATAGTAGGTTACTGTTAAACAATTCTTTATTTTTTTCCAGAAAACAAAAGGATTTGGGAGAAAAAAAAAAAACTGCAATGGTACGTAAGCGCAGCTATGCCCACGAATTGTTCGAAATAATGACTCAACCCCACTGGAGTTAATCATACCCTCTTGACTTTTTAATCTTGCCGTACAGAGCTACTGTCACCACGATGCTGAACCATAGAGCATTAGAGACCTCCACTAAAACACATCTCGAGGGGGAGGGGGGGGGGAGCACCAAAGCAAACAAGCTATCTGAGTTACATATGTGCATATAACTCAATGATGTCAGCCCTAGCAAAGCACCTTGATGGCTAAGAGACACGAAGATATGACCAAGAATTTCTTAGGAATAAGTTCTTTTTTATAACATTGGTAAATGCTCAAACTGCAAGGTTTTTTCTATTATTTTTTTTAGAAAATCTTCATTTCTAAAACACCGACTTGCCCGCTTCCTTTTGACTTGTCTTAGAGAGCTTAAACCAGACAGATACAATGGACAACAAACACTCACTAGTTTCCCACTCGATCTCTGCGCGCGTGCTCGTCGCCCTTCGAGGAGCAGCTGCCCAAAAGCTAAAAAGCCTCTTAATTCCTTCCATATTCCGAAACTTTAGTGGGTAAATTTGCATAAAACACCTTGCCATTTAGTTTGGTAACGTTAGCATCATGATTAAACTTCTCTTGGAAGATACAACGTTAGGGGTTGGTCTTTTGCTCATCTCGAAAAAGGCAGGAGGCGGTGTGAATTTTTTTATTGTTGTTGTTGTTGTTCTTTCTTTCTTTCTTTTTCTTTTTTTGAAGTAAAAAATAAAAATAAAAATAAAAAGATTAGGTATGAAACAATGAGCCGAGGTTTCGTGGAAGAATGGTAGATTTGCGAACAACATAATGCACGAGACCGACGTTCCCAAGTAAACCTTGCACTACGTAGCGACCACGCTGCTCGATTACTCTCTATCTCTGTCCTTCAAACGCACTAAGCACGACGAGGAGCACTAATTAATAAAACCAGATTCCAACGAATAATTAAGAAAAGAATTGAGTGATCATATCACAAGCAAGATGGATTGCGTCTAAGATTTGTTAGTCTCACGTACACTCCTTTTATTATACATTGGTTTTACGAATATTAGAAGTTGGTAACTAGTGATCATATCCTCTGGTAGTGGTGTTGTTGGAATCGAGCAAGATTGCGGCTTTGATGCTGCTGCTGTTGGTGGTGGTGCTTGAGATGAGGGGCGACGATGGAGATGAGGCCGCCGAGCGGCGGCCGCATATTGGCGCGGTACAAGAGCTCGTCGTAGGGTCTTCTGTAGAATCGCAAGTAGGGCACGAACGATTCCTTCTCCCTCTCCCCTTTACTCTGCTGCCCTTCTCGCTTGAACGAGAAGAGAATTGAAGGGGATTGTAGAAAGGACGGCCTCGGCGTTCTTGGGTGGTGTGCGTGCTGATGGTGTTGCTTTGGCGGGCACGAAGAAGGGGTGGACGGGACGCTTCGGGGGATCGGGGTGGAGCGGGCGGCGGGGGAGGCGAAGGAGAAGGAGCGGGCGTTGAGAGGGGAGGCGCCGATGAGAGAGGGGCTGGTGGCGGTGGTGGGGACGACGGAGTGGCGGGTCGTGGTGGAGAGGTACCACGGCTTGAGGGAGTCGATGTGGGACACGGTGAACGAGAAGCGGGACGACGTCGAGCCGACCGGCTTGGCGGCACCGGCGGAGGAGGATGAGGAGGGTGAGGGATCGAAACGGAGGGAGGCGGTGCGAGGGTAGGATAAGAAGCTGGAGTCCTCGAGCGAGTCTTCGAAGTCGAGGGAGCTCACCACTGCCGTCGCCGCCGAGAGGTCAACGAACGGACGCACGCCCTATGGACCCCCCCGCAAATAAAAAAGTAACTTTTAACTCAAACTACTGCTACTAATAATAATGATAATGATACAAAATTAGTAAAATAATAATAATAATGATTATAACCTTCCAAAGGACGGAGAAGAGCGAAGGAGGATCGATGACGAAAGCCCGGTGGAGGCGACCGGGGTAGTAGTCGGCGACGATCTTCAAAGTGCCCATGAGTAGGTTCAAGAAAGCCGAGCCCGATCTAAAAAAGCCTGCAGAAATCGGCGCCGATGGATCATTAAACTCGTTATTTAATTAGTATCTCTCAATCCCAATTGATGATCCCGTCCTAATTCGAAAGGCTAGTAGATCAAAGTAAGGGGAGTTTAGTGTCAGAGAATATGTGGAAGTGGTCCCGGAAACTGGAGCACTTTGGTGGAATTTTGGTCAAAATCTGCAACGAGAAGTGCGCAGGAGAGAGAGAGAGAGACCGGTATATATATATATATATATATAATATATGCTCCAATGTTATTTAGCTATGTATAGTCTAAGCATTCGAGCACATGACCAACTAATTTGAAAACAGCTGGGAAGCCCAACCAGTCAAAAATCTCTTTGATTTCTCTATCGATGCCGGAAATAAGCACGATTTCCGAGAAAAGTTATTCCAGCTCATGGCACAGGAGATATGATGTTATTAAGAGGCTGTGTGTCTAGGCGAACGTACTCGCATCGAAGATGAGAGCAAACTGGTCGACAAATCTTGACATCGATGAGACCGCGACTTCTAGCGTGAAAACCAGCAACCGGACAAACCTATAGAAAACAGAGCAAGAAATAAGAAATCGGTGCCCCCCAAAAATAGAAAATAAAAAAGCAAAACAAATTAAAAGGAGGTGTTATCTCTCACGATCTCTGAGAGCGGAATTTTGGGTAGTCTTGCTTTATCCGAAACACCTAAAAATTAACGATAAATTAGTAACGAGAAATTAACTAAACTGAAATTAAATAGAAAAAGGCTTAGGAGGTGTGCTAGTTAGCTGTCAGTTAATTACCACGACAGGCCTGGCCTCGTCGTCGTGGCCTGCCACGTAAGCCACGCCGTCGGCCAGCTCGGCGGAGAACTCATCGGCGAGCAAGTGCTCTGTTAATAAACCAAAAATATAAGAACAAGTTAGTATATTTTATTCATAAGATTCAAATGGAAATTTGAAAGTCGAAAAAAGGAAAAGTTACCAGTTCCGATGCTCTCCCTCCAAGAAAGGACGGCTCTCAAATGCTTCGCTGCCTTCTTCACATTATCCCCTCTCGCCTTTAGGAACCGTTCCACACAAGCGTTGTTACAAAACTTCTCCTGCCCAAAAGAAAATGGAAAAAATAAATAAATAAATCTAATATTGTAGAGTAGAAGAAGAGCAAAGAGAAGAATGAAAAAAAAAAGGAACCAAATCTTCACCTGCTTCACAGTAAGTGGAGCTTGCTTCTTTAATAACTTGAGAACCGCTTCGATCCTTTCTCTATTCTTCATCTCTTTCTTCTCCATTGCCATGACATAGAGAGCGAGAGAGAGAGAGCGAGCGAGAGAGAGAGAGAGAGAGAGATGAGAGCTAAGAAAGCCAAGCTAAGCTAAGCTCACAGTGATGTGAAAGAGAACAGAGACTTAATTAAAGAGTAGGTGGGTGTTATTTATAACACCCAACTGACGGAAGCCGTTACTTGAGACGGGGTTGGGTTGGAAGGATTAGCCGAGCACTGACGGCGGAACGCGACACGTTACGTTTATAACCTTCTTTTATTTTCCTTTATAAGTTTATCTTTAACGGTTTTATGCTCTTCCTTGCTTTAACAAAAGGAGAAAAAAAAAACACAAGATGGGCAATCAGACGGCTGAGATCATCCCATAAATGCCGGGCGCCAAGTTTGTAATAAATGCAGCGGATTCGTTGCAGCGCGGCCAAAATAAAGTGGGACCACTACTAATAAAACCAAACCCCACCACTAATCTAAACATATATATATATATCGAATTAATTTATAAACTTATAAGTTAAGCTGTCTTTAATATAAGAATACTGAATTTTTGGATTTATTTGCAAAAAAAAAAAAGACTGCCATCCTAAATATATAGTGAAAAAAGAATGCATATCATAAATTTCTAAAGCAAAATTATATGACAATATAGAATAAATTTGAGAAGAGTAAATTAATTTTTTTAGGATAAGATATACTTAAGCATAGTTTAAACTTATTCAAAATTTGTAATTTTGATTCTTGTTCAACTTGAACACGCGTCAGCCAAGGCAACAATAACGGAAGTTCTCAGACATTCTTCACATGCCCGGCCATTTCTTTACCATTATATTCGTCCTCCACACAATAAGCTCACCGCCGGTGAGCCAACACTCTGACGTAACCTTCGTTTCCTTGAGCTTGTCATCTCTCCAATGGCTGGGAGCTTCTCATCTTTGAAGGGTCGACCTGACAACGCTGTTACTCGGAGAGTTAATTAATCGTTGTTTACTAACTTCGAGGAGACCGAAGTCAAAACTCCAAAAGAAGCCAGTGGGAATCGTCCATTTGCTACATTAAAATAACAGTCGGTAGAAAAAGCGTTAAGTCGTCTTTAACCAAGTTAACAGTGGCTTAGTAGTTTGTTAATTATTGTACATTATCGAGGCATGGGATTTTAGCATGGAAAACTCCCCGTTAGTTGAAGTTTAGTGGGCGTTTGGTTCGTTTGTAGGGATTTGGGAGGAAGAGATTCTCGTCTCGTTGTCTTCTCCTCACCTAGTTGGATTACTTAATTAAAGTCGTTCGTAAGTTTTTTTTTTTTTCCCTTAGATCCGCTTCTTTTTCACTTACAAATATCTTTCCGTGGAATAATTGTGAAACGAGTTTTATATATATATATATATATATATTGGTTGCTTTTTTTAAACTAGTAGGGCAACTGTGAGTGGAGATACGAGTGGGAGTGTTCTTTATGCTGGTCTTTTTAACTTTTTTTTTTTTTTTTTTTTTGCAGAGCGGGTATAATAAACAAATCTATGGTGAGTTTCAAAATTTGAAACGGGAGATAAGAAGAAGTCCACAGGCAGGGCAGCCACGTTATAATAACAATCACTTTTTGTCGCTCTTGGGTTTGAAAAACGAGTGGAAAAGTTTTTGGTCAATGTGGATGGAGTAGTTGAGTTAATCCGCAGCGACATCATTGCTGTGCGCTCTAATCATCGCACTAATCTTCATCTTTTGTCTTTGCTGCCTTTTTAATTTTAATTTTATTTTGCAGTATAGGATGAGAAAGAATGAACTTATTTCAAGTTGAAATAGATTCCATGTATTTGGATCCTATGGCAATGGATTACAGAAACGGAGTTAAAAAAGAGATTATTATTATTATTATTATTATTATTATACTTTTTCCTGCATTGGATCTGTGCTCACACTGTAGATTTATAAAATAAAAGTTTGAAGATTATTATGTCAAGCTACTAAGAATTTCAAAAAATAATTATTTTAGAGAAAATAAAGTACATAAAAGTTAGTGTGTTATCAGATCAAAGTGTTAAAATTATATATAAACATGCAATAGCTCAAAGGACTAGATATAATTAACCAAAGGATTTTATGTCGGTGATAAATAATTACTTTAGAATAAATTGGACTTGTTGACCTAACGAAAGTCATAAGATGCTTAGATGCACTGCAGCATAGGGCAATGTTTGAGTACGGTCAGACTTGTCTAGAGCTATTAGGCATGTCAGCGAATCGATCAGTTGATAGCCCTAATCTCGGTTTTAATTAAATAAACAGAGGGTATAAGATTAGAGCGTGCACAATGAATACATTGGCATACAAATGAAATGATTCAATCGGTGCCTAAATGACACATCCAGAGGTCCTGATTATGTTTGCAATTGAATATAAAATAGTCGTAGGGTTGGAAATAAAATCGGACCGATATGCATGAGACTAGCCCACACCGAATCTTAACACCCCATCATATTGTCATTATTATTTAGCGCAGCAAGATAGGAACAAGACCATCAGTCCGTCACGGACCAAGATCTGAAGTAGTGGTACATGAGACACACAAGGTTATGATTCTTATATTAGAACGCAATCGGATTCCAACATAATAAGACCAAGATATTCCAGCATGGGATCATTCCCAATTCGATGCATAGGTGCCCTGCCATGCAATTAATTATCCAAATCACCCCCACACGATTGGCTGCATTATTAGGTTGTTGATGATTATGACAGGCTAATGATGTTGTCCGTTTCAAAGATAATACCAAACGGGCAGTAATCACAAGTGTACAATCATCAGGCATGTAGCCAGATATCATTTGTCAATTGGGATTTTTTTTTTTTTTTTTTTTTGGGGGGGGGAGGATAATTGCCGTGCTTTGTTAGGAGCTCGTGAGCAAACAGTGGAGTGATCAATCCTTCTTAGATCAAGTTGTCACCCACTTCACTTTATTGGCCATCTTTGTCCTTATGGGATAAAGTTCACTCCAAGCCTTTCTGGTAGCAGAGTTGAGACTTGTGTGTGAAGGGGTTCTACCGTTTTAGTCTAGAATTAGTTGGACAAATAGTGAGTATTGTTAAGGAGAGCTGATATATGAATTCCTTCAGGAACCTCTTCTTTTGGTTTTTTTTTTGTTTAATAAATTGTGACGGATCCCTAAACTAGTAGCTTAAGTATCTGTCACCCTATTCCCTTGACATGGTGCTTGAATTATTTCTTGGTGATCTATTTTTAGGAGGGTTGGTTTGGCATGGGGCCATGGGCTCATTCTTTAAGATCTTGTTTATTTTGAGTTTAAGGATGCGCTATGAATTGATTCAGTAATTAAATATTTTTTTTATATTTAACTAAATTTATTTTTTTTAAAATTAAAAGTAAAAAAAAAAATATTAATCAAGTTCGAAACTTAGCCTCAAATGAAACAAGACCTAAGATCTCAGAGGTCTTTATTTTTTAATCTCAGGGGTTTCCATTTCCAGTCGAGTGAAGGTGGGCTCAGGGTTAGTGCCTAAGTGGGCTCGACGGGCTCGAATTTGAGCCCAATCTAATGGGCTGAGCCATCTTTGCAATCGGGTCCATGTCGAGGCTCTTCGTTACCGCCCAGTAATTTAATTACCTCTCTCTTATCTCTCGGTAAAAATATCCGGCTCCCTGATAAAAAAAAAACGGAAGGAACGAAACCCAGTCCCCATGAGTCCATGCCCACCTCTCTCCTCCTCCACAAGAAAGCATGAGCCTCTCACTCCAAGCTCCTCTGCTTCCTCTCCTTGCTTTACCTCAGAAGCACCGCTAGGGTTTCCAAATCATCCCCCCTCCTTTCCTTGTCAATGTTCTGCGCTTCTTGGTCTTCTAACTGCATTCCTTTGCCCGGACTACTTTGCTGCTCCCAATTCAACCTCCCCGTGAGCCGAAGTCTCCCTGAGATGAGGACGAGCGGTTCGTTGTTCACCTTTTTTAGCTCGCTTTATTATCCCCGCCAATGTTTCCTTTGGGTGTCTCGATTATTAAGAAGATTTTGGGCTCGAAATGTTTTGGGGGAAACAATGGTACTCTGAGAAATATTGAATCTTGGGAAAGTTTTCTTTTCCTCTTTTTTTTTTTTTTGGTTTGTTATCGTTCTCGTGCTTGGGATGACGGTTTTTAGCTAACTTCTTATCTTGCTTGCTTGCTTTAGATAATTGATTGAAGGATAGCTGTTGCAAATTCAAATTGTTCGTGTTGTACTAATGCCTATATTGGCCCCTTATTCCTTTGTTGTTGTCACATAAAAACTTGATACTTCTTGTTTTTTAACCTGCCATAGTATGTTTGGGAAGTAATCCTGCATATTTCTTACACTATTTGTTATATGTGCAAGATCATATTTATTTAATTGTCTGTTAGAAATGCACGTTGTAAAACATCATCTTGCTAGGCTACGATGCTCTGATATTGAAAACTTCATATCTGCTTTGCAACCTAAGGCCTATGGGGCAGAGTTGGAAACTGAAAAATGTCATAAGGTGGTACCTATTTGGAATACCATGTCCTGATGAGAATTAATTGATCTGTGACAAAGTTTGGTTTTTTTTTTGACAAAAGATAATTTGGATTTTATTAGAATACTCCTATGGCCCAAAGGCTAAATTTCATTATGGAGATTATTCTAACATACTTAAAGCCCATGTATCTTGTCCTAAGATACTCTCGTTCCTTTAGATATTTTGCAGTTCTCTTGCTTATCCTCATCCATAGGTTGAATAACAGGAGAATTTCTCCCATACTAGTAGTTTTTTCTCTCTCTATGTGCTTCCTCCTTCCATCCAAGAGGTGATGATTTCAAATTTTGGAAATTGCCTCTTCACAAATGAGGGTAAGATTGTGTTCATACCTGTTAAACCTTGTGCAATGGTATGGCCTTTTTTGTGTAATAGTAGGATTAGTGACAAATTTGTTCCAAAGGCACTTTGGTTTGTTGTGGTTGGTCATGACTTATTGGCAGTTCCAACTGGAAACATTATTTAAATTGTTCATTTTAACTTGGTAATATTATAATTCAAATAGTGTTTTGAAATTTGGCGTACACAAAACAAGTTGATGTCGGTTTTCAGTAATTTCACTTGTTATAATTTTTGTCGTGTTATTGGATACTAGGTACATGCTAGACCTAGAGGATGCATGCTTTATTGAAAAGAAGGTGTTGGACTCATACTATGAGTAATTTGTAATGTTACCAATGGATTAATATTACTTTCTGTCCTCTGCTTCTGTTTCCACTTTCTGCTTCTCTTCCACTTTCTTCTCCAATATTCTGCATACCTAAAGCAATCACTGCTGTGCTACTTGTGCAGATACTTTTATTTCACACCCTTCCTTCCAGAACTCTATAAAAGCAACAATGAGTCAAGTATCATGTCATGGCAAGACAGAGCGGAGAGTTTCTTTCCTAAAGTATAAGAGAATGGGATCTGGATGGAAAGAGCAGATTCAAATCCCAAAAAGCACAAAATTTAAAGGGTTATCTATTGGAAAAAGTTCACATATTGTCAAGGCAGTTGCTACCGTTGAACCAATGCTCTTAGTTCCCATTGCAAAAGATGAGAAATGTGATACCAATTTACATTTTAGTTCTAATTCAGATAGTCAAGTGTCTCAATCTTCCTTTGAGGAGAATCCAGAAATAGATGACAAGGAAAAGTTGAGAAGAATGAGGATTTCAAAGGCAAATAAGGGAAATGTTCCATGGAACAAAGGGAGGAAGCATAGTCCAGGTATGTTCTTTACATTGTTTGCAATGGATCTTATTGCCTTCTCTATTTGTTTCTTTTAAAATACCTCTAAACTTCCATTGCATTACTTTGCTCTCTTGTAGTTTAGACTAATGTGAAACTATTAATTTTTTCAACGAAACCTAACAGAGAAAGTACAATATATATATATATATATTTTAGAGGGAATTTTCCCACCATAATGAATATTAAAATATCCGAATTGCCTTTCTCCTTCCATTAGATTTACACATTGTATCTTATTTTTCAAATTTAAACAAAATGCATTTTCAACCTTCTCTATCTTCTCCTATATAAGATTACAAACCTGAAATCTTAATTATCATCTAATTATCAGAATATACATCCCTTAAAATATATGACAATGTAATGAAAATTTTCATTCATAGGGGTACTATAGTCATTTATACTTTTTCTGTAAATTTTGGATGGAAAAATTAATGTTTTCATGTTAGTCTAAACCACAAGAGGGCAAAGTGACATAAATGAAAGTTCACAGGGATAATTTGATTTAGACATAACCACAGTGGAATAATATGAAATTTATCCTTTCTTTTATTTATCTATGTTTCTTTTTCTGATAGTTACATAATGCCTGCAGAAACTCTCCAACGCATTCGAGAGAGAACTAAGATAGCAATGCAGGACCCCAAGGTGATGTCATGTAAGATCAATGCAGATTACACTATTGTACTGTTGATAACAATATTATTGACCGAAATTTGAACTCTTAAGGGAAGTACACTTTCTAATTTTCTGTTCAAGTAAAGTTATGTCAACCAATTTAGCTCATCATTAGCGAGGAACCCATGTATGGCCTGAGATTTTGTTATAGATCATCTCGTTCATATAGGAATGAGCTCAAGGTTTGAGATCAAACTATTGACAATCTGAACATGGGAAAGACCAAGATCAGTTGTGTTCGGCTCGATGTAGCTCTATTAATTTCACAAATTGCATATATCTACATATCTTATATAATATACATACTGTTTATTTGATATATTTTTCAGTTATTAGTCCTTAATCTAATATCTAGAATGCTTAATGTATAGTGGTCATTCCGGGTGCCAGATTGCGATATAATGGTTAAAATCAATGTCTTTATTGGTACTCTCAAGCATATGTGTTTTTGATAATAGATATACGGAGATCTATTAAAAATGATGAGCCAAATTTAAACTCATAAGCGAGCTACAAACAAGATCGTAAGCTGTAAATGAGCTTCTAAGCAGTAAATGAGCTCGCCAGCTGTTTACGAGCTGAGTTGGATTGTTCTAAATCAATCTAAAGAAAAGCTAGCCTTTCCAAGCTCAATTTTCATCTTGATTTTAGATTGTGTTTGTTAACTTTAATTTCAAGCGTAGCTTGTGGAGAATTTAGCTCGCTAATGTTGGTCTTCTTGGTGGCTCTGCATCAGGTCATTTTCATGTCGGCAGTATGATGATCAAGAAATTTTTTTTTAAATTTTTTTATTTGCGCTTATATTTTGATAATATTGTTTTAGGAATACTGGATACCTCTTCGAATGATTTAGACTTCTATACTGAAATTTTCTGCTGACAAATCAGGGTTGTTTATTTCTACTTTGGGTACCTTTTAGTCAACTTATTCAAGTGGCATAAGCCAACTTTATGTCTGTCTACATCCACTGTCCTCACACTAAGTTTATAACTTTATATACTCTTCTAATCTTTTGCCCACTATGTAGGAAGTATGACATTATTTTCCATTCTGCTATCATATGCTTTGAGGACTTTTTTACATCGAATTCATGGTATAACCGGCAGATTTGATGTGCAGGTTAAAATGAAGCTAGTGAACCTGGGACATGCTCAGAGGTAGGTTGCCACTGTCTTTACATGTCAATGCTTGTGTAAAGCTTAAATAGTGTATTCCTCTTTTTCTCAATGGTCCTAATAATTACCAAGAGTCCAGTAGCTCACCTGTCTCCTTGTATTTGGTGATAAACTAGAAAAATTAATTATTCTTATTTGATTGATATCCAGAGATGCGAAGGAGTTCATTCATTCATTGAATGATAAACAACTATAAACAAAGGATATATCTATGTGTTCATGTATAAATACATATATTAAATTATCTCCCTCCTAGGTATTCTTTGTCTATCAAGGATGTCTTACTTGCAAATTCCTGTTATCGTCATCTTTTTTTGTAACATCTATCAACTTGCAAATTTTACTGACGCAATTGAAGTTTAGGAATATTTGACTGTTTAGGATGACCTAAAAGAATTTCTTTTCCTTAGAAGGCATCTATATTTTATGTTTTGAGCTATATTACTGCTGGGTCTGTTCTGCCTATCTATCAAGTTTACACAAATCAATTTCTGATTTGCATTCCCATCTGTTTGATCACTTGATGTTTATTGCAGTGATGAGACAAGGATAAAAATAGGA
Source organism: Typha latifolia (assembly GCF_019914945.1). Lineage (NCBI taxonomy): Eukaryota > Viridiplantae > Streptophyta > Magnoliopsida > Poales > Typhaceae > Typha > Typha latifolia. The sequence continues at coordinate 3,692,309 of NC_133086.1, read as the reverse complement.
GTAGGAGTCCGAGAAGGTTGGCAGCGGCGTCGGGAGAAGTTAACAGTGCAGGAGGGCTGCTTCTTTCAGTGGCAGAACATTATTGCAGGGGCAGCAAGAAATGGTTTTGTTGGTGAAAAAGAGCTGCAGTGGGATTCATACAAAATTTTGGATGAACAGTTGAAGCTGGAGTGGTTGGAGAGTGTTGAGAAAAGGAAAACAATGCCTAGACCGAAAGGCAGCAAGAGAGCACCAAAATCAGCTGACCAGCGAAGAAAAATTTCAGAGGCCATTTCTGCCAAATGGGCGGATCCTGTAAGGACGTACTTTCATATTTTCACCGTTCTTTATGTAAAATTGTATATGCCACTATTTCCCTACTACGCTGCCACAAAAAAAGAAGAAAAGAAACTCTGGCCGCCGCCATGGTAGGTCTGAGTAAGACTCCATATGTCTTGACTTGTCTAGATCATAAAAAGCAGAAAAGTACCAGATGCATCTGTCTAAAATAAAATGCATTCATCTTTTCCACTTTCTTCAGTTTTTCTTGTAATGTTCCATTCTATCAAAAAACTTCATTTAGCTCCTCATAACACTTAACACCTTTTGTGGATGATACAACTGTGGCCTTAGCAGTAGTGCTGTGGAATTAAGATATGCTTGCTTTTCTTATTGATGTATTTGTCCTGCAGAGGAAATTATTAATTAAGTACACTTGTCAACTTTTTATGCTTTCTATTTTGTTATTGTGTCGATATTCTATTAATTCTTTATTTAATAGTCTATGATCATCTGACTACCATTTCTTTTTTAATACATATAGGGTTATCGTGAACGGGTTTGCACCGCATTGGCTAAGTATCATGGTACACCTGTTGGAGCTGAAAAAAGGAGGAGAAGACCAGCAAATGAAGCATCGGTAAAAAGGGAAACTGTAAGAAGAAAACCTGTTCAGCCTATAGGCATTGCTGATGAGACAAAGAGTACCAAGGATATAACATCTAGGAGAAAGAAAAATGTTACTCCTTCATACAAAGATCCGATGTCAAGTACCAAATTAGAGATGATAAAGAAGATTAGAGCACAGAGAGCAACAATCGAATCCAAAAAGAGAGAAGCAACTGAAAGGGCCAAGTAAGTACTCTCTTTTTGGTAAAAGTACATGAATACATTTGGATATATGTATATACATGCCTATGTATGTAGTTAGACTAGCTTTGTGTTAAATCCTTCGTAAAACATCTAAACTTTTCTATAGCTGTTGGGTTTGCCCCTGGATCTGAAAATGTCAAATCTTTGGTACAAGACTTAGCATTAAGGATTTTTTTAAATCCTAAAATGAACTTGTGGCTAGAGAAGTGCTAAGTCCTTAACCAAAGATTTAAACATACTCTATCATACTTATAAGTAATGTTTAACTAAGTATGTGTTGCTGCATACAACTTACCCTTAACATTTGTCCTTGTAGTTCATTTTTCTTTTCATTCAGTTAAATTAGTCCACACATAAATTTATTCATTTTTGTCAGAATAAGTGAGCACTTCTTTCTTCTCTTTATTAGGCTACTAATTGCTGAAGCAGAGAAGGCTGCAAAATCTCTTGAGATGGCTGCTTTGAAGAGCCCTCTTGCACAAGCATCACTTGTGGAAACTAGGAAACTGATTGCTGAGGCAATGAGGTCCATAGAAGGCATAGAGAATGGCCAGACAGCGCAGGATATTTCTGATGGTACATCTTCAGATGCTGGTAGAAGGGAAAGCCATACTGAGACAAATGCGAGAGATCAACGTAACAATAATGTATGGGATGAGCGACCTATAAATGGCAAACATCTTCTCTCATCAGAAACCACCAACTACAAAGAATTTGATTTTGATGAATCCACACTGCAGATTGTGTTGAATGGCAGGGAGCCCTTAAGGGTATCGGAATCTGCAGAAAATCATGCTGAAGCATTTGAATACAATCTTTCACCTTCATTACAACCTGAAAGCATGAGAACAGATCCGGAAATAACGTATCACGTGGGTCAATCTATGATCAATGGGTCAGCGCGTCATAACAAAGTCTCACCTACAAGAGAGAAAGTAAGTTTGGAAGCTAAAGAAAGTGAGGTCTCCATATCTGCAACTAAGACTAAGATGCATTGGGTTTGCGGAAGGCTGGTTGAAGTGGAAGAAGACTGAGGTGCAGTGTATGTTGAGATGTAAAGTAAAATTTGATAACTGAAACATAGTAAGTAGCATAGGACAGACACTCTTCCACTCCTTATCACTCTATGAGTAGAGTTTTATGTATATCATTTTGTAAAATAACTTTTGCAGCAACTCCTTCAGCTACTTGCCTTGTTTCGGCCATTAATCTTAGAAATTTGTAAGACATTATAATCCAGACTAAAAATAATAAATATAACTGTGATACCTCTCGATGTAAAAGAAAATTCTGTTAATATGCAAACTGAGAATTACCTAAAATGCCCTGAGTAGTTCAATCTTTCAAGTCTGACTAGAGCTATCTCGTACTGCTTGTGATATTATATTCCAAGGCTGTTATGTTAACCTGACATATGAGCCCATGGATCTCTCTCTATTTACTCATTATGCTTATTTCAGGTTATGTCGTAATTAATTATACCAGCTGCAGCAACTTCCTGCAGCTGGGCACGAGAGACATTGAAAGGGTTAGTTAGGAGAGAGCACGTGAGAGGAAGTGTTCGTTGAGCATTTGAGAGTTGTGAGAGAGATGATGGGGGGGGGGGGGGAGGGGGATTGAGCTGGGGGAGCCGTGATCCCAGCCCTCCTTTCACGAGCCCAATCACGACCCCACCTCCCACCCCCACATCCCATCCACCTCTACTTAGCTGTAAACCTCGGGCTCGGGACCTTTTCTTTTCATGAAATTTCCCATATTATAGTACTCTTTAACCCCCCGGATTCATAACCCAAATATCTTATATATATATATATATATATACACACACTAAGTATGGTCACACATTTTTACCCCCTTAGAATGTCATTATTATTATTAGAAATCAAGAAGTGGTTGTACTATCTTGGTGATATGACAGTGGCGGGTGTGCTGCAGACCTAACTGAGATCATTCCAAAGCTAATTCTCATGAGCCCTGCCTTCTTAGGTTACATGATTAAAGTTGATTGGTTGCATACACATAAAAGACGACATGAGATGCCCCATGCATTAACCCATACTCCCCAAAGTATCACCTAAATGACAAACGATAAAGGAAGAGCTATCCCCTCCTTGGGTTGCTCGTTTATGAACAAAGAGGGAGGACTACACCCATCCTTAGGCTGCCATCCTATTCCCTGAGTGCTGCCACTCTACTTGGTCTGCATTAATAAAATTTTGGCACACTTCCTTTTAAGTGGGGCTAAGTATTTTAATTGGTAGAATGATATATAATATTATGGGAATTTTTTATTTTGTTATTTTGTATTTTGTATTATTTTTTGTTCTATAGCTAATCATCCACTTGACAAAGAGACAAAAAGATTAACCCACCTGAGATATTGATAGGTCAACTACACCATCTCAAAAAACGAGCCATATAAGCTCATACTCATATAATGTTCTGTTAGAAAATTATATTCATGCAGTATTAAATCTAATATCCATGAGGAAGTCGAATATACTGTTAAGAAAGGCTCTAACTACTGGACTACAGTGGTGGTGGTGCCGAGAGAGAGGGATGACTTCATACTGCAGGTAAACGTAGGAGTACAAGCAGTACTCTGCAACTCCTGCAGTGGCTGCCTGTGGATGGCCGGCCAGTCCAAAACCGTCTTTATCAACCCTGCCATGCACTTTATTTATTATCCGTGGCCATGCTGCATGCATGCATGGGCATATGCATCGATCAACAAGTTTATCTCATCTATGGAGGGTAAAAAGCAAGAAGCTAAGATAGAAAGTTAAATTGGTGTTCGAAACTTAACTGTTACAATTGTGATGCATGACATGGCCTAAGTGCCCATCATCACAAACAAGCACATCAATCATAGTTCGTAACCACTTTACAACCATCACCATTGTCGTTTAATATCCATCTGTCTTCCTAGTACCGTGCAATTTCTTTTAGACCACCTCTCGATCCCATCTCCCTTTTTTTATGTGTTGAAATATAAAAATTCAATTGCATCAATTTAATTATTTCCAACGTCCTCCTCGTCCAACTTGATGGCAATCACAGGCAGCAATAGAAGACGTCCCTTTTACCTCTCAATCCCATGCATATGACCTCATTAACTAGACCCTTCTTATTCCCTCCTCCAAAGGAAACCTAACACAACCATCCAATTCCTACTCTGGCATAGTCCATTTGCTTCCTCTCCAGCTCTTTGATACTATACCATAATTTTTGAAGCAAGATGTCGTCGTCGTCGTCGGCGGGGAGGCAACCGGAGCAAGGCCTCAAGTGCCCTCGTTGTGACTCCCCTAACACCAAATTTTGCTACTACAACAACTACAGCCTTTCGCAGCCTCGCCATTTCTGCAAGACTTGCCGCCGATACTGGACCAGAGGCGGCGTCCTCCGCAACGTGCCGGTCGGCGGGGGATGCCGCAAGAATAAGAAATCTAAATCCCCAGCCTCGTCGCGCATCGCTTTCAACCCGATTGAGACTTTCGCTGCTCCTCCTCCTCCGGCGGCGGCGATGGCTTCGACTTGTGCTTTTGGATTCAATGGCAATACCCATAGCAGCATAGCGTCTTCCATTGAATCCTTGAGCTCCGTAAACCAAGAGCTCCATTGGAAGCTACAACAGCAGAGGCTGCAGGCTGTGTACTTCGGAGGGGAAGGCCAGAATGAGAGCTGTGTCTCTACTTCTTCTCTTACAACTCAACAGACCGGGCCCCTTTCTTTCGTTGCAACTGATCATACCATGCCTGCTGCTGCTGCATGGTTCCCTGAGACTACTTCTTACTTCTTATTACCAAACACTACTTCTACTTCGGCTGCTACTACTACTACCAACAACAACATCAATAACAACAGCAGCAGCAGCAGCAATAACAACAACAACAATTCAGGAAACTGGAATGGGATACCAGGTTGGATTGACATGCCACAGTTCACCACACTGCTGCCTTAGGAGGAGAAGAAGGCATGTAAGAAAGAGGACTTAGTGTACGTGCAGTAGTACTATTGATCTTTTCCTATTCTCTTGTTCTTGTTTTTAGCTGACTAATCCATTAGAAGGATATGGGATATATGCCTGAAATAGGTGAATTACAGTTGTTGCATCAGTACTACGAGGAACCCTTATCTTTTCTTCTTCTTTTTTCATTTTCATTAATTCCTAGTATCCTGTCAAAAAATTTATCCATTTCTTCATACTTATATTATATGAAGTGGGTCTTGAAGGATTATAATCTACTGTCTCTTTTTACAACATTTCTTTTTCCAACCTAGTGGATCTTTGCGGAGTTGAGATGGTCACCATAGTGAATTGAATCCCATATCTCTTTTGTTATAGGTTCTGTCTGATCCATGAGGAATCTCACATCTATCAACATAACTCCTCTGATCTCAAGTTATATGGACTAGGACAAAATATATTATTTAACAAAGGTAGATCTGCAAGAAACCTATTCCATAATAATTTGTTGCAGCGCTTCATGATTTGCTGGTCGGGGTAGAAGGTGACTTAAACGAGTAATGAGGTGCAGAACTGTCAGAGAGATGAGAGAGAGAGAGAGAGAGGTATGGAAGATTGCTTTCTTCCACTACCTTTTCTTTTGTTTTCCCTACCGCATCTAAAGTGTTTCCCAAGATTTAACAGTGTCTTCACCCAGTGGGATAATACTGATTAAAGAGGCTTATGTTACATTTCTCAGTTTTAGAAGTTTACGATATCGGTTTAAGTAGGACACCATTAACATTCCAACTTCTCATAAACCAAAAAGAGAGAGAGAGAGAGAGAGAGAGAATGTTTCCAACTTTCGTTATTGTGATCCTTATTTTTTCTGCTGTTGGGCAAGTTAGTCTTCATAAGTATGTGGAATTAATACACACAATTTTCTACTGAAAGAATTTTGGTGAGTCCAAAAATTTCTTAGGGGAATTTATTAATGCTTGTGATATATCTTATGGGAATTGTAATCCAGAGTTCAGATAGACTGTGACAAACTGGAAAATTTAGAAATAAGAGGAATCAGTACAAAATCAAAACAAAATACCATATGAATGCTTCGACTTAAGCTACTGATTCTTTTTTTTTTCTCCTCTGCATTTTTTGGGTGATTCGTGCCAAGATACTTATTTTTCACCAACACTATAATTTAGTGATTTTATGATCAACACCATCCTTGAGCTATTTATATTTTGATCTTTTTTGGGGGTCTATAGTTTCATATCACATTCCATTTAACCCGTAGCATGAAGTTGTATAAAAATACCCCGCCTAAACTAAATCTAAAAAAAAAATGTTTTTAACGACGTTTGGATTTTAACAAATTAAAGGAAAAAAAGGAACACAAGGATTCCGTTGGGCCAAGTGTTGTACTCTGTGGTTTTTTTTTAGTGTTTTTTATGATGCTCTGTGTTGTTATTATGTGCATGCCGCTGAGCAACGTTTCTTGGATTTGAAAATCTTTCACAAGATCAGAAGATTTTTGTAGCCTTTTAGATATTAATTATTGCAGTGCTGATATCTAATCACTTAAAAGATCAATTAACACTTCAGTTTGAGTTGCTACACAATGGTCCACTATCTTGATTGCCTTCGGTTCCAACTTTAATCGATATTATTATATCGCGATTTTGATTTATAATGCTTTCGATCCCTCTTCTCTTTATACACCAATGAGTGATGAGTTGTTTAGCTATATTATTGAGTTACTTGGTATGTTTTGATGGTCAAGATTAAAATTATGGAAAAGAAAAAATAAAAACGTAAGAATTGAAGTAAAGAGTTCTCTTAGTTTTTGGAGTGAAATTTAATTAACCAGTTCGCTGCGACATTCGACTTCATGCCGACCTACATTGAGTTAAGTAAGCCCTTTGGGCCTTTCGGATCATGCGACCCAAGCCCAAGCCCAAGCCCAAGCCCAAGCCCAAGCCCAAGCCCAAGCCCAAGCCCAAGCCCAAGCCCAAGCCCAAGCCCAAGCCCTATCCCATGCCGAACGAATTTAATCTTGTGTTGAAAACTATTGAAATTTTCATAAAAGACCCTACCTTTTTTATTAACTTTTTCAGCTAACTCCCCCGTTTTTTTTTGAGGATTTTATGATCTAAACCTAATCATCTTCAAAAATCGACCAGTACACATTCTATTGGAAAAAATAAAAGTGATTTTTAAAATTATCTAGATTACTCTTTGGTGGAGTAGGATAGGAGTAATTAGAACTAGGAATACAATTTTAATTTTAGTAATGTAATTAGTGGAGCTGTATAAAATTAGGAGTTATAATAATTAGTAAAAGAGGCTCGAATGGAAAGTGAGGGGTCTGCTTACAGAGTTCTTAAACAAAGATGTTAATTAATGGTTCGTAAGACGTAACCCAACAAGAAACGGCTTAGATTCCAACTAAGCCCTTCACTGCTCTGCGTGAATACGAAGAGGAAGTTCTCTCCTACTAGAACTCGGCAACTATTGAATTTGTTTCATATATCTTATCTTATCTATTTATCTATCTATCTATCTATTTATAGATTCAAATATATATAATCTACTGCGAGCCCTCTACTCTTCTTCATCCGCATCGTCATCGGATCCGACACCATGGATATGCTTCTTGGAGACACTTCCTTTCTGTATGACTCGTATAAACAAGCTGCCAGTTCCACGGACAACCTCATCGCTTTGGCCATCTTCCAGTTCCTCCCCACCAGCGTCTTCTTTGTCTTAGCAATGATGGGCATTGTCAACTGCATCCGCCGCCGTCTACTTGTCAACAAGTTGCCGGCCACCGTCTACCCTTGCGATAGAGGTAGAGAAGGTGTCAACTGCGTGATATGCTTGGAGACGTTAGTGGCCGGAGAGAAGGTAAAGGTGCTGCCCCGGTGCGGGCATATATTCCATAAGAGCTGCGTCGACCGATGGCTGATCGGAAATTCAGATGCTTGCCCGCTTTGTAGAGATCATGCCTTTGATAAGAAAAGCAATTACATATCCATTGTAATAATACCAAGGGACCTCAACTAATGCCTATATCTTTTAAAAAAAAATTTTATACATATAATTCTCATAAATTTCTTTTTCATTAGTTTACTGTTACGTTTGTTTCTCGTTCTCTAAGAAAGAAAGAAAGAAAAAATTTTAATATAGAGAGATAGTTTCATCGTTCTACCGTTTCAGTCATGTTAGGGGTTGGTTGTAAAAAAAAAACTAGACAATAATTCAAGAAGTTTAAGATTATCCCTTTACCAAGGATTTTAAATATTTTGGAGAGTTCTGTTTCAATTAGCCCAAATATCACGGCTTGTTTTGCATGTCAGCTCATCTACTTGTGCAACAATTTTTTAATTTTTTTTAATTTTTTTTGGGTTGAGAAATTCTTGTTTGAAATTTGGCTTTAAATGTGAGAGTGAATTGCATGAGTGATTACTTTGTTTTTTTCTTCTTCTTTTTCTTTCTTCTTTATCACAACACAGTAGACCTAATACCACAGGTATCGGTCTTGCAGACCCAAAGTTCTGCATAACAATTAAATTGTTCATATATCTTAGCAGATAAATATTGGACTATGGTAATGCAAGATCCGAGGAACTATATGTAAGAATTAGCACTTAGTAGATATTAGTAGATAGAGATAGACAAAATGTAAACAGAAAAAGATAAGAAATAAGTTCTCATTAGGGAGTGATGTCATGAGATAAACAAGTTCAATTATTCCACATATCCGTGAAGCAGACCTTCTACAGAATAATTAGAATTTTTTTAATCAAAATATTAAGTGACGGCAATCTTACTTTAACAATTAGCGAAACGATCCTTTTTTTCTGACGTATAAAACGAGAATTGGATTTCAACAAATACTAAAACATGATAATAACGAATAGTGGTGAGTATATCCGCCGCGGATGACTCAGGTTGTCTTTGTGATTCACATTCTGTCTTTGAGGATTTTATAACACAACCCTTTATTCTTTCTATAATATTTATTTAACACTGTGAGTTAACTTAACATAATTATAATTAAACTGAATGATACCAAAAAGAGAATATTCTATTATAATTCAGTATGTAATTTATAACATTTCGAAATTACTCTTGTACTCATCTTTAAGAACATCGTCTAAATGCTAAGTCAATCTTAAAGTTTCAAAACTCCAAGCCATGGAGATCTTAGAGCTCCCCAAATGTCAAACCGATTTTGTTGTTTACGACCTCAAAGATGGAGAGGGAGATGAAGAAAATTTGGGAAAAGATGGAGAAAAAAGGAGTTTGAACTGGAGAGATGAGAAAAATATGTAAAGTTGGGAGAAGCTTCTAAGACTTGTAAGTGGTAGAGATTTTGGGAGATTTATGTGGGGTTGTGGGGTTTGTGAGGTAAGGTTTAGTTTTAGAAAAGAAGATTTAGATTTTGTGGGGTAGGGTTTAGTTTAGGGAAGAATGATTTTGTGGGGATTTAGGTTAAGTCATGACATTTTAAGAGTATTTTAGTAATTTTTGAACTAGAGTCACATAAACTATATAACATAGTTAATGTCAGTTAGCTAAAGTAACGTCAAGGCATTAAATAAAAATTATAAAAAAAATGAGGGGTCGCATTATAAAATTCCTAAAGACGAAGTACGAATCGCAAAATATAGGGTATAATTTGTTAAAATCCCTTTTTTTTTTTTTTAACGCCTCTCCCACTCGCAAAAGCTATCCTTCTACAGTTACCCTCTTAGATCCATTTATATTTTGTTTCTTATATTCAATGTTGCTTGGCTGGGTGCAATTATTCATGCATATGTTCTTTGAGCTATATATGATCATCTCCAAAGAATTCTGCAGTAGTTGCATTGGTGGATTATTTTCCAAACAAAAGCTCATAATTGGACCCAGTTTTATTACAAAACAACCAAAAACATTAAGACGCAAACACTTGAGTATCACACACTCACCACCCCAACTCTACCAGTCACTCACACTAACACCAATTGATGCTTTTAACTAGCACTCGTTTGATCTGTTGTTTAGTATGTATGAGAAGGCTAGCATTTTAGATGTCAGAATAGCTAATGCGCGAACAAATTAAATTATCAAAAATTGAAAATAATAATAATAATAATAATAATAATAATAATAATAATAATAATAATAATAGAAAACTTACTTAATCTTATAGGATTAGATTTCCAACGATCCTAATCCTAATAGTTGTCGAATAAATAAAAAAATAAATGTTCAGCCCGTATAGGAGCACCGAACCCTTTCTATTCCTGTAAGTTACCAATAGCGACGTGAGAACAACAATGAGAGGTCTCCTACTAGAGATCGGTGCTTGCTTTGCATTTATACCTAAGTCTTGTTTGGTTTGAGATTAAATCCTGCACTTTATCAGTTAGGTTTATTTTTTAGTCTTAAAATTTTGAAGAATAAATTTAATTAGATATAAAAAAGTTAAAAAGATGTTTAATTACTGAATCAGTTTAAAATTTTCTGAATTAGTTCAGAGGGTCCATAAATTCAAAACAAACAAGTCCCTATATACTATATAACTCGACTATTCTTTTCTTACAACCCACTACTATCCTCCACTATTTTATGTTCACTTCTCTCTCATGGCTATACGAGCATCCCATAGTTGATGTGCTCAGACAACGGATTAGGAATTTTGTTTGAGTGATCTGTTGGTATCCGTTTGAACACCCATGCCTAGAAAATGAGTATTTTATCTTAATATAAAAATCTAGTTTGTATTACTCCACTACTCTCTTTTCTTCCTTGTTATGCTCCATGGATGTGCTTCTGGAGACACTTCTCTTTACATATATATATATATATATATATATACAAAGCAATATACGTTGTTTGTAATTGATCTACCGAAGCACTGAGACATGCATTAAAATGACAATCTATTTTCAGATTTAAGATTTACTCTGTTGGCATAAATGAAACTTATATTCGAGACTCTGCCCATCTAGCTAATTACACAACATTTCAAATGAAAAATTAATGTTTGAACTTTGGATTAGAAATTTGTATTAGTGAGTTCCACGAGTGATTGTACTAGCATTTGAATTGAATATAGTGTTTGATCCTGTCGCTTTTCTTCATTTAAGAATTTGCACGTAAATATTTTTATCTTCTTTTTTCATTTAAATTTAAACTTCATACCGTTATTTTTTAAAGAAATTTAAATTTCATACCGTGTTTTTTTTATATATAAGAAAAAAGCGTATACTATCTACGACTCCGTATCTAACTCCTCTCCTACGTACTACTCCTACTGGGACTCGGACAGTCGCCACTGTTATAAATGAAAGGGTTTGTCCTACAACTACACTCGACCTCCGCTCTGTTGCTCCCCTGTTTTTGTTTGTGTTTTGTTGCTCTGCTCCTTCGCTCTCTTCCTCTCGTTTTTTTGTTTGTTGTCCTCCTTTGTTGCTCTTCTCATAGTCATGGCTGCTACTTCTCTCGGAGTTCTTTCCTTCCCATTCATCCGCACCCGCGCCCATCCACCGACGACAGCCACAGACTATTCCGCCTCCTACTCGGAGCTCAACGCCTTCCTCATCATCGTCGCCGTCTTAGGATGCATCGGTATCTTTGCTATGGTCCTACTCCTCGTATCAATCTGCCGCCGCCTTCGACGTCGTCGCCAGAATCGTCGAAGACCTCTTGCGTCCGGCGACGTGATCCTCGACTCTACTCCCTGGGATGAGATTCTCATCGCGGTGGAATTGGCCGAAAGGGATCGCTGGCGCGTGGAGAAGATCCCGGTGACGGTGTATTCCCGCCAGGGGGAGGGGGAGGGGGAGGGGGAGGGGGAGATATGCGCGATTTGTTTGGAAGAAATGGAAGGAGGAGAAGAGGTGAAAGTGATGCCGAGATGCAAGCACACGTTTCACGACGACTGCATCGACCAGTGGTTGGGCGTGGTTTCGGCGTCATGCCCAGTTTGTAGGAATCTTATCGTAGCTGAGAAAGAAGCTAAAAAGGACCACATTAGCATTGACGTCTCATATTGAGATTCATTGTAATTCTTGTTGATTTTTTTCATTCTTTTCATTATTAATTGTTTACTATGATTAATATTCTTTGATGCATGTGTATATATATATACACATTGCTTCTGATCAAATCGAACCATATTTCTTAATTGCTCCATTATTCTCCTTAATTAATTTGTACTCTCTCTTATTAGATCTTACTATATTGCTAAAATCTTAATTGTCCAATACATGAATAGCCTAATAATTAAGTAGGAACAATTAAATTATCAATCAATAGTTAAATAAAAAATTAATAATACATAATTTTGTAGTTGGCATCCTTGCTTGTCTGCCTTCTCCTCGTCCTCCTCGCAGTCCTACTTTCTAGTACCTATCACCGCGGTCGCCGGCAGGAACCTCACTCCCGATAACCTGCCCCAACTTCTAATGATACAGGAATTCCATAGTTTCATTCGGACATATTTTGCACGGCTTGCAAACGGCGACGTACTTGAACTAATTCCGTCGCAACGCCCATGCATGCCCGTCGCAGTTTGAGCCTGAGTTGGTTCACTTTTGAAGAGTTTATTTTAGTTTGGGATTTAAATATTGCTTGAATTCTTAGCACATTGAAAAAGACTATTTATATATTTTTTAGTTATGTATTAGGATGAATTACTATGATCTTTAAATACAAATCTAGTAATATATTGGTTGGAAACAAATTTATTCCGCTGCTCTCTACTCTTTCTAGCTCATTCCCATGTATATATGCTTCTTGGAGACACGACTCATCTCAACAAGCTACCGTCTCCATGTGTAGTGATACGAATTAGAAAGGATCAGGCGTAGTAACAGGATGTCCAACAATTATAATGCAAATTTGTGACAGATAATTACTGCAGTAATATCTGTCGTATCTGATTCATTATTATAGCTTTCACTTTCAATTTTTGGAGGTAAGATAGACACAAAAGGTTCTATTTTTCTTTCAATGAGAGAGAGAGAGAGAGGTACGTAGCATGTTCCTTTTGAGGTCGGGTGCTCTTCTATGATAGATTACTAATTAATTCAAAAGCTATTCAAACGCACCACATTCTACTCTGCTCACAAATTACACTTCTGGGTTTAAAAAATCGACAATGTACATTATAATTATAATTTTAAAGAACACAGAGTAAGAAATGATCAAGATTAACAATTAAAATAAGACCTAGGTAGCATATCATCTTCTATCCCATCTGAGTCTGTGTTGGGATTCTGGGTACAGCAACCATGCCAGTATGGTAGGAGAAAACCCATTCCCTTGTCACCACTCCCATTGCCTGTTCTTGTTTTTATTAAGTGAGCTCTCATTGTTGTATAGTTGGATGAACGGAGGACTTGAAAATAAGTGTCTTTGCCATCAAGCTCACGTAACAGCACAGGAGGCCGTTGGCGGAGGCAACGAGATCAATGCTGAGGAAGTCATCACGAGGGTTGAAGGTGATGGGAAAAGGGCGACAGAATTGCTCTAAAGCGAAGAGGGGGACGACGGAATTGCCGGAGAGAGGCTTGAAGAAGGGCCATCGCAGAGAAGAGGAGGTGATCCGGGTGGAGTGAGACATGACCAGAGAAGTTATATTCCAGTCCTCAGAATTGTAATCTCCCCAAAATAGGAGGCAGAGGAAATATATAAATTTATCAACTGTTAAGCTCCATAATTTAAAGAGGCTCATATTATATGACCATTTAGATAATAAACGATCAGAAATCACTATCGACCCTAATCCATCTGTACACTATCACAGCCATATTGTTAGCACCAAACCACATGCAAGCTTTGTGAAAATATCACAGAGATACCAACAGCAAAAACCCTGATAATGGAATGTTTCAGGATCATGCCTCAACTTTTCTTTTCATTTCCGGATCTTCACAGGTCATAATATTTCCCCGTATTGCAACATCGTTTTAGCAGACTTTTTGATGTCTCGAAGCAAAGTGTTCTCTGAAACACTAGAACAATCAGGTAATGACTCTACTGATCATATACATCCATAATAGAACCTAGTACTTCAAATACATCCTCTCCATTGAATAACACAGATCATACAAAGGCAATTTTCTTTCGATAATGAAGTTTTTTTTTCTCAGTAACATTAGTATCAAGATTTCAAGGTTACCATGGTGCTTGATTAGTATTAAAAACGTAATATTGCAACTTTTCGACAAGCTTGGCTCAAGCATCAAAGGCTAAAATGTATAACAATTGCAAGGAAGTTTATGTGTGCCACTGCAAAACAAGGAAAAGACCTAGACAAACTTGAGTATATTTGATGTTCATACCACAAATCTCCCAAGATGAGCAAATTAGAGTCTGAGGAACTCTGCAGCAGCATCTTGTTAAGGTTACGCAGACAATAAAGATGATGACTTCCCTTTGGTCCTGCTGATTCCATCCATTTGACTGTTTTCCAATTCAGTATTCTGGAAAGATAAAAGCAAGCTATAATTATATAGTTTTTCATAATTATTTGCAGGAAAGAAATGGATCTGAATCCCAGAAACTTCAAGAACTGGGCATTAGTTTCTCATAATTATTGTGGAGAGAGTTGTTAATTGCTTAATAATGTAAATCAGAGGATCTGCTACTTGAATCGAAAAGGAGATGTTACTGTTTCAATACCAGATGGCCTAAAACCTAATTGGAAAGCAACATCTCTGCAAAAGCATGTATAACAAATTAAAAGAACTAAGTTAGATTTCTCAATCAGGATGTCTCCTAAATCTATTCAATTTCAACAACTCTGTCCAGGAAGAGCTCAAATTGATGCAAGAATTCGAAGATCTAGCGACGCAATTGGTCCAATGTGGGATATTTTCGTTTACCTTGGGGTGATGGCGAGGAGGGGGCTCGAGATCGACCATCCGGAGAGACATAAGTGAGATCTCGGCGAAGGCGGAGTCCCTGATGTGGACATCGTCGCTCGCGAGCTCCTCGAAGGCAGCCTCGAACGCCTCCTGCCAAAATCTCGGCAGCCGGATCCGCTGGTTGTGGGCGTACACGTCCCACATGTGCCGCACCACCTTCTCCCTCTCCTCCATTTCCTATTTACCACAGATCCGATCAAATCCAACCCAATAAAAGGAAAATATTAGGGTTAGGGTTAAGCTAAGGGTTAAAGGATCGGACCAGGACGTCGAGGTTGTCGTGGAACGCGGGGTCGAGGTCGTCGGAGAGGCGGGTGAGGTTACCGGCGGACCACTTGAGGGTGACAGTGCCGGTGAGCATGGACCAGAAGGCGAGGAGGAGGATGGCGGCGAGGGCCCAGAACTTATACCGGCCCTTTCCGAAAAGAGAACTGTCGGCCACGGCCCCCCCGGCTGAGATCGGCTTTGTCGCCGGTAGTAGATCTCCGTCTTCCTTCATCTCATCGCCCGGCGAGCTTTCTCTCTCTACAGCTGCGGATTTATGCTAGAGAGAGAGAGAGAGATTTGCCTTTGCTGCGAGTCAGGAAGTGTGAAGACTGATTAAGAGTGGTTTTTGCTAGTTTTCTTATTTTTATTGATTGGTTTGTGACATTGTAAGCTGTGGCTTAAGCTTTACGAACAAAGATGCTTTTAAGAAAGTGATAAATATGGTTGGTTAAAAATTATAGCAAGGTTGGTGGATGTATAATATAGTAGTCACTAGTCAAGTTAGGTCAGATAACAAAATAGGTGTGAATAGGAGCACTACTGGTTGGTCACTGGTACATAGCAACTAGCGATGCAAGAGGATCTCATTTATCTGAGGAATCACCAATCAGAAGGTGTAATATGTGGATATGGATATCAAATGTTTAATTGAAATTTGAAGCTCTTTATGCTCATATTTTAATCTTTTTCTCAATCATCTGGTATGACGATGCCTGGCGAGGAATCATGGCTGCAACTTTTAAAAGAACTCCAAAGTTAATGCTCGAGCTTCATCTCTAATATTCATTAGATTTACAAAAGCTTGATATGAATGCTGACGTTCTTCAGACCAAGAATGCATCTATTTTTCTCCATTCTACCACTTGAAACATTCTTCAATTCAGAATTCATATTTCCTTTCCTTCCTACACTCCATACAGTCGCATTTCTACATCATAAACAAAGTTGCTCGCAGCTTCATATAGTCCTTTCAACCCGCACTAAAATTATATTTTTAAAAAAAACGCACTAGAGTATACCTCTTTAAACCTTTTTGCTTTCCACGTAGTGTTGCAGGTACCATTATGTACCTGGAAAGAATGCCCTTGCTACCAGCCCATCTTTTGATTGAACAGTTGAAAAACACTAGCACCGACATCAGGTTAGTGCTTCAGGTGACAAGAAAGCAAGATAAGGCATAAAACAGCACAGTTTTTTTTTTTAATTTCCTGCGAATTATAATATTATATCCCTGACCATGTAAAATCCAAGCCATCAACAGCATCTTGCATAAAAATTCACCACGAGTATCCAATAATACTATAGTGGGCCAGTACAAAAATGAATAGTTGCGGCTGATAGCTATCAATGTGGACATATACCCAACCAACTGTTTTCTAAAGTAGGTGGTATCAAGTGTAGCAGTCCCACGACTGACTTCCCTGGAGATGCATCCAAGAGTGAGTGAGTAAGCAAATTTTGTCAAGAATTGATACGCTTTCAGAGACTGTTTGTGCAAGATTGTGCAAAGCTACTGTATTGCTTCTGACTTCTAGAATAACTTGCGGCAAATGATATTGACCCACTATCTCGCTGAGAATATTAAAAGAAGAAAAAAAGCTCAGACGATGCAAACAAATCTACACGGAAAAAAAAGAGAGATGTTAACAGTATATTCCTGAAGAAGCATCAAATGGAGACTACTATAACAGGCATGAGAAGATAAACGGAAAGGAAAATTGTATATAAACCAGACCCTTGAAATAGGACAGTTAGAATTAACACGTGGACTGCTGGGTCGCTGAATTCTCACTCACCCAGTGATGAAACCTTTCCAATTCCACTCATCAGAAGCAGAATATAACTCAAAAGACAAAAATGGCTTAATCTTAGATGAGTTAACTAGTATTTTCCAACCTTGTGCTTGTATCTGGCAGGCTGCACAACAGATAATTATTTTCAATCAATCTTAGCAGCTACCGAGTATATGGCCAGAAATAAAAAATATATGTTCACGGTAAGCATAACAACTCAAACTACTATTCTCTATGGACAATGAATTAAAACAAAGATAAGAAAATTAAATTTATTCAAAACTTGGAATAGAACAGCTATGATAAACAGCCCCCAAACATTTTGATGAACCCAGAAAATTCAGTAGATGAAAATTGAAGAATCGATTGTTTAACTAGAACCAAGTTTAATATTCCAAATTCTTTATGTATCTTTTCAGATGAGGCCTTTAATCACAGAACAAAATCCAGTCAGAGATTTTAAAGACCTTTATTATTTAGCTTTTGTTTTGCGATAATACAACGCAACGCAACTTAGGAACATATCTCTTTTTTCATTATAAGAAAACTTGAAGCAGATGTCCTTTTTGCAAATAAATGTCAATTAAAAGAAGATTGAAAAAACAACCATAAAGCGTAAGGGATAAGCATGTTATATCAAGGCCACAATTACGCAAAATAAAGTAGAAACAATAACAGCAATCAAATATAGATGAATCTCAGTTCCTAAAGGACTAAAGTTAGCTGTAACGAGAGCAAAATAAATAAACTGGAAATAAGATCCTATGCAAATTATAGGGAAAGAGCGACAGGAAGAGATAAAGTTCATGGTCAATTAGCTAGCACCTTCAGACTGTAACATATGACTATATATTGAGCCAATCGTAAAATAAACCAATCAACAGGTTTACTTTGAACCAAGGACATTCCAGTACCTTAGTTCTAATAGATATCTTGAAATACTGGTTATGTAAGGAAAAAAACAGAGCTGGGGAATGCAGTACAAATGTAGGAAATTACTATCATGCATGTTACCGAACTTAGATAAAATATCTTGCAGTACAGTAATGTTGATTATAAACCTACAACTCTGATCCAAACCTGATCAAATTTTGCATCCCAAGTAAAACCGGATTAGCTACCAGGTTAAAATATAAACATACGTAAAACTGATCAAATTTGAGGATTCAGATCCAGGTAGTAGCACCTGTTAATTCTAGGATTCAGATTCAAATTCAGATGCTGTAAACACTGAAGAGGATCTGTCCATTGCCATGCTATGGATCGACAAAAAGGCTTGTATAACTTGATTAGAGATCTAGACAGTAATCCAACAGTCTACTTCCACTCAATTAGAAATCTAATGCTATGATCTTGGTGGTTAGTTATACATAGTGTATACCCAAAATCTAGATATAATGACCAATTCAGAGGTTAGAGCAGCACAACAAGCAACATGTAACATAGCTGAAACCTGCTCTCATTTGGGGTGCACACCTACAGATCACCTTCACTGGATGCACTTATTCATATTCCTAGTAACAGACCAGGCAAGAAAATCTCACTCATCCCTCTTGGATAAAACAAGTTATCGGCCCTTAATCATTTCAGAAGTATTAAACCCAAAAGGGGAAGTAGATTAATCTATCTAATTCAGCTGGTCTTTTCCAATGCCAAACGAAGGCCTGTTGAATACGGGGTCAAAAAAAGAGGGAAAAAAAACAAATTTCTTGGATGAAAGCATGTGTAGGCAGGCATCTAAAAGTTCATTAGTTCAAATATGTCATCATGAAATGTGCGATGCCACTATTTTGGATAAATCATCTTCAACTAGAGACTACCATATCAAAAGGCATATATTAATTCATTTGTTCTATTTTTTCGGAACATTCTAAGATTAATTCACAATTCCGCAACAATGAATTTACAATCATGCACTAATTACAAATAAAAGCAACAGCAACAGAAACAGAAAAAAATTCACATACCTACTGAGCTCCGTCCTCAGAGAACCTCGCATCGAACGGCGGAGACGCATGCGGATGCGGAGCTCCGCCACCCGCGGCGGATCCTGATCCAGGTCCTCCGGACCCGTGCTGGAGCTCGATGACGAGCCACCGGACGGCCTTGCTCATCTGCTCGAGGCGGACAGCGCTGATGGGAGGGATTCCAGACGCACCGGCGGCGGCTGCGGATGAAGAGGATGAGGGGGCGATTCCGGTGGCCTCGTCGACGAGGCACTCGGATCCGATGCGCTGCTTCATAGACTCGACGAACTCCTCGGCCTGGTCACAGGCGACGCGGAAGAGCTCCCACCGCTGCTTGAAGGACTCGAGGGAGGCATCGGTGGCGGCGGTGTTCTGGCCGCCGGAAAGCTCCTTTGCCTCGAGGACGCCAGCGGCAGCGGCCACGAAGTCCTGGTACGCCGCGCTGAGGGCATCCACCGTGCTCTCCATGGGCGAATAGGGGAGAATTTGGAGTGGGAGAGAGGATTAGTAGAAGTACCTATTAGCGATTTGGGGTTTTGTTTTTTGCTTCTTTCTTCGGGAATTGATCGTGGGCATATAATAATTGATAATTGATTAGACCATTTGAAAATATTACTATAGGAATAAAAGCGATTCATATCACGAGAATAGGATGATGTTATCTAAAGCTTTTAGTATTTTATTAAAAGAAGTTAAATATAATTTGGATAAAAATATTATTTGCTTGTGATAGTTTAGATAAAGAATAAAATAATTATATCGTTCTTATTAGTATTTTTAGTTTAATGTATTAAATATAAATTTGTATTTTTATTTTATCTTCTCATAATTATTTTTCATTATTCTGTCTAACAATAATTTAATTGAATTCAAGCTAATTTATATAATATAGATACTCTCACAAATATCATTAGAGATTAACATTCAATATCAAAAGTGAATTTAACTTCTTCTTTTTTCAAAAGTCACATTATTTTCTCAACTTTGTAATCTGTTTAATGTTTGTTGTAACTTAATGTAATGGAGATACCCATTATTCTCAAATGAAACATGAATTTAATTTTTAAAATATAATATAATACAGAGAAATTTGTATTTAACATTATACTTTTTACTATCATATATTTTTAATACTACAAATCAAACACTATATTTTATCAAATATATATAGAAAATATCATTCTTTTAACTAGACTAACATAACCAACTTTTTATATTAAAATAACTGTTCTAATAATATATTCTTACTTAACTAAACTCAAAAACCTAGCCCAATCTAAACTTAATCGAAGCTAACTATATCAGAGCTAATTTCAAATAGAATGTAACTTTACTCAACTTTTCATGTGGAGGAGATTAGAGGCTAAAGAAGATAAAAGGTCCGAGGAGAACTCACCTTAATTTTGATCGAATGAAATTAGTTCTATCTTTATATTCAAGAAGAAAGAAGAAAGAAGATAATTGCATATTGATATTTTTAAGAAATAATGGTGTATGATGGATATAATATTTTTATATGTCTACATACAAAGTGTGTGCTACACATTCTTAGTGAATAAAAGGCTCGATTCATAAATATTAAAAATTTAGATCAGTAAACTACAAATAGTTAAAAAGACCCATCTTTTGTCAAAAGAGAATAACTCCTCCCATTATCTCCCTTTTTATCCCACCTAAAAGCTAAAAAAGTCATGATAAATAAGCTTTATCGAGTTTTTTTTTTTTTAAGTTTCAACAGTTAACACTAATTCCGCATTCTTTTTTAGGATAAAAAGGGATTTATCCTTAAAATTTATCCCGTGTTGCCAGACTGGGTCACCGTGCTCTCCAGTCTCTCAGCCGTGGCCCTCCTCCCCTCACTCTCTCTCAAGAAGCACAAAGCAGTCATCTCCCTATTATAGGCCGTCCAATCATCCACCTCATCGATCCGCGACTTCCGATCCAACGGCCACTATTAAGTCTATAAGAATGCGCTCCCCGCAGCAGTCATTGGCGTGGCTCGAACTCGAGAACCCACTTCAAGAGATCGAACCCAACCCAGAACAAACTTGAAGCAGAATTTAAAATAAAAAGAAAAAGAAATTGAAGGATAGTGGGGGGAGAGAGAGGAGCTGTTCTCGAAGAGAGCTCGTTGGAGACGCCAGAGAAAACGAGCGAGAAGTTTTAGCGAAAGAAGGAAAAGAATCAAGAGAGAAAAATATACTTCCTGGATCTAGCCAGGGGTTAGGGCATCTCGTTCGCTTTCTCCGATCCAGATGGAAGAAGCTTGGGAGAGAGCCGTCGAAAGTGCCCTCGGCAACCAACCAAACCCCTCCATGGCATCTCCTCCTCGGACTTTAACCCTCGACGGCGCAGTGAAGTGCCTCCATGGCCGTCTTCCTCAATCCGAGCTCCTCGGGCGGTACCAGAGCTTGCAGCACCTATCGATCGCCAACGTTGGGGTCTCCTCGCTCGAGAAGTTTCCACGCCTCCGGAATCTAGAGCGCCTCATCCTCTCCGACAACCGGATAGCCGGAGGCCTCGAGTTCTTGGTGGAAGCTGGGCTAGATTCGCTTCGAGATCTCGATCTCTCCAATAATCGGATCCAGTTCCTCGAGGATCTCGCCCCTCTCGCGCAGCTCCGGCTCGTTTCCCTGGACCTGTACGAGTGTCCGGTGACCAGGATCAAGGACTATAGATCGAGGGTGTTTGGGATGATACGGACGTTGAAGTATCTTGATAAGATGGATGCGGATGAGAACGAGCGGCCTGAGACGGATGAGGAGGACGAGGAGGATGAAGAGGTGGATGAGGAGGATGATCCAGGTAGTGGTGAAGTTGATGGTGGGGATCGGCCTGTTAGGGCGATGAATGGTGTTAGGGTTAGCACAATTGGAGGTGGGGTAGTCGATGTTGATGATGATGAGGAGGAGAGTGATGGGGTTGAAGAGGAGCTGGAGACTGGCGAGGACCATGGTTCTCATCACCAATTATCAAATGGGTTTAGGGTCACAATGGCTGGGCCAGCATCTGTTGACATAGAAGAAGATGAGGAAGAAGAGGATGTAGATGATGAAGAGGAGGATGAGGAGGAAGATTTGGGGGAGGAGATAGATGAGCAGGATGGTGAAGAAGAGGATGTGATTGAGGTGCATGATGTTAGGGATAGTGATGAGGAAGAGGAAGAGGAAGGGGATGATGATGAGGAGGATGTTGAGGATGGAGAGTATGATGGTGAACTAGGGAGCACAGGAAAAATGACGAGCACGGAGGGAGAGATTGATGAGGATGAGCAAGGAGAGGATGATGAGAATGGGGAGATTGGGGAGGAGGACGAGCAGGTTATGGAGGAATACCAAGAGTATGAAGAGGGAGACTGCGAGGATGAAGATGCGGTATTTTTTTTTTCTAACTTTTCATTATCAAGTTTACTTATTTACCCTTTAGTATTACTGTGCTATCTTTTATCATTGGTATTGCAAAAATGTATATGCTGATTAAAATATTGTGTGCCAATTTGGTTTAGCATTGAGAATTTTTACCTAACAGTGATTGTTTATTTCTTCTTATTCATTGATAATTGTAAGTGTAAGATAAAAGTTGTAGACAATCAAATTGTTAAATCTAATAACTTTATGTTGTTATTTAATTTAAGGTTACTATGTAACCATGGAAGAGGCATGGCGATGTAGTCTTTAATGTTTATCATGTTATTGTGACGTTAGTTATTTGTGATGCTCTTATTAGAATTGGTCGTTGATATTCAATGAGTGGGCGAATTGTCTCGTCTTTTGAACTTGGTGGTTTTATCACTGTGATTGTCTGGTGTTTATATTGAAATTCTGTTTCATGAGGGTAAGGAAGCTGATTTTTGCATCTTCATGCCTTTTAGGCAGTCATGCCTCCGAATGAATGCTAATGATCATATACTGGAGTCTTTGTTGTTAAACATATGGTTTAGCTTCTTTGAAGTTTGATGTTTCTTGAAGATATTGGAGGTGGAGTTATTTTCTACAATAGGAATATGTTTTGTGAGATCAGTATGAAATTTTAGGTGTAAGTAACGTTATATGAGTCAGCATATTAGTTTTCATGTCATTCCACTTATGTCATTCTGTATCCTGCTTGAGATGTTAGCACTTTTATTTGGTTTTACAGCTATACTTTGGAATGATTGTGTTTTCAAAAATTGAAGCATTTTGCTTAACATCAAGGGTACTTTTGGTTAAAAGCACACTCTCAATTTGCAATGCAAGTAGTGAAAGCATAGTGTGTTACCATAATATTACTAATAAGGTATTGTGTGAAATGTAAGTTGAACTAAAATTTATTCCCTTTGTTGCGAGCAAATTTTGTGTTTTTTCTCTTCTTCACTGAAGTGAAATTACCTCTTTTAACTGTTGTAATAGAATGAGTGGAAGAATTTATATTTTATTTTCTCTTGATTTGTAATTCCATTTTATTACATTTGCTAGATCTTATCCACTGCCACTCACTGACCTAGATGTCCTTTTATCTGCTCGTATTGCATTTCTTATGTTTAATATAGTCAATTCATGTTATTTTGGATTCTTATGTTTCATTTGTGATTTTTATTTGTCTGTTTAATGGTTGTATAGTTATCTGCGTTAGATTTTCAGATTTTTTTGTACTCATATTATTTCTTTTGTATGTCTGCCGATTTATTTTTCCCTTTCTTTGGCTGGCATGCTGATATTTTGCAATTTTTCTTACCTTACCTGTCCTCTAGGAGGAGGACCTTGGAACAGAGTATTTATTGCAGCCTATTTCTCAAATTGTGGATGAGGCTGCAGGAAGCGATTTCGATGCTTGTGATGTAGAAGATGAAGATGAAGATGATGTTGATGATGAGGATGATGATGAAGAGGGGCAGCATGGGAATGGTGATATGCAGCAATTCTCACTTTCTGACGGTGGCAAGAGAAAGAGAGACGACCTGGATGATGATAGTGTTGAGGAGTTGAGGGCCTCTAAGCATCACTAATGATTCATCAGCAATGTACATGGATACTAGTAGGAAAAGAATGGTGGGTTATTTTTTTCCTTCCCTCCTATGTTTGTGTAGACATGAATTTGTTAGTATCAAGAGAGAAGAGCCATGAGGAGATGAATTGTGCAGCTGTTCTCTTCCCTCCTCATTTCAAAAGTTCGTTATTGTCTATATGTCAGCACAAGGTTATTGTCTATATGTCAGCACAAGGTTCGTCAATCGGCCGTTTGGAAATCTTCAACTTTCAAATTTCAGTTATATATATATATTATGGACAGGGTTGGAGATATTTCCCTCCCAAAGTGCACACAGGAAGTTATCAATTCAAATGTGCAAGCAGCCGTTGCATCCTCTGTACATTTCTGTAGCCTTTGGTAATCTGCTGTCATTGGTAGTCAAGATTTATGGTTAATTGCCGAGTGCAGCAGCTTCTCTCCCTCCTTATTGTATTTGTTCCATCTGGCTAACTATTGGGTTTGCTCTGTTGTGTGTGGTGGAAAAGGTGGGTGATTCTATTGGCTGCCTTGGGTAAATTACTGATGCATGCGTGGACAAGGGGCAAAAAGCTCACACACAGAATAGGAGAGAGAAGGTGATCGATAAGGGTAATTAATGAACACGTATCAGGTGGATAATCGCGGTGTCAAGTGGTGGATCTGATCTAATCTAATCTCCACCAATCACGTGGGCTAAATGAGATATCTCGTTCATAGTCTCATCGGATGGATAATGATTAATTCCTGGGCTGCTTTGTTGTTGCCAGCACACTTCTCTGACTTTGTTGGGTCTCTGTCCACCACTGGGTGAAGTTACCGATCAATTCAATTTAAAGCTTCGTTGATTCGGAATGGTGGCTTGTGCAGTCTGGATAATATTCGGATGGACGTGCGGTGGGTGGAGGATACTTGAGACTAGACGCTTAAATCTTCCCCTCACATGGATTGGGTGGGTGGACCGCTTTGGGATACTATTACTACTGGAAGGAAGGAAGGAACTCAACTTAACCCATTCCCTTTCTTGTTTCGCCTCCATCCAGGATCCATTTAACAATTGGGTTTGGCAAACAGGTCGAGAATACAAAATTAACTCTACTATACATCTCCATTCAGACCTGGTCTAGTCTGTCGTCACACTAATTCTTGAAATTATTTAAAAATCTAAAATTTTATAATAATCTAGAAAAGGCCTACTTAATTGTTTAGAGATAATTTTATAACTTTGGTTTCTTTAATTTTGTTTTTTTAAGCTTGGGTGCCCCTACTAAACGGATCTTGCAAATGTTTATCGGAATCGAACCCATTGGATAATTCAGACCCTCCGGATCCTATTACAAAACCCTCTATGCCAACGAAACATGGATAAGGCGCTAACGAGCCCGAAGTGTCGTCTCCCACTCTCCCTCCATGGCGTCCCTAACAATTCAACTCAGCCCAACGCTTCCCCGCCGATTTGCCTCTCCCTCCCGGAGGTACCATTCGCGGGGAACCATCATGTGCAAGGCCAACGAGGGAGACACCGCCACCTCTAGCGGCGGCTCGGCGGTCGAGGTGGCTGCCGCGGTGGCCGGCCTGGTGTCGTGCCCCGTTATCGGCGTCTCGCTGTACACGCTCAAGACCACGGGGTGTGGCCTTCCTCCGGGGCCCGGAGGATCGCTCGGAGCCGTGGAGGGTGTGAGCTACCTGGTGGTAGCCGGACTTGTGGTCTGGTCCATCGCCACCAAGGCCCGAACCGGATCTGGTTTGCCAGCAGGGCCCTACGGCCTCCTCGGCGCCGCCGAGGGGCTAGCCTATCTCACCGCCTTGGCCGTCGCCGTCGTGTTTGGGCTCCAGATCTTGGAGCGCGGCTCACTTCCGGGTCCTCTGCCCACCGACCAGTGCTTTGGATAAGTTCCTTTCTCCCTCCCCCTTTACCCCACTACTTTTGATGCTTCATCTTACTTTTGTGGCTGAGACAGAGTTTGTAATTACAAAATATGGCAAAGAATTTCCACATATCTTTCCTTACTTTATGGTTCGCATTTTTTAAAAAAAAATTATATCATGTGGTTTTTTTTTATGATGAGATATAATCGTGTCATTTCATATGATATAAAGGATGAATTTTTTTTATCCACATCCTCTCGTATAATATAATAATATTCCCCTAAAGATACGCATCCCCGCCGAGGAGGATTCTATATCCTCTACGCAAGCGCGCCAAACCGCCCCTTTAGTTACGTCCATCATCCTTCATCCCAACCGTCCGATCTATAAAGAAAGCAACCGACCTCATAGAACACAACTCTCTTTATCTTAACAACCTCCCCAAGAAACCCAAACGTGATACATTTTCCTTCTCCTCCTCCTTCCTCCTTCCTCCTTCCTCCGAAGAGTTCTCATTGTCCTCTCCTTCTTCCAATTCCATGGCCACCGAATTCGACGAATCCGACTGGATCCTCGCCACCGCTGACGACGACACCGGCGTCGATGACTGGATCGTGGCCGATGGCGCCGATGGCTCCGTCTCCGGCGTCTTCTTCCTCTCCACCTCCGACCGCTGGCGGAAACCCTCCTTCGCTTCCTTCGGCCGACGTTGCGGAACCCTACCGGACCCGTCCCTGTCCTTCTTCCCCCCTTCCGTCTCCGTCCGCTCCTCTTCTCGCGGCCTCATCCTCCTTTGCGGGCCGTGGTCTTCCTACTACGTCTGCAACCCCGCCACGGCCCAATGGGCCTTGATCCCTCGCCCTCCTCAACCCCATTCCATGACTCCTCCCCTAGATCTGGTTCTTGTTTCGAACCCTAACGCCGATCACAACTTTCATTTAATCTGCGCTTTTGAATCCCACTTTGAAACCTTCTCAGCCGCCTCCTATGAGTGGATCCGCTCACCCACAGTTGTTCCCTCCGCCGATGGTCCCGTCCCCCGCTCCGGCGTCTCCGGCGTCGGAGCCGCCTACTGGAAGACGCCGGCTCCGGCGGTTCTGGCCTTGGATCCGGACTCCGGCAAGACGAGGATCCTTTCCGCTCCACCTCACTGCGATATCTCCGGCGACATGTGGCAGCTCGGGGAGGCTGCCGGCCAGGTTTGCTCCGCCGTGGTGACGGAGGACGCCGTGGAGCTTTACGCGCTCGATCCGCCGTCAGATCGGTGGACTCTTCTTGGATCGTTCGCCTACAAGGTCGTCGGCACCGACGGGGAGGCGCTGGAGGAGGAAGCCGTCGGCGGCGAGCCGATCGTCTGCAAGGAGACGCCGCGGCCGCTGAGGTTCGAGAGCGCGAATCTGGAGGTGGTGCTGTGGGTGAATGGAAGGATCCTGGCGGTTGACCTCGAGGCCCGATGGGTGAGGGCGGTCACGTTGGAGGGGGACGTGAAGCCCGGGTTTGGCGATGACTTCGTCGCACACATCAACACCCTTGCTTCTGTGGAACCCCCGGAGTCCGACGAATCGGATGACGATCCGGAAGAATAGTTGGTTTCTCTGCCGTTCTCCTTCCGTAAATATCATCCTAATTCTTGTGAAGGAAAAAAATATCCTTGAACTCCTTTTAATTTCACACTTGTTGATATACTGATACAAATTGTCTCAAATTGATACATTTGATTGGCTATTATAAATTGTCTTTTCATCATAGAGATATTTGCACTGAATTTTTAAGGCTATGCCAATAATTCACAAGAAATTTATCGATTCTTTAGTCTTGAGCAAATTTATCTAGAATATGTAAGGGGAAAAAAAGAAGTTAGTTGGGGAATTTACATTCTTGTATTTAGACTTGAGTCATTTGGCATGTCATATTATACTCCTTTTGATTAATTTTTCCTGTTCTTTAATAGGGAATCTAGAAATCTCGGCTTCTAAAATTTGAAATGCTTTTGTTGCTTTACAATTTGAGATGTACTCTTAAACCAAAATCTTGGATGATCTTTTGCCCGAGATCCGTGTTTGGCATTAAATAGATCATGAGGTGTAAAGAGTACTACTATTTGGGAGGATTTTGTTTCTTGTCATTAAGTTTAGGTTTGCTTGGGATATCTGTTCATAGTAGCATTCCAAATAGTTGGGAGTGAAGGCTTATTTGTTATTGTTGCTAGCATATTAGAATTCAATTACTATTCTGCCTGTAGACATGTCCCTTATCTAGTTACGACTTCTATGTTTCCTTTGTTGTTTGTATATCATATCACGCAAGCCTAATATCCACATCAAAGTATTACTTCAGGAACTAATATGCTTATTATATCCTTGTGGAATATTTACTATGTTTGCTCTTAATCTTGTAGCTACGTTGCAAGTATTTGTCTTCTGGAATTATTATCAGCTTCTAATTATATTCACAATATCCAGTTTATCTCACTTGTTATTCTAGACCTGAATTGGGATCTTTGATACTGGAAAAATGTAAAAGTATTCTTTATCTAGTGAAACCAATTGCTATTTCGGATGACAGAGGTTGATATTAATTTGTTTCATTTACTGCAAGTGGTAATCGTAAATTAAAGAACAAGAACCTTTTGTTTTGATTGATCACAAGCCCATAGTGGCTAGACAAAAGGGTTAAATTGTTTATTGATTTATAAGTTGGATAATTAAATTAATCTGAACTTGTGCTGCCTGTTTTTACTTATAGGTTTTATTTTCAGAAATTCTCTGAAGAATATATTGTTGATGGATATTTATGTTGATAGATGTTCTTCTGTATTTGCTTTTGATGATCCTAACTCCCTTGTGAGACAATCTATTAGAAAAGGTTGGCTCCACTCTGTTTGAAGTACCTTTTTCGCGTTGGAGTTGGATATAAGGTGATGGGGATTTGGTATTCGTGAAATATTTTTTCCTAGGAAATGCTAAAATGCTAGCTTTGCTTTGTATTTGTTTTTTTTTTAACTATCTAATATGAGGGTACTGGTGTATCTCGTTCTCCAATGACTTTTCTTTTTCATTTACTGCAAGAAGATATGAAAAAGTACATCTCTTGCTATTGTGAAGTGCAATATCACCACTTCTTATCAAATTGTTTGGAGAACTGTTCCTTATTTAAACAAATAAGGAACAGTTGAATGGAGAAGATCCGCCTTTTTTAAACAAATTGATCTTCTTGTAAAGAATTCACAGTCGAAACCTTAATCTGTGTATGCTGAATAAAGGAGGTGATGAAGGTTAATTTCAACTCTTTGTGTAGATTTCATGTAGTAATTAGGAGACATACTAATCAACTGGAATTGTTAGTTCCTAGTTTCTTGCATTGGGCTCTGGCCCAAGACCAGAAAAGCAATATAAGCGAGCATAACCGATTTGGGCAATATAATCTATCTTTGTTGATTGCAATCTTTTCTAACGCACGACTCAAGAAGATGCGTAACATCTCGCACGTCAAGCAGGTCAGCTGCTCGTGCAAATGCCTGAAAGCCTCTTGCATTGTATCCATCTCAAGATGACAGTGTCTGTTAACTTTAAACACTATGGGCTTTAGCTCAACACATCTTGCCATCCGTGAGCACCTTCCATTCATTCATTATCCATATGTCTTATAATATTTGTGTCGAAAACTACACCTTCCTGTCGCCTATATATAATGTAAATAAATCTTCTTTTACCTCCTCCTCCTGCACTCTATATGCTATCACTTCCAATGCTGAATGCTTACTGGAACACCTTGCTAAAAATATGAGAATTATATAGCATCGTGGGCCCAATTAGGATCATATGATCTGAAACTATGTAATCACATCAGGTAGGGACTTCCTTTGCACTTGCCAAAATGACATACTGCAAAATCCTAGAGCAATCTAGGAAAACTATTGTAGGCCTATTTTGTCACCCTAGCCACTGAATTGTTGTTGATGCTCCCATTTAGCTTGTAGTACTAAGGCTAGCATGTGATATGCAATGAACATGCAGACATGGACAGTGGATCAGAAGCTTGTGGTCATGCAATGATGCATGATAGAGAGATAGATCATACATGCATTTCCTTTTGTGGGGACTTCTTCTTTCAGCGTACATAGTATTAAGATTAGAAGCTTGTGGAACATCCCATGATGTGTAGCCATTTCAGGACGTGAATAGTTTGTTTGGTATCAGATTTGCAAGTTGTTCTTTGGCTGGATCTAATCACATGCCAAATAAGCTTACCAGGTGCAGTACTTGGAACTATATATTCTCACTTGATATTTTACTTAAATTAACTTTCTGCTCTTTTAGGTATAGTTTTTAAATGATACCACAAAATTCAAAAAGAATACATTCTCTTCTATAAAGCACGTCGGTTCCTTCAGATAAGAACATCATTTGCTTCAAGTTGAGAGATTAAAACATACACTATATACTCAATATTAAGTGATGATACGTGAAGAAATCCAGATTGGACATTTAATATAGAATGATGAGATCAGTGAAGAAAGCTTCCATTGATAAGAGGAGAGAATCTTAGCACGCTTTGAATTGAAATCATCTGTCTATCCTTTTCAATGTTATTAAAAGAAACGGTTTTTATTTCACTACTATAAATTGAATATCATGATGTTTTTCCTCAGACATGCAACTGCTACTTCTAAGAACATTATTCCTAGATCCCTAGGCGTAAACTAGTCATGTCACTGATGACCAGATTTACTAAAAATCACGATGTTGGATTATTGACCTACTGCAATCAATTGTATCATAATTTGTAGTTGTTAACTTGTAAGAAACTACTAGTCTATGTACTCTTTCTTTCTTCATTCCACGTGCTAGGATAATGTTGCTTTAACTGTATCAACTGGAAAGCTTCTGCTTTGCTAGGTTATTAATGATACTAACAACAAAAATAAGAAGAAATCTACTAATGGTGGAAGGGGTGTGAATGACAATTAATGAACTAAATACCCGGCAGAAACCTGTAATATGGCAAGTGATTTGTTCATGACATACAACAGTACGAAACAGCTTAGGTATTGGAGATACTGATCATACGGGTATAGTGCCAGTGCTAATTATAAAGTTGGTTGATGAAGAGATGGCTTAAAAGTATGAAAGGCATTCTAACAAAGAGTAACTGGAATAAGAAGACACCAACTGAAATATTTATGCTATTTCCTTTTCCTGAAATTGATAGTCTAGTCTTTGTTTACGAGATGATTTCATAATCAACAAATTGTAGCGGCCTAGAGTTATTAATTTTTTAATAGAGAAACAAAAAAAAACCACACAACTCTTCGGAATTGCATAGAATTGTTATCTGGAAAATTCACGAAAGAGACCATGCATGAAACCAAACAAAGAGAAGAAGAAGAAGAAGAAAGAGAAAAGAGAAAAGAAAAACTTAAATCGTCGTCAGTTTTCACGAGGAATTATTAGAGGTGCAAATCCAAACTAACATTCTCCTTCACCCCTGTGATAGCGAACTGGTTTTGAGGAGTTTTAGAGGGGGAAGAAGAAAACGATGATCCAACAAAATTACCGCTGAAGCCAACACCGCCGCCGCCGCCGCCGCCGTGCGCGGAGACCGGCATCCGCCAAATTCCCGGCAACGGGCTCCCGTTAAGCGGCTGCGCCACCGACCCGAGCCCGCCATGGAATATGGCGCTCGCGCCGGTGCAAGTGGGCGGCCACGAAGGATATATAGCAGGCGGCCGCACGTGCGGGTAGCCGAGAAACCCGTAGGTGTTGTGGCCGTGCGCCGCCGCCATGACGGACTGGAGGTGGGCGCGTTTCGCGTGCTGGCGCTCGCGCTTGTGCGCGTTCTGGTGGCCGCCGAGCGCCTGCGAGGTAGGGAAGTGGCGGCAGCAGTAGTGGCACTCGAATTTGCGGCTCCCACTACCGCTCTCTGCGTTGCTGCTGCTTGTGACGGAGCTGGTGGTGGAGGTGAATTCTTTGGCGCTTTTAGGGTCAGAAGTCTGCTCGTTTGGGACGTCGATGCCAAAGAGACGGATGGCCGCGGAGGAGGAGAGGGAGGGGGAGGATTTCTCCCGAGGTGCCGCCGGCGTAGACCGGATGAACGGGAGCTGCGAGAAGGAGTCGACACTCATGAAGTCGCGGGTCTCGCCGTCACCGCCGGCGTTGCCCATGAGAATTAAGTAGGATAGGGCTAGGTTAAGATAAAGAGAAGATACTGTATATAGTTAGCTATAGAGAGATAGAATTGTTGTGTGTATAGCTAGCTAGGCGATGGAATATTTGTATGGTTAATTGGTTGACATGGATGTTTGGAGTATGGAAGTGGGATGTTTGAGGTGTGTGATAATTAATATTTCTGGTTGGTTAGAGGAAGGACAGAGGAGGGAGGGTGGATAATTGAAGCTGACCCCATCTAGTGTGAGCACTGACAATGCCTTACTGCTGCTGACTGCCGCTGCTGAAGGAAGACTTTGGGGCTCTCAAATAACAGTCAAGTACCACTCTAACAACACCATCACCTCATCACCATCTCTTCTTCTTTTTCTCTATCTCTCTTCCTTTCTCACTCACTCCTCATACATCTCTGGCTTTCATTCATGTGTAACCATCAGTCAAGAGGGAAGATAGGTATGTGGCCAGCTTTGTTGGTGGGTCACTCTCTCTCTCTCTCTCTCTCTCTCTCTCTCTCTCTCTCTCGGTACTGGTTGCTGGGAAGGCTCTTTATAGCTGTTGGCTTCTTTATCTCTGCAGCTGCAGAGATGTGCTAGGAAGTGGTCCTGTCGATTTCTATGGTGGTTATTACCTGCAAAGGGTCATAAGGTTCTTATCCTTTTCTTTATTTTTCCCCTCTTATATACCTCAAATGGGCACTAATCCTATATCCACATCTATCCATCCCCTAATTGGTGCACATTTTAATAAATCGTATCAAGTCAGATGCAAACCATACTATCGTAAAATCAAATTCAGCTTTGCAATTTCTCTACAGGATTAGTCATGCGCCATGCTTTCCTTGTTTAATCTAATGACAGCATAAGTATAACCCTGTGATCCAAACCTGTGCATGATGATGGCATCAGCTGATATTTGCACAGGAGAACAACATAATGCCAAGCTCCAGAGTACCATCTCTTTGTGATGTTCTCCAAGATGTATGCCCCCACATGAATCAGGTCTCCTGTTTCAGATAGAAACAGATGGCTGTTGATTGATCTGGACTCCTTTGCCAAACAACCGGTATGCGTTGTATCTCACTAGCTGACTCCTTTATAAATAAATAAATATATATATAGTACTTGTTAGTAATTTACCTGTTCCAACTGAAATAATACGTATATATATTATTATTACAGGAAGATTAATATAAAAACAAAATCCAAGGCCTTGCCTTTTTGTATCCAACCTTGTTAATAGTCTCATATGGTAAGGTAGTTAAGTGGTCACTGCACTAGTGTCAGTGTGTGGTTACTCCACAACTTTTAGGAGGGGAGGGGTTGTAGTATTTTAAGGCTTTTAAGGTATTGATGGATCTGTGATTTTCCAAAGGTTCAGACTAAAATAGTAATTTAATGATCAATGCATGGGACCTCTCAAGAAAAGTACAAACCCCAACAAACCAAAGATGATAATAATAATAATAATACTAATAATAATGTATATATATATATATATATATATACATATTATAATTTATCTCTCCTGGCTCTCTCTCTCTCTCTCTCTCTCTCTCTCTCTCGTGTTAGTTTCCCTGCAGAGGAGGTTGCTTTACTCATGCATGCCTGACTCGTTTTTGCAATTATTCTTCCCTTCATAACTGTATACATCGTCCTCTCATCTTTATTCTGCTTACTTCTACTCTCATCTACCTTTGTGAGGCTCCATCTACTGCACCCACATTTGCTCTTTTTGGAGGACTCTTAAATGAGAATGTACTCCTATGTCTCCACTGTGCCCCCACCTCATATTAATACAATTGCTATAACGCACAAACCTCCCCAACCTTACACTCTACCAACCACACACACACACACACACACACACACACACACACACACACACACACACACACACATATATATATACACACACAACTTTTCATCTCCCACGTCTTAATTATTATAATTTCCAAATGAACAAGAATATTTCTCTGTTAACACAATCAGCATTTTCAGAACTACACCTTTGAATCCTTCCTTGTTTTTCCTATTAAAAGCCTCTTTTCGGGTTTAGGTGAAGGGACCACTCACTCACTCACTCACTCACTCACTCACAAGTTCAACTCCAGTCGTTTGCAGAACTATGCCACGGTATGGATTATAGATGTATATTTATATATATATATATATATATATATATATACACACCCTTCTTTTTTAATTTATATAAGGCAAGCTAATTGAGCCGCGTGCTTACGTCCGGGCCACGTTGGTCCCGGGTCGGGTCCGGGTAGTACATCACGCGCTGGTTAATATGTTGAGTCCCCTCCTTCCTCCTCTGCCTCTTTGGTCTTGTTGTGATCCCTTTCCGTGGCCCTAGACCAATGTACTTTCCTTTGTCCCCCCATTAACCCTAACCCTAACCCTAAGCCAGTCTGGCACCGTACGACTACACTAACGCTTCTCAAAGCAACCTAAATTAACCCTACCTTGTCTCATATATGATATATATATATATATATATAGCTCTTATTATGCTCGCTAATAATAAAATATATTGACCTGCAAATTTCGATTGACACGATTAGCTTTTCTAGACGTTAACGTACACGTGGCCGTATCAACTGTCAATTACTGCTAGTTTCTGACTCTTAAAAGCTATGGTGCTGTTCTTGAGGCGTGGATTGATAGGGCTGTCGCCTGTCGGCATTGAGATCTAAAACATTTCAGGACCACTGGAAGAAGGACTTCATTATAAATAAAACTAAAAATAATAATAAAAGAGAGAGAAAGAGAGCATCTTCAAGAGGAGCAAGTAACCTAAAAAGATATAGTTTTTGCTAGGCAATGTCTTTTGGAACAGAGAGCTTCTTTTCACATGTGATATGAATGCCCGAGAGGAGAAAAGGTGGGCCCACCTTTGATCTTGAAATATGATTGGGCCCCACTCGTGTAATTGGATTGCGGAATGATATCTAATACGATTAAAAAAATATATATTATTGTAAAAGAAATATTATCGTTTGATAAGGTTTAGAAAAATGCTGTGGACCCCACGAAATAGGAATATCTTTGAATATTTAAGTGGGCCCCATTGTAATAGGCTACGCGGGCCCACTCATATGAAATTTGGAGAAGCGCATGTGACTCTGATAGGCGATAGCTAACTAACTAGATTAACTGAT
Organism: Typha latifolia; assembly: GCF_019914945.1. Taxonomy (NCBI): domain Eukaryota; kingdom Viridiplantae; phylum Streptophyta; class Magnoliopsida; order Poales; family Typhaceae; genus Typha; species Typha latifolia. Next base: position 3,657,091 of record NC_133086.1, on the reverse strand, counting down.
TAATAACAAAAGAAACGTAAATTAAGTGGTGGGGCCGATTAGTTTGAGAGAAAATTGATAGGAATAGCCTAACTATAGTTGATATTGTTTAAAGATGCTTACCGTCAAAAATTTATTTGTATACAATGGTATTACATATACCTTTTTTATTTCCAAAATAAATATATTTATAATACTCTCAAGTGTTTCCTGATTAAATTTTTAGTTGCAATCCTGTTTGTGCATATCTATGTTACACCACAATTTTCAGTTGGGTAATTTGCATCAAAATCACACTTTAATTTTCTATTTTTTAAGTCAACCATATCTTATATTTCTCTTGCATCATAGTTTTTTTTTTTTTTTCTTTTACTTTCTTTCTAAAGTTTCCTCGGTCCATACAAAAAAGATGAGGGAGAATTTATAAATTATTTATGTAATCTACACTTAATTTACATATTGTCTAAATATATGTACTGAATAAAATAAATATTTGTTACTGTTTCTAAAGAAAAAATAATATAATTTATTAAGAAACTTAGATTGTACTAAATGTCTCTATCTTTACCACTCAATTAGGATAAAATTAAAAAAATAATGTATGTTTAATGCAAATTACCCATTTCACGAAGAACAGTCGTTCTATAAGTTGTTCCCAGTTGAGAATATAAAAGTCAACCTTTTACGCTTTGTGTTTTGACTTGACGTATATAAACTAACGACTAACGCTCTATAATAATGGAAGGTGGAGATAAAAAAAAGAGATCTTCTCCGTAAGATTATATTCTAGGATAGAAAATTTGTGAACACCCATCACATCGTTGTCGCATCTCTATCAATGCATCCTAATGTTAGTACAAGTCACATTGCATCACTGTCCCTTCCCTGCGAGACTTTTTTTTTTTTTCTTCAATAATTCAAGAGGCCGAAAGCTCGGACAGATTGCTAATCTCTGTTTATATAAATATACTTAGATTTTACTTAGCTTTTAGCTGACACACATAGTCATTTAATCGAAGCTCTAAATTATTATATCCCTCAGTTATTACTCATAGTTATCGAATCGTTGAGCTGCTTCTCTAAATCAACACACATCGCTGAATCTCACTAACAGTCAGACAATTTGCAGCACTGTCTCTTCCCTGTGAGACTTTTTTTTTCCTTCAATAATTTAAGAGACCGAAAGCTAAACATAGGTGCTAATCTCTGCTTATATAAATATATTTAGACTTTACTTAGTTTTTAGCTGACAAACGTAGTTATTTAATTTTTATCGCTCAATTATTACTCGTAGCTATCGAATCATTGACAATTTGCTCATAAATAAATTTATTTGAAGATGAACTTAGAATTTATAATACCCTCCTAATTTTTTTTATTTTAATAAAAGGAAAACAAAGGCTAGACCTATTCCATCTTTTTTATTTGTGTTCGGTTCATAAGAGAATTGTAATCTTTTATATAAATTATTGAACAGAGAAATAATTTATATTTAAAAGTTTATGTCTGATTGAACAATTTTATTGAGGTAGTAAAACTGACTTTAGTTTTAGTTCTTTAGAAAATATAATTTACCATATATAAGGTCACTATAAATTTATAATCTATAGAAACCTAAAAGTAAAAACTTTGAATTGCCAAATAGAAGGCATTGAATAAAATCAATGAGAATCATGTCTGTGGTGGTCATGCTGAATTTAATACTTCTCTTGAATGATGAAGGAAAACAATATATAATGAGATGCATTTAAATGGATTATCCTCAAAGCGTCCCTCGCCTTAATTCCAATACCAGATGCATGCCATGATCACAGAGGACTTTGATAAGAATTAACCATGATATAGAGTCATTGTCCAAGGACTGGATCCTCTGGCATCTGACATGTATTTCTCGCACCGTACTTGGCCCATCGTTATTGGCTGTCAAATCATGCACATAAATTAAGTCCAAAGGACTGTTGAAAGTTCTTTCAACCGGGGCTGCAAACGATCTGGACCCCAGCCCCGACTTGTATATAGTATATACTTATGTATAAATTAACCAAACAACTCTAGGTACCTTCTCCATGGCAAGTACGGTATCAACTCTAATTCCAAATAATATTGTGTAGAAATTATTTGATGATTTGGTGGCTTGAGTTTATGCGGTTAGCTTTGAGGAATAGCTTCGCAACGCAACGACTTGAAGTAGTTCTCAGCGACGTTTGATTCGAAGCAATGTTCGGCGATGCATATGGTTTAAAGCCTAGACTAGGCAGCCAAAAGTTTGGTGGGGCCTAAGTGCCTCTGTATCTAGGGAGGGTTGACCCTTTGTCCAACCTATAACTAGCCTTCGGGCTCATGAATGATAAAAAAAAAGTATAGAAAATCACATTTAAAAGAAAAATACTTATGGGTTCAACTCTAAACCCAAACAATATTATGGAGAAATTGTTTGATGGTTGGTGATTTGGTAGCTTGACTCAATTCGATTGATGGCTCGGTAGTACGATTAGCTTAAAGGAACAACTCGACTGCACAATAGCTTAAAATAGGTGTCGACGATATTTGGATTAAAAAAGAGTTAGGAATATGAGAAAGATTTAGTTGTACTCTTCTTTTATTGTTGTTGATAAATAGACTATAGAGTTTTTGATCAAACTATATTTTTTAATTTATTTTTATCGAAACGAACTATCGCTCAAATTTATTATCAAATTAGGTCTAATTCATTATAGCCATAATAAAAATATTAAACTAATCAATGTTTTTATTTTCTTAACGATTGAAAGATTAAGTTATATATATATATGTATTAAACGCTGATTAATTTAGTGTCCTAGGACCAGACAAAAATGTTAATTAGTTCAATATTTTTATTAGGGCTATAGTAAATTAGATATTATTTTATAATAAATTTAAAGAGTAGTCTATTTTAGTGAAAAAAAGAATAGAATATGATTAGTTTGGTCAAAAACTCGGTTAGTATATATTCTTTTCTTTTAGCATCAAACTTTAGTGATTACTAGACTGGTAAAACTAACGGCAAAAGTATATTGGGAAAAAGAATTAGAGTAAATCTTTTTGGTAGGCCAATATCTTGACTTCTTTTTAACGGTCCTAGTGCTGTGCTTCTCTCTTTGTTAAACTTAGTTTTAGCTTTTTCTTGCACTGTGAGAGTAGGGCCCAGATGAAGGTTACTTGTTGGATACCCATTGGATCTCCAAAGGGAAGGTGTCATAGGAAATAAAGCAATGCGAAGACAAAGTACAGTCCCTTATTTACTAGTTGTGGATGTCTCATAAAGGGACCCCTACAACGTCAGCCATATCTGACCCAAACCTAGCCTTTTATCCTCTGTTACATCTCAATTCATCAACCTATATTCATAGATAACATAATATGCATGAGTATATATATATATATATATATATAGTTGGCACTATAGCTTGATGTTGAATCTTAGTGTCGATTTGAAGACGACGGAATCCAACATAGAGCTTAACAGAAGTATACTTCAAAAGGAAGCAAGAGGAGGCTCTTTCCTGGGCCATCCTTTGATGCTGCGAGTTGAACTGCATCAATAAACTTGCATACTGGCAAAGACGATGACAGACCAAATGAATGATGTGTCAGGACAGCAGGCTGGCACGGTGATCATAAGCCAGCCACATATGGGAAACTCTATATATTCCAAAAGTAGTAGTAGTAGTCAGGCCAAAGATGATAACATATTACTAAGCCAATTCAGGTGCTAATTATAAGAAATCGCACCGTTACTGCAATTCCCTGCGTAACAATCGCGGAGGAATATATCAGTATAATGAAGGTGTTTGTTGAAATGCTTTGCAGAGATTTGTCCCCAGAAAAAAGCAAAGGATATCGGAAAAAGGAAGAAATTTAGTGCTAATTTTTTTGGTATTCTTCTTATTCTTTTGTTGTTTGTAGTGTACTATACGCACTCTAACAAAAAGTAAAAAGTATGTAAGAATTCATTGGAACTCGGATCTACTAATACTGCTAAGGACCACAAATTTGATAGGACCACCAAGATGGACCTCAAAAGCATTAGTCTGGTCCAGGCCCATTCAATTGATGGGCCCGGCCAGTAATAGTACCGGCAAGAAGCAACACCGTTCCTGTCTTATTACTGGAGCTGAGGGGTGGGGGCCAGGGGTGTTTCTACCATGTTACTAGTAATCAATTGCATGCCTTTCTTTTATACAGCTAGCATAGCAATGCCATATGCATAATGCATCAGACCCAGGAAATCATTTCTGTTTAGCTTCGAGATTGGGACCAAAAAGGCTCAGGTTATGATCGTGAGAGCCTACCACTGTGTACTACTAGCAAACTGGAATGGGCTTGGTTGGGCCAAGCCCATTTCTGTTTGTTTCGGTCCGAATCTTAACGGATCGGATCTGATATGCACGTTAACCCGGCCCCTAAGCATTGCCCGGTTTAGACGACTAAACGACGGACGGATTGGATTCCCGTCCGTCGTGGACTGGTAGGTTCGCTGAATTCTAGATCGAGAAAGAAGACTCGGAGAACAATCCTCAAGACTCTCTTGCGATTCCGCTGTATGTTCTTGATCTCGCGATCCTTACGGTCTTTCATTTTGATCAATTTGTTAGGGTCGGGAGGGTTGCATCTTTTTCCAACTATTCTTTTCATCAAATTTCGTCTCGGCAAGCCCTAACCCTAGTTAATTCTTCTTGGATGCATTTTGGTTTCTTATTCACCGCTTTCTTATGATAATTTCTCGTTGAAGATTCTGATCCTTTAGATGAAAGAGAGGAAGAATGTTTCTCCGTTGAAGCGTGTACTGGTGAATTGTGCTCCTCAGGTTAGTAATCACCGTCTCACGTGAACGCGGGAAAGAAGATTCTGAGGTGCTATTTGGATTGATATGATATACTTGATCTGTCCTGTTCTCATGTACTCTTTGAAATTACAAACCTTTTGATTTCGGTGCATAATTTTATAGTTCTTGAAATTTTGGATTGGAAGATAAAAGTTTTATTGAACTGGCACATACTAACTTTAGGAACTCCCTGTATCATTTTTCACAAACGAGCATGACGCTATCTCACAATAAAGCACCTAAGTTTGAAGTAGAAGGTTCCTACAAAGAACAAGAAAGTAGTTGCTATCTCACAATAATGACCTCCATTTCTGTCGATGTTCTATACCTATAAATCTTTTGACTTTAAGTGCTGTTTGACTTCTCGATTTGCAGTTACGAGCTCTGTTTTTGGGTAAGATTTTGCAATAAGCTACTAGGCACCAGCATTAGATTCATGCTGAGTTTTAGGCTCTATCTAGCAAGGGTTGTCCATCTTGTTGGTCTTGCCACTTCCTTCAACATTGTGTAAACAACTAATTAAGTACAGCCACACAAACACAAGGAAGTTATGTTCTTTCTCGGTTGATACCCATTTTCGCAATTGAGTTCCCTATATGCCTAGTTAATTCAACCCATTTTCGCAATTGAGTTCCCTATATGCCTAGTTAATTCCACTGTGACTTCCATCTTCCACAATCTCAATACAATGATATGATACTCTCCAACTAGATATCTACAGTGACAACATCTATTTTATTTATTGTCCATCCTCTATGACAAAAAGGAATATTATTAGCACCCTCTCTTAACTGCACTGCTGGCATTATTGCAATGATCCTCTTTTAGCAGGCTCAGTAGAGCTATATTATTTATATTAGGAACTGGATTAGACTTATTGTCTCTATCGAACCCTTTCATGAGATATGAGCTATCTTTTTTCCTTTTCTCCTTTCCCTAATATGCAGGCAAAAGAGTACGGAAGATGCATTGCTGTTAGGGTCCCAGAGGTTGAACATGACATGTGTTTAAAGGAGTTCCTTGCTCTAAAAGCTTGCATGCAGAACTCGGTAATATTTCTTTTTGAGGGGAAGGATTTAATAAAATTATCAGATGATGCCGTTTGCTGTTTAATTATTTTATCTGTTAAACCTACAAGTAATACAGTTTCTGTTATTCTTCCAGATTAGAAACAAGGTTTGAGTTACGCAGGCATTGTGGAGTTCTGTACTCATCTTTTGAAGATCTGGATTCGGCATTCATTTAAGGTGACAACTTTTAGTATTTAACTTTTCTACGACAATTCTGGCATTTTATATGGTTTGTCATCTGTTGCCTAGTTCTAACTTTTTCATCTGGTGTTTTATGAGAATAGCTTCCCATTTCCGGGATCTTGAGAGCTCATGAACATTATCAGGACATGACATACAACTGACGATAAGAAAAATAAGAAATGCTTGGAAAAATATCTTCCAATCAAACCCTAGTGGGTTTGAGTGGTGCGGATGCCGTCTCTCATGTTTATATTCAGCATCCACCGCTCCGATGCAACTTACCTGGAACACAGGGGTTATATTACGATGATGGGAATAAGTTACTTCTTTCCCCAACATCTGATCAGGTATCTTGATCTCTACAGGAAATTGGTGGCTTATTAATGTAATTACTTATGTGGGTCAGTTTCTTGCAGGTCTTATATTGGAAAATAGGTCCATCTACTCAGCTTGACCCTCCAAATTCTGATTCAATTGGTGAAGGGCCTGTTTTATCTATTCGGTTTTCTTTAGATCAGAAAGTCATTGGGATTCAAAGATCTAATCATGAGGTGCAGTTCAAGAATAGAGAAACTGGGGAGACCTTTAGTCGGAGATGCAGGCCAGATTCAGAGAGCATACTTGGCTTTTTCTGGACAGATTGCCCAACCTGTGATATCATATTCATCAAAACAAGGTGAATGATTCATGTTTCTGATTTTTGAGATGCCCATGCAGCCATGCTATATAGTGATCCATGCCAGAGCAGTGTATCACAGGATGAGAAAAATGGCATGCAATAGTGCAGTTTATTCTTTGCCTGCAATGGACTGGCATGATACTAATTTTGGTATGGAATGTAACAAAAAAAAGTGCAAAGTAAATATTTGAGCTTGTAAACTTTTTTTTTTGGATATGGCATCTTATACTTAAGTTTACATTGATTATGAGATATTTAAAATATATCAAAGCTAAAATTCAAATCTCAAACGGTTTCTTGCATTTCTTAGTGATTCTCCTTCAAAGTAACTTGGTCCTTCATTTAGACATATTTTGGTACCTTTTTAGGATCCTAGAAAGCCCTCAATTGCATTTATACCTTCTGGAGAAAAGAACTGTATAAAGATGATGTCATAAAAGTATAGTGGCATATTCATTTTTTGAACTGTTGTAGGTTATATAGGAAATATTTGTACATTTGGATGCCATATGCAAGTTTAGATTTTCTTTAGGTATAAGTTTCACTTTTTGAGGGGTGTTATTGAGCACTAATTTTGGGGTGTAATGTTATGCTCTTCCTTTATTCAGTATATCAGTTAGTCATGTTTGGCTTAGTAAATTTGAACCAGTACAGGCTGGAAAGAAAGTTTGCAAATGAGATTCTAAGAAACAACTTGGCTCAACTGATTTTGTGAAGAATCAATCGGTTCTTCAGTTTCTAGTTATTCATGTCCTGATCCAGGTGGACATATAAGTCTTCACAAAGAAGTAGGATGGCAATATAAATGTCAAAATAATAATTGTGAATTGAAAAGGAATTTTGAGTTAGAGTCCAAATTATGTACTTGCTTTGTGGTGTGTCCAAGGTTCTAAATATTCATTTTAGGATCAGAATCAGCTGCTTGAAAAAATGATTCTTATTGGTTTTATCTGCTATCCATTTTTGATGATTTGGGTCAGGGATTGTTTAATCCAGTTCACGATATGGATCAGGATTAGCTGAAAGCCTGAAACTTCAAATGTTACCTACAAATGTCAATTGAGTGAAAATGAAAAGGAGATCCTTTTTATTTTACCTGTGTAGGATAAATAGGGGTCTGCCCCCCAAAACTTTCTTTGGTGAAAAAGAGGCAAAACTACTTATCGTCCAATATTTATCTTTTATTTAGGAATAAGCAAAAGTTGACTAATATATGTGTTTTATGTGCCTGTTGTGCTGCATGATCTTTTCTTAAATAATTCTGAACCTCATTCCGTTGAATCAAGTTCTATTGCAGTGGCATAGACCTGTTGTCATATGAGCCTGAACTGAACACTCTTCGTTTGGTGGAGTCTAAGCGGTTCAGTGTGAGCTGGTATGTTTATACACATGAAAGTCGGATGGTTCTTCTTGCTTGTGGGATGCAGTGCTCTATATTCTCTGGTTACCAGGTAACAGATAATCTGGTTTGGATGATCACTGTGCGCGTCTGATAATTTAACATTGTGGTGTCATTCTGTAATCAAAACTTGTGTGATTTATTTCAATATTTCTCTTTTTTTGTTCATCTTTATTTAATAATCTGCACTTTTTTCTGTGCATAAGTAATCATTAGTCTCAAATTTTGTTCACGGAAATTTTAAAAATCTGATCAACATGTGGGTGAAATTTGAAACATCGAATCAGGATAGTTATATGCATATCTTCTCTGTTGTTTTCTTCCAAATTCATTTTTGAGATAGTAATATAATAGAAAGACCTCTCATAGAGCTATGAGAATCTATAAACTGTATTTTTCTGATGATGTTTACTTGCGGGATGCCATCTTTCTAGTTTTTGCAACATGCGTGCGTTCTTTTCACTTATATCTTATCTAACACCTCCTCTTTTTGCCTGTCATATTCGTGTAGAGCTACATTTGGCCTACATTTCTAGTAGCGAGCATTATATTGGAGATAGGAAAGCCCCTGTCCAAGTGAAACAGATTGACATGAACCTTAAAATCGAACTTAACCCAAAAACTTAAGCTATTAGATGAAGACCTAAGAGTTTATGTAGAACCCTTTTACCTTTTCCTATATTTTAAGTATAGGACTAAATCCTCACATGTGATATTCAATAATCTCTCTATTCACATTTGAGCTCAATATCAAATACTTCCCCCTCGAGTCAAATATGCATGCTACTCTTAACCAAGACTTGTGCGCAATTTCTCTTCCGATCACCCACCAGTTTCAAAAGTTCGATTCGCTAATGTGTTGTCATAAATCGAGACCCTTGTTTTATGAAGTATAAGTGAGTTTGCGCACCAATCCCACGTGCCAAGGCCCAACTCAAACCACAGAGATCAGCATGTCCTAGCCTTAAATAACCAGTAAGCTAAACAACGGAAACTAGGGGTTTAAACCAACATCCTAGCCTTAAATAGCAAAATCCAATGCACCAAAGTTTAGTCAATTAGTTAACATACAACTAGACATCCTGGCACAAGGTAAACCGCACACAAAGCCAAAAATTAACCATTAATCAAGACCCGCAAGCATCAGCTGTTCTCCCAAAAGACTCAAGAACTCCATTTTTAATCATCCTCGATCTTCTTAATTTGCATCATCTTTTGTCTTCTATATCGCCTCCCTTCATTCCAGCCCTGCCTAGCAACAGAACATGAGAGTTATTTTATGATGTATAGCCTCCACATCTTTGCATTTATCAGTAAACACTCTGCTATTACGTTCTAGCCAAATGTTCTAGAATATGGTTGCAACCCAGATAAGAATCCATTTGGACATCTTGTTCTTCTGCTTAAGAAAGGCACTACAAAATCAGTCTTTAGCATGCTTAGGGGTGATGGTCAAGCTAGTAACCATTGCCATTTTACCAATCAACTATTTCACATAATGACATCTGACAAATAGATGATCCATAGTTTCGCCATTATCATAAAAAGCACACTTTGTGCTACCACTCCAACCTCTCTTTTGAAATAAAATTCAACTTAAACATCATAAATGTCAATAATTTAATATTTCATAAAAATAAGTACATTTTAAAAAGTATTATAATTATTAAATATTATTTTAATTGTATATACTTAAATATAAATATTTTAAATTCTTAATAATATAGTATTTAATTGATATAATATTTTATAATAAATTATCTTATTATTAAAATAATTGTTATGTACTTATAACGTCAAAAATATAATATTAATAAGCTAATATTTTATCGAATTAAATGTTTACTCATAGAATAATATATTTACTATTTAAACTATGTATTAACCTAATTAAATCTTTCTTTCTTTAAATAATAAATAAGAATTTGGCAAAAAGATAATCTAATATTATTAGTAATCTCATGTTTTATGCTAAAATAAAAGATATATTTTCCGTGTAGAATAAAATTTTATTCTTTTCAACTATAAAATATAATAATATTTGGAAAAGCATTTGTATGGTATGAAAAATACCATGTATAAGTAGATTTTTACATGTGTATTACATATCTATTGGCCTAGTTGTGCATACAACAATATAGTATTGCATAAGTACTTTCCTCCATGTGTATTGTATACCTATCGGCCTAGCTCTGCATACCAAGCTAAGTACAATGCACACGTAAATTTAGCATTGCATAAGTTTGTCTTACATGTGTATTGCATACATATTGCCTAGCTATGCATAACGAGCTAATTGAATTGCATATGTAAATATAATATTGTATAAGTACTGCTCTACATGTGTATTGCACGCATTGCATACATAGAATATTTTATTTTTATTTATCATTTATTCCAAGGTTCAAAAAATCAAGATCAGGATCGGGATCGGCCTTCGGGAAAATGTTACATATTGACCGGGATCGGTTGCCGGATCAGATCGGATTCTTTTTAATTACAAAAAAATTTAAATATTTTTTAAAAATGCAAGAAAATTTTAAAAAATTTAGAAAACATGAGAAAAAAAGAAAATAATAATTATTCACATATGAGCCCTAAAAATTAAACAAAAGTACTAACTTACCAAAAGTCAAAACTTCGATGAATACTGAGCTAGCTTTCGTAAATTTCTGTGGTCGTCTTTATCATAATCACCATAAGTTTATAAATTATGGTGTCTAAGGCCTGATGCTCCAAAGAATGATTGCATCATATCATTCATATTAAATGGATCTTGTTATTTCTGAGGTGGATAATAATTAATATGTGAATTTTCTGTCTGAGGATATTGAGGAGGATAATAGTCAGCATATGGATCATATGATGATTCGAAACAATGAATTCTTGATGAACTATAGTTCGTTGGAGTTTTCGTCGGAGCTAGATCTCTTCGTTAGAATTTAGATATAGTGAGAGTTCGAAGAAAATGAAAAAGGAGTGAAAGAGAGAAAGAGAGAGAGAGAGTGAGAAAAAAATAAGGTAAAGTTAAAAAAATGTAAAGTTGCCTGGCTTGGCTTGGGGACATCAGATCCATTATGGATCTGACTCGGTTTAACTAAAACAGGCCGATCCTGACTGGGATCGGCCATGGATTAGTATCGGGTCTGGCCGATCCGGACCGATCCCGATCGGGATCGGCCTATCCGACGAACCTTGATTTATTCTATCAATCTACTTTATATTAAATCAAAGAATATTTCAATAAAATTGTCTTCTTTATTTTCACTTTATATCACATTAAACGTAATTATTACACTCTTATTCCGGAATACGAGTAAACATAGAAATAGTTATTCTTAGAATAAATCCCTCATTTTGGTAGTAACAATTCTTACTTGTTATTCATATTTCACCTCTATTCCTAAAGTGAACAAGACTTATAATGATATTTGGAGATAGCTATTCCCCAAATTGGCAATTTCTTTCAAATAGTATTTGATATTTGCTTTGTTTTTGAATTTTCCACACTAAAGTTTTTTTTTCTTCTATAGTTCTCATCTGGAGGTAGTGTTCGCTTGCCTAAGTTTGAGATGGCAATGACAAAAGCTGAGGCCAACCAGAAACCTGTGCTTGCTGCAGAGGATGTTCACATTATTACTGTGTAAATTTCTCGAAAGTATTTCATTTTTTTTATAATTTGCTTCTGAAGCAGAATATTCTGATTAATATCAAAGTTCTTACAGCTATGGTAGGATATACTGCCTGCAACTTGATAGAGTTGGCATGATACTCAACTTCTATAGGTTTTACCGGGATGCTGTTGTACAACAGGTATGACTTCAATAATCTACGAAATTTAAGCTGTCGATTTTTTCTTTTCTATTGATCATTTTTTGGTATAATGAGCGAAGCTGCATTGGACGACTTTTTGTTGTTAAATTGCAAGGAAAAATATCTTCTTCCCTTTCTAAATGTACCATCCAGTGTTCTGTAACGTGTACAATTAACATATGCATGTCATGCACAAGAACTTGCATTTGGTTCTTTATTAGAATTTTTTTGCGGCAATGCGTACCTCAGGAAACCATAGACTTTTCATGGGACATTAGTTCAAGTTTGAGGAACTGGAAATTTGTGAGAGGACAACTCAAAAGTATTCCTTTCACCTTGTAAGTTTGCCGATATACTATCCTGTAATGATACATGTACTGTGATGGTAATTAATATATACTAGTAAAACATCTTGCATGCATACTATTTTTTTGATACTGTTCCTAATTAGGTCTGTATAGCCAGCAACAGAGCCTTAAGTTAACTAAACTGGTTAGCCCAACGAGCCATTTAGCTATATCTCAGTTCTAGTTGTACTTAAGATGATGCATTTGGTGCAAAAATAGTTATTCGTTTCTTTAGATAACATCACGGAAATAGTCTATTTGGTGTCTAATTGTAATTGTTATAGTTTCAGTAAAATTTAAAATTTAAACAAAAGCTTCTCAGCCAACTTTCTTCATAACCTAATAATGAAATTTTGTGACCCATTGCTACTTTATAAGCTAATACATTTTTCTGTTTTCACTTTTCACTGAAGGGAGAATAATTGTTATATTTTGACCTTTCCTAAGGTTCATGCATATGGCGTCACATGGTAACTGATTGTTGGCCTGCTTTTTGTTGTGATAGATCTTATAATGCCATAAATCTCTTTTACAACTGGACTTTACATGTCAAAATCCATAAAGCTCAAATTATCATTACTGAAAATTAGTACACCTTGATTTTCATGCTCATAAAGATCACTCTCCTTTCTTGTTGTCTATGACTATATTCCAAAGCATATTCTCTACTCTCTAGAGATTTCAGCAGAAGTGGATGTGTTAAACAAAAAAAGAGTGTCATTTAAAAAAAAAATTGATAGTGTTTTTCAGCAGAAGTGGATGTGTTAAACAAAAAAAGAGTGTCATTTAAAAAAAAATTTGATAGTGTCATGGAAAGAACATGGATTGTTAGATCAATCGGCACAGGTTGATACTTATCGTGAGTTATCTGCATCGATACCTTGTGAGTATCTTGATACTCCTTTATGGTCACTTGTCGATGTGTGCCACTATAATTGAGCATATTATGCTTCAAAGAAATCTAATTTGGGGGCTCTTTCATCCCTTTTGATACACCTTTGTATTTTATTGCTTAATCTACATAAATTATACTTCAAAAATTGGAAATCAAAGGGAACTTTAGGTTTTCCCAAGTTATTTGCCCAACAAAGAGGATCAGAGAAAAGTTGGGAAAAAAAATAATGAGATTAGAATTTTTTATATCGAAGGACTTTAATTTAACTCTTAAAATCTATTATAGAGCCCTAGAAAAAGTTTAATTATTTTTCGGCATGTGAAGATTATTTAGTGTGCCAAGAGCACATTGCCTTTGCACGACACTCAGCAATACATACCAAGTCGAGCCAAATTCGGCATGCCCCGTGCCACTAGCACAACAATCCTTGAATACCTTCATTTCTCCACAAGTAGCTGCTACTTCTGGGAGTGCAATCTCCAATGTCAGTCATGCCTTGGATGAAAATTGTAGGGCTTTTAACTAAGTCTTGTATTTTCTTCATGTGAGCCACCAATTCGTAGATCATTGGGATGCGTTTTGTCATCCTTTTGAGTTTCTATTGGGCCCACCACAAGAGACAGAAGAATGAATGAAAGCAAGGAGTGAATGCTGAAGGCTCTTAGGGAGGCAACCCATTCCCTTGAAATTTGAGACATGATAAATTGAAATGCATTTTTAGGGTAACTCACATAGGCTTCACCTTTCTTTGTTCTTTTTACATGAGGACTTAGAAAGTGGCATTTCTGCTTCACATTTATCAGTTCTGCCAGCTGCAGGAAAGTTAACACTTAGTTAACATAGTTATTTGGGTTTCGTTATTGTACTGCATTGTTCATTTATTCTCTTGATTGATGGTACATGTTGGTATCTTCTGGTTGCATTCACCAAGTATCAGTGAGCTGACTAACATGTATGCTGTAAATGCATTCTTCTTTAAGCGACTAGTCCATGCAATTTTCAAGTGACGTTATATATGGTTCATGATTATACTTCATACTGAAGTACCGTATGTTATTACTATAATTGGAAGCATTTAACATCATGAAGATATGCAATTTTGACTAGGTCATCACCTTTGCGTTGCAACAGTATGTTGTTGATTAGCATATCAGCTCATCAGAATTTTTGTTTGTTTGCTGAATTTATGATTGCATTAGTTACCTCCTTACCAGTACATATGTGCCATATCAGGGGACTTTGCCAATTTATTCAAGCAGGATTGCAGTTAGTGTGGTTGATAATGTACTTTTGGTTCATCAAGTGGATGCAAAAGTTGTCATACTCTATGACATATTTCTCGATTCATTAGCACCAATATCTGCACCACTTCCACTCTTGTTGAGGAGAATATCCGGGACTAGTAGGCAAATGATTCAAGTTGAGGATAATATCTCTAGTGCATATGGAGGAATGATTTACGGAGAGAGCTGGAATTTTCTTGTTCCTGACCTTATCTTGGATGTAGATAATGGCCTGCTGTGGAGGATCTGCTTGGACTTAGAGGTGATTTATTGCTTATAAAAGGTTGATTTCCTTTTCTATGCATATAGTAAAGTTTGCAGTCCTAATATTGATAGCCTTGATGCCAGGCTATTGCTACCAGTAGTTCAGATGTTCCTTCAGTTCTGGAGTTCTTGCAGCGTCGAAGATCTGATTCGAGCATGGTAGTAATCATCTCCTCTGGTGAATGTGTGCAAGTCACTTGTTTTCTTTAAATGCCTCTCTTGTCCGGCACTGATCTTATTCTATCCACTTACCACTTTCAGATTAAGAAGTTATGCTTGGCAATACTACGCACTATCATCCTAGAAAGGAGGCCGATATCAACAATTGCAAGGGCAATAGATGTTATTGTTACTTCTTATTCTTATTCGATGAAAACAGGAAATTCTCTTCAGAGAGAGAGAATAACCTCAGAACAAACTCAGTGTTCAGGCAACCGGCTTATTGATGGCTCTGATATGGTGACTGAGGCACCTACAACAAGAAGTATGGTTCATGGAAAATCAGTAAGAGAGGAATCATCGAGCAGAGTGGAGTATGAACCGCTACAGACAACTCATAGTGATATAGAGCATGACACAGCCAACCATGCTGCGGGATCTACAATAAGTAGATCCTCATTTTGCTCAGCTTCTGATTCTGAGGAGGATAAGAGTCTGGAAGCGGTCAAGATCATTTCAGAACAGTCTGTTGACAAGTCCTTGCATGTTTGTGATGCTAATGATGAGATCAGAAGAAACAAGAATGCCCAAACTTCAGAATCCGAGCAGTCCTCAAAGTCAGGAGTAGACCATAGTAAATCGTTGGATTCTTGTGTTTCTCACATGCAAGGGTCTCAATTTACTAGTGTTTCAATTTCACCGGATGAAATGTACAAGTTTGTCTTTGCACTTATTGAGGATGAAATGGGAGGAGAACCTGCATACTTGGTTGCTATCATCTTAGAGTTTTTACGGAGGTATCCCACTTAATTTGCATCATATCCTACTACTTAAACTTAGTTTACAGTGCAATGACATCAATCTTCACTAGGCAATTTGTTACAAGATATTGGGAAACCTTCTTAAGGAAAAGAAACCAAGGACCTTAAGAAGTTCAAGTTTTTGCATATGCACTTTAGTTAGGCTGAGCTATTTGCTTGAGTTTTGCAATCAGCAGTAACGTTTTTATATATAAATAAAACCATTCTAATGAACTCAAACCTGCAGTGCTTCAAAGGAAAAACTCAAGGTTCATCCTGATCTCCACATGATGATAATTCAATTGCTAGCCCGCACCAATCGTCATGCTGAAATTGCATTGTTTGTGTCAACAAAGGTGGTATACTTATTCTCAGGTTTTACTATTGATGATTGCCTCACTGTAAGCTACAAGTTTTGGGTGGCTCAAGGTTTCATTTTTCAATGATCTGCTTGGGTTATCAGTTATTTTGTTAGGCTACCGCGTTTCTTTTTATTATTATTATTGTTTTAGGATTCTTGTTGTGTCTCGAACTTAATATAGTAAGGTAGTCTTACTGGCTACTTCAGGACTGGCGGAGCACAGGATGGCTTGCCATTTTATTAGTATATCTGGAGTCTGGGATAATGAATCACTTAGCTAAGATGCTGGTAGGTTGCAGTTGCTGGCAGCTTCTAATATGCAAACATGCAGGTGTTGGTAGGTTTCATAACATTTGTGTACATGATCCACATCATAGGTTAGTCATATGTCTAATAATTAGAATGATTGTAGAACAATATGTTCTTACGAGTACGCAGAGGTACATAAACTTCTTGCATATGCACACAATAAATTATAAGCAAAACCTGAACTACACATGCTTTATTGAAGGACTAGTAGGCTTGGTGCCTTCCTTAGATTCTATGGTTCTGTTGAATTATTGTGATGTGTCTTTAAATGTAATAGTGAATCTTGTTGTAGCTACTTTATTCATTTGCAATGTGAGGTGGTGTAAATTCTGAGGTGGTTAGCATGACGCAACACTCCCAGAATGAGATGTTATGTATGATCTATCTTAGGCGTTATCAGGTTCTCTGTTGCAGATAAGATTTGACTTTGTTTTCCAAAGAGAGTTTCTCTACTTTTCTTTACTTTAAACATTCTTTTTCATAAATCTATAAATGTTACATTGCAATTTAAGGACAGATGAATACAAGCTTTTGCGAGTTAAGCCTTAATTGGATACAGACTACTCTTTGTTTTTCCCTTTTCTCTGTCGTCGATTGTCTGGTGTCATACTGTTTATATATATAGTTTTTAGAGAAATATTTGCTTTCTTGAATCTATTTATTAATCAATCTTTTCTTGATTGAAAATAACACCTTGTCCAAGGGTTCAAACGGACTGTAAAACCATCAAGATATTTTCCTTGATAATATTATGCACTATTCTACTAACACACGTCACTTGCAGATCCTGGAGCCCTCTAAAGAAGTAGCATTGCAACTCATAGAATCAGGTCGTCAAACTATGCAGACTCGGAAGTTGGGTATGGATATGCTTAGGCAGATGTCATTGCATCATGATTATGTCTCTATATTACTGCAAGATGGATATTATCTTGAGGCTTTACGTTATGCAAGAAAGAACAAGGTATTGTACTTAGATGCTATCTCTTTATCTTCTTGTCCTCCATGTCTCAAAAGTAGTGATGTTGTATTTTCCTTTTCAAACTGAAGTTGTGGTTTAAAGTAGTCAAAACCGAAACTTGTATTGACCGAAGAACACAACATATTTTTCTGTGAACATATATTCATCTTTTGTATTCGTTGCCCAATTCATGGACAAGATAATTATCAGTAACATAAATGTTCTACTAATATATAATTTCATCCAGGTCATAACGATGCAACCATCCTTGTTCCTCGAAGCAGCTGTTTCGGCCAATAATTCACAGCATCTTGCAGCCATGCTGAGGTTCTTCTCAGATTTCACGCCGAGCTTCAAGATCACACAAGAGCACAATAGGTATTGTGCCATTCTGACTGAGATGAGTTGAGTTGCATTCTGCAATATCTTGCAGCAAGTATAAGGACAGACATTATCAGTTTCTGGAATCTGTTGGCCTGTTCATTTGATTATTTGATTTATGAGATGAGTCTCAACCTTATTTAAATTACCGACGCTTGGTGATCCGTTGGCCTAGAGGTTTGATCATATACAATGAACAAAAAGCAAACGGAGTTGGTGTCCGCTGATATGAAATCTCTCGTGCTTATTGCTATCCTTCTGTCTGTATTAGCACATATGCTCCGTGACTGTGCAAATGTTCAATCTCATTTTAAAACAGGAGGGGCGAAAATAGAAGTCTCTATCTGTGGATTATAGCAACTTCGATAAAAAAAATTAATTCTTAAATTGAGAGGAGAAAAATAAAATAAAAGGCTTGGAAAAGACAGTGGGACATGCCTATCTTAAATCTTGAATCATATACCTCGATATTTATTGAATTTAACCTCACGGATAATACCGAAAATCTCCCTATTCTTATCGGTATTTATCTGTCACCGGAAAGATTACAGAAGAGTCTCCCTCTCTCTCTCTCTCTCTCTCTCTCTCTCTCTCTCTCTCTCTCTCTCGTCGCTGGAAAGAGAAGACCAAAGCCATGGTTCTCTATCTCCTTCAACCCACCTTTACCCCCACTTCGCCTTTCCACCGAATCCATCTCAATGCAAGGCAGCTTCTTCCTCCCCTCAAGACCCTCTTCCTTCCCCCTTTCGTCAGATTGCCCTCCCTTAAAGGACTTGCCCAGAACCAGTCGCCTAATGGGAGGAACGGAAAGGTGACCTCGTCCTTGCTCGAAAGCCCTGTCCTTTGGGTTGGGAGGCTGTGCGTCTACTACGCCCTCCTTAAGGTTGGGCTTGCTGGGTCCCAAGCGAATCCATTCGTCTCCGCAGGTTTTGATCCCTTTTGTCTCTTTTTTTTTTGTTCGTTCCTTTTTAGTGCCATTTTTCTACATTTTTTGTTATGCTTCTGTATCACAGAGGTTGGGGGTGATGGGGGTGATTTGGGGTTTGCTGAGTGGATCCAGAGCCTCCAAGGGAGATCAGGTTTGTGGATTATACCCTAATTTGATATTTTTCAAGATGGTTGATAGATATTAATTTTTTATTCTTTTTTTTGGAGTGGGGGAGGGGGAGCTACGGTTTCACATGATTAAACAGGGTTTAGGTGGAATAATTAGTGGGAAATGAAGGTGCTTTAAGTGGAACTGGAGTGATGTAAACTGTTACTTGGATTTTTATAGTGGCTCTTTTGGATCAACAGTAAATTGCTAGTATCCTTCAATCTGAACTAGTTCAAATTTGGCATCCCTTTGTGTGCCTGGATCTGCACCACTATCATCTTATTAGAATGTCGTTATAATATTGGTAGTATTCTGCTCCAGTTCTAGGAGTTTGGATGATTGAGTTTCTCGATTTACTTAACTAATGCTCATGCCTTATATTTGTATAGTCAAATTGACTGAAGACTGTCTTAAAGATAATTGGACCACAATGCCATCACTGCTTATTGCCAAATTCTTTCTTTGAAAAAAAAAAGGAAGAACAAAGAGAACAAAGAGAAGATTATTTTGACATCCAAACTGTACATATGAATTTTCAGTTAGCATGAGAATGCAATTATTGCATTAGATGGGTCAGTAACAGATTTATAGATATTCCATTGTGTAATGATGAAGAGGATTTGAAATTTATTAATGCTTCTCTAATGGCAAGAAAAGGATTCCTAAAACCATCATGGATGGGTAATGTTGGGTTCATTTGTTGGAATGAAATTAGGCTTGTATCTTGTCCTTGTTGTTATTGGGATATCAGATTTTCTGATAATCTTAACGAATATTCAATGTTATCACTTTAATTGTTGATCAGATGATAAAGAGGCAACTGCCAGAAGGAAGCTAGTCAGTAAATGGCATCCAACAACAAAAGGTACACTCAGGAGGAACTACAGAATACCTTCCAAGGCTGAAGGCCGCCGACTCCTCAAATCCATTGCGTCCTTACTGTCTGAAGATGACCATTTTATAGATGCTACATCTCACAAGGTAATTCTCTGTAATGTTCTTTCCTCACCGATAATTAATGAAAAACAAGTTATTTGTAAACAAAATAAGATCCCTTCAAAAGGACTTGCATTGTTACTTAAAACAAGATCAATTAAGTAAGGTCTGATGGGCACTTTGGAAGCTAATATACATTTTCAGCTCTTCAAATATTCTTATCAGAACTTCTTTTGGGAATTTAGGGTTGTCAAATAAGGAGGGAAAGTGCTCATGGAGAAAGCGTATGCTGCAACAACGTGAGAGCACTCTTTGATGAGCTCCCTACTCCTCACCTGATCGTTGAGATCACTGCTTTCCCTGCTGGACCACTTACAGACAAGGATTATCTGAAGGCTGAGAAGCTCGAGAGGGTGCTGAGATCTGGTTCCTCCATTTAAGTGAAACGTTTGCTGCTTGTAATTGTAGATCATTGAGAACAGAAAGGATGACTTAATCTTCAACAAAACTGTATCTGTATTTACATGCATATGAGCTGTAGTACAATCTCTTTTCTATCTGGATCATTGAATCAAATTTAGAAGCTTGATATGCAAACATTAGTACCTTGACTGAAGATTGATTGGTGCTGTTATGACCATCAGCTAGTTTTTGGTTTATGATTTTTGTGGCATGGAAGTTTTACCATTGCAAGGTCTCTTAAAAGCATGGGATAGTTGGACCAGCAACTTCCCTTTGCCACTGGTTATTTATTTAGCAATATTGGAATAACTGAAATAAATGCAGCTCAGTTCTGAGTCCAACACTATTAAGTCATATCGGTAGTGCCAAATTAATTTATGATAACAGGACAACTCAGACGGAAAATTTCAAGGAAGAAGCCCATAGTTATCATAGTTGGCCTGTTTTGGCTATAAGCCCCAGCATGCTGTTTTTTTTGTCACTGCTTCTGCTTTAAGCTGCAGCACTCTATACAAATATTTACAGTGATCAGATCAAAGAAGAAAAGAACATATTCCTAGGCCACCTCTCTTCTATTTTACCCCAATTTAAAACTTTCACCCTGCCTACTCCATCATCAGTTTCCAAGGATGTCTTCCTGTTCTCCTTGCTCTGCTTCTACTCTCTTCTGGTACTTCCCTTCTGCATAGCCTCTCACTGCCTTGAAACCTTCATCAGCTCTCAATCTATTTAGCTATACGGATCAACTCAATACTCATAGTTGTTGCTAACTCTTGTGGCGACAGCTGATGACAGCAGTGTTTGTGAATTGCTCCAGCTCGATCAGCATCCCAGAGCACGCTTGCCATAAAGCTATTGGGCCAATGAAGTGTTAGCCTGAGACATGCAGCAAGGTGTGTTCTAAGGAGCCCAAAGGCACAGGAGAGTGCAGAGATGCTATGTGCTTATGTTCCTTCTTCTGCTTGAGACCGCCAAACTAATGGCTTCAATCTATGCTCTGAAATGTCAGACTGTTGAGTTTTCGATTTCCTGTTTCCTTCGTAATAAGCCTTGTGAATAAAACTCGAAGAGATAAAGAGTAGTTGGCAGTGTAACTGGTACCATATGAGAAGCTTCATAGTTGTGTTTTATAAATCTATGTATAATTGTTATCATATTTCTCCATCTTCTCCTCCTCTTATATAGCTTCCCCAACTGGAAGGAGATAAAATATTACAAATAGTACTATTGGGTCCATTTGAGCCTAATAGTTGATTGATACTGAGAGAAGATAGGCACTTCATACCTTTCCATATTTGCGTCAATACAAGTGAATGGATTATTATTACAAAGAAACGGAAATGTATAAATGGGGGCGGTGGCGGTGGCGGTGGCGGTGGCGGTGGCGGTGGCGGTGGCGGTGGCGGTGGCGGTGGCGGTGGCTCCTAGCAAGCCGCACGGCAAGGTGACTGCCACCGTCGGGGAGGAAATCCATGGCAAAAGGGTCTGATTTGCGGGCAGTAATAAGAGGGCTCCTTTACAACAGAGGTGAAGACAGCCTTATTGCGGCTCTTCCAAACAGACCAAAGAGAGGCAGCAATAAAAGGTTTGATGATCGAGTCCTCAGCATTGGTTGGTAGTAGAGCAATTCTGATTCCATTAGCGAATTGACCTGCTGTAAGTGGTGGATCTGAAGCACGTTTTCATTGGGGCAGGCTTGAGTCCAAGCGGTAAGTCCGTTACTTGCCCAGGGAACGTCGAGCAGGATGGACTCCCGTCAAAGAGTGGATGAGCTTCTTCAGGCCGCCAGTAAGGTTGTAGAGAGATTGCCATGTCCACGAGGAATTTGCTGGCCCAAGGATCCATCCCTCTCATATTAGGCTAAACATGGTTTGGGTCCAAATCAGATCGGCTTGTTTAAGCACCTTAAGAACCTGTTTCCCCAGAAGAGCCATTTTGTTTTTCTAAGGTTTCCGAGAGCAAGACCCCAACTAATACGATGCAATCCCAGGCGATCTTAGTGATCTTATCCAGACTAGAATCCGGCACAAAGGAGCAGCCAAGCCAATAGGTGGGATGGATTTTAGGGAAGAGTTGGTGAGGATAAGCCTAGTCGATTTAATCCTTATAAAAACACCCAAAATAGTGTGATAAGCTTGCATGTCACCAAAATATAACTCCAGAGATATCATAATTGAGTAACGTGGAGTAGAGAACAAGCCTCCTGCATATATGAACATAAAGGTGGGAGCAAGTTCAACTGTACAAACAGAGAAGAATAATAAGGGAAGCGCATTAAACTATATCAAGAGCCCAATAATTTAATTTGTTGCTTTAAACATCCAAAGTAACTAGATTAAAGACGTCTTTATACCCATATACTAGGAATATCAAGAGCACTACAGACTTCCAACTTCTGAGTCCAGCAAAAGTTCTTGTCCATATGAAACGAAATACCAGATAGAATATCATAAGCCAAGGATGAGTTGCCAGGGAAGCGACAAAAGAGGTGCCAACAGACCACCATGACACTTTCTACGTTTATCTCATGAAAGGGCCATGATGCTGGGAACCGAAACCATTTTGGTCGCCTCCATCATGAGTACCTCCTCTCCACTGAGAGAGGAAATCAGCTGATGAGAAGCTGAGATGATCCTGCTGCAATATGCCTCCACTGTTGGAAGCACTCGTTGTGTCAGAGCTGGTTGGGGTTGTAGATGAACCAGTTCGGCCATTTTCAGAGTAGACGTTTGTTTCTGAAGCCTTTGCACCATCTGTGTTAGCTGAAGGCTGAGACATCTGTTGGAGCTGCTTCGTGTTAAGGAAACGGCCACCCGATCCCCTAGCTCTCTTCATTGCATGAATATGCCGAGATTCATGAAGGTAGGGCTAAAGAGATAAAAACAAAAAATAACGACACCAAAAAGTTCCATATCAGGTAACATTCTTTAAAGAATATTGTGTCAAAGCTAAGGAGAAAAATATGGAGAATCTCATAACCTTAAAGGGTAAAATGTCATGAGAAAATGATAGAAAAGATAACGGAAGGTCCTATCTGAACAAGCAGCATATCAAGGGAAGTGGTTTACCTAACCGTTGGAATCTTTCACATCCCATTAAAGATGGAAAGGATGGTGCCACAGAGTGGATCCAACAGCCACCATAATTGATGCCTAGGTCTAACTTGCACTTTCACATAGTGGGGCCATTGGTTTACACTTTAAACTAATGGATTCCTCACAGCCATGTCTTGCGGATCAGATGTTGGATGTGAAAGCATACAGTGGCAAGGTAAACAACTTCTACGAACAAAGAGCTATAACAGCATCAGAAGTGATGAGCTGTTCCAGAAAACCTTTAACACCAATGGCGGTAGTTATTATTTACATAGATTCACTTTAACAAGCTTCTTGGGGAAAGCTTAAAGGGAAAAAAAAAGGCAGAAAACTAAAAGATATAAATATTACTGAAGAGATACAGAAATCCAGCAGTTTACAGCTAGAACATGACACATGGAAAGCCTAAAGAACTTGGATACCTTAAACTAATCATAGCTGAAACATAATTGCAATTTCAAGAACTATTGTACAACTGCAATACTTCAGAATAACAACTGATTTCCTAAACTACCTTTCTACAGCCTAACAGAAACTTCCATTCAAAGACTGAAGAAGCATTTGCAGAAAAATGAAGACCTCCCTTCGGCACCAAAGGGACTAGGGCGAAGGAATTATCTAAAACTCATACCTTTCGAACTTTGAGAAGTTTATTTTGAGCCTCCAACTTTGCACGACGCTCCCTCCTTCTAATGATTGCCTCATATTGTTTTGGATTGACGTAAATGGGTTCTTTGGCAGCAGATTCAAGAGGCAGAGGAACTCGCGCAGCTGGTGCCATCCCCACCATTTGGTGTTGAATCTGATTAAGTAATTCAGTACAATAGATGATCACTAGTATCCATTTGTAACTTCTAACTTCTAAGATTAGCAGAATTTTGTAGATCTCTCAGACTTCTCCCACCTACTTACTAGTCACAGTAAGAAGAATACAGATTTAGGTACAAAGTTTGGGAATTAAACAACAATTAAAAGAAAGCAGGACGAAGCAATGTATTTTAGGATAAAAAACAAATCGAACTCAGTAACCCAAGCAATAAAAGATGGAAAAAAAATGAGAAGCTGGAAAACAAACATGTGTCTTTTTGCAAGCATCAACATATATAAGGATTCAGGCCTGAAGTGAAATTGTACTTCTAGCTCAACTGTCAGGTAAATTTAGAGTTGACTCTAAGAGATAGGTTTACGTAAGCATATTAGTACATGTCATTTTTTCAGCTCAATTAGATTTCTGAATCCACATTGGCTTGCCTAGAAGCATCCTGAGGAACCATATTCTTTATCTACATATATCGGATAATATATGGACCTCAACTTTTTGTGAATCTCACATGGCACTTGTTTATGACCAAATAGGAACTTTTGCACATACACCAACCAAAAAGAGAAAAGCTAACGATAAAGGTGACCATTGCATATAGATAACTGGCTCTACATAACCATGTATATCTCCTCCTAATCCTTTTGAAATTATGCATAAAACAAGTCTGAGTAAATAGTGAAAGTCATAATACAGTTTTCAAGCAGTAAATATGCCAATAAAAGCATCTTTTTGAAGCATACATAAGAAATGAGAAAGAATTGACCGAAAAGTTGCTGCTTCATTCCTTTCATCCTTGAAATTTTTACTGAAACAACTACATGCTTTTAAGCTTCCTTTTTCTTACTTGTTCCTATAGTTTGATAGCTGTTCTATTTACATTCCTATATATGATCATATGAATTAGGCATAATAATTCTTTACCATTCACATATTTACTTTCATTTACTATATTCATTTTATAGTGCATATAAAGTATGATTATACCATAAGGTGACAAGAAGGAAACAATAACAAATGGATGCCAAGGCATTCTATATTTTGCTCCTATTCCCAACCAAATTCTTTTTCCAATGAAACCACATTTCACAAAATCATTCATCCAATAGACAAAAATCAGAACATAATCAAACCCTTTTAAGGCATAAAAAGAATGAACAGTTGTACTAAAGAAAGAAAGAAAAAATACTCACAAAGGCATGTGAACCATATGCAGCCATGACACCACCAAAGCATGGATCAGCAAAAGGGTATGGCATGCAAGTCTGTCAGAGATATGCCACAATAACTATCACATTTTTGCAGAAACAGAGCAATAAACTCAGAAAGATGTGGGAAATCAGGGACTTAAATCACAAAAGCAAGTGAAAATTTCAATATATGGCGTGGACTTACAAAAGACTGGCTACAATCAAGTTTCGGAGGTACAAAGGCAGCTTCTGGATTTGCCAAGGATAATACTGATTTCGGATAACCATCCCTTATATTTCCATAACTACCAGCATTCCCTAAGTGAAAGAAAAACAAGTGTGAGTTAATAATGTTAAGTGGGAGATTTTGTGCACTTTGTGCAGGAAAGGAAAAGTTCGAAGTCTAAACAGAAATTGCAAGGGTCACTTTTCAATGTCAAACACTCTCTACTTCTGGAAGATGTCTGCTGATGTTAAAGAATAGCCACATCGTAGCAGAACTCCAGTTCATGTAAGGACCACAATAAATAGTTTGAACAACACAAATTATACTTTCAACTCAATTGACAGGGAAGAGTGGAAGCATTATAGAATTAAATTCTAAACTACAATGGTGATGAGACCCAAAAAAATGGAAAAGCAATCAACAAAATCTGAGGGAAACAAATTAATAAGATATTGCGTCCTTCTAAAATGTAAGATATAAGTTAATAAGATGAGACATCGATTCTTCTATGCTCTGATTGAACCAGATTTAGGCCAAGTATCTAAAACATTTCTTCATATTTAACATCTTCAAGCAAACAAGTTTTTTTTTTAGGCGGACTGGACCAACTCGCAGCTCGTAGCAGAAAAATGGCTGATTCAGGGTTTGGTTGATTAAAGAATCGTCTCAGAAACCATGTCATCAGCCCACGATACCAAGGCAAACCCATGGAAATACCCGAGTCAGATTATTGCACTAAGTTCTTCAAACAAACAAGTTGACTCATATATTTATAAGATGTGCGAAGTTTGAAAAGGTATGAATTTCAAGCTTTATTATAATTGCACCTTTAACATATGACAACAAGAATAGCACCTAATGCCAAATTGCCAACCAAGTCTTTAGTCCAAATAATTTAGACATGAGTAGCCAAATATGGAACTTTTTTCTACATTTAGCTCTATTTATTTCACTATGTCAAATCACATGTTATCATGTGTTTTTTCAGTGGTTCATTGATGCCAGTTTTTCTTCCTCTCTTTCCAAACACCTTAAAGGTCATGTGCAGAATCATCTTGATTGATTCTCATGCAAGATACTTATGTTTAAACCACCTCAACCAATTTCTGTGTGAGCTCTATCTGTGCTTGTTAGGTAACATAAAATTGCTATCAAGATGACTATGAAAATGGATTCTTACAAAATTGATATATTTAGTATATCACAGTAGTAATTCAGTCATACATTATCATCATCTGACGGCTTACAGAGCATACTCTCATATTAAATATGCATGTATATATACGAATGCATACTCCTACTAGGTCTTCATAAACAGACACAAGTCATTGAAGATTATGTGGCCCATATATAAAAATAGTGATCGGTAATATGCATATCTACCCAAATAAGCATATGAAATTATGAATTTGACATGAAAATGCAAATTTCCTTGGCATATCCATTTATAGCATTTCATGCAGTCTGATATTTGTTAGATGAAGTCCAGGATTCTCCTATAAAAGTTTGATTAGAGTATGAAGAACTTCATGAGGAGGACCTATTTAGTGTATGCATGTTTAATTAGCACCAACTTCTGTCATTAACATGAACAACTGGCAGTTACTTATTACAAAAGCTAATCCCAAGTAGTTAGAAAAGGCACAGTGATTAAGGGTATAGAAAGTAGTAGTACAACTAAGCATTACTTTTATGAAGCAACTTAAAGCAATTGACAAGAAAAAGGTAAACAACTTGTACAGACAAAATACAGCTACAAAGTGGAAAAAGAAAGGATAAAGGAATGAAGGAAAGACAGGATACTGATATTAACTAGCATGTTAATATTTACCAGCAGGATGGCCATTACAATGATATGCTTTAATAAGGGAAAATACTGGAGATGACAACTTATAGTCAAGAGAAATGATTATAGAGGAGTATATTAGAAGAACAATAGAAAGTGTATGCCATGTGATTGCTGATACCAGATTGTGCTGAAGTATGCTTCTCACTAAGGTGGTCTTCACCCATTACCGATGCTTCTCGGTGGAACAGATTAGTTGACATTTGAAAATGAGTCTTGCTTCAGCAATGGATGACCTAGTTGCTTTCTGGTTTCCATGTCCTGCAAGTCCATATTCAAGCATAATTTCTCACAACAAGATTATTGCTGAATGTGCAAGGTGCTAGAACTTTACCAAGACAGACAATTACATAAAAAAAGGTGCTAAAGGACCACTTCAGCTTTACTTCCAAATGCGTGGCAGATCAAAAGGCATCCATCAACTTCCAGAACACAAAGAGTGTGCTGATGATTTCCTTGTTCCCAAAAGACACATAAACTTCGATTCCCAGAACTTTTGAGCAGAACTAATTTTTGAGAAGTGAGAACCAACACCCACACCCAAAAAAAAAAAAGAAAACCAGATTTTGGTAATTTCAGGATGCAAATAAGCATACCAGAAAGAGATATGTTGAGATGCGGAGGAGTTCTAGTGTGTTTTATCACTCAGCATCTGACCAATATTTGGCCCCGCAGTTTACTTTACCGCAAGTAACATCTTGAAAAGTTAATGCCCGTGAGTCAATTTCTTACTCATTTTTCCCTCATCGGTCCGCATGCATTCCTAACTAACACCAATAAATGCTCTACGAATTCGTATAGACTAAGAAAACATTGGAATTCTCCATGTAGAATCAACATACAGTCGGAAGCACCAAACAAATGAAAGGAAGGAAAAAAAAATTCAAAATATACGGTGCCTAAATAGCGAAACCCACAAATTTTCAAGATAGCAAATGCAAGATTATTATCAACTATAAGACGAAGAAGAAACCTAAAAGGCTAAAATGACCGACACCCAAACTACTTTAAAAAAAAAAAAGAGATATAAAAAAATATCAGCAATCTTCCATATATATGGCAGTTCTCCGAGGGGTCAGATCGTCAAACCACCCAAATCTGAAGATATGGAGATCAACAACCCAAGACCATCACCTCCAACTTCGTCTTCCATCACAAGACACAAACTACTTCCAAAATCGTCCCAAATCTAAGAAGCAGAGACCAAATCAGCTCAAAACGACCGAAGCAATCGAAAATCCAGACCAGAAGGCGAAGCGTCAAAGGAAGGCAGAGCAAGAAACCAGGTGATGGGAAAATAATAAATAAGAGAGATGGACATCTGGGGAAGAAAGAAGAACCTTATAAGGGGAGCATGTCCCCTTTCTCGAAACCCTTTGCTTCTCCTGCCTCCTTCCTCCTCTGCTGCTCCTCTCTACCTCAAGCTTTCTCCTAAATAAATATTAATTTCGCGTAGTAAATTTTGCCCTCTCACACATGTTAAACTAATTTATTTTTGAAAGTGGGATTTCTTTATTAAAGAAAGAAAAAAAGAGGACAAAATTAAAATGGCTCCGAAGTCCTCTCTCTCCCCCCACAGCTCCACTTCTCCTCCCGCACCAAGAGCCGCCCTCACCTTTCGCTGTCGTTTTCCTCTATCTAAATATAATACAATTAAGTATTAGTAATTACTGTCTCTATAATTGCCCATGGGATTTCAGTTATTATCATAACTGCCATCTAATTTATGGTGCGGCCGCCAGGCCCGCCACCTCCGCATGTGATTGGATTAATTGACTATCCAATGCTTTTTTGTTTGGTAGTCTTTTCTTTAATGGTAGTCATTAAAGCAAAGCTTACATATTTGTTCCAGATTGGATTCAAAGTTTACAAGAGAGATTTTTATTAGTAAAAGCTTTTTATTTGGTCGATATACAAAAACCAAAACAGAGGACAGGCATCCATCAATATGTGCACAGAAAATAATCATGAGCAACTACGTTAGATGGCTAACATGTAATCGGCCTGGTTCTAAATCCAAGTCAATCCATGCTGGTTTAAATAAAAGTTCGTTAAAATCTGAGGAAATTTATTAAAAATATCATAAGTTTCATCTTTATTAATTTTATCATCTTAAAGATATTTTTAACTTAATAGCTTCAGAGAGAGTAAACAATAATTTCATTACTTTCTAACTTAATAAAATAAAATAAAAACGAAACTTCTTATAAAGTCATTCTTATAAAAGCAATAGGAATAGGAATAACTAACGAGACATGTCGATGGTGTATCAGCACAGGTGGCATCTCTCCGAATAGTGATTCACTCATCAAACTTAGAGATCAAAAATTAAATGGAAGCAGAAAAAGAGTCTACAAACCACAACAAATCTATTTAAATATAATAAAATGATAAAAACTCTTATATGCTCAAAATAAAATACGACAAGGAAACAGCATAAACTCTTATACAAAATACAAAAAAAGCACATGAAAAGAATGGGGCCTATCGCCCCACAAGATAAACTGCTATCAAGCATTCTACTAGGGTGGTAATCAATCTGCATCATGTATCAATACGGAATGAGCCTAATGCTCAGTAAGTGACACTATCACTAGTTAAACATCATAAAAAATAATATATCCAACATGAAAAAATGCATGTGCAACTAAGTAATTAATTATGACGTAAACTGAAACATACATGTCATGTAATTGGCCAGCATGATCTGACAAGACTATAGTTATTATATACATTAGTTATCATGGCATGCCTTCCTCAACAATCACAACAGCCCCTAAGAGAGGATAGACTATTAATAGAATTATTTGTTCGTTATCTGGCGAACAACATGACCGATCATCCGCCATTATAGACTAAGAACCTTAGTCGTAATCTCATTACATAAATTAGTATTGCACATCGATATAACTATCTGAGTTTGTGGATCCACATCATTGCACCACTTTGCGAAAACTCATGAGTTGTCTCTCACAGACATACTTATCATGTGTCATTGGGTATCGCTAGGTCTATGTTATCCTACCTTTCTTCTCTAGCTTAAACACCCTAAAGGGTTGACTCTCGTTAATCGATAGTAAATCATCCATCGCCTGACGAAATGGTTGCCTAATTATTTAGGATCCACAAACTAAGACTTTAGGCCTTACTATGTAATAATATAAATATCCCCCACCCATAATCCTAGCTAGAGAATTGTCGGGTACTTTCGAGACGAAAATATTATTCTCTTTATGGTTATGCTCGTGTGCTAATTGTATGATAAGGTAAATATGACTGGCATAATATAATCGTAAGAAATGTTATCATATTTGAGCATGTGAATGAATGCACATCATAATTTAAAAGATATAAGTTATGTTAACAAATAAATATGTTTCACTATGGTAAACGAATTAGGATGTCATAAATGCTTATACTATTATCCATCATATCAAGCAATAATTATAAGGGTTTGATAGATCACTTGCTTAGATTCGCTAAAATTTTGGCGATAAGCAGCCCTACTTTAATAACGACCAGCTTTGGGGTAAGGCATTGGTTCTAAAGTGCTATACGATGGAAGTCAGTAAGGAGAGAGAAGAAAAGGAGGAAAGAAAAATGCACAAAGCGCAAATTTCGCCAACAAAAAAGACCAGGCTCAGGCCTCGCCTAGCCCAATAATAATAAAACAAAAAGGAAAAGCTTAAGCTATCGAGTTAGACCAAGAAATGGTTGTTGAGCTGGGCTCCAAGTGTGCTTGGGTTGGCACCACATAGCTTGAGCGAGCAGTTCCCACCGAGACCGGTTGGGGCACTGCACTAGAGGGGAGAGGTTCCCCTCTCCCCTTTCCAAGCTCGGCACTAACCCTACGAGGGGAAGAGGGTCCATGCCGACGGCCAATTATCACTGAACTGCCGAAGGCAAATGGAAAAGAAAGGCACCACGCTCGAAGCGCCACACTAACACCAGTTACTAAAAATAAAGAAACAATGGAGGAAGATTCACCAACAACGACGAGTTCACCGGCTCTAGCCACGACAATGACACCCACGACAGATATCGAATGGTGTGGGGAAAATAGTGGAATGAGAGGGGTGAATGGAGAGTGGAGGAGAAGAAATAAGGAGAGAGAGAGAGAAGAGGAAGTCAGCGGTCCACTGCCTCAGGCCCGCCCACCGCGTACGCCATCGGTGGCGTGCTTAGGGGGGCTACGCCTATCTTGCCCTTACCGTTGCATGACAAAGGTCACGCTGAGCATGGGGAGGGAAAGGAAAGGGTGAGAATGAGCATGTGCCCCCTTTGTCCACTCTTTTTGTTTTTTTTTTTGTTCTTACACCCATCCTTCACTTGCCCTAGCTCTCGAGGAGGAAGAATGGTCATCTGAGTCAAGTCGAATAAAAGTTTCCTTGGAAATAAGACCCAAAAAAAATGCAGAGATGAAATACTCCTAATGAATCTGAATTATAATAAAAGCAAAATTTAAGATATTTTTAATCTTTTTTTAATAAATTCGAGAGGTTAGATGGTAATATGCTCTCTTACGAGGGGTATTTGGAATTGGGTTGTGAGCGTGTTGGAGTACAACGGAGGACGACCCAAGAGGCAAGATAGTCTATGGGCTACGTCAGTAGACCGGGGTCCATCGACTTGACCCATCAACCAAAAATAGTGGCTCTCACATATAGGTCCAAAAAGAGTTATAAAAAGACATTAATGCTTTTTCCCATTTTACTGGATCTCGCTAGTTGAGGGACTTATCTGTAATTGTCGTAATAAAAGATTTAATTTAAACTATAGCTTACATTGCAGGTATCTTTTGAAGAGACACTACCTTTTATTTTTATTTTTATTTTTATTATTATTTATAAAGACAAATTAACTTTAACATTATTGAGTAATTTCGAATACATATTTTTAGATTAAAGATAAAAATACATAGAGAAATAAAGTTTAAAGTGAAATAAGCTGTATTTTAAGTATATATATATATATATATATATATATATTTTTTATATATATATTTTTAAAATTACGGATTTCTTTTTTGTTAACTATTGCTAGAGTAAAACTAAAGTAGAAAGTAATGGGCACTCCATGAATATAGACAAAGCTTATATGTACCAAAGTGACAATTATTCGCGTTCAAACTGACATCACCAATACTATTTGGTCTGTATATGCTTGAACTTACGTGGGGAGACAAATTTATGTACCTCAATTTAAATCGTGCACGCTCGAAGTTGGATGGGTTTATAATAAATTTCAACTGGACCACTTGTTCTGCATCCTTAGAATAGCCGAAACAAGAATAGAGATAGATTGAAAGAGATTTGCTCAATCTAATTTGTTTAATGTACTGCCGATAAGTATATCCAATGTACTCTCTATGCCTTCCTCTGACTGTGAGTTGGTCAAGACGTGCATGTAGGTTAATGTTTAACCACGGACTAATCCATAATTAGGGCCATGGTTTGTTGTAGGAAATATTATGCTGCCAGATTAGGTTATGGAGTTACTCAAAAAGGACATGGCATTTATTTTGTGGCCAGAGGGAAATCACCTGGCCAACGACACCTGAGTCCTTGACCTGCACCTAAAACCTCCGATTACTTAATACTACTCGGTTAGATATATTTTTATCGCCAACTTTATTGTGTTGACTAAGTTGGTCAATTTATATTAAAGGATTGTTGCCCTTTGAAAGTTTTGGGCTGAGTGGGCCGGACTATAGGTTTGGGCTGTGTATCATGCTCTCTCGGCCCATCTCACTATCATTTAGTAAATAAATATTTGTAAAATATTAAAATAATTCGACATGAACTTAGAATTCTTTTTTTTTTCAAAATTATCACTCAAAATTCAAGTTTTCCATTTCTATAATATTTGTTAGCTTTTGTATACGTATGGTATGTTATAGACTCGAGAAAAAGTCACATGTATAATTGAATGAGATAACTCGATGAACTATTGTCAATTTTCACATGCATCACATTGCACATCAACTTTGTAAGATATGAAAAACCTCTTACTCGTTTGTCAATATGAATGAAAAATATTAAATAATTAGTTTATTCTTAATTTTTCTTTTTTCTTTTCTCTAAAGTAAAGGTAAACTAGTTTCTATATAGTAGAAAATTAATCATCTGATATTTACTTGTTATTCTTTAATGAAAAAAATCTCAAATAAAGTTAGTGGGCTAATAATTCATTTAAATTTAGTGAGTGATTACAGTTTAATACATCAAAAATAGATAGGAGGTAGGATGACCACCCTTTAAAAAATCACCACACTTTGCTAATACACAGACCGAACAACAAAGAAGCATACCGTCGAGCACTAACCGAAACATAAGCATTAAAGCAAAGATCAGAGGAAGAAAGACTACGGCTCTACAAATAAGTCCTCCTCTTGAGCATCATCAGCAGCACCATATAAAAGCATGACAAGAGAGTGCACACCCATGAGTGAATCATCATCTTGTGGCTTTGTCATTACCACAATAGATTTCCTTCACACCAACTTGCAACATAATAAACCCTAAGAAAGCAAAAGCTAGGCCTTGTTAATCTATGAGATAGGAATAACATTCTATAGTAACTAAGCAACAATTTAGCTTCTTTTAGTATACTAATTCATCATTCCCTCTCATCTTATTTTATAATTTTTTTAAAAAAATAATTTAACAATAATATGTAATTACTATTTTGCTCATTGATTATGCATCACTTAATTACACATCACCCTAGCTACGGTTGAGATTCTTTCTTTCTATTCTCTCTCTTTTTCTAAAAGACAATCACATCACTTAAATATACTATTATATCCATACTGCAATGCAATATAATAGTATAAGCTCGCATTGTTACGCATTACATAGTTATATGTTTGCAATCATGCACTGTATAACTATATATTTGCACTGTCATGCACTATATAATTATTTGTCCGTATTACCACGCACTATATAGTTATATATTTGTATCACCATGCATTACATGGCTATAGTTCGCAAAATAATTACATAACTCAGCATTATAATGTAGTATATTATCATATGTTGGTACTAGAATGACATAAGTTGATAGGTGCTTATTAATTTGTATTTTCATAGTGTCAAAAAAATAAATAGAGTCAAAAGCAACAATTGGCATCTTAGTCAAACGAGGTATGGGTTGACTATTGTGGTAGAGGCTAGAGATCCTCGTAGTGGAGAGAGGAGATGAATTTCGTATGGAAAGTTTGTGTCGATACTTAAGAGGATATTAAGGAGCTGAAATTGCCGACGGAGGCAAGGAGGAGACGCTACTTTGAATCCCTCGGTGGCAAGGAGGAGACGCTATTTTGAATCCCTCGGTGGCAAGGAGGAGACGCTAGCAAGTGGTGACAAGGACAGAGTGATGAAAGGGAAGCCGTGGGAAAAAAAAAAAGAAAAAAACTAGAGGGAGAAAGGGAGAAATTCTCCTCCATAAACCTATCTTAGGATGCCAGAGGCCACCCAAACCCCCTGGCGCCCCGCCCAAGTTGCACTTATTAGAGAATTTTCATGGTTAAAAGAAGATCAATATATCATGAGGGGGCGGGGGGTAGTATGTAGCCATCTAGATTTGTTTATCCTATCGCTTTTTGGTTATCTAGAAAGAACTCAAGATGCTGAACACGTGATCGGTCCTTTTGTACGATTTTGGACACAAATAAAACCCTAATGCGGACTTCTCCCCCGTCTCTCCAATCCACTTTAATTTTAATTCCTCCAGTTCAAATTCCACCCCAATATATATTCACCCCTTTCTCTCCAACGCTTCCCTCCTTTTAAATCTAACCCTTCCTCTTGAATCCCTCCAGTCCAAATTCTTCTCCAAACACTCAAATCTCTTTGTTTTCTGTATAGCCTTCTCTCTTCTTCGTCTCTTTAGCTCGTTGGATATTGGACATGGATGCTGGAGCGGCGGCCTACAATCCACGGACGGTAGAAGAGGTCTTCCGGGACTTCAAGGGCAGGAGGGCTGGGATGATTAAGGCTCTCACCACTGGTAAAACCGCATCTCTTTTAGCTTTTCTTTTGCAAAAAATGTAATGTTTAACTATTTTATTTTTAATCTTTCGGCGATTCAGTGACTCTTTGTTGTTTGGGTTGGTGCAGATGTAGAAGACTTCTTCCAACAATGCGATCCCGGTGAGGTTTCTTGATGACCCATCTTTTTATCGGTTATATTATTGTGGATTTATTGTTGATATCGCCACTTTTTTGTTGTTATTTCTTTTGGGGAAATGCAATGGAATAGCCGTTCTAGTTATTTCATTATCTTAATCTATTTCAATATAGAAACTGTGATGTTTTGTGAATGTATGACGTCGCTCAATGGGAGTGTAACTCTGTCTTAGTGTAAGATACTCGATGTAGCAAGAATAGAAACATGCACAGGGTAGGCAGGTGACAGTTTCGAAGTAAAGGAAGTTCTATTAAGGGTTCAGAAAGAAATCAATAAGATAAGAAGTACTAACTTCATAAATAAAAGATTCTGGAATAAGATAGTAGGATGCACTAGTTATATTAGGTGCAATGCGATGCTTTGTATGATATCCTACTTATAACATATTCTCTTCGCTAGTGAAGTCTGAAGGAAATACTGCAGAAAAATTAATATTCTGATGGTAATTTTGGAGCATGAATGTTCTGTTACTGGCTTTGGTGTTATTTTCCAGCCTATTTATTCCCTGATGTTGAGTTAGAGCGTCTTATATTTTATGCTGTTGCAAAAAGCCAAGGACAATGTGGTAATCATCAGTGTATAGTAAATACAACATGATCTATTGGAGTAGGTCAACTGCTTGCATCATAATTACTTGTAAGTTTCTAAGTTAGTAATACAGTTGTTGCTGAGACCATATTAAATTAGTTCTGATTTCTGAAAGTCCCAATTGGCGTGATACATACAAAGTTCAAGTGCCATTTTTCCTTTCCTTTTCATCTTTCTTTTGTAGTCAACTGATTTTGTGTTTATGCAGTTTGGTTTATCATGTTCTAGACGATGATGAATTTGTTTATCTGTTTAATCAATCTGGCAGTTATGGCTATGTGTTTTGTCCTCATATAGATCATACTTCTTGCAGAAAAGGAAAATTTATGCCTTTATGGTTTTCCAAATGAACATTGGGAAGTCAATTTGCCTGCTGAAGAGGTCCCTCCAGAGCTTCCTGAGCCTGCATTAGGCATCAACTTTGCAAGAGATGGAATGCAAGAAAAGGATTGGTTATCATTGGTTGCTGTACACAGTGATGCATGGTTACTTTCTGTTGCATTTTATTTTGGTGCTAGATTTGGGTTTGATAAAGTTCAAAGGTGAATAATAGAATCAGGACATAATTTATTTGCTTTTAGGTGTTCCATTTTCTTATATGTGCCTTGCTTCTTTTGAAGTACTTAGAACATTGTACCTACTCCCTAGCACTCTGCTTTATATGTTAGGATGGCATAAGTTTTTGAAATTCAGGATCTTGTTCACTCTCTTCTGTTGGTGTTTTGCTTTATTACTTGGTCTCTAAGATGAACGTTCTAGCACATGTTTATTTTTTTTTGTCTAAAACATATATATTTGTGTAGTTGCAGTATATTTTCATTTATTCATTTCCTATAGGAAGATTCAAAGTTCACATATATCCCTAGAATCTTGTGTAAATCTCTGCCCATATTAAGTGATAGAATAGTTGTTGCTATTTCTATTTTTAATCTGCTGATAAATGCAAGCACTTTCTGATGCACGTACCAGTATGCTACGAGATATTTATTATGTTCCATAGCGGTGAACTGATGAGCAATTTTCTTCAGTATTTTACTCTGCTCTTTCCGTCTTTCCATGTATTGGTTGGGTTCAGGAGAGTTTATTACTTGCCATGTAATTTAAAATTGATATAGATGATCTGGTAAGTTTGGATTACTATGGTTAGTTCTATCTTTGGTTTGGTAGCTATTAATCAATTGGCACATTTCTTGCTTAGGAATCTTTTCTGTCTGATGATTTAGTGTGACACTGTTTAATTATTTCAATGGTCTCATGTTTGATGATGATACCAGTTCTTCAGAGAAGTTGTACTGGTAGATGATGCCGCAAATTCTCAAAAAACAATTTTCACCATATTCATTTAGAGCCTTGCTTTCACTAGGACATGCTTGCATCCTTGAAAAGAGTAGCCATGCTTAAGTTTCAATGTTCTAAATTTCCTTAAAGAGTTGAGATGTTTGGTCAAGAGATTTCATATGCAGCTGATATGTAACTGCATATCCTGCCCTTTGGAATACCATCAAAAAGGGGAGATTTGGTAACACATAACTAGCATAGTATATCATAGATGATTTTTTTTTTTCGACCCTCACAAACACAATTCGAAGAACTTGTTCTATATTCTCAGTGTTACTTGAATGCTTCCTTAAATATTATGAAGATCAGGTTACGGTGCAAGGTGCTTAGATCCTGGAGACTAGGAACAAAAATATAGCACAAAATATTATCATTCTCTATATTAGACAAGTCTCTTTTTCATTGTTTATGTTCATGTTATAATCTACATCTTTCTATTGAAAAGTTTTTAAAGAGGTGAAAAGATGGCCTCGAACTGACTTTCAAATAGAGTATGTTTCATTGAGAATTGCCTGACAAAAGCCTTTTACAAGGTGATCTATGCTGCTCTCGAGAGCTAAAAAGCCAATCACCTTTAACTCATTTATGTTTTACAAATGATTAAATAGGTTTTTTCTTACACTTTCAAGTATTCAATAATTAGTACAAACTTGCAAAGGATGGACAGAAGATCTTCTGGGGGCTAGCTTGGAAAATTGTTTACGCTAATGATTAGTCCTTGTTGCTTTGCTTGAAACAAACTGGTTTCATAATTTCGTTTCAAATGATAATGTAATTTTGTCAATAGTAATTTTCCATGTCTATAAAATAATATAATCCTTCTCAGAACAATACCTTACCATTAGTTCATGACTGTTCATCAGTTACTTGTAGCTATTTTTACACAAAAGGATTTTCTGGTAGGAAATGGAGCAACAGCAACATGAGACTAACTAGACTTTCTTGTGTTCTGCCCCTCTATGGAATTATAATTTCTCTACATAGATGATGCATGGAAAAATTGTGAATATTATTTTTCTTAGTTTCTTTTATTTAGTTCAAGATGTATGTCTCTACTTTGTCTTGCTATTACAATCAAAGCCATATTCAGATTTCTTTGTCTGAAATTCCTTGGTAACTTGTATTTGTTTCTTCAACGCAGGAAGCGCCTATTTGGTTTAATAAATGATATACCTACCATATATGAAATTGTGAATGGGAAGAGCAAAGTACGGACAACCAGTGTTAACCACAATACTAGCAAATCCAAGCCAAACTTGAAAGTGGTACAGCAAATGTTGTCATTTTGTTGGTTTAGTGTCTCAGGGTATATTAGTTGATAATTTCTCTGAAGTGGCTATTTCATTCTATTCATTCTCTGATGAAATCAAAATACTTTGAACAACATTTTGGTTCCATTTCGGACAATCTGATTACTACAGGATCCAGATCATCTTTCTTGGGTTCTGATCAACTGTAGGTCCATACTTGGTAGAAGAAGAAAGACAAACCCAGTCATCTAGCCACATAAATTTCCATATCTATTTACTCTCAGTGCAATTAAGCTTCTGTTGAGCTTATTGTCATTAACCGACCCTTTTTTGCTGTGAAATCAAGCAGCGGACATCAGAGTCTCGGGCCAATTATTTGAAGTTGCAGCCGAAAGAAGAAGATGAAGGTCTTGTTGAGGAAGATGAAGATGAGCATGCTGATGCACTCTGTGGGGCATGCGGGGACAATTATGCATCCGATGAATTCTGGATTTGCTGCGACGTCTGTGAGAAGTGGTTCCATGGCAAGTGTGTCAAGATCACACCAGCCAGAGCTGAACACATCCAACAGTATAAGTGCCCATCATGCACCAACAACAAAAGGCCACGCCCCTTCTGAAGGATTTGGGTGCTAGACTATCATTTTGATGACCCTACTGACTTTGTTAAAGTTGTTTTATATGAAAGATTGGTACAGCCATTGCTTCTTACTCATGTCGGAATCCCCTGGTTGTAACAGTATCTGCAGGTGCTTGTATGTGGTTTAAGATGTTGATTTCGTTGAACGTAGCTCCTCGTTTCTTATCAGTGCTCTGTGGCAGGATTCAGTCTTTTATTGGATAAGATTCTTTTGATCATTTGCCCTTCCCTGATTCCTTCTAGGTCAGCATATGGTATTGGATTGCCGAGTCTATTATCTTCTGCTTGTAGTTATGATGTGGTTTCGGATTATTAAGATGAAGTTAATTGACAACTACACTTGTTTATGCTTTGATGCATATATATATACATAATATATCATTCAAGTCTTTGCTCCATGTTTTCTTATCCAACTAAAAATGGTTAAAAAGCTTGAGGTTGTGGGTGCTGATTCCTTTGTGCTTGAGCCACGATGCCCGGTTGATTAACTGTAAGTAAAATGTCTTAATCAAGTAGTTAATTCGTACTGCGGCGAGTGTTATGGAGACCCAGTGATCGTCGCTCTCGTTATTGTTGAGGTCACATCGCCGACTGCTCTCCTCTTTCTATCCTCACACATGAATGACAACGATCAGCATGCAATTAAAGCTCAAATTTACGCATTAAGAATATAAGATCATCATATATATAACGCAATACATTAATCACTCTTCATGAGAGATTAAGAAATGGGTGGTCGCTGCAGCTGGCAGCGGCGGCGTTCAAAGAGCGCGTAAAAGACCGAATGCCACTATGCCGGTCCCCGGCGACATCATCGAGGCCGTGGCCGCAAACTCAGCCCCTCGAACTCTCCTTCTCCTCGGCTCGGTCTTGATCCAAGTTCCGCCGCGCGGAGCAATTCGATCGATCCTCTCTCCGCCTCCGAGTCTGTGTCGTGCCAGATCACAAAGCCAAGCTCAGCCGTCATTTCACCGCCCGGGCCACCCACGATGACCGCCACGTCGCCGTGCTCGGAGATCCAACGCTTGACCACGGCGCCAAGCTTCAAGCTACAAGCTACGTATAATTTTCTGGTGACTATATTGCATGCATCGATACGTGATGTTGCATCCATGCACGGCGTGCAGAGATGAGTCAACTACCAGGAGGTGAATGGCTTGGTAATTTAACACTTTAATGATTTACCTCTCTTAATCCATTAGTTAGTAAACTATGATCTCATGCTAATTAATTTGGACGAGGCCACGGAGCGCGCCAATTCTTGGGAATACCGGTCCATTAGTTTGCATGAGACCAAATCCAAAATCTTACATCTACCGTCACCGTTCACAATTTTAAATATTTTAAAAAAATTCTTTAATCTTGGCCACCGTCGAGGAGGAAATCTACATCCATATATATATCAATGGTAACATCTCCTTCTTCTCTCGCATTACTACAATGACTCCTGCAGCAACCCATTCATTATACCTCCATCCACAGATTCATGCACTCTATAAACATATATATATATATATATATATATATATATATATATATATATATATATTGCAAGTTGGCATAAATGAACAAACTATTGGGTGCAGCAGCCAAGCAGAGTGGTCCAAGAGTCCTTTGAGGGTGCCCAAGATTGAGCGTAGAGACAGTTGGGCCTATTTTGAATTAATTGCAGATGGAATTGATACAACTCTTCTAGATTTACCCTAACATATATAGTTACTGATGTGTTAGAATAGTGGTAGAATTAGAGAAGTACAACAATAAATGATAAAATCCAAAACAAATTCTGAGAATTCACGGGATATTCGCCTCTCCCTCCTATTATTCCTATCTTACTTGAATAAGAGAGAGAGAGAGAATGGAAGTGATGATGAGGGAGGGGTGCAAGTGACGTGAGTTCACGCGTGGCAGGCAGTGTCAGAGACTGTCGTGCATATGTTAATGAAACTTTGAGGTCACGTAACGTTGGTTGTTTTGAAATTCCATTTTTTTTAAAAAAGAAAAGAAAAAGGGCATATATAGTTCGTAAATTATCTAACTATATTATTAAGAATCCTTCAATTAGAAATTTTGTGAGGAGTTTTCTTTTACCTTCAAACCTCGGATGTGCGGATGTGTTGGATATTTGGATCCAATCCAAATGATTCCTGATCCACTTCTTTTCTTTCTACTTTTTTCGTCCGACGCTATCATTTGTACTCAACGGAAGCAAATAAAAGTTAGAAAACTCCTCTCATGTTCTTCTTTCCTCGGGATCAATAAACTTCGTGTCTCTTTCTGCCACTCGGATTCTAAGTTCTTTTTTTCTCTCTCTCTCTCTCTCTCTCTCTCTCTCTCTTTCTTTTTTTCAGTCTCTTTCTCTCTTCCGGAAGCGTTTGAAAGAAGCCAATAACTACCGCTTAAGACTAAGAGTAGTTCAGGTGGCAAGAAGGATCGATGCATGGCTGAATTTGATATGTGAGTGTAATTTCTTCTGGAACACTGAATTCAGGACTTAGAAAAATATATAAATATTTATATGTTAATAGAAACCAAATAAGTATTCCTTCCTTCCTACCTTTTGTTATTATTATTATTATTATTATTATTATTTCAAAATATTAATGTTTTTTTTTTCTTGTTAAAGTGGCCAATTTATCTACTTGTACCTATCCGCTCGACCTGTCGGATTTCTGACATCTTCGTTGACAAATTTGGTTGTACGCGTGGAGTAGTTGGTATACTATTGTCTTCTGATGCTCATTTATTAGTGTCCATAAGTCAAATGATTTTTATTTACTATGTGGTGAAATTATCTTAACTAATATAACACAAGTTTGAAATATAAACCTACACATAGAGTTATAGAAGTTATTCTAATCCCATAGAATTTATTATATAGAGGTCATCAGAAGAGTAATAATATCAAATAGGACCGCAAAGTCGTCAACTCCTAATTAGATGCATGTTTTAGTTTAGGGGACACTTAAAACAAGTGAAATATTGCTCATTTATATGCATATTATTTATTTTTAACATATTAAAATCATAAATCATGAAAAAGAAAACATGGCATCCCCTTAACGTAGTTAATAGAAAATATCCAATAAACATTTTACTTTTCTTTTTCTCTATAAAATAAGAATAAAATAGTTCTTAGAGAATCGAAAATTAATCATAATATATTTTTTTAAATAAAGATCTAAGTGATAACTAACAAAAATGATTATTTTGGATATTCTTTTATAATTAAGGAGGTCAACGTGTCGCAAAAGTAAGCGCTGGGTCCTCTTGAGCTACTATTTCACTAACCATACAGTGACTGCGGAGTGCCCCAAACTGTAGGAAAGTCCAGCGGTCGAGGCTGCAGAAGATCCTCTGTTCTTCTTAAGAAACCTCTCAGAGAATCCCCTGATTGCTATGGATATAGGTAGACACATAGGATTAGATAGGCATTTGAGAAGAGAGATAGGATGTCTATTATAGTGTTGGTGGAGTAGGAGTATATATCCCCCTCTCTCTCTCTTTTTTTCTTCTTTTTTTCTTTTTTTGAGTTGTGGAATTGTGGTCCAAACCATTCAACAATAATTGGGTTATAATCTAATCCTAACAACTTATTCTTACTAAAAATCAAGATCAAGAGAGAGAAGAAATGAATCTATATATTTATAATATTCTTTTGTCAAATGGGAATATATAACAATTGAATTTATAGATGGTTTTAATCTCCAAAAATATGGGAATCAATTGATGGTATGGAATGGTGGGATGGGATGGGATGGGATGGGATGAGATGAGATGGAATATCACATAAAGATGGTTTTATGCTTATATACTTCTCTCGGCACTCTCTTTTTTGACTGGTATCACTAAGGCTGAAAAGGAGAGGGAAAGAAGCTTATCCTCTTGGGATTAATTCGCGTCTAAAAGGAAGATAAAGGTAGGATTTGGTGAATAATCTCGTATTCATGGCCGTGACGCCATGCTTCCAGTGAGGGGTCATCAACCATGACACAACTTTTATCCTTTCTTCTCTT
Source organism: Typha latifolia (assembly GCF_019914945.1). Classification (NCBI taxonomy): domain Eukaryota; kingdom Viridiplantae; phylum Streptophyta; class Magnoliopsida; order Poales; family Typhaceae; genus Typha; species Typha latifolia. The sequence continues at coordinate 3,613,667 of NC_133086.1, read as the reverse complement.
ATATCTTGTTCACGTCATCTTTATCTCTCTATTTTTTAAGATACCTCCCTGATTAAGTAAAACTCATTATAATTAAACACTGGTTTTAAGTTGGAATTCTCTTTTCACGTAAACATACAGAAGACAAATAATTCACATACACCAGCAAAAGAGCTCTCACGTGCTAATCCAACGAATTTTTCTTTAATTATTCTCCTAATGATTCTTTTCATCACGCAGCAGACAAAGCGTGTGCATACTACTACTCTCTATCTCTTTCACCTTTCTTTTCCTCTTATCATTGTTAACGCAGTTAATTAAGCCTAATATAAGTCATTCGGGTAATCCACTAGTGATCAATAGGATGTTTTGCTCGTATGCCCTCTAAAAATCCTTTATTATTAGATGCATACCTTTATAAATGTGATAGTTATGTATCTGCCATTGAAACTCTGGTAATTTTATTCTAGAAAGTCCACGGGATCGTGTAAATAACCCAGTAGATAGTGTTAGATATGCCTGATTGGCGACCAAATATATACAAATAAATCTAGAACTTGAATTGATATACATGCACATCAGGGATTAAGGGGTATGCTATATATGCACCCAAAAAAAAAACACCAGAAAAAATAAAAGGCAAAAGCAAAATAAGCAGCTATATTTTTCCCGTTATCAAGTTAAATAAACATAAAACCGAATCAAAAAAGAACTATTGCAAAAAGACACTTTTTTTTTTCCTTCCAAATTTTCATTTAAAACCATATATTCTTTTTCTCTAATTCTTCCCCCCAAATACCCTCTAATTACAGGATGAGACTGTTGGAAATGGCGCGATTAGTTCCAAGATACGTGGTCCCATACACCGGAAGCTCATCCCTGTACCTTCTCCCACCACCACCATCTCCTCCTCCTCCTCCTCCTCCTACCGTCGTCAAATTTTCCAACTCGAACAGATCTGAACTCGAATCGCTCTCGTCGTCGTCGTCGTCGTCTTCTTCTTCCTCCTCTGCAAACCTCTTCATCAATTCCTCCACCCTCTTCCTCGCCTCCGCCGCCACGTCGCCGCGGCCGTAGATCTGCTTCTCCCCGCACGGCCGGCTCTCCTCGTCCACGATTACGCTCACCGGGTAGAATCTCACCGATCTCTTCTCCCCCCTCGTGGACGGCGTCTTGCTGAGGCACGACCTCGAGTAGGAAGATGCCGTCGAGCACGCCGACGCCGGGGCCGACGAGAACTCCTCAGCGGCGCCCGGCTTGGCCTTCTTAGGATTCCCGGCCGCGGAGGTAAAGATCGAGTTGAGGAAGCTCGCGAGGCGAGCACCCGGCGATGCCGGGGTCTTCGCCCTACGGAGTTCCTTGATCTTGCTCCGTATCGAGCTCGATTTCTTCTTCTCCGCGACCGCGGGGAACGGGATGCGACCGGGGTGTACCGGATCGGAGCGTGATCCGGTTCGGATCGGCTTGCCTCGGGCAGAGTGGGACGAGTCGGCCTCGGATGACGAGAAACCGCCGTAGCTGGAGGAGTCAGAGGAGCTCGAAGTCGAGTTCAGGGCACGGACGCTGTGGAAGCTGCGGAAACGGTGCTCCGGCTCCTCCTTCCTCGGCGCTTCTGGCTTGTGTTTTGTCACGGGCCTCTCAGTCACCGCAGGTCTCCTCCAGGAGTCGTGCTTCTTAGGTGCGGTGACCGGCGCAGTGCGGTCGGGTGCTTCGCCGTCAGACTCGTCGATGGAGCGGTAGATGGCGTCGAGCAGGGTGGAGGAGAACGAGGGGTGATCGTAAGCGTATCCGCTACGCGGCGGCGGCGGTTTCTTCCACTTGTCCATTTGCATCAAAAAGAAAAAAAAAAAAAAAAGCCCAACAGTAATGGATAAGTATATATAAATTGACGATTTTTTCTTTTCCTTAGCCGGAGGAGGCAGCTAGAGTTGCTAGTAAGTAAGAGAAGAGGAGGAGACGGCTAAGGCAATGGGTTGTGAAGGAACTCTAGGTCCTTTTGAAGAGGGAATGGAGGTGACGTGGAGGTGGGCCCCGGACGATGTCGCTCGTTTGATTCTCTCGGGCGTGCGGCTGATGGCGATTTGTGGAGGGGCCTGCCTCTTTAATCGTGCGTGGGATCTCGGATCCTCCTCATGCGGCCGCTGCTGCATCCCATCACCCTAGTACGCTTACCTTAATCTTTCCCACAAAATAAAAAATAAAGAAAAACCTAATAACTTAATTAGACTTTATTCATTATCACAAGAACAGGGATATTAATTTTACTCCACGACTATATGGTAACATCATAATAAATGTGGACATGGCCAAGGAGAGGATTGGGATGGAGGGCTCGTGACACAAGGATGCTCTTTTGCCAAAAGGACGATGCTTGCTATTTACGTACGTCCCGATTACAATAAGGATATATAGTAACGTACTTAAACGGGGGGGGTGGGGGGAAAAAAAATAAAGAAAGAGGAAAAGGCGATTCCTTTGTCTCGGTAATTTAAGCGAGCTTTTCGGGAGGATAGAGGAGATTAGGAGGACGAGGTGGGAAATGGGATGTTTCTTAACAAGTAATTTATTATTACTGCGGAGAATGGGGACCAACTCGAATGGTTAGAGAAAGAGGAGGGCAGATGAGTTGGCTACTTGGCTTAGCTAGGCAAGCGCACGGGGGATTCCATTCTTCTATCGTTTATTTTCGTTTATTTTGGAGGGACAGAGAGGATTGTTTAAGGATACCCAGGCTGTCTTTTTTTTTTTTTTAATTTATTTAAAAAAAACAAGGAATAATTCTTCTTGGTTCATGGAAGATACTTCCCATTATACCATCTTCAAATACGCCGATCGAGTGGGAATCCCCGTGACTGTGAGTTGGGACTATGCAAAGGAAATTTTGAATTATGCCAATAGTTTGAATCATACTATTTTCAATATATATATATACTTTAAAGTGGTAGATGTAGCAATTTGTTTAAGTATATGCATGTCTTGTTGGCTTGTTGACTTAAGTGGAAGCATTTGGTTGTCAGTGGCTAGATAAAAAGGGGACACCAATGGCGGGGGGCAAAAAAGTGGTGGACTTAATTAGATGGATCAGAGAATTGCTGAAGGTCATGCACTAACTAAGCATATGGCACTCCTGAGTTCGCTTCGTAGGACCTGTAAGAGTAGGGTGGTCCTGCAGGATTTAAAATTGGAGGAGGGAAGTTTCTGAAACCCCCACGAAGCGCCCAATTCCTATTAGATCTGACAGACTGGAAAAGATTTAAAAATGATTTGATGTGAGTACGTGTGAGATTAAACAAATGAAACCTTGGGAAGAAGCATACGGAGACCGGAGTTGGTTGCATTTGCTTTTAGGAACCAGCAGGGAACACCGAAAGGTTTGCGCACGGTAGTTGCACGACCTCTCTCAACCTTATAAAACGATTAATAAGTAGGGAGTAGTATGTAGTAGTAGTAGTAGTAGTAGTAGTATGTACATTGGGATTTTACTTGAATCCGTGCAATAAAAATCCTAAACTCATGATGATACTGTGATTTGAATGAGTGGTTCAGATTTTTGGAATCGGTGCCCTCGTATAGACCTTGTAATTTGAAACGTTGGTGTGAATTCCCAAGAGTCAGATATGTACACATGAACATAAACGTACAAGATACGGGTCAAGATATGGAGGTTGGAGGTGGGAGAGCGATAGTTTGAGCAGGGGTTTGGATATCGAAAGACATGCATGCCATCTCTCTGGCTTGGCTCCCTTGCTTTGTTCCATCTCGGGCAATTCTTCGGGAGCAGAGAAAGATCAAAAGAAAGAAAAAGGAAAAGAAAAGAAAGGGAGTTGTGACAGAGAAGCAACAGAGACAGACATTGGAACAGGCAAGGACCGATCCCGAGGGCAGGAGGTAAAGTAGAATGGTGCAGCACTTCTTTTGCTTCTTTTTTCTCTTCTCCTACTTTAACTTTTTGTCCTCTCTGTGTTCTCTACCACAGCAGATTGCTCTGCATTTGACTAGGGTCCAGCTTGATTCCAATCCGTTATATGGAAACCGTACTCCAAATTTAGAGATCCAATTTGAAAACCATATTGTTCTCAGATTCCCTATCGAACATACCTAATTAATCTCTAATTTCCAAAGATCAAACTCCCAAAAAGTTTCGTCTGTTGTTATCATAATGAGTAGTTGGGGAGGGGGGACAAGTGGTTGTAATGTTCTTAGGCACTTTCATTAGTAAAGTTTCAGTAGTGATCTCTCAGATGTTGACTATTCACAATGGAGGGCTTCAAAGATTCTTATCCAACTTCCATTGGCCGTCCATCGCACCCTCAAAATCCCACTGGGGATCTGGGGAGTTGTATCCTGTCGAGCATAATCGAGGCAAGTGGTGGGTGGATATGCGTGCCAAATCCTCTATGCTTCGCAGCCATGTGTAAGGGAGGGGGCGGCATTCCAGCGTCAAATCACTTTTGCAGGACTAATGAACCTAATCGAATCGACTCTTAACAACTCATTTTTACTCCTCTTTCTGTCACCATCTCTCAATCCCACCATGCATACATACCATGCCAATATAGACTTGTTTACAGTAAATTTCAAAGGAGATATATATATATATATATATTTAAAGGGTGTCTTAGTGTGTGAGACTCTTTTTAAACTTCTCGAAACAAATAATTGCATGAAAGATGAAACCAGTCTTATCGCACCAACCTTAGATTGCTTCAAATGAAGTCACCCCAGTGCTGATCTACTACTATCTGAAGGGGCATAAAAGCTTTGAATGGTCGAAGCGATAATGATAACATTACATACTATTCTTGCAAAGATCTACCTGAAAGCATTACAGAAGAACTGACTGCCAGTAATGGAGGAGAGCTCTTCAGTGGCATCAGCCTAGTGTATGGCACTATACACTGTCCATCTATAGGACGGTGAATTAATGGGTCCTTTAGGGCCCAACAGGTTGCAATAATTCAGTACGGAGATACCGGAATCCCGGATGCTATATGCTATCGTTCAGAACCATTACTGCTGTTTTCCTCAACAAACATGATCAATTCAGAAAATTGACATACTTCCTACGACCATATGTCGGCCTGATATCATCCCTAAATATTGATACCCAACTTCTGAGCTAAAGTAAAATTAGATAATGAGAGTTATTTGATTTTTTGTTTTTGAAAAAAAGGACCTAACAAAGTGGGAGGAAAAGACGATTCAAGTTAAGAGGTCTTGACACAGTAGAATCAATATCTAACAACAAGATTACTCTTACGCCATTAGATCTAGCCTAATAATGGTCTATAGGATCTTTCCAGCCTTCGTTACTATTATTCAATATGAGACAATTCGTCCGATTTGATCTTTAACAGCAGTGGCGATTGATGTTATTGGAGAAAAGAAAAGCCAATGGAAGTCTGCCACAAACCCATGTTGTATAGGATAAATGGGCCGATAAGATGGTTGGAATTTAGATCATTTTACCCTGGTTTGCGAATTCTCGAGTTTCATTTTAATTACTCTAGTAATTGAGGGTTGCCAAAACACGTAATGTATATCGAACCATTTATGAGCAAACAATGAAGGCTGCTACAAAAGATGTTAAGGAAAAAAGTATTACGCTTCGCACTCTAAAGATAAGATTAAGCGCGTGAATAGCATGAATTACAGATTACGACAAAGCCAAATCTATAATAAGATGATTCATTACACCAAGCAAATCATGGAACAGGCCGAAGTAGATACACATATCAGAGCACATATTACTTAAGTTCTCTTAACCGGGTCGAAGTTTGAGACGCCGATGACGGCGCCGACGATGACACCAAGCACAACCCCACCAGAAACAATGCTGAGCAGGAAGTTCTTGAGTGATGGTGAGACGCCCGGCTGCGCCGCCTCCGCAATGTCAGGAAGGACCAGTGCAGCCGCCACTGCTGCCGCCGTCAGCCCAGTCACCGCCTTCTCCTTCATCGACGATGCCCGAACTTCGAGGCGTCCTCCTGACCTCACCGCACAGTTGGCGGCGATGCTAGGGAGCCGCAGTGGGTGGAAGAAGGCGGCGGAGCCGCCGAAGGGCTTGTTGATGGCGGCGGAGGTAACTGGCATCGCCATGGCGACGGCCGAAGCAGATGCCATTAGGAAATGAATAAGTAGAAGCTGTTCCTTGAGTTATCCGAAGTGGTGCTTGATGTTTTGTCGGAGAGAAGAAGAAGAAGAAGAAGATAGAGAGATGGGTGGAAGTAAGGGTGGCTGGCTCTCAGTTGCACCCTAAAAAGATCGCATCCTACGTGGAGGATTGTGGTTGTGTCGTTGGAGGATAAGGTTATCTTTGGTTTGAGGATGGGAGAGAGCCAAGAGATCCAAAACCCAAATGCTTCTGAGCAATTGGCTACGACCATTCACACAATTCACTAACTCGTGATCCTAATGTCCCCCCCTTCCCCCCTACCATTTGAAAAATTAATGCACTTATTATATAATGAACTCAGTTTGTAAAAAATAAACCTCACATACTATGTTCCAGTTGCAAAATTCATATCTCTGAATAATCAACTAAAGGAGGACGACAAAATCGAGAAAACGCAATACTAAAAGACCAAGCAGTAATCTTCTTCTTCTTTTTTTTTTTTTAATCTGCCACTAGAATTGCATGCAAGTAAATGATTGCAGAGAAACACGATTGTTCTTCACAAAATGTTACCAGCACAGCAGCAAATATGATTGTTCTTAATTGTCATTCTTTGCTCACTGGGATTGCCTTGCCATGAAAAACAGGGCTTTGAAAAAGTCACATTAGAAAGTCTCAAACTCTCAGATGCACCCTTCGCGTATGAAAAAAAATGCATCCCTGTTCTTCCATTATATTAATGGACTATCTCTTGAAAAACTGCAACAACACACTACACTACCTTCTTTAGAGTTACCCTTAAAAACATATCGATATTAAATCAAGCATGAATTGACTGTTATGTCGATTATAAAACGACAAGAACTAAGATACAGAATCAGTAAGAGGAACAACATGCAGTAGAGATGGCCTGCAGTACTGAACTCAAAGAGTAACTCCATCCAATTAATCCGCACAATAACAGGACGTGCCACAAAATCCAATATGAGGAATCAACACAAAACCATTGTATACTACAACACAAAGAGGTTATGCATAAAAGAATAGCAAGGGTTACGAGGATCTTGCTGCATAGTGGCTCAGATTGAGCTATAGCATAGATGTCCCTATGTTAACATTGTTGGAATATTGCTCTGCATTGTTCAATCACACAGTTGAGCCTATCATGGTCTACCTATGGTAAACATCCAGATTTCACCTTCTCATTCATGACCCGTATAATCCATTAAACAAATCCAATCACCACCTTTTGGTGTCTGAGATTCACAACTAAGGAGCACAAAACATTTAACAGATCGCTACTAAAGTAATCGAATCCAAAGAGAAAAGATGAAGGCAAAGAGAGACACAAAAAACATTTAAGAATAAGTTGTCCTGATTATGGTCTCAGAACTTGTCTGGATCCTTGTAATCAAGAAAGTTCCTGGACCTTACTCTAAGAGGTTTATAAACTAATTAAACATAACTTTAGGAGGTACTTAATAAGATAAGAGAAGGTGCCACCATAAAAGAAAGCCAAGAGGGCACGGCCACTTTCTGAATAGAATTACACTCATTTCCACAGGCATAAAGTGGAAAGCAAGGAGCAGTGAAAGGAGATCTAATTGAAAACACTCCAGTGTCCCTCTTCATATTGCTCTCCACCTCCGCAGCATTGCCAACCACCAAGTTCTTAAGCTGGTCAAACCCACAAGGAGTGTCAATGAGAGCCTTGATGCAATTACATCAGCATATAAACTTAACAAACAAAAGAGGGGATCTAGCAGCTAAATGACCTCATGAATTCTCAGCTGAATTAAAAGAACAGTATTAGTTCCCACAGAGTTTTAGGAAATACATCAATAAAATGACATGAAATAACAACACAAATCATCTGAGTAGCGTAGATAATCCAAATCATATATAAAATTCTTCCAGGCAGTCGCATAATGCAAAACTTCTACTTAGAAAAAGAGCATACGCACAGTGAGAGAATTTCTAAACCGTCGAGATCAGGTCTTAGTACAATTATGATTACAGTTATACTGGAATTCTGGTTCTACTTCAAATATGACTAGGTTCCTGTGATTTTGTAATTTGCTCCTAAGTTGAAGTATTAGAGCTCAGGGCCAGAATCGACGACCAATTTATTATGTATTCCACCTTGAAGGTTACTACTTAGCATACAGCATATAGATTGTGTATTGTGATGATGGAGAGCAGTTCAGTTAATCTGACATGCGATTTTGGAGCTAGCGAACAGCATTGGTTTGATATGTCGATTGGTTCACCTTGTGAATGCAAGATTATTGCAAGTCGCATTGTAAGAGTTAATCCCAACATGAAATAAAAATATAAGATGAGAGGCTTGATATATGATGATGGGCCTATGACCTACAAGCTTAAGCTTATGTGATAGATTCATTGTACTAAGAATATCAAATCAAGTAATACTTCTTCCGCTAAGATTGTGACTCCTACTTCACCAATGCTAATGCTCCCTTAGTTTGGTTCTGGGATAACACTAGACTTTCCATATCAAGTTCAAACAAATCTCGGATTTGGAATAAAGCAAACATGGATACAACTCATTGAGCATTATTTCTCCTACATTCATCACAAACCAAACTTACCAAAGAACAGGGCAAAAGATTCCAGACTAAAACTCACTACTTTTCCAACGCATCAAAAATCCTACTCGTCCCTGTTTCTGAATTGGCCACTTACCAGACACACGCAGACAATCAAGCTACCATATTTCACCGACCGATAAGACTGTACCAGTTGAACGAATAAGAAATCGTTATTCATGAATAAAAAAGAATTTATTCATAATTTATATTCAAACACCATCAAATATAGTATAACTAATATCATAGTTAATATTTCTATCATATTACTAATGCTATAGATATTGAACCCCTTATTGATATTTTCTATATTCTAACTCAGAGTGGAATAAGGGAGAGGAACATCGATCCTAGCATTGCAACTAAATTATATATATATATATATATATATAGCTCTTCTCTAAACCATAGATAAAAAAAGAAGAGTATAACACTATCCATAACTTACCTTCTTTTTTTAACTAAGAAAGATCTAAACAAAACTTAATAACTTCAATCTTACCATATGTTTAATAAAAACCACCTTATACCCGGTATCAGAAAATTCTCAAAACCCTAATCTACAGATTTCCCTATTCTTATTCAGTACAACTTGAACATTAAAATTGAAAAACTTGTAGGAATTATAAACTAGACGCAAAGAAATCTCTAAAGAATACTTTGCAAATCAAATTATTGACGAAAAATAAGAAATTGCAACAAGATCAATCACCTCTCGGCAATCTATCCGAGTCCGAACTCGATCCGATCCGATCCGAATCGGACTAAGCGCAGAGATAACTCAAACTTCCGAGTCCATAAATAACTACTTAACTACAAATTGCAGAAAAGAAAAACCAAACGAGTATAGTATTATTACTATCCAGTGTGCTCTCCTTCCCGTCTTATATGCATGACATCCCTTTTTATCCAAATGAAGAGAGATTGAAAGGGGAGCAAAAAAAACTAATCCTGCTTCCCACCTTAGTAGGTAATTCATGTGGATTTCTCTATCCAAACTCCAATAAAAACAATTAAGCTAATTAGTTCCACTCAACATCAATCTTGGTAGGTCATTGGGGTCCAACTATGACAGCTCAGCAATCAACATAGAGAAAAGTTTGATGGAATCTATCAACAGAGAGGAGGCAGTTCTCTTTGCCCTCTCCCTTTTCATAGAATATATATACATTATAAATATATACATTATATATATATATATATATATATATATATATATATATATATATATATATATATATATATATATCTGCCTGGCTATAACAAAGCAGTGGCAAATAAGTATGTTCTTCTAATCTCACATCATATCATGGTATACAACTGTGATCTGCACATAAAAACTCATTCAAAAGATATTTATTTTTATCAACGGAAAAAAAGAAGAAGAAGAAGAAGAAGAAAAGGTGACCCAAATCCATAACAAGAATATCGTCTCAAAGCTTTTCAGGGATAGAGTTACATAAGATTTCAACTGGGGATTTACCTCTAAAGATAAACAACCATTGTACTGCAGAAAGGAAACCATAGTAGTTATTTTAAGGATATAATATGGCTTGTGGTAATTAAAACTTGTTAATGACTACATGGGAGCCTTATCACCATTCCCGAGCCATTCTTTAAATTAGAGAAGAGGACAAAGCTCAATGTAAAAATAATGGAAAGCAATGTGGGCAGCTAATATCTTTGCTTCCTTTCATTCCCAAACACATATTGATAGCTTTACTGTATACATCTGGACCACAAAATTTTAACCTATTACTATATTTTATATGCATGCCATCTGGGGATGTTATCTCATCTAAATTAGCTTATTCCTACTGCATTAAAGTATAGTGCATGGAATCCTTAAAAGTCCCGCTAATCTAAGGTTGCCTACTTTGCGAGTAGCTTGGAATCTTCCCCCCTCCACCTCACTTGCAAGACCAAAACTTTGCTCATAAAACAAATGAAGGACCAACCTGTAACGCTCTTAATTCTTAAACAAATGGATGTAGGTTGAGGTTAACTAGGAAAATGGATATAATTGTACAAGCCCATGACTTGGGCATGTCTGATATCTTAAGCTAACGAGATAAATAATTAAGTGTTTGTTGATAAGATGGTGCTTAATTGTGACAAACACAAACGAACCCTCTATTTTAGAGCACGGCGTTGCGTTTGCTTTTGGCCAACGCTAGCTTCATCTCCATTTCCACAAATGTTTGATAGATTTCCCTTTTGCTTGGGTTGCGTCATCTTTTGGTTCAACCATATTTGGTGAAAGCTCTGCTCTTTATCCATTAATGTTCCTTTTCTTGTCGTCTATATATCAATCACTTACGAAAAGTGTACTCTTTTAACGTGGTGGCCTCGAAACCAAGCATTCTATAATTTGTTGTCAAGTATTTGATGATCCAAAGAATTCATTTACCAGATTTGATCAACTTGCTGGTAGATGAGATGAGCTGAGCTGATGGGTAGAGTACGGGCAAGGATCACGTGTGTGTAGGAGAAATAATTGCGTAATTAATTTCTTGGTGATTGGACCAACAAAACCTAAGCAAGTAGCCCAGCTTGGAGATCGATTTGCTTCGGTCATGCATGCCATGCAAACGTTGCCACTCTCCCTACCACATTTGCTTTGTATCCATCCTTCATGATAAGCTTTGATAGAGACACTGGTGGCGATGCGATTGATGTTTAGAATCTTCCTGCCTTATGATCTGCATGCCTAGTGTTTCGGATAAGAGCAGTAGAAATGAGAACTCTAATTCCAAAGATCACAATCATTTCCTTTAACCTTTGATTCATATGTTGTGCAGATCGAAGGAGCAAGCCCCGAGTCCCCAGTAACTCAATGCGCTGTGTCGTCTTCTTATGGGCAAGAAGAGCCATCCGAGTAGTGTTATTATGCCCAAGCTGTGAATCCGAAAAGGATTGATGTAGGTTGGTCCACCTAGAGACAACTGAACAATCGAGACTTAGAGGGGAAAAAGAAGTGTCGTAGAATCATCAATAGTGCAGCGAGTTCTTGTGGGGGTGTATTAATTGCAGACATGGGAAAGATAGCAAAAGGACCAAAAGAGGCAGAGAGACGAGCATTAGTGTGTAGCTCCAATCTCCAAAAGGAACCTTTGGGCCCCTTGTCCTGTTGTTGGGTGTCACTGTATTTGGATAGTTCTGGTACTCTAGTGCTTTGGTTCCACAACCTTTAGCTGCCCTTTTTTTTTTTTCAAAATAAAAAAAAAATAATATAGTTTTTCAGCTACAACAAAGGGACATGCAGGAGATTACCGTTGGCTGGACCAATACAGCGGTCAAAAAGCCCATCTGATCTTATCTGAGATTCGTATGGCCTTACGGTATATGATTGGAAACCAAAATATTGTAGAAGTTGCTCTCTTGCTGATGTCCTAAAGCATCTTCAGAAGCCCACTAACTTTACAGGCAACTCACAAGGAGATGAGATGCATGCTTCCTCCCCTCCCCGCATGGAGGATGAAAAGGGCCTCTCAGTTAGCCAAAAAAATAACACAAAAAGGTTTGATTCCATGGGAGTGGGGAAAGACCTCTCTTTTGTAACTTTGTGAAGTAGAAAACAAGTACCAATCCTCTCGGTAATTAGAGAGACAAGAGAAGAGAGCTGAAGCTGAAAAAAAGAAAGAAAACCCCGACAAATATAAATCTTATCTCATCAGACTAAGGATATCCATCTGAGAAAAAAGAAAAAAAAAATTAAGAGTTGGAAGAGGTACTGACCTTTTCCTGTGACAAGAGAAGGTGAGGGGAAAGCTGAAGCTGTTCAATTATTGGACTAACAAAATGAGTGAGGTAGCCAAATTTTATGGATGATTTACATGGAACAAAAGCAATAATGTACACACCAATCGTACATTCTCATAGGATCCAGAAAAGCAAGGATTTTACCTCCAAGATAAGAAGAACACATGCAAGTATCCAAGAAGAATTGCAGAGGTAACAAGGATAAGTGCTTAAAATTCAACACCTTCAATCCTATTTACACCACAAGCACGCACCATATATAGTAAATAGAAGGTACCAGCAGACAGATGACAACAGTAATCTATGTTAAAAGCTGTAATGATCATGGCTTTCACCAAAGATGTATCCATAGAACTGATATAGTGAGATTAAAACAACTGAAGAAAAATGGACTTCTTCAATTGCCAGAGGATGAAACGAGCTACTTAAAGTTACAAGAACGCTAAGATATCACCTAGCATGTGGACCTCCAAGCTACTCTATACCAACTGCCGTCCTCTTTGCTTGACTTGCCAAAGAATGCGAGCCTCCGCGCCTACCCAGGCCTAATTCTCTTCTGACCGGCTTTGCCGTCGGATCTCAGAGTCCCTGCAGAGTCCCCTTCGGACGATGCATCGATGGATTTTGCAAAGGAGGTCGAGAGGTCGGCGTAGAGGTCGACGACGCGCCTTATGTTGTTGTTGAGCTCTCTGATTAGGCCGACGTTTCTGCTGAGGTTGTCTGGAATTTTCGACTCATGGTTCTGGTTGATCTCATTGATCAAAAGGCGATTTTGATCCAAGATGCTCTGGACCTGCACAAAGCTCTTTTGAAAGGTCTGGAGAACTTTGTTGTCCACTTGAGCTCCACTGCCAAGGCCTGAGAAGGTTCCTCCATCCATTTCTTTTCTTCTCTTTTTCCTCTCAGATGGAAATCAACACCTGCTCTGCAAACAATACAAGAACACCAGAGAAGATTCAAATGAAGCTATGTATTAGGTTGGTCACCCTCTTATTCGCTTCTAAAAGCACATTAACAAGCTCAGGTGAGGTAAACAATGCCTACCCATCACCCTATCACCTTAAAGAAACCAAACCAAAAAAAAAAAAAGACCCAGCTAGATTACCAAGGATGATAGAGAGGGGAATCTATTGGGAGTTGGTTCAGACATCAGGAAGCATGAGAGACAAGGACTGAGGAGAAATTATGACTCCCATGTCTTCTTTTCACAAAAGGGATCAAGTTTTCTAATACCATAGACACAAACCAAAAGCTGATCTGATTCTATAAACAGAAGTCCTACCTCTGGATTTCAGAAGGGAAAAAGAATTTCCATTGAGAAATCTCACATTCCAATGTACACAGGAAAATAAAAATAAAAATCACAAGGGTGTGAAATTATGATATTACAAAGTAAGAAATGAAATAGTAAAAGGACATTTGAGTCTGGTGGAGCGCACGGATAGAGGACGGAATTTTGTAGCCCAAGTGCTCCACCGTACGAAAAATAAAATCTTGCAGAATTCCATGAATAGGAACTAAGACGAAACCAAACGAAGAAAAGAAACAAAGGCGAAAGAAAATGGTATGAGCAGCCCAAGATCAATTTTTGACACAAAATTCTAAAAAATCTCGGTATGTAACGAGGACCAACCTCGCATAACTATCCAAAACAAGGCTTGAAGCATTGTTTTCTCCATCACCCGCAAATCCCGAAACGAAGTAAGATATATAGATTAAAGAAAAAAAAAAAAAAACTTAAGGGACCTCCATGCTTCTCTGTCATACCTTGGAAATCTGGAACATTTTGCCTTGGCGGATTCGAGACGCGAGAAACCGTAGGACAGGAAGGAGAAGAAATCTCTCTTACTTGAGAGAGAGAGAGAGAGAGCAAATGGAGGCAAGGAGGAGGCGATTTAATCAAATCCGGAAGGAAAGGTACGGGGCCTCCTTAAACTAAGATGGAGAGAGAGAAGGAAGGAATTACAAGTAGGTTCGGCAGTCTTCGCTACGAGATCTCCTCCTCCTCTCTCTCTCTCTCTCTCACTAATTAGTTTGTGGATGTTATACTTATTGTTCAATTATTTCCGAAATCTTGTCCTATTTCTATGCTTCGGATAAATGAAAGATCTCCTCCTCGGAACAAAAAAAAAAAATTAATCAATTTCGTTAGGTATATTCTTTTAACCATTACAATAATAAGAAATCTTTACGAGTTATGAGTCAACAATGTGATCAAATTCGTTCGCATAGTAACTATGAACTTCCCATATATGAGATAATACAGCTATCAGACACTAATCAACATGAGCTGCCTTACCGTGTTAACCATGTTTCTCTCTAATTCCCATCACATAAGAAAACCTCTTCATTAATACCTCTCATAACCTTCTCAGGGACACCTAGCATCACTCCTGCTTAGAGGTATATAAATATTTTTATGAAACACCACCACTTTGCTTGTTTTGAGGTACTGTACCCAATTGGAGTAAAGATCTTATGTGACCAACTATATGGCGACCATGTGGAAGGTTAGTAGACATCTCTAGGACCAGTGCGGACCACTCGGACAGTACAAATAGCTCAAGAGTTTATTTTACCATAAATTATATATTACGTCACATGGTTATGCTTAGAATTAAATTGTATAGTACTTTTTAATTTTTTATTTATATCACTTTACTCTTGTTAAAACTGACTCGATTATTAATTGAGCCATCAAATGACTATAATATCTACGTGATTTTACTTTTTACCTATATTTTTGAGATCTTTTATTTGATTATATATTTAAAGAGAGGTAAATTATGATAAAGAGATGCAAATTAAGACTTTAGGCTTGCAATTTTAAAGAGGGGAGGATAGATGAGGGAGAAAAATGCATTTTGTTTTAAGTTTGAAGAATAAAAATTGGGTGAGTAAATTTAATAAAATGAGAAGGAAATTTTGAAATTTTTGTCTACTACGGTGAGAAAAATTACTCTAAGAATATATATATATATATATATATATATATATAACAATTTATATCAGTCTAGACTATAGTGGGGGCAGAATGATAGACATGACAGTTTATGGGGAGTAGTTTAATGTTATGTATAAACGAGGGTAATATGTTTTCGAATGACTAACATGTTTTTTTTTTAATGTAATGTAGGGTTAGAGGTATGGAAGTTGGCTTAGGATTCTAAATTTAGAAGGGTACTGAAGTATTTGTGTTATTTTAGCACATAAATTAGACGCCAGTATGATGCTCATTTGGGCTGTGCGGGCCTAGCTTGTTACAATATGCTATCCATCCTTCTTCCATCGTTTCCTTCCTTCCAGCCCATGGGCTTTTAGCCTTTTGGGCTGAGGCCTATTACTACTAGTTTATGCTTTAGATTTTAGTCTCTCTCGTAGATAAAGTCAAAAACCGTGGGCGTGTCTACCTGCTATTGTTTTTTATTTTTGAAAAAATTCCTTAGTCTTGCACAAGATTGAGAAGTTATTAAACTATATATTAATATGTATATATCTGCGCAATATGATACAGGGGTGAAAATGTAATTTAATTAATAAGAAAGATGGAGAGGTGTTAGTGCGCTACCAATCAAAAGTCACGGCATCCACACATCAGTCTAGTCTACACCCCTCCCAACAAAATGCTCTCTCTTAAAACCCTCCCGTATCTTCACCGCCCTTCCTCCCCCTTCAAATCCCTCCGCTTCCCCTCTTCTTCGTCTTCGCCTCCGTCTTCCCTCTCCTTCTCCTCCTCCTCCTCTTCCTCGTCCACCACCACCATGGCTGCCGGTATATCAACCGTCGAGCATGTCGTCCTCTTCAAGGTCCGTGACTCCACCGACCCCTCCAAGATCGACGCCATGATCTCTCACCTCCGCTCCCTCGTCTCCCTCCCCGGCGTTGCACACCTCTCCGCCGGGCCAGTTCTCCGCAACCGCTCCGCCGCCGCTACCTTCACCCACCTCCTCCACAGCCGCTACGCCTCTAAGTCCGAGCTTGCCGCCTACGGATCCGATCCCACCCACCTCGCCGTGGTCAAGGATTTGGTCCTCCCGATCTGCGAAGACATATTGGCGTTCGACTGGGTCGCTGCTGGCATCGCCCCGGCGCCGTTGACGCCGGGGTCAGCGGCAAGGCTTACCCTGGCGAAGCCGACGGCGGAGTCCTCCTCGGCGGAGGTACTAGAAGTTGTGGCATCCGCGAAGGATAAGGTGGCCGGGCCGGTGGAAGTGAGTCTTGGGGAGAACTTTTCGCCGGCGAGGGCGAAGGGATACGAAATCGGGATGCTCGCGGTGTTCCCTGGAGTGGGGGAGCTCGATGGAATGGATAATGGTGAGGTGGACGCGGTGAAGGAGAAGGTGCAGCCGCTGTTGGAGAGCGTGATTGTTGTTGATTTCGTGGTGCCGCCGCCGCCATCCTCGAATTTGTAGAAGGTTGGAGCTTTTCCCATTGCCTCAATTTGATTTGGGTGAAAAGTGGTAACTTGGTAATTAGTAACGGAAAACTCATGAAATAAGATGTGATAAACCCGGTTAGAGATTTGTAATAATAAGAGGCTCGTTTATGTCTAGAAAAATCCTTGAGGTTCTCGGAGTGGGGATGCCGTAGCATTTTGGCTGAACTCTAAATGGATCTCATAATAATTTGTTCTCAATGACATATTTTGGATTATGTTGGTGTGCGCTTTAAACCAAGATCATTAAAACTCTTTCTATATAACACTCCTTGCTGCAAAAGCTAGTTTATGTGAGTATTTCTACATGTAACCGAATCACTTGAATGAACTGATATAGGTGCTTGGAAATTCTCTTTAACCGGAGAATGGATGATGGAGATGGAAGAAATAGTATTTGTTATGCACCTACTGTTCTTGATTGTGATAGCATGTTATACAAATTTGGCTTGACGTTAGATGATTCAATCATAATGTATTTTGTGCTAGTTTCCAATTGTTAAAAGTTTGTGCTAACTGATCAGTAACATTGGACGATGGTCATGTCTTAACTGCCTTGTTTTGTCAAAGTTGTGCTGATTATTCGTTGACAGTGTATGTCATTTAGGTTAGTGGTGTTAAAAAAAATGCCGATTGCTTATGTCCATACCAACTGCTACTGTGATCAATATTATTCATTTTTGTGTCTAACCTTCTATTGTTCTGATTACTGTCATATGCATGTTTCAACCTTTGAACTACATAGTTCAATCAATCTTTTATTTTAATCTTCTGTAGTTTCTGTTTTGCTTCTTGATTACTATTATCTGTGAGTTAACACCAACCATAATTTGAAGTTTCATCTGAAACCAAGACATTTCGTCGAAACATTTCGTGTTTGGATCCTATCCGATCTGAAATTACCTCCAAAACTGGCATCCAAAACAGACCTGTATAACAATTTTTTATTGTATTTTTTTATTCTAAGTTGGATAGGACTTGAATCAAATTTGTAACTAACTCAATATCAACCTCATTACTAAAATGATGTTAGATTTTGTGTGATGCATTGAGAAATAAGATAAAAGAAGAATTTTTTTTTTATCAAAAGAAGCCTGAAACTGATACAACGAAACTAGAAATGGAATTGATCGAAACATTTCAATATTTAACCAACTCAAAACTGAAATTTTGAGCTATAACACTAAAATGTTATTTGATCATTGGATATGCTTATATTTTTGGTTTCTACTTTGAATTGTGCCCAACTTTAAAAGTCTGTTATTAGAGTTAAGACACCGTATTGGATTTAGCAAGTATCTTGGGGACTCAGAGTTGTGATCCTCACTGCATCAGATGCAGAACTGCTTGGATGGTAATAAGGAAGACTTGGATAAGCATGACCCATCTGTAATCATCTGAAGGTTGCATGGACAATAGTTCTAGAAGTGTTCTTCTCTTCCTTGGCTTTGATGTTTCCAGTTTTCCACTGGTTCTGGTCTGTTGACTTTCTGGGATGTTGTTCAATGATTGAGAGTATATTCGTTGCAGAGATTATATTTAGAACCAGATTCGTAATGGTTCTTGGTGTGCTGAATTTATCGATTTAGTAAAATATTAACTTCATGTTTTGTTGGAATGTTGTTGATTGTTTGAATAAACCTCTTAATTGATTTTTTTTCTCTGAGAACTATGTATAGCATTCATACGTATCATTCAAATATCATTGTTTTATTCCTGGTCAGGTTAGGTCTGGTCTGGAAGCTGTTATTTACAAATTAGCAAGTCAGGTATTCATTCAGCTCTACTGATGAATGAGATTATACTCCTAAAAATACTTTCCTATATGAACAAGCTTCTCGGAAAGAACATTTGATGCTACTTGAACTCCCTGGAAAGACCTTTCCTGTGAAGTATGTAAATTGGTGTCATTAATCTACTGGGATTTGTCATACTCTTTGATGGCAAAAGAATCCTTCTAATACGAAT
The DNA here is from genome assembly GCF_019914945.1 of Typha latifolia. Taxonomy (NCBI): domain Eukaryota; kingdom Viridiplantae; phylum Streptophyta; class Magnoliopsida; order Poales; family Typhaceae; genus Typha; species Typha latifolia. The sequence goes on along the minus strand of NC_133086.1, from coordinate 3,594,799 downwards.
AATTAAGCTCCATCTAAATGTATCAAGATTGGTACTTTGTTTCTTTTGGGCAAATGGAGTTTCAAGTTAATTATGAAACAGAGTTTCGCTGCTCATGTCGATGTGCTGTTTTGGTATCCTTTTGATATTGTGTCTGCATAAGTAAAACTAGTCTAATTATTAATTTGCAGGTTGAACTTGGTCCATGTTAAGATCAAGATTACGACAAAAGAAGCTACAAAACAATCCATTCTTTTTTGGGTTAAACAAACTAACCTTTTTTTTTTAAAGAAAAAGAAAGAGGCTTAAGAAACATCCTTGCGGTCACGGGAAATGATACATTCTAAACACATCTTTAGTTAAAATGAATTGGTAATCAGGCATTCCTAAGTCATCCCACCAAAAAATAATATTTTTACATTTACTGTAGTTTGCCAACTAGTGAGTAACATTATTTGCCTCTCTATAGATATGTTCTATATTAGATCATTGAAAGTTCAAATCAAGCAGTCATCTAGAATTCCTTTCAATTTCTATGGGCTGGATTATTGATTAAGAAGTTGAATAAGGGACTGAAAATCAATTTCAAAGACAAGACCACACCTAGGAATCCATACTCCTTACCTTCTATCATGGCTTCCCATAGAGCCCAAGCTTCAAAATAAATGACTTCGACCCCAGTGCACGGTCCATCTTCTGCCAATAAAACACATACATTAGAATCCCTGAACATCCATCCCACACTACTACCCTATTTAGTTCTAGGGTCAAAAACACCATCAACAATTATCTTAGTTGTCCCAAGGCTAGAGGGATGCCATTTAATACTGGTTATACTATTATCTTTTATGTGTTTTGATTTAATAGGATCTTGAAAGTACTCAATAGTCATCATCAACATGTTTCTCCAAAATTGGTAGACATACGGTTTATCTTCCTTAAACATGTAAGTATTTTGAATCTTCTATATTTGCTACAACGAATTAGCATTTATAATAGCAAGAGTAAAGACATTATTGTTATTCAATCCTTCTCTTTAAACCCAGTCCTCTAATAGCCAATCTCCATTAAAGGAAAGATGGATCTCTAGAACAGTCGTAGATAGATCGCAAAATTGTGAGGCTATCTCACAGTCCAGAAAGAGATGCTGAGCAATTTCACCATCCCTCCCACACATATTACACTTAGGATCAATAGAGATGACATATTTGAAAAGTCTATATTTTGTTAGCAATTTTCCCCTCATAAGTTTTCATAGAAAATATTTAATCCTTTATTTTAGGTCAGGTTTAGAAAAATTTTAAAGTAGAAACCTATAAGCAGATTTGATCGTAGAGAGCCCTTTAGGATCATGCATCCAAATCCAAGTATCCTTGGATAGATATCTTGGTAGTTGCATATTAAGGATTTGCTTCCCTAAAATTGGCCCAAACCTAAAATAAACTTTATTAGCATCCCAATCACCAAGACGCATCAATTTGGTCACTTTCTTAGTCCCGATCTTAATATTCATATTCATATAAGTCAATTTTTCAAGCAATGAGCATGCTAAAAATCTATGCGACTTGAAATGGATAAAACCATTTCTGAGATGAACTATAGAATTTTAAAGATGCTTATAAAACATAGAACAATTCCTCTTGATACAATTATTTCAAATTTAAAATTTTCCCTATTTAACATTCATGAGTCTAAACCATAAAGAATATTTACTCGTGATCATTTGCCAGATTTTAGGAGCAACAAAAACCCAGTAGCAATTCTAAGATCGCTAATGTTCAGTTAATCATGTTCCACCTAACTAAGTGCAACCCTTCAGTGTCCTTAGATTTAAGATAAGTCTTTAAAAAAAAGTCCTACCAGCCAAAGAGAGATTATCCCTACGGCACCCACTGAGCCTATTTTTAACTTTGGTAATGATATCCTTCCCGTCTTAATAGAAAGTTTCATACCCAAATAACAATTACCGAAAAGGAAAGCTTCCATATATCTCTAATGCTCAACGAGAGAAGATGTTTATGGAACTGCAAGTTGAGAGAAATATAAGACAAATACTTCAATACACCTTTAAAAATTAAAATCTTAATTCAACGAATATAATAGTCAGTTTTTATACTTAGTACCGGTTTTTCTGTACCAGTTCTAAAATCACATTACGTAAAAAAAAGAGTATATTAGTTAAGAAGATTTAATTACGTGTGTCTAACTTTTCAATTTTATTATTATACCCTTGAAAATCTTAACTGTTCATCAAACTAATTGATAAACAATTAACTTTACGGTACGGTAGAAGCGCTCTATAGGTTTTTTTTTCTTCCGTTAAGATTTCTCTTAAATATAATTATATTTTAATTATAGGAGATATAATTTAATATTAAATAATTTAAATTTAAGTATTTGAAGATAAACTTCAATTTAAATATAATTCTCTATCTCTATCTATTAAAATTTAATTTAAATCAATCTTAAACCAATGGGAGATATATGCAAATAATAAAAAATAATAAAAAAGATAAAATATAATTAAATTTTCATCAAATTAATTATAAAAGACATTAATACCCTTATTTTGATATATATACATTACTCTCAGTTAATAATATATATGTCTTTTACTTGATAAAATATTAAGATAATATAATTATCAAAAAATAATGTGCAAGATTATATATCTAAAAAAATTACTTACTGTTTCATTCCTATTATACTCTTAAAAATTTTAATATTTAAAAATTTATTAAACGGATCGATAAAGAATTAACTATACGGGCTCGAAAAATAATCAAATCAAATATTACACCTCAAATCAAATCCAACAATAAAGGAATACTCGGTCGTGGGAGCAGAGCGAAGTTGGCGAGTGGACAAGTTGATTAATGAATGATAAATTTTTTCTAAATGTGTTGTTGTCATGGGCCATTTTGATGTGACCGTCACGTCATTATTTTGATCAAGTCAATCCATAAATTAAATCAAGAAAACTGCAAGTCAATCCAAAGTCTTTCCATATATCTTTTTATATATATATATATATATATATATATATATATATATATATATATATATATATATATATATTTAATTGCATACAGTGTTGACAACCGTTTTGAACAAGTCGACATTTTATTTTTCCAGCCACAAATTCCAAACGTTAAAGACCAACATATATCACAATATCGCATGGGAATACATAGGAGGGACACTTACTTCAGTTGCGAGAACAATTAACTTATCAAGCCGAAGATATATCACAATATCTAATTATACTGCTAGAAGAAACGAACGAGTTGGAGTAGTACTAGATGCTCTCTGTGTGCCCCAACACACGAGTTGGTAATTAGATATTGAATCCATTCCTGCATTAATTAGCCAAAAAAATGATTAGCTACATGAACACTCCTTGAAACCATAATAAAGAAAATGTCTTTATACATTCATAATTGCCACCAAAAAATTTTAAATTATCATAACTGTCATTACATATTTTAGAATGTCAGAATGGTCATAAAAATCTAACTCTTTCAGAACTACAATTTATGATTAGTTTTTTTTTTTTTTATAACAAAATACTCTTAACAGATTAGTAATATTTGATATAATATCTAATAGCGTTTTTAAAGTAATGTATAGAAGATAAATTAGTAGTCTTTTTTTTTAAAACTAAAATTGTAATTAGATTTACTTAATAAAATGATATTTTTGAAAGAGGAGAATGTTTTTGGTAGCAATGATGTAGAACTCTCTTAAAAGGAAAAAAAATTAGCCAATAGATGAAGTAAGTAAGCTCACAAGAGACTAGATATGTCGAACCCGCCGCCGAACAAATTGAGGATAGCGAGCACGTCAAGGCCAACATCTATTAGGCGCAGCAAGCCGTTTAGTCTTCCTCCGCTGTTGTGGTGGCCGGCGGGTGCGCGTATTGCTGCATTCGGGGCAACTTGAGGTTGCAGCTGTCTAATAAGGCAAACTGGATGGAGGTTAAAATTATACGCTTCCAAGTGGTAGAACATCCCTTCCACCATCTGCATGCATCCATTACACCGGCGTAGACTCCTGCCCTGGGGCGACCTCTCCGGCCGGAGGAACAACGTCATGAGGTGGCCGGCCAAGGGGACTTGGAGAGGGGATTCGGCCCAAAGAAAATGGAGATCGAAGTCGCAGGAGTGGCAGCGGTAGCGGGCTCCTGTGCCGCGGAGGTAGCAGCCGTTGCAGGTGTAGTTGCGTCCATTGTCTGTGGGGATTAAGATGTGGCTTTGATCATGAAGGAAGTGAGTTATGTTTTGCCTCGCCATGTTCGTCGATCTCTCTCGAGATTAATTGATTCCCTTCCTTAAGCTCGGATGTGCAAAGAAGAAAGGGGAGATAGTTACGTACATATAGAGAGCCATAACAATGGTAGGTAGGAAAGAGGAGATACATAGTTGACGTTTACTTTTTCACTCGGTAGAGAATTGATCTTTTGTACATGTATACAAACAAATTCATTACTCTCATTGCAGATCATTCTTCCATTGACCATGTCGTAGATGAATTTATTTATATATGGGTTTAAATAAAATCAATATAATTAGTTACAACCAGTAACAGAATTTTGTAAATAAAAAAACAAAAAAAAACAGTAACGAGATGCGATTAGTTTCCAACCAAATCAACCGACAGCCTCCCAGTAACGAGAATAAGGGGTCACTTCAACAAGTCGCGTGAACAACTTTATTACTTCACTTTTGTATGAAAGATCATCTAGTAATGTCGGAGGTAATTAACGTGCAACTTGAAGTAGGTGTCGGCCCCACAACGTATTTAGACATTGAACACATCTCTGCATTAATTTTAAAAATAAAATATTAGCTATATTAATACTCATTAGATGGGTAAGGACACAATACTGAAGTAAATTAAAAGTATAGGTGAAAATTCCCTACCCAACTAGACATGATCAAATGGCCCAGCCCGCCCGTGCCCGGCCCGGACCCGGTTTAAGCCCAGCCCGGCCCGAGCCCGAACTACCCATGGGCGGCACGGGCCAGCTCTTTGCCCGCCCGACCCGGCCCGAAAGCCCGCCCGTTTGGCCCGCAACTAAGCTCGCCCGTCTGCTACAGTACTTTGCCCTTCTACAGTAAAAATATTTTGGTATTATACCATTTTGCATTATTTTAAGCACACATTTTAAAAAATTTAATTTTTTTTAATTTTTTTAAAATGGATGAATATAAATATATATATTTTTTAAATAAGCTAATAGTTAAAAAATTCTAAAAATAGCTAAAATATGGGTTGGGCCAAGTGATTGGTAGGTCAGGCCGGCCTGGCCCGACCGGTTAGCCCGATCTCTCACGGGCCAATGGGCGGTAACGGGCTAGACTATTCTAGCCCGGCCCGAGTGATTGGTGGGTCGGGCCATGGACAAATACTTAAGCCCGGTTGGCCCGAAGAGCCCGGCCCGAACCCGGCCCGGCCCGCCCGATGATCATGTCTATACCCAACCCCAGTGGAACTGTGGAAGTCTGAGTTGCAATTATATGATATATTATTATTATTATTCAAAGTTTATACATATTAAATATCTTTTTAGAATATTTTTTAGGTATATATCCACCCACCGAATTACGAGAAATATCTTACTTAATCCTTTTGATTAGAATTTTATTATTTATTTATGTTCATAAGTTGTCATGTGATATTCACGTGACAACTAATGACCAAAATATTCTTATATGTACGTGATAACTTAAAATATATTTTTATAATAACTAAAATACTCTTAAATAGTTAATTAAAATCTTCTCCCTTTCTCTAATGCTAGCTGATTGATTATTACCATTTTCTCTCAAAGTCACCCCACCCGAACCAACCCTCTTCTCCTATCTTTTCAACCTTTCACCTTCATAGCATCTTCAAATTATTCTAAAAAAGATGCATCTTCAATCACTCACTTTCATGGCATCTTCAAATTATACTAAAAAGGATAGCATCTTCAATTACTCATCTTCATGCCATCTCTAATTCCTCATAATATTCTTTTTATCGCACTCCCCCGTCAAAGAATTAAAGATTCCTATAAAATGTTCTATCACTATCATCTTTCTCACCACCGAAACTATTGTAAGAAAATACTGAAGATTCAATCTAAATTTTTGAGAACAAAATAATAACCCTTTTGGAGCAAGTAATAAGAATATGATTCATAGATTAGAGAGAAAGAGATGGTTCATAGATTAGAGAGAAAGAGATGTTGGGTGAAAGCAACTCTGAGTGCCTACTTTCCAGGGTCGAACTCTGGCTTAGAATCAAAAAAAAAAAAAAAAAAAAAAAAAAAATATATATATATATATAGTTAGTTAGTTAGTTAGTTAGTTAGTTCGTACTCAGTTGATGTTTATTTTTTGTCCGGTTGATTATATGCCGCTCTTTCTATTATAGGTTTGTCCTTTCTTCCGCGACACTAGTCATGTTCCTTTTGTATTCAAATTAATCATGTGGATGCTATATAATCATTTAGTAGTACTGGAAGATTATTGATGTAACGTGTCTTACATGTATACTATTAACCTTAGTCGATCGCACTAATTTGTTTGTGGGAGAAGGAACTACTTAATTACCCGCTTAAGGTAATGGCGTTTACTTCTTTTTTATTTTTCTCGGTAAGGAAATTCCACGAAATATAATAGTATGTAACATACTGTCTATTTCTCAGTTGACATTCTCTTTTATATTACATCAACTTGTCTAACTCTCCTTGTACGTTATAAATAGTCTGTTTATTGTTTTAGTTTACTGCAAAGTAAAGGTTAATTTGGTGTTAGATTGTTCTACTACAGAATTGTTAACTGGAACGAATATTGTGTAACATTAACTCCTAAACTCATCCTTTTCAAATACTTTCTTTGGTACGATTAGAGATCATCTAATCTTTGGAGTTTGGAGTAAGATGATCAACACTTTGCGACGGGCACAAATCTCCATATAAAAATTAAGAGATCATTTTGATGAATCGCTCCTGCTCTCAAGCATCAGAATTTCTCTTTACAAATGTAACACCAACCATATCATTTCGAACCATCTATTAATAACATATATATAGGCTTTTTATTAAAAAAAACACAACATCCCGTGAACATTGGAACAGGGGTCGAACAACATCAATACTCCAATTTTATTTTACTGAAACCAAACTTTGGTGCCAAATTAAACGTACGTAGAATATCACACAATCAAACACTGACGGAAGAAACGATCAACTTGAAAGTAGATGCTCTCTGTGTGTTAATTATAATATGGAAAACGCATAAAACTCTCAGTTAATATTCAAGAGGAAGAAAAAAAAAGCATGAGATGTAGGAAGGAGTACTAACATATGTCGTCGGAGGGGAATCCAAAGATCTTCAATCCATATTTGAACATCTTCTTTAGAAAAGTTCCTAATCCTCTTTCGTTGTAGTCGCCAAAGCCCATCTCTCCATCAACCTGTGCCTGTTTCACCAGTTTAACAAAGCAAGATGGGTGCAGGTCAAAGTTACCAGCTTCCGTGTGGTAGAACATCCCTTCCACCATTTGCATGCATCCATCGCACCGCCGGAGACGTGTGCCGTCGTGCGACCTCTCCGGCTGCGGGATCAACGTCATGCTGAGGTGAGGTTGGCTGTCGGACGTGGGCCCGTCCGTAGAGCTGCGGTCTTGAGATTGGCCATCGGACGAGGGGATTACGGTAGGGCAAACGGCGCAAAGGAGATGGAGATCGAAGTCGCATAACTTGCAGCAGTAGTGATCTCCTTTGCCGGGGAGGTAGCAGCCGTTGCAAGTGTATTCTTTTCCATTGTCAGTGGAGGTTAAGACGTGGTGTGGATGGAGGAAGTGGGTTATGTTTTCCTTGATATCCATCTCTCTCCACGTCTCTCTTTCTCAGTCTATTTGTGTTTGTGTGTGCAATGTGCATGGAAGAGAGGAATTATACCTACATATATATATATATATATATATATAGATAGATAGATAGATAGATAGATAGATTTTGAGAATCTGATAGCATATGCTAGGTACCGTAGCACATGGATTGGATGAATGAAGTATAAAGAGGTTTTAAATAGTTACATATTTTTTTTTCAAAAAACAATAAGAGATATAAGGTGGATATAAGGTGGATATAAGGTGGAATGGCACGCACTTAGATCTTTCCAAAGTTCAAATTATTCCTTTAATTGGTACATTTATGTCGTCCTTAATACAAGATAATAATGTGGATTTTATATAAGCATGTAGTAGTACAATAAGGTTGAAGTTGAGTCCATTATGTCTATACTAATTATTTAAGCTTTGTTAGTTTCAACAATATTCAAAAAAATTTCTCAGAATCTTTGCGTCATTGGAAAATTTTTAGATACCTTGTGCTGACGCAAGTGAAGCCTTATTGCATTAATTCCTTCTAAAGTTTGGCGTTAAGGAATTATAGGTAAATCTTTTAGCTACTTACTTCATCCGTGTCCTCTGTTACAGCGAGCTTTAGGTTTTACCGTTGGATAATTTATCCAATAGAAGACGGTAATTATCAATACACAATTAACAACAATCATGGCCAAGCTTTCGTGAATCTCAAATGTGTGTGTGTGTGTGTGTGTGTGTGTGTGTATATTGATTTGGCTATATGTGAATTATTTTTCTCTAGCTATGTTTGGCATGACAATATCTATTACGACCGAGTCAACTATAAAAAATTAGTGTTAATTTGATTCATTGAATTAAATTTGTACAAAACACAATAGAATTAGTATTGTCTTGCTATAAAGAAGTTTAGAAGTGGTGGTCCCTGATTTTGAACTATTAACAAGTCACAAGCTGGTTATACAAATTAATACTATATATGATCATGTAAAGCATATATAACTTGCTCATGGTACCTGAAATTGTCCAGATTTTTTATTATTATACTTATATTAAATCGATATATAGTGTTTCATATTAATGAAGTAAAATAATTTAGTATAGACATAATGCCAACTTGAAGTGGATAGTTTATCGATCGATTAAAGAAAAAGTAAATTTCAATAAGCCAGTTTGTCGATTTGATCCCATAGTTTGATTTACTACAAATAACAACACATCACTCTCCATATCTTTAACTTATCGTTGACTTAATCATATATAATGAAGAATATTAAAGAAGGTTAATATCTTTGCGCACTTTGGTTTGAGTTACGTATCTAACCGGCGTTTTTTTTTAGCCACGGTTTAGATAGTTAAACTAGGCTTAGGCTAAGAAAATGTGATGTTTAATTATAATTAGACTAATAAAAAATTAAAAAAATAATTTTAGAGGAAAATAGATGATATATAAAGTTAATAGACTAAAATATCCTTTAACTTTGATAATAGTGCTTATTTAATAAATTAAATATTAAAGATAGTACTCATTGCGGGCTCTATTAGATTTTCGGGCTTACAAGTATTGTCAGCTGATTTATTTATTTATTTTTTAAAGCTACCAAATATATATAGGAAAGTATAGAGTGAGGTTTTGCGAGGGTATAAGTACTTATTTATATTATTTTTTTTACCTTTGAACTTTGCTAGAAAAAATATGTATAATATTTAGTTACGAAATATGACTAGGGATCCCACAAACCAAATTGACTCTCTTTAACTCAATCCAAATCTACCTTGAAGTCTAACTCACCAAATGTTTAGAGTAGATAGACTAATTAACTAAGTCTTCTGCTAGAATATAAATAGTAAAAGGTATTAGCTTTCATCCTATTAAAATTTTAGAGTAATTAGTATATTAATATAGTACGTATGCGAGCAATACGGTCCTATTTGATCTCGTCTTCGATCAATACGAAGGAAGAGAGCCGAGATTAACTACTACATTGCTTTTGACGTTTGAGAATATATGTAATCCAATTAATTATATAATGCAATAGAGAGGTAGCGTATGCTGTCGTGTTGATGTCCACTTCTTTTTCGCAAGTAGGAGAATGCACGCACTTAGATCTTTTCAAAGTTCAAATTATTCCAATAATTGTTACAGCTATTTCGTCCCTAATACAAAATAATAATGCGGATTTTATATAAGCATGTAGTAGTACTATAAGATTGAAGCAGCGTGCTTTATGTATATATTAATTAATTAAGCTTTGTTAGTTTCAACGATATTCTAAGATTTTTCTCAGAATCTTTGCGTCATTGGAAAGTTTTTAAATACCTTGTGCTGACGCAAGTTAAGCCTTGTTGTATTAATTCCTTCTAATGTTTGTGCTGACGAAAGATTTTATCGTTGGAAATTTTTTCGAATAGAAGATGGTAATTATCGATGACAAACTAACAATAATCATGACCAAGCTTTTGTGAATCTAAAGTAACATATATATATATATATATATATATATATGTGTGTGTGAATAATTTTCCTCTTGACAATATATATTACGATCAGGTCGGCTACAAAAATTGGTTTTAATTTAGTTTATTGAGAACTACTATTTTCTTGCTATAAAGAATTTTAGAAGTTGTGGCCTTCGATTTTTTTGACCAACTCACAGGGTGAGTTTTATTTAATATGAGTTGAGAATGGCTTTTATCCGATTTTAGCCCTTACAAGGAAAATAAGAAGAAGAAGAAGAAGAAGAAGAAAAAGTGGCTTTCGAGTGGGTTGTTGGATTGTTTTTTTTTGTTTTTTTTTTTGTAGTCGCAGTTAATCCAATCTAAGTTATTGATATGAAGAAAATAATAATCCAAGTTATTCCATCCACAGTGATAAGTCAGTGCAACTAAACGCCCTAAAATAATTATGTAAGACAATCATATTGCTGGGCCTGATCTACCTTTTAGTCCCTTTCAGGAGTGCTTTTGATCGCTATTATGTTGCAACATTTCATTACTATGATGTCTAACCATCAACAAAGTACATGGATTCATAATTTATGTCAATCCGAGTTACAATAACCAACCACTAATTATAAAACAAGCCTTCTAGTTCTTGCCAACGGAAGAAAAATAATACAACATCTCTCTGCAGCAAAAGGGCGGTGCCAAACTTAACCGTAGCTCACACAACATAACACTGTCGGAAGTACGACCAACTTGAAAGTAGATGCTCTGCGTGTATACCACAACTCCCCTCCCCCCCAAACAAATTATTAAAATGATCCTCTGCATTAATTCAACCAAACAAAATGATTAACAATATACATGCATGTCTGTCTCTAATTATTAACGGTAATCAAGAAAAAAAAATATTATATGAAAAAAGTGAATAGATGAAGTAAATATTCTCACAGGAAAGCTGATAAGGTGGAGATTACAGAGAAGATATCCAGCGCAGTCATGCTGAATTGCCAAAGCTTCCACAATCCACTTCCTATTCCTCTCTCCTGGTACAACATTTCCTTCCCCTCCTGTGCCTCTTTCGCCACTTTAACAAAGCAAACTGGGTGGAGGTCAAGATTACCATTTTCCAACTGGTAGAACATCCCTTCCACCATCTCCAAGCATTTATCGCACCGCCGTAGACTCCCGCCGCCTTGCGATCTCTCGGGCCGGGGGATCAGCTTCATGCAGTTGTTGGATGAGGGGGCTACGGTGAGGCTCCGGTGGTTTGAGTGGCCCCCGGAAAAGGGGATTTCGTTAGGGCATAGGGCGCAAAGGAAATGGAGATCGAAGTCGCACACGTCGCAGCGGTACCGTGCTCCTTTGCCGGGGAGGTAGCATCCATTGCAGGCGTAGTCGTATCCGTTTGTGGATTTTAAGGGATGCTGATGGAGGAAATGAGTAATGTTTTGCTTTACTACGTCCATCTCTCTCTCTCTCTCTCTCTCTCTCTCTCTCTCTCTCTCTCTCTCTCTCTCCGGACTCCGACTCCTGAGCCTGTCTATGTTTGTACATTCAAAGAAGAAAGGGAGATCTATACATATAACGGGATAACAAATACTAGGGACTGTAGCATATGGATTAGAGACTTGGTCGTAGTTTTTTCTTTTTTTTCTTTTAACAACTTGACTTGGTTAGAGTTAATCGAAAAAAGAGTTATATGGTGGAGTTTATACTCGAGTTGACCTTTAGTTTTTTCTCGTCCGGAAATGCTACCTACTCGGTCGCTTCTCCTTTCTCGATCCTTTCTTCAGTGGAATAGGTCATTAAATTTTCAGAAATTAATGCTTGCTTTATGTGTATACAATTAATCTTTTTTAAGTCTCATTTGTTAAAAATTAGTTTAAATTTAGTTTCAACAAATTTTTAGCATGTATCAGCATTTCTGAAAATTTCTAAATCTGAACTTGATTATAAATACTAAAAAGTATTTTTTAGAGCGGATGGTTGGGAGAATATTTATGGGGGTTGAGCCACTATTGTATTGAGTGTGATTAGAGTTAAACTCTTTGTAAGTGATGGATTTGCATAATAAAAAAGATTGCTCCATCTTTGGACGTAGGCACATCGCCAAACCACGTAAATCTTGTCTCTCTCTATTGTCTCCAGTGTTTCATTATCGGTAATTGCTTGCATTAGAGTATTAATCTATGATTAGATCTTGGTTAGTGTTATTTTATCACCATTAATATTTATTTGGAGGTTTTTTTAAGCATTGCATTGGTTTTCTTTCTTTATTCTCATTTGAGATATTTGGGGGTGAAGGTCTTGCTTCCGCTTCCTTCACCCATTTGGTTATTTTGCACAACATCATTAATATTCATAGATGTTTTCTTTAGAATTCTTGCAAAAGTTCAAATAATAAAACATCCGCACAATTCTAATAACACAGATAGCTTAATTTGTAAATATTAGAAATATAAGGTGTAAATTTCAGGTAGGTGAAATGGCAGAATATTGCATACAAAATTCTCTAAAATATTACATCGATCACATAAGAAGCTGCAAGCATGCAAATGAGAAGTCGGTGTTGTTTTTTTAAGAAGACGAATAAGTCAATGTTGTTTGTTTAAGAAGACTGAGAAGTCATCGTTGTTTAGGAATGCCACTTGTAGAAAGCAATTAATTGAAATGAATCTTCGTTAATGTAAAGGCGTTGAAATTAATTATTGATAACACCATTTGATCCTGAGCATGTGAAGCGAGAGATATAACCTTTGGGCTATTGGTACAACACTATTTAAATGATTTTTGAATCTAGCTAACAACAAACTACGAAATACTTTAGTAAAAATATTTAGGTATTCTTCAACGACTTGCAAGTGACAACGAATGCGATTCGATTGTTTGCTGTTAAAGGTACATAGTTCTACTGAAAACTTTTTATGGAGAAAACATGACTTGAAAGGAGTACTTCTTGGAATTTAATGATTTATTTCTTATTCTACAAATATCCAACTTCAATTAGCAATTGGAATCCTGGTCCTATTTTTAACGTCGATCACAATCGATAGTTAGAGACTAAGAATTAGAAATAATCATGACCAAGCTTTTGTGGATATCAAGTATATGTATGTGAATTAATTATTTTCCTCTAGCTATGTTTGTCTTGGCATCATATAATTACGACCAGGTCAATTTCAACAGTTGGTCTTAATTTGGTTTATTGAGAACTATTATTTTCTTGCTTTAAGGAATTTTTGAACAACTCACAAGGTGGCAAACGAGGGGAGGAGTGAGATGAAAGTAAGGGGTGAGAAAGAAACCTCGGATAAAATTCTGCCCCATCAGATTTCTATCTGAGTTTTATTTGATATGATCGAGTTGAGATTTTCTTTTTTATTGGTCTTAGATATTAAAATTTGTGTTAGTGCAGCCAAAACGAATTCTCAATCAAATACTAACAATCTCAATAGAATAGTAATTGACAAATAGAATCCAAATAGAAAAATTTATAAATATAGTAGAAAAATTCTAGAAATTAATTTAACAACAGATAAGTAACTCCAAATACACATAATCACATAAAAAAGTCAGTGTAAAACTTTAATATACTAATCTAATATAAATATAAAAAAAAATTTCCTCTCCTGTCTCTCCTAAATATAATAGAGAATTGCTCTCTCATAAAATCCTTTCCACATATAAAAATCTCTCATATTTTTTCTCTTGCAAAATGGCCATACAAACTTTAAACCCAACATTTATATTTATAGAGGTAACTTAGAGGAGAAGAAAATCGCGGGCCGTTCAAATAGATGGACGATGTTCAAATCTTCGTGCATTGTTGGTAATTCATTTGGCAAGCTGTTCGAATAAGTGGACGACGCTCGAACACTCGTGCATTGTTGGAAATTCGTTCAAACGCCTTTTGAACACTATATCATTTCAAATTCTCAGTTAATCGAGCGTCCTCGAATGGATAAATGTCATTTGAACGTCCAGTACATGAATCTAGAACTATATTAATCTATAATGTTAGAACGGTCTATAATAGACATGCATTTGATTGGTGGGCTTATGTTTTTGGCTCCTACAAAAAAAAAAAAAAGACAAGTAAGAATTGGGAGAGCCTTCTTGAACTTGGAGCTTTCAAGTGCAGCTAATCTGTTTGAGATTCCGGCAAGGGGAGGACTTTTACATGGTCTAACATACAAGAAATTCTTATTTTTTTTTCTAAGCTAGATAGTTTTTCAATTTCTGACCGGTGGTCCTTTTCTATTCCCTAATCTGTCTGGTAGTAGTTGTCTCTCTCCCCTGCTAAGCTTCTATACATACTATTTATTTTCTTACAAAATTGAGATTTCTTCCTGCCGAGATCAAATCCCGGTGTCCTTTAAATTTTTATTTTATTAGATTTATGAAAAAGATCTCGATAGATAAGATTCATTTTTTGGATTCCCAGGAAGACCTTACTGATCTCTTCTCTTAGGACTTCTCGGAGCATTGCTCTTCTAGACTTTATTTGGTTTGAGATTAAGTTTTGAATTTGATTAGTTAATTCTATTTTTTAGTCTTAATTTTTTTTAAGAGTAAACTTAGTCTCAATTGAGTAAATTTTGCTGGATGAACAGATTCTTTGGAAGCAAAGATCTAAATAGACTTGGCTTTCTTTTATTTTTACAAGTCTCTGTTCCGAGCTTATCGTCTTCCTCGGTTGACGTAGATTGAGTCTCTCTATCTTCCTGGGAACTTAGACTTCAATTTGTAATCCCTTCTCGGTGGATGAAATTAAATATGTTGTTATGGGACTTACAGTGGATAAAGCTCTAGGTTCTAATGGAGTCAACAAAGAAGCAAGCCTAGCTAGATAGGAATGCAGGCACACTAGTGATGGAGCAACGATTATAATGAGATCACCTTATTGCCCCCCATTTGAGCAAACTTATGAAACCAAGAAAGAAACAATAAAAGGAAGAATGGAAAACAATGAAGAGGGAGAAGTGATAGGTCTTGCCAATTACATCCACAAATAGAGAAATTGCACTCTAAAAATATAGATAAAGATTATAAAAATGGCAATCCCATGGTAGAGCTCAGTGATCTAGGCACATATGAAAGTGAGTTGAGGCGAAACATGAAGCAAGGCAAGGTGGAGACAGGATGACAATGGTTTGCGCAGAGGGGTCAAGGTAGGGCAGTTCATATCAACGACACGGTGCAGATGGCGGCAATATGGGTCAAGGAGGGGGACTGATAAAGGCTTTATGGAACGTTGATAAAGGTTCTCTTTTTTTATATAAAAAAACTTCACACTGCAATGCAGTGAGGAATTTTTATTTGAGAGGATCATACCAATTAAAGAATATCGTCTGTTAACTATCCACAAATTACCTTTCTTAAAGGTTAAATAACATCTCATTGACATTGAATTACAATTTATAATTTATTAAATAAATCTATTTGCTGAAAGATTACAGTCAATAACCTAATCTACCTTGAAACAAAATCAAACTACAAAAAAAAAGAAAAAAAAAATAACAACCGTCGCATCCTCTTGATAAATTGCTAGGTCAATTATGTTACGGCTTGATCAATAGATCCTAACATACATATTCTAGTTCATATAATCAATTAATAGTAAGAATTTACAATTTATAGATAAAATATGTTTTTTTTTTCATATCTAATTTAATATGTCTTAAATTTATGTTAAAACTATGAGTAGAAGGAAAATAGAGTTACATAAGCATATTTGAATTCATTATTGCTGGAGAAAATTAAACAAGAGATGATACTTGTAATGACTTTCCAAATTTTGTTTTTTGGTTTTCTATCACATATTTCTCTTTTATACCTAAAGTGAAAAATATTTTTTTGAAAGTTACAGTTTTTTATTTTTAATTCTGACTCTCTTAGAAAAAGAAATTACTTATGATATCTATATAGAAATTCCACAATAATTATATCCTTAAGCCAATTAATTAATAATTAATTATATCACTAAATTCTCCCAACCAAGCATGCTGTTAGAGATGATTATGATAGATTTTCACCATATATTCTAACACATGCAATCTTTCATATATCCCAAAAAATTATTGTCGTTACCGTTTTGTCAACACAATCAGAACGACTGCACAGCAAGTAAAGCAGGTAACAAGCACTGTGTGGCTCCTAGTATTACTTACTTGCAGTTGTCATTAATCCGTGATAAATACCGATACGTGGACAAAATATAAGCATTTAGCAATACCAACGAATTATTGAATATAATATACTATTTAACTAGTCTGTTGTTCTTTAATTAGATCAATAGATTAATTCTTTCGGAATGTTATCTCAAAATATCCAAGATACGTACAACTTACTGGTAAGCTACACGAGACAGGCCAGCAAGCAAGCTAACTCCTTAGTTCGCCATGAAAAATTTAAGAAAATTTGCAAGAACATTAACTCATAGGATTATGTAGAGATTATGAGCACGCTTTCAACAACTGGTATCATTGTACACAAAATAATTTTGCGGAAATGATTTTATTGCTTCACTTATTAAGTCCTGCGAAGCTTATTAACGAGTTAATTAATCACAATTAAGATATGCATGTGTCGATCACTCATGTTGGAAGTAACAAGGTAAAATCCCAGCTTGAAAGTAGATGAGTTGTGTCTGCGCGCTCCACGTAACCCAAGATCATGCTTCTGCAGGATCTTCTCCTCTGTATTAATTCAACAGACAAATCTTTAGCTAGATGAGATATATATATATATAAGGCATAGCAACGATTTCACAGTTAATTCCACTCTCGAAATTAAGCTGTACTTTTGTTGCGATATTCAAGTAAGTAATAAAATGAAAAGTGATAGATTAAGTAATCTCACATGAGATCTGCAACGTCGATGTCAATACCAACGGCACTAACAAGTGCCTGCACTCCAACTGAGAGGGCCATGGTGCCCAATATCCTTCCTATTCCTCCTATCCCACCCCGGTTGGGGGCATTTTGTGCAGCCTGAACATTTCGTACCTGTGCCTGTGCCTGTGCCTGTGGCTGTCCTACCTGATTGGCAAGGCAATCAGGATGCAGGTCAAAGTCGCAAACGTTGCAGCGGTAGCGCGTTCCATGGCCGGGGAGGTTGCAACCATCACACCTGTAGCTGTATTCATTGTCGTGCAGGACTAAGGGGTGATTTGGATGGAGGGGGTGGGATATCTGATTGAGTTTGCCCATCTCTCCCTCTCTCTTTGGGCCTAGCTAGTTTGATGTTTGTTTGAGTACAGGAGGCAACAAGAGAAGAAGGCGGCTATATATAGACACAGCACTGGCGACCTGGCGTCTGGCGGTGAATAGCTAGCTGTGGATGTGACCATGGCTGTGGCTGTGACCACGGCTGTGGCTGTGGTTGTGGCCATGGGCATGACCATGGCTGTGGCTGTGGCTGTGATCATGGCTGTAGCTGTAGCTGTGGCCATGGGCATGGGCATGACCATGATTGTGGTTGTGTCTGTGCTCCCTGATTGCCAAGGCAACCAGGATGCAGGTTAAAGTCACAAACCCCACAGTGATAGAACATCCCTTCCACCGGTTGCTCGCAGCCACCGCAGAACCGTCGTCCCAAGCCCGGAGGTGATATTATCGGGCGTAGGAACAACATCATGTAGTGCTGCGGGTGGCGGAAGGAGGAGACTTGAGGAGTGGACATAGCACACTGCTGATGAAGGTTGAAATCACAAATACTGCACGGGAATCGTGCTCCGTTGCCAGGGAGTTTGCACCCATGACAAGTGTAGCTGTAGCCATTGCTGTGCAGCACTAATTGGTGATGTGGATGGAGGAAGTGGTTCATACTAGGATTTAGACCATCTCTCTCTCTCTCTCTCTCTCTCTCTCTCTGTGTGTGTGTGTGCGTGTGTGTGCGCGCGCGCGCGCGTAAGAGAAGAGAATAGAAGAGATATATATAGAAAAACTTTGCCGAAGAACGAAGAAGGAATGTGAGTTGGCACTTCGCACATAGATTTCGTCCAAGTTCAGGGTTATATAATTTTATAAAGTTGAAAACGTCGAGGTCTACAAGATCGAAGCTAGTAGAATTTTTATTTCGTAGGTACGCTGCTTAGTTTAATTAGTTTAATTAGTTTATTCTGCTCTGAATCCTATTCCTTGTCCTATTTTTCACATCGATCACAATGGATATAGTTAGAGACTGAATCAACCAACGCATTTATGCAAGATCGAAGCTAGTGGAATTAACCTTATTTGTTCTTTTAGTTAGGATCGTTTGGATTAGATTTATATAGACTCTACCAAGTAAAACTAAGCATGGCATTTAGTAATTTAGCATGTATGACTGAATCAACCAACGCCAAGGCTAAGATCTGTTTCCAAAAGCATTAGAAGATGTTATATGATCATATTTTAAGGGAATTAAAGGTTTGACATTTATCTCTTTTGTATTATATATATTACTTCCTTAGCCAAACTACCTAATTTATTATGTAGAATTTTTGTTTATGCAAAGCCACAGTACTGTTACTTGATCTTACTCTCAATGAGACCCATAGTTTCTTTGGAATATATAAATCTCTAAACGATACTTGATCTTACTCACAATGAGACCCATAGTTTCTTTGGGATATATAAATCTCTAAACGATACTATAACCTTGGGCTCCAACCTCCAAGTCTAAGATTAGCTTCACCATTGATTTCTTCTTCTAATTTTACGGGATAATTGTGTTAAATATTTGGGATTGGCTACATGAATTTTATCTTCCACACACACACACACACACACACACACACACACACATATATATATATATAGAGAGAGAGAGAGAGAGATTAAGGGTCACTATCGAATCAACTATTAAAATGGTTCCTAACTTGGTTTAATAAATTTTAAAAGTAACAAATGGTATACAGAAGTAGAACTAGTTTGTCTCAATAAAATTTTCAGATTATCTTCTAGTAGAACGCTAACAACGTCCGTCTCGGTCCGATACGAGATAAGCACGCTAGCTAGATTGCATTTAATTTCAATCCTTTGATATTAGTTTATTTCTCGGCTACGTATTTATTGAACCTATATAATGAATTAAAAAGAAGTTGCACAAAGTAAACCCTAACAACGTACTCTACACGAATTGACCTGGTTTTAGCATTTACTGTGCTATTCATATTAGCAATAAAACTAGATAGCAATGATTTATATATAGAATTACAGGTAAAAATACAGCATATGAGCATCTACCAACCTAAATATTGATTATAGAAAGTAGGGCAAACTAAATTTTAACTCCATATGGTTAGGCCTAAATTTGTTTCATCCTTATAATTTTATTTCTATTATTTTTTAACAGTTATATTTAAATTAAAATTATTTTTATCGTATTTAATCCATCTATGAGTTAAATTTAAAAACATTTACTAGATACCAAATTGTATAGGATTTGATAAGCTTCTCAATACTATTAAGGAAAGGGTAAGATGTGATTTGTTAAAATGAGGAGAGGGTTTTGCAACAGGAACAAAATTTAGGTGGTGATAAGACATTGATAAATATATTATATATATGTAATCACGAACTATTGTGGGAAATTACACCCGGTGAGTTAGAAGTCATCATCATACGTGGACGCGTTATAAACGTTTAGTAATAATAAAGAAGAATAAACTACAAATTACCGCCCGTAGTTATACTTCACATTTAAACTTTCATGTGTAGACTTGTATAAAATTGTTTACTTTTTAATACAAGATTTTTTTAAAAAAAAATTTATTAGAGCAAAGTTTTCATCATATAAAATATTAAAATGTTAGAATTGCTCTTTCTCTTTCTATTATATCTACTGACAATATTTTATTCTTTAAATTTAAAATAAAATAAACTTTTAATATCTTCTATCTTCTTCGATATAAAATTATAATTGTCAAATCTTAGTTAATATCTAACTATTATAATATACATCTTATTAAATATATAATTACGAAAGAAAAAAAAATAATCATCTTAAAAGTATGAGTAAAATTTATATTTACTCAAACAATAAAACTATATTATATATAGGGGTATTATGATAATTCATATTCTTTGTTAGTTTAGATGAAAAATTAATAGTTCAGCAAAGTGATACAAATAAAAATTGAAAATAATTCATAATTTACCCATTAAATAATTATTTGAAACTATTAAGGAATATAGTATGCTATTTAATCTGTTAATCTTTTATAGCTATAGCTAAATCCTTCGCCATCAGGGACCGGTTCGTAGGAGGAAATAGTGTTTAAATTCTAGAAATAAAAGAACTTTAATCACCAGAAACATTCTCTCACTCATAAGTTGGTGAGACCCATACAAATTACATACGTTCATCACCTTGGAAAAATGAAAGTATGAAACAACAAACCCCGCGAATAAGGCTCCCTCAAACTAGGAGACAACTTTGCTTTCTCCGTCGTTGTAAAGACTTGCAAGCAGGTCTGATGCTTCGCTTAATTATTTGAAGACAGAAGCCGGCGCCAAGAGAAACACAAGATCATACAGTTTATATATCCACTCACTTAGAAAGTAGTTGCCGTCTTTGTATGTCCTAGACGACCCACACGATCGAGTTATTTAGGAATTGGGTCCATTAATTTTCTCTGCAATTCAATAGCCAAACGAATATTCAGAGACATATAAGGAAACGAAGAATTAGAAAATGGTATGTTAATATATCCGATCAGTTGCTAAATAGTTTTCTCTTAAATGAAAAGGGTTTTGTCACCGGGAGCTAAGGAAGGACAAAAAGATTAGAGAAAGGAAAAATATTACGGACTAAATTAATTAAAAAAGTTCCAAGAAACGAAGCAATTAATTAGTTACTCACAGTAGATCAATTATTTCGACACCGATTGCAGTAGCAACTACTTGCGCACCCACTGACAAGGCAAAATTGCCCAACATCTTTCCTATTCCTCTGCTCCTGTTCCGGCCATTAGGTTTATTTTGTGCAGCCTGAGAATTTTGTACCACAACCTGTGGCGGTGCTACCTGGTTGCCAATGCAACCAGGATGGAGGTTAAAGTTACAAGGCCCGCAGTTGTAGAACATCCCTTCCACCGCTTGCCCGCAGCCGCCGCAGAACCGTCGTCCCGAGCCCGAAGACAGTCTCGTCGGGCACAGGAGCAACATCATGTAGTGCTGCGGGTGGCGGAAGGAGGAGACTCGAGGGGTGGACAGAGCACACTGCTGATGAACGTCGAAGTCACATTTACTGCAACGGTACCGCGCTCCGATGCCTGGGAGTTTGCACGCATTACAGCTGTACACGTGGGCATCGTCGTCCCATACTATTTTGTGATGTGAATGGAGGAAGTGGTTCATCTTATCTCTCTCTCTCTCTCTCTCTCTCTCTCTCTCTCTCTCTCTCTCTCTCTCTCTCTCTCTCTCTAGCTCTTGGCCTATCTGTGCAAGACATGGGAACAGAAGAGGAGAGATACATATATATATATATAGAGATTTTGCCAAAGAAGGAAGAAGGAATGTGGTTTGACACGTAGTACATAGAGTTTGATCAAGTTCAGAGTTATATAATTTTATGAAGTAGAAAACGTCGAGGTCGATCTACAAGTACGTACGCTGCTTAATTTAATTTCTTTATTCTGGTTTAATTCCTATTCCTTGTCCTAATTTTTTACATCAATAGTTAGAGACTCGCAAAAATCTAAATATTCGAGATCCTCGACTTAACCTGATTCGTTCTTTTAGTTAGGATCGTGTGGATTAGATTTATATATATATATATATATATATATCGTATTAGTCTCTACCAAGTAAAACAACGAATGGGCATTATATAATATAGCATGTAGGACTGAATCAACCAATGCCAAGGTTAAAGTTCATTATATATCCAAAGTCTATTGATCTCTTTTGTGTAATATATATTAATTACTTCCTTAACTAAACTAGCCGATTTAAAATGGAGAATTTCTCTTCTTCTATCTTTACGGGATAATTGTGTTAAATATTTGAGATTGGTTATGTATATATATATGACTTAAAGGCCGCTATCGAATCAACTATATATTAAAATGGTTCCAAACTTGGCCTAATTAATAAATTTTAAAAGTAGCAAATACTTTACAGAAAGTAGAACTAGTTTGTCTCAATAAAATTTTCAGAATGTCTAGTAGAATGCTAACAACGTCAGTCTCGGTCCGATCGAGATAAGCACGCTAGCTAGATTGCATTTAATTCCACTCCTTTGATATTAGTTTATTTCTCGATTAGAACATAGATAATGAATTAAAAAGAATAGTAGCTGTGGCATTGATAAGATATGTAACTTCACAAATTGCACAAAGTAAACCCTAACAACGTATACAACACGAATTGACCTAGTTATAGTATTTATGAATGCTATTATATTAGATTCAACAAGGACAATAACTGGAATGTCCAAAATCGGTATATTTTCGCTGGATTTTTGTAATATATTAGCAATAAAACCAGATAGCAATGATTTATATATAAGAGCTACCGAGATAAGTATTGATTGATAATAGAAAAACAATTATCTCGGCCCAAACTCATGCATCTTGGGCCTCGGATCCTAAAGTTGGACTATGGACCTGGAATTATCTAGCCTTTTGGAGTTGGATTTAACAATCATTTTAGTTATCATATTAAATATGTCTAAAATATAAAAATAAAAATAAGTGAGCATCTATAAAAGTGGCCATATTGTGTCACTACTCATTCGGCATCTTGAAACATGCAGTTAACTAAGAAGAGGGCGTTTAAGTTGACATAAAATGATAGTATAATATAATTGCTTACGAAATATCTTGTGCATTCAAGTCATGCAATGCAACGTTAATATCAATATTTATCCTATGCTATAAGTAAGGTCTGTTTTACAGAGAAAAGAGCATTCACGTCTCCTTCAAAAGTCCAAGAGGCAGCCCTTAATGAGGGGGCCACACCCAAATTCACCAAGTTCCAATGCCACAAAAGTAAGAGGAGCTAGAGAGATAAGAAAAGCAAAGAAAGTGACGCATGTCTTTTGTTGACATTTGACAATATAGAAAGATAGCTTTAAGATGGGCAAGTGGGACATATATAGTAGGTTCTTCACCTTCTCTCCCATGGCAGCCTAAGAGGTGAGGTTTTGGCTATCAGTAGCGCCAGGTTAGAGAAGCCATGGAGGAAAGAAGCATGGGACTGTGTTAATTGGTGGATGTTGGAATAGGAGAGACAAAGGGGGAGGGAATAAAGAAGTGGCATGGATAAAGATTAAAATGTTTGAGAGATTGGATGTTGATTGAGAGAGAGAGAGAGAGACGCCAATTAAAGTCTGATAGATAATATATATGTGCATGTCAATACGATCCACATACATGCCTTGGAACTGCTGCTCTTTTGCTCCCTTTTATTGTCCTTAGCAACTACTCAGAATGCACTGCAGGATTCGATTCTCTTGGTAAACTTTTTCTTTCTTTCCCAGGGGAGAGAATAAAAGAGTTTTCTTTTCCTTTTCTCTAACATACAATGTGTATTAAGTTTTGGATTGAGATTTTTATGCAGCCTATATCTAGATTTTAAAAAGTTATTAAATGATCCAAAAAGAAAAGGTTAGTATGAACTCTGAGAGCCATTAAGAGAGACGTTTTGATTGATAGAAACTGGCAGGGACGTGGACTAGATTGCGTGATCTAATAAGAGGATAGGATCCCATTGACTCGATCTACGTGCTATATCAATGCACCTGCCACGTCCTACGTCGGCAGGATTATAAATCGATGATGGGAAAGGAAAGCCATTTACGGCAGCAAACGACGAGTTATTGACTAAACTAGCCCTCCCTAAATTTTATGATCTATTTTTCTAAAATAAAATTGCTATTAAATTTAGCATTTTTCTATCAAATAAAATATTAAAAAATTTAACATTTTTATTACAAGGTACTAAATAATTAACTTGTAACTAAAATATTGAGCTCGTACGCAAATTATTATCTAAATAAAATGCTAACCAGTTCATATTAGATGCCGACATTACATAAAAAATTTAGAGAGGGATAGTTCGGTCAAAATACTCGTAAATGACTGGTATGGGAATCCCACATCTCGGAAGAGGACAAGAAGTGATCCGTTTTGGGAAGCGGGGAAGAGCTCTTGGGTTTTCCATTTATGGCACGCAAAATGAGGCCATAAACGTCTAAATATCCATGAGGAGAGCTGCAATGAAACCACTGTGTGGTGTTGGGAGCCTCTCCCCTCCCCTTTCCCTTTGGGACGCTTCACAAGACGACAACTCTGGGTGGAGGAAGCCCCTCACTCACTCAGCTTTTCCTTTTCCAATTCCATTTCCATTTTAGGGTACGCAAGAGTTGACACCAAAGGCCTGCTCTGCTAATTGCATCAATCTTCGTGCCCCCATGGCATACATGTAGAGGAGAAATATTGTGAACATTTTCGAGGAAATGCTCATATAATAGGAGTTACGATGATATTCCGAGGATTAAAAAAAAAAAAGAACGATTAAGAGAGAGATAAAACGACAACTTAGAACAACTATATTATTAACTGCGAACCATTACATGTTGGGGCAAAATTGTTAGTGGTGGGTAACATGCATGTGTTCTCTAGTAACAGGTACTGAAAAAGCCATCACATTCCTCTTCCTCTTCATGGCCTTTTCTCACTCGTTCCACAGCGCAAACATAGGAATGGGATGAACCAAAGGAATGCCAGTCGTCCGAGCCGCCGCCGCAGCCATCCGATTAATGCTTCCAACTTCATTACCTCTAATGCTACCCTCTCCAACTTCATACTTCATGGGATAGCAGAATGTCTCATTCTTGCTATCCAAAGAGTTTGGATTACTAGTTATGGATTGTGAAACAAGTGTCGCACCATCAACTAGTGTAGAATCTGGAGCTAGATCACTAGATTTAGAGCTCCAAAGCATCTCGGATAAGTAATCACTACACTCGCCACCACCTGCTTCTCTAATGGCAGGATCGGGTGGCTGGGGCTGACTAGGCTCAGAGGCAGCAGTGGGTGAACGCTTGGCGAGATCACTTGCAATGAGATGGGTGCTCGAGCAAATGCGTTTCACATCGTACCTACTGATGTCGAAGTTGGTCACGGCATTGACGCCTCGGAACTTGATTGCTGCGATGTCATAAGCTTCTGCAGCTTCCTCTTGAGTGCCTGCATGCAGCCAGATAAATAATATATTATTATTTTCCTGCTAAGCATTAGTGATGAGAACAAGGGATCGTGCATTTGTGACGAGAAAGTAGTGAAGAGACGAGCATTGACAATAATAAATAAATGTCGCACCCTTACTTCCCTCGGGAAAGGCAGCATTAATGTTTACTTTTTACCAATACTAATGCAAACATGCGAGGATTACCAGTATTTGACTATGAGGCAAGACATATCTTGCAAGCAGATTTACATTTAAAAGTATTATAGTGACTGTATGATATAGCTAGAGATACTCACTGAACGTGCCGAGGTATAAGTCCTTGTTTCCGGCCACTCTACCTATTCTAGCTTGCCATCTCCCATGTTGGTGATGCCTGTGAACCAAAACAACAAGCAATGTCAGGGTGAGAGAGGGGAAGAAGCAGTATAGGATGAGCGTTCATAATAAAAGCTGCGTAGGAGTAAATAATGTCCAGGTTCCAATGCTAATGTTAGGGCTACGACAGGACCTCGTCACCCCTCTGTACATAGATGCTCCTCTAGAGAAACCGCTGCTTTTCCTGAAAAGCCAAAACGACAAGTATATATATATAATACGTATGTATGTATGAGCAAATATAAACAAAATGATAATTGCTACCAAATTCAAGCAACAACTACGAGCAAAATGGTAGGCCAAACCTTCTCAGGTGGGCTACAAATTCCTGCCTGCTCATATGCTTCATCTCTTCTAACTCTTTCCCATAGTTGGTTAGCTGAGTAAAGAGGTGACATAACAGTGATCATAAAGGAACAAGGAGGGTTTAAGGGAACGGCATGATATTTATTTTTCCTTTTAGTTTAGCTCGAGATAGTACTAATAGACTCAACGTACTGGAAAATTTATGTGAGTTGTTGGACCCCAGTACTTGAGTGCAGCCAAATCATATGCTCTTGCCGCCTTCTCCTCCTTGTCATAACCACCTTTTTACAGACAAAGCACATGAAAAACGCGTCAGTAGATAATTATAATAAATACAAAAGCTAAATGAAATGCTCTTTAGCTGGAGCAGAAATATATTAGAACAAGACTCTAGAGCCACACAATAAATTACCTAAATAAACTGCTCCAATGAAGTGGTAGGCGATTAACAGTTTCATAACAAAAGGCAACTTACTGTTAGTAAACTTCAAACATAAACAGAATTTATTAAGAAAATACAGCAAACTGATTAATTAGAACAAACAGTTCATATTTCCTATATCACCTTGCCTTCCTTTTCTTGTTTGCCCTTCCTTCCTACAACTGTTATCCCACAAATGAGCCTCATATCTTCCAGTCCATCTATGCCTACAATAACCAAATTATATCGGTAACAATTCTGAAGAGATTAATTCATCAATGAAATAAAGTTCCAACCAATGTATTTATCAACCTTGTGACCCCCCTATACTGGGAAGTCCTTTGACCAAAGGTCTCGATGGATCTCCGAGGGACCGGTTCACGCATAGACGACTTTGCACTCAGTTGCACGGTACCATCGCCACACACCCGGGACGACACACCCGGTACTACTCCACAGGATCCGGATTGCAAGCCAGGGCTCATTGAAAGGGTTAGAGATTGGATCTCACTTGGCTGGGCCAGTTGCTTCTCCGGCACATACAGGTTTTGCCGGAGCCAAGACTTGATACCAGATATAGAGGTGGAACCATCTATTCCCACATTGTACATGGTATTAGGAGTTGGACTTGGGGTGTGGTTGGGGTTGGTTAAGAAGAATTCAGGCTTCAGGTTGTCGGCATCCTGGAATGAGTGGTTGGGGTGGTGAAAGGACTGCATGAACTGATATGGGTTGTGGACTTCTTCCTCTGCAGGGCTAAAGGAAGGAGGCATGTTAACATTGATTCCAGGACCACCATGGCCCTGGTAGTACATACTATGGAAGTCAGAGATGGTTTGATGCTGGCTTTGGTTGTCTTCATTGCTGCTCCCAGAGTACCCACCCAAGAAATCTTCAAGCTTGGGCCCATTGAGTCCCTGGTTTGAGCTGGCGGGTTCTGTGCCCATGGCACTTCCATACCTCCATTCTACCAAAAAAGCAACGGAATATAATTTACAATCATTAAGGGAGGACCAAGACCAATAGAACTGCTGCACACTATGCAGATACTCATACAAGAACAAGTCAAAAAAGGAAAAAAGGAAACAGAGTTGAAGTAGGCATAAGAGAACATCTCCGAGAGAGCTAATGAAAATATAATGACCAATTAACTCTTAACATGCTTCAGATTCCAAATTGTTAAATTGAGGTCTGCACTATAGTACGCAAAACAAAACAAACAAACAAACAAAAAAAGAAAAAATTTCATGCAAGTTGCATCAGAAGGGTTGTACACAATATAGGTGTGCGAAGAACCTAAAAGACCAACGAACAATTCATTTCCTTGAAACCCTTTCGAAGAAAGTTATGTAGAAAATCAAAGCTCTAAATCAATACCTCCGAAGAGATACAAATAAATACTGGAGAGCCGTATTATGTGGTTACAAAAAAAGGGCTGGATTAGAAACCATTACAACTACCAAATGGGTTGTAAAAAAGTAATTTTAGACAAAAATGATAAGAGCATGCACAAAATTACAAAAGAAAAACAAAATCCAGCAAGAAAAAGGAGCAAAGGCAGCTTCTTTAGTACCTGCAGGACCATGAGGAGCATGAGGAGTCCTGAAAGTTGGTTCCATGAGGCAAATAGAGCCATCAGATCGCAAGGGCATAGCATCAAGAGGAGCGGAACCAAATCCCACTTCCCCATCAACCTCTCCTCCAACTCCCAAAGCCTCCTCGCTGCAGCAGGAGGAGCTCTCCGCTCTGCTAGAGGACAGGGAGAAGCCAAGCCAGCTATTCATATCCATCTCATATGAAGGTGTGGGGAGGCCTTAAAAGAAACAACCCAAAAACCAAGGAAGAGATGATGAGCAATCTCTATAGTATATACTGGGATTTTGGGATCTCAAACTCCAAAGCTCCAAGATTTGCTTCCTTCTTTCCCTTGAGAAACCCAAGAACGAGGAGGTGGAGAGGAATTAACCAGGCATCATGGGCTTGGCCTTCTGTGTCCAATTTATATATGGTCGGAAATATAAACAAATGATCTCTCTCTCACTCTCTCTCACTCTCTCTCACTCTCTCTCTGCCACAGAGACTTGGGCTAGCTTTTGGTTCCTGCGTCTTGGGTTTCGCTCCCATAGCCCATTTCAGATACCGTCTTGTAGATTGTAGCAGCAGGCAGCAAAGGAAGCTGCTCTCGTCTCGCTTTCCAACGTGGTTTACAATTTGAAATATAGAATCTTCTCAGGTGCTTCAAGAGTTTTCTATGCAAAATAGATAGAACTCATTGCTTTAAATCCATAATGTCAGTAAATATAATGTACTTGTTTTAGCAATTAATCACGTGAAACAATATCTAAGTTAATTAATTATTAGTTTCCTCATGACACAACTAAAGATAAGCAAAAATAATTGCAAGGTTTTTTTTTTTGGCCCTTTACATGACATGTCATTCTTGGCGCATTTTTGGTTCCTCATTGTGAAGGGGAGGGTGTAATTTGTGAATAGCCTCCAGTTTCCACCAAGCGGAAAAAAGTGGCCCTCAGGGAAAAGCGGCGACAAGTTTCACATCACACGGTCTCTGATAACTCCTTAACCCTGATAAAGTAATATACTATTCAAGAAAAGTGATACCTGATAAAATTTGGTTTACCTATACAAAAGACATTTGTTTCACTATGCATATCCTTTTTTTTCTTTTTGTAACTCGTAAACGGGTGATGCGTAAGTAAGTAAGTAGATTTGGTTAGTTTTGTTAACTTTTTTTTTTAAAGAAAAAGAGTACTACTTCAAAATCGAGACTATTTCATGCACATGACTCATAAATCATATTAAACGAATGGGAAAAATGACACGGAAAAGTATTATACCTCCACGCCTCCAGGGAAATAGAGAGGAAGTATGCCCTTCTCTTTGAGTAGCAGCTCCGTTCAGGAGGATATGAAAACGAGCCTGCAGCATGAAGACACACCTAGATGCTTAAAAGTTGACTTTCCTCTAGCATCTTCAAACCATTTAAAAGAAATATGGACTCGTTGTAGTTTATTCGTAACGCATGGTACCAATAATGCATACATGGACAATCAGAAAAGGAGCCATGATGCAATACTAAAATATATGGATACTATTGTTTTAGAAATGCAGTAGCAGGAATAACCTGAGTTCAAAGTTCAAACCAGCTTGTACTTCATGCTGCAATTTCAGAATTTCTGTCAATCTGTTTGAACTTTCAATCTTTCTGTCCAAAATTTGAAACTGTAGATGTTCAGCATGGGAATTAGGCTGAAGAGAAATAATCATCATGGCCTCAAACAGCCTTGAAGGTTGTTTTCTAGACATCTGATCCAGAAGAATGTAAAACATGATAAACATCACATTAACAGTTATAGTACATGAGGTGCTAGCTGGAACAGCCTGCTATTCGATCTTCAGATTCCATCACATTAAAGCATTTGTATGATGTGCAGATACACTGTCAAACCTATGAACCAAAAAAAAAATGCTGGCAAGAAAAAGATGATGGCCACATGTACAAAAGTTCTGAAAGGGTTAGCTTCAACATTCACCATCATAATGAAATTGTAAGCTTCCAGTAATACCCATCAACTTATCTTCGTGCTGCTCCAGTGACTAGAATCCTGTAACCATGAGTTCCTTAATCTCTTTACAGTACAAAGGCTTACACATTACAATGCATAAAGTTTCAAGCTTCTTCTTTGTCTTTTTATTCAGTCGTTCATTTTAACTTGACCCTATGGTATCTCTTGGACATATCTCAGGCCACACTGTATTTTCATATTCTATTTCCACCAATTCCAACATTTGACATATCTTCAGTTTACTCTGTTTTCCGCAGAGTATGTACTGCATGATCCAAATTCAGAATACAATATATTGTATATCTTTACTCAGCAGATAATAAGGATAAACTGTTCAACATACACAACAATTCATCATAGGGAAGATACGAAAGTATTGCAGTCGCTTGATGATGCACATCATGATGATATAACATTTAATGATACTCTTTTCACTGATGCTTTTGGCTAGTAAGGTTCTCGGGATCATAAGATCCTTTCTCACTTCTGATGAAGATGAAAAACACTTTTTTAATCTGCTGTGAAAGTTTCTGAAGCCGAGTCTGGAAGTATAATCTTTGGAAGGAAAGAAGGTAGATGGTAGCGGTGAGTGGACAGTGGCAGCTGAATCTTCAGTAACAGCAGCTTTAGCAACATCTTCAGTTCTTTGAATGAAAAAGGAATGTGTTCCTGGATTACCAGCCCGTAGTTTATTCCTTTAATAAAACACAAAGTTGTTGATACAGATTAATGATGGTTTCAATCAAGTCAGACATCAGAGGATGAGATCACTAAAAATTTAACATAAATTTTCTCAGTGGAAAGAAAAGTTAAGCATAAGTAGATATAAATGCAATATTCTCCCAATCATCTGACTATAAATGAGAATTTTGGAAAAGGATTACTCACTTTAGTTTTGAAAGACTAAGCGCCACCATGCTTTTTCCATCCAAAATTCACAATTTTAGTGACTTTTATGATGAAGACGCCCCTGTTGAAAGAGCAACTTTTGCAACCACAGGTACATTTACTCTTCTAGAGGGTATATACTTGCAACCGAACTTTGAAGTTATCCAGGGGCTTTGTATATGATCACCGTGGTCATTACAGGGTCCCCTCATGCATCTCTTAGTAAATCTTTCACTAAGAGCAAATATTGAAGAATGATAGACATGATATAACCATATCAACTACCAGTTCTATTGAAGCTTTTATCTAAAATATGCATATCTGAAAGATCGAATCTTTAACCCATCGCTAACTAGATCTTACTAAACTTATTTTCCACATTATATCAATGTAAATACAATAAATTCAAGAAATATCCAATCGAGTGCAAGATGACTATGCTTCTTAATTAACAGCCTAACTCTATGAACAGTCCTCGAAGACCATATTAAGCACTTCATAGACAGCCTTCAAATCTTTTAGGTGATCAAACTATAGGTAGAATCTCTAAATGGACAGAAAAGCAATGCTCGTAGCGTCCTAAATCTTCAGATAAAATTATCGAATACCAATCCATCCACATAGAAAGAAACTTAAAAGGACGACCGAATCAAAATAATATTGAAACACGTTAGGTTACATTTCTCGATCGGAAAGGATCCAAACTTTCAGGCCCCAAACACGAAATTGATACACGCAACCTAGGAATTATCCGAACATATTCACCTACGAGGAACAGAGGAGGAGGCACGCCGACATTTCTCCGCAACATTTATCGAGTGATCGCCAACGAGAGTGGAAATAGGACGGACGAACGAGAAATAAAGAAGTAATAAGATTCGAATCTTACGGATGGATGTTTGTAAGGATTCAACTGCAATTTTAGAGGGGGGGGGAAAGAGGAGAGGACTCCACCTGTAAATAACCCAAAATATAGGTAGTGATATGTAAAAAGTCGGAAGGTTGATATTAGGACAATAATAAAGGATTATTGGTTGGTTCGACAAATAACAACGCATATGGTATTATTAACAAAGAGGGATGTGGTGTCCTTACTCCTTTAAGTAGAGTAAGTCCTGATATGCAAATATGTTAAAAAGGCAAACGTTGTAGGCGAATGCGATGACGTGCAAATAAACCCCAAAAAAAATATTAGCTGGTAATGAATGGAGAACAGCATTCTATCCGCGAGGTTAGTGTAACCTCTTCTCCTGCGATCGGATCGTTTG
This sequence comes from Typha latifolia, assembly GCF_019914945.1. Taxonomy (NCBI): domain Eukaryota; kingdom Viridiplantae; phylum Streptophyta; class Magnoliopsida; order Poales; family Typhaceae; genus Typha; species Typha latifolia. The sequence continues at coordinate 3,562,476 of NC_133086.1, read as the reverse complement.
CAGAACTGAATGCAGTAGAATGCTAGTACCCAATCAGAAGATGCCACAGCCGGCATCTTTGCCAAAAAAATACTGCAATCGGAGCTGTATGCCTGTATGCGACCAATTCATTCTTTTGATGCCAGTCTGGCATTTTCTCTCTCTCATCCACGTATAAAAGCAACGTCAGTACCATCTCGTCCTCAATGTTTTGGGGGGCATTGTGAAGGGACGAAGACCGAGCTGGAGGAGAGGAAAAGAGAATAAACCAAGGGATAGTTACACCCCCCACCCTATTCCTCCTCTATCTCGATTCCTCGTATTCCTATTCTTCTCCATCCGAAAGAGATGAGCCTGTTCGGCTTAGGAAACAGGTCTGTGTTCTTCTCCATCGCACCGTATCTTTTCCGTATTCGATTCGTCCACTTTGTCGTACGTACCTTCCTTGCTCCGGCTTTGAGATATATATTTATATTTTTTTTCCTTCCAATTTTTGGTTTTCTTCATCTGGATAGTTGGAGAATTGGATGATGACTAAAGTTGGATCTTTTCTTTAATGACAAGATTATTGAAAAAAGTGATCTTTTTTATTCAACTCCATTGATGCGTTCTTCTCGTTCTATTCAATTGGTTGTTGATTTTGACTTATTCTATAACTTCCATGTGTTTGATGCCTTCGTTGGTTGCTGGAATTTGTGAGCAGGAACCAGAAGACATTTCGGCCCAAAAAGAATGCGCCTTCAGGGAATAAGGTCACTTGCCCATTCTGAAATTGATTGGTGATACGTAGTTTTCTGTTCCTGTTTACCGTCTTTGTTGTTGATTATGAAAGGATTTGTATTACCTTGAGAATTTATTCTAAACAATGTGAGTTTGGTCAAGGTGCTGTTGTTTCATCTCATAAATAGAATTTAAAGGTCTACTGGTATTAAATGGTGTTTCACATATAGATGGCCGTGTGTATATGGGCAAATCTAGTAGGATTTTATGCTCCAGGGGAAGAGCAATATTTTTCTTTAATATTTAGCTAGTGAATTTTTTTACTTCTCATATTTCTTGTTCAGAGTTCTTGGTTGATAAATGTTAAATATAATCATGGATTCATATTTCATGAATTTTCAACTGAGCTAGGCCTATTAGATTCCTTCGCTGTACTCATTCCGTATACTTCCTGGGCCTATTGCTTTCTCCATAGGGTTATTGATACCAGGCCTAGTCAAACAGAGTGATACAATGAGCTTTGAAAATTTTGTTACTGTTCAGGTTTCAAACCAAATCATCTGAATTGGGGGGGATCAATGCACCATCTAAATTGAGTCTACGCAATTATTTCATATGCTACAACACTACATGATAAAAGAGGGCATTTTTTCAGAAGGTTCTTAGTCATTCGTCAATGTCTAATGGATGCTACCGGGGAATGAGCTCTAGCGAATGTCGATTCATGGAGTAGTTTTATTTTAACTTCATAGATTGGAAAAAAAAATACGTTATCTGATAGCTTAGACAATAGGTTTCTAGGTTATATGCTTAGTATTTTGGATTAAAAGTTTTCTGTTTATCACCAAACAGGGTGCTCAGCTGAAAAGGCATATTGATGCTACCTTGGGTAGTGGGAACTTAAGGGAGGCTGTTCGGTTGCCTACTGGAGAGGATCTTAATGAATGGTTGGCTGTCAATAGTAATTCTCTGACCCTGATTTCTTATCAGTAGAATAGCGTATTTGCTACTGATAGATAAAATTATAACCATTTGATCATTCTCTGTTCTTGACATTCCCTATTGATAAAATATTCATGTATTGATACCTTTCTGTTTTCAATTTTCTCAGCCGTTGACTTCTTCAATCAAGTGAATATTTTGTATGGTACTCTAATGGAGTTTTGCACTCCAACTACCTGCCCAACGATGTCAGCAGGACCAAAGTATCTTTCTTTCAACCACTACCATAACGCCTCTAGTTTGCTCGTTATGGAGTAAAATATAAGACACTCCAGTGTTACTTTCGATAGTTTAAATTGATCATTGTGTGTTCTCTAACAAGGGGGGACTTGACAGGTTTGAATATAGATGGGCTGATGGAGTTCAGATAAAAAAACCTATAGAGGTTTCTGCACCAAAGTATGTAGAGTATTTGATGGACTGGATTGAATCTCAGCTTGATGATGAATCTATATTTCCTCAAAAACTTGGTACTCCAAAATAAAATGATCTTTACATACTAAAATAATCATTTTTCCTCTAATGCATTTCATGTTTTACTTACCGAAGTATACTTTTACAGGTTCACCTTTTCCTCCAAACTTCCGAGAAGTTGTTAAGACAATCTTTAAGCGTCTCTTTCGTGTATATGCTCACATCTACCACTCTCATTTTCAGAAGATTGTGAGCCTCAAAGAAGAAGCCCATCTTAATACCTGTTTCAAGCATTTCACATTCTTTACATGGGTAAAGTCTCAATCTTGTTTGAACTGATGTCTGATGTTTACATACTTCATGTTCAGCAACTTTTTGTTCTTTCTGTGCATTTTATTACTTCATCTATATAAATCTGATCTTTTGTCGGAGATCTTTTTTCTTTTTGGGTATATTATGATCAATCACCCTTCTTAAATCAGAACACATTTTACCAAGTGTACTGATAGGGTTGTCCGGCTCAGAATTACTTGTGTAACCCCCTTTAATTGAGCCATGATGCTCTTAGATTTCCATTTGAAATACCAGTTTATATGATGAACTAACCCAGATAAACTCTTTAACATGATAATTCAAAGAGATTTAATTGCTTGTAAGGCGCTCACGATCATTCAAAGATATTTTTTGCATGATGATTATCCCCTAATCAGTTTCTTATGTCACTTTGCACCTAATAAGAAAACCAGTTCCAGACATGCTTCTGACTATATTATCTGAACTTTATAACGCAGTAATTTGAAATGTTATCGCTCCTGGACACTGTTTGGTGATCAACATTATCTTGCTGTTATATTATGCCATTTTTATGCTATTTTTTTCATAGAAAAAAGATCACTTATGTAGGAGAAGATTACCCTAATTCTAAAAACGAGAGAAAATGCTAGTGTCCCAAACAGTTGTTTGTTTGATAATTTATATTTATATATATATAACTGATGTGATTTTAAGAAATTACACTGTTGATAGTACTACCTTCTGATATGGGCAACATATATTACTTTGTGTTGGCTCAACCATCTGACTCTTCCCTGCTGGTCCTGCATGCAGGAATTTCGACTGATCGAGAAAGCAGAGCTTGCGCCACTTAATGACCTGATTGAGTCCATTATCCTTGCATACTAAGGAGTCATGGCATTGTAGAGAGGATTTTTTAAAAAAAAAATTGGAGAAGGTTTTTGGATATAGCTTTAAAACAAGGGGGTTGTCAAGGTAGAATTGATTGTTCGTTTCTTCTAATTTCTTATTTACAGGTCTTGTGATCCTGAATGATTAGGTGAGATAATTAAACTATTGTCAGTCATTGTGCTGCCTATGCAACTTTATAGGTGTGCTTATCTCGCAATGTTTCTGATTGTGGAACTTTTTTTTTTCACAACTTGAATAATTGTCGCATTTAACGTCTTCCTTATTGTACATGTGAATGCCCGAGTGGAAAGAATAATATGAGCACCTTGAACTGCCAGTGGAGAGAATTACAGCAATGTTAAAAGACATTTGGCAGCAATAATAATAAAGAACCAACTTGCATCTAGTTTTCTCACTAAAAGGAAGAAAGAAAACGACACATCTAACTCCTATGCAATGACTTACATGATCTCGTGTGTGACAACTGACTCCCCTAGATTTCGTCATCACTTTCTTCGGGGGGGTCAAAATTACAGCTTTATTCTGTGAACAATGGTATGGAAGTAACAGAACCTACATTCAACAAATTGTTTCACAAGGAAAGCAGCCTGAATTGTGACAGGGAACCATGAAACCATGAAACCAAATACTGCTTAAAGTGGCTGGCAGATGGATAAAAAAGAATTGTGCTCTTTTGATTAGATCCTGTTTTACTGTAATAGTAACATATGGTAACTTAATATTGCATGTATTTGAGCTTGTTTTTTCTGCAGAAAATTCACCAAGGGCCTTTAAGACGGGCATCAAAGAATGGCTTCCAACTGTCTCATGTTTGAGTCCAAGTCTTCAAGCTTATCTTCATTTCCGTAGCTTGGAATCCTGTATGCATCTGCAATTGCCTTTCCTTTATCCAGGACTGCTGATGGCACAGTTTGCAAGAGGCTGCAATAACAGGAAACTATTAGTATTTGGAGCTTATTTGCTTTCGTTACAAGGATTAAGAGCTAGAGAGTTGGTCTAAAAAGAACTTATGTTGCTCATGCTTCCTATCATTCCAGATAACTTTAAATCTTTAACGATTGAATTCTTTGGCACGGTAAAATTGCAAAGGTTGCAGTTAAGAACATAGTGCCCATTAGTTTTAGTTCCAGATTTTCTTTTCTTATTAGAAAAGGTTCAGCAAAGAGAAATCTGTGAGTTGACTCTATCAGTACTTATCCAAAGCCCCCATAGCAGTCCTAATCTTGCTCCTCATAGATTCAACTGATGCTGTTGGGTCTTTCCTTGATGCACGAAGCAGCAGTGAATCGAGATCCTCCAAGGCTCTAGAGAAGGACATAGGATTTTAGTAGTCATAGGCAGCCAAATAAACTGCATCATATATTGTACAAAGTATCATATGTGTACCTTAGGCATTGATCGACAGCATCAGAAGCAACTTTCCCTTTACCATCATCAGTAGCATACTGTGCCACCTATAATTCCGAAGATAATGTTCAAGAAGGAACTCAGGTCATAAATTACTGCCACAGCAAATGAAACATGAGTAAGAATCATTTCAGCTAGATCCATTTATGTGCATAAATTACCGTCAAGGAATTTATTTATGTTATATAATGCATTACATTAAGCTCAAAAGAGAAACTAGTTTTCAGTAAACGAAAGCATCAACATGAGACACTGGATGTGGTAAATGAAACACTGGTCGCACTAGGTAAACCAGAAGCAATGCAAACTTTGAACTCACATTTTCTGTAAATGTCTTGACTTTGATTTCTATTTGCAATCATTCTCCATCTAACTCCAGTCCCTATATCAATTTATCCTCTAATGGTGGGAAGGGGGACTGGAATCTCCAACCCTATAGTTAGGCTCAGAAAATCTATCAACAATTCATCAAGCAACCATATTTCATGGCTACTCAATCTGAACTTTTATGAGAAAATAACAGTTCCTCCATACCACATCTAATCTCACTTATTGTGGAATCATCCTATGTTTATGCACCACAGACATGAATCACTTTCCTAACCACATGAAACCTCAGGATCTGTTACTGCATAAATGTTGATTGACAAAGCTAGCCATTGAACATTTAGCCCCCAATTTCTTTAGGATTATCTTTTTCCCTCTTCTACATTAGAATCACTATTCAAATAATTTCACACATAAACCCAACTGCTCAATTATAATTATAATTTTACTCTTAATTTGACTCAAGTTAATTAAAAAATCTTCTCTTTTCTCTCCTACCACATTCCACAAACTAAAAGTTTCCCTCAATTTTCTTGCTTATCTCCTCTCTTCCTCTTTTTAAGAAAGAAAAAGAAAATACATTTAAGATTTAAGTGCCTTGGTTACGAAAATGCCCAAAGAAATGATAATACTTTAATATAAATTTATATCTCAAATTAAAGATATTTGAGTTAATTTTCACTCTTATTTGTATTTTTACCTAAACTTTATATCACATCAAAGGTAATTATTGTATTTGTATCACTATTCTAGATTAAAAGCAAATATTGGAATACCTTACTATATATTAGATGTACAATTTTAAGAGTAAAAATCTAGAATAACTACTTTAGAATTTTCCTTTATCTGAAAGCAAACAGACCTTAAGTTTTAAGGATTGTCAGATCCAAAGGCCTTCATGCCAAAACCTCTCTTCCAACCTAGAGTCGTTTTCAACAATACTGCCTATTTATTCCCATCTTAAATATCTTGGCTATAGTAATACATTGTTTCTATTATGAAATGTCTGTAAATACTTACTGCTCGAATATTTACACGCAGAGATGCTGCTGGACCAGAACGGAGCAAGGATCTGCTTTCCTCATACTTTGGCAGCTCAAGTTCCAAAGATTTCTCTGTACATAAGTAGGACAAATGATCTCTATGCAAAAGATTCAGAATAGAAGTGATTAATGATAAGTAATATTAGACGTAAACATTCTTAGGTGAACAAATGCTTAGGAAAAATATATTACTGGACATACGGCATGCTTGAATGATGGTAATTTAATTTGTCAAATTAATATAAAACCACTCTATGTCTTTCTAACATATAAAAGTGAACCTATGAGTAATGATCATTTACGAGGATTTTTGTTTTGTGATTCTTAAGGAGGATGTCCACTTAGGAGATCTGAAGCAATCACAGCACTCCTCAATGAGGAAGTCTATATTTTCACATAGCTAATATGCAATGATCCACTCTCTTTCCTTTATAAAGGGGATATAATTAAAATAAGTATTCCAACATAAAAGAAGTATAAGCATAATGACATTCAACAGTTTTTTCTGGTAAATGCTCTATATCTGAAAACCAGAACTGATATAAGAAAACATGAGAGGAACTCACTGGGATGGATGGCAGAGTGCTCTCTATGCTTAAAGCAATAGTTCACTCTTATCCACAGGGACTTTATGGCATTGACCATCAGAATCCTTTAATATTGTCGCTAAAATGATTCTCCTTTTCTTTTTCCTCACTTATTTATCAGAATTGTTAGTGTCCTGATCCAACCAGTATATAGTAGGCTAACATCCATCCCTTATGACTGCTTCAACAATTGCATTTATTCATTGTGCAACAACTCCCAGAGCTCAATTCCACTGTCAATCTTGACATGAAATGACACTACCCTTACTAAGGACTATATGCCAAGGTAATCAGAACATCTAACGGATTGATTAGTCATGTCATGCTAATGAGTTCTACTCCAGTCAAGAGTCTAATAATCGGAAAATTAGTTCAGAGATTCCATATATTAGCCTTGTCTGCTTAGATGGTTAGAAGGTTTTGATGCTCTGAATGATGTTTCCAGCGAAATTTTCAGCTTTAATTCAACGCATGTAGCTCCGTAAAAACTTATTCCAAAATATTCTAAAAGAAAATTACAGCGAACGATCATCAGTCATTACCTAGATCTTCGAATTGTGCTTGAGTCAAAAGCACGGGAGGGACATATGCTTCCAGGGGCTCCAGCTTTTTCCTGATAAAAATAATTAATCACAAAAGTAGCCTATACTCATCAACAATAATTAAATAAACATTTTTTTTCCTACACGAGGGATTTAACTGTGACATTGCAAATAAAGGATTTAATATATGGCATCAACATAAACTATACTCTTTAACTCTTACAGTATAGTTTCATTCTCAAATAAATAATAATAGCGCTCTCTGTTTCCATTTCTACTATCCTACGCCAACTTTACCAAATTAGTAGCTTCAGCTTTCGATTCTTTGGGTAATTCCATAGTATGGCATCTCATCATTATCTCAGATGTAAACATCTATACTAGAGAAGAGGGAGCGAGGTGGTGAAGGTTACCGCTTCACATATTTGTCGAAGGGATTGCCCGCATTGGCGCCTGCGCCGAGATGAAGGAAAGATGTGAACCGTCGGATTCAGATCTAGCGGCGAGTAAAGAAGAAGGGGAGAGAGAACGTACGATCGGGGTGTGCGGACGAAGCACCGAGGAGGAGGAGGAGGGCGATGGAAGTCGACCGCCTGGTGCTCTCACCGCGGGGCTCCGGGGGAAGAGAAGGCAACGACCTTACGTGGATTCGGCGGCGGCGGTTCGAGGTGGGGAGGTGCGGAAGAGCGCGGCGGTGAGACAAGCCGCGGAGGACGGTGACGCGCGCGGTGAGCAGAGATGACATAGGAAGAAGGGAGAGCTTTCGAGGGAACCGCGGATGGAAAGAAGAGGAAGCCTCATCCTTTTCTACTAAATTAGCGGTCTACTCGTGAGTGAAATTGTCATTTAACACCTTGTGTTCTGATGAAATTATTTTCCAAGAAGTAAATGTTGAGATATCCCGAATAGAGGGGCTTTTCTATAAATCCGAGTCCACCCATTACAATAGTCAATAGTGGCCGAGGATTTCTCCTGGATAGGTTCAGGGCCAACCGCCACAGCTTTGGATAACACATCGGCGCGAGAGCTTGCTCTGCCCAAAGCCTTCTCTCCCATGGCCCAAGCACTCGTCGCCTCTTCTCCACCTCGGTTTTCCTACTTAGGTCACTCTCTCTCTTTCTATTGTAATCTCACGTTGTGGTATTCGGATGATAAATGTGCTCTCTATGCTTGCAGAAAGGATCGCGGTGAAGTCTACTCGATCTCGCGCTTTTCCTATAATTCGCCCCTCCTCTGATACCTACGTCCTCGCTTCTTCCTTCAAGCGTGGCTCTCCCCACGGTAACTCTCTTCCGTGATACTCTTTGCTTCTAGTCTCATCTAATCCATGCGATGTTGCGAGTATCTTCCAATTATGCAATATAATTGTCTATATTGCTTAAGATTGAAGCTTTTTCCCTATAAAGTTTGCATTTTAGCGTATTTATCACTTAGCTGAAGTTGGCTTTTATTTTTCCAACAAATTTTGTGTTCTGGGTGCTAACCCTGTATTTGACGAATTGGCTTCGGATATATATATATCACTATCTTCTTGCTTTTGTGTATCGTATCTTCTTCTAAAAAAAGGAAAAAGATCATCTTTTGATTCCACGAAGATAGTACTTGCCTGTACTCGATGGGGATATGCAATTGATGGTACTTCCTGTAGAATTTGTATTCTTATAAATGGAATGTGTGATTAACAATTTAGGAACTTAGGATGACCTTGAGTATTGCATGAATATTTAATTCGGTTTGTGGGAAATGTTCTTTTACTACTGGGAGCAGTGGAAAAAAATAATTATATGTCCATTTGATCATATTATTCATGAATGCTATTGGTTTTAGATGATTCCTTCCAAATATGAGGATTCCCAAGCTTGGTGGAGATATGTTTGTCCTTTGGGAGTGTTTGCTTCTGTATGATGGTAGTTTTTATGTTATGTGTCAAGGATTACATCCTAATGGTAGTCATGAGCGACTTAAGTGTCTTATATGGAATTGGTGCATTCAAAATTTTCTTCCAATTATGATTAATACTTGAGTTGAGAATTAAATGATGCAAATGTAATTTCAGAATAGAATTCAATATTGACTCCTCAGAATAATAACCCAAGTTCCTTTTAGTGTGTTAGCTTTCCATCTGGTTATAGTCTTATCTGTCTGGATGTAAATTTAATGCAACAATGATTGCTTAATCCATAGTGTTCTTCAGTTTTTATGTTGAGGTTCCAGTGCAACAATTTGTTTGTAAGCTGCATAATCACATCCTGAAAGCATTTTATGAGATGGTATTGAGATACATTTTACTAGCCTAAAGTCTATAAATAAGCAACATAACCTAGGACTGGAATTTCTCTCCAGTGTTTTTCATGGAACTTAATTGCTCCATTTTCCTTGATGTTATCTTAGGTGAACCTAGAATATCTTTTAATTGTGACATAATGCATAGAATTGACAAATGAACTAATGCATGTATTCAATACATGCTGAAGTATTTTGGTCATTGTGTAGTTGAATTCTAAATTGACTACCTCTATGGTAATCAGAATTTTAATGTCTTTGACGTTAACCTGTTCCTGAAGAAGTCTAGCATCATTACGTATATGAAACATATTTTTTGTATTAACAAAATGACAACGGCCAAGCCATTTATTGCAGCTATCTGGGTTGGTTATATTTATCATTTTTCTTTATTCAGCTATACATGCTGACTTTCTTGTATTTGATGTATTATTTACTGATCTCATTTATGTAGAGCAATAAAGATAAATCCTCTGTTAGCAATAAAGTATGATCTAAGTCAATTTTGACACCTATTTTCTTTGGATGCAGTCTTTTGGATTACTTCCACCAGAAGGGAAATTGAAACCCCATCATTATCTGCTTCCATAAGGTGCCAGCAGACTACAAAGGAGAATAATGGACTAGATATATGGCTAGGCCGCCTTGCAATGGTTGGGTTTGCAACAGCAATAACTGTTGAAATTACTACTGGGAAAGGACTACTAGAGGTACAGGATTTATGAGATCCTACACTTTCTGTGTCATTGCAAAAGCACAATCTTTAGACTTATATTTTGAAACAGATTTACAGCTCATAATATTGACGAACTTCATGCAGTTTAAACAACAGTTTGTAACTTTATTTTTTCTTTAGTATAAGTGGATTCTGCATTCCATAGTATCTTCTTTCTTAATATCTTAGGAACCCAATTTTCTGTTTGTTTGAGCAGAATGTCAGCAATCTCTGCAAAATGATTATTTCATTAACTGTTTCAGTACAAGATCACTGTCATTTAACATTTGACTAAAACAAACAAACTCCTCTCTAGAAGATCTGCTGTTCAGATATGTGGAATAAGTGAACTTGGTTATCTCCTGGCAGCACTTCTTAATGAGAACTTATTTTTCTAATCTGTTTCTGCTTATACTTCATAGTAATATCTGGTATTTAGTTCTGCATCCTTTATCTGCTTTGAGTGATATAGTGATCCACTTTAGTTTCTCTAATCTCATAAGAGCATAGTACGATATTTATCTGCTAAGAAACTATAAACAACTTGTTTTGCAGAATTTCGGGTTTGCAACACCGATACCGACACTTGCTTTGATCGTTACGGCATTAGTTGGAGTTTTGACAGCAATTTTTATCTTCCAGTCTTCTTCACAAGATTGATAGTTTCTAAAGTGTATATGCTTTCCTGGTCTCAGTCTATGACAACAGATTTTTTCATGTCAATGTGATTATTGATTTATGACAACATAATGGAGCAGTTAGTAATTGTAACATTGACGAAAAGCTCTTTTTCTGAAAAAAAGAAGCATTGATGAAATCTTGGGTCTAATACGTTATGTGCTGTTGTTTTTCGCATATTGTGCCTAAACTAGGGCTGTCAAAAAAGCTGATTGGCTCATTAGCTTGTGAGCTTGATTGCTCGATCTCTAAATGAGCTAAGTTAAGCTATATTTTTTAACTCAAAATTTAATCAAATTGAGTCTAGCTATGGAATTCCTGTATCATTAGAAGTTGGGGCAGGTTATCGGGAGTGAGGTTCCTGCCGGCGACCGCGGTGATAGGTACTAGAAAGTAGGACTGCGAGGAGGAGAAGGCAGACAAGCAAGGATGCCAACTACAAAATTATGTATTATTAATTTTTTATTTAATTATTGATTGATAATTTAATTGTTCCTACTTAATTATTAGGCTATTCATGTATTGGACAATTAAGATTTTAGCAATATAGTAAGATCTAATAAGAGAGAGTACAAATTAATTAAGGAGAATAATGGAGCAATTAAGAAATATGGTTCGATTTGATCAGAAGCAATGTGTATATATACATATATATACATGCATCAAAGAATATTAATCATAGTAAACAATTAATAATGAAAAGAATGAAAAAATCAACAAGAATTACAATGAATCTCAATATGAGACGTCAATACTAATGTGGTCCTTTTTAGCTTCTTTCTCAGCTACGATAAGATTCCTACAAACTGGGCATGACGCCGAAACCACGCCCAACCACTGGTCGATGCAGTCGTCGTGAAATGTGTGCTTGCATCTCGGCATCACTTTCACCTCTTCTCCTCCTTCCATTTCTTCCAAACAAATCGCGCATATCTCCCCCTCCCCCTCCCCCTCCCCCTGGCGGGAATACACCGTCACCGGGATCTTCTCCACGCGCCAGCGATCCCTTTCGGCCAATTCCACCGCGATGAGAATCTCATCCCAGGGAGTAGAGTCGAGGATCACGTCGCCGGACGCAAGAGGTCTTCGACGATTCTGGCGACGACGTCGAAGGCGGCGGCAGATTGATACGAGGAGTAGGACCATAGCAAAGATACCGATGCATCCTAAGACGGCGACGATGATGAGGAAGGCGTTGAGCTCCGAGTAGGAGGCGGAATAGTCTGTGGCTGTCGTCGGTGGATGGGCGCGGGTGCGGATGAATGGGAAGGAAAGAACTCCGAGAGTAGCAGCAGCCATGACTATGAGAAGAGCAACAAAGGAGGACAACAAACAAAAAAACGAGAGGAAGAGAGCGAAGGAGCAGAGCAACAAAACACAAACAAAAACAGGGGAGCAACAGAGCGGAGGTCGAGTGTAGTTGTAGGACAAACGCGTTCCTTTTATAGCAGTGGCGACTGTCCGAGTCCCAGTAGGAGTAGTACGTAGGAGAGGAGTTAGATACGGAGTCGTGGATATTATACGCTTTTTTCTTATATAAAAAAAAATACGGTATGGAATTTAAATTTCTTTAAAAAATAACGGTATGAAGTTTAAATTTAAATGAAAAAAGAAGATAAAAATATTTACGTGCAAATTCTTAAATGAAGAAAAGGCGACAGGATCAAACACTATATTCAATTCAAATGCTAGTACAGTCAGTCACTCGTGGAACTCACTAATACAAATTTCTAATCCAAAGTTCAAACATTAATTTTTCATTTGAAATGTTGTGTAATTAGCTAGATGGGCCGAGCCTCGAATATAAGTTTCATTTATGCCAACAGAGTAAATCTTAAATCTGAAAATAGATTGTCATTTTAATGCATGTCTCAGTGCTTCGGTAGATCAGTTACAAACAACGTATATCGCTTTGTATATATATATATATGCAAAGAGAAGTGTCTCCAGAAGCACATCCATGGAGCATAACAAGGAAGAAAAGAGAGTAGTGGAGTAATACAAACTAGATTTTTATATTAATATAATATTTCATTTTTAATACATAAGTAAAAGCACATAAATTTACTCCTTTCCTAAGTGACCGGCATGGGTGTTCAAACGGATGAAAGATCACTTGGATGGAATTCTTAATACGTCGTCCGAACGTGTCAACTATGGGATGCACGTATAGCAGCCATAAGAGGGAGCTTTGCAGAAAATAGTGGAGTATAGTAGTGAGTTGTAAGAAGTTTATCATTTTTCTAAAAAATATGGTAAGAAGTTTAAATTTTAAATGACAAAAAATTTGAATTTTACGCGGTTGCAATGGTCAAGTTTGCAACAATGATACTCATAATTGTTGAAATAGCTAGGGAAAAATAATCGAGGTACATGAGTTATGAGATCCTACGCTCCTGGGCCATTGCAATACCACATATTTTTAAACTTCCTATGCTGTTGGGATACTACAATGTGGATGGAAAAAATGACGACGAAGAATATGAGGAAGATTCCGGGGGAGGACGCCATCCTAGGAAAGAGAATAGAAAGTAGTGGAGGATGGCAAATATAAAGGATACAGAAAATCTCCAGAGAGAAACTTATATATTCCACTACAAATTTTACATGACATATTTATATATAATTATATAATCATAAGATCATTGAATATAAAGAATATATATTCATCCTTTATATAAAAATGGGTTGGGTCTTGCTATATTTTTTTTTATCATTCATGAGCCCGAATGCTAGATATAGGCTGGACAAATGGTCAATTCTCATTAGATACAAATGTACTTATGCCTCACTGAGCTTTTTTAGCTGCTTCAAGCCATTGCCTATAAATTAATCGTACTGTCAAGCCATCAATTGAATCGAGCCATATCACTAAATAATTTATTTATTATAATATTTAGAGTTGGAGTCGAACCTATGACCTTCTTAATCATGAAAAAAATACCTACCAATTCAATTAAAGTTAGTTGGTGTCTTGCAAATTTCCGAGAGCGAGTCTCATAAGTTGATGGACATTCGGGCTTGCCTCCTAAAATGCATTCATTTTTTCGTTCCACAAGAATTTCCAGAATAGGCCGAATAGGGTGGTCGGTGGCCTGCTGAAGCCTTGGCCGCAACAATCAATAATGTTATGTTCGCTGAGAAGACCAGTAATTATAGAGAATGCTGGTGAATAGGGAGGCAATCCCAAGGCAAGAAGAAAGGAGTCCCATAAGAGCCTGAGCAAGTTGCACTACAAAAGGAGGTGCTTAGGGATTCCAGTATCTCTCTACAAAGGGTATAAGGAAAAGGGCTCGACAATCCTTTTCCTAGCTAGCTCTACACATCTTCTCACCTGATATAGAAGTAGATCACACTCGTGCACATTTCTAAAGAGAGTTGTATTTAGGTGCTATTTACGGATAAAGAAGAGTTAATTCGTAATTAAAAAAGTTTATGTACTAATCAAATGAGGCCTTTAATTAGTCGGGTATGATAAGATGATTATAGATTTATAATCCAATAGAGAATAGCAGTGGCTGTAGGAAATTAAGAGACGAGTTGTTTTTATAGATACGCAAAGCAAGTGCCGCATCCTAGAGGTAGATCTCTCAATCTTTCTTGTAGTCGTCGCAGAGTATTGGGTAACCGTTAGTAATTTTATGTTTTTGACATGAATTTTTATTAACTTTGAGCTAAGTTTTAAGTGGGGCCCACACATTATTAATGATGGTTTAATGGTGGAATTAATTTAGCTCAAAGTGTACTTTATTATCAAATATTTACTTAGTCAAATCCATGAAGAGAAGTGAATGAAAATTGGCTCTAAAGTAGGTATCATGGCAATGGAAAATAAAGAAAAATGAAGTTTAGTACCATATTGGATATTTGAGAAATGTTAGTATGGTATATAAGTAACAAACTTCTTATGGGCTTTGGGCCCCAAAAGGGGTACCTATTTTGTGGGTAAAAGTTACTATGCAACTTAACTCACACACGCGCGTCGCTCGGCCCGGCTCGATTCGCACGCACGGGTCAAGTTACCTCTATAAATAGGCTGTCAGTCTGACGTCCACTGTTCCAGAAGCAATCGGTAGAGGGTGAATTGGTCTTAAGGAGATAGTGTCCAACACTAAATTCGACTATTCAGAATTTTATATTCTGTAATCTGTAAGTTATTTATATTATTTTGATCGAATTTATTGTGACTCTTTGGAATCAGATTGTTACCGCCAACAGTAACTTCCCGAGTAGAAGGCGTATACGAGTTGAACATTTTCCTTCTTTTTTTATTGGTTCGACAGCTATTAGGATTAGGATGGAAATCTAATCCGTCACAATTAATGTATATGCAAAAAAGGCAAAAGAAATCCATGGATAAATTGCCACAAATCAGTAGCACTTCAGATGTTAATCTTGTATAAAATACAATAAAGCAAAGGATACAACCAAAACCAAAGATTTACTATATACAATTCCCGAACAGATAAGTTAAAGAATTAACCAAGAACAAGTTACTCTTCTATCTGTCTGTCTGTCTCTGTCTGTCTCTGAAGGAAAAAAGAGTACCGTTTGTGGCTATTTTATCTGTTAACATTAGAGTGCTAACTAATAAAAACCTCCAAATATGCAATTAGACAGTTTTGGCTTTACTACCACTATCTTCTTTGACTGGAATCAGCATCTACAATGCTGTACCTCGTTTGCTCTCGGGAATTCAAGAGAACATTGTTCACAATCCAGCCTGCCGCTCGGAGTTCTTCCTTCAAGTCCTTTGTATCTCCATATGCACGAGTTTTACTTTCAGCAACAACATTAAACCAGTCAGCTAAGATTTGGTCTTCATTGACTCTGTCTTCTGAGAAGCACTTCCAGGTGGTCTTGCTCTCATGCAATGACCTCCTGATGAGACATGCCTGTCGCAGAAAATATAACGGTCAATGCACTAGTGAAATATAGTCAAGTTAATCACTTGTTATTCTTCTATGCAGATGAGAACTAAGTCAACTAAATTCTGCCTAAACTATGATTACCTGCAACAGGCCAATAATGATATCCGAGGAAACTGCCTTTTCTCGTAAACAAAGAACGATCTCCTAGCAAATCAAGAAAATTTAGCATCTCTTTTCGAAGAAAAAAGAACATTAAGCTTCATGGTGACTAATATTTGTAAAATTCAAATAGGGGGTTTCTGTGTAACAAACTTGTTTTCGTCTTAATCCCCCGTAAGATCTCTCCATGCAAATAAAATAAAGATCTTCAGCACGTAATGCTTGCAAAGTAAGAAGTGGCAGCACAGACGACGAATACTTCAGATCAAGACACCCAATTCTGATTGGCCATAGCTTGCTTCCTGATCCAAACCTTATTAATCATCTGTAACTTCCGTCACTGGTTTTCTCTCAATTAATATGTAGCATAGGATGAGGATATAGTACAATATTATGCAGAGAAATCTCACCTTTCTGTCTAAAGATATCGATGCCTTCCCTGCCACTAACCTCTGCAGGTGATGGGACATATCTTGAATGAATCCATGTATCAAGTATTATCTCCAATCTATCCTGATAAAATAGTAGAAACATGAGAAACAGAGTTCAGAGAGAGAGAGAGAGAGAAGATTGCAAACAACTATCCTGCAAATGCATTCTAATTATCTGGCAAAGTCAAGTGAACAAAAGAGTAGACCACAGACCTTGGTTAATGTTTGCAGATGTACAAACTTGAGTCCATTGAAAATAGCAAATAAATCCATAGCTGCAAAAATAGGGTACACAACGAACGGAAGACCTGCTTGAAAACTTAAAGGCAATTACAGAATGTCAATTGCTATCAATAACCGTAAAGTTAAGAGAAAAAGGTAACACAAGCAACAACAACATGAAATGCAGTCATAACAATA
This sequence comes from Typha latifolia, assembly GCF_019914945.1. Lineage (NCBI taxonomy): Eukaryota > Viridiplantae > Streptophyta > Magnoliopsida > Poales > Typhaceae > Typha > Typha latifolia. Next base: position 3,545,692 of record NC_133086.1, on the reverse strand, counting down.
CTAAGTAGATTAGCAAAAATATATAAGAATATAGGAAAGTACAAGATTGGTTTCAACTAAATGAATTTCAAACTTAAAAAGGAAATTTCTGTATAATTGTACCACTTAACATCTGTATTTATTCAGCATTCACAAGCAAAGAACATATGAGATTTCCTTCAGATAGAAATTTCCTGATCTTCCTAATCTCTTATTAACAAATTAATCATTTGATAATATACTGCAAAACGGCCTCTTGCTGTACCCAACTGGAAAATCCATACAACAAGAGCTATCTTTGTTCCCTTCAGGTAGCAAGTATTTTCACATAGAGGAGACCATTCAATAGTTCCACAGGATTGCATAAGCCTGAATTGCAGCAAATAAATTAAACCACTTTATCCACCAATCTGGCCTTACTTAGTATACTCCAATACTCCATATCTCTCACTTACACTGCCTTGGCAGGAATACACCACAAAACATGAAGAAGATGTTGCCAAGATTTGTCTTTAAGAACTCGAGACTAACTTTTACAAGGTTAATGGCAGATGAAAAACTAGCCGATATGTTTCTCTTTTGTATAATTCCAAGAACCCTGAATTTTGAGTTGTGATTCACAGTTCTACCAACCATTTTATTAAAAAAATTGCTTGGTGTAAGAGGTGTTACTCAGATGGTATTTGCCAGATTTACATGTGTGAATTGCCAGATTAGACCGCAGCAAAATTGCAAAACGAAGTTCAAAAAGGAAGTACCTTTGGTTACTCTTGCAGATCAAATTTAACAATGCAGCAAGCAAGAGACCCAGATTATCAAAACAAACAGTTTGAATCTGTAAGAGAGATATGAAAGGCTTATTAAATAGAACAAGATATAATACTTAGTAGCACATAAGAATAAGTTGTTGACCTGAGATTTTGCAGAAACTTCACCCAGGTTATCAGCAATAGCAAAGCTCCGATGAACTGCTGACTACAGAAAAATAGATATATTTGGCTTTTAAAAGGGACGTACGGCAAACTAGTGATTTCAATTTTGTAGGTTAAGAGTCTTAAAGTTCAATATCTTTTTTTTCAGAATTAGGGAAAGAAGGAAGTTGAGGCAATCCTTTGTTTAAAGTTCTTAATACCAGGAATGATGTATGAATAGAGGCAGAGAGCCGAAGCAAATGTAGAATAATAACAGATTTTGCCATAATGTACAAAAATTGTCAACCATAACACCACTAAACTCTAGTTCCAACTATTTGTGTTGGCTATAAGGATCCTTTTTCTCCATGTAATGATCAACTTTCCTAGATTTATTGACAACTCCTTATACTAGCTGTATAGTTACCTAATGTGAAACCAATCTCCCCCTCAATTCAATCTAGAAAAATCTGCTGAAAGATATAGTGCCACAACCAGAGTTATTCGATGTATGCAAAAGGTTTAGCTATATTTGAAAAGTTGAAAGTTCGATCTCTTGTTTTTGGTACTGGTTAACTAATCCAGTGTTAATCAATAAAAAAAGTACAGTAAATACTGCAGATATAAAGTACGTTCCACTTGAACGTCAACATGGTAAGTATGAAAGAAAAGTATAGAGACAACAAAAATAATCTATAAACTCTCAAACACTAAAGAAACAATTTAACAATAAGAAGGTTTAATAAGTTTAATTACTTACACTAGTTGCAAGGTAGGCAGCACGACTAATAGATTTGGCAACATTGGCTAGAGATGCAAGAAGCAAAAAGTATTTGGGAAAGACAGGTGTCATCAATTCCACCCCAATACTCAAGCTAAACAGAACAGATGTTGAGAACCTCACTCTCTGCACAAAATGAAATTGCCAATTTAGGTTAACTGACTACTTAACGAATAAAAAAAAGAAAATCACAAGCAAATCTCAAACAAACAAAGACCTTTAAATTTGTATCAAATGCGGATCCAAGGCTGGCAGTATATATGCATCTACTAAGACGTCCAAGACCATCTTTTAGTACCCAATTCAATGCAGCTGCAGATGCAAGCGAACGAGAGTAGCCAATTCCTATTGCTCGGAACATTGCCTACCGCAAATTGCCCCACTTAGACAATAAAAGAGGGGAAAAGAACATATAAATTTCTTAGATAATTTAGAATGAAACAATCTCATGATAATAAGCTCAAAGTAAGACCACTTGTCAACTACAAGGAGTACGACATCAATTTTTTTGTGAAGAGGGAAAAATGGGATCAGATACTTGTGACCCCCTGTTACTCAAGGAATGTAATAAAGAGGAGATGACCCAAAAGTTTTCAGGACATTCCGATATCTAGGTACAACCCATAGAATTATAAGTTTGCATTAACAAGCAGATAAATATATTCTTATATATTTTACCACCTTTATGGATCCGACATGCCCCAACCTAAAAACCTCGGAATATTACGGCCAGGTCAACGTTTACTTTCTTTACATCTAAAAATACAAAATCTCACAAATGATAAGGTCGAGTACAAACAAAGATACAACTTTTCCTTAACCATATCAAACTATCTACAAGAAAGGAGAAACCAATCTAAAATATACCTGTGTGGCTAGAACCTGTAGAGAGGAGCTAAAGATTCTATGAATTAGCTTCCACTTCAGATAACATATATAATTTTCCTGAACTTGCCGCGGAACTAACAAATCCCGGACAGCCTTGGACAAAATCTCAAACAGCCGACGAAACTCATTAAAGTCGCCAAATTTATAAATCTCTTCTTGATCGAATACAACAAGGCGGAGACTGGCGCCATCCCAGAAGTACCGAGAAGCCTTTCCAGACCTGTGGATGACGACGGGGAGCTCGACGGGGCTGACGGCATCGCATCTATCGATCTCCCCTAGCTTAAATGGGCAGTTAACCTTCAGAGGATTGGAAAGGATTGGATCTTTGGGGAAAGATGTGGAATTTAGCCTATGGATTCTGGAACGGGAAACGAGGTTTCGCTTTCGATGCTCCCATGGCGATTCAGGAAAGCTAGAGCGGAAACTAAGCCGAGAGGCGAATTGCATGGAAATTTTTTGCTTAAATCGATCGAGAAAACTTGGCCTCAAAATTATATTCTCGGAGTAGTTTCTTAACCCTAAACCCTAGCCGTGAGAGATATTTCGGATGGGGCCGGTGAACGGCGCCCCCCATCCACTTTCTCCCGCCTCGATGTTCGAGTTCGGTAAATCGGATAAAGGAAACTAATGGCGATGGATAAGTAGGGTCTTGCATTTAATTATACTTTAATTTTTAATATCCAATACTGTAATAAAAATATTCCATATTGAGAGGGAAATATTTTTTTTTAAAAATTGATTTCAATTGGGATTTTGTACTTGGGCCGGCCCATCACAGAGAAGCCCATAAACCCCAGTCCAAGAAATATATAGATAAGAGATTTTATGCTTCTTGCCACTCCACTCCACTCTAAAAGCCCCGAGCTTCCCATCCACCACCGTTGGAGAAACCAAAGAAAGATGGCGTTCCCTCTCTCTTCTACTCCACCCCCTTCTAAAACTCCCACCTTTCCCACCTCTTTCTCCTCACCCCATCTCCTTCCACTCTCCTCCTCTTCCTCCTCCTCTCTTCTCTCCCCATGGAAGACGAAGAAGAACAAGAAGTCTCACCTCACCAGAACCCAACCCCTCTCCTTCCTCTCCCCATTCCAATCCAAATCATCCACCTTCTCCTCTCCACTTTCTCAACCACGCAAAGTCTCTCTCCGAGAACCACTTCCTCAAACCACACCGAATCCATCTCCGGAACCCTCCCAAGACCAAGATTCCCGACCCACAACCCAGAAGCCCAATGCCACCTTCAAGAATTCCATCTGGGTCAACCCCAATAGCCCGCGAGCCGCGCGCCTCCGCCGGCAGTCCTCCGATACCCGATACGGCCGCCTCGTCAAGCTCGCCGAATCCCTCAACTCCTGCGAGCCGGCTGAGCTCGCGGTTTCGGGCCTCCTCGCCGATTTGGGTGTTGACTCAACTGAGCAAGACGCTGTGATCATCCTCAACAACATGGAGAACTCTGAGAACGCTTTTCTCGCGCTCCGGTGGTTCCAGAAGAATGTTAAGCTCAACAAGGAGGTAATTCTCTTTAATGTGACCTTTAAAGTGTTAAGGAAATGTAGGAATTGGGATGGGGTGGAGTCCCTTTGGAAAGAGATGTTGGAGAAGGGTGTTGGGCCAGATAATGTTACTTTCTCTACCGTAATCAGTTGCGCGCGGCTCTGTAATCTGCCGTCTAAGGCGGTGGAGTGGTTCGAGAAGATGCCCGATTTTGGGTGCATCCCGGATGATGTTTCCTACTCAGCAATGATTGATGCTTATGGGCGGTCGGGCAATGTGGAGATGGCCCTCGGATTGTATGACCGCGCTCGGAAGGAAAAATGGCGACTTGATCATGTTACATTTGCCACTGTCATAAGAGTTTATAGTACTTCAGGAAATTTTGATGGGGCATTGAATGTGTATGAGGAGATGAAGGCTCTAGGTGTGAAGCCAAACTTGGTCATTTACAATACATTGTTGGATGCCATGGGCAGGGCTGGAAGGCCATGGCAAGTGAAAACTATTCATAAGGAGATGATCAATAAGGGGTTGTTGCCCAATAAATCCACATATGCTGCACTTCTACGGGCATATAGCAAGGCTCGGTATGCTGAAGATGCATTGACCATATACAGGCAGATGAAGGAGAAGGGGATGGTGCTAAATGTTATCTTGTATAATATGCTCCTATCAATGTGTGCTGATATCGGTTCTGTTGATGAGGCTGCAGAGTTATTTGAAGAGATGAAGGGGTTAGAGGATGGTAGTAGACCTGATAGTTGGAGTTACTCGTCCTTGATCACTGCCTACTCTTGTAGCGGTGATGTTTCAGAGGCAGAAAGCTTGTTGAATGAGATGTTAGAAGCTGGTTTCCAACCCAATATCTTTGTGCTTACATCTCTTATTCAGTGCTATGGGAAAGCTAAACGTACTGATGATGTAGTAAGATCATTCGATAAGCTCTTGGAATTGGGTATTTCACCTGACGACCGATTCTGTGGCTGTCTCCTGAATGTGCTGACTCAGACTTCACCGGAAGAATTAGTGAAGGTGATTGGCTGTATTGAGAGAGCTAATTCTCAGTTGGGTCCTTTTGTCAAGCTACTGATTAATGAGGGTAACAGCAATGAGGCAATGAAAGAAGGAGCTGAAGAGCTCTTCAACAACATCAGTGATGAGGTGAAAAAGGCTTATTGTAATTGTCTGATAGATCTCTGTGTAAACCTCAATCAAATGGAAAGAGCATGTGTGCTCCTGGACCTAGGTTTACGGCTTGAGATATATGCAGCTCTTCAATCGAAATCTTCAACTCAATGGTCTTTACATGTGAGAAGTCTCTCGCTTGGAGCAGCTCTAACTGCTCTGCATGTTTGGGTGAATGATTTGACGAAGGCCTTACAAAATGGGGAGGAATTACCTCCACTACTTGGAATCCATACGGGGCATGGGAAACATAAATACTCAGACAAAGGGTTAGCATCTACATTTTTGTCTCATCTTAGGGAAATAAATGCACCATTTTATGAGGCTCCTGATAAGGCTGGGTGGTTTCTGACAACAAATGTTGCTGCTAAGTCATGGTTTGAGGCAAAAAGTTCATCCGAGTTAGTTGCTGCTTAGACTACCTACGGACATCTATGAGGAGAATTTTTTCTCAGTTAGTCAAATATATTTTTCATTATCTTACACATATCAGGGATTCTGTCTCCTTACTTCAGTTTTGGTGCATAATGCTAGTTGTTGGCTATTTGACTCTTGTTATACTTTCTTCTTTGTTATGTTATTCGGTATATTCTCACCTACGGTTGCCTTCTTTGTCATAATGTTCTTTCAATATCTCTGCTGTAGCCAAATTTTTATCAATCTTTTCTTGAAGTGTACATTTCTAAAGGACCTTAAATATGCAGGTAGAGTTGAACTACAACTTGTGTTGTGGAAGTTTTGGACATGTTTATGGCAGCAGATTGTTGCATTAGTCTGTACATATTTTACTTAGATCTAAATGGTTACAAAGATGATTCATAATTTTTTACATTCTAGTGATACCTTCAGCTTAACGACAGGACACAGACTTGCATAATTGTTGCTTTGGCTTGGGAAAAATTTCCACAATTTTTAGTATTACATTTTTTCTGGGATAAGCATAATTATAGGATTTTCTACATACTTACTACTTCTGGTGTGTTGATTGGAGATTTTTCTACCAAAAACATCATCCAAACCGTGTAGCACTACTTGCTCAAATCTTAATTCTTGAATACTATTTCATGGAATCCCTCTTTGATTTTATTTCCTCTTAATACATATGTCAGCATCATAATCTGTATGGGCAATACTTGTACTTCTGATTAAGGTCACAGTATCAGATTATCGGCACAACTGTCAAATCTCGTTGTGCCTCTTAAACATCAAATATAATGAATTTTACTGTGATCAATGAATCATAGACTGCTGGTGCTTTTAAATAAATTTGTGATGCAGTTCGTCATTTTCTATATCATATGCTCTGTTGCTTTGCTTGAAAATCAGGAACAAAGAAGTTTGTCATGAACTCTTCAATTTTCACCTTAATATGTCTGATCCCTTTCAGCCAACTTTTCTTGGACAAAATTTCAAAATCCAAACAAATACCAGATTTGTCAATTCCAAAGTCGTCACAATTCTATACATAGAGAATGCACCTCAGTTCACAATAATGACAGGAACATATAGCAGGAGGGATCAATTTAAAACATGCTCGGACATATGAAATTTCCAAACAGAAGATGCAATATGTTACATGAATCTTGCTATATTTCTAGCAAAACCTTATCATATTCTCATTTAACAACTCCGGTGTACACTCTAGAGTATAATGTAGGAAAAAAGATAAATGAATGGCAAATTGGCACCAAAAGGTTCTGCAAAACTTAGGGTTGTGAGTGTCCAATAATTTCCAATTTCTAAACCAGCTAAATGGCAACAGAACTTACAAATCTCCAATAGATAAGAGAATCACAAGTACAATCATGAATTTGCTGTCAGCCAAGTCGAGAAACAGAGAATTTTAGGCTCTCTAGATGATCACCATGTGTCTAAGAAGGGTAGCCAGCCTTTTAACCACAGAATAAATAACCCGCCATGTATCCATTTGCTCAGCAATTCAACGCTGCACATTGCCATAAAGGTTCAAAAGGCAGCGTTTCTTGCACACTGCAATTCTTCTCTTCTTAGTTTTCACCATTTTCATTTGAAGATATATAAGACCAAATATAGATGAAGACAGCATGCACATTCGTGCAAGTAGGTTAATCAAACTCTTTAAGGATTATGGAGGAACTCCAGGCCAGTAGCAGTTGGGGTTAAGCCATGATCAGCCAAATATTTATCATTGAAGAACTTGCTTAGATGCCTCATCCCACTGTCGCACAGGATGGTCACAATTGTGTGGCCTGGACCCAAAGCCCATGCTAGTCTCACAGCCCCAACACAATTCATGGCTGAAGAACTCCCAACAAATAACCCATCATTTCTCAGAAGGAACCTGAGATTAATTTTGCAAGAAGATAATTAAAATTAGTATGAATTAAACACGACAATGCAATAAAAAAAGTTCATAGTCGTTATCTCAAAAGGTACAACAGTCAACAGGCCAAGGAGTCAGGCGAAGCTCAATGTGAACTTAATAATGTTACATGAAAACTACTTTATTTCTTATAATAATGGTAAGACTTAATGAGACCACAGTAAAAGCCATGGGTAATTGCTGTAAGCATTTGAGAAAATCATGATTAGAAATTAAGAATTAATTAACGCCCTCCTTGGCTCATTAATCCATACTAAGATCCCTCAAGTTTGTGGCAAGCATTTTACTAACTATCACTGATGATACAAAAGTTCAGATTAAGGACCTGGACATTTCAACAGCTTCCTTATCTGTTCCTCGATAAGCTCCATCCAGCTCGGCCATCATAAAGTTCTTTGTCAATCTGTTGATTCCAATTCCTTCAGTTACAGTATCAAAAGGGTTCTTCAGCCTTCGGCCTTCAGCCTCCTCCTTAGTATACATGACACCTCTTGTGACTTTATTGAATAGACCAGACCCGGGTGGGTCAATAAGGAAGCATTTGATGTTTGGATTCTTTTCCTGAAAAATATCTCAAGAAGTTGAGGAATGTCTAGAGGACTGCTCTTTTGACTGAAATTTGGATGTAAAAATTACAGTCAGCGAACACAAGTACCTTGAGAAATCGTGAAACTCCAGCAACAGTCCCACCTGTACCAGCAGCAGCAATAAAGGCATGCAAGGTTCCTTCAGTTTGTTCCCATATCTCAGGACCAGTCCATTCATAGTGGGCACGAAAGTTTGCTAGGTTTTCAAACTGATCAGCAAAGAAACCCCCTCTACAGTTGGTAGAAGAGATGGGATGAAATTCTCCTTTCTGTGGCATATCACCATTGATGTGTACTGATCCATTGCCTTCCATTTTATTTGTTTCTCCTTGCGTTGTTGCTAACTTAGTCATCTCTGATGCCCTCCTCCTTGCAATATTAACATAGTGGTCCTTGTGTGTGATGGCAACTGGCCGAACTCTTTCTACAGTAGCTCCAACAGCCTCGAGTATTTGAGACTGGAAAATATTATTTTAACCTAAGAATTCATATAAAGAAATGCAAGATTACAAAAACAAAACTATCTGTAGTCTATATTGATAGTCCAGATAGTCTAGTTAAATTTCTAATAGATTTCTTACAATATTAATTTCATCCTTATGGCTGAATTCCTAGGTCAGCAAGTTTATGGAGGATGCCTTCACAAAATTATAGGTCCAAGATAAACACAGAACAACCAAGTATGCATCAATTGCTAGGCACAAATATTCTTGAATTGGGAAAACTGAGTATGGAAAAGTATCCTGAATTGACAATATCATAGGCACTAACAATAATAAAGCTGTTATCTAGTTTGTTTACCTGAGAAAAACTGGGTATGAAAAAGTATGCTGAATTGACAAATATCATAGGCACTAACAATAATAAAGCTGTTATCTAGTGTGTTTACTTGAGAATTTACCAACCTGCTATTCTATTTACAACTAAATTTATGGTTGCTGCCCTTATTCCTTCACTCAGTAAGTAATATACGATAGCTGAGAACCACTCAAAGAAACATGTTGGAAGGCATATAAATTCTAGCAACACCTAATATTATGAGCCATACTCTAATTATGATGTTTTAACAGCTATTCATCTCTTTGAGGACACAATAATCCCTCAATGAAACAAAAAACATCACCTTAATTATCAAAAGGTAGGTGGTCTAAGTCAACAAAAGTTGCACTTCTAGAGGAATTAGCTACTGCATAGATATACGGTGAGGAGATAAGCTTTTGCATCACATGGTAAGCCAGTCTCCGAGAATGCCTAGTTTGAAGAATTGGGATCTTCTAATTTAGTAATTTAGCAGCTGTTACACTGAAACTCTTTGTTCATAAAGAGATAATCTTTGCACCATTGTCAGATATTATAAGAAAATTATTAGGGAACTCAGAATATTAGCTTAAGATAACGAAAAAAATTCATTTACCTTCTCAATGGCAGCATCGTCCGGAATAACTACATGGCATTTGCATCCAAATGCTGGAGCAACTGTAGCCAAGCTAATAGCGGTGCTTCCAGCACTTCCCTCCGTCACCACACCACCTTGGACAAGCTCTCCAGATTCTAAAGCCTAAAAATAACCACATCTTTAGCCTGATACGTGTATTTGAAAAGCCAAAGGGGGCTAGAATTTAAATATTAAAACCACAAAATGAGAAACTATGCATCCAAAGTTTCCATCAGCTCGGAAATCAAAACATGGCAATACAAATAACAAGCTCGCGTCTAATTTTGAGCTGTTTTGTAACCAACATTACCAATTCAAAGCAAATGAAGCAAATCAACAAAAGAAATAGGAGATGGGTCCACCACCTCTTCTATAATTTTAACCGCCACGCGATCTTTCACACTCCCGCCAGGGTTCAAAAACTCAGCTTTCCCAAGAATCTGAAACAAAATAGCAAAAAATGTCACAAATTAAACAAAAAAGTTCAAGCGGGTTCGTTTCAAATCTTCTCGTAGATTGTCAAATATCAAGAAAATTCCCCTCTTTTAAGCGGACAAAAGTAAGAAAAACCATGTTGACAAAGATATCAACTTTCCGTACCTCGCATCCAGTGGCATCAGAGAGGCTATTGATTCTGATGAGAGGAGTGTTGCCGATGGCCTCGACGAGGCCCTTCCTCTTCCTGCTCTTCTTAGAGACTTTGCGAGCTTTCTTCCACGGAAGCTTCGAGATCTTGTTGTGCAGAAGGTAGTAGGAAAAGGCGATGGAGAGCGCAGCGGTGACGGCGGCAGCGACGGCTCTAGTAGCCGCCTTCGCGCCCCCCATCCCTCCCGACTGCTCTAGTCTGCTTGGATTTCTTTCCTTTTAAGACGGTACTTTTCCTTTTATAACCCTCCCAAAGTTAATTATTTGATATTTGCATGTTACCCCATTCAAGATCCAGAAATTACGAGTACAGTTAGATAGGCCTTCTTTCATATAGAATTAATCTTTCTCGGATACAATATATCTAATATATCAATCGATTACGCGAGCTCATGCACCAAAGCAATAATCATATCACATTAATTATTTATCAGAAGAAGTCTAAGACATCTAAAAGGATATAAAAACCAAGGAAAAGTTCCATTATAAGATTAATTACATAGAGAAGCTAAATAAATAACACACGCACACATGCAAAAAGGTAATTAAAAGCTCATTAGTTTCTTAAGTATGTATAAACAAACTCATCTTTAGCTCTCTCCTCTCTCTCTCTCTCTCTCTCTCTCTCTCTCAGTTTAGCCTCAATAATAAGCATATTGCCTCTGGATAGAATCCTGCTTACAATTGATCAGGCCACAAGAAGGTTCCCATCGCATAGGCCCTCTTCTCTTCAAGAGATCCATTAAGGACCAATCCATACTCCTTTAGTAGCAAATCCAACCTCCAATCTTCCATCTTTTGGTAGTCTTCCTTCTTGTAACGAGGGTAATGGAGTGGCATTTGGAACCCTTCAAAGCTCAAAGTATGGTCCTTTTTTATCACTGGGCATTCACCTCCTCCTCCCACACAGCTAACCACATTCACCTTTGTGTCAGTTACTATTTGCGTACTCGTTGCAGGAAAGAACCATCGAAGAGCCATCTCTCTCTCTCCCCGTCACTCCCTTCAATTAGTTTACTTAATTAAGATTAGAGTGGAGGTTGTGGGGGTTATTTATAGGCTAAGAGAAGCAAATAAGCATGACTCAACTGGAACATGTACATGGCTTACACGCATGTAACAATAGATATAGCCACGTATATCACCATCATTGCCCATTTATGATGGGTTTGCATAAGTCTTCTTCTTAGTTGCCTTGTGATCAGGGAAACCATCTCGATGGCAACTATAATAACTATTCTAGCATTAGCTTTGCATTAATCGTGCGTTAATTTCTGGGTTATTCTTACGTGAGCCAGATGTCTACTGATGGCATTAATTTTGAATGTTGCGTATGAGGTTAACTAGATGTGATGCTCAACTAATTTGTATTTCTTGGCTCAAATTGAATCCAACAGACATAGAACACTACTATCAAGATAAACCACTAACTAGATTATGCCTATAGAATATGTAGACATCAAACTATATATGGCATCGTCTTATAATATTGTTAAAAAACATAATATAATACTAAGCACATAGGCAGCTTTTTATAGGTTTCCGTGACTGGTTTTATGTGCTAATTTGATCATAATCATAATTACTTTGTCGTCAACACTTTTACTAAGGATATATTTAATTGCTAAAAAGTGAAGTTCATTAAAATAGTTCATTTTAATAAAGTTATTCTATTTTACAAAAAGAAAGCTATTTTTAATAGATAAGAAAGTTATTTTTTAATCTATTATTGTAATGAAGCATAAAAAAATTAGAGAAATTCTTTAAAGTGAATGATTTCTTTCGCTAATATTTAGCAACTAATCACCTCTTAAAAGTAGAAACAATTAGTTTATGCAGATAATAGAAGAGCTAGCCATCTATCTAAGTATTTAGATATATATGTTTTGATGAAGCGAAAGCTATTAACCACTTAAGATAAAAAAGAGAACGCATGGAACACTAATAAGATGATTTAATATCTTTGTTTGCTGGCTTTTCCTCTCGTAGATTTTTGTCTTTAATTGAATAGAATTTCTTATGGAGTTTGTGCTAGGAGTCGGTCCTCTCATGATCAATAGCAGAGCGATCTACCCAATTTTAGACCAGTTTAGTTCATAAATATGATTAGGTATTGGTTGCCATGTCTCTAGCTACTTGTATCAATTAAACGTACGACTCTTAAGAGTTCATGAGCATGCACTGTACGTAAATAATATCATACACCGTCTAACGTTGCATGCACTGTTTCTTTGAGTATATTTCCAGCCATTAATTAAACGAATTCATTGCCGTCCATCCATCATTTAAGTAGCAATACTGGCTAGCAATTAGTACTGAAGTAGTAGCACGTACTAAGCACCGAAACTTACACGTTTTGCATCGAAGTAAGCCGTGGCCATCAATCTCAAAGAACCCAAGGCGATCAAATCTGGCTGAAGTGGAAATTATTTATTTATTTATTTTTAGGTTTTCCTTTTAACATAGCTTCCATTAATATTCTTTGCAATTGTATACTTAATTTCGTTTTCCGAAGTAGTTTCTCCTCTTCAATAGATCTAGGATATAGTGCGTATCTAAAGATCAAGTTCCAACCAATCATCGTGGATATATAGAGAACAGTACTATTTCGGACACGAGGCATTATCCACTTTTACAAGTGAGGTAAAGAAAGAAAAGAAAGAAAGAAGAAAAAAAACTACCAATTTACTCGTTCTATCATCCATGGATTACAAAAAAGAAAAAGAAAATCATCTATGGATAAGTTAAATACTTAAATTCGAAATAATTCGATTAGTTGTTGCAGCACGATTATTAAAGAGTCAAAGTTCGATTCCATGGTCCCTCGCTAGTCGATACCTCCTTCCTCCCACCTACGTACAATCGTTAGCACGTGCTCGGCATCGACGGCCGAGATGGTCCCACCTTTGTCACACTTATCATTTATTAAACGGTCCGCATCTTTCCGCGTTTCACCTTTCGATGCGTTGCGAGTGTCAAGATCCAACGGTCTCGGCCGTTCTCTCTTCCAACTCCTCTCTCCCGACTCCTCTCTCTCTCTTGGTCACAGACTCACTGCTCTCTGCTATCTACTCTCTACTCTCAACTCTCAACTCTCAACTCTCAACTATTGCTTCGGTTTTCCCTTCTTGGTTTCTTTCTAATTTGCCTTCTATTCACTATCTCGATGGAATAGACGAGTGTTGTCGGAGTTCTTTTGCAGTCCGAGAGGTGTCTCCTTTGTCATAAATCACATCTTGTTATCTCCCAAACAAGCTCAGGAATCTCGATTTCCCATCTGGATATCCATCAAAACTTCGAAATCTGTCCTAAAGGAGCGATCTTGATCGATGGCGGATTCGGATAACGAATCCGGCGGCCCGAACAACAGCAATGCCGGAGGGAACGGCGACTTCTCGTCCCCCCGAGAGCAAGACCGCTTCCTCCCGATCGCGAACGTGAGCAGGATCATGAAGAAGGCCCTCCCGGCCAACGCGAAGATCTCCAAGGACGCGAAGGAGACGGTGCAGGAATGCGTCTCCGAGTTCATAAGCTTCGTCACAGGGGAGGCCTCCGATAAGTGTCAGAGGGAGAAGCGCAAGACCGTCAATGGCGATGACCTCCTCTGGGCCATGGCCACTCTTGGATTCGAGGAGTACGTTGAGCCTCTCAAGGTCTATCTCCAAAAGTTTCGAGAGACGGAGGGGGAGAAGGGGAGCTCTTCTTTGCAGTCCAAGGAAAGCGGCGATGGCGGCGGCGGAGGGATGTATGGTGGTGGTATGATGATGGGGCAGCAGATGTACGGGTCTCCGCCATCATCATCACCGTATCAACATCAGATGGCAATGGGTGGAAAGAGTAACTCTTCATCTTCTTCTGCAGGGGTTGGAAGGCAAGGTAGAGTTTGATGTTAACTCTGTCCATATATTATCTACTTCTTTTAGCTTTGTATCGAATTTCTCAATGTAATAGTAGATGATTGTTGGATCTAGTAGTCACTTAAGTTGAACTTGCTGTATTTGATTTGGGTTACTGAGAGAAACAACATTGTTTTGAATCCTAACTTCTTGTTATTGTTCATGATTTCAGTTCTTGATGTCAAGATCTTACCTTCAGCTTATCTGAAAGCTCAAAATTAACAAAGCCTGAAGCTTTAATACTTCGTTATCGGATCAGATTGTTTTAGTTCTTTCTTTCTTTCTTTCTTTTCTTTTTTTTCCTTTGCATGATTGGAACAGTTAGTGCTAGTGGAAGCTTTTTACCATGATCTTGGAGAGAAGCATGGAGTGGAGGGTGTGATCCACTAAGAAACTTCTTGATGGTGCTAGTGAGGAATAAGTGGAGCTATTCCATTGGTTCCAAAGAAATGTGGGGCCGTTTGCAATTCTGTATCTCTTTCTGCCTACAAAAGGTCCACTTGTCCCAATAATACACCACTTGAATAGGATCCAAGGGACAAGTAGTAGATTACCCAACCTAGTAGTGGGAAATTAGATAACTATATTTCTTATTTTATCCTTTCTTCTTCATTATAAATGAATTAAAGCATCTTTTTTACACAATGTTATTTGTTTATTAAACCATAAGATTAACTCTCTAGATGATTAATAACTTCTTCAAGACTCGTCCTTAATTAGTTACAGGGTATAAACTAAGCCATCGTTAAAGACAATTGTTATGCTTTCAATTTTTATTCATCGTCGCAACTTCTAATAATATATAGGTAAATAGTAACATAACACATGCATCTATGCCAAAAGGAAGCAGCTTCATCATGGAGAGGCTCCATTTGAAGGAATACCCGGTGGAACTGGAAAGCCAGGAAATATAGGATTTGGAGGGAAGGGGAATGAAGGGAAGGGGAATGCCGGCGGCGACGGTTGAAAAGGCAACGGTGGCTGAAATGGATTTGGTGGGAAAAAGGATGGCGGTTGTAAGGGATTTGTTGGAATTGGAGGGAATGACAACGCAGGCTGTTCTACCTTCTGGTTACAGAGTTCTGGCTGTGTTAATGGCTTAAATGTAAACAACCCAGCAGAGTATACATGGACTCCGTTCCTTCTCGCCTTGTGACGGAGTCCGTTAGTCATCGGAGGCGATGCTACCGAGCAGTATGGATCGCTGCTTTTGATCAACTTCACTGAGCAAGTTTTGATGATCACTTCAAGCGGAAGGTGAACTCTGAACTCGCCGCGCCGGTTGGTTAACACTTCCTTTTGGAAGGCATCTCCACATTTGATCCCCACTGAAGCACCTGTGCATGGTGGATCAAGGTTTTGTATATCTCATGTGTTTGATATATAGATGGTTATAATGTAGAGGGAATAAGAGAGAGCTAGCCGATCAACCTGAGATGAAGCGGCTGGTCTTGGAGAATTCTTGCAGGAAGCAAGTGTCGCAGTATACAGTTCCTACCACCATTGCAGATGGGAGGTGATTCTTGTCATGGTGATTGTGATGAGCAGCAGAGGAGCAATGGAAGAAGTAACAGAGTAAGAGGATTACTAAACAATGGGTCGTTATAGTAGTAGCCATCTTGGACATGGTAATTGAGAGACAGCCTTACTGGTATTTTTATAGTGTTGTGTAAAGAGTAGTTATACTTACATTTACTATTTGTCTTCTTTTATTGTTGGAGGTCATGAGTCATGAGACTCAAAGAAGCACTTATGTCGATCATATGAGTAACAAGTTAACAACAACCAACTGCGAACGAACAAAGAGGAGTGAATGGAGCTGCTTGGGTTTATCCAAAGGGAGGAAAAAAAGAGGAGCAGAAACGAGATCTAGGCGAAGGATTGGAAGTGCTTCCCTTTGCTTGGTTTTATTAGTTCACGAGAATAAGGACAGAGTTCTTCTCATGGATGTCTGGCTCACTCAAATTATATAACCTTTAAGAAAAATAAAAACAATCCAAAATAGGTACATCCTTTTGATTTATTTAGTTTAATTATCTAAAACTAACCTTATCACGAAGCTATAGCTGAATTTTAATCTGAAAGATTAACTGCTGGAGTGCTGGGAGAACTTAGAGCAACACCCGGGAAACAGAGAATTTAATGTTTATATCGTCAGGGTGGGAAATGAAAATTTTTATTTAACCCTCAAGCAAAACCACATAATAGTGAGACCTATGAGCTATTTAAATGTTTCAAAATGACACTTCTATCCAAAATTGACGTGTGACCAATATTTACTCTAATTGGTGCTGAAATTATTTTTAATCTTCCTTCTTAACTTACATTAATATATCTATACTTCTTTTTTAATCCCAATCTTTGTCAATCTTTTTTCCTTTCATCTCCTTCTAAAATTCTTTCCTCCTAATTATGCCCACTATGATAATTTATTACTCTTTTTCCTCACAAACTCTCTAACCAATTGCAACTTCTTTCTGACATTGCTTTAAATTTCACTTCTTCAATTCAATTTCTCCTAATCTCTATTAAACGCTTCCGTTAATCTAGAGTCTGTGCATAAGGATAGAGGATAATTTCATAAAATAGTAATTTTTATTTGTTATTACTAAAATAAATAATTTATTTTACGAGTGACTAGAAACTATGTTTTATTAATATATTTTTATTTGATATAAAATAGATGAGAGAGATATTAAGAACAAATTAGTAATTGATTATGGTACATCATGTAATTTTGATAAATAATATTTTTATTTTAGAATAAAACTATTATGATATTTAATTTTTATTTAAAATAAAAATTATATATATAATAAGAGAAAAAGTTATTAGGCCTAAATAGAGGATTAATTTCGTAAAATTAACGCGTAAACTCCTAGAAATTATAATATCAGAGAATCTAATTAATATCATTTTTTTTACTTAATAAATATAATTGATAGTAGATTATTAGGTCATATGAAGTATAGTTTAGCTCGTTTTTCACAAATGAGCAGGTGAAAGCGTAGCGACGACGCATAGGATCAAAACCTCGAACCTTTGGCCTCCATTCCGATTCTTCTCCTCCTTTTCATCTCTATTGGTACTGTTTTCTCGTTTTCGTCGACCGAATTAATCACTCGAAGGATCTATTCGATTCGTTTCTTTGGGCTGTCGGAAGATCTTGTTCCCTCTCGGATGGATTTCCTTTGGATTTCGACAGCAAAGAGTCAAATCTAAAAATAGGAAAAGACACTAAAACAGGGAGGATAATTTGCCGTTGGGCTTTATCCTCCTCCTTGTCCTTGATCCGTTTTTAGGCTAAAAGTATATTTTTGGTGGGTGCTGCGAGCTCTGGAGATTTTTCTGGGAAAAAGGGATGATCTTTCCTTGTCATCGTCGGTGAATTTAGGTAAGAAGCATTCTTTTAGAAGTTTTGGAAGTTTTTTCCATTCGTAATTTTCTAAACAGCAATCAAGTTCTATAGGGAGAAAACGTTGCCGATTTTAGGCGTGCAAATTTTGGCATATCCTTCCTATCATTTAACGAAGATTTTGTTACATGGTATAAGATAATAAGAGTGTTCTGTATAGTTGGCTTGCTGCATTGGGATTGGATCATTGGACGAGTGTTTTGAGAGCAGTTTTGAATAAAGCTGGGACTATGGGATCTATTTGCTCCTGCTTGCAAGCAGAAGATTTTCAAGAACACGCATATTCCAATGCTTCAATCTATAGCCGCTGTGTCTGCCTCAGATGTCTTATACAACAACTGATTCATGCGGTATGTCTTATGTTCTTTCTTCCTATATAGCATATACTTGTTATGTTGGAAATTTGGAAAATTAACTATCCTGGTGAAAGGAATATAATCATTTGATTTTTCGGTTTCTTTATTTTATTTGTGGTACGGCAGTTATTAATTTGATTTCATGATCTTAATACAATGGCAAAATATGCTTGGCAGCAACTTGACTATTGGAGATGGCATGGACTTTACGCCTTAGCATATACATCATATTTACCTAGCAGTTATAATGAGAACTCCATAAACTGTCATGATTCATAATTTTAAAACAGTAAAAGCTGTTAAAACTTGTGGAATTCTGAAATTCACTTTTGGTCGGAGTAAGACATATGACAAACATCATCCTCCAGCCATTTTCTGATTAGTATGCAACACCTAGCTGTTTCTTCAATGGCACTATGTTGCAGTGATGATTCACTACTTTCTGTCTAGTTCTTATTACTGGTTATGATCCCATAAGACCAATCAAATGACCATTCAAAAATTTTCATTACCCAGTTTCAGTGTGATAATTTATCGATCAAAAACATTTCTACATATCCACATTACACTTTGATGTATGTATAGATATTTTTTATAAGACCATGTAAAGTCTTTTTGCTGAAAAATGATGTGGTGCTTTAGACCCTTCTTGCTATTCTTGGTTTTGGCTGCCTCAAATGTTGTCCGAAATCATCTTGGTGCCATAAAGTCAGACTCAGCTACTATCTAGCATTCTAGATTATTGTGCCGTGCCATCAGATCATGTGGTTAGTGCAAGTGAGTCTTCTTTATAGGTTGATGTTCTCCTATGTTATTATTCTAGATAAATTTTGTTTCTAGTACATGGTATTCTTCTTTAAATTATTGACATCTTTGACTTATTTACTTACCTTTTGCGACTTGTATAGTTATATTACTTCATGTTAATTTAACTTCTATGTTTTAGGCATGTTGGATCATATGCTGGTTACTGCATGCCTAGAAATTTAACTTTCCTACAGTAGTTAATCTTGTAAATTCTTGATTTAATAGTGTAAAACTGTCACATATCTATGAAGCCTGTTTTGTCTCAAGGCCACTTGCCATGGTGTCAGACATCAGCTGACTGCCATAAGCAGATAAGCATTCCTTATTATCCACCAAATACATGCCTAGTCCTTTTGGAAAACTGGGGAAATCTCTATTTTTAATTCCTTCTTAACAATGTTTTGAAGTTTTTTATATTAGATCTGCCCTAGAAGTATAATGGAAGTACATCCCTATCATGGATGATGATTAAAATTTCTTGATTTTGTTTAATTAGGTTATGGTAGGGGCTGGTCATAACATGCTTGATTCTACTATTTTGTAATCCATTAATCTATAGGAATAAGCCCTTTTCATTCCAGTTCAATTTGCATCTTGGCTTTAACCTTTGCAGTGCAATTCTCTATTTCAAAGTGGAGGGGTGCAAGCTGTTTCTCCTTCTGTACAGGAGACAGCTCCTCTTGCTTCAGTTGGAAGTTCTATGTGTGATACATACCGTTCTCCTCCAAGACCTTTGTCTTACGATGATCCTAGATTCTCAAGACCACAACCTGATGGGGTTGTATCAAGGTGCCACAAGTCCTCAGGCCATCTCCATGAGGAATCTCAACCACTTAGAACTAATACTGATATTGAAGTAGAATCAGAGAGTTCAACAAAAAAGTGCATTGGGTATAATTATGATGCAGAAACCAAACTATGCTGCCCTGAGTATCCTTTGAAGCAGGCAACAAAATTCACTAAAGGTGTTACATACTACTTTCCATCATCTGAGGATGAAGATGTGTGCCCGACATGTCTTGAAGGTAGATGTTATGATTTATGAATCTTTCAACTGATTCTATTAGGTAGGTCTTATCCGATATTTGAAAGAGAGCAATTCTTAGTGGATAGCTCTGTTCTAATGGTCAACTATTTCTTTTTTCTATTATGTACGTCGTAGTTTTATGCTTATTGGAGTATACCAATAATGATTTCATTTGGCAGAATATATTCCTGAAAATCCCAGAATAATAATGCAGTGCACTCACCATTTTCACCTTGGTTGTATATATGAGTGGATGGAAAGAAGTGAAGCCTGTCCAGTTTGTGGGAAGGTGACCAATCTGGCAGTGTTCATGACTGTCCCTCAACTTTTTATTGCATTTAACTATTTGCAGTGATATTGATTATCCTCATGTTTTTCGATAAAAGTTGGTGAGTAAAAGCTAGTCTTGTGTAGGGAATGAGTTAACCCAGTTTGAAAGTATCATTTATTAATGTTTAATAGTCTTTGGCATACAAGTTGGCCAATGACCAAGGGAAAAGTATTTCCATGGCTGTCAAAATAATCGAGTTGGCTCGATAAAGCTCGATCAACCTTGACTCGGAAATAGGCTGAGCCGAGCTTGATCCCGAGTCGGCTTGATTAGGCTCAAATATATATTGTTGTTTATAGTTTTTTAACACAAATCATATTTGTTGCTTGTAATTTATATTTTAGTAATATTTATATCTTTATAGTTGAATTAGATTTTATTTCAAGCATGATTTAAGCCTAGATCAATTCAAGTTTGCTCAGGCTCGAAATTAGCTTGAACTGATAAGGCTTGAAATTGCTAATTGAGCAGCTCGTTTAAGCTCAAGTTTAAAATAAGCTCAAAATTGGCTTAAATCGAAATTATTTCAATTTAAGCTTGATCACAGAGTTAGACTCGAAATTAATTGCAATCCAAGCTTGATTAGAGTTGGGCTCGATCAAACTCGGCTCGTTTACACCTCTATTTCCATGTTAGTACCATGTAACTATGGTTGGTGGTCTAAACCACTTAATGTCTTTGAGATATTGCATTTTCATTGAAAGAAATTGTAATTGATAGGTATTTTTAACTGCGTACCTTGACTTTAGAAAACATCCTTCATCCTAAGAAGCGTAAAACTAATGACACAGAATCTGTTTATCAATTGCATGGTCATATTGATTCATAGTACCATGTTCTCTGTTGCTAATTTCTGCTAAGTTATGCCCTTGACTTGAAAAGTTTATATTTAACACAAGAACAAAACATACTGTAGAAGAGATATTTTAGCAATTAGGAGGGCAGGATTTATGCAACTTCTTGATCTGGTCAATGACAACCTGGGGAGGAAAAGTTTATAGTACATCACTGGAGTATAATATCTAGGAATTAGGTGATGAGGAAAATGGGAAGAAGTCGAATAGTGCATAGAACTAGAGTATGGATGGTATTGTGATGGTGGACTGAGATCTGGATTAGCATGATTCTGAAATACCTGAAGGTATTGTGATGGTGGACTGAGATCTGGATTAACATGTTTCTGAAATACCTAAAGGTATTGTGATAGTGGACTGAGATTGATCTGGCCATTGACAACCTGGGGAAGAAAAATTTATAGTACATCACTGGAGTATAATATCTAGGAATTAGGTGATGAGGAAAATAGGAAGAAGTTGAAATAGTGCATAGAACTAGAGTATGGAAGGAGGGATCGAAACCTAGGTTGCTCAATTCATCAAGTAGAGTGTATTACATTGATCCTGAACTCTATGTACTTGAAATTTGCACACATATTGCATTTCTCAAATCCTACAATGACAGGGAGCCCATGCACTATTGCATCCTAGATAAACTCTTTAGATTCAGCATTTATATAATAGAAAAATACTTCTTAATGGTATTTCATTAATGGAGAAAAGAAAAAGTGAGTGTTTTTTTAATCTCATAGTAGCTGATTAATTTTGTTTCTCATTTGCAAGGGTTGGTGTTGCTCCTTTAATTATGTACCTTTTAATTTGTCTTAACAGAAGATGGTGTTTAGCGAAACAAATTAGATGTGCCGCCTGATATCCATGTCTTCCTCATGGATACGCTGATAAATTTTAGCTGTAAATTTGTAAATACAGGTAAGTTATCATACTTTGTCTGCTGCTTATGTACATGCTGTAAGTATTTCTTGAGAGTTTTTTCTTGTCTGTGTACTTAATTCGACTCGAATGCATATATGCAAGTCATCATGTTGCTATCACTTATTGGAAATGTTCTCGTTCTGCTTCCTTTTGCCTCCGCTACAGGAGGCACACATATTTCTGTGAATCATTGATATTATGGAGTTTCCCAGATGTCCAGATTTTATTGATTGATTGATTCATTATTATTATTATTATTATTATTATTGAGAAATTGGTGAAAAATACTAGATACATATTAATACAGGTGTTTGTTTAGAGAAATAAAGAAAAGGCGGATTCTTTATTTTCAACCGTTCTGTTGAAATAAATCCAACCAATTTGGGAAGACGTGGTGTTGTAGTTGATTATTAGCATCATCCTGATCACTTGATCAACGGATCATATGGTTCAATGTCATGAAACCCAAGATACGGTATTCTCTTTGCAAATATTCAAAGATATGATTAACTAGAACAAGTAACTTTAATTAAGGGAGATCCCCTTACATGGAAGATAATGCCTGACTACGTTGGACTGAGTCTAATCTATTAACCTAAAGCTGGAAGAATTGAAATATGAAAGTAGTTTACGATGCCATGCATATTCCGAAGCTAATAAAACCATGCCAAAGAAATACCACTATTAACAAGAGTACTCATAATGAAATATACCTTTAATATCCTTATACAACTTTGGAAACCACGAACAATATTCATTCATACATGATAAGGATTCGACCCAAGTGGAGTACAGTCAGGTGACACAGTATCATTTCCCTGGAGCATAAAATAAACAGCGTTCAGATAAGGGCGTATAGATCCCCTCGAACTCCGAACCCAGTCACGTCATTCCTCGGAGAGAATTGAAGAAAAACTTCCTCAAGTTATGGCAGGGAGATGATAGCAATCTACATATGTTAGATATTTGGATAGTCTTGCGCGACTAGAAGAGCTGCAGATATAAAAACCGTTTAGAATATAGCTGGGTCTCTATGTGGTTAGGAAAAGTTTCGTCTACTCATCTGCAGATGTATAACGAAACACCCAAGTGGGCAAGTTAGTCGGGGCAAGGGGCTGCCCAAGTTCTGACTCTTCTAATGAGCCTCTTATTTGATAATTTCTGCATACAAGTAAGAAAATTATCAACTTCAATGACACTTCTCTCATGATTATTTGTACAGTAGAGACCGATGATGCTGAAAGAAAACAAAAGACTATAATTTTGAGGCGATGCTGCATTTACCTGCATTGGTTCCTCCTGAACAATTCTATTTTCTATTTCCATACAATTAGGTAACATCTACGACCTCCTTTATATTGGCAGCTGCAGGCTCGAGGATGTATTTCTGCAGCTTATTTTGCACACTAAATGTTTTCGTATTCAAATTCCGTTTATATGCGAAGCTAGTGGTGATGATTTCAACAATCACATAGTACACAACTATATTTAATGTCTTCAGTCGCCTATGCAACTACAAACAATTCAACCAATATCGGTGTATTAAGCAGAATTCTATTGAGAAGGTGATCTAGCATGCGTGGGCAGTTCATAATAGAAGAGAGAGTATATGATCAAAACAAAAAATTTCTAAAATGATAAAATCATTAATTCTGAGGCCTGAATGATGGATTTTGGCCGCAATCCACCTTTAATCATAATAACCTTTCATTGTGATGAATTTTGACAAGAAACATATCTTTATTTGGGAAGCTAAACCTCCTCCAAATCTGAATTTGTCTTAGATTGCTTTGCTATTCAGATTAGAATTATTTTCCTTTTCAAATACAGATATCTCCAAATGATTTTACTTTTATTTATTATCTTTTGAATGGACAAGAATATCATATTTTAATCTTGGATCCTTCGAGTAGATAGAATTTATTCTTTTTTCCTTACATCATAGTTCAACTATTAATTAGTCTATTTAGAGTTTCTTATCCACCATTACTAAAAACGGGACGAACATCGTTTGTAACAATAACTACAATTTTGTTTCAAATAAAAAAAGAAAATTTAACCCCAAGAAAAGGAAAAAGAAAAGGATGTTCTCTTTTTTCTTCCTATGCGCGAAGCGTCCACGGGTGTAACACCAAATTCTATTATGAGTGATCTAAAACTCATGTAAGGGGAAATTTTGTCCAATATTCTTTTGAGGGCTCTTTAGTCATTCTCCAAAGAGTATGATAGAGATTTCTAACCATTCCTTCGTGATGTCTAGAGAGGATTTTTTTTCTTTTTTAGAACTTGTGTTCTAACAAAAAAGAAAGAAAGAGGGCAAGAGAGCTTAGGTTTCGGTTTCCTTGGGTTAAAAAGTGATTATTGATGCTCAAGGTTTTAAGCATGATAGTAGCATTGTCTCATTTGGTGAGGAATCTCTTTTTCATTCTTGTAATTTTCAAGAAGGTAACTCAAATACTCTCTTTGTAAACTTTCTCCTATTAATAGCGGATATAAAAGTCAGTAGATAGTAGATATAATTGCCGGTAGACTGTGGATGTAGCCCGAATTTGGGTGAACCACGTAAATCTTGTGTTGTGGTAGTGTCATGGTTCTCTATTACTATTCTTTTTCAATTATTATGTATTGAGTGTAAATTTTGGTTGTTTATTTGGAATTTGTTTGTTCATGATATTGTGATAAGCCTAATCTAAGTAGATTGAAGATAAATAAATCTCTTTTTTTCTTCACAAATTGGTACCAAAGCTTAAATGTTTGCATATTTAATTAGGGAAGATGGTTACTCATAGGTTTGAGGTGGAGAAGTTTGTTGGCAAGAAAGACTGAGTTATAAAAGTTAAAGATGCATGATTTGTTAGTTTAATGAGAGCAACACAAAGCTCTCAATGGCAAGGAAAAGAAGCCAAAATCTATGTCGGATGATGACCGGGAAAAGCTTGACTTGAAAGCTTGTTTTACTATTCGTTTGCATTTGGCAAATGAGATTTTGTTTGACATAATTGGTGAGGAAAGTGCTAAAGATTTGTGGGCTAAGTTGGAGAGTTTGTATAAGAAAAAATCACTTACAAATTGGATATTTTTGAAGAGAAGATTGTATTCCTTAAGAATGAAGGATTGTACAAAGATCTCAGAGCACTCGAATGAGTTTAACAACATCATATATCAATTAGAGAACATTGGAGTGAAGATTGATGATGAAGACAAGGCACTTTCCTTCATATATTATCGGATTCATATGATAATCTTGTCACTACTTTGAGTTATAGTAAAAAAGATTCAATTGATTATGACTTACTTTGTAGTACTCTTCCTATGGATGAGCTATGGAAGAAGACATCTTTGAGTATTTCGGTTGAAACTAAAGATGAGACACTAATGATAAGAGGAAGATCATTTGGTAAGGGTAATTCATCAAGAAGTCAATCAAGCGGCAAATCTAAAGCTTAGTCCAAGTCTTGGGGCCTAATAAAAAATGTGTATGTTAGTTTTGTGGAAAAGTGAGTCATATAAAAAGAGATTATCTAAATAGGAAAGCTTTGGGTTCTTCTAATTCCGAAAAATAAGAAGTCAAATAGTGAAGCCAAAGATGAAGCTAATCAAGCAGAAGAGTCAACATCGGATGTCAGAGAAGAATAGGTTTTAACGGCAGCTCTCAACCCTATATTCTATCAAAATTAGGTACTCAATAGTGGATCTACACATCATATGTGTCCACATCGATCATAGTTCATCACCTACAAGGCATGTGAAGGTGGAAATGTTTCAATGAGATAAAATTTGACAAGCAAGGTGGTCGGTATTGGTTCTATATGTTTGAGAATGTTTGATGCCCTATTAGAAAGATTGAAGATATTTTGCATGTACCGAAATTGAAGAAAAATTTAATCTCTCTCATCTCTTGATGTAGATGATTACAAATTTACTGGGAGCGCAAAGCAAATAAGTAAGCTCAACCTTCATTGGCCTTAAAGTACCAGAAACTCAACAGAGTGGAGTTATTAAAGTTTCTAAAGAGGCTCTAGTAATAATGGAGTCAGGGTTGAAAACTTATATAAATGATTGGGAAGCACTATTATTTAATGAAAAGGATCCGACATTGAAGGACTTGAACAAAGATTTCCAAATGGATAGGATGGGGTATTAGTTTATTCGAGACATAGTTTAAATGTGATAATTTAAATGCGGTAATGCAAAACGAAGAACTTCCTTTCCGATTATGGTATCAAAGATTAGATCAGATGAGTGAGAAGAGTATGGATATCTTGATGAAAAAGAAGCTTGATCTCTATGCTTAAATTTGGGGAATCTGAATTATGTGAGCATTGAGCGGTAATGCAAAACAAAGAACTTCCTTTCCGATTATGGTATCAAAGATTAGGTCAGATGAGTGAGAAGAGTATGGATATCTTGATGAAAAAGAAGCTTGATCTCTATGCTTAAATTTGGGGGATCTGAATTATGTGAGCATTGTATTTATGGAAAACATACAAGCATACACATACTTGATTATATTCACACAGATGTGTGGGGTCCTTCTCCGATGAATTTTTATGGTGGTGCACTTTATATTGTAAAATTCATTGATGATTTCTCAAAAAAAGTGTGGATCAAGACTCTCAATCTAAGAGTGATATGTTCTATGCTTTTAGAAACTTTATGGCGAAAGTAGGGAATCTATGGGTTGAAGCATCAAGATTCTTCGAACGAATAATAGTGGAGAGTTTACATCTACGGAATTTGAGAAATTACAAAGAAGAGGGAATTACAAGACACTATACCAACGCCTACATTCCTTAAAGAAATGGCATGATCGAGAGGATGAACCGCACTCTTATGGAGCGTGTTCGATGTATGTTAAGCAATGCCAACCTAGAGTAAAAGCTATGATGGAAATTATATCGATGACTTGTTATCTTGTTAACCATTCTCCTTTGGTTGTAGTAGAGATGAAGTCTCCAAATGAGGTTTGATATAGAGGTGTATCTTTGTAGGCTATAGCAAAGGTGTAAAAGGTTATAGGCTGTGGGATCCAAATACAAAGAAAATAATCACAAGCTGGGATTTACACTTGTATCTTTGTAGGCTAAGCAATGACAACCTAGAGTAAGAGCTACGACGGAAGCCGTATCGATGACTCGTTATCTTGTTAACGATTCTCCTTTGGTTGCATTAGAGATGAAGTCTCCAAATGAGGTTTGGTATGGAGGTGTATCTTTGTAGGCTATATCAAAAGTGTAAAAGGTTATAGGCTGTGGGATCCAAATACAAAGAAGATAATCACTAGTTGGGATTTACATTTTATTAAATCTGTCGTGCTAACAAAAGATGTTAAAGAAAAAGGTAATGATCAAGAAGAATAAAATATATCTTAAGATTTTGATGCTCACCAAGAATTGCATTCTTCAAGTAGCCGTTTGATCACACTTCAATAGATATTACTGAGCATGGCGAAGAAAATGAAGATGATTAAGAAAATAATGATGAAAATGAAGGACTCTAGCCAATCTACTCCACTCGTACGACGTTCTTTAAGAGAAGCTCATGCTCTCAAGTGGCATCAAGACTATATAGATCCTATTACTTTGTGTGCTTTAGTTATTGGAGATAAAATGCAATATTATATATTGAAGCTACAAAGAGAGATGATTTTAGTCATTGGAGAAGAGCTATGGAGGAAGATTTGAGACTTAGTTGAGTTACCGAAAGGTAGAAAAATAATTGGTTGCAAATGGGTGTTTAAGACAACGAAGGGCCGGATGGAAAGCTTGAAAGATCTAAAGCAAGATTGGTAGCAAAGAGATTTACTCAAAAGCAAGATATTGATTTTGATGAGATTTTACACTGATGGTCAAGTTGGTTTCTATTCGTTTGGTTCTTTCATTGGTTGCTATGCATGGCCTTTAATTGAAATAAATGGATGTAGAAATAATATTTTTACATAAGGGGCTCCAAGAAGAAGTATACATACAACCATAAAGTTTTATTGAGAAAAGAAAGGAATGATTAGTTTGCAAGTTGAAAAGATCATTATATGAACTCAAACAAGCTTCAAGACAATACTACAAAATATTTGATATGTTTATGGCGTATCTTGGTTACAAAAGAAATACGTATGATCATTGTATATACTTCAAGTTCTTTGATAATGGTTCTTACTTAATTTTGGTTTTGTATGTTGATGATATGCTTTTGTTATATAAGGAAAAAATTAAAATTGATGAGCTCAAGTCAAGTTTGAGCAAGAGATTGAGATGAAGGACCTTGGGCCAGAAAGGCAAATCATAGATACTGAAATCGGGATAGGTGTATTGTCACTTTCTCAAAGGGCATATATTGAAAAGGTGTTAGAAAATTTTGGTATGAGCAAAGTTAAACTAGTGAAGACTACTTTGGCACCTCATTTAAAATTACCATCAAAGCAATGTCAAAAGACTAAAGAAGATGAATAAGATATGGCTAAAATATCTTATACAAGTGCAATTAGAAGCTTAATATTTGCAATGACATGCATAAAACTAGTTATTGGATAATGTGGTAAGTGTGTTGAGTATATTTATGAAAAATTTGGGAAAGACATATTAAGAGGCTACAAAATGGGTGCTTCTGTATTTAAGAGGCACTAATGAGTATGATTGCATATAGCAAGTGTTCATCTTATATGCATGGTTGTTTTTATGTTAACTTTGTAGGTGATCTTGATAAAGGGAGGTCAACTACAATATTTGTATTTTGATTTGGAAATAAAACGGTGAGTTGAATGTCAAGATTACGAAGTACCATAGCATTGTCTACCATGGAGGTGGATTACATGGTGGCTACGAAAGCATCAAAAGAAGCAACATGGCTTCAAGGCTTAATGGGTGAGATTGATATTATATGTAATCCTACAGAGATATTGTGTGACAATTTACGTGCAATACATTTAGCTAAGAATCTCGTTCATCACAAAAGGGCAAGACACATATTGGTGCAATATCATTACATTCGTCAAGTTGTAGAAGGTGTAAGAGTTCGGCCGATGAAAGTGAAGGCCGACAATTTGGCAAATATGTTTACGAAGCTAGCGTAAGTAGAGAAGTTGGAGCGAAGCCTTATTTCTTTGGGCTTCAATAAAATTTGAGCTAAATGGCTAAAGGCAAGCATGTGTTTTCAATCAAGGTGGAGATTGTTATGAGTGATTTAAAACTCATATAAATGACAAACTTGTCCAACACTCCAAAGAGTGTAAAAGGGAATTGTAAATCCATTCCTTCATGATGTGTAGAGAGAGGATTTTTTTCTCTTCTAGGGCTTGGGTTTTAACAAGAGAGAAAGAAAGAGGGAAAAGAGCTTGGGTTTGTGTTTCCTTAGGTCAAAGAGAGATTATTGGTGCTCAAGATCCTGAGCACCAATCATCTTACTTGGCTATTGAGGAGATGGTGGTTTTGTCTCATTTGATGAGTAATCTCTTCTCATTCTTGTAATCTCTAAGAAGGTAACCCTAAATTCCCTATTTGTAAATTTTCTCTTGTTGATAATGGATATGCTTGTCAGTAGACCGTGAATATAGCCCAGATTTAAGTGAACCGTGCAAATCTTGTGTTATTATAGTGTCATATTTTTCCATTTCTATTCTCTTCCAATTATTATGCATTGAGTGTAAATTTTAGGTGTTTATTTGAAATTGGAATGTTCATGGTATTGTGACAAGCCTAATCTAAATAAGATTGAAGATAAAGAGGATCTCTTTCTTTCTTCACTTACACTTTGGTGTGATTCCAATGAGCTAGAGTGAGTCAGGTAGTTATCAATTTTCATCTAATTTGTTATTTCCATTCTTCTTTTGTTATTCTATTTCTTTTCTACCTATCCTTTCCTTTGATATGTTTTCTAGTCTATTTTCTGAGTTTTTTCATTATTAAACTCTATATTTATTTCTCTTATCTTCGATTTTCTTTCTTGAATCATTTTATTCTGTTATATTCATCCTACATCAGTGTGGTATCAAAATTATCATCCTACACTATTGTGCCAAATGTAACATATCATATCTTTTATTTTATCGATTTCCTTGTTAAACTAAATCTAAGGTCAAATACTACTTTTTAAGTTTGTTCTGTTCACTAAAAGATTTGCTATCTAGGAAGGTTAGAGAGAGCTCTTCTAGGGTTTGGTGCTTTCCTCTTCCCTCGTCAAAACCCCGCCGCCTCCCGCAGCCTTTTTCTCCTCTCCTCTTCGCCTAGGCAGAAGGGAGAGTGCTTCTTTCTCCTCTTGTGGGCTTCTCCTCTCGCCAAGAGGGCTCCTTCATTGTCCATTGTCTTCGATGGTGTATCTCCTCTCCCCTCCATTTAGCTAAGTGCTAGGCGGAGGGGAGAATGATTCTCTTCCCTTTAATGGACTTGCTAGCTCCCCTGCCCTCTTTCTCTCTTCTTCCCTCTTCTCTTTCCTCTCTCGCCCTACCCCTTTTCGCCCCAGTTACCACCACTCGCAGACGACCTTCTCTCCCCGAATCCTTTGCTAGTCATTCGTGTCGCCACTGTCGAAGCCAAGCATCGTTGATCTCACTTTGATCCCCCCTCAGCCCTCCTTGTTGCCTTGAACTGGGCCGAGTATTGTGGATCTCGCCAGAACCTCTCCTCACCTGCAATAGCTGCTGGGTCGATTTCTACTCGTTCACACCTTGCTCATGTCTAGCTGCGCCTACCCTGCTTTCAACTTGCCGCTTCGCTTCTAGGTTCGCCGTGTCGCTTCTTGCTCCGTCACCTCCTGCTCCACTATTTTCTCCTCCGCCACTTCTAGTTCCACCACGCCTCCTCCAACTCCGCTGCCCCATTTCCAGCTCCTCTAGTGGCTAAGATTTGCCATGGATTTGCCGCATTGGGGATGTTTTCTTTTCTAAAATTAATTGCCCTATGAGGTCGTATTAAGGGATTGTTAGGCAGATCGACTACCCTCCTCCACTCCCTGTCTTCTTTTTCCTTTCTTTGCTTTTAGTTCTGGTTTCTTAGGATTTCTCAAATGGGGTCTTCTAAGTGATTTGTTGTTAAAGTCACTAAACTCCGTCACTAATGAGCCTAAATTCCTGTCTTAGTTTACTCCTTGTATAGTGCTCAGTTTGCCAAGGCTCATGCTATTCTTTGCGTAGTGCTACTAGCTGGCCAAGCGGGAGGCTTGCTTCTAGAGCGTCTGCTTTATTTTCTCTGTATTATTATGCTTGAGTGCTTGTTAATAAGATACTTGCTTTAATTGTTGTTCAGTTTGTAATACAGCCAAATGTAGGGCTTGTTCCTAGGGCTTTTGCCCTATCTCCCTTCTCTCTCTTTGTATCACTTGTAATCGATTCTCTAAATTGAATGATATGATCAATCTATGTACTTTCTTTCAAAAAGAAAAATAGTTTGTTCTGTTCTTTTCTATTACAGTTCCTTAATTACTCAATTGCATTAATATACCTGGTCTTAAATCTTCTTGTTCCAAATAAATTCTAAGAGTTTTCCACCATACTTCTTTATTGGTTTTCACCTACATATTCTGGCAAGTTTCAGGACATTCTTTTCTAACAATGAGGTTTGGAATTTCTTTCCCAATACCGACTCTCTTGTAATTAAAGCTAAATTTCTATTGGATATATACAAGAATATTTTTTGCTACTCCTTTAATACGGTTATCCATCTTAGTCCTCATAGAATTAGCATTATCTTCCACATGCTTTCCATGATCATATACAACAACAGATCGGAGGTGAGTTTAACTCCACCTGAGGCTGGTCGCTTCTGTGTCAAAAGCATGTCTAATATCTTTTGGTCATTTATGAATCTGATTTAATCCACCTCTACAGGAAATCAAATGTTCAATCTCTCTTCTTCAAACAAGTATTTAAGAGAAAGCAAAATCCAAAGTCATGTCCCTTATATCATTCTTTTTTGTTTATATGCAAGGCCTCCATGTTATGTACTCTCACATCCTTCACTTTCCTATATAACTGTTCAAATCAACTCCTATATAAAATTTCTCACAATCTGGCATTATTCAAATTTCATCTATATCTTCCTAATACTCTTGCTTTATATGGTCGGCTAATCCTACTTGAATGATGCATAGCCACAAATTATTACTTTTCCCAACCGAAATTATTCAATCCTTACGCTATTTACATCTACAGTTTTGGACAAGAACTTGAAAGTAAATCATAAGTCCTAGCAGTTCAATAAATTGCAAAACATTGCAATAAACTGTAAACCACGAAACTTGGTTGAAGAAATATAACCTGGTGTTTAGAGTGGGGAGTGAGTCCGCAGTGGTGAAGATAGGAGGTGAAAAAGTGTTTGTCTGAGTTTGTCCTTGCTGCTCCCAGTTGGACTGCTGGGCCAGAGCTTTAGTCTTATCATTTCCAATGAGCTATATATATGGAAACCAAAAAAAGTTAATGAGAAACATGGCTTTATCTGACAACCTAAGAGATCAGCGATTCTGCATAAAAGAAGAAACTTTACCTTCTCCAGAATGCTAATTTGCTCCAGCAGAGACTTCTCCTATATAAAAAAATAAAAATAATGGTAATCTGACAAACTTCAGAAGAGAATAATTCTTGGGGATGCTTCTTAACAATGGTTGGGCAGCATGAATGAGCCTCCAATAGTGGGGCCATACACTGCCCGTGCCTATTAGGCAGTAACATATTATGATCCTGATCGGTCTACGTGCTTATTTAGAACATAGCAGTACGCTCAATCATCTAAAATACGTTTCAATGCTGAAGTCAAACATGAAAGCTTATGAATCAATAATTTGGTGATTTCAATGATATATACTTGTGTGCGTTTGTCGATCTATACAACGTTTAAGCTAAAAATGTAAATTATTCAATTGAGAAAGTACAAGCCAAGTATTTCAAGATTGTTGAAATATTCTCTAATAGTTGAAACTACTTGAAATTCTGGACCGAAAAAGAGAGTTAAATATGAGGATCTCATGAGGTTCCCATGTGTTATTTTCACGACTAAATAAAAGTAAGCAGACACGGAGGAACTAAAGAAAAGTTCACAAATATGCAACATGAAGTGAAATACCGACTCTCATATACAAAAGCTCATCGCGTATATCATCATTAAGGACTAAGATCTCAGAATTAGCATTATCTGCAGAAACTAAAAGGTTGAAGGTTTTAGTGCCTCCGGTCAAGTTTTGCTCCAGATTGTGCTCCAGTGAGGATCTTTGACATACCAATTACATATCACTGCTATTCTTGAAAATTCCCCACTAACTAAAAGATGATGTACAGCAGCCAATCCAACAATATAAGATAGGATATTAGACTACCATCTCAAACTATAAGTTTAAAAGTATATATGATAAAGATAGAATCACAATCATGCAAAAGATATTCTTTACAAAGTGGCTTGCCTTGTTTAGAAGCTCGGCAATTGACTCAAACAAAAGTTGATTCTGCAAGGGAGATTGCATATGATTAGTAATACAGGTATCACACAAACTGATCACAAAAGGCAATCTCAAAGTATGTAAAAAATCATCCAAAGCAATAAAATAGCCATTCTTGACTCAGGATCCGATCTACTCAGCAAAATAAAACCGGGAGCAGTATCCAGGTAGGATAACCTTTAAGAATTAAAAATAGTTGTTTCACCTTTCTTGATCTTATACGTCTCAAAGCAGTGTCAAGCCGTAGCTCCAGTTGCTGCACTTCTTTCAGTTTGAAGGAGTCATATTGTTGTCCCATCGAATGCCTAAAGTTCACACAGAAAAGCAACCAAAAATAGTATACTATCCATCCTTTGGTATCTTTGGGCTGTAAACTATGGTCGGCATTTACCTTGGTCTTATTTGTGAAGTATCAACCTTTGAATTCAGTTTGCAATATTTATTGCAACAGATCTCCTGTAGAAGATTCAGCAAGATGGAAATATCTTATTAGTTTAAGTGATGTGGAAACATGAGACGGTTCAAACATAAAGGTCTCCACTCTCTACTAGAAATGCTATTTTCAACCTGAGATATAGGATTCTCTTCCGAGATGGCTCTTTCTGCATATGAGCGCTGCTGGTAACATTCCAGAATCTTTTCCATTCTGTGAAAGATATTGAATTAACATGGCTCTTCCTAATCTTATCATCCAAATTAAGATGAATTATATTTAACATTCCATGAATAGGATGTTAAAAAGTGGAAATGAATGAGAAGGAATAAGAATTTTGATATCACGAAATAGCTTTAAATGTTGCTATATTCTTCACATGTTAGCTCTCCTGCTCTCTTCCTAGTATCATGAAATAGCTTTGGGTGTTTGGGCTCATCAAAAAATACTAACGAATCCCGTGATCCAAATATTTCTACTTCTCTAGTTCATATGACTCTTCCATGCATGATCAGTGATATGAATTACTATCTAATTTACCATTATTCATAATGGGATCATACTACACAGCCTAAAACTCATCTTCACTTTTGCTTGTGAAAGCTTTTCTGCTGCATGGTTTACTGTAGAACAAGTCTTCTTTAACCATACTAATTCAACTATGATGCAAATTTAACAGGAGGAAAAAGAGGGATAAGTTATAAAATTGAAGAGGCGGAGAATGATGTCATGCCTGTTACGGTCCAAGCATTAATAGAAGAGAAAACAGAAAATATAATAAGAAAAGAAAGAAAAGGAGATATTGAATAATGGCAAGAGATGTTTAATGTTATAATACAATAAAGTAATTCTGTGCTCCAATACTCGAGAAGAACGCAGTGGTATACAATAGTAGGAGAAAAGGAAAAAAAGACCACTAATAGAAGGAGGCAGTGCAGAGGATTGTCTTTAGAAATGAAAAGATGATTCTCAAGGAAAAGCATATCAACTAGAAGGATTCAATAAATATGAACATGTTGGCCAACAACCTCCAACTATATCATTTTTCAATCATTTATGTCATCAATTTGTATGATTGAAAGGGATCGGACCACAAGGCATTAAAATAGATATAATTTGTAATAGATATTAGAAAACTAAGGGACCGGAACGCTGAATATAATTGCCCTAAGGCCTAAACTTTCTCACCTATGGCCAATGCTGCTTATCACGAATTATATTTTAGATGGACACGATAAGAAATGCTTACATAATGTGAAATATGAATTCTTACTGCCAAAGAACTACATATAATCACATTAAAATACTTAAGGTTTCATAATGGTATATAAGTAAAATTTAAACTTGTATTGAACTATAATTTTGAAAGTATCATCTGAACATAAAAATCCTAATATTCTGTAAACCTACTTGGTCAAATCAATGGAAGCTATAAAAATCATAGAAAGTACCGATTGCAAAATCAATGCTTTTAGTTCCATGAAACAAACATATAGAACAGGAATTGGTGCTTAACATGCAAACAAACAAATTCTATGATACAACATACAAATGGAGAGAGGGGAAAAGAAAAACAAACAGCGACTGGGAACCTTAATCCAATACTTGCGATAGTGACGCTTAGCCAATCTCAGAAACAAACAAACACGTCAACTATAGTATTATTTCTAATCAATAACAAATTAAAACTGAGAAAAAGATCAAACAATCCGTTTTTTCTCTATATTACCTTGTAAAATAACTATATTTGATCCTTAAAAGGAATAAAGCCTCGCTAAATCGTTCATTAATGCATCAATACAGTTCGCAAGAATAACTAAAGTGTGATTATTTCATATCCTCTACGTTTTAAGACTATTACTTAATTATTATGAGTAATTTAAGTTTCTCATTAATCTATATATGGTCATGTATTTAAATTAAAAATAATACATAAAGTTTGGTTTGACTCACCCAAATTATTGCTGAAGTTTATTTCAATCATTGGATAATAATTTAAGTCCCTTACAATGAGAAAACTGTTTTCAAAATCATTAACAACGAGACAATTATGCAACAATTTTAGAAAATAAGATTTTGCCGAGGTCATTTATAATTTTGGATAGAATTTATAGAAATAAGTATTATTTTATTATTTATTAATCATGAATATATGTACAACTTAGCTGGTATTGGTAACCTTTAATGTCTAGCATTTTAAATGCCTTACATTAGGTAAACATATATTCTTTTTTGTTCTTGTAAGCCATTTGATAACTTTGCGTCGTAAGGAAAAAAAAAATCCAGGCTCCGCCCAGACGAGGAGGACCAATTTTTTAGTAAAATCTTAGAAATTTGCACTTGTTCTTTTCTTACATGGGTCTTCACAATTAGGAGACGCCCAAAACTATAATTTTGAACAAAATAATACTCTAGAAGAACTTGCCCATTAAGGCAATTCTTGATCGAGCATGATAGGTTGAAGGAGTAGGTAAGCCGTCAGCAAAGCTTAGCTTCATAATTCTGAGTAGCGGATGAAAGATTTAGACTAATATCAAAAGATCATTCATCATAACCGTATCCGGCCGTCGGTGGAACTCAACGAGAAACAAGGAGAAGTAATTAAAAACACGAAATAACGTACGTATCCCGGAGAAAGTAAGATATTGGCGAGACGTGAGGGCAAGTACGATCGAAAGAAGGAAGAGCTGCACCGCGGAGAAAATTTCAAGAAAAATCTAAAGAGGATGGGGAAAATAAAAGATTAAAAAAAAAAGAGTAGGTGGCATCGGTCGTATCGATTTGAAAGCAAGTAAACTTTTTTAAGAGAAAGAAAGAAAGAAAGAAAAGAAAGAAAAGAAAACAAGTAAAACTTGCGTATGTTGCCATGTGTATACGGATGAGCATGAGGGACAGATGGGGAAACCCGACAAAGTTGAAGTGACGACGAGGGTACTGTGAGGGTACGCCATCGTACGACAGTATTGTTTCAGGGAAGATCTCTACCATTCTTTCACGGCAAAGATTTAAAAAGAAATCCGAGGCGAAATTATCATGAAGCGCGAAAGATTGAGATCAGATGAGTAGGAGAGATGTGCCTGGATCCGGTGGAGTACTCGTAACGCTTGCCCATGGGGGAGAAGACGATGACGGCCACCTCGGCGTCGCAGAGCACGGAGATCTCGTGCGCCTTCTTGAAGAGCCCCGATCGACGCTTCGAGAATGTCACCTGGCGATTGATCTTGTTCTCGATCCGCTTCAGCTGCACCCTTCCCCTCCCCATCTCCTTCTTCTCCCAACGAAAATCCTAAACCCTAAACCCTAAGCACTAGTAGCTTCGCGGCAAGAAAGAAAGAAACCATGGAAGGCGATGGTAAGCTTTCGATCTCAAGAGGAAGTGGAGTGAGGCAGGAGGGTTTTGGACAAAACCTAATCGGCTGCCGACTTTATGGAGGAAATTAACGGGACTAGGAGGGACAGGTGGCGATAGTTGGATTTGGTTGTCTTTGGCGGTGTCGCCGTTATGCCCTCTTTGGCTCTTTATTGGTGATCGGGTCGTACGAGGTCTCCGCTTTTGCTTTAATTGCGCACATACGTCCACTCCATTTTTATTGTTTTTTTTTAAATTAATTAATTAATTAATTCAATTTTCTTTTCTTTTGTCTTTAATCAATATTATGAATTCCAATGGATGGGTACTACTACACCGTCGAATTCTATCACTTATTATTTTTCCTAAAAAACATCACTGACTTTTATAAAAAAGTATTTCATTTAATACCTCAAAAGATGAAACGTTCCATCTTATTCGAGGTTATATTCTTAAAAAATTATAAGTTAACTCTCATCAATACCCATAATAAGCTCGGTGATCTCTTTGTAAACTCTCTGTATTTTCTCCTCAATATTTTTCTCCTCCTACTCCCTCGTTGTTCTCTCTTTCGATAATATAATCGGGCTAAGACCACTTTTCACAACAACAAATAAAATAGAAAAAGAACACATATGTAATGGTTTTACTCTAACCGTCACAATTTTTTTATTTATTTAAATTATTTTCTTCTTATTTTTTATATTTTAAATTTTATATTATATCTATGTCAATTGATATCAGGTGATTTGCATAAAAAATATATACTTGGTTTTCGTTTTTGTCACTTAACCCGTTTTGGTTTTTCTTTTCAAGTCAATATTTTTCTATCATTTAGACCATTTGTACTCATCTTCTACTTTTTTAATCTCTCACTCCTTCATTTTTTATACAAGATTCGTAAATTGGCTTAGGATAATTCGTATAGTAAAAATAAGAACGAAAAAAGGTTACTCTACTCTTCTTCTTCTATCTCTCACTCCTCGTTCTCCAAATTCTATCTTTGAGTTCTTATATTTAAAACAAGTCTATACAAGCATATCATACGAATAAAATATTAATGTATGTGTTTTCTTCAATATATCTCTCCTTAAGGTTATGCATTTGAGATATTTTATATAACTCTGCAATCCACTATCATATATTTTCATTTCATTACTATCATTCTATCTTTGTAAATAGACAAGACTTTAATTCTAATTTATAAAAAAAAGGATAATAACCAAATAACTATGAATTACAAAAATATTTAATAAATATGAATTTTGTAAGATAACATCCAATTGTCAAGCTTTTAGAACCATTTATTTGTCTCTACTTTAAAAGTATTCATCTTTCTAATCTCATCTCTAATATTTTTAACCAGTATTTAGATATTTTTGGAAGTAAACTTATACTGGATGTTAGTAATGATGAAACAAGTGTTTAAAATTTTGAATATGGTAGTACCTATCTCATTCCTCCTCCTCCCGATTACGACTGCAATTTATAATTATTTTATAAAATTCGTAGTTATTTTTATGCAATTCGTAATTATATTTATAAAATTCGTAGTTATTTTTATGCAATTCGTAATTATATTTATAGAATTTGTAATTATTTTTATACGATTCATTCTTCTTTTATTCCTAATGTTTATATATAATTTACGTACTGAAATACATTACGTAAGCATAAATATATTATAATTAAACTAATATTTATATATTTAATTGGAACGTATTACATAATATAAGTACAAACTAAGTATAGGAAGGTGAGTGATATTCTTATTCTCTTCTCCACTCACTTCATCGTCTTTATGGAAAATGTCATTTTTGAAGCAGGAGAAGATAAATGAGAAGGAGTAATGAAGGATAGAAGAAGCTGAACAAATATATCATAATATTTTTCTCTGTGAATCCTATAATACTGTATCAACATTTAAACGAAGCACTCAAATTATAGAAGGAAAGAAAATATAAATATATATATATATATATATATATATATATGACTAACAAGTGAAAACTAAAACAGATCTACGTGACAAAATCTGGTCGACAACCAAAGCATTTTCTATTTAAAGTGCAAATCACCGGTCGGCATTCAAATTATTCTCTCAAGAAACGTAATTATTTTGTGATGATCGATAATAGTAGAGCGGTATGATGCGAATAGTAGTATGCTAATTTAATATTCTTTTGTAAAAGGAGAGGCCTTTTTATAGAAAGCATGATAAGGTAAGATTGGAATAATAAAAAGCCCATGGTGTAAAGAGTGCGAAAAGAAATTCCCTAATTTGAAGGCATTTGGTCAAAACCTCTGCCACACTACACTGCCTGATACCATCTCCTTTTCTCCTCTGTCGAAAAGCAACTATCCGAGTACGGACCCTAGAAAAGTAGTGGCTCCAAAGAAATGGCTACAGTACCTAAGATCTCGAATATATCGTCACGACTTTTTTTTTTTTTTTTTTTTTCCCCTCAAAAAGTTGCATCCGTTTCGAATATATATACTAATGTTTTTAATTATTCTAAATATATATATATATATATATATATATATATATATATTCAAATATAAAATTAAATTAATGTGTGTAATCTATTTAAATATAATTTAAATTTGTTTTATAACTGAGACCCAACTTAACCCACACCCCACCCGGATTGCCACCCGTAGCCGAGATAACATTCTAATGTCAAATATGCGATGCGCCAAATTGACTAGTTTTAAGGCATGATAATGAAATGTGGACAACCCAAATATAGCAATGTTTTTCCTTTCTTCTTACCGCATTCCCACTCTTTTCAGCGTGTGGTTATTGTGGCTTGCATAACTATTTTTCGTCGAATATGGTACCTTCCACTTTTGATCATGTGATATCGAATATTTCCCAGCTATCTTTACATTGACCAATGAACCTCTCTGCAGGCCGAGATCCTCAGAAGAGCTATTGAAGTGGACTCACAAGGCTTTACCAAACTTGTACACCGTTGCTAGGAATTTGTTTCATTTAATTTCATGCTTCTCCTTTGACCTTATCTTATTTATTTTATTTTTAACTAGGCTATTGTGTAGATATCGCATCTCTGATGTCTAATGTTTTTTTGGTTCCCATTTTGAAGTAAAAGAAAATTCTCCTAGCTATCGTAAGAATATGAAACATACCACAACAATTAACCAAGGTAGGCCTCTACCCAAGGCTAAAAGAAAATCTAGCTAACATCTAAAAAGTTGGAAAGCATTCAGATGCCTTCCAAGGAGGGAAAAAGCCTCTTTGAACAAACCTTTAAGACAAAGGATACCACAAATATTTTGGTGGAACGAAGCTCTTGATATAGAGGTTCAAGAATAACTCGCAAACTTGATAGGAAAAGTCGTGCTCATGCATCTAACAATGTAAGGCCTGTTAAAGCAAACTCAGTAATAAGAAGGTTAAAAGAGAATCAACAATTTTGCACGCTACGTTATCAACTTGACATCAGCCTTTATTAAGTGGTCTACCCAATCTGAGGCTGATCGGCATAAACCACTCCATTAAAAATTTATGATCTCAGAAGCAATGTTTTATCAGGTGAAATAGAACATAGTGGTACACAAGTAAAGCAATTCTGTCATATAACATGTACAAAGAGCATGTTTATGTGCCGTTATGTATCCCATAAATAGCTGGCATAGAAGATAACAGTATAGACAAAAATATTCCCACAATCAGGTCTTCTGTTGATATGCTGTGACAATTAAGGTTCAGTTTCAACTCATTAAACTTCTTTCCTTTGTTCCTTTGTTACGGCTCAATGTTTCTCCACCTTTCTATACCTAAGCTAACAAGATATGCGCATGCTGCATCACAACAATAAATTTCAGAGTACGACCAGGTTCCCCATTACTTCATAGACAACTCTTGTTAACACCCTGCAGCAACAGCAGCACTAAGGTTACCTCCAGCAAGAGCACTTTATTTGGAGTCAAAAATGGAAAAGAGGAAACAGAAGAAAGAAAAATCATCCATCATTATAATATATATATAATACATTTCTAAAAGAAAAGATAGAAGCATTCTTCTTAGCTTGCAAATCAGAACTATGGTTTCAATTCAGTAATCTAACAAAGAAAAGAGTATCCATAAGTGAGTCACAAACATATGGTTGGGGTCACAATAGTCCCACCTTAACAAATTAAACATTCAGAGAAGTTCTCACAAATTGCAGCAATCTAGCAAAGACAAGATATTGACCTTATCTCAACAACTTTACTTGGGAATCACAGAACAATTACTTTATGTGACTGACCATGATAAACAAGGTTTGATGACATAAAGTGTCCCAAATGAAGGCAAAATATCATAAGTTCAGACAGGATGAGTGCAGCGTTTAACTACACTAGAGGAGAAAGTAGGCAGATTATAAAGGTAGCCTCAGAAGACTATATTGTAACACTATCCAACTTGGTGTGCTAATTTTCTAAAGTAACTGTACAAAATTATTTCTAATAATCTCAATACTGCCCCCCACTAGAAAAATAAGGGGGAATATAATATTCCATACTGAAAAATGTCATATCAGCTTTACGTAGTCAATTGGTAATAAACTAATAATCATACTATTAAAGCAAGCGGAAAGAACTGAATGATCCAGCGATCATCAATATGAAATACTATGTTGACATGATCGTCACTTCAAGTAGATGCAAAAGAACAACATGCTGTATTTATACCACTAGTTTGTCATTGCTTTGCATATGCGATCTCATGTAGCTACCTTTACTCATTAATGTGAGGATACATTTTCAGTGTCAATAGGCACAAGTTCACAAATTCTTTCTAGAGAGAAGTGAGAAACTGCTCCAGAGCTGCCATGAGCTTAGACAACAAAATCAATAAGATCTCCCTACTGACCTATCAAAAGATCTTCTAATTTTTGTGGCAAGGGCCTCTCATCCCCAATTGAACTTTCCTTATAATTGATTTAACACCACACGAAACACAGCTTAAGCTAAAGTGAAAAGCCTAAAACTAGTTATATAGTATACATCAGGAATTGTTTGTCTTGATGTCATCAGCTGTAGTAGTGGCAGATATACCAAAACATCTACAAAATAAAGAGGCTCAGCATCAACAATACACACCAAATGGACGCATTAGATTTCAAGGTTAATCTGATCAATCATCAGGGTATGGCAAGAAAGAATATTTCATACATACATTAGTTTTGCATGTATGAATTCCAATTTTATGGGCAAGTCCAAGAACCTTTCCTTTTCTCTTTTATGTAAGAATGACCACAATTAGGTTAAAAAAGAACTATTCTTTCAAGCGGAACGAGAGTGGACCTTAAAGTCGTGCACGCTTTGTACCGTTAAGCAGCCTATGAAAGCTTTGAGCACTCAGGACATGGCATGCGGCCCTTAGATTGACATTTGGCGCACATTATTGATGGTGCGGGCTTGCTTCCCTCCCCAAGCGATTCAAAAAAATCATCTAGCATGCTGAAACCATAAACTCCTTTCTTGATTGATCCCACTCCTTTGCACTGTGAGCAGGCTATCATTCTAAGATCACCACACTTCTTACACATACCAAGGGACCTGGAACAATACTGTCATATATATCACTTTCCAGCATCTGAATAAAATCTCAATCTGAAGATAATTTCATATGCTGCATATTATGCATCTTAGCCTTTCACAATTGCTATTACCCAAAAAAACAGAACTCTTGTGATCAACTTACACAAAGATATTGTAATTAATAAAGCA
Source organism: Typha latifolia (assembly GCF_019914945.1). Lineage (NCBI taxonomy): Eukaryota > Viridiplantae > Streptophyta > Magnoliopsida > Poales > Typhaceae > Typha > Typha latifolia. The sequence goes on along the minus strand of NC_133086.1, from coordinate 3,502,879 downwards.
AAGATCAAATAATTATAAAGCATGTAACACTTCTTCAGCACAGAGCAGCACACAGATGTAAAAGTTTCTGTTCCAATCACACAAATAATCATCGTGCTGTGTACAATAAACTACCCAATTGAAGTTCTGATGATTCCAACACTTCAATGTTTGTGGGGGATTAAAATAAGTTTCTAGAAGCATAACTCAAGTAATACACCAACAATTTTCCTTGCAATTTATCACAGTAGGGTAGCACTATAGATGATAGAATAAGAATAAATATGTCGATAGAATGAAATATCTTGACATTGAACAAGAATAAATGAAATGAGGAGAAGAGAAAAGAGGTGGGATTGACCTCCTTTGAGAGGCGGAGATGAAGGCGTCCACTTTTGGGGCAGCGATGGTGGCACACAGCAGGAGCGCACCCACTCCAAACCCAGCTAACTCACTGGATGTGATGCTCTCCATCCTCCGTTTCCTAACCCTCTCCTACTAAAGCTGCAACGAAGAAGCGACGGTTATCTCTGCGTGAGAACTGAGAGGAGAAGATAAGGAGCGCAATTATTTTTTGCACCGCCAAAAGTGACCACGAACTGTGACTACCCCATCCCGGCCCACTAGAACCCACGAGTCTTGGACTCGGGCTTTCCGCTGAGCCCAATTACAAGTAATTACCAAATAAATGGTAGTGTGAGTATTGTCTATCGGAGTCTGCAACGTGTTGCTCTTAGTCGCCGTATTTTTTTGCTACACACACACACACACACACACACACACATATATATATATATATATATATATATTAATTATATATGGTCGCACTGCGGCAAAGGAAGTCATCAATCGTAGTCGGCAACAGGCGCGATAGCGTTGCCGACTTCCTTCAAAAAGAAGCTTTGCTTTGTCTTGCTACTCTAGAATATCTCCAATTAATTAAATATTTGTAAGAAGACGCATGTATTCTTCCCTTCACCAATATCCCATATAGAATAGCCTCCTATAGATCGACGTACTCTCAACTTTCAATTACCTTTTGTTCGTGAAGGATTCATGAAAAATGTTTGGGATGATATTTTGCACGTATAATCATCAACCCCGGTCTTGCAAGGCCAGTAACTACGGCGAGTTCCTCTACTATATGTAGGCATGTGATAATGGCATTCTTCATGAATGTGTAGCAACAGCTAACAATCCTTGATAATCGCAAAGACTCAGCGACAATCTAACTGATGGTGGAGAACTGGTTGCTGCACTCTTATGTGTTTATATGTTGAAATTAACCTGTTTATAACTCGAATTTGTTTACATTAAATCCAAACTTATTTAAAGACCGAGTCCCTTCATAGGAACTTGTTTTGTAGAAAGGAAGTTAGACTTTCTCCCTTGTGACGGTGAGACGTTATAGGCGGCTTGGTACCCATCTGGCCATTGTCTTCCCTTGTTTGTTTTCTTCTTAGCTTTCTACGGGGTTGATCTTGCTATGTATACTTCTTAAAGATCTATAACGGTCACGAAGAAACTTTAGGTAACTAGCTACTGGTGTTTGTATTTGGGTGTCATTTTTACCTAAATCTTGTACGCCTTCTGGGCTTGATACTTATTATTACTTGTGCCAATTGTGGGGCAATTACAATTTATCTCCCTTTTTATCTGTGCGTTAAGTTAATAGTCCTATTTGGTATCACCATAGAATGGTATGCCTACAGGTGTTTCATATATATATATATATATATATATATATATATCTACAATCATCAATCTGCATGCATGCTTGCATTTGTGTAGTAGCAATGTAGCATCTACCTGGAACACGCGTAATTAATAACTTGAAATACTATTATATATATATCATAGATTAATTGTTCATATTAGAGGGGGGAAATTCCCATCAACAAGCAAAATTCACACACTAATTCAAAACGCCTGATATATCTTCCAACCTAGTCCTTGCGTTCCATTTGCTTGAACACATCAAAACCTTCAACTCTCAGGGCATTACCTCTTTCCTGCACCACCGAATTTAAGTATAAAGTCATTGCCCATATATAATTGTAAATTTGTCTAACGCTATAAATATTCGATCATTTTGAGTACTTACATGTGGAAGGGACAATGATCTTATTGCTGTGTTGTCAGAACTTGAAACAGTCGAAGAGCAACGAGGATCGCACTTAGCCCACTAATATAATTAGTTGATGAAGATAAAATATTTAAAGTATAAGGTTACCTCTATGACTTAAGTACAAATTAGAATACTGAAGACGAAATTCATATGCTATATCTTACATTCTTTGCAGCCATACTGAAAGCTTCTCTGTGAGGAATATCAGGTTTAGCGGCTTTGATTCGCTGAATTTCCTCCCTGTCATGCACGTTAAATTCTCAGATTAAGGAACCATACACAATTTAGATCAACTGTAGTATCTACCTAGTATGGTTAATTTTTTTTTTCTAAGAATAACCAGAGTTGTAAGTTGCTCTGACCAAGATCATACGCAAGGGTTTAAACGAATCAAGCTTAATCGAGTGAAGTGATTATCAATCTTGATTAGAAATTAATTTTGAGCCTGAATTTATAATCAAGCTTGAATTGATTCAATTTCAATTCTAGCCAATTTTTGCCTTGAGACTAATTGAGCCGATCTATTATATTGCAGATTCAAGCCTGAATTGAATTGGATCAAGCTTGATTAAATAATTTGTCTGCAAATAATTTGAACTAAAAAAAATATAGATATTACAAAAAAAAAAAACCTAACTAATAAGTAACAATATAATTAATTAAATGTACACCTACACCAATATTTTCTATTATAGTTATAACATGGCTAAAAAGTATAGCCCTGGTGTAATTAAAATTATGAGCTTTTAGATCTTAATCTAAAAGTTCATTTTAATTATATATATATATATATATTTTTCAAATTATAATATTTTTTTTTTCTTATCGAGCCAAGATCGATTAAGCTCAGATTGAAAGCCTAGTTCAGCTCAATTTTGAGCCATGCTTGATTAAGCCTTAGCAAGCTAAACTCGAGCGGAGCTCGACCTGACTCGATTATTTTGATAGCCTTTATCATATATTTCTTTCAAGCTTTTAAGCCGTGTCTTAGCTACTTTATGAAATAGTTAAATGCTTCTTAGATGTACTTGCTGGAAATAAAGATTGAAGGAGTACCAATATCATGTAAAACAAATTATATTATAGCTGCACATCTGCTGGAATTCATGCATTTAACTAAGCAGAAACTATTGTTCCTTCTCTTCTCTATGTTAGAAAATTATGGAAGCAGCTTAAGTAAGAACTTGCTCAAAGTGACATGCTTCATAAATAGACTTATACTTTCCTATTAAACTAACTTCAGCTGATATTATTTCATTTATGTACATTTTTGGCACGTCCCATATTCAGAAGATAATAGGATTTGGAAATGGAACACAGATATGAACAGAGAAGATTTAAATGGAAAGATCAAAATGCTAGCATATGAGAATTAATTTGCATTTGATCACGATGCTTCACTTATAGGATGCTATGAAAAAATTCATGATATTAATTAGGATAGCACACTGTTAGGGATTCAAATGCTCATTGTTTATTGTCTTGGATTCAGATTTTTACGTTGTTAACACCCTTCAACACTTATTTGTGGTTGAGGGTTCAAAACACAATAGAACAACTTGTTCTTCTTCAAAACTAGTGTTTGTTTAACACAACATAGAAGTCGTATCATGTAATTCTGAGAATGGATTTATCATATTAATCATGATTAGTGTAATGTTATAATATGTTTGTACCTTTTGTGAAGGATGAGCATACTTTATCTGAACCAATTAATAACTGAAACAAAGTTTCCTTGTCCTGTGTGACATAAAGCTAGCCAAGAACATCATGATTATTTCATTTGGAGGAGAACTGATAGGCATATGGTCGTCAAGGTAAAAGGTAATTTAATTTATTGAATTGATTACCATCTATCTGAAGAATCCGCTTTAATCTCCAAGGGAAAATTACATACTTTTATAAACCTTAGATTTCGTAGATTTATGCTATTTGATTGGTAAATGCACAAGGAGACACATTCAAGAACAATAAGAACTAAGGTATATATAAGGCAACTGCAAGATATAGGCGCCATTATATCATGTTATATTGGATATATTAATTAGATTGCAATATATACTAATGAAAAGAATACTAATTCCATATGCAAAATGCCAATACTCAAATAAACATAATTTATACCAATTAATATAGCAATTCCGGAAAATGAATTATTTTTATGTTAAGATCTACGAGCTCCAAAGTAAATTAGGAGAAAATAAAGAAAGAAATTATATGCCTAACTAGAACTGGAAATTATATTTTGCATGATAAGGTTGGTAGGAGGGCTACATATACATTTGCCACAGTGCTCTAGGTTTAGTGTATCTCCTCATAGACTGCTAAACTGAGGTTTGCTAGGGCTATCTTACTTAGGTCTGGTTAAAAGTTGAGCTCATTAAATTAAACGCATTTCTATATAACAGTTTAGAAATCAAATAGTCATTAATTAATGCATAGCTTACTTCATGAAGCGGTTGTAAGCAGAGGGAAGTCGATGTTTCTTTTCTGGAGCTGCCATCAAGGAATAAACCAGTACTAATTAGGAGAGAAAAAGAAATAAAAAATAAATGGATGGTGAAGAAGTAGAGACATAAGCATATACACATATATATAGACACACAAGAACATAAGTTCCATACGTTTCACGACGAAGGGTTGTTTCGGTGTTCCTTCTTCATTCAGACTCACTGAGAATGGTGGAGAAGGTTGGATTCTCCTACAATCGTTGCAGGGACCCTGATTCAAGAAAGAAGGAGATCGCTTAGAAATTATAAAAGTTCTTGCTCATAGTCTCACTCACTAATGTAAGATATAAGTTACGCTTTGGAAGAATTTTTGACATTTAACATAGTGTTAAAGAAAGAGATCTTGATTCAAAAAGAAGTTATTGGCAAAGAAATTAGAAGTCTCTAGAGACTATGCTTTTCAAGAGCTTCATTTAATGTAGTGTAATGGCAAGAGTATATAAAAGTACAAGTTCAAAAGCATCCACTCATCTCATTCAAACTTCATGTCTTATACGAAGTGATTAAATGGAAAAGGATAAAATAAAAGTTGATAACCATCCTTAACAACTTTAAGCTTTTGAAGAACATCATTACAAAGCATGGATCTTCCTGGAAAAGTGTTGAAGGATAAATCAAATGAAAAGAAGGGAAAGAATATGGAGGACAACTAGTAGACCTACAAGTCTAGCATACACTAGCGCAATTGCCAATAAAAAATTTATCTTTTGGATTGTTGATAAAATCTATATTCCATGAAGTTCTTGAATCTAACTTTTTTCAAGAAGCTCAACAACAAGCAAATTAGAAGAAGTGCTTTCTAGTGGGAGGGAGAGAGAGAGGGAGAGAGAGAGAGAGAGAGAGAGAGAGAGAGAGAGAGAGAGAGAGTTACGAACCTGAAACCCCATCTGATCATTCTGATGGTCAGTAGGGCAAAGGGCTTGCAACATAGGTCTAGGGCTCAAAAAGGAGAGATTGTTGCAATGCCCACATTTCACAGTCACAGTGTCCATCAACCTCTTGCATGGAACTCCAACCTGCAGCTACCCAAAGAAACCGTCACTACACGGGGTTCAAATTAATAATCTAAAACTTGGCAGTCCGTTGCAACTTCACTTATATCATTATATCTCCTCATGAAATTTTCACTAGTTACTCGATCGTTGTACTCCATTGCTTTCACATGGTAAAGAATAGGAGGATGTGGAACTGACAACAATCCATCCAACCATTTCTTTTCTATGAGGAGGAGGAAATAAAAAAGATATATACACTTTACATAAGTACTCAATTGATTATTCTCCTATTCAGATAGGTCAACATAGAGTCAAAGGAGAAGAAAGGGGAAGATATATAGGACATAACTCATCCATCAAGCAGAAGTAGGATATGCTACAACTTGCATGGACAAGAAACTATGCGAAAAACAACATATATATGATCAAGTGCATATATAATCCTCTGAAGCAAGTAAGATACATCAAAAGTGTTCTATCTCCAACCATAACAAAGCCCCCTCCTTCTCTATCTTAGACTGTATATATATATATATATATATATATATATATATATATATATATATATATCAAACTCTTCGAACTACGTTTACTTGAGGAGATTACCGCAAGAACGGTGTTGCAGTAGGTGCAACGAACATAGCACAAGTGCTCAGAAGGAGAAACTAGATCCATGAGGAGGAGTTTGGAGGATGAGGAGGAGAAGGAGAAGAGAGGAGAAGCGAGAGCTATTAGCTAGTGGTGGCCCTCTTATGTCCAAGGAAGAGATGTCCCAAGAGAAATGGACACCATGGGTAGGGTTTCTATATATCATAGCAATAATGCCCACACATGGGGTCATACGGACGAGCCATCCCTTAGCTGGCTACAAACACCCTAAAGCATACGGCCTAGCTACCACTTTAGTTTCTCGATCACCATATAATTAAATTTTTTTGTTTTTTTTTGTTTTGTTTTTCAAGACTACAAGGAATGTGTACACATAGGTTAATTAATTTAGATATACTTTACTAGCTAGCAAAGAGACATGACCACATTGCTGTTGATTAATTTCCAATTTACAAGATCGATCTTTGCATATGGTTGATCGAACAAGTGGTGATGCATGCACATCATGGGGTGGTAGGTCTGTCTGTCCGAATGACTAAAGTTAGGCTGCTTTCGTTGTATGATAGAATGTTTATCCAAAAGAGGCAGGCCAAGCGAACTTTTGTTGTGAAGACTTTTAATTGGAATCAACGATTTGAATGGTTTGGAGTGTGGCATGGAATTAGATCGACGTGGGTAGTAGGGCCTCAAGTGAACAAAAATAAAAAATAAAAATAAAAACAATATTGATCAAGAGGGTGGACTTTGGTTCGTTGCTAGTTTATGGGCTTTGTCTTGTCGCCTTTTGACTCATAAACCCAAGCTTGTACCTCATATTGTTAGTAAAAATATTTGAAAATTGAAAGATTATTGAGCTAAAGATTGAGTTACACTCTTTCGTATGTGAGAGTACATCGAGCACAAACAGTTTCAATACTTCGACTGTTTGTGGTCCTACATGTAAGGTTAAGCACCACAACTGTATATACATATTATAATAGATCAAGCTAATTAACTTTGGATAAAATTATTTTCACAACATGGTACCAAAGCTTTATTTTTGCAGGAGATCTTACATTCAGTTCTTCATTTATGCATGACAAGTCTAATCTTATATAACATCATTTGAAAATATTGTTAGGTCTCGTTCAAGCTTTTTTTATTTTATTTGCAAATTAACTTTTTCTTATCTATAAATAACATTCAAATTTTAAGTGTGGCCAATGTACATAACTTTATTAGACACGTTTTTCTATGTTAGGTGAGGTGTGATAAAATTATCTCACATCTTTACTTAGCAAAATGTACATAAACTTCTTATTCGCATTTAAGACAACCTCCTATGCAGTAAAAGTTCCACGCAGTCATCAAGGATGTAGAAACTCTCATCCCTACTAATCAATAACTTCTTTCTTTCTCATGTTTAATATATTTCCTTTGAGAACATATGGAAGAGAAGGAAATAGAGGAATAGGCCAATAGGGTTGGGTGGAGTTTTTAATTCACATTGAAACTTAAATCTAAATATATGAGAGATTTGCTGCATCAAATTCAACTCAGCAAAACTAGTAAAAATCATGCAACACCCTACAGCAAAACTAGTAATGCTTTAATATATATATATATATATATTATAAATTACACCCGACATCTTACCTATTTTATGATTTCTATCCAATCTTTGACTACCCCTCATTTTTTACTATAATTCTCCTTTAATACACTGATGTTATTTTAATTTGCTGATATTAACTAAATTATCAAAATACTCTCAGTATTATTTTTCCTCCTCTTTGCCCCTCTTCTGAAGAAAATATGAGTAATTTAGGTATTATAATGAAATATTGTATCGTTAAATTTAAAGACGGAATCTAAATTATAAAATAGATAAAATATAGAGTGTAATTTATAAATTTTCTTAAAAGAAAGATTAAAGAGGGATAGTTTGGTCAAAAACTGCGGTGTGGGAGTGCTAAAAACTCGGACAACGAGATGTGATCAATAGGAGGGAAGGGATCACAAGTCGCTATCCGAGAGAGAGAAAGAGAGAGAGAGGGGTGTCAATTCTCAATACTCACTAGTGTGATGTGACGATTCCTCGGTTTCCATTAAGAGAAAAAGAACCCCTCCGTACTTTTCCACCCTCCCTCTTCCCCTCTTCGTATAAAAACCTTGCCTTTAACCTACACTATTGCGAGCTACCCCACCCTCCCTATCCATCTATTACTCCTCCACCATTCTTCTTCCTCTTCTTTTCTCTCTCTCTCTCTCTCTCTCTCTCTCTAGACAATTAGGCATGGAGCTAAGGGCTAATAGTAGTAGACCGTAGTGTTTAAAGGATGGGGGGAGTTTGTCACCTTTAACGGATTTGGGCACAATCATTAGAACCAAGGGAGTACTCACTGTCTCCCATTCTGGGAAAGATTTAGTTGATTGGACAAGCCTAGATCAGAGGAGGTGTAAATTTTTGCCCTCAAAGATCCCAACCCGGATCTATCTATCTACTTAGCTTCTTGGGAATGGAGTCCATTGACCAACATGGCCGCTGTTCTCCTACTCTTGTAGCCTCTGCTCACTTGCTATATATAATTCCAAAAGGTTTGAATCCCATCCGGTCGGTACCTTTGGGGGCTCCAGAGAAGCTATAGAGACTGGAATATTAATTCCACCATGCAGTGGATCCTCCCTCCCTCTCGCCATGCGTATCGTGATTTGTAATTCCGATAGTTCTACTCATTTATTTGTCACAGCCTTTATCTCATCCAACGACAAGTTCGAATTTCGAATCAAACTTTGTCATTTCAATTTAATTCTTTTGGTGATAGAAAGTACGTACGTGTAGTTTTTTCTTTTCTATGTTTTGTTTCATAGGAGTTAATTCAACCGTAATAATAATATCTGCCGCGTCTTCTAAAGTTTGTATTTGATTCAAGACAAAACGAGGCAAGAAACTAACTTTTTTTGAAAGTGTGAAAGGAAAGTAGTTCTAATTCTTTTGGTGCTTGATGTGGTATATATGTGGGGACTAAGATTTTCTCACTTTATAGATACTTGGCTAAGAGAAGTGGCTCTCAAAAGTGTGATTTCTCTGAACTTTTTTTTTTTAAAAAAACACTACGAAAGTATGGATAGTTTTTTAGTAGATCAAAAGCCTGCAGATTAATTATAGGTTAGATAAAAATCTGGCTCTCATAGATATATAAATAGGATAATCGAGTTAACCTTTCTGAAAAATTAATGGACCCACAGTGAGTCAATATTATAGTTAATCTTTCTTGACTGAAGCCGAGAAAGGCTAACTATTATATTTGTAATAATATATTAAAGAGAATAAGTTTAATGGTTGTTGTTGTTGTACTTTGGACATGTGACCCACTATGTAAGGCTGCATTTGTTTGGATGTAAGAATTACTGAGAATAAATTATCCTCAGCTTATATCTTTCACTGGTCAAACAGTAAGGATAGTTCTATATATCTTTTGTATGAAACTACTCATCTCAACATAAAAGGATGAAAGATCTTCTTTGTTCTTTCAAAATGCCAAATTTGTCCATATAAGCAAGAGGCGGCCATGGCCTGCTCTAAACTTTTTAAAATAATAGTGATTTTACTATTTGGTCTCTCATTATAGAACACTATGATCAATTCTTTATGTGGATGAATATCAAATCCATGCCACTTTGGGCATGTTTCATGTGAATTCCAATTAAAGTACCAACGTAAAATGTACCATGACTTCCTTTGTTTTTTTAAAAAAAAAAAACTTGTTCTCTCTCTGTGTTTGTGTGTGTGTATATGTGTGTTTGTGTGTGGTCAAAAACAAGTTCGACAGATGGGATTGGTTCGCAGGAGAAGAGAGATGGGGGAGATGCAAAGGCAAAAGCCCCCAGCCAAGGAAGTACTATCAAAGCCACTTAGATGATAAAAGACCCCACAGCTGATCTCTGACAAACCACCAAGGATCACTTGGGTGGAGGCGACGAACAAGTGGACACTCAGAAAGATCCATGGAGGAGGAGGAGGAGGAGGAGGAGTGTGCAGAATAGTATGGCCCATATCTGAGGACAAATCTTTTTGTTTTGGAAGAGGCCACCATTGATGCAGCCTTGACACATGCATGCACCACATTGATTCACTTGTACTACTTTGTTGGAGTTGGATATGAATCTGGATATGTATATATATATATATATATATATCTTAGGCTCAATAAAAGAGGAGGAGATCTATCATTTATTTTTATTTTTATTTTTATTTTTTTGGATGGGAAATTTTTCAAATAACATTGTACACTGTTGTTATTCTATGAATAACATTTAAAGTTTTCCGTCTTTGAGCTATTTGTATATAATTTTCATGTCAAACAGTACTCCGGAAGCTAAATTATCTTTTAAACAAAAGAAAAAACATATCTATGTCCTTTTTCCTCTCTTGACAGAGTTAAAACAACAGTAGGTTTAAACTACAAATAGCTCAAGAACAAAATGCTCATCATAAAATCACTAAAATATAAAGTTCATTAATTCAAGAATTTTCCTTTTTTTTGAATTTTTTTTTTCAAAAGAAGTGGATGAGGTTGGAGTACAATTTGGGTGGAATTCCAAGCTTGATTTGTGATAGACTCCAGTTGGTTTAATTATTGCAGGTTTCAGTAACTTTACACTTTGGTTTTCTAAGAGGTGTGAGGTTTGATGGTGGCCTAGTCCTAGATTGTGGTTGGACCACTTGATGGTGTGGACCCAAATTAATGGAGATGGATTCATCCAGTGAGTGAGTTGGAGACTCAGACTCAACAAACAGTTCCTCTTGTACAAGTAGGACCTCTAACTGTGCTCCTCCCTGATTAGAAACAGTTGTTGCTTTGTCCACTATCACTAAGGTTTTGCAGTAGTTGAGAGGTTCTTCTAGGAACTCGTTCAAATTAACAACACCATAAAGTTGTCTACTTTTTCTTTTTACCTCCTTTCTTCTTCTTCTTCTTCTTCTTCTTCACAAAATCAGAATTAACAAACATGAGAGGAAGCTGGGAGGAAAAAAAAATTTCTTATATTACATCGCCGAGATTAGTGAATTATCTCATTCCTTAGTTTTGAATCTATTTATCTTATGACCTTCAATTTTTGGATGTGATTTTAGTGTTTTAGCGATTTGATTTGATTTGATTTGATTTCTATGTTGTCGTTCAATTTTTTTTTTTCAGAACTTTATTTATAAGCAATAAAAATAGATGACTTTAATTATAATATGGTCAAATCGTAAGGTGTTATTTGTAATTTTTTACAAAAAATAAATAAAAAATAAGAGATGAATGTGGAAACTATTCAAATAGTGAGCACCAGTAGCATGCATTCATGTTAAACAGTTGGAATTTCGTAACAATTGGATTCAAATTGGATCTTTCCTGGAACCAGATCCGGATCCAATAGAGTTATTGGATTCAAATTGGATCCGACCGAAATGGAAGATTAAATCTGGATCATATTAGTGGGCCGGGTTCGCTGCTAACATGCTTGCCCGGCCCTATATAATGGCTATCTCCCGCTCAGTTTAGCAAGAACGTACGCTTGAATCTCCAACGTGCGCCTGCCTTTGGATTAGGGTTTCATTCGTGGCGCCAAAGGGGTGATTCGGTTCGGATTTTTACGTGTAAGGTGATCCTCCAATGCGGTTCGCAATCCGAGCTGCTCCGCCTCTCCATCTATGGCGGAAATCGTCAAGATTGAATCTTTCCGTCGCCTTCTCCTTTGTCTCTTCCTCTGCTCAGTTCGATACAGGGGACGTTGGAGAGATGCTTAGAGGCCACAGTATCATCAAGGAAGGGGAAGTGGAGATCCTTATGAACTCCACCAATAGCGTTTTCTACAACAAAGCCCAGGTTTTGGATCCCCCATTCATGTTCATCGTTGCTTTTTTATGGTTCGTTTTTGGTTATTATGGGTTGTAGGGAGGAAGCCCGTTTGTAGTCTTGGTTTCTCTTTGGTGAATTTTGTTTGCGCATTTTTGTTTTGCCTTTGTTGCTTTGTCGATTGGTTATATTGGATATGTTGATAAGCTGTTTCAAATTGCAATTTTACTTTGTTTATGGCGGCACTTGTGTGGTTGGATGATTAAAGATTGGATACATGCATCGCTACGATGAGAAGAACAGTGCTCGATAAGTTGGTCTTCGTGTAACGTAGCAGTCGAACCTGAAATTGTGAATTCAATGGGAGAAATAGCGGGGTTGTTCTGAAATTGAGGTGGCATCTTCGGCTGACATATGTCTACCCGTGCTTTGAGAAATATAGCAATTTCCAGAGATTATTTGGCCATTCTTCACCTCCTGAATTCAGCTTAAGTAGCACAACCTTATTGATCTCCTTCAAACTATTGCGATCACCCGTTTATTCTTAAATGTACTCAACAAGTATAATAAAAAGAAAAGGTGCGTTATGTAACAGGACCTATCACAAGAATTTTTTTTTATTAGGACGATAACTCTGAAAACTAAGAGTCTTACATGATAATATAAGCTAAATTCATCATTGGTTTTGGTTCTTTTAGATTGACTTAATGCACAATTAAAAAAACTGAATCTTACTATATGTGTTTTCAGATGGTTGATGCAGGGGATTGACCAAAGCCTGAACATATTTTGCAAAAATAGTATTTCTCTTTAAAATTGTTATCCTCATTGCAAAGGCAAGGATAATCAATAAAAATAAGACTCTTGTAGAGAAGAGTTTGGGGATATTGCAGCACTCATTACTAGGTCTCCTCCATTTTAAGAAGGCCTTCCAAATCATGGGGATACTTTTTGCGAAGTCCTATTTTGGTTTTTCTCTTTCTTTATTCACTCATGTTACTGCTCTGCTCGTCATTCAACTAACCTATGAGTCTGTTAGGCCATAGTGTTTCTGCGCTACTCATGGAGCATTACCTTTTTAACCTAACCAAGGTGTAACTATGTTCAGGTTAACAACCGAGACTTGTCCATTTCTGTTTTGAGAAATTATATATCAAAACGCAGTGAAGAACATGCTGCCATGTTAAGAAAAAAAGTTGGTTCAGAACCTAAGGTGTGTGACTGCACTTCTGATGAACCTGTACCACAGGATCTACACAGTATTGAACATGAAAAACCAGATGGAGATTGTGAAATGAAGCTAAATCAATGTCTAGAAGAATCCAGTCCCATGTTGGAAGGATCACATGATGTTTCCTTGAGACCGGAAGGGAACATCAAGGCACCCAGAGTTCTTGAGGTGCATCCTGAATTCTGTTTCAGTTTCTTTTGTGGCATTTAGCATTTTCTAGTATATGGTATTCGTAGTAGTCCTCTTTGGTTTTTTGAGGAAATCATAATTCATTGTATAAGTATCAGCAAGTATTAACTTTACAACTTGGAAATCCTTTTCATGAGTTTGTAGGCTCTGGCTGCTTCGGGATTAAGAGCTCTGAGATATGCTTGTGAAGTAGATGGAATTGGGGAGGTCGTAGCTTTGGACAATGATGAAGGTATACTAATATCTTTTATTCAGTAGGACTTTGTATATGAGGGAATATTCAATACTCTAAGGATAAGGATAGCATATTTGATTAGATGCTGAACCACATTACTTGGTTAACTGCAGTTGCTATAGAAGCTTGCAAGAAAAATATACAACTTAATGGCTCTCTTGGTTCTTCAAAGGTGGTAGCACATGTGGCTGATGCTCGAGTTTACATGCTCACCCACCCAAAAGAATTTGATGTGGTACTGTTTCTGTACTCAGACAGACATCTTAGTTTCTTTTAAGCCACAACCTGATAGTTGTTAAATCAGGTTGATCTTGATCCCTATGGATCACCTGCTGCATTCTTGGACTCAGCAGTTCAGACAGTAGCAGATGGTGGCTTGTTAATGTGCTCAGCTACTGATATGGCAGTGCTCTCTGGAGGCAATGGAGACGTTTGCTTTTCCAAGTGAGTTTTGTGATTCATCTGTTAAAACTGAAGCTGGCCACTATTGGATACTTACTTATGCAGGTACGGTTCTTACCCATTGAAAGGAAAATATTGCCATGAGATGGCTTTGAGGATACTCCTTGCCTGCATTGAGGTAATTCTTTGCAGATCTCATATCTGTTTCTCCCATCTTAATGATATACCTTCTGCCAGTTATAATTTTTTCAATTTCTCATAATGCAGAGCCACGCAAATCGTTATAAGCGCTACATTGTTCCCATCCTTTCCATACAAATGGATTTTTATGTCCGAGTTTTTGTGCGCATCTTCACGTTTGTTTCCTGTCGCCTTATGACTTACATGACTGTTCCTTTAAAAGAGAAGGATATATTTTTTTAGCAGCACGTGATGTTCATTTTTTAATATATATATATATGTTTTATTTTCGTTGTATAACTATATAAGTGGTGCTGGTGGATTCATATGCAGTTCAGCTAGTGCAATGAAAAGGTCTCCTCTTAAACTGTCATATGTGTATCAGTGTGTTGGTTGTGATTCGTTTTATCTGCAAAATGTAGGAAGAACTGTTTCTAAGGTATTTTCCTGGTTTATCTCTTGTTCTTATTGGTAGATAGCCCGTTTTTGTATGTCTTGCTTTCAATTTCTTTCCTTCTTTCATATAAATTCAATCCCATATATCTTTTCTTCCTGATTTATTTAGGGACATAAGAATAACAGCGAGAGATATGCACCTGGTTTTGGTCCTGCTGTACCTCATGAGTGCAGTGATTGTGGAAAGAAATTTAACATGGGTGGGCCTATATGGTCTGCTCCTATTCATGATCAAGAATGGGTAGCTTCCATCTTATCGAGTGTTGAAGCTATGAAGGACAGGTATCCAGCATATGAGAGAATTTCAGCTGTACTTACAGCAGTGTCAGAGGTATTTGATATAATCCTGCTCCTCATCCTACTGCTCAACAGTATGCTATGTGTTGTTGCTGACTTGCATCCCTTTTTAGTTTGTCAATTCTATTTTTCACTTTTTTGTTTTACAAAAAAATTGTTGTCTATTTTAATTTCTTTTTCAATTGAGTAAAGACACTTTTACATGCTATAATCATTTGTTATAGTTCTTTGCTGGTCAAATGCGGTTTCTGCTTAACAGTTTAACCACCTTTTCTTCCTATGAAGTATGGTTACCGGTTATTGGAAAATGTTCAATAATTAACGAGCAGTTTTTCGCTTTTCTTCTTCATTAAATCATCCTTGCATCTTATTGTCAGCAGATATATCAGGAGAAAGTTTTGATTTTCAAAGGAGAATCATTACTAACCCCAAAGCATAATTTTTTTGTATAATTTCAAAGGAGATAACGAAGCTTAGATCTTTTAGAAATATTTAATATGCACTTTCTATATGCAATGAGATATTAATAAATAATGGTGTGGCAGTTATCTCTCTCATGATCCTGAACTTGATAGTTAAACATTTGCAGGAGTTACCTGATGCCCCTCTGTTTGTCAGTCTTCACAACTTGTGTGCCACACTAAAGTGTGCCTGTCCCACCATTGCTATGTTGCGTTCAGCAGTGATAAATGCTGGCTATCGCATATCAGGCACCCATGTAAATCCACTAGGGCTCAAATCTGATGCCCCTATGAATGTCATTTGGGACATCATGCGCTGCTGGGTAGTTTATCTTCTCTTCTGCTTCTATTGTTCCCTATTTAATGTTTGTGATGCCTAATTATGTCTGTTGGTGTCGGTGTGTTCTTTTTATAGGTCAAAATTCATCCGGTGAAATCTTGAGAAGCAAATCAATCAGGAAGTGTGATCCTTTCCAAAGAACCGATAGTGCAAGTATGCTTCATATTCTCTAACTGACGGAATTACTCAGATAAAACTAATTATTAGCATAGATGCTGTTCGAATGTCCATAATACATTATTCACTGATAAAGCTAGTGAATTGTGGGATTAGTTAATGGAACGATGCAAAAGGAGGATTTTTAACGGATTAGAAATTGATCAAATTTCCCCTTTTTAATGAGCTTCTTAGATAGAGCAGTGATTTTAGTCTTGGCTCTATCGTAATCTACTAAAATTTCACTGTTTGTTGAGTTTTCGTATTAGAACTTCTACGACAACAACAATAATCTTAGGCCTAGTTTACTTTTGAAATAAAGTCAATCCTAGAATAGATATGTATTCGTGTTTGTTATTCTTAAAATGGGATCTTTATTTTAGAAATAATTATTCTTATGTTCACTTATATTCTGGAATAAGAGTTTAATAATTACCTTTGATGTGATATAAAGTAAAAGAAAAAATAGAAAAAAATATTTTATTTTTTATAAATATTTTTTGTTTTGATATAAAGTAAGTTGATGGGATAAATATCAAGGGTAAATTAGTAATTATGTCAGTGTGTGGTATAAGATATAATTTTGATGAATAATATTTGTATTATAGAAAAGGGTTATTATGATATTTAGTTGTTATTCTAGAATAAAAAGTCGTATTCTAAAATAAGAAAAAAAATTATTCCTAAAGTGAACGAGGGCTTAGGTTTTTGTGGTCTATAATCAATTTCCTTTTTCAACCTTGGCTTCAAAATGATAAGTAGAAGCTTTCACTGTCTAAGGTAGTAAAAGGTTGAGCAAGTCCGATGAAAAGCTCATCTTGACGCACAGTTGATTCCTACTAGAAAAGCCCATGCAAAAGTTGAGCAAAAAGTTTTAACTCTATTCACATACTAGTCTATCTCATAAACACTTTTCAGTTTTATAATGTTCCATCATCTGTATTACTGGTGTTTACGTTGCCTGATCAATGCAACATTAAGATTTTCTTGTGTCAACTGCTGATTGGATTAGTCTCACATCTCCTAATGATGAAACCGTCTAATTCTTCACTGTTTGGTCTCAATTTGTCTTGCAGGCAAATTTTTCCGAAGCAGTGGAACATCTCAGAAAAAGACAAGCTAAGAAGGCTCCACGGTTCCTCCCAAATCCTGAAAAGAATTGGGGCCCTAAAAGTAAGGCCGGCAGGCAAGTGAAAAGTAATCACCAGCCCATGTTTGGGCCTCATAATCTCAATGAGCTAACTTAGGCATGAACAGAAATATGGAGCACCTGAAGGTGATCTGATGCGAGTCAAAGTTCGACAAAAGGAAAATGATTATGCTGCCTATTTCGTGATGGCAAGATATAATTATTGTCGATTGGTTTAGAATCGCAGGTGCCTTTTTGATATTTGAAGGCTAATTACAATCATCTGAGTACCGCAAACCGTTGGTGCTGTTGGTGTTTAGCATACCAGAGCAGCAAAAGTCCAAGGTTGAGGCAAAGGCGGCTTAACTAATTCAAGCTTTTGACAGCTGAGTTAGACTTCTGCAGAACAAAGAAAAAAGCTGGCATATCAGTAGGTCTTATGTCATACAAACAAGTGAAGATTTATTCTCACAAACAGTTGAGGATGTTCACTATTACTTTTGGATTTTTAATTTCAAATTTGGAATTACCATCTGTAAATTTGTTTAGCTGTAAGTCTATTTGGCACATGCAGCGCTCTTTCTGGAAAAGAAATTTACTTTCCAAAGAAAGATGTATTTAAGAGTTTCCTTCTATCTAACAAGGTCATTGTAGTATAGTGGTGAGTATTCCCGCCTGTCACGCGGGTGACCCGGGTTCGATCCCCGGCAACGGCGTTTTTTAATCCTTTTTCAAAATTTTGACTTTTTCAGTTAGTTTTGAATTTATAGGATGTAAACTTGGTCGTTTTTCTTTTAGAATCATTAGTTTTATCTTTTGAAAAGGAAACTATTTGTCCTTTTACCTTTTGAGGAAATATTCATGTTGCTATAGTAGAAATTACTTGCCAATATAACTACTTCCTCCAAAATTGAACGGCTGCCAGCGAACGACATGAACCCATCAGGCCATCTGATGTGATTTGGTACTCTCGCAAGCTTCAAAAAAAAGCCTATCCCATGACCCAGAGGAAATCCTAATGCATGTTCAACATTAAGAAGCTACTGCAAAATAGATATTAGTATCAGAACACACAGATGTCTTATTCTAATTCCAAAGTAAGGACATATAGCATTCATCCATATGGAAAAGAAAAATTAATTCTCAATGAAGTGTTCCTAGAAAATAAGTTATCAGTAGTGTTACACAAAATGTGAGTGTTTCGAGGAAATAAGTTATCAGTAGTGTTACATAAAATGAAAGCTTATACTATGAATTCAACCCCAGCTTAATCCACTTCACCTTCACTGGTCCCTTGGCAGGTTCAGCAGCAGCAGCAGCGCCAGAATTTTCAGAAGGGTTGAGCTCATCCCACGCCTCGATCCATGTCACCATGGCATCTGCGAGCTTGTTGAAGTAAGCATCCACCTTCCCTAGCTCTGATCTCACCTTCTTGGATAGCTCTATGTAGCACTTCTGCACAGTGTCGCACTCCTTTGGGAGCTTCGCAGACTGGAAGAAGGGGATCAGCTCTTCTTGCCAGTAAATCCCATTGTACTCCTTCTTGAGGTTCACAAATGGATTGCTTGCCTTGCTATGCCAGATGTATGGCAGGCCTGTCTTGATGCCTAAACCCAAATGATCGCAAATGACCTACAAAACAATCATTTCATCAATTTATTGTATGCTTACAAGTTCAATTTCTGTTGATAATTAGCCCACCAACCATGTAAAGAAAAAATAAAAAGATATTGCTCTAAACATTGGTGAATTTTTTGTTGCATATAGTAGCCATCATATGATGTTTAGGTGTGAACTGGAAGTATGGAGGGCATTATGAATATTTGGTCCAAACAAAGATGGCTGAAACTTATTTTTCTGTGTATGGAGTTACCATCCACAGTTATGACATAAACAAAAGGAAAATGCCGTGAAGGCAAAGACATTATGACTGACCTTGGTGCACCAACCAGCCCACATATCATCATAGCGGCCAATAGGCTGACCATCACCCATAAGCCCAAAGTACATTGCAGGACCAATGAGCTCACGGTCAAATGCCAGATTCATCCCGCACATTGGAAACAATGTTCCTTTTGGGATTGTGAGGACTGCATCGACATACCTGATGTCCAAATTTAATGTATTAAAGAGTGAAACAATAATCCTTGTCAAAAAACCTTCCATGTTGAGATCCTTTACCTGGTATTCCTCTCACGAGGTTTGACGAGTTGTGTGGGTGCATCATAGTCTGGAATGTTAAGCCAAAGGCCATGAGAAACAGCAGTTGAGGCGCCTTCCCGAAGGCTGAAAGGATACCCACGAACAAAATCAGCACCTTCACGGTAAGGATCATATAGAGTGTTGAAGAAAAACGGAGTAGAAGGGCTAAGGAGGTTTTTTATGTGCTGCTCAAGTGCATTGATCTCCTTGCCAGATGGGTCTTTTGCGACCTATTCAAGAAAAAGTATCATTGCTGGACAAACTAATTCAAACACAGCCCAATTGAGAGAACTTGATCAGTAATTCACTAGGCATAAGAGAAGTTTTGAGACAAAAGCAACAAAGTAGGACAGAATCTTCATGGTTCAACATGTAACAAGAAAGCATATAAGCTGATGATAAGTTTAACATATTATATGAGACTACCATTCCCTTTGTCAAAAGCTAGGAATTTATTTTATAGATATCCCTGCACATTCATTATAAAACTTAACCCCACAGGAATTTGGTTCCAGATTCACAAAGTTAGGATGTAGTTCCAGCTAAACAGACCTTACATGGCAACAAACAAATGATAGAAAATAATTAAACTTCAAAAAAAGAATTAGAAAGTCAACCCATTGTTTAAGATAAAAAAATGCCGGTAATACAAAAGCAATTGGGACTTATGCAGCAGATCTAACCACATACCACAAAGGCCACAACCTAGATCTGCTAAATAATTAAATAAATACAGCAGTTGAATGATTTCATAAATAACATGCAAGGATGACATTCTTCATTGGACCAGAATACACCTAAATCTAGCTTGATTGTGAAAAGGCCACTCACATTAGATAATCTTGCTAGGCTAATGAAGCACTAAGTCAGGATTAAAATGCAAGGATCTAAAATTTATAATCAGCACTGCAGGACTTGTAAACCTAACTACAGCACTTAGAACCAAACGCAAGAAAATATTAGAGACAACAAAAGCATGAGAATCCAAAAGTCTAAGTCAAAGAAAGCAAAGATTCACACCAACTCTAGTAGCATGCTTGATCTTGAATTTCAAAGAAAACTTTTTGCTACATAAATAACTATAGTATGCGACTCATTGTACCACATAGCAGATCAAAAGCAATGTGAAAAATGACTTCCAGGATATCATCACGATCAAATTACATCTTTCTTGGAAAATCACCAGAAATAAATGGGATTTAAGAACTAGGAAAGCGACATTGCAGGAAAATGAATCAATACTAACGACAGAAGTTGTAGAACAGAAATTCCATGGCACGATTACAACCCCTCAAATGTATCTAATCTAACCGGTTGAAATCATTCGAACGTGTTGCAGCAAATCGAAAACCTTCAGCTCTATGAATTCTTTTTTTTTTTTTCCACATCCTCCATCTCAGAACTCAGAATCCAGAAAAATGCAAAAGGATGAACAATACAGTAAACTTTTCCGGGATGAAACCATCGAGTACAAATGCACTTATTCGAGAGAGAAAAGAAAAGAATTCCTCGAATAAAGAAAGCTGAGAAGATCCCTCCTTTTTCTCCACCCCGACTTCTTCAACCAAGGAAAGCCAAAACCCAGATCCAAAATCCCCTAATTCCCAAAATCCAAATCAGAAAGCACAAGTCGAGCCATAAAAATCAAATCTTGGAGACAAGTTGCAGAGGCAGAGATCAATCAACTCACGAAGCAGTCATCGTCGATGGTATAGATGTACTTCTTCTTCGACACCATGTACCCAAAACACCGGCAGGCAGAATCCTTGAAGGAGATGCAGGAGGCCTTGGGCCCAAGGATCCGGTTGATATCGTTGCGATTGTAGAGCTCGTAATCAAACCCCTCGGGCACCTTAATCGTCCTCGTGGGGTCACCATCTTGTACGATGATGAGGTGGTAGGGCTGGAAGAACGGCCTCCACATCTCCAAGAAATCGAGGTTTCTAATGGTCGGGATCACGATGTCCAACTCATCCTTCAGCAACGGAGTGCTCGGAATCGAAATCCCACCCATTGCGGTGGTGGCGTTGGCAGTTGGAGCGAGGTAGGAAGAGAAGCGCGACGAGAGGAGAGTTCTGAGATGGGAGAAGAGAGAGACGAGGAAGGACCTAGGAGAGAACAGAACGCGACTATAACTGTATGAGAGGGTGTTTTCTATTTCAGACTAACATTGAAACGTGAAACGTGGAACGAATAGCCAGCGGAGAAGGCAACGGGAAACGAGTTCTGTAACAGTGGGGAGCCAGGGAGGTGACCGGACCTCTTAGGAATTAAAGGCTGAGATCACGGCCGTTGGTTTTCCCGCGAGCATCGGATCACGTGGCCCGCGTGTGAAGCCGGATTTGCCGGATAGAAAGCTCGATAAGTTCGCTGTGTTTGTCGCCACCTTAAGCATCCTTCCCTGTATGCTTACCGCATCTAAAGAAGCTGGAACGGGGTTCACTCGGACTGTTGGGCCGGCCCGGAGTCTGTTCAATTCACGTCCAATTTAATAAAATTGAGTCTATTTGGGTCCTACTCGATTTGAAAATCTATTTAGACTTAATTTGATTCAGTTTGGTCCGGCCCAGAGCTCGTGATCAACCCAATCTATATTTATTACATGTCATAGAAAATAATACAAGAATTTTAATAAAAAAAGAAATTTTAATTGGTCCACGATTTCCAAAGCTGATTAATAATAGGAGGATGGTGGGAAATTGGGAATGCAACAGCTGAGTTGACGTGGAAGAAGACCTTCACTTTCGAGATCAACGAAGACCGGCATCCTATAATATTTGAACAGAACGGATGTCTATCATTGTAACATTTCAGTCCCTCTTGGGTCAAATTGGTCCTTACAGCTATGAGAAGAGAGAGAGAGAGAAGAAAAAGTATGACAAAAGATCATCCCATTCTTTGCTTGATTCCGCTCCAAAACAAAGGTGTCCTGGCATTCTTCACTTGTTACTTGTTAGTGAAACCATCTAAATATTGTGAAGGATGATATGGCATTAGTTATCCCAGATTCTGATATGTAGACCATTGGGTGCTTCAACTCTTGGAAACTTTAGCAATTTGCCCCCTCCAACTTCTTTCCATCTGCAATAATGAACCATAATTCATTGATTGCAGCAAATTTGTTCAATTGTATCACTCTTTATTCCATTACTTAGTGTATCTTCCAATCTCAACTTTCCATTTTCTTCTGATACACACAATGAGTACGTAAGAAAGCTAAAGATCAAATAAACTAAAACCCACCTGTATCTAGTCACAAAGTAGTGAAGAAAGACAGCAATTTGCACTGTTCCCAACTCTTTTCCGGGACATAGCCTACCACCTCCACCAAATGCCATGAAGTACTGGTGGGACTCCAAGTTCTTTTCCTGCATTTTTGTTGCAGAGCAGATGAATCATTTGAACTACAGCTCTGTGACCAATATAAATAAGTCTTCAACAGTTTGAACTTTGAACTTTGAAGAAGTTAATGGCTAGTGAATGAGAAGGAGAGGCTTAAACAATTTGTAGTAGTAAAGCTCAACTACTCACTCACCATCCATCTGCAGGGATTGAAATTGAGAGGTTCTGGGTGCATAAATGCATCGTAGTTGATCTCCCTAGTGTAAACATAGATCTTCCACCCTTTAGGTATAACAAATCCTGGTAGAAAAGGATGAAATAACTGAATCTGAAAGCTTTCTCTTGTATAAGATGAAGATGATATTACGGCAAAGTATTCCAAATAATTCACTTAGAGTGCTTAAACCAACCGTTCATTTCCATATCTTGAGTTGTTTTCCTCAGTAAGCCATTCACTACAGTGGCCAATCTGAGTGTTTCAAGGATTACCTGTAACAAGATCATGCCCATATACTATGAATAAATTCATTGCCTATATTGTGGCCTAATTCAAACATGAAACTGAAATCATCGACTCACCGCGCGAGTAAAATTCATCGACTTGTAATCCTCCCAGTCTATCGCATCCTCTGGCAACTTCTTCTTTCTAATTCCCATATGCTCATTCTTGAAGTTGAAGCACTCAGTTAGTTAAAACCAAGAAAAGAAAAGAGAAAGGCTGAAAATTTACTAGGCTTACAATTGTATTAGACTCACCCTCAGTTCTTCTAGAAAACTTGGGTGATCATGGAGATATTTGACAGACATCATTGATGTAGTCGAAACAGTTTCGAACCCTGAATAGACAAGAGTGATGATTAGATCAATGATCTGCTCATCAGTAAGTTTTGCATGTGCATCGTCATCCTTTCTCAAGAGGGCATCAAGCATGTCACCGTTGGATCTTTGAGAAGTTCTTCGATCATAAATTATTTTCTTCAATATACTGACGATCTTTCTTCTTGCCTGAAAAACATCCATTAGACACAAATTCAAAAATGCAGGAATAAGACTAGGACAGTTTGCAGGAATAACATTACCTGGATGCCCTGATAATAACTGGTGCCTGGAAAATTTATGGGCAATGAGAGGCTTCCTAATACAAGCTTCATGATCTCTGATTTGAGTGTTCCAGCAAGTGGACTGCTATCGATGTTAACAATTTGCTTAAGAATTGAAAACAACCACATCTGCAGAAAAGTAACACAAGTTCAGAAGTCAAATTTTCTAGGTTACAAAATTTTGTTTCTCTAGTTAGTTTCTAAAAGTGGGAACTTCTTTTCTCTTCCTGTCTTGATTATATTAATAACATCTAGTAATAGAGTATTTAACCAAATGTATTATTCAGTTGGGTGGATCGGAGATTTCATTGACCTCTTTCATCTTTTCTTGGATATCAATCACCTGGCCATCCCAATTGTTGATGAAAGATCTTGTGAATTCATCAATCTTTGAGAGGAGTTGGTCTCTTATCATGGTGGGACTAATAAGACCGAGCATACAACTCCTCATTGCCTTGTGAAGGGAACCATGTATGGCAGCAATGTTCCATTTTCCCAAAATGTCCAACATGGATTGTGGGTAGCCAGGAATGAGGCCCATGCTTTCATTCATGATGATGGATCTGTTGAGCTCTGGATCCATGCATATAACTGTAGGACATCCAAGTATATGTGTCTTGAATATATTCCCATATCTGAGACAGCCAAAAATTACAAAGACAACGTTGAAATGAAGTATGATGCAAAGAATCATAAGGAAAATTAGAGAGATGGAATATGAAAGAATTATAAAAATGGTGCAGAAGTATGATTACTATAATAGCATAAAAGGACTTAGAGAACCACTTAATCCTCCTAAACAAATGCCTAAATATGGATTGATAAGACAGAAAGAAAGTCCTAGATTGGTCTACAAGGATTCACCATTTTCACAAGGATATTGTCCAAGCATAAAAGGACATAGAGAACTATTTAATCTACATAGGCAAGTGCCTTCAATATGACTGACAAAAAAAGGGGTCTAATCACAAATAATGTATCAAAAAAAAAATCACCTTTTACATAAGGATTATGGTTCTATGTATTATAACTTAAATAGAAATATCAAACCACATATCACCATTTTACAATTAATAGAAACACCATATCACCAATTAACACAAACAAATAAAGTAGCAGGAGGAGAGAGAAGGAAAAATAAGCAGGACGAAAGAAGACACATTCGTTCCCTGCTAGTTCTTAAGGAGATATGAACAAAAATGCAGTCAATCTGACATCTCAAAAAAGAACTGCAGTCAATCCTATAAACAACATCCAACAGTAAGTACAACATGAAAACAGTATTTGCACATAGGAACTATTCCTTTTTCACACCCCAAGAGAACTACAACTTCCTCCTCCCAGCAATATTTTCTCATAAGGACAACATAAATGTTAATTCTGAAAGGGAAGCAGGAAAGCCAACATTCATATTAATAATACAAACGCAGTATCTATTGGCACACTGAATCCATGACAAACAGGAACAAATTCTACAGTGTCTACCAGTAGATTCTCACCTAGCTCTTTGTTTCTTCATAAAGTTTGGACCTTGCTTCAGAAACTCTGTTGTCTCACCAAACAGTGGCCACCCCATAGTTCCTGGAGGCAGTCCCTTCTTCCTGTACTTCACATCATTCCATCTCAAGAAAACACTGCAAACTATCATGAACCCAATGGCCATCCCCAATACTACCCCCAAGTCCACCATTTTATCCACCTAAAAAGGGATCTCAACTCACCTCACAATGCCCAGGAATAAAATGGGTTGTACATGCTTCTCTCTAGTCTGAGATGCATGTCTGCCTAGTATTTATAACGCTCTGTACTCCACAAGTTGTTATTGTGAGGGAGAGTACCTACCCCAAAATCCAAGATATCTACAACTAATAACAGTAAGATTCATGCCCTATTTGGGTCCACCATAAAAATGGTAAGGTTTTAAATTTTTATCAGCAAGCCAGTAGGCTAATATAATACAATGGACACATATCACTCAATATATCATTAGGCGCTGTAAATCGGCACATATGACCGCGCTAAGTCTCAGCCTTTTTCAGAAAAGCATCAAGTCTCAGAAAAGTTATTCTAGATGGTGATGCTAGGATTTGAACCTAGAATCCTCAACCTAATTGGCAGTCAATATGATATGTTGAAGCATCTATGTTGCCATATTTGTTTTAGATATTGGTTTGGTGCATCACATGCCACCTTCAGAGATTAGCAATGAAAAGCAAGTCTAGCTATCTTTGCAGATAGATATGCTTAATAAATAGCATATATTTGATGCATGTGCATTTAGAGAGTATCCAAGAGAACCTTGCGTATCTCAGCAAATCTAACACACACACACACACACACATATGTATATATACTGCAAGAATGCAAGCTTATCTCGAGTGAAGATACCTTTATTTTGCAGAAGAAAGATACATTAATTTATTAAATACTTAGATAAAAAAAGTTACTTGATGATCAAATAGTGGCAAATTCATAAGTGCATCAACTCCAATTGAAGGAAAATAAATTCAGGAGCCATATGGGCACAAAGCATATCCATCATATTTTGAGAACCTGTACTTAAATGTGATAATTCTCAAAATTTCTTTCATACTCATATGACAACTAAATTAGGTATACATATAAAAGATCTTATGATATTGTACAGCTGGTACAAACTGTCTCAAAGTCTGCATATTTTCAACATATGAAAACTTATGTCTATATAATTTGAGATAAGAAGTTGACGAGATGAGCAATGAAGTCAGTGGAATAAGATATGGACAACTATGTGCTACACCAGAAGCTCCATAGAAAAATGCACCCCATACATACATAATCACTAAACAGGCTTTAATCTCATCACATCGATCACAAATCAACAATAGCCATTCCAAGTAGGAGCAAGTCACTAGATCACTTCTATCACTCTACTCTTGCTCTGGGACTGGAAGAGAGAGAGAGAGAGATATGCCCCCCCCAAATAAAAGGAGATGTACTTCATATTTTTATGACCATATTATTAAACCCTAGAGAGTAGAGAAGAGCACATGGGTGTTGGGCCCCAAATGGTGTAGGCCTACACACCTGAGGTGAGGGTGTGGGTGTTGTCCGAGGCCTGGGCCAAATCGGTCGGCTAAGTGATGCGGTCGGATCCACCTTTACGTCGTTGTCACTCGGCTTTTGACCCGGTTCGAGTCTGCAAGTGGGCTCAGGTGGTCCAAACGCAACCCAGATCTGAACATGATCCAGCCCAAGTGGGTGGGTGGGCCCAATTTGACCCAAACCAACTCTGACATGAACCAGACTTAGATCAGGAATCTAAAATCTCCAGTCTCCAGTCTCCAATCTCCAATCCAATCTCTCATCCATCCAACTCCCAGTACAAAAGGGGTCATCAACTTTTCTTCGGTCATATGGACACCTATCACTGTCTCTTTTTTTTTTCTTTTTTTGCTTGTAATTAAGAATTACATTCATATCACCTTTTATTCATCACCATTCTTGCACATACTTCTTCTTCAAGAGAAGAGAAAAGAGAGAAAAAGAAAAAAAAATTACAAGTACATTACTACATGAGATAGTATGACAGTTATAAGCTTGTTCAATTATTTATCGCTGCGAGAGAAGAAGCTGTTGATGGAAGGCATGATCTCGGGAGGACGGTGGCCGAAGAACTTGCGAAGCCTATGCTGGCTGTATCTTTGTGCTTCATCTGCGTTGTTTAGGATTGCAGTGGTTCGATGAGCCTTCTTGATTCTAAAATTGTACACCAACAGATTATTATTAGTATTATTATTATTATTGTTATTAAAAGTGACAAGGTTTTAAGAATGAATTGAGGAAATAAAAATATATAACAGTATATAGAAACTTTCATTGTAGGAATGCACTTTATTTATGATAGCTGTATGAAATTTATCAGAAACTAATAAAGCTACACATACTTGCATTCTAAAAGACTTGCCATAGCATCATACTATTGAACCATTATTAAACTGCTTAGGATAATATCAAGTACTTATAAAGATCCACAAAAAATTCAGCCAGTAGAAATAGATTCAAGGATATCTAAAAAGAGCTGCAAACCTGACATCAGGATTCAGGAAAGCATTTCTAGTGAGCTGAAACAAGCACATGCTTGTCGCAAAGGTCATGGCAGCCAACAGTGGATATACCTGAAAATTTGGACCACAAAATGATCACACACAACTCCTTTTATATCATCAGAAGGAAGAAGAGATAACCTACATCTGGTTTCAACCAAACACCCATCCTTAGTTTGCACTGAACTTTCTGAAGCTTCTCTTTCTGCAGGCCTGCAACTGCGTTTGTTATGCATGTGAATTTGTACATATGTTGCATATATATATAGTGGGACTAACTTGTAAGTGAAATTAAGAAGGCATTGGTTTTCCAGTGGGCTTAAATTTGATGCATACAATCTGAGAATAGTTAAAACCAGGAGCTGGCCTGCTGTTTTGGTCCCATTTCTTATAAGGTCAACCAGTTTCTTCCAACTTTGGCCATCTCCCATAAGTGTTGACATTCTATAGTTCAATATAATGTTCCTCAAGAGCTGCTCAGTTATAGATTCCACATGGAAAATGATAGAACCTATGAAGCTGTATGTTTTAAATAAGTAAACTCTCTTCCTCAATTGATAGGAGCCACTTAGCATTAAAATTAAGCAGCGAAAATATCATACCGGGTCGCATGATCTCTGCGATTGTATACACGCTTAGGAAATGCTCAAGTTATCTCCAGGAGTATACTTCTGCATGATATAATTAATTATCTGATGCAAGCTACTATAGTTTTCTTTGGTATTTGTTTAGTACTTTGCTGGCCAATTGCACATGTTTATCAAACTAATCTTAATGGATATAGGCAATTCTCTGGGTGCTCCTCATTAATTTTCTGAATGCTGTACCTTTATATTTGGTGACCCATTTCCAATAAACAGCTATTTGTAGCAGCTATTATACATCATGAAGTTATTATTTGCAGATATAAATTAATGACAGTTAAAAAACAAATGCAAGTAGGGCTTAGAGAAATTGAGAACCTCAACCCTGGCCAGCTTAAGAAGGCCAAGGGCCAGGACTACGTAATAAGGACTCACAAACAATATTTTGCATATTTAATAAACACTATGAATTGAACAATGATAAAGGGATTTAGTTCTGGATCTCCTGCATAAAAAAGAAGAAGGAAGTGTAAGAGCTTTCTATCCTGTTCTGACCTGGACAACCCCTTAGCCCTTCATTCTTTTAGGAGAATAAAGTTATATTTCCCCCTTAATGTTTTCCTAACATCTCCAATAATATACAGAAGAGTTCAAGAATATACTCCACAGCAACAGATTTACAGCAGGCATTCAGATCAGAGCTGCAGAGCAACTTACTGCACTACAAATTAAAACATCTTTTCAATCCAAAATGGTTAGTCGTCGTGTTGGAAAGAAATATTGAAATCAAATTTGGTTCCAACTTGAGAGTGATGTTTGTTGGAAAGAAATATTGAAATTAGATTTGGTTCCAACTTAAGGAGGAGTATTAAAAAGAAATATTAAAATCAAAAAAGAAATATCAAAATAAAATTTTATTACTATTATTATTGATTTGGTTAATTTGTTTATTATTTACTTTCCTTGTATATATCAGCTCTATACGAAAGATTATTGTAATCTCCTCCTATTTATATACTTGATTCATCTCAATAAAATACACAATTTTCTCATTCTAATCTTTTTACATGGTATCAGAGCTAAAACCCTAGCAACTAAGTTTTATTGCGGTCATATTCTAATCTATTGAAATATTCATTACCCTCAATGACTGAAGATAATCATTCTTCTTCCCAAGGTGTTGTTCTACCAAATCTGATTTCAATATTTCTTTCCAACATATCGATTTACTACATCTATAAATTGCTGTGGAAATTCGCCATTGCAAGTAGAGAAGTTCATATCGCTCCATTAATGCTTAGTTGTGACAAATGATGGTGCGAGGGCTTAAAAGTTAATCACATCATAGTGGAGAATAGTTGCAGTAACTACATAATGTCAATTACACCGACAAGTACTTAATCACTGTTTCTTGTGCAGCGCTTGTCATATAATGCTAATAGCATGCAGTTAATCTGAAATTGTTGCATCGTGCCACAGAAAACCACAAAAATTATCTAGCACCGATTTCCTCTGAAGTCCAATACATCATATCCTATTGCATGTGAATTGATGTCAACAACCAAACAAATCATAAATGGAAACGCATAAAGTGAACTATATTGTAATAGTAAACATCTGAGAAGTGGAGTGAAAACATTACTGTACAACACAATGCAATCTGGTGGAACTGAGTGCAACACACCTGATTATGTTTTTCTAAATAACTCAATTTTGAAGGAAAAAAAAGTTGCCGTACTTTACTAAACATAAATGAGCAAGAATGTTAAAGCTGTCCAGAAAGCAATAATTTGGAGGATTAAGGGGCCCATTAACCGAGGGCTAGCATTTGGTAGCCATGGATATGCATCTGGAGGAGGCATGGCACAGTTATCACCGTTGAAGTACACGCGCCTCGGGAAGGCCCATCCTTTCTGGAAACTGAAGGTTAATGGGTCCTTCTTGAATAAGAGTTCTGATTGTACATTTCCATATGGTCCAGCTTCCATAAGTAAGTCATTGTAGAACTTAGTACCCCAGAGCATTGCAGTATCATCTGCAGCAAAACAAAGTTGCACGAAATTGAGAACCATGTCTTTTTTTCTGTTTAGTAGTTAAAGGAATAGAGGTATTCACTCAAAAGAAAAAAGAAGGAAGCAGAAAATGTCATGAGAGAGAGAGAGAGAGAGAGATGGTTGAGATAACTCACTTATAGTTCCATAAGGGGTCAACGACTTGTAGTTGAAGCTAAAAATCCGAGTAAGATTGTCAAAATTAGGGTGTTGGACGACTAAGTTCCACTGTGTGTAATTCATCCTGTAGTTAAAATTTGTTATTGTGATTTTCACCCGCCAATACTCTTTGTAATTGAGCTTAATATGCCAATGCACTCTAATTGGGCACATATGAGATGTGCACTGGACTAGAGGTGTGAAGGTGCTCTTGCCAGGACCATTGATAGCAGAAGCTAAATAAGGTGAATCACCCCTGTGATAGTACAGTGTACCATAATAAGCCACTAAATAAACGAAGAAAAAAAAAATCAAATCAAATGACAGAGAGAATTCGATTAGGAATAGAACTCACTCGACACAGCTTCCTGGTTGAGTAATATTATTTTGGCAGCCACAGGTGCATTTTGGGCAATTAACTATTGTGTCATTGTAGAAAGACGAAAGCGAGACACAACATGTAGGACTCGTCTGAGAAAGAAACTGGGAATATGTACATGTAACATTCCATGTCACTGCAGAAACAAAAGAAGTTTTGTCACCGAAAGAGAAAACAGAGTTTGCTGATATGATGAATCAACATTAATCAATTTGACTACCAGAATCACATTTCATGATAGTACTTCTATGCAGAAATCCCTGTAATTAAATACTAAATATTATCTATGCCTTTCAAACTGCAAAAACACTTTACAAAGTACTTGATCTTGTTTTGTGAAGTAAATGGTAAATTTCTTGGATGCAGGGGAAAGGGGCTCTTAGGGTCTAGAATTTGAAAATGAAAAAAGAAAATTCAGTCAGTAACTTACTAAGGGCTTGAGTTGTTCTCCTTCCATCTTGCGAGACAAATTTGCTGGGTTTGACAACCTTTGCAATTCCACATGTATACCCTGGTCCTGGAGCTTTAAGGGTGAAGTTTTTTGGCACACGCACGGTCTTGTTGGTAGTCCCTGCTTGACCCACACTGAGCTGGAATGAACTTGCGGCATTCGCTGGATCTTGAACCCATGAACTAATAACTCCCCCTTTGCAGCAATTCGCTATTTGCATGTTATATGGAGTTCCTGGGAGTAGATCAACAATTGTAGGATCCCTCTTACAGCAGTGTGGGATGTTTCCTTTAAATTTCGAGCAATCGCCTTGCTCTGTAGCCTGTCCTCCAACCATGGACCAGATGACCTCCTTCTTTGCCCATTTCCATCCTAGAATCCACCCTGGCGCTTGGATGTGTCGATATTGTTGGTAATTGTACATTGTCACAACCGCCTGAAAAAGGAAAAAATTATTCACCAATCAAACGAGATTTTCCTTGCTGAATCAGAATCAATCTAATAGTGGATGATCAATTTTGCATAATACTCGATTCAGAAAGTAAAAGAAAGAAAACATAGCAGTCGTGATGGTTTTCAATTGAATCAGATAAACCCAGACATGTCCAAAGATTCAATAGTATGAATATCCCATGATTTGAAGATCTGGCATCTCTTTCAAGCTCCAGGATTGAATACTTACCACATAACCATCTGGAGTCCACTGCATAATATCCCATTTGATTGTTATGTTTCCATTTGGATCAAGTGAATCATATGCTTCTGCACAAACAAAAGATAAAATTTCAACAAGTATAATATACATACATCGAATACCAACACGAGAATACTAAGACGCATTCTTTTTAAGACATATCACTCCAAATCTTAAATTATTTCAAATCAAAATCCCTTACTTTCCCGTGATCCTGAAATTAGAGATTTAATTTGACCAAAATGTTTTCAACTTGGAAAAGAAAGAAGTTTCAGAGTATTATTTTTCAGTGACACCTCAAATTGACACATTTTTATCAGATTATGGTGAAAGGTTTCTCTGAATTAATTGATTATCTATTTCAGTATCCGGAAGCACATAATCTTGAAGAAACTGGACGAAATAATTATGAATACCCAATGTTCATCTCTTGAAATGTTAATAGAATAAATAAGCAATCGTTCTTTCCCCCAATTAATAAAGCAATCTCCAATGATAAACTTAAAAACCATCATTGCAAAGAAATGTTCATTCTGAACTCAACAAACGATGTATCAGCGAAATTCTATTTTGCAAAGGATCTTTTTAAGAAAAAAAAAACTTTCTGATGTGCAATAAAAATCACTTCTTTCCAAATCATTCAAACTTTTGAAACCCCAAAGATAAATGTCCTTCAAAACCCACACCAAAAAAATAATCCAATCAAACGATGCATTCCGCAAAACACCAACTCCTCAAAATCAAAATTTTCATAAGAACAGGAAATAACTCTGACCTGCTGCTGGAGTCAGAGAGCAAAAGACCAGAAACAATCCAAAGGAAATGGCCAAAGGTGCGAGCTTTACGGTCGATCTTCTCATGGCGGAGGATGAGAAGCTTGGCAAAATTCCCAGCATTGATTTCCACTGCAGCAGTACGAAGAGGAGGAAGAAATACACAACTTACTCTTCTCCTTTTGCGTGAGAGAGAGAGAGAGAGAGAGAGAGAGGGGTGATCTGGAAATAAGACTTTGGGGAGTTATATACGCTGCGATATGAATCCATGGGTGGTTTCTAGAACTAGAGGCGCACACTAAAGGCTCACAAATTTCCTAACTTTTGCTGGAATTTTATTAATCTTCGTGCAATCTATGAGGCTACCTGATAGCTAGAATCCAAGGACAGGACCGAGCCAATAGTCAATAGACAATAGTAATATAATAGTAAAGTAGAATACCGCTGTCACTTCTTTATACTATTTTCATAGAGGGAGAATGTCTATTTGCCATGCTTTGCAATCTTTGTGCTACTTTAGCACCAAAAAAACAAACAAACGAGAAAAAAATAGAAGGGTAGAAGGGGGGGGGGGGGGGTAGTTTTTGCATTTACGGCCCTCAAATTTCTTTATTTTACATCCGTACATACAAATCAAGTAACAAGACAAAAAGTTTTGTTCTTTTCGGCCAAATCACTTAAGATTGCGATTGCAATCTCTCAACTCACAACTGTTCGAAGTACAAATCTTGGGATGGCATCCACCAATTCTAGCTTCCCTACCAGCCGACGCAATTTTAATTAATTAACCTTAGCCCCCCAAAAAATTATTATATTTATATCATCAACATCATTATTATTTGTTCGGAAATGGAACGCTCGAGTTCTTCTGGACCTTCTCTTTGTCTCATTCATTTTTAAAACACAAATAAAGTTTTCTTCTAATCCATCTCTTTCATTAGGTAGGTCCCCAGTGGCTATCAATTAGATTACTTCCATGATTAAGTCAAAATCTAATAAAGTTATAAAGGATTTCTTGGTTTTCTTTGGTTTTAATTATTATATAGCATCATGGTGACCACTCCTAATTTTATTCCACATCAATTAAATGCAGCAATTTGAATTTCCTAAAAATAAGCTCAAAACTTAGGATGCCAAGTATATAATTTTGTCCATACGTATGGTGCTTCGTGACTACCAGCAAGGATACAGCTAAGTTGTACAAACGTCAGCCTTCCTTCTTGACTCTGCCAAGGAGGTTACGAGTATATTAAATTTTTAGAGGGGTTCTTTTTGCAAATAACCACCCTCCCTTTTATATTCGCAAACCTGACTGTTTCTTATAGGGCTATAAGAAAAAATATTTTGATAAGAATGTAGACGTAGGTGGTTTAGTATTGAATACTTAAATTCCTTTTCTATTGGGTTAGTAATAATATTTTACCTATATTCAAAGATTACAAGTTATGAAATGAACAATATAAGGACCTACCTGAACATTTGACATGGAGGAGTTAACGTGATCTGCAGGAAGATATAGGATATAAACCAACTCAAATTACACGTGCCAGATGAATCTGTCACCCTGATGAGCTTACTGGTTCTAACAGAGACTGCAAAAGTTCTTGATCCTAATAATACCTCAGTTTATGCCGCGAAAGTGATGAAGATTATCATATTTAGAAATGTATTAGCATATGTCCTGAATTCTCTACACAAAAGAAATAACTCCCTTTGAATCCACTCTTTGACTCTGGACTGCAAAAATGAAGGTCCTGAAGCCTTGCCAAATATGACTGTTATATTCTTGCATTGATTCCCTCTGTCACACAGGGAAAGGCAAAAGAGACATCTCAAATTAAGCCCATCAATCTACATACAACCCTGATTTATCGCAAACGGATGCTTTACAGTAAGTGCTCAGCATGTCCATGGCCATCATCAATGGTGCCAAGAGCCGAGGCAGCTGGGTTATCCAAGAACCACACCAACTTTCCATCGGTCGGCTGTACCATTCGAGCAGGTAAAGATGCAGAGGCATCGGCGACTTCACTGCTGTCGGCGATAGCAAGACGGACCGCCATTGCTTTGTCTTCACCTGTTACTGTTATGGCAACATTAGATGCAGAGTTGATCACAGGCAGCGTGAAGGTAATCCTCTCAGGTGGCGGCTTCGGCGAGTCAGTGATGTAAGTAACCCACTCTTCTTTCAACTCCAGTGCTGGATGGTTGGGGAATAGAGAGGCCACATGGCCATCAGGGCCCATGCTGAGGAGAATGAGATCAAACTTGGGGCAGTCGTTACTCTCTGAGACACCTACAGTTCGGATCTTCACTAGTTGGCGGATAGCAAATTCATACTCTCCTGCTGCATCCTCCACCGTGACATTATCATTGATGGAGCACACATGACTATTAAGAATAGATACCTGGAACAATTAACATCCAGAATTATTCAGGGTAAGTAGTAAAAATAGATGCCACTAACGATAATCTACTAGATACAGATAGAGTTGCCAGGCTTAGGCACGTGTGTTTCATAAAAGCACCAACATATTTGGCCTTCTGATTAAACATGTGTTTCATAAAAGCACCAACATATTTGGCCTTCTGATTAAACAATGAGATTACGGCACCAGAATATGCTGCCATAAAGGGATACATAATCATAGTGTTATCCCAGTGGGAATCAACAACTAAATAATCAGTGTTACTTAGCAATCATTATTGCTAAATATAAGTAAATCTCTGGAATATTCTGTAACTTCCACTGAATGCTGCCATTTTACAATAACAGGAGAAGCTAGGAGCCTAGGACAAGCTGGAACTCTGTTCATCTGTTGAAAATACTAGATTTATAACCATTAGAAATGTTCAAACATATGTATCCAACTAACAATTAGAGAAAACAGATAAAATGATAAATAAGGATGTCATGAAAATATTGCGATATTCTATAGCCCCTTAGACCTTAAGTTCATTAGGACTTTATTGGGTTGTCAAAGATCAACGACGACAAATCTTATGGGTCAAAGGGTACTTCTCCATGGATGTAAAAGCAGAGATAGGGAGCAAAGCAGGATTCTAGGTCACTTCAGCTTGAGAGAACTCGAGAATATCTATGTCTAGCTTCATATGAGGCGAATGCATGACAGCAAGCTCAAGAATTCTACAGGGAAAACAACAGAGAAATAAGAAAAGAAATTTCTCTGGATACAAGTAATTCAGTATAGCAAAATCAAGACTAAGATTAGCAGAATGTTAGTGGTCACAACTACTTGAAACTAGTTGCATGATACATGTATCCTCTACAATCTTTACATTACATATCCCACTCTTTGTCGGTCCTCCCCACTCTTGGAACCTTCAATTTAAAGCACTAGTATCTATCAGATGTATCGAAGCCATTTAAACAATAATCATGTGATTTATTCCCAAACAAAACAATAGCAACTACCTTTCACAAGTGTTGGTCTATAAGTGTGAAAGTTCTAAGAAGCGGATAATTATAAAGACAACAGATTTACAATCTCACTAATTTTTCATTTTCTTTTACTTAATTGGATATCTGAAGTCTCTCACAGAACAATGATCCATAACAATGCAATAGTGATAATAGATATATGCCTAAACTTACATTGACTACCAAGGAAAGCAAATGTTCTATGCTTATATACCTTGGAAAGAAATCCATCCTTTGTTAGTTTGTAGTTACTTTCCACATGATTCTTTGCCACAGCACGCTCATCAGCCCA
The DNA here is from genome assembly GCF_019914945.1 of Typha latifolia. Classification (NCBI taxonomy): domain Eukaryota; kingdom Viridiplantae; phylum Streptophyta; class Magnoliopsida; order Poales; family Typhaceae; genus Typha; species Typha latifolia. The sequence goes on along the minus strand of NC_133086.1, from coordinate 3,466,203 downwards.
GAAGATATACCATTTTGTCCAATCCACTGTCTTGTTGTAAGGAGCTTCACAGAGTTTCCTGGATAGAAAAATAAGTTGAACTTGAAATCCTGATGTATTGGATCATAACGAGAAATTGCAGTCTGAAGAACAGGTCATGAGAATTTATGTATGAGCGCATGGAATGTTATAGACGAGTTAATAGATTAAAGTTTACTATACAAAAGTTTACCCCAATAAACTGATAAGTGACCTTCCAGATAAAGCAATAGTAAAACATCCCCTATCCTTTACGGAAATCTCCGAGAGTTGTGAGATGTACTCAGCCAAGTCAGTTGCCAGTTCATCTGAACTTTCGAAAATTCTTAATTCACTTGTTTTCTTAGTCTCAGCAGAAGCAGCCATTCCTTTGCACCCCTGCTTTTGTCCTCAAGTCGTGCTATTGATCGTCTAAAATGCTCCTACATATGGAGAAGTAAAATCAATAAAAAAAGTCTGAAGCTTTCTGCAATAAAATTCTTCTTTCGAGGCTTCTTTGAAGAAACAATGAGCCATGATCTAAAATTAGAAATGTAGTTCTTTCCAATGGCAATAGTGTACTATATGGGCATCAATCTCTATAGTCTTAGATTCTAACATTACTGAAAAATAGAAAAGATGGTTAAGCATAAGCATACTCCCTTCACTAATTAAACATACAAGCAAGAAAGAAGCAGTTTTAATTAATGCATGATCATGTCCTGAACACTGGAACAACCAGAAAACATGATATTCTTTGTCAAGAAAGAAAAAGAAAAAAGAAATTTATCTGATATCATCTGACAATCTGGAAAGAGAAATAGTATGGAGAAGAGGAGAGGAGAATTTTTCCGAGAATGCTCAATAAAGATTTCCTTCACAAAGTGCATTTGAAAAATATAGCAAACAAGATGTGCCTCTGGCATTACTAACATGACAAAAAGATGCATAACCATAGACTCTCCCTTGGAAAGAATGAAAAGGGTGATTCAGAATGATTTAACTCATGTTAAAATGACAAGTAAACTCAATCGAAGAGAAACAAGGTAAAAGATGCATAATGATATATCTCCCTTGGAAAGAATGAAAAGAGTGATTCAGAATGATCTAACTCATGTTAAAATGACAAGTAAACCAGAAGATGAAGAGAACCTACAGCTACTGCACACACAGCTCAGCTTACTACGCTAATCTCGCAACAAAAGATTGTTGGGCTCGCATATTTTCAGGACTGATACTGTACAAGGCATATGCTGAATCAGTTATAGGACTAATCAGATTTAGCAAGACTAAGAGAAAGATTTACAAACTTAGGTGTCATCTTAATAAATTGTCACATGCACAAATTATAGCACTTTATTTTGCAGGAAAAGAAAAAAGAACTGCAATAATCACTAACAATCTGCAGATACTGGAGAAGATCAGAATGAGAAATACAGAAAGATTTGCGCTACATGTTAACAGTAAAAAAATAATATATCTTTCAGAAGGAAAAGCTATCAAAGAATCAACTTTAATCTTTAGCATGCAAAACAAATTGCAGATCACAAAGGAAATCTTCTCATCCGTGACTCTCTGCTAAAAAAAGAAAATAAAAGAAACTTGACAAACTTTTTAACAAAAAACCCAAAGCATAAAAGTTTGTATCAGCATGATTCTGCAGGAACATTTCAGAAGATGTTAAAAGAGACAATTCCACAACAGTGGATCAGATAGTCTTCTTTCTATGTAATATCCAATATCTACTCGGTTGTTCAAGGATAAAGTATCTTAAATTTACTGCAGAAAAAAAAAAATCGGAAAAAAAAAGCAAATCTAGACCAGCATACTGCAGAAAGGAAAAGGCAAATCTAATGTCAGCAACCAAAGCTTAAGATAGTTGCAGAACATATCAAAAATCATATTAAATGACTCTAATTCAGAATATTGTGCCAAGAAGAAGATTTAATAGTAGCCTAAGTGAAGCTTACCAACACAACTGTTCCAGGACAATGAAAAAAGAAGGGGAAAAAAGATTCTCTTTCTAAGGAGAAATAAAACTATCTCCGAACATACCTCATCACACAAAGCAAGCTAGCTGCAAAATTTATCTGAATCGTTCCTTAAACCTAAAAATATGAGGATTATAATTTCCAATATAATGATTTGGAATGCATGTTATGAACTTAGACAACTGAAGGAAGAGGAAAATAATAAGCATATTCCTACATCGAAATGGTTTAACATCCAATCTCAAAATCCAGGCAAACAAAAAGAAACCAGACTATCATAGTCCTGGAGCCGCATACCTATTTTTAGGTAGGAAAAAGGATAAAAAAGAACCAATTTGGAACAAAAGGAAAAACAAAGAAACAAAAGGTAACTTGTCAGTAAAAGCTCGACAGCCATCATTTTAGTTGGGACCAATTCAATGATTCCAAACTTTTTATTAAAGAACGCAAAAATTTATGAAAAGTTGAAAGCCATAAGTTCCTACATGCATAAAAGAAATGAAGTGCGAAAATGTGAAGAAGGTCACAGAAAGTCATTGATTTACAACAAAAGCTGTTACAATCGGGAGAAGAAGACAAAGATCAAATCCCATCTCATATTACCTTCGAATTCAAGAGAACAAAGCAAACCCAGATCCCAAAACAGTCTCATCTCCTCATAATGCCTTCAAATCCGAGCATACTCCAAAGATTTCCCATCCACGGCATAAGAAATCAAGAACCAGTTGGCAAAAACTTCAATTCCGGCAAAACAAAGCAGGCCCAGATCCCACTACCATCTGGGCTTGGCACTCCATTATAAAGAACGGAACCCAACAGAGGAAAAGAATAAAACGAAGGGATAAGAAGGAAGATAAAGGCAAGGAAACCCAAATTAAAATAAAGCAAAACTCACGAGGTTAGAGCCGATGGGCAGCAGCGAAGGCCGAGACGAGACCAAAACCAGAGGTGGGTGACATCACACGAGCTTAATCTAATCCAATCCCGAGCATTAAATTAATCTCCTTTGCGCATGCTCCAGCTGCACACACGTGCGCCTGCGATCCTTACCAGACCCAGAATAGAATAAACCGAAGAATAGAAACAAGAATAACAAACCTCTTATTCTCTCACTATTCCTCCTTCCATCTCTAGTCTCTCTCCAAGACTCCACCGTTCTTTTTCCCGTATACTTCCTCTCCAATGTTTCATATGTAGAGCCGCATCCGGACTGCAGACACTCTCTCTCTCCAGGAAGAGGAGAGGAGAGGAGAGAGAGATTGGAAAACGACAATGACACCTGTACAAATTGGATGGCGACAAGTGGGCTAATCGAACTGTTGTTCCCCAAAGCAATCCAAAAGTCCCACATTTTCCAAAGTGGGGAGTTGCATTGTCTTTAAGCCAAACACCAACCACCTCACCTTTTGCTTCTCTTTTCATATATTTCCTTTTATTCTGGTTAAATAATTGCCAAGAGATAAATAATTGCCATGCTTATCTCTTGCTCTTTTTCTGTTAATCAAACTTATCTCTTGCTCAGATAATACCAGTTTACACTAGTGGATAACACTTGCTTGTTTGCTGGATTTAAAAAAAAAATCAGAGATAGTGGATAAAAAGTTAATATACTGATTAATTTAGATAGGGTTGGTAAAAGTATTTTAAAACTTTAGGTGATGATTCATCCACTGTCAGATTATCGAATACCATAGTTTATGGTTTGATAGAGATTTATTATGCTCTGCCCCTTTTATTCCCCTGTTTCACATGCATAGATGGCAAACTAAAACTTTTATGTGGATATAGTTCGAGTTATTGTATACTTGGCTAAATTTATGATGATATGAGAGGGAGAAAATTTTGTCACGAACTACTACTGTCTATCCGGCCTTCATTTTGTCTTCAATGAACTAAAAAGATCTGGGCGTTTGAGAACAAGGCAGAGCACGAGAAGAGAAATGTGAAGCTCTCCTTTTAGTGTCTCTTTCTAGATCTATCTGAGTCATTGCTTTCCCTGCTTTTAATCAACAGCGATATGGACGAATATAACACCACAAATTGGAGTTGTGCAATTACGAAATAGATTGAATGTGGTGAAGATCTTAGGCTTGTCTAAAATTATATTGTTTCCCATCAGTAGTTAATAATAAAAAGAAATTCATTTTTCTTTCTTTCTTTCTTTCTTTTTTATGTAAAATAGATACTAAAAGTGAGAAGAGGAAGATGAATATAGAATTATTTTTGAATCACCGCAAAGAAAATTGTCATCCATTAAATAGCATTCATCTCATGAAAAGAAACACTTGCATGGCTCATGTCCTTAGTACATCTGTCCAGAATTGATCACCCAAAAGCTCTAAATTTCTTAAAATCAATACTTACTCTCATCCTTCTCCAAGCAATATGATTAGAAGCAAATTTAGAGGAAAGAGAATAACAATATATTCGAAAAACATTAGTCCTCCTGCTTATGTATGATTCAACTGTAGAAATTAGGTAGACTCTATCTCAACAACAGGCTAAAGAATGATGAAGAGAGAGAAGGACTAGTGACCATTGATTCAGATAGCAGCAGTGAAAACCTCGAGCGAATCCATTAATGTTGATCGGTACACTTGATGCCCTCACAAGGCCCACTTTGCCTGTTCTCTTGTTTTTGGTTGATGACCTGAACAATTTATGCAACACCTTGGCTACTATTATACTTTACTAACTTATAATATATATTCCAAGTATATTTCTCAAGACTAAAATAACTTATAAGATAACAAACTTAGAATAACTATGGCACTAACCATCAAGCTATCCATCTATTAATCCAATTGTTGGCTTCTTTAAATTCCCTTTCATATCTCCTGCTTAAAATTGCCACCTTTTCATCACATAGCCCACACTTTTCTGTTCCTATGTACCTTTGTGTCTTCATAACCCACTTAATTCCTGGTAAGGAATGTAACTATCTTGGTGTCATGTCACCCATCATTTTCTGGCTTCTCCTGCCTCCACCACTGAAATCAAAATCAGAATCCTATCAAGGGGAAACAAAGGAATCTCATCCTCCAATGCGCACTTTGTATAATTAGGAGAGTAAAAGAGGTTGGTATGGTGGTAGGCAGGCCAATAAAATCAATGCCCACATCATGCAAACATGAAGAGAGCTCCCATCTTGGGGCTCAACAATCAAATGTTACAAACTCAAGAGTGGGTGAGAGGGGCCCCAATGCCAATCCTTTTAATGAGAGGTAGCTTTACTTAACCTCTTTCCCTTTAAAAAGTCTAATGGTCATCACCTTTCATTCTTCATAAGAATGTATTCTCGGTAAGCAACCAAGTGGGTCTAACGAAAAGGCCAAGTAAAGGATATTAAACAACAAAATTACTATGGGCAATATCACTTGTGGGTGTAATATGTTATCTTGCAAAATATAGTTGTTATGATTAGGAAACTTTCAATAGTGATAATTCAAAGTCAGAATTAACAGAGGCATGAATACTAACAAGTTGCTCATTGATTCTGATTCCCATAATTGTGATGTTGATATTAAGAGAATAGCTTTTGTGGTGGATGCCACTGTTGCTAAGTGGAATGGCTATTCTTGGCATATGATACAAAAATTGAGATTTTTCATGTACTTGATAGAATAGAACAGATTTCACCTTTGTTTTTCATGTGGGAGAAGCTAACTTGCAGTAATCATCTTCACAAGAGTTATGTGTTTTAATTGCAAAAAGGGAAAAGCAAAAAGAAAAGAAAAAATTACATAGCCCTTTGTCACTGAATGCATCAATCCTAAAAGAAAAAAAGTTTCATATTGATTTCTTCTATGTAAATTATTCTCGTTAGACAAATAGTTCTCCTAATTATTCCTGTTCTCATGCCCTGCCTTTTTCTTCTATACTTTCTTCCATGATTGTTCATCTACATATTCTTTTCAGCAGATTTTTCAACCTCATGAATAATTTATTGTTCACATTTCGCTAATTTCCAGTTGTAGCCAGTTGGTCTCAAGTAATTTCACAGATTAACTGAGGAAAAAAAAAAGATCAGAAAGGAAAGCTATCAAGAAAGTAGAATTCTACGAATAGAAGGCTTCTTGTTTTATAAATCAAACACTTTTGATTTTGATTACTTGCTTCTGAAAAGGATATGGAGTTTATGGTAGGTAGGTTGTCAATGAACAAAAGTTTGTATGGTTTATGGAATCAACTTAATTCAACTAACTTCGAAAAAAATGACTATGACTTGTTTGTCGGAACCAAGAATTTCCAACATATGTAAATAAGGTTGAATAATTGACATCTTAATATATATAATTAGCCCCTATTTCTCAAAGAAGACAATGCACCTAATTAGTCCTAAAATGCCATATAATGAACATTCTCAGCATCATGGCAGAAGTACCATGGAGAAGTAATATCAAATGGATGCCATCTCTCTTTGCAAATCTTTTGATTAATTTCATATATATATATAAGGTATACCGAGAGCGAAACTAGGCAGCTAGCTTGTTTGCTAACTAAGAATGAGAAGAAGAAAGTCGGTCAGATTAAGCCCTAAAAAAATAAGGAACACCAATAGTACTCAAAACACATGCATTCTGATAATTTAAATATGAGTAATATTATGATTGTGAGGTTCTGATATGGAATTAGTTGATTAAAATTCCCCTTCCCATGTATTGGACCATAGAGCTTCAATCATGTCTATACTAGCAAACAACAGATGAATTGGTTGCCTACCAAAGTGATGGAACCTTATCAGGTCCATCTCACTATGATACGTAAAGATTCCAAGTAGTGCAACTTTTTCATCCATTATGCCATTATGTTTTCAGATTAGAATTGGGCTTCAAAGGATATGCTAAGAATATGTTGCAGAATCTGATTAGCTAACAATATATATTAAAACTTTATAATGTTTTACTTGGTTGAATTTTGTTAAGAATATCAATGAATTGGGTCAGCATAAGTGCTACAAGCCTAGAATAAATGATATCAAGCTCGGCTTACGTTCTTCATGGACATGGTAATGGAACTCTAAGCAAATTTCAGAATTTAAAAATGTAATTAAGTTCAGTCAATAAATATATGAAGACATAAGGAACAGTAGATGCAAAAATATATAACTAAACTTCTGTTATATATGTTAGCCATAGATATATGATGAGAAACAAAGCTTACATATAATTGACATTGGAAGGATGCTGCAAAAGCTAGCAACTCCACTTCCACCCTCTTTTGGGCCTTGAGCTTCAAATTATGGGCCTTGGGCCTTGTTATTTTCACCATTGGAAGCCTTATGTACTATATAAAAGATAAAAGAGTAATACAATGTCTAGATTACCATAATGACATAAATATATCTTCTAACATGACCATATATTCCTAATATAATTAGTCTTTCTCTGTTTTATGATACATCTTCTCCAGACTACCTCAAATGAATGGTACATGCAGAGAATTAGTTCAAAGTACATCAAAGATTTGACTCTAAATCAATGTGTCAAGTCTCATTAGTTTATTGATCCTAGTCAATTAAGTACTCTTGTCCTGGAAAAGAAAAACTAATGATGGAGACTGTATATGATATCAGACAATAGTCAGTTGTACAAGAACTCTACTAGTAGTTTCTACCAAAATATTCAAACCACAATAGTTGTCTGTTTCTCTCTGTTCATCTTCCTATTACAAAGGAGAATCTTATTTACTAATAGGTCAATTCTCTAATGATTAGGTTATAAGTAGTCATAGTGGACTTCCCAAAACTTCCTTGAAGTGTCCGGACACTACTTATCTTGGATTCACTCTCTTTGCACTTTCTTGGAAATCTCTAATTTTACCTAAAAAAGTTTCCTTCTGAAGACCTTGAGTCTTGGAGAAAGCAACTCTGAAAGCAACCATATGATTAATTTCTCTAAATTACTCAGCAGAGAGTAATCAATCGAGTCACCATCGATGCTTATTATTTTACAACGTCATGATGGTGAGGTTATGTCAGTAGAAAGTTAATATTGAAGTAGAAATTTCCAATTCCATGCTCTTTGTTAATTAAACGCACTTAAAATATCTCTGAATGGATTTTTATTCTTAAGATTCTTCATGCCTCCGAGAGAACTAGGAAAAGATGAAAGAAAACATCGTTAAGAGACGACGCTAGCTTTTGCATGTCAGCGATCATAATTGAGTAATAAAGAGTAAAAATAATAATTCCGAAGAAAGTATCAAGGATTTGGAATTACTGAGAGATTGACGAGTTTTCTCTTCTATTTTGAATAAAATAACTCACACTTTATTTGACTTCTTTTTCTCTAACCAAAATTGAGCAAAAGAACTACAGTAGCCACGATACTAGTAGATTATAGCTGGGGTCTTGTGAAGTCTATCTATGAGGGACTGAAAAAAAAATGCATCATATGATTACGATTACATTTACACCGTACAAAGGCTAAGCAATCAAAGACGACAATCGAGAACTTGATGTCATATATTAATTATCACCGAATCTTGCAAACTAGGCATGTCTCAGGGTTCCAAAAGTAAGCAAGGACTTGATTCTTGACTCCTTTACAAGTGGATGATTGCCAAAGCTGATTTGTTCACATGCTTTAGAGTTATCATATCTTATGCACTGTTCCTAAAAGTTGGCCATCCTTCTTCCACATCCCCAAGCTTTAAGGGCTAAGTGAAGTAGATAGCAGCCACCATGATCTATGCAAAGGCAAAACTATGTTTATATCCCTATGAGCTTTTCTTCAAGGCCTATTTAATTTTCACCTGCATTACAAGTGGCTATTGCACTATCGCGAAAAAGAGGGTATATATGAGTCAGATGGTTATTAAATAGTAGCATTAACTTCACAATTGTTGACCATTGTAAGTAGCTTGATATGGAAAGTGGATCAAATAATGCTGTCCCCCTCCTTAACTGTTCATGTGCACCCAGGAGACAATATAAATTCCTTCAACTTTCTCAGTAATTAGACTGGTCAAAAGCAGCAAGACAGCAAGAGATTCTCTAGGATCTATTCATCTTTTATTTCTACCCACAGGACAAGAGGAATCCAATGGTGATGTAAGAGATCAGGAGCAACTGGGGACAGTTGTTAAAAGAGCAAGTGAAGTGATCAGGAGGAGCCCAAGTTGCACTGGTTCTGGAGAATATCCCCTCACAACCATGTAGATTTATATATCCTTTTCCTCTTTGGAGAGAAAAGGTAGCGAGCTTTATAGAGTTACATATATTCTAGGTGAGATTTGGATCTTAGGAAAAAGAGATCAGCATGACCCTGGAACATATCACTGTGCCATTGTGTTCTTATTGGTCAATCATTTGGTGGAGTTGTACTAGAGTGCAGATCATAGGAAACCTAGGGACTAGTTGGACTGCAAGCTTTAGATAAAAGCATGAAGGTGACTAAGAGAGAGGCATGTGAGAGAATAAAGAAGAGCATATCATGATAAGAGTTGATCAGGATTGAAGATGTGCATCAGAAAAGGAGCAAAAGCCATTGGACAACTTTTTATGTGCCTTAGCAACATCTCACAACATACAGAGATAGGATGCTCTGTGGAGAGCTTGGAAGACATAAAGTTTGCAAATGACATAGCTATATATCTAATATCTCTTTGTGAAGATATTTCTGACCTTCTCTTCCTCTTCAAACTAATTAAAAAGAAAATGAGAGAAGTAAAGAGAGAATTGCACAAAGATTTTTTGTGGTCAGGCAAATTCTCCCAAAGTCCACAAACAAGAGCAGTCCTTTCAGTATTCTTGGAAACAAAATTGAACATTATGCCTGTCATTAGGGTTATATCTTATCTTTATTATTGAGATTCAGACTAGGAGTAAAGGAAGATCTCAGATATACCTTTTATCATAAGTGGTATTTTCAGTTTATTCTCCTTCTACAATATTCGTTTCAACTTTACGAACTTTAATTGAAGGATCGGTTTTGAATGCGGAAAAAATTAAACTGAGATGCAATGTTATCATTTGCATATTTAGTGAAGAACTGCAAGGTAGTGAATAATGAATCAGAGTTTACAATTTACAAAGCATGAAGAAAGAAATGGACTGCCAAAAGCTGTCTACAAAATATATACATAACTAGCCATTTATAACCAAACCCACGAGAAGAGCAACTCTTACAGAAACAGATAGATAGTATTTAACTTTCCCCTATTTACAAGCACATCTAATCTAGACTTAAGCACTGCTATGAACTTAAAAGCACTAAAACTCTAAGACAAACTCCTACCTACAAACAAAGTCACAAAATGATGGAGATAGGATGTACATGCAAGAGAGTATCTCCAAACACCAAAAGTTATTATCATATGTTCTTCAGTCTTGAGAAGTAGCTAGTACGAGAGTCTTGGCACAGCTTTACAAATCAAAGGGCTCTTCATCTCAAGAGACATCTTTAAACACTCTGAGAGATCCACACCCCTCTCTGAAGGCATCCATTTGAAGCTCTGCAGGAGTTGTGCTAGCCAAAGGTGGACAGTAGCCAATCCCATTGCCTTACCAGGGCAGACCCTCCTCCCGGCCCCGAACGGTGCCAACCGGAGGTCGGAGCCCATGATGCTCACATCCTCTAACATGAACCTCTCTGGCTTGAATTCGGTCGGCTCCGACCAAATAGACTCGTCGTGGGTTATCGCCCACATGTTCACCATCGCCGTGGTCCCTGCGGGGATGAGGTGATTCCCGACGTGCGCGTCGTGGATGGCGAGACGAGCCCATGAGAGGAGTGGGCCAGGAGGGTGCATTCGGAGAGATTCTTTTACGATTGATTGAATGTAAAGAAGGTTCCAAATATCGGTATCGGATACAGGGCGGCGGTTACCGACAACCGCATCGATCTCGGCCTGCGCTTTCGATTGGATGTCTGGGTGTAGGACCATTCTGGCCATGATCCATTCCAGCAGTATTGCTACTGTATCAGTCCCCCTGAATATCATTTCCTACACAATTGCCATGCAAAGTATATACATATATATATAAGCCAGCTTCTAAATATATATATATATATATATATAGCAAATGCTGCAACAATTGACAAAAGACAGCTACAGACAAGTACTAATGAGTCATAAGAACAAAGAGGATGGCACAGGAAGGCTTAATTATATAGCACACGATGAATTCCAAAACAAAAACAGGAAGAAATTAGTAATGAGATAGAGAAATATACCCAAAGAACAGCCACCATATCAGCATCGGTGAGCTTCTCCTCCTTCTCCAAATCAAGTAAGACATCCACAAAATCTCCAATCCCATCATTCTCCACAACACCACTTGCCCTCCTGTTCCTGTGCTCCTCGATAATCCTCCCAACAAAGGCATTAACCCTTTTAACCAAGTTCTTACACCTTCTTCTCACTCCTTGCAAGTCTAACCACCCAAGAACAGGGAAGTGGTCACTCCAATTGAACACCCCGAGCAGCTCATACCCTTCACTGACCATCCTCTCCAACTCCACTCCTTCCCCAGTCCCAAAATCGAATCTTTTTCCAAATACACTCATCATGACGTTGTTCAAGGATCCAAAATGAAGCACTTTCTTAATTTCAACCTTCCCATCTCTCCCCATTAAGACTTTAATATCTCCAACCATCTGCTCCCCGATCGCGCGACGCAGCTCGCCGAAGCCGGCAATTCTCCGAGGGCTGAACAAGTGAGTTGCGGATATCCTCCTTAGATTTCTCCAGTATTCTCCAAAAGGAGCAAAACCCATAGCTCTGTGGAAGAGGAGCTCGTAGGCGGATTCCTTGATCGGCCGGTCGGCGAAGGCCGAGCTGTTTAGTATCTCCTTGGCCGTATCGGGGTGGCTGGCCACGATGAAACGAGTGAATCCAACGGAGAAGGCCATCAAAGGGATTGCTTTCATTGACTTAGCCAAATTGGCCAGAGCACGATGGGCGGCGTTGCCCGAGAGGGCGCAGAGTATGCCGGGTGGGCCGGGGATAGACCTCTGAGACTTGGATAAAGCCCACGCTATCCCTCCAGGATAGAACACGAAGAGGGATAAGAGAAGAAGGAATAAGGCAAGGATTGGAGAAAGGAAGGTGTTTGGTAGGAAAACGATGAAGAAAGCAGAGTCGAGGGCAGAGGAAGCCATTGGAGATGGATTGGGAAGAGGTTTCGAGGATATGGGTTTGTGTGAAGAGCTTGGCTTCGGGGGATTGGAAGTGGAAAGGAGCGATCTTGGTGGAAGATGTGAGGGAGGTCGTAGGTGAGAGGCGAGGGAAGAAGGGCGTGAGAGTAGCTGTTATATAGGAGGAGGTTGGGGAACAGGAAGGGTGATGGGGTTGTTTTTGAAAATTTAACGTCGCTTCTATCTTTAACTTTAATCCCGGTTAAAAAGAATAACTTATTAGTAATGGTAATATAGTTTGAGATATGCTCCTATTGCATCAAAGCTCATTAAAAAAAAACGGGGGGGGGGCTTTTTGCATATTTCGACCCACGTTAATACGTTTATAGTCTTAATAGATAACTTTTATTAGCGGCAAATATAGGTGCTGATGTGCTAAAAAAAACCTGTGAATATTCCGTCTTCTCGTAGGGTCGAGAGACCTACGAGCCGAGCCAGCTCACGCCGCAGAGCTAATCATTCCACAATCCGTGCGGGTGCCCACGTGGCGCCTCGGGGGAGGCCGCCGCAGATACGGCACCTGCGAACTCGCAGTCCCCGAGGTCTGCCCGCCGCCCTCTCCCACGCTCCGATCGAGGGGGTAACGGTACAACACGTATCGGATGGTCGAGATCACATCACGTGGTGGGCCTCACAGGCGCCGCTATCTCCGTCACCGTCGCCTCGCCGTTAGGTCGGCCTGTGTTCCGTACGTAGGGTGGTCCCCTCCCCCGCGGCGGAGAGGGCTGACGAAGCTCCTAGAAAAGAGGGTCAAATGACCCCACAGCCGTCGGATTTAGAAATGGTCCACGCCGTACGAGGCACTAAATAGACGGTGATTAAGGCTGGAATACGGAGACGAGAAAGCTAGGGAAGGGGACCAAAATTAAAATTATATATTTATATTCTATTATTTAGTATATGCGTACAAAAAACTTTGGCTAGCTAATAAAATATCCAGTGGATATGCATGATCGGAACGAAGAACCACTTACTGCGTGGAAGTGGGATAAGTGTCAGAATAAACTTGTGAGCACTTCCAATTATCTCAACTACTTATCCAGATCGATCCTGCCTTGTTCTGGTATGACAAAAGGGGTCCTACGTAGTAAAGAGCAAGCTCATGCATGGGGACTCATGCATGTGTGTTAGTAGTAAGTAGAAATAGCAATAGCAATAGTAATGTACCACAAGTTGCACAGTTTAAAACACCATACATAGCTAGCTAGCAAAGTTAAAATTTACCATGGCATGTGCTGCGATCTTATGGAGATCAAAGTGGGATCTCACCATGTTTTTGTTATCCACACACGTGAACTCCATTAACAAACACAAAGCCAAGTACTCTTTTTTAATTATTATAACCCAGTTAAGCTCACAAGTGGTACCCTATTGCACAACCTTGTGCAGTCTTTAGTTTGGACCCATTTGGTGCATGCCTGAGCAAGACTGGAACCCTAACTCTGGAGTGCAGAGAAGTGCAGGCCTAGTAGGGTTACCACTAAGCTAGGTTATGGCCTCATGGGGGTGAGGAGGACTAAGGACCCCATGGATGGATGCATGTAATTAGCTAGCTATGGGTGATGGCATTGAGAAGCGTGCTGGTCCTTTTCTGAGGCAACTCCTATATATTGCAGGTAGTCAGTCTTGTCGCACAAATGATTTGATTGAACGTAGTGACCATTCAATGCCTCCATAAATTTTCTCCAGACAAACATAGTTCAGACGAGGTACAATTCCGTCGTTTAATGTCTCGTTTGCTTCTTTTGTCGTTCACAGACACACACAGACACACACACACACACACACACACACACACACACAGAAAGGTGGTATCCATGGAGCTAGCTAGCTAACCATGAGTTAGATCTTATCGCAATATTGTACGTCGAATGTAACCACGATGATGAGCAGATTTGAAGGGGAGAGATAGATAGATAGATAGATAGATAGATAGATAGATAGGGAGAGTTCCATTTGGATCGTGAATCTGCGATCGGTGTGGAGTTAGTTAGCTCACCTTCTCACCTTCTTTTAAAAAGAAGGGTAGAGTCCTGGTCCATCGGCCAGATCGATCCTCTTCAATATGCCATTCACTGAATTGTTTTCTCGATTTAAACTCAAATAATTTTCAGACATGATAATTACTACTAGTCTGTCATAAACTTCAAGTTATAGCTTTGATCCCACTTGCTCAGAGTTGTCAAATACTCGGAATGAAGTTGTCTTCCTCCTTTTTCACTCTTGCCGGAAATTTCAGCTATTATGATCACTTCAACCAAACCAAATGGCCCAGCATTTATATATTAGGCCTAGACTCAATATTTTTTATAAGACCAAAGACTACTCTTAATTTGATCTAAAATGGAAGGCTTGGGCCTGTTAAGGAGCTATGGGGATGGGCTTGAAAGGCCCTGGCAGAATCCAAATGTGATGGATAATTTACTTCTAATCCAGCAGTACTTTTCTAATTCCTTTTCTTTAATTAATTAAAGTCCTAATTCATGTGGAGTGTTTGACTGTAAAGTGGACCCACATCTAGAAGAGTTGACCCAGACTGGTCTTCGTTCGTCTAACACTTCTAATTTAATCTCTAACTGGAGGATTAAACTAGCTATTAGCACGAGGGGTTTCCTTCCAAAGTCTTGTAATATAAAACAATTCAACTGAAGACTAATTACGCATCTCCTCCTATCCAGTGAATGTTAGATAAATGGATTTTTTCACATAACTACCTACATTTCGACCTTTTTAAAAGGAACTACTCATTGCTTACATATCTATAAATCAGCTCCTTTTTATCGGTATATTTGCAAAATACAATCTCCAGTTTAAGAATGTCTATTTCATTTTTCCTTTTTTTTTTTTTAATTTTTCATAAAATAAGTGGTCTTTTACAAGGAAGTGAGAGAAGATCATCTTTCTTCTTTAAAAAAACAGAGGGAGGAAGGATATTTTGATAATAAAATATACTCTAAAATATTCCCCAGGAGGTGGTTTAAAAATAAATGTCTAAAACCTGCGGAGCTAATTTGTTAATAGTTAAGTGGTTTTTTGCAATTAGAATAAGATATATGAATAATTAGTTAAGTGGTTTCATTTGCATGTCCTCTATCCTTTTGGATACATATTGTTTTTCAATTAATAAATGATACATTTCAAAGATTTTTTTTATAGTTAAAAGAAGATGGGGCAATAATCTTGGAGTTTAAATATAATTATTTTTAAAATATAGGTGCTTTCTAATGAGTAGTTGATCAAATTAAACCTCGTTAACTTCATTATATATATATAAGCAGATTAATGAAACATAGTTTGGTCAAAAACTCGTTCCTTTACGGAACCCCGAATACCCGCCGCCCCAAATTGAAAATTCGTGCTCGCTCTTGGGAGTCAAACATCGAGTCTCTGGATTAGGGCAGATTGGGCCTTGGCCGAGCAGCCCTTCGGAGTGATCGGATCCTCTCCAGTCTCGGATCGATCGCCCTTCGGTGTGAAATGAGGGGAGTGCTGGATTTAGTATAGATCCATGTAGCCAGAATCCTAAGTTCTTCTCACTATCGCCCTCTTCTAGTTCTTGGATTCCTTACACGCCAGTGGAAGAAGTAACCCGATTTTGATCCACTTATTTCAATGTTTTAGCCGGTGTTGGTAAGCTGTCAAATCTTGATTCCTAATAAGACAACTGTGAAGGATTCGATCTTGTTGGAGTTTTTTTTTTAAAGATCATAACTACTATCTTTGTTGATTGTTTCGTATTCGTGTCGATCATGAAAAGATTGTGCGTTTTTATTTTCTAGGTAGGAACAATTAACTTTAGATCCACAATATAACTCATGGTTGGATGTTTATATAAGTCAACTATCCTTTGCTAATACTTGAGCCATGGTGTTGATTTGTGCACGTTAGAATTGTATAAGAGATGTCAGTTTCGTGCTGTCATTAAGTTAATAGTGAGTTATGTTTCTATGGATATTGCTTGCTGCTTGCTTTCCTATTTGGTAAAATTTCTAATGTTGTTGGTGTAGATTTGAAGGGTTTAAAGAGCTGACTTGTTTCTTTTTTTAAATTTTAATTCTGTTCATTTAGTGACTCTCTTTTCATGGTGCAGCACATCATATAGGCGTATGAGGATTTGATACAGCTGCAGCCTGTGTCGCAAGATAGATAGAATCTAAAAGAATCGAAGGATTTAGAGGTATGGTTTGAGATACTAATACCACTATTTTGATGTTGTTGACTTGATCGAGTGAGTTGTAGTCTTGATGTTTTTTTTTTCTGTATGTCAAATACCAGATGCGCTTGTGACATGTTCCTACACTGAAATCACATAAACCTGTATATGCGTGCAGGCTTCTAGAACTTAGGGTTTATAAATTTCTTTAGGAACACCTTTTCTCTTCCTCTTATTTTTCTTCTCTGCTTCAAGAAGAAGTTTATATATCTGAAAGATTGAAGTGCTCCATTTGTTATCTTTCACGTTCTGCATGCCTACAACTACATCCCTCTCTTTCCTCCGTCCCTTCACTCATAAAGATCGTCGTCCCATTTCGTCAGATGACAAGTTAAGACTCCTCTAGTCTGTTTCAAGGTATTGATTTGCAAAATTAGTCATATTAGAATCTTTAGGGTGGCTATTCGGTTGCTTCCTTTCCTGTTTCTTTCAAGAAATGTTTATGAATGATTTTCGTGTGTTAGACAATTGAATCAATACCATGTATCTTTATGTTTGTTATGTTTGAATATACCTGAACATAGCTGTGTTAAGCTTGAAGCAAGGGGTAACAAAATCCATGGACTAGGAAGATGTCTGCTGGTATCCTGTCCTGTTTACTGGAAGCACTCTATCTCCATATGTGTGACTGATCTTTCTAAGCTTTCTTTGGAGCTCCTTTCCAATTTTCTTTTTAGTGCTGGCAATTTCATTTCAAGCAGGGTCATTAGAGTAACACCAGGGGCTAAAAGATTGTTCAAATTAGCATGCACAGGGTTAATCTTCACAATGTTTTGCCCGTCCATGTTCCCGAATTCAACATGCTTCACCATTAAATTAGTGGAGATTCAATGACATTATCTTCCAAACTCCAACAAATAGAAATAGCTAAGTTAGTTCTTCATATCAATCATAGGTTTACACTACTGGGAGCGCCAATTTTTCCTAAATTTGTTTTATAAAGAGTTAAAGACGACAATTGGTTGATAGGGTGTATTGCTTTAATCGTGATCTGAAGAGGACCGAATTTTTGAATATTCTGCCTTCTGACTTTGCTTAGAGGTATTTTCGATGATGAAGTTCGCTGTAGATATAATTACCGAGTACTTGGAAACATAAGCAATTATTTGCTCTTTCCTAAATCTTTTGGCTCTGGAAATAATGTCTATTCTTAGACATGCTATTTTGAGGCTTTAATTTAGTCGCATAGCTTTCTCTATAGTAACTAGTTTGGGAATACAGAAGATCCAGGACACAGCTAATTTTATTAGCTTGTCCCTAGCAGTGTTTGTTTCTTTGCAAATTAAATCATTGTTCGTCTGATATAGATGATTTAAGGGCATGTATTGTCGCATCATGTTTACGGGAACTTATTTATCTGTTCTGTGAGACCGACAAAGATTATAAGGGACTAGAACAAACAAGTTGTACTTTAGAATGGCCCTATCTTATAATATGGCACTTTCATTGCATTTCCTTTGAAGCCAAGAAATTTCCTTCTCTTTTCTGCAGATGTCTAACATTTCTGAGACCTCCAAGGACAATGCTTCTGCTAACTTAAATGATGTAAATTCCTCATTGAGAACTGGAAGGTCATGGAATCAGATTCTTGAAATCTTAACGCAGCAAGCTTCAGTCTATGGTGTAGCTGCTGGGTACTGCTTATCAGCATCACTGCTATCCATAATCAACAAATGGGCAGTCATGAAATTTCCATACCCAGGTGCCTTGACAGCCTTGCAATATTTCACTAGTGTACTTGGTGTTCTGATATGCGGGTGGCTAAAGCTTGTGGAGCATGACCCTCTAAACCTCAGGACCATGTGGAAGTTCTTACCTGCTGCTGTAATGTTTTACCTTTCGATCTTCACAAACAGCGAACTCCTTCTCCATGCCAACGTGGATACATTCATCGTGTTCCGCTCTGCTGTTCCCATTTTCGTAGCTGTTGGAGAGACATTATATCTTCATCAGCCATGGCCTGCACTTAAAACATGGCTTTCCCTTGCTACTATCTTTGGAGGCAGTGTGATCTATGTTCTTACTGATTACCAGTTTACTGTCACAGCCTACATCTGGGCTGTAGCTTATCTCGCAAGCATGTCAGTAGATTTTGTGTACATTAAGCATGTTGTCATGACCATTGGGCTTAACACATGGGGTCTTGTTCTGTACAACAACCTGGAGGCACTGATGTTGTTCCCACTCGAGCTGTTTATAATGGGAGAGATGAAGAAGATAAAGCATGATAGCTCTAGTGTATCAAACTGGTATTCTTTTGATGTGGTTCTGCCTGTCGGTCTGTCATGCTTGTTCGGTTTGTCCATATCCTTCTTTGGATTCTCTTGCAGACGTGCAATCTCGGCAACAGGCTTCACAGTGCTCGGTATAGTGAACAAGCTCCTAACAGTTGTAATTAATTTGATTATCTGGGACAAACATGCTTCCTTGGTAGGCACCATAGGGCTCTTAATATGTATGTCCGGTGGGGTTCTCTATCAACAGTCTACCGCCAAACCTAAGGCACCTAAGGTTGAAGAGAAGGCTGAAATTGAAGATGAGGAGCAGCAGATGTTACTGCAAATGCAGTCTAGCTCAGATACTCAAGAAAATGTCATGGCTTCAGAAGTGCAAAAATGAGATTTGTCATTTGTATTTTGCCTTATCATGACATAATGATTGAAAAGTTGTTTATTTGGGATTCTTTCGGACATTAAAATCCAGTCCGCAAGTTTAACCGAAGAAGATACTGTTGAAGGTTCGACTATAAAACTTGAAAACCATTCTCTATTAGCACATCACAGGAGAATGTGACATCAGTTAATTTGATCTAGTTGTGACAGAGATGTATACTCCTCTATTTGTTAGGTTGTTTCAGTAGACGATATGATTTCTCAAATATATGCATTTTAGATATTTATATACAGTAGTCTGGATACCAGATTTGTGAGTCAAAATCTTATTTCTTTTCCTACATACTAATGTACTTTTTTAAGTAGGAGAACAATGAACTAAATTTTCATTAAGTTTTAGATAATGGATGACTTTCTATCAGTACTTATATCTCAGGTTCGTATAAGTTCTTGAAGTTCATATTTCTCTTGAATTTAGGATATAATTGAGCTCATGCATGTCTTACTAGAGAAAAGAGAAGGTCAATTTCGATTTATGTAACAAGCCTGTTGGATGTCTCTAACACACTGCGTGGAAGACATCAAGACATGGATTGCAATGAAGTGGTTTGGGATATGCATTTTCTTGTTTAATGGAGAAACAAGGAAGAGAAAGACTAATATTCATGAGATATATTTTAATATATATTAGGCTATTTGCTTTAAAAAATTCTTAAGTTTTGATAATAGTAAGACTAAATTGTGAATACGTGGCTATAAAAATATATACATCTAGTATAGAGAAAAGATATACTTAGTTTCTAATAACTCAAATTTACTGTTACCAAAATTTAAAGGCTTTTTAATGTAAATGTCCCATGTATACTATCTTCATAGATACTAAATTTGTAGCAATGAACAACTATTTTCTTGTCAATAGTTCTCACGAGAATAAGGTATCCGAACACCAATACAGATTCAAGAAAGACGGTCAATCCTCAGTTCCTGTTACACAAATTCAGATATGGAAGTTGAATCAGACACATAATGTCCGAACTTACTCTACCCATATTATCCAGCATAATGAACACTGTTATTCTTGGAAATCTTGAGGGAAATAAGCAATTTATCAAAGTCCCAACAAAGACGATATATAATCTGGACCAGAGAACTATTCCACATATTTAAACAGAGTACACGACAAGAACGAATATTACTCGTCTCAATGTCAGTAACTTTTGAGTCACAAGGAACCCCATATAGCTGCTTCCCACAAGAAGCTACACAATGCATAACCAAAGACTTTAACCAACTACATTTGAAACATGTTTTTCCGCCAAAGGGAAAATGGCAAGCCCCTTCTTACATCAATTGTTGCCACCGCCAAAAAGGTAGCCAAGGGAAGAACCACCACCAGGTGCAGCGTGAACCTTGGTGGAAGGTCGATCCTGCAGAACAAGAAACTTTTATTAGCATTCCAAAGTGAGGGCAGGCAATAAGAATTGCTAACAAACATGGCTTATGCTGGTGGGGATATTTGTGCCCATATAAGGTGAAGAAATAAGAGATGTGCTAGACATTAACATTCTCCTCTCTATCTACGGTCAACAATATTAATTACTCCTGTAGTGACAAGAAGATCTTGCCATGTTTGTACACACATTTCAACTTTTCTAGTATCGGAGTTACAATAAAAATCCAGCCAATTTGGGTTTTGTCTCAGCATATGGTGATCAATTTAAGCAATTCTTACCATTGAGTTAAAAAGAATTAAACAAAATGTAAGGAAAAAAAAAAACCACCACATATCAGCAGGAACTACAGGAGTTTCATTTACAGTACATGTGCATAAATGAAGGCACAAGGAACACAACATCTATCTCAATCACAGTCCCAAGTGGTTTATATTATTCAGATAAATACTGGCCTCTTCTGGTACTACAAAAATTAGAAAACTTTGTCGACGCAAGGTTATACATCACTAACATAAATATCAAGAGCTTGCAACTTTAGAAGAGATCCTATCACTATGCTAACATCAACCATTGGGTATGACTAAGGATATCTAAACACTAACAGGCTGGAGTGAAATGCAAAGGCATGCTAGCGGTAGTTCTTTTAGTAATATATAACAATATAATGTTCATATGCCTATCTTTTGGATAAAGGATCCATCAATCACATGTCAAAGATTTTGTTTGTACTTTCCAATGCTTGAGACTATATATGAAAAGAAGAAATAGATGGAAGAATATAGTTCAGCAAAAAGCTATTACTCAGAGGATTTAGGATGACATAATGGTCAAATTGTAAAAGAAACTGTACTGGATACTGATGTAGCACTAGAGATGAAGAGCTTGCCTCCTAGATGGAGGTGCATATTGCATGTCAACAGAAAGCATCTAGAACACACAGGTAGCATGGAGAATTCCCAGCATTGAACAAAAAAAGTTCATACCGTAATAAAATTGCCACTGTTCTGACCATCAACCCGATGATAGTTGTTTGCCTTGCTGCAAGGTATGCCTGCTGGAATCTGCTTGGCATTATCAACCGGTGGTGGTGGAGCAGGTTTTTGAACTGGTGCAGGATTATCAGCTGATTTGGGAGCTTCACCGCTCCCAAAAAGATAGCCCAAAGAACTTTGGCCTCCTCCACTACTCACACCACGACCCATCTTATAAAAGTTTGACTTGAGAAGCTTAAAGCTGAGGAAAACCAAATGTCAGAAGTGAAGGACATTGGTTATGCGGTCCAGTAGATTACTCTAACTAATTAATTTCAGTTTGTGTTGTTTCCAAAGAAGTACAATGAAATTAGACCTAACATAACAGTAACATGTGGATCTAAGAATATGAAAGTTGCTTGTTGAAGCAAGCTTTATCTTTGACGCAATGCCCACAACCTGCATCTGCTTCAATGTCCCATAACAGTGATTTTCCTACAACACATCACCTATAACATTGCTTGAACTGGATCTCCACAAAAGCTCACGGAAATTTCTCTTGACATAGAATTAAAGAGGCTTTTCCATCATGTCATTTTGAACAAATGTAAATATATTTGCAAACAGTAAATGGCATTTGACTTTGCACTAAGAACAAGACTAGAATTCTCTTTTATTCTTAAAGATTTTACTTCAGCCATTCCATTTTAACCAAACACGCTATAGCGATCACTGGCAAAATAAAACTACCAACAAAATCCAAAATGGTTAATCGGAACACCCGACTCTACGAGGATCTGGCGAGATTTAAACCACATCAGAGATGCACAATGTAGCTAGATCAAATCCACGCGAAATGCCACAACGGATAGCCAGATCGGAGACAAGTAACATCACGAGAACAGCAATCTCGCATTCGCAGGTCGCGATCGCCCAAATTTTTACAAAACAGAAAAAAATAAATTCTAAGAACGCCGTTTCTAGCCTGATTGTAACGAGATCGAACGGGGGAAAAAAAAAAGCACGAGAGACTCGAAGGAAAACGATGAATGCAAGCATCACAAGCACAGATCTAGGTTTCACAAATAAAAGCATACCTCTAATCGGATCGGGGAGGAGAAGAGAAGAGATCGGACGAGAGCGAAAAGGGCTTCTTATCCCAGTACTTTATGATGAAGCCGAGCACGAAATGGGGAAGGAAAATAAATAAATAAATAAATTTAAAAAAAAGAATATCACATGATGAACGGTGTTAAGAGCGGGGCCCACAACCACCGAACGGTCGATGATTACGCCAGGATGTGATGTTATTTGATATGGACCGTCGGATGGACGTTCAAAAGTAGTGGAATCGCATGATTGGTTTCATGTCTGGTCCCCTCCGTGGTCACGTTATTTGTGTGGATAGAATATTAGATTAATTATTTTGAGCTAGACGAGAGTTATTTTACCTCAGTTTATTTATTAACTAAATTTAATAAGTGGAGCTTCATCAAAGCTAACTAACTGCTCATGAATAGCGCATTTAATAACGTGATTAAAAGCTTAAGCTAACCACAGTCGTATTTAATGGCATGATTAATGTTCGAATTGATGGTGATGCGACCGGCTACTTAACTAAGAGGGTAGTATCTAAACTTGCTTAGCAAATAGTAATCACCTAAAGACCAGCGTATAATTGGGTCGGTTTTTAATAATTACATCTGGACACTTAAACTATTAATTATTTTCGTATAAATATGTAATTTATTTCTCTTGAAACTTTGCCCTCCCCGAGTTCTCCATTTGATTTTTTTGTTTCAATTAAGAAATGTCATTGATTGTCACTTAATCAACTTTATATTTTTAGAATTATTCTGCCCTTATTTAATTAAGATAAAAGAAAGAGGAAAAAAAAAATCAAGGGTAAGGTAGTCCCATAACACCGACACATAAATAAAAGATTTATATGAGATTCAATTGTATAATTAAACTTTTATTTTATAATTTCTCAAGCCGTATCCACCATTTGATCTATTTTTCATGACTAAGACTTCTCAACTATTATTTTATTTTATTATCTGCAATAATTTTTATATTATTTTTTTTAGAGATAATTACAATAAGGCTCACCTTAGAGTATTGCCGGGCATAGAATGCTCCTAAGATGAAGACCAAAGAGATAAAAGAAGTAAATACCATTGGGACCAGGGGTCCAGGCGAGCTAAAAGTGAATGTTGATAGAGCATTCATTGAAGGTGATCATCAAGGTGGAGCAGGCGTTGTGCTTATAAATGAGGATAGGTCGGTGCAGCTAGTAATGCGGGAGCCTTATCCTAATGAATCGGTGTTGTTCTCATAACTGTGGACTCTACGGATGGGTCTTAGAATGATGGAAGGAGTGCAACAACTAACTATTGAGTTGGACTCGATAGAGACAGTAGGCATCATAAGAAAGGAGATACCTTGTCCATGAGTGTCTCGAACATATCAAGGGATTGGAAAATGTTCATATGATCCATATTGATTGGAGTTGTAACAAGGTGGCTGATTGGGCAGCCCACCAAGGAAAAAGGGGAACCATGAAATTTGTAATTGAGCAAGAAGATCATTTTCCCATAGTTATGTAACTTGTTAGTTATAGACTCCTACTCGTGGTTACCGGGAGAGGAGACAAATCTTTCTTAAGCCAATACAAGCTCTACTTTCGTCAAATAATAATAATAATAAGGCTCTCCAAATATGGCTTATTTCTAAGTGCACATTCTTATATTTCTTTTACTACACATTGATTTCTTAACTATGAAAAATCTCACCCATATTTTTTCAAAAGACTAGGCTGCCCCCAATTAAATTTATTAGCAAACTCCAAAAAAATATAACATAACTATTTTATATTTAACTTTGTTTATTTTCTCTCTCTAACATAATGGTAAAATTATTCCCCGAGAGTCTAAAATTAATTGCGCGTTATTTTTTAATAAAATTTTAACGGATGCTTATTCCGGAGGTTTTGTATAGTTTAAAATGTCACTGTGTAGTAGAAAATAAATTTAAAGAGGGGTCTATATAGAAATGTTCATTAGTTGAAGGGATCTTAGTGTAATTATCGCTTCTTATCACCTCTTCCGCATTCTAAAACCCAACCCTTCCCTCTCTTTTCTTCGCCGGAGATAGCAACGAATGCGATAGGCGAGGAGGAGCTATTCCAGGGTTTAGATTCTGTCCATTCTTTGAAACCCTAATTCCTTAATACGTCGAGTTCGAAAAACCCTAGACTTTCTCGTTAGAACCCGCTGATACTTTACCAATCGCAGAGGTCTCTACTGTCTGGGAGGATCTTTTCTCAATTCCGTAAATAAAGATGCATTCTTCCCTATTAGATTTGATACAGTTAGGTTGAGATTTTCAACGAAATTTGTGTTTCTTGCCTCATCTTTTGAATCTCATGCAGTGGGAAAGTTAGGATGTTGTGTTTGGCTTGCTTTGAGCTAACTGATGTTCTTTCTATTGGATTATTTGTGTTGAATTGGCTCTTTGATCCAAAAACAAAGTTTGTGGGCGGCTCCTTTATTTGACGGTAGCTGTAGAACGGATAATTTTAGTGCTTTTCTTTTAGAATCTTGATGTTTGTCAAGAGGGCTGCTTGTTTTTGGATTTTCTTGTAGTGGATTCTTTTGCGTTTCTATCATTTGTGATAGTAGTAGAATTGATAAATTTAGTGTTTTCCCTAACAGCTGAAAATTTGGTGATTATAAACAATGTAGGAAGATTGTTAGTATTGTGGATTGAAGAAGACCTCAAGTGAGATGTATGTATGACCAAAGTAAATATGCTTCCCAATATTATGGGCAAGATAGTCCTCCACGTGGCCCTGCCACCGCACCTCATCCTCCATTTCCACAAGGCCCTTCTGGCCACCTTTCCCAGTTCCAGCAGGGACTTCTTGTGCCGCATCTTTCAGAGATTCTGCGCGGCGCTCCACCACATCCACCAATCCGGCAAGTTCCACTTGACCCACCTCCCTTTCCCTATCAGCATGGCTTACTTGCTCCACCAGCGCTGCAACCTTTGCACCTCCCACATCAGAGGGCAATGAGCATGGGTCAGCCTTATTCCTTTATTCAGCCTGGACCTTCGTACCCACTATCCATGTCAAAGAACAATGCTAACTATGTCGGACAAGGTCTGCAACCAATGCCGCCACCTCCAAGTGCATTTCTGTTTCAGTCGTTCCCCCTTCACCAAGGATCTATGTATAGAATTCGTTGCCCTCCTCCTTGTGGGGTTCATCATGTGCATGTCCATCCCCCTCCTTCTCCCCCAAGTTTTGCCTCGATAGCTCCTGACATCTTTATGCCTTTCAAAAATGCTTCTCTTCGAAATACACATCCACCATCCCTTCCTCCTATTCCCCCTCCTCTGTCTCACCCTCCATTTTCTCCTCCACCCCTCCTGCCATCACCCAATATTTCAGTTATTGCTCCGAAGACACCATCTGCTGATAACAGGATCAGCAGTGTCATTCGTGATACTTCGGTTGACCTTGTCCAGTCAACTAATAATACATCACTAGGTGGTAGTCGTGTTGAAGTGGATGACACTAAAGCAAAGGTCCCTATGGCGATTGGAGAAGCACGGGAAGGCCTTCCTTTTCCTCCACCTAAGCTAGTTGAAGAAGTGGTTCAGAATATTGAAATGCTGTGCCAGTTCATTGCAAAAATTGGACCTGATTTTGAGAACTTTGCTCGTGCAAAGGAGGTCAGCAATCCCCAGTTCTCTTTCTTGTTTGAAGGTGAACCTAGGAGTGCTGCTGCTATTGCGCATGAGTATTTCCTGTGGGTCAAAAAGAAATATTGTTTAGAAGCTACCAAGAATAATGCATTGCCAGAATCACCGATAACAGTCTCTTCACCAAAAGCACTTAATTGTGAAAATAAGGAAGAAGATACTCCACCCGCTGTCTCAAATATAGGAGGGTGAGTATCATCTTCTATAACTTGGAAACTTTGAGGTTCCTACTAAGCTTTAATGAAGCTAGATAGTCAAATATTAGACATCTAATACTCGTCGTAGGCCTGGTTTTCCAGCAATAAACATGTGCGGTTGAATTTCTCGACTATGCTGTGCTGGCAAAATTCATGGTTATGAGATTTTGTTTTTTCATTTTCTGTATGTTTTTGTGTAATTTTGAAATATAAAACTTGTAGTTGATTACTTTTAATAGCTACCAATTCATGCAAAAGTTTTGTGTAACCTATAAGTTGGGTGAGCTTGATGAGTTTTTGTTTTGTATTTATCGATACGTGGCTAAGTCATAGCAAATATGAAAATAAAGAGGTAAATATACTTTATTTTACTTTGAAAGCCATGCATTTTCCAATCATGCAAGTCACCTTCCACATTCTAGTTTCTACAACACTTGATCTATGTAGCACTCAATTGAAGTGTTGCAAATGATTCTACGACAAGGCAAAAGAAAATCATGCATACTTGATTTGCCTAGCAATCAATTGAAGTGTTGCAAATGGCTCTAGGATAAGGAAAATAAGCAAGTCATGCACTCTTATCGAACTCAATATCCCTCCCTTCTTCCCATTTTTGCATTGGTTCTGCTATGCATCTTTAAATTCAATTATCCTTTGAATTCATATACTTCGATGTATCTTATTACTTTGTTTTATTTAATTGAACTGTCGTTCTGGCAATAATTGAAGTTCAATTTGGAGGATTTTAAAGTTCTCGCTATCATACCCATTATCTTTGCCACTGCAAATCATTAGGATAGCATACCAAAAAAAAATATTGACTTGCAGCTGGAGGAGTGTTTGTATGGATTTGCAGTATCACTTTCTTTTAGTTGATTTTAGTTAATTGACTGCAAACTTCTTGAAATAACTGAATCATGTCCGGACTCTGCAAGTTATCAACATTAGTAACACTCGTAGTTTCAAAGCTTATGAATGTTGGAAGTAGTTATTGGTGGAAACTTTCATATAGATAAGTATTAATTTTATTTTTACTGGGTTCTCTGTGCAATAAGCTGTAATGTACTGTTATGCTAATTCTTATTGATTTTAAAATATTTGGATATTATTAGTTTCTCATAATATTCACTTTTCTAGCATGAATAATTTTCTTCTAATAACTTCCAAGTCTTGCTGTATCCTGTCTAATGTACTTCATTCTTTTTTAAAGACTCATAGCGGATAGTTCTAGATGACCCAACTGTCTTAACATATATAACCAGTTAGCCTACGAGTTCACGAACCATTAGAAAAAAAAAAACATTGGATTGCACAAGCTTGGAGTTGGGAATGCTTGGAGCCTTGGAAGCATGAAATTTGTGAAAGGCTAAGGCAAAAAGATGAGGGTCCATGGGCACTAGATCACTAAAAGATTAGCTCAAATTTGTCCCTCTACTGAAGGAGTAAACTAATGAAGCAAGAGAATGTCAGTGTTAAATAGAGTAATAGAAAGAAATCGTACAACCCAACTCCCAGGTTTGATTGCTAATAAATAGCTCCTTCCTTGGGGCTAATAATTGGGCCGGGCTTGAGCCCAACCACCTTATGGGCCTTTAGGTAAGCTTAGTTGTGCTTAGGATAATGGATGTGTGTGTGTGTTAAGAAGAGAGAAATATTTTTCAAAGTATTTTTATTGTCATAATAAATCTAATCCGATCTACAAATATTTTATTTTATTTTATTCCTCCCAACTCCCAAGAGGCATCGACTGTTTGATTCATTTTCGACGGCTAAGATTTCCCCAGCATTAGTTCTAACTTCATATCTGAAACGCTACTCTATATCATTCTTTCTTTCCGACCACTTCCGCCTTCTAAAAACCAAACTCTTCCCTTCCTTTCTCTTCGCCGGTGATAGCAACGAGTACGAGAGACGGAGACGAGGACGAGCTCTTCTGGGATTTAGCTTTTATCCATCCTTGGAAACCCTAATTCCTTAACAAATCTAGTGCGAAACTCTCCACTTTCTCCTTGGCATCCGCGGGCTCTTCACCGATTGCGGCGGTTTTTCTGCTGTCGGAGAGGATCTTTCCCAATTTCCGCCGATAAAGGTGCATTCTTCGTTTTAGATTTGATACGGTTAGGTAGGGACCTGCTGTGGAGTTTGTGTGTCTTGCCCTATCTTTTGAATCGGATGCGGTGGGAAAGTTAGGGTTTTGTATTCCCCTTGTTTTGTGCTAAATAATGTTCTTTCTATTGGATTCTTTGTGGTGAATTGGTTCTTTGATCGGAAAACAAGGTTTGTGGGCGTCTCCTTTATTTGGCGGTAGTTGTAGAATGGATAATTTTAGTGCTTCTCTTTTAGAATCTTTATGTTTGTCAGGCCTCCTTGTTATTGGATTTCTTGTAGTGGATTCTTTGGCATTTCTTTCATTTGATGATAGTTGTTGAATTGATAAATTTAATTTCTTCCCTTACAATCCTGAAAGTCATTTATAAGTAGTGGATTTTTATAGACTCTCATATTCTTTCTAAGAACTCATTGATTATCGTGTGAAACTCCTGAATTCATATGGTTTGATTAAATCATGGAAAACCTAGCAGCTGAAAATTGGATAATGTAAACTGTGTAGGAAGATTGTCAGTTGTGTGGACTGAGGAAGACTTCAAGTGAGATGTATGAGCAAAGTAACTATGCTTCTCAATATCATGGGCAAAGTAATCCTCCACGTGGCCCTGCTGCCCCACCCCATCCTCCATTTTCACAAGGCCCACCTGGCCACCTTGTTCAGTTTCCACCAGGAGTTCCTGTGCCGCCCCCTTCAGAGATTCAGCACGGCGCTCCACCACATCCACCAATTCAGCAAGCTCCACCACCTCCCTTTCCCTATCAGCGTGGCCTACCTGCTCCACCAGCGCAGCAACCCTTTCACCTCCCTACTCAGGGGCCAATGAGCATGGGTCAGCCTTATTCATTTACTCACCCTGGCCCTTCGTACCCACCATCCATGTCAGGGAACAACAATGCTAACCATGTAACACAAGGTCTGCAGCCAATGCCACCACCTCCTAGAGTATTTCCATCTCAGTCTTTGCCCCCTCCACCAAGACAATCTCTGTATAGGATTCCACATCCTCCCCCTCCTGCTCCTCCAAGTTTTGCCTCAATAACTCCTGCCCCATTTATGCCTTTGGGAAACACTTCTGTTCGAGATACACACCCACCATCCATTCCTCCCCCTCCCCCTCCTCTACCTCCATCTTCTCCCCCACCCCTCCCACCATCACCACCTCCACCAGCCTCACCAGCACCAGATATTTCAGTTGTTACTTCAAAGACACCATCTGCTGATAACAGGATTGGCATTGACATTGTTGTTGCTTCAATTGATCCTCTCCAACCAACTAATAGTATGCCCCCTGGTGGTACTTCTCATGTTGAAGTGGATGACACTAAAGCGAAGGTCTCTGTGGGGGTTCGAAAAGCATGCGAAGGGCTTCCATCTCCTCCACCTAAGCCAGTTGAAGAAGAAGTGGTTCGGAATATTGAAGTGTTGTGCCAGTTCATTGCAAAAGTTGGACCTGATTTTGAGAACTTTGCTCGTACAAAAGAAGTTGGCAATCCCCAATTCTCTTTTTTGTTTGGAGGTAAACCTGGGAGTGCTGCTGCTATTGCATGTGAGTATTTCCAGTGGGTCAAAAGGAAATATTGTTTAGAACCAAATTTGAGTCAAGATCCAAAGGACAGTGCATTGCCAGAACCACCAATAACAGAGTCTTCACCAAAAGCCCTTAATTTTGAAAAGAAGGAAGACGGGACTTCACCCACAGTCTCAGATATGGATATGGAGGGTGAGTATCATGTTCTTCCTTTAAGTTTGAAACTGTGAGGTTCACACTATGCATTAAGGAAGCTAGATAGTCAAATATTAGACATCTAATACTCAATGCAGGCCTGGTTTTCCAGCGATAAACATATGCATTACATTTTTCTGACTAAGCTATAGTGGTAACATGCAGGGTTATGAGATATTTGTTTTCTATTTTGTGCATGTTTTTTGTGTAAATTCTGAAATATCAAACTTTTAGTTTATTACTTTTAAAGTTTTAGTTGTTTGTTTGGATTAATAGTTACTTTTTCGTGCAAAAATTCTCTCTGTAATCCTATAAGTTGGATGAGCTGGATAAGTCTTTGTATGCATCAATATGTGGCTAAGGCATGGCAAATATGAACATAGAGAGGTAAATCTACTTTGAAAGCCATGCATTTTCCAATTATGCAAACCTCTTTCCATTGTCTAGTTTCGACAGTACTTGATCTGTGTAGCACTGAATCGAATTGTTGCAAATGATTCTAGGATAAGGCAAAGGCAAATCATGCATACTTGATTTGTCTAGCGTCAATTGAAGTTTTGCAAATGATTCCAGGTTAAGGAAAAAACAATCATTCACGTTTAGCAAACTCACTGTTCCTCCCTTCTTCCCGTTTATGCAGTGGTTTTCTATCATATTTAAATTAATCATCGTTTATTCATATACTTCAATGTATATTATTATTATTATTATGACGTTGTTTTTATAAACTGTTGAGTGGGATTTCAAAGTTCTTGGTCTCTATAGTGGCAACCATAAAGAGTGTCAATTAAGATGGTTGTGGTTGTAACTTGTAAGGGAAATATGGATTTGGACCTGGATAATGTAATTTAGTGACCTTGGTGATGTGTATCAATAACATATAAATATTTCTAGAAGATACTCAAATGAAAGCAACTTATGCTGTCCTGGATACAGATAAATTATGCAGGTACTCTAGGGGTGAAAACGGATCGGATACGGATCAGATAGTGCCCAATCCATATCCGGATCCATATTTTTAGTCCGGATACGGATATTAGACGGATAGAAACGGATACGGATAATTTTCGGATAAAGGATCAGATCTTAAACGGATATTGATTGAATTTAAAATAATTATATATTTATATATAATTAACATAAAATTATTAAGAGTTTTACGCTAAATAATTTTTTTATATGTCAAATTTATAAAATTAGAGAAATTAATCTTTATAAATAATATATAATGTATTATTAGTAATAATATTAATATTTACTATTTAAATAAGGAAATTAAAAACTGTAAATTATTTTAAAAAATATTTACTATTTAAATAAGGAAATTAAAAATTGTAAATCATTTAAAAAAATATGCAGATAAACGGATATCCGATATCCGTATCCGAATCCGAAAAATATATCCAACCCGTATCCAAATCCGTATCCGATTTTTTTCAAAAATTTTATCCGTATCCGAATCGGATAGAAAATTTTTATTCAAATCCGATCCGAATCGGGTCGGATAATGGGTCGGGTCGGAGTTAATCCGACCCATTTTTACCCCTAAGGTACCCTCTATACCTGTAAATGTGCTAGGACCGTGACATCTCTTAGATTAAAATGCTTGCAAGAAGATAAAAGTACCAAAAAAAAGTTCTGAACATGATTTCTTTAGCTCACAACATATGCTTGGAAGCAAATAAAATAAGAAACTTCTTCTTTTATTCTTTGATTGTTTGGGAAACATGTTTTTTGTAGATGCTAGCGATTCTTGTCTTGTCCTTAATAATGCTGACTTACTTGTGCCTCTTTCTGCCTGTTGTCATGTTGCTAAGAGGACTGGTAAGTGGTAACTTTAGGCAATCCATTTGTGTTGTTTATTTTATGTTTAGCTGTTGTCATTTGGGCTTAGATCGTTTCATGTTACTAGGTAGTTTGCCTATGCTTAAAGTCCTTTATCCATTTTCCTAACTATCACCGCTTATCTCATTTTGACTTGGTCTTTAGATATTTACTTTTGTGGCATTACATTCAGATGACAATAATTCATCATTCATGGAAGATGTTAGCCCAGAGAGATCCCCACCTGCTACTGCTGAGTTGGATTTAGATGGTAGTGTGCAGCACTCTGTTAGACAACTTCATGATGTTTCAAGCATAGTCAATGTATCAGCAGTTGCTGGTTCTGGTAAGGTTACAGAAAGTCCAAAGATGTTTGTGAAAGACAGAAGCCCATTCCGACTTATCCAAGGATATGCTTCAGATGACAGTGGAGAAGACAAGAGAGAATATGCTAGTAATATCCGCAATGTCACAGCTTCGACATTTGCTGTAGAAGGCATATTGGACTCTCATAGAGAGAAGGAACCTGAATATTGCTTGAATTTTGGTGTGAAGGCTGTTACAAGTACTGATACTGGAACAGAACTCCAAGGTTGTTCTGGCAAATCTTCAATCAAGCCAAGTGAAGCTTCTCATTGTGGTAATTCTTCCCCAAGAAAACCCACATCACCGATAGTTGTCGGTCCTACTCGTGATGCATTACATAATGTCAACTATCCTGGTGCTGATGAGCAAGATGATGAAGGACTACATGATAGGGTAGGATCAAAGATCCTGCTGGACAGTTACACTGTAGAAGGTGGGAGGATGGATGCTAACAGTCAAGTTAAACGACTTCAGCCTGAGGAAGCACAGGGTCCAGCTATACCTATTTTGGATGAGTTCGGCCGATTAGTTAGAGAAGGTTTCAGTGACAGTGAGTCTGATGAGATGCAATATAGCAAAAGACATGGTAAAAAGGGAAAGACTAGGAGTGGCAGTCGATCACCTCAAGAAAGTCGATGGAGGCGGAGGAGCCGCAGTCCTAGGAAGAGGTACAAGCGGAGTCGATCAAGCAGGTTTGACTGTACTGTTTGGTACATCTTTCTTTTTGGTTAATTATATAATTCATTCATGGTTCCTTTGGTTCACATGTCATCTGTCAGCTTATATTCATATTAAACTGCAACTTTTGGAATTCTAAGCATGTATTATATGTCAGTTCATCACCTAGGAGGAGCAAGTCAC
This sequence comes from Typha latifolia, assembly GCF_019914945.1. Classification (NCBI taxonomy): domain Eukaryota; kingdom Viridiplantae; phylum Streptophyta; class Magnoliopsida; order Poales; family Typhaceae; genus Typha; species Typha latifolia. Next base: position 3,432,972 of record NC_133086.1, on the reverse strand, counting down.
CACCAACTTTTAGGCGGACTAATGCATATGCAAAACGCGAACGAGAACCACCATCAGACTGTTTCAACTTTATTCGAGGCAGGTGCTTCCGTGGAGCATCTTGTCGATTTCTCCATCGTGATGCAGGTCAGCGTAGGGACAGAAAGCAACATTATCGAGATTTTCATCAAGATTCAGTTGACTATGATCTGCGTGGAGCAACACAGGCCCGTGAAACACGGGATGAAGTCAGCCCCAAGAAAAGTAAGGACATACTTCGTAATCAGAGATTTACAGCTGGCTTTGAAAAAGATGATGCACCAAGCACACAGAACATTTCTACAGAAGGGAGCTTGAAAGATCAGATATCAAAAGAAATAGTCAGTCAGACAGAAAAAATGCAGCAAGTTGAAAAGTTGAAGGATTCACCTAGTATTATCTGTAAGAAGGAAGAAAGAACTCTGCTTTTGTTGGACTCTTCCCAGCCTCTACCTTCTGACAATCTGCCTGTTCAGTCTATTCCTGCTCGTAAGTTGGAAACTTTGTTCAATGGAAATGATCTAGGCGAACCTAGCCGAGGTGTCGAGCATTCTCAAGCAGCTTCCACCTCTATATCAGGTCTTCCAAATGTGCAAAATTTGGTTCCTGCAGCTCAATCATCTTCAAATCAAGCCCCACAACCTCAGGCAAATCAAGGAGAAAGCCCTTTCCCAAGGAGTGGCCCCTTGGCCCAGCCATCTGATCAACCTGTCCATTCCACAGAGGTTCCAGTATCCGGTTCTTTAGTTCCAGTTGTCAGTTCTCATCCATCTCACCAAGTACTTCATGGGCATCTTTCTTTGTTGCCTTCTGATACTGTAAGTGCACCATTTGCTGCAGAACACCTTAGAGAGAACCTCATACCACATTCTACTAGTTATCATCCTCATCCTTCTCCCTCTGTTATGCTTCAACCTCAACATCCACCCATAGGTAGTGATTACCATTCTCAGAATGTGCATCCTTTAAGCCAAAATTTGCCCAATTTTCCTTCACCACCGCAGAAACTACCGCCACCCTCACTTCTGACAGGACTATCAGGCAGGCCTTCCTTCCCTGTAGAATATCCTCGATCACAGTTTGAACCCTTGCCATCTGGAAATTTTGCACAGAACATGACGAGGCCATATCATCCAGCGGAGCTTTCTCTTTCGCATCAGTATCCCTCACAAATGGATGACATTAATCGCACTTTAACTGTTGGAAGTCAGCAGAATCCACCATTCTCTAGGGAAGAGTGGTTCTTACGCCATCCTGTTCCTGAAGGTCCAGGAATCATGTCAGATATTCTGCTGGGCGGGTCTCATACTCATCATCAATCTTCTCTTCGCGAAAATGCTCGAATCTCGTTACCTGTCGATGGGCCTAGTTCTTTTTCCCATGGTAACATTTTGCAGCCCTCTTTACCTTTCCCAGGGGCTCCTGTCCAAAATGGGTCTCAATCTCTTATGGGGGACTGTCTGCCATCGAGGTTTCTCCAGAGGGAGGAATTCTCTTCTGTCAGGGGTTTGCCTTATTCACAACAGCAAACTTCCTATGGCCTGCAACGTCCTCCAAGCAGTACTTCTACTTCTGGCCATGGTATATCTGATCCCTCTTTCCAGGGATTCCCAGCAGGTTTTGCAGAAAGCAATTTGCCACATCATGTGTCTGATATTGGTGTACCTAAATCATCCATCACAACCCGCTACAATCCATTTGCATCTACCTTTGAACAGACTCCTTCAAGCTTAAAGATTACTTCCAGCATTCCTGGGCAAGGAAATGTTCTAGAGTACAACATGAAATATGATTTGTCCCTCAGTTCAGGCCATGGTCTAGTTGGTGGTCCTGGTTCAAGAGTAGCAGCCATATCACCCGATCTGGGACAATCCCTAGGGCATTTATTGCCTAAAGCTGGTGGTTATTCTTATGGAACTTCTGCAGAACTTCTGCCTGCTGTGCAGCAGCAGTTTGCCATGGAGCCTGCTTCTGGTCTCCCATATGATCCATTATTTGACAGCATTGAACCATCTACTAGCCTAATTAAGAAGTTGGATGTCTGTCAAGAGCAAAACCTACGCAATAGTGATGCGGGCAACATGTCAAAACTGAGCAGTTTGCCTAGACCTGTAGATATTGAAAACAGCAGTAAGGAGAAAGGTGGGATGCTTGCTGAATCTGAAGCTGATGAACTTGGAGAGGGGGCTACTGATGTTGAAGTTGGTGTGGTGGAGAATGCAAGTCCTCAGCCTGATGCAAATGATTGGAGCCCAGATATCCCAGGTGATGTTGGGAACTTGGCAGCAGGCGACATTGAGATTGATCAAGTTAGATCATCTGGAAAGAGTAAGAAGAGCAAGGACTCGAGATCAGCGAAAATATTCAAGAATGCCATTGCAAGTTTCGTGAAGGAAGTTCTTAAGCCTTCATGGAGACAAGGGAACATGAGCAAAGAGGCTTTCAAGACTATCGTGAAGAAAACAGTTGACAAGGTTTATGATTCAGCACATCACATTCCGAAATCACAAGCCAAGATCACTCAGTATGTTGAGTCAGCTGAGCGAAAAATCACCAAATTAGTGATGGTATGTTTATTTTGCCTCTAAACATTGTTATCTAATTTGCACCTAATTCTTCTATAAAAAAATGCACCTAATTCCTTTTACCTTTTCTTTTGCATATTCTATTTTGACATGATATGTGAGCTTATAATGATGTATCTTTCCAGCATGCATTTCTTTTTCCTAACGTAATGATGTGACATTTTGGTTTCAGCATGTGCTTTTACTCTATCTTTGGAAAGTAACATTCTGCTGCAGGGTGGAAACCTAGACACGTTGAGTTTTTCTTTTATTATGGAACTCGCAATTTAAACATTTTTTTTCTGCATAAATGATTAAATTCTTGAAAGAAATCTTGATTTGCAGATTCAAATGGGGTTTGATCAAGTAATACATCTTGTTAATGATAGTTGTTTAGCTAAATACTTGAGGAGAATTTTTCTTCTATACACCAGGCAAGGCAAACATTTTTCTCTTTTATTCAGGTCCAAGATGTTTCTTTTTTTCTTAAAGGAAATAGGTAGAGTTTATAGATTTACCATTGCAATCAGAAAAAGCTCCATTAGCGTCAGAGACTAAAAGCTGCAAAAGCCCCTTAGGATAAGATCCTTCCAGGTACATTTGAATCCTAATTATCTAATTGAGTTACCAAGCCAGTCAGTAACATAGTTAGCTTCTTTATAAGCATGTGAAATTTTACGTGTTTGAAATTGTTTATTGAGAAAGTTAACATCGTCAACCATACTATCCATAGTCCAAGATGTTTCCAATATACTAGATTGTATTTTCATTCAGTAACCTTTCATTTTTTTGTCTCAGGGCTACGTTGACAAGTACGTCAAGATGTAGCTGATCATTTATGTTGGAGTACAATATGGTTCGACCTCATTTCCCCTTGTGTCAGCCATCTTGCCGCTCTCAGGGCATGATCACTCGCTATTATTGACGGCGGCAAAACAAGGTGTGAATTTGGACAGCTATTAGGTGATACCACGGATCAGCCGAATTCTGATATTCTCTCCAGCAGTTTTCAAAGCAACATAAATGTGTTAAATATGACAATATCTGTGGATTGTGATTGCTTTTCTTGACTAATAGGCTTATAGCTGTCGCATCACCAATTCTTGGTAAGTGATTGTAAAGTATGGTTAGTTTCTTTACTGAAATTCTATTCGTTGTTTCATTTTCCTTGTGGGAGGTTTATATTATAGAGATGATGTTGTCGGGAAAACATAGAGTAGAATAACTTGGTAACAGGTTATATTATTTGTTTCAGATCTCATGCTTTTAGCAGGCATGGAGTTATCCTCCTTGAAGCATGATTAGGAATGCCTGTTCTTCACTACTGTTGAAGCCGGCTAATCGAAAGATTCTATTGTTCTATAATGAAATGTTAACCATGTGGTCAAAGCTGTACTAATATTAAGGAATAAAGATCTGTAAAAAGACAAATGAGTTTGAAATAGAACATCTGCAATATTTTTCTTTATTTTCTTTTCTTTTTTCTCTTTTCTCTATTCTTAGCTGGTTTTCAATGAGCCTGGCCCTAGATGCCTCCGGAGTCCGGAGCCTTCGGCTGGTTCCCATCCGCCCTCGACTAAATTTGTCACTCATTCAATGTGAGCCCCTCGATTTCACGCTAACTTATCAACACGTTGAAGGGTGTGCAACGTTTCCCTACTTGATAATGTGTTTATTTTTTTAGTCTTTTTCTATTTTCTATATTCTCCGTGAAGCTGCTCGTTTCACTCATTAGTCATTAGCTCGTGTACAGTGTACTTCATTAGGAAGACGAGAATTGAGTTAAAGTGAATCGGGTCGGTCATGCAAGTTCGATCCGATCCGACCCGACCCCACCCAACCCGCTTCACTTAAGCAAACTCCGCCCATCGTCCTCCTCCCCGCAGAGATTTTGCAGTCAAAACCCTAAACGACGGCGACTAGGACATAACTTTCATGCTCTCTCCCTTTCCCTGGTACTCGTCTCTTCTCTTCTCTTCTCTTCTCTTCTCTTGGTAATTGCTTAGATGCTGGTCTTCTATAAATGTGCAAAGTCGAAGATAACTTCGAACATAGATGTATCATTTTACTTCTAGTAAAGATTCAAAAAAAAAATTTCTTCAGAATTGTAGTCTAGCCTAGGTTTTTCATATGGTTAAATTACGATTGTTTATATTTAGCAGTTTATTGTGGGCAAAGTTAGAATTTTCAGAAAAAAAAAACCAGTTTACATGTCTTTTTAAGATGACCACAAAATGTAACTGGTTGAATGAATACATATGTCAAATTTTTGTAACTCCCTTCTAATATATGCTGTTTAAATACTCTCTTTGCAGATGAAATAGTAGTAATTTATTTATGCATATATATATATAAATAGTCAAGGATCTCAACATGGATGAGAGAAGCAAAAGAGAATGTGAGGAGGCTACCTTATAACATATAGACAGTGCGAGGATACGACAGAGAAAAACATGGGGAAAGTAAAGGAGAAAATATTTACTGCAGTGCAGAAAGGAGAAAATCTTGGCAGCTCATTGCATTCTAATGGAACTGTGTCTGGGAAGAATGATAAAGAACGTAATATTGGTCAAAGTATTATTTCTGATATCTCTTCTTCAGTAGTAATTGCTGATCCAGTCTCGGTAGATAGCAATTACTGTGAAGCCTCTAATGAATATGATATTGTACTGGCAAATGAAGGATTTGTGCCCCAGAGCACGGGTCTGCAGAAAAGTAATATGTCCCATGATTCCCTGTCCAACTCAGAGAAGAGTCGAAATTTCTGTTATAAGAAGCGTAGAAGATGTAGGAGAAGAGGAAAACAGAATTCCTCAATTATCTTCTCAGCAGTTCCAGTAATAAATCAAAGCAACACTTTAGTCGAAAGTTCTTCACCAACAGATGAGATCAAAGATAATATTTTTGCAAAAGGTGCTTGTGCTAATTCAAATAGAAGTGATATAACTCCTGTGATAACTTCACTTTCAGGTAGTGTAGAACATTCTTGTTCCAGGAAGCAGAAGAAACTGGATAGGAGGAAATTTGTTGAAAATAATAAGGTTGATGGTAAGCTGATAGATAAAAACTCAAGTTGTTGTGAGTTTAAAGATGAACAAGTCCAAAAAGATTTACCTTGTACTTCACAAATTGCTGCTGAAATTTCTGTAAAAGCAGCAACACCACAGAAAGTACGGAAAAGGGTGAGAAAAAAGAAAGTGAAACACCTCCACGAAAGAATTAACCATGATCAAAATTCGTCAGGAGATCTACAAGTTCATCCTGCAGAAGAAAGAAGTAAGTTAATTACTACTGATAATAGACAGCAACAAGCAGTTGCAGATTGCTATATGGAGCATGTTTTGTCATCGGAACTGCTCATGAATCAAGAAAAGAAGCTGACATTGCATGTGTCGCCAGAAAGACCATTGATAAGCTATCAGAGGAAGAAGTTGCTTATACTTGATCTCAATGGGGTGCTTGCTGATGTTATCCTAGATTTTCGAAAACTTCTTAAAGCACCTAAATATATTGACAAAAAAGCAGGTGAGCATTCACTATGAATTTTAACATGTATAATAAATTAATTTCTCCTTCAACAAATATACATAGTCATTGACACAGTTATCTTCTATTCTTCTCTTTTAGTTTTCAAGAGGCCATTCTGTGACGAATTTCTGAAATTCTGCTTTGAGAAATTTAATATAGGTATCTGGTCTTCAAGGAAAAGGTATCTCTCCAAATTAGTGTTTCACTAATATATTTCCCAACTTATTCTCTTTCTTCTCTCTCACAAGTAAGCTTCTTAGCAGCTACCACATAGTAGTTTTTTAGATACTTCCTCTCATGTGTTGCTCAGTATTTTTTTCTCATTTCCCATTAGTGATGTAATACAAAATATTTTGCAGAAAAAATGTTGATTATCTTGTTGATTATCTGATGGGGGATATGAAGCATCATTTATTATTTTGTTGGGTAAGTGCTTTCCATAACTAATCTTGCAATCAATATCTCATAGGATGAATAATAATATCTGAGGCTGTCTGAATATAATGTTCTAGTCAGTCTTCAGCGCTCCATTTTGATTCTAGCATTTATTCTGCTAGGTAGGTCATTTAGCAAATAGGAAAATGGATCTTAACAGAACAGAATAAGAACAACAGGGAATGGCTTTTGTGTTACTTGGTTCTTTGATTTTTTTTTCTTTATTATACCTTAGTAAATGCTTTGAGCAAATTTTTGATGTGGAGCATATCGTAAATGTGGTTGTATAGAGAGTATCTGTAGAGGGCTTTAAAGTTGCCTGGGTCTACATAGCTGGCAAGTGTCCATTCAGTGAACAATGCTATGCTTATCTTCCTATGGTTGTACGGAGCAGTGAGCAGTATCATGCTAATGGTTTTCCAATAAAATAATTGAGGACTTATATTTATCCATGGTGGGGGGCTAGCTGAACCACTTGACTTTTGGTAACCTAAGCCGTCCTATCAGGTAGGTCACTGTGACTCCCGACTTGTCTTTGGAAATGCTGCTAGTCCCTCTGTTGCGCTGTTGTTTCTACTCCAAAATCCAAATGCTTGAACGTTGATTCAAGATTTACAGTCAATTGTAAAATCCTTCAGAAGTTTTGGTGAATGCTTCTCAAGTTTGAGTTGTCTGACTTTTTGTCGGAAAATGGCTTGGATGATGATGATACAAAAAACATGGCTACTATCTAAAATATCCTCGTCCTGACCATGTGTCATCCCTCTGCCAACTTTAGCCTAGTGCTTTGATATTGTGAGGTTGATGATCAGCTCTTGTTGTTTTTATTTTCTTTTAAGACTTTCTTCTTTTATTCTATTAGAGAGAGTTTCTATTTTTTACTCTGTATGTCTCATATTAGTAATAATGTATTCTGGTTCATACAAATTATTGTCCCCAGGATCAATCCAAATGCACTATTACCGGCTTTAATACTGTAGAGAATGTTCATAAGCCATTGGTGCTTAAGGAAATGAGGAAACTTTGGAACAAAGATGAACATGATCTTCCATGGGAAAAAGGAGAATACTCACCATTGAATACACTGCTGGTTGATGATTCTCCTTACAAGGCCCTCTGCAATCCTGTAAATGTCTAATTCTTGCTCTTCTTTTGCTTTAGAAAATGGCTTTATTTTTTGGGATGACATATGTGATACTTCATATTTATCCTTTTCTAAATATTTTTCAGCCACACACGGCTATCTTCCCCTACCCTTTCCATTACAGTGATGAAGATGACCATGCTTTAGGTAAGTTTGACTTTTGTTTTTGATATTTCATTCTAGCTTTAATGAGTAACCTTTTGCAACTTAATTGCATTATGTTTTTCAATTTGGTAATAGTGGGCTTTAGTGTGCACTGCGTATGTAATTTGTGTGCACTCTATTATAACGGAATGCGCATTAATTATAGAAAATATATGCACTCAGTTTTCAAAAGTCTAATATTACCAATTAAAAAAATAACTGCAATTAAATTGCGAAAGACTTCATTAACCCTAAACCCTAAACCCTAAACCCGAAATTTAGAGTTTCACACTTTATTTTACAAGCAGGATTAGGAGGAGAATTTCAAGTCTATCTGGAACAACTATCTATGGCTGACGATGTCCAAAAGTATGTCGAAACACACCCATTTGGCCAGCGGTCTATCACAACTGCAAATCCATCATGGAGGTTCTACCAACAGATTATTGAAAAGGTCGATAGTTCTTTTGTATCAACATGTTGATGGAAGTAAGGGTGCTTAGCTGAAATAATTTTTGAAGTTAATGATATTAAATTTGACGAGCAAGGAGCTGAGGAATGAATCCGCGGATGAAGAAAGTGAATTAATTTGTAAGTACAAGTTATCACCATATTACCAATAGGCAGTCCAGTTCTCTTTTATATTTTTTATTATTTGTTTATCTGATAAACTCTTAAGTTTTTACAGCTTCTTTTGATCTTTGTTCCTGTTGCTGGTCATATGGTCGTATCAAGCTTCATAGCTGGTTTTGCAGCTTGACAGTGTTATTGTCGGATAGTTCGCCTTGTAAAGGAATGTATACTATCTTTTGTGCAAGAGGAGAGAATTCATCAATCATCATCAGTAGTTTTTCCGCTGTTATTCACTTCGCAGTAATCTTAATGCGGAGTGAAAGGAGACGTGTGCTCTGATGTTAAAATCTTTCAAACGAAATGTACAGTACCAGTGGATTCTTCATGGTATTTTGCCAAATGAACTGAAACTCGGTTCTCTCTCTTATTGGGTGCCCAATGTCTTCATTAGTCAAAATATAATAGTGGTATTGCTCGCGATGGATTTCTATGCAGAATTGATGCACATGAGTGTCAAATATAATTCAGCTTATAATTAGATATCTTGGATTTGTTGCTGGTGGCTGTAATCTTATATCCTGGTAGTTAGATACATGAAATGATTCATTTTCTTGGTTGTGATAAGTACACTTTCTTAATGGCTTGGAGGCTGCGGTGTAAACATATTTATCCACACTGAGGACTCGTCCTCACCAAACAGTAACAAGGTCAGTTCGATGTACTATCAGAAGATTAGTGGTTGTTTTATTTCTTCTTCTCGGTTTGCCACCTTGCTCAAGTTCAAAGGAGACAGTGACTAGAAGACACGGATAGGATTGCCATATTAAATACATGCAGGACTTAGCAGTAGAAAAGGGACCATAACAACGATGCTGTACTCCATACGGAGAAAGATGACCCAAAAAGAAAAGAAAGAAAAAAAACTGAAAAGCCTACTGGACTATATATGCTTTTCCTCCTGTCCTTCATGGTCCTATGCAGTATTCCAACCTTTATATGTGCATGTACACAACTCTACTACATATACTTATACAAATAAATGATGGTTGTACACATGTACATTATACTTCCTAATCATCATGTCTATCTGTGTACTAGTAAATTCTGTAACAGCAGCTAACGGTACATTTATTGTCTGTACCACAAACCCGATCAGTATTATCTCAGTGGAGTGCACGGAATGTATAAAAAAATATCGTACCTGATGACGAAATGAGAGAAAATTATATGTGACATGAATATATATATATATATATATATATATATATATAATTGCTCTTGTGAGGAGTATATTTTATTGCTGACCTTCAGTGTTTCTGGTGGATGATGATACATTGAGACTAAGCTTTGCTGCAGACTCTTCATAGTTGAGCTATCATTTGAAGAGAGGTTCTGGGACACTAAGCTTCCAATATTGAAGTGGTTATACCATCTTGTGTCTATGCTCGGCAAAACCTTTCACAATGTCGACATTGGTTGGGAAAGCATGGATGACATCTGCTTGAGAGAATCCTAGATGGGATATGTGTTGAAAAATTTATATATTTGACATAAATTTTTATTAACTTTAAATTAAATTTCATATATTTGACATAAATTTTTATTAACTTTATTGTCATATGGCACCTCTCTTGCTGTCTAAACAAAATTATGAAAAAAAAGTTTATGAGAAAAGCTTGTTTCTCAAGGACATGAAAAACATTGAATCTTGTGGTGTAGATAAACTAAGAGAGGATTACACATAATAGAGACAGTGAGAGAGGTGCCATGTTGCTAGATTGAAATTCTCAAAACAAAAAATTTTGATCACCTATTCTCTTTACTAAATGGGTAAGATAAGCATCGCACTACATTAACTTGTATATAGACGTTTTCACAAGACTCTCATCCACAATATCTAATTTGATCACAAGGAAATGTTAAAATTCAAATTTTTATTGTCTTATGTTCAATATCATTCTCCTTAAAAGATTAGAGGAATAAAATATCAAACTCCTTATCGTAGTTGAAGATCTTAGAAAATAAAAACATCTGTCGCTACTCTCGAGTAGTCTGAAAATATTTGGCACTTATACAATATATATTCATGCAATAACATAAAATTAATTTCATGTACATCATGAATTAAATGCAAAGATATACATAACAGATTTCCAAAGAGCTACACCTTCTCTGCATCTTAAAATAACAGAGAGTCATCAGATAAGCCTGAACTTACTTGTTTGATATAAAAATTCTTGGCTTCCTGTTAAACTTTAAGCAATATTTTTCCTAATAGTTGAATAAAAAGAAGCTGGTAAGCAGGCAAATATGTGTCTTCATGTATGCTCGAAGTCGATGGGTTGCATAGTCTGGAAGATCAAACTAGATTTACTTCCATACTGGATTTGTACAAACAAGAGAAAGGAACAAGGTGTCACTGCTTTGCAAATATGTTGTGCATATTTATGCCTATCAAATTGATATAAGTTGTCAATTTTTTCTCACTACGAGCAATTTTATCCCGCAGCAACCTTCTTATTGCAAAGGAAAGCTGATCTTTCCTTGGCCTAGATACTTTACTTTTGATGTTGAGAGTATAGTCATGACTAGGACATCAAAACTATATAATTGTAAGGATATCTGTTTTGATGAAATATCAATTAGAAATGCATAATAATTTGCTACAAACAAACTCCAGCAATAAGCAAAGTAGAAAGTGAGCAAGTAAAGATGCTGTCAGTTCATATATGCTTGACTTTCTAAACATTTAGGAAGCAATGAATTGTCTCACTTTGCTTTCAGTTGTTGACAGAAGCAATGTTTTGTCTCCCTTTGCTTTCGGTTGTTAACAGACTACTACATTATATGAACTAAATCAGCTACTATGTGCAGTACCAAATTGAGTAAATAACTTGGAAATAAATATTCACAAAATTGAAAAAATAAACCAAGATCTGGATGGTCCAAAATGTTATCTTAAAGCTAAAAGTCAAGGAAAAAGAATCGATGTAGATTTATTAAAGACATATATGTACATATTTACAGGCATGTTCAGCAAACAGTTCAACATGGTTCGATGTCGAATGTGTCATGCATCCTGTTGAGGTACAATATAGCCCAGGGACCAACTCAAGATCTTTAATAGATTCTCCAAATTCTCCAATGGCAGAGGACCACACAACTTGTGATCCTTCTTTGTGTAGGAGACTTTGTATGTAGGAAAAATAATAATTAAATCAGATGCAAATAATAGATTGTTGTGATCAGATAAAGGCATAAAGAATATCTTCTCTGATATGTAATGCATCTTCCATTGAGATGCTCAAGACTGTCTCATTTCCTGATATTTCAAGGCTTCACCATCTAATATTCTCATATAATTCTTCTCACTGAAGAAGGTAAAGAGTTGCTTTCATTAAAGCAAAGCCTTCTGAAGCACAAATGGGATGACAACTTCAGTAAAAAAATATATAAAAAGCTATGCAATCCATGCTTCTCGACAATTTTTGGAGGGCCTGTCTGAGATTGGCATATTGGCCTCAAGCTCAAGGTGGTGTCATATTGCAAGATTCGTACGATTGAAGTTAGGTAATTTTAGGAGACTTTCTTCAGGTTCTAACAACTTCTCACTATTCTTCAGCTCTTTGATTACTGCCTCAAAGAATAAGCCAACTTGCTGCATGTACTATCATCTATTTCTTATCACTCATCTAGAATGAAGTCCTTTAGCAACGAAATTTAGTGTACCTTTTTTAACTTTTCAGCATAACAACTATCATTAGCCTGATAAATAAAAATAACTAAATCTTCAAGTAATATTCGTGTAGGCAAGCTATCAGACCTCATTAGACAACAATATATACTATATTCCTCTTAAGTTAAAGCAATCAGTCAAAGTAGTAATAGAAAAGGATAAGGATAGATTCTTAGAGATTGTAAAGCTTTTCTCTCTAAGCCTCTTTTTTATTCTCTCTCTCTCTCTCTCTCTCTCTCTCTCTCTCTCTCTCTCTCTCTATTTGAGTATGTGAGTGTATTAGGAGAGAGATGAGTAAGAAGAAGTGATATCCAGCTATTCATGGCTATTCCAAGGTGAATAGACCATGGATTAAAAGAGATGGTAAAGTTAGTTTTGTTTGTATATATCATGAGATCGAATGCTTATCATAAGCTAATAAAGAGGTTAATATTTTCGACATATATATTAAACAACTGAGTCAACTGTATTAAGGAATAGACAATGATATACTTTAATCATGCGTATACGATATTAAACTCATGATCTTTGTCATGAACTTAACTACTGTGGAGTTCATTAGTCTATTCACATTATTAGATCAAGTAGGACAATAATGTTGCATTAGTCTATTCATATTTACGAATATTACCAGTTAAACTTTTTAAATTAGAGATTTTTACAAATCACACACTATATTTTGCCTATTTTGTGATTCGCACCCTGTCTTTGGGGATTTTATAACGCGACCCCTCATTTTTTCTATAATGTTCATTTAACACCCCCAAAGTTATTTTAGCTGACATTAACCATGTTATATAGTTTATGTAACTACAGTTCAAAGATTACAAAATCTTTTTTTCCCAAACTAAAACATAATCTCACAAAATCTAAATTCTCTTATCTATAACTAAACCATACCTCATAAAATTATAATATCAAAACCTACAACCCACAAAAATCCCCCCAAATCTCTACCACGTACAAGTTTTAGAAGCTTCCCCCAATTTTACCTATTTTTCTCCATCTATCTAGCTCATACATTTTTTCTCCATCTTTCTCCAAATTTTCTTCATCTCCCTCGCTATCTTTGAGGTCGCAAGCAACAAAATCGGCTTGGCGTTTGAGGAGCTCTAAGATCTTCATGGCTTGGAGTTTGAAAGCTCTAAGATTGGTTTGGCATTTACGTGATGTTTTCCATGATTTGAGAAAAAACAATATGTATGGATGTTCAAATTATGAATAAAATTAGAGATAAGTACAACAGTAATTTAGAAATATTATAAATTACATAGTGGATTATAACAGAATATTCTCTTTTTGGTATCATTCAGTTTGATTATGATTAGATTAAGTTAACTCAAGGTGTTAAATGAACATTATAGGAAAAATGAAGGGTTTGTGTTATAAAATCCTCAAAGACGAGGTGCGAATTATAAAATAGATAAAATATAGAGTGTGATTTATAAAAAATTTCTTTAAATTATCACTATTTTTACTTATATATATTTTTACTGTATACATCCTTGAATCTTTTTATAAAAAATAATTGGCTCAGATGTCTGTATTTTTTTTTTTTAATTCAACTAGAATTATCCTACCTCGATCGGTTCATAGAAAAACATCAAAAGTCCGGCCAATATTTATATAAAAAGAAGATGGCAATCATTGATTAGATTGGACAACATTCTTATCAAGCAGTGTTCTTATCCATTTCGGCCGCCCACCCAATCGGCAACACGTGGCGGTCGCCTCGTCTCCATCGAGCTGCGACGCAATCGAACAACGACGTGTCCGGCAAGAGTATCCAGAGCGAGGATCTCCGTGCGACCGCGACAACCCACTGGGACGGCCCCCACCCGTCCATCTCGCCCTCCCCTTTGCCCGACACGTACCCCCCATCTCCTCGCAAGTTGGTCACCCGTGTGAGCTGTCGTGGGACCCTCCCGCCTACCGTCCGGGCCTTGTCTTCGTGCTTTTTGTTGGATACGTGGAGCCACGGCAGCTCCCCGAGGAGAAAAAGGTCCGCAAGTTGGAGCCACGTGGCTTGGTCGCCCCCCACCCTATCCGGAGTTCCCGACGGTCCCCGTCCTACGCAGTACTCCCGCTTTCACGTTTAGATAGCCCAGCCGAGCCGATATAAGAACTGTAAACATGGCAAAATTGGCAATACCTATTATGACCTTTCGAAAGATCTCCTCCGTTCATTTCTTCTTCTTCTTTCTTTCTTTCCCTCTCAAATATATGGAAGGACGTCACTGGGACACCTGCAGGAGAGCGCATGAGACCACCTATCGCCAGGAGCTTGCCAATTGGTGCCACGTATACCCACTACGACCGGAGCCAAAGCCGTCTGCTTTGCAGGAAGTTGGCGGCGCGCCAATGGATCCGGCTCCGAAATTGCAATCATAACACGTGAGGCAACGTGAATACGTGGCGGAAAGGAATCGCTCGCTTTCCACGAAAAGGGTTATTTTGGCAATTAAAAAAAAATAAAAGCGAAATTGATTAAAAAAATGCCACGGTGAGTTTTACTTTTATTATCTTGTATACCTTTAGTATTTTACTTTTTAGTGTCATTTACACTATAACCCCTGCATTTTTCTTTTTATTGTTATTTACACCTTACCTAATGGGTATTTCTTATTCAACGTCTACATAGGTATCTTGAGTTAACTAACATAATAGAAAATATTACGTTAATTTTTTAAAGGACAATTCCCTTTTCACCCCTCGAACTATCACTTATTTCCATATTGACCCCTTGAATTTTTTTTTGGTACATACTGTGACCCCCTAAACTATCATAAATACCTCACCCCCCCTGACGTCGTTAATAGAATTAATGAATTGACTAAATTATCCCTCTACTTAAAATGATGAAAAAATTAAGTGGCTTAACTAATATTAAATATTTTAATTTTTTTTAAACTCCTTCATTACACTCTCCCACTGCATTAATCCCCTTTCTAAATATTTTTTTAATTCTTTCATTACCCTCTCCCTCTGCCTTAATCCCGATCCCTCCCTCCTCCTCACCTCTTCAGGGACGCCGGGCTCGGAGAAGAGGGCAAGGGTGACGCCAGTCTCCATCCTCCCTAACGACTCTTGCGACCTCTCCGGTGATGCCGGGCTCAGAGAAGAGGGCAACGGTGACGCCGGACTTGGAGAAGAGGGACGCCGAGCTCAGAGATGAGAACGTGAGGCATTTGGAGAGAGAGAGCTCTAAGAATAGGGTGATAGTGACGAAGAGGAATTTGGAGAGAGAGAAATGGCTCGGAGAAGATGGCGACGACGACGTTGGACTTGGAGAAAGGGCTCAGAGAAGAGGGCAGATCTGTCTCCCCTTGATCGGCCGCAGTCGCCGGAGGCAACGGCATAACGGCCGAAGCTGCGTCGATCCAAGATCCAACTCCGACAGGGATGCAGATCTTGCGGTGGATCCAAGCTCGAGCACACTGGAGAGGAGGGCAATGGTAGGTTGCGGAGGAGGCGACGATAGTCAACGTCGTGGATGCAGTGGCTATGGCAGTGGAGGCTGCGGTGGGGTAGGTTGTGACCGCAACAATGAAGGGAGAAAATGAGGGGTATTTGTGTCCATCTAAAAGTTTCTTATGACTTTGCATGTGACTTGTAGATATATGAGGGTAAAATTGTCATATATTTGTCAAGTGATTTTTATAAATGGGTAACTTAAGGGATCAAGTGAGGTATTTCTGATAGTTTAGGGGGTCGGTGTGAAAAAAAAAATTATTCTTTTTTAAAATAGTAAATACCTAAATTTATCCCTCATCCCTCTTGTTCTCCCTTTTTAGTTGTCCTCGAGAGCTAAAACATTATAGTGTTGGCGGAGACTCCAATGGCATCGATGGTAATCGGACGACGAGGTGGTGATGTACCATCATTGAAAATAAGAAGGAGATGGATTCCCTCCTCCAGCAGAGGAAAGAAGATGGAGGAGGAGCAATCACACGACCCTAGCCTCAACGAGGTAAATTTTATTTTCTCTACAGAGGGCGAAGAGCATGCTAGGGACTTCTTTCTTATGGCGCAGTGCGCTAGACTTGCCTGTGGAGGCAGCGAGACTATCAAACTTTGCATGCGAACGACAGTGCAGGTCGGGTTTTTGTGTGCAACAGCAATGCTGGTCTTAAATCAACACTCGAAAAGTGCTAACAGCAACTATGAGAGATTTGTTCACCTTGCATAAAGACAGGTTGAGAAAGGCGACAACATCGTGCTCTAGAAATAAAAGGTCAAGGTGGGAGCGAAGGTTGATGAATGGGCTGACGGTAACCGATAGCCGATAGTTGTGATGCAGAGGTGGTTCTCCAGGTTGTGTTTCTCAAGGAGGCATAACTCGAGCTCGGATACCAAATTTCGAATCACCGTCGTCAAAATACTCTGTAGTGATGCAGGAGAGGAGGAGACAATAGAGAAAGATGATGTTGAATCCAACTACGGTCGATGCTTTGGGTGCGTGCATCCTCGTGGCACCTAAGTGAATAGGGTCATTAGGGTCATATTCACACTAAATTTTGGTTGATGGAGGAGTAGTACCTCATTTTTCTTTTTTTAAAACTTAGTAGCAATGGCACTTTGGTCATTTTACACATACGGATAAAGTTAATTTAAAATGAAATACATTTTACGATTAAATCTAAAATACGGGATCAAACGTTAAAGGTACGGTGTTAACCATAATAAAGCAGAAAAGGCCGTGTGTTTTGAATCAATTTTTCTATAAAAAAAAATAAAGGTACTAAAAAGAGCACCTCTCTTCTTGCCCTGCTCGGCTCTGCTCGGCTCCACAATTAATGTCTTCTTCTCTTTCGATTTGGGCTTGTGGGTTCTCTTCGATAGATGTGAGAAGCAAGCTGAGAGCAAAATCTTTCAAAAAAATAAGGTTTTTGTTTCTCTTGATTAATTCATCTTAAAGTTCTTCTTCTGTTATGTTTCGCAATTTTTCTTTAAATTTCTTGTCCAATATTGAATTTTGGACCGAAATGGCATCTGGGTTTCTTCGAAATTTAAGAAAAGATGGAGGAATCGGTTAAACTTCCTCTGATTCAGTTCCTAATTCACGTATTTATATGATGGAGGAAGAGACAATGGAGGGAAACAAAAGGTGCTCAAAGGATCTACTGCAGCGGTTTGCTAGTAATAGTTGCTCCGATGTGCGACCTGAGACCACCGACGTCGATTCCGATGAGATCGAGCTTAGCCTTGGTCTTTCTCTTGGTGGGTGCTATGGTGTAGACCCAAATGGGAAGAAGATGGTTAGGTCGTCATCAATCGCTTCCCTCTTACCATTCCGGGGCGGGGGCGGGAGTGAGTTCTGGGGAACCGCCAGCTCACTCGCGAGGACGAGTTCTTTGCCGGCGGAGGCCGAAGAGATGATGATGATGAGGAAGAGGAAGGAGATGCAGAGCTTGAAGAGGTTGGAGGCGAAGAGGAAAAGATCGGAGAGGAGGAATTCTATCAAGTCTGGGTTGGCGAAAGAGAAAACGGACGAGGAGATGGATAGTGAGCAGAATTCCGGATGCCTGCGGCTCCTGGGTGGTAATAGAATTGGAGGACGCATGAATTGTATCCATCCTAATGGACTTCGCCGGTCGGCATCGGCATCTACTCTGGTTGTGGATGGCTTGTCACCAATCTCTCAGGGTTCAATTGGCTCGCAGGGGAGTAGCTCGGCCATCGGCGTGCTTGACTTTGGAAACCGAGCTGCGAGAGGTATCTGCTCTTATCTTCCTTGTTTAATTGGTGACAAGGAATTTCTTGTTAATGTTAAATCAAGATGTGTAGCTTAGGTTACGGTATGTCCATGAGTCCATGGTAGGAATTAAGTTTGTCTAATAGTTTTGGTGAATTGGGTCATGTTGATAGTGTTGTTCATATATATTTAAGTCTTAGAGTAATGCATCTGAATTAAATGCTGAAGTGAGTCCCTTGCTTCTGAATCTAGAAGACTTTGGAGCTGAATGCCTCTTTTAAATTTATTGAAGGTAGATAGATGTCTTTTTGTACTGAATGCAGTGATTGTAGGATCTAGAGACTAACAACTTCATTCACTGTTGGTTGTCCACCTTCTAGGAGGCTTTAAGCATCTCCCCTGCAATTTACCTAAACTTCCTTACTAATGGTGACAATTTCCATTATACTTTGATTAGTTCATTATATAGAAGTCACACAGCTAGTTCAGCTTTTAGTGATACGAGAGTTTTGTCGTTTATTCTTTGATACTGTGGGAATGTGGGTGCAAAAAATTTCCATGTCATACCAGTCCGATCCTGATCTTTATTTTTTAGAACTGCCTTAGTGGATTGACTCCATTGCAATGGGCTTATCATTTCAACCTTCAACTCTTAATTGTCCTTAATGTCAGGCTTTGACTCGGCAATGACAAATTGACAAGTGCTTCCACGCTAAAATTAGAATTCAGATCAACAGAGTTGAAGCAATTCTGTATTTTTTCTGCGTCATGGTTTGAATGAGCAATGGCATGTCGTTTGACAAGGATTTCATTGAACCACCTCTCATTTAAGTCAGATGGATCATATCAAATGTGTCACTATAATGATTAGATAGTAGTTGCTTATAAAGAAAATAAATATTTCAGCAGTCGAAAAAAACAATCTTGGGATTGAGCCTGTAGGGGCCATTTGAACACCTTTAACACTTCTGCTCTCGGGCGTTCGAACACCCTCAAGACTGTTTGAACGCCCGATGGCGAGGAACCCCAATTTTAGTATTTTAATTAAGTGTTTTTGCTTATATTCAGCAATAAGATTTGAATCTGTTCGATCTTATTACCAAATCTAATCGAGTCAGAAAATTACCTATAAATAGATGTGGTATGTACCTGATTAGTCATCTTAAATTATTGAATTATTTTCACAAAATCATCTCCTCCTCCTTGTTGGACTACCTCCAAGCCGTGAAAGCCCTAGCCATTACTTAGGTCGACCACCGCTGCCTACCTCCTCGTCTGGTCACACTCACTTGACTATAAGAAACGGCTCTAATTCTTCTTTATCACTTCTCAACTAATTATTTCCACCATTGTTATCTACACCACCTTGCCATAATCCTAAGCCGTTCACCACCACGCTTCTTCGGCCTCCCTTTTCCAGAATCTATCCTCGATAAATTTGTTCTCCATTCCATATCTATCTCAATCACAAACGCACTCGACTATCTAACTGTTTGATCTCGAGATATATCTTAATTTTGGAGATCCGCGATAACTCTAACTTTCTTCTCATGAGTCAAAATTCAATTCCGTTTTTGGATTTGGACTCGTAATGATCGTGGAGTTAGGAAGGTGATTGTTATGGTTGCTGTGGATTTTTATTGTTTTGTCATTTCACCTGCCAGATATTTAAAAGAAGTCAAATTAAACAAAAAAAATGTTTACTTATTCCCTTTCCCAAATCCTAATGCTTCAATCTTTTGTATTTCAGGAATTGATACCAGTGGATTTACCAGTTGCGCAGAAGCAAAGAGCCTCTACACTGTTCAATCTTTACCTAAACATACCAATCATAGAGTACCGGCGTTACCTCCTATAGCAATGAATTGTGATAGAGGGGAGAAAGATCCAATAACAAAGATTGCAGAAAGAGGCAGTAGCACTGGAGAGGTGGAGAAGAACATAATGGAAGAGATGCCTTGTGTCTCCACCAAGGGAGAAGGTCCTAATGGGAGGAGGATTGAAGGATTCCTCTATCAATTCCAGAAAGGGAAAGAGGTGAGAATAGTTTGTGTCTGCCATGGCAAGTTTCTCACTCCGGCCGAGTTTGTGAACCACGCCGGAGGTGGAGATGTGGCCCATCCTCTCCGGCACATTGTTGTCAACCCTTCTCCATCTGCCTTCTTGTAGTCTTGATCTGGAACAATACTAGTCTTATCTTCACTTCTTTTTTCCTTGCCATAGATGAGCTGGCTTTCCTTGTTTTAAGGAGTATAAGGTGCCATTCTTCGTTAGAGAAGATTTGGAGGTCTCGTCTTAGTTCAGTTAGATGTCTACTGAGCTTGTTTTAAGTAGAAATATTTGATTGAATGGTTTTGGTAACCATACCAAACCTCTATATGTTGTATTAATTTATAGAACTTTGTACAACTAAAGAAATTAAGTTAGAAATACAAACATTATGCAATTATTCAGACAATCCAAGCTACTACACATAAAGAAAAAGCAAAAATATTTCAAAATATTTCAAACCCAAAAATATTTTAACTTCTAGAAACTTTGGCGAGCTATCACTTAGACTGAGTGACATTATATATAAAGATTTATCTGATAAATTCTCAGGTAAAGAGGACTGTGCCTACTATATTTCACAAAAATGGCAAAAGCTAATGAAATCCAAATCTGAGTTTTACAATGAAAGCTACTATCTAGAGGTAAAAGTTCTGACTACAGTGAAGGACCAGCGGGTAAGTTTACATTCAGAGGCAGGACTTAAGATTAGGAGACAGATAACTTTGCAATATCTTCCAGCAGATATCTTGCTTCAGCAGAGTAGTCTAATGATGCTTGGCTCCTCACTGTTATCCTTTGTCTCTTCTCATTCATGTACTCATTCTGAGTAACGCTGACTCTAAATAGATGAGGAGCCCAGGTTGCTTCTTTCAATTTGAATTGATATTTCTCATCACCTTCCTGATACATTTAAGAAATTTGGTAAGATAAGATCTGAGATTTAGATATTAAAGTTGTTGCTGGATATGCAAAGTAATTAAGACGAGCTAGAATGATTTAATAGTTACACTGCATGATTTATGCTATGTAAGCCTAGAATAATACCACCAAAAGTTTTAGGATGCCTTACGTCTGTCTTTATTCTATCAAGCTCATCAGCAGTGCAACCAATAATCTTCTCTGCGTGCTCATTGAAAACTGAAAGCCAAGCTTCTCCTGTGGGGTCTGAAACCTTGACAACCATTATGTATCTGCAAGCACCAACACAGAATTTAGTACTAGAATGTTAGAAATTTTTCCTTAGCAATATGATATCCTAAATTTTGCTTTAGTCCATCTTAATTACCTCAGTGAGCATTGATCACAGTTCTTCTGGCATCCTTCACACCAGTATCCAGATCCAATAGCTTCAGTCACTTTCTTGTTGCAGGTATTGCAAGCTCGATACCACATTGTTTGATCGGTTCTAATGAGGCTTATGTACACATTTATACTGAAGAAGACAGGCTGGCCACATAAACTAGCTTAGAGGATTTCCAAGTATATAGAATTATGAAGCAAATATATCAAAGGGCATGGCTTCTAAAAGACATAAAGCAGTACCTTATCCTGACCCAAGGTAGGATTACTAGTAATCTGGGATAGAAATACTCTATCAGAATACATGGACCTTAAACCGGACTTTGAAGAAGGAAGGGCCATATCTGAACCGACAGATGCCATGGAAGTACCTCTGCCTTCAGAATCATACCTGTTAGACAAAATAGAAAGACTAAAATTCAGAATTTTGTTGTGTTCCTTGTGAGGAAGAAAAATTGCAAGACAGGAACTTGAATTTCACCATGATTTAAGCTTCTTTGATTCAGGTAAATCTGGGTTAATCAGAACTGTGCTTTTGCTTAAAGATGATAGTGAAACTCCTACAAAAAAAATATTGGATTACAAACTTCATTGAAGATGGTTGGTATGCAGTTCAGAATAGTAACAAGTTGATTCTATATATTATGAGGTCAACATACCTTGGAATTCTCCTACTTTTAGGCTCTTGATAGCTACTACAGGAGCAGTGTCAACCATCTCCAACAGTTCCTGGCCAATATTTGTGGCAAGATCATTCCACAGGGAGATTGTGACAGTCTTGTTCCTGACATTTGAGTTAACGCAAATTCCATTGCTTCAGAAGACAATTTAATATGATATCAATGAGGTTAAATGCAAAGTGAAAAACCAACTTACGAATCATCTGCAACAGTGATATCGCGCTTTGGGATTGTATCATTGTTGCTCTTCCTCCGGACACTTAGAGTTGGGGACACATTTTGAACAACGCCAATTATGTCTGGAGGGCAGAAACATATACAATATTTACACTTATAGTACGCAATAGGAACAAGTTATGGCACAATAAAATTAGGTATATAAGCTTTACCTACAAGCTCCCTCCCATTAACATATGATCCCAGCCGGTCAATCTTCACAAAGTTAAACTTTGTTTCAGGCACAAAAGTTTCTCCATCAGCCTCTTCAATTATAGCATTTTCATTTAATGTCATCTCGTAATCATTTGGGACAGTCCTGAACTGTTTATTTGCAACCCGAAGTGATCCTTTTGAAATGTAGTAAACCTTTCCCAATTCAAATTTAGTGTAGAATTTGTTTGCAGCTTCATTAAACATGGTAGCTTGTATCTGGGTACCCTGAGAATAAGAAAGGAAGTTGCTTTAAGTCATAAATACAGCTTATAGCACATGATATGATACAATCATATACATCTTGATGATTGGAATACAGCTAATTGAACTCAGACAACAAAGCACTTAAAAAGATGACACTTACATCCTCATCTGTCAATTCTACATTGAAGACATGTCCTTCGCCTCTGGCATTCCTATATGACCTCAGATTACCTTTATTTGTGAGCCGCACCTTTATAGTCCAATTACCTTGATAGGGATTCAAGGAAACAAGAGGATGAACTCTTCTTGTCATTGCCAATCTTGCAGCAGGAGCAGCACTGAAGGTACAAAAATACAACAATACTAAGAAATGCCTGACAAGCTTTAAACAAAATGTGCAAATTAAGAAACATTAAAGAATTTCCTATTGACAGTAATTCCTCATTAAGAAATCAAGCATTAACTGTACTCCTAATCAACATGATTATCAACACAAATTTCCACTGACGGTACTGTTTTAAAATCAGAATGGAAAACTCCACTAGCAAATCAACAGATCCTTACTTTCCATGCTGCTCGTTGACAATCTGTGCTGCAGATTTTAAAACTACCTCCTGCTTAGGCTTCAACACAATTCCAGGCTCCTCTTTCTTCACTTCACTCTTTATCTCAGTCTCAAGTGAAGGTGTAACAATCTCACATTTTGTCACAATTAAAGCTCTGATACATTGTTAAACAATATCATCTTTAGTAAAGGCAGTTCAGGAACTAAATCAAATTACTATGAGAAATTTGAACTTGAACTTGGGCATTACTTTTCAGGTTGATTTGGAATGGCATTGCAGGTGTAGTCAAGGATGCGAATAAGCCCCAGGTTTTGAAGGTTTCCTGAATTGATCTCAGTGGCAAAGTGGGTAGGAAGCATTGCCTTTAGCTTCAACTTCCCATCACTAGCCATGAATCTGCAAATTAAAAAAAAAAAACAAAAGTATATTATGCAATTAGCATCTTGATTTGGTTCCCAAATTAAGTTAGTAAACTAAATGCTAAAATGGGTTGTTCATGTAGCACGGAAGGAGCTGTGCATGTTATAAGTATTTTGATCCATTCCAAAATGTCCACCATATTGAGGGGAATGTATAAAGAAGAAAATTGATACACAAATTATGACGAAATAGTAGAATGTCAATAGTCATTTAAATTTGAAAACAAAATATTGAAAGAAGAAGAAAATAATTGTTGAATAACAGCCTATTTGAGGCTAATAGCAAACAATCACATCATAAACAACACCTTTTGCAAAAACCTAATATGCATACGTCCATACCCCTCCTAAACAAGTCTTGACAACCACATTGCCGCTTATTCCCCTCAACTGTCTCAAGAAACTTCTCGCACATCAGAGAAAAATCGGATTTTGGCCCTACTGCTAATGCCAAGGCATGTGCCTAACTTTATTTTGGTCAGAACAAGTTGGATCTTTCATCAAAACAGATACAGATTTAATTAGTATTCAATGAAATCTAATTGGAATCACTGAAACAATAGACGCTAAAATCCGATCAGGAGTAAATAAGCAAGGACGAAGGATGGGAAGAGCTCACGTGAATCGGGTGGTGCTGCTCCCGATAGGCTTCAGATCGACGACCTGGACGACGATCTCTGGGATCTCAGATGACGAGTCAGGCGATGGGTTCGCAAGGATCAAGGAGACAGCCCCGGGCGTCAACGACTTCTCCATCCTTCTCGATCAAACAACGGAGGAAATAGATGCGGAAGGAGATATTGAGAGATACGGAAAGTATGTAGATCTATAATGAGAGGGGAAAGATTAAAAACAGCTCTCTTTTTTATAGCTCTCGGTAATGGTTTCGGCGGGAGAGACCATTCGAGCTCCTTTACCGCGTGTTTTCTCTTAAAGGACTTTTTGGTTTCAAAATTTGGGGGGGGGAGATTTCCGTACTATCCAGAAGACGCGGGAGTTTCCAGATTTCGAGACATTTTAGCGCCAAATTTGACGGTTAGCGCTGCGCTAAATGGGCCGTATCTGTCAAGTGGATTGGGCCCAAATGGATGTCTAAATCCATTTATCCCTCAATCTTAGCCGTCCATTAAGAATATAATACTCCAAAGTCCAATTAGTTTTTCTTCTTCTCTTCTTTGCAGCCTTTCAGCATTGCTGATTTTTGTGATTATGTCTAATTATCTAGACAATAAAAAATAATCCATTTTATACACAAGCAAACTCGAATATACTTGCTTAATTTTTTTATTATTATTGCTCAAATTTTTTTAAATATCATGTAATCAATTTTACGAGTTCTATGAGCTGTTTTCCTCTTTAGAAAACAATGAAAAATATAAGTTGAATGGGAAATAGACTAAGGAGGTGTTTAGTTCCTCTTTAGATATGTTTATCTAAATATTGTATTTAGATAAATAAATAGATTGTTTAGTTGATTGTATTTTATAATATTATATTTGTTAAACACATGTCTGATTTGTTGTATTTTATAATAATAATAATAATATATTTGATAAATAAGTATTTAGTTGTATTTTATAATACGATTTTGATATTATAATTATTAATATATTATTATATTTCGTAGAATCAAAACACTGCAACTATATTCTCTAACTAAAAAAAAAAAAAATCAAATGTCAGATAAAATATAAAATTAAATTTCAATTGAAAAGAGAGAAGAGGATGAGTCAAGTTAGGTTAGATGTAATTTTTTTTTAACACCCATTTGATCCGTCTAACCAATCTTTTAAATTTGATAACCCAAACCAAACAATCATTTTTGGGTTAATTATTATATCATCCAACCAAACAGCTCATAAATATTATTAATCTTTAGTTTTTTGGACAATTAACATAAGCAAAGACTAGGCACAAAGAGCAGTCACAACATTCAAACATCTCAATCTAAACTACAATCACTAGGAACCTGCAAATATATTACATAACTCGGTGATCTCAGTCTTCACAGCAAAAAAAAAAAGAATACCAAAGACACATGAAGCCACAAATCACACCGAGAGCAAAGCTTAAGCTCCAAAAAGGCCCACTTCCTGTTAAATACCATGTATTAAATCATTAATATGGTATTGATCCCATGATTAGTACAAGAAGATCTCAAAGAAATACCTCAGACTTGGATGAGCTCTTTGTTTCCGTGGGGAGACTACTTCCTTGCCGAGTTCTAGAGCGAAGACTCTTTGAAACAGGGGAAATGATCAGGTCCGTTGGGCTCCTGTACCTATAACCATGCAATGCATTAATTTGAACAGTGGACAGTACATGTTATTAATACAAAACACAACCCTTTCTTCCAACTTAAGCTACATATCTAACCTCTCTGGGAATTTAAACAACTTGGGGATCTGAAGGAGAACAGGGGTGACTGCTGTTTTCCCACCACCATCTCTTCTCAGGCCTGTAGATGGCTTCTCATTAGTTGGAATCCTTGGAGGAGTTTGTTCGTTGATGGAAGGAGAGAGCTCCTTATCCATTACAAGCAGTAGAGGAATAAGAATAAGAAGGGTTAGAGTGCGTGGAAGAGCAGAATAGATGAGGAGATTATACCAGTATAAAGGATAACTTATCTGACCGTTGGAGTGCGTACGCAACGGTCGACTTCGTTGCTTTCGAACACTCATGCTTGTTTTAAATCAGTAAAAGGATACAGAAATAAATAAATAAAGTTGAGATGTGGTGTTGATATTGGAGATATTGTTATAGTTACAAACAGAGGGATAAGTACTGATGGCTAAAATAAATTAAAAATATCGGATAAGATGATATTTAATTATCATATCTAAATTAGGGAGTAAAGATAATTACACTGATTTCATTGCTATTTACCTAAATTAATGTACATAAATATACTTTTTTTCTATTTGGAAGAAAGATAGGAAATAAATGTATAACTAAACTAAATATTACTTACAATTTTATTTCATAACTATTATATTATCTTCCAATGGTTAGTACTGTAATTCTTGACCCAAAAATAAAATAATTTAACTTACTCGTCATAATTTAAATAGTATAAATATCATTATCGCAAGTAGTATAATGAATAGAAATCTCGTGTCAAAGTATTTTTCATTATAAACATATTATAGGCACATTATGCCATTAAACTTGAATCTAGACAATAGTATATCATCATAAGTAGCACATAAATAAGTAAAGGAAAAGTGACGGATGATCAATGTTTTGGATAAGTAAGTGATTTCAAAAAATAATTATTCTAATTAAAACCCAGGATAAAGATATCCGCAAGAGAATTTTGAAATAACCTACTTATTTTACACAACCAAACCAAATGCCCGACTAAATCTAGAACCTCTAAAGTTTATTTCACTCTTATTTTTTAAAAGGAAAAGAAAAATTAAGTATAAAATTGTTATTAAGCTGTCAATATACTAAAATTTATTATTTTTAAAGGAGAAATATTAAGTAGTTAAGAAAGTCAAAACAGTATACAAATACAAATAAATAAAGGAATCTATGCGATATTGAACAATAGTTTTGAGGCTTAATCACACTTACACCTTTTAAACTATAGCTAATATCATAATAAACACATGCAGTTTAAAAAACACTACAACAATACCCCCTAAACTAATCGGACATTGCTCGTGGTTTACATTAGAATTATAACAAATATGTCATTATAATATATAAATAATAACATATATCGTTAATTTCCACTTCCTCCATTAATGCAAAATCTTTATATAGAGAGGGAGAGAAGAGTAATATATTATTTTTTATTAATACCTTTTGCTTCGCTACGCTCTTTGTTAGTTTAGGGGGTTTTATTATAGCGTTTTGAAGTATAAGATATTAGTGCTATATTAGCCTATACCTCGACGGGTGTTAATGTAATTAAACCTAGTTTTAACTCTCAACAAGTTTGAAGTTTGTCTCGAGTAGTGCCTACCAATTTTGTTCCTGAGGAACAACACAACTCAACCCTTGCAAAAATATCTTCCGCACCGAAAAAAATCCACGCCACCATCCAACGGCCTCCGTGCTTTCCCATAAACGACGGACGGATTAGATTTCATTTGGAGCGCTATAAGAACACCCCGGCCGTCATCTCCTAAACCCTCTCTTACCAAATCGCGAGGGTTTTGGCCGACTGGTTATTTGGAAGGCGACGAGAGCTGAGAGGTTTCTTCCACTCCGGTACTGCTCTAAAACCCTAACCCTAGCTCTAATCGGTTATGCTTTCCGATCTCTATCAACTACTTTGTTTTCGTTCGTCTTTCTCCGAGAAATGATTCGTTTTTGCTACGAAAGCCTAGCAGTGTTGCAAGTTGCCTTCTCTATTTCTTAGGTTGGAATCAAGCTATCTGATGTTGCTAGTAGTTTATTTTCTGGTTTAGTCTTTGGGTTGTGAGTTGTTTAAGCTTATTGTTACCTGATTTCGTGAGTCATTTTCGTTCTGCGTTGGATCCTCTTGGCTTTTGTGTGTTGTTCGCGAAGTGATGTGCGGAAGGCATCTTTGATTGGGAGCGATCCGCTTCTCGTTGACCACATTTGTTTTCATATCCACCGGCTGAGATGAAGAAACTAAATGACAACTATATATTATATTTTGGGTTCAGTGTTAATCTACTTATGAAGTTGGTTAGTGTTGTTACTTGTCATCGTAGGGTAGGTTGTTAGATGATATTATATCTGATGTTGTTGGTCTGTTTACATTGTTAATTTATGAATTATTTTAGGTTTGTTTGGATGACACCATTTTCAGATCCTATTGAACGCTAAATCCCTATAGAGCAAGATTACTCTGCTTTCTTTGTCGATCTTCTAATTGAATCTGTATATGAGATTCTCTGCATATCTAAAATAATATCACCTTGTCATTTATGATGCTATACATGTCTAACTGAGCATGCTTTTTCAGGAAAAAATATACATGTTTAACTTATTCTGCAGAGAAAATTTTATACATTGGGTTCATGATTTATGAAATTGAATGAGACAGAGATGATTTGGTTGCAGGTTCTGCAATGGCATTCGCCAATAAAATTGGGAATCTTCTTAAGCAAGCTGCAACTTCTAATCCATCGGTATACCAAGCAATAAGATGCATGTCATCGTCAAAGCTCTTTGTTGGAGGTCTGCATTCTCTCTCTTGGCATCTCTTTTTTGCTAGTCTTAGCTGCATATTTGATTTAATTCTGACATCCTTGAAACCTCCTTTCTAGGTCTCTCATATGGCACAGATGACCAGAGTCTAAGAGAAGCCTTTACCAACTATGGTGAAGTTGTTGAAGGTGGGGTATCCTTTTTCTTCTTGGGGCCTAAATTTATTTGATTTTATGTTTTAACATATATGTTTATCTATTCAGCTAGAGTTATCCTTGACCGAGAGACTGGAAGGTCAAGGGGGTTTGGTTTTATAACTTACACAACCAGTGAAGAGGCCTCAGCTGCCATTACTGCCATGGATGGAAAGGTATCAACCTCCTTTAGGCTTTAGCTTCCTGGATATTGGTTGATTGTATGATTGGTATGATTTTGCATCAGTAGCTTCAGTGCAATTGTTACCACAGTGAATAGTTTTGTTACTGATATTATTTTGTTGCATTTAAGACCAAGGTCTTCAACAGCTAGTTTTGCTATCTGAAGTGCATGGTCTAGAAGGTATTAGAGTTCGAAGTTATCCTCTCTTGCCAAATTGTCATGCGAGGTTTTAGATTGATTAGGTGTTTCATCAATCTAGATGTGGCAAGGAAGTTCCAAGTCATGATTTGTTGCAAGACCAGTATGCTTCGCTGACTGTAGTACACTTACATAAGACTTACAAGTTCTAATTTAGGGGATTATTCACTGAATTTACCCTCCATTTGGCTGTGAAATTCATAGTGTATTTTACATGATTAAAACAACCGAATTTACCCTCCAATATGGATGGCTTACTGAAAGTTAGTAAGGCTTAAATTTGTTGGTTTCTTGGTACATTTGTTATACTGATATTGCTACCATATATATGGTTGCGAATGAACTGCTATCAAAATCTCATCATGGTTGAGCACTACTAAGAATTTACACAAGCTTGAAGTATCTATTGGTGATTGCATACGGCAGGGGGACCTCTCTTATCACATGTGTTTCTCTTAAAAGTGATCATTTGTAGGCTCTTGTTGGGAATTTACCTGAATCTTGGTTATTCTTTTGGTGCCATTGGCACCCCATTCATCGATCTGTGAAAATTTGCTCTTGCTTGCATATTGCATCCTCTTATTTGGTTGTGATATTGTAATGTAGTATGACAAACAAAAACAGGTTTCCGTTCTGCACATTGTATGTGTGGAGGCATGTGTACTTTTGATGAATTGCGTCATGATGGAAACTTCTTTTCTTCTGCACTTGTTTGGATGTGGCGTTTCATATTTGAATCAGTATATCTATTCATCTTTCGCAATGTATAGGATCTTCACGGCAGGATGGTTAGAGTTAACCATGCCAATGATCGAGCTGGTGGATTTCGTGGTGGTTATGGTGGCGGCGGCGGATACGGTGGTGGTGGTGGTGGATATGGTGGCGGCGGTTATGGTGGAGGTGGTGGGTATGGTGGTGGAGGGGGCTATGGCGGCGGCGGCGGTAGTTATGGTGGCGACAACTACAATAGTGGAGGTGGTGGAAGCGGGAGTTATGGCGGTAGCACTGGTGGGAACTATGGTGTTGCTGCAGGTGGCGGTAGTGATAGCTTTGCCAATAGTGCTCCCGGTGATGGCTTCACTGGCAGTGGCAGCGCATCTGGCTATGCTGGTGGAGCAGCTACAGGCTTTAGCGCAAAGGATGATCAATTTGGCAGCAACATTGACAAAAACCAGGGCAATGCTCAGGATGACCTGTTGGAAGATGACTTCAAGGATGAAGATGATCAACCTGATGGTTACGCCAACAAAAGAGTTTGATGTGCTCCATCAGAGAATCAAATCTCTATTAGTTACTGGCTGCTACTGATAGTGTGCCAGTGTTGTGTGTTACGATTCTGGGCTTGTATGTTGAAGTAAAAACAGAGCTTATTAGAAAACAATCTTAAACTGCTATTTTGCAGGCTATCAGATGACTAAATCTTTGCTTTCCATTGGATTAGTGCTGCAAATCATCTGACAGTTATACAATTTTTATGCAAGCTGCAAAGTTTCTTTAGATTATTTGGTCCATGTTATATTGTTGAAAGAAGGTAAGATCCTTGCCCGTGCTATCTTATTGAAGAATTCTTATGCATGATATAAACTCGATATAAACCCGGCAGGCAATATTTGTTCATTTGTTCTTGGTGCCTTCATGTTAACTGATAGGTGCATTTCTATGGTCATTAGCTCATTAGCTTCTTCTCACTTATATGGAATGATCCCTTTATCTCAAATATGCATTTATCACCTTGCAAAACTGGACTTTTTTAGTTACTGGTTATTTTAAATTCTTGTTGGGTTTTAACTGAGAAATTGTCAATACATGTTTATTGGTTTTGCGACATTCAAACAGGTTAAAGGAAAGCATCTCTGATTATTATAAGAGACTCTCCTTGTTCACTAGCTAACAGCCAGGAAGCTCTTTCGTATCTGGTTTTATATTGCAATTTGGATGTTTGAACGAAAGTAGTTTTCAGAAAAGGCCAAATAAGACTCAATTCTAACCCTCCTAACAACTGAGACATCAGAGCAAGCTCACTTCTAGCCAAAAGCAGTAATTGGCAGCAGTCTATTCTATTCCAAGTCTTGATTCTTTCTGCGTGAAAACTGCTGCTAAACTAGGAACAATCAGCATCCCGACACGACAGGCGTTTAGTGGATGCTTTCCACATCATTTTAGAATTTAGACCAATGCAAGCAAAGGGGTCAGCTTTGGAGAAAAATACTTGATCATACATTCAAGGTAGAGTACTATACGCAGTGCGCGTAGAATAATCTCTTGTTGGTCATAGACTGAGTCTTGATAATTCTAGAAGTGTTGTTATAAGTGGATAGTGTGTTGGAGCTCCATTCAGTTTATCCCTAGACGTGCATCATTGAACAGGATTTGCTGCCGTGCTACTACATGATATTTGAAGAAGCAATTCTAGTTTATACTCTTGGGAGATATTAAAATGGTAGACATGTAATGATATGGTAATGGTAATGTCAGTGGTGCTCACAGTTTATGCAAGCAACTCTTGCATGGAGCATAAGTGGCCGTGATGATAAGTATTATATCTGGCATAAAACAACTGGACACAAGCTGGAATAGCTCAGTTGGTTAGAGCGTGTGGCTGTTAACCACAAGGTCGGAGGTTCAAGCCCTCCTTCTAGCGTTTGTTTAATTACTTATATTTTTTGGGGTGTCTATTTGGAGCATTTTAAATTCTAGTTAAATCTGCTAATATAGCGAGATGAGTCGTACTAGTTTACTGCCAACCATCACACCAGGCGAGACCTCTGTCTAGAAACTATGCATCCTATCCACAAGTCACAACTAGCGAGTCTGACTGAAACTTCGAATATTGATGCACCTCCGAGTAAAAACCTTTTCTGGGCAAGAGATCGCCATGTTATGTAGCTTTGCATCTTCTGTACCCACACAGTATCATAGGGCAATGTTTTCCGACAAGAACAAAAGGTCCCTTCAGGACAAGTGCAGAGTTTTAACTCATAATTGTGCCGACATAAATGGGAGGAGAACACACAGGAAAAGGAAATAAAATATACCAGAAATTTGTTGCATCAAATGTGCAAGTTTCCATCAACACATTATGTGTACCATCCACTGAAGTCGTTCAACAAACTGGCATAAATTGAACACCGTTGTATCATCGGAATATTTATTATAAGCTCAACAAAAAAAGTTTGTTCAAAGGGGGAAAGATCTGGCTTGGTGAAAGCAAGATGCTCAATTCAATGTTTATCCGGTAAGGGCAGACGCTCCTGATATGATTTCGGTCAGCTCCGTAGTGATCGATGCTTGACGGGTCCTTCAAAAAAGAAATTGCAAAAGGAACAGATTAGTTATATTATAATTTGCACTACTGGCACACTAGAGATTTAAGTTGGTGGTGGTGGTGGGGGGTGCGGGGGGAAGGAGAGAGACAGACCTGTTGTAAGTAAGTGTGAGCCGATCGAGCATTTCACCAGCATTTCTGCTAGAACTGTCCATGGCAGACATTCGTGCTCCCAGCTCGCTACATCCATTTTCAAGTGCAGCATTAAACAGAACCTGCAACCAGAAAAAGTTTCAAGAAAATTATTCAGACAACAAGTGAAAAGCCTCGCATGAAAGAATAAGATCATCTAAATAACCAGAATGACATATAGCTGCATAAAATTTAAATAAGAAAATCTGTTATTACGTGAAAACAGTTGCCTAATGGTATATTGTTGAATACAGAACACATTTATTCCAGTGCAAGGAAATCATATTCCTGTACAGGAACGATGTGAAATATAAATGCAAAAAACAAAGATAAGAAGCTTACACAAGAAAACTGGAACTCAGCCAGGTTCTGAAGCACTTCTGATTTTGTCTCACCCCCTTCAATTTCATACAAATCTAGATCACCCAGCTTCCCCCCAGCTTCTGACTCTTTCTCCACAACCTGCCCACAAAAAGACAAATTGGAAAAGAAACCTCTAAATATATTAAAAAAGATCTTCCGGGGTGAGGGCATGGGATGCCAATAGTGTGAAGGAATAAATACTCACCTCAGGAGATAATATTGTTGAAATTGTGGGCACAAATGAGACGACAGAATGGAACTTGTTGAAAACAATCCGTAACGCATCAAACTCAACATTTTTCAAGATATCATCTGCCAGTACAGAAATCTGAAACATAGACAAAGAAAGAGCTATAAGTTGAAGGATCATAACAAGTTTACCAAAAAAGTTGTTGGGATGGCTAGCATAACAAAGTTTAACTGTCCAAGTCAGTATAAATTTTCAATATCGACAACAACCATGATCACATCACTGTATTGTTATAGTGACTATTCTTTGAAATAATAACTCTTAATTCACCTTATCATTGCAGCTAGAAAAGATACAATATCTACCTTATAACTCCTTGAAAGTAATAACTCTTACTTCATCTTGCCATTATGCATCTATAAAAGATACAACATCTAACTTCTTAACTCCAATGTTCTAAAAGGCAACCATGAAATGCTGGCAATCAAGGGGTGAATAGTGCATATCCGTTATGCGGATGCATATGCATTTGACATTTAACAGCAATTATATACTTAGATTGATAATTGTAAGGCAAAGCAAGATAGAAATCAGAAGGGATGAAAGATCTTGAAAAGTAATATGGAAGATAGACTGACACATCTTTCTATAGGACTTCTCTGTATGCCTCGTAAAAAGTTGTAGTAAAGAAAATTGATATGTTATAGGACCAGAAATTTTATTTGCCGGTTATGTGGGGGTCTAGTGCAAACCCCAATGTGGTTGCCTAGGCAGATAAGTGGACCACTATACTTGGAACAATGATAACTCGGTTAGATTATTTCTTCTTCAGAAATTCAGCTATCAAGACCTAGAACCATGATTGTAGAATGTCTGAACCTGGAACCTGGAACCTGGAAACATTACTAGGGTCCAAAAACCTGGAAGTCATGTCCCATTACAAGCTGCAAGGAGAGCTTTTCTGTATCTTAATCAAATGAAATTTGTCCTACAAACATGTTAAGCAATAGATAGCAGAAATTATTTTTGTTAAATGAGGTAAGGAAAATTTGTTCTTCAAACAACAAGGTTATCAAAGTACGATATACACCAAATTACAATATATAAAGCACTCACTAACAAGCATGTTTTTTAATTACATAACATCACATGATGATTAAAAAAAGGATCAATCCTTTCAAGTTTCAAATGACATTATTATTGCCAGAAATGAAACTGACCTGCGTATAGTTAATAGGATTTTTCTGCAACTCAGTTATACTCATCTCAATGCTGTTCTTTGAGTCACGAACCATTTGGACCTTGCCCTTTTCTCCTAATATGACATATTTCGTTTCCTTTTCTGCACCTGATGGCAAAAAATGTGCACAATTTAAGGCTTAAAGCTCCATCATGGTGATAAAGTTTTCCTGTTGTGCATCCATAAACAAGAGAGTACCAGAAGTGAGCCTCCAAAGAGCCTTGCTGACTTTTACTGATGTTGAATTGATGCCCCCGCAAAGCCCCTTGTCAGAGGAAATAGTCACAATAACATTCTTCTTCACATCAATGCCTGACATTTGCATCACCACATGAAACACACAACACGTAAAATAGTGGAAATGTGGGCATATTCAAATAAACTCCCATGGTCAAAGTGGCTCATAATATTACTCCTATTATTGTAGAATACTGAACTCCAGCAATTTGCCTTTTCACCCAACAATATAGACCCTACTATTGTAGAATAGAGAAGTCTAGCAATATAAATCCCATGTTTGGTTGGAAATATCTAGTGGAACAACCTCCCCAGCACCTTGAACTTCTAAATAGCCGTTGGTGAGCTTAGTTCTGTGAGCATATTGGAACTGAAAAATAATAAATCTAAGTACATACCAGGAGTATCCCCAAGAAGTGCAGTGAACGGCTGCCACAGGCCACGTGAATTTTCAGTTCTTACTTGAACTGCACGTAGCTTTGATGCTGCCACCATTTTCATTGCCTTTGTGATCTTTTGGATGTTCTTAACACTCTTCATCCGATTTCTGACTGCATCATGATAAGCACACGAGGAAAAAATATCAGGTAAATTGGTAATATTAAATTATTGATGTTATTCAGAGTGGAGGATGAAAACCTTTTACCTATTTGAGTTGAAACTGACCGTGCACCAAGCGGAGCCAACTCTCTGTTGATTAAAATAGATCATGTTCATGTAAGCAAGGGAAAAAATTCCATGCATTAAACAGGGGACCCCATGCTTAAAACATTATTTTTAACATTGTTCAAGGAAGTCAAAACTAGTTAATCTCTTAGATAGTTAAAAGAAGGCAATAAAGGAAGAGTATTTTGGACTTGGAACTCTTATGGTTTGCAGAGAAGAGTATCATCTAAGAATGAAAGAAATAGTGATGTTTTGCATAGAAAATATGTTGGACACCACCCAAGGAAAATCTATATTAGTAATGTTGCATCCCAACCAATATTAACAGGATCCCAATTTAAGAGGTAGCAAATTAACAATGCTAAAATCTCTTGAGGAAACTGTCTCTGTGCATTACACCCTTCCTTGAACATTACATATATTAGCTATACACCCTTCCTTGCCCGTTACATATCCACGACTTGCTTCATTCTGCAGAGGTACATACCAAAAATTTATAACAACAGAAAACCTATGTACCAGTTATTAGGTGGGGTCTGCTAATTGATTCTTGTTTAATCATTTATCTCCTTGATTGATATGAGAATTTTCATTTAGAATATTTCCAGCTCCTTTTACCATTTCCAAAAGCAGAAGTTCATGGTCATATGGACTATGTCATCATTACGAAAGAAACCAAACCCATACAAAATGATGTTTTCCATTTTACCTTTTCATTTGAGTTATGACCTAACTTGCCAAGGAAAGTAAGGAACTTCACATCCTAACCTTCCATGATGCAGCTTATTTTCACAAAATTCTCATTTTAGCTACAGCCTTATATTGGCCAGCAATTTGTGCCAGAGAGCATAATTGGTATATAGTCCTTCAGCCAGATTTAAGGATAAGGTACTTAAGATGCCGCAATGGATGTATCTCTTGAAAGGACCATTTCACAGTACATAATATTGCACGATGAATCAATTTTATACACGCATAGAGCAAATAATGACATAACCTAGCATTCCTAATGTTATTCTAGGAAAAACAAATGAATAAATCGTATATTTCAAAATTTCCATATAAATACGAAGAAAACGTCATCTGATGCCTGAAACAAAAACACCCGATCTTACCACGCTTGAAATTTTTCAAAAACACCCGACTACTCTAATTCGAGTAACGTTCAAAAGAATCTACATTTGGGGAGAAAAAGAACCGATTAAGTTTTCTAAAAGGTACAAGATCCATTGGTTTCACGAATCTCCTTAAATATTTTAGTTAGATCCGACTCGGAGATCCATTCTAAGAGTAATCTACTTGGTACGCAATGGATCGACATTAAGACCGAATGGCAACCCCTACTTACTCGGGAGAGATCGCGGAGCGCGCGGCGTTCGAAGCAATAGGGGAGAGGAGAAACCTCCTCCCTTCCCTCCTCAGAGCTGCCATCGCCATCGCTTCTTCCTCTCGTTCGAAGAGACCTTCTTCCCACAAACCCTAGATTCCGCCTGCCTTCGGTCCAGTGAGCGTAAGCGAAATAGACTAATTAACGTTGTTCCCTTTTTTTCTTTCTCCCTCCCTCCACTGTATTGTGATGGGTTTATTACCTTTGACCCAGAAATACATAATATTACAATCACCCCCCTTTTTTTATCATTAACGAGGCCTATGCTACGACTAGGGCTAACACTTTTAGATACATAGATACTTAGACTCCGCTAATACTTTTAGATACATAGACACTTAGACTCTATTAAATTTTAGTCAATATAGAAGTTGTCTAGTTAAACATTTAAATTATGTGCTTCGTAAAATAATTGCTTCAAACTAAACATGACTGAGCCATACTCCAAGCTAACCGCATCGCCAAGCTCTCGATCAAGACGAGCCATTAAACCAAGCTACAAAATTACTAAATAAATTTTTTTATAATAATTATTTAAAATTTTAGTGACCAAGATATCATAAAAAAGGGTACTTACCATATTATAATGGCCCTCAAACTAAACATGACTGAGCCATACTTCAAGCTAACCGCATCGCCAAGCTCTCAATCAAGACGAGCCATTAAATCAAGCCACAAAATTACTAAATAATTTTTTTATAATAATTATTTAAAATTTAAGTGACCAAGATATTATAAAAAAGGATACTTACCATATTATAATAGCCCTCCAGAAATATCCTTTGTCAATATTTATTTTGATAAATATAATTTTATAATTTTGAATATCTTACTAAATGGATAAAAATATTTCGTCACGGTTTAAAAACTATTTTGGTTTGTTCTTAGTTGCTAAGACAAGAAAATGAGATCGAACATATATAAATTTTGACGGGATTTTTTGTAATTCAATTATATTAATAATTTAATTTATAATAATGAATTTTGGTTGCAATAAATTATGTACTTTATTATAATAAAGTATGTATTTTTCTACAAAATATATACACTTAGTTTAATTTTATATGTTAAATTGAAAAATTAAATACAATTAAAATTGCAAAAGCACCGCGATTAACATTTTTCTACCGTCTTACAGCCACTCGTCGAACTGGCCGAGCAAAGAGTGACAACAGAACCCTTTTTCTTGCAGAGCACTCCTTTTCCTCTCCAATCTCCTGTGGGCTGTGGCTACCAAGAAGAGATCCCCGTATAAGCGTATATCCCACCACCAAAATGGCACTCGTTTCAAAACTCCCAAGCTCACAAACCCTAGTATTCGAAATCTAGGAAGACGAGAGAGAGAGAGAGAGAGAGAGAGAGAGAGAGGGAGAATGAAATCGCCGTCCATTGCGGTGGTTTCTTCGTCGTCTCCTGACGCGGTAGGAGATCCGAGGACGAATCGATCATCTAGCCGGTCTCCCGCGAACTTTTTCGGTAAGTAGTACTCTCTTTGCTGTGGTCATCGCGGTCGGTTTTTCTAGTGCTCCAGCGATTTCTTGGAAGTTGGTGATGATCACCGCTCTGCTGTTGTTTAGCCCCGCTCATCTGCAATTAGTTGATACTGAGAATGTTGAAATTTGCAATAGGAATGATTTTGCTGCTGAGACCATTGTTATCTGCTATTGTTATAGTCTCAATTTGTTTCTTTTATTAATTGGAAGTTTTGATGCAGTATGGAGGGAGTTCGTATGGGGAGCAATTGCGGGGGCATTTGGAGAAGGAATGATGCACCCAATCGATACTGTGAAAACACGACTCCAGAGCCAGGCCGTGATTACTGGAACTCAGGTGTGTGTGTACTGTGTGTGTGTGTCTCTACTTTGTTATTATTCCTTACATTGAAGGCAATTATTCTTGTTATCATGCTATTCTGTTAATGTCTTAATCGGTAGCGAATACTCTGAGGTCAGATTCCTTGGCTTAAAGTTAATGCAAGCACTGAAGTATTACTTTAGACATGATGCACTTTTCTTATGTTTTAACCAGGCTCAGAAGAACATATTGCAGATGGTCAGGACAGTCTGGGCTGCGGATGGTTTAAAAGGTATGCCCTTTCCTTATCTGTAATTTTTAGTTCAATCGATAATACATAAATTATTAAATATTATCATATGAAAGTGTATCTTGGGATGTTCAAGTAAAGCTTCTCAGACCACAAAAGATCTTGTATGTAATTCTTCTTTTGCTCCTCTTTCCTTTACATTCATCTTTTTTAGGATTTTATCGAGGGATTGCTCCTGGAGTGACTGGGTCTCTTGCAACTGGGGCAACATATTTTGGTGTCATTGAGTCGACCAAAAATTGGCTGGAGGAAGTTAATCCCAATCTCAGTGGACATTGGTCTCATTTCATTGCAGGAGCAATTGGTGAGCAAGAATTTCATGCTATCTGAAGCTTACCTAATCATATTGTCAAATTCTTTCATGCTCTTCTAGTGATTTTGAAACATTTCGTGTAGTCTATATGTATATATATGTATGTATGTATGTATGTATGTATGTATTTTGGTGGATCAGCTGGGAAATATCTTTATCTTTTCTCTATTTTCTTTTCTAGGAGACACACTCGGGTCTTTTGTCTATGTGCCATGTGAAGTCATGAAACAGCGGATGCAAGTCCAAGGCACCAGAGACTCTTGGATGTCAGCCATAACAAAAGGAAGCATATCCCAGAAACCTGGGACGCATATGTATGGATATTATGCTGGCATGTTCCAAGCAGGCCACTCAATTTGGAAGGAGCAAGGTCCAAAAGGATTATATGCTGGGTAAGTTCTCTCATACTTTTTTTCACAGTTTTAATGGACATTCTTTACTCTTTATCAGTTCCATGGTTTTCTTTGCAGTGGTTCATGTTTCAAATGCAGAACCTGCTTGTTTGTCTATATTCAGCAACTTATAAATGTTTACTATTTTAACTTATAGATGTTACACTTGAATAGATTAAGACCCTTTTATAAAGTGCATGGTTTGTGACAAACAATTTATTTTGTTTTTAAAAGGTGTGATTGCTGATCACATTATGCATAAACAAGACACTTTAGTTATTATTTCCAGTGTAAACAAAAAAGCCCATTTATGAAGTGCATCATGGTGACAGATAGATTTTTGTTTTTGTTTTTAAGGTGTGATTGTTGATCACATTATGCATAAGCACTAAGCCCATTCAATTTTGCCTTTTGGATGAATTAGTTTTCCTACAATAAAGGCCTTCCATTTTCCTAGGGGTACCCACTTCTATGCGGGATAATGGGGGGAAAGGCTATTTCACCTTGGTTATCCTAAAAGTGAGCCTTAGACCATAAGGCATGACCCCAAGCTGGTAATGCCTATGACATCTAAAGTTATTTTTTATTTTCATAGACATGGTTTCTTTTTTAAGAGATTAATTGTATCAATGGATGTCTAATTACTATCTCACTTTTCATGCTGGCTATATTACAGATATTGGTCTACACTAGCTAGGGATGTGCCTTTTGCAGGGCTGATGGTATGTTCTGCTGTGCTTTGTTACTTATCTTTATTTTTGTATCTTTTCCTTCTTGTAATAGAAATTTTGGTTTTCTTTCTGGTGTATCTTTTCCATTACATGGATGCATGAGTTTCCTGATCTATAAGAGGAATTTAGCCTTATTAAGGAGGTGCCTGCTACTGGTTTCTCTCTGGGCAGAGCACTTAGACATTTAACTTTGACTAAGAGGAAGTCCACAGGGAGGAATTCCTGCGGCCTTGCCCCAAATATCTGGTCTTATTACCCATCTTAGATTTCTCAGTTACAATTGGCTTTGCTATAATATGATTTTATACAAAGTTCCTAGCCAAAATTGTTGCAGCTAAGAGTTGTATGCTAATGCATTATGCTCACTGCCATTTTTTCTTCTAGACTTTTTTGTTGTTTTCCCCATCTGACATTTTTTAACATAACCGTATTCAATTTTTAGATTTATCTCTGGCAAGTACTATATTTTAATCAAGGCACGATATCAATTTTCACCATCTTTGTATAATCCATCCTTTTGAGTTACTCTTGTTCTTTAACATCTCGAATTGATTCCTTATTTTGTCCCTTTTACTGATGCACGTTATGGTCTTTACAATGTCTAAACCATACTTTTGTTGTTTGTCTTATTATAGGCTTATAGCCATATGATACTATACACAACTTGTCACAGCTTCAGCATTATTTTTGCCTTTTTCCTCCATGGCCATCCCAGCATGCTTAGGGTTTTACTTGTATCGAACATGTATTCTTTTAATATGAATCCTAAATCATGTTTCTCAAGTTTAGATTCTGATGTATATCTTTTTGGATTTGTAGGTCACTGTTTATGAAGCATTGAAGGATTTGACAGAGCATGGAAAGCAAAGATATCGACTGAA
Source organism: Typha latifolia (assembly GCF_019914945.1). NCBI lineage: Eukaryota > Viridiplantae > Streptophyta > Magnoliopsida > Poales > Typhaceae > Typha > Typha latifolia. The sequence continues at coordinate 3,391,816 of NC_133086.1, read as the reverse complement.
TAGGGAATTCCACCTGAATAGTTCCATTGAAGGACTGCTTTTAGGAGGATTAGCGGGTGGTAAGTACTGCTCTTGAATATTGAATTAAACTATGTAATGGCAGCTTCTCACTTGTGCTAGAAACGACAAATATATTCCCTCTGCTCTTTGCAGTCTTGCAGATCATTGTCTTATATATTAGTAACTGTTGCAATTGTTCTATAGGTTTTAGTGCATATGTTACAACTCCGTTGGATGTGATCAAGACAAGATTACAAGTACAAGGATCCACCATTAGGTACAATACTTTGTTCTCAAGCTAAGCCTACTAACTAGCCTTTAGATATTTTCCTCCTATGATTGAAGTCTTTTTTCTTTGATAAACCCTATCTTCTGTTTGTTCCCCATCTTTATCTGGTTGGTTGATGCGTCTGGGAAAGTCATGCAATGATTCTTGAATATCTCGAACAATCAACAACTCTTGATTGGAAATGGCTTCTGACATAGTATTGCTTTGTCAGATATGATGGCTGGCTTGATGCTCTAAGAAAGATTTGGGCTGCTGAGGGCTTGAATGGTATGTTCAAAGGCAGTGTGCCGAGAATAATATGGTACGTGCCAGCCTCTGCTGTCACTTTTATGGCAGTGGAGTTCCTCAGGGATCATTTCAATGAGAAGTTGAATACTGAAATCCGTGAAGTCACTAGCTTATCGATAGATACAAGCTCTAAAGTGCAAGAAGCATCTTAAGTTCTTTTCGCAGATGGATTCCTCAGAGGGTTCAACCATCATGAACTTCTGATGGTTACATCGATTTTTCCCATTGAGGGTTAAAGCTTGTCACCGAAATTTGATATATGAAATACATATTCATCCCAGCATGACTGTGTGATGTAAAGTAGAATATCCTAACTTGATTAGAGTATTTGAGGCATTTTGTCATGTTTGATGCAATGAAGAGATGTCTTAAAGAGTATGGCTTCCATGACCAATTGTGGCGTATAAATTTCGAAATGTCGGCTAGCGTTTAATTTTACATTTTTGTGAAGGATAGAAATGTGGTTTCTTATTTCACCTGAAATAAACTGTCCACATCATCAATCTTAATGAGCCTATTTGATGGGCAGTTTTCTTGATGTCAGATGGCGAACATATGAATAATGTCTAGTTAATCTGATTTGTTTTTGATATTAAAATGGTTGGGCTAAGTTGCAGGTGGTAATACGTATTTGATAGTCAAATTGCATGCAAATAAACAAAAGAAATTGCACACGAAATCCGTCAAATAACTACCTCGAAATAATTGAATCAAAATAGATCGACTCTAAGAAGTCGGCATCCAACTAGATGTTTGAGAAAGCCTGCAACGATTCTGTTAGAACTTCCGCGTGGATGTAATTCGGCTTCGTTCGCGAAGTCTACCGTCGTAAGCCTAAACAAGCGCCATCATCACTCGTTAGCACACCATGGAGCCCGGCGAGATAGGAGATGGAGAGCCAAACCCTAATGCTCGCTCGCCTTCTACTCCAACTCCTTGGATCACGATCGAGGAATGGAGTGGATCCTCCTCTACAAAGCTCTCGCGCACGGCTGTCCTCACCGCCACCCCCTCCTCCCTGGCTCGACACAGGTCTCTCTCTCTCTCTCTCTCTCTCTCTCTCTCTCTCTCTCTCTCTCCTTTGTCGGATTTCCTCGTTCCCTGATAGATTTCTAGTCTTTCAGGTATGGGAGCCGATGGAAGCAGATATGGAGCAACATTATTGGGGCCTTCGTCCCGGAGGTAAGACCTAGATGCTCTGTTTTCATGACTCTTTTATGATGCCTTGCTTTGGTTATCTAGAATTCGAAGTTAAACCGGTTTTATTTTTTATCGATTGCCTATCTTCTTATCTCATGTTTAAGCTACTATTGAGATTTAAGTTGATGAAAAAGTTCGTATCTAAAATGCGGTGGTAAATATTAGATAATGAGTTGGGAGTTGGAAAAAAAATGCAGTTTATAGGTTTGTGTCAAAATAAAGTACATAACTTTTCTATTAATCTATTGACAGGGCTTTCCAGGCAGTGTGACTCCGGATTACGTTCCATTCCAAATATGGGATTCCTTGCAGGTAGTGGATTAGCTGGTAATATATGTCTGTTTTTTGTGCCTGATATGATTCCTTTACTAATAATTGTGTTATTTGTTACAGGGGCTGTCAACTTACATACGCGCCATGCTGTCTACCCAAGTAAGTCCTAATTTGAGGTCTCTGGCATCATGGTTTCGATTGATCTTGTAAATGATTCGTGGTGTAAGCTGGCACTAGGCTCTTCTGAGTGCAATTGGAGTTGGTGAAAAATCTGCTACTGTCATTGGCGCTACTTTTCAGGTATAATTTTGTTGTCCAGAGATGATCTTGGTGATAACTTTCAAAGCTGTATCTATCTTTTGATTTACTGTTAATGCTTCTGACAATATTTGTATGCTTGACATGAAGTTCTAGCTATCAAACAATCACATGTTAATCCTCCCGATTATGATGTTTATTTTTTTAATGAATTGCTGCCATCATGTTAGTTTTGTGAAAATACGAGGGATGGGTGTTGTAATTGAGTTTAACGTATGAGTAAATTTGAAAATTGATGAAGCTTAATGCCTGAGAGGATTGTTTTCTTTTTGGGTGAGAAAATATAAAATTTGAGTTGAGTGACTTCTAACTAAATGCTTTTAAATCCAATCAATTTTAGATGACAAAACGAGGTTAGCTCATTCAGGTTAAGAAGGCTTGCATTTTGACTGAGAAAGAACAAGACTACTGAAGAAGGGAATTGGGAATCATATGAAAATAGAGGTGGAAAAATAGAAGAACCTAAATAACCAACTGAAGGTAATTGCATTTTAATCAGGACGTGCAAGCAGTTTATTGATTTTCCCTAATAAAATAAAATCCTAATTGAAGATAACTAAAGGAGAACCATCCTAAGTTTTAAACAGAGAAAGAGGAAGGGGACCTAAAGGGCATTCTTATGGTAAATTTAGAAGTCCATAGCATATCCCTTTCCTGTGTTTTCTATAACTCTTGTATCCCCTATATATCCGGCACCATAATATCAATGTCAATGGCTGATGGCTCACTAACACCACATCCACACTTTGAAAAGGTAAATTTGATTAGTGAACTGCATTAATGTATTGGCCTTACAATTTTCTAGCACTGAAATGGAGGTGGTTAAACTAGTTATCAAACAAAACTAGGTTTGGTGGCCATGATTCTGTAATCTGAATACCTTATAATAGCATATTATCTGCCTTTTCACATTATTCTATCACTCATCTTTTTTGAAGATATCACACCTATTAGTGATGCTACCTTTTGTTTGTCCTAGTTAGTAATTTATTGTTAAATGGAACATTTTAACAGTGGTTCTTGAGGGATTTCACTGGAATGCTTGGGGGCATCTTGTTCACCTTTTACCAGGTACTCTGAGCTCCTTCAGATTTTGAATCGAATACTAGTAATTCATTATTTTGTTTATTAAATTTTGTGCTATTTTGCCCCTTATGTAACATTCTTATTGCATTTGGGAACAATGCTTTACATCATTTATCATCTTAATAAAAATTTATTCTTGGTTTACATCTTATTTCTTAATTAAATGTTATTATTTTCTATAGGGGTCTAATCTTGATAGCAATGCAAAGATGTGGCGTCTAGTTGCAGATTTTATGAATGACCTTGGTAATGTTCCTCATGTCATTCCTTTAATCCTCCATTACATATGTACATACTGACTTTTTTATTTCTTAATGTGCATATCTTTAGGATTTAGAAGGTGTTGACATTTAAAAGTATATAGTACCCTTTCATCACTGGGTTTTCCGAACCTAATTTGCAATGTCTGTTGTTGTTTCTGCAGGAATGCTGATGGACCTTCTATCTCCTTTGTTTCCTTCAGCTTTGATTTTAATAATGTGCTTAGGAAGCTTGTCTAGATCATTCAGTAAGTTCAATGCAATTTAAAAAATGTTGAAGACGCTAATTAGTCAAATAAAGAGTTCTTGTAAACTACACTTAGGGGTGTGGAATTTGAAGGATAGCATGCTCTGTTGTGAAATTTGGTGAACTATATAAAGTTATGACCATGATCACTGTTCCAATGCAAGTGCTGAGGAAGGCCTGTATTCTTTCTATATTGCCTCTTGGTAGCAAAGTTATGAGAACATATTGTTGACCTCTGCTAACCTTGGGAGGTTTTTTTACACTGAAGAGCAGTATTTTTTGCACAGTACATCTCACTAACATATGGTTTTTTGCACATAGACACTCTGTCAACATCTTGGATACTTCCAGCACATCTCACTCTTGAATTATGCAATATGCTTGAAAGATGCGTAGCTTGAAATGAGTTGCGGTAGTGTAGACTCTAAAGACTGTTTTTCTTTTTAGAGAAAATGTTTATCAACTATCATAGTTGTAAATACAAGTGACGGAAAAGAATCGTATATTTTTCATCATTTAAGTAAAGTTCTGAATATTAACCTTACCTTACATGATAAATTTTCCATTTTTCGTTATATATGGCATCATTAAATAAAATAGATTCTAAAAGATTATGAGGTATATAGTTATATTAATATCTAATTATACATGTCCTTGAAATGTTATTCCTTTTCTTGTTGCCAATTTTGTCATGCACAACCCTAATTTGACACTAATGTTGTTATCCATGATTCCATTCAATACTGCATTTTATTATCTTTGGCTATAAGACATAATCCCCTGTAGCTTTTATTAAATGTCATAGTTGTGTTCTTTCTTGCACATGTACTTGAATATCTACCTAAAGCCCCACCTAACCAGAAAATTGATCTCTTGTCTAGTCCTCTTAGATATGGGTATAAGTATACTGCTTAAGTCTCACTCAAGGGAAGTCTAGTGACAAGTTTTGCATTTTATTAGATTTGTCTGCGATAAATTCTTTCCTCTAATATTTCAACTTTCATTGCATGTCTTGCTTAGCTGGTGTTGCTAGTGGAGCAACTAGGGCAGCATTAACTCAACATTTCTCCCTTCAGAGTAATGCAGCAGATATCTCTGCGAAGGTACTGCAGACATTTTCAATACATAGTGATTCTTTATGAATTTTAACTGCAGAAATATGAATTTCCAAAGTTGTGATAGGAGGGTAGCCAAGAGACAGTTGCGACAATGATGGGGATGATACTGGGAATGCTATTAACTCATATTACCAGAGGTCACCCTCTGGCTGTGTGGTTTTCATTTCTTTCTCTTACCATATTCCATATGTATGGTGAGTATGGCTCCTGTATAGTTAAGAAGTCTTAAGTTTCAGTTTATGGTACTTTTGATAATTGAATCCAGCTGTTAAATTTTACCTTTGTCCTAGAGAAAGCATGTTAACAAGCTCCATTCTTGTGCAGCGAAAGAAGTTCTTTAACACCCTCTTATTGTTCTTTTTTTCTGTCCCTTTTCAGCAAATTATAAGGCTGTGCTGTGCCTTTCACTGACTACATTAAACCATGAGAGAAGCTCCATTCTATTGCAGTACTTCATGCAGAGTGGCCAAGGTGATCATTGGGTTTCTCCTAGTTTGTATTTGTACTTTGTATGGGAGATAGTGTTATCTCATTTATAAATAATGGGCAAAATGTATACTTCATATGGATTGGCTTAGATCATTACTCACTACGATCTGTACACCATTGCTTGTTCCATGATTCTTGACTTCTATTGCTATCTTATGATGAAAGTTGTGGTAAAAATGTTTTATGAACTTTGAGTCTGATCTCCAGTTTCTGTTAGCAGTTAACTTTCCTTATCATTTACCTCCGTACAATCTGATACAGAATTATCAATTTGAAACTCATAGCATAGTGTTTCCCAGTTCTCACACCAGAACAGGTTTCTAGGAGAGAGAGTGTCTTTCCTTTCTGGGCCACCTGGCGAAGATTAATTAAAAGAAAGCTACTGCATGAGCATGTACACTTGGGTGCTAAAGCTTCTGCACTTACACATACTGATATGTGAGTTCTTTACTTATCATAGAATTTTGTAGTGATTCTTGATATTTGATGTCAATGAGATTTGAACCATCATGATAGCACTAATCTCAAATTGATATTTGACAGGATGGAGCTTTCTGGATCAGCAAGATCGCAATATAAAAATGGTATAATCTGCTTTTCTTTGTATTCTGAATTTTATGATTATTTTTAATTTTGTTTTTTACCGCCTGTTCTAGATAATTATCTCTTATTGGAAAAGCGTGGGGGCATTCACATTTTCATCCATAAGCAGGCCACTCCTGATGATATTTTGAAGTCCTTCATTCATGCACTTGTTATTACAAGTCTCACGGATAAGAGCAAATCTTTGCATACAGAGAGCCATATATGGATGGATGAACATTATCCTGTTTTCATTGCAAAGGTATTGTTACATGTTTGACATGCACTCCCACTTCAATGGATAGAACACTAAGCTACAAGAACTAGAATATGAACAAGATGAAATTGTAGTAAAATTCTTTGGTATGGATGCATGAACTTTTTATCTAATTGATCTCTTTTGCCCTGTTTACAGCTGCGCTCTACAGGATGGGGAACTGAACGGCTACTATCACGATCAATTGTTTGCAGGGCACACTGGGTTCATGACACCATGAATGATAAGTTCAAATAAGCCTTAATGGAAGTACATTAATTTTTATACATATCATAAGATAAATTTTCAAATAAGATGCTTAGTATTTATAGAAGGGAGAATAGCGTTATTTATGCCAAAGAGAAATTTTTCAACACTATTCTTGCATGGCTTCAAAGTGGTATTTATAGAAACTCATGATACAGTTCCAATTGAAGAGGCATTCATGATTGGCTTTTCAACAGAATAGCAGAAAATAATAAAATCAACAAATAAAACTTTAGGTTAAGATAAAGCATTTGATAATAGGTGAGTATACTTGTCATAAATTTCATAGGCAAAATGTGATTTTGGCACCACAATATTTGGAATTAAGCTCATCTATTTATCTGGAGTAATCTGGTAGAGAATTTTACAGAAAGAGCACATTTCTTTTCAATGCTTCGAGAATACATTATCTTCTTGTAACAAAAATGATAAATGTACACCAAAAAGCAGTTTAGTGTCTACCTTGTGACTGCATAAGTGTGCTGCTCATCATTGCTTTTAGTTATTCATAGAAAGTTGAAAAGCTATTACTTTTGCCAGCAAAGCAGCAATATTTCTGTGAGTTCCAATCAGTTTCAACGAAATAAAGTGCAGTCGTTTAGAGAATATTGATGCTTGTTTTTCTTATTGTGACCGAGTAAACACATGAGGAGGCTGAAAGTGATGTCTTGTTGCATTTATGTTCAGAAATGAGTAGCCCTCGTTTAGTTTTGAAATAAGAAGTTTTATTTTAGTATAAATTTTCTTATACTAGTATACTAAGTAAATAGTTACTAATTTCAATACTATATAATTAACCTACTCTTCTCTCCCCTTATCTTTCATCCAATGTTTGTATATTTATCAATTATTCTTAAAAACATCACTTAAAACGGCCATCATTTAATCACCTTCTCTCTCTCTCTCTCTCTCTCTCTCTCAATTACTCATCCATCCACTATAAAGTATTTTAACTTGCGAAATTATTCTTTTAACTTTATCACATTAAATATAATTATTATATACTGTACTGGTTTATGAAGAAACGGAAGAATCTCTTATACTGAAGTAAGCCTTTGTTTACTAGTACTAAAAGTTAGTATAGTTATATTGGTATTGAACTGATTCTGCAAAAGTGGTATATACGGGCACATTTTACTCTATACAGGGTTGTCTCATCCCATTCCTGAAAGTCCACGCAACAAGAAGCACTAGCAAAAAAAGAGGTAGAACACATAATGATGTGCATGGAGTTGGAAGAGATATACCCAACTTATCCAGGTCAACCAAGAAATTTACAAGCTAGTAAACTGGGTGAAGAGATGATGACAAAGAGAAAAAGGTAAAAAAAATGGAAAGATTAGTGTTCCTTGTGATGTCCAAATAGTTGAAGCTACTGATTACCCAACAGTGAGGAACGACATACTCCAGTATTCAGTGATTGCTAACTGAGAGCCAATCCGAGATTAATATTCACACTGGTCTACTTTGTCAAATATATTCAAACTGGTCTACTTTGTCAAATATATTCAAACTGGTGTACAGATTTCCTAAATAAATCCTAATTTACAGGGCAAATAACCAATCAAATAAGTATTTGAACTGTATTTTAATCAACAAGTATCTCTAATAAGTTGTTCCTCACTCTATTTATAGACAATAAATTTCTGCACAGTGCACATCCCCACAATTTCCAAAAGATATGTACTTGATGAATAATAATAATAATAATAATAATGTTGTCGGTGCTTTCTATCTTCAGGTAGCTATAACTTCCTATTAGTGGCATCCTTTATGTATTCAATAGCTTCCTCTTCACTTAGTTGCTTCCCTTCCACCAGTCCTTTAACTAGTGTACTTGTATATGACTTCGGGGGAGCAGAAATAGGTATTTCACCAGATTTAAACCGCTCAATATCTGATAAAGGACAGCTGCAAAATGAAAAAAGTGATTCAGATCAGATGATATACAGCGAGGCTAAAAGAAACCATAAAACATCAACATATCCACTTGCAACAATTATAATATAATCACACAAAGAAAAGAGTTTCTCAATAAACCCTATCTACTTGTTTGCACTCTGCAGATGATCGAATAATTCCCATAATCTCTTTTACCCTCGCTTTAGAAGGAGAAATATAACCAGCTACATCATGATAAGGCAGGCAAAAGACAGCAAGGAACTATAGTATTAAGAACTGCTGCGACAGCAGATCACAAAAGTGTCAGAAGTGTTTCCCATCACTGAACGATTATATAGCACTGAAAAAGTATTTTGAAAGAGGCAAGGATAAATGTTAGAGGAGAAAGAAAGAGGTGTTCGTTTGGCAAAAGTAGTAGGCTAGGTCAAGGATGGCCGTGCCAACGGCACTTGCCATGCCAATAGTGGCACGACGCTTGGCATGGTGCGCCAATGGCACAACTCCATGTAGAGCCGTGCCGATTCAGCACGACATGTGGAGCATTTTGTTTTTAAAATTTTTTTTGCTATTTTCATCAATCATCAATCAACTTTAGTTCTAATACATGTTCAATAATCATATCATATTATAAGAGAATTATAAAATTCCTATTTATATGAAGACTATGTGAGATGTACCAACAAACGATACTATCAGCAGATGAGTTTTAAAAATTATCGATAGTATTTAGTACAACATTCTCGTATTATTCTTGTGGCGGTAAATAAAATTTTTAATTCTCCTTATTATGCTACGTTTAACTAAATATTAGTTTTAAACTTTGAATTGTTAAATTTGTTTTACAAATCACACTCTATATTTTACCTATTTTGTGATTCAAATCCTGTCTTTGAGGATTTTGTAATCAGACCTTTTCTTTTCTTCTATAATTCTCATTTAGCACCCTGAGTTAACTTTAACGGTATTAGAAAAAAATATTATATTATAATATACAAAATAATTTATAAATATCTAAATTACCCATATATTCTTCATCATACTTCTCTCTTCCTAAAAAAGAATAAAAAGACAAAGGAGGATGAGAGGGAAAGATAGTGGAGGGAGGTAGGTGAGGAAGATGGTGGAGGGATAACAAATAAGAGAAAATGGTGGGAGTATTTTAGTAATTTGATCAATATTAATTAGTCAAAATAACGTCAGGGTATTAAATGCAAATTATATGAAAAAAATGAAGAGTCGAGTTACAAAATCCACAAAGGTAGAATGCAAATCACAAAATAAGTAAACGTAGAGTGTGATCTGAAAAAATTCCTAATTATTAAACTATAATCAATTAATATTATGCGTTAAATGTTACTATATGTTCAATTATATTATGAATATTTAATAATATTATGAAGTGTCCAATAATTAATATAAATGTTAATAAATGTATTCATGTATTAAATCATATTATGTGTTGAATAATATTTATATTTAAATGTTGTTTTATCTTTAATAAAATTTATAAACATAATCTAAAGATAAAACACTATAATGTAAGTTTTAATACACATATTTAGACCAAAAACTATAGATTGACATGTCGAACACTAAAAAATATATCTAAGTATCCTAAAAATTTTATTAAAAATATTATAAATGCTACTGGCATGTAGTGGCGTGTTGATCGGCACGTGTCGTGGCCATCGTTAGGCTAGGTACTATGAACAAGTCAGATCTCATGCAGCACTATCAATCCAATACTTATCTACAGCCATTGTATGGGTTATGCTGCATTTGGAGCCACTATGAGCAAGTTGTATTAGTAATCGAGATAATAGAAACAGTTTATATTCATCATCATTATCCAACATTATGGTCACCAATAATGGTCAGCTAGAGAGCAACTCAGAAAACAGAAAAGTTTGAGAAAGCTTCTGATGTCAAAAGCATAATCTGGCAAGAGATGAACTTACAATTAAATGTATAAACTAACAACAGTTAAGTACAATCTAAGAGAGGTAAAATTACCTCATATCTAGGATAAGAGAATCTCATGCAACTAAGATGCGAGGAATTAAAGTCACTGTGAACCACAAATTCAAGGATTCAACTAATGAAGTAAACTATCTTAAAATACAACTTTAAGCTTTTTGAAGCCAATTGAAGAAATTTCGGACATCACATTAGATTCTTCAATCACTTGCATCTTAACCTACAAATTCAAGCTATTATGTCTTTGATCAATACAAGATGACCCAAAAAGTGCATAGAAGACAGAAGCTTTTATACATTTCATATGAAAGAAGATACATTGAAAATAGATTACATGAGTAATATCCTAGATGTGGTGCATTAGACTTGCGTGCAAACAAATAGGTGGACAAACCAACAACGTGAAACATACCTCATGGTCAAAATGGGAAGGTTATCCTCCTTTCCGAGATAAAGGACATTAGAATACCAGCCACCCTGTAGTAAAAGGTTAGATCCAACACAGATGATGGGGGAATTATTGTCTACTTATTCCCAATTGAGGTCCCTCATGTCTAAACAGTGTTGAAAACAATGCAAATTTATTTGCATTGACAAATAATCAAGTTACACACTTAGAGAAAAAATAATAGATAAATGGGAAAAGAAGAAAATGCTAAAACCTAAGCTTCCAAACAAACAGGTGCACAGTTCGAAAGCGAAGCAGTAAAGCATGTTTTCCCAGAAAGAGCTATCCTGAATTCAAGAGAGTATAAGGAAGAAAATGCTAAAACCTAAGCTTCCAAACAAACAGGTACACAGTTCGAAACCGAAGCAGTAAAAGCATGTTTTTCCCAGAAATATCTATCCTGAAGAGTATAAGGATAAAATTGAAAAAGAAGCCCAGAAAAGAACATGGTACATTATTGTATCAGTAGTTAGGTAATGCAATGGCGGGGCAGTTACAATTCACATCATTGAGGATGCTCTCTATCATGACATTTTTTCAGGTGAAAAACCAAGATGCATTAATTTAAAGTGCCAAATAGATAGCAAAGTACCTTCAGAGCCTGAAGGATCAATGACTTGTTTTCTGAGACATAATTTAGGTCAGATAAGCCCAACAAGGGAGAAAGAATCTGCTGACCTATGATGTCCTTTTCCACTAAGCTATTCTCTTGAAACAATAAATCATTGAACTGCTCAAGCCTGTCAACAAATTGTCAAAGTAATGTAAGCTGTTGAATTTTGCACCCCATAATCAGCAAGAAGCATTTTGCAACAAAGTAATGTATCAACATAGCATACGTTATCTTATACAAGCACATGTGAGCCTTGTCACTGCTGCAACTGTCAGGATGAAGAAAAGCAACACCTCCATTGCCCCATGTTCGAGTAGATGATCTGCCAAAGAACAATCTACGAGGCACAGTTTTCCAGATGACATCTTTTGGTAGACTTGTATCACGTGATCCATAACAAGGTGCACTCATACCTTCAACCTGTTATAAGAATGGAAATGACATTACAAGGTTATGCATGAGAACCATCAGAAGACTTTCAAAATACTGTAATTAAGCTTACAGCATATGCCTACAATTGTTCGCATACCACGACATTAACTCTATTTAGATACTGACAAGCACAAAGTATTATCATAACTCCACCCTCCCCCTTGTAAAGTAAAGCAACTTATGTGACAGAATGAAAATTAGAAAAATATAAACTGAAAGATCCGACTTGTTAACCTCATATTAGAGCACAAAGGACCAAGAAGAAAAAGGAAAGCTTAAAGGTTGTTAGCTTTTAGCATAATGACTTAAAAAAGAGGCTCATACGCATACCTTTCCACCTTTAATATAGCAGAGAAATCTTGCTTTCCACATATTTGACCCATAACTGCCATACCATATGTCGATTTCTGATAAAAGCGTCCTCCAAGGAGCACAACCATTGACAATCTCACAAGATGGTGGCTCGGATGCACTATGGCATGCTTCATTGATGTTCAACTTTGAAAGCGTTAGGCTTAGACTATCCCCAGCAACCTCAGCAATATGAATGGAAGGAGCTGTGCTAGAGGGTTCTTCGTCATTCTCGACATCAGACCCAGAACTGGAGTAATTCAGCTGAAATTTCAAAATGCACAAGCTCTGTAAGGATAAGATTTTTTTTTTCCAAATTAGAAATGAAAGCATTTGGTTAAGGAACGAGTGATCAAAAATCTCAGAGCACAAAACTAGGTTCATACTTAGAAGAAGTCTAAGTGGGACCCTGCTAAAACGAAGTATCTGGATGTCCGCTAATAATCTGTGCAGAATTTAAAGCACTAATTGCTTAAGGTGCTGCTTCCAACCAAACTTTAAATGTTGAAGCATGACAAAGATCATGATGCAAGATGAAGCCTTTGAGATAATTTCAGTTTCATCGATTTCCTAGAAGGGACGCCACAGAAAAAACTAATCATTTTTTGGTACCAGAAGAACTAAGGGACAAGAACCAACTGGAAAACAATTTCATGATGATGAAGGTTAAAAAAAGGGCTGGAAACTGAACTATAATACTGGTTTTATTGAAGAATCTACACGAAATAGAGTGAATTTCTTGCCCATGGGTAGATACTCGAGCTTGGTGCCACACTATAATGGAGAACAACTGGATAAGGATCAAGGCATATTTCTTAAAACTATTCCCCAAACATTTGGATGACATATACGTGCACATGCCAAATGCAAATCAACATGCAAAGCTTGCATAGGTTGAAATCAACATGCACAACATGTATTGAGAAAATTATCTGTTGAAATAAGATTTCAGAAAAACAAAAATAAAAGATAACAATTTTCCATAATTCTCAAACTTATATAAACAACTGCAAACAAAAACTCAAACAAAACCAAAAACATGAAATCTAGGAGGATAGTCACTTCACCTCAAGTGGGCAATATCTTCTACAACTAGTAAATAACTTTTGGGGCAATTCACCAGTCAGCACAGGCCAATATTGCTTTAATTCATGACGTACCTAGACCAAAGCAGCCAGAGAGTAGAAGGCATGACTATCTGTGGACAAATAAAATAGAAGGAACAACCTAAAAGTGAGACTAGCAAGAAATGAAGTACCATTTGTATGACTCGCCATGTGGACTCAAAGGGTTGCAACTCGAATGATCCCTGAGAGGGTTTTTCTCCCAATAGAACTTTTACACAAGCAAGAACAGAGTTTGCTATAGATTTGAAATTGTAACCCCCTTCAAGGGCCATTACTATCTTCCCTCGAGCAAATTCTGTCAACTTCACAAGTAAAGAAGACAACGAAGTCATAAGAACCAGAAATGTGAATTCAGTTAGCCTCAGAACTTAGATGATAACTTATCACAGTAAGCTATTTGAGAGATGAAATTTTGCAATATTGTATATCTGAAGTCCGGAGATGGCACATTAACTACAGAAATAAACCATTTATGTACTTCTACTAGTTCTTCTGGTGAAGCATTTCTAACTTACAATATCTGGTATAGAAGAATACATACTAAAAACTGATTTTGTATTCTTGGAAGATTACATATAACAGAGAAGAACTAGTACAGGAAGTTAAAAACTCCCAACCTTTTTCAACATAATTGCATATCCATATGGTGTAACGCAACAACCACCAAGTGGGTCTCCAATGGCTGTTAAGAAGCAAATGACAAAATTAACAGCAAATAAATAGATAAATAACCAAGAGATAAAGATCTACATTACTAATAATGCATCTGGAAAAGGGAAAGAAAAATTTCTAACTTCAGATTAGCTAGATTGCTAAGTCATTATGCTTATTTTGCCTTTTGCCTCCATAGTTCACATATAAAGTTTAGTGCGATGGATAAACCAACTATAAGCCTGACCTTTCAACTTGAAAAATGTAAGATAGCTGAAGTTTACACAGTCACAAGTTAATTAGCAATATAACTAATTCAGAAAAAACAGAAACAGCCTTTCACTGGTAAGAAATCAAAAGCCCAAGTAACTATAAAAGAAACCTCCCTAATCAACTCTAAATATAATATCCACATCCAGAAGTGCATGCATGATGTCAACTCTAGACTAAGGCACTAGTGGAATAATTAATGGTGGAATCAGATATAGCAGTAGATAAAATAGGATGCCAGAACAGAAGAAAAGAGTTCATGTTTTTTGTTTTGTTTTGTTTGATTTCATGAGAAAACCGCTAATTAACAATATTGAAAGTCAAAAGGGAACCTGAATCAAATCCAGCAGATATCAGAATTATATCAGGACCGTAAGCCTTGACAACAGGAATCAGTACATGGTCCCAGACAGCAATATAATCTACATCACCGTATTGTGCATGTTCCCAAGGAACATTGATGTTATATCCTTGACCTGGTCCTTCCCCAATCATATGGTGAGATCCATCCCCACCAGCTGGATAGAAGCTACCAGAATCAAATCTGCAACACGAAGATTATGAATTAACACAAGCTGTCCTTTTCTGGCCCAGCTATTACTTATTATAATGCTACATGTTCACATAATGAGATTCAAGATTTACTCAAATGATAGCTGACTAGCCTAAAAGATAGGTCAATTACTTTTAAACTATCAGCCAGCTTGAACTTTTGAATGCAAACATATACAAAAGGAACATGCCAACCTCAACAAAAGTGGTAACAATTATACCTAACGATATTCAGAAACATAAAAATGACAAGCAAAAAGCCAGCTAACATTATGAATTAATAAATAAATGTGCTGACGTATTAGTAGGAAACCAGGAAATTGTAATAAAAGAGTTTGCAGAAACTTCAGAATCAGATGTTTCAAGAATGTGGTTCTTAAAGTGTTGCCTGGATATTCTTCAAACTCGTGGAAATCAAATAAAAAGGAATTGATGGGCAATAAGAACCATTCATGTATACAAAGAGGTAGGGCCTATAAGGTCATCTTGTTCTAGTCTTTTGCTCATGACAATTTTAGTCCTTTGTCACCTTCTAATATACTAATATTATAGTCTCACTCATGACAATTATGGTCTATTGGTCTTCCTTCCCTCACACTCCAATGCTAAAAGGGAAATGAGCAATTAATTTGTGCCTCTCCAATATCCAGTAAGTTGTAGTATTGCTCATATCCTTGACATCATGATCCAAAGTAAGAAGAAATAAAAATAACATGCATGATACAAGAAAATGACTAAATTGAAAAACCTAGAAATAAACTACACTATACCTGTGAACAGAAAAGTACAATACACGAGAGTCATTATAAAACATTTTCTGAGTGCCATTGCCATGATGAATATCCCAATCCACAATCAGTATCTTCTTTATACATAATTCTGGCTGTAAAAAGAAGAAAGAAATAAATGTACCTTCAATTTTCAAAAGATAATCTTACAAGAAGAGAAAATATGATTATTGAAGTTATATAATTGTTTTTATTCTTATAAGGTAAACAGTTCTATGTAAAAATAATGACAACTTGTTTTGCTGCAAAATACTTTGGAAACAGAGAACTAGCAATTTACCCTCTCATTCAGAAGAAAACTAGCGGCAATTGCCACATTGTTAAAGAGGCAAAAACCCATAGCTTTGTTATGTTCTGCATGATGTCCGGGAGGCCTAACTATAGCAACCCCAGAGCTCAAATCCCCACTGGCAACCTTCTCAGATATCTAATCAGAGATCGCAAAACATTAAATTAAAAAAACCCTTCATTAACTACCTCATATAGACTGCTGATTTATTGATCGATTTACCTCAATAACAGAGCCCGCAGCCAGGAAAGCAGATTCAGAAGAGCCCTGGTTAAAGTATATAGAATTGAAACTTGAAGCAATCCTTCTTCTACGTATAGTATCAAACTCTCTTGAGCTGATAGACCTGATCAACTTGATGTGGCTTTGGCTATGAACAGATGCTATATATCTATCTTCAGCTTCCTTAGCCTTCATAACCACGCACCTAAAAAGGAACAACTCATAAAAAAAAGTACCTTTTAATTAAACAAACACTGGTAATTGAGCGCATAGCTAGCAGCGAGAGAAATATAACCCCAGATTTCTCAAACACCTCACGTCCCTCGAGATCGATAATTAGGGTATCTAAGCCATATCACGAAACCTAATTCTTAGAGAGAGAGAGAGAGAGAGACCTCTGAGAGATCCCCTCGGACTCGAGCTTCCGCCAAATTGCTCGGATTCTTTCCGGGTTCTCCGGGTGGTCCTCCCCGTCCGGCGTCGCGTGGTTACACATCCTCTCGTCGTACAGGAGGCCGACCGGCGGTAGCCGGGTAGTCTCCGGCGTATCCGCCATTAGCAACGAGGGTTAACCTCCGAAGGAAAGCGAGATAAAAAGAGAGGAAGCAGGAAAGGGTAAATAGAAGTGCGATTGCATGCCGATAGTCTAAAAAGAGCAATTTTACTTTTCTTTTTCCAGCGCGGTACGAATGTTTTTGAAAATTTTCGAATTGGGGATTCTTTTCTTTTTGGGACATCTAAAATTAAAAAGCTTTTCCATTTTGCATGATATAAATTTTATTTTTATTTTTATTTTGCAGAACAAACTAATGTAATTATGCATCACCGAATTACTATAGTTGTATATATGAATCCTATATTTAGTTCGGCAAGTAGAAACATTTCAAAATATAGATGATGTGTATACAAAAGAAAATCTTATTTTAGTTTTCAGTTCAAACAACTCAAACCTACCAAAATATATGTTATGTTAAATTTCAGGTACATCTATAATTTTATTCATATTTTATTATTTATTTGTAAAATATTCTGATT
The DNA here is from genome assembly GCF_019914945.1 of Typha latifolia. Classification (NCBI taxonomy): domain Eukaryota; kingdom Viridiplantae; phylum Streptophyta; class Magnoliopsida; order Poales; family Typhaceae; genus Typha; species Typha latifolia. The sequence continues at coordinate 3,374,486 of NC_133086.1, read as the reverse complement.
ACTCTAAATAAGTGTATATAAAAAATTATGTTTGATTACTAAACTATAAATAAATGTAATAAAAATCTTGCTTAAAAAATATACATAACTTTATAATACTGTCTATCTATAATAAAATCTATAACTAATACAACGTTTATAAATTTAAGAGGAATCTAGTTCATGCAAAACATCACCAAACTTTTTAAAGTAGCTAGTGAATTAAAATGATATTAGAGTGAAGACTCTTAGTTCAATTCTTAACAGGCGCATTGTCGTTTAAACTATAAAACTTCCATCCAAGTCTAATTCTAGGATTATTAAGATATAACTTAGAAACAAAAGTATTAGAATATAAAATATAAAAAACTAATATTTTTATAGTTTAGCATTTGGAGTTGTGTGAGTTAACAATATCCATCCCATCCCATTTATACCAATTATGCTACGCAAATTAGACAAGGGAAAACATCTTATAAATTAAGCATTATGCGAATGACTGTTAAGAAAAGGCAAAAGTTGAACACAATTTGTTAATAAAAAGCTGCACACGCTTCTAGTCATTCCACAATGCCGTACAAAAATTGTGAAATAGCTGCCTTTTAGAGTTCATCAGAAAAATATCAGCTTCTAAGTTGAAGTTCATTAATGTGTAGTAATCCTATTCATAATGATAGAGTCAACAATTTTTTCCTGAGAAGAATGTTTATCTACTCACTATTGCTTGATGTATGCCTGTGTCAACCAATTGTGTTTAAAAACCTGCCACACCTGGAAGGCATAAAATAATTCTTCTCCGACTCTACGTTTGGGGAGTCGTTGGATGGATGCATTTGCATTTCCTAGATCATAGGCTCTTAACTCAGTGAGGCAAAGTTATATTTCAAAATGCACAAGATAACTGGCAAAGATCGGAATACTTGAGATCAAGTAAATTGAGAGCCTTGATGAAATTTATATGAAGCGAAATTGTTCAAACCTACAACTGTGCCACAGAAATTTACAGAGTCAAACTGGAAAGTGCAAAATGCAAATGAGCTGAATGTAACTCACAAGATGGCTGGTTCTACGTAAACCGTTTGATAGCTAAACAGAAGTCCAATCTAATTTGATGGCAGTGTTAACTGACTTGAGATGTTATAGAGCATTATCCTCCACCAAAAGAACTGTACACTGAACAGATTTGCATGCTACTATATCTATAGAGTAAATTTTGGAGGTCAGTATCGTATTTACCTTGAGGGTCATAGTTTTAAATAGAGATCATCCCCACAACCATCCTGCTCAAGGACGTCCTTTGAAATTAATGAGACCCACGCACTCCCACTCTTCACATATTGTGGTCTCGACAAGCTAAGTTCCGGACAGGCTAGTTCCGGACAGACATCTTGCCTCTCTGTGCTGATCTTGATTTCATGATCCTTTGCAGCCACCTCAGGAAAAAGGGGGAGTGCCACAGTGCCTGCAGACTGTAGTGCCTGATCAGGATTGCTAAATGGGCTGTCATAACAACAGGACATCAAAGACAGTTGCTCACTCTGCCTTCGCATGTTGCAAATACCTTCATGCTCATTTACATTTGTTTCCTTTGAAGTCGTTGTCTTGCTTTCTGTTACTGTCTTTGTTCTTTCTTGACTAGTTGATTTATTTGATTGGGATGGCTGTGCAGGGCTTGGCAATGGAGTGTCATAATGTGCTGAGACTAAAGATTTTTGTTTATCCATTAAGTTTGGTGTGCTATGGTGCGCCGCCTTGTACCTCCCTTCATCTTCATTGGAGTTTGCTTTATCAGGAACTATTATCTTGCTCACTTGAACTTCATCCATGGTGCCCCGGTTAATCATATGTCCTTCCAGTTTGGTTACCTTGTCAACTAATCTATTAATGCTGCCTGTCGTTCTATTTTCCATCCAGTTAGTCTCATATGACAATTCCGGTTTACCTACATCAGAAATTCTGCTAAAGCTCTCATTTGATTGTTTCCCCAGTGATCTACATCCTTCCATCTTTCCTCCTTTTTGTGTTGTGTCTGCACAGAGACAGCGAACTACAGTCTCTGTTTTGGGCAGTTCTCTGTAACCTGCATGATTTGTTGCCTTGGAGAATTCACTTTCTTGCCTTTCTTGTGAGAAAAAAAAATGTAATCAGTGATACAGATTCACCAAGCTTACCGTGCTTTTCAGGAAAAAGGTTGTTAGATGAACATTTATTTCCCTTTGCAGATATAGATGGAGTTTTCATACTTATCATGGGTGGATTAGTATCTTGGCGAACTTGTTCGTCGGAGGTAATGCGCCTCTTCTTTTTAATTGAGAGACCCAAACCACCCGTGAAGTTCTTCACAGGCTTGTTGAGATGATCTGCTGCCTGCTCATAAGAATGCAGCTCTAAACTCAGAAAAGAACATATATTTTAACTTATCATGCACCAAAGTTTACACATTATGCATGTATCAGTCTGTATTTGGGCAAACACTTTCCTTGCATAATATGCTTATTACACCTGATATCTGTCAGTTAAAAATATCTTTTTTGTTCTAGACCTTCCCTTCTAATTTACAACAACTGGATACTGCAGGTTCCAGCAAAATTGCAGTTAAGAAAATGTGAAATTTTTCAGCAGATCATGTTATGATAGTCCATTTGTTATATGTTCTATGCATCAGATACTAATGCAGTTTCTTCTAATATAGGTTGCTTGAGAATGCATGAGTTTGAAATTATAAACAACTGGGTGGTTGTTCCATCTTACCCAAATTCACACTTCATGATTTTGCCTAGATTTTTGTTTTCCTAAAGAATGTAAAATTGATGCTAGCAAGATGTTAAGAAATTAATTTTGTTTGGTTCTGATATACATTGTTGGTCCATTACCTATCAATTTAAACTTTGTGGTCAAGTATAGCCTAGATGTCACATCACGAGTTCAAAGTTCAACCCTCACTAATTCCAATTAATTCATAGTTTCCATTATCTATTCTATTTTGATGTTCATGGACCACACATCCTCTTATTTATCATCCAACTCATGTGCGGTATACATGGGTTACACATGGGCATGTTAGGTATGATATTCATTGTTGGCCCAATCCTTATAAGCATAACTTTTGGGGTGAATTGGTTAACTAACAAACTCTAAAGGACCTCAAGGAATTGAACTGTGATCCATAATGTTTATAGGATAAATTGATTGATCATACTAGTGGTTAAAACTAGATAAACAGAAGATATATATGTAGATAGCAAACAGCACTATATACTTGATCCTTTCTGTGGTTAAGACTAGAAAAATAGCAGATCTCTATAATCCATGAACAGCACTATGTACTTGAAAAGGTTAATATTTACTGCCAATTGATCAAGAAAATAGCAAGGAAATAGAGGCAAGATAGAAAGTATAAAGAAGAGATAACAATTAACAAGCTGTGTTGATTCTATCAAACCAAAATAGGTTTGCACAAGCAGAAGCTCAATGAGTCCAGTGGTTTTGCACCTGAGGATCCTTTGGTTGCATTTCCCTTGCTTTTGGAGCAGCTCCTACAAAGTACCCTCCACCCTTCACAGATAGTCTGTTGTTTTCTGGTGTAAACAGACGATGACTGTTAAATTTGACAGACGAGCCACTCACCTGCTTCATAGTTGGGGTTTTAAAAAACCCAGGTGGAACCTCTGTGTCAATTAGCTTTGACAACTTTTTCTTCAAGGAAAACCTGTCCACAGATTGTTTTACGTGATTTACATGACTTGAAATTGGTTTAGAAAAGCCAGGAGGAGCATCTTTAGCAAAGCCAGGTGGACCATCAAGTCTTTGTATTGGTTTATCAACCCTTTGTATCTCTCGGTCCCCTAGCACATCAATTTTCATGTCTACTTCCTCAGACATGCCTTGAAGGAATGCACTTGATTGAAGACAGCTGTTGATTTTCATATTAATAGATGGCTTGCAGGATGGAGATTGCTCCTGTTTATCTTGATTCTTCTTCTTACATCTTTGAAATAGACCCCATAAGTAAATTTGTCCATCTATACCTGTTGCAAATTCAAGTCTATCTGCAGTTAAAGGTTATTGCACAAATTGTAATAGATTTGAACTTGTGCTTATCCATCAAATGAAATTCGTGAGCTTGTGATTCTGCGATTCGAACTGTGAAGCACATAAGATTCAGGTCCATCTGCAGTTAAAGGTTATTGCACAAATTGTAATAGATTTGAACTTGTGCTTATCCATCAAATGAAATTCGTGAGCTTGTGATTCTGCGATTCGAACTGTGAAGCACATAAGATTCAGGTCCATCTGCAGTTAAAGGCTATTGCACGAATAACAAATTGCAAGACTATTTATTAACAACAAAAGACGAGCAGTTCATCATATGCAACTATATGCTAGTGAACAGGACAAAAATGAAAATAAAGCTTAAAGAAAACTTAGAAAATCAACTTCCAATTGGTAACTTGAGAAAATTGAAAATATCTAAACAATTAGGCAGAGAAACTGTAAAAAGAAGAAATTCCTTATTCTTCATAATAAGTATTAACTGCAGAAAAAAGAGAAGCTTAGTTTTGTAAAAAAACTCACATTGAAAATCTGCTGGAAGTACATTAGATGAATATATCAGCAACCTGATATTGCTCATATAAGCCTGCATAGCACAATCACGTGAAGAAATCCTCTCCAGGAAACGGATGTACTTCTCTTTGTACCTATAATGTAAGTATACTTAATATTTTAAGAAAGAAAGAATACTGCATATCAAACGTGAACAAAGATAAATGAAGCACCACATTGTACAGAGTGGCCACTAGAGAGTTAATATAGTGGCTGTTTCTTAGATTTGAGAAGCGGATACTCAAGCCTTACAGCAGAGAGGAACTTATCCAGCAGCAATGGTCTTCAGCTCCCGATAGTAGAATCTAGGATAAAGTTTGGATACAGTATCAGGTGACTATCACATACCTAGCAAGTGCACATGAGAAGTATATCCCAATGTCAGCATAGTCGGGTGGATCTAACTTGAATATCTTTGGCCAGGAATCATGCCGAGGCACAATCTCCAGCTTTAACTTTTGAGGAAGTTGTTTTGAAGCTTCATATACTTTGGGCAAAACTTGTCGAGCGAAATGGGCTTGAATTCCATCAAAAATCTGGTTCACGACATCAACAAATTCAAAGGTCCCCCTACAAACAATAAAACACTAATTGTTGAGAAATGTAACTAACAAGAAATTGTACAAAGGTAAGAAGCATACATGCTCCCATATATTTGCACATGTGAAGTTTAAATGTAAACAAGTAAATCTGTAGGAAATGCATAAATGGCTAGATTAAAGGAAACGTTCCACATATCCTCCCGAGACATACATTAGCAAAATCAAGCTTGCACTTATTACATGCATGTAGACGTGATCGTTGGGCCTGACCCACCCGATTTTACCTAGGCTAAGCTTAGACAAAACTCAATTTGGGCCCGGCCTGACCCGAGCTTGAAATAACAATTGGCAGGACAAGCTAGGCCTTGGCCTGCCTACTCGGCCCATTATGCTCGCCTGCGGCCCGACCCATCAATGCCTTTGCTATTGTTATTTAGTCCCACATCATAAATTTGTGGCATTGAAGACTAGTATATAATTATTTTCTAAGGAAAGCTAGAAAAGACATTTGATAAGCCCTTTATGCTCAGCTCATGAGTAATATTGCTTAAACAGTTTTAATATGCCTCGTTACGTTCGGTCTGTTGCGTCTGGCCCAAGCCTGTTATCTCACGGCCTCACGGGCTAGTGGACAGTAATGACTTGGATTTTTACACCCTAGCCTAAATCAGCCAGGCTCAAGTGACTCGTGGGTGAGTTGTTCAAGGTCAGCCCGGTAAACCCGAAGAGTCCGACCCAAATCCAGCCCAACCCTATCTTGGCTTATCCGATGATCACCTCTATATGTATGAAAGATGAACTACATTTAATGCTTTGAGATTAATGTTTCTTCAGTTGATTTCAATCATGTATTAGTGTTGTAATCCCAGTTCAACTGTTCTACAAATTATAATCTTGATCTGTAGAATTCCTTGAATATATGATCTCTAATGATTCTTCAAGTCTTATAAAAAGTACTAAACTGAATTCCAAAAATATCAACAAGATAACTTCTTTCACCACAATGTACCACAAGCCTAGTCAAGGCATTGAAAGTTAAAATGCCCTAATATGGTTCATGCAAGATGTCTTTAGTAGTACAAACAAGTCCAAAAATGAACTGCAGAATATGGCAGGAACATCAAAGAGACAAGGCAAGTTGCCTAAACTTGGCCTACCTCCATTATCAATAGCACACATTCAGATAGCAATGACTAACGACCACTAGAAGGTTAAAAAACATTACAGATCAGATTTCTCCAGAAATAAGCTATCATAAACCTGATTTACATGAAATTTTAGGTGAATTGTTTCTTACTTCCAACAGAATTCTGGAGCAGGGCTACTAGAAAGCTTTTCACTTGGATATATTATTAATGTCGCCGGCAAATCCATTTGTTGGCGAACAGGGCCTTTAGATTGAACATAGGAATTAATGATGGTACCTGTCAAAAGCATCCGTGCATACTTCTTGTTATCATAGACGAAGAAAGTATGTTCAACTTCCAAACATCTCTAACAATCTGAACCATTTCATATTTAAACATTGGTAAAGAAGATGGTTTCCGAAGCACCATGGTTTACAGAATTAAAATAAGTTACCAAGTATTAAGGCCTGGTAAAACCGATGACAAAAGTGGAATATGGCAGTAAATACATTTATGCATTTACTTCAATATCATTTTTTGAAAAGAAATAAATTGTGGTTTATTTGTTAAAGCTGCAAAATATGTAAATAAATTGTACACTAACATCAATTTATTGAGAGGGAAGTTATTCGCCAGAGAGGAATCATAAACATTACCGACAATTACAATAGGCTCCAATACAGAAAAGAAACAAAAAGAAAAGCACACAAAAACACCCTCTCTCCAACTGGATGGAAGGAAGCCTATCTTTGATTTAAATATTTAACCATTTCAAATAAGTTCGACATCGTTGGCACAAGGGATCATGCTGTGCAGAAGCATGTAAGGGAATGCCAACTCTAATTTTTTGCTTCTCTGCTAATAAAATTAGAGTGAATAGTCCTTAAATGTGTATCTAGTATTTACCAACCCTATACTTGTCAGGATCTGATATAATTGGATAAGCAAGCCAAATATATTGAAGCAGTCTTTGTCCTGGGACAACACAAAGATGAGGCACAGCATTTCATATTGAATCTGTTTGTGAAGAATGTTAGAAAAAGAAAACATGGGGATAACATGTCATATATTAAGAGGCAAGAAACCACGTTGATTTTCCTACTTGAATTTCAACTCTTACTGGAGTGTTGTAAAGTCAAATCACTGTATTAAATAGTCTCTTCAATAGGATCTCCATCAATAGTGAATTAAGGGTTCACTCTACTTAATCTAAAAAATAAATTAGGAAGCAGATGGAAGTAATGGATGTATATGTTTGTTAAGGACAAAAGAGCAAGATGCTTTCTTAGACAATAAAGAACATGTGCATGCCTACAGCTCTAGGTGTGGTTTTGTTCCTTACTCCACAATCATGTGCAAACGTGGTGAATCAAGAAGCTAAGAACCTTTTGGTGTAGATTTTGTTGCATTTCAAGAAAGAAAACCTTTGTTGCCAAAAGGCGATAAAACTATGGTGGTATCTTTTTTGAATGTGAAGAATGGAAAAGATAAAGGAGAAAACTACCAATTAGATGAAAGCATTTCTAATCATCCAAGGAAGATTATTTGTCTGAAAATTTTCATACCTGCAGATTTGTTCTTTTGTATCTTTACTTCATTATTTTTGCTAATATGTTCAGTTGATACAATTCTTCTTGGGGAAGGGAGTACTTTAGCATCAAAAGATCCCATATTTGGCTGGGTAAGCAGCGGAGATCTTGAACAAGGTGATGTTGACATAGCAGCTGATGTGTTTTGTGAACAAGAAGGAACTCTGACAATAGTCCCATCACTTTGATGCCATGATGCACCTAACTTAGTTCTTTTACAAAATGACTTCCCTCGAGTCAAGAAAGAAACTTCTTCAGAATGAATAAACTTCACTTTCGCATTTTCAACTATCTTTGAAGTCTTACGAGATATTAGCTGCATTGAATGCTTATCAGGAGAGACTGCAAATGGACATTTTGCCTCCTTGTTAACACTAGAGGAAAACAAAGGATTTGAGGTTCCAATTAGCTGATCTTCACAACCATTAATCAATACAGGACTTCTCCCGTGCTTCACATTAGATAATTTGTTGGTTCTTTCTGTATTGAATGTATTGTCATCACGAGACATTCTTTTCTTTAACAGATGCTGAATCTTTCCCTCATAAAGTGGGGCATTTAGTAGGCACTCACCACAATGCCATACATCAGGAATTACAAAACTTTGATTCTGCGTGCAATAGCTGAAAATACGAAATAACTTATACTTAGCAGATAACAAGAAATAATGAAATGTTAAAAGTTGCATATAATCAAATCCCAGGGTAAAAGGATGGATGCTTAAATTTTGATCGAATTCCTTTGAATAGTCTCTGACAACCCACAGTCAATACAAAAGGAATGCCAATTTGACCAGTGGTGGTAAATTTTTGTCTGTCAGTGCTAGTCTTGTTCTGTTGCTTCCAGCAGATTACATAATACATAAATGAATTCAGTCAATAAAAAAGGAATGTCAACTTGACCAGTATTGGTAAGTGGTAAGTTTTTTCTAAAATTTAATTGTCTGCTGGGTTCTAGCCTTGTTCTGTTGGTTCCAGCAGATTACATAACACATGAAAGGAAGGGGCTCTAGAATTAGATGATTTTAGAAAAGAAATAGAATTTACAATCTAGAAAGATCTCTCGTACACCCAAAAAGAAAAAGAATTGGTCATATACTCAATGTGCGCTGATACAGTTTTCAGTTTCAAACTTTCATAATATTTGGAGAAACTTTCATATTAGGATAATACTAGTTATTTTTTTCTTGTTCAGTTTGGTGAGATACACATTGGTTAGTACATTGTCTCTTGAAATCTTATACAATTTGAAAAGCCTTCTGTTTAGTTTAACATGCCTAGAATCTAGACTCCAGACTACGAGAAATAAGGAGATACAGATCACAAGAATGTCACATAAACACAAGGGGGCTTACATATGTTCAGAAGCCTTCTTGCATTGGTAACAAGTTATGATGTCTTCTAGAAAACCAATATTGCCACAAATATCACAAACTTTATCCTGCAACAGTAAAAGATTGTCAGAAGATAACAGGAGCAACTCAAATGAAATATCAGATAAGAGAAGAAGATCAAGGAGCACATTTTAACATAGAATACCAGAGTATACAAGTACAAACTTCAATAAATGTTTGCCTAGAGAATCATAGAACAATTGACAAAGTGAAATTTTTTCATTACATGCTCTGACAATTAGAATGGAGAAGCTACAATAGTATGAATCCAATTTTCTTTCAGTAATGGTACAATTTCAACAATAGTAAGAAAGTTGTGGTCATCACAGCCTTTTTCAATATTTAAATTTTAAAGAGCATTTCGTACAAGGTGCCAAAGTCCGTCTTTAGTAAAACAGTAGGTTTCGAACAACATATATATACAGGACGAATTTATGCAGTTCCAGTTCAACAAGAGATATTTCACAGTTCAAAATTAGCTCTTTACAGTATCCGCACACAACAATCAATTAACTTCTTATTGGTACACTATCCGGTCTCCAATCAATATCGCAGACCATCTTAAGTTCCTGACCAATTTGATTGCATACTTGCACCAACTTTTCTAATAGGTGATATTTCCCATTTGTCAGCACAGTCCTACTCTCACTTTTTTCTAGCAAAATTACTTATCCATCTCAATATCAATGTCAACGGTTCTTATATTTTCTGATCTCAATTCCAATCACCTCTTTTATCAAAATGTTGCTTCCTCTGCTCAAAGTTACACAACATAAAGCATTGTTTGCCTTGTTATTTTCTGATAAATACTTCTTTGGTTTACCTATACAACTTTAGTTTTTACATATGACATTGTGTATCCTTCTGGTTGAACAATTGATCCAAGGTAATGAAACTGGTGTTGTGACTTGTGTCCATCAAATATAACCTGTCTTTACAATGGTGTCTAGTTTTACTTATGTTTCATTTCATATGATCAACCAAACTTACCTATCTAAATCTCCAATTCTTATATTTTAACAATTTTTGACTTAGAAATTCTTATTCTTGTCTTATCAAACTAAAATGATTTTACCAAATACAACCATTACAGAGCCTGTCTATTACTATGTCTAGCATGCGCAGCAATCATGCAGACCCTGATAATCATGTGGCCCATTATATACAAACAAATCTTTCTCTCTGAGTGCAACGCACACAAAGTATACTTCTAGACTAAAGAAAAGGAAAGAAAGAAATATCAAAGGAAAATAGAGTAACAAACGCTCACATACCTTACTAAGCATTATCCAATCTCTTCAAATAATAGTAAACATGCAAAAACCAGATTAACAGAAAACCTACTTCGTGCTGCCGAATATGACAAAATAAGTGCAAAGAGAAATATTTTCGGATCATTTATTAGAGGTAGACGATCACAATCGAAGCTTCTCACATCATTCCAAACTACAAACACAAAGAGAAATATAAATAGAATCGAAATTAACTCACAATACATCGTTAAAGGTTAAAACCAAAAACTTATATCCAAGTAAGAACACGAAAGAGAGAGAAAAAAATCATATTCAAAGGAAATTTTAATCAAAACTAAGCTCTCTCTCTCTCTCTCTCTCTCACCGTCTTCCTCTTTGCATCGCTCATCTTAAGAGAGGAAACGATATAATGTGGTGAAAAGAGATAGGATTCCAAGGCAAACTCCGCTAGGGTTTCAAGCGGCGGCTCTCGCGTCCGCGACTAACGTAGAGCACTTCAATGGCCACTGGAGACTGAAGAGAGGAAGAAGAGAGAGGAACGTTCTGTTTCCTAATACAAGAGCGGGAGGCTTTCCGCTTTTGGTACACTGATACTTGCCACTATTAAGCTTTGCATATATATCCTTCTAAAACCCTTTATTTATGTTTATACTCTCGATAATGACATAAATGTTTTGGTGAACTTTTACCTCACCCGAGATATAATTTTTCTCGTCCTTGAAGAAAATACAGAATACAATTTATAAATCCCTTATACCTTTTCTGTAAATAATATTTTTGTGTTAAATAACCAATTATATATATATATATATATACACATCCAAGTATCAAACTGAGAAGGGCCTAAACGTGAATAAGAAACTTTGGTAGGGTGAGCTCGCAAAAACACCCTTATTTAATCATTTGGGATTTGATCAGGTGGATCTTGTTTGATTATTAAACATCCTACGATATGAAGGCTGCGATTAATCAGAAAAGACGCAGCGAAGCAACCTTTTTATAGCAATGAATTCCTGTTGAAGAAATAGTGATATCTATTAATGGAGATTGTCGATGCTAATTATAGTTTTAAAAATATCTTATTTCAACTCATCAAACTGGTTATTATAACATTAAAATGCTTTGGTCCAACTTTCTTATTGCAAAAAATGGTCATCATTTTGAAGAACCTATAGAAAATGAAAAAAGAATAAACTTGAAGAGGAGCTTTTATAATTTAATTTGTATATAATTTTTCAATTTGTAATAACAGACTCTAGTGTGTATCCTATAATTATATACATTCTTTTATAATAAAATGTGTATCGACGATAAAAATATCTATATAAAATTTTATATACTAAATTAAAAAACTAAATATAATTAAATTACAAAAGCACCACTTGAATGGTGATGATTACGAATACAATGAATGAGGTTTGAAACCAAAAGAGGGTAAAATAGCAACCATTCACAAGTTTATACACAAGAAATAGCTTTCAAATTCACAATACAATGGCTATCAATGTGTTAGATGATATAATAACTTCTTTTATATTCTATTTCAATGTCTTCCTCTGCCCAGATGAAGCCATGAGGACTATCACAGCAACAATAAACATAAACAGCATGCTCACAAGTAACACATAGGTCTTCCTCGATGATCTCCTATACTCTCCAAAAAGGAGTATGCCCCAGAATGTGCTTACGAGTGGCAATGCCTGACTCAACAACAACAAAAGATTGGAAAAGAAAACTATTAGAAACTCTCACTAGATAGTTTCCTCATGTAAAAGCATAAGAAAAGATCTTCTTGAAAAGAAAAAACTAATGTCTGTCGATATATAGGAGATCGTCCACGGAGTTATGCTATACTTTCCTTGTGCACAGGAGATTCTATTGCTCGAGAAACTAGTAATATTTTGAAAAGCAAGAACTACTAGTAACAAACCTGGACAGAATCAGCAGCAGCATATCCAGCAGCCTGCCCACCCATGAACTGAAAACCATTTCCGAGTCCACAAACCAGCCCTGCAAAAAGTGCAAATTCTCTGCCATTCCAGTCCTTCAGATAAGCTTTAATGGATGATCTCGGTAACCCGAGAACTGGGTTGTAGAGGAACCAGATATTTAGACCGACTCCGATGATGAAACAGGAGATTGAGAAGTAGAAGAATGCAGTGTAGACCACTAAATGAGGGACCCCTTCTTTCAAGGTGTGCAACTGATCGTTAGTAGCCAAGTTGAATGCTGGGGAGAAGAGTGAGAAGCAAATGCCTGCACAAAACGCTATGGAAAGACCTAAGAATGCGTCACTGCCTAGCACCTGTACATTGAAACTGTCTCCAGATCAGTTTTACAAGATATATTTGGTGACACGAGGGGGGATTACTAAGAATTCTAGTTAAAATTTTATATATCTGCTGACTTTAATTGATCGTCTGTTCTCAAGTTGAACTAGGAATTCTGCAGTTCCAGCTTCTTCAGTCTGAACATTGAGATTGTAATCGGTGCCATTAGGAGCTCCATCCTCCACGAACCCTCCTATCTCTGAATTGGTGAGGAAAGAAGAAAAAGAGCTTTCAGTGGACTCACTAGTAAACTTAACGCATGAGAAAACTATATAGTACCTTCATATAGAGCATATTTGCTGCCATCATGATTCCCCTCGGTCCTGCAAATGGTTCCACATCATGACTCACAGTAAAGCTCAGAGAAAATGAAATCAAATGTGTGGCTTTTATTGTTAATTATCATAAATATAGAGTATAGAAGTTCTCTGAATGCAGATGACAAGAGCCATCAGTAAAGCATGAAAGAGACAGATGAGACCAAGTAGGAAATAGTCACAGATTTTGTACTGCTGAAGAGCCTTCTAAGCCCAAAATATCAATCTGAAGAAACAGGTATGGATGCAATAAAGCACAGAGGGAAAGATCAGGCATTGCATCGCAGGAGATAAATTGAGAGGATGCCAGTTAATGATTGGCCATGGGTTTATCAAAGGGGATAGCAACAATATTTTGGATGACAGACACAAACATTTCTCTAATATCAAAATGAAACTAAAGGAAAAAAAAACAGTAATACATAGCCAAACCGATATTTGAAACTAAAGATGCTGTAACAGTTGTTCCTTCTTCTTTACTTTACAAGCTTTACTCACAGCTAAGCAATAAAACTGCCTTGTGTTTTTATCTTTAGTTCCAGTATGCAACAGAAGTGGGAATGGGACGGGTAAAAAGGATACCAAAATGTACACTTAGAGTTACTTGAGGAACCACTTAGTTTGTTTTCATTATCAGCAGAAATTGATGAGTGTACAGCAGAGCCAAGACAAACTGCAACTAGAAAGCATCCAACTCCTGGGAAAAGTATCTCAGCTTTATTGATGCGGTTGTCTAGGAAATAGTTCACGGTCGTACCTGAAATTTTTTAGAGAAGACAGAATTGTAAGATTAAGGCTTTCCTTTAGGATGGTGGCCACCCATTAGACTCCTCAAAGTTAAAACCAAGGAGGAAGATATGGAAAGTCGGAGATAATTCGACTTGAAAAGAAAGAACACAGCATAATTTTACTCATCATTAGAAAATGTCTATTCTAAAATCACAAGAAGACAAATTCTAATGAGATGAGCTGTTATAAATCAAGGAATGTTTATGGCATCCACCCATCAATATACAAATAAAGAGGTTTCCAAGCTCATAAATTGGAAAAACTAATATGATGAGATTTTGTTCCTTCTGAGCTGCTATTTTCACTGTCCAACAAGTGGTAGTATCTCTGTAACATACTTGAAGCATAATAGTTAATCATAATCATGTGATGCCCATATCTGAAGAATAAATATTTATTTGTATTTAAGAACATAGCAAGCAAATAGAAGGACCTCAAAGGAATAGATGACCAAAGATTGAAACTTATACCTATAACAACAGTTATACTTGCAGTGATAATCTCTGTTACTGAAAGACCGAGAAATGCCAAAGCATACTGAGTAGCAAGATTCCCGAGGCTGAGAAAAACTCCACCTGCCAATGCAAACAAGACTGAAGGCCAGTTGTCCTTCATTCGGCATCCAAATATAAATTAGTTAGTACAATTAGCAATCGACATGATATGAGGTTCTGCAGGGCCCAAAATCCTATGCCTCCCTTTTGCTCAAGCTACTCTCCTTCCCAATCTCATACTAAACACTTCAAGAATATCTAAGAACCAAATATCATCACCTTAATGAAATGAATCAAGCGCCAAATAGTGAAAAAAAGAGACTAACCTGAGTAAGCTGAGTGAAGAAATTTGGCATATCAGTTTTGCTGTCTCCAAGTTGACCAACTGTCAAAGCAATGAGAACAGCAACCAAGAGATTTGTGATGGAGTAGTCAAGATAAGTATGCTGAGGAAGCCGACCTCTGCGTTCTAAGAGAGTCAGAAATGCAGGCCAAGTGCCCAAGAAGAAAAGTGAAGCAAGCATCAGTGCAATGGCGCCGCCTTTATCTTCTACAACATACATCTTGAGCACTAGTCCAGTATTTAAGGTAAGTCTTCAAACACTTATTGTAGAGAACTCATAGGCGGTTTGTTGTCTCTCAATCTGCATTACAAGCTCAAGTTATCAAAGATACATTCTCTCTAGCAGCAGCTAAAGCAAGTAAGCATAAATTTATTCATGCCAGAAGTTTACAATCCCTTCTATAGCAACTGAACTACCAACAGAGTACATGAGAATCTTCAAGTTCCATCATTCAAATAAACTTCTTTATCCTCTTTTATTCTTCTGTCTTTCCTGTTTTCCGCTATAAAAAAAATCAGCACATTACATAGTTTTTTTCTCTGTTGAAAGGAAGAAGGGATCAACAGAGGATAGGAACGAAGCAATAAAGAGGCCATAACAGGACATCAGGATAGAACTTAGCGATCACTACCTCTAACTGGTAAAAATACGCATAACTTTGAACTTTCCTTTCGAGTTTTTAATCAAAATTTCAACGAATAACTTAGAGCGACCTCATTAACATGAGAAAAAGATCTGAAGAACACTCGACACAGTCATTATATAAAAGACAAAAAAATTGTGAAGGAATAATAAGCACCTTATGAAAAGAAAGAAAGTCAACCATGCTAAAGTATAAAAAACACAAAGAAACAAGTAGAGAAGCAACCTTGACTTATATCCTCCGAATTCTCAGGAAAAGAAATATACTAAATTGTCTCGCTTGAATAATACCCTTCTAGCTCAAAGGTGATTTGGCACAAATATCTTTCTTCCTCCATTAGGACAGGCAAATCTGGGAGGGAGAAAGCCTAACTAGCCAAAAGAAAGAAGGCTAACAACCACTTGGCAAGATACCAACTTCACAAAAGAAATTTTTTCATTGAGTAGAAGCCTAAAAAGGAACAAAGAGAATAAATAATTAAGCAGCATAAGTAGCACATACTTGAGCCAAAAGCCTCTCCTTTTGCAGTGAAAAGCGACCTCTCAAACTTAAACATGAATCAAATTGAGGGGAAACGTACATAGATATACCAACCAAGAACAGTCCTTGGTATTTTGCCTAATTGCCTACCACTTGGTTAAAGACCCATCTAAATCTCTGTGGCTTTTGGATCGACTCTCGCGAATTATGAACGGAAATTGCCGAGATTAGAGAACCAAAATACCTAATATTAATTTGGGATTGGAGGAGGATTTAATTTGGGTTCCAAAGGCTCGAGGAGAAATTGGAAGAAGATCTCTGACATGCGAGTATGTGCCGACAATTACGTGTAAAGAAATCCATCGATAATCCTCAGCCATGGGTTTAGGAATAGTATGCAGCTAGGAGACGTTTTGGCTTCTTTTCACCTCTTGGCCAGTAGGATCAAGCCACATCGTCTTCTGCTGCAGCGAATACCTACAACGGGGCTGTAGACGATCTTTAACCTTTATATAATATACCAACTGGTACTTTTTGTTGTTATTGCAAATATACACCGACCATATTTTGACCTCCTTAGGTCATGAGTTCAACTTCAAACCCAAAAAATATTGTAGAAAAATTATTTGATGGTTGATAGTTTTGTGGCTTGGCTCGATTGATGACTCAGCAGTGCGGTTAGCTTAAAAGAACAGTTTAGCAACGCAATAGTTTGGAAGAACAGCTTGACAACGCAACGGCTTGGAGCAGGTCTCGGCGA
Source organism: Typha latifolia (assembly GCF_019914945.1). Lineage (NCBI taxonomy): Eukaryota > Viridiplantae > Streptophyta > Magnoliopsida > Poales > Typhaceae > Typha > Typha latifolia. The sequence goes on along the minus strand of NC_133086.1, from coordinate 3,357,841 downwards.
CGTTTGATTCGAAGCAATTGTTCGGCGACGCATATGATTTGAAACCTAGACTAGACAACTAAAAACTCGGTGGAGCCTAAAGTGTCTCTGTATCTAGAGAGGGTTGGCCCATGTCTAGCCTTCGGGCTCATGAATAATAAAAAAAAACATAAAATATTGCAAATACACCAATTGGTACAAAAAGAGCATTTATAATTGAGTCCCATTACTGAAAACTTCCTTCTACTAACGTATTTGCAAATCTACCTTTCATCTCGTATTTCCCAAAGAAATCGAACCCATTTCATCTCATACATGGTTGCAACTTCCTGCAAGTCGAATCGACTGTGCTTTACGATTTTGACTATTTCCAACTCTCAACCGCGTCTTAATTTAATCTAATTCCTCCCTCAACAATGCTGCACAATGCTATCCTCGTGGTAAAAGGAATATATTCCTCTGCAATAAAGCTAAATTTCTATGGAAGCGTGGCGTGGGTGGGTTGTTAAACCTTGTCCTGTAAGTTAGAACATGCAAAAGATGCAACACTTTCTCTGGGCACATAACATATTAAGAAACAAAAGAGAATGGGGAGAAACAAAGATATAAAAAACTCATCACTCTCAAGCAACTTGCTCAAATAAAAACAAAATTTTCTAGTCCACATGTCCCTGGGGAAATGGGCCTGAAGAACTTGGCAGACTTGAAAAACAAAGAAAATCGTAGCTTGAAGCTTCATGAAGAAGACTACAAAAAAATAATAGTTCACAGGAGGCATGGCAACTCATAGACGGAACATATGATGTACTAATAAACTAAACCATCGCCATCATAAAGAACAGTTCATTAGCCTAAAGTAAGAATAAGAAAGAAAAATAGAGAGAGAAAAAGAAGGACAAGTGTCCAGTCAAAGAAAGAGACAGCCAGCCGCCCAGCCCACCCTGCCAATCTTACACCACAACCCACCACCACAAGGAATCAAGAACCACTTTTCCCCTCTCCATCTCTCTCACTAAAAAGCACCAAACCTTAGTGGAGAATGGAGAATAGAGAATGGAGAATGTGTCCACCTGCGGAAGTAGAGAACCTCAGTTATGACCACCAAAATGCTTTCCCTTCCTTTAGCTTTTTCTTTCCCCCCCTTAAGATCAAGCCTTGAACAAAGCCAGGAATAGGAAGAAGGTTAGGAAGAGAGAGCTCATCATCCTGGCCTTTGGAGGCAGGCCTCCGTGGCTTCCATCGTAGCTGGTGGTGCCCGCGGGGCCAAGTCCTAAGACTCCTCCACTCCCTGTGGCGCCGGTTGGGGTGAAGGTGCTGGGTGTCCCTGTGGTTGGGGTGGTGCTGGGGGTCCCTGTGGATGGGGTGGTGCTTGGAGTACTTGATGATGTCCCTGCAGCACTGGAACAGACCAGAGGAAGACAAGAGAGGATAGAAAGACAAGGGTTTAGATCAAAAGTTGGAGAATATAATCAGTTTGCATTTGAAAATTAGAAAAAGTTAAGCAAGATAATAAGAAAAAAAAGCAGTGGACTTAGCAACTAAAAAGAGATTAAAAAACCTGGGAGTTGCTGGATATGTGCAACCAGATGAACCTGCAAAGGACAGGAAAAGAGAGTTGAGTTACTACTCCTCAAGTATAGTTTTCCTTGCTACAAAGTGATGGAGAAAAAAAAATGAGGAGAGAAGAGGGCTACTTGGGTCTGTAGAGGAGAGTGCTGCTGTGCCTGTGAAGTCACAAGCCCCTTGGGTTTGGCCTTTCCTCTGATAATAGCTATTGACAGCATAAGAACAGTGGGCAACCACTGTGTTGGGATTGTAGCAAGCCCCATTTTGAATTATAGGAGTGCAGTCAGCCCCAGCTCCACAAGCATAGTCCAGTGTCTTTTGGAGAGCAGCAGTGTTCTGGTCAGGTTTACAAACACACCAGGCAGCATCTTCCAAGAAAAGAAGAAGAAAGTTTTCAGTTCATCAGCAAAATCAATCCTTAACTTTTCACCTAATCTAAAAGGAAAAAAATAAATAATATATATTATATAGTGATGCAAACCAAAATCATCTACTTTTTTTTTCTCAAATTCTTTTTTTTCTCCCCTGTTAAAGCACCAACATGAAATCCCACCAAGACCAGCAAATAAAATCCAAAAAAGAAAAAGATTGAGGGAAGACAGCCTTTTGTTTAGACCCACCTCCCGTGAAGGGTGTATAGATTTTTGCACCCATTTACATTTAAGATATGACTTTACATACAGGCAAAGGGAAAGAAAAATAACTATGTGAACTCTAATGAGGAAAATGATAAAAAGGATCGGTTCCCAACTCAGAGTACACCATCAAAAATCATTTATATGATGCAGAAGCAAGAACTCACCTGAACCACCAATGGTGGCAAACATGAGAACGAAGAGCACCAAGAGACCCATGAGCCAAAACTCACAGAGAGAGAGGAAGGAGATGGATGCAGAGAGAGAGAGAGAGAGAGAGAGAGAGAGAGAGGCCGAAGGTCGGTTTGAGTACTCTTTTGACACTAATAATATTGAAGTGGTGGTGATGGCTGTCTCCATCTGCTGCTGCTCTGATCTTTTCCTTTTTTTTTTACACACTATTTTACTATTTCCTCTTTTCCCACCCTCTCTCTCTCTCATTGTCGAGAGTTGAGCCCAACTTTGTTTTCTTGGGTTGTGGTGGCATTTACAATTTACAAACGGTCCTAAACCCAGGCATGGGGTTCGGCCAAGGTTAAGTCTTATCCACCTTTGCTATGGTTTAGTTTGGTAGGGCCCAAACATTTTACAAATAGTTTTTATAATTTAATTACATTTAATTTTTTATTTAACCATATAAAATAAGTTTTTATATTTTTCATACAGTTATATATATATATATTATAAAAATTTATATATACGGTATACACTAAAATTCATTTTTTATAAATAAACAATTAAATAATAAAAGCTCTCTTTTTACTATAAGATATTTTATTTTTAATATCTTAAAAACACTATAATTTAATTTTCATTCGTAGGGTAGGGACTACGGACAAATATAAAGTATGCTAAATAAATAAAAAATTAATCATACAATTTTAATCTATTTGTTATTCATTCAGCCACGCAAATATAGTTTTTGGCCAAAGCAGCACTCCAAATTTTATGCACACAATAATATTCACCTAAACCTTAATACTAAAAAGTGTTCATTTTTAATATTTCATTTGTTAGAAAAATGCTGAATTTATCAACGATTCATCTTATAATTAAATGCTAATCAATTTAGCATTTAGCATTTAGCATTTCACTGTCTCACGTTATGAATGCTGAATTGGTAAAAAGTATATCATTTTTAAATTAAGTTTACCATTTGGGTTAATACAGTCTGGGAGAGAGCTAGTTTAGTCAAGAACTCTGCAATTAGATCTCATCCCAATTTAAAGTAGAAATAAAAAACACCAGAGAATGTTCTCAGTCAATGTACTGTAGTGGGTCCTTAGTGATCTGAAATTCACGACTAATTTAGTTTTAAATTTAAATATAAAATTAGATGTGTTTAAAAACTGATGATTATATCAATTAATATATATATATATATATATATAACTCTTTTAAAGTTAGACAGTTCGTTAGACAATTTAAAATTTATATATATGTTGTTAATTGAGTTCTGTGACTTTTATTTAAAAGTTATTGATTGAATAGCTAATTTAGTCAAAACTCAATACAAAGAGTAAAATCCAGAAGAAAGGCACATGGCCACGTTAATTTTAGCTGACGAGCTCCAATTTTGTGACACATGTTCTTCCCACGTACCTCCGTGAAGAAAAAGTAGAGAAGAATCTACGCAATTATTGGAGTTATTTTTTGTAACTATGTGCCCTAGCTTTTGATCAATCTGCTACTGGCGGTAAAAATTAGTACCGTCTTAGAGATTTTAATAAATAATATTCTATATTTTATCTATTTTGTTATTCGTCTTTTGAATATTTTATAATTTAACTTATTATTTTTTTCTTTTATAATTCTCATTTAATACTGTGATATTATTTTGACTACCTAATATCAACTAAGTAATAAAAATTCCTTTATCATTACACCTCATTTTTTCCACCTATCTTCTTTCCTCTCCTCCTTCTTATCTTTCTTTATTTTAAAAAGAAAAAAATATAATAAAAAAGACAGAGATAATTTAGATATTTATAAATTATTTTATATATTATAACATAATATTTTTTTTCTAGCACTGTCTAAATAAGAGTTATAGAGAAAAAGAAAGAATTAGATTACAAAATATAGGGTATGATTTATAAAAATTTATTATTATTATTTTAAATTATTTACTAAAATACTATTGATTTATACTACTTAAGTATATATCAGTGAATCTGAGTTTAGATAAATTACTGACTGGGCACAAGTCTTTTTTTAAAAATAGTAAATAAAAATTAATTTAATAGCAGGTTTTATGTCTTTGTAAATTAAAAAAGACATAACTAGTGCTCCGTTGGAATACTAATTCGAACTAAAAACACTAAAAACTCTTGTTGTTTTTTCGAGCACGCGTCTCATATGAAAGCAATAGAAAAGTTCTTTCTCTATGCATAAAAAGAGAAACTTAAATTTATAAATACTATAAAATTCTAAAAAATATATATTTTATTACAATATTATTAAATCCTAGAGAAAATTACAAAGACAGTGATGCAAATAGTAATAAAGTTTAGTGAAAATAATCACTGTTTAAAAAAAAAAAAAACTTACTGTAAAATAATAGTAAGTCGCTTGACTTTGTAACAGCCAACTTAGCGAAAATTAAGCTGCTTTTCTAATGAAATTAACGAGTAGTTTAAAAATTATAGTATACCAAAAAATAATTGAAGAGATGGTTCTACAAGACAGCAGTATATGCAAAGCTCCAAAGGGTTTTTAATAGAGTTCATTTATTGAAAGGTACTATAGAATCTTTTTAATTGCAGACAGTGGCCCCCCCATGAAACTTTAATAATAGACCTACCCCCAAAAGCTAATAAAGGAGGAAGAATAATCTACTTTCCATCCAAGAGATTAGTCTCCATATGTAGGAAAGAGAACTTTATTATAGACCTCAATGCTTAGCTAGCTCAAAATTATTCCTTTATGCATGGATTTTTCTAAGTGTTACTGGAACTGATCACAAGTAGTCAAATAGGGAGGCAGTAATGCAACTCTCCTTCTGTTCTTACCAGGAGAAAGAAAAAGCAATGCATGACACCAAAAAAAGCCTGTGATATTGGTAATTTCATAAAGGCAACATTACCATCTTTCATACAAGTTTTTAGTAATTATTGAATGGCTGAATCAAATGGAAAAATAATAATAAAAGGTAGTGTTGAATTCCTGAGAATTTTACTTTTGTTATTGGCGACATCCTATCATATAAGTATTTATTATTTAACTCTTATATTTTATTTTTAATTGCTATATATATATATATATAATTAGATTGTTCAATAGTTTATCTTCTATATAAATTACTGAATAATTTAGTATTTTTTTGGGCGACTTATGACATGATAGTTAAGCTAGCTAAAAATAAGCTTTCTTTATATGGGTAGACTAGAATGATAAATAATTTTTACGACTAATTTCAGTCAATGCTATGCTTTTGAGGCAAAAATTGGTAGTGACTGGGCTTATTAAAATGAAGCTCAAACAATGTCTTTCTATTTAATGGGCCGGCCCGTCGATTTGGCCATCGTGAGGCCCAAAACTCATGTCCGAAGGCTATAAAAGCCATGGTCGGCTTCCATTCCCAAAGAACTCCGAACTCCGAAGCTTCGGAGAGGAGCAAATACGAGAGTTCCCTTCTCAGTATACTCCCAGGGGAAAGAAAAATTATAGGGTTTTAGAGCTACACCAAGATAAACCCTGACTGGATTATAGGGTTTTCACAGGTCGGAGTTGCAAAGATGATGACTCCATTGCCTCGCCTGACGAGCTCCCTCAGAGGCCACTACGACATCGATCAGGCGTATCTCCATCGCAAATCCATCTTGCGAGGCCTCAAATCGAGGAGGTTTGCTTGGATCCCCGTCCTTTTCTATTTGTAATGTCTTTAATGTTTTGGTTAACCGGTTTTTGTATTTCGCTAGATCGAGCGATGATTCGGAGCTCGCCCGTAAATTAGTGCCTTCTTGGGATGAAGGTAGAATTTACTTCATTCTTGTAGACTATTGTCTCGTTTTGTTTACCTTTCCGGTATTTATGATTGTTAAATATTGTGTCCTTGAATTTACTTTTGATGCTGAATGTATGAAAGATGCCTAGGATGTTCAAGCCGTTAGGATTGTAAGAACGAAGAGCTCGCTGTTCCAGTTTGATTTAAATCCATTTTTTTTTGTTACCGTTGCAAATTCAATATTAAAAGGCAAGGGTTAGATATATAGAATTATGGATTTCCTTCCCATCTCTTGCTATCAGTCTCGTTGGCTGTACTACTGATTCTGAACAAGCTTGGCCTGCTAATGTCTCCATAGCAGATAATTGAGTCACGTGGATGTTACGAACCAGATTTGGACTGATCTTTTCATAAAAAAATTATGAAAATTTAGGTGGTAGTAGCCTCGTAAGTTAGGATTCTAATGACTCTAGTTTCATATAAATTGGAGGTCGGAATGAAAAATTAAAAATAAAACAGTGGAGATAGGTTAGAATAGGGCAGAATGGTAATTAACTGACGTTGCGGCGGTCGTCGGAGGGTGGCGGACGGCTAAGAGTGATGGTGGATGACCGTATAGTAAGGTGGTTGCTGGAGGAAGATGGTGGCTAGGGTTTGAAAGTGTTGCAAGTTCTACGGTTATGATCTACTTCTAAAAAAATAAAATAATCTAATGACTACAATAAAAGATAATGATGAAAATAATAAGTTGACTAAACTCAGATTTCTTCAATGATAATTATTAACACATGTTCACTCATATTTATAAGAGTAAAATATTTAGCGGATCGGATCCACATGCAGATTATCTGATTTATTTGAAATTCAAAACAATAAGCTAAAGCTAAGTAACTAACTTGATTCGATTTGACTCGACTCGACTTAACCTATATGATCGGATCGTAATAGTAGAACTTTAACAAGTAACATTGTGAATTTGTGTTATTGTACACTGGATGTGATAGTTATACTTTGTTTACTTGATTGTAAAGGGCTGAAACTAAAAGGATAAGTAGATGTGTCTCTTCATGTAACTATTAACGTTTTGACAGTATTTCGTTGACAAAAAGTTGCCGACAGGATACCTAGGATTCTGTGTTGTTGCCTCTGCTAAGTTGGTAATCATATTTTTATCAACAATATCGTCATCTTAGAAGCTTAAGAAAGACTTCTTTATTTGATTTAAAAATGAATTACAGTTAGTTTGTTTTTTTGTTTTTGGTCCTTGTTCTTGTGGCCTTGAAAGAATAAGCAATTTTCAGCATCCAGTTGCCTTTTTTTTTTCTGTGAAATTGATCTCATGTGTGGTCTTAGCAGCATGTTCAGTTTGGTTTAACAATGTATAGTATTCAATAGACTTGATTATTTTGAGATGCTTCTATAACTATCATTGTGGCCTTTTTTTTTTTTAATTTAAGTTTATTCAGACTTGAACCTCCGAATGGCAATTTTCATCTTGTATGTAGTTGGCAATTTAATAGTAACGACATTCTTTTATGCTGTCTCAGTAATAAGTGAAGAGTAACAGATTTGTCTTTTGACAGTTATGACAAGTTTATATTTTACCTGTATATCTTTTTCTATTACTATTATTACAACTACTACTATTGTTATATTATTATTATTGTTATTATTATTCATTCATTCAGATCTAATACTAATGGATTTATTTTCTGATGCAGCTACAAGTGAAGTGCGTCAAGCATATAAACAATTTCTCAGTGCTGTAGTGGAGTTAATTAATGATGAGGTAGTCTCAGAAGAATTCTCTGAGGTGGCAAAAACTGTTTATGATCTATTTAACGACCTTGACATGGAAAGTGATGCCACTAAGAGGCTTATTGAGAAAAGGTAATCAAATCTCTAGCAATTGAGATTGAAAACCTCTAAATTCTATTATCTGTTGGCCCTTAGTTAGCTTTATATAAGATGCTGTTTATTAGTAATTTCGATATTTCTGTATTCAAACTTCATTACATTCAGGTATAAAATTCCAACCTTGGCACAATTCTAGGCCTGGTTTTATGTTCTCCTAGATGCTGAAACTGATTTCTGTTTCAAACTTACAGTTTCTACTGATGCAGTCTATGGAGTGTGGATATTTACTCATTCTACTCTGTTGTGCAGGGGTGAGCTGCAAAGGCTTGTAGGTTACAACATACCTGACTCTAGTCTACAGAAAGTTGCTTCTTTAGCTCAGAGGCTTTTTGCTTTGCAACACACAGACAATGAGGCCATATTTATTCAGGAAACTGTTAAAGACAGAAGTCAAGACAGTTCTTGTGAATTTGGTGCCAACTTTACTTTCAAAGCTCCTTCCCGTTTTCTTGTTGATGTGTCATTTAATGATGGCATATCCTTAGGCAGTGTCAATTCTTCTACTAAATTTCGTGCTGAGCAGTATGATGGTTGTATGGTGTCTGTAAGTCACAATTTGGTCAACGACAGTGGCACGGTGAATTTGAGATGGCTAAAGGATGCATGCCATATGATAGTGGAGGGGGGTAGTTCACAGCTTTCAGGAGATGAACTTGCAATGGCCTTGTGCAGGGTGCTTCTTTCCAGTAAAGCTGGCGACGAGGTATTGCTAGTTTGTTATTTCATACTGCATGAAACATACTACTTTTTCTATTTATTAATTCTAATTACTAAAATCTTCCACGATGAAGATAGCTGCTGATTTATTGGACCTGGTTGGTGATGGTGCCTTTGAAATGGTACAAGATATATTGTCGGTAAGTAAAAAGAAGATACTAAATATCTCATAGGCTTTTTTACATTTTGTTGAGGAATCCAATGTGTTTAGTATTTTGCTTACTTTGTGTTTGTTTGCAGAAGCTTTTCAAATTGATTTTGTTGGTTGTTAAGATTTGTATCATAAGCTGACATAGTAATTCCTTCTTTCCTTTTTATTTTAAAATTTTTAGGAGAAGTTACATTTCACCCATTTTTATTAAGTCTAAATTTACTTCAACCCCTTATAGTTTCATTTGTGTCATCTTATCCAATTGTAGTCTACACTAAAGTGCAATCGTTATTTTTTTTCATCATATTTGACTAAACCATATATCAAATAAAAAAATTCATTATAGACAAAGTTGTAGAAAATTGAATAAGCTTTCGAAAAATATCTAAAATAATACCAGTTAGATTTTAGATGACAAAGATATGCCAAATATATTATATATATATATATATATATTTCAGTATTATTTTAGATACATTAAAAATCTTATCAAATTTTCTACAATTTTGTCTCTAATGAATATAGTGTGACACAATCATTGTATAATTTCCTTTATTTTTAATAACATCATTTATCATTTATAGTGTATCTTAGATTCTCTTCTTTAATATTTACATTATGCAATGATTGTGTTCTCCTAGACAAATGCTACTGTTTTAAGTCCACGCTATCTATTTAAACCATTTAAAACAATTCTGATAGGTGCCTGGTAAAGTTCGAATTTCATTCTACCGTCTTCTCTAATTAATATCTCATCTGTACATGTTCCAAATCCTTTTAGTTTATTTAAGTTTTAATTTTGACAATCAAGTCCCACCTCAACCTGTTATTTTGGATTTTTCTATATTAATTTCCCTTTGCCTGTAACTGAACGTCTATTCAGTAATCTGCAAGTTTTTGACCTTTTTTTTTTTTAATTCTTATGTAGCTTGACGTGTGTGTATAGCTGTCTTTTCCTATTTGGTCTAGATCCTAAATACTAATTGAGCAACACTTCTTTCTGGGTCTCAATGGATCTTTTCTTGCAGAGGCCCTTAAGATCTTAGTTGTTTTTTACTTTTTATTTGTTTCTATGCTAGATGCTATTGTACCTCATATATGCCTTATAGTATGCACTCACTTTTACTCTAGCTTCCTTTTTATAGTACACTTTGACCTTTGGTGCCCCTTAAATCTGATCCTTTGTCTTTTATAGCACCGCAAAGATTTAGTTGATGCCATTCAACATGGGTTGCTTATACTGAAATCTGAGAAAATATCTTCAAGCAGTCAACCAAGGATGCCAAGTTATGGCACACAGGTATCCTTTGTGTTTATGTTGCTATAACTACTGCTGGTAATCTTAACCTTAAGTTGCGTCCTCCAGGTTACTGTACAAACAGAAAGCGAAAAGCAAATTGATAAACTTCGGCGGAAAGAGGAAAAACGTAGCAAACGTGGGGCAGAGTATGGCAGCCTGGATGATTTTGCTGCTGACAGTTTTTCATCTCTTCTTCTAGCAAGTGAGAGAAAGCAACCTTTGGATGATTTGATTGGGACAGGGGAAGGGCCAAATTATCTGTTAGTAAATGCTCTTCCTCAAGGAACAATGAGACTGCATAAAAAAGGCTATGAAGAAGTCAGAATTCCGCCAACTCCAACTGCTGCAATGAAACCTGATGAGAGACTGGTACTTCTCTGATATGTACTTAATGTTATAAACCTATATTGATATTGTGTGATTTGGTGACACGATCAACCTAAAATGCGCTTGTGATTACTTTATCGCACTTGTTCCAGAATTGGTTAACTGTTCACCATCTATTGGAACTGTGTTAAACTGTCCTAAGAATTTTTTTGATGAAAAATTCTATATAAAGAGTGCGCAAATTTGTTGATTGGCCTCCAGTATGTAAAATGAGCAACTTAATTGCTTTTTGTTGCCATACATCTGGAGTTTGGACTATGAAATCTGATATTTTTGTAAGGTTTCTTCTTGTTGCTTTCTATTCTTTCGTTTTTAGCTGCAATTTGGTGCACAGTTTTTTTTTTTTTTGCAGGCCACTTGTTTGGTGATGCTTTTCTTTCTTTTATGTTTTTACTGAAATTCTACCCAAGGTTTGACTATGGTAGGACTATTTAATTTTTTTTAAATCTATTAGAAACAAATGTTTTCATGTATTTATACCCTTTCCTTGTATAAGGAATTTTTGGTATCTTTTCTAGAAAACATGAGCCGACACTGAAATATTTACTTTGCCTGATTACTGCTTGATATTCGATTCATAATGCACCCATTTCCTTAACTTTGCTCTTGCAGGTATCTGCACAAATTTCTGGAGGACTTGCATCAGTCTGACATACACTTAAGAAGAATTTATGAATTCTTCCTTTGTGCCTTCTTAATTTTGATATATGTAAAAAAGACTTGGATGAAGAGGATATTGTCTTATTTTTAGAGCATCATTGCTCATAAAAGAGTTCTAATACTGTGAAGCATTTTTTTTTCTGAAATATCACTTTCCTGAAATACTTAAATTGGATACATCTCAATAAACTTACGTGATTGGCTCACAGTTTACAACATATGATATTGCTTCTATTTTTAAAGCACAAAGGTTAATGTTTTATTGTCTTATATTACATGACTTGGACAAAGAAGATATTGTCTTATTTTGGAGCTAAAAGTGTTCTAATGCTGTGAACTATTTTTTTTCCCTGAAATATCACTTTTCAGAAATACTCAAAATGGATACATCTCGATAATATTACACGATTGGCTCACCGGTTTACAACATATGATATTGCTTCTATTTTTAAAGCACAGAGGTTAATGTTTCTAAGTGCATCTTTGGTTGCTTCTTTTTAGATTGAGATAAGGGAATTGGATGACTTTGCTCAAGCTGCTTTCAAGGGATACAAATCCCTCAACCGCATTCAGAGTCGTATATTTCACTCAACATATTATACGAACGAGAATATTCTGGTAACTATATTTTGAATCCTGTTCTTGCACATAATGTGATGTTAGTCCTATTTTGTTGGGTGTGCAAATAGAAGAAAACTCATCCTTATATTAATTTTACAAAAAATGTTTGCAGGTTTGTGCACCAACTGGTGCTGGAAAGACAAACATTGCGATGATTGCTGTTCTTCATGAGGTAGAAATTCACAAGAAAACTTTGATAGTTATAGTGGTGCATTAATTTATTTGTGAGCAAATTCTTGAGTTTCTCTCAAGGCTTCTTGAGAAGTTCCTGTATGTTAGTTTTTCTTATTTTTTAGATTCAGCACTTCCACACTCTAGTAATATGGTGCCAATTGCAGATTAAACAACACTTGAGGGATGGCATTTTGCATAAAGAAGAATTCAAAATTGTATATGTTGCTCCAATGAAGGTACCGTTTTTGTTTTTTTTTTTCATCTTATGTTGGCACTAATCATTACCTATTTACTATTAGGATGCTCATCATGTTCATGTCATAGGCATTAGCAGCAGAGGTAACATCTGCATTCAGTCGTCGCCTGTCTCCCTTGAATCTGGTTGTCAAAGAACTTACTGGGGACATGCAGCTCTCCAAGAATGAGCTCGAAGAAACCCAGGTCTGTGCATTTCTTTTATTTGGTTATGGTGTTATGCAGTTTCATTATTATTTTGCCTCATTTCTTCGGTACTCAGATGATAGTGACAACTCCTGAAAAATGGGATGTTATTACTCGCAAAAGCAGTGACATGTCATTGTCAATGCTGGTTAAACTTCTTATTATTGATGAAGTACACCTGTTGAATGATGATAGAGGCCCGGTAATAGAGGCGTTGGTTGCCCGGACTCTCCGACAGGTAAGTGTACTGTTAATTTTGTAGCTATTTTCTCTTTGTTTACTACATGTTATAAGCGTGGTATATCTTGATGAGTAATTGTGGTAATTTTATGCTTCTAATACTGCCTTTTGAGAGTCCATTTTCTGATTGCATGAGTTTGTTTGTTTGACAACATTCTATCTTTGATGAAGCATTTTGACTATGTGCATTTAGTTCAAACCAATGCTTGGAAAATCGGGATCGTGAACGGCCTTTCGAAAAGATGATATGTATCGGTCGTCCAAATCAGATTGAATTTTTTTAATTACATAAAATTTTAAATATTATTTTAAAATACAGATTTAAAAAAAATTAGAAAATATAACAAAAAAATAAGAAAATAATTATTATTCATATATGGGCCCTAAAAGTTAAACAAAAGTACTAATTTATTTATAAGTCAAAACTTCAATGAATACCGAGCTGACTTTCGTAAATCTTTGTAGTTGTTGTCATTATAATTATCATAAATTTGTAAATAATGATGTCTAGAGCCTGATGCTTTAAAGAGTGATTGCATCATATCTTCAAAGCTTCACCAAAACTTTGATCTTTAAGTTTCATATTTTTAATTTTTGTAGATTACTTTGCTGCGTATAATCTCATCTTTATATAGCATTATGCTTTCGAATGCTAAAAACTGAGTGACAAATCTAATGAAACCGAGTCTGATAATCTTTCTACTACCAATTATCTGCCTAAGCAAATTAAGAATCAAATAATGATTATATATAAAGTTTGTCAAACTATAATCTTTATGTTCATGATCTTTAGCAATATCTTCCAACATGAGATCAAGACAATATGCAATACATGACATCCAATATAAATATTGTCTTTTATCATAAGCAATTATCTAGTAGTCTTATAATTTGCCCCATTATCAATAACAACTTGGTTTATCATTTTTTCACCAATTTATTTTACTACCTTATTTATCAATTGAAAAATATAATTTGCACTTTTAAAATTAGCAGTAGCATTTATAAACTTTAAAAATATTGTTTCCATGCCTTAGTACACTAGAAAATTAATTATATTTCTCCTGTTTTGTGTACAACCAAATTCACCCCAATATTATTTATAAGTCTTAATATAAGTGTGAAGCTCATCTACCTCTGAGTCAAGAATATCAAGATATTTAGTAGCAATATTTTTTGAATTAGGAGGTGGAACACCAGACTCTACTGATTGTATAACATCCACCATAGTATGATAATAAGGACTATTAGCTATATTGAAAGGAACATAATTACAGAAGAAAAATTTTAAGATAACCCTACCAATATGTTTCTTTGCATTTTTATCACTTTAAGAGTAAGAGTTGTCTTGATAGTAGTTTGTGTACGACGTTATCTTTTTCTCTAAAGATATGTATTCATCAGTATAATATTTTCAAACTCTGCTGTAAAGTCCGTAACGCCAGAAGTCCTAGAACTACCATCCTCATTTTCTTTTTCTATGCATATGAACTAATCTAAATTTTTGAAAGCTACCACCAGATCCACTACTATTTTTTCTCATCTTCTTCTCTCTTTGTGTATTTCTGCATTCTTTCATTGTCGTCTTCATCATCCTCCCCACTCTGCTCATTGCTATTATCATTAATATTTTTATGGATATACATCAATTTTTAATAAATTATTGACTCTCTTCTTTGTGTAGTTTGTTTATCCTTTTTTTTATTTATTAGATGAGCCAATATTTCCTTTTTAATTTTCAAACTAATTTGAGTGTAAGCCGCTATATTTTCTTGCTTCCAACCAAATGTTTTTTTAAGACGACTGACACCGTCACTCATCATCTTTCCACATCAGTTGTATATGATGCACATTTTGTCTTGGTTAAGAGCAATGCAATGTTGCCAGCCGATGTCGTTATCTTGTGATTTTTTTTAGGAGCCATTTTAATTTTAATGTAAACATTTAAACAGATATCAAATTAAAAACATAAATTATAATTCAGAAAATTAAAAGTACAATTTCAGCAAATTAAATAATTCAGCAAATATTTAATCTCAATTTTAGCAAATTAAATAATTCAGAAGAAAATAAAAATACAAATTTAGCAAATATTTAATCTCAATTTTAGCAAATTAAATAATTCAAAAAATAATTAAAGGTATAATTTCACAAATTAAATAATTCAGCAAATGCTCAATTAAAAGAAAAATAAAATCTTCTTGACCCAAAAAGAACATATTAGAGAGAGAGAGAGAGAGAGAGAGAGAGAGAGAGAGAGAGAGAGAGAGAGTGAAAGAAAAAAAAAGTGAAATTATTGTGCAATGAAAGAGAAGAAAAAGAGAGTAAAAGAAATTTAAAAATTGAGAGAAAAAATGTAATAAAATTATATTCCAGACTTTGTTGGAATTTGTCGAAGAAAGATCTGCGCCGCTGGAGTTTGTCGGAGCGAGATCTCTCCGTTAGAAAGTGAGAGAGTGATAAAAAAGGAGAAAGGAATTAAAGAGAGTGAGAAAAAAAGAGTAAAGAGAAAGAGACGGAGAGTTGGCTTGCTGATGTCCCCGGGTCGGATCCAGGTCAGATCCATAATGGATCTGGTCTGATTTAATCAAAACCGGCCAATCCCAGTCATTTGACTAGGGCCGATCCGATGAATCTTGGTTCAAACACTTATAATACATCATTATGGGTTTTGAAACTATGTATGCATGATAGTTGTGCTATTCAGCTGTATATCTGCTTAGGCAGTTAATTTGATGTTTGAGCTTCAAAGCTTTCTCGGGTGGCAAACTAAGTGCATTCCATTGGGAGGCATTTATTTATTGTTGCTTTGTAGTCAGCATTTATCCTGTCTGGTCTTTAAGTGGACAATACCCCAAAAAGGTGGTAAGACATGATGCAAATCCAGTTGTACCATTATTTCTATGTTTTCTGTCTATGAACATGAATATTGATACTGGTGTAGGACGAATATGACACAATATTGATATGTTGCTATCCCAAAATCTTGAAAAACAAAGAGTCTAATCATGTCTCTAGTGTCTTGTGATTCTTTATCTAGCTGTTTTTCAATGTTGCCATCTACTATTATCATACTGCTTGTGCTTATCAGGTTCTATAATCCTGCAATTTAAGCCCTATTTTCTTTGAAAAGCTGCTGCCTTGGCTGTGTTTGATACACCATACAAAACTCTGACAGGTTGAGTCGACCCAATCAATGATACGCATTGTAGGCCTATCTGCTACACTACCCAATTATTTAGAGGTAATTCGCCCAAATAGAGACCACATGCCTAGTTTTATAATTAGTACTTATTATTTATCACTTGTTCCACACCCCGCTGACTTTTTCATGATCAGGTTGCACAATTTTTGCGGGTTAATACAGAAAGTGGACTATTCTTTTTTGACTCAACTTACCGCCCCGTTCCTCTAGCCCAACAATACATTGGGATTAGCGAGAAGGACTATGGTAGAAAACTTGAAATGTTCAACAATATATGCTATGAGAAGGTCTTATCTGGTCACTAAAGGTGATGCTTGCTGATTCCTATATTAATGCCTGAGATGACATTGTTGCATTTGGACCCCATTTCTTTAGGTTGCAGATTCAGTTAAACAAGGACATCAGGCTATGGTTTTTGTTCATTCACGCAAGGACACAGGGAAAACTGCCAGAACACTGGTAATTGTTTTCAATTTCAAAGCAGAAATTTATTACCTAATATCTATATGATCACTTTTTCATTCATTTGCCTGAATTGTGCAACTAAACTACTGCTTTTGTGTTTCTTGAACATGAATTGAAGCTCAAAGCTAGTATTAAGCGCCATTTTTAACACCCAATTCATTGTTTCTCTTTTAAATTTGAATCTTTTGAATTATCTTCAATATCTAATGCTTTTAATTAATATGAAAACTGTTTGACCTATTAACTGCATAACTCTTTTCATCAGATATTTTCAACTTTTAGATGAACTTTCATTGTTAAATTATTGTTGTGCATAATGGTCTGCAAAGCTAGTATTCTTGCTGAGTAGCCTTAGATTTGTAGAACTTTATGGTCTTTCTTAGATCATTTTGTTTGTTTCCGAAAATTGTTTTTGTATGTTCATCTGCATATGTAATGATGCTATACGTAAATCTATGAACCATACTTGATCTTGTATGAAAATTGCTTGCTAAATCTCTATAAGAGTAGCATATTTATGGAATTTGTCTCAGAAAGCCAAACTATAGTTCTGTATTTCCATTTGCATTGTCCTTCTCAATGAAATTTGACTTGAATGTCTCTCTGTATTGTTGATGCAGATTGAGACAGCAGTAAAATCTGGGGAATTGGAATTATTTTTAAATGATAAGCATCCGCAGTATTCTCTAATTAAGGTGTGTTTCATTGCTGCAAGTTTTTTTTTGGAAGAACTTAGATGTGAGGATTTAGGTTATTGACACAATACTGTTGTTTCAGAAAGAAGTTCATAAGTCCAGAAACCGAGAACTTGTTGATTTCTTTGAATCTGGATTTGGCATTCACCATGCAGGGATGCTACGTTCTGACAGAGGCTTAACTGAGCGCTTATTTTCTGATGGCTTGTTGAAGGTAGGCTTCCTTCCATTCTTATTTACAACGTTTTTTACAAGACTCATATTAGTTTTTCTGTTCTAGGTTCTTGTTTGTACTGCAACATTGGCTTGGGGAGTAAATTTACCTGCTCATACAGTTGTCATCAAGGTTAGTTAAATCTGTGAAGTTGCGGCAACGTGAGCATAGCAGTAATTGAAGCAAGTTTTTACTTGTTTTCTGGACCATTTGGTCAATGATTTGCCATTTAATTTGCTGATAATGTTTGTCAAGAAACAGTTTGTGCGCCTTTCAATTAATTTATACTATCACTATGATTCGAATGTGATAATAATTTGGGTTTTCTAGGTGTATATCCTGCTGATGCGAGATATGGTTGTTATTTTGTTTAATGCAAAATGCCAGTACTTATGTTTTCGTTATGCTGTTGAAACCTTAATACCCTCCCAACATATGTTCTTAGGATGTTTTGTAAGTCATTTTTTTTTCTGCAACACAGGGTACACAAATATATGATCCTAAGGCTGGTGGATGGCGGGACTTGGGCATGCTTGATGTAATGCAGGTAAATTTTGGAACTTCTGTGCCATCACTTTCAGTGAGTAAATAACTCACAAAGGACAGATCTGTTGCTAACTTTGTAATCCATTCTGTATTAGATATTTGGACGTGCTGGAAGGCCGCAGTTTGACAAAAGTGGCGAAGGCATTATAATCACTACTCACGACAAATTGGCTTATTACTTAAGATTGTTGACAAGCCAACTCCCGATAGAAAGCCAGGTGACAGATTTGTCTTACTGCCAAATGCCAAGAATAATCACTTAAAAACTGTGGTTACTCAAACAATCATGAAGCATAATCAAGGGCCATGGCTTCTAATTACTAAAGGACAAAATGTTTTTTTATTGTCTAACCTTTAACTGAATGCTTCTACCATTTGTCTTCCCATCTCACTTGTGGAGTATTATATGCTTTTGGTTGAACATGTCTGAAGCATTTTAGTTGATTTTGCCATATCCTTAGTTTGTTCCTCCTTTATTAGCTATCATGTAGTTACTTTCTCTCTTAAAATGCTTCTTATCTTGTCAATATTCTTCGACGAAGCATGGCTGGTTTTATAACTTCATCTATATTTGTAATAACCTAATAGGTTATATAGGATTATGCTATCCAATGAACAATTGTCTACTCAATGTAGGATTGTGCCCTCTAATGAACAACAGTGTACTCTTAATATTTGTTTTGTTTTTTGCACTTTTTTTTACAATAACCTTAGGTGTATTATGCGTATTAAATCAAATGCGATTTTGTCTTTCTACATGTACCAACCAACACCATGATACATATTCACCTTTTCAAATAGTTTCGCAAATCAAGTAAAGTCGCACGAACAGACTTTGTTTACCTCGTTCAAGAACTTTCAGGCTCTAATATTTCTTTCCTCAATTCAAAGTTGATGTTTTTCTTTATTTTAGTCCCATTAATCAAAATAAGAGTGGGAGAAGGGGAGAAGAAAATATTGTCTTCATATACTCTTTAGTTTTGACCATGACTGATGCAAATGGTTAAGAATTTAATTTCACTCTAGGGCAATCATATATTCGTATCGTAATTGGGGATACTTTTTCACTTGGTTGTAGATATAATGTGCTGTTGCACATCCTAGCATTGGAGAACAGTGGTCGCATGTGGCAACTTGTATTGACATGCCATAGTTGCACACTGAAACATTAGTTTGTGGTGGTTGTGGGCCTGTGGCAGGTGGAAGGTGAGGGAATGAGGCAATCAGCCTAGCATAGGAAGGGGACAGGAGAGGAAGAAGGGTTAGTACTGAATAGTAAATAGGTAAAAAGGAGATCAACAATCGGGTGCTATAAGCCTAACTACAAATAGATGGGGTTCAACCGAAGGCAAATACTGTCTAAATAAACTCACACCTACATAGTTGACTGGGTCCATTTTCTTCATTAAATGTCTCAGTGGGTGTCCAATTTTTTTATATCAATAGATTTTCCTTTTAATTCCCACTATGCATTTAAATTTCCTTTGGATGCTAACAGGTACTTGTCCTTGTCAGTCTTTTCATCTCCTAGCACACAACTTATAGAAGTGTGAAAGTACCATAGCCTCGTATACCATTAATTACTTTGTCTCCTAAACTCTTAGAGTTCTCACTAAGGCACATACTAGTCTGTCTGTCTTATTGGCATATCTGATTCTCAGGCTGAAATATAGTCATCTTCTAATACCTGTAAGATGTAGTTTGCAGGACGTTGGGAGTCTAAAGGAGGGAGGATGTACACAAACTCACTCTCATTTTCTTTAATCTTTTAATGCCTGTCAGATGTGGTTTGAAGGTGTTTTCTAATAATATCGATGTTGAAATACTCAAATTCCATTTCTGTTTGTGGAGAAAGCTGTAGATTTTGGACTTTTGTCTGGTTGCAACTGTTTTGGCCCTTTTGGGTCTGATTATGGAATTCTGTTTCCATCTTTCTTATAAATAAAGAGTCAAGTTTCTTGAAACTCAAAAGTTCAGACCCCATATGTTGCCCTCCTGATTGAATAGAGTTGGCTTGGAGTGGTAGGTTGTGTATATATCACAGTGCACAGTTGAGTGCTATGTTGCAAGTCCGATAAGGGAGATGGACAGAATGAGGGTTTGACTTTGTGAAGAGACACATGGCCAACATCAGGGCCTGAGATGCCAGAATTGGCTCAAACCTGCTGTAATAGCCCAAAATTGATCAGCTTTTTGATACTGGTTTAGGAGAGGCACTTACCAAAGCCTTGTTGAAATGGGCCAGGTTAACTGAAACTTGAAACCATGATTGATATATGAATTGCTCATCTATTTCTTGTAGAGTATCTCTATGTTCTCTCAATCCTCATGCGTACTTGAAGAGGGCAAACTGCAAGTAATCTTCATACATCAAACAGATGCTTGACAATTCAGATGATTGAATATTCTGCCTTTTTTACTTTGTTCTACATTTGTGTTTTGTGTGGTTTTTCTTGATATCTTTAATAAATTTCCAAATTTTGTTCTGACCTTTTTTGATTTCTTTACTGTTACCTTGCAAATCTTTATTTGACTGCTAGCTAATACATCTGAACAGGAAGACTGAAGGATAATTAATGCATTGTTTAATATCATATTAAAGTTGTCTGAATCATTTTAAACTTGCTAGCTGTTTAGGTTCTTTTGTGCTTAAGTGCTTGTCATTGATTTGTTGATTATTTTCTTTTACAGTTCATTGGCTCATTGAAAGACAATTTGAATGCTGAGGTGGCGTTAGGTACAGTCACAAATGTGAAGGAAGCTTGTGCTTGGCTTGGATATACATACTTATTCATAAGGATGAAGACAAATCCTTTGGTATATGGGATAGCATGGGAGGAGGTATTACAATGTTGCAGCCCTTTTTGAGCCTTTTTATGCATCTAGTTCAATATTAGCTTGCTATGATTTATAAAAGGCATCCATGTATGTACTATGTATTTTTGTATTTGTGGAAGGAATTCACAAACAAGGAATGCAGCATTATGAATGGTTCTTTTCTTACTAGCCTGGCCAATCCGTGAGTTTATTTGGGCATCTGAAGCTTATGCTCATGTAGTTGGGAAAAGGACCTGTGTTTCTTTCTTGACATTGTGGATGGAGTTTTGATTAGTTAATGTTTTTGAATAAGCTTTTGGAAAATCAGTGCTCAGTATTCTAAATTATGATAGAGAAAACTGAAGTGTAGCTGTTTTATTGTTGGTAACCCGTGTATTATCGTGCGTACGATAAAATTTCTGAGTAGATTATTATGTCCATTATTGGTCACTTCTTATTCTGAAGGGAAACAGTTTTAGTACATGTTTCTTCTGTTCCTTTCATTTTTGTTCCATTCTCTTTCTTGTTGGAACCCTTTGCCATTCTAGCTGAACATGAATTTTCTTAATTAAACTCAATTTAATTTCCTAAAGGTTCCCCCGTGTGATATTTCTTTTCTGATTTCCTGTCTTTTATCCTTTCTATACATCTCTGTAGTTCTAATTCCTTTCTCTATTCTCAGAAGCATATTTATATCAATTTCTGGAAGCAATCCCGATCTGCTATTTATTTGATAATCTTGCAAAGCTATCATTTATTTTTCGCACTGTTTTCTTACTGTTGTATTTCTGGATGCCAAGTTTCATTTTTAAATAGCAGAGGTGGTGATTTCATGCTTAATAATTGGGTCATATTTTTTTGCATCATTTCAATAGACTACATTGTATCAACTATCAAGTCCTACAGCAGGTTGCAATACCAATACCAATTTTACACGCCAAGGAGACCAATTCATAGATTGTATACATATCCTAATGATTCATATTGTCTTGTTGCACTTTATTACAGTTGTGCTAACTTACTCTGACACTGCAGTCTCTTATGGATTTTCAGGTTATTGGTGATCCTTCCTTGTCTTCCAAGCAAAGATCTCTTATAATTGATGCTGCACGTGCCCTTGACAAGGCAAAAATGATGCGATATGACGAGAAAAGTGGCAACTTCTACTGCACAGAACTTGGTCGGATAGCAAGCCACTTTTACCTCCAGTATTCTAGTGTAGAAACTTACAATGAGATGCTTAGGCGCCACATGAGTGATAGTGAAGTAAACGATACTTTTTCCTACTGTTTGGTTGTGTGTATCTACTTTCTAAAACTGCTCCTTAATGTTGCCATATTATGATATATCTATGTATTCTGGTTCAGGTGATCAACATGGTGGCTCATTCCTCTGAATTTGAAAATATTGTTGTTAGAGAGGAAGAACAAGATGAACTTGAAACTTTATCCAAAATGGCATGTCCACTAGAAGTTAAGGGTGGAACAACTGACAAGCATGGGAAGATTTCAATTCTCATTCAGGTCTTTCCTGTTAAGGGCATGTTATCCTTTGTTTCTTTCATTTTTCTATAAGATTCTAAGATGTACTTTATTCTCATTTCACAGGTGCGCATTTCACGTGCTTCAATGGAAAGCTTCTCTTTAATTTCTGATGCAGCATATATTAGTGCAAGCTTGGCTCGTATTATGCGTGCATTATTCGAAATTTGCTTGCGTAGAGGGTGGTGTGAAATGTCATCTTTCATGTTGGAATACTGCAAGGCTGTGGACCGCCAAATTTGGCCCCACCAGCATCCTCTTAGGCAATTCGACAGAGACCTTTCACAAGAGGTTTATCAAGAACTCTTATCCTTCTTTTTGTATTTCATAATTCCCCTTTTTTGACTTTTAGTGACTTAGTGATACAAAGAATTTCGTTTTCAGATACTGAGGAAACTTGAGGAAAGAGGTGCTAATTTGGATCGCCTTTTCGAAATGGAGGAAAAAGACATTGGTGCTTTGATTCGTTATGTTCCTGGAGGAAAGGTAGTCTTTCTAGTATAATAATGTTATCAGTACATGCATTTTTCAATCCATAGGTAGTGTTGACTAATGAATTTCATATTTTCTGTCCCTGGAAGTTGGTCAAACAATATCTAGGATACTTCCCACACATCAACTTATCTGCTACTGTAAGCCCAATTACGAGAACTGTTCTTAGAGTAAGTTATGATTCTTGAGTAAGATTCTTAAAGGTTGATTTGATCTCAGTTATTGTGATTCAAGACTTTTCTCCACTTACACCATGCTTTATTATATATTTAGGTGGATCTTCTCATAACGCCTGATTTTGTTTGGAAGGATCGCTTCCATGGGACCTCTGAACGTTGGTGGATTCTTGTTGAGGTGTCATTATGATTTAACCAGTTATATCTTTTCTGCTCTCTGATTTATCTATATATCACTGAACTTAATATTATAACTTGTTTTCAGATCATTCCTGTTCCTTGCCAGCTTCATCCTTCAAACATTTATAGTTATAGTTATTTAAGATTTTCTGTGTCTACATGATTGTGTGCTTGTAATACATTGATGATCTGGTACAGCACTCTGAGTTATGAGGTACAAAAGATTTTGTAGATTATGCATTCATTAGACGTGTTACAATCCAGAATGACACTGGATAACACTTCTGTTACAACTGCAGACACGTTGGTTACTGCTTGATAATGTTAATGGTTCTCAGATGATTCATCATTGTCAGGTTTTAGTACTCTATATGAATGTGTTCTTGTATATATGAGTACTTAATGGACCCAATCAATGGGCTTATGTTGTAAAAAGTTTTTTAGGTAATATAATCAGCAGGCGAGATGCACTCCATCCTGATGTTATCTTATACAGATAATTCAGTACTGTTTTTAGTTTTGGTTCCCTTTCAGCTTGGTTTTATTTTAATTTCTTTGGTATAATAAAGAAGAATTGTTTCTAGTTATCTTACAAGTTAATATTCTGAGCTATATTTGTTTATAAAGCTCATATAGAGTTTATGTGGAGCTTCTGAGTGAACGTGACTTTAGTCTCAAAGAAAAGGAGCTATGGTGAAAATGTACGCAAGTTTGTATCATCCATCGCAAAGGTGTAGAGTCTGTAAACATAGCTTTCTAACAAGAGGTCTCATTCAATGCAACTACTTTGTCAGTGTACATAGCAACAAAATTTCACATCCAGTGATATTGATATTCTTAAACTAGCGGTACATTACAGAAATAGTTGGGTAGCTGGTCAAGATTGGCTACTACAGCTGTTGGATAAGTCTCCATTGAATCATCAAAATTTTGACACTCAAAATAAATGAGATAAGATTGTAAGAGTTTCACCTTTTTCTTTTCACATTATCATGTGCAATTTGAAAATATAACATCATAATCACTAGAGTAGGTCCAACCATGCAAATGTTCATGGAAAAGATGATTACAAACTTTGAACTACCTATTATGTTGGTAGATTGAGTGAGATCTTTTTGGAGGACAAGGTGATGATGCTCAATTGTCAAGAGTTACCACGACCCACAAGAAGCAATCTAATGCATAGCAGTTGACTGCTTAACTGACCTACAAAGAGGCGGGTGGCAAATCTCATTATGCAATTAAGTTTACTGAAAGCCATGGAGTTATTATTTGGCATAACTACTAATTATATATATTACAATTTTACCTTTCATATAAATGTTTATAGTCTGATGTAGAATATATACGAGGTTATAATGATGGTCCTTGTATTTGAAAGTTATTTGATCAGTTTTCTCTTTTTGTGCAGGATTCTGAAAATGACCACATTTACCATTCAGAACTTTTCACGTTGACAAAGAGAAAGGCAAGAGGAGAATCTCAAAAGATTTCTTTTACTATACCAATATTTGAGCCACATCCACCACAATACTATCTTCGTGCCATTTCGGATTCCTGGTTACAAGCAGAGACACTTTTTACTGTTTCTTTTCATAACCTTATGTTACCAGAGGTAAATATGAGACATTCACTTTAGTTTCTTATTTTTTTCCGTCATCATCTGCTATCTACTAATTGTTGCAATGTACAGACACAAATATCACATACTGAACTTTTAGATTTGCAACCTCTGCCTGTGAGTTCTCTTGGGAATAAAGCTTATGAAGATCTGTACAGTTTTTCACATTTCAATCCCATCCAAACACAAGTCTGGTGCTCCAACTCCATTTATTCTGAAGTTATTTTTCTATCTATATATTTTTCTGCTTTTTCTTGCACAATGAGTGACGTGTTCTCTTCACCTTCTGCAGACTTTTCATGTCCTGTATCACACAGGTAATAATGTTCTCCTTGGAGCTCCAACAGGAAGTGGGAAAACTATATCTGCTGAGCTAGCAATGCTTCATCTTTTCAACACGCAACCTGACATGAAGGTCACTTGTCTTGTAGTTAAATCTTGAGCTCATAAGGCATAAGGCTCTTTTATTGAATTATCATGACTTTCAGGTTGTTTACATTGCCCCTCTAAAGTCTATTGTTCGGGAAAGAATGAATGATTGGAGAAAGCGGCTCGTCTCTCTGCTTGGAAAGAAGATGGTACAATTATAACATTCTTGCCTCTGGGTGATATGAGATGTCAAACACATGTTAATAAATCTATAACAATGATTTTGTCAGGTTGAGATGACTGGTGACTACACTCCAGATCTTATGGCTTTACTGTCAGCTGACATTATAATATCTACTCCTGAAAAATGGGATGGTATTAGTCGTAATTGGCATAGTCGAAGCTATGTGATGAAGGTGAGAAAACCTTTATTCTGTTGTTATCCTCTGTTGAAACATAAAGTATTTGTCCTCCTGTCATTCTAATGATATTTATAAATTTTTATAACTTTCTTGAGCTGCTTAGAACATAATAAGCTTATTCATAGGTTGGACTCATGATATTGGATGAGATACATCTTTTGGGAGCTGATCGTGGACCTATTCTTGAGGTACTATCTTGGGAACCTGATTGCATCTGGATCTCTGTGAACATGCAAGTTCTATAATTATATACCACCCAGTTGAAATTTTGCCTTGTAAATACCTGAGAACCAGTGTACACCTATTTTAGTAGCGTATTTTGGATCTATTCTTGATTTATTCCTGCTGGGATTGGAAATTCTGCACTCACAAGCTTGACAACTGTCAGGCTTAGTTCACCTTAATGAAGTTTCATTGTCCTTGGGATAAATATTGCTGTCCTTTTTTTCCACCGAACCTACCATCCTGCATTACTGTACTGGCCAGGACAGGTAGTTATCATGACACGCTCTTTATGGAACCTTCTATGACATCCTTTTAGGTGGGTAATAAATTTTGCCTAGATTTTAAGTTGTTTGAATATTGTGTAGATTCACTTAAGCGGATCATATCTGGATCATATCTATGAACTAGATGATCTGCTTAAGTCAATTGCTGATCATCTTCTGTGACTAGGGAGTTGGAATTAATCTACTCCCATAATTTCAAACAGAGATTTTAAGGAGGATTAAGTTGATAAAATTATTAACAGCTTGATGTTCCTACGGATGCCATCGGTATGTAGCTTATGACTGTACATTTGCCAAGTGTAGGCACAGCACTGACTAACGACAGCATATAATCTCTTTTGGTAGAGCTCATACATAATACAACTATGTGAAATAAGATAGGAGGAATCCCTTTTCTCATTTTCAGTGTCATGTCTCAAATTTCTGACTTTGCATTTATCCGTTTACATCCTATGTTGTACTCTACCTGCTTGTCACCTTTTGCTTATATAATCCAGCATGTATTTGCAGGTTATTGTATCCAGAATGAGATACATATCCTCACAGACGGAGCGGCCTGTACGATTTGTAGGTCTATCAACAGCATTAGCTAATGCCCGGTACATTTACCATTAGATTTGCTCTTTTTAGAATCTGTACTTGTCAGTAGATGGATCCTTCTTGCTCGTTTCATGTTTTCCTTCTCCTTTTCTGTGGCTGCAAATCCATCATGATGAAGGACAATTCCTAACATAACAGTCCACTGCAAGCGTGGCACCTAGCATGGTCCTTAAATGTTGAAAATGTAAAATCTATGTAATTTCTTCCAAGACTTTGGTTGTCTCTTTTTTTTAACAAGAGATCCTGTTAGAGAATAAAAAGCTTATATTGTTTGGTAATTCACAATGGTTGTTGAGTTGTGCTCTTTGCTTAATCATCCTTTAATTCACACCTGCTGTATGCTTATGAGTAACATTGAATCAATTGCTAATGACAATCATTTAAATATTTAATGCTAATAGATCAACCTAAGAGAACATAAACAAACTTAAAGTGATAAAAACATGAATTAAAATAAATACTACTCAAACATGTGATCAGAGAGCAATTGTCTAAGTCTCTTAACAAAAGATCACGATGGCACCTGAAAATGAAACATTTTAATAGCCCATACTGTAGATATGTTTAACTACCATCAATGTGAACATCAAAGAATCTACCACATCTTTTTGAAGGGTGCCTTTCTTGCTATTCTGTCTGCTATCTTTGGTGGTTTGAAAAATAAAAAAGGTTCACTTCTTGTTAATAGTCCAGAACTTTGAGTTGAAACTTAGAAGTCCTTTGGAGTTTGCACATTGCTTGGAGCCTACTGGTTTTTTGAGGGAGCTTATATACAGAATAGCCCTGTTTACAGAAGTACAAAAAATTTAGAGAATGCAGGGAGATTATCCAGCATCCATCCCTTTGAACTCTTTCAGCACATATAAGATCATTATCTGTAAAGGGAAATAGGATGAAATATATATAGATGGTGAAAGAAGCTAAGGGTTTCTAACTCATAAATTCCTACTCGATTGAATTGAGTGCATAACAGAAGTGCAGATTACCTGACTAACAGAAGTGCACAACTCAATTATAACTTTAGGAGCTTCAATGCATGGTTATGGACTTGAATCTTGAGGAGTTATATCTAACATATCATGTATGACATACTGTATCAACAGAGCTATATCCTTTGTAGTTAGTTTTCTTATACCAGGAATAGAAGGATATATGTCTTACTGCATCCCTCTCATATTGCTTGTAGCTTTTGTTCTAGATTCAGAGAGAACAATTTTGTAGCGATATGTTATTGATTTGGATAGTGGTGCCTGAATATTATAAGTTAATAACTTCCTGTCTTTTCTTAAACCCATAAGTGATCCTTCATCATGATGTTTCAGTGATTTGGCTGAATGGTTGGGTGTTGGAGACAGTGGACTCTTCAATTTCAAGCCTAGTGTGAGGCCTGTACCTCTTGAAGTTCACATTCAGGTATGTGCATATATTCTCCTGTTAATGTTGGCATAGACAATGGCTTGATAAACCTCTAGCTAGTTCACAGAGAAAAATGGATGCCATACTTCTTCTGTTGGCATATTAACCCGTATAATTATGTGAACGAGCTCTTCTAAGACCTTTTCTCTTCTCTTCTTTCTTTTGTTGTTCTTCTTGATATTACCAGTTTGCTAGTCATCTGAAGTTTTACCCTATATGTTGCAGGTTAGTAAGTGTAAAAATTTACATTCCTTGTCTGACATCACACAAATAATGGATTTGCATGGTCCATTCACCTGAAATCTTTCTTCTAGTATATATAGAGTAAGAGATTATATATCTTGATATATTGATCAATCATTGATAATGCAGATGGTCTTAACATTGGATATCATACTTCAGCTTTTCTTTTAATACTTTCACTTTCTCCAGTTCTTTGAAATTTTTTGGTGTGGGAGATTTATCTTTTCTTTCTTTATGTTTATGCTTTATGGCATTACATTATGGAGAAGTCCATTCTCATCAGGATCGATGCCATGTCCTACCATAATGCCCGGTGAACCAGGCTTGCTTAGCTTACCAAGCTAAAACTTCAAATGAAATGTGCTTGATACGTCATTATATTTCTAGTAAACTTCTTGAGTTCACATCAACATAATGTTCTGGTTTATGAGCAGGGATATCCAGGAAAGTTTTACTGCCCCAGAATGAATAGCATGAACAAGCCTGCATATGCTGCCATATGTACGCATTCACCTGCAAAACCAGTTCTTATTTTTGTTTCATCTCGCCGCCAGACAAGGCTGACCGCACTTGATCTTATTCAGGTATGATATTGCCTGAGGTTTAAGCCACACAATATAGCTTCTAAGTTGGTATTAGCACCTATTAATTTTTACGTCAGCTGCAGCTTGCTGCCTCAGATGAAAATCCCAGGCAGTTCTTGAATATGCCAGAGAATTCCCTCGAAATGGTTCTTTCACAAGTTACTGATAATAACCTGAGGCATACTCTGCAATTCGGAATTGGACTGCACCATGCAGGATTAAATGATAGAGATAGATCCTTGGTTGAGGAACTTTTTTCAAATAACAAGATCCAGGTGCTTGTTCTTCTGTCAAACTAGCCATACACATACTTACTGATCCTAAATTTTTAATGGCAACCTCTGTTGTAAAAATAGTGCAAAAATATATTAACCGAGAACACACCTAATAATATATTTGCAAATTATTGTGTGTTTAACAGATACTGGTGTGTACTAGTACATTGGCATGGGGGGTAAACCTTCCAGCTCATCTTGTAATCATTAAGGTGAGGTACCAATAAGCCTTGCTGATCGTTGGTGCCCATTTTCCAAACTCTGATTTTTGGATTTATTTGATGGTTGTAGGGAACTGAATACTACGATGGCAAAGCAAAAAGATATGTTGATTTTCCTATTACAGATATACTGCAAATGATGGGTCGTGCAGGACGACCACAGTATGACCAACATGGAAAAGCTGTTATTCTTGTTCATGAACCAAAAAAGAGCTTTTACAAGAAGGTGAATAGGATAAAGTGTTATTGAGGCATTTCTTAATTAAAACTTCAAATGACATTCTACGTTATTGTGAATGGCAGTTTCTTTATGAACCATTTCCTGTTGAAAGTAGCCTGAGGGAGCATCTACATGATCACATAAATGCGGAAATCGTTTCTGGTACAATCCGTCATAAGGAGGACGCAGTTCATTACCTTTCATGGACCTATCTATTTCGTCGTTTGGTATGAATTCTTGCTAATATTTTTTGAGATGCTCTCTTAAGTTTTTAAAACTTTTTAGCTGCTTACACAACTGACAAGTGACGAGGTCTACTAATTCTGGTGTCATCTTTTAACTGATTAACAAGAGAAAGGACATATCAGTTGAAATCCAACTCAGGGTTTTAGGGTGGAGGATGCTGGCACTTCCAGGTTCAAATCAAGTTGGAAGCGGTCATTACTCATAAGGCAATATCTGTTCTAGTGAACGCTGGTTTTGTGAGTGACCTTTTAGATAACATGACAAGCTGATAACTTCTTACTAATTAGTTCCACCTGTCCCATTAAAAACTGTGTGATGTGTAACCGCAAAAAAAAATCATTTAGATTGTCCCTGTCAGTGGTTATAATAATCCTGATATCAATCTATTAAATGATTCAAGATATATATTTTTCTTCCTAATAAAATTTTCTTAGATGATTCAAGATATATACAAGAGCAGTATAAGACAACTTGGAAGTTTATAGCATACTAATGAGAAGTTAACATTTGATCATGCACAGTAATAGTTAAGAGCTCTCATCAGATCTAATCTATGGCAGACATGTGTTAGTTGTATTGGCAAAGGCAGTCTTCTGTAAATAAACAAGATAAAGAGACCTTTTTTAATTGATGAGCTTTTCGGATTACCTTTTGTAAAACTTTCCTCCACCAGGTGGATTTTTATCAAGAAATGAGCCACATCATATGATCTTTTATGCTCTTCTACTGCAATTATTTGTGTGATACTGCATTATTTAATGAAATGTATATGTAATAGAGATTCTACTGTCATTTGATATTTTGATCTAGCCCAATAAAGTTGATGAAAGTTTGAATAAAGGTAGCTCAAATATCTTGACTTGATTCTATGCTGTCTATTACTATAGCTTCTATAGTTTTTGGTTCTATTCAGGAATAGTCCATTTTTAATATATTTTGCTTGATTCATTTTCTATATCCTAAACCATAAAGAAGCTAGTCTTAGGTAAATTCTGTTGAATCAGCTATTGCACACATGACAGTTATGCTGATCTATTGGATGTGCTCTATAAGTCTATATAACTTGTTTGATTCCAAAAAATTCATCAGTAAGGTTTTAAACCTTTCTATTGAAATTAAAAAATTATACATGCTGTTTTTATATAAAATCCATAAAAAATGAAATGTACCATGTAGTGCTTTTAGCCTATTATTTATGTGTTCTGTGAACTTATCAGATTCAAAATTCTGTTATCAGGAAAATTCTACAATTGGGAAACATTCTCTGGTGTCATGCAGGAACATCATGTACCTATAATTTGAGGAAAATTTGACAAAAGGAAGCTTGATTGTTCTATTGAATAATTGATGCTTGATTTTCTAAATCGCTGGGAATTAGAAAACCATGAAGTGATAAATTAGTGTGGTTACCATGAGAATGTTGAATGTTCAGATGATGACACGTTATTCTAGAGGTTGGAATAACAAGTGAAGAAGTAGCAGAATTAGTAGTAGCCAAAAACTATTTGGGGATAATTTCCTTTTGACTCTCTGACCTATCACCTTTTTTCACTCTCTGAACTATTATTTGGTGATAAAGATTCCTTGAATTATTGAAAATATTTCAAATACCCCTTTTGTTAGGTTTTGATTACTTTTTTCTATCCATAAGGTGTCATGTACTATTCACATAACAACTATATGCCATGTTTAGCTCATATATGCATGTACAAGTCACGTGCAAGTTAAAAGAGATTTTAAGTGGACAAAAATATCCTTACCTTGTTAAATAAAATTCTTCCCTTCAATCCAAGCTGCACTTTCCCACCCTCTTCTCCAACTAGCTGCATCTCACCCCTCTCGCTTGTGCCTCCTCACTCGAGATCCTCTCGGCCTTCTTCCTGTGAGCTTCACGGCAATGGTGCTGCGTCTGGCCGCTCTTCCATCAAAGACCTTGAAGATGGAGGGGTGGCGCTCGAGGAGGGACAAAAAATTCCATTTTTGAACAAACCCCGCCTCCTCATCACTTCCTCCTTGGTAGAAGCCAGCACCTCATAATCATGGAAGTGGAGGCTCTGTGAGTAAAACTTAGGCAGCGTTACCCTTGCCAAAAGCTCTGCAATCTTTATCTCAACCCAAAGAAGGTAAGAAAACCCATGATCATTAAACTAGCCTCTTTGTTCTAGCCCAAGGCAAAAAGCAATTGAAATGAGAGCATCAAAAGAAGAGCTCTTAAGAGACCACCTGCTTCAAAGGCGACCAACATGAAGAAAGTGAAGGGAGAAGTAGATCTAAGCTGGGCTCCTTGGAAGTCACACAAGGTCTGGTCCCCTCTCCCTTCCAAAGGACAGGTTTTAATACTGGAGCTGTGGAGCATATATAAAGAAGAGATCAGATGCAATCTGGAAGGTTCCTATGAAGAAAACAATAGCTCCTAAGTCACGGAGGAGGATGGAAGTTGGAACAATTCTTGTGGGAGGAGATTAGAGAACGGAGGCAGAGGAGGATAGATTTCTTGGAGAGGTCCATGGCCTTGTCGAGCTTTGGCATGCTGTGGTAGATCTTCTCGGGATGCTGGACTCGGCTTGAGGAGAAGGACATGACCATGGATCAGAAGGCTGAGATTTTGGGGAGTGGGGAGAAGGGTTTTGCTTAGAACTAATCAAATTTGGCTTAGCACTAATTTCTAATTGTCTACAACATTCTTTTGGTTAGAGCTAATCAAGCTTTGCTTAGAACTAATCTCGAACCAAGCATTAATGCTGTGCTTTGGAATAGTACATGATTAAATTTTGTTTTCGGGCTTTGGCTTTATGATATATAGGGTACGAGGGCAATAAAGGAATTTATAAAGAAAATAAAATTTTATTTTATTAGCTAGCTTACTTAACCCTCTATCCATTATAAGCGGAGGGATAATTTGGTCATTTTATCTTTTTTGTCTATTGCGTTTACATCAGGCGGTGAGACATTTTCAATATTTCAGGAGGTCTTTGTGTATTAAAAAATAGTTTAAATTAGGTATGTGGAGAAGGGTGGGAAGTCAAAAGAGAATTATCCTAATTATTTAAGTATCTTTTAGTAGTTCAATTTTGGTAAAAGGTGCCAGAATGAAAATAAAGCCCAAGAAAGGACTTGGGACAACAAAGGTAAAGAATATGATTTTTTTGTTTACAGAAATTCTTACCACATCAAGCTGATAAAATTTATATGTAGTTCACTTTAAGAAATGGATATCCTACTTTATGGTAAGTGAAGCAATTCCTATTGATGCTTGTTTTTTCAATTATTTGTAAAAGATATATGTGCTACTTTAACAGGTTGCCAATCCAGCTTATTACGGGTTAGAGGACACTGAGGCTTATGTTTTGAATTCTTACCTATCAAGGTAAATACTTGATAACTCAAACGAATACTGTTTTACTCTGTTATCATTTTTTTATGCTGCAATAATTGATTTTTTCCAAATAAACAGGTTAGTGGAAACTACATTTGAGGACCTTGAGGACAGTGGATGCATAAAGATGAGTGACAATTCTGTAGAGCCTTTGATGTTAGGTTCAATTGCGTCCCAATATTACCTCAGTTACAGGACAGTGTCGATGTTTGGGTCAAACATTGGACCATATACTTCAATTGAAGTAAGTAAAACTGTTGCATGATGTACCTCTAAAAGTTTTTCCCCTCTTTCTTGAATTGACAAAAAATTATTGAACTAACATTATTAATGTTTCTAGGTTTTCTTGAACATTCTTTCTGCTGCCTCTGAATTTGACGAACTTCCTGTACGGCATAATGAGGTAACTTTTGCTCTTAGGCTTACCCTTTTCTTTGCAACAACTTTTTGTTTCTTATATAGAGAGTTCACTTTGTAATTATGTATGCCTAAGCATAGGATCAATTTTAGTAGCAAATTTCTATCTTCTTTTGCTCTCGCTTTGTGTGGGTATAGAGGATAGACATTTTAATACTTGGTTCATTCATGTTTACCTTGGCAAGCGACCTTAAAATACTGTCCAGACATGATAGTTGTTTCATTCATTAATCCATTCAAAACTTTCTTAAATTCTGACCTACATTACACTTCTGTAGGCTTATGTCAGAGAGAAATAATATAAGAAAATCAGACAAGAATCTATTCTATCAACTCACATAAGATTCTAAAACTTGTATATTTGTATCTTATTCTCTTCAAGGGTTTGCTGCAACTTCCCTTGGTAATTCATGTTGTTTACGCTCTCAGGAAAATATGAATAAAGGATTATCTGAGAAGGTCCCTTTTCTGGTTGATGAGCACCGCCTTGATGATCCACATGTGAAAGCAAATTTACTCTTCCAGGTCATTTCTAGGACCTGTTTTGGTGTTGTTCATCAGCTCTTCAAATACGACACCAATAATTCTTGTTTCTTATAATTCATACCAATAATTCTTGTTTCTTATAATTCGTTAAGTACTAACTACTCTTTCAATTGCAGGCACACTTTTCTGGGACAGAATTACCTATCAGTGATTATGTAACTGACTTGAAATCCGTTCTTGATCAAAGTATACGTATCATACAGGCTATGATTGACATATCTGCCAATAGTGGATGGCTTTCTAGCACGATGACTTGTATGCGTCTTCTGCAAATGGTCATGCAGGTATAGTTTTATGTATCTATTTCTTTCTTTGCTGGTGCATTTCTCTCATTGGGACAAGTGAATTTTGAAATATTGCTTGTGAAATCACAACCATGATAAGGTCGGCATCATAATTTGATGTAATATTAATGTTCGGACTTAAAAAGGTGCAACATGGATTATGTGCGTCAAAGTTGATGAAACTCTGATGGTGAATTATCTCATAGCAATCCTACACCAAAAAGGATGATTCCGTGGTTATATGAATAGGTGATCTAGGAGTAATCATCTGAAGTTTGATGTTCATGAGTGGCAAGATCTTAGCCTTCAAATGCGCACGCTTCTACACAGCAAAGGCATCTACAGGAAACCAGACTAGTGTTGTAACAGTGATCTCCATGAAATAAGAGATAGTTTCAGATGGAAAGGTAACTAAGAGACCAGCCAAGATGACTGGTAAAATATGTGATTGCAACATCTCTGATGTAATTGAGCTCAAGTACATATATACCTATTTGTTTGTATTCTAGTATATATTCAAATAAGCGTTAGTGTGAAGATGATTGTGATGGCGCAGGTAATGTAAGATTAGAGAAGCATCTAGGATGCAAGCTGATTTAGGTAAGATGAATATGGTACAACATAAAATTATGATAATTCTAGATATGACATGTGTTAATTCAGGCTATATGTACAGAACGTTGGTGAAGTGGTGGTATACATAAATCAGCAATTCTGAAGGTTACAGCAAACAGAGAAGATCAAAGACTTGATATTAGCAAAAAATGCTAAGAGATCTGGAATAAAAAATGTGCAATTAAATGCACAAGTTTGAAGCAACTTGAAGAGGGTTACCAGATCCTCTATCAAAAGAAAGGATACACACATTTGCTGAGTATAAGAGAAGATGGACCAAATGAGTGACCAGAAAAAGAAGGATGGTCGACGAGATCTTATAGTAAAAATAAGAAATGTCTGAGATTTTTAATTTGGTCTTCAATGAGAGAAGATGGAGACACGGAGTCATATCGAAAGAAACCTAGAAGGTTTATTGGTATATCGCAATAACAAAAGAATAAATGCAACAGCGATGCTCAAACTTCATGGTGGCATCAACTTAGACATTGTATAGAATTGAACATATCTAAGGACCTGATTTTAAAGAGACAATTGGGATGTTCATTTTGCATGACCTCTAAGAAGTGGGATCTTTTTCATGAGTCGTCTTTTATTGTACTATTGTAGGTATCAATAGCTAGCTTGTTGTTAGTTCACCAATTATTATATAAGTTTAAGACATTAACAGAATGGTAGTTTTAGTCTTTTGTATTCCAAGATTCCCTCTCACTTTTAGCTCAAGGAATTTTAACTTTTTAAGAGGTCCAACAAGTGAATTTGAATTAAATGGCTGGACTTTTTAAATGACAGATAGGCTTGGAGGGATTCAAACTTGGGAGCTCCTACTGTTATATCAGAATAGCTCACTAGTTACTCTACAAGTTTAAGCTATTAAAGAATGGTAGTTTTAATCTTTTATACTCTTAACACTTATGATTTGCAATGATTGCCTACATGAAGTAATTACATTTGTATACATAGGAGTGGTGGCATTCTGATATTCATTTTTATTTTCCTTGTTTTCAGGGCTTATGGTTTGAGAGAGATTCATCTTTATGGATGTTGCCATGCATGAATGATGATCTTCTAAGTCATCTCAACAAAATAGGCATATTCGCAGTGCCCGACTTGTTAGTTCTCCCTTATGCAAATTTGCAAAGGTTGCTCCAACCATTTTCTGCCTCTGAGTTGTACAAGGTACCACTTTGGCTCGTTGCTTCATTAGTTCAATCATTATTCAATTGTTACCATTGACCCTCGTAAGATCAGATATAGCTTCCAATTTCATTGATGTGTAGATTTTGCAACATTTCTTTATGAAGCTCTCTTGTGCAAGAGAACAAACATTTGGTTCAATGACGAAGTGGGACGAGTAAGGTGGAAGCTAGCTACTTGCTTGTTAACTTGCCAAATCCTGGATTTGTTCGGGCTTCGGTACTTCTTCGTTTTCTAAAAAATGCTCCAGATGAGCTTCATTTCCTTCAAGCGAGTCATCGGTCCGGGGGAAAGAAAAGGTCTTAATCTAGGACAAGAAAAAGAAAGAAAATAGAAAAATTGTTCGATCCTTGAGGCTATTAGGTGGTTGCCACCATTAGAATGGTCCATCTGGAGTTTTCCAATCTCTCCTAGCATATAGTCGAAAATTTATGAGGTTGCTTAATCCAAGCCCGGGCCCATTTTGATAGAACTGCAAACTGAAGTCACTACATGCTTGAGTTTTAACATCTATTTTGTCATAATAATAGACTAAGTTTGTTTCATCAGATATGTTGCGAACCAATGTCTTGGATGCTTCACAAGCTTTATTGCCTGGTAATAGAAGAAAAGATTTCCATATGGCACCCGTTCTATTGTTATTCATGACTGGCAACAATAGCTTTGGTCGAAAGAGATATGATGCTCGTGTGATGTTCAAGTTGAAATACACGTATCCCTCACATAGTTTTCACGTGACCCGTTGATCAGTGTTTCTATGCAATATGTAAGATAAAAATTCAAAATTTTTGTAAATAATTCAAGCAAAAATAAACTCAAAATATCACAAGCCACAACACCTAGAATATATATCAATACACCTCATTTGATACAAATGCCCACACATAGGGCATAATTAATTTAGCTTATTTACAAGAATAAAATAAATAACGGAATTATAAGTAATTCTCATTAGCTCCTCCACAAACTTGGGATTATCTACTAATCTGAAAGCATTTTTATCAAATTGTGATGATAATAAAGCCCACCAAGAATACATCTCAACAGTCTAAAAGTAGTATACAGAAGAATGCAAAATGATACATATATATATATATACTAACCATGAATAAAATGGTGCATCTGTATAATATGTCCATCATGTCCATAACTATAATTCACATTAATAATAGAGCATTTGATATGCATCACCTCAAATTATCAAATCTTCTATCTCAAACTCACGCAAAGCCACAACTATAAGCAACATCAAAAGCTCATATTAAGTAACACCCATCAAGGAGAGAAGACATAATAGTAGTATCATCATGCCTATTACCTGGCAAATAGATGACTGATTGTCTGTCATTGTAGACTAAGGATTTCAATCGTAGACCCCATTATCATCGCATGGGTTAACATCACATTATGATGCTATCCACTCGAGCCCTTGGCTCAATATCATCGCACCACTTGTGCGAAAAACATGAGCCACCGCGTAACGTCACTCTCATTCTGCATCATTGAGTATTGTTAGATTTATAACCCTTACCTTTCAACAATAGTTTGAAGATCATTTAATGTCTAATCTCTATACTCGAAAATGTCACGCCTACTCAAACCGGTGTATGCAGTGCTTGATAGTCCCTTCCTAATTTCACAACTTCAAGCATTATCCAATATAAATATAGGTACTATATATAATCTGTCCCTTGACCTTGGGCTGAGTGAGTAAAAGGGCATTGTCGAGATAGAACTTAACTACATGGTGATACATGTAGGTGTCATGTGTAAGTGATACAGTGACCAACATCATGAAGCAGTAAATAAACATAATCATATTGACTAGCAACAAATATCTGCACATCCATAAAATGAATGTGATGAAATCATAAAGTAAAACATTCTCTCATTATTTACACTATTCTTAGACTACGGAGTATTCATGCTTTCTAATTAACTAGCTCTAACTGCACCACAGGATTATCATCATAAGTAATGTATTTACTATGATAATGAATATAATAGAAGTATAAGTGTGAACTTATTTGAAACTAATGATAGCCTCTATAGGTTTGGGTAGGTCCACCTAAGAATTCTTATATTTATTGCTTAGGTAAAATTGACATAGTAATATAACAATTAGATATGTTATTAAGAGTAATTTATAGAAATATCATCATGTTCATTGTTTCACTAATTATTATCAATTTATAACAAATAAGATATCATTTAAGGGCTCAAGTTGACCCGGTCAAGTAAATAAAAATGACTAAAATAAATTAAAATAAAATAAATAACAATTAACCCACTTGGGCTAGCTCGAGGCCCAAAGTAATGGGTTGGGTTGCAACGAACCCGATGTCTAGAATACCACCCCACAAAGTTGGGCCTAAAGCCCAAATCAACTAAGACTGTCACTTTGGCTAAGTCGCAACTCAACCTAAGCTAGACTTGGGCTGGGCTACTTGCTGCCCAACCTACCACTTGGGTTGGGCAGCACCCAATCCACTTCACTCTCAATAGGAAACCAGTCAAGAAAGGGGTAGGAGGTGGTTGTTGGCAATCACAACATCCAAGTTAGCCAAGCTAGCAAATTCTCATTGGTCGGGTAAGGAAGCACAAGGCAACAACCCGATCAGATGTGAAATAGGGGTCTCACATCGGAGAGAAAAAGCTCAACGATGAGGGAGGGAGGAGTCCAGTGATTTTCGCCATCGGTGGCCAACCGACAATATCAAACCCATCCCCATTGCCACAACATCCCTCAGGAAGAGAAGAATGGCTAAGAAAGGTGGTCGACGACGCTCAAAGCCTACTCCATTGCTGGTAGCCATGGAGATAACTCACCATGCAACCCAAGCCACAAGGGCATCACAGAACAACATCAATACTTTCGTCATATGAAGGGGATGGTCGCCGATCAGACTGCGAGACAGTGGGGATAGTTGGATTCACCCTAAAGGTTGACGGCGGGAGGCTATGGGGTGTAGCCTCCATTGAACGTCTCAAGTACCCAAAAAGGGTACCCAAGGAAAGAGGACAATGAGGGGAACTTTCCCGATCCGTCCTGGGAAAACACTAGATCATCAACCAGTCAATTTTTTTGACAAGAATGAAAAGTAAGGAAGAATGGGAAAAAAATTAAAGACGCAATTAAACTAAAATTAATTTACAACGGTTGTAGGGAACTCACTGGCGATTTAGATTGCGGGGTTTGTGGGCTCTAGCGGCAATAATGGCATGAGGATAAGATCTACATGGTTTCATAAAATCTGTACGATTTTCCCGATCTAAATCGGGGGAGGCTCATTACTTCAATTGAATCATTTTAAAAAACTATTTCATTTTTTAGTCGGAACCTTAGGGGGTTCTCGCGGTACTACTGGAAGGATTCCTCCTTGGTTGATAGGTATTGTAACTGGTATTCATGTACTCCATCCTACTAGTTCCGGGTTCGAGTCCCGACCTCATGGTATCCAAGTTGAAAGAGATAAGTTGAACAAGTAGCCATCTCTCCCTCACCCCGAAGCTCAAACTCCGCATCCAGATCCAGATCCAGCTACGGACTCACGGCAGGCTTGAAGAACTTGCAAAAGAGTCCCTGAACTAGACCTGCAACACTGACTCTCTCATTCTTCAAACTAAGACTATGCTAAAGAGTTGATAAAAATCGTTGCTTTGGACGATGCATATGTAGAAAGCCTATTGATTCATTCTCCCTTTTTGGATGGCATCATCCATGGAGGGGAGTCATCTTTTCGGTATGGAACAAATTGTTTGCAGGAAGAGATCCCTCGATTGCTGTAATGGATTTCATTCTCTGATCGGGCACCCTCCTTTCACGTGGCTACGAACCACGGTGTTGGGGGTTCGAATCCCTCCTCGCCCACAGCCTTCCTAAAAGGGAAGGACCTTTACTTTACCTCTATGGGTAGGAAAATCATGATCGGGACTCCTTTTGTTGCTAAGAGGAGGTTCTGATGCATGTTTGTCTATATATGGTGGAATACAGATGACAACTAGGCTTTTCATATGTTCTCCTTAGACTTTTGGGGAAGAGTTGAAGCGGCTAAATTCCCTAGGATGGTCAAACCTAATAAGTTGTTTTCCTACATTTGATGCTTTCTTCTCCTTATGGCTATTTTTGTAACCTATTTCAAGGGTTGAGTGTCATACCCTGATTTGGGAACACGATGGTCGCAAATCTCTAGGAGAAAACTCAGAGAATTACAAAACTACACGATGATCAAATCGTAAGTGAAGGTTAACACAACAGAAAAATATGCTCGCTCTTTAGAGTTCTCTTCAGAGCTAGACTCTCACCAAATAATTCACTCTACTAGCATTATATCTATTGACAAAAATCAATACGTGATACATATAGTAGTAGAAAATGAAGTTTAATGATATAATCTGTCTTATAAATAAATAATTTTCTTACCTCTTGCTTCATTTCAAAGTTCAATGCATGTGAATGATAAAACATTTATAATATCTCATATTGAATAAATCAGTTTACAAGAATAGATATCTAGCAAAAGTGTATTATTATGAAAACTCGTCAAAAGCAATAAATATGTCATATTGTCTCATCGATGAATATTTTGACCAGTGGCCACATTGCATTATTAATTACTATATGGTTGGGATTTTTCTAGATCATTGATCCGGTTAGGGTCACAGTATGCACCTTTGAAGTTTCCTACTAACTTTTTCGTTAGCCATTGAATAAGATTAGAGTCAACATAGATGAAAAATCTAGGATCTTTCTCGTAAACCTGCAAGAGTCCTTTCGTAGCATGCCGTGACATTACATTCTAAGAAAGTTCTCCCTAAACTTATCTTTTTAAAAATCTGGGTATTGGATCTCACTTTTATTAATATTTTTATGCTGGTTCATTTTGAATTTCAGATATGATAATTCCTCTACTATCAAGATTCTCAATTTTTTTAATGCATTTTATGTATCAATTATCCATAAATCATAGCGTCAAAACTTTCTAAAATATATATATCTCAATTCTTTATAAGTCATGTATAGAGGACATGAATAAACAATAATATAATATTTAGTCCTATAAAATTCTCATCTCATAATTACTATTTCGTTAAAGATCTTATAAAAAATCATTTAGAAAGATCTCTTACATTTCTCTTATATCTTATTTTATAAAAATAGACATATAATATTAAATATTTTAGACATTCGAAATTCATAATCTTTTTTTTTTATTCTGAAAATAATAAATCTGATTTTTCTATAAAATGCATGTAATATTGA
Source organism: Typha latifolia (assembly GCF_019914945.1). NCBI lineage: Eukaryota > Viridiplantae > Streptophyta > Magnoliopsida > Poales > Typhaceae > Typha > Typha latifolia. Next base: position 3,316,352 of record NC_133086.1, on the reverse strand, counting down.
CATATGGAATTCTTCAATGAAAACTCTTAAATAAGAAGTTTCTTAATCTCCTATGCATGTGACAAAGAAATTCTTATGTCACTAACTTGCATATTATAAAGTCAATCTAGGCGAATATTCTTTCATAATTTTTATACTTAATGCAATATTATTTAGAATGATAAAAGAAATTTAAGAAAATATGAATGAGAACTTGCCTTGATTGTTTAATCCCAAATAATTTGATTTTGAATCTTAATCGTAGTTTGCACGAGTTTTGAGACGTTCCACTATTTTCTTCTTCTATCTTCTTTTTTTCTTTCACTTTTCTTTTTTCCTTTTCTCCATTTTCTCGCTCTAGTATACTGTACTCCTTATTCTCTTTCTTTTTCCTATCTCTCCTCTCTTTTTCTATCTCTCAGGTATGTCATTATAGCTACAGTGTCAACCTCTCACTCCCTTAAACACTCACTCTAGGGTTTAGTTTAATCTAACCTTTACCCTCCTTTAATAGGTAAAAAAATAAAAATAATCCTAATAAGATGGGATTCTAATCTCTTCCTTTACTTAAATTGATATATCATCGATGATGAATTTTGATCAAATCTAAACTATAAGGACTGTAGGATAGAATTATATCTTCTAATCCAAGTCCTAATAAGAAAATGATAGAATTAAATCTCTCATTATCTAAGCCTTCGTCTACTTCAGGAATAACTTTTTTCTTATTCTAAAATGCAACTCTTTATTCTAAGATAACAGCTAAACATCATAATAATCATATTCTAGAATACAAATATTATTTATCAAAATTATATTTTATACCACACACTAATTAGATTACTAATTTATATCTGATATCTATCTTATTAACCTACTTTATATTAAATCAAAAGGTATTCTTGGTAATTTCATAAAAACACAAAACACAATTTCTCCATATCTTCTTTCACTTTATATCACATCAAAAATAATTATTGCATTTTTATTCTAAACCACAAGTGAACATAGGAATAGTTATCTTTAGAATGAAGACCTTATTTTGAGAATAACATAGGAATAGTTATCTTTAGAATGAAGACCTTATTTTTTTAGAATTGATCTTGTCTTAAAGCAAACAAGGCATAAATGATTATCTCTAATTTTTATCTATTTATTTATGTTATAAATTTTGGGTTTGTCGCATTGAGTTTTGGCTTTCGTTGCATGCACTTATGCATATACATCCTATGTAGGTTAAAAGTAGGCTAAGAAAAGGCTACATAGAATGATTTTATGTGCTGCTTGTACTTTGTCTAATGTGAAAAAGATACTTAGCTGACCAATATATTGCACTCGTCTGTCTTTTCAAGATTTTTTTACTCACTTCAGCAGATGGAATAAGTAATAACACCGCTGACTGTCCGTTGAATTTACGTTTTAATTAATATGTATGGTGTGATAGTTCTATTTATTTTTCTTTAGTTTCTTAGTGGGAATTATGAGAAAAAATTGAGATTGCATAGGTTTGTTAGAGTAAATCTGAAGATGTGCCCTTCTTTTCTGAGTTCCAACTATGAGAATCTCAATAAACATTCTGATCTTATGTAACTTTTTTTCTTTTGAGAAATCATTTAGCAAATTGAATTATTTATAATGCATATTAAATTTCCTCTTCCTGATATGTACTTGATTAATTACGTGTTATTATGAGTCTTGTTACTCTTATGATGATGCTCAACATATTTGCCCTTTTGCACTATGCCTTTATTTTGGCAGGATCTACAATACTTTCCACGTATACAATTGAAGGTGAGACTTCAAAACAAAGATGCCGGAGTATCAAAATCTCCAGTTCTTAGCATCAAATTGGAACAGACTAACTCTAGGCGTTCAACATCGAGAGCATTTGCTCCTAGATTTCCCAAGGTAAAGGCATTTTTTTTATTTCTATTCGCAGACAAAATGTAGTTGCTGTTCAAAGAATTAACCTCTCACATCCATGATAGAAAGTTTGCTACACAGTTAGTAGTCTTACTTTTGGTCAAAGCCTATCTGGAACTGCTCAAGCTTCAGTAATTTCGGTGCTTTCAGCAGTTATCAGTGTTTCCATGGTTTTTCCAGCTCAACTCTCAACCCAGTTGGCTAAATTTTTACTAAAGAAAGATATTGTAATTCATGAAAGTGGAAATGAAACTCTAAATTTAACATATTCCAGTTTATAAGAATCTATCAGCTGAAACTACTAAAGAAAAGAAAATGTTACTGCAAAACTGTTGGACTCATCTCCATTCTGGTGAAATATAATATGGGACCAATAATTTAGACACTCGCTATTTAAGGGAAGTTCCTGGAATCGAATTAACACTTTGGTTGGAAGAGTAATATTTTACTAATCTCTTAGTTGGAAACTGGAGAACTGTTAATATAGCGACCTAGTTTAAATGTTCAATAGAAATTAGTACAACCTAGAGATAGTGCTATGTATTTCTATCCTGCAAGAAATTTTCATGTTCATTGCAACCTTTGAATCGTGGGATGGACTTTAAATGCTTTGCTAAGAAGTAAAAGGAAAATTTATCTATATCCTTTACTTTGGGTCTGGGCATTAGTTGTCTGGAAAAGTAAATATGCAATTCAAATTCTTGTAATTTTGTATTCCTTGCAACTTATATATACTTATTCCAATTTAGCATTTGTGTACTTCTATCTAATAATATATTTAATTTCTGTATCCTCAGGTTAAAGAGGAAGCCTGGTGGCTAGTTTTGGGGAATGTTAACAACTCAGAACTGTATGCTCTGAAAAGAATAAGTTTCTCAGAACGCTTGGTTACTCAAATGGAATTACCACAAACACCGATCAAACTCCAGGTGAGGATTCCCTTGCTTCTTGCAAGCTTTAGGTACTTCTACTTTTCACTGTAAGTTGAAAGACAATTAAGTATATTTTCTTCCCATTTACTTGGAGATAATTAAGTATAACCCAGTTCACTGGGTTTTCCAGTTGGCTTAACCTTAAGCAGGCTTGGAATGGCAAATTCAAGGCAACTTATGAATAAGACAGCACTTCTGTTTTGTCTTGATGGCTACAACCTATCTTCAATTTACATGTAGATAAATTTGATACATCATAATTTTATTAATGGCCTGACGTCTATCTTTGATTTTCTGCTTCAGGAAACAAAGTTGATACTAGTATCAGACTGTTATCTTGGATTTGAGCAGGAGCGTTCCCTTGGAAAATTCAGTTGAGTTAACATGTGGTGCTATAAGACCAGAAGGAATGCAAGAGGTAGGAACCTGAAAAAGAGAGCAATGGTGGGCAAAGTAATTGGTAGTGAGGTGCTCCTTCTCATTTCAGTGTAAAATAGCCGTTTTACAAGAAGCGGATGATCGGTTCAGGCTGTTTCCTCCAAGTTACAGCTGTAGACAGTGATCAGTGGATCACTGCTGCGAATAATGATCTGGTGCATCTTCTTGAGAAATACTATATGGTAGTTTGATAGATACATAAAAAAATTTGTTTGGAAAATGCATTTCAACATCAGCTTATTGGAAGAATTATGTTGCCTGAGAAGCGGTTGATGACATGGATATACCGCATCTGATCCAATGAAAGGTTCTAAGTTATTGGACCCAAAAAATTGCAGTCGATTTCATGCTACTTTGCTTCAACTTCTGAAAATGTACAAGTACAAGTTGTTCAGCCACCGATGTTGATGGTCTTTTTTTTTTCTTTTTTGATAAAAAATCAATGTTGATATTCTTAATTATATATTGAAGGAATTTTCTGTGTATCACCTCTTTGTTATGTTCTTAATTTTAGTAAGCTACTGTATTCTCTCAAAAAGTTTTAGTAAGCTACTATAAAGTATAATTGTTTCCTGAAAAATTGCACTAAAACTGACTTTCCATAGCTGTAAGAAATTTCCGTCCTGTGATCACGCTGCTCTTCTAGTAGTATTTTCACAAATCAATTGAGCAACTCATGATGAGTCATGATTCCACTTCCGGACCCTCACTCCCTCCGCTTTCCTTCTAGAGCTCTCCTCTCTCTCTCTCTCTCTCTCTCGTACATTTTTGTGTAATTCATGAATGTAATAAAACTATAAAGAAGACCAAAGATACAATCAAGTTTTATTACAGAAAAGGAAAAAAAAAAGCTACAATAAAGTTTTACAAGATGATAAGATATACAGCAGAACAATATAGCTCACATGAACATCACTCTTTATAGCCATAAAGCAACCCAAGGAAGAAGTGCATCCTTCCACAGAACTATCACCTCCTCCAATCTTGAGACTAATTGCTAACACACATTTGAGGTTCCGTGAGATTCATGTGAATAAGATTCTAAGTGAAACGATTAAAGATATAGAGCATATGCACCAAAGACCGAGTTTTGATGCATCAAGAGATGGAATGCCTTCGGTCCTTCGGCGGTTTCGACCGTGTCTTGGTAGGCTTTACGCTGTCTAACCTCAGGAATGGATTAAGGCGTCCGAGCTTTTTAGACACAGAGCTAATGAACGACTTCTTTGGCAATGGAGGCTTATCTGCAGATGTTAAATTTGCTGAAGGATTTCCTAAGTCCGTTACCTGCATTTTCATCCTCAGTAGCTCCACTTTCAGGCCATCGTTCTCTCTTTGCAACCGCGAGAGCTCATCGTTGTCGTGTCTGGTTGCATAAGAATTTCCTCTATAGGACAGTGCAGGTGAGTCGCCGCCGGTGAAGTTGAAGGTGAAGTTTCCGTTCGTCGTGTCTTGAAGGCGCCGCTGCTCGCAATAAAGCACCTGCACTACTGTCTGCACTGGAAGCCTATCATTCTGAGCTGCATGGGCACAAGCTTCTCTAGATAGCCTCTGGCAGTCCATCAAGTTGCACACCCTTTTCCTCTCCATGTCACTCAAAGATGGATGTGCCTGTGAGTGTAAAGCAACAGTATTAACTGACAGACAGTAATTGCCAACTAACTCCTAGAATTAGCACACCTCAACTAATATCCGAACATAAGTGAAGAGCAACTTAGAATTAGAAGAGCCACGTACTAATCAGAAATACAGAGAAAGGATACATAAGATTTCAATGAGATGAGGATGAACCCAGTAAAGCTTACAAGTAAACCAGATAGATGAACTGCACCTTCAGGTATATGTCAATTGCTCTGTACATGCCATCTTCAGTAATCCTTGCTTGTTCTGGAATCAATTCGCCAAGGCTGATGAACTTTTCGACGGTCAACTTCTGGTCAGATGCTATCTCTGCTAGGTAGCTCTCCATTAGCCTTCCAACCTGCTCAATATCACTAGGTGGAGGAGAGATGTAGTCGTCGTCAGTATTATAGCCCAACTGACGTCCTTCCAGCTCGTGATCGAGGTAGTTTGTCAAGATCCGCTGAACTGTATCGACATCGAACACCGCTTCAGAGTTCGAGGAGAAGGAAGGGATCAGTAGATCATCTAACACAGCTTGTCCTAGTTGGAAGGCCATCCTTTTCTCCAGATCAAGTCTGCAAGCTACAGTTGTCTCGAGATATAGTGCTGCTCTTAGAAGCATGGATAGGAAGCTAACTGACATTGCATTCCTTTCCCTTGGCAAGAGGCTCACAATGGTTTCAAGGATTATTCTTTTCTCATGCTCTTGCTTTGGCTCAATTTTCTTCCCTCCTCTTCCAAATATGTCCTGCATTAAGGTTACCGGAATCAAACGCAAAGCAAATGTGAAATAAAGCATTGAATTCTCAAGTTGGTCTCTTGTGTTATCATAATCTGTTGATTGTTTAACAAACTGGTCCTGGCTTCTCAAGATCATCTAATTAATTTTCTGCAGCATCCTCAGATGGTCAAATAGTATATTTCATCAATAGAGTACTTCACAGTAATAGTAGACAAAATTTATAACTTGAAAAGGAGGAGGCCAAGAAATGATTGTGGCTCACCAGACCTCTCAGAGATTTCTGCACATAGAGCATAATTACTGGTCCAAGAGCATACTCTTTACAACCTCTTGCCTTCATAGCAATGATAACTCTTTGAAACGTATCAATTCTTAACACGGTTAATTCCTCGGCCCACCAATGCACAATTGCTTTTGGCTGCGATGCTGATGAAGAACTTATGCTGTCATGGCTATTTTCAGCCCTCAAGGATAAATAGAACTGGCTATCACTGCAGGTTATACATGATACTGCATCAATGCACCTATTGACTAATTTTATCTTCTCGGCCATGGGAAGAAGGTTCTCAGACTTGTGTAGAACGGTGACGGCGCCTGAGAGGTTCATTAATGCTACTTCCTCCAGATAGGCTTCAGTTGTACTTATCAAGTTTCCGACTTCATAATCCTCAGTCATTTCGAGGTACTCAGCCGCGCAACGGAGCATAGCGACATTCTCTATAGTGATCTCAAAGTTCAAACCATAGCAGAATTTTGCTACGAGCTCAAATGCTTGAGCACCACCAGGAACATCTGGGATTTCGATTAGTGAGATTGTTGAGTCACTGGCTTCAGAGATCAGCTTCTTTATATAGCCACATTTGGAAGCCAAAGGGGACTGCAAGAAAAAGATTACGTTTCATTAGAAGTGCTTTAGAGTCACCCAATTGAATCATGTATATGTGCTTGCTTTGTAAGTTGGAAATACTCACTTTCTACCTATTTGAAGTCTATGTGCTTGTTTTGTTTCATAAAAATATTAAAGCAATTCTGCCTTTTTATGTTTGAATTACCTTGTGTAAACTGAAGCTGGATTCTCCAGCTTGAACTTTGATGTCACTGGGAATGTCTTGTGAACAAATCCTACACAAAACAACCAAGAAAAGTAGAAATTACTGTAAAGTCTGACACAATAATACTATGTTTATATCTTTTCTCTATCTCAATATATAAATGGCCATCCATCTATCCAAGTAGTGCATGACTAAATATTGACACTCAATCCACTTCTTTCTATCTCTTGTTAGGAGAACCTCTCCCTCATGAAGAAGTTAATTCTATCAATTTTTCCAACCAAACAAGCAAACAGCTCAATCGAACTAGTATGGCAGAACCCAAAAGAGAGGGGGGTAGGATAAATCCTATCAACACCCATTTCAGAACCCAAATGATATATGAACCAGGAAAAGAAAAGGAGAAAAGGAGAAGGAAAGGCTCAAGAGATGAAGAAAAGACCATTCACTGGTTCTCTTCATAGCAGAGGAAAGCAGCTGCTGCTTCTTCTTCAGTATTGGTGAAGTCACCTGATCAACTCCAAACATTCCTGCAGCTAAAGAAGCTCTCTCTCTCTCTCTCTCTCTCTCTCTCTCTCTCTCTCTCTCTCTACCTTCCTCTTCCTCTCCTCTTCTTTATCATGAGCATGTCTCCATCACAAGGCAGAGAGCCAGTAGTTTGTGAGAGGAGCAGAGGGAGGAGTTCTGGATTAACATGTCAACTGATGACACGGAAGGATGTGGTGATGGATGGTTCAAAGCAGTAGCATTTGACATTAAAAAAAAGTTCAGAATCTCATATTTTTCTTGTGTATTTTCCAAATATTATATTAATTTTCTAACTGTTAGGTGATGTATAGAAAAATGTTACTAGAAAAGACAAGGTTTCACTTAAATTCCACACTATGAACAGCCAATTCAAATTCTATATATCTATTAGAAATCTAGTATGAATACATGACATATATATGATAGACTTGTTAAAAGAATATGATGTTTTTAAAAGTGTAGGAATAAACATTATAATTGAAAGTGCAGAATAGATTCAACTAAGTCTATCTTTATTTTTTATTTTTTATTTTAATCACACATAAAATACTAATTAATTCAGTATCTTACATATAAGAAGAAGATCCTGAACATATAGTGTACTCACTTCTTAAATAAAACGTCGATAAATTTAGTCCAACAAACCCCATTTAGTATTAATTCAGGAGTTGTCTATTTCAATTAAAAAGGTTTCAAAGAAGCCTGGATTGGTTAAAAACTAGTTTCCTCTCCTCCAAGTAACTTTGCAAATACTCTTAGACATGTATGTCTTTACCATCACAATAGTAAAATCCAGTAGTAAAAGAATTTACTACTGGTAATAGACAGTGAAAGAAAGTTGCACACCTTATTATTCCACAACCTTTATGATGGAAATTGGAGCACAGGCCATTTCAGCTGATAGCACAATCATTTGGAAGCATTGCATCATATGAAATAATGTCATGGAAGCAACTAGTAAATCTGAAAATTTTATTTCTATTGTCATTCTTATTTAATTATATAGAGATTTATTATTCGACCACTATATTTTACTTAAAATATTGCTAAAAAAATACCATGAATTAATTTTACCTTAACAACTAATTGAATAGAGAATTTCCTATTATTTTCAAGATAAACAATTAAAAACACCTTAGTGGACTTTAAAAAATATTTTCTGTTTGCTTTTACGTTAACCTAAAAAGACTTATTTAAAAGTATTAAGATCATTATGTATCTATAATTATTTAACCCATCTATATGGTAACTAACCGTTAAGAATGTCGTTAAGAAAACAATGGCCAGATTCTCCGAGACATTTAAATAAAATGCAAGTTAAATGATAAATATTCATTAGTACGATGTGAATAATAATAAAAATAAAGATAAGGCATTTTTTTATTAAATTTTCTAATAATTAACAGCGGCTAGTAGAGGGAATTGATCTGAGAGCAGGATACTAACGAAGACGATCAAATCTAGATAAGACAGTGGATTATGCCTCTAAATATAAAAAGAGATAATTAAAAGGAAACAAAAAAAAAAAAAAAAGGGACCACACTAATTAGTTTGGATACATCATTGGATAAAGGAGCGAAAACACAGCCACACATTTTAAAGAACTCATTGAGCAATTTGTTCTACTCCAAGGCAAGAGTGGACAAGACCTTGATGGAGTATAAGTTTGTTCTTTCCTTGGAAAAAGATGAACGGAATTTTGTTGCTTAATTTCCTTTTCTTTTTCGCTACGTCGTTTAGTTGAACAAAATCTACGAACAATTCTACTGGGACTTTTGAGCTAAGTAGTGACAATGAAATTGAGCAGATACAAACGTTCAGATTACATGTGGACTAGTAGCTTATTACAATGGTCTATCCACTGTTGGTGAATAAATTCTCTACCCAAAACTTTGATACACAAACCATCACTCGTCTCAAAGTAGATTCTTAGAATAATCCAAATCCTGGACCCAGAGCCCATTTATTGGAAGAAAGAATGTACATCCAGGGACAGAAATCATAAGATTGGTGTCGGTTGAATTGGCCAACGATTTCCTATAAGTAAATAAATTTAATACGAATCTTTTATTTATTTATTTTTAATTTCGAACCCAAAGTTGGTCTGTGTTTATCCCAGTTTATAGCCTCTCTCTCTTTTAACTATTTTTAATTCAATCTGTACATTTGAATAAGATACCGTAAAACACACTGAATCACTCTTCTAAATATTTAAGAAAAATTGTATTTAAATTTTAAAAAAATTCCATAGTATTTGATAGTATCAATTATTGACTAATTTCTTCCGTCATAAGATTATATTTATATAATGAAAGTATTCCTTCCACCAGAAAGAAAATACTATTCACCCATGACTTAATACATAAGAATAAAATTATCAATTCACCTTCTATTAGGGACCGAGACTAATAGTTACACTTTAATTTAGAATATAGGGAGGGTTTAAATATTTAAATTGAAAACACATGATGATTTATACAATTGGGTCAATTGACGGGTATCATCGACTTTGGAAAAGAAAACCTCCTCAACTAAGATGCTTTCTATGAAAAATGCAAGGGCCATTTTAGAAGAAGAAATAATCCATGAAAATGTTTCAAGTCCTGGGTTCCTCAGTACCAGAATTTACATTCATGAGCAAAGGCAGCCATCCTCACTACTATGAGCAAGGCTTGGAAGAAAGATAGATGTCACGGTACAACAATATTGGCATGCTATTTTTCTCCATTGATGAGATTGCTTAGTTACAATCGAGTACACCTCATGCAAAGGCCATCCAATGCAATACAGGACACTGGGACCAGATGCTTCTTGGTATATATCGAAAACCAGCTCCAGACACTGGAATCAAGGACGCCATCAAGCAGAATCAGACAAGATAAATATCAGAAACAACTACTTTTGAGCTGTGATTGTCATCTGAACAAAAGCATATATTGAGGATCTGAACATGTTCAGCTTCGCTAAGCTGTTTATAATTTTGTTCCTAAAAAAGTGAAGCTGAAACTTAAAAATGACCCACCTGAGTTTCTACAGACACTCTCAACAATCAAGTTTCTTGGTCTTAACTTAACAAAATAACAATAATAAATAAATAAACAAACAGTCACTGCCTCTGGGCATGTGACTGCCATATTAAGCATATACCCTTCATCCCTAGCAGTATAAGGTACTTCAAAACTGAAATTGCTATGTGTTTTCAGCTGTTTCCTCGGACGGCCTGTCCCAGCTGTCTGTGAAATCAGCAAGAAGCAGAACCAAACATTATCGATCACAACAAATGCCGTAGAATGTACTATAGTATAGTTCTGACTTTTCTACAAGTTATGTACTAACCAAGTGATGAATGAAACATGAGAAAGGATGAATTTCAGATGACATTTTATATGAGTACGATTGCATGGAATTTACCTCTCTGGAACATCTGACAAAATTAAAAGATAAAAGTCCAGTAATTTGCGAATTGATTTCCTCTAAAATTAGAGGACAGATGATAAAAGTTAGAAGAAAAGATTTTAGCATCTTCTAAACTTATGGGAATTTTCTCTTTTTTTCAGACAATATATAAATCAAAGTATTAGTGAGTGCTTCTTCACGTACCTTAATTTCAAGGTGCATGTTGGTACCTCAAGGAAATGAGAAAATTGCATATATAGAGTGACTATTGTCCCAAATAACGAGTTGGTTGTTATATTTGGTCACACGTAATCAGTCGGTTGCTATCTTTTCCACACTTGGTTTCTCTAAGCTTGCCATGTACGTGATATATATTGTCCAAAGAAATGAGAATGAGTTGCTCACCAATGGCTGAAAAGAAAAGAAAAAGTTGAAAATAGTAGTAACGTAGTAACATTGTTTAATTTGATATAAGCATATACCTAAACAGCAACATGAATATCAGAAGTTACCTGCAGACGAACAGGGATAAATCTGAAAGTTATAAAATCACACATGGGCCAGTAAACAAGCCCACTTTTGAATGTGGGTATCAAATCCCTTTTCAACCTGGCAATGATCTCACCGGTGGTCTCACCTGTGCTTGACTCCACAAGAATCAGAGCATGGAAACATGCTGATAAACAATAACAACAGCAACAACAATAGAAAGAAGGGTGCTTTAAATGAGCATGAAGCCTTGACATAATAAAATTGCAACTACTATCCCTGGAAAGACAACAGCATGGGTGCTGTTGTTTTGTTCCTTTTTTTATTTAGTACTATCTGAAGAATGGAACTTGGTATGGATTATCACATCCATAGACCATATCCTGCAGATACTAACATATATTTATCAACTTCCAGCAACATGAAATTATCAGACATAATCCAGAGAACTTTGATGGAACAATAAACATCTTGTCTTGTTGGCTTGTTTTCCTCCATAGTTAAAGGAAGGGAATAGGAGGGCCAACTATGCATTCATTGTATGATAAAAATAGATGGTTATTCATGTATATCTCAAAGTAAAACTCGAAAGGGAAGAAGCCAACTATCTTATCGTCTATACAGTTCAGAATGCCTGTGTAGTATTAGAAGAAGAAGAGAAAATCTCACTCCCTAAGTAGTAGACTGACATTTACAAGAATTTTTTTTATTAAAGCATGATGAATACAAATGCTAACAGGAAGCAAGATATTCAACTTCTATATGACAAGGAAATAGATAGATTAGTAAAAGAAAATTCAATAACCACTTAGAGATAATTTATTCGTGTTAAAGCAGCAGCCTACTGAGATTCCACTCATAAATTCCAAAACATTACCACCAGCACATGCGTACAACCTAATAAAAATATTATTATTAATGTGAACTATTTTCCTGCTTATGTGGCAATGATGAAAAGCAATAATACCTTGTAATATAGCATTGAAAGAGAAGAAAATTGTTGTCATTATAGGACCATAAATGGTTTGCCCAATAGCCATCTTCTTGAAAGTAGTGAATACATCGCGTTTTGGAAGAACTTTTGACACAAAATTAAACCATAGGTGCAATGAGGGTCCTGAAATCAGCACCCCATAACTAGCCATACGCATTGTTCTCATCCAGTCAAGAGAATAATCGGACTCCCATGCGATAATCTGACAAAAAAATATACCATTTATTTTGGCAATACAATTAGATAATCCAGTCAGAAAGGAGAATTTAAAACGAGCAGCATTACATTCAACACCTTGATTTTCAAATAAACAGATTATAGGATGAGGAGAAATTCTAACAGTTCAGCAGATATTATATTTCTATCAGAATATGCATTCATATTCGGTACACCTTAGACTCCTTTTGTATCGCGTGCCTAAGCAAAGTGGAATTCAGAAGGACATCGAGCAGATCCAAGTATCATGTGCATTAGGATCTCTCCTCTGCGCTCTCCAGCTCCACCTAAGCTAAAAAATGGGAAAAAAGAAGAAAAAAAACCTACTACTATGTTTAAAGACAGCCTAAATTTGGTTTTGGCGATCTAGAAAACTGCACAGTATTGACAATTGAGTTGACGAATTCCATTAGTTTTGAGTTAGCCTGCAATAAGTATGTCCGAATCATAACAACTAAAAATGGAAATTCCATACACGTAGTGCCTACTTGTAAACAACATCCTCCAATACAATAATATAAGCAGCGAAAATTCCTATAAAATTTACTTTTCCAACCCCTGACCTCCTTTCATTCAAAAATATATCCACCATTCCATAATCTCACAGTCCAATTTACCCGTATCCCGAAGCAAAACTGTGTTATTTCCCGATAACATAAAAAATCGATTTTTACGACACAAAAAAGTGATCTTTAGAGGCTCACGAACCTGGGACGAGACGTCTGCAGCGGTAAATATAGCCCCAGCGGTGAGGCTCTTCGTGAGAACTGGCCGCGCTTCGATCATGCCGAGGTACCACCCCACGAATCCATTCCTAGTAGCAACCGCGGCCAAAGAGGAAGAAGACGCGGAAGAGGACAAAATGGACGACGAGGAGGAGGAGGAGGAGGAACTCTTGAACTTGGAAGAGAGGAGGTGGGATTTGACGTAGGATCTCGAGAGCGGCAAAGCCGACGGCGTCGAGATCGAATCGGAGAGGCGAGAGCGGGAATGATGGTGGAGGACCACGAGGAGATCACGAGCTCGCACGCCTCCATTGATGAGAAAGTTGCGGCTCATGGCTTCGATTTCTTCTTCTCTGCTTTCCTCCTCCGAGTTGTTCTCTCGCTTTATGCTTTCGTTTTGGTTCCTAATTTCTTGGGAAGCAGGTGGCTCTCGGACCGACCTAGGATTAGGGTTTTGACTTAGTTCTTTTTTTTTCTTTCTGTTTTAGGTGCCCGCTCACCGAATATTGTAACTGATAGATGAGTTACAAATTTAATTTATAAAACTAGGTGAGATTTCTAGTCTATTTGATCAATTTTTAATATTTATTAGAAAAATTAAAATATAGATATAAAAATGGTTCAATAAATATTATTTCTCGTACGAAAAAAAGTATTAATAATAAGTTATTGTAAATTATACATGTATAATATAGCGTTCATGTGAACCAAAACTTAATTAGTGCATGAATAAATTTATAACTCACTTAGTTGGGTAAGTTGTTTAGTATGCACACTTAGAACAGTCAAAAACTCCTTTGACTAACTTGCTGAGTAAGCTAGTACTAGTCAACACGTGTCATCAAAATAAAGGTTTCCAAATCAAAGCTTCTAGATTAAGAAAAAGTTCAACTTTTCACTTTTTTCTTTTTTCGTGTTTGATATTTCTCAATTCACTTAAATTCAAAACTAATTTAACCATAGATTGACTTGATTATATCGATTTTAGAAATTTTATCAAAAATACCATGTTTTATATTTTATTTATCATAATAATTTATTAGGAATATTCTATTAAAACTTAATTATAATGGCATTTTTGAAATAGTATAATAATTTTGATATTTTAAAGAATGTAGTTCCAATTATAACATTTTTGAAGTTTTGGATGGCAATTATATAAAAATCTAAAAAGGGAAGATAAAGCAATGACATTTTTATTTATTTTTAAGATTTTTTTCTAACATAATATCTATGATTAGATAATTCAAGAGGTGCGTTTGTCTATTCTATTAGGGGGTAAAAGTGATATGAAATAATAATCAAGTGGTTAAAAATATAATTTACTTATATTATTAAGAAATTTACCTTACCTTTTTGTTTTTATTATTATTTGCACGCTGTTATATGATTTTTTATCACTGACTCTTGTATTTTGTCTAAAGGTCTCAAAACACATGTTTTATATCGAGCTAAGGTAGTTTATTTGTAGAGATAATGGTGGGCAATTAGGCGATGGAATCGGAGGAGATGACTAGATATGGAGAATGGAAGTGAAATGAATAATGAAGATGACGATAGGTTATATTTGATACATAGAAGGAAAGAGAAGAGAGTAAGTGATAAGGTACTAAAGAGGAAGAGAGTTGATCCATAAAAAGGGATGAGCTAGTAGATGGCTAAGATTTAAGGGAGGAGGGAGAAGATGGTTGGCCTTACTATACTAGGGGGATCGACAATCAATAAGGAAAGGGTAGGCGGGTTGACAGCATCGGCCTCGGATTGAGAAAATGAGAGAGGAGATTGAAAGGATAAATAAGGAGGTTAGAATAGGAAGAAACTAGAAAATAATAATAGTCTTCAATAATCTTGAAAATGATTGCCTTCTATAATTTTAGAGGCAAGCTAAAAGCTCAAAATCATTCAAATTAATCACAAACAAGATGACCTCGGCTTCAAATGTTTGAGACGCATCCTCTAAACTCTAAGGCCTCGTTTAGTTTGTGCATAAAGATTTTTAATTCTAATTTTATGCACGTCTTTTAAATATAAAGTAGATACATGTATAACTTTATTCACAATTTATTATTTTTTAATGCAAAACATAATTATTATATTGAAATAAGTTTATGTAAAAATTTGTGTTTGATTACTAACTATGATAATTATATTAATTGTACTAAAAATCTTATTTACTCGTGATAAAATTTTATTCATAACTTGTCAGATGACTTACCTAATATAATGTTTAACCAAAATATACGTAAATAAACATTTGGTTGTACAATATATTTAAGGGATTCATAATTTATAAATAAGTATCACTTATGTATGAATCAAACACCACCTAAATTTACACTCTCGAGTTCACTAATACTACTAGATGACTTTCAAACACCATTGGACAATGGCTGCTCTCAAATTGGGGCGTTCGAATGTTGTTGGATAGGTGTTCGAATATTTCGACAAAGACCGCGATCTAAGTAGGTGTTTAAATGCCTCGATATTCTGCGTTAAGATAACAAAAATAAATAAATTGTGTGAATGATAAATATATATTTTAAAATATTTATAAATAAAATTTTATCTCATATAAATTAAGGTATATTTTATTATACTATTGTACTTGTGTATAATATTGGATAGCTTTTAAATTATTTTTAACAATTTATACAAGTAAAGAAAAAGAGTTTTTTAATCTAAAATTATGTTTTAACTATGATTAGTTAGGTTTAACTAATGGAACATGAGCTATTTTGGTGGTAATTATGATATTTTAAAGAATGCAGTATTTTGAAAATTTTCGGTGACAAATAGATAAATATTATTTATTTATTTTATTTTATTTAGGAAGCGAAAGTAGATACCGAGCTATAGTTAATGACCCAACTGCACCCAAACTTTGGGTTCGAACTCGATACGAGACGGATTCAGGTCGGCGTCCAGTACGTCCTCTCACGTGACGCATTTCCCGCACGTGCGCAGCGCCATCTATATTTATCAGCGTCCACCTCCCTCCCTCTCTCTCTTTCAAGAAAAACGGAGAGGGTTTCACCGTCGAATACCTTCCGGACGCCATGGATCCATCCATCATGAAGCTTCTTGAAGACGATGAGGTCCCCCTATAACTTCTATTGCGTTCTTTTCGTTTTCCCAATGCGATCGGATTCGGATTTGGTCAGTGATGGTTTGCCCTAAGTGTTTGTGATTCTTTGGGTGTAGGACGAGAGCTTGCATTCTGGCGCGGATGTGGAGGCATTCACTGCCGCGCTGAATCGGGACATCGGAGGGGATGCTGCCTCCATCTCCCAGCCGTTTGATGCCGATGGTAAGTAGCCATCAAGAATTTCTGATTGGGACTCTGATAAACTTGTATTACCTGATGATTTGTTGGTTTATTCTCGTTTCAGAAAACTTTGAATTATTTTGACACGAACGGTTCGGAGATCTTGTGGTTTCTGGATTTCATGAGAAATTGGTAGAATTTTCATCAGGGCGAAGAAAGTTGTCGTCTTTTCTTTAAAATAAGGAGAAATACTAAATTATATTACTTGAGAGTTGTTTTGAGATGATTCAATGCTACTTATTTGTATGGTGATTATTGCAGAAAGTTGTTTTGCCAGATTTATATGTAGCAAGATTGCTCCATGAGCTTAAGGGTAAAATCATGAAGTGCTGAGAACACTGGGAAGTGTTGTCTGTGATTTACTTTAGGCTTCCTCTTGTTGAGCTACAGAATTATATGGTAGTTTCACACACTTATTCAACTACTAGCTCACTAAAAGTTCTATCTATTTCGTAGAACTCTCCAAGTATTTATGTACAAATTGAGGGTAGGTTCTGCTTGCTCGTGATTCTAGCAGTAATTTTGTTTGCAATCTATCTGAGGAAAGAGAATGCAAGTGAGAAATCATGATTATTTAAGTTTTTTCCAAGTTTTCTATTAAGCAAGGGAGACCCAGCCTTCCGTAGCATCTTGCACTCCTTCCTTTTGGGAGGCCAATTCTTGATTCTAGTGGTAATTAGTGATCTGCTGTTATCTTATTTGTTCCTACCTCCTTTTCAGTTGGAAGTGGATGTCATGAAATATTTGTAGTAGCACACTGTAGGTGGATATTCTTTTTATTTGGTTGTATGCTATCTTTGCTTAATAGGTATTTATTTTTTTTGAATTAAGTGATTGCACTTTTAAATATGAAACCAGCGGTCTTCACTATGATAGATATAACAACAAATGGAGTTTGTTCAAAAGCATCTTCTGACATCTTACAAGCTATTGAAAAGTGCCTTTCTGCAAAGGGAACTTTGCACCAGAAATTACAGAATTTGCTTTGAAGCATTCTTGTAATATCAATCTGTGAAAGATTTGTGGAACAAGGTATAAACTGGACATATCAGAAATTCAGGATTGTTGCCATGAACTGAAGAACAACAATGTACAAGTCATGAGTGACCTTCCTTGGCATTTCAGTGCCATAAAATGAGACATCTTTAAAGTCCCTTTTAGTTAGACTTAGAATCTCAATATCATGGCACCCTTCTGATTTAAAGGCTGCTTATGCAAATTTATTATGCACCTTTAGCCTTGAACTTATGCCCAATGTTGGATTTGTTTCTATTCATAAATGTCTGTAGATAAAAGCACTGAAAAGCAAAGAATCTTTTGTTTGACATGTAAATAACTAGTGAAAACAAATGTAACAGTAAATTTTTCTTGAAGTTGTATCTATTATTGTAGTAAGTGAAAAGACTGCATGTTT
Source organism: Typha latifolia (assembly GCF_019914945.1). Classification (NCBI taxonomy): domain Eukaryota; kingdom Viridiplantae; phylum Streptophyta; class Magnoliopsida; order Poales; family Typhaceae; genus Typha; species Typha latifolia. The sequence continues at coordinate 3,298,576 of NC_133086.1, read as the reverse complement.
TGCTTCAAGATGTCATCAAGTGTGTTGTCACACAACTCTTAGCACTTTTTCTTGTTATCATGGATCTTCACATGGTTTCAGCAGGTGTTTTATCACAAGGTAGCAGTTCTGCCTCAAAACAAGCACTAGGACAATGGCAAGCTTCTAGCAAGGAAGGAAATAATAACCAACAAAGCCAACAAAAAGAACAGCAAGATATGCTTTCCATGGAGCAGCGCTTATCCCAAGCACAGCTAATACAGCAAGGCAATAGCCAATCAGATCAATTTCAACAAGGTAACAACCAATCAGAGTATGATCAGCTGCAGTTACAACAAGAGCAGTCTCAGTCTCATCAGCAGCAACAGACAGAAAGAAATTCTGAATTTGTAGACAAAGAAAAGTCTACCATTTCTGAGCAAAGCCCTCTTGGCTCAAAACAGGAAATTAGTCCCTCTTCTGAAGGTCAGCAGCAGCATATGCAGCAGTTGAGTGGTCAAGAAGCAGCTGCTGTTAACCAAGCAAGCAATGCTGTAAAGCGGATGAAAGCTGCACCAACAATACCATTCCACATGCTAATTCCAATCTTGCGCCCTCATCTTGACAAAGATAGATCAATGCAGCTTCAGGCTATATTTACTAAACTAAGGGTGGGAGTTTCAACCTGTGTATTCTTGATTTTTATGCTCAAGTTCTTGGTGGAGGCATAATTAATCTTTATTGAAGTTTTGGACTGGAAACTAACTTGGCATATGTGGCTATCATTTGCAGAAATTAGGAATATGTTGACTAAATACATCATTTTGAGATTTTTGTCAATGCAAAAGAAAAAAAGAAAGAAGGAACAAAAAAGAAGAAAATTGTACCGCCTCCATTTAGGCAGAACAAACTATGAAACTTAAGAAGCAGTTTATGAATATCTAAATAGTTTTAGTGAATTTCATTAGTACTAATACTCTTTTCACCTATTATTGACTTTTGAGATAATCATAATAATGATGTCCATATGTTTGAAGTGAAAGTGTTCGACTGCTTTTGACTATAAAAATTGAATTGTAATTACTTTTTTCAGAGTAATGAAGTCAGCAAAGAGGACTTTTTAAGGGTCATAAGGAATATTGTTGGGGACCAGATGCTTAGACAGGCAGCTCATAAAGTCCAAATGCAGGCAAGTGGTTGCACATTTTATTGATCATTGTGATTTGTAAGTTGGGAAATATGGTAATTTATTTTCTGTTTCTTTCAACTATGGCCCTTGGTTGGTACACAAGACAATGCTTTTGCCTGCGATAGATGCAACAGGCATGCTTGTTAATTATCACATGCAAATCCTCTTTGTAACTTGCCTATTTTTGAACTTTGTTGGCAGCTTCAAGCTCAGGCTGCACGGAATGCACAGGCAATTCCAAATCAATATCCAACACAAGCCTCCTCTCAGCAGCTTTCATCCAGTGGGTCTAGGCAATTTACTGAACCACAGATGTTTCCACAACCTGAGTCATCAACTCAGATTCAGAAAGGCCTCAGGTAATCTTCGAGTGAGCTCTGAGCCTGCTTCAACATTTCAGAATTCAGATGCACACTGACAAAACTTTTGTTAATTTTATGGAAACACTAGCCAGAAGCCTCAGGAACTTGAGAGTATGTCAGATGGTAAAGGTTTGCATGCTGCCCAAAATTATCCAGTCAGCAGTAATGTAGTCAATCCGGAGAGAGAAATCTCGATGATCTCAACTCAAGCAGTCAACAAACAGCAACAGCACCCACAACTTCCACAACCATCTCTCTCAATGTATGGAACCGGTAACTTTCATGCCCATATGTATCCTAAGACAGTAGGTCCTTCAACAACTGCTCTTAAACCACATGGTCAAGATTCACATACAAGGCAAATTCCAGATACCCAAGGAGTTGTTTCGACACCAGTTGGGGCAGTTCAGCCATTAAATGCAATGAATGTGCGGAAGTATGAAATGCAAAATGCCTCGAATGATACCAAAAGACTACATGGGGGCTCTTTGCCTAACCAATCAGCACTACAACAGAATCCAGTTGCATGGCAGTTACCGGGGTCCAAGGAGCAGAAAACTAGTGCTTTCCCACTAACAGCTCACGTAAAACCAGAAGTTGTTGATCAGCCTGCTGAAGCTTCGCATAAATCTCATTTCATGGGTCGAGAGGGCTCTTCATTTGGTTCATTGCACCTAAAACAAATGAATTCCACTCCTGGTCCTATGAAGGATGAAATTTTGGAAAAACAGTCATCTAGAATGAGTTCTACTTCTGCAAGCATGACTGTGGCAAGTCATAATTCTAGTCCTCTAGCAACCCAAGGTGAATCAAGCATGCAGGTTAGCACTTTCAATCTCAACAGTAGGATGTGATTCATCCATTAAATTACAAGAGTAAAGTATCGTGTCTCTATGAGTTAAAATCATTAGCTATATGAGAGAAAAATAGAAAGAAGAAGGAACAATATTATGGATGTCAACATTCTTGCATTTATTGCTATACACTATTAACTCTAATTCCTACTTCCTTTTCTTGTTATCTACTTGGAATCATGTAGTCAGCTGTACAAAGTTAAAGAGCATGAAAAAAAATTAACCAAGATTTATTGTTATCGGACCAAAAGCCAAAATTTTAACCAATATTTATTGTTATGGGAACAAATGCAGTTTGTAAGGCCATTGAACAAGTATCCTCAACTAGAACCATTTGTAAGACAGTTTTTTCCATGGTTAGCACCATGAGTAGTGTATAGCAAACCTATTCCTTATAGTCCAGGCACTCTCATCATATGAAATGGGATGAACGTCCAATTAGGGAAACTTGGAAGAAGAGCTGGGCTAAATAAATAACAGACTTGTACAAAGCCAAATGAACATTTAGTTGTTGATGTGTATGCTAGTTGATAATAGAATAGAAATAAACAAAAATTCGTGATTCATTTCCATCTAATAATAAATTTCCTTTTTGATTGGAGGGATTTATATGTTTTGTCAGTCGGCAGAAGATATCATTTTTTCTGTTAACTTGTTTTCTATCCTTTTCTATCTTGGCGTTTCCATGATTAAGACTTTGTATAGATATATACATACATATATATATATATATATCATTCTTTTAGATATTCCTACTTTCTTCATGAATACATGAAATGATACTAATTCCAGTTTATCAAAACTATTTGGACATTTTTGCATCCCTGCTTACTGTAATCCTGACGTGTAAGTATATATAACTATCTATTTATGTGACGAAAAATCTTAGTGGTAATTTTCTATAAGTTCTTTTTGACTTGTCAATGAACCCTCTGCATATAATTTTCTTCTGTTTGACTTGTCAATGAACCCTCTGCATATAATTTTCTTCTGTTGTGATAAATTATGGAAACTTAAATATCTGTTCTTTATAGAGTGTCTCATATTAATAGTTTAATAGTTGCATAGTTGCAATGCATAAAACAAAGTAAATCTTGTTTCAAAAAGTGCTGATCTTCTCTCAATGCAGCATCGCAATATGTGCTAGGAGCCTAGAAGCACACTCATTTTGTTAGTCAGTAACCATTGACTTCCATTGGCTACATATAAGTTTATAACTGATACTCTGTTTCCAATGTTAAATCAGATACACACTCAAATTTCATCTACCATGCCAACACCTCTTGCTAGCTCTACTATGAAAACTCCCCAAAAGAAACCATCTGTTGGCCAGAAGAAACCATTTGAAGCACTAGGCACTTCACCACCAGCGTCAAGGTTTTAGCCTCATGCCCTCAGCCTATGGCAGTTTGATTCGTGTACACACAATATTTAATCTTGCTTTTGATCTGTTGTTTACTTCTGCAATTTGGTTACCAGTAACAAAAAACAGAAGACATCTGGAGCTTTTCCTGACCAAAGCATTGAACAACTAAATGATGTTACGGCTGTTAGTGGCGTTAATCTGAGGGTACTATATTTCATTTTTTGAACTCTTGTGTTTGTTTATACATATGTTCTGTTAATTTGTCGCTTACCTGGTACCTCGACATGATAGGAAGAAGAAGAACAACTATTATCTGCCCCCAAGGAAGAGAGCCGAGCTTCAGAAGCAACTCGACGGGTTGTACAAGAAGAAGAAGAAAGGTTGATTCTGCAGAAGGGTCCCCTTCAGAAAAAACTAGCAGAAATCAGTTACTGACCTTTTAACCTCAGTCATCCTCATTTTCCTTTATAATATAAATCTTTATTAAGCTGATTTTAAAATAGAGCATTGTTTTTAAACTCTAACTGGTGCTTATGGCAGTGTCGAAATGTCATCTAAAAGGTATAAGCAGTGACGTGGAGCGTTGCCTCTCAATGGTGAGATACTATTAAGGAGATTCCATATTAAAGTTGTTTTTATTACCAGTTTGCTGATCTAACTCAAGTCGATTCCTCAGTGTGTAGAGGAGCGTTTACATGGACTGATCAGTCATCTAATAAGACTGTCAAAACAGGTGAATGTCTTGTCATGATTAATTTGGCTTGTTTTCAATATCGCCTGAAATCTTCTAACTGTGTTCTTTTTTGGGCTTGCAGAGGGTTGATATTGAGAAATCAGGGCATCGATTTGTTGTCACGTCAGATGTTCGGCGTCAGATTTTGATGATAAATGGAAAAGCAAAGGAAGAGTGGGATAAAAAGCAGGCTGAGGAAGCTGGAAAGCTTCGGAAACAAAATGAAGTGAGTAGTTTTCTAGCTGTTCTATGGTGAAATTTTGACAATTTTTATATGTATAATTCAATCTCTCTGGTTCTTCTACCGAATCGACCTTCACTTTATTCAATAATTTTATATGTTGAATTTCTGAGCCAGTTTCTTAATCTTGTCACTAACTTTCAGACAGTATTAGAATGCTTCTACCTGAACATTACATCTTACAGAACATTAAACTATTTAAGTAGCTAGATAACAGCACGGTTGAAAGCTTTACTAAATTATTTGAGTTAATGCATGCAGACATGTTGATTAGACAGCATGGGAGAGTATGGAGGTATGTCCAATGTAATTGACAGCTAACAACACAAAATTGAAATTAGGGAGTAACTTTGAGTAAAATAAGTAGTTTTAGTAAATCTCTGTGCAAAATTAAGGCCATCAGTGGACTTGTATACCAGGATGGTGAACTCATAATTTTGTGGTCAACGAAATTTATCGAGTCTACATTTTTGTGGAATTAGTAGTTGATATTCTAGCAACAGATATGCTAGCTTAACCACAGTGTACTTGTCCAAACTTTCCCATTAGCATGTCTGAAGTGAACGTATTGATGTCCCACACAATTTTCACTCTCATTCGGAATCAGATTAAACACAGGAAAATGATATCCTACTTGAAAATTATGGAAATCAATTCTGGATAGCATTGAGCAGTTGGTGAACCATACTATGTCCTCTTTTAGGCTATATAGGAGTCAGTTTCGTCATAGGGTTCATCATTTGACATTCTTGTTATGCAAGTGCAAGATGTGTAATTGTGTATGATCTACATGATTAATCAGCTTTGCTATTTGTACCTGCAGGCAGAGGGTAATGGAGGAGGAGATTCAGATAAAGACAAGGATGAAGGTCGCTCCAAGAATGTCAAGGTAACCATGTTTTGAGCACTCTTACATTTATATACTCTTGATGATGATTTTTACAAATACAGGTAAATAAGGAGGAAGACGATAAAATGAGGACGACTGCTGCAAATGTTGCTGCTCGAGCTGCTGTTGGAGGAGATGACATGCTGTCAAAGTGGCAACTCATGGCTGAACAGGCTAGACAGAAACGTGAAGGACTTGATGGGGCTTCTAGTTCCCAACCAGGTAAAGCAACAAGTCGCAAGCCTTTACCAAGCTTTGGAAGGAGTTCAAGGGAACACCATGAAGCTGAAAAGAAAGGCCACCCTGCAGCTCATGGATTTGGTAGGCACAATAAGTCTTGTCCTTTAACTTTCTTTTGTCCTTTTCTTTTTCTCATATGAGGTTTATTGCACTGCTGCTGTCACCAGTGGAGTGTGATCTCAGTAGCTCTTATATTTTCTGTTTGTCTGTTAATCTATATGTGGTTTGTTCTGCATCTTTGCTTGGGTGATCCAGGATGATGGTTCATCTTTGATGATCACAAGGATAGAAAACAATACAATATATCCTAACTCTACTTTGCTTTGTCTGATGCCAATGTGCTACAGTCAGGCTGTACAGCAATAACCATAAACAATCTGCATATGGACAACTTTACTAGTAGGCTGAGCAAGACATATATGACGTTTAGCTACTTTAACTACAATATGTTTACATCTTTGCAATTCATTTTTGGTTCTTCCAGTAACTTGAAACTAAATGATCGTTGTTAAGTTGCAATTCCATGCTAACTCCATGCTACATACTTGAATATCTCCAAATGACACTTTTCCTCACTCCTGAAGAATTTGCATCCGTCTCATTTGATACGAGATTCTTTTGTTTGTCCAAATTTCAAATATTTTTAAAGATACTTAGCATTAGCTCATATGTGGCAGCATATGTGCCTGCCTCTGTGCCACATCGGCGCCACCATCTTCTACTTATGTTTGATGGGATGCTGCCACAGGTACAGAAAGAATATATTACAGCGGGGATTTTGAAATCCTTTATTCAGAAAATAAAAGGCATTATTCAACATAGATTACCATGTGATCCATTTTGATGCTGCTGGGCTGCTTACCTTTGTTTTACATTTCATGAAATCAAGAAGGACAGCACATCGTTGTCCCAAGTTATGCACCTTGCTATTTATTACAAGTTTATAGGTGGTAATTTACTGACAAGTATTATTTTCAACTTCCATGTGCTAGGGGGCATGAGAAGGTCTGGGAGGAGCACCATGGCAATGCCTCATTTAAAAGTCGCACGCAGCATTTCGGTCAAGGATGTGATTGCAGTCCTTGAAAGGGAGCCTCAGATGGCAAAATCACCTCTTATCTACCGCTTATATGAGAGATTACCTGGGGATTCTGCTGCAGAGTAGCTTGGGGAGACACATCTTGAATCTTGCAAGCTAGCATGTCTATGAGATGATCAGGTCAACTCAGTTGTTTCAAGTGCAGAGTATGGTCAATATGGATATCTTCTACCTTGAGTTTGTGAATTCAAATGCTCAACAATTGAAGAGATGAAGGCCGATTTACTTTGTACATCTTGTTGATTCTTTTTCCTTTTTTTTTCTTTTCTTGCACATCATATTCAAGATGTTGCTACCTTTTGTAAACATACTATTTTGTATTGTCATGTATTTGTTGTGGCTAAAGAGATTCCTTTAATATTGACTGTTAAATTTTTTTTCCTTCTGGGTGTCCTTAGATGAACTGAGGTTAATCTGAGGAACATGATGTATGATAAGCCTTGTCAGTTCTGTATTTCTTTCTAGGTAAACTCCTGGTGTAATCTTTTGCCGAAACAGAGATGATGTTCCAATCAAAAGGACCAAGCAGTTGCCAATCTGTTGACAATTCTCTTGGCCACCATGATTTCTTAGCTCTCTCAGTTCATGCCATGCGTCAGTTATTTCTGTTGGTCACTCATCCCTATTTCAGTTATAGTCAGCTTGATTTTATGAATGGACTTCTCCAACTTCTCTAATTAGAAAGGAATGGATTGCAGACTACCAAGCAGCCCAAAACCAGGCTTCAGGCTGAATTTATTCTATTAATAATTTACTATATCACAATTGATAATTTTGAGATTGTAGTTAAGCAATCCATAAAACAATAGTCTGATTAAGATCTATGCAAATCAATCTCTCAATTTTGTGCATAATTTATCTAAAAACCCCTTTGTTAGTTTTCATCACAGAAACTAATCCAGGGTGCTTTTTCACATAGTAATTGAAAAAAAGCAAAGGGTGGATGGACCAAAACAAATAGTTGGTTCAAACCAGAAATAATAGAAAAAAGTAGGGTAGAAATGAAAATGTTCAAAGACCAATATCTGAAGGGCAGATAAGAGAAACAAAAAAAAACCAAAGGTAAGCGAAGGAATCCGTCTCGCTCTCGATTCCGTGGGCCGCGGAAGCCCACGGCATATTGATTCTTTCTCTCTCTTCACTCTTCACTCTTCTCCAATAGCAGCTTCAGCTACAAGCCTATTAGCCGATCCAAAAGTTTCGCGGATAGGAGGGGGATCCTCTCGATCACCAGAGATCACCGTTGCGGCGTCGGCGGCGAGATCTGAGACTATGTCGAAGGCTCGGGTGTATGCCGACATCAACGTGCATCGGCCCAAGGAGTACTGGGACTACGAATCCCTCACCGTCCAGTGGGGGTAAGAATCAACCATCTTCGGATTTTGGAACCCTAGCACTGATCCTAATTCTACTCTTCGATTTTCCTTTTTATTTATGCTCCGGTTCTGGTTTGATATCTATGGTCGATTTGTTTAATCTCTTTTCGGGTTTTAGGATGTATTTTGTGTGAAGCATAGACCTGGTGTTTTCGTTCAAGATGAGTCAAGTTATCTATACAAGCCCTTGATTCAACCTGTTGATTAAACTAGTGAAGTACTATTGAACTGACTTAGTTTTAGATTTTGCATAAATCCATCGATCCAAGAAAACGTTATGACAGCCTTACTTGAATATTGATCTCCTTTGAGACCCTTCCTGCTTCGGCTATGCTATGTACTTTGACCACCTTATATTTACACACTAGTTCATGACAAGTGCCATTGTAGGACATATCAATTATCGTTCTATTATTTTAGATCATGGCATGCGGCAAATATTGATCTCGTTCTTTCTAAAGCTCCACGAGTCCATAGTTTTAACTCTCTTAGTTGTGTATATTCGGTTATTCACTATTGGGTATACAGGAGTACCTGTAAATATCCATGACTACAGTTTTAACTCTCATAGTTGTGTATATTCACTATTGAGTATATAGGAGTACTTGTAAATATCCATTACTACCTTATTAGTTAGACATTCTTGTTCGCTGCATATGTATTTCAGGTCCTTCACATTGTCTTAAAAGGATATTTTAATAACCTTCTTGGACCTGAAATTGAGAGAATCTATGATTTAAATAGCATCCCTATAGCTATCCAGATTATTCGATTGGTGCAAGTGTCCATATTTTATAAGCTTAAACCATCTGTGGTACCCACTACAATATTCTTGTCATTAGAGGAAGGATACCATTCTGCAGTAACTCTCAAAGTGTCAATTCCTAGTATATGGAGCTTTCTCATTATTGGGAATTAGTGCGAACTTGTTGAGTTTAAAAGATCATATAGAGTGATTTATAGTACCATTTTAAGATAACATTAGATTGACATGAGTTAAAGGGACATTACCTTCAAGCATGCACAATGTATTTACGCTTTTATGATCCTCTTGCTGTGTTTTCTGTATAGTCTAGCAACTTACATTGTCACTGTATTTCTAATTTCTGGAAATCGGGTTGGATACTTACTTGAATATATCAATACTCTAGCATTCACAAACTACTAGATCAACCATGCCCGGTGTTGAGGCAAGACCAGATTAACATCCTTTAATTGAAGGAATGAAAGTTCTAGCAGTCTCTCATTATCTTGTGGTGTAAAAGTTGATATTATAGCACTGATCTTCGCAACACTATTAATAACAATGTCTTCCTTGCATTATGTGATTTTTTTTTTCACTTTGGGAAAATATTCATATGCTTGTTTTCTATGATTCTGCATGCACGTCAAATAATCTATAGTGGTGGTCCCTGTGAGTTAATTTCTTTTCATTGACCGAGATGAAATTGTTAATTTTCAGTGCTGTAGTTATCGAGCTTCTCAAGATCTTTACCTGTCCCATGCATACTGAGGATTGAGGATATTTGCTTGCCCCATGCACAATTGAACAATATATTTATAGATATTGACAACAAAGTGTTTCATTAGAAACCAAAAATGTCACCTCTCATTAGAGAAGGCGATCTAAAATGTTAGAGCTTTGATTGAAACAGCATAGACCATAGTATAATTGAGCAATACTAATCTTGTTCATTTTATACACAGATTTTTTTAATAAGTAAAAAAATATATTTTCAATTATAGCTTGTGATCTTATGGTACACTTGTGTTACTTTTACATAGTAATTTCTCTCTTTGAGCAGCTACAGAATTACATAAATATCTGGATGTTATAGTGAAAAGTCACAAATTTCATGAACAAGCTTGCTTGTTAGCTAAAGTTGTCAGTGAGATACTCTACTATATCTTTAGCTATTCTGATTGTTCCCTTGTTTTTTTGGTCTGTTAGATAGAGATTATGCAAATTATGCAAATTAGTTATGAACATCCATGGTATTTTCAGTCACTTGTTTCAATATTCTTTTCTCAGTGAACAGGATGACTATGAGGTCGTACGGAAAGTAGGAAGAGGTAAATACAGTGAAGTCTTTGAAGGCATAAATGTAACAAATAATGAGCGGTGCATCATTAAGATCCTAAAGCCTGTTAAGAAAAAGAAGGTACTTTTCTGTAAAGGATAAAAGAATTGCTTTAGTTCCTTCTTTTTTCCTTGTTACATTTACTGATAGCACATACTTGTTTGATGAATTGATGATTATAGATTTCACATACTGAATTACAGGTAGATTGAGGAAGGAGTAGGGTAGACGCTTATTGGTCCAAATATGATGAAATAGTTCCAATATGTCAAACCAGTTAGTCTATCCTTATCTCAACTTCTTAGAACAACATGAAATCCTCAGTTTAAGAGTAAATTTTTTTTCCTAGAAAACAATTATAGAATGCCAAATGAAGTGAAAGATATCATAAGTGGCCTTGTCTTTCCAAAAACATGTTTTTTGTCCTATGCATGAAATATGTTCAGCTAAATAGTAAATACACGGTGCAAATTAGAACACATTTAAAGGAAAATTGTTACATTAACTCCTTTGGTATTCTTTGTCAGTGATAAAGATGTCTAGCTCAATTTTTCTGACAAGATTTTTGGCCTCTAAAGTATCTTAGGATCATTGAGATGAGATGTGACATATGAAAGAGGACTAGAAAGCAGAAATCTATTTTCATATTGTAAACCTTCTACCAATAAGTATGTTTTGCATTCTTTTGTCAGTAAGGACTTTAGTACTGGGAAGCTGAAATATTTCCATCTTTTCAGCAGTATGGCTGAATATATTTCAGAATTTTTGTTCTTATAGTTCCTCATTCAAGGATGATTTTGATATTTGTGAATCCCTTTAACGTCCTAGTTGATGATATATCTTCTACATAACACTAAATGATAAGATGTTGTTATATTTTACTCTCAAAATGAAGTTACTGGTACTTCCTAACAGTGTAATCTGTCAACTGTCTCAATGAATAGGAATGAATTTTGGAAATTTTTTGTTTAGCTGATCTTTTTATGTTCTCACCTAGTGATTCCTTATTGGGATTTGCAGATAAAGAGGGAGATAAAGATACTTCAGAACCTTTGTGGTGGTCCTAATGTCGTCAAACTTCTTGACATTGTCAGGGATCAGCATTCCAAAACGCCTAGCTTGATATTTGAATATGTAAACAGTACAGATTTTAAAGTTCTGTACCCAACATTGACAGATTATGACATACGCTACTACATTTATGAACTTCTTAAGGTACGGTGCTACTTGCTTTTGATTATTTTTTGTCACCCTAATATACTTTGTTTTTAAGCAATACTATGGCATCCTCACAAATATTATTGCTCTCTATATTTGGGTGGCTTGAAGTTAGGTTTTATAGATTTTCAGGATGTATTATCACCCAAAACAAAACTATACAGTACTTCTTTCTTGCAAATGAGCTTATATGATCAAAGCATTTGTAAGGAATGGGATTTCGCTGGTGCTTTGTCTCAATTTTAAGCAGTTAAATAAAATCTCATAAGCATAAATTGAGATTCTTTTTTTCCTGAATTTTGACATTAGTCAGTTTGGAATTTTTAACATACTAATTTACTTCTTCTTTTTGATAGTTTACCCCTAATATAATTTCAGGCACTAGATTACTGTCATTCACAAGGAATCATGCATCGAGACGTCAAGCCTCATAATGTCATGATTGATCATGAACTAAGAAAACTCCGTTTAATAGACTGGGGACTGGCTGAGTTCTATCATCCTGGCAAAGAATACAATGTTCGTGTTGCTTCAAGGCAAGTTTTGTTCTGGGGTTTTTCTTGTGCTTACATGCTTGTTATTTCATTATTATCAGCACTTTCTAGATTGAAGTGACATATTTTTGAGTTAATGGTATTAATGATTTGATGACTTTTATGGTGTTCTCATGAAAGAGAGACTTTAATTTACTTTATTGCTCTTCTGAAAGAGAGACACAACCTAGTTCTATTATCTAGTTTTGTGACAATTCTTTTAAGAATGTTGAAGAGCCGAGCCAGCATGAGCTGATGAGTGGCCACTCAAGATTGGCTATTTCATCCTCAATTTTTCTATAACCTTCTTTCTGAAAAATGCCCTATGTTACTTTATTAAGCAAATGAGTGATTAGATTTTCATCTTATACATAGTTAATTTAAATCGTTGTGTTCCTTTTTCATCTGTTTGTACTTTTTGTTCTTTTAATAGATCAAAGCAGCTTCCTGTTTGAAAAGTCGCCAACTTTTGCTTTCTTCTAGACTGTTTCATGGTTTGGGGTTTTGAAGAGGATTGTTCCTTCCTTGAGGTAGGTACTAAGGTGGTCCATCCTGCTGACTTGCCAGAAAGGTCATGACTTGGTGGCTCTTCAATGTAATCTTAGTAGGAATCTAGCATGGATGAATACAAAGCTGCTATGAGATTCACAGCTGGTGATAAATTTATTTTAATCTTTATGTAGATCCTCAATTTGAATTGCTCTAGAATCTAGATAATTGACATCACATGATGGACCTCTTATTCAATACAAACATTCTCTCCTCTAATTTCATTACTGCGATGCCATCTAATGGCTAACCCAAACTTTTGGAAGTCCCAGTGATGGAATCTGGAACTGGCAATATCAGTCCTTTAATTGAGCAAAGTTCGCATTGAATCTATATTGACGATTTTCTTCTATCCTGCATCTTAGAATGCAAGTAGCACACTCATTCTTATTTTACGTATATAAGTGTTCATTTCCTTTTTGTTTTTGACTTTTTGTTATCCAGATATTTCAAGGGACCTGAACTCCTGGTTGACCTACAAGATTATGACTACTCCTTGGACATGTGGAGTCTTGGTTGCATGTTTGCTGGAATGGTAACATTCTTCTTTTGCTTTTCAAGGAAAATATTGCTATTTTGATGTGATTTTAGTGAATATTTAACTCAAAATCCTTATGTTGCTCTATTTTGCTTAATGCCTTCAAAATAAAACTGGGTCCACTTCTTTGTTGTTGGTTTGCAGATATTTCGCAAGGAACCCTTTTTCTATGGCCATGACAATCATGACCAGCTTGTTAAAATCGCAAAGGTAACTAGAAGATTAGCTTTTTGTTTCCGGATGGAGTTAGTGCATTCAGGTGATGATGTGTTTGAAGCTATTTTGGAACTTTTGGAACTTCAATTCTCCTAACTTCTCATATGAGAACTTGGCATGTTAATGGTCCAAACTATATAAGAAATATTTCTGCAACTTGTATTTTGACTGCCTCAAGCTTTAATTGTTGAGCTATGTTTTCACTCCTTTGAAAGTTTTTTGTCAAGTAGTTTGTGTATTAAACTACTGCTTGTGTAGCATGGATGATTTAAAACTACATTTGCTTGTCAAGTTTTTGAGGTACTTGTTGCACTGAATTAAATGATTGTCCGAACATTGGTTTTTTAATTCTCTAGGTGCTTGGAACAGATGAACTATATTCTTATTTAAGCAAATATCGGTTAGAGCTTGATCCTCAGCTTGAAGCTCTTGTTGGAAGGTAATATTTAGATCCATTCTGGCTGTTCTTTTTACTCCTATGATATCTGAGTCGTATAACACTATAACCTTGTTTCTGTGAAGTACTTAAGTCAAATGCTTTAAAGATGAGTTTTTAAGTGATTTATTGTTGTGCTTGTTACATGCTGCAGACACAGCAGGAAACCTTGGTCTAAATTCATTAATGCGGACAATCAGCATCTTGTTTCTCCAGAGGTTCTCTTTCCTTAAAGCATTTTTATGAATTTTATTGTTATTAGTTATTTAGGAGGGTCTTGTTGTCTCTGATCAACATCACGAGTGCTTACTATTGTTGTTAACTTGTTATTACTTAATTATTGCATTCAGGCAATAGATTTTCTGGATAAACTTCTTCGCTATGATCACCAGGATAGGCTCACAGCACGAGAAGCGATGGTAACTTTTGAACCTCTACTCAGTATGGTGATATCCTATTCCGTTATATTGTACTTTTTGTGACCGAGACTCAACTAAGCATAAAGTATCCCTCGATAGACATAGCAAGTAACAACATATTTACATTAAAAATGTTACTTTATGTTGAATAGCGATAACAACATAATCAATTAGTTCAGTGGTATTAGTGTCCTCAATCAGTGTCTTGGGTGCATCAATATCACCAAACCAGCAGGCAGGTCATTTTATTAGGTATTGTGGCTTTGCAGCAACTATGCAGGCGAAGTTCCTGGTCCATGTTCTCTTTTGGTTTGGGTTCATGCAAGTGAACAGAGAAATTGACCTTCATAAAGAGACCTGACAATAGCAAGGGACTCAATATTTTCAGGACTGTTGACAAGTAGTCTTTTACGTTATTAGATTCATATTCTCTCACATTTTCTGAGTGACCAATAGTAGTCGTGCTAAAAGAATTCCAACATTTTCTAAACCCTTTATCCCATATCGACTTTCTTCCTTTTATGCAGGCACATCCATACTTCCTTCAAGTGAGAGCAGCAGAAAGCAGCAGGATGCGTACCTAATAGGGAAGGTGCAGAAAATTGAAGTTGTATTATGCCATAGATGGTGATATTTATTTGGGTACTTAATATATCTGAGCAATGTTCCTTCAGCGACACCATTGACCTCTGATGATCCGGTTACTCTATAAGCATAAGCACTCTTTTTTCTTTTCTTTTTCCCATGTGTTCTTGTTTAAAATTTCTTAATATGAATTCTCCTGTTTTGTTGGCTGCTGGGTGAGAGTCCTGAAATTTAAAGATGTGTTCTTGTCAGTGTGAAGGGGTCAAAATATAGCTGGTGTTTATCGAGAGAAAGGGTGAAGGTTGTTGAGATAAGACTGTTCTCGTATGATTTCATTAGAAATCGAGCAATTGCTTCATGAGATTAATCTTACTGGAATTGCTATCAGTGGGTTGTTCACTGTAGCCTGGTGATGGAAGATCCGTTACTAAGCTAAGGTGTAAGTGGTGTTGGAGAAACAAAACATGAGACTAAGAGTAGGATGGCGTCTCATATTAACTTTTGCTTGACACCAGTGGTTGTTCCAACGAGACAGGCAAGGACATAACCCCTTTTCTGCATAATTGTGTTTCAGCTCCCACAGACACAGAAACAAACAGTCATTACCCAAATCTTCTGGATTGCAAAAAACTCTATGGGAGCTTTACGGATCGAGATTAATACATGAAAGAATACAAAAGATGAACCTTAGGCATCTGATTTTGCAACATGCAGTTTAACAAATATATATATAAGCTCATCAATCTTCTTACATTATATTCAAGTTATGTAGTCCATAAATAGATTGGCCAGTAACATTAAATACCGGTATTTCTTACTGCCAAGATTCTATATCCTCTCAGCAAGTTCTCTACAACCACATTGATAGGATTTCTTACAGATACTACTTCAGTATTAGTAGACGCTCTCAACATCCAAAGTCATAAGGAACTAATCCTTGAAGTTCCGGTCCATTGAGTCTGCTGTTGTTTTCGAAGCTGAAATGCCAGAAAAAGAGAGAAAAACATGCTCAGATACGCCAATCAAATAAAGCTGGGGTTCTTTTTTTCTTTTAAGTAAGAAAATTTTATAGCTAGTAAGAGTAGCAGTAACCATGCCTACTTTATTTCATTTAGATCTTCTCACAGACAGAAAATTTTGGAAATGAGACAATGTAGGGCACTCTAGACTGTAGCTAAACATGCCCTTTTCAGTCCATGAGGACAACTCTACAAGTCAGTAGACTATGATAAGAACAGGACATCAAGGTCATAAGCAATTGAATGGAAACTTGTAAACTAGGCATGTGATGAATAGTATTTGAACATACATCTTCGTTAATTGAATTTCTTGATAAACCAACAGCAAAAAGTTGCAGATTTATGACTGATCTTATTTTAACGATTAGCTGACTGAGATCCATTCTTCAGCATAGGATGGAATGAAAGCAACGGGTTCTTAATTAACATTGCATTAAGAGCCATCATTCTTTACATGTGATAAGAAGAGAAATCCTGACATTAGCCTACATCAAAGGGATAGATACTACTACCCTGGAAAAATGAAGAATGACATCTAACAGAGCACAGCAAATAGTACAAAACAAATTGCTCATGCATAATTATGCCACACCATGAAGAGTGAAAATTTCTTTAGCTTCAACTTTCAATTAAGGGAGAGGAAAAAATAAATTATAGCTAGCATTTTCTACGACAAGGTGGTTAATGCCCAAGATATGAGTAATAGTATCTACGGATGCCTATACAACAGTAATGATAAGAAATACTAATTTTTAACTCTTTCTTTTTATTGCTCTATCAACAGACAACAGTGATTACCCTTTCACTAGGCTGAAATACAACTTCTAGGATATGATAGCCTAAAACTAATCTTCAAAATATCTAAAAATTATCATATAGATGGGTGTCTACCGTTACCTTTGAGGGGGGAAAGTGGAAAATGGGCCATCAATTGGTATGGTTCCGCAAAGATCGTTATTCGAAAGATCACTGAAAAAGTTGATGACAATCTTTTAGTACCAATGCATACACAAACAATCAAAGGAATAAGAAGGAGATTCAAGTCCGGCATTAACTTACATGACTTTGAGGTTCGAGAGTGAGGCTAGCTCTCTTGGAATGGATCCCTTTAGCTTATTGTTGTTCAGACGCCTTGTGTGAACAAAAAGAACAGAGCATATAAGCAACACCTTCAAATCAAATATGACACTAAAGTGGGGGGGCAAAAAGACTTGTTAGAGTTTGATGACTTACAAGAATCTAAGGGACTTCAATTTACCAAATGACTTTGGAATCTGCCCTTGAAGATGGTTCCCATACAAGTCCATGCTTATTAAGTTCTTCAAATTACCCAATTCCTCCGGAATTTTCCCTTCAAAGTTGTTCCTGTACAGCTCCCTGCGAATTTAACCCCTACCCATAATCAAAATCCCATCTTTTGACCAGAAAAAAGAAAAAGAAAACATCATAATAACAGAAAGAAAGAAGAAGATATGGATAAATTTTTTTTACAGATATTGGAGGTGCTGCAGTCGACCAAGCTCAGGGCCAAGAGGGCCAGAGATATTAGAATTCCCCAAATCCCTGCGACCAAAACCAAACAAAGGGTTCAACCTTTTACAACTGAAGAAGGCTAAAAAGGAGAACGATCCGAGGGGAGAAATAGGGAAAATTAGGCGTTTACAGGCGAATTACACGGTTGCGATCATCGCAGGTGACATGGAACCAGGTGCAGGGGTTGACGAGGGTGGGGTCCCAGCTCTGGAGCACGTTGGTTGGATCCGAAAGCTTCGTGCGGAGCGCGTGCAAAGCCTCCCCTGCGAATTGGGTTCGCGACCCGTCAACCAATTGAATCGAAATCGAAAAGCAGAACACATCTCTCTCTCTCTCTCCTTTCACAAAGAAAAAGGAAGAGGGCAGTCGAAAGTGATACCTTCGGAGTTGGTGGAGATAACCGGAGACGCCGCGAGGAGGAAGAGGACGAAGGAGAAGGGGAGCAGAGACAAAGACGCCATTAGAATCTAGCAAGAGAAAGAGAGAAACGGAAGAGCTTGTTCTGGGAATGGTGGGATGGCAAGGAGGAGTAGTTAATGGTCAAAAAGGAGATATCTTTTTTCTTTAGTGGAAGTCAGCAGTCAAACAGGACGGAAGCGAGGCGAGACAAAGGGAGGCGCCTTCGTCGTTGGCGTGGGGTTTGGTTCGCCCTTGTAGTGTGGGGCCCACTCTACTAGAGAGAGAGAGAGAGTTCTGAGACATGGTCCGAGACTCAGGGGAAGAAGGTTCGGTGTGAAAGAGTTGAACTATATCATATGGTTAAGAGTACATTGGAATGTACCCTAAAGTGTTGTTAATCACTAGGACAGTGTACATTGGTTTTAGTACATCAATAATTAAAAGAAATAGAAGTACGATCCTTTCTTAATAATATTTTGTTAATTTTTTATTAAAAAAAAAACAGTACTAAACTTGCTTTTATTTCACTCATGCTAAATTTCTTTTTCTTGTCTAATTTGGTGCATTATTCCTGAGAATAGTTTGTGTTATATTGTTCGTTGTCTTATTTAGTCACAGAGCTACGCCAACCAGTGTATGCGAGCATTTAATAAATTAGAATTTTGCTAGATAAGAGACCGGGTCGTCTTCTAAGTTTAATTGTTTTTATTTGTGACGAGTTAATATTTTTTGAGGTGTATATTATGATCTATATGAGTTCTTTATTGTGAGATTAGATTTTTTTTCTATTTTTATATTTATTTATAGCTCTGCAATTTTAAGTATACGTAGAAAACCTTAGATTTCTACGATTAGATTGCAGTTATCATATATGAAAAATAAAATAGTGAGGATTACAAATAAGGGTATAACAGCCGTTTGACACTAATATCACTACCTTGTTTCTGATTGATTCTGAGGTCTCTTAATGTGGGAGAAAACAAAGTCAAAGTCATCTATCATCATCATGTCACTTTGTATGATTTATTTTTTGTCCCCCCCCCCCTATAAAGGACTTGGAAATTTAGATGGCTAGGATTTTGGGATGTAAATGTATTCAAGAGCCAACTTTGTCCACTGATGTTATTTGCAGGCGTTAATCCATGCAAGTACCTGGAATTTGCAAGCAATGTTTATCCAATAATTAGAACACCAATATTACTATAAATCTAATGATATCTGATTTCTTATCCACTTACTTGCTACCCATTTCTCTCCTCTCCTCCTCTTATGAGCGATCGCCTGCCAAAAACAAAGAAAAGATTCAACTTATAATCTATGACATCAATCAACTAGAAAGGAAAAGGTTAGGAAAAAAAATATGAGGATAGAAACTTATAAGGTATCACCTGAACATGTTAGTCAATTAAGCTAAAATTAACATTCCGCTATTAAGATAAGAACATTAAGTTGTTGTGCAGGCTTATCTAAGAGTAATTCATGCTTGCTTCTTCATTCATCATTTTTCCAACCACAAAAAAAAAATACTCAAATCGAGCGTTAAAGAGAAGTAGAAGGCTGTAATATAATTAGAAAATAAAAATATATGAAAAAGAGTAGATCGTATATAGTTATCGTATTAATCTTCAAGTAATCTAACCTTAGATGGTATACGGATTGCCCATGCTTACACTGCGGGATGACAGTTCTTGGTTGGAAGATCATATAGGCAAAGACATGCTGTGATCAAACCAGTAAGTGATTATGACTTGCCAATTTCACAAAAGAAAGCTCCACATTTTAACTTTGAAAGAGTGTTGAGTCACTTTCAAGAAAATAAAACTAAATTGTCATCATTTTCTTTGTTTAAGACACTGGTTCAGTGTAAAGCTATCATTTTGTAAAAGAAATCATGGTGGCAATTACAAACTATCTGAAATGCAAGACTGCATCTACAGAGGAATAAAAAATAAAAGAAGAAACAAAACCACAAGTTACTAAAAGAGCTCAAAAGAGAAGGTGCATACTTCGGCAATTGTTCCGTTCACTAACATTGAATAAAATAAAAGACCATCCCCTTGTTTTGGTTTCACCCTTAAGCCAATACAATTGTGTTAGTCATAGCCAATATCCATATTTAAACCATTCTGCAAGAGCTGTTCTGAAGTAGATTTCTATGCTGTCAGTAATTGAAGTTATGCTGCAATAATACACCTTTATGAAATTTGATCAACATGTAATGTTTCTTTGCTCTAGCAACAATATATAAAAATGATAAAATATGTTATACTGAGCAACATTAGATTTATTCCCAAAAAATAGAAGTCTAAGAGATAATGTATTATTGAGCCAAACTGCTTATTGAGCCAAATAGCATATACCAGTATTGACTGGAAACATAAAAAATCTCAATATCCCAAACTTTCAATTGATACAGCTCAAGTTCTGCACATCAATAGGCTAACTAACTACAGGTAGTCAAGCCAAGCTACAATTTGATAGTAAGTAAGCTATGTTAAGTTAAACGGTAAGAATCAATATGAAGATAAAACACAACAGAAGGAGATGTTCACTTTAATTAAGTGTGTACCCTGTTGCTCTTCTGTGGAATTTTATGTCAACCAGATGTCTAACGAGTAGCTAAACAAGAGGAAAAATAATCTTATAAATAGCTATAGTATGCCCAGTTGTTCAGATACATCTGTATGGGTCGTGAATTGGCAAGGGTTGAGGTGATTGGAAAATATTCCTAATGGGAAAAGGATGAAGGATGGAGTAACATTCTTAATGTTACTCGATAACTACGGCACTGCTATTATGCTTATACAAAAAAGATTAGAGCATTGATCCAGCCATCATTTGGAAGTCCTCAAGATAGAATGATAGATTAATAGAATATGACCCAAAAGTCTTTTAACTTTTCACCTTTCCTCGAAATCCCATTACAAGCTTGGCTCTATAGGACTGTATGCCTCTCATGCTCTTCCAGTATTTGATATTTATATATTATAAGGTAGAGATAACCATTTTTTTGTTGTTGCAAATTTAGGAAGAAGACTTGAAAGTACTCAATGATTACATTAGAAGTCTAACAAGTAACTATTTCCTTAAAAACAAGAAAATCCTTCAAACTCAACAAGTTGTAAGCAGTATACCTCCCCATGATCTCTTGGAATCATGGTAATCTTTGCAATCTTCTCCTCAACCTGGCCTAGGACTCTAGATAAATCTTCAGATGCCCGGATAAATGTTCCCGAACCGTCGCCAAAGCAGATTTACTAGAGGAGCCCCATGCGGCATTGCTTGTACTCCGAATTCTTCTGGATTCCCCACCATGACCGCCGTCGTTGTAGGATTCCTAAAAGGGGAAGAAAGAGGCGAGAGGCGAGAGCAGGGCGAAGAACCCAACGAGGAAGAAGGTAGAGCAGTAGAGGAGCACGTACAAAAAGTCGATCTTTTCCCTCCCGAGGCCATGAGATCCAAACTAGTAATCTCTCTCTCTCTCTCTCTCTCTCTCTCCCCTCGCGAGGAGTTCTTTCAAGGTAGAAGCGCGCGAGTATCGTAGGAGACGGTGAAGAGTTAAGAGACGACACCGACTCCTCTCATAGAACCAACTCTACTTCTCAAAGTAATTATCACAGTTTAGAGAACTACTTAGAGGAAGCATTTTCCTCATAAAGATGGTCCTGTTTTGATAATTAATATTCAGATTGGTTGATTTTAAGAGGGAATACATTGAATATCTTAGTCAAGATTTTGCCATGTCTATTCCCAAAATACGAAGGTGCCTAGTTTGACAAACAATATTGTAGACAGCCATTCCAGATCGAATTGTCTCATCTCATATTAGATTCGGAGATTTAATTTACTGAAACCAATGCATGTGATTAGCCAATGAAAGATATACTATTATAAGAAGATAAGAAATCTCTATCACCTTCAAAAACAAATCAACCTTATTCCAATGTAGACACACTTATTCTTACTAAGGATTAGCTAATGATTCCCCTCCGTATCCTTTGTGAGGAGTGCCACTGCCAAAGCCAATGCCGCCGCCGACACCACTACCACCTGAACCATATCCGCCGCCAAACCCCGAGCCGACGCCTGAGCCGAAACCGAACCCGCCGCCGCCGAAACTACCTCCATACCCAAAACTAGCACCACCATTGCCACCGCCTACACCTCCGCCGAAGCTTCCTCCACTGCCAAATCCCAATCCATAGCCATTTGAGAGTAGACTATCTAAAGATTGGCGTTCTTTCTCCACTTTTCCATGGTCCTCATATGATAGCATTCTTCCTAGCACTCTAGCTTCCACTGGTACGTAGCTAATGAGCCCAAAATAAAGGAAGAGGAGAGGCAGAGAAGCAACTCTAAACCCTGACATAATTAGCTAGCGTTATGTAATTAGAAGTACTTTAGATACGATCGAGTATTAATGATCTGGGGGAACAATTTATAGCTAAAATTTGAACGGGCTACGTGCATGCATGGGATTGCCTTGGTATCTTGTTTTGTGATCGATCCAAATTGTGTGAAGGGAGACACGAAGAATGCGTTAGTTTGAACGCAGAGAAGTAGTTGTGGAGCGAGAAAGGCGTGGATAAAGAAGAGTATTTGAGGGGAGAACGAAAGGAAGTGCTTTGATGGGTATTATACACAAATATCAATATTAGAAGGGCATGAGTGCAAAAAAGGATCAACTTGGAATGTGAACTATTCAAGAATATTCAAAAGGGCATTTTTGTCCTCTTAGATGTTTCAAATTGCAAGCGCTAGCTCCGCGAAGAGGCTTTGACACGAAAAATATTAGAAGCTGGCAGTATTTTTGACCAAAATAATCCGTTTTTAACTTCTTTTTTTTTATCATTTCGGTCCACTAAGTAAATTTATTACTAAAGAGAGGTTTTTTTTTTCTAAATTCATCTCAACCGTTATTTATGAATTATTCAACAGTATCAGTAAAACATTAATTCTTTCTAAACCGGTTCAGTGACGTCTAAACTAAATATTTTTTTTATTTTTTTATATCTAATTAAAATTAATATTTTTTAAAATAAGATTAACTAATTGAGTTCAGGACTTAATCTTCTTAAACCAAAGAAGACCTAAAACTATCATTAACTTTTTATTATTAAGTAAAAACGCTAAATAATTCAATATTTTTTTTTTTTTTTTGAAAGACTTGATATATGGCAGCTTAACAGACCAAAATAGTTAGTCAAATAAAAAAAAAAGACCCAAAATAGATTCTTTCGTAATAACTTCGATAGTTAACCAGAGGCTCTGGTTAAGGATACTACGCCGGTCTTATCCCGAGAATACCAGTCGTCGCATCGTTCACTGCTACCCCAAAAACGTTTCCCCCTCCTGTGCCCAAATAAGAGCGACGAGGAAGGAGACGGAGACCAAAGGAAAGCATCGATTTGGATGACCAGCGCTTCGGAGCTCTTCTACAACTGGAGGTCTCGCAGGTTATCGGGTCCGGATCCGAATCCGTTAAGGGTCGACCCGTTCGTCTCCGATCGCGACCAGGATCTCCGCCGCAACCGGCGCCGTCGTGGCCGCCTTCGTCGCAGAGAGGACGGCACCGCCGCTACCGGTCGATCGCATGTCGGGACGCCGCAGAGTCGCTACGTTTGCCACCACGGGTCCCAAACTGTAAGGATATGGAGATCGAACCTCTGAACCTAGGCAATAGACGTTTCTATGCTTGAAGTTGTCTCCTTTTGTGTGTTTAGGATTAGATTTTTAGTGAACGTGAACTCACAAAGAAAGATCAGGGCTTTGGTTGCTCGTATTCTAGGGAAATCGGTTGAATTGGATAAAAGATGTTCCTTTATGTACGATCGGTTTTGTATAAACATACCATACTGTACCATCCGCTGGGATAAGATATTTTCTTCTTGGTTTTTAGGGAATAGATGCTCCTTGTTCCTGTCATTGGGGGGATAAGTTAAGGAAGTCCATGAGGATATCGAGTTCCAGTCATTGGAATTGTTATTGCGGACCAAAAAGAGAACTATTATTAGATTTATGTTCCCTGAAGAAACTGGCCACCCACTTTTCCCCAGCAATCTCAGTCTCAAATAGGTTTATTTGATTGAAGAGTACCATTTAATGAGATTTGTGGAATTCTTTTGCTATAATTTGCAGGAATCAACTCTGGTAATTTGGTATTGGCTCGTTTGCTCTTAATATTCGCATATAGATTGCTTTAAAGCCATAGATTAGTAATGCAAGACAAATATATACTAGCAATAGTGTAAATTGTTCCATTATTTCGTGAAGCACCTTTCACTATTTGGCAATTGTTATTTACTTCGGCATTTTAGATCTCTGTGGTGCTTTATGGACACCTTTAGCTACATGCACTCGTGGTTGTCATGCCTGGATAATTTAAGAGATGCTCTTTGCTTTTGTTCAAAACTAATTTTAGTTGATTTCCCTGTATCTTCAAGCAAAAAGTTTTTCTAATGGAGTTGTACATACAGAATCTTGTTGAAGTTTTAACATAGTTATACGTTAATTATATTTTTCCCACTAAGGAATTGTTGATTTAGCATTAGAGAGGGTCAAGCATCCTCTTGTGTGGAGAAAGTATATGTAGATGTACTAGTATGGTTGAAATCCTTCAGTTGCTACTTCTGTTCCATGAGCTAAATTTTTTCCTTGCTTTTAGTACATAATTATCCTCTCTGTTTTGTGCATTATAAACAAGTGAAGTATTGCATTAGTACTCTCAAATATATAGGTAATATCTGCCATATACATATTTTCTCACAGCTCATCTTTTTTATAGTGACTGTAGAGAAAGATCAATAATGATTTTGGTCTATATTTCCTGGAGGAGTCAATTTTACTTCAGTTTGGGTATTTTCAGATAAGGGAATCGGCTCCAATAGATATCGATGCTGCCAGTGGATCTGGCGCAGGCACTAGCAGCAGCAATGAAATTACAAATGGAGTTGACAGATTGCGGTTAAATAGGACTGATAGACTTCCTGGTGCTGTGCAACAGGCAAGGGCACGACTTTTAGAAAGATTAAGAGGCATTTCTCTTGCTGGAAGCAGGTTTGCTTTATTAGCAGCCTAGACATGTATTAATATGCCAAACAAGCTTTATCAGTCAATTTCATAATTTTTCCAAAATTCGGAGAACTTGAAATTTATTTGCTTTCTATTTTCTACAATTTTGTATTTTTGACAACTCTGTCATCTGTTGCCAGGCGTACTACTTCAGCTTCGCGCATCTCTTGGGATGATTTTGCAGGCACCGATGTCTTTAGAGTTATTAACATTGGGAACTGGGAAACTGAGAGAAATTGGTATGGATCAAGTTCACCATTTGAGAACCCAATTGACGACTCAGAGGAAGCCTTATTTGTCCAAGATGACAGCAACAAGAGGCCTCCAGGTCTCAGCAAGGAAGCTCTTGAGAGTCTAGAGGTAGAAGTTTTCCAGTCTGCAGAAGAGGATGATGAAGTTACAATGGCATCACCCGAGTGTTCTATATGCCTTGAGAAATTCTACGAGGGGGTTGTGCTGATGAGGCTGTGTTGTGGCCATAGATTCCATCCTTCATGCCTAACCCCATGGTTGCGCAGATGTGGAGACTGCCCATACTGTCGTACATGTATATGATCTCCATTCTGTGGTTGAGCTGCTGCTAATTCTGTTCTCATAATTTAGAGTGCTAAGCAATTTGTAATTAGCTGCAAATCCATGTTATGTGCAATGGGGTGCTGGGAGTCTGTAGTCTGTACTGGTTTGCATTACGTGCAACGTGGTACTTTTGACATGTTAGATTTATCTTTAGGTTGTGATGTTCAATTTAATTCATTAGCTTTTCTATAAATAGTTTGGTGTGTTCTGCCCTTGAATCACATTTGATGGAACGAAAGAAATTTACCGTGCTATTTCTAGCAAATTTCGGTAGTAGCTATATGAGTTCTAGGGTGCTCTGTATTATACTGTGATTCATTTTTTGCCTTGTGCCAGTTTCTGAATATGTCAGATTCTTGGTTCAGCTACATGTTTCAGTTTTTCACCTCAATTTAAGGTCACATATGGAGCTTTGGTGGTTAGTAATACTGAACAGTTGTCGTCTCTTGAAGAGACAAACTGAGAGAACTGAAAGTCTGAAACACACACACACACACACACACTCTCTCTCTCTCTCTCTCGCCAGCTGCTTAAATGTTGCTATGCTACCATATCTTTCCTTGCTTAAATGTGTGACTCCTCTTCCTCCTTTGCACAATATGAGATCTTTCTCATGCAATTATGATCAATCATGGAAAAGATCTTTTTTCATCTGTTAAAAGTTTCTGCACTCAACCTTGTTTTTTTTTTTTTGGTTGCTGCTGTGCTAAAACTTAGCTTCTTAAATAGGGTGATAAAAGAGGTAATGATATATATGAATTTATATATATAAGAGAGAGAGATGGAAAAGACCTGGATCCATCAAAACGGTGATATGTACCCCATAATCCGAGCAGAGAAGGAACAAATAGCTTCATTATATTAAGTGGGTCCTTGATCTTTATAATGACTTTATTGGCCCAAAGGATAACAAAGGCATCCTCTCTACGAGTTACTTTGTCTACTCCTGAGTAGGAAGCATCCTCCTCCTCCCTATGCTTCCACTAACTTACCCATCTAAAAAGTGAACAAAAAGAAGAAGAAGAAAAAAAAAAAAAAAAACTACAATAGATTTTGTTGCAATTTCTCCACATGGCCCATATATACAAAAATATGATTCCTAATCATATAAGCTCGATGTTCTTTGGGTGTTACCAATGAGATCCGGCTTTCTTCAATGGAGATTTTTTTTTTCTTTATTTTTCTTTTTTGGTATACAACTTTGACAGATGTTAGTACGGGAACCCAACTAAAGCATCCCTGTGCCAGTGGGCAGTGGCCATTGGCTAAGATCATCAGTTTAACTGCTCGAGTACTTACTTGCCCACCAATTTCTCTTGGGCTTCTTTATTAACTACTAAAAAGAAGGCCTTTTTTATGCCAAAAAACTAAAAATAAATAAAGCCCTTGTTTTGGAGGACCACAAGCCCCTTTTGCTCTCTCAGTCATGCCTTTGGAAATTACCTTTTTGTGAGGTGGAGAAGCACTCTAAGGAAGGGGAGGAGGGAGGAAGAGGCAATGAGGATGCTTAAGAAACAAAGCCATGGCAGCTAACAAGATTAGCATAATAAACAAGGGAATGTTTAGTATCTAAGCGCCGCAACTTTAGACTAAAACCTCACGCGAATTGCACGATGAATCATGGCCTCAATTGTTTTGAGTTTGGTTGCACATCTTTATGCAAAAAGAAAAAATCTTTTCTCAACTTCTTAGATTATAATTACATTACATAGCTCTACTTAGCTTAGTGGTCCTAATCCTACTCTTAGGGCATTCTTAGCATGCATGTAAAACTAATGTTATGTGATCATGATAATCTCAACTATCCGAGTCATTCCATAATATTATAAATTGAGATTCAGTATGAGCCAACCACACACGTCACCAATCCTATCTTGCCGATTAAATTTGCTTAAAATTCTATTATATATATATATATATATATATATTCTAAGTGCAATAGATGTCATTGAATGTGCTCACCTGCTAATTGTATATTTATTTTAATAATTATTTAAATAATATGAGAATTCTTCATGAATTGTTCAACACTCATAATTACCTAGTAACCTCAAACAAACAAAAGTAACAGCAGTGCAGTACATGCCATTGCCACCCCATGGAACTCCCCTGTAACCTACGGTAGTAAAAACCTTTTCCATCTCATCCATCAAAAGCCGCATCTCGCATCTTACATCACCCAACTTTGAATCCTCTTCTCGTTCTCATGCGCGGCTAGGTGTCAGTATATCATCACCTCTTGTAATATTCTTTCTCTGAGCAAATTAAGGAAGAAGTAGAAATTAATTAAGCTAGTAGCCATGGAAGCCTGCACTACCGGAAAGAAGAAGAAGAAGGCCACCGTCTCAAAGAAGAGCGCTACCAACTGCTACTACTGTTGCTTCTTTTGCTCGGCAAAGGAACCAAACGCCCAGCTCCGCCGCGCCGCCCTCTCAGCCTTCTTCCGTGACATGCCGTGCCGCGACGACGACGAGTCCGGCGTCCTCGTTCTGAGCTCCATCTGGCACGCCGCCATGACCGACCCGGACGATCCCGAGCTCCCGTCCGTCGGCGTCCTCCGCTGCATGTCCCTCCTCCTCTCTAAGTCGCTCGCCGACCCCGCCTTCCTCCGCCGCCGACAGAACGCCTACATTCCCTACTACGCCGCCCACATCCTCGGCTCATACACCATCCGCTGCCCCTCCCTTGCGGCCCTCGCCGTCGAGTCCGGCGCCGTGCCGCCGCTCGTCGGCGTGCTCCGCGCCGGAGCGATGACGTGGGTCGAGCAGCGGGTGGCGGTGCGCGCGTTGGGCCACATCGCGAGCTATGACGCGACGTTCCCCGCCGTCGCCCGGCACGCCAAGGAGGTCGTCCCGCTCGCGATGGGCGTCGCGACGAGCTGCATCGGCGTGGTCTACTCCGAGTTCGTGATATTGCCGCCGGCGAGGAGGGAGAGGTACCACAGCGAGTTACTAACCCGAGGACTCGGAGGAGTCGAGATGGAGGACAAGAAGGCGGAGGAGTGGGCGAGCCAGCTCCAATGCTGGTCGCTCTACCTCCTGAGCTGCTTCGCTTGCAGAGACTTCTCTTACCACCAACTAATCTGCCAAGATCTTCACTTCTTGAAAGATTTATGCCACATGTGGGGAGGCCTCGCCAACGGCGATTCCCCGGCGGGGGTCGGACTAATGCGGCTGCTCTGCCGCAGTAGCATCGGCCGCGACGCCGTCGCCGGGTGCCGCGAGGTCGTCCAGAGCCTCTGCAACTTGACAAGATCGTCGGACGATTGGCAATACATGGGCGTCGACTGCCTCTTGTTGCTTCTAGAAGATTCCGGAACTAGGCGGCGGGTGATCGACCTCGCCGCGCCCTGCCTCGTCGACCTCGCCGAGCTCCACCGCCTCGGAAGTCGTGAGAACCTAGGCGAGGCCATCACCAGTGCACTACTCGTTAATCTCGATGATGTTGTAGTCGAATTGAGTCTCGAAGCTAAGAAAGCCATTAAAAGCTTATGGGATCTTAAAGTAGAGAGGAAGCAAAGAGAGGAGACCATGTCAACCGAGGAATCCACCAAGAAGGAATCATTAGCTAGAGCAAAGAAGCAACAAGGGAATAAAAAGTTCTCCTTGGGCGACGTAGAAGGAGCCACGCTATCGTACACAGAAGCATTAGAGATATGTCCTCTGAATCAAAGAAAGCAAAGGGTGGTGCTCTACAGCAACAGAGCCCAATGCCGGCTTCTCCTCCGCCAGCCGGACGCCGCGATCGGGGACGCCACGCGGGCCCTCGCGCTCGCCAGCCCCGCGAACCGGCACGCGAAGAGCTTGTGGAGAAGGTCTCAGGCGTACGACATGAAAGGGATGGCGAAGGAGAGCTTAATGGATTGCCTCGTGTTCGTTAAGCTCAGGTGGTTGAACGAAGGAGAAGAGGAGAGGCAAGAGAAGGTGCCGTACTACGTCGTTAGGATGATTAACAAGCAGATGAGTGCAGTTGGTATTTTTGCTATCGCGACGTTACGTGAACCAAATGTTGAGGAAGAGGAGATGAATATTGGATTACTGCCGACTTCTGTCTCGGGTAAGCTTTTTGCTGTAGTAATGTCGTTGCCGACTTTAATAGTACTGTTATTCACTTGTGTTAATCTATGGTGCAGGCTTAGGATTGCCGACTATTGTAGAAGAGCCAACGCTGAGGAGTATTCGAGTAGGAGGAAGGAGGAGACTCACGTGAATATTATTACATCCTCCTCCTCCTGTGTATTCGTCGTCGTCGTTGTTGTTAATTTTGATGTGTTATAAATTTTGATTAACTTTGCAAACTTAGAGAGGTTGCACGAGTTTTAGAGATTCACAAATTTGATGTTAATTAAAGAAGTAAAAGGTGAAATATTTTGTCCCAGAAAAAAGTTAGAGATCAGAGGAGCCTAACTCGCCTGGACCTTTCCGGGTTCTATTTTGGGAAAGTAGCCACTAACATTTGCTCCTCCCGATCCCACTCAAGGAGTCAATTTAATATGGAAATTGTTCCACTTAAGGCATCCAGCGAATCTTTTCTCATCAAAGACTAAACTATCCTAGGCTCGAGAGAGGCCTACATAAAAATCTTAGTTAATTAATTAGTAGATTAGGACGTAGTTAGCCATAATCATATCTTTTAATTGTCCATTAGCGGTGCCTTCCAGAGTACTTCACATCATGCTCTAGTCCTACCATGAGCTCCTCTCTCTCTTTGGCCCTGGGTGAGTTTGTTGTGGGCTCTAGTCCTACCATGAGCTCCTCTCTCTCTTCGGCCCTGGGTGAGTTTGTTGTGGGCCGTTTATGAATCTAGGATAAGAGAGAGATATATTGGACTGGGCCGGATTGTCCCAGGACTTACAAATAGATTCATAGTTGGGACTCCGTTTGGCGTATTCCTCCGCTAAGAAGCAATGTTAGCTTGTAATCAATTGGTATACAGCTCTTTTATTTTTGTTTTTGTTTTTATTAAGAAAAAAATCATCATCTTGTCAAAAATCTATCTCAGATTTTTTTTTTCTTTTTTTTTTTAATTAAAAAAAAAACAGCTTCAAGCGTAGTACCATTGGAGGATGGTAAAATCTTTTGAAGTACTGGACGTAGATCTAACGCATGGGAATATAAAAGTAGAATGTCTCCGAGTACAAACAAGCCTCTCCTGTCTCACAAGAAAAGAATCCAAAGGGAATGTAATGTGTGATGATGCTACAAAGGATGATGGGAACCGACCACCATGAACAACAAAGCAGACAAACGCAGAAACGAGAGATCTAAGACAGCTGACAGACCGATATCAAATGATTTAATACACGTCACGAGCTTGCTCGGATCTAAGCCACCATGGCAACGGCTAGCAGTAGGCCCCAGCCAACCATCATGCTTCCCGCCATGGCCCCCACCTTCGCTGCACCGTTCTGCTACACCAAAACAAAAACGTACAGGATTAGTTAAAGCCCACCGTGACTGTAATTATGATCAACTTATCGAAAATGTTTGGAGGAGTAAACTAAGCTTACTATCAGAATGTCACAGTGGATAAAAAGGAGACGTTTGCAGTTAGTTGGGGGTTTATAAAATCGTTCTTTTCATCAACAATTCCTATTACTATTACTATTACTATTACTATTATTTTAGAGCGGAATAGAATGTCTTTTAACCGAAACAATATTTTATTCAATCTAAATTATTTTTATAAAACATGGTTGCATAATTTAGGCATAATTTTTCGACTTTAATTAACCCTTGTCGCTTAGCAAATCCTACTCATGTGACCTCCCCCCCCCCGCAACAGCGAGCATTTCGCCGGAACAACGCAGGTTAGCGTACATTAGCGAAACGAAATTTAGGCGAGAGAGAGAGAGAGTTACAAACCGTTTCGTCAGCGGCGACGCTCGTCGGAGAGGGCGACTCCACGGATGCGGAAGGCACCTCGGCGGCAGGAGCCGGAGGGCTGGCCGGCGCGCTCGCGGTCTTCTTCTTCTTCTTCTTCTTTGCCGGTGCAGACTTCTTCGGCGACGGCGCAGGCACCTCCGCAGGGATCGGCGGAGCGGCGGTGGGCACCGGCGACGCTGGCACCGGAGCAGCCGGGGCCAACAGGGGCGGAGGAAGCGCTGGCGCCTGCGCTGGCGGTGACGTCACTGCTATAGGAGACGCCGGGGGGGATGCCGTCACCGGCGCGGTGGCCGGAGGGGTGGCCTTGGTGGGGGGTGCCGCGACTGGCGCGGGAGAGACTGGGGTCATTATCGGGGAGGCGGCGGGCGCGGAGGAGGAGGATGCCGGGGTAGTTGTCGGGGCTGCGGCAGGGGAGGAGGAGGAGGAGGAGACTGGGGTAGTTGTCGGGGAAGCGGCGGGAGACTGGGCGATGGCGTTGGAGAAGGCAAAGAAGAGGAGAGCAATGGAGAGGAGAAGGGCTTTGAACTCCATTGTAGAGGGGGCGGATAAGCGAGTGGAATTGTGGAGCGGATAGCGGAGAGTGGAGTGGGGATAAATAGAGGAATCGGGATAGGGGGAGGCGACGATAGGAATAAGAGGCGCCCTCACCCTGCCACAGTCTGGCAAAGTGGGGCCCACGGAGTGTGGGGGTAACTATCACGGATTCCAGTTCACATTTTGAGCCCATTGGGCTGTTAATACTCTTTGAGGTGGGCCGGAACATATCATCCGCCAATAAATAGGCCCCATCTGTCTCTTGCCGTTGGGAATATTTCCATAGGTACAATCTTATTACCACATACCACTCTTCAAATTTTAAAATTTATACACACGTTCAGTAACACTAAAGTTGTGGGGGACTAAATCTTATAATGCCCTCACAAATTACCAGATAGATTTTTTTTTTAAAAAAAATTTATTTAAAAAAACTCTTATAAGGAGGTATAAAATTCATTTACATAGAGTAATAATATTGATTGATAGATGATTCACTCTTGCAAATGGGCTCCATATACAGCTAATGATGTCTGCTGAGGATTTGCTAAGCTGTTCCTCTTTAAAAGAAAATTCTAATATTTTGCATTCATTATAAAATTATACTCTACTATATAAGCACTAATTGTTCGTTGATTTTATTTTATATAACTAAATTAAGATAACTATACATATAAAATAAATATTCTCTATTTCATGAATTAACTCAACATGTTTTTGAGAAATTTTAGGTAAAAATACACAGAGTCTAACTCTAAAAGTCACTGTGATTTTAATTGATTTCTCTAAAATATTCACACAAAAGAAGAAGACGAATGATCTGTTCATCAATAGGGGTGGGTAATGTATATGTCGAAGAGAGTACAACAAAAGAGTCCTTTATTTTTTATTTTTTATTTTTTATTTTTGCAAAAGAAAATTAGTACAGCCATCAAAGACGAGACACGGAAATATGGAACTTATTGCTGTCAAGGTGGGTCCACTTCATACTAAAGCTTTGCCTCAACGGTCATATTGCCAGCAATCTTCTTCTTTCTTTTTACCGTTGGGAAATTTCTTTGCATGTCCTTCTGTTGCATTGCAAGGGGATAGATGTATTTAACGTCAACTCTAAATATTAATTATTCTGTATTTCAAAAGAATTTTTTTTATTATTAATGAGTTCGAAGATTATGTATGAGATGGACAAAGAATAACCTTCTCTAAATATAAAGACACTTAAATCATATTAAAATTTAATTAATATATTAAGCTCCCAGTCTAGACTTTAAGTTATGTACGTTATTGAGTTGAATAAATTTTTTTTCTACTTATTATTTAAAATTGGAGTTAAAACTATAATCTTTCTGTAAGAAAGAAAAGAAATAGTACTTACTAGTTGGTTGGTGCTTGAAAAGGAAGTTACTCGTACGATGTCTTCTTTTAGCCTCTCTGCTTTGAAGACTAATAAATATTTAACAACTTTTCTCAAGATTTATATGTATTTATGTGGATGCCCACCTGCCTCTCATCTTTCATATCCATCCAACAATCCTCAAGTGTAAATTTGAGTCCTTGATGATAACTTTTCATCATCCTCGTGACTTATTTCGAGATCAAGTATTGAGGGGTATGTTATGTCAATAACTATTTGTATGATAAGATGTGTAAAATAATAAAAGTAAAAATAGGGGGTGTTTTTTATAAACGTCTATATATATATATTTTTTTTTTGTTAAGAAGAGATAGAGGTGGCAAATTAATTATAAAAGTAAAAATAGGGGGTGTTTTTGATAAACGTCTATTTGATGATAAGGTCGCATGGCTGTCACCAATCACAAATCACAAGACTGCATTTCTAATAGATCCGACGGTCGAAATCCCATGTCGTCATTCTGATATACTCTCCTCTCTCCGGAGCGGTTGCAGCACTCCAAGCTTCTATCTCGCTTCCCTCGTCTCCAACTCGAACCCTAACCCTAGTCTCTGGCTCTCTGCTTCGGCGCCAGAGGTGCGAACATGGAGGCGTTGAGGTGCTCCGCCGCATTCCTCGCCGTCGATTCGGCGGCTGCCGCGCTTGCCCGACGAGCTCCCTTCTTCTTCCCCAGTGGACTTAGCGCGAGGAGGGCGTCGTCCGGGGTGGCCCTTCGCGTGGCGGCGGCGAGGACCACGGTGGCGGAGGCGGCCGGGAAGAGGCCGCCGAGGGGCATCACAAAGCCTCGACCTATCTCTCCCGAGCTACAAGCGTTGGTGGGTGTGAAGGAAATACCGAGGACCCAGGCTTTGAAGCTGATATGGGCTTATATCAAGGAGAATAATCTCCAGGTTTTCTTCCTATTTCTCCTCTTTTTATTTCTTTTCGGTTTGACTTTCGAGGTTTTATTGCTCTGGTGTTCGTAGTATCTGTTAATAAATATATCCACCGGAAACAACTTAACTCGTTCATTTACATGCATGTTTGTTGCAAATGACTTCATTTGTGTTGATTACAACAAGAAAAATTACTCTTTTGACTATTCCAAGCCCAAACTATTCCAGACGAACAGAACCAGGGATGCAGTAAAAGTCTGGTTTATTGATACGAATAGAATAAATCTCTTATCTAGATCGAAGTTGAGACTTTTGGACTAAATTTAGGTTAAGAGACGAGGCTTGCATTGTTTATACTTAGATAAACTAGTTGCATTCTTATATGTTGTTGATACATGTTGGATATGGTATGGAGCTTCCTGAGATACTTCTATGAAGAGTCAACTTTTCTAGGGCTGTAGGGCGAATATAAGAATAAATAATACAACGTCCACATATCTATCGTATCATATATCTTGGTTTCTCGGGGCAAAAATTCTATGATTTTAAATGTGTATTGATTTTGGGAGCTTTGGTTTACAAGACAACCTCAGTGATAGAAGCATCTTTAACATTGATTAAATTAATGAGAGGATTGGGAACTTCTACCGTTGGTATTATTATGTACGTGAGGGATTTTACTTTATGATGAAGGATGAAATTTTTAATCCTTTACAAGATGAGTGTTTAATATTGGAACTTGATATTTGGATCTTATTGATGGTTATTTGTGGATTTTGAAGATGCTAAGCATTAAATCTAGTTGTGTCAAACAAAATGCAAGAAATACTCCAACTACTACAAAATAAGCATCATATTACATGTGATTTTGTCTATTCTCTTACCAAATTGTAATTCTTCAAGGTTGTCTTATTTATATGTTTTGAGGGCATCACCTAGTGTTAGTGCAGTTAGGCTTAGCAATGTCCACATTGCTGTTGTTAGTTCAACTCATAGAGGCAACTCTTTAAAATAGGGTAAGGCGAGTACATCTTGCCCTCTCATGATTGGCAGGAGCCAAGTGCTCTATGATGTTCTCTTAGACATTGGATATATATGACACTGTCTCTTCTTACTTGTGTCTTATCATTGAGATCAGTTACCAGAATTCAAGCATGTTCTCATTTACCATGCAATTATTTTACATGCTAAGTCATTCTACGATCTGATAGCAGTTTAATTTGAGATGCCCAGTTTTCTCCTAGTAGACTAATTTTGTTTCTGCTTGTTCTAACTATTTCTTTTGCTTTTGGTTGAAACAGGATCCAGAGAACAAAAAGATAATAGTCTGTGATGAAAAGCTGAAGAAAATACTTGGAGGAAGAGATCGTGTTGGGTTCCTTGAAATCTCAGGGTTGCTTAACCCTCATTTTCAAAAATGACAAAATGCTTGTGACTATTAACTATAAGTAAAACATATGACAGTTGATGCTGCATTATCTAGTGTTATCTTCTTCATGAGCTGCACAAGAATGGTTTGAATTCTTTTGTCATGTATCTGCTGCAGAAGTGAAAGGTCTAATGCAGTCTTACTTTTTGAGCGGTTAGCTTTCTCTAACTAATTTCTAGTGTTATTCTGTCTTCCTTTCATCTATAAGAGTTCTTAATTATCTATCCGCGTGGCTAGCCCTGTTCACTCAACTTAGAGAATTTTACATTGCATTTGAAATTTGATAACAGAAACAAGTTAAGGCAGCTGTTTTGCTCAAAGTTTCACATTCAAATGATCCAAAGACCTGGCTGTAGACCTGTAGTTATATTCAGAGATGTGGTCTAACTTCTTTGCCCACATTATTCTTTTAGGTCATATTCTCATGGATGTTTTCTTACTTATAGCATCCTTAGTGATCTGTCTTCATTTGTTGAGCAAGTGTTGTGATATGGAATCAATTTTATCATTATGACCATGAAAGCTACTTCTATGCTGTATAAATATATGGTCAGACTCACTATTTTGGGCAATGGTCCTACTAATATGGTTGGGTTTATGGAACACTGGAACTAGGCCTTCCTGACATCTACATTGTTTACTAGGCTTCCCCCTGCTGTCTTTCCCATGTACTGTTGTGGGAAACCAATCAATAATCTCGTGAACACTTTAATGGGGAATCCTAAATGTATAAATAATTGCATCCAGGAAGAGCAGGGAAGAACATAATCTCATGCTATGGAAAAGGAGTTATTCCTTAATACTACAACAACAAATCTTTATTTTTCTAGGGTTCCAGATTTGCCTAGCTGATCACTTGATATTCCTTTATATGTTGGTAATATGAATTATAATTTGTTGGAAAGTTTTGCTTGTTGAGACATCTCTTGGTAACCTTGTAAGAAAATTTGCAGAGCAAATATGGCATGTAAATTTCCTATTTAATTTGTGTGTTACGTTGCAAGTTTCTGGTTTCATTATGAAGGCAATGGGATGGTCCAGCCTTGAACAATTATGAAGACCAATCAGTGGCTAAAGTTTGAAGGTCTTATCTAGTAACTCCTGTTTGATTTGATTGTATGCTTTTGCTCTCTTCACATGCCTTGGTGTAATTGTTCTTTGGATACCATTTCTGATTTTTGTCATCAATCAAATGTAGGAAGATACTTTCCCAGTGAAGTATATGTTTGTCTCTTTAACCAGCAATAGAAGTAGCTACAAAGAACTGAATAATTACTATGCCTGGGGCCATGCTAGTCAGGATAGTTTTGTTGGGTTTTGCAGTAGAATGTCTCAATTCTTTGTTCTGGTACTGGCTCAGGGAACAAAACCACTGCTGTTGGTTAAAAAAGAAGACTGACCAGAAGATGGAATCTTATTACAAGAATAATTCTGCAGCTTTGGTAAAGTAAGATTAGATAATACTCACTCTTCTCAAGTAGATTTTTAAAGACCTGGAATTAATTGGCAACGCAATGCATGTAGAATAGATCAGGCATGAGAGAGAGAGAGAGAGAGAGAGATCTCACAAACCAAAACATAGCATCAGGCAGTACAGAACCAATCAAATAGGAAACAATTCACTGCAATGTATGTGATGATCAAACTGTCATTTCTTAGCTGTAGTGATGCTTTTACCTACCCTAACCAAAACAATGCAGTGGTCTTGTCCTTGGTAAGTAAAGGAGAATAAACTCTGGACAAGAGATACCACCATTCCCATCTCTCTACCTAATGAATGAGCTGCATTGAATTTGCTAGCAATCACGTGTGAGGTATTGTCAACAACAAGTTGAGGAGAGAGTGTTTCAGGATGTAGACTTCAATTAGAACTATGCAGAGAAAAGAAGATTATATGTAAGCATAAAATGTGATGGGAAATAACCCATTTGTTTCTCATTAGAACTTGCAAGCTAGCCTCTGACGTCTGAGAGCTTTAAACAATTATGATTCTATCAACAGAATCCATTGCCAAACACCTACAGACTACCTCAGAATCAATCTCTCCTAACTTGCACCACACATTGAGTCAGATCAAATCAGATCGGAAACTACTACGAAGAAATGAAAGAACTACACTTCAACCCTCCAAATGATCTTATCACAACGATCATCCTGTGCTTTTCCCACTGCTGCAACTTTTGCTCTGTGAATCATTGTGCTGGTCCTTGCTTTGACTCCATGAGGCGTCTTGCAAGATTCAGTGGCTGGCCCATGCCTTACATCAGCTGGAGGAATGAAGCAATCCATGGAGAGACCAGGAACATTGAAGGCCACCTCTTCAATAGTCCACACCTCCTCCATCCTAGTCTTAGTATGGCTCATGGCCATCTCTCCAAATCTGAAGAGTGTTACAACTGAGTGACCTGAATGAGCTATCATTACACCGTCAATGGGAAGGTAGTTATCAAGGAAGGAGCTAATGGTGGTCTCCCAGTACACTGCGTCGCCGCCAGAGTTGGATTGTATTCGGGTTAAGTGTGAGTCCTCTATCTGGACTAGTAGACCTGTCCGCTGATTAAAGTAGCCGAAGAGGACATGTCGGATGATCTCAGCCGGGCCTTCACTTCTAGATTTGAGTGTCTGTGGATCTGCAGAGAGCTTGAGGATGAAGCAATCCTCCCCATTGACCTTCTTCTCTCCAATGCATTTTGAATTGGCAAACATGCTTGCTGTGGTTAGTGGATCAATGCCCTGCTCAAACAGATTATTAGAAGTAAAGAGAGAACCATTGTCTCAGTGTAATCAACTGTTGCAATGTCTACCTCTTTAAAAGTTATACACCCTCTTAAAGTTGATATCCGATTGAATCCATAAACAATCTTGCATTTCTGTGTGTTAATACCACAAAATCCTTTTTCTTTGGGTGAATACCTCTGAGGCTGCTTTCTTTTTATAATTAATAATCAAAAGCTATGATTTTCCTAAGAGAAGTATATACCCACAAACGAGAATTTAGAGGGATATAAACACAAATATCAAGTTGGGTAATTTTGACCAACATAGGCATCATATCTCTTGATATATACCAGAATAGGATTCCAATGAAGCTCAAAGTGAAGTCTTTTCACCCTTTCAAAAGCAGTTCTAAGCATATTCTACCTCTGAAGTGCTATCCTGGATGTGTTCAAACTTTTACTGCAGATTGAACTTTTAAAATTGCAAGAGCCTCCCAGTTATTCTCTCACATTTTCTACCTAGTTCAATAAATATTTTGTGGTCATATATCTATTCAGGTAAATATATTGTAAGGTATACCTGGTACTGTCAAAATACACGGATAAAAGGTTTTAGAGCACACATAAGTAAAGAAATTTAGTGTCATATAGATGCAAACAAAGAACTCATTGATAAGCTACAGACCTGGAGGGCACGTCGGAGGGGCCGAGAGGGGCCTTTGGCGGCATGGGCACCGAGCCAAGGAGTATGGCGCCACACAAGCTCACCATTAGAGCCAGCATGGACCTTACTACCACCCACAGCGAGCTCCACGTACCACATGTCGGGGTTCATCTGCCAAAGCACAAATCCTCCGGACTCGACATTTCTCGACAAGCTTTTCCGGCTCTTGATCACCTTGGTTGCCGTCTCAAATTCAGAGGCGATCATTGTCACCTTCCCCATGACATAGGCGTTGCGGATGGAGCTCTGCAGTTTTAGACCCCCAGTTGATGCCATGTACTGCTGCAGTATATAGTGCGCAGACGAGGTTTCCTAGAGAAAACGAAGGAATGGTCATTAGCTACATCGACTGACGCATGGGTAAGAGAAGGATCCGGAGATATATGGTCAAAATCCCATTTTTGGGACTGAAAGAGTAGCTCTACTGAAACACGGGTAATGAAGAGAACCATTGGAAATGAGCTTTGGATGCATCAAAATCTCATCTCGGGGACAGGGGTGGTCGCAATGGCAGTTCCAATTGAAACATGGCTAATGGAGAGAACCATCGGAAAAGAGAGCACAGTGCACCAAAAATTCTAACTTGGGAAGTAAAGAGGAGGTTTTGCTTACAATGGGGGTGTCTTTGATGCAGAGACGAGCGAGGTGGTCGCCGGAGCTTACGTGAACGGGGGCGAGTGGTGCACCCATGACCCCGAGCAAGAGGCGGAGATCGGATTTGCCGCAGGAGGAAGACACGGACGGCGCACGATAGAGCTGCCCACGGACCCAGTTGCCCCACCCTTCTCTCCGGCGCTCCTCGCCAGAGACGACGTCGTCAGCCACGGCGCAGGTGCCGGGCCCCTCCATGAGCGGCGCCAAGGCCTCCCCAATGGGGCGAAGGCTTCCGGATCTCGTGATGAGTTGCTCCGGGAGATAGCCAAGGGGGTAGTTTCGCAGGTGGGCGCCCCTCATTCCCCGCGGCTGCGGTGGAATCGGCGTGGCCGCGGCCGCCATCGCCGGAGACGGGCTTCTTGATTGGCTCCTTGGTCTCGACCTCGCGGGAGATAAACCCCTTATTACCTCCTCCTTTAATGTAGAGAAGAACCCTTGCTTCTTCTTCTTCTCCATACCAAACAAAAAGGAAACAGAGGAGGAGATGGGGAAGAAGAGGCAGCTACTTCAAGAAAGTGGAGAAGAAGAAGAAGAAGAAGAAGAAGAAGAAGAAGAAGGAGAGGGGTTAGAGCTGCTCATGCCATGGTAAAACTGTTACTAAACAAAATGGGCTTTAATGTAAAGTTCAAGTGTAACGTTAGAGTAGCTATGGAGGGAGACAAGTGAATGTAGTGTGAGAGGGACTAATATGTAAATATCTTTCATTAGAGGGAAGATGAAGGGAAATTGGGAAAGAAAGAAAGAGGGAGCAGGAAAGACAGCGCTTTTTTCTCCTGAAAAGAATGAAGATATAATAATTTAGGGCTTTTTTATTGGCTTGGAAAAATTATCTTATTTGCTTATACGCCCCTTTCAAGTTGATATTTAAATATGAACCCCCTTGTTATTCATATAAGTAGCCTCTTAGTCTGAATAATTTAGTAGAAAAAAGATAAAAAAATATCCTTAACTAAAATAAATACTTGGTTACTAGAATAAATATATTTTTATCTTTCTATATTTAAAATTTAACCATTAGTTAACTCCAATAATATTCATGCAAAAGATAAGAGTTTTAAATAATATATATGTAAAATTATTGATAATTAAAAAAAATATCGGTTAAATATATATTTCCTCCTATTATTGTAAAATATACTTTACTCCCTCATCTTTATTTTATATCTCGTAACCATCCTCTACTTATTATTATTATTATATAACTATTAAAATTTTCATCGAAATTAAAGGTGCCATGCGCTAAACGTTCAAAACTATTTAAGAAATAAGTTGAACCTCAAAAACAAATAGAAGAGATTATTTAGTTTTCTATTAGTTATAAGTACGGAGTAGGAAGATAAAAAAATAATTTTATGCAAATTACACAGAGTAAAATATATTTAACCAAAAAAATAACAGAGAAATACGACAAGAAGGCAGTAATTAATTAATTAATTAATTTCTAATGGTTAATTAACGTAAAGCTTAACTAAAGTAGTAGGAGATCACAACGGCCAAAGCTTGATCAGACGGCTCAGGCTCTCGGACAGTAAAAGCCAAGCAGAAAGCATTTCTTGTGACAGTGATGTCACAGAGGTTACGTAATTATCAGAGACATTCTTCTTGGATGCTTTCCAACTCCATCACGACCGTCCACTTAGTATCTGATGTTAATCACCAACTATTTGGCGATCATATGTATATGTTCATTACCATCGTTAATAAACTTTAGGAATAAGAATAACCTTATTTTAAAATAAATCTTATTATTTTGGTGTGATAACTAAATCACAGCTTTAACTTATTAGAGTATAGTAATTTATTATTCTCTCTAATTTATTTCATATAATTTTTAAAAATTTAATAATAACTTATCGTTAAGACTTCTTATCTTTTTCCTTTTGAAAATAGTTATGTTATATAAATACTTGTATTATATCGTAGTGATATTTTTTTAATGTGAATATATGAGATTTAAGTTCACATTTGTAATAAAATAATTTTAATATATGTATATTATTACTACTATTTTATATCAAATCAATGGTATTTTCTTCGTTTAATATAAAACATCTTCAATTTTGTAATGTAAATTTATTATTCTATAATATTTTAATATCAATTTTATGCCATATCAAATATAATAATTATTTATTATATAATAATTTATATTGGTATTAGTTATTTTTTTTAGTATTAAAAATTATAATAATTATTTTAGAATTCACCTTATTCGATGGGTGAACAGGGCCAACATGAATTAGGTTAAATTGCTCCCAAAACACTCCAATTCTAATATTTATAATTTATAATTTATAATTTATAATTGAGGTCTTAATAACATTTATTTATTTTATGTTTTGTTTTAAAACTTTTAACCATATCTTGATCAATTTAGTAGACGGCTAACTAATTACTTTGAAACCCAAAGTTATCAACTCATGTATTCTTTTAACAAACACCGTGATTCCTAAGAATCTAAGATTGTTTAGGTCTATTGCAACCGGAAGGCAATTCAAATCTAAACTCTATATGGAGAGAGAGTTTTTTCTGACTAAACTAGCTATGTTCCAAATTTTTTTTAGCAATATAGATTACTTTTCAAACTTATTATTAAAATAAAAATAATAAGTTTTAAAACTTAAACAAATTCTTATAAAATATTAATTATTTTAACGTAAGATAAAAACGCCGAACTGAAATAGATATCAATGTTTATCTTGGTCAAAGATAAGGAGTGATGTCCTAAGCATTAGTCTTAGCAAGGAAGCGATGGGATAAAGACTAATTACAATATGAACTATACTTTTATTAGTAAATCCTAATTATTGACAGTATTTTGATGAGATGTTTATCTGGTGACATCACTCCCAGTCCCAGAGTCCCAGTGTTTCGGATGGTGGTCTAAAATGCGCAAAACGCATCGCTCTCGGTGTGCTTCTCTGGAGCAGTCATTTCCACAAACAGGTGGAGTGTACGAGCAGTGATGTGTCCCTCGCACTTATCCAAACTGCAGCGAAACTTTCGCAACGCGGGCGCTACTCCGCATCTATTATTCTTCTTCTTCTCGACGCTCCTAATCCCTCTCTGACCGAATCCTTTGCTCAATCGCGAGGGGCAGGAGATGGCTTGCGATCTCTCGGAGCTGGAATCCAGGTAGTTCCGCACATTTTCAT
Organism: Typha latifolia; assembly: GCF_019914945.1. Lineage (NCBI taxonomy): Eukaryota > Viridiplantae > Streptophyta > Magnoliopsida > Poales > Typhaceae > Typha > Typha latifolia. The sequence continues at coordinate 3,255,709 of NC_133086.1, read as the reverse complement.
CTCTTTCTGATCGATTCGAATGAACAGTGTTCTTGAGTCGTTGGTCTCAATTGTTTTTATCTGATGCCATGTATCTGGTATTTTGTCAAACGGGTTCTAGATTTACTCGCATTTGACCGTTTCTTTTCAAGATCGCGCGATTCCACGGGTCGGGCAATCGTGAAATTGTTTCCACTGCCAGTGTATAAATGTAAGATGAAACTTGAAGTTGGATAGTTTTGCATGCGGTTGTGGAGTTTTAAAAGAAGGGAATTTCTGTGAAAAAGAAAAAATGATTAGGTGTTCGATGCAGTAAGCAAATTTCTACTGCTTTTCATACCTCTGAAATATGGTTCGTGTTGTACAAATAATGAATTATGTTGTTGAACGTTCACGTGACTATTATAATATGAAGGGAAAATCTGGATTTGCAAGGAAATCTATGCTGAGATAAATTTGAATATTTCTCTAGTTAGTAAATTTCTGGAAATATGGGTAATTTATGTTTTCAGTATGATATGATGATTTACTTTATGCACCTTGTTAATCATGTTGCTCTAACAGTTTGAATACGTCCCTTGGTTGTCATTCAGTGTCTAATGTAGATTTGACATCGTTTATTCTTGGCAATTCATGGTTTTAGGTTTTAACCTGAACTTCAATTAATTTTGAATTTTGTTTTACTTTTGAAAAGGTACCTGAATGCATGTATGAAGCAGGAGGTTCTTCCAAACTCATTTATCTTATCCAGCTTGCTGAAGGTAATTTTCAATCATACCAATCCACAGATATATATTTTGATTGAGCAATTTTATTCTTGCTCTCTCTCTCTTCTATTTATCATGTGGTTGTTCAGTTACAATTAAACACAAGCAGATCAACTTTGACAAAAATTGGGAAATTATGCTCTTATATTGTCCATGGAATTGTGTAATTACTTAGTTGGTAGCTAGGATGAGATTTTAAGATAATTGTTATCATCATCTTTTATCCTTTTTGCAAGAGTACGTGGTTTGATAGAATATAATTGGTGCGATCCAAGCTGCTTGATACTAAATTGATGTGATCCAACTAGCTCTGGTACCAAATTGATGCCATCTAATTAGCTATAATACCAAATTAATGTGATCCGACTAGAAGTGGTATGGTTACCAAGGATGAAACTATACGAGAGGTAGAGAAAGCTAAGACAAAGAGAGACAAAAGAGAAGATTAGGGTCAAGAAAAATAGAGAGACAGAGAGCGACTGAAGAAAAGAATAATTTAGTCGATAATTTAATGGTTGCCTAAGATACAAGTCATAAGACCATATTTATAGGAAATATACTAAAGAGTCCTAAGATAACTAAAACTAAATAAGAAATAAACTAATAAGCTTATCTAACCCACTCTCCATATCTCCCTCGGATTAAATTACGATTCTGCCTCAGATAGAATCCGAATATGAACAAAGTCCAAATATCAAAAACGTATATCATGATGTCACCGATCTAATTTCTCTAGTTTCATATTTTTTTGGACGTTGTATGAATATTTGCTGATCATTTTTCTTGAACTGCGTTGACTATATATTTGTGCAATTTAGGGACTTGGACTAATTCAGACTTGAATCATAGCAATATCATGAAGTCGATAAGGCTTCTTGGAAAAATTAACTCTCCTAGATTTTCTATTATTGTGTCATCGAATGTTTATAAATTTGTGCCTTATTTCTAAACCAAAAGAACAAACCAAGATTGGGGTTTGTCGCCTTGCAGTGAAATTATAATCAAGTTTTCCTGTTTTGGTTGATCCCAATCCCAACCTGTTGACCGGTTTCGGTGGGATATTGTCCAGATCAATCAACCTCAATCAGTGTTAGACCTGTTTCGGCTGGATCGACCAGAACCACTCAATATGGGTTAGTAAAATAGGTTGGATCTAGATGGATCTAATTTGAAACTGAACAGGGGACATCAATGGATGATGTCCCCATGTCTTTGTAGCTCCCACGTACTTTCTCTCTCTTTTCCATACTCCACCCTAGCAAAGTCCTCTCTGCAGGTCTTCCGAAGTAGATGAGCTCCTGATGGATTGACGACACCTCACTCTGACAACCTCGAATGAATCCTTTTTGACATCCTCACTTTCTCTCTATCTAGCGATAATACAAAGTTCCGGTTTTGGTTTTAGAAAAAACAAAATATTTTGAAATTTTGGTCGGTTTCAAAGCATCGGTTTGTTTCATTTCAGTCATTTATTTAAAAACAAAAATTCAAAGAGGCATACAAAATTCTAAAAAGTAGCACAGGAAAATATCAAATTTAAATAAGTTTACTGTCAGCGATCAACATTTAAGAGAAACTAATGTTGATGTTACCAAATTTATTGTCATTACCATTGTTATCATAGTTTAAAATAAATTTAGGCCATATTGTGCATGTTACCAAATGTATCTCATGTGATGCTAAGAGTAATTAATGCAATGCTACACAACATATTTACTTACTGCCATTAGTAGGAAAATAAAGCGATTATAAAGAATGATCTTGCGACTAAAGAGGTGTAATTACAGCTGCTATTATGTCCTTTTGGCGGCATTTATAATTTTTTGAAAGTTTTTAACGGCAATTATGTAAAAATACCATCCTTTTATTATTTTAATTATTTTAAGGAGTTTTCCTTTTAAATTTTTTTTTGAAATTTTATATAATTAGAAAATAGTCCGATACCGTTTTTTTTTCTTCTTCGGACGGTCGATCTCAATCTCTATTCCAATACACCAAACCATACTTAGGAAGCCATGTTGCCGGTAAATTACTTACCTTAATTGCAATATAAGCTTGTGAAACTTAGAAGCAACCCCACAAAATTTTCTCTCCATGTGTAAGGAGTCTTAGGCAAAGGACAAAGATGACAACTTACAATGGTATGATGTCAGAAGTTGTCTTCATATTTAATGAACAATTAATCTTAAAGGCTACACAAACAGAGAAACCCAATCATCTTGATTTCACATTGAAGGCATATTTTACACTCTTTGCGGTAATTCAGTTGTTGGCATACATAGCTGGCTGCATAAACTTATGATTTCAGAACAGGAAGATTGACTGAAGCCCGTAAAGTGGGAAGGTAGGACTTGCAACCAGTTCATATAAAATTGTATCTACATCTGCAGGATACACCATACTGGGTCTTCTCTTTATTATTACTGCCTTATTTTTTGTTTTCATGATTCTTGGTCTTCTCAATACTAATTAATTCTTATAGCTTTTACTAGGACCAGTATCTGCAATTAGTTATTTCTTATCGAAGAAAGTTAAGCTGTAAGGTACCTAGTGGAGAAGTGATTGAAATTCTTGCATGTGAATCATTTCAGTTCGACTTAAAATTTGATCCTTTTCTGCTCTGCATTTTTGAAGCTTAAATGGGCTATTTTAGCCTGTTATACTTTTATCATATCAAAATTTTTGCTAATTTATATGCATACTTTTAACAGATAGGGGAGTTGATTTTCAGAGAGTCTTGGTTTTAACAGCTGAAAGACTAGAGATGCATCAAAGGATGATTGTATGAAAGTGAATAAGAGCTAATTATTGCCTGAATATCACAAGCTAGATCAGAGTTACCAAGACTCCATGGTAGATATCTTGTTGCCACATGTTGGACTATACTACTATAGCAATATGTAGGACAACAGTTTGCAAAATTATTCGGAGTCTATTATGTAGCCAGATAGAGAAAATAAAATGCTTGTATCTTCTATAAATTCACTGTCATTTGTAACTTACGGTAAGCATTACTGTTCAGATAGTGGTGCTGAGTTTTCAAAGGTGTTATTATTTCACTTGCTGTTCATCTTTTTTATCTTATGCTTGGTAATATATTGATATAATGTCATATTTTCAGGTGAAGCATCAAAAGTTGCAGCTGGGGCATTGCTGTCTGGAAATTTTTATCGATCAATTGATCTGTTCTGATTTGCCTCCACTTATAGATGCTTTATCAGGGAGTAGTTTGTCTGATATTGATGCAGTTGATTTATATCAAAAATCATCTAATATCTCGTTAGATGGAGAATATGTTCTATCCCTGCTCAATGCAGTCAACAGGAAACTTAGGATTGTTGATCTTATGGACTGGTCATTCTGGAAAGATATTTTGCGGTATGGTGATTCCCCCTTTTCTGGTTGAAACTATTCTTCTCAAGTTCTCAGTTTATGTTTAGTTACTTTAAATTATTAGCCAATTCTGATCATGATAATATGTTCCATCTGTGCTTCTAGAAGTTGACCTGATATCCTTACTTTTATTGTGATAGTTCCCTATGTAATCACTCCCTTGTCATTCACTTTTCTTGTAGTGATATTTGCCAGAACGGTACACCATGCTGCATATTGAACTTGTGCTTCTCTCCCATTCGCAAGCTCAATTTGACTGGAAAGTTCATGCAGTTGCACACCCTTAACCTGGATTTCAGTGTTCATTTGACCAGTTTCCACGTAAGCTGTTTTAACAACATGCCAAATCTAATGCAGCTTTCTATGTGTGAAACCAGAGTGGCCAATCTCTGGACAACAAGTGCATCACTTTCAAAGCTGCATTCATTGGTGGAACTCCGTTTTCAGAGTTGCTTGTGTTGCTATGATACTGGGCCTTGCTCTACAACACGTGAGGGAGAAATTGTCAATGCATGTGAAAAATGTCATTCTTGGAAGCTACATCGTCAATCGCATGCTGCACTACCATCCGCAACCAATGAGAACTCTTTCCTGCGAAGTATACAACTAAATAGCATAGATGGTGCTTCAGTTGATGAATACTCTAATGATGATTCTTTTAGAAATAATAAATTGCATCGAAGTGTTACTAGATCCTCAGAGGAATATGGCCTAGAACTCTCAAGTGGTGTCCGAAGTACAAGTGGCTGGCCAGAAATTTCAAATGATAATCGTGCTGAATTAAATGGGCAGACCAATTCAGGGATTACAGAAATCCAATCTGAAAATACTTTCTCACATATTGGTCCTTCCCCTGAATCTGCAAGCATCCAGCTACTTGAGGAAGTATGTTCTAGAAGAATAAATGTGCTCGAACGTATGGACAGCACTAGCAGGGCTGCTGATGCAACTCTTGGTGAAATCTACAATCATGTCAGCCATACAGGTTGTATTAACAAAGATTCAAATGACATGATAAACTTGGGAAGTGTTACACGAACTTCAGATATTGGTCCAAGAAAGCATGTTTCTCACCATCCTTCACCTATTTGTTTTGAGAAATATTATCGGGAATTTATGATATCTTCATTGCCACATTTGAAAGTATTAGATAATATTCCTATCAAGAATGTGGAGAAGGATAAAGCAGCAATTATTTTCAAGAACTATTACGAGTATAGACCATATAACAGACAGCAGAAAGAGAGTGTTACTAGTATCCTAAAGAGGCGTGAATTGCAAGCTGCTCCTTGGCACTCTTTTCGAACAAAGAAACAATATCATAGAGAAAGTCAACATTCATTCTCCAGGTCCCTTTCTGCTGCTAAAGTAAGTTCTTCTGTACGTCCGCATTTACATCCGGTTTCCAACTTTAGAGGTGGTCTGGGGGGAGACATTAAGAGCTTTCGTCCACGACAATTTGAATTCCACCCTACAAACCCTAGCCTCATGGTCTTTGGAACATTGGATGGGGAGCTTGTTGTTATCAATCATGAAAGTGAGAAACTTATTGGTTATCTTCCATCTGTTGAAGCACTTCATAGCATTTTAGGACTTTGTTGGCTTAAAAAGCATCCATCCAAGGTATGTGTCAACTGCAGAAAAGAGTTGGTTCCGACCTCCTTAGTTAATTTAAAGATATGCAAGTTTATTCTGTTCTCTGTATTTTTTTTCTCTGCTAAACACCTTAACCTATTTAATAACTGGCAAATTGTTGATATTCTTACCTATAGTATTTCCCCATTACTTGATTTTTCTGATCACAATTTTGGTTTTTTGCTGATGACGACAGCTTATTTCTGGTTCAGATAATGGTTCTCTGAGAATGTATGATGTTAGTCGAATGCCATCAACAGTGACCGATCGTTATGGCAGCATAGAAGCTTCTATCCATTCATTCGATGAATTTGAGCAGTTGACGTCCGTTCATGTAAACTCAACTGATGAATATTTCCTTGCTAGTGGATTCTCAAAGCATGTAGCTCTGTACGACATCGCCAGTGGAAGGCGTCTTCAAATCTTCAAGGATCTTCATAACGAGCATATTAATGTTGTTAAGTTTGCTCACCATTCCCCAACATTATTTGCCACTGCATCCTTTGATAAACGCATTAGGATGTGGGATTTGAGGCAAGGAACATCACGACCTTGTTATACTGCTTGTAACTCAAAAGGAAATGTAATGGTGTGTTTTTCTCCTGATGATCACTATTTACTGTCATCAGCCGTTGATAATGAGGTACCATCGTAACCAGCACTACGTAAAGAATGCTTTGCTCATGTAGGCTGATTGTATCTTAACAGGTTTATGTTTCAGGTTAAGCAATTGTTAGCTATAGATGGAAGACTTCACATGTCATTTAACATTGCTTCTGTGGGAAATGCTCAAAATTATACCCGATCATACTACATGAATGGAAGGGACTACATTATCAGTGGAAGTTGCGAAGAGAATGTTGTTCGAATTTGCTGTGCTCAAACTGGTAGGCGTCTAAGAGATGTTATGCTGGAGGTAATTACTAGGAAACTTTAGCTGGGAATCTACTCATTCATAATTTTAGACAACTTCTATAGGTGGCTCTTTTACATTATAATGTGCACAACTTAATAGCCAACTTTATACAGATGGTGAATATTTGTCAGATCATAAGAAAATCCCAACTGTTAAAAATTTACTATCTATTACAGAAAAATACATTTGTTATATCAGAACAGTTCACTATTTGCACTTTTAAGCTTCAAAAGGCATGTGCGTAAATATTGAGCATCATACTGTCACACCCCAATGTACTGATATGACTGACAGTGAAGCTGAATGCCCTGCTTGTAATGGAGAAGATAACAATTTTGTTGGTAAAAATATTTGAAGTAAAATTTGTGTACCTAATGTGTATTCTGTGCACCACATGCCTATGCACATTATGCACATTTTTATCTTTTCCTCTTTAAGAAGAGAGAGTGACCTTAACCTCTTATGCCATTGATTTCAACTTCATGAACTGAACCTTAATTAGAAATCCATTGTTAAAATATTTGTGGTGGATTCAACATCTTTACTATGTTTCTGTGTTGTCTACTTCCTTCAACGCAAATATGCTTCTTTTTTTTTTGCAGGGCAGGGGCTCGAGAAGCTCTATGTTTGTGCAGTCTTTGAGGGGTGATCCATTCAGGGTGAGAAAGTTTTTAACACTGCATGTTATGTAGATTCACTCATAGAGTATTCACCTCATTCTATTACTTGCAAATTATTGATTTAGTTACTTTTACCATGATTTTGGTTACTTGCAGTCATTTGATTGACTTCACAGCCTTCAGATTTTAACCTTCTTTTAGGAGCTCAGTAGCTAATAAATTTGAATTTAAAATGCGCTGTTGTTGGTAGCTAACAGCTATGTACCTTAAATGTTGGCCATTCACCTGATCGTGTATCAGGTCCTTGTTTCGAATGGTTTTGGGTCTAGGCACATTTGCCAGTTTAGTAGCATTATTGATACATATCTTTTTAGGAGCATTATTAGTACTTACGCTGGCTGCTTATGGATGACTGGTTATTTAAAAATGTAGGAAATATATGTAATACCTATTCTTGTTCTTTCTTTTCTGCAGGATTTTCATATGAGTGTGCTAGCAGCATACTGGCACCCATTCACTAAATCTGAGATCATAAAGGTACTCATTTTCCCTTCCAATTTCTATAAGCTTATCTACATATGGTCTTGTTCTATTGAACTGCACATACTTGGAATTACTTATGCAGGTAGATTTATTACAAACCGATGAATGTACTGAAGAAGATTCACATCCACGGCGCCAGCAGACCTCATCTGTTATGGGGGGTTGACCGTTCTCGTCCTTCCATCTCTGTAAAAAACTTGTCATATATTTAGTTGTAGTAATCTCTCGTTAACTCATAAGTAGCTGTTATCATGTAATAAATGCCTTGCTATGTATTTTGTTGATACTAGTATGGTGAAGTGTTGTTGTATATCGGCTTCGGTTTGGGTTGGTAGTGTTAGAGGTAGTGCAAGTTCTTAGTGTTGTAATAGTAGGTAATAAAACTGTTATTCGTGTAGAGTGAAATGGAGAGTTAAAACTTTGTAGTATGGACTATGGATGATTTTTTGTGCTTCTTGTAGTTCTTATCTTTTCGATTAAGGATGTCTTTGATTGTCAAAAAGTGGAGTTTATGTTTTACTTCAGTAATGTGACTTTCTTTTTGTAAGAAAATAAAGTTGGTTTTAGTAAGTAGTTAGCAAATCACTTTTTTTAAATTACTTTTCACAACCGAACATCAAAAAAATAAAAATAAAAGACTTAAAAACGAGTACTTTCTTTCGCCATCTTTTAGCAACTAAATATTTTTGAAAATAGTAATACACTTTAAATTTTTATGTTATCCTTTTTCTCTGCTTGTGTTTGTTGCCACCTCTCTCCCAGTTGGCTCGAGCTAATTTAACTCTGGAGCAGAAAATCTAATTGAAGTTAACTGACAACTCATAAGTAAATATTAATCCATGCTCTAGTAAGTTAGATTAACTCCTGGTGGTATCTGGAGCAGAAACAAAACAATACAAGCCTCGTTAATTTTCCTTGAAGAAAATTCAGATAACCTGCGACACATATCAAGAGGACCTAAAAATTTCATTTCATTGAAACTTGTATCTGTCTTTTAATAGAGGTATAATAATATATTGAAACATCCATTTGCAAGCTCTGAATTCATCATATCAAACTACGTTAGGTAACTTAAACCCTGTTGTATAGCCAGCTCTTGATGAGGTCTTCCTCTTCTTTTTGAGCTTGTGTCAGGGCAGTAATATGGTTCACGGTGGATGTGAGTTCAGAATAATCTGAATGTCTCCTTGCTTCAACAACTATTAAGTTATAATGGTTGGAGTTCTTGCTCTGCAACAGGAGCATCCACTGGCATGTATGTACCTGGACTTCTGGCTCTTTTTCTCGAGATGTACCATATGAGGGCCGAGAAACTGGATACTGCAGCTACCAAAGTTACAGCAATGATAGCAACTAAATGTTGTTGCAACCATGTCCTGCACAAATATCCATCTTGAATTAATGCAAGAATTTTTTAAAAATAACATTAACATTAATTCACTTGACAAACAACAACAGATCCAAAGATGGAGAGGATGCTGAGTACCATATAATGAATTCCTCAAAAAAGTTAACAGCGGAAAAGATCAAGTTCATATCATATGCAAATCTTAATAGCATTCTGGAGTTTTAGCTCGTAAATAGTAACTGATACTATCAGTCAAAAAAGGGATGCTAAATTCATTATATATCTGTGCCAGAAGACAGATGCTATAGCTTCTGATGCAATTCAATATGATTTGGCAAGAAAAGTTTTCTGTCAAATGGACCTTCAAGCTAACTCAAACCACATAAATAAGAACCCAACTGCCAATGAAGAGAATTCTATAACAGAAACTTTGATATCAGCAACATAAGAATTGTTCTCAAAAAGGATTAAAGGATAAGTTCTTTATTGAGACCAGTTGCATTCATTTGTCTGCAAATTATGAGTTGTGCCAAAAATATAACTTGTAGTTCTACCAGTTCAGACATCACGATCAGCAACGATGGAGGTTATAAAAGGGAATTGAAGTTGGGGAAACAATTGAAAAGTAATCTATGATGTCAGGCATAGGAAGTGGTTTGAAATTCTGATGGCCTCTCCACCTTACTCCATTTAGCATTTTGGTAAATGATGGAACAAGAAACTTCAACCGTCAACATTAAAATTCTCATGAGATGCAGCATGACAGCATAATAAAAAATGATGTTGGCATATGTAAGCTAGATCAGCATGCTATACAGGACGGTGCTTTATGTCATCAGAATGTGGATAAACACCATTTTCCTTCTCTTTTTGAACATTTATTGAATATGGAACAATGACAATGACTTCTTTGGTTGTGTAAATATCCTCAAATAATATGAGATAACTGACAGGGACCACAAACTACAAAACAATATTCCAATACCTTCTTGACAGAGGCTCGACATTCCATTCAACCAACTGATAACCCCCAAAATTTTCAGGAAGGCGAACACGGTGTTCAGTTAACCGAGATATGATTCCCTGCATAAAACCAGGCTGCTCATAAATCTTCGACACCAAAAATCAGAAGGTGGTGATTTAAATTTCCAAAAAAGGAAAGAAAGAAAGATGCTAAAATTAACATTACCATCACTGTCGTATTTGCAATGACTTTAGAAGATTCCTCAGGAAAAATAGCCCATCTTATCAGTGTATGATTTCCTTCACTTGTAATATTCATCGAATGAACCTATAAACTTACATTTCTGTGTCAGCTTAAACATAAAAGTATAAACAAGTTCCACAACTGACAAAATGAAGTTTGCCTACTTAGAAATATCTTGGAGATATGACATTGTGGGAGGTCCTATCTACCAATTAAATGACATGATCATTTCTCAAAGGAATGCTGCATTATCATAATCAAAGATGTACAATATAGATATAGTAATGGAATCATTTCTGCAGAATTCAATGGAACAGGATTTACTCTACCTGATGTGAATCAATTTCTAGATCACGGGCTATAAGCTTAGCTAGTTCTGTGATGTGGGGCATCAGGTTTAAGTATGTAATATTCATCGACATATCAAATGTTATGAGCCCAACTTGGTATTGACCTGCAAAGAAATAAGATAAGCGAAAGCCTTTCCATGGTTAAAGCATACTTCCTGAACATACCATAACAAACTTATTATATCACATAGAATAAGAAAGGCAGAAAAATATATGACTAACGCTTTCTAAAAGAACTCTGATACAGAATCAAAGTGATAATTTTGTTCTAGAAGGAATCTTTTCCACTTATTCTATCATACATAAGAACTACAATAACAATCGGACTCCTTGTTTCGCTCATTATGGACCAGGTACATGAGTGAATCTTTCTTATTGCAGGTTTCAGCCTTGACCAATGAGTTTTGGCCTTGGCTTTGAATAAATTTTGGCATGAAGTTCCAATTTTGGCCCAAACTTCAAACTATGTCCAACGCCATGGTTATTTTAACATAACCAAGGGGTAAGTCGAAGATACATCAAGTGTATCAAGAAAAAGGAATCATGTACAAGTGGCAACTTACAAAATCTTAGATCTCTTTGTAGGTGACTTAGCTTAAATTTTAACACAGAAAGATGAAATAGACTAAGTTATTTGTAGTTATACATATCATAAACCTGGTAGAACAGACTCCTGTGCTCCATTAGGAGATAAAGCTGGTGACATATCTATGGTTGAATTTGTATCAGAGAAAGATGAAGGCGCTGGTGAAGGTGCTCCACTGATATGCAGTCTCCCCCACAACTCAGAGCAGTTGGTTTTCCAAAATCCAATCCTTTCGTTCTGGCGATCATACATTACAAGAGTATTGCGTACGATAATTCCTGTGAAGCCAAATATGAATCGGGTAAGTTGCACTTTTAAGCATACAGCATTCAAACAATAACAGGATTGACGAAAACAGAGCAGGATAAATCTGCTGTCACTGGCAACATATAGCAGAGTTGACACTTTGATGATATAGCTATTATTGATCAAGAAAGAGTGCATAGGCAAAACCATACTAGGATATGTTTAACAAGCTATAATATGAGCTAAGCTTCATACCCCCTAAAAGTGTTGTTGGATCTTTTCCGTTTTGAAAGACTCCCAGGCAATAGGCACCTCGAACTTTTGAATGCTTCATTTCAAATGACATCAGTTAAAAAAGAGGAAGAAAAACATTTTGTCAGAAATGAGGGGGGGAAGATGAACATTGAGTCAGAAAAATTAGTTGGAGAACAGCAAATAATACAGCAAAATGGAAGACACTGCCAACAACAGAAATCAAAACTTTGGGTTAGTGTATAACTGTATATGGATTCTTTTCCTCCCCATATGGTAAGGTAATATCATGATAATACATAGATGAGTCAACTGATGGCATTTGCTATTATGATTACAATAACTATCACACTAACAAATGCTTACTTGGAACAAGTAATTTTCAGGCGAAAGTGACAGCTTCTGTCCATTCCCGAATACCATATCAACATTTGGAAATGTCTTTGATAGTTGGGAGACATCACTGAAAGCAATTCAATTTAGGGCTATGAAGTGAAGGCCTAATAGAGCAAAAGGTATGTCTAGAATCATGGACATGTTTTCAAAAGGTATTACCTTCCAGCACCTGCAAAGCAGATATCTTTATAATTTGGGTCTGGACCACGAATTTTCTTAAGAGAATGCAGCTCACTTGTTATCTGTGAAACAACAAAATGCATCTGTAAACGTGTAGTTGTTATTAGATAATTGAAAATATTATAGAATAAATGGACAAAATCTTACAGCATCTCTAAATGCTGTAAAAGCATGTTCTGGTAGATATACATATGTGGTTCCACTGTCCAACACGGTTCCATGCTTTCTATCAAAGATCCTCGGATCTAATCGCAATGCCTTTCCAGCCACATGTATTTCCTTCAACTCAATGTTGTAGTAGGGACTGTCGTCATCCCGAGAAAAGGAGTAAATTTCGGGAATGAGTTATATGTACTTCAAAGGAAAACCTTTCTTGCATGATTACCTGCATCATACCTGCGGACTGGGTTTGAGCGAGAAAACACCATGCCAGAAGGTGAAGAGATTCCACCAAGAACCATCGCACCCCCACCAAAATCCATTCCACCATAACATAAAGAGAACGAATCGCTTATTATGCCCTTATCAACAAGCTGATCCATTATACTTAGCTGACCACGGCCCAATCCCATAATTCCATCAGCATGCTGGCTAAACAAATCACCAGTTTCAGAATTCTCACAGCCAAAAACAGCACGCTGAGGCATAAGTGCACTTTCTTTGCCAAATGAAACAATGTCCTCTCCTAGCACCCCACTACTTGAGCTCATTTCAGCATATTGCCTCTCATAAACACATTGGTTTTTCTCAGTATCACAAGTACAAGCAACGTTGCACTTTACCGGATTGTATGTGCTTGACAAATCTGGCTGGAATCTTGGGTCCTATACATCAACCAAACTATGCATTAACATGATATATAGTTCTTTTTGTGCGTTGAAAAATAACAGAAATTATAATATACATAGTTCGTGGTAAAATCAAATATAATATTTCTTTATTTTCCAGATATCATGAAAAGCTAACGTTTTTATCAGACAGTTCCTTTCAACTCATCTGGGAACATAACTTACGTTGGATACAGCATAATGTCACATTCACAAAGAACTGCTTAAGTTGGAAGCATGCACCACGAAAATACGATCATATGCATTAGTAGCCCTGAATTACTAGGTTGAATCTCATAATACAGTGATTCCAAGACAGGAACTTTAATAAGAAAATTTTCCGCATTTGATTCCACGAAAATTTCCGAGCTAGATCCCTTTTCTTCCTAGTTAATTAAAGACATCAAATTACAAGGTCTTTACCTGGTGATTCCCACACTGGTCGCACGATGAGCACGGGACGTACGTCACGGTGCTTCCGGAATCCACAATTAGCGCGAATTCTTGCGGCGGCGTCCCGATGTAAAGCCTAGTAGTATAATACCTAAAGCAAGAGGGGGAAAAAAAACTCTAAAATTTATATCTTTCCTGAAAAAAATTCTTGATCAACTGCGAGCAAACCACACACGGTATGAAATCAAAGGGTAATCATACCCGTTGGTGAGGAGATCGTCGTAGAGCCTCATGTGAGCGTTCGGGTGGGACTGGAGATGACGTCGGCGGAGGAGGTGGCTCGCGGCGGCATGTCGCCGCGATGAGTTCACTGATGGGAGGAGGAGCGGGAGCACGAGCGGTGGCTTAACGCCGCCATCGAGGAGTTGGGGAGATCCATCTATGACACCGGCGAGGAGGAGGAGGAGGAGGAAGGCGGCGGCCGTGAGCTGGTCCCTCTCTCGCGCCATGAGAGAGGGAGAAAGGTGCGGGAGGTCGCATAAGGGGGAAGTCCCCGAGAGGTAATTATGGAGTCGTTAACACGATCGAATGTGGGTCCCACTTTCAACCCAACAGATGCGGTCATTTTTCCTACACGAACGTGACCACCGGATCCACGAGGAGCTTCGATTCGATACTTGGGAAACGCTTTTGGTATTTCCATTTAATTACTCTACCTCGATTAATTATGGGATCGTTTGCTTCCATTTCATACATAATATTATTTTCAAAATAATAAAAAGTTCAAATTATTTCCCCCCCCAAAGCTTCTGCCGTACTTTTTTTCTTTAGATAAAAATTTCTTTTTCGAATTTTAACCAATGGCGGTCTCCTTCCTTCTTCCCTCCTTTCCTCTCCCTTTCTCACGCTAAAACCCCAACCTCTCTCTCTCCCCTTTAATCGCATAGAGTCAATTCCATTAGCAGCGTAAGGGTAAAGCAACAATGGCGGACAAAGAGAACACCACCGTTCGCCTCACTCGAGCGGCGGCAGCTAAGAAGGGAGCCACCTCCTCCGCCGCCTCTTCTTCCCCTTCCCTTCCCCTTGACCATATCCCAACCAAGAGGAAGCGCAAAGCCTTAAGCGAGCTAACAAACCTATCAAACCTTGCCCCTGTTCCTAACCGGCCTCCTCCTTCCAAACCCAGAACCAGATCAAAGGCAAAGGAGGAGGAGACGGCAGCGGAAGTTGCCCGAAAGGAGGCTTCTTTGGCTCGCAACACCTCCGATTTTGCTACTTGTTCTCGTTTGGATGATCCCCAAATGTGCTCCCACTATGCCGCCGATATATACCACTACCTTCGATCCATGGAGGTGAGTATTTGGATTCTGGTTCGCAGGGTTGGCATCTTTTGATCTGATTCCATTTTTCCCCCCTCTTGTGTTAATTTAATTGGGCTGCCGTTATCTATGATGGACTCTTTACTCTTTAGGTGGAGCCAAAGAGGAGGCCGGCGGAAAATTATATTGAGAAAGTTCAGAAGGATATCACAGCTTCCATGAGAGCAACTTTGGTGGATTGGTTGGTGGAGGTGGCGGAGGAGTACAAGCTTCTTGCTGATACGCTTTATCTAACGATCTCATATGTCGATAGGTTTCTCTCGGCGAATGCTCTGGGTCGGCAAAAGCTGCAGCTTCTTGGTGTTTCCTGCATGCTTGTAGCCTCGTAGGTGCCAAAATTCTCGTTCTTTTATTTGGACTTCAGTTTTGCTCTCCTCGCAAGGTTAACCAAGTCATTGATATGGTTTTTATCTTTTTGAGATGCAGAAAGTATGAAGAAATTATCCCTCCTAATGTGGAAGATTTCTGCTATATAACTGACAATACTTACACCAAGCAAGAGGTACTAGTTCTCGCCCTTTGCTAGTAAATACATTAGCATTTCCTGGTCATGTGAATAAATAATTTTTTTTGTCTCTGTCTGTGATTTTAGGTGGTGAAGATGGAGTCAGATGTACTAAAATTTCTTCATTTTGACATGGGTAATCCCACCGTCAAGACGTTTCTTAGGTATGATTTCCATATCAATGTAAGGGTGCATTTCTTTCATATGCCGTGTAGATTAATAAATTTGTATAATGGTAAAATTTCTGAAATATACTTTTCAGTTTGTTTGTCAATGTATTTGCCTGTTCATAAAACTGCCCCATGATAGTCTATGTATGTCTTATTGTTTACTGCTATCCTTTTGTAGGAGATTCACAAGGGCTGGTCAAGGTTGCAAAGTAAGTTGGCCTAAACTTTTATCTATGCTGAAAGATGGATACTTAATCATATAATTGAAATATTTCTCCTGGTCTTGGTTTTCAAATGAATCAATGAACTTCTTGCAGTATCCCAATTTACAGTTGGAATTCCTGAGCAATTACCTTGCTGAATTAAGTTTGGTGGACAATGGCTGTGTTCACTTCTTGCCATCAGTAATCGCTGCTTCTGCCGTCTTTATTGCCAGATTCACCATCAGTCCAAAGGCCCATCCTTGGGTAAGAAAGTTTTCGAGTGATTGAATTCCCAATTTGAATATATCTACTGCTTCATGATTGATGATAGCTTTTCCTTTTTTTCCCTTTTTCCAGAGCTCGTCACTTCAAAGTCAGACAGGCTATAGGGTTACTGAGCTTAGGGACTGCATACATGCATTACATGATTTGCAGTTGAATAAAAGGTGGTCCTCTTTAACAGCCATTAGGGAAAAATACAAGCAGCATAGGGTAAGTAGATATTTCTACGTAGAATATTGATCCTAACCCCTTTCCTTATCTTTTGTTGCTTTGAATCCATTTTCCTTTGGCTGAAATCCATTTGTTACTATTTTGACAGTTCAAATATGTGTCGAACTTGCTGTCTCCCTCAAAGATACCTGCATCTTTTCTAAAAGACTTCAGAAGATCAAAAGCATGAGGACTTTTGCGACATTTTGCAGAAAATGGCGGGGATGACGGTTAATTAGGGTATAGAAAAGCTGATATTTGGAAATGGAAGTACCGTGTAACTATCTCCTTCACAATAGAAAGTTTTGAAGGTCTTTGCCTAATTGTGACTTTTCAATCTCATTTTGAAGATGAAATGTGGATAACTGGATATGATATTCTGGTGAAGCAGTTAGTAGACAACTAATACCTTTTGTAAGAAAAAGGAAAGTTGATGGAGATATAGAACTAATACCATAACTTCCATTAGGTTTTTGAGGAAATGTATATCTTTGGAAAAACTTCAAAGTTCAAATTTCCGACTGATGAGTGAAAGATCCCTAGGCATGTTACTTGTATATATACGTTTCAAATTAAAGAAAAAGTTGTCTACTTAAATTCCGTCTGATTTTATTAAGGCAGGCTGAAGTGCTTTTGTTTCAAAGGAACAAACTTCTCAGAATTTGCATGCATTTGTGCTGACTTTGAGTAATATTTCCTCAATGCTTCTCTGCTATTTTGATGAGCTTAGTATTGATGATGGCACATGTGGTCCAATATATTTAGAATTTAAGTGATGTTCAATGAGCCAATTTGCTAAGCAATCATGACGTCAAACTAATAATAATGACTTATCTTCTGTCAAGGTTCTCATTTTTCTTGGTAGTATCCAATGTAATTAACTTTACTCCCCAGATAATATGACTATAGTCATGTCGCGATATGCTGGAGGTGGAAACAACACAGCTTGAGCTGATTGAAGATAAGTATAATGTACTAATTTTTTTATCTTTGCAATGCAAACTTAGTAAAGAAAGCATGATTCAATTTCTGCACTCCAAGATGTTGATATATATAGATGGACAACAATGTGGAATTTGTGGAAACTTGTAATTATGCAGAAATAGATATAAAAGATATTGCTGCTTGCTGATTGCTTCAGGAGTAAGAGCATAGAGATATGTGGGTAGGGTATCTCTCTTGATTGTTTCTATATGAAATAGGCGGCATTACTTTCTGGTAATATGAAGTAGGCATGGAAGCTCAAATTTCACCTATCATTTTAGTCATTTAATAGGAAAAGAGGGATTATAGTTCTATTCTTTACCAAGTAATAAGAGAAAATATATTCCATAAGAAAAAGAGTAGAAGAACAGGTCCATAGTTTAGATTATAGTTACAGTATTATGAAAGTAACATATGACTGTTTAAGGTTCACTATTGTTGCATTACAAGATTTTGGCAGTAATTGCTACAGCTCAGTTAAAAAATGGTAAAATATTGGCTTTGCGATTTAAATCAATTTTCTGTTCATCTGAATCAAAGATACAAGTATAGAAAGGTATTGGAATGTCAAGCAGTGGATAGGGAAGAAGCATTGTGGAGGCATTAGTGAAGCTATGTAAAAAGATGTCATTTGCCTCTCGACCTACTTAATATCCCTGAACACATACAATTTTGTCCTTGGGTGCTTTTGAATGAAGTGTGTGTATAGATATGCTTGTGCTTCTTTCAGCAAAAGCTTCATGACTGAAACCACTTGCTGCACCACTGGTGCTCCATTATGGTTGCCGAAGTACTATATTATCTTCAGAACA
Source organism: Typha latifolia (assembly GCF_019914945.1). NCBI lineage: Eukaryota > Viridiplantae > Streptophyta > Magnoliopsida > Poales > Typhaceae > Typha > Typha latifolia. The sequence goes on along the minus strand of NC_133086.1, from coordinate 3,237,526 downwards.
ATGTCAAATGCAATGAAGATGACATTTTTCTGAAGATAATTTGGTATTCCACCAACCATAATTCAGGTAAGCTTACAGTGGTTCTCTAAGTTAAAGAGAAAAGAAATATTTTTAGTTGTGAAGTCTTTCTAGAATGAATTCATGTTTATATATTATGTTTGTTTGAAGGCATTTATGAAATATGACAGTGCGAAATTGGTCTGGATTAGCAAGTAACAACAACCTACAGACTTCCAATTCGTATTTCACTAAATATTAATTTCCTGCAAGCAGAAATCAGCTTCCATTTGTTGCACTTGAATCCAAAATGGGCTGATGAATGAATCTGAGATAAACAGAGAATGCACCTGCCTGCATGAGGAAATAGCTTATCATGGCTGGAAGATCAACTAAAGCCGAAGATTCAAATCGAGTTCTTGTTGTTCTGCTTGTTTCTCCCACTTCTGAGGATTTATCTGAAAGCTTCCCGGCCATGTTGAATATTCTGCTCGTTCCATCGTGAACGGTGTTGATGCCAATTTCATGTTAGGGGTGATGCTGTTGAATCTTGCCACCATAACTGCACCTCTCTCTGTGTTTGCCTTGTGAACACCTGAATGAGGATGAACTCTTAGAGATTGGAGGAGACTAGCATTAAGAGGACTCATCATCATTGTCTGTGACTGATGAGGCCTCTTTGCTGCACCCCTCTCCCTCTTGTGGGCATTCTGATGCCCCCCGAGAGCCTGCGAGCTGAAGAATTTTCTCATACAGAAGTTGCAGGAGAATGTTTTGTGTGGAGCTGGTTTGGCCTGGTGATTTGATGTGCTCTCTGCAGTTTGCCTACCAAGACTCAGGTTCAACCATGGTCCTGAACCATTTTCATGGACTTCACCACCTTCATAGCCATTGGCATGGTCCCTTGACTTGTGGTTGCTTCCTTCTATCTCTCTCACTTCCTCAGTTTCCATTTACAGCACTCAGATTATGTTACTGGGCGAAGGAAAGGATGTGCAAGAGAATTGGGCTCTCAGAAGAGGTAGACTAAAGGAATTCAGGCTTGCTGCTAGTGTGGTGTCTTGCCTTAAAAAGAAGTAGAAGAAGGTTAAATGTGGGAATAATTGCAAGGAGCAACTAATCAGTAAGAGTTGGAAGAGCCATGGATACTTATCCCCTTCCCCTAGTAATGGCCCACATTGTAGTGGTTGTTATTCCGTGAGCAATTCCTTTGTCATGTTTTACTGCTTGCATATACCATTTCTCAGATTCCTTTTATCTTTTTCCTCAATAAGTCACACCCACTTTTCATGGCTATATTCTATGATCAATAATACAAGGTTGACAATGTAACAGCAAGTTCCATCATTCATCACATCTGTGCCTTCTCTTCTCTTTTCATGACAATGGCGTATTACGTTTTGCTTGTGTTCAATATCTAAGTTGGTTCCACTGTTAGTGTAACAAAGGTACTTCTAGTTGCAAGAATATGAATCCTTATCTGAAAGAGAATTTCCTTTTTCTTCTTTCCTTATATCCTACCCCCCCCTTATTCCTCTGTATGAGGCTTGTGCTATCATGATATTGTTTGATAACTAGGATGCTACTTTTATCTATGATAGGAAAGTATATTAATTACATTAATGAAGCCTAACATTAGGTCATCCCACTGTTCTGACTGCTTGACAAGCCCTGATGCAGCCCACTGAGTTGAGTGGAGATGCCATTTCCAAATTGTTATTGCCGGTTTCTCCATTTAAGGGTCCCAGAAACATACCAATAATGTTGATAAAGCTCAGAGTGAGGTGGGTCTTGCACTAATCTTCACCTAAAGGGTTGCTATTTCAGTGGAATATCTTGCAGGTATTGCCATGGGGCTTTGCAGGATCATACTGCAGTGGAAGATGCCTCAGGAGTCAGGAGCAGTTGGCTTTGGAAGCACCTGTACTTTGTATGTAGTTTATGGACGGGACTGTGCAGAAGACAATGAATAGTTCAGTTCCCCTGGAAAGCCCAGCAAACTTGTTGCTGCTTTCTGGTGACTGGTGATGCCAGCTTTGATGTTGATATTTCTAGTGGATTGGTGAGTCAGTCTGATATAGAGAATAGCATTGTTTCTCATCCATATCTTCTCCAAAAGTATGCTGGGGATATTGACATGAATGATGCTGGTACAAAATCTTGTCTGAGTTTAAAACGCAATCCTCTGCATCAGGTCCAATCTCTGCTGCACCCCACCAATCTAATAATGCCTGTTGATGGTATCCAAAGATTGCGTTAGGTTACAGAAGAGAATTTTTTTATTAGCAATGTGCTGCAATTGCTTGTCTGATGTGGTGTCTCTTATCTGGCAAGCTTTTTTTCTCTACAAGTTCCTTTATTAAATAGACCACTATAGCTGTTTGACTTGACACTTTTACAGTTTCTGGTACTTCTAGTTACACACAGAGTTGTAATCATTAGCAAGCAGATGATGGTTATTTAAGCACCATTTAGGAGAAAAAACGGAGAGAATAATATAAGAAATAGTGCTCTGTCTATTCCTTTGAACCTTTCTCATATTTGAGTTGAACTGGAACCAATCTTATGTTGTTGGAATAGGATTATAGGACTTTGGGTGATGATGATGATGATGATGATGATGATGATTCTTTTGTTTTGCAACCAAGAGTGGGTTGGGGGACATTAATTATGCAATGGGAGATGCCAATTAGCTTTTGACTGAAACTCTCTTCCACTCTAATCAGATATCATTGTAGGATGAATGACATAGAGAGGAAGTAGGACAGAGTGAACTGCTTCCTAGTACTGATTCTAGGAGTTTTTGATGCTGTTGAGAATATTTTGGAACTATGAAATTTATCTTCTAGTTTTCACAAAAGCAATCAACTTGACAGTCCTGTCCCCACCTTGGAATATTTTCCTCAAAGTGTCCTGGTGACCACAAGGCTCTTTTGTCAATTTGATAGATGCCCATGAGCAGAAACAATCAAGATCCAATCTAATGACCCAGTGTGGTGGAAAAGAGAGAGCAAAGGGAGGTTCTTACATAAAGCCATGCTTCAGACTATTGCAGGGTTTTAGCATCCAAGAATTGTCATCCTATTAATAGCTTTTGGATCTTTCTCGGAGGAAGAGAGAGGAAAAATATCTCTTCTTTTGGATAGCTTCTCATCTGTTGATGATTTGTACCTGACATACTTGACAACTAGGTGACTGCATAAATTGTATTCATGACCCCATTCTCATTGCAATTTGACCATCATGTAGTTGTCAGGGTCTCGGAATAGTTTCACTAATTTTAGTGTAAGTTGGCCTTACCATACACAGTATAATTATTCACCAACACTGACAGACTTGTCCTGAGGACCACCTGAACTGAAATTTTCAACTCTTCCAAAAGAAAAGGTTCAAGAAAATTAGGATTTGCAGGAACTTTTTCTGTTCGCCAAAAACAACTGTGAGCAGCACTGAGCAGACAATGAATCTCCACCAAGTGCTAGTTGTCCTATCCCTTATATATCTGTGATCTGATGAGCACTACAAGCATGAGGCACCACTAACATCCTCAATTGTAAGCATAGATCAAGCAAATAAAGATGACAGAAAGATATGGCGAAAGAGAATATCCATAGAATACCCTAGCGAACGAAACATTATCTCAAAGAAAACCTTAGAACTGTACAATAGTATCAGTCTTTTTTTTTTAAACTTAGGTCTTCATTACTCCTGTATTGTGCCTTTTCTGGCAGAAGAACAATCGCCGAATATATCAAAGAAAGAAAAAGTTGAAGCATATAGGAAAGAAAAAGTTGACACCACCTTTAAGTGGCACCTATGGCTCCAGGATAGTGATGCTAGTTATTTGTTCATCTAATGTGACATCTACCGGTCGACAAAAGCTTACTATATGTCAAACAATGCAATTAGTACATCTCCAGCAACTTTACCAGAACTTAACTAACAGTAGGAGAAAGAAATACATCTTTCATTTTGGGTATCAATCTGTGGAAGTAACAAGAATGTCTCAAAAATCTCAAACATATCACAAGCCGGGATATGGCATGACAGATGAATAACAAAAGCAAGTTCATATTCGAATCGAGGAGTTTTTCCTTACTATTATATGAGAATATTATAAAATAATCTCCTCTTGCACACTGATATTGAGGGTCTTATTTGGGAGGACAATGCTTTTGACCACCACAACTTCATCTTCAACTGCCACAGATTCACCTGGAGTAAGCAGAGAATGTCAATTTGTTGCAGAGACATGAATCAGATTCTCTTCCAAAGGTGCATTCGTGGGTTTGTCCCAACAATAAAAGTAGAATAATGACAAAAGTGAACTCCTACCAAGGATTGTAATTCCAAGTTTGGCATTGTAGTCTTCCTCCCCCTGAAAAATTGAAATTAAAATTTCAAGGCAACACCAGAACCAATATAATGAATCAACGACCTGCACTTATATGGATATGCTAACTAGACAGTCTATAACTTACTCTAACTTGAAGGGAGTGCTCCAATGAAACAGAGATAAAACATATAGGTTTATGACATAAAACTTTTTAACTCGAGAAACCATGATGTTCTTGTTGCACAGATTGAGAGCCAATCTGGATGAGAAATGAGAAGCTCAGTCGAAGAGATAAACAACCAGCTTATGTTGCGAGACTATCGCATCATAATACCTCGCGTACATCTTGCTTCTTGTGATTGAAAGCTAACAGAACTAAGCAAAAGAATAGCTAGGAAGCCACTAAATTAACTCAATAACGATAGTTTTGCAAATAGACGAACATTAGCACCCAGATAGATCTTTAGACTTTTGAATGATGCTCTTCTGATCCTCAACATGAAATGGAAGAAAAGGGAACAAAAATAAGCTTGCCTGTACACGAGACCACTTCCCTATAGATGATTTCCACCCGATGATAGAATGTACGACAACAGCATTTTCCTGTCACGACAAGAATTATTAATACCATGCCTTGAGAAAAGAGTTCATTACTCATTATGAATGTTAAAACGAACACACCTTGATTTCAACATCATCTAGAATGATACAGCTGATGAGCCTTGCGCCAGCACCAATACGAGCATTTGCTGATATAGAGACATTGGGGCCAATCTGTTCGATGAAGCCTCTAAATTAGATATTAAAAAAGCAGCCCTTGGAAAATATCAAATGCTAAATCATGGTACCTTTAACGAAAAAGGGGAAAAAGAAATAAGTGAATTGTACCAAAAGCTAGTATGCATTCAGAGGTAGGTGAATTGGAACCAACTGACTCAATGACAAACTAAATGGTTTTACAAACTTGCAGATTTAGAAAGTACTTTTCAGAAAGAAAAAAAAGAGAAGTACCTTCGCACTTGGATGCACTTTTGCTGATGGATGAATGTAGACATCACCTATAATGGTGGCATTTTTTGTGCCACCTCCTGCTGCTAAAAGATGAGGAGAGGTCATGCGAAATTGTGTAAGATACAGGGCGGAGCATTTCAAAGACATCCTGAGGATGGATGCGGCACTGGGTATTAATAATCCGACAGTTAGAAAAAAAGAACGGACCAATACCAAGGAAAATTTTTACCCTGGAGTCTTGATCTGTTCCCAGAAATCAACCGTCTCATATGTATAAAGTTTTTTCTTTCCTGCAAGAGGAGATAAAATATCCTGATCCAACCTGACATAGTCTACAAGAAGAGGCCTGTCAAAAATTAATATCAGCAGAGACATTTTCAGAAAAGGACCCACTAGTAGAGTTATAAGGTAGTGCATATAGTAAGTTCCCCAGATTACTTTGAACTGATTTATGCAAAAGATTTAATTCATAGAGAATGATAAGACAAATTAGACAGATCTTATTATTCAGCAACATCTCATCTTTAAGTGCATTTTCAGTTAAAAGAGCCATAATAAGATCAATAGGGGAAGCAACACATTTCAATTCACAGCATTATAATCAACATCAAACAAACATCAGCAGACAAAAAGCACGCTGTCAAATATTAGTTCATGCGTGATAGCCAGAAGTCATGCTATGTTGATATGTTCTATGTTTCCCTCTCATGATTATCAAATTGATGTCAATCTTGGAATTTTTTATTTTTACTGTAATTGTAGGACATTTGCCATTCTGACTTGTCAGTTTGTGATGTTCATTCATTTTTCTTTAGCAGAAAGTGGGGATTAGACCCAAGTTAAAAATTCAATATGCAATCCTGTTGTGCATCTAGAAAAACTTATAAGTTACAGACAAAAATAAACATACTTTGTTGCTGATTGGAGAGCTTCGAAGCTGGTCACACGCTGCAAATTAGCTGAAATATCACCATTGAAAAGGAATTAGATTTGTTTCTTATGAATATATATGATGTTGATAGACAAAGAGGCTGAAGAATAGACAACATAGGAAATTATCCTATTCAATGTGAACATTGTCAAAAACAGAGTCAGAAATATCAAGCATTAAGCACTGACACCATCAATGACATCTAAAGCGAATTTGGTTCAGATGTTATCTGTAAGGGAGGAATTCATGATAGCAGCCCATGAAAAAAGTGTGGTGATTAAGATGAACTGTCAAAGAGACACTTAAACAATCCTCTGGAGTATAAAAAAGATGGGATAGCGAAATGGAGCTCCAATAATACTTTTCCAGAAAAGGTACTTGATGACTAACAACACTAGGAGACAAATCAAAATTGATAGAATTATTATTGAATAAGCTAAAATTGATACATGGTTTTTATCTACCTCTCTCTTTTCGTTGCTTCACCACATCCTCGATAGCACTAAAGATATCTGGTGTAAACATATAAACACCACAGTTTATGCGATCACTTACCTACATACAAGGAAACCAAGACCGCGTTAATTTATCGGAAAGAAGCCAAATTCAAAATTAAGATCGGAATATAAATTAAAAGGAAGCAGCGTGATCATCAAGCTGCATACTGACAAAAGTTTCTGGTTTCTCCGTATAGTGTAGTAGTTCATGTGTGACAGGATCAGCCACCAACTCACCGAACTGGCTTGCTAACTCAGCTGATACCTGAGCAAATCATACAGACTGAATATGTCATCCATGCAGCACAAGTGGATGTAACTAAGAAGATCATGTATAAGAACTGATCAAAATATTCTGCAGCAGCGCGTTTCACCTTTATCACTAATATCGTACCCATTCCAGCATATCTTTTATGGGCCTCTGCAACCATGAAGCATAGAAGAGTAATTAATATCAGTACTCACCAAGAAGATACCTAATAGAGGGTCCTGCAACATAACTAATGTTAAAATATAACATAGCCTAATTTTCTTTCGGATATCAAAATCACTTTCAGCATGGTTTGCCACAGGTCACTAAAGCTAGGTTTATGCATTAATTCTTGTTCATCAGTATGTATATCATCTCCTTGCCATTTTGCAGATGAGATTGACATAATTCTCCCTTGAAGTTGAAAAGGTCAGATCATGCTATTGGCCTTTCACCATAAGTGTTCAGTCTTATCCCATAAATAATGTCTGGATGAGGAAATTATTTCACATAAAAATTTATGGAGGTAAGATACAATGAGACAGATCCCACAGGTGCAAATAAACAGCTGAATTTGATTTAGAAATCTGCACTAAAATACTCACCAAGCATATCCGGAAGGGGGAAGCTACAACAAACATCACAATTCAGCAATACTATATGAGACTGCACAACCAAAAGTAAAGTTCATCTGAGAAGTCCAGATAATTCCTTGATAGTGCAAGTTACAACTCAACATGTAGTAGTTTATCAAATGATGTCCTAACTTTTGTCATCACACTACTTTCGTTTTATAAAATCATTTTCCAAAACCCATTTGTTTTTATAGAGGAGCGACTACAGCGAGGAAAGCAAGATGTCGAACCGGATTATCTTCCATTATGTGATCTCTAAATCTGTAAAGTCCTCCTGCTGAGCCATGCGGCTTGTCTTCCCTCAAGTACCTAATGCAACAATCAAGCACGAAAACAAATATATCAAAGAAGAGAGTTATCTCATCTTGCCAAGCCAAAAATAAACACATCAAAAGAATGTACCGAACAGGGACTTTGAGCTCATTGGAGATGGAAGACATATAAAGTGAAAATTCTTTCTCCTCATAGAATCCAACAAGATATATCTGTGCCAAATTGGGGATCTACAACATTCCAGTCAACAAATAAGCATTCTAATACTAAGAAAGGAAAAAAAATGTTAAAGTAAAGAATCTGATATGATCCCTTAACTGATTCTCTTAGCTGACTATAATTGTGTCAATAGCTATGTTAAAGGAAAGAATACAATATGATCTCTTAACTGATTCTGTTAGCCAACTATGATTGTGTTAATATACATCTGTATATGGTAGGATTTAAATCTTAGGCCGTGAATTGTGGATCTAATGCGTACACATCCTGTATGAAGCATGTAACCTGACTCATTGAATGATATCAAGAAAATCTTCTTCACATTCAAATTCTCTTGATGGTATCAGAGCAAAAGCTCTTGGAGACCAAGAATCCTACACAAACATAATACCCCATGGCAAGTGACGAAGAGCGAAATCTTGCTAAACATGGCAGACCTCCGTCTTCTTCGAGAGTCCCAGAACAATGGGAGAATCCCAACCATCCTTTATTTCTCCATCATTCATATAAATCTGGTGCCGTACTCGTTTCACAACCGTTGATAGAAGACAATTATACAACATGAACTCAATCCATGAGCATAGCGTTGACAATCAAAAACAAGAAAGGGTTTGTAGACATTCATAGGCCAATTATCAGTCTTGAAGAACAACAACAGTGGGATCGCTGCAACACTTTGGTCAAGACATAGCTGCTAGGATCAATGTCGAAGGACATCTCTAGCAACGTGATTCACTGCAAAGATGCAACGGATATGTGGCTTGAGTTGCAAGAGCGCTTTTCCCATACAAATGTCGTTCAACTATTCAACATAGAAAATGGGATCCATGGTTGTGAGCAAGGCACTGGCTTAGTCACATCCTTCTTCACCAAACTCAAGAGTCTCTGGGATGAGAGAGATGCACTTTGTGAGATTTCGCCTTGTAGATGTGACGCAGCTAAAGAGATCAAGGTGTACATGAAGAACCAGAAGACCATGAAGTTCTTAATGGGACTCAATGACGACTATGTTGCAATCCGAAGCAGCAAAGTGGCAATAGATCCATTGCCAAGTGCGAATAAGGCATATGCAATGGCATTGTGCCATGAAAAGTAAGCAGAGGCTTTGAATGGAAGGACAATTGCTTAACCAGAGGTGGCAGCTTTTGCTGTTAAGAAGGGAGGTCGTGATTATGATGTAGGAAAGTCTGAAATGAGATGTGAAAAGTGCAACATGACTAATCATAGAACCAAGAATTGCGGGGCTCATCTCAAGTGCACCTTTTGTGGTGGAAAGGGCCATACCTATGATTTTTGTAGAAGAAGAAAGGTTGCTGTGGAAGGAGAACACGGAAGCTCGAATGGGAACCATGTGGCTTCCTAGTATGACAGGAAATTCGATGGAAACAATTTTCCATTCTCACAGGAAGAATGCAAGGAGCTGGTCAAGTTGCTAAGTAAAAATATGGTAGCCAAGGTCAATCATATTGGTAATGTCCCAAACTATGGTGGTCTCTCAGGTAAAACTTTTTCTATCATTCAAAATGGCAAAGACAATGTTTGGGTATTGAACAGCGGTGCAAGTGATCACATAGTTTATGCTTATTCTCCTTTCACTTCTTTGAAACCTGTTCATAATCATTTTGTCAAACTACCAGATGGTACTATGGCTTCAAGCAATCATATTGGCAAAGTAGTTTTCACTCAGGATTTTGTTCTCCATAATGTCCTATGTGTGCCTTTATTCTATTTGAACTTAATTTCTATCAGCAAACTGACACTTGATTCATTCTATATCACCATCTTTTCCAGGCATTTCTATTTTGTACAGGACCTACGATCGGGGAAGATAATTGGGACGGAAATTGAACAGGAGGGGCTGTACTGCCTCAATCTAATATAGAAGGGAACATGCAACTCGATTCACTGCCATACACCCAAACTTTGGCATCAATGCCTCGGTCATCCTTCCACTAAAGTTTCTTCGTTATTTCCCTTTTTCTCAAATCAATCTTGCGATGCAAGTCAGTGTCCTATTTGCCCTTTGGCTAAACAAACTAGGATGTCTTTTCCTTTACACACTAGAAAACTTGATGAAGCATAAGTCAGAAACATGAAACCCTCCTAGTTAATTTCATTCATTTAGTTGAAACTCAATTTGATCAGAAAGTGAAAGTTGTGCATAGTGACAATAGTTTTGAGTTTAAACTAGAAAATTTTTACTCATCGAAAGGAATAGCTTATCAAACTAGTTGTATCAACACACTACAACAAAATGTTATCGTTGAACGCAAACACAGGCACTTGCTCAACGTTGCTCGAGCGATTCTTTTTCAAACAACTTACCTAAGCATTTTTAGGAGATGCCATACTCACTTTAGCATATCTCATTAATAGGACTCCTACACCACTTCTTCAAGGCAAAACCCCATTTGAAAAGCTTTTTCATAAACCACCAAATTACTCTCACTTACGAGTCTTCGGTTGCTTGTGTTTCATGTCAACTCATCCTTCCAAACCCATAGAATTTGACCCGCATCTGACTAAATGTCTCTTCATAGGTTATCCTCACAGTCAAAAAGGTTAACGAGTTTATAACCTAACAGAAAAAAGTCTTTGTTTCTAGAGATGTATTTTTTAAGACACTTTCCCATTCAGGTCCAACTCTCACTCGACTTCTCCAATTGATATGCCTATCTTTCAACCCCAAACACAGTCACACTCATCTGATATTGAACTCTTAGTCCCACCACTTTCCAACTCTAGAGTCCCATTACTTGAACACACACCACTAGATTCATCTTCTGCTACTAACTCACCAATTCTTCCACTAGTGAATCCCCTACACCATTGCTTCCACCATCACAGCCACCAACTCAAACAGTAGAACCACCTGCCTTACCTACATATCCTCCCATGGTAGTAACATCATCCTCACCACCACGCAGGTCGACACATCCTACTAAGACACCGGCCTTCTTGCAGGATTTTCATGTTGAGGCAGCCCTCCCTTCAAGACCTACACCATCACCTTCAACAGACACATGTATAGTTCACTTATTTTCACAAATCTTATCCTATGATTGCCTTTCTCATAATCATAAAGTTTCCACCACTAAACTTTCTATCTAGAAAGAACCTACTTCTTACTTATAGGCTGTCCAAATCCAAGTCCCACAATGGAGAGAAGCCATGCATAAAGAGATTGAAGCTCTTCAAGCAAACCACACTTGGAGTTTGGTTCCTCTACCATCTCATAAACAACCAATTGGTTGCAAGTGGGTGTATAAGCCCAAACTAAATCCAGATGGGTCGATTGATTGTTACAAAGCGAGATTGGTGGCTAAGAGTTACAATCAAGTTGAGGGGGTTGATTATAGAGAAACATTTGCACTAGTTGCCAAGTTAACGATGGTATGTGTGCTTCTTAGCCTTGCAAGGCTACAAGGCTAAGAAGTATATATGAATCTTTCTGAGGAAGTATATATGAAGCTTCCACTTGATTTCGGACGAAGGGGGAGATTCGAGTCTGCAAGCTTCATGTAACACCCCAAATTTTAAAAAAAAAAAAAAAAATTTCCTGACCGACGCACGTGCCGAGCACGTGCGTCGGCCTGCCACCCTGCCACCCTCCCTCTTTTCTTCTCTTCTTCTCTTCCCTTCCTTTCCGTGCACGCCACCTTCCCCATCTCCCTCATCTCTTCCCCCTCACCGCAGCCTCGTGGGCGCTTCCCTCCGCCTCCCTTCCTTCCATCGGTGGTGGAAGGAGATGAGGTGGAGGGGGGGGGGGGGGTTAAACCCCACCCATTTTTCCCTTAGTGGGCTGCAGACCACTGCAGCCCACTAATCCTTTGGGGTGGGCTGCAGACCGCAGCCCACCAGCCTAGTTGGGGTGGGCTGCGGGCCGCAGCCCACCAAGACTTGGGTGGGCTGCAGACCGCAGCCCACCAGCCCAGTTTGGGTGGGCTGCGGGCCGCAGCCCACCAAGACTATCCGGGTGGGCTGCAGGCTGCAGCCCATTAGCCCATTGTGGAGTGGGCTGCAGTCTGCAGCCCACTATTCCAACCTTGGTGGGCTGTGGCTGGGCCCCCAGCCCACCAAGGCCTTATTGCTTGTGGGTTGGGTTTGGGCCTACCCCCTTTTTGCCTCTAGCCTAGCCCATTTGGGGCCATTTGGACCCTATAACCATGTTTACCATTTTCACCTAATTTGATTAGCCTGATCCTTAATTTTGGGATGATACAAGATTCCTAGGATACCCTTGACTCGTACCAAACATAAATGTGCTAATAAGATAATTAATTTTATTAGTTCGCTAATGACTTTACTTGCGTGAATTAATAGGATTGGCACCGCGTGAGGAAGATTTTGGGATCCCGGACTAACTGACGAGTTTTACCATACCGTGGAGACCCCCCAGGCGAGTAGAGTTATACAAATCTAGAATAACATGATACAGTAGGAAATGTCAGTATTAATGCATGCAGTTGGTACTCCCTGTTATATCTTTTGCATATGTAGTTATTTATAACTTTGTTCATCATAGTATCATGAGAATGTTAATGTGTATGATAATGCTTTACATGTGTCCTGTATGGTATACCGTTGCATAGATGTATGATTCTTTGTGATTATGGGTGTAATGATCATGATGACTATAACATGCTTTATACACGCATAAACACTGCACCACTTCCACCTATCATTAGTAGTCGAATTCTGACTAGGCAGTACCCCTACTCACTCAGCCCAGGGTTAAGGGCAGAGTGTATCATATATGTCTATACTATTAGCGGCCTACACGAGGTCGGGAAGCCCGTGTGGCATTCGGGTAGTTATACTGCATAGTTAGGACTAGATTATGATGATAGAAGAACATGATTGTGAGGCGGGGATATAACTCTAGCGGTACCCGACGACGCAGGGTTAGGGCGTCTGTTGATGAGCCGAGGGCTCCCGATTCTCCCGCCGAGGGCGGTGATGATTTAGAGAGAGTGAGATATGGGCTTACGACCGGGGTCCCGAGTCGATGGCCCTGCAGACAACCGGTCACATGTAGTGTCGCCATACACGTGTAGGTGACATTACCGCTAGATGTGTATATATCCCCCCTCGATGTATGAGATGATGGATGATTATGTGATGGATGATTAGATGATGGATGATTGTTTCTTAAGAGTATTTACCCTGTGTGGTGAATAGCTCGGTGAGCGATGATGAGTATGATTATTGCTTTGGTAGACATGAGGTGACTAAACTGCTATTTTATTGCTATGCATAATATGTAAACCTATGATTGAGATGTGTACGAATAAGAGATTGTCTCAAACTTTATATCTGTGTGAACTTATCATAATATGTTTAGGAACTAGCATGTTCCAAGATAGTGATTGGTAATCTTTATCAACTTTGCATTGACTTAGTAAATTATGGTAAGTCATTTTAATAAGCATGTCGTTATCGTTAGCAAATATAGGCATACATTGGATATACACTGTGATGTCATTATTTTAAATTGTATGGATCCTACTCATTTGGGGCTGTAAGCTCACCTCGTGGCGTATTATTTCAGAGCTAGGGACGCGGGTGCGGGTAGCGAGGAGTAGCCGCTTTCTTTCTTTTAGTACGTATTTTAGTTGTATTAAACCCCTGCGAGGGTATGATGATGACGTTGTATCTTTTTGGACTTTAACATAGTATTTTGAATGTATATTTGGAAGGCTTGTTGTGGCCTGTGGACTTGTATCCGGACTCTTATAATTGAGTTTATTTATGGTGAAATTGTGCTGTTGTGTGCCTTGTGAAATCCTTGTACTGACAGGTCATGTGATGTACCGCGTGGGGGAAATTATCCACGCGGTTTACACATGTATTTGGAGGTTTGGGTGTTTCACTTCACAAATCCATTTACAGTTTGAAGCAAGCCTCACGGCAGTGGTTTCTTAAACTATCAACAGGCCTCAAATTAGTTGGATTTCACCAATCCTGATCGAATTATTCATTGTTCGTCTGAAATCATTCAAGTAGATTCACGACATTACTGGTTTATGTTGATGATGTGATATTGGCAGGAAATAATTTGGAAGACATCATTGATACCAAGCAATTTCTTTCAAGCCAGTTCAAACTAAAGGACATGGGGCAACTAAAATACTATGCCTTGGAAGTTTCTGAAGGCAGTGGTTTTCTCAGTGCTAAACCCTCACGTTTCCCAGTTGATCAAAACTTGTCATTAACACAAGTGAGTGGTGAATTATTGCATGATCTATCCCAATATCAGAGACTAATAGGGTGACTAATATACCTCACAATTACGAGACCAGACCTTGTGCATGTTGTTCACATATTAAGTCAGTTCATGGACAAGCCTAGACAACCTCATCTTGAAGCTGCACACAAGGTCTTGTGGTACATCAAACACACACCTAGACAAGGGATTCTTTTACCTTCCAAAGGACCACTAGAACTGAAAACATTTTGTGATGCTGATTGGGCTCGTTGTAACAACACAAGAAGATCTCTGACTGGATATTGCATCCTACTTGGACATGCACCAACCTCTTGGAAGACAAAGATACAAAGTACAATGGTGCGTTCAAGTGCGGAGGCAAAATATCATTCCATGACTACTACATGGTGTGACGTAACTTGGTTACAAAGTATATTAAAAGATTTGAATATGTGTCAAGCTCAGCCAGGTAAGCTGTTCTGTGACAACCAAGCAGCTATACATATAGCTTCGAACCCAGTTTTTCATGAGTGCCCGAAACATATAGAGATTGATTGTCATGTGGTTTGTAAAGCAGAGATGGGTAATTAAGATGGCATACATCCGAACCAGTGATTAACCAGCAGACTTATTCACCAAGCCATTGAGTTCGACACAATTTGAGGCATTGCTCAGCAAGTTGAATGTAATCAATATACATTCCAACTTGAGGGGGAGTGTTAAACGAAAGAATCTGATATGATCCTTTAATTGATTCTGTTAGCTGACTATAATTGTGTCAATAGCTATGTTAAAGGAGAGAATACAATATGACCTCTTAACTGATTCTATTAGCCAGCTATGATTGTGTTAATAGCTGTTAATAGACATCTGTATATGGTAGGATTTAAATCTTAAGGCCATGAATTGTGGATCTAATGCGTACACATCCTGTATTAAGCATGTAACCTGATTCATTGAATGATATCAAGAAAATCTTCTTCACATTCAAATTCTCTTGAAAGAAAATATAATCCGACAAAATTACTCAAGGAATTAGCCATTCATTTAGCTATAGCTAGATTACATACCCTTCGGCACGCAGATATGGGGTGATGCACCATTGGCTGCCCCGCCAATGGAAACAAGGGCTTTGGAACATTCAAGGACAGGGGACGAAACCGGGTCCCTGCATCAAAAGAAGCAACAATAGCCAAAAAAACAAGAAAACCCATGAGAAAAATCCCATTTTGGGAAGAAGGCCACGCTTAAATTTGAGGGAAAAAAGAAGAAAAAAAAATTTCCATACCCTTTGTTGGCCCACCGACCATGATCACAGCAACCACCTTTCCTTCCGAGATCCCCATACTTCGTAGTACTTTTTACAGACCGACTAGACCGAGAGAAGAAATCTAACAAGGCAGGGGGGGAAGGGTAAGAGATCCCAATCCAGGATTAGGTCAATGCAGTGGGGATTGGTGAGGGATGAAAGAGGAGTCAACAGAGAGGAACGCAGGGGCGGGAGCATGTCATGTTTTTTCTCTAGGTGAGTGTAGCATTAGCATGCATATATGGATGGTGGGGTCTCAAACTCTCAATTCACTTCCAAATTCCAAGCACGTCGTTTTGTGAACCATGGGGACGTGATGTAAACGTGATCCTGCTGAGGTTGTAAGTTGACCGATATTATTAACTTGTTTCTATACATCATCACCCAGATACGGGTCTGCCCGCTTTTAACTTCTATTATATATGGGAAAGGACTAGCCTTTGTGTTTAATTAATTTACTATTAGCTTATCGATTATCTATCAATAATAAAAATTTATTTATTATATCGTTTTGACTTGGCCGATCCGGTGGACTAGCCGATCTGACTATGCCCAACTATTTTTTCCAAAGCCGAGAATTTTTTTTTTCTTTTATAGCTGCCTAATTTAGATTTTAAGCAGTCTGTTTGTGAACGATGGGGACGTTATTGTTATTATTATTATTTTTTTTTTATTATAATTTTTTATTTGATATTGGAGTCAATCTCAAGAACTCCTATTTCAAATCGCCCCCTCCTCCCTTCCCTTTCCCCCTCCCTCTCCTAAGTCCTAAGATCTCGTCGTCTATGGCGGAAGACCTCAGAGATTCCTAACCTCAAGGCGGCGGAGAAGACCTCTTCACACCCCAGTCCGCCTCCACCGAAGCCTCCGACCTGGCTCCGACCGGCGTCTCCGCCGAGAGCCGGAGCTTCCTCTTCAACATGTGGCCGCCCGACGCCGCGGACGCGCCAGGCCTGATCTGCCGCCTCGTGGAAATCCTAACATCCGCTTCCCCGTTCACCAAGCGCTACGGCACGCTCTCCTCCGACGAGGCCGACGAATCAGCTCGCGCCATCGAAGAGGAAGCGTTCGCCGCCGCTTCCTCCGCTGCCATCGTCGGATACGGCCCCGACGGCGTCGCTAGCGACTCCGTGGATGAGAGTGGATCGAGATACTCCAGGTCTACTCCAAGAAGATACGCCATTGGGTGCTCGAGTTCGCCAAGGCGAGGGCTTCGAAATCCTTCGGGGGATCGGAAGTGGCATCTGAATCGCCGGCTGTTTGATTGATGCTGCCTCAATCGCATATAGTATAAAGAGACTTATACTGAAATAAACTTACCCTTATTTCGCAAATCCCAACTGTGTATCTCTATTTCTCCGATGAGATTACCCTTATCCCCGGGTTAAGAGTGGAATCACCTTCGAGAGTTTTTGACCAAACTAACCCCCCTTTTTTTTTTTTAACCGAAATGGACGGTCCTCAAATTTATTATTAAATAAATCTAATTTACTAATGAAAATGTTAAATTAATTAATATTTTTTAAAATACTGAATAGATCAGTATTTTTATCATCAGATAATTTTTTTTCTTAAATACTGAAAGATTAAGTTAAAAGACTTTATATATATAAATGCCGATCAATTTAGCTTTTTAGAACTAGACAAAAACATTAAATTAATTAGTATTTTTACTTAGGGATAAAATATTAATTAGCTCAGCATTTTTATTAGAGTTACTTTAAATTAGATCTTATTTAATAATAAATTTAAAAAATAATTTATTTCGGTAAAAAAATATTGAAACTAGTCGTCAAAAACTACACCTTTGAAGGTAATATAATTTACCAATTTTTACCACCAAAAGAAAAAATTAACCCCCTTTTATTTACAATCATATTCTAATGATAAAATTTTCATCCAAAATTAATAGTAATATCTTATATCATAATTAAGTTGTCAAGCTACAAAGTTACCTCTACTATTTTTAAATCAGATTATATTTTTATAAGAGTAATTACGTCTTTTAATTAAATTTGCAAAAAAAAATCCATTTTCACGAAAAGAGAAAACTATATAAATATTTCGAGCCCCTTAGCCCTTGTCATCCGTCGTCCCCTCCTTGTGAGACGAGTGATCAGTTCAGGCGACAGCCGGCAACCGCTGGATCCGGTTCCGCAATAAGCCCGTTCGTCTCTCTCTCTCTCTCTCTCTCTCTCTCTCTCTCTATGTATATATCTTTGTTCGATCCCCTTCTTTTTCCTTTTGCTTCAAATCATCGATGGCTACTTCTTTCGTTCTTTATTTATGTTGTTTTGGTGATCCATATGACCTTCTTGGGAATGGGATTGCGATTTTCTTGTGGAACTCCCGAGTGAGTTTTTCTTGCTCTGTCCGTTAATTTAGTAATCGAAATTATAATAGCAACGGAATACTGATAAGAACTCTTGTTCGTCTCTGTTTCGCGAGGCATAATTAGATCATATTTAAGTAGGGAATTGGAAAACCGCAGCAGTCCTCTGAGCCGGTCTCGCAGCTTGGGCTTTGTTTTAATTTTTTTTTTTCTCTTTACTTTGTGTGTCCTTTGCGCTTGGTACAATGCTTTTTCGCCGAGTTTTGGAACTTGTTTAAACTATCTCCCCCTTTTATCGTGCATCAAACTTGTACACATCTATTTGAAGGAATGAAATCTCTCACCTATGGGCTTTTCGTAAAAAAAGAAGAAAATCAGTGCAAAATTTGTTCCTCAATTGTAGTGGGTAAATTTAATATTTCGGAAGTAGGTTCTGATGTATGGAGACCAACACATGAGGATGCTAATGCGGCTATTATAAAAAGGCTAATTCTTTATTAGAATGTCTTCTTTGCATAAAGTCGTAAGTACTTCACATGAGCTCTTTGTCTTGCAGATTGTTATCTTGCCGTTGAAGGGCTTCTCCATTTGTGTCTTTATCTTGGCAGAATGGTTTCATTTGAGATGAATGATCGGAAAAGTATGATTTCTATGTCTATTTCATGTCACAGTATATTTTCTGTTAAAGTTGTAGATGATACAGGGTATGCCCCCTTTGAAACATTCCAACTGTTTTTTCGATGCCTGACACTTCTTTTAGTTGAGACTAATGAGTAAAGATTTTGGATTTTTTTTCCTTTAAGTCTTTGAATTACTTGCCTTAAATTTGAGTGCTAGTTTAGAAGTATTCTTTTTGCAATCTTCCTATTTGTACTGCACTATAATTCTTCAAAATTAATCCAATCCTGCAGGCCATCCCAATTTGAAATTAATATAGTTTTTTGCCTGTTCAGCACTCCTAATTTACCTATATAGCTTAATTATTTGGCATCAACTTCCATCTTCTCTATTTGTAGCAGTAGATCAGGTCAAAACAATTCAATCTTTTAATGACAACAAGAATCGGCATTGTAAAATCTACTTAGAGATCCACTTAGAGATCTCCAAGATGTAATATCGGATCCCTTTTGTCTCCTCATTTCCTGGAGAACTTTGGACTGCGATTTAAAATTGAAAGTTAAGTACTGCCACAGAAAAGCAGATAGATGCTGACTGAACATATATATCCTAAAGATGTTTGAAGTTTTGGTTTTGACTCCTTGAAAAGATGAATGTTTTAGTTCGAAATAAAATGTTCTTAGCCTATTGTGGTTGAAAATAAATGTCGAAATAAAAAATCTTGATATTTTTTTTATCTTAACCAATGAGCTTTGACTTTAGTTTTCACTAAGTTTTGGCAGTTATTGTTCTGTCTTGATGAAACTTCAAACTATTTCCTAACTCAAGATCTTTAAATTTCATTGACCTAGAGCTATGAAAAGATACTTCGATAACAACCCATTTGCTTATATTGAAGGATTTGATCTTGTTTGTATGAGGTGTGACTCTCTTTAAGTTATCATGTATTGTAACGTCTGAGGCATAAGATTTCAGCCACCAAAATGCAACATGTATTCCTTTAAATCCAAGACAGAAAAGTAGCTATATGTTAATTTCTAAACTGACACCTGTTTTGAAGTTTTCTTTTCTTTTTTTGGTCGAAACTTCTTTTACTCTCTAAGCTGTTCTGGATGTTCCACATTTAAATCTTACATTATCCTTCTTCTTTTCTTTTTTCTCTTGACTTCTCTATGAGACGGTCTGATTCTGTAGGAGCATTCTTGACAATTACAATGCAAAGGTTCCCAGGTGTTATTATTTTTTACCATTTCCTTGGTTAAGTATAACTAACTATGAAACTTTATCTGGATCAGAAATTGGCCTAGGCCTGACAGGGTTTGGAATATTTTTCTCATTCTTGGGCATCATTTTCTTCTTTGATAAGGGATTTCTAGCCATGGGAAATGTAAGTTTTCCCCCCCTTAATATCATGCATTCTATTTCCATTTGTGACTCGTAGTTTTGTATAGACAGTGAATGATATTGGAAGATTTCTTACTTATGGATTATATCAGATACTCTTTCTCTCAGGTGTGATGTTGACCATCGGACTGAAGTCCACAATGCAATTCTTCATTAAGCCTAAGAATTACAAGGTGAGCTCACCATTAAAGCTCAATCTACCAGTAATTTTATTTCCCTTTCTCCTGCCCTAATATTTTGCTGGTTTACAGGGTACTATCTCCTTTGGAGCAGGATTCTTTCTGATCCTGATTGGATGGCCTGTTTTTGGCATGATACTGGAGTCATATGGCTTCATTGTGCTCTTCAGGTTAGTGTCCTTTTGTTTTCTTATCCTTTTTTTACTCAATGATGACTCTGTTGGTTGATTTTGAGTATCGCTATTGCTTCAAACGTTAAAAACATGTTCTCCTGTATGTGAATATCTTCACATCGGTTTCTGATGTTGATTCATGTGTTATACATTACTCTAATATTCTTCCTTTGAATCGGCCCCTTGATATACTTCGCAGTGGTTTCTGGTCAACGCTTGCAGTTTTCTTGCAAAGGATTCCTGTCCTTGGTTGGATATTCCAGCAGCCATTTGTGACATCGGTATGCCAATTCACCAAAGCTTGTCCATTTGTTGACTTGATATTATATTAACCTAATAGCTCTCGTTTTCAGGGTTGCATGATGAAACTCACATATCTGTGAGTTCTTATGCTAGACTAATTTTCGTTTATTCTCCATTTTCTTCCATGCAGTTCTTAGATCGCTACAGAGGGAAACGAGTGCCAGTCTAGTTGCAGTTGTGTTGCTACAAAGTTGATGCCCATACTATACACAGGGTTGTGATAAGATAGCAATCAACCTTTTGGGTCTCAATCTCTCAGACCGTTGTATCATATTTGATTGTATGTTCACCTATTAACAAGATCATTCTTTCTAAGATGACCTCTTATTGGGGGTGAATGAGATAAATAAGGTTAAGCTTTTCTCTGAGTTTTTGACCAAACTAAAAGCCTTTTTTTTTTACAGAAATAGACCGTTTCTCAAACTTATTATCAAATAGAGTTTAATTAGCTGTAACTCTAACAAAAAAGCTAAACTAATTAGCATTTTTAAAAATGCTAATTAGTTCATCGTCAGACAATTTTTTTAACTACTAAAAGATTAAGTTAAAAAGATTTATATACATAAAATGCTAATTAGTTTAGTATTTTAGGATTAAAAAAACGCTGAACTAATTAGCGTTTTTGCTTAGGGATAAAAAGGCTAATTAGTTCAACGTTTTTGTTAGTATTACGATAAATTAAATTTTATTTGGTAATAAATTTAAGGAGTAGTCTAATTTTGTATAAAAAAATTAGAACAGGGTTAGTTTGTCAAAAACTCCTTTTATCTCTTTGCCTAGTTGTTTGTTGCTGTCTGGACTAAGCCAGCTTCCAATCAAGAAAAGCTAAACAAGAGTTTAGAAAGGTTTTATTTGTCTCTCTTGCTAAACTTGGCTCCTTGTGGAGCAACACTTGAATTGTTAGGTGAGCAAAAATTATTTATTAATCAGTTTATTGAGAGAGAAAGGTAAGTGAGCAAAGTGCATTCGAAATCACCATTTATGTATCAGTTAGTTTATTGAATTGATAAACCCACTCTTCTCAAATCCACTATCCTCAAATCTCAAGTGGCATAGGCATGACAATGATCTTGGTTTGCTAATTTCTTGTGAAGATGGTGGATTTTATTTGAGAAATTTTCATTTCATTCAGGTCCCTTATGCACTGTTATAACATTTAAAAGAAAAAAAAAGGGACTTTGATCATTCAAAATAAGCATGTTGTTAGATGGAAACCTAATAGTTATGCAACATCGAAGCATTATATAATTTACATCCTTGGCTAACCGATAAGAAATTACAGAGGAAAGGAAGAAGCATATGCATGGAGATTTCAGCTTTAAGGACATTCAAGAGGGACAAACTAGGAAAGAAAATTGGCATTATAATATTACACCAACCGATAATAAGTATACCTATATTTGGCAAGATGTTCAAAGGAGTTGAACTCATATCAAACAAAAGTTTCTGAGTCACCCTCAAGTATTCCCTATGGAGTTCCCATTTACATATACATGAATGCACTAGAAAAAGAAAAATAGAAGAACTCTTATGCTGCCTTCACAAAAATAAAATCTCCCTAGTTTGGAACCACCGATAAAACCTTGGGCATGTTGTATGAAGTCATATGACATTAAAATACAGCAGTTCTCTTGGGATTTTGGAAGTAAATAATCAGATGGAAATACAGGGAAACTATAGCTGCGCTGAACGGCCAACGGGATTGCAAAAGAGATCATAACTTCCTGAGAACAGAAACTTGGTGTGGCAACATGGTCTTAATTTCATTCATTAGTGCAATTTGATGCAGCAACTGGCTAATTCTCTGCAGAATATATAAGATTGAGCAAATATAAATTTCTAACACCAATAAAACTCAAGAAGAGTGCATAATGTAAAGAATCAAAAGCTGGAAACTTCAATCCTATTCAGCGACAGACTGTCTCAAAGAGTTAAAAATGATAATGGAATAAATATAGATGAAAGTGGCCTTTGATTGACACTAGTCAATGGTTGGAACTTCCCCACACACACAAAAAAAAAAGGCAAAGCATGGAATTGTCGTGCATAGCATACGTAACAGATGAAATATAACATGCTAAGATTGATGGGTATAATTTAGTTAAACAGAACCTTACAAGAATAAGCATAAGAAGACAGATAAAGGTAATTTAGAAGAAGAACCAAATCATCAGCACCCTTCTTCTGTGTTCAGTCAAGTTAGAAATTGCATAGAGATATGCATAAATAGCAGAATCTCTGCCATTGCATAATCAAAATAAAATGGGACTCAGAGTGCAATGGCAGCTAACAAACAACAACCAGAATGAATAAGAACATTTATGAATGCATCTATCCATCTCCCCACTAAGAGAGGATATATATGCCTATAAACAATATATGTTTTCCCTAGCCAAATGAGACATCTCACGATAGTTGTCTACACCACAAGATCATGTATATCACCATGTTCGTAGTGCTAGTACAAGTAGCAACCTCACAGATGTTAGAAGATTTTGAAACAAAGCCTCAGAAACTGAATGCTCATATATGGATTTGTGACATCAAGATGCAAGAAAACAAAATAAAGAAAACCGCAAACAATCTGAAGAAAACCTGTACTGCTCTGTTAAATCTTGCTCAACTTAAAGGAATGGAGAACATTATAGATAATAAAATCATGGCATAACATGTATAACATGTACCCTATTTTCCAAGCATATGCCAATAATCATAGAGATGCAAGCACAAACTAACACAAGCATGTTTACAGACTCAGGATTATGGATTCTAAGTCAGTAATTTACTCTATGCCAAAAGCCTAGAATCACATGAATTCGACACTAAAAAGTATGGCCGATATAGATCAAATTATGAAACAATTTCTTTTGTAACTCAGTAAATAACTTGTTATCTACTTGAATTGCCCATAGACAGAACCACAGAGGTAATATAAACCTACCAGTTTCTATAAGAAAATTGCAAATTCTATGATGGTTAAATCCCTCCCAAATGATACTCTAAGCCAAAATTAACTAGATTTCTCTTTAGCTCCATAATCAACTCCTTACATGCAAACAAACAAAGAGAATAAGAACTTGCTTATATGCAAACAACCGCAAAGCCCAGTTGGCCTAAGAGCCAATACAATACATACGTGGTAAGGTTCTTAACTTCTTATACCAAGGGTGAGTATATTTTCAGACTAGTGGCATAATTTTCATGAATTCTGACATATGTTAGGACACCCATAATAAGATTAATATCAGAAGTCCAGTAGCTTTCCTAAGAATATCACAAGATACAACTACTACTATTTCTAATTCTCAGATAAAATTTTCATAAGGGACTACCTGATTAGTGATGTAATACAACTTCTCATTCAATAACTGTATAATGAGAAATTTCAGCAGTAACATATTTTCTAGTCTAATAACCATTTCTTATTATGACATGCAAGTATGTAAACTGAAGTCCAATTACTCTTAGAGTAACCATTATGCCTTCTACAACATAAAAATTCTCCATTATGCCATTAGAAACACTGGAAAATCATCATAATGATTAGTGAACAAGAATGAAATGTCTAATAATCTTCTAGATACAATGATACCCACCCATCAAGAGAACAAAAGCTCCAATCTACCTTGTCTCTCAAAATTGAAACTTTCAGCATGTTTCCAAAAAGTCAACTAGCACAAGGATCTCTAGAGATCATGAATATTGAGGAAGATTGATGCTTCCGGACAGATGTGAAAGCTTTTAGCCTTTGTGTGCATTTTACCGACTTGCTGTTATGTAATATGGACTATATTTTGTTGATGTAGTTGGTTCTGGTTGTAGTTTGGTGGTTTATTTTGGTGTCAGGATGTTAATTAGGACCTTAATGGTCCATGAACGATTATTTTGTCTGTTTAGACAGTTCGTTTTGCTGAGACTTCCTTGTGGAAAGGGGTCTGTTTTAAGTTTCAATGAAACAAGGGCTGAGGCCTGTTGGTCAAAAAGCATGTTACCAAAAAAAGATGTACAAAAGCAGACATCCTACTCGAATTACAAACCAAGTGGAAGTAAAATTACGCGAAAAAAAACGATAAATAATGGTTAGCAAGTCGCACCTGATCCTTCTCTTGAAGTAGAAGTAGCAGTAGATCCCTCTCCCGCCGGTCCCTTCGCCTCATATACATCATTATCCCCAACCCAGCCAACACAGACAGCGACCAAATCCCACCTCCTATTACTCCTCCCGCTCCTCCACAAAAAGGCATCTTGGACTGGATAACCTCCATTCCGGAGTCCAAAATTCTCCTCGCTGAATCCGATAACCTCCTCTGCAACCGAAAGGTTCTCTCCACCACTGCCTCCTTCTCCTCCTCCACCACTTCGCTCCACCGAGGGGAATAGGGCTCCCCGTCAGCTTCTTGAAGAGATCGAGGGGTAAGGTCTTGATTCGGATCGGGATGGAGATGGAGCCCTTCGTGGAGACTGGGAGGGAAGATGGCGCAATCGTCGAAGCTACCGCCCCCACCGACGCCGGCGCTGACGTCGGCCACAACCTCCCATCCCCTCCCGCTCTCCTCCCACACGGGCGGCGTCGCCGGCGGCGCCACCGCCTCCCACCCGTCCCCCGCCACAGAGCCTGTGCCCGCGCCGGCAAATGGAAACGGCGAGGCCTTTCCGTCCTCGCCGCCGTCCATCGCCTGCAAGGAGGCTACGGATCGGAGCTTGTAGACGACGTGGGGGTTTGTTGATGTCGGGGGAGTTAAGACGAGCGGGTGGAGAAATGGGTGGGAAGAGAGTGGGGTGGGGATTAATTTTTCCATGGAATTTTGATTGCGTTCTTTTTGGCAACTCAACCGAGGATAATTAGCTTTTTATTTTATTTTATTCTATTTCTCTTTATCTTAATATACTTTTTTTGATACGAGATGAGAGATACTTCTCTGTCATTTTTATGAGGCTGCAAATAAAACGAGATTTTGAGGTCCTTTTTTTTTAGATGAGATTAGGAGATGTTTCTTCCTATTAAAGGAGTTAGAAATAATATTCATACATATAAGGGGTGAAATGTAAATGTAACAAACATCAATTGGACCTGAATGTAATCAAGGGGGAGGGGTTTTGACTTAAAACTCTTCAGTCTCCTCGTAAAACCCTAATCTCAATCCACGAACACGGGGAAGACAAACAATGGACGACAAACGTCTCCGGCAAGAGAAGATCCAAAAGTTTGAGGATTTTGTCGACCGCCGCCTCAAGCCCGACCTCGTCAAGGCCATCGCTGAAAGGTACTTCTTTAATCCCGCATCAAACCATTCATTGTGACCGGGAGATCTTTTTCCCTTATATTTTGATCCAATCCTCTCTTTCATCAGGGATAAGGTCTTCCAGCAGCAGAAAGTCTTGTATCCTTTTCAGTTGAATTCGCTTCTTCGATTTCGGTATGTAGTGATTTGGATTTGTTTACTTAAACTGTCTTGGTGTTGAGATAATAGCTTGGATCTCAAGAGTAACATCGAGAAGTTGGAGAAGAATGGGGTGACTAGCCTTCGCTCGATGGTTAATCTCGGGTCTGAAGTTTACATGCAAGCCGACGTGTAAAGCTCTGAACTTTATCTCATTCATCTCTAGATGTTGTTGTTCTTCGGAATATGGTGGTATCTACTTCTGATTGCTTTGCATTTATCATGCAAGATGAGAATTTCTTGTATTGTCTGCGATAAATGGATCTCTTTTCATAAATTTTTTTTCTTTTGTGGAATCTCTATACACTCTTTTGCATAATTATCTGTATAATTTGCTCTGCAAATCTATTACTTTGTTGAATTTGCTCGACAAAAATATCATTGTTGGATCAGTATAGTAGCTCTGTGTACTGCATAAAAATTGTTTAATTTTCTTTCCAGGATTCAATTGTTTGTCTTTTAATTGAATTAAGTATGCCATTTTGAGTTTTCTGCTCTATGGTCATTTATGCAGGCCTGATACACGCCACATATTTGTAGATATCGGTATGGGTTTTCACGTGGAGTTCACTTGGTCGGAGGCACTGGAGTTCATATCAGTGAGGGAAGCAAGGTTGGCCAGGTGATGAAACCTTCACAAGTGTACAATATATTGTTTCATAAGTGAGGCATTGATTATTACTGTATATCTCTGAGTATGGAGGAGCAAAATATGTGCACAGATGTGTGCATGTGTGTTTGGGCATGTTGCTTTTAAATATACTGCAATAGCATCTCTGTTTATCTTCTTCTACTTCACAAATTGAGTGTTCGTTTGTGTGTTATGACAGACAAATAGAGGAGTACACACACCTTATTGCAAACATCAAGGCTCAAATCAAGTTGGTAAGTACTAAAGAAGAGTTCCTTTTCTTTCTTTGTTTGTTTTGCTAAGTGCTCGTGTATTGTGATTCCTAGGTAATGCTAAATGTGGTATTTTCTCAATTCACTATTAACTAGAAACATCATAAGATTTATCCATTCTTCTGTTTTAAGCACATCCAGTTATCCACATTGTGCATTTGAACTATCATGTTATTCTTAGGAGTATGGAAATGATTAAACGAGGTGAAGAACCTCACTTTTAATTATTTGTTAACCAAGCATTGCCAAGTATCAACAATAAATGGAATAAGATAGTAATAATACAGAAAATCCAACTTGACATCATTGCAATCTAGTCTTCAGACTATGTGCATCATAAATTTTATATGATCAGCTTTATGTTGCCATACATTGTCTACATTTGGTGTTAATATTGGTAGTGTTCTGTTTGTTCAGTATGTCATACAATAAACTTTTACCATCATTAGATTTTCTGAGCTCCACGCTTAACTATGAACATTGCTTTCAGGTATGTGAAGGTATCCGCGAATTACTTCAGATACCAGCAGAATGATCATTCCTTTCAATGACTTTGCCTTGCTAGTTCCATAATCTTGGCAAGCAATTGTAAGACCTTATGGGAATGGAAAAGCTGATGAAGTTGATAAAGTTTTTTTATTAACCTTAAACCTTTATATGGTGGACATGTGTGCCTCAAGTTATTATGATTAGACTCCCAGCACATCTGTAAATTTTGTAGAATTATTTGACATCTACACCACAAAGAATACTGATGTACCAATATGAGCATATGAATTGAATACGTTTGTTGGTATTTTTCCATTGCTGTTACTCAGTTATTCAACCATTAGTGCTTCTCTTCATTCTGTACAGTTTGTGCTTTTCTTATTCTTTTCTGTAAGCTTGGTAATATTAGGCATAATATATGGTGATGGTAAAGCCTATCAATCTGCAGCCCTGTGGTGCAAAGTTGCATAGACCATAGTATCCGCAGTTACAGTAGAAGTTTGAAATATTACGATAGAAATGAGCAAAATACTGACATAGAGTGACCTACAGAATTTCTATCAGCAATTCTGAACTTGGCAAAGAACTTATTGATCTAAGAATGATAATGCATAAGGATAAGGAATCCAATTCACATTGTAAAAGACTTGAATTTTTGAGCTATTTCACCACATACTTCAATTGCTAAGACACAATCCTGATTAAGCCACAAATAGGGTACAAATGAAGCAAGAGAGAACAATTAATAGGAGTATGTACATTGCCACCTGGTATATTAAGACAACCATTTACACCAGATGATAGTTGAACAATTTAACCAATATCAGAAACTCCTTTCTTAAATGTTCTCTTTGAGAACCACATCCAGCTTCAAACCAGAAATATTCCATGTCACTAGAGAACCAGCAGCCAGTCATGGCCATTTGTGAACTTCACTCCAATCTGAAGGAAGCGGAAACTTAAAAATTCTTACACATGATCTAATACTAGAGAAGCCTAGCCTTAGTTAAAAAGCCAGAGGATGATGCCTTCAGATCAGCTGCTACCTCAGTTTGGTGAGAGTTGAGGACAATGCTCGCCCAGTTGGATGATCTATGGACAATTCGCGAAGGGATGCGATCACTGTCTTCACCCCCAGATGCCTCATACCCATCACTCGTTGACCTTGAAAGCTGAATCCCTTTTTGCGGAGTGGTTCCTGGGACTGCAAGAGACGTGAGCCCCTGTACTTCTTCAGTTCCAGATGAGATGCGGTATGGATGGAGATCAGGCGAGTCCAAACTACTATCTGGCGAAGAAGCTATGTTCCCAGTGGATGATGCAGTTCTACCTGGTCGAAAAGCACTCCTCGCTTCTAGCTGCAGAGGTGCTAAGTTAGCAGATGTCTCCGGTGCCAGGATACTGCCGTTACTGCGAGTAGCAGCAGCAGTTATTTTTGCAAGGGACTCCCGAGAAAGGTCAGCAGTCATCCTTCCTCTTTTGGTAGCTCGCCTCTTATTATCAGGTCTTGAAATAATCCGACCACTAGTACTTCCGTAGCTACTATCTGTTTCCTGCCCGGGTGGCAGATCTTGTCTTGCGATTGGCTGAAGAACTCTGGATTTCTTCCTTGCCCGTGCAGCAGCTTTTGAAACTTCTTCTGCATTCAGACGAGCCAGAGTCCAAGGGCTTATTTTTACAGTCGCTACACCTTTCCTTCTCATTCCATCATCTTCTCTTGATTTCTTGTCAATAGAATGTAGAGACGTTGCAATCTCTGGAGGAACAACATCATACTATACCAAAATGAAAAGCCTTGTTAATGCCCCCAGATAAAGAAAGATAAAAAGGACAGGTAATATATGCTTACAATGTTTGAACTTTAACAACTGACTATAATATTTTCTACCTTCCCTATACTCTTTATCTCTTCTACCTAATAGGTCCAACATTGCAATGTAGGGCAAATCCTATTTCTCCTACATTAGATTATAATAATCACATGGCCTCTTCAGCCAAATTTCGTACCAGGTAGGATTTTCAGTGAGTTTGACTTCTTGAAGTGAGACTTCTACTTGCAATAGTTAGCAAGTTGGGCAT
The DNA here is from genome assembly GCF_019914945.1 of Typha latifolia. Lineage (NCBI taxonomy): Eukaryota > Viridiplantae > Streptophyta > Magnoliopsida > Poales > Typhaceae > Typha > Typha latifolia. The sequence continues at coordinate 3,207,939 of NC_133086.1, read as the reverse complement.
TTTGTCAAAACTTGGCTTAACTCATAGGTTATTGCTTAAATTATCAAAATTAGCTGAGAAAAGGGCTTAAAGATATACAAGATGGTGTTTTAGCGACACTATAGCCTTTTCCCCTTCCCAGATTTAAGCCAGATTTAATGATGTTAGTAACAAATTGTGTACTGATGGTAAACCATAATTTTCTTCTATATCGTCCAGATTTGTCTCAGCAATTTCCATGGTTTATCTATCTCGATGAAGTATTATTATTAAGAAATAGAAAAGGCAAGCATACATGTATACTTGATCCTCAAGGAACAATCGGAGAGTGCACCAGATTTAGTGATGTTAGTAACAAATTGTGTAGTGATGGTAAACCATAATTTTCTTCTATATCGTCCAGAGTTGTCTCAGCAATTTCCATGGTTTATTTATCTCGATGAAGTATTATTATTAAGAAATAGAAAAGGCAAGCATACATGTATACCTGATCCTCAAGGAATAATCGGGGAGGAGTGCACCACGAACCGCGGCGAAATGCACTGAAAGAACTAGCACTGCTAAGTCCAGTGAGAGAGCTCACTGGAGACATCCTCGGACTTTGCTGGCCACCTTCTTGTTCCTCTTGCTCTCTCAATGCGATGATGTAATCATATGTACTGATTCCCTATGTGTGCATGCAAGTAATTAGTCTTAGGTTCTTAGATCTTGGGTGGAAAAGAAAATGTTGATAGCTTGAAAATGCACATTATCAAACTAGAAATATATCCTATGGTAACTGGAGGTCAGTAGCTAATGAGGTAAATTGGCACGCTTCTATATATTGAATGCTGCTACTCTTAGACAAGTTCACGACTTCATTCACACAATGGCCAAAAAGAAAATCACATTGCAGACAAAATTGTTGACTCTTAATACAAACAACAAGGGCAACAAGAACAATAAAGGCCGTCTTTAGTCCCACCTATTCTGTCACCAGCTAAACAAATCCTTTCTCATTCAGGTTTTATTTAAGGAATATTGACAATTTGATGTATTGAAAAATGACTAAAACTTACCTTCTTAATGAGAAGGATGTGAAAGAAGAAAAGTTGAGCAAGTGGTAGTGTCGCAATCATTGCTAGGAAAGTGCAGGATGCCTGCAAATATGAAGTCACAGTATGAAATAGGTGACTGAAATTCTCAGTGAATAACTAATTGAAAATTTTCTTTTAACTTCTAAAATTTAATTTGGCATGTGCAAACTGGTGTAATTGACATTTGCAGCCAATACAGTTCATGCTGTCTTGAGGCTAGCAACACAAAATGTAACAGCAATTAGGCAAGATACTTGCTGCAAACTTCTCCCGTTGCAAGAAAGGCTGCTTCCATGACTTACACCCATGAACACATGATCCGGAAAGTGTTACCATCAGCAATTGATATGCTCTTATGATTTAGATAAAATACTAGATGAATACAACAAATTTGTATGAGCAAAAGAAACTCACCACCACAATAACAAAAGGCACCAAAGAGAAGCTGCTTCCCAACTTTAAGACGATCTCCACAGAGAATTTCCTTCGCTCCAGGAAACAGCGAATCAGCACAAGCACTCCTATCGACCACTGGAGAATAAGCTGGCCCAAGGTGCACAAACCACGGAGACCTGTCAATGATCAACCAGAATGAAAAGGACCTAGAATAAAAATGCTTCCTACATTTCCTGACTACCAGGTCTACATGGACAATAAAATGTTTAATGGTGGATTTCCAAATAGGGACTGAAAACCAATGTGTAGGCTGATATAAGGACGACAGAGTTTGGCCATCAAATATTGCATATGCACTAACCCATACATCTTTTAACACTCTAAATTATAGGAGCTGATATGCTTACCAAGACAACTGCAGAAACCATGAGGATGAAAAACCTTCTATAGTTTGTCCTTCCTATACAATTGTTCAGCCACTGTAAAAGGCCAAGGAAGCAGAACATGATAATCGTGATGGACTAGATCATGAAAAGAGAAGGGACAAAATGAACAAAATATCTTACTCTGCAATGATGATCAAAGCCATCAACACATTTGTCACAAACTCTGCAATGTTTACTGAACTTCAACACCTACATGTTGTCCAATCATTTATAGTTTAGATTTTACACCCATATCCAACTGGAAGAGCAACAAATATTTCTTATATAATAAGTATGCCACTTATATAGAATGAAGCTTGAAGAAGAATATTCCTAAGCTACATATCAGTTAAGATCATCTGGCATGACCAAGGTGGATACCTCCACTTCGCACAGGCTGCAAAAAAACATGCCTTCTTCACTCTTCTGCTCAGAAGACTGGTCATGCGGGCGGCACCAATTACATATCAAAGGGCAGCACCAGAAAAGCAGAGGTGCCAATAAATTACTACCGCAACAAGATGAGTTATTGCCTTTATGTAAATTCTCGCTAGCGGCAACCGTGCTGACACCCTCATGTACTGGCTTTTCTCTAGTCATTCCATCGTGTAGTTCACTATCTGAAACTTCTTGTCTGGATCCCTCGTTATGATTTTGTTTCACGTTTTCATCTACTTTCCCATACTTCTTTGATTTGAAAACCCCTGGGTCTCCAGGATCTGCGGCAGCACACCAGATATACAAAAGGAAGACAAATGTAACCTGACAAAGAAGAAAACCTGTATCAGTACTTGTGTATGTTGCGGATGAAAATTTAATCAAGGAGACTTCTTTCTAGTGAAATTCTATAAAGACCCCATAAGCCCCATAAGATTTCCCATTACAAGGCCAGCAAATATTCAGTTTCACAAAGGTAATACAGGTTAATTGTTTAGACTCCCCACATTATCATAAATGAAATGTCAATACTTGATTAATTGATAAATCTTGTAAATGGAAATATTCCATCCTACCCAATGTAATATTTTAGACAGTATAAAACTTCATTAAAGAATATTTTATACATTTAACATTTAAATCGTGAGAATCTGATGGATAGATTGCAACTTGTGCAGCCATGTACAAGTGAATTATATGAGTCTTGACACCATCAAAGTATATAACCTGAAAATTGCATGATGGGAGCACACATACAGGTAAAAATTATAGAAAAATCTGCTGTTCCATCTTATTTTTCATGTGTGAAAAATTTACAAAAAAATCCAGGAAAGCACCAAAAGGAATTGAGATAAACCCACTTCTAAGAACTATCTATCAGATTATGCTCAACTCCAGAAATGCCCACAAGTCCCGACCTATGAAATAAAAGTAAAGGAAGGAAGGAAAATAAGCAGTAACTAATGTCAGTAAAATGGCTCACCAGAGGAGTATAGAGACCCATCACCACATACTGAAACAGCTTCGTTCCAACAAAGGGCACAAAGAACACATAGAAAGAAAACCCCAATGCCAGGAAAACAGCTATAGCCACCACCTGTACACATTAATAAAGAAGAAATGAGATTTCCATCAAAATATAAAAGGAAGGCAGAGGCTGCAAAAGGCAAACCTGGAGAGGATGGTAAGGAAGCTGCCATCCATGCTTCCTCATTTCCAACAAATGGCAATGCCCAGAACCGTCGAGACCCAAGATAAGGAGAAAGATCAAGAACCAACTAGAGGCCCACCAGGAGAAAGAAGGGAAAAAAAAAAAGATTGGATCTTTCTTTCTCTTTTCGCTCTCTTTCTTCTCAGAAAATGGAATCAGAGCTGCAAGCTCAGCAACCACAGCATTTGGCAGAGGGATCGTAAGGTAGGGTTGGAGGAGACAAAAGGATTAGGATTGGGCGACAGGGGGTAAGATGGGAGTAGGGAGATGGTGAGGGACCCCTTTCCCTTTGTTGAAGAGCCATCAATCCAGTGAGGCAAAGATTTATGGGGAAAGGTGGTGAGGTTGTTGGGCTTTCTCTTGTCCTGCGAACATTTTCTTTTACCAAGGGCCTAGAAAAGATTTGGTTAGGATCAGTAGACTGTAGGCTGATAGCTAGCTTTCTATTATTTTTACCCTTCCATTATAATAATATAATCACCAATTGTCAATTGATCCCCTGTTCATGCTCACATAAAAGGAAATTTTTGGGCCTTTCATTTTCAGGTGAGGTAGTATCACATGGAGAAGAGATTTGATGAATCTTGAAATTAACAAACTCATGACCAATAACTTTAAGGTGTTCTTCTTACAGCTGGTAAACTAATCATAAATTAAATAAAAAGACTACCTATTCTCATTATATAAGTTAGAAAACTAGTATTAGTAGAATCTTACCACTAAACTACAACTGTTGGCCTAATAATTTTTGAGGTGTTGCTAATCAGAGAAAGAATAAATCTAAAGGATATAATTGCCGCTGCCTATCCCTAAATATCATAAGTTCATATTCCTGATCACTATATTTCTTTAGATGTTGACATCCTGTATAAAAAAACCTCTGCATGTCAAGTAATGGTATGTTGGCATCTCAAATTTTCATAGCAAAAATTAGTGTCTTTCTCACATAGCACCTAGTGGACTCCTCTGATTGGTCTCTGCCATATTTTTTTGACCTAAAAGAGAGTAGATGGTAATGGCAAAATGACAAACCCAACACTACAAATTATCCTCTCTAGAAAAGAGATAAGCCTTGGTATGAGAGAGCTGTAGGCTTGAGCAATAGCTAGCTTAAGGGGGGCCTTAATTTGCTTTTCCATTGGTCAAACTATAGGGCATAATTAAGTGGGCCTACCTGCTTACCTTTTTATCATGCAGACCCAACAAAATAACCTGTGATTATGGAAATTGATAGCTACTTCTCATAGTCCTTCGCAAATATACTCAAAAGAATATATATGGGGAGAAGACACTCTTCTCAATAAGCTAGAATTTAACTAATGGAGTTGGGGAAGGGGGTATGAGAACCTCTTCTCTCTGTTTCTTTGCAGTGAGCTGCATCTTGGTGCTTTAAAAGGTGAGGCCCTGAAATTACTAGAGATGCCCTTGAGAATGACCTCCTAGTCTTTGTTTTGTTTTCTTGGAGGAAATAGAAAGGTGGGCTTAGGAAGGAGCTCACAACAAAGGCTTGACTTGCCAGTGGTGCTCTTATGGTCCTTTTTTTCTTTTCTTATTCTCTGGGAATGCTTGAGGTGATCACAAGAGCAAGTAGAAGATGAAGTTGGGTAGTTTGGGGAAGTAAGAGCAAGAAAGAAATGCTTGTATCCTGTACTAATCCCTACTGAGCTCTGGGCCTCTGGCAAGGTCTCTGCGCCCACATTTAATGTCATTTGGACACTGCTTGGCTGTCCCTAGTCCCCACAAAGATCTCTCTCTCTCTCTCTCTCTCTCTCTCTCTCTACACCTACTACTAAATTTTGTTTCTATTTAAACAATTCAAAGCTTTTCTATGAGAGAGAGAGAGAGATTGGTGTTTTACAGAGATGGGCTAGATGCTTACCTTTTATCATGTCACATGCAAGTGACAATTGGAACTGTCTTTAATTAATTTTTACCGGACATTAGTATATGTCTTTTTGTGAGCTCACTTCTCTTATCCATGTAAAAGGGAAAGAGTGACACCAGGCATTCGATCTCTTCTCATTGTCCCATGCTTTGTTCCCTTCTCACTTTCCTTGATCATCACCATCCTATCTCACCAAAACATGGTGAGAGAGAGAGAGAGAGAGAGAGAGAGAGACCAAGCTAATGTTATTAATACCTAGTGGCACGCCTTCTTGATGTGCAGAAAGCTACTCAAGTGTACAAATAATTATTCTCATGTATCGCTCGCATGCGTTACCTTTCAAGAAGAGGAGCCATGTGATGCAGCAACCTAAAGTTTATTCTATTACTTGTGAACTGGATCTTGGATGTCCCTTTGTAATTCTAGGATCATCATTTGAAGATGGTAGAAAGTTGGCACTCGTAATATGTCAAACAACTTATAAGACAGTAATCAACTAATGACCACGACAAGGCATGGTTCAGCTCAACAATTCAAGTGGCCAAGTAAAAAATGGGTGTTTGGAAATATTATTTTGGATTTATAAGGTATTCCTCTGTTCCATTCATACTATGTTTATTTGAATCTTTTATTATAGATTAGAGCTCGTCAGTTGAAAGCTTAGAAGACGCCAACGTAAATTGCAATGCTGAAAATAAGGTGCAGATCATAGTAAAGCCAAAACATAGGGTGTGAAAATGAGATTTCCGCTTGTTTCACTTTGTTTATAGAAAATTAAAAGAATAGTCAGCTACTCGCAGACATTCTTTTATCCTCTCTGATGATTATGATAAATATAGACGGGCTCAAGAATTGAAATTAATAGAATTTTTTTTTTAAATCGTCACGAGAATAAAATCCGTGTGAGCGAAACAACATCTGAAGCAGCATTACGATTAGGAACAATCATTAACAACCTCAGTCGAAACCAAAGAATCCAGAAAGAAGAAAATAATGAGAAGAGAAAGTGCCATTGACTTTGAGAAGCAAGATTTTCATCAACCAGTAATTAAGGAGAAAAGACCAGCATAACAGCAGTTGCTGAAGCATCCTGTTCGTTTTTCCAGCATCATTGGGAAATTAAACAACGACAACAAACAGATGCACTAAAGAGCACCTACATCTCAGCTTTACAACTACATTTAATAGATATTGATGTTCGTTCTTGGATTACAAGTTGACATCGATACATGCTTATACAATTCGCCCCTATTGTACAATTTCCAACCTATTCCTCACCATACAAAAATGAATATGAAAAAGAAGATTGAAAAAAAAATTAACAGATTTACAAAAAGAATCAAAGGAACCGCTATGTTAGTTCTGTACAGACATTAGAGCAGGGAATCATTGGCCTTAAGCATGGATTGTGGGCCCACAATATCTGTTGATAATATAAAAAAAAATGAGTGAAATAAGCAAAGTAGCAAAAAGACCCCCCTAGAAAGCTTGACAGTTGCCAAAGATATAATAACTGACCATGACAACATTTCGTGTAGATATCCCGATGTCGTTCTGCAGCACAGTAGGATCCAGCTTTGTTATCCCCGAGTCCTGGTTAAATCTTGGGCTGCTGAACAATTTATGGGTGCGTCGACGCTCCAGGCAGACACACAAAAAAAATTGTATGCCAAGGTTAGCGAGTTAGAGATCATCTAACATCTTTTGCTCGCAAATTTGTAGATTTGGCCTTCTCTAGCGTTTGCTTCAGCTGTCGACTCGGACTGACTGCCTTTGAATCCTATATAAATTAATGAATGATGGATGAGAAACTGAGAATATTGTAGACTCACAATCAGTAGAAATTACAAGAACATGTCAAAGATAAGAAGTAGGTGTCTAACTTGTTTACTCCCTGGATTTGAAGCTTTTGCTTTTTCCGCTTCAGCTTCTTTCTGGGCTTTTTTCTTCTCAAGCTCAACCTGCTTACAATTCTCCTGATGCGCCCGCCGAAACATTGATACAAAATTCAGAAGAGTAGAAATAACTGCAATTATTTGTGACAATGATCAGATCCATATCTATCTATATATATATATATATATATATATATATACACACATATACAAAGTAAACTGATGACAACCAAATGAAAATTTATTCCACAGGCATAATTTGAGGTCTAAGGCATGCAATTTGCAAAGGGAAGTGGGAGCTTAAACAGTAGGACATAATGGGAAACAAATAGTTTTCTTCTGTTCAAGAAACTGTCACAAACCATTACATTTTTCAGATCATTAGCCAAAAAAACTAAATGCATGTCACAGAGGCATCTTAATTATGTAAATGCTATAAAGATCACTACTACCACATCAATCCTTCTGCCTGTGGTACAAAAGAACCAGTTACAACCTCATTCTTGCCATCCTTATCTTAACTTTGATCTCAAATATCAAATTACCGGTTTAACCTCTTTTTTTAAATGTATAACTATTAATGATCTCTTTTACTATTTAGGTATGCGTATTCTTGAGTTAAATACCAATTTCTCCTTGTATCTTTACTTTGAAGGCGTCACTTTGTTCAATGATAAAGCCCTGGCACAGTCGACACGAAACTGGTTCAACTCATAGAAACAACCACCCTACAAGGGTAGCAACAAGGTTGGGTCACACAGGCAGTGTCAGATTGACGATACAGTATTAGACCTATCACACCAACCTGAACCCGAGACGATTAATAAGAAAATTGGGGTACTAGATTGAGAATTGCCAGTTTGCCACCATTACTTTCTAGTAATGGTGTAAAGTTGCTTGACCTTGCCATCTCAGAACCCATATTAGAAGGCCAGCATGCATTAGAACCCAAAGCCAAATGTTAAAGTTAAAATAAATAGGTTTATTGATCTCGAGCCAACAATTAGTTGAACTCTAGCTAAAGAATGAATGAGAGGGGAAGCAAATTTACAGTGAAGTATATAATAGAGTACAAAATAACTGACTACATATTTGAGTATATAAATATGTAAAGGAAACTTTATCAAAGAATAGATTGATAAAATATTATCAAATTCTGCATACTTACCCTGTTCAAAAGGACATCTTGCAGGGTCTTCGCCAAAATATAAGGCAAGTGCATCTGCATTTCTACCCTGTTAGCCACTTAGCAAGTAAGAAACACATAACAAACAACCGAAAAGTATGTGTGATCAATCAGATATGAGCAGAAGACAATTAATAGCATACCACTGCAGTATAAAGTGATGACAGTGATTGTACTTCAGCTCCAGCAACAGCAGTAAACTCCATCAATGTCTGGACATTAAAAAGTTATTCAAATGCTGAAGGACAAGGCCAAACAGACCAAAAAGACAGCAAGAAACTACAACAGAAGGTCAAATAACATATGCCAAACAAAGCTCAGGATAAAACTTTTAGAAGAACACATGTGAGTACAATTAAAACTCAATCACCATCATTAACATCAATCATAACTAGCATATAAAGAGCTCAATTATTAGTAATGGAGAAACTCTAAGCCTCATTCTTCAGAAAGGAAAACGAAAAAAAAAAAAAATCAACCCTAATTATAAGTACTGACTAGTGACTACATCCACTGCATGCCAAGATGAAAAAGAAAATCTGTAGAAACATTAACAAAGGAATCAGTCGCACCATAAGTTATACATCCTGTATCAACTATACTAAGATTAATGACAAGACGCAAACAGAAAGAGGAAAATAAGATAGATTGGACTTTGGAGAGATCCGAACTGAAAAGTCATCATCTTCAAAGCCTTTTCCCAAAGGTCATGCATTGGCTAGACAAAATTTTGAAGTTGAAAAGGCTCTGAAAGACATGAAAATTTTCTATGGCCAATTGACAATAGAGTATTAGAGTACAGTAATTTTGTGTCTGGTTTCTGACAAAGGATATTTGAAGCAACTGCAATTTAGGCTTACATAAAGGTAATCTTTCATTAACATGGCTTTGAGACTGGATGGACAAAACTGATAATTTATAGTTTTTTTACTAGACAATTGTTTCCAGATCCTGTGTACTGTTTGTCTACCAAAATTGAGATTCTAGTTAAGTTCAAATCCAATCATGTTTAGATCAGTGGATATCATATCATACCTACATCAGATATAATGCAAGCAAATTTCAAATAAAATAAATAAATAATAAGCATGCTATGATGATAACACAAATCAAAGCTAGAGGCTCTGCCTTGCAAAAAATTTCTGACACTGGGCCATCATTTTCTGAAGCTTTGAGTTCCAGCTCAACCTTTTCCAGCCCTTTCACAATAGCTTGCATTTCTTCTGCCAATAACTTCAGTTGTATCTGCACAAAAGAAACTTTCATGCACCATAACAATTTGCATACTACAAATTCAACAGAGAAGTGCCTAAAAGATCTCAAACCTTTGATGCAGCTTCTAAGCTACTAAGATCCTCATGAAAGTCCAGAAGATGTGATGACCTTGAAGCAAGGACCTGATTAATAACTCATTTTTAGAAGGATAAAAAGAAAACAACATCTCATAGGTATCCAGAAAGAAGATTTAACTTGGCAAATTGTACAGAAAGGGAGAGATAATCTCCAGTCAGAGGTCCCAGAGCAGCTTCTCCTTATTAGATATTGCTGAAGCATGAAATTTGCCTTTAAATCCATTTATCAAGCAATCTAGTACTTAAAAGTTACAAAGTCCCTTTCTAAGGTGCTTGTTCACTCGCACTAGCATCTAATGTACTTGATCACTTTTGCATCCTTTCTGAAACAGCCATTTGATATTAAATCGTCACTATTTCAACAACCATTTGCTTTCCTATGTCCATCTTACATCACATTCTTCAGTTTCTGCTAGAAGAGTCTTCAACCTAAAATTATACTTTGTTTGATGTGCCTCACAGATGAAAAGAACTCCTGAACCAAAATTTATTATCTTCTCCTATGCCATCTTTTCAGGTATACAGAATTTTGGAGAAGCATTCCCTGGTAATGTGGACTTAAAACAGAACAACAATCAAGAAATAAAACCTTCTAACTAGTGACTACCAAGTTACATTAATATGATCAAGCGCAGGCCCCTCTCTTGATTGATTTTTTTCAGTCCAGACATTCCACTCCAATATGTCATCAATAACTACTTATGCTAAATATATAAATGACCATAATTGAAAATTGTTCTTTGATATTTCCGCAATAAAAAAAAGTTCTAAATAGATTCCCTTAACTAGATTAAGAATAAAATTCTAAATGTACAATGTACTGAACCCAAAAAAAATGACCAATCTTATTAGCATGCAGTGTCAAAAAAATGTATCTCATGGGAAATTCCAGGCTCATGTCTTCATATTAACTGGATCAGATATGCCACTTTCCAATTATATGAAGCATTAAACAAATACAGACATACACATAAAAAAAGAAGAGCTTTTGCATATTTCAACCTACATTACTGGCTTATGGAGGAACATAATAGCAATTCAACTCCTCCCTTTTACAGATAATTTTCTAAAAAACACATGATTTGCTACCTTAGTTAAGGATTTTTTTTTTAAATATTTCTCTCTTTTAACTTAAATGCTATTCCTTTAAGAAGGAGACCGCAGGTGACAGTTGAGGAACTGAGTGGCTGCCTCTGCCCCAATCTTAGCATTTATGGCTTCAGGACAATGTTTGGCACTTGGAACCAGGGAGCATCAGAAAGAATATCAATCAGCATTTGCGAGGCCTTATTAGCAGTCTATTTATTGCACCACGCCACACAATTCCAACAGCAGTTTTGATTTTTGTGTGGGAAATACCAGCATTTCAGATTTAAACATATAGACACTACAGAAGAGATCTACAAATATAAATAAGGAGAAAATGAGCATAAAAATTACATTATGCGACACAAAACAGATAATAAGGTCTTCAATACATAATACAAAATGTAGAGAACTATATTCTTAAATGTAATATTGTAAAGTTTCTCTATTTATATGGAAAAAAAAGTAAATGTTATTTAAACAGTTTTAGATAACAATTTCCATACGTAATATTACATTTCCTACAAATTACCTGTTATTTGAATAGTTTTATATAATGCTCAGTACAAAAAGTAAACAAAAAGGGATTTATTACCTGAACAAGGTGTTTAAGTAAAATGAAACTCAATTTCTCCATGAGAGGATTGGGTGATGTAGCAAAAGCAAACACAACTTCAATGAATCAGCATCACCCAACATAATCTAACCAAACTAAGGACCGAATGATACTGACTAACTAGACAGAAATCGATTGATGCATGCATCAGCCAACAGAATTGCATTGATTTATACTGACTTCCAAATGCCCTTAAAAGAAGGGTATTTTAGTCAATATAGAAAAATATTCCCAGGATGTCTGTCCCAAAATAAAGATGACAAAGGACAGTTGGTATATTGCAAAATATCCTAAACATCAATTAGCAAATGTGCAAAAGAAGGTTCTCTTCAACAGCCAATTGTATAGGCGGTAACATGTGAAAACCCTAAAAAGGACCAAAAAGGAAAAGACAGTTGCATCATACCTTACACAAATAGTGCATAAGTGTCATCTTATTATTGGTACCACGAGTATCTGTAAGTTTTAGAAGGCTGTCCAGGCGGAAGCCGATGGCAGATCCTGCCAATTAAACCATAAACTAACTTAATGGAGAAATATATACAAGAGAAAATCCTCGAGCCTCTAACGAGACAAAAGTAACACCATCACAATATGTGGAAAATTATTATATGACGAAATTCATTTAAAAAGAGATGCCTAGTTTGCCTTCATGTAAATTAACATATAAATATATTCAACTTGAAAACAACTGGTTGGGAGTGGTCAAAGTTGCTTTGTCTGCAAAGATAATAATAGACAAATATATCAATAAAATTAAAGCCAACTGGCTGGGAGAAGTTGCAACTGAATGTCTTTAAGTAGAGAATCCTTAAAATTTTGAAGAAAAAAATGTCTCCCTGAAAAGCTAATGACCAATTTAGGTGCAAGAAGACTGTAATAGGAATGTGGTCAAGTTGCTTGACTTGATATCTAAGATGAGAATGAAAAGTCAATCAAGCACATAATAGTCACGACATATTAAATGTGCCAAGTATTGAGGAATGGCACCACTCTGTAAAACCTACAGTTCAAATAATCATGTTTGTCAATGCTATGTTCTGCCAATCAAACATTTCTTAACTTCATGCGGAATCATGAAAAAGAACATTTATCATTTAAAGATCAATACAAAATTTGCAAGGTTCCTTCCAACTAAGAATACATATTAAATGTTACCAAAATAAGAAAAATCAGCAAAAATAGTGACTTTCTTAAAAATTGGTATGAACCTCTACATTTTGCGGTTTGTGAAATATCCATCTTACCAGTTACCACTACTTCCAGTGTTATATTTTGCCACTGAAAAGTATATATTTAGATGGTATTTATTTTCACATATAATCCCTCTTTATGCATAAGTTGAAAGATAAGATCCACATCATGTCCAGCATCCTGAAAGGCCCTTTATATAACTTTTAAGTGATTTGGGATTACATAACTAATCATCTTTCATCAATCTTATTCCTTTTTTCCCTTGATTTAAGAAGAGATAAATGCCAATCTAACACTGAATTAGATAGAGAAGAAAAGTAACAGAATTAGTAGCTTAACGCAAATTACTAGGTATGATGTTCTTATTCCTATCATTTCATTCTAACAACACAATAACCTTTTTCATTCCATAGTTAAGGAAACTGTCACTGAGTTTTATATAGTTCTCAAATAGTAGTACAAAAACTCATAAACCTTCATTCTTATTGTTTCTCCAAAAAGCATTATGTATCACATGCATCAAGTTTTAGCCTCACTACAGTAATGATCAATGCCACTTACCACTTACAAAAGACCATTTGCTCTACTAATGAATAGTCATATAATAGACAATATTCAATCAAGGTGAAAAGAACCATGTATGGATAGTTTTGGGGTAGATGATGCGTCATTACCTCTTGCAGTTCCCTGGTTTAATGTGTTCCCGAGATGCAGAATTTTCTTCAAAATTTCCTTGAGTTTGACAGAATTGCGGATCTGACAAGTCACGCATTAGATGGATAAACAAGAAGAATAAGAAAAGTGTGATTTGTTTGAAATATACCTGCTCACATGTGGAATCTACAATGTTCAAATTCTTTCTAAGATCTGAAACCTGTAAAATGGGAAGAAAGCAAGTCATAAATCTACAAGTACGACTTGTGCAAACATAGGATCACGGAATAAAAGAGCATACAACCTGCGACCCGAATTGAATCTTGAATGAGAACACTCGTAGCTTAGATTCCACCCGAGGAACTTTCATCAATTCTAAGAAAAACTGCATCATTTAAAGCATCAAGATGCACGTGTTAATATAGTGTCAAACTTAATCAGAAATAAATCTAGCTACCTAATTTTATCCATGTATATACACTAATGTAGAACATGTCATGTTTACTCATATAACATTATATACTGTTGAAAGTGCAACTTACCTGCTCACATTTACCCAGGTTTTCCTTGTTGCCTGTGTAGTTCTACAACCAAAAATGAAGAATAAGATGACAAGAATTTAAAGTGAAATAAACAAACAAAACAATTAAATATATGAACCTTGAGAAGTTCCATTTCTTCTTTGGTTGGGCAGAACTTTATAAGGTTTTCCACTTGATCAACATCCAAAATAGAATCATCCAATGCAAGAGCAGCACTCTTTAAGGAAAAATGCAATTACTAGAATCAGTTAAAACTTCAACAAGAGCAAGCATCTAGTGAAAACTTTCAATATTTAATTTGTTTCATGCTAGTATATTAAAGCTGATAATCAATGTGCAAACAAAAATTACCAGAGTCTAGCTTCTAAGAGCAAGCACATACATGCATATGCATGCACTGTTGGGAAGGATTTATTCCCTACCATCCACTTCAGGGGAAAGAAGAGAACCATCAGTAGCAACACAGATGGCTTTTGGAGTTCCATAATTGCCCCCAAGCAGTGTTTCATTTCTAGTACTAATCGAGGGTGTTCCTATACCCTTGAACCTAGCCTTCCAAATTTGGGAGGTCCAGATGAGAACAATAAACTATCAATGACTTATACTTCAGTAATTTTTTAATTTACTCTCACCATCAAGATAATATTATATAAAATCAACCAGCTTATTTGGGGATTGCTTTAAGAAAGATGAATTAGTTGGACCTTATAGAAGTTCTAAGAAAAAGGTTCCTGTACAACCTGATAAATTATTCATGGAGTAGAAGTACAAAAGTATGACATCACTCAAATCTCTCTCATATTCATGTTTCAAGTCAAAAGTCAAAACCTACCTTTCCAAAAAAAATATTATCATTCCACAACAATAAACACCATATATTTTGATACAACACTAAACAGTGAACAGAAAAAGCATCAGCATGTCGTGTTCATAAAAAAGAACGGCATGCAAGATTTATTATACCTTGAATAGACAAAAGGATGAAAATGATTTTTAAAGAGTATATTTAGTATGAAAGACTACCATGATATTTTCTTGTTTTTAAATGGTACTCGCAAAAAGACCACTTCAAGGCAAAAGAAGTCAAAGGCTTCGTGGCCAGCTTCAAAACCTTAAAAATCTTTGATCTAGCAAGTAGCCCATGCCTTATATGCCATATTAGCCGAACACCCTAAGCTCATCTAGGACGCCCAGTGCAAGATCCTTGAATCAAATCTCTTAAATTATGGCGATATGGTTCATAAATGTATTCGAATGGATTTAATGCAGTAAAGGACTGTTGAAGTTTGGATTTGCATCTAGAGCTGTGTTGCAGAGAGAGGGGACGTGGGAGACATTGGGCAAAATCTTGATTTGGAATCCATCTACTGCATGCTTCTTACCCCTTTACCAGACCTATACCATGGCCCTTGTCGATTGATGTACTCCACAATACAAACCAAAGATAGTGTTTGTTTCTATATTAGTTTTCTTGCTTTCTGTCTAATTCACTTCATCTAGAATCCTATAATGTACAGTTTGTTGACAAAGATAGTGGTGGGGTTGCATGGAAATTCCAGATCAGCAAGTAAGTGTTCTCAGTCATTGACATGGATTCACCTTTGTGGCACTCTGAAGGACATGAATCTCGACAGGAAGATTTGTCGTTCATAGCAGGATATTCAAAACTCAAAAGCTTCCTGAGAAATTGATGTTTACTCAAAAGTTAAAAATTGATGTTCCGTGATTATAAATATAGAGGCAATTGCCTCCTTCACTATCAATATAGCCGATGTCAACCCCAACATGACAAGTGGATAATATGTTCAATTTGTTGAGTCATGTTAAGGTAATTCTTATATAAAGCCATGTATACTATTATGACATATATTACAAATGTACACACTTTAAATTTTTAATCACACCTTTTCACCATCCTTAATGGTGTCAGGCCTACCAATATAACTTTACACTTCACAACAGCTGTAATAACTAATAAGAATCCATTCCTTATCGGTGTTGGATCTTAGAAAACTCATAAGGAATAAGGATAAAATGAGAAAGTTCAATCTAGACAATAAGTAGCATTCAAAATTTAATGAAATTTGGTCATTAAAAGGACATCAAATCTAAAAATGAAAAACCAAAACCAAAATAACTTCACTACCATGCTGAAAAAAACTTCTCCTATGGCTCCTGACTTCACATATCTAGCATATCCACCTCCAACAAGATGTGCAGACTTGCAGTTTTGCAAATACCACATCACCATCCCCCACATGGTCACCTCCGAAGATTCCAGAACCACCAGAGTATCATCAGCATAGAGATCCTCATCCTAGTCAACATCTCAGGACTATGCTCACCATCAGGAACACAACTTAACCTTCACTACAAACTTCCACAAGTCCTTAATCACCTCACTCCCATTAAAATACCCAACACTCTCCTCATTACTTCTACATCCACTGCACCCTCCACTTGACTTATCAATCATTGTGTTCAACCTTCATGGTTCCGCTTCCCATCATCCCACCTTTACCATCATACTCAACCAACCAAATATCACATCCATGCTCAGTCACCCATTTCACCATTCTGATCCTATCCATCCAGCGATGCATAAAATTAGGACAAATATCAAGTTACAACAACCAGGCCAGCTCTAGATGCACATAATATCATAACTTTTGTGCATTTTAAATTGAATTATGGGTGGGTCAGGCTCCAATCTGGCCCACCACCCTCTCGTGTTAGCCCCTTCCTCACAACCTCCATAGCAGTATAGCACCAAATCATTTCCATCACAAGCCCCATGCTTATTTGTTGCCATCGCAACCTATCATCTTAACCATGATTGTCACTGGTTGATTTCTAGCATGTTTCTTGTCTTAACCTATCAAGTTTTTTTGCTTTCTCTAGATCGGGCCAATTATTATCTACTTTTTCAATGAAAGAAGCACGACAAGTTCACAGGTCATGCTAACCCAACACAATGCTTTGACATTTATACACCAACTCATTTGATGAAAATGAATGTTTTACAACATAATGTTGTGCTATACAAAGTCTAGACATGTAATGGTTACTTAGAGATGTTAAGAAGTAGATCCTATAGCTTATGAAATCATTTAGATGATTAACTGAAAATACAAAGATTAAGAGTTCACTTCTATATGAACAGACAAACGTGTAGCAGTTGAGACACAGTGAGACAGTTTTGGTTTATACTCTGGTAAACAAATTCTTAGATCATACCTACAGTTTTGATTTATATTCTAGTAAACAAATTCTTAGTGCATACCTCTATTACTTGTCAAAGAAAGTCATGTATAGCACCTAAATACATTCTAAAGCAGTTGTACAAAGATACATTCCAGCACATATAAAATAAAATGAAGTGTTGCTTTGGGCGCATTAAAAGATGATAATCAGAGCTCTTACCATCAAATCAGAAAGTGGCATCTTGACCTTTGTCAGCATGATTTCAGTGTTATTGGCCCGCCTTAGGTCAATCTATGTGCAATACAATTGAAAAATAATTAAGATTAGATATTCTTGTTCAAACATTAAACAGAAGATGCAAGAAATAAATTGAAGTTTCAGTTGAAAGTTGAAACTAAACGTTCACTTGGTTTACAACTTGCATTTATAAATCGTATAACTTAATGCTATTTAAAAAAAAAAAATTAGCATCTATACACCATAAATTATCATCAGAGTGATCAATTCCATAAAAACTAAAAAGAAATATCATTTTTAGTCTACTGCATAGCACCATGAACTGATTTCACTTAAGCATTGTATAACATCAGCAGTGGTTTTTCGAACGCTAATGGAAATGGAAGTCAAAAGCTCCCATTTGTTACTTATCAACCTAACCAGGATTCTAGGACCTCCTTGCCATCTTCTTTACGTCTAATAATGGCAAAGATTTAAATTTTAAACATCTTCCACAGACCCACAAGTCAAAGACTCTCACTCTTCCGCCATTCAATTTGGCATACCCCAAACCCATTCTGCTTCTTGCCCCATCAAAGTGACTTTCATGACTCAAGAACCCTGGTTAAACACCTCTAATATTTAAAAACTCTCTCCCAAATCGTTGAAACTTTTGACTTCAACATATGAGGTACATATTGAACCAAAATTAGCAGGACAATACAAGAAAATAATGAAAGAAGAAAGAAGTTACTGGATCCATAGAAATCTCACACATATTCAATAGTCAAGTACAATTACATCTGATAAACCTTCTTATGTATAGAACTGTAGATGAACAAAAATATCTAAACTATATGTCCCTATGGAGTGCCATGGCCTGGCAGTACTTGTCAATGTTCATTCTACATTTCCACTTTGTCACCAGGAATCTCTTCATACGTGGAATGATATCAATCAGCAGGTTAGTGTTGATGCTGGAGTATATTGTAACAGATCTTAATTTGCTCCTTTTGAAGTTATGACTTAACAACTTCATTTGGAGCTAATAGGAATTTATCATGACTACTAACTAAAGCGGACTTAATGAGATGTCAAGAACAATTACATATATTCAGCTCACCTTCAATGCAGTTAGCATCTAAAACTATTGGGATATTGTCCATTTGTCCTCACATAATCTCATTGAAGACTCATTCTAACACCATCTCTTACCACTCCTGCAGCCTGCACTAACTACGGCAATATATGATCTCACTTTACTGGATCTACAGGAATGTTTTAATCCTTGGAAGCAAGCTTAGTAAAGCATTGAACCACATTTGTTAAAGAAGATCAGTCTTGCTGAGTTCCAATTGCATAACCTAACAATATCAATCTTGTTCTCTGATTTATACTGCTATTTGCCTCTATAATATTGGCCCAACAATGACAAAGGTTTTAAGTTTTTAACGCTTCCACCCAATCATCTATGTCCATATAATGGTTGCTGCAGCAACATTTGACCACCTATGACCAAGTTCTCATGGGATGGGCTCACAGATAGTACTGTGGGTCGTTACCCACCAAATGACACAAATAATCACCAACTATCAATATCGAACACAATATCTTGTGGAATCAGGAGATGATGAGAAGAAGATGCAAGAAAACCTCTTTCTTGCTCTCTTATCTATCTTGTTTACACAGTTTAGCTCCATGGTTCCCGAAACCAAGTACCATAAAGTAGATTTAAACTACCAGATAAGGCATTCAAAAAGGACCCACATAAAATAGAGGCTTTACTTGAAGTTATAGTTCCAATAAATGAGGAAGAAAAATTGCATGTCCAGAAGAGTAAACTTTACTAGTCCTAGGTCCTTACCAGGTGAACTTTATCTGATTTGGATCCCAGAGATTTCCGACGCCCATCAGACTTAGAGCCGTCATCGGATTTTGGAACAACAGCTGGGAAAAGACTTTCAAGTTCTGACACATCAAATTCTGAAGCACTGCAGGATAATTTGTGCGACAATAATAAGTTTGATGAGAATAACTAATTAATAAGCTGACAGCATGAAGCACATGAAAATTAGTCAGATGCATGAATGAACCCTCCAATATGACTGGAAAAATGGACAGTCAGGATAGAAAAGTAGAGTATCCTTGAATGTTCATGTTCATGGACTTGTTACACATGTCATGCTGATGTACGCTTAAAAAATATGTTGATGGTACCTGGTGGCATCATCAGATTTTTGTAGTTCTGCCCATAAGCTTCCTTGAACAGCTCTTGTTACTTTTACCCAATGTAATGGCTTCAATGATGATCTACGAGGTGTTGAAGCAGACATACCAGGAGCTCGTATAAGGCCACGCCCTCTTCCACTAGAGTTTGGTGGCAAGCCTCCGGAGACACCTGTTGAGCCTGCTGGAGGAGGCAGAGGAGCACCAGGTGCCCTTGGTGGGGCTGGTGGACCAGGTGCGCGTCCTCCAGGAGGAGGCGGTGGAGGAGGGGCACCAGGACGTCCTCCAGGAGGAGGCGGTGGAGGAGGGGCACCAGGACGTCCTCCAGGAGGAGGCGGTGGAGGAGGGGCACCAGGACGTCCTCCAGGAGGAGGCGGTGGAGGAGGGCCACCAGGACGTCCTCCGGGAGGAGGCGGTGGAGGAGGGGCACCGAGACGTGCTCCAGGGGGAGGTGGTGGAGGAGGGGCACCGAGACGTGCTCCGGGGGGAGGCGGCGGAGGAGGGGCAGCGATACGTGCTCCTGGAGGAGGCGACGGAGAAGGGACACTAGCACGTGCACCGGGAGGTGGTGGCGGAGGAGGAGGGGCACCAGCACGTGCTCCAAGAGATGGTGCTGGTGGTGGAGGAGGGGCATCAACACGTGATCCATGAGGAGGTGGTGGTGGTGGTGGAGGAGGAGCACCGACGCGTGATCCAGGAGGTGGTGGTGGTGGCGGAGGTGCGCCGACACGTGATCCAAGAGGTGGTGGTGGAGGAGGAGGAGGAGGAGGAGGAGGAGGAGAGGCACCGGCATGTGCTGCCAGAGGTGGTGTTGGTGGAGAAGGGGCACCAAAACGAGCTATAGGAGGTGGGGGAGGGACACCAACTCGCACGCTAGGGGTAGGTGATGGTGATGGTGGAGGACCTAAATGTGACGCAAGAGGAGGGGGTGGAGGTGGAGGTGGAGGACCAACACGGCCAGAAGGAGGTTGAGGTGGGGGTGGACTGCCATGAATAGGAGGGAAAATATTCCTTTTGGCAAATATTTCTGAGAAAGAAGGTGAGGGAGATGGGCCATTGGTAGTTGCTACTGGGGCTAGATATTCTACTCCTGTCCTTGACATCAGTGGAGGAGGAGGTGGAGGTGGAGGTGGTGGTGGTGGTGGTGGTGGCGGCGGTGGTCTTGAAGATAGAGGTGGAGGAGGTGGTGAAGGTCGAGATCCAAAAGTAGAAGAATTCAATGATATACCGACAGAAGGAGGCGGAGGTGGAGGTGGAGGTGGAGGTGGAGGTGGAGGTGGAGGTGGAGGTGGAGGTGGAGGTGGAGGTGGAGGTGGAGGTGGAGGTGGAGGTGGAGGTGGAGGCGGCAGCTTTGAAGTAGCTTGAATTTGAGAGGGTAGTTTCTGCAACAATGGCCATGTAAATGGTGAATCAGATGGTACTGCTGGTGACAAGGAAGTTTCTGTCCTATCAGTAGGAGTTCCACAAGCCTCTACACGTTCAGTGACATCACTACCTTCACTAACTGCAGAAATCGCAAGAGCAGCAGGCGAACTGTTATATCTAGATGGAGGATGAGATGGCCTATGCACAGAAGTAGCATCAGATTCTTTTTTTGGTGAGATCCACCTCGGTATTGTCTTCAAATTTGCTGGTCTTGTCTGATCACCCAAAGATTCCTGATGCTTAATCTTTTGTTTAGGTATGACTGGTTCAGGAAGTATACATGTTGATAGTTTCTTTGACATAGGCGGCAAAGATCTTTCAGGAGCCTGTTTTCGTGTATCATTTACTGTCTTCTGATTGATAGTTTTGTCTTCTACTTTATTTTGCAGAACAATCCGATCTGTATCACGACGAGAAAAATGAGTGTCTCGCTTGAACTTCGTCTCATATTCTGTATCAGGGATCAGTATCTTTTGACTCCTGTCATTCATGATAGATTTCTTCCTGGAAACAACTTCCGTCGAACTGAGGTTGGAGTCAATTTGTTCGGGTTTGCAATTGTCATCAGCTAAAATGGACTTTTCTAAATTGTGACTCTTATCATCAAATGTGTTCATTTTCTGATTAATTATGTGATCCGCATTCTTCTCAAGTTTGCAGGGTTCACAAGTACATTTCTCTTCATGTACAATACCTTTCATCTCCTGCTTGATGTTTCTCACTTCTACTATATTCTTCTCCTCATAGGTGACCATGTTATCCAGAGTGATTGACTTTTCAGTAATTGTGTTACCATCACCATTAGTGGCAGTAGCATGTGATATTCTACTCTCCTTCATACCTGGCATGCATGAAGTACCCAATCTGTTTTCGTGATGAGGTTTTACTCTTTCTTGACTAGTATCACTTTCTATATAATTGTTGTGATTAAGGGCTTCGAATTTGTGGGTCGCTGCTTCTGCAAAGCTGATAGACCTCAAGTTGGGAGATTTGTTATCCAGGCTAGATCTCTTTGTAAGTACATTGTTGTAAATGTTTGATCTGAAATCGTTATTGTCTGCTATGCTTTTCAATTGATCTCGCTGCTTTAGAGCTTCTAACTTGTGACTTGGATCACCAACAGTATCAACTTTTTGCGAAAAAATGCTCACTGTATCATGTATGTAACTACCATGTTTAAATATTTTTTTCTCTTCGTGAATGGGAGTAGCTTGCACCATTATATCCTGCTTAGTAATGCCTTTTTTATCACTCATGTACTGCTCTGTCATTGTCCTCTCTAAAATATTCTTCTCCTCTTCTGCATCACCGTCATCCAAAACAAATGTTTTTTCAGCAACTAAACTTTTATCTTCTTTGGCATTTTCACCGTCTAATTTGATCTCCGCTGGATCTTCCATATTTGGACATTTTAAGTTGACTCTTGTAGCATCCATAGAAATTAACTTCTGAGTGATTATACTTTTCAAAACATCTTCAGTGTTAATGGTTTCTAACCTTCTTGTTTCATCAGTCACATGGATATCTAAGATGTCTGTTTTGGGATTCTCATCACTAGGCGAAATCTTGTCTTGAAGAAGATGAGGGTCTGTATCCTTTTTACCATCCTGCCAATCTGGGCTGACAAAAATTTCTTCAGCCTCATAAAATTCTTCCGCTGCATCTGTGGAAGCAACCTCTGTCTCATCCCCGTCATCAGCTAACTCTTCTGTGGTGGTATCAGATTCAAAAGCATCGAAGTCTGAAAAGATTACCTGATTCGGGCATGAATCTCCTTTCAAATTGCAGATATGTGAGAAAAATAAAGTTGAACATAAGAGAAACAACCGCCTACCTCAGCTTTGAAATCCTTCGGAAACTGGTCTTTGGAATTCCAGACAACATCAATTTCATCACGGTTTAAACTAAGAACATTAGACTGAATAAATGCAGTGTTGAACATGACTTTAAACATAGTTTCCTCATGTTCAAAATCCTCATCCAAGTGAATACACTCAATGACCACATCCCCTTGAACACGACAACGGGCACTAACTTTCATTAATCTAGTCTCTACCTGCATTAGCTAACAAAGAATTAGATTTATCATTCATATACCTAAAACCTTTAGTTCCAAGGGGTAAGTAATACCTGTCTATAGCTTCGAATGTGTTTCTTGTTCTTTGGTGTCTCAAAAAGAACCTTTGAACTTCTATTTGCAGGGTTCAATGGGTCTTGACCATGTATGCGAACCATAGGCCTGCAACCCCCTTCACCACCAAAATTCGGAGTGACTCTCAGAATCACAGACTCTAAAGTGAAGGGTGTATCTCTAGGAGGCCAATCTAACCCACTGCCTCGTTGCAATATGTATTGTAGATATCTTATATGAGATGGTTGCGGATTTAGTGGTGACAAAAGATGAAGAAGCTCTTTTGGTGCTTGTCTATACACCATCTCCAGAGTCTTTTGCTCCCCATTGTACTGTTTCCGATATAGGAGCAAACCTGCTAGCATGAATGCGAGCACAGGCCATCCCCCCCTTTCGCAATGCATTAGCAACACATTATGTTGCCCTTCCAATGATAGCCAGCTCTCACTTGATTTCAAGAAATGGTGGATCATCTCCAGAGGAAGCAAAGGACACCCTTCATATTGCTGTGGGTAGTCCATAACCGTCATATCGTATTCTGATAAAATATCTGAAATCTGGCTCCTCTTACCCCCTTCCCTAAAGTTGAACACCATGAACGAGGCATCTGGATGGTAGTCCTGTAATTGTGTGACAATGCCAGTGAGGTAGTCTCTGTACTCATCCTCTTTCAATACTTCAGTCGAGAAGCAACAGTCAAACACTGCGTTAACAAAGCAATTACGAGACACCATTATTATGGTATTACAAAAAACAGATATATGTGAACCTTTGCAACTTTAAAAGCTAACAACAATCAACAATCAACAAATTGCATTCTCCTCCTCACCTCAAATAGTTAGAATGATAAGCAAGAAGATAAAATCACAAACAGCAATAGCAACAGGAAGACAACTCTTTTACTAAATTTATCTTTCCTTTTATGAAGGGGGAAAAAGCTACTTTAGACTTGAGAAATCGGCAGAATGCAATGACTCTCGCAACATCATAATATAAAACCAAATTCCACAGCTGGATTCATGGAAATAACACAACCAACATTCCGAGGAAGCTTAAGCAACTTCTTCAGAACACCTCAATTTCCCGAAAAGAAGCGGATAAAAGACTAAATTCCACAATTTGACTGTGCAGAGTCACCAAATTTACACTGGATTGTCAGCGCCAAGGACCTCCAATCACGCTAAAACTCAACAAATCAACCGTGAAACCATCACAATTCTCTCAATTCCACCATTACAAACGATCTAACAGGAAAAAAAAACGAAAGGGATAACTCAAAACCAAATCACTTTACCGTAGACCCTCTCCGAGATCTCCAGCAGCCGATCCGGCGGCTTCCGGTAGAACAGCCTCCTAAAGAGCGCCATCCACCGAAGCCGCCACCGCCGTGGCCTACTCCGATCAGATCGAAACCCCTGTTCTCAAATTGCCACAGATCGTGCTCCGTCGCGACAAGAAGCGGCAAGGGATCGTTTTCCCGGACCCAGAATGAATCCACCGATCACGAACTAGGACAAGTAAACCGAGATGTACCGATCTTAATCGCTAGGGTTCGAAGGAGATGGGAGGGGAGAAGAGGATGGATATGGATCGATAACGTAGTAGCTCTCTCTCTCTCTCTCCTCTCCTCTTCTCTTCTCTTCTCTTCTCTTCGCTTTCTTTTTTCTTCTCTCTCTTCTTTGAGTTGGACTGAGATTAGAAGAGGGGTAGACCTGGAACTCAGCGTTTGCGAGCGGTATCACTTTTTTACTTGGGCGTGACGTTAACATAAAACGAACGGGTAGGATTATATCTCTCCGTTCGAACGGACGGCGGATGGTAATTTACCGCATAGGAAATTCGTACGGGCGTTTTATATGGACGTTGTTAGATACGTGGATGCGAGAGAGAAAGTGACCGCACGTCGGACAGGAGCGAATCCAAATCGGGGGAGTGAAATGGCGGTGACGGGACCCCGAGGGAACCTCCCAAAGAATATAGGCGGAGTAGTGGGAGGAGTGGTCGGTAACCGCTTTGTCCGCGACTCGGTGCACTGGGGGGGTGTGCTTACCTCTTGATACGATCACCTCCCTCTATAGTACCCGACTTGTAGCTCAGGCTAACTAATCATGAATAATACTTATTTTTTTAAATAACAAAACGTAGAAATATTCAAATTATGGAATTTGAATTTGTTGTACTTCATTACGATTTCCCAAACTTAGATTATAACAATAACTTTTAGTATAAAACTCTCAGTCGAGCTATTGAGACACCTCAACTCTTGGACTCGTAAATTCCTAATTTATTTAAAAAGTAATATTTTCGTACATCATTTCAATATGTTATATATTTAAGTCTTATTGTTATTAATACGGTCGCAATAATCAACTACAATTCAAAAATAAATAAAAATTGTTTTGCTAAGTTTACCATATGCACTATTATATGTTTTGCGAAGAATTTTTAAGAATATATATATATTTAAAATTATATAACATTGTGAGGAATTGAGCTTAAATTAGACCATTAGAACACCAACCATACATCCATTGGATTTGCCAACATAATTTAACAGGTCAGATACAGCTTAGATAGGGTGGGGGGACAACCCAAGTGTACACCAAACCTAGACTTTGTACATGCATGCATGCATGATGCATGTGCCCATCCTTATTAGTAAATGATAGTGATATATAACATCATCACAAATGTCATCAAACATGATCATATAAAAAAAAAAGTTATTCTTGTAATTAGGCCTAAATTTATTTTACTCTCTAAAATTTTATTATAATCATTTTGCCCTCTTATAATTATTTTTTATCATATCCAACTAATTTACTGTTGAAATTTAAAAGTAATTATTAAAGATAAAATTGTACATAATCAAATAAAAATTTCTAACACGTTTAAAATAATACTGATCAAATTTTAAATTATATATATATATATTTATTTATTTATTTATAATATTTATTTTTGAAAATATAATTGATATTATTAAATTTATTGAAAAACTTATACAATATTTATTGAAGGCTTGATGTACAGGACCCATGATTAGTTCCTATAGCTAAAATATATCTAGCTATGGAAAATTGGAAACATGCATTTCATGTGATGATGCTACCTGAGCTAGTAGCTTCATGCATGTGAGGGACAATAAGTTTTACATAGGGCACTTCTATGATTTGTATCCCTATATCTCAAAGCTCTGCATCTTAAATCCTTGCTAATCGGTTCTCTAAGATCATCTCAAAGTTAGGATTAATGAAAGCTAAAATGGCAAAAATAGAGTTGGGAATTGCAAACTTGCTTTAAACCCAATTTGATATCGACTCATATATAATTTTTTTCCCTCAAATTATGATAATATGATAAACTTAAGGGCAAATTATAGTTAATCTTATGTAGTATAGCTTAATTTTAATTTATCTTATTGTACTTTAAATTTAAGCACTTAATTCTCATAAGTCATGACCATTTATCCATATATTTAAAAAAAATTAAACTATGATTTGTTAGGAATAAATTAAGTCTTTTATCACATAATTGCTGATTAACTAGCCGTTACAGCTTGATAATGAACAAAACCACAAAAGAATAAATTATAATTCTCCTAAATTCAATTGAACCATAAGTAGCAGCTCGGAAAATACTTGAACTTATTCCGTAACCAAGCAAATTGATCTGGAACAAAATTAAAATTATAAGCCAAACAAAGGACGATAATTGATGAAGAACGACAAATTGCGACAGTGGTCTCTTCTGAAAAAGATAAAGTCGGCACAAATTATGGAAAAAGCGAACCAATCGAGCGACAAGAGGGAGGACAAGAGCTTATCCATCCTTACTCATGGCATCATAGCAGGGTCCTATTTTTCTATCTACGGGAGCACGAAAAGGACTGCGTGGTCCACCCCGTTGTAAGAAGAAGGGTAAAGAAAGGAGGGCGTGCAGAATTCCCACTGCTCGCTGTCGATGTATGCTCACGAGATAGGAGGTCAGGGCAATCAAAATCCATGTCTAAAAGTTGAAAAAAGGGAGCTCCTTTTTGCTATATAATTGCGTATTATATTAAAGAGAGGCATGGCGTCCTCAGTCATCACAGCCATTTCCCCCTTTTGGTTGTCCTCGGGATTGGAATGAAAAGAACATGTATGGATTGCATAAGGCCAGGTAGCAGGACTAGAATCCAAGATAAAACTCCCGAGAAGCATTTCACGTATGTCGATCATGTTGATGCAATATTCCTTCCTACACTTGGGAATCCAATGAACTTGCACGCATTTTTAAAACAGAGAACATGAGCAGGAAAAAAATTCTATGTAAGGTAGACGAACATGAAGAGCAATGAATGGAATGAACAGTCTTGAATTCTAGACATCATAAGCCCGATCTTACTAGACGAGTGTTGGGCCCTTTTTGTCCATTTAAACCACTTGACCGTGAACTTTTGGCGCCAACTTGTGGAGGAGGAGGAGGAGGAGTTGGTTTACTATGTGATGTTGTTGCAAGATCACTTCTCCGAGCTCTCAAGGGAGAAGTCGTCGTTGTGGTGTCGCTACTACCACGTAGTCGAACGACCGGTGATCGCATGGATGCCTCTGTGCGTACTCCAGGAGACGGCGGCGGCGCTGCAGCCCCTCCCCGCACTGGCGTCGCCGCACGACCGGGCTTCGATGCATTTGAAGAGAACTTAGGAGTTGGTGGCAATACGGGAGGTGGGAGTGATCTTCCTTTTATAGTTGGAGTGGAAGACATGGAGGGAGAAACACGTAGCCTCGATGGAGGCGGTGCAAGGACCGGAGGGGCTTTCGTTGATGTTCTTGGAGATATAGGTAGAGGGGTAGGTGCGAGTTTCTTGGTTATCCCGTGTAGCTTGAGAGGAGTGGATGATCTGGGATTGGTGGGTGTTCCTCCAAGTCTAGTTGGGGATGTAGGAGGTGATGGAGTTGGAGGTTGAGGCACACAAGAGGCATCAGATGATGGCGGTTGCAGCTTGGAAGCTGGAGGTCTTACTCTGTTAGAAGTTAGAGGAGTCTTTTTTGCTTGACCGACTTCACTACCTCTATCATTGGCTCTGTTTGTTTGGACCTTCCCAAGCACTGCCTTCCCTTTTGTTTGTAATCTTGTGTGATCTGTAACAGGTTCATGCTTGCTGATCTTCCTCTTTGATATGACTGGAATTTGGGGCATGAAGGTAGTCTGCTTCTTTGAATGGGGAAAAGGTCTTCTGGGTGTTTGTTCTGGTACCTCAGTTACTGTCTGATGATTGCTTGATTCTTCAACCACATGGATATCTGATTCAAGATTTTGATCATCACCAGGTGGCATTTCGATTGGAAATGTTTGAGTTTCTGGGTCTCTTCTACTATCCAATCCATCTGAGTGATTTGAAAGCTCTTCGGCGTCGAAGAACTCATCTGTTCTTTCTGTGGAGATATGATCCTGCTTCTTGTTTTCAATGTGTTCAGCTAATATTTCTGTAGTGGTGTCTGTGGAAGCATTGTCCTGCTTCTCGTTCACAATGTTTTGATCGGCTAATACTTCTATATTTACTGCAGAAATGTGATCTTTTTTCTCCTCAGTCTGATCAACTAATGCTTCTGCAATTGTGTTGGATTCAACGGCGTCGAACTCCGAAAGGAACACCTGGTTCAAGCATGAATCTCCTCTCAATTCAGTGAGACATTACAAACTATTACGACTTTGTAATGGGAGCAGGTAACTACCTCAGCTTTGAAATCCTCTGGAAACTGGTGTTTGCATCTCCATGCAACATCAATTTCATCACGGGCAAGTGTCAAGAGGTTAGATCGAACAAACGCAGTGTTGAACATGAATCTGAACATCCTCTCCTCACCCTCCAGATCATGATCTACATGGAGGCACTCAATGATCACATCTCCTTGAATATGGCAATAGGTGTCAATTTTCATCACTATACTCCCTGCCTGCATTAACATCACAATGAATGACAACCCAGTGCATCAAACAAACAAAAGCTTTTTGAAAACAATGGCAGTAAGCAATACCTGGCTGTAGTGCTTTAGGTTCTTCTTAGTCTTTGGCGTCGCGAAAAGAACCTTCAAAGCTTTGTTACTCGGGGCTAGCGGGTCGCGACCATGTATGCGGATCATCGGCCTACATCCCCCTTCACCATCAAAATTTGGAATAGCTCTCAGTATCAAACAATCCAAGATAAAAGATGCATCTTCTGAAGGCCAATTTGCACCACTGCCTAGCTTACTAATATAGTCTAAATATCTCTGCTGAGTAGGTTGTGGATTCAAAGGGAAGAAGAGATGGAGAAGCTCCTTTGATGCATGCTTATACACCATCTCCAACGTCCGTTGCTCCACAGTATGCTGTTTCCTGTAAAGGAGCAGAGCAGCAAGCATGAAGGCAAGCGAAGGCCAACCCCCGGTCTCGCAGTGCATTAGCAACCGACTCCGTTGGCCGTCAAATGACAGCCACCTCTCACACGGCCGCAGGAAGTCATGGATAATCACCTCCAGAGGAAGGATTGGAAAGCGGTGGTATTGCCGCGGATAATCCATGACCGTCACGTTGAACTCGGACAAAATGCCCAAATCTTGACTTCTCTTATCCCCTTCCATTGTGTTGATCACCATGAAAGAGGCATCTGGAAAGTGGTCTTTTAGCTGGGCGAAGGCTCTGACCATGTAGTCCCTGTGCTCTTCTTCTCCTAAAATTTCTGTAGATAAGCAACAATTGAACACTGCAAGCAAGCAAACCAAGGTTGGAAACCCATTAGGAAATACTTATAGATGTTATCTAAAAGAAGAAGATTATCGGCCTGATTCAACTCATTGGAACAAATTAATCAAGAAAGCGGAGGTGATACCTTATCGCCTTACGATCATTCATATTTACTATCATCAAATTTAGCAATCGATACCGGTTTGAAAGCATTTTAAGAGCCAAAAGAACTTTACCGTGCACCCTATCGGAGAGCTCGAAGAGCCCATCGAGCGGCTTCCGCGAAAAGAGCTTCCGCAACAGAGCCATCGACGCGGGGTATAACACCAATTCCAACCGATCGATATGCTTAAAAATCCAACACCATCTCGATCGACATTCGAGAGTCCTCTGTCTTCCTCTTAGCTTGTAATTTTTGCGGGAAATCGAGGCGTCATCGTCATGCGGGGCATCACCATCACCTCGTAGCTTGGCGCGTGTTTAGATGGAGGGACTGGATTTGCTGTCGCGGATCGAACGAACGGATAGGAGATGTTTGGATGACGAGGAGGAGGGGGATGACGTGCAGGGATTGAACTTGAACTTGAACTTGAAGGCCAGTTCCATTCGTGGCGGGACCGGGAACGCAAGGCACGAAGGCAAACATAACAGCGATGTTAGGAGGAAAATAAAATTAATAAATATTAAATAAGATCCAGACATAGCATAGCAAATTTGTAGGATTTTTCTATAGGATGGGTTTACAAATAGGGATGGATTTTTATATAATTGGGATTGTCAAAATAGCTTAATTCTTGACGCTCGTTCGGAACTACCATGATAGTTAATTTTTAAATAAATTAGTATCAAAGTTAATAAATACATATAAAATAATAATAGTAAAAATTAAGTTTAGAGTGCAAAATATTTATCAACGATTTTTATCTCAGATCAAATAAAATATATTTCATTTTAGTGTAGTACTTGATATAATGTTAGATAACTTTTAAACTATTTTTAATAATTTATGTAAGTTAAAATAGTCTCTCTTTTTTTTAGATCTGTGCATTTATAAAATTTTGAAAGATGTAGCGACAATTATGATGTTTTAAATATTTTCGATGGTAATTATGTAAAAATCCATTAGAAATAGTAAACCATTTTAAACTTATATCTTCAAAGGGAATTAGTCAATCTGTTTAGATAGTATCATAAGAAAGGTCTTATCATGCCGCACAAAAAAAAAGAGGAGAAGAAAAGAAGAAGCTACTTTAATTCAGTTAAAAATTCTCCTCCTCGAAGTTTCTGACTGGCAATTGCCCAGCTGCACTAAATGTATTCAAATTGCTTATTTGGAATATATTAAAGACGAACTTGGCTGCACTATCACCTTTTAGTTTTGTTTTCTTCTCTCCACTCTGCAGTCAATTACCAATTATGCATTCAAATTAGCATAAAACACCTGCTGCAAGCCTACAACCTATACATTTCTGAGAAGAGAACAACCTGATGAGATATTACAAGAGTATATGGAAGCTAAAACAGACAATAAAAGAAAAGATTCCTACGGGGCATGTTAACTAAAGCAACAAAAATTATCATAAACCCACATAGTTTAGCAAGCATCTCGTTTGATCAAGGAAACCATCTTAAATGGATTGTTTCTCTATAGGCAGGTCACTATAAAATGTGAAAAGCTAGTCGTTCAGAGTAGCATTATAGATGAGAGATGAGAGATTACTTGGCACAAGCACCAAATAGTAAAAGGTTGTTCACAGTCATGAGCACAGAAGCTCAAACTTGAGTAACGTAAAATGCCAGTTGAATTTATTAGCCCAGCATGCAGTCATCGCTCTTTGTTGCCACGGCAAAACCCAATACAAGACTGATCAATGTATTATAGCTATTATCCATAGATCTTCTCAGGAAGTATGAAATGGCTTCAACATCCTCTTCAATGCATAGATCTGCTCTTCACCCATTGCAGACATGACGGTCAACACAAGATCCTTTCCATCTGCAGAACCACCTTTAACCGGTGTTGCATACAAAATTATAGTTAAAATGATTAATCTAACATATATATTCATCTAAGGATAAAAGCAATTAACAGGCACAATAAACTTCTGCTAACTAACCTAAGTCTCATCAGTTGGAGCCTCAGATCATACTTGGTGTTTCCATTTTCAGCCAGCAAACTTCACCTGCCACATTTGACAAAGAACAAGATATATATATATATCCAAACATATTAATCAGCAATAGGCAATACAAATGAGATGATACTCTCTAAGCTGACGTCCTACGGTACTACTGAATACATATACTGGCATCTAGCTTTCCGCAACTGGAAGATCTATACCTTTTCTTGTATCTGTTAGATCAGAAATTCTGAGGATAAATTTGGCAGAGCTTCGTAGTTTTTCTGCGCCTGCTCCAGCCACAACAATGAACAATTTGGTTGCATTGTTCGTTGTGTTGCTTTGGAGGTAACTAGAGATCATACATTGTGGAATTTTTGAAAGCACATCTGTCAAAATGATTCAATGCAGCAAAAGGATCTCTTCTCGTCGCATAAGATAGAAATATCTGTCTTGCTTCAGAACTACTCAGAGCAATCATGGCATTCTGTGAAGAATACAGTTCTCTCCATTTGCTTCAACATGGAAGTGCCGAATCCTTGCCATCACACTTATCACAACATGTTGACAATACTCAGAATAACATCTGAAAAGACAAACTCTGAGTGCTTTCTTATTTCCTACTGACTGAAACAAGCTCACCAGCATCACTTGGTTAGCCCTTATCTATGATCCCCTCAAATTCTTGTCTATGGTACAACCAAATGACAAAAAACTAGCAAACATTACCACATTTAGACCAACCTTAAGGAAGCTATTAGATTGTTTGCCAGAGTCAACATCCTGATCCCCCCAAAAAACTCTTCCAACTGAATATAATAGCTCATCCATAAAGCATAAAACACAACCAAAGAACTTCCACACAAATGGCCAGCTCTAGAATACCCAACAACTGTTCAATTTCAAGGACATTTCTGTTAATGATCTTTCAGATATACGCATGGCCAAAGTAACAGGCGATATGCAGGTTGACAATTTTTGTAGGGCTCTATAGCGTCATTTCTGCACAGCTCCCTGGGCTCTGATTTCTCTCCAACATATAATTCAGATGGTTAACTTGGATAGATTGTAATGGTCATCAAATGCACTTGCCAAAATCCAAATTGCTCACGTATTGAGATATTGGTAACATGGCTTACTAATTCAGGGAACCACATTATAATCTCCCCTTGCTAGTTTAAACAAGAATTGTAGTAGTTGAAATAAGAATTGCACCAAAAGAGCACATTTCACTTGAAAAGTTACCTCCTTCCATTAAAACAACAAATGCGAGGAAATCCACAGAGAGAGAAAGCAAACCCTAATTCTCTCCAATTATTCACCTTCATAAAAACAAACTAATCGAAACGAACAAATCATAATCCAAACTTTTCGAACCCAACAAGGTCAGAGACCAGAAAGAAAACATCCCGAGTCGAAAGCAGGTAAGAATCACACCGGCGCCTCCTTTCCCCTAGGCTTCTCGAACACCACCACAACGGCGGTCGGGGGAGACGCCGGAAGCCGAGAGGAGAAGCTGCGGTGCCGGAGATCTTCAGCAGGTGCGGCGCCGTCACCCTCGTCAAAGTTGAGGGCGTAGCTTAGCGGGTCGTACCCGAACTCAGAGGAGTGACGCCGGCGGTGGTGGCGGCCTCCGGATTTGGAGCTCCGGCACCGCAGCTCCGGCAGATCGTGAGGCTTGCAACGAAGCCACGCGGAGGGTGATCGGATCAGCGAGGTCGCCGACGATGGGGTGCGGTCACCGCCCTCGACGACGTCGGCGGGGGAGCGGAAGCAGGACGAGAAGCAGATGGGTGAGTGGAGGGTTTGGTGCTTTGGTTTCACGGGAGGAGGAGGGGAGGAGGGTAAGCGGTGATCGTACTCCATCCTCCCATATATGATAAGGAGGAGCTCGATGGGATTTCAAATCTAATATAATACAATATCTGAGCACCTGCCACTTTTCAAACTTAAAAAAATTGAAAAAAATAAATCAAAACTCATATTTTCAAAATAAGAAATGTATTTATCGTCGATCGCAATTTGATAAAAATGGACTTATTTGCCAACTTATCCTATCTTTTCAAAAATGTCTGCATAAATTGTGATATATCCTTAATATAGATTAGATAATGTTTGAAAAACTTACAAAAGGATCATTTTTTATATGGTATACTGGAAGATTAAAACATACCATGGATTTTTAAAAATAAATAAATAAATTGATGGAATCCAACATGAAACAGATGCTCTTTTGTT
The DNA here is from genome assembly GCF_019914945.1 of Typha latifolia. Lineage (NCBI taxonomy): Eukaryota > Viridiplantae > Streptophyta > Magnoliopsida > Poales > Typhaceae > Typha > Typha latifolia. The sequence continues at coordinate 3,173,737 of NC_133086.1, read as the reverse complement.
TTTATGTTGGTCACTATTTAATTTACTCATATATATAGCAATAGATTAATCGCCGAGTAGTTTTTACTTAATTATATTTATTTTTTTATTTGTATAATAAACTCTAGTATGCATCATAAAATATAAATTATATGCATTTCATTATAACAAAACATATATCAAGTATAGAAAATATACACACTTAATTTTATATATTAAATTAAAAAATTAAATATAATTAAATTACAAAAGCTCCTGATCACAGAGGACATGTCCTTTTATTTGATATATTCAGGATCTGTAAGTGGCAATCCTCTTGCCCTGTATGTTTAACTCTGGTGATATCCAGAATAAGTGGTTAGAAATAGTTAAACAATTCTCTGAAAATAATAGCTCTGTGGTCAATCTCAAGAAACAGTAAATATCTATCATTGTGACCTGTAGAAGATTTTAACTCAAAACACATGGTAGAGGGCAAATTAAGCCCAAGCAACATTTACAGCACCTTAATTCAACTTGTAATATACTGAGAAAACTGCTATACTTATCAACCTCTTTAAAGTAGTTATCACAGAGTACAGATATCTAACATCTAAATTTGAGTAGCAGAGAAATTACCAACTTGGTTTCTCTGCCTACTGCATCGCCTAGTTGTCCTTCCCCACAACATGATGCTCCTTTCAGTGATCTCTGTTTCAGTATGAGTAGGCTGTGGTGCTGGTGGACTAACAAGTATCTCGGACACAGTGACAGCCAAACTTCTTGGTCGCCGCCTCCCCCTTGTTTGACAACTGGACTTATTTCGCCCCCTCCCCCGCATTGCTGATGCTTTCTGCCAAGACTTGCCTGATTCTCTCATCAGCCCTCCAAGACTTTGAAGATCCTCATTCACTTCATGCCTTGACAGTGTTGCAAGGCCTGGCAGGATATCTTTCTGGAAATCCTTACGCTGCCTTCTTTTCCTCAATTTGCCCCTCCGAGACATGGTTAGAAGCAATGCAGCACTGTGACTATCTGCATCTTTCCAATTCTCCTGCTCCCTATGTTTGCACATGTATTCATCTGCCTTCATTTCTTCTAGATTCAACGTCATCGCCTCAAAAAGATCCAATCCATTGTCGTATAAAGGTTCCAATCCATCACCACCTCCAAATTTTGGTACCCCAATATTCTCTGCATTTGATGTGGCAACCTCAGCGAACCACTGCAAGGAAACGCATGATGATGGGACCAGTGAACTGCAGGTGATATCATCTGCTTGGCTGCAAGCATCCAAGGACAAGGAAACAATAGATTCTGCTGCTACTCTAAGAGTTGTATCATGAGAAAATCCAGAGTCTCCTAAGCCATATTTTGTGTTTAAAGATACATCGATGGTTTTATTACGCATTTTCCCCATGATCTCACTCCGCGAGAATATTCTATCTTCTTTCCATCCATCAGCTGGTGCTTCTAGGTCAATGCCATAGACTTCTGGGGTAATACACAGTAGTGAATGTGATGATGGAGAGTTCTCATCTCCACAAATTGGATCATTTTCATCCATTGGCACCATGGAGTTCAAATTTATATCATTCCAAAAAGCTACATTAGTGGCTTTAGCATTTTTTCCTCTTCCACTGGACTTTGTATCACCAGCTAAATATTGTTCCTGATATAAAAATGAATGCAAGCCGTGATCTCTTTGAAAAGGAAATCCAAGAAATGCTCCATTAGGTTCAACAGATGTTCCACTCCTTTCTACAATGCTGTCCTTGACATGCAAAGAGGATAGGGAAAGCTGCCGAACAGATAAGGATGAACCTTTTGTCCTATCTTCTTTTCTTGCATTCGGAACCAAGTTATCATAGTTTGACATCAACGGTTGATTGTTCTCTGGGAAGCCCACACTCATATGAGAAGCAAGTTCATTTTTGCCAACAGATTCAGTGGATACTGGATTTGTTCTCGGTAAGTGCAATCCTTTTGATGCTTCAGCATATTTCCCCAAATCACCCAGTAGCGTAATGAAGCCATTTCGGGGTTCATTTGAAACATGTTGATTCCAATTAACACCATTCATAAACTGCAAATCTGTGCATTTTGAATTCTTTAAGTGCTTCTGCATGTCAAGATTTCCAGAGTTCTCATTTATCGAAGCATTACATTTCATACTGATTTCTTGCTTCTCAAGGGTGAATGGTGGATACCTTAAATGCATCGAAGAATTGGATTCCAAATTCTGACCATTTGGACAGGACTTGTTTCCAGATTGCCTGTCAAACCTAACACTGTCATTCATCTGTAGCTCTTCACAAGCAGTGCCAGAGTTCTGAATAATTGCTCTTGTCCTCTTGCCTTGTGCCTTTATTAGTGCAGATCTCTCAAAGCATGGAAGTGCCTGAACTGCAATTGGTATGTGACTTATGCTATTCACTCGCTTTCTCTGAGATGAAATCGGTGCCGAAGCAGTAAGGTGATCCGTCAATTTATGAGCTGGCACTTCTGAATGTAAAACTGACTTAACAAGTTGTGGACTTCTTCCTGACATTTCGACCAATTTAGTTTCTCTCTCCATAAGACGCGTATCTGTTTTCTCCAGATCATCTAAATAAATTCCATGGGATTTCTTGAGCTTCAGTTGTATTGGTTCAAATGACAATGGAGTTTTCTCACTGGAGAGAGCAGAACTTAAGTCACCCACAGCTTGACTTTGGCCTGTAGAGGTAGCAGTGGATAAAGTGTATCAACACTACAAGCATAATCGATTAGCAGACTTCAAATTAAAAATAAGAGCAAGAAAGGGACTAACAATAACACTGTACAGTACAACATACTATAATGTGAAAGAGACTGAATAAAGTTGGATATTGGATAATCTAATGGTAAAGTTCTTAATATGCTGTGACAGGTTATATATGAACTGACCTACAGCAGCTCCAAGAAAGCAATCGCATCAAGACATGAGTCCCGCAACTTAAGTTAACCAGCCAAATAGAAGATAATAATTTTAAAAGAGGACCGATTTTTTATATTCTTCTCTCAACAGAACTCATTGCTAAATTAAAATGTCCAGGAAAATTTCTGTTCTTAGTACAGTGTAAATAGTTAAATTACTTAAATACATACCTTCCATCCAAACCATTCTGCTAAGAATCAAGCACAAATAAGTACTAAGAAAAAGTTTGGTAGAGTGTACTTGTTCCACCATGTTCAATTAAATAAGACTTACTGGCTTACAACTGCTTCACAGTATTCCTAAGCATCCAAACAACAGCAATAATTTATTCCCAAGCCCTTCGGAAATTCATCTACTCAATATAATATCATTTTTCCTTCTTTACCCAAACCATCATTTTCTTTTTACCATGGTTGCATGTCAATCCTGAGAAGAAAGTACCCTTTAGAGGCAAATTGTACATAAATCACTGATAATAAGGGGCAGCCATGGTTAACCGAGTCAAATTATTTACTGATATATAACATATTCCAAAATTTCAATGATAACAAGGCACCAGCACCTGAAATGAAGATCCAGAGAAGGAATATCCGCAGATGAATTCTAGTATCAAGAATTTATAATTTATATGTAGATACAGAGAAGGAAATGGACAGATGGAATTGTTGAGAGAGAAATTATTGGTCCACCAGGAGATAGTTAAAGACAGATATCTGATGTGCTTTCAAAATAGAACTGCTCAGCAACTAACAGAAAAAAGCATGAACCATGCTCAAAAATTATAATCAACAAGCAATTATGTCACTGGTCAAGAGATTTCCTGATTTCAAATTAAAACACTGGCAAGATGAACATGATAACGCAACCGACATTAAAAATCAGATCAACTTTGATAAGACAACGATATCAACTTAAAGATGACTCACAAATATTACCAAAAATAGCAACAGAAATCTTACATGCATCATTATATAAGAGTGACCCTTTCTGTTTTACTTTCTGCTTATCTCGATGTGAAAGTTTTGTGCTAGTTAGTTCATCTCTCTCTCTGGCTGTAAAGAAATCCATGTGCAGTAGACATTTGTTTGGCTTTATTTCTAGCGGCCCTCCAGTTTCGGCACTATGGGTTTTTATTACATCAAAATGAGAAAAATATGATATTTCTGGTATTTCACCATGCAAATCTTCAGAAGGTTCATTTAGATCTGCCAACCTGTGGATGGACAGATAATGTCTTGGACACTTATCTGATTGTAAACTGCCTTGTCTAGAACTAGAATTTTCACCAGTGGCAAGAGTCAATTGCACGGCCTTTTCAGGCTCACTACAAATAATGTTGAGAGGATCAGGGGACCTACTCAGCGACGTGCTGACAGTACCATTTTCTGTTTTATCTGCATCCTCACATTCAATATATACATCAGCAGGAAGATGAAGGTCAAACATTTTCTTTGGGATCTTATTGCTATTACAATTGAACATTCTGTCATCATTTAGAGATCCCCTAGCTTCATTTCGAACTGAGCTGCATTGTAGGTTCTCTTGCTTCAGAAAGTTTAATGGTGTCCTCTTCTCATCAGTACCTGTCATTGCTGCAACATTGTAAGATGTACTCGCTACAACTAAACAAAGAATATTCTGCATGTCAAAATTATAAGCTGGCAATTGAGATGAAAACATACTTGTCTGATATGTACAAGCTGGTACAGATCTGCCCAGCTGCTTCCCGATAAGCTCATCCATCAGGTCCCTTTGTATTTTGTAAAGACGATGGAGTTCGTACACCTGAATTATAGAACAAGAATATATTGTTGAAAATCTGGATTAACAACCAGTGACCATATAATCATTCAGTGGCCCCAAGTTTCTCTAGCGATCAGATGCTCCAATCGAATTAATTTATTATCAAAAAATAAAAAGAAATTTTCATTTACTAAAATTTGTATTACAATATTATCTATTATACGTGATGAAAATCTCAACTGAGAAATGTGTTTTTACCTGTCTCCTGAATATAGCTTCATGCTCAAGCATTGTTTTCCTCAACATTTCCTTATGATAACCTGAATATCCATTTGTTGGCCTTAGTTCACGATCGTGGTACACCTGTCCATCAAATGTTTTATCCTCATAGTAAAGAGACCAATTATTACTCATGTTCTCATTTAGATCCCTCATTGGATGAAACACTGAGAAGTAGCTTTCACAATCCACTTTGGTTGCCATTCCTGTGATCCAAGAAAAAAAAAACATGTAGTAAGTAGTTAGAGAGAGTAAGTATAATAACAGAAATAGTGAGAAGGAAGCAATTGAACAACCCAAGACAGTAATATTACAATGATCAATTATTAACAAGAAGGAGATAAAAGATAATAAACTAGCTACAGCTAACCTAGAAGCACAAGAACCCCATAGGACAACCTGATAATAAGGGAGTCAATGGCCAGGACCAGCTGCTATATCATTCGCTTGGAAATGTCATAAAATCCATCCCAAGAGCGAATGTCATAAAATCCATCCCAAGAGGCCACAGAATTGTGCTTCTCAACTCTCGTATCTCAAAAGAACCTGCCATCAGGAAATGCATGCCAAAAATGCCATCATGCATGGGCATAGAAGTTTAGCATAAAAATACTGCAAGATTAATAATAGAACATGTATTAATGTGCATGCCGCCGCGTCCAGATATAGATGAGCATAAATCAGTTAAACTACACAGGCTATCGAGACTTTAAGATTTAGTCAGTGTAACTGCAGATGGCCATATGTTTGTTGTCATCAAACCATCTAAAAGTTAAAATCATTAAATCTGAATGTTGTTTACTCATTCTAATAATCAAGTAAGGGTTAAATAAACAATAATGTCAAAGAAAAGTAGACTAAATGTAATTAGTCAAATACTTCATAAGTAGGTTAAAATAACTTTGGAACTTTGAATTGCATAACTGAAATGTAAGCCCTGCATTCAATTTCCATGTTAATTGCATCACTATTAATTACGAATCACACTTTGAACCCTAACAACACTGCAAGTCTGGAAGAACAGTCAAAATGGAGTGTCACAATATCAAGTTTGGAACTCATACATTTGGACTAGTATAAAAGGAATTGATTAAACATCCTCAACAGAAAATCCCAAAAGTTGAACTGATTGACAACATAGATCAAACTTGACAAACTTGGAAGCAGGTCAACAGAAAAGCATAATTAGATTTAGTCTTCGCAAGAAACCAGCGAAGATCTCCTTGCATTTCAAGCAAGAGATGGAGGCATTATTCTAGATATTGAAGAACAGATCAAAATGGGGTTCCGAGATGATAAAAAAGACAATTTAACTCATTCTTCCCCGTTCAGAAGACTAAGAAGAACTTAGAAGCGGTGAGGAAATAGTAGATGAACAACCACTAAAAGTATCTTCTTGTGTAGGAGAAGAGGAGTTCTGATCATTCGAATCGTAAGATAAAGTTACATATCAACTCTAAAGTGACATTTCACCAACACGCGATTCTAATAATAAGTGGTATACTTTGATTTCTTAAACCTTAATCGAGAAGCTGAACAGATCGAATAAAATAACCGTATAACGAAGGGTCAAAGAAAAAGATCTCACGCCTCAAACAACAAAGCAGCAGCAATAAAGTGGGCATCAACCCATGAAACTTCAATAGAACAAAGTATAACAATCCACAAAGTAAGAAAGTCTAATAAATTAAACAAGTGAAAAAAGGAAAAAAAGGAGACACCCAACAACCAAAATCACATCTTTACTCCAAATATTACAAGACAAACACACCCAAATCCATAAACAACATAGACAAGCAAGATGAGCACAGAGAAGAAAATTTACCCCGACCCAACTCCCCTCTCCATCATCCAGAGCTGCTGCATCCAAAACAAAAGGAAACCAGCAAACAAATTGTCCGAGCGCCGGCAGAAGCCAAACTAGTACGGGTTGCAGTGCTCGTAGTAAGCAAAAGTAGAAAAGATAGAGACGAAAACAGCAATAAATATGAGACTAAGGAGCAGTAATGGAGATGTAATGGGTCATGGGTGCGCATCAAGGGCGTGGAGATCGTCATGAGATTGGGAGATTCGATCTCCGCGGTGACAGGAAAGTTGTCAACATCCAATCTTCTCTCTCCAACTCCATTTGATTTCTTTTTCTCCCTTCCAATACGATATATTCCTTTGTTGGTACTTGGAAGCTTGTAAGGATTCACAAACTTAGCAGGGATGCAAGAATTTGGTGCATTTAGCGGGCACTTGGCAGACCTTGATTCGCTACACACCAACGAAAATAATTTTAAAAAACAAAAAAAACCTCTTTTTGAGGTGTTGCTCGTCTAATACATTTTATTCATCAACAACATTTTGAATGATATCTCTGACCAATCACAGCAACTTTACACAACAAAGATGCTTCCTTCTTTTTTTTTTGTTCCTATAAAAATGAGTTTAAAAAGTTATTATTACTTCTCCCTCATGGTACAAGGTTTTAGGCAAGACAATGGGGCCTACTTGTTCCTTGTAACAGTTCTAGGAATGGCATGACCCATGTGCCCTCTCTCCACTCAAAACCTTGGATTAGAATCTACTATGAAAGTACTTGTTCTAATCCCTCAACATTTCCTATTAATTAATTCAAGTGTCCAAAGATTAGGTCTGCTGCTTAATAAATATTTGTTAGGTGGGTTAGCTTTGTGATTAATTGTAAATTGTGGTCATATAGTAGTCCACAGTACATTTGTCCATTGATTGCATGGCCCAACATAGAAGCCCTATTTATAATTCCTTTTGGTACATAGAGTCCCATGGAGATCATGACATATATGTCAAGCTCCATTGTTGTGAAAGGAAACTAGGGCTTATAAATAGGATGGCAATCTACTACTATTGTGCTCTTATTGCATGAAACAGGAGACTTGCAGCTCTTTTCTGACATCGCTGCTCACCATTATCATATAAGAGGATGGTGGTGGTGGGGGGATCAATTAAAGACACTACCATAGCATTTCATATGATTCAACTCCACTGTGACTGTGATTCTTAATATATATAATTATATGAAACAAGTAAAATTTTTGATTCATCATATTATTGCTGTAAAAGCTTAAACTGTTATCGATCGATCGATGGTCTGTTATATTCACCACACTTTTTTTCCGCCAACGAGGCCCGAGATCTCTCCCCACAGCTTACCGCCACCGCCGGCGGCGAGCCCGATAACGCTTGGGCTGCAGGCCGCCATCTTCCACAGCCCGGCCCATATCTCCTCCCTCAGCTGACCCATTTCCCACCCACAGTACCCATCAAAGAATCTAAACTCCCCCACGCCAACCAAATCCCTCTTAACCATCTCAGCAGCACACCCCACGCTCTCTTTAGTCCCATAATACAAACCCTTCATCACCTCCTCAAACACCCCACTCTTCCCAACCTTGTCCTTCCCCTCCTCCTCCTCCTCAACCCCTCGTGGGCCCACTAAGAAAAGGCCCTCCTCCAATGGCCCGCCGAAGAACAACGGACGGCCCGAGAACGTGCCGTCGACGTCGAGATCCGTGGACCGGGTCTCCTTGATGGACATCAACGACGGCCTGTTTAGGATGAGCCCGGTTGGGCCCAATGGGCCTGTGGAGAGGAGGAGGATCACTGTGCGTTCGAATATGTGAACTCCATCAAGCTTCTCTGTCGCTATTAGGAGGCATCCCTTCTCAGGTTCGTATACAGGGTGAGCCCATCTATCCGGCGCAGATGGCGGGGCCGGAGTTGAGAGGACCGACGCTTGCTCGCCGGCGACGAGCCTCGCTCGGAAGGATCGCCAGTCCGGTGACTGAGATTGTAGGCTGCAACCTGGTAATTATTGGACGTAGTCACTGGAAAAGATCAGCGCAGAGAGAGAAAAAGAGAGAAGTATTAACCATAAAAAAGCTATAGAGGGAGTTTGTAACTTCTAATCACTCACAGGAGATTTGGTTGAGTCTTTTCTTAGCGGGGGAGGCGGAGGGGAAGTTGGGTGAGATTTTGTTGAAGGATTTAGAGGTAGAGAAACAGGAGGCCTCCATTGTTTGATCTCTGCGTCGGCTTTTTAGCTTCGGTGGTTTGCGGAGGAGGATGGTGGGATAGAAAGAGGAGGAGTTATATGAGTAGACTCTTCAAAGCTAGACCACAAGAGCGTTATCCAACATGGATGGGATCCTTTTCGTCTTTGTGACATGAGACCAAGTTATGATGTGAAAGGTGGCACCCTTGAAAGGTTCCACGTGGAATATTTTTTAGCCGGTGGCCGTGGTTGATCGGTTGTTGGCCGTCGTTTTGAACGTTTGGAGTTTTTGATACTAAAAGTTACTATAAATTTATTTACATGACTATGTGTATGTGACTTGTAGTCTGAGAAAATCACCATCAGATATAGCAATTTAGTTTAATAAAAACTGCTAACTTCGATAAATGTTTAGGTACCAGAAGCAAATTAAATGTATGTATAGAAAATGTGAATCAAAATGTTATTTATATATTATTAATGTTTTTTCTATCTGCACGTACATAAAACTATATAACGATTTTTATATGCGTGTATAAATTATATTAAATCAAAACGCAATTAATATTATATAATTTGGTCTATTATTTGGTTGCAGATTTACAATAGTCAAAACTCAGATCTTAGTGCAAACGATGAGATGGAATTTCTGTACCCAAGAGATGCTGACGGTTGATCATACAACTGGCGCCTTTTGTGAGTTAATCAGGACCGTCCGAATGATATGCTGACACGAATCTAGCCCATCTCCATTCTGATCTGGATAAGCCTTTGTCTGGAGTAGATCCTCTGCTGGTTCGGTAGCCGGTTGCAGGAAATATCCTGCAGTCTTTTACGTGGAAGCTCTTGACAGGCTCTTTATTGTTTTGAATGGCTTGGTAGCCAGTTTCTTGCAATTGGGGGTGCTTAGCATCCCATTCATTGGATAGGAGATCATAAGAAGATTTGACCAACTTTACATGAATACTTTTATGTGTCAAAGTTAGAATTTTGGACATAACTTGCAATTCATGCACAAGTTCATACACTGGAAGCATGTCATTGAAAAAAGAAACAATTTCAGTTGGTCCAAGGAACTTGGATATTCCAGACAATAAATATGACTACAATTTCATATTGGATATTCAGACAACAAATATGACTAAAATTTCATATTGAGAATCTTACCTAGAGGTACATAATTGAAAGACTTCCTACCACCAACTGAATCACTTCTTTCTGCATATGGAGTAAGACTAGAACCGCCCGAGTTACTGCCCGGTGGTTGAGATGCTGAATTAGCTCTTCTTTGCATTTGCTCCTCCTTTCTCCATTTCCTTAGTTGGTCTTCAATTGCAGCTTTAGCTTTCTCAGCCAATTCAGCTCTCCTTGTTATTGCTTCTAGATAGATTCTCAACTCACTAATTTCAGCATTAGCAGCTTCTAGCTCTTCCTTTAACTTATCAACCTCCATTTTATTTCCAAGTAACTCGCGTTCATCTTCGTATGGTAAGTATATTACTTCATCAGTCTTTTCTGACTTCTGAATTAATGATTCATACTCTTCTCTAGATATTTTGATAACAGAACAGGAACTGGTTGAACCAGAAACCAGGTCTATTCCTTCACCATTTATTATGGGTTCCCCACCAGCAATCTCCACCTCAGCCTCAGTATCGTTTCTTAAAAGTTTCAGTCTTTGGGTTTCGTTCTTGGCTATCTCGGCTTCCACCGCTAGTTGCTGCACAGTAAGATACAAACCAGCCTGAGAACTCATATATCTTGCTTCTGCTGCCTCAGCAGCTGGAATTCTAGCCCTGCTTTTGTGTAGTTCAGATTTCAGTGTTGCAATTTCGACTTGCAATTCTAGCTCTCTTTTCATGGTCTCAGACACCTCATCACTCATGTCCTGTATTTTACTTGTAAGTACTTCAATTTGGGAATTCAAATCAGTTATTTTCTCTCTTGCGCTTTGTAGTTCTTCCTTCATTCTTCTAACATCATCTTTCAAAGTGACAATGTGTGCTGCTTGCTCACAATTTTCTTTTTCCTTCATTTCGATCTCCAAATGAAGTTGGGCCAAATTATCGATGACATCGGAAGCAATTCTTAGAGACGATGCGTAAAATCCTTTCACTTGCTTTAGTTCTGATTGATAATAGTCTACTTGTATCATTTTGTCCAATACCTCATTCTCCAAACCATCTATTATATCCAACTGTCTTTTCATCATATGTAATTTCTCATGGAACTGGATCACTGCCTCAGAGGCAACCTGTAGTTCTGCTTCCATCCCTTGAAAAAAAGCGGACCTCTTTTCTTCTGCTTCAATAGCTTTCAAGCTAGACGAAAGAATGGCTTCATTGAGCTCCGAGATATATATGACAAGCTCCTTGGTTTTCTTCTTTTCCCTTTTCATCGACCCAACTTGTTTCAGTGCAGTATAGTTTGATTCCTTGGCAGCAGTAAGTTCAGTTTTCATAAGAATCAGCTCCTCTTTCAAAGTCTTGCACTCATCCACAATACATAGGTAGTCCTTTTGGCTCTCACTTTCCAATATCTGTCTATCATATTCAAGTTTAGCTTTGTAGTGTTGAGCTTCCAAGTATTCCGCCGCATACTTGTCCCTCTCAGCTGCGGCATTCTTCAGCTGGGTTGACAATTCCTCAATTGTATTACGATAGACTTCAAGCTCTATAATGGCCTGCATTTCTGATGATTCTTTTACTTGGAGCTGCAGTTTGCAATCTGCCAGTTCCTTCAATAAGATGTCTAGCTTCTTCTCCTTCACTTCCTATTAATTGAGGTAAAAAATATCAGGTAAGAAATTTAAATTATATGGTCCTTAGGCTCTTCTACTCTAATTTATGCTTCAAGGCATAGATCTCTAACATATTACCGCTTTGCTAAATGAGCTGCATTTGTTCTGACCAGTTTTCTGCTCAAATAAAGATAACGAAGCTTGTACTGATTCAAATGGCTTCGTATCTATCTCAGCCATCCCTTATCTCCAGTTAAATTATCCCTCCTAGCATTATAAAAGGAACCATTAGCATGCTTACATCATAAACAAGTATTGATTTTGGAGTCAGTTTAGTGTTGCTGCAACATGAGATTATACCTATCAATAGTGCAAAGAAAGTCTAAAAGTATTGGCCCTTCAGTTGAATTAATAAAATGTTGCTCTTATAATTTATAAAGACAGCAGACTATGAACCAAAATTATGTTTAGATAGCAATATAAAAATTTAGACACACTTATCATAACTCATCAAACACATAACAATATCTATGTATAGGCTCCTGGAGAACCCAAACAAGCATGAATGCAGGCATGCATGCCCTTCTCTTAGAATTAACCCATATAAAGACAACAAAACAGATAGAAATAAGTTTATCCTGTTCGAATGAATCCAAATGGACAAGCAGCTGACATTAGCATGATATACGACTCTTATTGATCATCATATAGTCTTGATATTATAATCCGACATCTCACTTTAGAAAACCACAAAAGAAGATAAATTTACAAAAAATAACTTTTCTTAGGAAAAACATGCGCCCTAGTTAGCAAGTAAATTTTGATATTTCGAATCAATAATACAAAACCACCACGCGAAACAGGGGGTAAAGGAAGAGAAACATAAAAGAGGAGCAATCTTTATATCGATTAATCGGCCATAAAAAACGAGAATTACACAAGAAACCAATTCTAACCTAGCTTTCCTCGCAAAAAGAGAACTCGACGCCCAAATTCGCAGACAACACCGATGGGAACGAGAGATGAATCGATCGACGGTTTTCCGATCCGTTTCGGGACTTGAAATCGATATAAATATCTAGCAGGAAACTTGAGATAAGAGGCATCATCGTGACAAACGAGAAAGGCCTCGGATTGAAGCATCTTGGAAGGAGTTCTCTTCGTTTATCGGGAAATCGGCGCGATCGAAGAAGGCTACGAGGTCGGAGCCACCAAAGAAGCTCTCTCTATGCCGCGGAAAGCTGTAGTTGGATCTTGCTCATGTAAAAAGAATAATTAAAAGCGCTTCTCCATTCATCGGTTTTAATAACAGCTTTTGAAAATAATTGACATAAGAAATGTGTACAGTGAATCATCTACAAGTTAGCAAATCAATCGGCAACCCAGTGGCAGTGTTCAACTTTACAGTTATAAAATTTATGAATTAAAATATTGATATTATTTATAATTATAGTCCATGACTCAAGAAGTGAATTCAACTCAATCCACATATTATTGACGCCTATATTTGAGAGACAAAAAAAAGTCAATGAGCCGTTCCCGTTTGTATTCATCTTAAAAAAAGAGTTGTTGGTTAAAGATTCATAGTATTGGTATATTTATTAGTAAGGTTCAGAGAGCGGGTTCAGCTTCCATAAATTGCCTAACGATCGTAGTGATAAAAGTTCTTATCCGGGCTTTTGATTTATTCTATCGATCCTCTCTTTCATGTTATCATAATCCATTATCCCATAGTTCCTAAAAGTTAAGACTCATCTAAAGACAATGTCTCACAACATCTCACAAAGTGGTGGCCAATATAAGGAATAAATCAGACACGAAGAATCACCTGCAAGCCCAATAGAGTTATTCTAAACAACTTCCAAAAACCAGAGTAAGAGCTTATTCCAGATAAACCTCACTTTATTCTAAACAAGTGACATACTGAAATAAGAAAACCCTTCCACTTTCTTTTATTTTCTTCACTATAATATATACTTACATTTTAAAATAGAATTATTATAATGTTTAATTATTATTTTATAATATACAAATTTATATTTTGAATTAAGAAAAAGGATTAGAGTATATTTATTTAGTGAATAATATTTTTGATATGACATAATTATTTGTGATGCTATTTATCAGTATATTATTTATATTATATATTTTATAATTCACACATCGTATTTTAATATTTTGTAACTCCTCAACTCCTTATTTTTCCTATATTTTATTATGACGTTATTTTGATTAATTAATATTAACTAAATAACTAAAATATTATCATCTCTCTATTTCTCTATCATTTTTTTTAATCTTTCGCCTCCACCACATTCTCTTGTCCTCTCCCTTATCATCTTCTTCATCTTCTATCTATTCTATTATACGAGAAGATGAGAGAGAATATAAAGATGAATGATATATATATTATTTAAATATTTTATAAAAATATTTAATAAATTATAATAAAATATTTTTTTTCTAGTATAGTTCACGTTAACCCAAAATGTTAAAAATAAATCGTAAGAAAAAGAAAGAGTTGGATTGAAAATAATCAAACACGGACCGAATTAAATTTATTTTTATTAGTTGTAAAATAAATTACAGTTTGCATTTATTTTTCAACCTAATATCTATAATTTTAGAAAAATAAAAAATAAAAAATATTTATTGACATAAAAAATAAAAAAAATAGCTACAATGTCGACTTGACCACTTTTATCAATTATCTTAACTATCACAATCAAACGCCATCTTATCCCATTAATTTAGTCCTTTCAGTCCAATCAAATTCGGAAAAAAAATTAAGATAGTCTAGAGAAATTAAGATAAAATTTTTACTTCGGAATAATTCCAATCCCAATTTTTTGTTTAACTCGTCACCAAACAGCCCAATTATTTGGGACTATAATCCACGCTAATCTTGCATTGGGAGTACATCATTACATGGGAGTGAATAATAAATATCTCCAGATAGGAGGGGGTAACGGAAAATTTCCATCTAAGGCGTTACGCACCGGCAACTTCCTTAATCCTCTCTCTCTCTCTCTCTCTCTCTCTCCATCCGTTTCAGTTCCTTTTATTCTTTTCTTAATTCTCTTCGCTGAGTCGTTCTCTTCCTCGATCCTTTCCGAATCCCTAATTGTTTACATCTATCCCTCAATCGCTGATCTCGAGATTCCCATCGAATCCCACGTCGCCCAAAAGCTCGGATTACTCCCCGGCCTCCTAGATAGCCGCTACATTTGGCTAGGGTTTTGCCTTTTCTACTCTCCTTCTCCTTAGGGTTTTCGCTCTTGGGGAGTTTTGGCTTGCGAGAAAGGGGAGAACTTGATATTTGTTGGATTTGGATTGTCTAGGTTACTGATTCAGTTCCTTGTTGTGGTAATTAGTGGAGATTTGAGAATGCCGTAGCTTGGATCTTTTTCAAGTGGGAAATTTTAATCTTTGTTTCAGGTACTGGGTGGTGTTGAACGCTGGTTTCTTGATGTTGAGGGCTGTAGGAAAAGTTGTTCTTTGCGTTGCTTCTTAGTGGTAGTGCGGGTTTTCTGTTGAAAAAAGAAATGATCTTTGGATTAAGCTAAGTGGCAAAGAGACTGGAATTCTGAGGTATTTTTGCTTTTTTTGTTAGAGAAGTGGGGAAGAGGAGGAGGCACTTGAGACGCCACGGCCACGACACAGTAGCTTTGCATGGGCCCGCATGAAGGCTGGACGCTGCCGGGTGGCCCAATTCCCAATGGGCTATTGCCCAACGAAGTGGGAAGTCTTACCCGTGTTCTTGATGAAGAGAGATGGGAAATGGCGGAAGGGAGGATCGCAGAGCTAATTTCTCGCATTCAGCCAAACCAACCTTCTGAGGAACGCAGGAAAGCTGTAGCTAACTATGTCCAGCGGCTTATACTGAAGTGCTTTTCTTGTGAGGTAGGTTTGCCTCCTTACCCTCTGCATGTTATTGTATCCGCATGATAGTTGTTCAAAGGACGGGGAAGTTGTAGTTATACTTTTAATTTTTATATGCTATATATATAAAAAATAATGTATGCGTCATAAACTTTGTTTGAAGCAGCTTTATCTTAGTACTTTCCTTTCCTGGAGGAGCTAAATGTTGTTTTCTTTTCTAGGATATTACACCGGAACAAGTTCATATATTTTTTTAAAAAAACTAATATTTGATTCATAAGACACATTTGCTTTACTTGTTGGTTGAGCATTCATTATATTAAGCTGATTAGCATTCAAATAGTTCATCCATCTTTACGAGGGCATATGGAATCCAAATAAATATTTCCATTGGTATGCGTTAAGCATTATAATATTTGTGAAATTGTACACCTATCTAGAATTGCTTTTGAGTCACTCACTCACCTGAGAACCTTTTTGATTTGCTGGATAGCTGGGTACCTTTCAACTTCATTCAGAAGGGTTTAGCATTAGAACATCTCAAATGTGGTGCTGGCATAAGAAACATTGGTTGAGCATAAAACTTTACACTTTGATGATATTATTCTATAATATGATTAAATGCCAACATTAATTAACAAGCCAATTAGAAGGTCAGTATTGCCTAAGAGTGTATGAATGATATTGATATTTAAAATTGTTTCAACCAGTAATTTTTAGCTAAGATGTTATATTTGATTATGATTGATTACAGTCAATAAGCTACAATTAATTTTATTAGGAGAATGTATGGTAACATTATTGAAAACAAGGATCCAGATCTCAGTTTCGGACTCCGTCTCAGAACTAAAATTTTGCTGTTATTCAAGTTATTTTGATGGGTTTGTCTTACATCTTTATTGTAATAAATGTGTGAATAATGATGTAAATTCAAAATATTATTAAAAGCTTAAAATGAAAAAGATAAAATAGACTAAAAGTATAAATTTTTATAACTTTTTTATGGGGTGCCTGTACCACCTAAATCATGATCTGGTTTGCATGGAATACAATTTTGACAAAATATAGCTTTTCCTAATGTGACTATTTCTAAATTTTTTCCAAAAAAAAAAAAAAAAAAAAAACCTGAAGAGGTATGTGCATAGTACTTCTGCACTTCACTTAATGCCTCTATAGTAACTCATTAGAAGCTTCCGTTGACAAGATAATTTTGATGCTTCTTCAAAATTATCTAATCTTTATGCTGTGGTTTCAGGTTTTCACATTTGGTTCTGTACCTCTGAAGACATATTTACCTGATGGAGACATTGACTTGACTGCATTTAGTAATAATGGTGACTTGAAGGATACATGGGCCAATGAGGTACGGGATGCGCTACAGGATGAAGAGAAGAATGAAAATGCTGAATTTCATGTCAAAGAAGTTCAGTACATTCAGGCAGAGGTATGCGTTATTACACACGTGTCCTGCATCACATTAATGTCACAAAACTGTATATTTTTTTAGCTTCATTCATACTTTATCCATGCATAATTGCTTATATTTTGTGAAGCCAAACCTGCTTAATTGATTCTGCTGTATCTAGTGATTTTTGTAAATATGCCATTTAATGGTTGTGCATTCTGTTGATATGTTTAGACTAAATTTTTGGACACTCCAGTCTGTATGAGTTGTTATTACTTATTAGTAAAGCTGTGAATGGAATTAAACTGTCAAATGGTGTCTATGCTAAATAATCTTCCACATGATTATTTCAGCCAACAATTAATTGCCCCTGAACATGATTACAACAATGTTCATCTACTGCTAGCATTAGCTCTGGGTAAACATCAAATTACGAAGAAAACTTAGTAAAGCTTGGTTGAGTTATCTGTTTGGGTGTCTGCTACATGTTGTGTATCAGATGATCTGATGAAATTAGAGCTGGATTTTACGGAAAGCCTTTTTGGAAGATAAAAGTTTAAAAAGGACACCATGCCTTAGTAGAGCATGTAGTCATCCTCTTTGAAAAATAGGAACATAGGTAAAAAATGTTGTTTTAATTTAACAAGATAACCAACGCTTGATTTTGTTATTAATGACAAGTCCCTGTTCAACAAATGTATGACCTCTTTTGCGTGATGTTTGTCTTTTTAATATATTGAATGTTGCTGAACCACAATCAGGACTGAAATTTTTACACATCTAGGTTAATGGGAAATTTTACCAGAATACTATATAACATGATTAAAATTCACAACCAATATAAATGACACGAACACATTATCAATTTCACAACCAAGTTCAACTAAACAACAAAAAGAGCCCTCTTATGGTCTTCTTCACAATCTTGCGGAGGAGATTTATCTAACGATAAATTATTGTCCGAATTATCATCAAGCTCTAGTTCAACATCATCCTTGTCTTTTATTTCCTCATTAGACTGGATTTATTGCTCATCTAGAGAAATGGAAGAAGCATTGCAAATAGTAGCTTGAGCAGCTTTAGTGCTCCTCTTTGATGTTAAATATTTTTCGATGCTTGATACTTATGCCACCATCTCTCAAGTTAACTTTTCACTTGGAAAGATCTCTCGCTTTAAAAGATTATTATCCAACCAATCCATTGCATTATTTGTCTTTTGAAGTAACAAGATTCTTCGCCTTCGCTATTTTTCAATCTTTCATTCTTGTATTAAGTTGCAAATAAATTAGATCATTCAACATCTTCACTTCTAATCTATTTCTCCTCTTTGAGTGAATATGGCCAAATGAATATAATTAAAATTCATCAACTGGATTTAACAACTTAATCAATACAATGATATATTATCTATTCAAATTAGCTTTAATTTCTTTCATATCTAGAGAAGTTATGTATTAAATTAAGTATCATAATCGCTATATTTTTCCAAATAGGGGGCATCAACTTCATATGCACTTTATTAATGAGTTAATAAGTAATTAACATAAGAGTTGAAAGTAACTTAATAATGTACGTAAGAGTAAAAGACATGCTTTACTACATATGTTAATAATTATCTGAGTTGAATTCATCATTATTAACTTCTAGCGATCTCCTAAAATTTCTAGTAGTATCTTTATATGCTTTCATCTCCATATTTGTAACATGGACTTGAATAGATTGATCTTGGTAAAAGTTTCCAAGACAATTAAGAACACCATCAATTACATTTAATTCATTCTCTATTTCATCACAATTTCTATTAAAGTACTATTGATTTAAGTAATATGCAATAGTGTGGAGATGTGTATTAAGCTTTCTATTAACATAGTAGTCCATTGCATTGAGAAACGACTTAAAAGAAGTCATATTATTATTGAAAATATTTTTCATTTCTTTCTCATCTTTCGACCCACCATTTATGAATCCTATTGGTGGCTTTCTTTCATCATTTCCTTCTCGACATTTAAGGAATGCACACTTATACTTAATTTCTAATGAAGTAATGAGACATGACTCTAAAATTGGTTGAGGATAATAGAATAAGCTCTCTTTCATTTAGTAGTTTTTAACCATCTACATATTAGATATTTATCATAAGTAAACTTAAGCTTTAATTTTTTTTCCTTCTCCAAAATACTATACAATGTAAGAAAAATGGGGCAAACATTGTAATTTTGGGGCTCATGACCTCTTTTTTGTGTGTGTGAACTGACGCATTATTTTTAAATGTCTTGTGATGGCCACAAATGAAGACTGTCATTTCCTTCCCACATTTAATTGAACTTTTAATTAATCCTTCCTTGGATATCCTCTTCAACATCAAATATATATAGTGGGGATCATAAGATGTTCAATATATGTGGGGATATATTTTTTGGCAATCATGCAGCAACCAAATTAGCAGCAGCATTATTAGTCACAACTTGAATAACATTCTCCTCTTCTATTTTTTTGATACCATTAGCAATAATATTATAGATCTATTCATCAGTATGTCGTCTTTAGAGCAATCAACATAACATAGAAAGTTAACCCTCAACTAACAACTAACATAAAAGTTCAATGTTCTAGAAAGCACGCGACTGGTGTGTAGTGGCTAAGGGTTCATTGTGTCAGGTTGATGTTTTTAAGTATAGATTGAATTTTAATTAGCAGACACGATTAATTTTTTTACTATGGTTCAAGAGTACAAATTGAGAAAATGGAGAGAATAATTTAATTATCATTGTTGTGCTGAAAGTGGTAAAATTAGCTGCCATTTAATCCGCTATAGTTGATCGCTACCTGTTATAGCGACTACCTAGCCCAAATACCTCTTCAACTTGCTATGTCTATAGCATAACCTTAGAGGGCAAAACCAAGGCGGCCACAAGCCACCATAACCTTTTTTTAGAACACCACATAACTTTATGATGCTTCTTTTTTTCAGTTTGTCCAAGTGTTAGTCAAAATTGAGCAACCATTTTTCTTCCATGCAACTCTATAATTCTCTAAATCATTATTTATTTTAGCCACTTTCTTTTTTAAAAGTGGCTCTTGCAACTTATGCATAGAAATGTTTAACTGCTTCCATTAATACATAAAATGATTTATCGTTAACGACATTGAAGAGATGGCACACTTGTAAACCCATTGGGCTAAGTAATTCATTCTATTGCTTTCTCTTTTTTTTTTTACAAACGTATATTTTATGTTCATTTGTACCATCTTTCCTCGCTCTCTAACTGTAATTTTTGGATCAATAGAGGTGAATTTATTTATAGGACTATTACTCTTTAATCTTTTCCTTCCAACATCTTAAATTTGTCGTGCTTATTTGGTTTGAGGCTAAGCCTCGAACTTGATTAATTGGTCTCATTTTTTAGTCTTGATTTTTGAAGAGTGAACTTAACTTGGTTAGGTATAAAAAAGATAAAAAATTGTTTGTTTACTGAACCAGTACAGGGACTCTCCTTGAACTCAAACCAAACAAGCTTGTTCAGGGACCCTCCGTGAACTCAAACCAAACGGGCCCTAAATCTTCTCTCTCTCTCTCTCTCCAATTATTTTTACTTCTATCCTTAATTATGTTGCCCCTTTTGATTTCTTTTTCCTTTACTTTTGATTCTCCTTTAGATGTTTCTTCCTTGTTAACTTTTATTACCTTGTCACTAGCTTTTGAACAAGGCGCAATATTAACTTTAATATGATCTTCGCACAAAATCTATATTTTAGTGTTGACATCATTCCTAGTAGTAAGCTAATCATATTTCCATCCTAGATCAGTGGAGCCAACAAGCACAAAATATTCAAATGAAGTTGATCTAACAACATATGTTGTTTGAGAGAAATTAGTAGCAATATTTGTATATGAAATTCGGCAAAAGCTGCAAAAACACAACTGAATTTATTCACATTTCAAATTCATAACCTCAAAGTAGAATTTTATTTTTCTAAGACAAATAATAGAACTCAGTCACTGCTAATTTTATTAAATTCCAATTCACTCACTGGTAATTAAATCCACAATCTGCAGTCACTTCTAATGTGCTAATTTAATTAAATATTAACTTACAGAGAGTAATGACATACATGTGGACACAAGGCTGGGACACCTATTAGTGATTTTCTTTTTTTGTTCGATAAAAAGAGAGTTGAGTCAGTGAACATGAGAACCTTTTAGTTTCTATTAGAACCTATCTTCTCTTACATACTAGCAGAGATTTCTAGTGGCCATGAGTGCTTTTATAGTAATTAACTAATTACTCTTTAGGTTAGCCACTGCCCCCTAAAGCATCACCCAATTTGAAAAGAAAGTAAAAAACCTATGCCTATTAAACTGGGAAGTGGAAGAAGAAAGAAAAGAAATAGAGAGTGAAAGGGAAGAAAGAGGAAGAAACAATGGATTTGAATTTACTGTCGTCTGCTTCCTGCCGCTTGGGAGACAATCGAGAGAGGGAGAGCAATGGGTTTCAGTTAGGGCTCATTGACTCATATCGAGAGAAGGGAGGAAACAACTGTTGAGTTTGGTTCTTTTTTAATTATTTTTTTTTATAATTGGTTAGTTGCTCGTAAGTAAATCCGACCCATTAAGAGACGACTTGGCGGTCCACGAAGAATATCAAGCTGGTGTGCCGCCTCACCAGGGTGGCCTCCTCCATCAAAACCATGATTAGGAGTAGTCAAAACCCAGGTTATGTGGAACTTGGGATAAAGAAGGTGAAAAAGCTAGGAATGATAGAGAGCCTGCAGTTCATGCAGCTAAAGAATAGTGTGGGATAATTGACCCTAGACTTTTTAAGGTTTCTGGATAATGATTAATGTGACCGTTATTGATTCTGCAAGTTCAAGAAAAAAATCTAATGCCTAAGTCGGAATTTAGAGGTAGTTTTTAATAGAAAAAACTGGTGATGTATTGCCTAATGTTACTGTCAGTTTAAGGAGGTCTAAGGCTCACATTTCATGGCTTTATTATGACTGAGTTCAGATCCACAGTTCCATCACAAGGAAGTATGTTTGTGTGAACAAAATTAATTTTGTTTACAATTTTCTGTGTGGTGTTTCAACAATGGAATATTTTAGTGAGCAACAAAGAAGGGACTAGTGATAAGTCAACAAAAAAGTGTTTAAGACCGACACCAAGAAACACAAAGTAGTGCCCCTGGATCATCTTAATAAAAGATACAGTGATAGGATCCTCTTTTTCACCTAAAATATAGTCCATCCTGCCAAGCAGCAGCCTCTAGATGCTGCGACAAGCAATTTTCTCTATAACTGTTAACTTGGTTGTGACCACCATATGAGTTAAAAGAGAAGAGGGTGGAAATTTTCAGCAGACCATTAGGATATCTCCTAAAAACATAACTATATGAATTCTCATAATAGAGATTTAAGAATATTAGAAAGTGATATGAAATGAAACCGAACATCAGCAACCCTTAGATGATGGTATGATGGTTTTGCAACAAACCTCATTTTTTGTATTTGTTCTTTTAAGCTTTCAACTCCTATCAGATCAGCAGTTCTCCTCTCATTTTCTTTATTATTTGTGCCTATTCTTTATTTATTTATGTTAAGATCCATTGATTTATCTGGATTTTCAGAACATTTGTTGAACTTGCTGATTCCCAGCCTTTTTATATTTCTTCTTTGCAGGTGAAAATAATAAAGTGTCTTGTAGAAAACATTGTTGTAGACATTTCCTTTAATCAAGTTGGTGGGTTATGTACGCTTTGTTTCCTTGAAGAGGTGGGTGGTGCTTCAGTATATTCTATGAGATTGTTTAGTTAGCTTAGGAGCTATTGTTTTGTTATGCTGCATGAAACATTTATTGATAAGTATGCTTTTCTGTAGATGGACAGTTTAATAAACCAAAATCATTTATTCAAGCGGAGTATTATACTGATCAAGGCCTGGTGTTACTATGAGAGTCGTATACTTGGTGCTCATCATGGACTTATATCTACTTATGCTTTGGAGACTTTGGTTCTTTACATCTTTCATGTTTTTAACAATCAATTATCTGGACCTCTTGAGGTAAGTTTTGCCTTTTGCCTCTACTCTTATACCATTTGACA
Source organism: Typha latifolia (assembly GCF_019914945.1). Lineage (NCBI taxonomy): Eukaryota > Viridiplantae > Streptophyta > Magnoliopsida > Poales > Typhaceae > Typha > Typha latifolia. Next base: position 3,150,655 of record NC_133086.1, on the reverse strand, counting down.
TTGATAATGAATTTTCATTTGATAACATTGTTGTGCAATGGCAGGTATTGTATCGTTTTCTAGAATTTTTCAGCAACTTTGATTGGGAGAACTTCTGTGTTAGCCTTTGGGGCCCAGTTACTATTAGTTCCCTCCCACATATGATTGGTAACTTTGTCGTCATAGCATAATACTACTATTGGAGCAAATGTTATTTATAATTTTTCTTTTCATAACTACACTTTAAACTTCTTGCAGCGGTGCCACCTCGAAGGGATGGTGGTGATGTTTTGCTCAGTAAACCTTTTCTTGACGCATGCAGTTCAGTATATGCTGTTACACCTGGTGCTCTTGAAAACCAGGGCCAACCTTTTGTTTTAAAGCATTTCAATGTCATTGATCCTTTGCGTACAAACAACAATCTTGGACGCAGTGTCAGTAAAGGTATTTAACTTGGTATCCATTTAAAGTGGTTTGTGGATTGATGTTACAAGGGGCGGTTCTCTTGATCTTTTTTTCCTTGGTATTATACTATCATGATTTTCTGATTCGAGGAAACTTTTAGCTTCTGCTCTGTTCATTTGCTAATAGCTTGTGAAATTCAGCAGAAATGAAATGAAACTGAAAATTGAATTTGGTTGTCTGGCCAAGTGGGCGAACGAAATCTTTTTAGTTTTTACTACTTCTGAAAACATCAGTGACTAATTTTCTAGTCTTTAATTTCAATAACTGAATCTAGGTAATTTCCTGATTATTCTTGATCTTATTGCTGAGATAACCTGAACTTCTATTGTGCTCTTGCAAACCCATTTTGATTGGAAATTGCTTGGATGATGATGATACTAGATATTCAAGGTTTTTGTCACAGTTATATAATTATTTTGTAATCATTCTCCATGATCTTTTCCTGCTACTTATTTTAGTCGATGCTATTTTTAATTCTCTATCACAGTTCACAATCTATCTTGCAAATGCCCTTTTGCTTCCAAGTAATTCCTGAGACAAGCTTTGTTAGTTTTTTCAATGTTAACAGTTCCTTTGTTCCTCTATTTGGTCAGAGGCAAACCTTATAAGCTAAATTTACAAGTTATATTATGAGCAAATAAATTATTGCCTCTCTGTTTTGGGCTTGATCGTTTTTCTTATCACATGTATTAATAAATCTTAAATCCAGTAGTGTTATTTAAAGATAGTGTGTCACATAATTGTATTTTCAATAGTAATTCTTTGCATTATTCGTTAGGACAATTTCTAGAAGATAATGCTAATATGAGCTTCTCCACAAGATTTCTTATGATGATGATTCACATTTATGTTGTAACTAGCACTGGTCTCAAAAATTTGTTGCTATTGAATCTTCAGCATGCATTTGTTTCTGCAGCTGCGTTTTTTTGTCATTTACAAGTACAGCAGGCAGCCATGATTGGTAGCCCAATGTTCTCAGTAGTGGTGTCCTTTACTTATTTAAACAGACTTCCATATCTTTCTTAACTAATTGTTGAACATATTGCAAGAACACATGCATGATGCATCAGCACCTTTAGTGGCAGTTTTAAGTCGCAAACCTAGATCATAGTTTGACCTGGAGTTTGATAGTCAAGAATGAGTTCATTTGGTGGTATTTCGATTCCTTTTCTTTGCCTTACGCTTCTTGTCTCACATTGAGTTTCTTTCAATAATTTATGTTAGGAGATTCCCATGTTGTCGATTGCCAGTAGTCAGTACTCTTTATATAAAGTCAATCCTTCTCATGAATGTTTTTGGTGCTTGCACTTTATGTTGGGTTCTTCTGCATGTTACTTTGATTTCTTTGTGCAGCATGTAATTGTGCTTTTCTTTCGTTCCATATACTTCTCAGATAATAACTATGACACTTTTGATAACACACATACACATGTGTATTGAGTTTACTTCTATATTTTTGTTAGGTAATTTCTTCAGAATACGCAGTGCTTTTACATTTGGAGCCAAAAGATTGGCTAGGCTACTTGAATGTGCGAAAGAAGACGTAATTGATGAAGTGAATCAATTTTTTATGAACACATGGGAAAGACATGGTAGTGGTAATCGCCCTGATGCTCCTGTACCAAATTTTCTATATGTACAACCTCAAAAGAATGTTCCTGTTGAAGAATTGAAAAATTTTAGAGCCACTGCAAGCAATAAGAAAAAGAATGTAAATCATTTATTGCATGTTGATCATGAAAAGCTGGCTGAGGGAGTTGGTGATTATTGTCACTCCACTTCTCAAGCCCCTGACAAACTTAGCCGACACCCTCAGGATTTATGTAGGGCAAGTAGTCCTTCAGTCCATTGTACTCATAGCCAGAAACTATATGGCATGCAAATAAACTCCGGGGTCTCTGATCAGCTTGAAAGAAGCAATACCTCTAGTGGATCTGTAAAGAGTGAAAGAGGCCAGAGAACATCAAATTCAAACCACTCTGTGAATGACAGCAATGGGAAGAACAGGTCCCAATTTGTGCGGACACAATCCAGTCCTGAACTGAGAGATTCATCTGGTGATGTGTTGTCTCATATCAGGCGCAATAAAGTGGTAGAAGCAACAAAATATTCAAAGTTTGATTACAGTAGCAAAAGAAAAAACTTGGGTTCAGTGGTCATTGGTAGTCAAAGTACAAAAGCTTCTTTGGATGATCCAATGTCAACGACTTCCTCCAATCCAAGCCTTAAAGCTGGTTCCGATACTAATAGTGTTTCAAATAGTTATCAGGATGATCTTGGTTTTGCTTCTATGAGAGAAGAGCTTGCTTCTGTTTCTGAGGCATTGGAGATGCAACATGAGATGACTGAGGAGGAGCAGGATTTGGTCAATCTAATGGCATCTGCTAATTTGCATAATTTCAATGGGCAGGTAAAATTGCCAATACATATGGCTTCTCCTGATCTACCTGTATCTAATTTGATAGGTTCAGTTAGTCATGCCCACAGAAATTTGGCAGGAATTCTTCCCACTAATATGCCCCTCATTGGACCTCCCTGGGCATCCAGCATTCCGTTCTCTCAAGGTTTCCTTTCACCACCTATGATCCATTACTTCCACACAGTTGGTCCTAGTTCAGACCACGATGGAAAAGTTAAATCTATCGATGAGAATTCTTCTGCAAACGAACCATATCAAGAAGAGGGTGACCACTTCCAAGAACATGATGCTGTATTGGCCAAAGGATATAACTCAGGAGAGGAAAATCATCTGATTCATAATTTTGATGGCAAACAGCAGTCATACTCTAGTGGCCTCAGCTTTGCTTCTTTAACAGGTGACAATAATTCTGGTGCCTTAGGTGAGCCTAAGTTTGGTATGGGGGATGGAGAATCTGCTAGAGGAGACTATTCTGATATCTTCCAAAATCAAGCGAGTGGAGGGACATATGACAAATGTAACACAACGAGTCCAAATTTGAGGCTTTCCCCTGTAACGCAGGCTAGCTCTTTGAGGAGAAAATCTTCCTACCAAAGTTCCAGGAATGGATCTACTGGAAAAATCTCCAGGTCATCAAGGGAGAAATGGGGGAAAAAACCAGCCAAGTTGGCAGATCCAACTAGTTTATACGCCAAATCAAGGAGGCAGCCTGAATGTACATCTGAACATATTTCTGCAGAAGATGATGATGACACTAGAGACTGTGTTTCTATATCAACCATGGGAAGTGACATGCCGGACAGAGTAGCAGGATCTGCATCTGTTGCTTCTGCACATTTGAGAAGACATCATGTACCTGGTTATGAACCAACACATATAAGTGGATCAGATTCAATGATTCCAATTGCACCGGATCATCTCAATTCCTCTAGGCAGAGGGTAGTGGATAACTCTGGGGTGGTTCCCATGGCATTTGTTCCTACAGGACCGCCAGTACCATTCTTTATGCTTCCATTTGGTAATTTTGCATCTGATACAGGGAATGCCGATGGATCAGCAAGTCAGTTTGACAGAAATGCAAGACTTCATCATCATTCAGTAAATCTTGCAGATCATAATTTTGATTTATTTGATAATCTTGATCACCCTGACATTCAAAGTAGTTCAACAGCATCAAGAACTGGTGCTTCAGAGTCCTCAGATGAATATAAGTCTGACATTTTGAATGGTGATCTTGCTAGCCATCGGCATAGTCTGTTGTATGGGAGATTCTGCCAAAACACACATTATCATGGCCCTTTTACCATTATGGTGCAACCTACATACTTGCAGGATCAGATTCCATTGGATAGTCCTGGAAGACCGCTTTCAGGCAATGTGAACTTAACCCAAGTGATGGGCCATGGCCAACGGCTAGTTCCTATGATGCCTCTCCAACCTGGTTCCGAAAGAGCTTCTGGTGTTATCCAACAATATGGAGAGGACGCACCAAGATATCGTGTTGGCACTGGAACGTATTTACCAAATCCTGTAAGAGCATATGTGATGACGTTTGCATTTTTTTTTCTAGAGAAGGTGGTTGTAGGTATTCAAATCTTAGTCGTCACCTTCTTTCTGGGTTTCGACACTCTTCTTAAATGTGCCTAGGCTTTGCTCTGCTAGAGCAGTTTAATCTGGTGCATCAGGAGGATAAAATGTGTTTTTGAGCAGTTTTTCCTCGTACTTGGGTGGAGGACATGTGTATTTGATGGTCAAGTGAATTGAAAGTGATTGTCTCCATTATTACTTCAGTATTAAGGAGTCATGTAGATTTTCAGTGATCATCATATATGGTCTAAACTGAAGGGGAAATTTTTGGTTAAGACTTAAGACACAATGTTATATTGTGTTCTTTGCTTTGGTTGATAGAGAGTATGTAGGCTAATTATAGGCTAGGCATTGGGGTTAGCCTCCTTGATACAAAAGTTAGATATATGAACCAACCTTCCTGAAAAATTGGCTATAAATGAACTAAATTATGAGTCACAACGCGCCAAAGCAAGTGCACACAAATGTAATCCATTTTAATTTCTTCTACGAAGAAATTTGTGATTATAAGTGCTCAAACTCATGACTTTTTTCCATGGGTGGGTAGCGCAGTGGTGGTCATATGTTATATGGTTTTTACTTTTTAATGTACAGTTCTTTAAGAAAATGTTTTCAATACTGGAGTGTTTGGAAGCATGAACAGGAAAACAACAACTGAGAAAAGAATGTTGAGATGGATCAATGGTGTCATTAAGAAAAGATGGAAAAAATTATCAACTCTATGCGTCAGAATTGGATCTGTCTCAATCCAGAATAAGTGTGAGAAATAGTTTTTATTTGAATATGTCTGTTGGAGATCATATTGCATATCTTGAAGATAACTGGTTTATTTCCTTCAAGTGTAAGATGAGAGATGTATAGAAATAGCAAGAAGGAACTAAATAATCCTGTTGCTCAGAATGTCTTTTTACAACATAAAACTGAAAGAATAGGAATGAATGACAATTCGTTAGGATATACTGTTGTTCTTTCAGTTGTGATGGCTTTCTACAATTACCATATGTTGCATTACTAGTTTTTTTAATAATGTTATTTTCTCAATATACAATAATGAACCTTTTGATTTTCTTTGAAAGTCGGTACTTCCAATTAATTTAATTCAGGCAGCTGATTCTTTTGGCCCTTATTTTCTGCACAGAAGGTTCAATCAAGTATGAGAAACTACAGAGGGAATTTTAATGGTGACAGGAGCGATCGTGGAGATAAAGAAGGAAGCTGGACCAACCCAAAACAGCGAGTTACTGGCCGCAGCCATGGGCGTAATCAGGCTGATAGGCCAAACAACTTGCGGCTTAACAGACTGACTGGAGCTGAAAATCAAGCTGATAAACAATGGCAGTCATATAGAAACGAGCCACACAGGCGTGAACCACGTGCTTCGTACCCAGTTCAGTATAGTTCATTTGGGCCGATAAGCTCAACTCATAGCCCTGTTAACAATTCATATGGTATGTATCCACCTGCTCCCACAAGTTCAAATGGTGTCGGTCCACCTGGGCCTGCAGGTCCTCCTGTTATCATGGTGTACCCATTTGATCAAGGTACCAGCTATTGCTTCTCTGCTGAACCTCTTGAGTTAGGTTCACTAAGACAAGTTTGTCCATCAGGTCTCAAAGATGTACGGCGGCCCGATGGCGAGATTCTGGTTAATGGGGTGTACGAGCAAAGATATGGCTCTTACCAAGGTGGGTCTTCACGCTCGTCGCCTGATCAGCCATCATCACCTCAGATACGAAGGTACTATTAATTTCTCTTGCAATTTCTCTATTCGTTCTATATTCTTCTCTTAGTCAATTTATGTTTGAGGGTAAATAATTTAAACTGGTACAAATAAGGAATTCCCTTAGCATGAGCTCAACTTTTTAGAAGGTTGTTGCTGATGGTGCATATCAACGTGATGTTTATCACGCGCTTTGCCAGATATGTGAAAAGACTTAACTGTTACATTTCCATGAGATAATGAATTTTTGGAAGTTGAGAAATTTAGCATTTTCAAATAGTAATTAAGTGATCATGTCATAAGCCATTTTGAATCAACTTTAAAGATAATGTTTGTTTCTGAGGATTTTAGTCCAAAAAATAAAGAAACATTAGTAATTTCAGTTACATATTATAGCCTGATTATGTAATTTTAGGATTTTATTAAACATTGAATGCACTATTGTTCAAGTCTTTGAATAAATGATAATGGATTTATTAGTTTGGGAAGTGTTCCACAAACCTTGATTCTCCTGGAATATTAAGCTATTTGTCAATGTAATGATAAAAGGGCACTTCCAACTTATCTTCTTAAATTGACAGCGTTTACTCCTAAAAGTCGGGGTTTATTTGTTAACTTGTGTGTATTATTTACCAAAATTATTCCCCATTGGATATTGATGATTCTGCTAATGAAATTACATCAGCAGGCATGTGTGCTGGTGGGACACCAACCTTAATCTGGTTGTGTGTATTCATTTATTTAATGTGCTTACATTACATACTTTCTTCGAACATCCTACAAATAATTGCCTGAATGTGCTTCTGTTTCCTTGTAGAGCATAAAGTATGTAGGCACTTGTAAAACAAATATTGGCAATAAAAAATTAAGCAGCACAGTACCACAATAAGAATTGGGGTGTTTTCAGTTGCCAGATACCCTGTTCAATAGGAGCACGAAACACTTTATGTAAATCTTCACATCATTAATCTCAAGGAATTATCATTTATAACATGATGATTTAACACTTTAAGCATTTTGCTATGAGATGATAATGGTGATGAAAATAATTTGCTGACAAATCTTCTGGCTAATTCTTCTTATTCTTAAAGAAAAACTTGATTTTCTTGCAGCTAACATTACTCCCAATAAATGTTCTGTCCTACCTTTAGCAATATTTAAGCATCTTCGTGTTGCCAGTTTTCTTATTTAATGTCCATATTGATATCTCCTTTGGTAAATTAGGGTTTGCATCTGCCATTTTTCCTCTTTGCTGTTATTTAACGGATGTGATTATTCTTCTCTAGCAGTACTGTAGATTTTATATAGTGCTGAGTACTGGCTTGCTATTTGTTCAGCATCATTTTTCTGTTTAACTTTAGTTTGCTTCTATAAAAGATGATAAATGCCTTAATATAAGTAGGGTCTAGAAAAGTAGAAAACCCAGATCTTCTTGACCCTCAGATCTAAGTTAGCAGAATATCGTTGATTATGCATATGATACTAAAGTCTGAAGCAATACTGGTTCAATAGTTATGTTGCTTGGTATCGTCTAATGTGTGATAAAGTTGATTATGTTCCCTAATTTTACTTGTTAGTGCAGGTAGATAAAGACAAGGACCTGTTATGCTCTTGATGTTGCATTGTTGTAGTTCTTGAGCTCTTGAGCTACACCTGTGCACTGGAGCTCATGACTTGGTTATTCCAATTTGAGTTAGGGCCGGAATGGACCTATCTAATACCCCATGCACTTGAATGAAGATAAACTTACAAAAAGGAGATTAAGCGGAGGGTCCGAAAAAATCACTTCCTGAAGATCTGAAGCCAAGGGAGCTATGCAACGTCATAGTGAGCTAGCCTTTTGCTTTTGCTGATATTACTGGAAGAGTGGGTGAGCTCTGCAAATCCTCGTACAGATTCAGCTGAAAGAAGAGGAAAAATGAGACCATGGTGCAGTCACAGGAATGTGACGCTATCCATTTCCATATATCTGCTTCCAAGATGAAGATCCCGGCTGCATGAGCGGTGAACGAATTTTAGCTCAAGATCAAAGGGCAAGTTGCAGGCTGAACCATGCCTAGATCAATGGTTCTTTGAACTGTGTAAGAAATATGTCGTAGTTGAAGAAATATAAGTTTTAATTCTTTTTGTGAGAAATTGAAGAAAGAACGGATGTTAAGGAGAAAGGTGGGCTTATATGTTGGAGGAACACCATATCAACCACCTTTAAGTTCTTCCAAGTGCTATTGTTATAAGATTTTTGACTCTTTCAAATCAGGTAGCTAGTGCTGTACTTCTTTAGCCTACTGGTGAATGAATCGGCTAGATTCACTCTTGTGTTGTTGTACTATATCATTAGCATGGCATACTGCAGGTCAAGTTCACGAAGACCCTTGAGTAGAAGCTTCTAATTAAATGGTGTTCATCTCCCTAACACTCTTAACACTGATTGAAATCGCGATTATACATGGGTAAATTAAATTCGGGTGTCTCATTAGATGTGTATTAATGTACTAATTATATATATATATATATATATATATATATATAGCCATTTACTTAGGTTAGTTGGGTTCGGATCAGGTCATCATAAACCATATTTATTTAACGCCACTCATTTAGGTTATCAAGTAAAATACGTTATTTAAATTTTATAAATAATAATTTTTTTTGTGTTATAAAGGCAGTTATAAATGAATTAATGTGATATAAATGAGTTATGGTATTGTAAACAGGTGGTCTGGCATAATACTAATAGACATCTAAATGTAGTATATTTACAAGATTCTGCGTCTGATTACCATTTGCAATTGAGCTTTAAAGATGGCATTCCAAATCTTACCTGGCTCATTTAAATAAACGGATATGAAGTTTAAGATTGAGACCAATCTTATTGATCATATCACTCTAACTGCTGCAAGAAATTAAATGATCAGATCGCTCAGACTTCCTCTCAATCTGAAATCGAACAAGAATAACCATCTCCACCAAATCCACTCTTCGCCTAAACAAGACATGAGTCAAATCCCCGCCCACTTGCTCACCAACGGTGCACCCTTCACAGTCTCATCATTCCAAAAGCTCATAGACCTCTCCCTCTCCTCCTCATCTGGACTCACTTCACTCCCCCTTCTCTTCACCCAATTCAAGCACCTCATTAATCTAGACCTATGCAATTCTTTGATCCGGACTAGTGCGAGCTCAAACAACCATCTACGTTCGATTCTCGTGTATACCCACATGACCAAGATAGCCATTTCACCGGATCTCTCCACTTTCCCGTCCCTCCTCAAGTCCGTGGCGCAGTTGATCCTTCCTGGCGTTGGAATTCCGGTCCATGGATGCATTGCAAAGATGGGTTTTGGCGCTGATGTTGTCGTGAACACGGCTCTCGTTAGCATGTATTGTAGTTTTGCTAGTGTCAGTGATGGACGGCGGGTGTTTGATGAAATGCCTGAGAGGAACTCGGTTTCTTGGAATGCGATGATTACTGGGTATGTTCATAACAGGGAATTCAAGGAAGCCCATGCTTTGTTTTCTAGGATGTTGGTTTCTGGTTTTGAGTTGGGCGAGGTCACGATGGTCAGTGCCCTTTCGGCATGCGCACATTTAGGAGCTCTGAATCAGGGGGTCTGGATTCATAACTACATCAAGAATAACGGTTTGAGATTTAATGTGTTTGTGGGTACTGCTTTGATCGACATGTACATGAAGTGCGGCGAGGTGGATGAGGCTGTAAATACTTTTCAGGCTATGAGAGTAAAGAACGTCTTCTCATGGAATGCTTTGATATCTGGTTTTGCGATCAATGGGAGAGGATTATCTGCCATGATGGCTTTCGATGCAATGGCTAGGGTGAAAGTCAAGCCTGATCAGGTGACAATTTTAGCAATTCTAAGTGCTTGTTGTCATCAAGGGTTTGTTGATGAAGGAAGAAGGATTTTCATCAACATGGAGAGGGAATATGGATTGGTGCCAAGGATCGAGCATTATGGTTGCATGATTGATCTACTTGGCCGAGCGGGTTCTTTGGAAGAAGCTTACGAGCTCGCACAGACAATGCCAAGAGAGGCTGATGCAGTCATTTGGAGGTCATTGCTCACTGCTTGTAGGATCCATCGGAACACCCAGTTGGGGGAGGTTGCAGCAAGGAAGCTTCTAGAATTAGAGCCTGACAACGGAGAGAATTATGTTCTGCTATCAAATGTTTTAGCACGGGATAGGAGGTGGGCCGGGGTTGGAAAGGTAAGGAAGATGATGAGCCAACGAGGAATAGAGAAAGTTCCTGGTTGCAGCTCAATTGAGGTTGACAATGTGGTTTATGAATTCACGGTCACTGATCGATTTGAGAAGCAATTTGCTGAGATTTACAAAATGCTGGATCATATGAAGAGAGAACTAAGGTCAGCTGGTTATGTCGTGGATACAGAGATGGCCTCTTATGATTTGGAGGAAGAGGAGACGGAGAATTCTCTGATGCACCATAGCGAGAAACTTGCACTTGCCTTTGGACTGCTAAGAACTCCTCATGGTTCAGTCATAAGGATAGTCAAGAACTTAAGAGTGTGCAATGACTGTCATTCCTTTTTCAAGCTTGTTTCAGAGGTCTATCAGAGAAAACTCGTTGTTCGCGATCGAATCCGGTTTCATCATTTCAGTGATGGCATCTGCTCATGCAGAGATTACTGGTGATTCGCAGTTCGATTTCCTTTCACATGATTTTGTTTGCACCGAATGATAGAGCGCAAAGCCAGTTAAACCAAACTGAGCGAGTTGCCTAACAGTATTCATGCAGATAGGTTTTCCATCTCATACCATGTAAAAGAGCCAAGTCATGAGGCAGACTATGCAATTTTGCGAGCCAAGCTGCTGTTTGACAAGGTTGACAAGAAAATGGAGGTTCTTCCTCAAGGGTTACCATTATAAAAAAAAAATGTAAGTTGTTCATAAAAACCAATGATTGGCCAACTGTTTAATCCATTAAGGAAGCATCACACTGAAGTTGATTACTATTTTTTCCCCGAATTGAATTTTAATAAATTTTAAGCAGAACCATCTTAGAATATGCAGATTATATCAAGCATACTTTTCATGTTCATATTCTAAGTTCTAACCACATATCTGCAGACTGTCGGTGGCACCGCACCCATCTTGAAATCAATCCGTCGTGGAAACCTAAGAATCCATTGAAGAAAATATCAAGAGAGATCTATCGGCATCAAGACAGATGGCATTTAAGGTGCTTCTTGGATCGTTATGTAATTCCACACATGGATATTTTTCATAGCCTTATAAAGAAGCACAAGACACCAACACAAATCCACAACCACCTCTTTTCCTTATCATCTCCTTTTGATCCCGAAATCCTTATCCTTCCACCGTACAAATCCTAAACCCTTTCAAAACTGCAAGGCCTCTCTTCCAAGAGTTCAGCTTGATTCCTATATAAAACCCTTCAAGTATCCAACAACCTCATAACCACCCCAACTGTTCAATTATGGAGTCCAACGCCGACGCAAAGAAGCCTCAATCCTCTGCAACCGACCTCTTCTCCAGTGCCAAGGTGGTGGCAGAGGCTGCCGCGTCAGCCTTCCGCCACGACCCTGGCAACGTTGACAAGGGCAACGCAGCCAACGCCGCCGCCGACCTCCTCCACTCCGCGTCTCACTATGCGAAACTCGAGGAGAAAGGCTTAGGCACGTACGTGGAGAAGGCCGAGGATTTCCTCCGCCGTGATAAGCCTGCCAACTCATCCGCAACTGCCGCTGCTGCCGGCGAGGCAACTCAGTCTGAGAAGAAGGAGAGTGGATTTGGGGACTACATGGGAATGGCTCAAGGTTTGATCAAGAAGCAAAGTGGAGAGCATGGCAGTGGAGAGGAGAAGTCTGAGAAGGAGGAGAGTGGCTTTGGAGACTACATGGAAATGGCTCAAGGTTTGATCAAGAAGCACAGTGGAGAGCATGGCAGCGGAGAGGAGGAGAAGAAGTCCGAGGGCGGCGCCGGCGGAGTAGGGGACTACATGAAGATGGCTGAAGGGTTCTTGAAGAAGAATTGAGCTACTGAAGTGTTGGGTTCTTTCTCTTCATGCAAGTAGATGGTGTTTTGTTGTGCTTTTGTTAGGAAATATGATGACAGGATGTGTAATGCTTTGTTATGTCTGATTAAGCTTTGGAATTTTCTTTTCCTTTTTTGTGTGTTTAAAGTCTTGAGTCGTGGCTTGTATGGGTTTGATGTAATGAATAAATGAGTCAGAACCTTGAAGTCAAGGGAGAACTTTGTTGGGTAGTTTTTGTGGCATATATTGACTAACTTTATTCTTAATCTTTGATTCTGATAAGAAAATAATAATAATAATAATTGAAAGCTCATTCCACAATGTCATGTCATCTTGAGTTCCAAAAGATGTTTAACCGAGTAGCTTTCCACTCACATTTAAGTGATCAAATATGCAACATATGGTGGAATGATAATTGTTCAATAACAGAAAAGAAGTCTTGCCTTCTCGTCCAATTGAGCTTCATCTGCTGTGTCAAGTTTGAAAACATCCGATCTTAACATCTTTCACAGTTCTTCATCATCTCATACGTTCTCTCATGGCATTTCAGTTCTATTTTTGACGGATTCGGACAAAGAAATTGACATTAGGGCTGGTGATGGAGCCAAATTTATTCCTCATTGTAGAAGGAAAATATAATACAGCAGAGAGATCAGCCAGGTATCTTTAGTCATCACTATCAATGGATGATGGCATGAGGTGTTTTGCATTAGATGGACCAAATAATAGCTCCAAGCAAAATTCTGAGCCACATATTGATTTGCCTCTGATCCCAGCTTTATCCAAATCATGAAGTGTGAACTGCTTGTGAGAAATTACTTCAATCAAATTTGAAGTATTTGAAAAAGTAAATTGCAGTGACAGAAATTACAGAGAAATCAAATTGTACAATCTGTGGAGCAGAAGGCTTCTTATGCATGAAATTTTTTATGTAATTTCTATATGGGCGTTTATGAAGCATCGAAAGGACTTGGTCTTACGCTAGACTAAGAGATCTCTAGTTCTATGTACACAAGGATCATACCTGCATCAAACAACTTCTGATGAAAGCCGAATTGAAACATAGATAGAAGAGACGCCCGCCGATCATTTTCTCATAAAAGATAATTCGCAAGTCCCCAACCATCTGAAATGAATGAAACAGAACTTTAGTGCAAATTAGGAAGATATGAGTCTGAAAGAGAAGTGAATTGTATTTTAAATGTTTACCTGCAAAGGTTTTTCGAAATAGTAGTCAAGACATGTTTTCTGGTATATGGCTGAACATTCTGTATCCATTTGCACTACGATGCGAGGGCACTCTCCTTTCCCTTTATCCCCGTCAGTGTCATTCTCATTGAAGGAAAAATAATACCTTGGACTGCTTGGCCTAGGATAACCTTGCCTAATCTGCCTGCAACAACCTTTTGCAATTTCTACTGATGCATGACAGAGTTGATGAGGAACCTAAGAAAAAAAGGGAACCATACAAACATTGAGTAAAATTGGCGACAGAGAGATTAATAATTGTGTACAGTTTAATATCATATATTTGTCTGGATACTGATCATAATTGGCCCAAGTTGCAGATACTTTTTCTTGTTTTCCTGTTTGACTCGGGCCATTGGAGAAAAGCAGGACTGAATTGATTTGAATCAAAAGATCACCACAAATTTTTCGTTAATAAATTTAGAAAATTATGATTTTAAGATGCTGCATTTAATTTAGTTACCTCTTGTAATTCGGCAACTACAAAGAATACTGAGGTGATTCCCACAACGTCATAAAGGCGAATTCGTCGCAGTTCTCTCCTGATTGGCTGAGGCATATTAACAACAGGAGGCCCACTGCCTTCTGAGGAACCTAGGATTTTAGACCAATAATGAACATAGCGACGTTGGCTTGGTATTGAGACCTGTCCACCAAACCTCATTAGATACTGGAAAGATAACAAAGAACAGTAAAGTTGACCACAGAAAAGAAAAGGTAGCAAAGGTGTCTGAAAGTTAAACCAAATCAAGCCAACTGGAATTTCTTGATATTTCTGCATCCATTTCAGGGGGTCACAAGTATGCTCTCAACATTTCTAGGTAGAGTTCTTTTTTCTTTTTTTGTTTCTTTTTTTTTTTTGAATGGTCAGAAAAGGCATGCTAAAGAATATAAACCTGTGCCTGCAATACCCATGCTATTTCACAGACGCAAGCAAATGCAGAAAATACTGTCCTATAGCTGGGATTGTCCTAGAGGATCTCTCTTCATTCACTGATTGTGTGCGTGCGTATGTATCTGTGTATCTGTTCTTTGTAAGCAAACTGGTTGTGCGTGTGGTTTTCCTGTCTTCATAAGTAATTTGACACTAGCCAGATCTAAACAGAAGAAATATAAAGATTTATCAACTACATTCATGTGTAGAGACAACTAGTAATTCTAGCATCTGTTGTAGCAAAGCTATACACGAAGTTGTGGACATGATACATACCCCATGATTGTTAGTAGTCCTTCTAGTTGCATAAAGACGAAGAGCCTCATCTGCTGTCATGCCTCTGTAAACAAGATAAGCGCATACCATCAAGCCTGTTCGTCCTTTGCCAGCCTAAAGGATATTTTCAAAAGGATGAAATCAATATTAAGCAACATATACATGAGGAAACAAAACTTCAAGTTGATTACTTTAATAGTACACACTACTTTGCATCAGTCAGAAGAAAGTGTTGGGACAGAAAAGTTAGAACCGAATAAACGAACAAAGCATGATATAAGGATATACCATACAATGGATAACTGCAACATTTTGTGGATCATGGGAAAGCCATGAATATACACTTTCACAAAAGATCTTGATCAGTGATAATGGTGGAACATGATTGTCATCAAAAGGGAAAAAATCCACACGTCCATGAAAATTTGACGGGTCATAGGTTTCTTCTGCACATAGGTTGTAGACCTACAAAACCAACCGTAATATATAGTAAATCGATAAAATTGACGAGATAAAGTGTAGCAATGGATGTCAAGTCTTCAACATGCCAACATAGGGAGATAAATTTTAAGCTTAGAGGTCTTGCTTGAATTGTTACCTTGTAGCGACCTGGATGTTTCATGTCTAACACATCCTTGACCTGCCACATAGGATTTCGATACATGGCGCGCATGTGCTCTGCAGGGTATGACATAGCCAACAAATGGGGTGTGATATATGACATATCCAGATCATATCCCCCGACCAGCATTCTCCTCCTCCGTTTTGAGACAATGCTTCGAAGATAGAAAAATTTGGTAAGGTAATTAAGAAGCTCATTGTGGCCTTTGGGGGCAGCCACATCTTTTACCTTTCCAGACCCTTGCTTTGAGAATCTCAACCCCATTATCTTCAGCCGAGTGCAGAAGGAAACTTATTTCTGGGACTCTAGCTATACTTGCAGCTCCAGAATTAAGAAAAAGGATTTACAGTTCAAAGTTCAGCATCTCTTGTGGTGTTTTCTGGAACCAATCCACCAAGAGGATATGTTCACCACCTCATGTCAAATTCCAATGGCTTACTGCGTCTTTCTCCCCTCCATTCTGCAATTATCCACTCCTTAGATTCTATTACTGACATGACGAAACCTGCAAATCTTAATTCCTCTGGAAGATGGAATCCTCTTCGTTGTTATTGATATCGTTAACAAGATCTCTTGTCACTTATATAACAAGCAAGAAAAAAAAAAATCATCCTCATGGAAGACAAGCATCGCAAAGAACCTCTCAATAAATACATCCTTCCTTTTCATTTCAGTTCCAACAAATTAACACCATCTACATTGCCAAAAAGTTGTTCTTCAACTATTCTGTCATTCTACCAAAAGATCCGAATTCTTTTTTCAGGCAAGCAGTGGAATTATCGGTTTCTATCTCATCTACCTGACAGGTTTAGTTTGTGACATCATAGAAAGGGAAGCTTCACTCACCTAGAGATCCCGAGTTCCGAGCTCTGAAAGTTTCAATTTTGAAACTTCTCCAGATGATGCTGAACAAAAAGGAGCCGCATTTAAGGGTACCACCCTTCCCTGAGTGCTCAAACCGAGCATCTAGGGTGTGGAATTGGCTAAATTGCAATCCTAGGGAGCTCAATTCCCGCAGAAGAAGAGAGAAACCACGATAAGATGAGGTAAGAAGGGCTAAAAGTTGTCCTAAAGCTATACTTGGAAGGACGATTAGCGCCATTCTCTCCGCCCTAAATCGGGAGAGAACAATGGCGAGAATACAGGCGAGAGGAAACACGAAGGCCGCAGAGCCGGGATTTAAATAGGAAAATAATTAGCACATAACACCCTTCATTTAAGTTTATTTATAGTTATGAAACCTTCACTTTTCATGTTTCACGAATAAAACCCCATATTTTCTTTCTTTTCGCTCCTTTTCCTTTTAACGAGTTTATGCCGGATAAATTCCGAACAGTTTATCATGTTTTTCTTATCCCAATTTTAGGTGGGATTAAAGAAAAAGATTAGGATAAGGTTGGAGTTATGCCATCTTAGAAAAAGAGTAATTTGCCTCTCTCAAGTAATTTACCTAAATATACTATATTTTATAATATATTAAAATTTCGTTATAATGAAAATATTTTAGTATGGAGCGTCTCTGTGGGATACTATTTGTGATATATTTATGTTATATTATCGTGTGAATTATAATAAAATTATAGTTTATATTTAATTTTTCTAACCTAATAAATTCCTATTTTCTCAAAAATAAAAAAAATTACAAATATTCTTTGTCCTTACTATTATAAACTCTATTCTTATATCTTATTTTTATTATATTTATTATCAATTTTATTTCAATCCCAAATTTTCTTATAGTTCAACCAAACGGCCTCTTATGGTCGGACATATAAATAGTGAAACTAAAAGGCTCGTTTCGTAAAATTCCTATAAACATTGGGTGATCAAGAGCAAAGCAAGTTCGCTGAAGCATAACGACAAACATGTTAGCTTCAGTTATTACAAGCTCTATCCCTTCTCCGGACCTCTCGACTCTGCTTCTCAGGGGTAATGGGAGGCAGTTCCAGCGCACACGGGCAAAGAAACTACAAAATCGGGGAGAGGCCTCTAAAATGGACGGACCCATCTCTTCTTTTAGGGTTTCAAAGAACTTTCTTGCCAAATCCGCAGTTGCTGTCTTTGGCCTGGGTTTCCTTGATGCTGGGTAAGGCTTGTGAATTTATCTAATACACAATCTCTAGACCTTCTTGATCATTGCAGGATGACAATTTAAGGAATTAATTGAGAAATTCATCTGCGTAATTTCATATATGTTGGATGCAAGAAGTTTCTTCCTTTCTTTTAGAGCAAATTGTGGTTAGCTTCATTTGATGTTATATTATTACCTTTCATGGGTTATATGAGGATGAGTAGGTAATGTGTCAAGAATGAAGGGATTCCTAGTGATGCATTCAGCTTACTAAAGCCTCCACTATCTTGATAGACTTAATGATATTATTAAAAAGAACAGGGTACTAGTTGGACATAGTTTCGAAAATATATAATAAACGGGGCATGGGAAACATGAAGTTTTTATAATCTTCCAATTTCAAAAGTATTTACTATAAAAATTTGAGATCATTCAGAGGTATATAAACTTACTTTTCGAGGTTCTTACACCGTCATTTGATGGTAAATAGTACCTTCTTTTTGTAGCTTTTTTTCCGTCAACGATCATTTTGTATATCGCTTGGTGGATCATTGAGAGCTATGTAAAAGGAAATATTTGTCTAGTTTTTCTATAGATTGATCCAAGCTCTCTGCATTGCACATACGTTTCTCTTAATCATTACATCCTTCTATTAACCATCAACGATATGTACAACCTAGTGTGCTGTAACTCTTCTTACATCTTGGGAGATTGTCTGCTAATACACACTAGGTTATATTGACTATAAATTAGCTAGTCTTCTTGTCGCTATCTGTATGTAATATCTTACGCAAATCTTTCTCAAATGAAGTGCTATTCCATTTTTTTGCAACTTTGGGAGTGCTAATGGTTTCTCTGCATTGTGCTGTTAATCTGACGTTCGTCATCTTCCTCATACACTCATAAACGTCCATCTCCTAGCTCTCCTTCAAAAGTGATGTAAGAAAGAAATTTTTGTGAACAGTCTCTTAGTTGTCTTTTCTGGATGCTCATTTCCATTCAACTTATTTTCTGCATTCCCTTCATGACTTATGCAGTCTTTTCACAATAAAGTATTCAATAAGAGGCAGGAAAATATCGGCTTTGTTTCATTTCAACTCTTATTTTCTGGACTTTACAGCATATATTATTTCTCTTAACTTTGGAAATCTAGAAAGGTTTAAATTTCTGAGTTTTTCATGTATAGATATAGCGGCGACTGGTCTCGGATAGGCGTCATTTCAAAAGAGAGTGAAGAGCTATTAAAGGTAGCAGCATATTTTGTCATACCTTTCTGTCTATTTATCGCATTTTCACTTTCTGAAGAAGACAAGGTTCCATAGCCGAGAGGTTTCTTCAATGTACGAAAGCCTGTAAAATTTGGGCCATCCTTGTACTAGATGCTAACAATCACTTTGTTAATGTATTCTGAAGCTCTAACAGAACGGAGTTCGGTAAAGATATTTGAACAGACTTCACAGGTTTTAATGATAAAACCTTCACTATGTTGCATGTTTAGTTACAAAGCTTGACTCCGCACTTGCATCTTTGCTATGGAAATTGTATTATATAAGTTGTATTGGAAGCAAACTGAGAAACCAGTACTGTGATTCATCTGCATCTGAAAAATATAACAGGTATGCATAGTAAGATTTGTTGCTGAAAATTCCTTTCTAAGCAATTAGTGGGCTGTGGAGCCTGAAGGATAGAAAAATTTTCCTATGTGGGATATGAACTAGTCATGCTGTTCCTTGAAGGTTAAGTTGTGACATTCTCTATGTTCACAATACTATCTAAACCTTTAACATTTGGTTTAAGTCCAGACAGAGTCTGATCCAAATTGCAGCTCATCTACATGCTTAGTGCAATATGAAGTACTCGAAAAGGCATTTTGGAATTTGGGCCTCATTTTGCATGTGGGCTAGGTTTAATTTCTTTCATTATTTGAAGAGTATCCAAGGCCTGGAGAGCAGCCAATATGACACGGTTCCTTTCTCAAGGAGAGTACCTTAATCACTCTCCTCGCATCTCATGACCTTGCCAATCAAACGAGAATAACTAGTTCCATTTAAATTGTCATGATTCTCCTCTCATGTTCTTATATCATGTACTTGCATGCATGTTACATGCCATTTGTGATTGCTTGAAAAGTATTCACAAGGTTTCTACTTCATTCTTTATGCATGTCAGCTAGCTCAAGGCGAGTGTAATCCAATGTTAGATCTTCTAGATATTTCATTTTCCCACCTTGAGTTGATTTTTTTTTTCCTTCATTCTTTTACTAGAAGATAGATTATTTATATACTCTTTTTCCCAGCAGCATATTATTAGAAACCTCAAATGGTTGGACCTAATAAAAGTTTTGTTTATGTTTTTGTTTGCTTTTCTTTTTGTGTTCCAATTAAACCGGTATGCCGTTAAATTTGAATTTGAAAATTCTATATACAACATAAGCCCATTTAACCAATTGAATACAAATCTCATTGGCTTTGTTCATATTTTTGTTACACCAACGTATATAAAGCTTTGGCATAGAAACTGTATCTTTACGATTTTTTAAAATTCTTTCGGACAAGACAGGCATAGATATCCGAAATAACACACAATTATCGCTAGATTTCTTTTAGTGCTTTGTTTGTGTAATAGAAGAAAAAAGATTGAGCCTAATTTAAACCAAATAAAGATCAAGTTGAGATTAATTTCTCTCCTACACCGCAGCTCAAATTCTTAGATGGGAATTTGGGTTAGATCTGATGAATTGCAATTAGAACAATGACAGCTTAATTATCTTCATTCCTTCTTGTTTTCGCATGCATTGTCGCAGAGCAGAGAGGAATATTAAGTTGAAAACAGATGTGATTTCAAGGAAAGAGCAAGGAGAATGGCTTGAATTTGTTTGGCTTTTTGTAGAATAGTACAATTACAAGTAGGCAACTCATTAGGTGGGTTGGTCCATTGCAAGGCATAACCAGTGGAGGCCATTCCAGTCTCTATATCTTGTAGGGTATCAGCAAGGATTTGGCTTTGTATGGTATTGATGTTTCCAAATATTTGGCATGAGTTGTTATTTTTTCCCTTCTGTTATTCATAACATGATGCTTGTTAATGCAAAGATGTATGACACTGTCATTACCAGAAATTTCAGCTATCTCCTTATCAGTTATATTCTTGAGATATTGTAGCTTGTGGACATAAAAAAAAATATATGGAAGAATTGAAGTTTTAGATGCTCCTGGTGGCTTAATAATCAAAGTGGAGAAGGATAGGTTTGTAGTAATTGTACAAATCTAATGGATTTAGCATTTAATTGAGTTGCATTCTGATGTGTATCTCAAGATCTATCTCTTTGCCTTGAAAGATCAAAGGGAAAAACATAATAATCCTTTCTTACCAAAAAAGAGAAAAAATAGAAGAAGAAAAAGAAGATATATATATATATATATATATATATATATATATATTTGTGATGTGGTAGATGGTTTATTGAAGTAGGTGGAATATCTTGTTGTATGAGTCCACATCCACATTAATGGCTGTACAACTTCTCTTACATAATAATTCAAAGGTTTTTTTTACGAGTGTACCCTGAAAAAAAATTCTTATTTACTTAAATGCCCCTCTAAAGTTTATATTTAAATGAATACCCCTTAAAACATAGGTTATCTAAGTACATTCTCAATTGAGCTATTGCTAAACAGTTCTAAGAGCTATATGTTACCTAGTGCACAATAATAGATCACGGGGCCAAGCTGTGGCTTTTGGACCATACACAAGCAATAGGACTGGAGAGAGTAAGAAGATAGCATGTGGTGAATTAAAGATTTGAAATGTTCAATAGGATTCTAAGCAAGAATTGGGGGGAAAAGAAGAAGAAGAAGAAGAAGAGTGTTTGTGAATCCTCTCAGCTAAATGTACCCTATTTGATTCGAGCAATTGGCGTCCCAGTGAACGAGGCTGACCTAGACGAGATCCCTGTATTCTTTTATTATCTTTTAATTTTTATATAGACCTCCACATCACATGTTGAACGTTGTGTTATTCGTTCCGTATCAATTCCTTATTATAATATTTACAAAGATGGGTCTTGGACTCTCTAAAATTGTTGCCAATTTACAACCACATTTCTATAAGATTTATATATAGTTGGTTACATATTGATGTGGTGATGGGAAGAGCTAAGTTATCGGATCGGACAATTTGGCCTACGGATCCGACTAGGATCCGAGTTTAAAATTCCACACCTATAGATAGCGGTCAATAAATTCCCCGTCCTTGTCATCCGTTCCTTCCGCTAACCATTGCAGCAAATGGTCCGCAAACCAAGAGAATGCAGGAGTTTGCTGTCTCTTTTACAAATTATCCCTATATTATAAGTACATTAAATGGAGGGGTGCATGAAAAATAGATGCATATTGGGTGATTTGTAAAGAATTTGGAAATTCCTGCATCTGAGATTGCAGACGATCCGATCGACCCCTAATCATGTGACGCAGTACCTCACCTGAATGTACCTGAATTTTCCTCTGTGCGAGAGAGGAGTGTGAGGAGCCTCTTCGTTGCTTCCCCACATGTCACTAACGGCCACGTGTCGGGTGAGGTGGACGGAACCCATCCACTGTACTGGAAACCACACCCTTTTAAGCTCTCCCTTCCGCCTCTCCCTACTACTCCAAGCAGTCGGTCAGAGAGAAAAGTTAGATAGAGAGAGAGAGAGAGAGAGAGAGAGAGAGGGACGACGACGAAGGCGACGATGAGCTCCTCGTCCTCGTCTGATCTCTCCCTCGTCACCGATCAATCCTTCGGCCATGCTCACATGCTCTCCTCCTCGGCCTCCTCCGCCGCTCCCGTTGTCGCATCCTCCACCGCCGTCTCCCCCAGCACACCCCCTCCCCATTCGCCTCAATTAGGGTAAGCAATCGGTAAAACCTAACCGCTCGTCCTTCTTCCACCTACTTCTGATATGGTAAAACCCTCTCTCCCTCTCCGTCAGATCGAGGTTCTCACGGATCTTGAAGCGATGGGATCGTTGCCTCCGGGGAAGCGGCGGAGGTGATGACAGCGCCGCCGGGGCCATTGAGTGCTACGCGTGCACCCAGCCCGGGGCGCCGGTGTTCCATTCCACGAGCTGCGATCGCGCGCACGCGCCGGCGTGGGAGGCGAACGCCGGCTCCTCCCTAATACCGATCCAGAACACGACGCCGGCCGAAGCCGCGGAAGCGGCGGCGGATCGGACCGGAGGAGGAGGAGGAGGAGGAGGAGGTGGGAAACGGATCAGGGCGGGTTGGGTGTTCGGATCCGTGCTGGACCCGCGGAGCGGTGGCGTGCAGCGGTGGAACCGGGGGCTCCTCCTAGCTCGCGCGGCGGCGCTGGCCGCGGACCCGCTCTTCTTCTACGCGGTAGGGGTGCGGGCTTGCGGATGGGGAGGAGGAGGAGGAGGAGGGGGGGCGATGGGGCTGGGGGTGGACGCGAGGATGGGGGCGGCAGCGGCGGCGGTGAGGACGGCTGCGGACGCCGCACACGTGGTGCACGTGTGGGTGCAGCTCCGACTGGCTTACGTGTCGCGGGAGTCGCTGGTGGTGGGGTGCGGCAAGCTGGTGTGGGACCCCCGTGCGATCGCCGCGCACTACCTGCGCTCGCCGAAGGCTTTCTGGTTCGACCTCTTCGTGGTCCTCCCGCTGCCCCAGGTCAGTAGTTCCCGCGCTCCTCTCATTTTGCTTTCCCGCTCTACTAGTCCAAATTACTTCCCGATTAATCAGCAAACTCCATGCATCGACGTCATCTAAAATTCAAATATTTTGCTTTTCGTATATATATATATACTAGTTTTTATTTTTTGGGAATTTTTTTTCATTTCGTATGTCGATTGACGAAGGGAGCAGGTATTTGTGGAAGCATAGTAAGATTATTTCTTGTAGCCTTGTTGTTTAGCCACCCATATCGAATTAAAAGCATCTCGTATAATGAATGCACCCATTACATTATTACTTATGTACTGGTTGGTCTTCTTTTCTTATCTCCACAAAAGGTTCTTTGAGTTCATCGATTTGACAGTTATTCATGTGCTACTGACTATTCCTGCATAGCATTCTCCTAAATAGACGGCTAGCCAGATAGATTTCTCATCTTTTTAATCATTATGTTTTCTACGACATATTAGACGTGTATAAGCTCCGGATAACAATAAAGGGATAGGGCTGTCAAAATGGCGCTCGAGCTTGGCTGGAGATCGTCTCGACCTCTATACGACTTGAGCTGAACTCTTTTAGTCTCAAAAAAATTATTTGAGCTTAGTTAAATTAGACCCACCTTACTTAAACTCAGCTCAAATTAGCTTAATGCATATGCAATAATATTATATATATCCTACTATAATATAATTAGATAAAGCATTTTTTGTCTAGCATAGGTAATTATTATTATTATTATATATATCGAGTCAAGCTTGAGCCCACATTAACTGTCGAGCTTGAGCTAAAGTTCTTTGAATTTGGAGTTAAGCTCAGCTAATTCAAGATCTGCTAGCCAACACCATTGTTGAAATGGTGGCGTCACGTAGAGTCGTATTAGTCGAGCTTGAGCTAAAGTTCTTTGAATTTGGAGTTAAGCTCAGCTAATTCAAGATCTGCTAGCCAACACCATTGTTGAAATGGTGGCGTCACGTAGAGTCGTATTAGTCTAGCTTTTGGGTGTACCGACGAGGTGCACAACCGACAATTATTATTGTTGGGATTCTTTTAGAAATTAAATTTATTGCATGTATAAATGAGTTCTTAGTTATACTTAAGAACTAACTTATTTGGTATCTAATAAAGTGTATGCTAATTTATTTGGTATCTAATGATGAAATAATTATTCTTAGACCTTTTGAACTAGTAATTATTCTCTCCTTTTATACACGCATAAACACATGCGTGGACGCACGGGCTCAACACACACACACACACACATATATATATGACATTAACTATTTTAACTATGTAAAAACTAAAAGATTCCTCTTCCGTTAGTCATTTATGAAAATTTGCTATTAGATAATTTCACGTGATTATGATTTGATTAAGAGTTTCTTTTTACTCTTATTTTAGAAGAAAGTTAGAGACAAAAGTTGGGGGTATAATTAATATTTTTTGTTAACATCATTATAAAGATAAAATATGTTAGATAGTTAAGGAAATCAAATTATCATAAAAAATAATAAAAGTCTGTGAAAATAGATTATAATTTAAGGGGTCTAAATGTTAATTCTTTCAAGAAATACTATCAGTAAATCTGGTTTTCTTTTGCCATCAACTATTTGTTTTTGGGCGGAATTGGTTGCAGGACATATACTTGAACCTCAACCAAACGCCAGATTAGAGTTCTAAATTTGTTGCAGTACATACACGGAAAAACGCTAACGACGAGAGAGAGAATCGCTTTCAATTAAAGTGATTTATTAGGGTCAAACAATAAGAATCTATTCCTTAATGTAAGTTGAAATTTCACCTACTTCCCCGATAAATTTGAAAAATATCGTTATTGTCGAGCCAAAAATAGTGGGCCTGAAGTACGGTGCATTCTACTTGCAAAGTGAACATGGGCCCACCTCACGTGGCTCGATGGGCCGAACAGTGTACATCTCAATTTCCAGGTGACCATGTTACCAGGAAATACACGCCTCTACATTATAGAGATAAGGTGACGAAGAATACACGTAAGTTTCACTTCTTTATATTCCTTTCGGCCACTGTACCTGTCCATGTTAGGCGAATTCGCTACAACGGTACAAATATGTGTCGGCCCATTCAACCTCTTCCCGGGCAGCTGACGATTCGCTCATCCTTCCTGATTTGTCTATCGTCTGTTCATCAATGAACATAAAGATGCGGTTAAAGATATATGGGTGCTTGCTGCGTTCTGTCCATTTTAGGTGGAGCCACGAAGATTAGTGACATCTTCTGGGACAACCCAATCTTAGGGCTGAGCTATCGAGACGATATGGCGGTTAGTATCAAATTATTTGTCTAATTTTTGTGGTAGATTAGAGAGTATCCTAAGTATTATTCGTTGATGATAAAATGGGAATAGGATAATATGAACCATTCTGTAGTGTTGCTAATACGATTAAGATGGATCATTTGACAGTGTGATACTCCTAAGATTTGACAGGGTCAAATGTGAAAAATTAACAACAGTATCTTGATGAGGTCTGAAAACGTTAAAACAGATCATGAAAAAGCTCCAAAAGATCCGGGGTGTACCAGATTACTACAGGAACGGGACAATGGACGCATACGGCTTCCGTTTTCTTCTTTCAATACTACGTCATGTGGGGCCCACGAGGAAAGCATGGCCGTCGTGCTCATCCGCTGGCGCCCGTCGCACAGCCATCAGTTTTTATTTATTTATAAGAGAAGTAGAAATTTTTGATTTATTAGACAGAGAAGTAGAAATTTCACTCTGTCCTGGCATACTAGTATACAAGTACTATCCATTAGCTACACAGCCATCACCTTTTTTTTTAACCTCGTGCTGGCTTTCCGACACGTTAGCTACCGACTTTTCGAGCCCCGTACAGCAGATTCGTCCGTACAACCGCTGTCCCATTCACGTGCATCTGACACCGTCATCTCTGACGTCGCCTGCAATGAAGGATCTTGAATCCGCTGCGAGGCTGGTGTGCTTTGCATAATTGCATGGCAGCATGATTGAGCCGTAGCCCGTAGATCAGCTGTTAGCTAAGGTACAATGAGATTCCGCCTCCCAAGCCTCAGCTGCAGGAAATTTCTTAGTATTTTTATCTAAGAAAAAGAAACACTAACAAGTTCAGTATATTTTTATGATATATAAGATATTATGTAATCAGGACTTTATATGTGGCAATTAAAAAAAAAACTAAGACGGACACAACTAAATCTATCAGCATTTTATTTAAAAAAATTCTAAATAAATTACTAATAAGTTCAATATTTTATGTATATAAAATGTTAAAAATATTAACATTTTATTTTGTTAACTTATAGATTAAAATGCTGAATTTATTGGCGTTTCTATCTAAATGTAATGTAGCATGTGCAATGAAAAAAATTCCCTTTATTAGTGTTGGTGATAGTAGTTTTCACTCAAAAATTAGTGTTTGAATGGCTGCTTAAACAAAGCAAACACCATTTATCAAAGGATTCGATTAGCACTGGCTTTAACCCTTTTTCTTTCCCATTGTCTAATTGAATAATTCCTTCTTTACTTATGCAGATTGTCTTCTGGTCTATTCTACCAAAATTAATCATAGAAGAAGAAATCAAGCTTGCCGCGACAATTCTTTTGTCTGTTTTCTTGTTCCAGTATCTTCCCAAGGTTTATCACAGCATTTACATGATGAGAAGCATGCAGAAGGTTACTGGTTACATCTTCGGCACCATCTGGTGGGGATTCGGCCTGAACCTGATTGCGTATTTCATAGCATCCCATGTGAGTATGTTCCCTTCACTGCAATATATAACACTAGCAAATGTTATTAGGATATCAGTGGATTAGAATTACAACTCATTTCTTGTAAGAAAATAAAGAAGAATTATATCCAAAATACATAATCTTTGGTGGTTATCATCTGGGTGCACAAAGTGATGCATTCTTGGTGTTACCCACCAAAGCGTATAAATAAAATACAACAGATATAGAAGGCTAATTTTTGGTGAAGCTACAAACATGAGACTATAGTTTCTGAACTCCAGAAATTCACAAACTCATGATAATATATATAGGAAAAGGATTCTCTTAAGTAATTTTCCGCTTCTAATTAAAGTAATGGAGTTTTATCAGGTCATTATAAGGAACAATTCCTGCACCACTTTCTTCATGTACTGTTTGATGGGTTATTTCCAACCCTGCAATAATTGTCTAGTCCACTATCTTTTAAGTACTGTCGCCTAGTTCTTGAAATTAACTACAACACCTTTGCTTCCTGCATTGACAGCAATTGTCATATGTTTGAGGATGGATACTGTCTTTGGAGGAGCTGATTAATCCTGAAAATTCTAACCTAAGTTGCTTCTAGCAGAAAACTTAATCTGAATAGTAACAATATGTAAACCTCCAAAAATCGAAAAAAATTACCACCTTCTGATAAGTTTGAGATTTTGCAACTTTCAGGTAGCTGGAGGGTGCTGGTATATTCTTGCAATCCAACGTGTTGCCTCATGCCTCCAATACCAATGCCAGAAGAACAGCAACTGTGACATTATGTCGATGGTCTGCTCCGAAGAAGTTTGCAACCGCTTTTCCTCAACACCAGGCATGGATCAATCTACATGCATGAAAAATGCTACAGGGGCGGCAAATCACAATCTGCAGGCATGTTTAAGTGGGGATGGCCCATTTCACTTTGGAATCTATGATATGGCACTTCCTGTCATTTCTAGCAACTCACTTGCTGTCAAGATTCTTTATCCTATATTTTGGGGCCTTATGACTCTCAGGTACAACGCTTATTGGTGTAAAGGCAGCAAGTATTATACAAGTTATACGAGTATTATCTGTATAACAAATTTTCCTTTATGCTATAACCTGAACATGATTATTACTTGCAAGACTTACTAGGACCATGCAATGATGATACGATAAATTATAACTTTTTTTACTCAAGAGAACAACTATAGCTGATGGTAGCTAATTTATTCTGTTACAGCACTTTCGGCAATAATCTTGAACCTACAAGTCAATGGTTAGAAGTGATATTTAGTATCATAACTGTCCTTAGTGGCCTAATGCTCTTCACTCTATTGATTGGTAACATTCAGGTAAAAGTGTAAATTCTTTCCTTCAACTAGTTTTAGTTTAGTTATTCTCAGATATCTGATGACTCCTAGAACTTGATGTATAGGTATTCTTGCATGCTGTCATGGCAAGGAAGAGGAAGATGCAACTACGATGTCGAGACATGGAATGGTGGATGAAAAGGCGACAACTGCCATCCCGCTTGAGGCAGAGAGTTCGACAATATGAACGCCAGAGATGGGCTGCAATGAGAGGTGAGGATGAAATGGAGATCATCAAAGACTTGCCTGAAGGGTTAAGGAGGGATATAAGACGACATCTGTGTCTTGATCTCATCAAACAGGTACTCCTGAAGATTAAACTATATTAAAGGAATTGTACCTAGTGATTGAGGGATGCGATATTTAAATATGCTTGCTGAACAAATAGTAAACCTAATAATTAGCAAACAAAACACTATACTTCATTTGGTTACGTAAGTAGGTCTCAAAAAGCAGAGACATTAAGCTATTATATTATCTGAATCTGATTTAGCTCATCAACCTATCCAATTTTCAGGTGCCGCTGTTTCAACATTTAGATGACCTTATCCTTGACAATATTTGTGACAGAGTTAAACACCTTGTCTACTCCAAGGACGAAAAGGTATGTACAATATCATGTAATCAATCTAATAGAAGTCGCAGTATTTCATTGTATATTTCTTTTGTTGTAAACCATATAATAGAAATTGCAGTATTGCATTACTCTTGATGACTGCTTCTTTCCCATACAGTGTTTTCAATAATTTTTTCTTGATATAGCCCCTTGTTATTGAACCCCAGGTCATTAGGGAAGGAGACCCAGTGCAAAAGATGGTGTTTATTGTTCGTGGGCACTTACAAAGCAGTCAATGCCTTAGCAAAGGTTTGGTGGCAACATGCATGCTAGGCCCAGGAAACTTTCTTGGGGATGAGCTTCTCTCTTGGTGCCTACGCCGTCCGTTTATAGATCGCTTACCTGCTTCCTCTGCCACCTTTGTGTGTGTCGAGCCTACAGAAGCCTTCGGATTGGATTCTCACCACCTCCGCTACATCACCGAGCACTTCAGGTACAAATTCGCAAATGAAAGGCTGAGAAGGACTGCAAGGTATTATTCCTCAAATTGGCGAACGTGGGCAGCTGTTAACATTCAACTTGCATGGCGTCATTTCAAAGCTAGGACTAGAGGCAGGGTGATTGAGCCATTGGAACTTGGTGACAGTGAGCGCCGCCTTCGGCTATATGCCGCAATGTTCATGTCAATTAGACCTCATGACCACCTGGAGTAGCGGCAATTCAATTTTCAGTTGGCAGACTATTCATCGTTCTAAAAAGCCAAAAGATTTGAAGTTGGTATCACAACAGACCGAACAGTGTAGAGAAACAGGGGAATCAGAAGATATTCAGACAACCGCTCACTTTTAGAAAGGTGAGAATAATGGAAGTAAATTATCCTCTTATGACAGGAATAAAGTTAGTCACAGCATGTCTTTATGGAACGCAACATTCAAGTGTCTAGTCCGTTGATATGTTGAGAGGAACTAGCAGATCTCTATATCATCTATTAGCTCAGTATTGAAGGGGTTGGGTCAACTCCCCAGAAAGATTCCTAGCTCTTGTAGTTAAAAGGAGTGATTTTGGAGCATTGGCTGAGGGGACACAAGTGGATCATATTCCAAATATGGTGAGCCATTCAAAGTCTATTCAGGAACATTGGTGTCTGCAAGCTCTCTCTATTTGTAGATAAATAAACTGCTCGTGAGTTTATCTTGATCTTAATCTCCAAAATGAAGTTCCAGCCTCCTCAAGCTATTAAAATGTGCTATAGAAAATTCATAATAAAGATTTTTTTTTTAAATGTAGAAGATGGTGTTTTTCTCATTACCATCTTTTTCTTTACAGATTTCTTACCACCTGAGTCTCTCTGTCTTCACTGTTGAAGAGGTAAAGCCTCCGGTGTCCTTTTTCTAGAACTCCAATCCTTGTGCATTTTAGTTACTGTTATTTTCAATCCCAGATGTACACATTTTAGATACTTAATTAGTTTTGTGTAATGCAGGTGTCTAAACTTGTAATAGAGATTTTAAAATATATTTGTTTTGCATATTTGTTCTGAAAGGATTAACTCAACCAATCTATTCTGTGGAACAAGAACGTGTACATTGTTTGTTATAAAATTATTCTCTTTTCCTGATGCATCCATAGAATGAGCAATTGGGAAACAAAAAAGTAAGCGGGATCATCTGCAAACAGCAAAGGAAACATTCGAACCATGAAAAGAAAGAAAGAAAGAAAGAAAGAAAGAATGGGACATTTCGACAAACAGAGGCTTAGTGCACGTCTAAAATGAATGGGTTAGAAAAGATATGAGACATGTAAAGCAAATCAACAACATTTAATATTCAAATCAATAGTTGCAAGTTAACTTGTTACCTCGTTAGTCAACTTACTTTGAGCTTTGGGCAACCTATGCGAGACAATGATAGTGAAAAGAGAATCCCCATTGCTCGCAATCAAAGTCCAAAGAGCACCTACTTGAAATCATATGTAAACTTTTGTCTATTTTCACAGCCTCTTAATTTATTTTTCGTAACATATTGACTCTCTTAATAATAAAAAATCTTCAAAATATCTACTCAATTTAGTTATCTATTAAATTTTCTTATTAAAAAATAAAGCATCACATGATTATAAATGTATAGACTTTCTAAAAACCATTTTACTATTATCTTAGAGAGAGGAACAAAAGAGAAAAATTAAGAGTAAAGTGTTTATTTGATGTTTTCTGTTAATAACACCGAGGGTAAGAGATTTTTCATAATATAGACGGTCATTAGGTTAAAATAAAGAATAAAAATGATAGGGCGAATATAGAAATGAGCAAATAGTTTCTGGGTCTTGTAATTATCCTAATAACAAATAAATATTTTGGCTACTATCACTGACTTAATAACAAAATTTATTGAGAGTCCAAACCGTCCACATCTAAAGGTATTTATTATTACAAAAGCTCTTGTCTTAATTAAACTAATCTTTGTTTACGTTGATGGGTTAGATTTGGGCCCAAATTAATTATAAACTGTTTGCATTCTAAAAGCCGTCTCATTCACGGGGGCAAAGATGTCATACAGTAAGATCCAAATACTGCAAACCGTCCGATCTCCATCAAGCGGTTACTTCATCTCTTATTGGCCAGGGGTATTCGCGTCCTTTTACGAAATGACAAGTCTCATTCAGTAATTAAAATAGAATCTTGATAGCTTTTGGGGCCCCGAGCGATTGCGATGGAGAGAGGGAGGGGATCTCGAGGGCTCTCCGTATTCTATCCGCTCCTCGTTACTCCATGATCCGCCTAGTTCATCCTTAATTGGTAAGATCTCCTCTTTACTTCGAGGGCTTTGTATTGTTGTGTTTTGGATTGGGAAAGGAGGGGTCTTTTTGCTCCAGATTAGTGAATTGGGGTCTCGTTTTGTCGATTCCATACTCGCTCGATGAAAATTTATTTTTTTTGTTGATTGATCTCTCGTTTTTATGGTACTTCAGGTCTGAGTTGCTCGAAAGTTTGTATCTTTATTGTTATTTTTTTTATCGAGTTTGAGTGGTTCCATTAAGGAATGATTGGGGCACATGATTTACGGAGTCTTTCTCTAGGATTTAATTGATTTCCTCTTTGTTTTAGATTTTGTGTTGAGCTTGGGTATGTTTGTTGGATGAATCTGTGATGCTTTTTATTTGGTTAGGGTTTGTGATTGTAATCTTTGTTGCTGAGGCATCCAAAATTGCGAAGCGTGCACGGGGAAACTTTAGTTTCAGAAGTGGTATAAGCTGGGAAACATACCTTAAGGGATTAGGATTTAAAAAACTAGAACCAATGTAGCCAAATCTTGTGTGCTGTTGCGTTGAGAATGTTAAGATGGATGAATGGTATTATTAGAAAAGATAGAAGAAGAAATGGAAATATCTAACATAAGAGGAAAAATGGTTGAATATGTCCAATAGAGAATTTTTTGTGCAACGGATTCAAGTAGGAGGTTATTTGAGAAGAAGGAAAGGCCAAAATCTAACGTGGTAGGTATTTTGACGAAAGGATATGATAGTATTACATTTGACTAGGATTAAAACATTTTTCCCTCTTTTCTTTGGGAAGGGTTTTATTCTCAGGTGGAAATGACTTCCTGAGGAGGACTTTGCTGCCTTCTTGCCTCACCATCACCTTGTGAATGACCTTCATGTTACTTGCCTAAGCAAGATTGACACAACTGCGTAGGTCAAAAGGTTGGTGGGAAATGAGCAGGAAAGGCTTTTCTGCAGCGCACAGTGTAAGTAATCTAGTTTCTTTATCTATGCTTATTTCTTCTTTTTCTTGTATTTTATTCTTATTTTGTTTCTTATAGTAATTATGCATGCTTGTCATTGCTTCTCAAGTTCTTCTCCTCGGAGTGGGCTATAGGCTTACTTCGGCTAGGTGATGGAGGTTGAGACATGTTTGTCTACCTTAAAGACCTAGGACTGATTCATGTTTTCTCCTTTGGCACATAGAATAAGGGACACTCAAACTTTATAATATGCAGAAGGTAAACTTCCTAAGTTCAGTGATATGGATATTAGGTTGGAAAATCAAACCCGTTTGTCTGTATATTTGTATATGTTATGTACATGTGAGGCGAAAAGTGTTTTGCAATAATTTATGTCAGCTATGGTGTCAGTCTCCTTGTATTCTAAAGTACCTCACTTTCTGCTGAGCATTTTGTTTTCTTCTGTCTATTTATTTCAGTCCTAATTTGCTTGGCTTTTGGATTCATACTTGCATCTCAAACTTGGTAAGGAACAATTGTTGCTCTTATATGGATTTCTTATTTGATCTAAGTTACAGATCTAGAATTCCATGGTATATGGAATTTGTGAAGTCGTGGCAGCTCATCATGAAATTGACTACTGCATGATGTTTACATTTATAGAATTGTCGGTTTTCTGTTGATTTCAATAGTTTGACAGTATAAGAAGTTGGCATATTGGATATACAGGAGTAATTAGCATCCCAAAACTTCTCCAAGAATCTGTATGTGGTGCTTAATATCATGTTAGGCTTGCCATTTGATCATCCACACTGCATTTCCATTTATTTCAGGTTTGCCCTCATGTGATAAACACTGCAATTGAAAGGTGTCATCTTTTCATTTTCCATCCATGCAATTACAGACAAAGATGCTCCTGTTCTAGTTTTCCACTTCTTCATTCCAATGTGGAATTTCGCATCAAATGCTATAGCTGGAGGCCTAGGAAAAAAGACCAATTCAGCAAAATGTAGCACGTCCAATACTGATTGCTCTGATGATGAGGCTTCTTCATGCGCTAGCAAGGAAGAAGGTCTGGAATGTCCAATATGCTGGGAATCCTTCAACATTGTTGAGAATGTCCCGTATGTCTTATGGTGTGGCCACACCATGTGCAAGAATTGCATCCTGGGGCTTCAGTGGGCTGTTGTGAAGCTCCCAACTGTCCCTATCCAGTTACCGCTCTTCATTTCCTGCCCGTGGTGCAACTTCTTGTCTCTTCGGCTTGTATACAAAGGTAGCCTCACGTCTCCTAGAAAGAACTATTTCCTGCTCTGGATGGTTGAGAGTTTGAACGGTGAGAGAGAAAAATCTGGCACAATTCACGGAGAGCGTCCCCCCATGTGGCCCTCTGATAATTGTCTGACCTTGGGAAATAGCAGTCATCACCACCACATCCGAAGAGCTCCACATACAGATGCAGAAAGCTCCTATTCTACTGCAGATCATGTGGGCCTTATTGGCAACATCTTCAATGGTGAGAGGATTCATGCCTCGCTACGGAAGACACTGGCTTTCTTTGTTCACTTGACTGCCAAGTTCCCACTTGTGTTCATCTTCCTCCTCATAGTACTCTATGCAATCCCTGCCAGTGCTGCTGTTTTGGCCCTATATGTCCTTGTCACAGTCTTGTTTGCCTTGCCATCTTTTCTGATCCTCTACTTTGCATATCCGAGTTTGGATTGGCTTGTCAGAGAAATATTCACATAGGTTCTCTTACAAGTAAAGGTGGAGTTAAGGTGGTGAAACTAGCCGACTATGTGCATGAATGATGAATTCATATTTGTGCTTGCCTGTTATGTTGTACAATATCTAGAGTGGCAGTCATTAAAGTGCTTGATCTTTGGTGGACTTGAAGGACCGCAAATTTTTAACAGATGTATGTATGTATGTATGTATGTATGTATTCGCACTGTAAGTTTATCACGTTATGACGCTCACAGATCCTCTGGTCAATTATGGGCTATTGTATACTCAGACAACTGAGTCGCAATCATTGTCATTTTAGATTATATATGTGTAATTCCTGCATTCATGGACAACCTTTTGATTGATAAACCTTCTGGAGGTGAAATATTGGACAGAGTCCTTTTTTCTCTTTCTTGAATTACATGCTGTTTGATCAAAATGAATTTTCTTTTCCTGTTTGTATTGCTGAATTCATTTCAACAAATTGACTTCAATGGTATGTTGAATTGTTGATTGTTAATCTGAAAGTATCATGTTAGGGCCCATCATAGGCCCAACTAGTGTCCTGGCCCGGTCCAAGATATGCATACCTTTAGAGATGGAATGGAGAAACAATTATTGTTATTAGGGGGCCAGCATTTAAGCAAAAGTGAAGCATCATTGCAGTTGCAAATGCCTTCGTTTGTACGCCATCATTGTTTGCTCTCTTTTTGCCCTTCTGAAAGTGTCTAATTAGGTGAGGTGGGCCTCTTGTTAGATTCACAACTTAACTGAAGACCAAATACTTTGGTCGTGGTAGAGTGTGCAATCTTGCATCTATGTATTGTTTTATAAATTGGAAAGACACTAGTCAGAATTTTTTACCAGACTAGACTAGCTTCCCTTCCTAACTCATTCTAACTGAAATAGACCAACCTAAAATGCTGAATTTGTCGAAGAAGCGTTAATAAGTTGAGAGTCCTCTTTTCATATCTTATTAGTATTTCATGTGTTATCTGATTTTTAAAAATAAATTGCTGATAAAATTAATATTTTAAATGTGAAACTTGTTGACATTTTTTTATCTAAAAATTAAAATACTAATCTTATTAACGCTCAACAACTGTGGGAAAAAAAGAAAAAGAAAAGGACAGATCTAGGAAGAGTGCTGCCTCCATTCATGACGGCATGGCCTTGTAATAATTATAAATGCAATGAATCATGAATGGTATGGAAAAGTATTTGACACATCCAGGGTGAAGTTTGAGAAATTTAGGAAGATGTGGGGGTAGAAACTTAATAATAAATCAATACTATAAGGTTCAAAATGAGAATTTTCCCGGCATTAATTGTAACATGGCAAAAAGATTCTGCTGACGGCCATGTGAGCCCAATAGAAGGTTGACTTGTAAATAATACTATTAGTCTCAGTATCCAAAGACCTGACAAGATCAACTCCATTCCCCAAGTAACCCAAAGTTATTTTCTTTGAATATGATAATAACTAGTAGATCTACAAGGTTCTGAGTCAAAACTCACATCCTTTAGATAAATTTATGGTAAGTTGTCTGGGAAATTATTGCCTTCTCAAACAAGTTTGGAGTTCCAAAAGGAAATTAAGATTAAGAAGTTACATTAGAGTTAAACTAAAATTAAAGATTGTATAAGCATAATGGCTAATCAAATTCGCCGGTCTCGTAACAACCGTTTCCGACCGTTTCATAGATTTGGTGGGTGGTGGTGGTCCGTCCCTTCACGCCCTCCTCGTCCTCGTCGCTTCGCATCTCTCCTTTCCGCTTGCTTCCTTCGTCTCCCTCCTCAACAAACACGCTATCTTTAATCTTATTTGAGTAAAAAGAAGGCCTTTTTTGGTTGCTCGCACGTCCTCTAAAGAGGGAGGGAGGGAGAAGGGGAGGCGAATCCTTCTTCCTTAGTGGGAGCCCTCAAATGGCGCGGGTAGTCGCCTGATAAAGCTGCGATCTTGATGCGGGTTTTTATAGCTTTCCTCTTCTGGGTTTCTCGCCGTTTTCTCTCTTCTCCTGCTGTGATTGGCGCGGCGCGTTGGCCGGGTAAGAGCGATCGTTAGATTTGTGGCGTCTTACTTTATTTGGGTTGTGGAGAGATGGTATGTTATGCTTTCGTGGAGTGAATCGCCCTTCTTTAGAGTCATCTTGCTGATTGCTGAATTTGGAATGGTTTCGTCTATTCTGCTCCTCAGTAGGGTAATGATTAGTTCTAACAAAATTTGAAGATGTTTAAAGTTATTGAGTTCTCTGTGGAATTGGTCTAGTGGGGTTCACTGGTTAATATTGAAGAAGAGTTTTAAGTGTTCTTTCTTTCATTTTCTTCTGTGATTGTATTGATTAGAAGTTATGAAGTTGATATCTAATCTAGGGGGTCACATCTCTTTGTTGATCATAGATTGCTGGAACTTTGTTATCGAAAGCAAAAAATAAAATAAAAATTGTAAGGAAGCCTGATCACTTGGCAATCATTCAGCAGATCAGTTTTGTATTAGTTTTAATTGGTTTTGAAAAGGTTTAGTAGTATCTAAATTACGAAACAGAATTCTCTTATGTAATTTCCAAAGATGGTGTTCTGCAGCTTCTTTCGGTCTACGAATCTCAGACAAGTAGTTAGGCATCTTCAAGTTGCTTGACAAGTGAATCCTGTGTTATCTGATTTAAACTTCTCAGTTGGTCTAGTGAGATGGGACAATAGCTCGTAAACGGACAATCTCCCGATATGGTTATTTGATGAAATCAACAAACAAGATCTTTATTTGACTGAAGTTGTGATATTTCCTCTGAAAAATATTGAATATGCTATTCTATTATGTGCTACTTAATGCTTGACAAATGGTACTATTTTGTATATTGAAGTTCTGTTTCTCTTCCTCATATGTTTTCACTGCTTCCTGCTCGGCTTTCGCTCATTTAATTTCTCTATTATTTTCTTGCTTGCAGGGTGTGTACTGCTTTCAAGTTGCACTCACTCCTGACTTCAGCCACACAAGATTCTGGAACTTCATCTGTACCAATGAGCGAAAAGTTGTCAGGGAGGGGTGTCATCTCCATGCCCTCTGAGGTTAATAAGCCTAGAGGAGGTGAGAGGAGAAGTTCGACAGGGAGCACAACCGCCAAGGACTCGGTTTCTTATACAAGCAGTGATGAAAAGAAACTACCCATCTATCTCAGAGCTTCCGCAAACTCTTGCCATGATCTATGTAAATATGGAAGAAGACATGCTGTTGAAGAGAAAGGAAAGCATCCAATTCGACACAGACTGGGCAATAATCGTCTCTTTGATAATGACCATGATCATCATCATCAGCCAAAGGTTCTGAATCATGGGGAAAGAAGCAAGAGGCCAGTGATCAAGTTGAAGTCTCCGTCTCTGCAGAAAAATGAAATTTCTAGTAATCCTAATGGCACTAAGAAGAACGGTTCCTTGCCTGCTGATGGATCTGATTTGGTAGAGGAATCTGTCAGTGTTGAGCTACAGACTTCATCACCCACCTGGAAAGATATTGTACCATATGAAGTTGCAGTTCGTCCAACATCTCCACAAATTGAACAGCACCCAGTGAATAACATGAATTCATACGACGGAAAGAAAAGACAGGTGATCCGGTTGAAGGCTCCACATCATCCTGAAACATCTAAAGAAAAGCCCAAAGTTGAGCAAATGGATGTGTCATCTAATAATAAAATGCTTGCATATGAGGGTGGCAAGGAAAAGATGGAGTCACCTGTTAATAAGGCCATCTCATCTGTCAAACCAAAGTCAGCTAGGCGAATATTAATGGAGAAACCCATAGTATCTGTTAAATCCAAAGTGGTCAAAAAAGCATCAAAGGATAAGCCCTCTACATCTACTAAGAACCAAATCATCAAGAAAATGACTTCAGCATCTCGTAAATATGTTGATCTTCCTGCTAAACCTGTGATCGCTTTGAAGAAGACTGCATTAAAGGGAAAGCCTTCCTCTCCCCGCACTCTTTCAGGGAGTACTAATGTTCGAAGAAGTCGTGAGAACAAAATAGAGATCAGTGTCAAGAGTGATACAATGGCAAAGATCGGAGGAGAGAGAGCAATAAAACCATCAAGATCTTTGCTGACTGAGTCTTCTGTTGATGGTCCCTTGGCCTTGAAGAAGTCAGGGAACACACATGATGGTGACTATAACGAGGAGAAGACACTATATGTTATTGAGCCAGAAACACATTATTTGGAGCAGCAATCTCATGATTACCACTCATCTCAACCATCATCAAGCGATGAAGAATCTGAATCTGCCTTTAGTGAATCAAGTGAATTACTTTCAGAAGATGAAGGAGCAGAAAGCTTCGCAAAAGATGAACCTTCAATTGGTGAAAATAGTAGACCAAGAAGATCTTCAACTTTTCAGCCAGAAGATGAGACTCTCACAACTCATGAGTTGAAATTTAAGAGAGGCAAGGTAATTGAACTCCCATCTCATAGCGATGGTCCATGGAAACTTAGATTCAGAAGAGGAAGAGTGATTGGTGAACGCCACAGTGATGGTCAATTACGAAGAAGAAGTTTTAGGAGGAGAAGTGGGAGTGCTGCCACAAGTAGCCCTAATCTAGATGGCCAAATTGTGGTGCTGAGACATCAAGATGCAGAGGAGAAGAAAGACATGCAAGGGCTGTTCAATAATGTGATCGAACAAACTGCAAGCAAGCTTGTCGAAACTAGGAAGAGCAAAGTGAAGGCATTGGTGGGTGCTTTTGAAACTGTGATCTCCCTCCAGGATGGCAAACCAGCACTGAAAAGCTAAGCTCATATGATTGCCAAAGAATGTTTATTATGGAATTCAGAGTATACTGTTCTTATGAACTCAAGATAGCTAAGTTTAATCACAACTAGTTTGCTTTTCCAAGTGTGTTGAAATTGTTTCTATATCTTTAAATGAAGACATTGAAGAAGAGTCATATGTTTGAGAAGGATGAAATTGTCTGACTGTGACTTGATTGATACTACTCTATGTATCATTCTCTTGGGTTTTCTTCTAATTTAATGTGGATCTTTTAATTCAAATCTGGTTTCTATTTGTTGAGTTCAAATTCTTTATGGATTTATCGCCTAACTGGCAAATGACCAAAAATTTGTTTATTTCTGGCTGGTGCTCAAAGTACCTAGTTCTTGACATGGTTTGCAGGATCTATTTCTGGCTGTTATCTATTTCAGAAAGACTCCTTTTCCCCCTACCTTCATGATCAAATAACAGCCATTTCTATGTTGTGGATGTTAATTGGACATTTGTTGTTTGTATCCTACAAAAATTTCTTATAGTTCATGTGGCCTCAAATTAATGGCAGAGATATTAAATTTTCAAACAGTTGAGGGGTGGTCACAATCTCATTTTGAGAAAATGAGCGAGATAGCGGAAGTTTATTGGCACCCCACCCCAATTAACCGATAAAACTGAAAAAAAATAAGAGTTTTTTAATAAAATAGAAAGAAGGAAGATGAAAGAATGATATTATACTCTTTCTTTTGTCTTTCAAACTTCGTTGTGAAAACTTTTCAGTCTTTAATTTTAATGGAGCTTTTTCACCGGTGGTGGTAGTTAATCTATAAAATTTACTTTTTAATTAAAAAAAGTATCTTTCTTAAGAGCAGTTGGGAAAATAATCATAATACCATAATAATAGATTTCGAAATAATTGTTTCTCTGGGTAGTTGTTTTAGTAGTTTGTTATAGCTCATAATTTATCCTTATTTTTTAGAAAGGTTTTATTATATCTAACTTTGTTTGCTTTGAGTTTAGACATCCTCTCTAAATAACACTCCTAAACTGGTTTAATAATTAAATATATTTTTATCTGTTTTATATCTAATTAAATTTTAAAAAAAATTAAGACTAACTAATCGAGTTCGAAAGTTTAATTTAAGACTAAGTCCTGAATTTTTTTAGTTAAAAAAAAATTAAACTGAATTAGATATAAAAACAATAAAAAATATTTAATTACTGAACTAGTTTTAAGAGTCACTTTAACAACGAGGAGTTAGGTGTAGTTACTAAAACTCTAAGCAAACAGGGCCGGAATTTTTGATCCTACGTGGAGTTTACTATTAGCCTACGGCTCTGTATCAATAATAATAAATTAATCGTAGTCCCGAATTAGCCTCTGTGGACGAAAAGAACACCGTGGAGAGACAAAATTACTGTGAATCGGCGACCCGCCGCGTGGTTTGTTGGGCATTTTGCTGATCTCTTCCATTCCCGAGGGGTTCATGTTCACTACCCTTCTGTCGCCATGTGATGCCTCGTCTCGTCTCTTTCCTACTTCAACTCTTCAAGCTGAGTTCCAAAGGAGGTGAAGGGAGATGAATAGGTTGTTTTCTTTTGTGCTCCTCTATGCGTAGAAGCGAAAAAGGAGGAAACTTGACGCTACCCAGGTGATAAATTTGATGCCTTTGTTCAATTCTCTTGATAAAATTATCTCTTTTTTCAGGTGTTTTTTTTGTGTGTTTAGGGGAATATGAGTAGGATTTGTAGCTTTATTTGGGAGTTTTCGTAACATTTTTGTGGTTCGATGTGCTTTTTAGGGTTTTGATTTGGGGAGTTTGATGTTGGAGGGGGGGAGGAGACGGCTTCAGATCTTGCACGCATTGTGCAAAATTTGGAAAAATTACGGAGAATTACCAAGATATTGCAGTATTTTGGGTGGGATTTAGTAAAATTAGTGCGCCTCGAAGCATAGGATGGATTCTTCTTTCCTTTCTTCTTCTTTAAGCTCGGATAATGTTGTGAATTGCTTTAGATATTCGTCATTCTTTTTGAGGTTTTACAAAGTAAAATTAAATAGAACTCGCCCTTTGGATAGATTGTGGCTAATTAGGTGGGAAATAGCAAAATTCACAGGTTTATCATTGGAGTGAGATCTTTGGTTCTGAAGGTTTCAAGCGAATGTTGTCTCTAGTATACTTACATGGTGAAATTATGTTACATGCATCCAAATTTACCTGATGACCACATCAAGTAATCTCTCTAGATTTTTGTACAGATTACAATCTTCAGTGGAGTGAAATTAATAGGCTTTAGAATCAATTCTATGTAAGACCAAATGTGCTAAGTGCTTACTTAGAATCCTCTAATAGTTTTTGGCACACGCAACATGTCTATGTCACATATGCAAGTCAGAAGGCACGTTTTGCATTTGCAGGTATATATATTCACTGATGTTGGTGAGATCTATAGAGGTTGCCTAATTCTTGCCAGCATAAGATTACATACCTAGAGTATCACAACACAACCAAGTGGTTTACGCAGATAATAATCATTATGCACTGTACATGTGGCAGTCAAACTAATCGACATTATAATCAATCTAGTGAACTTATTTAACAAATGGCATTAGATAGAATTAGTCAAATCAAAGTCTTCCCTAGATCCAAAATTAGATGTTGAACTGACTGCCTGACCCCTAGAATCATCTATTCATTCCAGTTGGTTAATATTTTTATTTTTCTATCTTGTAGTCAGATCTATTTTGCCAAATATCAAAGAACATATGAAGAAGAGGATGCTAATGAGCTGAAGGTTTTAAATTTTTTATTACATTTACAAGGGATGACTTAAATATACTATTACCAAGACGTTCATTATCACAGGGTTTTAATACTACTTTCATTAGCTGTTTTGAAACTAAATGCAGCATGATGTTTATGTCTACTTTGCTGAATATGGAGCATGACTCCATTATTTCTTAGTGACAGATTTCTATTTGATGTAATTTTTGTAGTTATTCTGTGAGAGTGAATTTTTGCGATGAGCATGACTCCCTTATTCTGTGCCTGATATGGTTGAAACAATGCTGGTTCCAAAGCAGTACCGCTGCACACACTCTGCAGCATGTATATGCATTAAAGGCCACTTGAGTGAAGATGCAATTTTCCTTATATTCCAGCACCTAAACTGGAATCCGAGACTGATTGCTGTCATGTCCTGTGTCTGCAAATGGTTTGATGAGATCGCAAAGCGAGTATTATGGAAAGAGTTCTGCCGTGCTAGGGCACCAAAAATGATGCTAGATATGCAATCTAGTGGAAGTCACAATGTTGATGGAAGCTGGAAATCACTGGGGAAACTTCTTATATACTGTTCAGGGTGCAGCAAAGGAGGCCTGTTCAATGATGTCCATATCCCAGGTCACTTTGTCTACAGGACTCGCTTTTCTAGGACTTCAGGAAAAAGCTTACTTATACCGCAATGCAGAACAGATGTGTTGTACATATCAGACCCATGTGAGCATTTAGATCAGGGGGAAGAGGGTGACGTGGGCCTTTTCCGTGGTGTCTTTAAATCGTTTTCTGTTTCCAGAGTTAAAAAGATGCTGATTGAGAAGCAGATTGAGTTTCATCCCACAGAGGTCTGTCCTTATTGTAAAGCAAAGTTATGGAGTATGCTTCAGGCAATGATGATCCCGAGGAGTGCTTGTAGTAGATTATGTTCTTATGATGATTCTGTGGAGTACTATGTATGTCTTAATGGACATATGCTAGGAATATGCACTCTCATACCTCTTTCAGAATCGGAAGAGACATCTGAAATTGAGTGATACTCAGAATTTGACTCAGGTTATTATCTCGGTTGTGTTTTATTTCTTTGCTGTGACAATATCTTATTAGGAATTAATCAAAACTGTGCATTTAGTTCTTTTAACTTTGAAATTCTAGTGGAAGATTTAGACAGTTTGAGAATTTCATGCACTTCTTTTCATCTCTCCGATGTTTAACATTTGGTTTACTTTTCTTTTTTGTCCTTGTTGAACAGATTGTCAAGAAAGGTTGAAGGCAGATTTTATTTTCAAACTGTTTGTGGATCTTGTTGGCTGTTATTCATGAAAAACTATGTTGAAAGAATGATCCAAGCATGAGCCCGTTGTTACTTGAGATTGTCTGCTCTGCTATATGATTGGAGTTTGTGATTAGCTCTGCTAGGACAAGAAAAGATGGTTAACTAGTCTCATTCTATTGATAAGTTGTTCAAATTAGGGGGGGGGTGAAGCCCGAATTGAGTTCCTTTACCACTGGCCATGTATCTATCAGTACAAAATGTGCTATTCTTATCTGTAACTTGACCCTGAAATTATGACTGTCCCATATCAGTTGATGTTTCGATGAAAAAAAAAAAAGTTTGCTTTCATATTCTCATTATTCTTGTTGAATTTATTATTGGTGGCTTGTTGTATATCATTTACAAGGTCAGATATCTTTTCATCAAAACACACTACTTCTTGTCGCATCAGAGTGATAGTATTTGTAAGTGATTTTGATCCAAATGTTACAGCATTCAAATTTGGCAGCTATCATTGTGTTCTTTTCAGAAGCAGGAACATGATTTGGGTGCTTTCCCTTGTGATCTCATCTTCTTTGCCTTCTCAATAATCTTCGACTGGTCGTATCTTTTTCTGTCTTCTGCCGAAGCTTTTGCACCTTCAACAACTTTATCGATTCTTGTCATCTCATTACGATATTCTTGCATTGCTCTTGTTCGTCTTCTTTCCAATTCCATCTGCAGTTTCAACAGTGTTTCTTAGATACTGAATTAAGTTTATAATCTACATATCTGCTATACTCACGTTATAGTTGGAAGGGATTGTGTTGTCAATTTTTCTAGATATGCCCATGAAATGCAAGAACTGTGTCCAATATGCTGGGAAATGCAATGAGATTTTTGATAGGAAAGATCTTGTTTGGGCACTCTAGGACAGGGATAGCTTTTTAGTGCATCAGAGGGGTTCTAAATTAATGCATCCTCACTTTGCTTGGCTCTATGATCTATAACTGGTCTAGTTTCTTGTGACATGAAGCTTGAGCAAACTTCCTGACCACAAAATTCTCTATTTATAGCTCTATAGAGAAGTAAAAAATTATAAAATGATGATTGCAAACTTAGATAAACCTCTTTTCTTTCCAGTCTGCGCTTGGCCTTCACCTTCTTCTCATTCTCCCATTCCAGAATAGTGCTCTTCATCTTGTCACACCTGGAGAAAAGAAAAGAAAAGAAAAGAATCAAATTCGGAGCAAAACTGAACATACTATACGGTGTGGATCATGAAAAAAGCTATATATTCACCTCCGTTTTATCTTCGCCATCTTGTCCTCCTC
This sequence comes from Typha latifolia, assembly GCF_019914945.1. Classification (NCBI taxonomy): domain Eukaryota; kingdom Viridiplantae; phylum Streptophyta; class Magnoliopsida; order Poales; family Typhaceae; genus Typha; species Typha latifolia. The sequence continues at coordinate 3,106,404 of NC_133086.1, read as the reverse complement.
CCAAGCACTTGCTCCTGTTTCCGCAATGTTATAGTCAGTTGGTTTAGTGCTTCCAATTCCTTTGGCAGAAGGTGCAGATGTAAGTTTAGGTGAAGCTTTTGCTTGTTGGCTTGCCTTTTCTTGTTCAAGTTCAAATTTCTTGCTTCCTCTGTCATTTCTACTCTTGCTAGAGAAAGTTGGCGTCTTCTTACTGATAGGCGAACTATCTGTAGCTTTCTCTGTCGACTTGCTTTCAGCTCCCGCATTTCTTTTGCCATCGAACGTTGACGACTTCTTCATCGATCCTTCGCCTGAAACTATGCATTTATTTAGTTCTGAAATAAATTACTGTGATCCTAAACCTCATGGTTTCTTGTCTTTTACCTCATATCGTGGCGGTATTGATACAACAATCAAAAGTAGCATGCAACTGTTTCTAATGTAATAACTTAGGAGAAGAAACCTTGGATGAGAAGCAACAAAAGAAACTGTTAGATTTACCTGGTGATTTCTTGTCTTCTCTGGGCCCTTTACTAATGGACATTCGGCCAAATTTCGTCTGATCTGTTGGCTTGTTCATGCTTTCTCCCCTTGTGCTTCTGATGTCAGTCAGAGGGCCTTCTGTCTCTTCGAGAGCTTTCTTTTGCTTCATCAATCTCTCTTCTTCCTGTAAGGTGATAGCATATGCAGCTGCTGCAATTGCGCTTTCTCGTACGCCGTCACCAACTTCGCTGTCGCTCAGTTGGCCTGAGAATTGTCTTGTATTCCACCCCTTTTTATTTTCTGCAGAAAGAAATTTTGCAGTTCTTAAAGACCAGTGTCATAAGAGGAAGGATTTAAATTTTGCATTGCAATTTTGTAGGCTTAATTTTATGCCTCATGGGCAGTATGCATAGGTATCTTGATAGATTAGGACAAGAGGATATACACATGCATAGATATGTACAGGAGTGTGTACCTTTATTAAATGAAAAATCTAGAAAAATGTCTTCAAAATGCCAAGTTTCATAGGAAAAGTATAAATTTCTCTCAATCCTATTGTCTTTTTCTTTTCCAAATGACAAAAATATACTCTCTCTCTCTCTCTCTCTCTCTCTCTCTCTCTCTCTCTCTCTCTCTCTATATATATATATATATATATATATTTATGATGACTACTGAAAGTGACGCACGTATATGTACAGTTACCTCCTTTAAAGGACACAGTCTTCTTTGATGGTATCCTTCTGTTGTAATCCTCTTTGTCCTCCTCTCCCACATTTGCGAAGCGCACCCTGTAAACAAGATTGCAGCCTGAATCAGCTTATTTATGAGTTGAAACTTGAAAGAACTGCAGGTACTTGTTCTCAAAACTTTTGTACTATGGAAAAAAAACTTGATTCCTGTGCATGCTAGTTGCTTTTTTTCTTCTGCAACGTGAACAAAAGAAATGCAAGTTTTGCACCTTGATAAAATGATTATTTCATCTATTCGATTCCCATGGACATGAACAGACACAAGAACTGGAAAATTTAAAGCCAAGAACAGTGTGCTTTGATATTTGAAGATAGATAAAGTAGCAGAGACCTTTCAAAGCAAATCAACCAAACTACACGAATTGGAGTACCTCGGTTGTTTGTATAAATTGTCCATCCTGCTGATGTGCAGAAATTTATGTGTGGAACTGTGAAGAATGGTGCAGAAGAAGAGACTCAAGGTGACTTTATCTGAGACCAAGCTTGGAAAGAAAGTAAGTCTTATGATAGTTTATTTGGCTGAATTAGATATGATGAACAAGGAGGAGTTGTGGGAGACAAGCAAGGTGAGATAGATTGCTTTGCCATGCAAGACTTCATTTGTATCTGGAAAGGTGGTGAGGTGAAGAAAAGCATTTCTCGTTTTGCATTCTGCCTAGGTTTCAGCTTATTCCCTTGTCCTTGCTTTTGCCTCTGGCTAAAGATAGCTGAATTATTTCATATTTACGTTTGTTCATGTTATGCTTGCAAATGATGTTTTGAAAAGCTTGAAGGGAATATGAATATGCTTTCTATCAGCTCTCCTTTTTGTACAAACAATACCCTACATGAGTGGTAATCTCCAAGAATAGAACAATTTGCATCTCTTATTGTAAAATGATATAGTCTTAGCTGCTGGAATCCGACAGGTCTTCGCTAATGTATAATTAGAATAATAAGGCAAAAGAGCACTCTTTTTTTTTTTACTTCCAAAGTTTCTAGTTATGATTCATTTGTATATTAATATTCTGATATCCACCTACAGTTAGATCTTAGAGGTGCTAAAACATATATGTCATGCATCCAATAAACTCCATCAGATTAAGCTACTACTCATGCTGAGTTCTCTCTTGATCTAGTGAGATCTCAAGTGTTCACCTTCTTTCCCCTAGGAAGAAAATGCATCTTGCTGTGATCAAATATTAGGTATTGTATGTGACCTTTGAGAGGTTTAATTGTTTACTTTTTTTATTTTTATTTTTTTTGACAAACAGGTTAATTGTTTACTAATGATGTGTTTCTTAATTCTTATTCATGGACATGATAAGATGATAAGAGGATGAAGAAGCAAAGTAAGAGTCTTCTGATACTGATACTCAGCTTTCTGAAGATTTTTTGCACTTATGTTTTCGGCTTACATCACAAGATATGGCATAAAAGAGCAAAATGCTTTCCATATGGGGACTATGGAGAGTGATTAAGGTTTCCATTTGGCAAGGCAATATTATTGAGGCAGATGTTATTGTTCATAAATTAAGAGCATTTCTACATTTTTCTTTAGTTGCTGAATATTTTCGCCAAGATGTCTGTCTGTCTTTGACAGCAGTGGTTGCTTGTGCTCTCTGTCTCAACTATGTCCAACATTTGGGTCAAGCAAACTTAGAGTCAGTCAGTCTCTTGTTTTAAGAGAGTGAAAAGTTGTTCTATTTCCAACTGAAGAAATGTTTTCAGTACTTAATTGTTCATGCATAAGACAATGCACTCACCTATTCCTCTCTCTATATATAGTTGTTTTAAGACCACACCTATTTAACCAAAAAATATCCAGACTTAAAAAGACCTCGACTAGATTCGAAATATGGTCAGGGCCGTTGAGATGAGCTTTACGATTCGAGTAAGGACCCCTTTTAAGTGGAGCGCTCCCGTTTCCCTCCTCTGCGTTTCGCCTGTTCTTGTGTAGCTGTATCATCACCTCGTCCCGCCTTCTCTATCTCTCTCTCTCTCGTTTCGAAACGATCCGACTCCCCTATCTAGAGAAACCCTAAAACTCTCTCCCTCCTCATCAAATCCTAGCTCTACTTCCTCTATTTATTCCCTTTTCCGCAATGCGATTCCCCTCTTAGATCCTTCTTATTTTGCGCCCCCCACCTCGATGGAGATCACCGAGGAGCAGCGGCGGAGGGCGGAGGCTAACCGCCTTGCGGCCCTCGAGAAGCGGAAGCGCGCGGCGGAGGCGTCAAATGATAATCCTTGGAGGCTTTTCAAGTGCCAGAAGATTCCGGTCATTACACCGCCGGTATCCGGTGCTCCGCAGCAAGTTCCGGCCAAGAATCAGGAAATGCCGCCGCTGCCCCTTTCGCCCCTTCGATTCCGTATCGTTCTTGAGATATGCTCACCTGACGAATTCTCAATCTCTCCGGAGCCGTTGGAGGATTCTTTGTTTCCTGGAGAGAGCGAGTGCTTTCGGATCATAGAAGCTGCCCTCTTATCGGTTCGATCTTGGCCTAATTTCTTGAAATGCATAATTTCCTTGGTAGATTTATCCTATCCCGACTTCTTTTGAGCCATGGTACTAGGTTGTTTCTTTATTTTGAGTTGAAACTTTCCAGTTAAATCTCTGACCTTTATCTGTTCATCTATAATTAGGTTGTACCTTTTTGGATGTCGGAGAGCCAGACTGGCCGAAAATATTCCATCTATAAGCTCGTGGACTATGAATTGGTCATAAAATGCTTAAAGAAGTTAACTGGAGTTGAACTACAAGATATACCATATACAACACGCGTGGTTGTTGAGAAGTTTTCACAATGTGTGGGCGATAATTGGGTGCCTTTGATGGAGGGTCATTATTCTGACGAGCAAGTTGATGAGCTTTTTGGGAGGTTACCGAAGTCATTACGAGATGCACTCCTCCCCTTTCAGCTTGAAGGGGTAAAGTTTGGCCTTCGAAGGGGTGGCCGTTGCCTTATTGCTGATGAAATGGGTCTTGGAAAGACTCTTCAGGTGAACCTATCACTGCTTTACTGAAGCATTCTAGGAGCTGGTTATGTTGTCAAACTATGTTAATTTGAGTTTGCCTGAGTATGGTTATTGCATAGAGTTAAAATCTGTTATGGATAATGTCATTTGTATGCCTATCACTTTTTTTATGGTATTTCAAATCTCCTTGAGGGGAATTCATGCATCAATTCAGATAATGTATAGAGAAAACTTTGAGAGTACTAGAGAAATTCAATAATCATACTTATAGCCATCAACTTTAGCAGGTGACACTTGGTGTGTAATATTGCGCTTGCACAGATGTGATCATCAAGCCCGGCCCACCCAAATCCAGTCGATTTTAATCGGGCTAAGCCCGGTCGAGCCCGAATTGGTACCTGGTGGCATTGGCTAGGCTTTTGTTTTTCCAACCCATTACGCCTACTTATTCGTAGGGTTTTTAGTCCCACATCGAAGGTTTGGTTCATTGCATACCAGTATACTATTATATAAGTATATTCCAATGAAAACTAACTAAAATATTTTCGTAGAAGACTTGTTACGCTGGACCCATTACAATAATATTTTTTTTTATAATCCGACCCATTACACTCGGCCAAAGTTCAATATCTTATGGATTAGTGGGCGATAACGGGCTATAATATTCTAGACCGACCTGAACCTGGCTTGACCCGAGTGGTTGGTGGGCCGGACTGCAAATAAAGGCTTAAGCACGGTCCGTTTGAAAAAAACCAAGTCAACCCCAGTCCAATCCGCCCGATGATCACTTTTACTCTTACATGCATGAAGTTATGAGTTCATGTCTTCAAAAGAACCTTTTTAGGAATGAGGGTATGAGTGCACACCTTTTTCTTGCCTAGATATTGGGTAGGAGGGAGTTTTAACTTTTAAGCTCTAGGATGCCTTTTTTTAAACTTACAACCTTCAAATGAGATATAAACTTATAGTATCTTTGGTTATGCATTTTCCTAGATACTTCCATAGTTACAAGAATAACAACAGTAATAACCAAGATTTTGTTCTCATCTTTTGTAGTTAGATATATGTAGTTATGTATTTTTTCCCTCCATTCATCTCAATTAAGTGCAAGGATCTGTACTTAATCTAGATCTATCGTGCCTTTCGTACCAACGATGGCCGGCACGGCACGTGCCGTAAGAGAAGAAGAAAAAAAACGAGATACTCACCTTCATCGCTGATCGCCGTCGCCGCTCGCCGATCCGGATCCGCAACTTAAGTTTTAACCGATAACCTTATATATATATCTTGATCTCTCTCTCTTTCGATCTCATCTTCTCCCTCGGGCTAGGGCACCCGACGCGCTCGGGTGACCGCGACGGCGAGCGGCGATGGCGACGGTGATCGACAACGGGTAGCCTGGACGGCGGCGGCGGAACTATTAGGAGGCGGCACCCCTCGTGCCATGTGCTGGCACGTCGCCGGCACGGAAAGTGCCGACCGGCACGGAAAGTGCCGACCGGCACGGAAAGTGCCGACCGGCACGCCCCATGTCGGTTGGCACGACCATTCTTGTTTCGTACTATGTCTATGTTTGCTAGATCTTCTCCCCATCTAAACACTTTCTACTTTGTGCCAGTGGTGCGCTATGTAGCTTTGTCAGACATGTGCTAACCATCTTACTAGTTAACAATTCTATTCTCACGTAACTTGTCCTTTACTAGTTCTATATCTAATGTGCATCAGATACAATCATATGATATCTTCTTCTTGTACTTCCATGCTCTTATCTCCAAAGAGTATTCATTTGATGATCAAGTCTAACTGAGTTACTTTCATGATGCCCATTTGTTTGTTTGTTTGTTTCCAAAGAAGAAGAGAAGCATCTAGACCTATACAGTTGCCCTTAATCTCCAAAGAGTATTCATTTGATGATCAAGTCTAACTGTGTTACTTTCATGACGTCCATTTGTTTGTTTGCTTCCAGAGAAGAAGAGAAGCATCTAGACCTATACGGTTGCCCTTAGTCTCCATCTGATACTAACATATGTAATACAAAGATTATGAGATTGAAATGGTTCTTGGCATACTTTTAAATGTTAAGTAATTGGTATTGGCGGCTCAAATGTCTGCAATAATGGCGGTTTTAGACCATTCTTGCTATACTATGTGCTTTGGCCACCTTGTATTTTGCCAAGCTCATGATTGGTGCCATCCTGAAACAAGCCCTGTTGTTGCTCTAGGTTTTGAAAACTAAATGGTTTGGTGGTTCTTTCTTTTATAGGTTAGTTTTTCTTATTTTTTTTTCTTTGGATGAGATTGTTTTTTGTACACCCTGTTCTATCATAAATTATTAACATCTTGTGTTGATGTTTATTTCATTTTTTCATTGGAAGCTTCTATTGCTTCCTGTACTGGTCATCTTCTGGATGAAGATAGTGTGTTCTTCATTTTAACTTATTAGTGATTATACAAAATTTGGTGCTTCATTTTGTAAATATAATTTTAATTTAAGGTTGCTGCAGGATCAGGTCATCCACATTCTCTTAGCATTTGGAAAAACTCTATGGCTGCCATGTTCTTGTTGAAAACCTTTTACAACATTGCTTTTCAAATTGATTGTATGTATTTTTTTTTAAAACTTGTATACATAAAATGGTGAAATGTGCTTCTTGAACACTTCCTAATTTTAAACAGCTATTAGACTTGGAGTATTTGGTGTCACTTGATCTATGCTAACTACTACTGGAAGATGATTAAATGTGTTAAGAACGTGGAGACATCCAATATGGATACTTTGGGAACGATATAACTAGGGATATCTTTGAGTTTTAAGAGACTAATTATTATATGGAGTATGGACTCATAAGAGTGGTGATTGCACAGTTTACGCTTGATTCAATGTTTACTGTTAACACTCTCGGCATCTTGAAATTGGTGCCCCAGGAATCATTTGATCATCTAAGAGTTGGATGAGGGCAATATATTTAACAACCACCTGAAAAATAAGTTTAACCAGTAGCAGGACAATATTGATTTTTAGAAAAGATTAGGTTTGCCAACAAGTTATTATCACTTTCCCTTCCTCTTCATCTTTTGATCTCTCTCCCATCCTCTCACCCTCAACTGTATAGAGAAATCTTGTTACTGCTTATCTTTGTATTTTTTACTTTTTTTATATGCTATAGAGTGATATTACTGTTTGTTTCCAGTAAATTTGAAAACTTTCATCATTATATTGCAGGCAATTGCAATATCATATTGTTTCAAGGATGAAGGTCCTATTTTAATTGTTTGTCCAGCTGTCTTGCGGTATTCCTGGGCGGAGGAGTTGGAACATTGGCTTCCTACCTTTCTACCGAAGGATATCCATCTTGGTACTTTCTAAGAGTTCTTGCTTTTCTTGAATTAATTTTTCCACCGGTGTGTATGAATATTTTTTTGGGAATTTTTTTATGAGCCATAGTAAAAGATGAGCTCCTTTACAATAAAACGACATGCATTTTTTGGAAGATAGAAGAGAAGGGGGGAGAGAGAGAAGGGAGAGAACATTGATGAGATATGAAAATAATAGATTAAAATTTATTTGAATTCAAATTGGAATTTTTATTTATTTTCTCTTTCTTTATTGGGGAGTGAACTTGGTTAAGGATAAAATGATATTTCATTATTTTGTTATTGAACGTGGTTAGGGTCCTTACTATGGATAGCCGTGCTGATCGACACTTATTGTGCCGGTGGCATACTGGCACACGGCACCCCTCCTAGGAGTTTTGCCGGTTGCCATCTATTTCGTCGTTGAGCTTGCCCTCGCCGATCGCACCTCACCACTCGCCAAGTTGCTGATAACCAAGTTGATCCGGATTTGTAACTTAAATTTTTAATCGACTGACCCTCTCTCTCTCTCTCTCTCTCTCTCTCTCGATCTTTCTTCTTCCTTTCTCGGGCTAGGGTACCGGACAGGGGTGTGAGCTCGGGCGACGGCGAGCCGTGAAGGGTGAAGGTGACTTGTCCCTTACCTTTTTTTCTCCCTCTTTTATGGCACGTGCCGCAACACTTGTCAGCCGGTGGTCGGCATGGTTTGTGTTTGTGGCACGATCATTGTTGGACCTGACCGAGTTCAGGGACCTTCCTGAACTCGAACCGAACATGGGCTGAAAGTTTTGAAATTTTGCAATAGAGAGTATCCTTTATTTTGCAGAAATTGTTATAGTATGACACTATTACTTTTAGTTTCTGATGAATATACACACACTGTAATGTTTATGAACTATTTGAAGTTCATCTAGAGAGAAAAAGGAAAAATGATAAGTACAATGGGAACTTAGATTTTCTAAAAAGATTGTGGTTGATATTGGTCTACATGAATACTTATTCTCCATTCAACTCTATTTTGCATAGCATAAGATATTATCAGTTTTTTGCTGAAGATACTTATCACCATATTGTTTTGTCTTTTCAGTATTTGGCCATCAAAATAGTCTCGATCATTTGGAAGCATGTCCAAAAGTAGTAGTTGTTTCATATAAGATGTTGAGTCGCCTTAGTAAGAGTATGTTAGAAAGGGAATGGGCACTTGTGATTATTGATGAATCACACAATATACGCTGCACAAGGAAAAAATCTGAGAAAGAAGAGGTACTTCTTCACATCGATGGTAGTTAATATTTATTTCCTTCTAAGCATGACATCTTTTACTGAATGATACTCTCTATTACCATTTTATCCATCAGGTCATATTATGTTTGGCAAATATTTTCTACCTGTTTCATAGATGCAGATCAATTCATTCTTTCTGTCCATTCCTTTTTAATGAATCAGATTTTTCTACTAGATTCTGACTTAATCGATGATAATTTTAGATTATGTTTAGACATTTGTTATAAAATATCCTCCTTTAGAAGTTTCTAATATATAAATGTTTAACATTGTAGATCCTCTCATTCAACAAAAATTTCTTATTCAAGTCTGATGATAATAAAGCCCTTTGCTGAATTTTATCATATTTCTATCTAACTTTTCCTTTTTTTGTTTGTGACAGACAAGAGTAATACTTCAACTGGCCACAATGGTTAAACACATTATTCTACTCTCTGGAACACCTTCTTTGTCAAGGTTCTATTGGAGTGAATCTCAATGCTAAAATCCTTGTCACTTATATGGAATTCTTTTTGTGTTTTCGTTTTGTGATGTAAATTTGTGCTTTATTATGGAGGACTTAGACCTTCAATTATTTACTATTGTATAGATTACACAATGAGTAGTTTACACAAGTAAGGTGCAGAAAGTTTATTCCTCAGAATAGGATCCGCTGATCTATTGCCTTTTTTGAGTCGTAATTGCTAATAATGAGGATCAAGTTAAAGTTTGAAACCCTATTTCATGTTATCAAGCTAGGTGTCTTTACATTTAATATGACAATCTCAGAAAGGTGAGATAAGAGTAAATTATATTTGAAGTCAACTTCTAGCTTTGCCTTTAATATAGCTTGTCATATATCTCTTTTGTCTTATGGTCTTGACTAGTTATGTTCCATAATGTTTATGGATGTAAGCTATATTTTGGTTTGTCTTAGGTGATGATAGGCCCTATGACATTTATCACCAGATAAACCTGTTATGGTGAGTACTATTTATTATTTCCCTTTTCTGTTTTCCAATTTTCTGGAATTGCAGAAAACTTGAGTCTGTCTCTGATATAGTAATTCTTTTTACAATGATTTCCCACTTCAGGCCTCGGTTACTGGGTAATGATAAGTATGAATTTGCCAAGAATTATTGCTTAATGAGGTCTGCTCAAGGCTCTCATGGGAAAACTTATCAGGTTGGTATTAAATCAGTGCATTGACTGTGACAACCTTTTCATCCTCATGTTGCAGTATTCTTTTTCCTGTACTTAAGTACTCTATTTGGTTGCTTGATTTGATTGAATTGATAATTAATTTGTACTTGTAAACCCTCCGCAGCCCCACCCCACAATTTGATACCAAAAATATCTAGGCATATCAAAACATTAAAGGCTAGCTAGTAAATAAATTGTGCAACATATTAAAGGCTAGTCCTTCCATTTTCACTTTTCTAGTTTAAATTTTGTTGTGAATTAAATCTCATGTTTAATCCTATGCACTCATGCAGGACTTCTCCAAGGGTACTCGGTTGCCAGAATTAAATGTGCTGCTTCGGCAAACCCTTATGGTTTGTTTGTTCTTTTCCCTACTTCTTATACGGCTTTATGTGCATATATCTATTGTATATACTCTCATATGTCAAATTTGTCTCAATGTTTTAGGAATCTGACAAATGTGTTTTGTTTTTGTTTTTCCTTTATGTCACTTCTTGATTATTATTGGTTTATGTGTCCCAAAATTTGTGGCCCTCATGATTGATTGTAAAAGCCGTTGTCCAACATGATCTTGTGTTGGAGGTATATTTTCAATGTTGGCGGCAGTCAGCATCTTCACATACATGTCTATTGAAAAGAACCTCTCTGAGATAGTCTAAGATCATTATGCCTTTTATGCAGGTTTTTGCATATTCTTTCTTTCCCCAGTTGAATCATCCATCACAATCCATCTGAAAGATATTCAGCGTCATTCGTCTAAGAAAAACAGCAAACCTATCAAACTTTGATGAGCAATGTTGTGTTGAAGGAAGTTAGGAACATCTGTGTAATCCCATATATTTGCAAATCCATAGTCACTTGAGCAAACTTCTAGGGCATGTTTGATTGATAAGAAGTAGAGAGAAAAAAGTGATGAAAGTTTCCAATAAAGTCACTTTTAATAAATAATCATCACTTATTAGTGTTTAATAAAAATTGGGAGTGTTTGGTGGAACGAGTAATTATGATATTAATGATGACATGCAATGTATAAAAAGGTGGAAAGTATCACTCTCTCTTTTTAATAGAGGAAGTGGAATGAGCCAAAATTAGGAACATTAGGTGGGTTTAGGAAAATGGAGAAACTCATTCACACTTCACTTTCTTCATCTAAGCACCACAAAGTGATGAATATTAAGCAAGTTGCACACTTTCTTTTTCTACTTCCCGTTAATCAAAGTATCAACACACTCTTAATGGTGCTGAAAGCCTGAAATTGTATCAAAGATTTTCATTTTACAAATTTCTCCTTTTTTTGCAGTAGTACCTATTCTGTTAATTATGTTAGTTGCTTACTTTTAGAATCGTATGCTAATTAATTCATTTTATAATTATATTAGCAAATTAATTCCATTTCTCACTAATCATCTGCCATTTGCTTGATATAAAATGAAGATACTTGTTGGAGGCATTTAATTTAAAAGTGATCTAGAGCTTGCTGAAATATTGTGATCTGGCACTGGAATTTTTATTTTTGGAAGACTTATAAGAAGTTCACATTGTTACGTCATACATGGGAGTGGGCATTCTGTACTATTTTGATGGATACTACAGATAAATTATATTGGTTTTATGTAACCATTTTCTTGTTTATCTAAGGTTGCATAACTTGTTTGACTTCTGAACTAGTTTTCATGCAACAGATTAGACGTTTAAAGGATCATGTGTTGGCACAATTACCTCCCAAGCGTCGGCAGATTATTCGAGTGAAGTTGAAGGTAGCAGATATAGTTCTAGCAACTAAATTATGTAGTCTAACTGGAGGAACGATTATAGAAATGGAACATGCAGAGGAACTTCTGGATGGCTGTTGTACCAATATCAGCGGAAGTGAGAAAATGGAGAAAACTTTTACTAATGGTAACTGTTCTTTAATTGTATCAAGCATTAAAACTGTCTTGAATCTTCTGGCATATATGCTTGTATGTCTGTTTGTTGCAGTGGCTTTATGTTTTCACTCTCTGCACTTGGTAATCATATTTGTCTCTTTAGAAGTTACTGTTGTATAATGTCTTAAGGGATGTCTACATGCAATAGGGAGCTGCATAACTATGAGGGAGTACTAAAATAACCTTGGTGAAGATGCTGATGGATCACAGTTGTATTCTATCTCCAAATTAGATGGATATTCCCAGGGAACTTAAATGTTGAATTAAAATGGTATTACCATCCAGATATGCTAATGATCATAGTCAAACTATACTCCAAGCTGAGAGCCTGAGATGTACATTGTTTCAGGCAAAGTCCTAAAAAAATTAAAATCCTCATAAGAGGATTATACATCTCCGATGTGAAGGCATGAGGCCAAAGCTTGGCAACTGCTTTTGTGCAGTTAGAATTCAACTCTTCAAATGCAAGGGAAAAACTGGTACATGCTACTTTTGGCAAATGCAAAATGTGTCAAACAACAACCTCACAATACAATCAGGCAGTGCACAAAATCAGATTAGTCTATTTCTTCAGAATGTAATTCCAAGTTCCAACAAATTTATACATATATAACTAATAAACCTACATAATTTTAAAATCTTGAAATGTTCATCAAATTGAGCAAGTTTTGCATAATGGACAATTCTGAAATACGTCTCAGTCTTCATTCTACAAAATTAAGAACAAACAATGAAATATGGTGTAAATTTAAATCCTTCTCATAGTAAGGCTGTTCTTTTGATTGATGAGCTTGACTTTGTTAGGGGGCTTTCGATGAGAGATATGATCAATCAACTTGGTTCCAATTTAGGTCGGAATTTTTTAGAACTACAGCTATCTATCTGTCCAAAAGATCTGATATTTTGATGGGTTGTTCCTCTTGAAGTAAGAGATCTAAAGCAATTAGAATCATGTCGATCAGAGGTGTAGATCAGAACTTATGAGGAAAATATTGATTGTTGGTCTTTTAGTGCCGGGATGGTCATGGTTAGTGGAAGGTGGAGTAATGATTAGGGTATTGGGAGGTGACAATGACAGCGATGATGTGATAAAGTATTAAGCTAGGCGAAGGGATAGAGGGTGGACCAATCCTTGATAGGCGTGGGGGCACGGTCGGATTGAAGGAGGAAGAAGATGACGTCCGATGACGGATGCCATGGGAGGAAGGAGATAAGGGCTCATTTGGTTTAAGTTCAGGGAGGCGTTCGAACGCAATAGCCATAAATCTTTATTCTTCAAAAGCAAAAATTATTTCTTTTGGGATGGTTTGATAAGGTCCAAGCTGTATCTAGCTGAACCGTAACAACTTTTTAATAATAGTTATCTGGTACTGGCGACAATTCTCGATTAATAACGGTACTTGCAATATTGGTTTTTTTTTTATGACTAGTTGCAATCAAGGAGCTCTAATAGTCTTGGCTAGTTGGCTATATAGAGGACTTGCTTTTTATTCTTGATAATTAATTGTTCCTTCTGTTCCTCTCAGATTTAGGTTGCAAGAAGTCTTCAAAGCTGCTTTCCCCTCAAGAAATTGGCATTGCAAAATTATCTGAATTTCGTGAGTGGTTTTTCAACTATTCCACAATTGGAGTTTCTGATTCTGATAATAGCTTGGACATGGGATTGGATACTCAGAAAATGATAATTTTTGCCCATCATTTGAAGGTTCTAGATGGAATACAGGTCAGATTTCAGTTACGGCTGTAATTTGCTAAACTAGTTTTTCTGCCAGATATGACTGAAATTATTTAGACCATTTCTCTGATGGCCATAGCTAATGTTTCTATCAGACCATATCTTACACGATTATCTGTTATCCTCAGCTGCTCGGCCCTTAGCCACCATGCCACCATGTAAAGTTGTGGACAAAGATGTTATACCTTTTTATACTATATAGTTCTCAGTTGTCCTTTGTTTTGTGAAAACTCCATCTTCTAAGGCTATAGTTGGATATATATTCTGACTAATTTTTCCAAGTTAAAGAGGTTAATATTGTACTTGTACTAAAATGAAATAGTACACTGCTTTAAGCAGCTGCTGCTCAATTTATCTCTTGAATATCTTAGTATTTTACAGTTATGCTGATTAAGAGCATGCATATAAATTTAGAAAGCAACTCTTGAAATATCGGATTTCAATTTTTTTCTATAGTATGATCCATAATTTCATGTAAGAAAAATATTTTGATGTTTTGTGTTGCTTTGACAATTGTGCTATATTTTATTTTTCAGGCATTTATTTCTGAGAATGGGATCAAATTTGTTCGAATTGATGGTAGCACACTTGCCAGAGACAGGCAAGAAGCTGTTGAAGCTTTTCGTTTATCTGCGGAGGTTAATATTCTTTCTGCATTCAGTCTAAATTAATGTTAGATGGTTGAGGAGAGATCTTTAGTTTCAATTTTTAGATTTTTTTGTTTGTTTGTGTGAATGGAAAGCATTTAACCTCTTTTTCCCTTTCTTAATAGCACCTTTTTTCAATTTTTTTTCTCTTTCTAATTCCATTATTATTGATTGTTATTCTTTGCAAGAATAAAGATTTTAATCAAGTGTTTAACTATAATAATATGGTCCACAAATGCATCAGGTCAAGATTGCGATAATTGGAATAACTGCTGGGGGTGTTGGTTTAAACTTTTCATCTGCTCAAAATGTTGTTTTCTTGGAGCTGCCTAAATCGGCATCAGAAATGCTTCAGGTTTTTTTTTTCTTAAATTTTACTTTTTTCGAATATCTTTATCTGTTTTGTTGCTCCAAAAATATTTTGATATCATTTTTGGAGCTTCATGTTTGTTAAACTTAAAACTTGTGATGTTAATGAAGCCCCTAGATGTTGCAATTTTTCAGAAGGATTTGATAGATCTGTAATGCAATACTTCATTAAAGGTCTGCAGATTGCATTCATTAATAAATAAATCATAATGAAGATATTTTAACGTAGTACCAAGAAGTATGCTTTTTCTTTTTTATTAGCATTGGTAATTTGGTCAATTTTCTTATGTTCAATTCCATATACATTTTCCCATTGGTAAAGTATTTAATTTGTTACGTATGAATGGTTGTACAGAGGTTGGAGCATTGGTCCTTTAAATCTACAGGTTGACTGGATGAATGGCTTAAACAATAGCTGAATGGTGATCCTTATCTATTGGTCCCTGAAAAATTGGAACATAAGGCTAAGCTTATTGCTTTTTTGTGTTGAATGTTTCATTTATGCAATTTACTTTTTTCTCTGCCATAAAGAATGAGATAGCATGCCAGCTAACATGTTAACAGGAGACCGCATAGTGTCACTTGAGAGTGTGTGTATTTTGATCTTATTTTTTTTAAAGTGATTTATGTTGCAAGTGCTAAGGTTTTTGTGCATGTTTCTTACCTGTTGCAACTTGCAAGATCTTGTAGCTGCTTAATCCTATAAGGTAGCATTGCTGATATGCAAACTTAAAGCTTTATATGCATGCTTCTTGCATTTGGTAGGCTGAGGATAGAGCTCATAGGAGAGGACAAATGAATGCTGTCAATATATACATTTTCTGTGCAAAGGTATAAAACTTTTCAAAAGATTTGCCTGTCAGGTGATTTTTGTTGCCCTTGGCTTGCTATAAATGGATTTATTATGATCTGACAGGACACATCAGATGAATCGCACTGGCAGCACTTAAACAAAAGTCTTTTCCGTGTTTCATCTATGATGAATGGCAAGGAAGATTCAATAAGAGAGATTGAGGTAAACTATCTTCTGTTCTTAATAATACATCTTTTGAGGTTCTAGTATATGACTGTGAAGAAACCTGTTGAATCTTCCTTCACATTGTTGAACTCTTTGATGTAACATGAAATTATTTATGTTCTGCTAATTTATTATTTTTTTTCTTGAAATCATATCGAGTTTGTCATTCTGTAATCCAACTGGATTTTTAGGTTGAGAGAATTGTTCATCTAGAACACAGTGGCAAAAATGCAAATCAAGCATGCTCAGAGGAGACAGGTACAATCCTGTGAAATGACTGTGACATAATTGATGCGACTAGTTATAGGTTCATCTGAATTGACTTTTCTAAGTAATATTGCCTTCAATTTTGTGAACCACCACAGTTAAGCCGGCGTTGCAGGCTTGTAGAACCTACAGAGAAGCACTGGAAGAATCTGAAAATACTACCATTGAGCACATTGAAGAGGATACATGTTTTTCTATTTGTACGGTCCCTCACCGACTTGAGGTGGACAATTTTCCTCCTAATGTTGCGTCTCACCAACACAAATTTATTGATTCGTGTTGATTTATTTATTTATTTCTTTACAAACAATTTGAAGTTATTAGTTTGCTTAGTAAATTGCAGTTTTGTCTTTTAACTTCAAAAATTGTTTTGGTAGGATGACATTTGTCATGATTTGGATGTGCAAGAATGTCCTACACTATATAGTAATTGGAAATGCAACAATCCTGTAATCTCTCAAGCTGATCAATCTTGTGGTACTTCTAATTGCGAACTAGTCAAGAGAAACTCAGAGTTTGACTTGCTAGGCGTAAGAGCACATAAGGTACTTACTTTTTCCCTTGAATTTTTGTAGATAAGGGCAACTGCTTTAAAGATCCTGCACTAATACCAAGTTAGGATAGACATCGCAGGTTGGCAAGAGATTTTCTTTAGGTGGCAAATGTGATATGAACAATCATATTGAAGCAGAATTTCTGCGGTTTGAGGTAAAATATATTTCTCTAGTGATATTTTGTTTAATGTCCATAAGATCCCAGAACTAATTTTCACATCATAAGTAACTTCCAAAAATGGTTTTGTAGTTATCTTTTCTCTATGAGAAATTTTCCTCGTTACGAAGTAGAAGTTTCAATTGATTGTTGCTATCATGATTAAGGTGCAATCCTGAAGATTGGAAATTATGTTTTGGGTATTAAATGCACAATATAATTCATCAAGTAGAGAACTTGTTACTATTTGTTAGACTGGCCGAGAGAAGATGAATTCTGTTTTATGCTCATTCATTAGATAATGGATATCTGGCATATATACAAGTTTGTGCCCCATTACTATTATTAGATCTTGGTATGATTTAAGAGAAGGCAAATTTTGATTTAGCAGCTCATGTTTTTAATTAGTAACACATCTTACGAAAATCCTCATAAGAATTTAGTCATAGTAATAAACTTGTAGGTTTACATCTATCAAGATATTGAGCTGATATTTATTTTATGCGAGTCAAATGTTTTAATACTCTTATTTGCTTCTATTGGTTAAAGATCTAATTGATTTTTAATCTCTTTTCTTCTAACTTATATCCTTTTTTAGGTGAGCCAACACACAGGGCGGATTCATTTGTACATTTGCATTCCAGGAAAGGATTCAAGACCAAGACCACTTTTTGAAAATTTTCGTCCAGAAGAACTAGATTCATTAGCATGTAGTTCTGGTCAGGAGAAGAAGGAAGAGACCCTGCAAGTCCTAAAGGAAAATCCTAAGTTATGCTGTGTCTTCACGTCATTCATTAAAGAGTGGAGTAGTTTAAGGCCTATTGATCGGAACAAGCTCCTTGGAAAGCCATTAGAACTTCCTCTGAGTCTTGAGTTGTGCTATCTGAAGGGGAATATGAATCACTCCTCTGAAGTATGTTCCTTTTAGAAATTAGTTCAGTTTACAGTTATTAGCATGTGTCAGCATGTTAAAACTTTAAACTTAATGATGCCTTGTTCTTTTGATACACCATCAGACTTTAGTTCAGTTTTCCTTTTTTTTTCAGTAACATGGTTCAGATATTAATGGAAATTCCTTTATCATTCAGGGATTGCTGAAAGGTGGGAGTAAGAGACGTGTCACCCCTTTAAGTGATATAAGTTGTCCTCTACCAGAAAATGCTGTGTGGAAGAATGTTATCTTACATGGCGGGACTGCCAAGGAGAAGAAGTACTCTCAGGCTTGGACTGTTGATGATGAACCTCTCTGCAAACTTTGCCAAGGACCTTGCTGGTATGTTCACTTGTAGGTTTAAATGCTAATGTTTCTTTTGTAACTTTTTTCTTCTGTTCTTTTAATATTAAGTTGTTTTCCTAGTGGCAACCTTGCAAAGGCACCTGAATATTTTGAAGATTTATTTTGCAAACTGAGCTGTTACCAAGAATTTCGAATAAGAACCAGTCAGAGAGCCCTTCGTCAGGTCGGTGGGCACTTGCTAATTGTTGAAATCATGTATCACATTGTAGTTATATATATTGGACTTGTGGAAATCTAATCAAGATCAAATATGCTTTACTGCTTCTTCTCGCAAAATTTCTTACCAGGCACTTTTTCAATTGGAGCGTGGTGTATGTGCTCAATGCAAACTGGATTGTTGTGAACTTGTCAAAGCTGTCAGAGTTCTATCTATCCGAAAGCGAAGAGAATACATTGAGAAGGTTGCTCCAAAATTGGCAAGCAAAAAGAGGCTGTGAGTTACTTAGCTATGTTGTTCTTAGTTCGTACTGAGGAACATACTTTCTAGCAGATGTGTTTTGGAATACTCTTTTTTTTTTCCTAATTGTCCTCCATCAATAGAACAATGATGATTCCTGTCTATAATTTTCTTAGTGGATAAGAGAGTTGGTCTTAGGTATGTTATCTACTAACAAATAGATTGTGCTATCTTTGCAATTACCATTATTACCATTAGCAATTAGCCATTACCATTAGCAGTTACCATTAGCAATTACCAAATAGAATGAATGAGGAGATCTCTTAGGACCATTACCATTAGCAATTAGCCAATTATCGCTCGTCCTATTTTAGGTTTTCTATTAGACAATCTTTATAAATTAAGGACCTAATATTTGTGAGATAGCAGCATTATTGCTCAAGTGCTTTCTTATAATAGTTGCATTAGTGTCTTACCAATGATGAGGCCATAAGTTAAAGTTTTGCTACTGCATGGATTATCATAGGCTGAATAAACTCATCCGTGAACCAAATGAGGGAAATGCATGGCATGCGGACCATATAGTACCAGTCTACAGAGGTGGAGGTATGAAATATTTAAATACTAAAGCCCAACTCTTGCAGTTGTAAGTCGTAAATAGAAATACTCTAATCCGAGTCAACTTGGTTGCAGGCGAATGTAGACTAGAGAACATGAGAACCCTCTGTGTGGCCTGTCATTATGAGATCACTAATGCTCAGCGTACTGAACTACGCATAATGAGGATGAGGGCAAAAGAACATCTCAAAATTGCCATGAAGGGAGTCCAAGAAGGGAACAGTACCGAACCTATTGTTTCTGTTGAAGTTAGTACTTACATAGTTACATCTGGATTGAACTTGAATATATACCGTCTTGTTGCTTCAGTCTTCTTGTATGTTAATTATCTGATTAGGATCTGTATTTGGCAAAATTATGGAAATGAACTCCATTCTGATGTTACTACAAACTTAAAAAGATGGTCTATAACCTTGTGCATAATAGTCTGTTCTTTTTTTCTTTCAGTATCGATGTCATTTTATTATACAGTACATATTATAGACATTCTATGATGAGAATACTCTACTAACCCCATTTTATGCTGAACTATATTTGGCCTTAAATTGATCCGTTTCTTAGCATCTTTTGATATTAGTATGATGATATTCATCATTTTGTAGATTTTTTGAAAGATTCTCCTCTTCTTTTGTTGCCGTTCTACAGAATAAGCTTCATACTTTGAAAACTGTATAATTCAGAATCTGAATGTAAATGATAATTGTGGACCTGAATAAGCTCCACTTACTGTCTTCTTTTATTCATGTTCAGGGAAATGAAGAAAAGGATTTCGTAGGCTCTGAGGACGAAATTTTGTTCATCAAGGTCCCAGGTAGTGCTTATTCATTAGAAAAACCTGAGGACCTAGGTGTCTGATATGTGAAGAATTATCTGAGCAGATAATGTTGGATTGGTAACATCTGTGCCGATTGTATTGATGTATCCAGTATCATTTTTTCTGTTTTAAGATTATGTAAAGTATTACACAAATGTATATTGGATCCATTGTTGGTCTTATTCAGATACCACCAATGTGCTTGTAAAGATACTGTTGTGTCTGACAATTTTTGTAATACCGAAAGTAATCAATTCATTGTCTATTATTCAACCAGACTTGCAGAACACTGGATCTATCGATATAACAGACTGTATAATATAATCATTATTTTATAAACTAGTATACATCTAAACATTACAATAGCTTATACCAATATTAAATCTCTTCTAATATAAAAAATTAGCATATATCTTTTAGAATTAATCTTATTCATTGCAGTGGGGACTCTCTTAATGTCACATAAACAGACTTTTTTTTCCTTAGCGTTTGTCACAGAGGTAACACAGTTCCATCTTTCTAATTAATAGCATGGTATGGATGTAGCAGTGAGGCATTTCAATTGTGTTAAAGTGCATCCTAATCATCATCCATGGAATAAAAAATAAAAGTAATAACAACTTACTTTCCTGTTCTTTCAGGAAAAAAACATGAAAGCCATTGTGATCTATAATAAAGAGCTCTGCCAAATAAAAATAAAAATAAAAATGAAGAGCCGTACCTTATATTGCTATATAAGTATAACAGACAAGGACCATTATACCGACTCGGGCTCTCTTCCACTCAGGCTCGAGCCGGGTTTGGATCGGTCCGGTCGAATTTTAAGCTTATCTGGGATATCTCTTTCTTATAACGATTAACGAAGACGACGGAGCTCAGTATTATCTCTTCCCACTTCCCAGTAGTAGTAGAGGTAAAAAGCTTCTTGGCGAGGTTGTTGGGATAAAAAATCTCTGCTTGATTTTGGGCTTCGAGCAAAGGAAGCCGATTTCCCCTTACGAGTTATCTTCTGCGAATTTCTGGTCTTCTTGTTTCGTTTCAGTTGCACGACTCAATTTGTTGCGTGCTTGCAACTTGGGAAGATTTTCTGTGTTCTTCCGTTTAATGGCTAATGATTGGTCTTTTGACGGATTGGCACTGCTAAAAGCGATATGGGGTTTTTCACTCGTGATGTCAAAATTTGATCTTTCCTAACATTTGGAGCCCCTAGTTGGTTTTGGCCAGTATCTTGAGGGGAATTTATTACCTCTTCCGTTTTATATAGCAAATTTTCTTGTTTCCTCGATAAGAGCACTTGTCTTTCTTGATCACAGAGATAAATTTGCTGTTATTCGTCTTGACTTGTAAATATGGCTTTACTTCTTAGGGGTTGCAGCACAAGCTGTGATATTTATCATTGTTCTCCTGTTCAGAGCAATTCGATTAGCCGTATAAAAGAATCCCGTGTGCCATTTTATCATTTGCGGTTACATTTGGGTAGACAGAGAGTTCGATGTTTTCCCGTGGTCGATAGTTCGATTTTGGCAACAGTGACGACAGATTGTTGTAGTTGGAATAGATGCAATAAGGGTTATGTTTTCTTGTCAAGAAGATGGGCTTGTAAGGTGAGCTCTTGCCTTATAGAATCTGGTCTTGTTTACAAAGAGGAAGTTGGTATAAGGATTCGGAACGATGATAACAACCAATATGGTGTGAATAACTATGATGAAAAACATCCTCCTATGCTGAGTTTGTCAATCTCAGAGGAGCTTGTTATTGAGCCTAGGTGTAGTCCATTGCCCCCGAAATCAAAATGTGGGACCAAAGAGCACGAGATGAAGTTGCATTTCTTGGAGGAAAGGAATGAGGAAATTTTATCGAGAAGACTATTAAACCTCAGCAGATCAAATAAAGTAAGAAGTGCTTTGGAACTGTATTTTTCAATGGAAGCCTCTGACCTGCTTCCCAATGTACATGCTTGTAATTCTCTTCTCTCCTGTCTTGTTCGTAATGGGTCTCTTACAGATGCATTGAGAATATTTGAAATGATGAGAAAGAAAGAAGTGGCAAGTGGACATACGTACAGCTTGATACTCAAAGCTGTTGCCATTGCACAAGGATGCAATGCTGCATTAGAAATGTTCGGCAACTTGGAGGAAGAAGGCAAGTCAAAGAAAGCTTTTGACGTGATTGTTTACAATACAATGATATCAATAGCTGGGAGAGCAAAAAATTGGGTTGAAACAGAGAGATTGTGGAGAAAACTCAAAGATAATACTTCCAGAGGAACCTTGATTACTTATGACTTGTTGGTCAGCACCTTTGTTCAGTGCGGACAGAATGAACTAGCGCTTGATGCTTACCATGAAATGCTTCAGAATGGGCTTGAACCTAGTGAAGATATTATGAAAGCTATTATTGCTTCCTGCACTAAGGAGGGGGAGTGGGAGTTAGCTCTCAGCACTCTTAAGAAAATGTTGAGTAGTGGCATAAAGCCAAGTATTCTTGTTTTCAATTCAGTCATCAACTGCCTAGGGAAGGCTGGTGAAGATGAACTTGCTTTTAGATTATATCATCTCATGAAATCTTCAGGTCTCCTACCTGATGTATATACATGGACTGCATTGTTGTCTTCCTTATACAGGTCTAATCGGTACACTGATGTGCTACAGCTTTTTCAGAGCATTCAGATACAAGATGGCTCTCAGTTGAATCCTCATCCTTATAACATAGCTCTGATGTCTTGTCAAAGACTTGGATTATGGGAGCGTGCTTTGCAACTTTTGTGGCAGATGGAAATAAGTGGGATACAAATGTCAGCCGTGTCTTACAATCATGCTATATGCGCTTGTGAGGTTGCTAGGGAGCCAAAAGTTGCTCTACAAGTCTACCGACATATGATCCACCAAAGGTGTTCCCCAGATACATTCACGTACTTATCCTTAATAAGAGCTTGTGTTTGGGGGTCTCTCTGGAATGAAGTAGATGAGATATTGGAGGTACTTGTTCTCTTTTTTGTATAGAAACTCCATTCTTAGGCTCTTTGTGAAGATGCACCATTGAATATTCTAAGGATTAGGAATTTAGGATGCCTGGTCTTAGAAATCTTTTATGTGCTTAAGTCTTGAAATATATACTTTAAGATGGATAGAGACTGGATACTACATGAATCAAATAATTCTTCATTCAGTTGCTTTCTTGTCGTTAGTGAAATTTTTGATATTCATGATCTTCAATCTTTAGTGCTTTACCTTGAAAGTATCGCATGAATGCATCATTGCATGTCTTGTGAAGTTAGAATGCCTTGTCTAGTGGTCTTATAACTCTTCTGTTCACTTAACTCTCGATAGTTATACTGTAAGATGGGTAGAGTCCACATGAATGAAATGATTTTTCATTCAGTTGCTTTGTTGGCACCAAGCTTTACCTAGAAAGTCTTGATAGGTCTTAAGCCTGATTTCTAACATTTTTAAAATAATAAGTTTCATAACTCCAAAAAAATGTAGGCATATGTATGATTTAAAACCATGATACATTTGCTTGTCATTTTCCATGTCCTACTCTCCAAGGTCTTAGCAAGCAAACACTTGAGCCAGTTCCTGTTAGTTGGGAATTACATACACTAACACTTCAAGAATACCGACAAAGAGGGTATTGTATACACTATTTATGTATGTGGTTTTTTTGTCTATGAAATTATTGCTTTCAAAAGCAGTTTCAGATGTCAACAAATGTCTGCATTTACTTTTTGTGCTAACATCAATTAATTTAGAGCATTGTTAATTGCCCACATAGTTTTTTCGTCGCACAATATCTTGATCATTTTATTGGAATTCTACAGAGTACTGCTCCAGATTCATCTATCTACAATGCGCTTATTCAGGGGTTATATCTACGAGGCAAGACTACATCAGCTAAGAAGCTATATGCAAGGATGCAGAGCATTGGCCTCAAACCAGATGGCAAAACAAGGGCATTGATGCTTCAGCACTTGGGAAATAAAAGAGTCCCGCGACGCTCACAGGTATAGTTTTCAACCTCAGCTTCAGAGTTTAGAGTTTAGGCCTCACTAAGTTTCATGAATTAAAGTTGAATTTCTTCACATATTTCTTCCTTGTATCTTGCTGTCTTTCATCTTAAAAGCCAAAAGTCTGCAAACATGAAATGTCTTTTAGACATCTAGACCTTAAAATCACATATTTAAGTCCTAACCATAGCTTCGTTAGAGAGTTTTGTTCTCTTTTTAATTATTACTGATTTCATCAAGTACTTCACACAATGTATTAATGTTCCTGAATGTGAAAATATCTAAGCATAAAAGACAATGTCATGCTTGAATTACATTGTTTATTATATCCTTTCAGAATCCAGAGTAACAATATTTTCTCTGGGAGATGTTCTGAAGATTCAGTATCTCATCTACTCATTATTCCTAGATATCTGGAGTTCTGGACCAGAATGTTCTTATTAATTATTAAACTGATATAAAATAAATGCATCATCCCCTAAAATAAGTGGGCATACTAAATGCTGATTGTGTATAATATTATCTTTCTCAACCATATTTTGAATTTCCATAGCACAATCATAGGATGCACAACAATCAAAGATACATTGGCCACATGGCCTGAGGATGATTTGGATAACAAGATGTGAAAAATCACGGACAGTTTGGCCAGTGTGTTTTGGATTGTCGAAACATGGTCATAATATGTACACAATCAGGAAAACATTCTCCACAGTAACTAGCATCTTAACCTTTTGAAGCAAATGGGTGAAAATGAAGGCAAGAGATTTGAGTTATAGCCATTATTATGTCCAAATTGTGTTCAAGAATACTGACTACGCCTTGCTAAAGCTCATATTGTATCATGCAGGAGATGAAGCGCCGACGCAAGTGACCAACTGTACCCCTAGTTTCCATAACTAATACCTGACACAAGAATATGCTTATCAGGAATTAGCAGTGATCCAGAGACCTACTGTTGGAATCCATTGCTCGCACAGTCACTTGTCTAGATGATTTTGATCAGGTTCTTTGTACTTCCAAAACACTTGACAGTTAACAGTGAAGTTGGTAAAATGGAGAACAGTATTTGATGTGCTTCACATTATCGTGCATTTGGAAGGGATTGTCACTGGTTCCAGAATTATTGAGAATGTTTGATGCAATTATTTGCTTTTAGCAGGGAAAGCAGCAATTTGGTTGGAGACCTCATCATATTTGGTCGATGATTGATGAAGCTTCTTTCAGCTCCTCAGTGACTAACACATGCTGCCAGACTCAGGTTTGATCGGCTTCAGGCTTATGCTGAGAGTTCCAGCTGAATTCGGATTTACAGATATATATGTGAATGTGAAAGACACTTTGCATAGTAACTGAGCTAATCAGGCTATTTACTTACATTTTACATCTAACCGAGTTAGAGAAATATCTGTACACAAATAAGCTTCAAAGAAATGCACGTTTAAACCTTTGAAATGAGTACTACGAGTTTTAGCTTATTGTCTTCATCCCTAACAATGAAGTTTAAGATGTACTTGTTGCTTGGCTTTTTAGGCGATAAGATAGGAAATGATTGTCAAACTGGCTATATTTATAAGAGAAAATTTGTACTGATAGCGTATAACAGTACATTACAATACCTGCAAGAATATATTGAGGGAGCTTCAGTAACATGATTCTTTTCGGCATTGTGTAGGTGACGACCTTCTTATTTAATGAAGTAAACGGGAAAAAAAAAACAGGGGTACTATGCTTTCCTTTATCTTCATTTACTCTGTGATGAAATTGCTGATTTCTCCAACTTTGTGTGAAAGGTTTTGGTTTGTGTACCATCAGCATCAACCCTTACCAGGAGTCTTCTCTACAGCCCATGAAGTTCATATTGAAAATATCTCTAATGGCTGCAGTTGGGTCAACAAACCAATAGTGATTATCCAAAATAAACAAATAATAGCAACAAAAGAGAATTTTAAGAAAGAAGTGAGAGCTTAATGGTATCCTAATTGCTGGGATACGAACTCGAGAACGTTTACACAAAATTTTTGTGTCCTTTTAACATTAGGACTGCTATCTCGTGGGCAGGTATCAACAGAAAGATTTTAACTTACCTCTGGAATATATTGCACGACAAAGTAAAAATTTACACCTGAACCATCTGCATCAAGATCAATGTGCAAGGAAAGAAACATATTCCACTTGGAATAGTTATTCCAAGGTCTGCTATACGGCAATCACCATAGAAAGAAACAAGTAATTCCCTGTCAATTGCTAGGCTAAGCTATGTGTTGATGTTATCTCTCATTTCCATCTAATGGATGTCACAACGGGTAACAGTCTGGTGGGGCCTAAATTATGGTTGAATAGAGAAGGATGCTTCTCAATTTAATATTTTGAAAGACGAGCAATCAGAAAAGCAAAAAATGAAGGAAATGAGACAAAAGTAAGATTCTCTCTAACTGTAAGGTCTGATACACATTTGAATGTACAGAATGCTCACATCAACCTCAGCCAAAATGCCTCGACTTGAAAGATTGAAATTAGCTGTTTCTGCAATCCCCATGAACACAATTTCTGGAGACTTTGAGAAATTCTTTAGTCGATGCAAATACCAGATTCAACAAAGATTATCATAACCAAGAAACAATTGCCACTAGGCACTTATAGCCTCCAGGACTAACGAGAGGCACAAAAAGAAAAAAAAAAGAAAAAAAATTCAAGTACTAATCCAATTTGCTCATCTGCTGCTTCTTCTAGCATAAACTGGTTATAAAATGACACAACCACATTTGATCTCTTTTGGCTCTTTTGCAGCTCTTTTCTCTGAAATAATCGATAATAGAATTCAGTTAAGCATAATAGCATGTCCTACTCACAATTTATAATAGCATAACGAATAATGCTTACCAGTTCCTCTCTCTGCAGAAGGGGCGCGGACAACGACATGCATAGTTGTCATCCCAGAGAAATCACATATAGGACTTTTGCACTCCGCCAGAGTTCTATTATTTTCTAATATTTTTCCAGCGTTGATCAACTTAAGATCGTTAATCGTCCTTGGACCATTTTTCTTCTCTGTCATAAAAGGCCAAATTGTTTAATTCTTTACAATTAGCAAGCTGAGAAAATAATAGCATACAAATTGTAGATTACAAGTATGCATAGCACACAGTAGATATATAAGGCAACAACAGTAGTAAGATAGCAATTACTTGACATTAATGCCTATCAAATAGATTCAATTTTGGATATACATAACTAGCTTTTCACTGGCCCTTGCTAAAGTATAGTAAATTGTGACTGATGCACTAATCCATTAGTCAAAAATAGACCTTGTCTCCACCATTTTCTCTTGAAAGGATATGGTGATTGAACACTCTCATAAATTTCCTGGTCTACTGTAAGGGGATCACAAGTTTCTTCAGATATAGAATAAGTATCAAGTAATTCTATGGTGACATGCCTACCTAAATTCCTTGTACTTTCACAATCACTTTGCTCAACTCCCTTGGTACGTGACTTGATGTGCACATGCAGAGGCGCAAGACCGTTCAAGCAATATATAATTTTCTTGTGATCCAGAGAAGAATAGTCAGGAATATGAAAGTTTAGTTCTGAAAACTTTCTTCAATTCTACACTATTTAAATTTTATAAGAAGATGTTGGAAAGAAATCAATATATTCTGAGGAAATGACACAGTAATGAACACTATACTTATGAAAGAGAGCATTCTAATGAATGAGGCTCCATGCGACATCAAAGCTGGGGAGGAAGATGCACACAACCTTACCTTCAATTCTGACTCGTAAATTATTGATGTAAGGAGCAAGTCTTACCATCACACCAAGTGATCGTAAACTATAGTAATAATTTCTATTCAGCATGTGCCACATGAAAGACCTATAAGTCAAGGTAAGGAAATTTTGAGTGGCTATTTGAACTACTAATCACCTCCCTGAGGTATCAATCATCTTTTCTCATACAAGGATTCTCATTATGTCCATACCCACGGGATGCACAAACTCTAAAGCAAAAATTGACTTTAAGTGGACAGAGTATTCAAACATCTGGCCCAGTTATTATGAATTCTCTGTTACTTCCTTTCATCTATATTCATTGGTTAATCATTGTATGCTTGCTCCTATGAACTGATAAGTACTCAAACTTATCATACCAATATGCCAAATCATAATAGAACTATCACTATTATCATACAATTCTTGCTTTCCTTTATATTGTTTTGTTCTTTGTCTTCAACTGAAGATAAGTGATTGATACCCTCACAAGTCTCATAAACTTCCTGCTCTAGCAATCCTGAGATCATCTGAATCACTTTTCACCTAGTATCTTGCCTATTTCCTTTTCAAATGATCTTTTATTTCAGTAAAAGTACTTTCTATAGGGTAAAAGAAACATTGTAGTTCAACAGCATTTGGGAGTATAAATCTTCTCATCAAGTGAAAGGCCAATGCTTCAGTAAACCAAATTACAAAAGTAATAAAAAACTTGGCAAGTAAGAATATTGGAATGGAGGTTTAATGAGACGTGCTATAATGTTTGTATTTAATTTCTAGATGTAAGATGCTCCATCCAATAGTTTGATGACTCTGATCATCATTAGGAGGATTAACCATTCAATTAATTTGCATAGGGTGCATCCAAGTTGGAGCAATTACTCGACTGAATTAAATAGTACACAGACTAAGCAATCTATGGATACTAAAAATCCAAAATAGTGAAAAAGATAGCAACATAAGCTGAGTTCAAAATAGAGAGAAGAAACAAAATCTAGAACCACCAACAAGATGAATATAGTAAAGAAACAAAAATCTGGCATTGAAATAATTGAGATAACTGACAGTTAGCCAAAAGCAGCTATAGCTGCTGTTCAGCTATAACTACAAGCCAAAAAGAACATACAAGGTGTCAAACTTACACCATAGGTTAACGTAGTTCTTATTAATGCAGGTTGTTGACCAGCATAAAGATATAGTGTTTACTTAATTGCAAATGGCTACCTTACTCTTTCGACCGCCAATAGGTAATAACTTTCTACTAGTACTGTCTACCTAATCAGCGCCAACACTGAAAACACATATCTACTTCAGCAACCATAGTTACAGAAAGTACAAAATTAGCAATGACTAAAATCGGATAAAAAATGTTCCAGCCCCATGAAAATGTTATTCTTGAAAATTTGTCTCAAATACTCAAAGCATATCAAATCATCAAAAGATCAGGCTGGAGTAACATCATATCATACCAAAGGACCAACAAGGTGATATCCTAATTTCCTTAATTTTGAAAACAAAATTCTGTAAGTGACGTACCACAAAAAACTCATTATCTGAAAGGCCTTATAAATGAAGACAAAGATGTTTTAGTAGACGATATCAAATTTTCTCACATCAACGCTCCAAGTACATGTGGCACGGAACAGACCATAGAGCAGAGTACCACAAGAATACCATTCATATTCGAGAGATACATGGCACAAGATTAACAGTGCCTATATCAGATACAAGAAATAAAAAGAGTAAACAGAAACTCTTGCCTATATGTTGACCATAATACATATGCAGCTTTATGGAGGACTTCAAAACAGTCCATATTGGATAAATCCAGGAAAGACTAATTAGAAGATAATCTTGTGATCATAACAAAAACATCATACACGAGAAAACTAACCTTTAGGCCACTGAGCAAGTATTCTTTCCTTCAGGGTGGCAATACTAGTCGCGATGGAGTACGTATTGGGACCAATATCTGAACCATCATGCAACCGAAATTTGATTTCTACCAGCTCATGCACTCCAGACATCTCCAAAGATCTAATAGTTTCTGCAAAAAATTCTCTAATTCCTCAACAAAGATCTATGGCGCAACATTTTCTTTAAAAGAACTTCTATCTGAAAAATAAGTAACAAAATCAAACAAAACAAGAGGATCATAGAAAAGATGACGGCGTTAAAGAAGCAAAAGGCAAAAGAAATGTAAAAAGGAGAAAAACGAGACTTGAAAACTGTCTTCAAAATTACAAAATATTTATCTAAATCAGTTCCTTATCAGATGCCAAAATCCAACCAAATCTCGATCTTGGCACCTCCAGAAAACCTCAAACTGATTCGAAGTACCGCAATACCTTACTTGCTACTGCTCACAAGCACCAAATGACAGCAAATAAACCCTCAAGATCTCACCTTTCACACTGAAGCACCCAAATCTCGATCTGGGTCTCCCCCAAAACACCAAAGAAGACTTCAAAACGCCCTTCTCTCCATCAAAACCACCAAACGACGACCTGGATTACCTTCCAATCTCATCGAAATCGTTCAAAAAGAGAGAGGGATTATACGATAGCCATCAGACCAAGTTGGTCCGTTTCCAAGTATGGCGAAAGAATGAGTTCGGAAACCGAAGCGTGTAGCTGAATGAAATGGACAAAATCCAATGAGTGAAGCAAAAAAGAAAAAGAAAAAGAGAAAATAAATTATTTGGAAGGAGTCGATAACTGAGGAATGAAAGTCGCCGAAATCTGCGGTCAAACGAATCAGCCAATCTAGTTCCGATCTCCGAAGACCATGTAAAAGATGACGAGAAAACTACAAAGGGAATTAAATTAAGAAACGTTTCCTCCATTACCTTCCTTGCTTGCTCGACCCTATTTTAGAGAATAAATATTTCCATTTAAGTTCTGTATCCAATTGGAATTCCCTTCCAATCAAAGCGAACTTTCGCTAACTTCCACGCACGAAAGGTCATATTATATATATATAATATAATATAAGGGTGTGAAATTTTTTTGTTTACTTTTGAGTTTTTGAATCAACTAAACCATTATTATTATTTTTTATAGAAATAGACATCATTCGGAATTTTTATAGAAATAGACCTAATAAAAACGCTGATCGATTTAACATATTTATCGCTAGATATTTTAACTAAGTTAAATATATATATATATATATATATAACATTGATCAGTACAACATTTTTATTATTACTACAATAAATAAATAAAAATTGATAATAAGTTTAAAATATAGTCTATTTCAGTAAAAAAAAATTTAGAATAGAATTTAGTTTGGTGTAAAGCTCTTTTACTTTTATATTAGGTAGGGGTAAGTTAATGATGTGAAGTTTTTCGTAATTTACACATAATGATGTCTCTGGTCCTACAACTATTAACTCAAACCTCTTGGTTTCTAATAAAATCCTACAGGAATTATCCTGCAATCCAGATAAATGAAAGCAGGATGTTAAAATTTCTTTATGTGAATAGATTTTTCGTATGTTGGCATTTATTATAATAATTATAAATTTGAGTTATCTTTTTCGCTCCAATACATTCCCTGAAAAAAAATTTAAAAAATGAAAATAAAAGATTATTTTAAAACAAGTAACTTACATTTTGCCGTCTGTCGAAAAAATCATAGCTCTGTTTGCAGATGATGAGACAGCAAAAACAGCAGACGAAGAGAAAGACGCGACGTCTGCTTCTTGTCTCAGGTAACGGAGGGCTTCTTTCTGAAGAGTCTATTGAAATGAGGCCATAAACTTCATGGATACTTAAAGAAGTGGAGATTGACAATGTACCAAACCAACGTTTGGGAATTTAAGCAACATCAAATGCGCAAATAGCATGCAATTCTACCACGCAAGAATCTACATACATAACAATATAGATAAGAGATGCATCTTTCTGGATCATGATCAAGGAGAAAGAATAATCTGCACATCTTTCAATATCTTATGAATTGTAACGAATATCCTAT
Organism: Typha latifolia; assembly: GCF_019914945.1. NCBI lineage: Eukaryota > Viridiplantae > Streptophyta > Magnoliopsida > Poales > Typhaceae > Typha > Typha latifolia. The sequence goes on along the minus strand of NC_133086.1, from coordinate 3,074,853 downwards.
AAATCCCTCACAGTCCACTGGGCTTCCTGTTAAAATAAACCCAGACCTAGGGAATACAGCTACGAAGCTAAGACAAAAAAACTTCCTGCAAAAGATTATAAAGGAAAGAATAGGAACAAGGACGAAATAAGACTTGCATACTCTGGTATAAGAAGAACTGAAAGTCTCTTTTCTTTTCAGAGACTGAGCATTCTGCCTTCCCATCCATTGCTATAGTGTAGGTACTTTGATATCTAGCTGCACTTGCAACTAGAAAGGATAGTATGCATCATTCGGGAAAAACTTCACCGAACTATCCTTTAGAAGTAAATATAAAAGAATAATACTACAGGTGAAAAGAATTATCTTCGCCACCAGCAATGCTTTCCAGTGAAGGAAGGATGGGAGGGCGTCTTTGATGTGGATGGCTGCATTCGTTGGACCAAACTCTTTGTATCCTTGAGGTAATCTATGTGTGAATCCGCAGGAGCCCCAACATTCTTATTTCCCTAATTTCTTCTGTCCTTTGAGCTCTTATTGTGGCTCCAGAATATGACAGTTCCGTATAAAATCATTTGAGTAGTTTACGTGCTTTGTCCAAAATGGTTGGAGGTGCTTATAGCCAATTCCTAGCCATGGTTTGCACTGGCCATTAAAGTGTATCACAGCAGCCTTCCTAACACTGTCAAGGTCAGTCTTCTCTTGATATCCCAATCCAAGCATATGCCAGGATGGGTCAATGGCATGCACATGGCCCCTGAATGCTATCAGGGCTGGAGGTAATGTACCAAACTTCCACAACGTCAGATTAGATTTCAGATTCTGCAATCAAAAAGCGCAATATAATATTTAGTAGTAATTAAGATGCACATTATCTAATTTCTGTATGCCTCTTAGTGCACACAATAATGAAGAATGTGAGATTGGAAATCTGGATTCATGAGGGGCAGAACTAAATGATGGTGTGTAATTGCATAGAAAGCTATGATTTTCAGTCCTTTGCTCTAACCTGTTGAGCTACCTGAACCAATACCTTCTACCTCTTGGGATTCAGATTAAGTTTATTTCTTCAAAGAAATGAATACTTATCATAGGTCAACATACTCTTTATCTTACATGGTATCCTACATGAATTGAACTTCAATCTATGCAGGTCAAAACTGGAACCAGCTCAAAAAAAATTCTTGTTAGATTCTAAGACTTAATCTCATAAAATAAATTCCTGTGCTCGATACCTAGACCAATCCCATTTGGCTACTACTACTACTACTACCCATAGTTCCCCAAAGAATGGAAGAAGTAATGCAAACAAGGGAACTATTTTTCAATAAAAGGTGCTTCACTCTAAAGCAAAAGTCATAAGTTAGTGAACTAAATTGGAGTACAATTATACAATATGATTGCACAAATAGCAAAGGTGCGCATAGATCAACCACCCTAACACTGCCCAAAAGAAAAGGAAACAATGAACACAAACAAGAGACAGAAGTCTTAACCAAATAGTCAAATTTTCTTTGATTTATGTCCATCTCAGCTGTTACATTTTTTGCTTTTTATATGTTTGGTAGATTCTGGAACTGAGGCTCTCTACAAGCAATCATTAATTGAACAGAAAGAAGAAAGATTCTCTCAAGTCGCATAAACTATAGTAATTAGTTTATCATGCATATTAGTTTGCAAAATTTACCTCCTTCAGCCAGAAATGATATGTCTCTTTGATGTTTGTCCTCCTCCATGCAGCCAAGTCAAAGATGTTCATCCCATATGCCCATGCACATTCATTTGGGTCCAGATTTTTAGCTATCAAGGGATGCGAGAAATTGAAATATGTCCTGAAACGCTTAGACATCACCCACTTGTCTTTGCCCTTGCAAGTTTCTACAGCCCCGTTTACCTTTCCTGTGAGATTGATCTCCCACAAATGTGACAAGTCATGCTGAACAACAACATCATCATCAAGAAAGACCACTTTCTTGAGGTTTGGGAAGAGCTGCTTCATAAAACACAAAGCATCAGCAGAAAGCACTTTGATGTACATGAGGGAAGAATTCTTACTGTAGGCAGTATTGGGTTACAAAACACAACTATTGAATTTGAGACCATAATTTGGATGTGATTTTGAATAATGAATATATAGATATTTACCAAAGGAAAATGAGACATTATACGATGTCAACTAAACATTATCTTTACTAGTGCAGTTATACAGGTACGAACAACGAAGCTTCAAGATAAACTCATAAAACCAAACGTTTCTTTCTCTTTCATTTTTTCCATTTACTTTCCAGGGATATGTGTAGTCATTATTATCCACATCTAAACCATACATTTATGTCTCTCATTCCCTCCTCCTCACTCCCCATCAAGCATCCTAAAATGGCAGCTCAACTTTTCTTCTTCATAGTCATTTCAGCTTCAACAAATGGTATTATCAAGAATAAGAATCTAATTCAGCTAATATTCAGGTTTCAACCACGATCATCGATGAATTCCTTCATCTAGTATTTTGTAGGTAGAGATGGTCTTGCCAAAACTAATGCTAATACTTTGTAAAAATCATGGATTCAAACACAGTGGCACATCTAGACTAGATGAAATTGGAAAATGAAGGTTCTACTACTGATAGCCCACTCCAAAATAGTTGGAACTAGTGGCATGCTGTCGTAGAAAATACTCTTAATGGCAAAAGGTATATACCTCTGGCAGGTATATCCGGAGGTGGTTGAGTAGAGATATGTACTTAGGACTCCTAGCCTGCAGTTTTGAAGCAAAAACCCTTGGATTGTCACTTATATTAGTCCCTCTAACATGATAGCCATGGTAGTGGTTTTGGACTCCATGATGGTTTTCTACAGCTTCGAGAACAGGAACATTTTCTCTTGTTAACCAGTCAAACTGGTGAACACCTCTCACTTCAACAATGGCAGGTGAAATAGGATTCAGTGCAAACCATGAATGCATCCCTGGATAAGTCTTCTTGTCGGTGATTACATGAAAGACTATTTTGTCAGGCTTTGATGAACTCCGCACAGCTGAGGTAACCACAACAGATGCCGCGAGAATGTTGTCACTGGCTAAAACAAAATGTTGGTAGGAATTATCAGAGAGCAAAGGTAGCAATTCAGGAGGTGGCAATTGCTTCCTTGCATGAGCATTTGAGGAATACTCATCAGTCAGACGCAAAGAGAAACAATGGATGCCTTTCGGTATTGCACTTGCAGCATAATATTTGTGCAATTGTTCTGCCAGCCTAGCTCTTTTGACCTCCCTGTCCATGTGTTCCATCTGCAGTGTGAAGGAAAAGGGATTATATAGAATATATTTACTAAATGGTTATAGCATATGCAACATGCTGGAATATGGATGGCATGCATAAAGAAGTACTAACATCAAGTACAACTGTTGTGTATAATAGGAAAAGCGGTAGGAAGCAACTACATCACTAACAAAGATGTTTCTTGTCTATTATTTATATTTTAGGCTTAATTACACTTTGTTTCCCTATATTTTGACTCAATATTACTTTGCTCCTTATACTATAAAAGTGTACAAAACGGTCCCTAGAATTTTGAAAACCTACAACTCCTTAGACACCATTAATATATAATGTGAAATTATATTTATAGCTCTTCTTATTAGGGCTTGTTTGGTTTGAGGCTAAGGCCCAAACTTGATTAGTTGGTATCATTTCTTAGTCTTGATTTTTTGGAGAGTAAACTTGGTTATGTATAAAAAATATAAAATTATGTTTGGTTACTAAACCAGATCGGGAACCCTCCCTAAACTCAAACCAAACGGGCCATTAGGTTTTTGAGTTTTATTAGCTAATAAATTGAAATTACATATCTACCTTTATTAGACATGCATGTCACTCCACCCACCACTATCATATCTACCGGTTGAAAGAATGAGAAAGACAAAAGTCCCTCTTCTTCCTCTTTAATTCGGCATTCTCATCCCCCAAAACCATGCAATATAACTTCCTTCTTAATTTTGAAAGATATTGAGATTAAGCTCATGCATCAGAGATCACAGAATAGAGATGAAAGTTTTTGGATGAAAAAGTTTAAGAGCTTGGAGAAGAAGAAGGCCGGGAAAGAATAGGGTAAGCCCTTTTTTAGTTTAGTTTAAGGAAGGAGATGCGGGCAAAATTATTCAAAAAAATATTTTTTAAACCTTTATGAGGATAATTTAAAAATATAAAAATAACTTATCGTTCACGTACTTGACATGTGACTTTGAACTCATGAAAGCCTAACAAATATTTAAAAGTCTAGGAAGTGATTTATATATTTTTATAATACATGAGACAAAGTGATACTGTATCGAAATACAAGAGAGAAAAATGTAATTAAGCCTATGTTTCATTACTACCCCTTAGCTTCAATCTCATCTTTAAAACATTAGTTAACTAAGATTTACAAATATAACAGAGATATCCACATTATCAGCTAAAATGCCATACTTCCCAACAAAGTGTCTTTTATAAAAGAAGGCATGCCGACACAAGTATCCATTAGCATCTCATTACTTTGTCTCACAGAGAAAATTATCATTAAGTTCAGGCTAGAAGTCAGCATTTAGTGCAGATAGTTTGTGACTGTGTTATCAATTTTTCAATAAAATATAATATGAGTCTGCATTTTCCATTGCATTCAGACTAACAGTTTTGTTCCATTTTCCTACTAATGCTAATTCAGTGACATGGACTCATAGAAAGACATTTTGAGGCCATTATAAGTGAAGCTATCCAATAAGAAATAGATTGGTAGTCTGGCCTTAATAGCATACCAATGATTCTCTACAAAAGGATTCATTACATTCTTGAGGTCACTATGACAACAAGATTCTAAAGATGAGAGTGTGAAGTGGGAGCAATTAAAGCTGAGATCCTAGCAGTAGAAATTGTTCAGCTTCAAATTCTATTCACTTTAGATTGAATTTCAGTTTCTTTTTCTATTTTGTATTTTACCGAATGTGGAATCGCGAAAAGGATTCATGTAGGATATAAGGCATTTTGTTGTTGTTGAAATTATTTTGACAGAAGCCAAATATCTATCCTTCCATGATGTAAATCTAGACCACCTTAACTTCCTCCACATTAAGTTACACAGATTTCCAACAACATCTGAGGATAATTCCAAGAATCTCGCTAACAACAAAATATGAATGGTCTGTCTCCCACCATATATTCATCAACGACAACACCATAGATCCCAAAATCGGCTGATCCCGAGTCGGATCAATCGATCTGGATCGGGATCGGCCAAAACTGATCTCGATTAGACCAGTTTTAGTTCAGTTTCGACCAATATCGGTCAATTTCAGCCAGTTTCGACCGTATTGGCCGATCCCGATCCCGATCCCAATCCGTCTCAGCCGAAACTTTGCCGTATCAGTTGAAAATAATAATATCGACTGAAATTAATTTTTTTTAAGATTCAAGTCGAATCTAAAATGTATCTAACCTAAGAGATATTAATAATTGATGTTAGCAATTGTTTTCTTTTCAAATTTTTAATTTTTACTCTATCTCTCGTGCACATTCTTTTCTCACTCTCACGTTTCGTCGAGTTTATTTGGCAATCGTTCTAATGAGCCCCTCTGGCTAGTCCACATTTTAGTGAACTCGGATGAGTTTTTTTTTTCTCAATTTTTTTTCTTCTTTTTTACCCACTTTTTAACTCCTTTTTTCTTACGGCTATAGAACAACAGTGAAGAGAGATCTTTCTCATGTTGTTCTACAGTATTAATTTACAAGTATAAAAATTTATATAATTTCAGTCAAAATTTATTATAGTTTTAAGTGAGTTTTTTCTTTAGCTTTTAAAGTTCATATGTAACTAATTTTTATTTCATATTTTTTTGTTATTTTTTTATAAATTTGTAGATATTTTCCTATATTTGAAATCATATTTAGAATTTTAAGAAATTAAAGATAGTCTGATCCGATAAAGGCGACCGATACGATCGATACACCTGATACAGCCGATACGCATCGTTTTTTCTAACGACCGATCCTGATTCCGATATTGAGTTTCAAAATCTTCGACAATACTACATTAAATACTATATCATGTTGATCCTTGAATAATGATATGGAGGTTAGAATGTTTTCTTTACAAACAGAACAAATCAATTGAAGCATGTGAGATTGCCATGTATTGTAGTTCTCACAATAGCTTGAAAATAGAACAAGTATAAGTAATTTCATACCGTGGCCTTCAGCCTGATAGCAAATGTCTTGGCATCATACTGATTATTCTTCATTTCCGAGAGAAACTCAACGAATGATTCTGGCAACTTCAATCCAACTTGAAGTTCCCCAAAACTGACTTCATTAAGGATGTCGTATAGGTCTTTTACTAACCTCTGCTTAAATTAATCAAAACCGGTAAGCATTATGTAATGAACTTTTGTTTTTACATGAACATAATATATCATCAATTCACAAACTAAAAACAAAAAATTAACATATTTTAGTAATTTACCGTAGAATCATCACCCCTCTTACCAAGGAACCGTGGTCCTAGTCGCCTTCCCAAACAATCTGAAGAGTAAAATAAGAGGTGAGAGTTGATATATGAGTGCAAAGCTAACTGACAGAAGCAGAAACACATGCAAAAGTCTAACACCAAAGTGAAGTACATAAAACATCCCAAAAATTTGAAAATCCACTGGTGCAAGGCTGCATTGCATTGAAAGAAAACTGAAGATCTGTAAACCATACAAACTAAAATAGTAGAGCACTAAAATTTTTCATACTGAATGATAATATCAAGTAATCAAAGACTAAGCATAATATTAAGCCAGAGACTCCTTACAATACAACATATATGAATCTCAAATTCCCAACAGAGTGGATCTTGAGAAATAGCAATATAAGAGTTGGTAATGGTAGGTCACACTAAACTTCCTGGTTGTATGACATTTAACATAAAATGCACTCTTCCCCATCTTTAACCTGCTAATTTAAAATATATATGCAAGAAAAAGTACATCCAGATTGAAAAGCTTAAAATTTAAAACACGTAGCTACAGCTCATTCATACCAAAATTACTTGTGACGAGTCAGATGAAGTTTAATACAAAGGAAAGAAAAAATAAACATTTCCTTATGTTGATTTATCCTGAAAAAGACAGAAAAAAGAAAGAAAATTAATAAAATACATTTTCTTCACATCCTTAGTGCAAGCCAATTGAATCCGAGATTAATATTGGTGATTATAGATTCAGGAACAAGACGAAAGGGCCAATCAAGGACAAGTATTTCATACCATATCCACTTTAAGATTCGAACAAGGCACTTATTTAAATTCAAACAAAGATCAGATCAAACCATAACTTCCCATTCCAACCTCAAAAGCAAATCAAACCCAAACGCAGATCAAACGACCGACCCACCTACCAAAACAGCTCATGCCTCAAAGCTAAAACATTTACGCTCACCTAGGGAAGAGCAGTTATTGACGCCCTCGAGGGTGACGACGGCGGTGAGGATGAACACAAAGGGGAGGAAGAAAGCGAGGGCGAGGACGGCGCGGAATAGCGTCCGGTAGGACACGTGGCGTGACGGCGGCGGCGGATGCGTATGCGGCGGCGCGACCCGGACCTTCATCGAATCCACGACCCCATTGCTGCTCGATATCGTTATGCTCCTCATGCTCGGCGAGATCCTCAGCTGCATCCTCGTCTCTGCTCCCGTGCGCCACGTGGCAGCGGCGGCGGCGGGAGGAGGAGGTGGTGGTGGTGGCCCCTAGTGGGGGCTGCGGACGTGGCGCATCGGAACCCAAGGGAGGAGATCGAGGCCGGAACAGGAATCGGGGATATCCGATCTGGCATTGGGGATAAGGGAGAGAGGAGGGTGAGAGGGAGGCATGAGATATATGGGTTAATTCTAATTTATTATTCTTATTCCGTTGGTTGAATCAGCGCTGGATAAATAGTGAATTGGGGAAGAGGGAGGGATAGTTTGGGAAGAAAATTTCCTTCCGTTCTCCCATTAAACGACAGAGGAAGAGGGGAATTGAGTCATTTTCTCTGGTTCTTCTTTCTCGTGTTTTATTTTCTTCTCTCTTTCATGTTGTTTCCATCTGGAGACAGAATATATACTACAAAGATAATTTTGGACTTTATTTTCTTTGTTTAATTACATGATTTCTTGATTAAATTATTTTACATCTATCTTTTTCTCTAGTACAAGGGAGGCCTATTTTGAGAAGACCATAATGGGATTCGATGTGAGTTGACTTAGATTGATAAATTCAGACATATAAATGTCGCATGCATGTCAGTACACCAACTAGGTAACACTGGTTATCAAATTATGTGATCAATACGTTGGCGTGGTTAGATACAAGACACAAGTCGGGCCGCACCAAATTTACGGCCATGTCCATGTCGGGATACAATTATAATGAGATTTGTGAAAAATGTATGAGGATTGTGGGAGGTCCTTTTTTTCCCTACAGCTACAAAATCTCAAAAAAGTACTGTGTTGTTCTACCATAATGAATGCCTCTACAGATTAAAGGCAGAGCTCAGCCAGTGGTCAAGAAGATACGTAGCCTTAACTATTTATGTGGGCATTCTCATTGGTTGAAAAAGCCCAGCTAATGGTCAGAAATAGTTTGAGCAACTTGTCGTAGCTTGACCTAAATCTTCTGAAATCTTTGAATCAGATTTGATTGATTAATTCATTATTTTAGAAAACTCATTAATCAATCGCTATATTTCATATCTCAATGAAAAGCTAATTGTGTCAATCAGTAAGTTTTATGAACTCTAATCTTCCACATTTTATTAGCATATTAAGTTAGACATATTTATGATACCAAGTACTTGGTATCATAGTTTTCAACATACCTAACCTTCAAATTACTGCTAGTTCTTATACAACTTGCATTACTTTTCTATGCTATGGTTGCAGGCCTCTGGCTCCACTGTCCAGGTGCAGAGTTGTCATTTAACAATGACTTGGTTTCTTCCTTATTTTTTTTAAAAAAAAAAACCAAATTAATTCTGATAACCACCTAAATATTTTGTGAATGCAAACTTTTCAGGTCTAAACTACATTGATTAACTAAAATTTGCAGTAATATATACATATATATATAAATAATATAAATGTAGGATTGGTTAGGAGCAGAGATCCTGCAATATAATGGCAGTGTGAAAGAATAAAATAACTCAGAAGAAGTAATGTCATGTCTTTCAAATTTAATAGGTCAAGTCTTCGAAACTATTTTTGTTTTACTTTCTTAATATAATCCAAATAGGATTTTCACCAAGTGGACTGCAAACGCAGAGGCTTCTGAATTCTGATAGGCTATAAAATGTCTACAGCTGCAAAAGGACCAGAATCTTTTATCATACTAATCTATAGCTAGGTGATCATTTAATGTCCTTGAATTTTTTTTATTATATGCAGCTCCTTCAAAATTTATTCTACACGAAAACAATATGAAATAGTAAAAAAAAGGTTTAATAGAAAGTTGACAAATGACTTAAATGAAGCAAAGGGAGAAAATCAGGAAAAAAAACATAGGAAGCTCAATTTCTTCCTAATATAAGTAGACTATTCTTTTGTTAATCACTTCCAAGTGCCAGTTTGAACCAAGACTAAAGACGTTGCACTTTGGGACAAAGTGACTGCTTTAATGGTTGATTTGTAGTTTTGTACTAATTATTGCTACTAGGACAAGGTGATCAATGATGCAAAACTTAGGGTCCACTAGAAAAGTAGAGAGTACCTCTGATGATGTCGTTCATGTTGAGTGTTGTATCACTGTATGCAATACATAGTTAGCTGGTCAAGGGACAGTACCCCTGATGATGTCTTTCATGTTACCACTTTTGGGTACTCTTTCCATGATATTTTTTCTTTATCTGTTATGCACATCAAACTTTCCAACCTTAGTAGTCCACCAGATAACAGCACTGTCAATAAAGGCATTGACTACAAATATCGCAAGAAAGTTGCCATGTTTATGGAAATGGGATGAAGGGAAAGCAAACAACATGTAACAGATGAATTCCATTTGAGGAATCTGATATGTCAGTATGTGTTAAAGTTTCAGCCATTAACAATCAGTTGAGGATACAGAAAGCAACTCATTATTCCAACATAAACTTTTAAAAAAGAAGCTTGTATGTGAGAGGAATTCATTGTGTATTGATAGATGATAAGGGAGTAAAACAAGTCAGCACAGGGAAATATTGCTACTGAGAATGATGTACCTCCCTTCTTATTTCCTGCTATAAATTTCTGTTGCAACTTCCCCTTGAACAAACTTGTTAACGTTTGTCTCTGTGATTAGTCGAGTAAACTTAAACACAGATCATGACATTGAAAAAGCTATACTTCTTTCTGATTTGCTGTGCAGTGCTGATAGAAGTCTACATTTTTCAAAGTATTAATTCTCATTTCAAATGCCTGTTCTGGAATATATGCTACAACGCAGTGTTGCACTGTGATATGCCAGCAATTGTCATTCATAATGGCAAAACAGTGATGGGACAATTCCTGAATGTACCATCTAATTTAAATGAGAAGGTTCATTACAAAGAAAGCTTCGTGTTACTTACCTCAAGCACCTTATGTGCACCCTTTGGCTTTGCATCTGGCTTGAATTGCTTGCCTTCAATGTGGCTGCAATGCTGCATCAGATTAATGAGCCATCAATATAACTTCCACAGTGTAAATATTCTCATATCAAGAACCAACATTCTGAAGATGATCACAATTCTTCCAACATTGAATATCTATATAATCCCTCAGGAATCCTCCAATAAACACATTGTGGTCCAAATTTTAAAAAAGCATATAGGTGGGGAAAAAAGAATGAGCACCCAAAACAAAGGACTTTGTAGGATTCTTATTGTCCAGATAGACTTCAACAGTTTTCAGATATTAAGACTCACAGATAGGTTAATCTGCAAATTTGGACAAGCTTTGGAATTACCAGTCCAGCCATTTTGACTGAGAAAGTATCTGTGGAAGATAACATATCGCCAAAAAGAAGGTAATACATGAAACCAGAAGTGACCAGAGAAAATACATATATATGTAATTATGTATATGTATGCAGTCATCAGTTATGCATCATAAAATAAGCACCAAGGAGACATCGCTTACAGACTGCAGAGAGAGGGGAAACCATCCCAGCTGCAGACGAAATCTGGTAGTGTTCCAATTAAGTGGTTGTTACCAACATCATTGGAATAGATACATGGTTATCATATTTTTAACATTTTGTCAGCAAAATATTGTCACAATTAGTAGGGAAGGAAACTAATCATCTGTACTAACATTTCTATATTTTTAACTTTTATTTCTTTCTTACCCTCTCAGGAAGTCAGGAAGAATGCGAATGGAGCGATGGTAGGATTCTTCACTGGTGAGCCCACTAGTCATTATTATAATTTATTTTCATATCAAGTGGGGTCCACCATTATTTTAATTGCTGGTAATTATTTCAACTGTTTTATGCACATTAAATTTTGTTTAAGACAATTTTATGCACGCTAAAGTTTTTAATTAGTTACTATGATTGGTTATAAGTTTTTATTACGTTGCTTCAATCTTATAACTAATATAATATGAATCCTCAAGTGTTTAAGTTAAAAGAAAAATATATGAAACATATTTTTTAATTTTTAATCCTATTATTGTCAGAATTTTTCTTGATTATAAAATGACCATTATATGTAAATTGGTGATAAGAAACGCACATTATAGAAAAATTAACAATTGTTAAGAGGTTGACATAGAAAAATTAACAATTGTAACTAATATACTGTTCATAGTTTTTCTATTTCTTTTTTGGAGGATTTTTATCTTATTTTAACTTGGTCCCTATAGTTATTAAACCCTGGCTATAGATGAGGAGAGAGTACAGGTGTCGCAGGTTTTTGGCATTCTTAACTCTGGAGGAATTTTTCCAGGGAAGCAATTCGCATGAAGATAGAGATATCGAGTTCTAGTAAATTAGCAAGTTCCACAGGAATTTCACCTTTAAAGTTATTACGACAAGGGAACCAAGAGTCAGAAAATTCAGAAACTCAGCCAGATTAGCAAATTTGTTGGAGTTTTTAGTTCACTAACTTCAGGTGGAAATGATCATGTTGAACTTAAATAATGCAGACCTTGCAATAACTCCATAATAGTGAACACTTAATCCATTTATTGAAAGCTAAAGTTGCAATTTCCAGAAGTTCCATACAATTAGCAGGCATCTAATTTAATTATATAGTAAGTGTAGAAACTTAAACGAAATAATGGCAAAAACTTCCATATCAAATGGCACTGAGTAATTCCACTTTCATTAAATTCCTTAGTAAGAAACATTTATGGACAGAGCAAATGACTTAGTTATTCTGCAGATGGTGTAATAAATATGTCAAAGATAAACTTGTTTATAACATAATTCTCTCATTCAATCCTAACTCTCAAAAGAAGGGAAAGCTACCATTTTCTTTTTCCAAAGAAAAATTCTACCTTCAAACGTGAAATCGATACGGATGACCAAAATGAATTGGAAACTGATGTAGAGGCAAAAATTACCGTCTCTAGAAGAAGGAAGCAACAAATCGAAGGAATAGTCGAGGTTGAGATCTCCATCGGGATATCAGGACCCGATCAAGTAACGGAGGCGAAGAGATCATCTCTCGCTCCCACTGCCACCGCCACCGCCACCTCTGGGAAGCCGCAACTTCCGATTGGATTAGTAGGGGGGAAGAAAAAGAAGCCGTACATAGGAAATTTTGCATATAACTCCCTGTGGAATTCCTATTTTAACTAAAGTTATGTCATTGCAATTAGCACCTTGAATATAGGGATAATTGCACATACATCCAGCATTATGCACATTTGCAAATTAGTCCATGGATTATGCATAATATATATGCACATCCAATTAACTAGCAATATTATCTATTGGGAAGAAGTTACAGCTCTTGATTTCATTGACAACAAAATGACAAATATTCCTATTTAGTAGCTAAGTTGATATCAGTAAAGATTTGTCCTTGCAACAAAATTCCAAAGAGCTTTTGTCTGTAAGCACTTAATGGATGATGGCACTCATGGCAAGCCACATGGAACAATGCCAGTTTATTTCTCTCTCTCTCTCTCTCTCCCCCTTCATTTAAACCCCTTAGCTACTTTCCATTAACACATACTTCTGAAGCAACTAAGGTTGGGTAAAGTTGCAGCAACTCACTAAAGTTTAGGCACAGAGAGAGAGAGAGAGAGAGGAAAGATGAAGTATAAGGAAATCTTTGACATAGAGTAGCTTCTGAACAACATACATCTTTGGTAGTGGAGAGTCTTCACTCTTGAACAGTACTTTTAGCTGAGACAATGTGTTGATTTCATTACAAAATGTCACGATACCCCTGACATGGAAGTAGCAATTTGTCTGTTAATTTTTACAGTTGTGAGTGTTGCAAGTTTCAAAGAGTTTTGGGCTTGTATCAGTGAAGTCAGATGCTGCCTCTCTTGAAAGTCCAGTTTGTTTTGGATTGTAACAAAGATCTAACAAAGTTCCATTACATGAACATGTGAAAAAGTAAAAGTTACTACTTAGTTTAAGTAAATTAAACCACCTCATCTCATTAACCATTTGTATGACTTCTTGCAATAATACTGCACTAATTATGAAAGGACCTAAACACAGGTAAAATAGTTAACATCTCTCGCAAACAGACATGAATTTATAGCAATTCATCTCCTGATGACTGTTTAGAATTGGTGTCTTTTGAGCTTAAATTAATAAAATGAATAGCTTCGAAGTCTTGGCAAGAAATTATAATCACATTAAAAGGTAAGCAAGAACATCCACCTAAATCTTTATCTCTATGGAGAAGTACATGCTGCAATTAGATGCAAGAGGAAGTACTGGAGATAGGGAAGGAGATAACCCACAACCTTCCCATGAACTCTGAAGCCATTAACAAGAAGACTCGAAGGCAGTACAAGACAAAGGACAAATATTAGTCTGTCAATGAGGCAACATCCTCAATTGCAAGCCTTTCCACGCCTCTTTGATAGACATTGGTCACATCAAGAAATTAAAAGGAGATAAAGCCAACAGATTACACATCTGACCTGAGAGATATGTAAAGTGAAAAGTATATGAATAAAGGTAGTACACTTTCTTTGATTCTTAGGCTCTTCAGTTATGAAGAGGATTGGGTCCGTTGGGGACGAGCCGCTTCTCATTGCCATACCTTGTATCGTTCTCTTCAGACGGTCTTCGTGGATATTTGGAGCACCTAGAGGGATACTGATGGTTGTCGAAGGTGCTATAATGGCTACAATTTTCTGCCAATTGATCTTGATGCAATGGTGCTATTGAGAATGATACCTTCGAGGTTAAAAAGAAGAGGAAAGCAACATAGAAGAGAAACCTACACCAGATAGTCGAGAAAAGAGAGCTCTTCATGCCTATGTTTAAGCTTGGGCAGTGGGTGTCATCTTAGAAGCCTTAAGGCTAGAGAAGGCAGAGGTTGTTGTGGAGTAATAGAAAGGAGATCCCCTCATGCCTTAGCTTAGGTGTGAAGAGCGGAAGAAGCATCAAAAGAGAGAAGGCAAAGGAGGGAGAGTACTGGTGGCTTTTGAATAACAGAAGCAAGCGACCCATGAAGAGATGAGATGAGCAAATTGGTACTGCTCCTCAAATTCTCATGCAGACTGACCAATACTTCTTTGTTGGTCTATTTAATGCACATTAGTGTTGTAACACTGGATCAATCATCATCACTCTCAGAGTTCTTTATACACTAGCTTTTCACATCCAGAAGCTAGTCCAAGAAGAAGAGACGAAACTTAGCACTTATATAGCAAGGTTTGCCAACTTCACTAAGGTCAGAGGACCATAACAAAAATGCAAGTTTAAATTGCTACTGAGATGTTGTCATTTGGATATCTCTGGAGATTCACAACTTTTTGTGAGGCCTAGGACATGGGGCCCACAGGTAAGGGGCCTATAAATTATTGAGATTTTTGTTTCCGAGGCAGCATATAAATAATATCTTGTGTGTTGCATTTCTTATAATCTGGATATTTCATGACATGAAACCATGGAACTATATATGTAACACAAAGATCATTTTTCACAGCAATAATACACCGTAATGAACAAGTATAATTCACTGTAACTGAGATCGGGAGAGATATGTGATAGAGCAGCAGGAAGGTCACATACAATTAAGAACAAAATCCAAGACCAAGGGCCGAGAATTTTGGTTTCCACACCTCATTAAAGCATGAAAATAGAGAAAGTATGGTTAGCCTATGCCTCAACTCTGTCATGCAGCTTGTGGTTCTTTAGTTGCTCTTAGTTCTCGCTGCTTTTTAAGCATGGCAGCATGCTTCTGGCCAGCTATGTGAAACTCAAAATCTTTCTGATTGTTCACCACAACATTGCAGATGTTGCAAACTTTTACTTCCTCTGCAGCCGCCCCTCCTTCCCAAACTTTGTCTTTTAGCCTTCAAGTCCTCAGGAGTTGCAGCAGCACCCTTCTTATTTGATTGCTCATCCACAGTTTTCCCTTTGTCAGGAAGTAAATTTTTCTTCTTTTTTGTAGTTTCTGTTGGAGGCTTCATTGGCTTTGCAGTAATCGACTCCTGCAATTTCTGCAAGTTTTTCTTGTGCTTTTTTCCCTGTTTGTATGACTTCAGGACATCTGGGCTGTTGCAATCAACCTTACAGACGTTACAATACGCGGGTTGAACAACCTTAGTGTTCTTCTTGAAGCCCTTCCTCCTGGCACTTTTTAAAGCTGAGTGTGTGGAATGTTGATTCCAGTGTTGGAGAATTGTGTGGGTTGGTAATGTAGACCCGATCTCGTTGGATGGTCTTGTAGCTGCCTGCAGAATGATCTCATACATTAGACTAATTTCAGAAAATATTAGACAATTTGCATGAATTAGAAAAATCATCACGAAAATTGTTATCCAGAAGACACCCAAATACCTAAATTAAGAAAAAGTAGCTAGAGAGGCCGTAGAAATGATACAAAGTTAAGATTTATGCAGATGGAGAAGAAACAAAAGGTATCATACAAAGCATCCAAATAAGGGACAGGAGGACCTTCCATGGCAATATGTCAGGTATTTTGACCTTCTGGAGAATAAAGATAAGGAAGAATAAATAAGATACTTCAATCACTTAACTCATCAGTGTCTCAAATGATTACCATAAATCACTGGAAAAAAAAGTTCACCAGGACACTTGTCATCTTACTTTAGTAACAATAACTCAGCAGATAGTGCTTTCTGCTGGAACATGGTCAGTCAGATAATTGATCTATAATATGCTAGAGATAGCTGCAGATGTCTCATGACTTATAAGCCAATGTTACACAATCTCCATCGCGGTTCCTGCCCATTTGGGGTGTAGCAATGTCTAGCTGGGAACATTGCATCAAAGAAAGCAAGCACTTCTGTTGTATATCCATTGAAACTAGAGATCAAAACCAATCATGATTAGTCAGAACAAGGATAGACACAGACCATGATATTGCAGAAAACATTTGGTCAGGTCAATCACAAATGTCACACAAAAAAGTCAGGTCTATAACACAAGTGAGGCTATCAAGCAGCATTTGGTCAGGTCTATAACACAAAAAGTAGACTCCAAAATCCAAATATTCTTTATAGTTCTCTAAGGGCAATCACAAATGTCACAACCTGGTAATCTTACATAAACACTATAAAATCCATGAGAACCTGCTCATTGCTGGAAACTTAAAAGATAAGGTTATAAAAAGGAACTTTACAAGGAAATCATGTATTCCATAGCTGGACGCACAATAGAAAGTTCCTCATTGCTAAAGTTCAAACCTTAAAGCTTCAAACAAGAGAATCTGCTCAATAAATTTGCTTCTTACATGAGAGAATTGAAAAGTGAAATTTCAAAATTAGTGATTGAAGTCATTAAATGATCATCAACACTAAAAGTATTAGGCAATAATTCTTCAACCAACATACAGATGATAATATTATCAAGTGCCATGCCGACATTCTTCCATAATATGGGATTTATAAAACTCACTTAATGTTTCTCCTCAAATAGGAGAAAAACATCATGAAATTCACATAAATGAAACACTACTGCTTCAGCTCTCTTGAAGCTCCCCTTAGAAAGAAGGTTATC
This sequence comes from Typha latifolia, assembly GCF_019914945.1. NCBI lineage: Eukaryota > Viridiplantae > Streptophyta > Magnoliopsida > Poales > Typhaceae > Typha > Typha latifolia. The sequence goes on along the minus strand of NC_133086.1, from coordinate 3,057,712 downwards.
GATAGGCCATTGGCTCTATCATTCAATACTGAACATTGATTGAAGATTAGCATGGCACATTCAGTTAAAATAGACAAGTTTAATCTACATATAACCAATTGATGCAAAAATACCATTTGCAAACCGTGGCAGTTAAACTTCAACATACAAATATTTAAAAATTTAACATAAAATACAACCAACTATAGAATTACACTCGCAGTTACTATGATACGTCCTTTCTGAAAGACAAAAAAAGAATAAATCGACAAGTTACACCTTGGAACAGATTATGTGAAATTTAACGTCACAATGCTAAAGGACTAAAGCTTAAGTTGCCACAACTAAGAATCCAGATACAACTATAATTACCGCACAGATTACAATCCATTCAACAAGCATATCATAATTAACCAACAAAATACATGCGACAACTACGAAAGCAAAAGAAAATTTCAAACTTTCTCCAAGAAATCAAATACAACCAAGCATCTGAGAGACAAAGAGAGGCATACTCACCGGCGCATAGGCGAAGGGTTCGACCCCATACTGCCGAATCGTCTCCTTCGCCGCAAGGCTATGCACGTCCCCACCTCCCATGTCATAATAATACGTCAACCCAATTCCCCCTTCCGCCGGCTGCGCCGCCTCCGGTGGCGGAGAGTACGAATACGCAACGGCGCCTAGATTCTCGTACCCGCCGTGAGGCGCATAGGGATTCGTGACGTATAAATCCGCCGCACCGGCGGCTGCGGAGACGTAGGCTTCCTGACTCGGGGCTGGATTATGGTTGGGGTTAGCGTTAGTGTAGTAATAGTAGGAGGAGGAGGAACTGGGGAAAGGTAGGGTTTGGGGTAGTGGTTGGGGATGACGGTGGATCACGTTAAGGGTGTTGGGATGATGCGCCGCCGGCGCATTGTAGATGTGGGGTTCGACAGGTCGGAGCTAGTGCGCCGCCTGGGTCTCGACCCAACCGGTGCTGCCCATCTCAGACTCTCAGTGGCATACACAGGAGAAGAAAAGACGTGTGCGACTACTACTAGATGGTTAGATGTGCAACTTGAGTTGGCCCAATTTGGATCTTAACCCCACCAAAAATGCAAATTGAGTTGGACCAATTCGGATCTAACCCAAATCTATTTACTATTCAGTTTGGCGTTTGGATTAGGACATGAGAACATGAGCTGGGTAATTGTTCACATGTTACCGATCATTCATTTCAATTAGTCGACTACAACTTGATACAAAGACAAAAGATAGAATATAACAAGAGCACTAAGAATGAGCTCCACGCTTAACTGTATTACAAATCGAACAACAATTAACGCAAGTATTAAAATAAATACTTAAGCATAATAAAATAGAGGAGATATAGCTCGCTCTAGATGTAAGCCTCTCGCTTAGCCAACTAGTAGCACTATAAGTAGAACAATATGAGCTTTGAGAAGCTAAGCACTCAATCAAAGAGCAAGCTTAAAGAGAGATACAGGCACGCCAGTGGTAGAATCCAATGAATTTAACAAAATACTTGAAGACCCCATATGAGTAGACATGTGAATCCAAGAACATAACAAGCAAACAAAGAAGAAAGAAAGAAAACAAAAGGGGGGAGAGAGCAAAGATCTGCCTATTTGCATCCTATTACATTTGCACAAATATTTAATTCTCCGACGACATAGTTGATCCTAGCACCGACGGAGCTGAAAGCTAGGCGAGGTGAGCCAAGGCAAGGCGCAACGACGGAGATAGCGAAGGTGCGGGCCAGTTGAGGCCGAGACTGGTGATTGGTGCAGATGGGTAGAGAACGAGATTGACGACTAGTGTGGACGAGATCAACGAGATCCATAGCCCTTGACTTAGATCATGGCGACACAAATGTTGAGGAGGGGAACAGGCGAGTACCACGGCACTCGGCCTAGGCAACGACAATGGACGGCAGCAATGCAAATGAGGGAAAAGAGATGAGGTGGGTGGTAACAAGTCCTAAAAAGGGATTAAAGAGAGAGGAAAGAGGAGAGAGAGGAAGAGGGAAGCGGAGAAGAGAAGCAACACACATTAAGGGAGAGGGAAAAATGCTAAACTCTCACAGAGCACTCTCCATATACATTTTTAGATCTCACATATTTGCATATGCATTCCCTTTTGTTAGATATATTACTTAACGATATGTTCTATTCATGTGTAAAGAACTTTATTATTAAGATTTACATGGACTAATTTTGAAAAGGAATTGCAAAGAGCTCGGGGGGTGGTGGGTGATATATGCAAGAAATCTATTTCCTTCACTTTCTTCAGCAAAATGGATATCCCAAAAGCTATACTTTGCTTCTCTCCTTGTTGGTCTCAGTAATTTAAGTAACGCTACTTCAGATTGAATACATTCCTATCAACCATATTACACCCTAACATGTCAAACAAATAGTTATAACACAACTAAAAACAAAGCAAGTGGAAAGAGGAATGGACGAGTACAAAGATAAATCTTTAGCAGGGGTTAGATCATAGGCAAAGATAGCCTAATGAGGAAGTAAGTCAGTTATTAATCTTTTGCTCAGATAATAAAGCAACCAAACTGCAAACTTTTGGCATCAAATGCATGCCCTATAAGAGTATCAAGCAAGTTCCACATCACATAAGAATTGGTAGCTAAGTATATCCCAGGAAAGTATCTGCAACAATGGAGTTCCCTCACCAGCATCTTCTCCTCATTTGTCACATCCTGCAGAGTTTATTCACATGAACATGCCAATTGTAGCCAATATTCCTCTAATGCAACTTGACCCACATGGCAGAATCAACCAAGAAGCATTTATAAAAGGTGCATTTTGTATCACTAGGCATTCTGTGCCCATGTCTATCCAAAATGACTCCCCTCATGTGGGCCTTCAATTCTTTGACAGAAACATCCAAGTTCTGAACTCAATTCTGCAAATGTTCATTATCGTTCTCCCTTCTAAGTTTTGCTTTCTTCTTGGCCAATTTGTCACAAATTCTTTGAGCAAAGACATGTCTTGATGTCTACAGTGGATTATAAAAAGAGGAAAGCAAGAGAGAGAGAGAGAGAGAGAGAGAGAGAGAGAGAGAGAGAGAGAGAGAGAATCCTCATGAGGAGTTGTGCTTCCCAATGCTAACCACTCCAAGCAAGTAGGGTAAGAAAGAGACATGAACAACACAAGCATAATGGGATGTCTGGACTTCAAATAAAGTGAGCATAAACCTTTCATAACAAATATAAGCAGGTACTAGTCTACTAGAGCATTAAAAGAAAAGAAGACATCAACATGACAACATTGGTGAGTGAGATGGATTGTCATGCGTTGTAGTGGGCAAATTAACAAACCAACTTTGGCATCACATGCCCTCACATTGTCATGCGTTCTTGGCAAAGGCCATTAAGCATGTCTGATAAAGAATTCACAGCTCAATCATTTCAGCCCTGGTTTGCAGCTTCAATGACCCCATGTCAGAAGCACCATAGAATTTATTATGTGGCACAACTTCAAACAAAGAGCAGAGCATAATGTGTCATTATATTACTATCCTAACAATCAAATACATTTACATAGTCAAACAGTAGGAGTGCTCTGAAGGTCATAAATAGTATTTCTTGTGTCCCTAATGAGAAATTTAAACAGAAAAAAAGGATTACTGACACTAACAATCAGTACAAGTTAATAAATGAAATAGTCAGATTAGTGGAAAAGTAAAAGAATTTCTTCAATCAGCACATGTGCTCTATTATATTGGCAGAATTTATTACGAATTGAAAAGAAACAGAATTTTTAACAACTTCAGAGCTCTTATTACCTTAATGTTTGGAAAAAGAGAGAGAAGCCTACAACTTCACCTTCCAGGCTGAGATCAACATACATGTAGCCCTGGCCTTTCCGGTGTATTAAAAAGAATGAATTGAATAAAACTGCATCAATTATATGCGATAAATCTGTACACTCTCTGCACCTTCTTCTCAATTGGGGATCAAACCTACAAGCGACTCATTCTTGCAGTTGCTCGGAGTCCACCAGGACTTGAACTCGGCATTGTCATCAGTGTTACTTAAATCTTCATCAACGGAAGCTGGAAGATTGAGATCAAGCAAATCAGGCAATTTGGGAGACTGCTGCTGGACCTCAGAGGTGTGATGACTTGCACTGACTTCTGCATTATCTGACCTGGACATCAAGTGGGATCTCTTGTGACCACCCAAAGCTTGGCCTGATGAGAAAACCTTATAGCAAATTGGGCACTGATGGCCCTTGGCCTTTCTAGAATTTTCATAGCTTTTCTGATTACTGCGGTTCTTATCGACCATTTCTTTGATCGGTGTTGATTCGAAAGAAGCACCAGTATCCAAACTATTATCACGATGATCGGTCTTCGATGCGCAACATCCATTTATCCTCTTCTGACTTGCTCGGTGGCCTCCGAGAGCTTGGTAAGAATGGAATGACTTGTTGCATGTAGCGCATTTGTACTTGAAATCACCATTAGCAGCAGATCTCTCTCTTTTTCTTGAGCTAAATTTTCCAACTTCCTGATAGCATTGATAAGTTTCTCTTTTCATCTCAAACTCAGCAACGCAGGAATTCAGATTCTTTTTCTTGAACGGATGCTTCTTTGATGCTTCATTGGAGCCCTCAGCCTCATCTGTACCAAAAGAATTAGTCTTTGGCTGCTTGGAATCATCAACCTCTACTAAGCCATCACCAGAAACATCAGATTCCAACTTACTCGACATGCCAATCTCATTTGGGTCACAATCCAAATCACTTTCTTTCTTACTAGCATCTCCCTTGTCTTCCAGAACCACAGAATTCTTATCGGAGGACTCCTCAACGGCGCCCCAGAACCCGGTGTCTCTTGAGAGCATCACAAGGCTCAGAGCAATATCCTCCTCTTCTTTGTCGAACCCGCAATCCGACGAAGAAGAGGCGCGGATCGATGCCACGAGCCTCGACCTCTTCCTCTCATGGCCCATTGGCTCTTGCTCTTGCTCTTCTTCTTGGACCTCTTCTTCCTCCCCCAATAGCCTCCGAGTCTTCTTGGGGTTCTCCCTGAGACCATACCCAGGACCCAACCCCATGAAACAGCTTCTACCACTAGTACTACTATTGCTGCCAGACAAGTGGGACCTCATGTGCCCACCCAAAGATCTACCACAGGGGTAGCTCTTCCCGCAAACTTTGCAGGAATGTTTCATCTCCTGATCTCTCACGCAAACAGAGGACTACAACAAGAACAAGAACCAGAACAGACCAAGATCAGGAGGAGAGAGAGAGAGAGAGAGAAGGAAAGCCTAAACGGGAATCAAGAACCGAATCAGATCTTACTATAACTGGACCTTTGGATTGACCCGAGAAGAACCCAGACGGGATTTCGTCACTCGTCGAGCTTCAAGCTGTCTGTTGTGATCCATAGAGGAGCAAGAGGGGAGATAAAGGCGAGACCTTTAAGCTTCCTCTCATCTGGGTCGCTTGGTTCTGCTCTCGAGATCGATTGGTTGGGAGGAGAAATCCATGCATCGAAGCAAAGTTAAAACGGAGGAGGAGGAGCACGTGTACCCAACCGAGAATCCTACGCCACGGATCCGGCGGCTGTTGCTCCGCCACGTAGGACGCATCGAGGCAATCTCCTGCTAGTGGGGGACGACACAGAGCAAATGCAACCGCACCACGCGGCGAGTGGCCATTGGCTAATGGCTGCCAGGCCCGGTGATCTCGGACCAGTGGGACCCAGATGGAGGATAGTTTCGGACCGTCGGATGGGGAGCGGGCCCACCGATCGGAGGGCCGAGGGGTATTTGGATTGGGGGTGGGTGCGTCTCACTTCTCCCGTTCTGGTACTTTATAGATATATATATGGAGAATAAGATAACGTGGTTGCATGAATAAAGCAATATAGGAGACTAAAACTATTCTCATTTCTCACCGTCCTAACTTTGAAATTAGCATAATTAATCCCCACTAGTTAAGAAGAAAGATAATTCTAATCACTTTTTTCATCTAAACATCAAGTCATAATTACCATGAATATGATACCAACAGTTTTACTCATTGCTACATTACAAACAATGGAGGTAGTGATAGTAACAGTAACATAAATACTGACACTGTACACTGTATCATTCTCTGTTTCTCAAACAAAAGACTTGAAAATTTTTACATTCCTTGCACTGAGGGGGGGAAAATAGAAAGGAAAACCACAGCAGAATAGAGAAATTTATTAGGATTCTCATGTAACTTCAGAAGAAAAAAAATTAAGACCGTAAATATCAAGGTCCGAAAGGTAAATGCAGCACATTTCAGATCAGTTACCTCTCCTTAATCTACAGCACTATGTAAATTGGATGCTACTTCATGTCTGGTAGGTAGCCAACATCTTGAGAACAATGCAATACTCCGCAACAAGCCGGCCATCATTCTATCAACTAAAACTGTCAAATATTCGTTACGAACAATCTAGTACAAATTGCTTGTCGATAAACAAATGAGATGAGTTTATGCACACTAATTAATCAACAGCATGCATGCCTGCAACCTCTATTTAGGTTCCTGTCAATCTTACCAGTTCATCGTGATAGTAAAATCAAGTATGGATTTTGTGCTTTGTACAGCCAAGGCTTCTTGATATTGTCCCTAAATCAGAGCAAGGTAGTGCCAATCATTGTAGATTGCAGCAAAGATGTGGATGTAAAGCATTAAGAAACTATGACTCTTGCAAATAACTTTTTAAGAGGATTACTTAAGAATCAAGTCCCCACAAACAAGATACCTCAAGAGACAGCTTGTTGCCTAACCAAAAAAAGTTGACCTCTCCTTGTCTTTGTCCAGGCCTCTGGAAGTTGTGAAAGCTGCCCACTGATCAATTTGTTACTGTCTGCAACTCTGTATATTCCCTTGTAGCCTAAATCCGAAGTCACCCAAGACAACCTATAGAGAGAAAATAAATGAACAGATTTCAAAATCAGATTACAGTAAGAACCAGAGTACCAATATCATGCTTTCGATCTTAATGTTTGTAATATTTTCCTTTTGCTTCCATGTAAAACTAAGCCTTGCCAGCACTTTTTCCAACTTCTAAGGAAGAAGTGTCTACTTTATAAGTTTATTATGGGTAGATTATGAACTTCCAGTACATTTTGATTCCAGTTCAATTAAGCTCTCATGATTGGCTGCAAGAAAGCCATAAATTCTCCATGAAATTTCTTCTATTTCACAACCACCAAGTAGTGAATCGCGAGTCGCTAGTTATCAGTATTCAGTAATACTTTTCTCTTCTATCTTTTCGTGTCATTCTTATCACAATGTTAAGTCCACTTCTTTAAGGTCTGAGAAAATCAGAAAATACATATGCCAGAAAATAAAAATAAGGCTAATTATTGTCTGGAAGCATATGTCCCCGATTGAGCAGCCAAAAATATTGAAATATAGAAGTTCAGATTCGAAACTTTAAAAGAACAGATATTATTGAGTAATGACCTGGCTCAGTACTAAAGAAATAATGTCGAACTGAGCTTAAGTGACACTCCAGCATGCCAGAACTAAAACAAAATAGAAGTTTGATGAGTGCAGAATGAGCTAATGCAGACAAATAGTGTATGTGGATCCCATATTGATCCCTAAATAAGCTCTAATCCTCATGCAGGCCAAGCTCAACTCAACTGCAGCATTCTCCTACTGCCTAACATGGTTAATCATTTCAAGAAAAGAGGCAAGTGATGCTCTTCACACAGTTTCACTTGGTTCCAGTGGTTTGGTTTGGTACAACAGTAACAAACCACCAACCTCTGTAATTTGAGGATGAAACCAAAAAAAGAAAAGAAGAAAAGGTAGTGTTTTCTTTTTTGCACTGGTAATGATAGAGGATTGAATGGGGAGCAAGACCTCACCAGCTATGCTTGGAGAGTACTCTAGGATAAATGCAACTTGGATCACTTACGCTATATGGGATCAATTCCTCAAAACACTCTCTCTTTTTCACTATAGCAAGCCTACTGAAGTCTAATTAATCTCTAATATTACCAAGAGACTATGATCAGCCCTCTCGTCACATAGAAAGTTGCTTCCACTTTTATCATTCTTGCAGGATAAATGCAATACTCTGGTTTTGCATAAATTAACATCAACTTACAATCATAGTACCTATTCATAACATAGACTCTGGTTTTGCATAATCTAACATCAATGTGGTGCAGCAATGGATCAAAATCACTCTTCGGTCAAAATAATTTTGCTTATTTAATGGAAGATTAACAGTATAGAAAATAGAACTTACTACTTTGCTCAAAGTTGCAAGTTCAGAAGAAAGAAAGAAAATTAGTTTTTTTTTTTTTTGGGGGGGGGGGATTAAAATGGAGTTCAACACATTTGTTGATCAATATGATGTTCACAATAATGTCATTCTTTGCAAGTTGCAAAGCACATGCCAACTTGCCAAGTTACCTAAAAAAAGGGTGTAGACTATAAAGGACAAAGCAGAGGGGCCATTGCTTATCCCGAAGGTATAGCAGAGTGCATAACCAGCTGGAAAAAAAAATGAACATAAGCTCTCCAGACTCCAGGTCATAGATAATACTACTCTAGCCCCTCTCTTATGTCCCATAACATTTAACCCTTCCTTTCACCTCTTGAAGAGCTCTCATGACCAAACTGTGTCACTATCGATATCTACAGTAGAGCAGTAAACTGAACAATTTCACATACAAATTATTTGCTAGATAAACGGTAAAACGTTGCACCAAACTATATATCTATATGTAAGGGGCAAAAAATAGTTAGCTAAGCATAAGCAAAGTTAACAAGTTTGGCGCAATGTAGTTACCACTGAGGTACTGATTGAAAACATCCAAGTAATAGTCCAACATTTTTTTGGAGCCCAAAGGGACTGCTCAACATACAAATAAATAATTTCTTGACAGGATACAATTTAAATAACACAAGAAAGACCGGAATCATCAGTCCGGAAAAAATGGAGAACAGAGCCATTGATCATTTCACACCAAAAAAACGGAAGAAATTCCAAAACCATAATCTATGGATAAAACTGAGGCAGGTGTACAGTAAGTACAATCATGAAAGCATTGAGCCAAACAGGAGTACTACCTTAAGCAAATACAATCCTTAGTAGTACATCATTAACCAAAGTTCTGAGCACCAGTACGGAAATGAAAAGCAAACATTGAACTTGATAGCATAAAAAAACATATCTGAAAACAGTAACGAACAATAGATATATTAAAAATCAACCACTTGTAAGGTTCTACATAAACATATACCCCTGGAAAATTTTCTCGACGTGAAAAAGAGGACTTTTTTTCCTACAAATAAGTAAAGGAATTGTACAGCTTATGATATTTATCTCATCAGGCAATTATGATGACCTTATGAAAGCATGACCCATTTATCTCAAAACAACTTTACAAGTAAGCAGAACTGCTGATCTTTCCCTAGAATGTATAAAATGTAAGATGATCCCACAAGAGCAACTAGAGCAGTAGCTTCATTGCCTTGAACAGGAAGAATAAATACTAGGTGAGGCAGGTATGTGAGAATACTATCCATCGTCCAGCGTACAAAAACTAACAAATGTCATGACCATCCATAGCATCGTTCTCCTCTCCAAACACTTCTTGAATAACATTACATGTTGATAAAAAATCATCTCTCTCAATTCTTCTAATTAAATTGATGTCCCATGATTTTGTGTCAGAATGGCCATCAAAGAAACCAAAATCTGTAATACCACTTAAGCCATCATTTCTGAATTCCATATGCAACTTTTCATAGTCTTCAGTGATAGCATGTTGCATCTCATCTGCCTGATCAGCAGAGGGATCAGATGCAGTATGCTGGCCCTCAAATGATGTGCATGAATCATCCTGAACATCTGCATCCATTCCACCATGGTGCAAATTCTTGTCCATAAACTGCATTGCATGAATACATTTTGAGTCACTGATGCAGCCTTCAAAAGCACCACAGGATTCCTCTTCTTTGCCCTCACCAGCAGTTTCATATTCATCACAGTCATCTTCATACTCAGACTCTTCAAGAGTATCCACCTCTAGTCCATCTTTATTGTAAATATCATCATCTCGATCAGTGAGGGACTCCACCACAGAATCTTCTTCCTCTGCCATCGCAAACTCGCCATCATCACTTTCTTGCCATTCGTCATTGTCACTGTCCACATTCATTGGGTCTGATCTATTCTGCTCAGCCCTCTTCCGTAACATGAAGACATTGAAGTAGTAACTAACTAGCTCCTTGCTGCTTCTACCTGGAAAGACATGCTTGAGCTTGTCCCAGAAATTCTTGCCCAGCGAGAAAGGGTTAGATAATACAACCTCCTGGAACATCTGTTCCTCCTCTTCTGTCCATTTCGAGGCCACATCTTCCCCCATACCAGAGAGACCCAACTCAAGGAATCTGTCTATCCCCAATGCTTTCTTAAGATTTTCTCTTGCTTCCATCACATGTTGTCTTACACATCTGATGGAACCCTCATCCAGGCAATCACAATCAACCTGACGGTATACTGCTCCAACCTCTGTGAATAATGAACCAGAATCAGGCATTGGCATGACAGGCTTTGTAATCCACTTGTCACACTCATCATCATTTATATGATGTGAGACAAATGATGAAGGGAGGGAACAATCTCTTTCAAAAACGGTAGCTTTGGAACCTTGTGGCTTCCACTCAGGAATATCAGCTTGGTGATTCCGTCCAATAGCAACAGGTTTGCGAGGAAGATGCCCAAAAATGCTTGAAAAGATCTCTTCTACTGGATGAAATTTAGCTTCTCTTTGGTGATCTTCAAAACAACTAGGAGATGTAGGTACCCAAAAAGGTGAACCTGAGCTCATATTTTCGCTACTTCTATTGCATGTGAACCATGGCGAGTTCAACTCCTTGCCATATGTCCTATAAGAAGGATACTCAAGAACATCATCTGTATCTCTAGTAACGGAATCTTCATCAGCTGCAGCAATTGCAAGCACAAAACAGTGAGTCATTAGCCTTTTTTATGTTCACCATCTTCAGTGTACCTTAGAGCAAGCATTATATTTAAATGCAGAAAATTAGCTAAAAAAACCTGAAGCAGATGGCCTCTCAAAGGTACTGATGGAGGAAGGGATTTCATTACATGAATCCAAATTTCTATTTTGGTCCACCTGCTTTGGACGCTTGCATGTAACTTGGTTTGGCTTGTCATCATAAAGGGGCCGCTTGCCATGCTCAGACCATACATATGCACCTGCGCTGCTGCTCACACAATGTAAGATGGAGGCATCACCATGAGAACTTGCAGAGTTATCAGTGGGAGGATCAATTGCAGGTCCCAACTCCCCCAGAGATTTGCTATAGATGTCATCCCTTTCACAATCTTTTTGATTGAACAAGGTCAATAAAATGCTCAGTAATTTCTCTGTTTCTGTGAGCGAAAAATCTTATTTACCTGTAGTTTGTGATTTCTCAGGAAATTTTCTTGATAAAGAAATTTCAACTATCGATGCAAGTTGGCCATTATCCTCCAATCCTCTAAGGGTTCCGAAGGGAATCTGATCAGCCTGATCATCTGTGAAAGGTTGTTCGCTACGTTGAAACACCATATTTGACCTACAGAACACCAATTGAGGAGATACAAGCAAAATAAGAAAGTAACATACTAAAGAAGTTGACCAGCAAATTGAAAAGAAAGTGAACTGTCAAAGGTAAAACTACTCTCCTAAGGGACAATCAAATTTCAAAAAGTAAATCAGAACATTAGAGAACATATCAATTGAGGCCCTAAAACCTTGCCCACTGAAGTGGGCACCAGGCCTAATTGACCCCAAATTTGCTAAAAAGACTCAATCGAATGAACTGGCAGTCGCAGACTCAATGTAGAGACAATAAATTGTCCATGGCTATTGGAATAACACATTACAGCGGAGAGTGAGGGATGTCCACACTAAGTAAAAAAATAAAATTAAGTTTAATATTTGCTTTGGAAAGAACTAAGGTCAAATGGCTAAATGACTACATTAAAACAGTGCATAACATGAATTGTCCAATAACTAATTTAGACACACAATAGGACCTGTAGTTTTGTAGATATAACCAATAATCCAGCTTACATCAACTAGTAACTAAAGGAAACAGGTTTCAACTTTACAATATATTAAGATGGTAAAAAAGCATCTGCTCACTACTCATGATAGACCCACTTAATCAGCATATACCTTCCTTACCTGGCTAGTTCTGTTTAGAACATTGTGATTGCTAGAATATATGTGTATTTGTTTAGGCACATGCCGTAGATACACAACCCCTTCACATTAATGGACCCGAGTACTATCTAGTATCTATTGTAGCTTATAAATAATTTTGTTGCAAAGAAGGATGGATTTAAGAAAGTGAAGATGTTCAAAAAGTGGATTAACCTAAAATTCCATATTTGCTCTCCCAACAAATAGTTCTACTAGTATTCAAAGTCCAACCTTTCAAACCACATGTCCCCTTAGAGGACAACATTGTCAATCCAGCCGCACAAACTGGCAGCAGGTCCTGGGATGTCCATCAATAATTAACTTCTTATTAAATAATTTACAATCACATATTACTTCAACTATAAACACTATCCTAATTAAAGGAGTTGAGCTCAATCTTCTCTAAAATTAATTTTCCAAATTTTCCATATACTCACAGAGATACCAGTAGAAACCACAGACCATCTTAAAGATAACAAAAGTTGTTAAAGATAGATTTATACCGTTAAGAGAACCCCTTCACTATCTAGTAACGTAAAAAAAAAAGATCATTAATGTATAAACACGAAAGAACAAGTGAGGAAATATTCAACACAAACGACCCAACTTCATCCTCCCGTATGCATTGAGATATGAAGGATAAAACTGTAAATAATCAAGGAAGTAATAAAGGAAAAGCTACTCAGAGAAATTATAACCAAGTCAACGAGCAGAATTAACAAAAAGACAAAACATGAAATCGAGAGATCTGCTGCTTACCTAGTAAAGAGAAGTCCAGCAAATAGATTGAGTGGGCCCAGGACCCTGATACTGAACCAGAAAAGTTTTAAGGAATATCAACAATTAAATGTTAAGAGACACACTTTGATGAACGATTGATAGAATACAATTCCTATTGAGACCGAACATAGGATGCTCAAATCTCATTAAATATCGAAAGATTTCAAACAAGAAACAAAGTATCCTGCAAAAGAATCAATTTCCCCAAATTTTGCGGATTAATCAAGAGCCCGATCTTAGAAACTCGACTCCCGATCGCGCCCCCTTATAACTACAAGATACAAGCACCGAATTGACGAAGAAAATATAGACCAAAGCAAAACTCCAGGTCAGATCTATGAATAACGATAAAAAAATTTAGGGATCCAACGAAAAGCTAACCCTAGATCTCAATCTCGACGATCTGATGCAATTAACAGAGGGAAAATAATAAATATGGATCAAAATATCTATATCAAGGACAGATCCATCGATTAAGACCGTATATCAAGGCCAACGATAACTCTCGAAACCCTAACCCTATAATCTGTACGGGGCGACAAGAGAGGCCAAAATCGGTATCAATCGAGAGAGAACGAGGAGTCCGGATCGAATACGACGTCAATTAGGAGATAAAAAGAAGAGATCGAAGAGAAATCCCGATGGGAATCGAACGATTTGACCAGAAAAGGACCAAAAATGGGGAAAATAAAGCTTGACGACGGCCTCCTTTTTATTATTTTAAATTGTTATTACTTTATAATATGTGGTCGGAAGATACTATTACACAGAACTAAATTACACAAAAAGCCATCCAAGCTAATAAAGCACGGGTAGAGGTTCTCAAGAATTTGGTTGGTATTATCGTAATTCTAATGGGCTATAAGGGGATAAAGTTAATGTATTCTAGTAGAATATACAGCCGTTTGGTCGAGCATCAACGGTGGTGATGCGGCGACTCAATGTCCGAAATATACGGTCATGATTGGTTGATATAGATGAGAGACATGTGGACATCGATCCATCGTAGGATGTGCCCTTTTTTTAATATTTATTCTATTCGAATAGATTAGACTTGTATTAGAATAATTTAATTTAGATAATAAGCCCATGGAGTTGGACTACTTGCAGTGGTTTGTCTTTCTGAGCTTGAAGCACCAAGATTTTCTTTTTTTCTTTTTTACTTTTTAACCAATTTTGTATTGATATCATTGAGCTAGGCAAAAATTTAATAGCAAATTTAATATCCTTAATGAGACATTATTAAGAAAATATATATCAAGTTGCAATTGAAGAAATATAGAATATACAATATTGACCAAAATTAATAATGAAGCAGAGATGTTACCAGAAGCAAACTTTTCTATTGGCAATAATTCCTAGTTGAATACTTTAATGTTACCTGAAGTAGATTTAATGAGGAAAAATAAATAAAATTCTGGTATTTTAAAATTAAAAATAATGTTACTCCAGGAAAGAAAGCAAGCAAGCAAGCATAGGTTCCATAAACAAATATGCTCTCAGCTCTTCTTTCTGTGATCCTTTTTATTCACAATAAACAGTCTGCGGGCTAGAATTTGAGTAAATTTAGGATGCTGTAAACCTGTACATGATACTACAAAAGAACTCTGAAAGTAGATGTCCCAGAGAGCACAGACAATGTTCACATGGAATACTATGTAAGCTGTACTGCCTGGGCAAGATTGACCACCTTCTCTTGAATTCAGAAAATATCTGATCAAATTACTTCAAACTGGCATCAGGAATTTCCCTGCTGAAAAAGTGAAGATGATAATCACAATAACGTCCTCAATTATTGAAAGACACATGATTATGATAGACAGTAAAGGAAAAGACCATCTGGTCATAGTACCAACTCCATGTTACAGCCTTCCGCAAAGAAATTCTATTCTAAATACATCTTTGAAGCCTACTTTTAGGTTGAGAGATTAGGATCCAAGATCAAGAGAAAGAGTAGCCAATAGGAGAGCTTATAGGTTAACCAAATAATGTCAAGGAACACTAGCTTTGCCTCTCACATGATCTTTGACTTCGACAAGTGGATCTAATCAAGCATATAGAGCGCAATTTATCAATGATATTAGAGAGGACAATGAGAGAGAAGGCCAACATACCATGAGAAATACTAGCAGAAAATATGAGAATCTATTGTAAATCAACACCCTCGTCTAGCGCAGTGGAGCTCATCATGACATTGGAATCAATTTGCTTGTCAAATTTCTTCTTTCTTCGTGCTTCAAACTCTGGAAATTCTTCCATCTACAAGAAGATGAAAAATAAGGCAAGAGTACGTACTTAGATTCTCATTTATCATATACCAAAAAATCAAGCATGCAATCAATCAATGGTATAGAATCTTCAGGCAATAATAAAAGATGCAAGACTTACTTGCTGGAACTGGTCCATCGAAATAGGATTATCGTGAAGAGAAATATTCTGCAGAGCTTTGCAATCCTTCAACAAATTCTCCGGAAGCTGCTAAATAAAAAAGTTGAATCAGTATTGTAACGCTAAACAAGATATTAACTACAATATGTAATAACATGAGAAAAAAATGTTATTTGCTGGAAAAGATATCATCTTCCAGTCACAAGATACAAAGCCCACAAACATTTTTTACTGAGCATCAGAGAAATAGTATGTCAGTAGGTTCAGTAAGCAATGAACTGTATACCTGATGAATGTTATTATTGTTCAATAAGAGGGACTTCAAGCGAACAAGATTACAAATCGATTTAGGCAATGCTTTGATTGAATTTCCTGCATTACAGCAAATTATCATGAGTTCAGGAAGAAATTTAATGTCAGATGGCATGATTTAAGGAACAAAAAGAAAAGTAGCACATATATAAAGAGAAATATTTTGCAAGATGACAATCTTGTATGAGGAATTGGACTTTATATATTTTGCATCTCATTATATTTCCTTCTATGGGGACAATATTCTAGCTTAATTCCTCTCACATAGTTTTGATCTTCTCCTTATTACGGAACCTTCTATTTAAATAAAATCACAAATAATGATGATATGAATAGGTGATGCTAAATCTGAAGTCTGTACCATTTGCTTGCAATTCTTCCAACGAAATACAACCCCCAATTGATTCTGGAAGAGATTTCAATTTGTTGTCGGACACATTCAATAGCAACAACTGCAATCAGATATAATACATTACATATGGGTGAAAAGGCTAAATAACAATCCTAGATTATTAAGATCACAATCAATCATTCATTCACATATCACTAACACAATATACGACTTAATAGATTGGCCATACATCAGTTTTCGTAGCATCAATATAACTAAGCCCATGCATGACAGAGTACCTATATATGTTTAAGCTAAAGCCACAACAGATATTTTGTCAGCAGGCATTATATATATATATATATATATATATATATACACCGAGCTTATTAGATCAAAGACATGGTTCAACAATAGTCATGATATCTCAAGTAGTAGTGCCAACCTAACATAACAAACCGTGGCATTCATTGTCAATGCAACAATTAAGATCTACCGTGAAACCTTGAATACCAATTGACAAGAAGAAACAGAAGTATAGGTTCGAAACTGAAAACAGCCATTCGTTCACATATTCATCCAAATTTGGGAAGATTCATACCCAGAATTAATTGAGTGA
This sequence comes from Typha latifolia, assembly GCF_019914945.1. Lineage (NCBI taxonomy): Eukaryota > Viridiplantae > Streptophyta > Magnoliopsida > Poales > Typhaceae > Typha > Typha latifolia. The sequence goes on along the minus strand of NC_133086.1, from coordinate 3,041,050 downwards.
AGATAAAGAGCACTATAAGCAAAATTGGTTCAGTAAATAAACCCAATAAGATAAAAGTATTAAACAGTTTAAGCCACAGTAACTTATGGCCTGAGCATCAAACCTCATATCTTCCAAAATGTAACCAAATTTCCAAAAGCCCTCTTGCAACCAAAAAGAATTGGAAGGCCTAGTCTAACCAATAGCTACTATTCTCAGGCTTTGGCAAAGGTACTTGTGTCAGATCACATTACCTAGAAGTGAACCTGTAGGTAACTCACCCATGATGCAACATGTGTTCAGGACCTATCTATAAGCCCACGGAGGTGTGGAAATCTCTTTAGATTGGGAAGGTAGCATAAAAAGCATGTGGGCACTGGATTGTCCAAGCAGGCTTAAATATAAGCAATTATGCAATTCAGTATATAGTCCACCTATAGAATTTGATTGATGCCGTATATAAAAGAGGAGAGTCCTGACTTCCATCAACAGAAAAGGAGAATAATACAAGTATAGCATGATGGCAGTTTATCTGTCAAACTCAGGATTATTATACTCTATTCAGGACTAAGATACAATGGTGTATTGAAATGCTGACCAGCTTCATCATTTGATTTGTGTAGAATTCAATGCTAATGCAATCTAGTAGGTGGTACAAACTCAAAGTCAAATTAGAGAAATGGCCCGATTCACTCAGGGAGTCTTCACAAGGTAGGAACAGCTTTCCATGTAGAGATACCATAAAATGTGTCTTTGTCATGAAACAGAACTCTTAATGTATGGGTATGATGCACCTAAATTGTCATCAAGATGAAATGCTCATCACACCAGAGTTTAGGTAGAGTTTCATTTTAGAATGGTGGTAGTTTCTCACATATGTTTCACTACCCTCTAGGGGTGGAATCTCATCATGTTTCTTAAAGTGTCTGACATTTCTCATACATATCAAGAGGGTAATAAGCTGAGCTTCATGGTTCCAACACATGGAAACAACATCTCTGGTAATGGAGATTAGAGTGCATATATCTTGTCTCCATAGAACTATTAATACTTTACATTGTTTACAAGTTAATCAAACACACATTATTCAGTATCTCAAAAAAGCACTCACATTGTGCAGGTCTCCTATAGTCTTGGGAAGGCAAACTAAGGAATTCCGACAGATAGAAAGTTGCTCGAGCCTAGAAAGAGATCCCACTGGAAAGGAGAAAAAATATATAATTAGAAGGAAAAGTAATTTACAATACTTGAATAAAGCTATATAGAAAAAGAACAAGAGGGATGCAACAACAGCAATAAAAGAACAAGAGGATACAGAATGGCAATAACAGAAGTTTATACTACAAAATGCCAATAGACAGAAGAAAATTACATTCATCAGGCAAGACAGTAATCTGATTTCCATCAAGGATGAGGAACTTCAGGGTCCGGAGGCTTCCAAGGTTAGTTGGAAGGCGCTCAATAAGATTACCAACCAAAATCTGCAAGATTAAAGCACTTACAACTGTAAGTATTTTCCTGCCAACTTTAACCTCATGTACAAACTACAAAGTGCACCGATTTCAACAAAAATAAAGAAGAAAAGAAATGTCACTTTATTAATATGGACTGCATTTATGAGATATATAAGATATATAAGAATTGGAAATTTAGAGTTCTCACTAGACGCTGCATGTTAATTAATCTGCCGATCTCCTGTGGTATTTCAGCTGCAGGGGGAGACATTGAATTAATTTTGGTTGATCAAGAAAGATAGTAATCAAGAAAAAGCATTTGCATAAGAAAATTTAGCAATTTCAACCAGCCAGCACACTAGATATCGGATCTATCATCTGTAGTTGAAACAAGATTATGTTACCGAGTCCCACATTTAACACTTAAAATGTGTTTGAAACTTTGAACTCTTTTAAGGCACTTAACAACTTTTAATCACATATTTTGAAGATTGGAGAAGAATATTCTGAATGTTCTGGTCCTTCTGGAAATATTTCATATTAACTCTAAACCTGATAATTGACATAATTAGAAATAACAGAAACGCAGATCAAGTCTTAAGTAAACAAAGTTTCTTGTGTTTGGCCAGACCCAAAAATGGACATTTTAACAGGACAGAAGCATGAGGAAGAATTCTTGCTAAATCTAATGTTGCTTTAAACTTATCCTGGCAACACAAGAACACTTTGATGTGGGCATCATCTTCAATTTGACCAAAATAAAATTGTTTGAGTCCAATTTTAGTTTAATTGTTGATTTTAATTCAAATAATTAATTAAATTAGTCAATTGATAGATATGGTAGCCTATATGTGGGGGATGTCCGTATTGAGTTATTACCTAAATTGGGTTAGTCAATTTAGGTAAGGTTTAATCAATTAGGATCCTATTAGGAAATGAATTTCTATTAGAATCTCAATTGATAGTTATGATAAGGTTATATATGGGGGATGTCCACATTGATTTATTACCTAAATTGGGTCAGTCAATTTAGATAAGATGATCAATTAAAGTCCTATTAGGAAATAAGTTTCTATTATAATCAGCTAGAATCAAAATTGTTAACCTATTTAAGAGTTATTGCATGAGAAGCAAGGATAAGTTGGAATAAGAATTATTTAAAATCTCTCATTTTCTCTCCTGTGGTCTTCTTCTCTCTCTCTCCCCTTTTCTTCTATTCTATCTTAAGATTCTTCTCTAATCTTTTCTACCTCCTCTCTAAACCTCTCTTCTTCTTCAATCTCTATTTTTTCGTTGGTTACTACTGCTGTCCAGAAAATTCCAGTAGTGAAAGAGGATTTTTGGGTGCCCGGACGTGAAGATGAGGACTTGGTTTCAAAGTAAAAGCACTACTATTTCATTTATTGGTAAACATAAACTCTAAAATCTTTCCTTACACCATATTTTAGGTCTTTCTACTATCAACGTACCTATTTAAGAGTTGAGGAAGTTACTGCCTTATCTGAGTGGTTTTATCTCCTTCCATCTAGTAGTGATCATTTTAATCAATTAACTTCTTATTAGTTATTTTTTACTATATTTTACTTTAGTTACTTATTTGGGTCGATTGTTCTCCAAAACATTGCATTCATACTAGATTTGCATCACACTTTGAGTGGAATAGAAATGAAATCAAAGTTGTCCTTGTCACGAACACTAGAAGTAACTTCAAAAAGCAAAAATTCAAGATAGAAAGAGAGTTTGATTCTTTTTCAATTTATTCACCCATACTAGCAAGTTCTCAAGTGAAGAAGTGATCATCCTTGACAAAAGTTCATTTTAGTCATTGATCATTCATGGCACTCCAGGCATTTAAAATGTGCAGTGCATTACTCTGAAGCAAGATACTACTGAAGAAAAAAAATATTATGAATAATCCTACATTGATACATGTACATATACAAGCATACGTCTCATATGTGTGATCATACTCATTTGCTGAAAGATCGAATAAAGGTGGAAATCCTGAATGGACGACCTATTAAAGATTCTGAAATTTTGATGTTTCTCCATAGTTGGCAGCCTGCCACCAAGGGCAGGCTCCTAAAGAAAAGAGGATCAAATGAACCAGTAGAATGGGAAAAGAATAATTGTGATTTGAAGAGAATACATAAGTGGATCAACAATATATACTACATTAGTACATTATATATATGTATATATATGTCGTTCTTTTAAGGTAATAAACTTCAAGCACTATCTAGTATCTTGTAGGTTAAAAAAAAATTTAGCAGGATATTAGGATGTATGTCAGAATTGGTAAAGAATAATACCCCCAAAATGTTATAATAGAACTTTATGAGTGGCATAGAGATTACCTATCTTGTTGTTCGTTAAATCAAGTGTTCTTACAGAACTATCCACCTGAAAAAGTTCATTTGGTAGGGCCTGTAAACAAACTCTTAAGAAAGTCAACATCAAGAACTAACTCTTAACTAACAAGAAATATATTGATCATTCATACTATATCCCAATCCTGTCAGGAAGAAGCAATAACAATTTCAATATGAGAAGGGAAATGAGAATTTGATGTCCATAAATCTAAACAATTTGTTCATTTTGTTAGCTAAACAGTCTGGTTATCTTCATGATTCAACGATATTGAAGAAGAGTTGAGAAACCTCTTTCATCATAATTGCTCTCCTTATATGCTCCATAACAATTAACTCCTTGTATAGATGAATCTTAGTTTAAAGAGGTTTCCAATTACACGAGGGGAGAAAAGGAGAACTCAAAATGAGAAATATGCTTCATCCAACATGACAAACGAAAGCATTATTCAAATCCTATTTTTTTTCCATCTTAAAATTCTAAAGATTGAATGATCTTCATATTACAGTTTGGCTCACCTTATTGGCAATTTGGCTCTTCCAAACAAAAGAAGCATTTTGACAACTCATAGCTATCAAGATGGCATCTTTCCTATTAGTTTTTCCCTTCTCACAGCATTAGTGCATACGAGGAGGACAAAACATACAGAATTCTATTGCCAAAGAGAATTAAATTAATGGCACTGAACGGATAACATGTAAAATACTCATCACAAAACTAGAAAGCAGAATAAGAAACCAAGCTACCAGCAAAAGATGGCCAACTAATATCCGAAAGGAATTTTAAGAAACCCTGATTATCGCAGAGAAATTATGGAAAAAAAGAGTCACATACCTTCAACTTAGCGTCTCTGAGAGCCACGATGCCGGTCGATCTCCATCGGCCGATCCGATTCGCGCTAGAATCGGCGCTCTTGCTGGTATAACACCCCATGTATGCGTTGACTCTTCGATCTAAGAACTACCCAAAAGTTTGATCTTTGGGACGATAGATGACGAGTAAATAAATGAGTAATCTCAATACGTAGAACAAGCTAGAGGATCAAAAGGCTCACCTGACTGGGCCTTCGCCCAGCCTTGGTTTATGATGAGACTATCTTAACCTTTTTTTTCCCTTTTTCTCATCTTTTTCTTTTATTTCCCTTTTCTTTTCCTTTTCCGAGAAAGGGTGCTTAAAACTATCTCTTAGTACGAGTTTCCACAATGAGGTGGACTTATCCCAATATTGACCGAATAAGTTATCTAAAATATTGTAAATATATCTTTAATACGAATACCGAGTTTACGATATGTTCATTTTTTTTCTTTTGTCCGTATTACCCTGGGGATAAATAAATGAGTTTACGATATATTCATTTATTCTCTATTTTTTTCATAGAGTCTTTTATATGTTTAGTCCCATGTCAAAAATTGAGTGATATAGATATGCCATTTATATCTACCATTTCCTCTAAATATAATAAAATTAGCTGTTGTATTAGCCTAATATAACAATTAGATTTTGGAAGCCCATGAGACGTCGAGCCGAGCTCGAGCCTCTTTGAGCTGAGCTTTTCCAGCTCGAATCGAGCTCGCGCCGAGAAGCTTGTTCAAGCTCAGCCCCTAATCACAACTACGAAGAATAGAGAGATCTGATGAACTCTAAACAGTATATTTGGTTCCTTTTTATGTCATAGGAACAGGCTCAGATGCTTGTGAACAGTTAGAATATTTCAGAAAGAAGGCAAAATGATACTTCCATTGTAATTGGAATGACTTGTCTATGCAATTTGTCTTAAATTAATACAAATCCATCTGCCAGTGTGAGCTAGGATTCAAATTATATCTTGCCAATAACTTCATTCCCTTTACATTAGTAATCCAGCCCAGACATCTACCACAGATACAAATCAATAAGTAGTGGATGTCACAGTAAGAGGTACACTTATGACTAACTCAAATAAAATGAAAGAAGGAAGCATGTAAAAAGAGTAGCACATTGTATCAATTTTATCTCTTACATGCAACAGAAGAAAGTCCATACAAAGTATAATAGGACCAAAAGTGACTTTCAGATAGAAGATGACCTTATTCAGTCTAAAATATAGTCTGAAATATATAGATTATCAATCAAATACTAAAATCTTCAACGATAAAATGACAATATAAAGAATCCCTCTGAGTTAAATCTTGGCATGGTGGTTTATCGGTGATTCCGATACTTCTCTCCTTATGTTCTCTACTAGGATAGCTCTCAATTAAGCCACAGCAGGCATGTCCTTCAGCCATGGATCAAGTGGCTTCCCAATTGAGTAAACAATAAAGCCGATCTTCCTAAGCTTCTCAGGATCCACCACATTGCGGCCGTCAAAAACAAATGCTGGCTTCTGCATGTTATCATAGATCTTCTCGTAATCGAGTTTCTTGAACTCATCCCACTCAGTCAGGATGCAGACACCATGTGCTCCCTTGGTAGCCTCGTAAGCATCCCATACCACACTAACCTGTTTCACAGCTGTGGGGCTCATTGGCTGGAGATGAATTGGGTGGTCCCAATCAAACTTGTTCATTGCAAGATCACGCTGAATCTGGTCCTCAGTCACCTGTGGGTCATATATGCTAATCTTGGCCCTGTCACCCAAAAGGCCCTTGCAAACATCAATTGCAGGAGTCTCCCTTGTGTCCCCAGTGTCCTTCTTGAATGCAAATCCAAGAACCGCAATCTTCTTTCCAGAAACAGTATTGAACATGGAAGACACCACCCTGTTCACAAACCGGCTCTTCTGGTAGTCATTGATCTTGATGACCTGCTTCCAGTAGTTGGCAACCTCTGGCAGACCATTACACTCACAGATGTAGACCAGGTTAAGAATATCCTTCTGGAAGCAGGAACCTCCAAACCCAACACTAGAATTTAAGAATTTAGGCCCAATCCGTGAATCCTTACCCACAGAGTATGCCACCTCAGCTACATCAGCACCAGTGGCCTCACAAAGTGCAGATATTGCATTAACTGATGATATCCTCTGAGCCAAAAAGGCATTGGCAGCAAGCTTAGATAGTTCTGCAGACCATAAATTGGTCGTCAGAATCCGATCCTCAGGAACCCAGTTAGCATAGACATTTTTCAGTGCCTCAACAGCTTTCCGGCCCTCTGGAGTCTCCCTCCCACCAATCAGCACTCTATCAGGTTTGAATAGATCCTGAATTGCTGTGCCTTCTGCAAGGAATTCTGGATTCGAGAGAATCTGGAAGTTGATTCCCTTGCTATTGTGAGTTAAAATCTTCTCAATTGCCTCGGCTGTCTTGACAGGGACAGTGGACTTCTCAACCACAATCTTGTCAGACTTTGAAACATCAGCAATCATGCGGGCGGCACTTTCCCAGTAGGTGAGATCGGCAGCCTTGCCTGCTCCAAGACCACGGGTTTTGGTCGGCGTGTTCACTGATACAAAGATGATATCGGCCTCAGACACATGCTTTTCTATGTCTGTGCTGAAGAAGAGGTTCCTGCCTCGGCATTGTTTGACCACATCGTCAAGGCCTGGCTCATAGATTGGAAGCTGATCGCTGTTCCATGCTGCGATACGAGTAACAGATATGTCGACAACGACCACCTCAATGGCTGGGCATTTCAGTGCAATGACAGCCATGGTGGGGCCACCAACATATCCAGCTCCTAGACAGCAGATCTTCACCATCTTGTTGTCTAAAATTATCTGAATTTATATCAAGGAAAAGACAGTAAGAAGAAAATGTTAGAGGAGAATTTTAGTCATATCAGCAGAAATTATAAGTTAATCTAAAGGTCCAAAGTTTCCAGCTCCATCATTCACTTTTCAGTTTTCAGACATTTGGGCAAAAGTTTGGGCAGGTGAGTCAACTCTTACAAAATTAGCGTACTTGTTATGCATGTTTGTCACTTAGTTCCAAGTTTGACTCCAAGGAAGGAATATACCAATAAAAATAAATATTCTGATCATCTGATGTACTACTTCTTAAACTCTTGTAACTTATGTTCCATTTTCGTATTTTTATATGTCTTCGAAAGATTTGCACAAGGCAAAAAGAAAAGAAAAAGGAAACTAAATTATTGATGCTTAGCAATTGGACAGAGAACAGACATCACCATCCAGTGTATCATGATAAATTATGTGATACACCTGGGTCAGCAAAAGTATAGTTTGCAAGACAATGAAACAACGATTAGATTCATAGAACCATAGTGCCGAAATATATGGGAAAATGTTATCAAACAGATGCAGTTCTACAATCGAGATCTCTTAACAGGCATCCTCAAATTGCAATCACAGAAATTTTAGTAGATAGATCTATACAGATAGAGTAAAGATCTACAAAATACTAAGCTGTTGCTCAAAGAGACAGGAAAATGGGCAGATTCTTTTCAAAAATTCAGCAACACATTTCAAAAGAAATGAAACTAAGGGTGTCCATTCAGCCAAATGTTTCTAGCCCACAGTCAAATATCTCTACAACCTAAATGTTATAAAAACTTGCAGATGTATAATTTTCTCAACTCGAGCATTGAATAGGGGAACTTTTAACATTGTGGATGCATTACTCAATCATCAGTTAAGTTTGCAGAAGATAAATAAAGAAAAGAGACATCTTTAGTACTGGGTACCAAAAAATATACTTCAAAGACCAACAACACAAGCAAAAGATCGTAGACAAAGAAAATTTAACAGAATACTGATGGCCAGATCAGACATCATACTTGAAGGGGCCAATCAAAGTACAACAAAACAAACATAGCTTCATATTAGATCACAAAATTACCTCCAGAATTACTCGAACTCCTTCCTCTGATGTAGGGAACAATAAATTAACTGAAGGGCACTAGGAATTCAGATCCTTAAAAAGTGAGCCTGCAGCTATGTTTGCGGAGAGAATAATAGGTATAGAGAGAATGGAAAGAGAGGCTTTCTATACAGAAGAAGAGAGGTGACTAAGACCTCCTTAAATACTATAAAAGGCCATCTGAGATCTACCCCCCCTCCTTCCAAAAATTAACCATACCAAAAGTCAAGAGTTAATGGCTTAGCTGGACCACTCAAGAATCTAATGAACTACCAACCAGTTCTATTATTCAAGGAAAAGATGGACATGTGCTTTAACTCAAATTCCAAGAATGCCCAACTTTGTTTTTTTCCCTTAAAATTTTCTCCTATTAACACATTATTTATTATTTGGGGGGGGGGGGGGAAGAACAAAGTTAGGCACAAATTAGTACTTCTAACGATTCAACAGAACTATGCAACAAAGTTAACAACGTCATTTAAAAAACCTAATTTCCAGACACATACTTAGCCACGAAATTGACACCGACAAACTCGTCGAGCCATCAGAACCTATTAATAAAATCACATTTCCAGCGGAACCCACATGTCAAAATTCCTTCTTTTTCGGTTCTTGTTAAGAGATTTAGCATTAGCCTTAGTAAAGGAAGCGATAATTACCAATGATAGCGATGGGAGGGATCTAGAAAAAAAGGAGGCCTTGAGTGAGATTGAAGCGAGTTGGTAGATCAATAGAAAGAATGATTCAATTGGGATACAAGGAAACGGAGACATGGATGGTGAAATGCCACCAACTCAACACAATTAAACAAAAGATGGTGATGATGGAAACGTGAAGGAGACTTCTGCAGAAACTGGGAGATCCAGAGTAAATATTAGATATGAGAATTTAATTTTACCTCTCCGTAGTAGAGTTAGGATCCCGCGGTGGAGCTTATAAGAGATCCAACCTCTTTTGCTCGCTTTTTTATGAGTTATAACGGAGTAGAAGGCACTGATGGACGGTGAATTCCGACAGTAGTAACATCCAACGGTTGTTGGATCCCGAGGCACATGGAATTTAGGCTGGATTTCTACCGATTCACAATAAAGATCACCTACTCTACTTAAACTTAAAAGTAATTATAAGATTTAATTGACAATTACTCATTTTTATATACTCGTTATTGTCTTTGTTTGATTTTTTTTTTAATAAAACTTAGTAAGCGAGATATAATTCATTTCAAACTAAAATCTTACGACTTATAGATTACAAGCTTCAAGACTTATTGAAACACCAACAATATAACAGTAAACATATTGTGTCAAGTTCAATGGGCAAAGAAAATTATAGCAATCACAAGCATGTAGGACATCATGATAAAGACTTTCATTGGCTTCATTGTGACTCCAGCCGATTTGGACTAACATTGAAGTAAGCACACACCCTAACCGAACAGATGAAGCAAGAAAAAAAAATAAACAAACGAAACTCAGAACTCAAAATGAATGCCGGTGGTTGCTAGAGCAAGGGTAATGGTAGAAGAGTGAAAATGCGAAGGAGAAGGGAAATGACGATAAAAGAGGAAAGAGGGTTAAATAGTGAGAAGAGGAAAGAAAATAAAAGAGAAGAGAGGACAAAAGGAGAAGAAAAAAGTATAGAAAATATCTTTTAGAGGGAGAAAGATCTCTCCGCTCCCTATGCCACGGGCTAGAAGAAGGGAGTGGAAATATTGTCGATGACAAGGAAGACCTCTCTAAAAGGGATTAAAAAAAAAGAAGTGGCTGAAATCCTAGAAGAACTAGGGTACAAAAAATATCTCATTCCTAACGGTATTAATAAAAAAAGTTAAATAATTATTTTACTCTCAACTTTACTTCCTCTAAAGTAAGGGTGAATAATCCCTAAAAGACTAAGCATTAATCACACGACGTATTTGCTAATTTTAATAGAAAAATATAACATGATTACTAAGATTTGCTACAGTTAAGATCACAAAAGAGAGAGAGAGAGAGTTTATATGAAAATGGAAGTTGAAAGAGTCTAGTTGTAATTATCCCTAAAATGAAAAAAAAAAGGTATGTGCTTTAGATTCAATATTATACTCTCTACTCCAATTTTAACTGAAATATTCTTAACTAAATTCACAATCTATGCAAAAATCTTTTAAAAAACAAGAACAAAATCACACTCTTTCCTCTGTCTATATTACTTACGACTAGTGGAGACATTTGAGGAAGTGGAGTTAAAAGAGAGCAAAAGTAAAATCGCAATGCCATGTCTAGAATTAGTGATGAAGAGAGAAGAAACTTCAAGGGCAAAACAAACCATTTGACTTGTTCTAAAAGGTTAAAAAGACTTAGAAAACCGTGGTACTATTGGCCTAAATTTGATGGCCAAGTCCACAACCTACATATAAGTAGAGAATCTAGTCAAACTCATATGTGAGTTTGCAATCATGCAATGTGTATATAATGTTCTTGGCTCATGAATTTATTATCACTTTGTGCTTGCTGTATTTGAGTCGGCTAAGCTTGCCAACAAAATAGCACCCTCTGTCACTAGTTGGCTCTTTTCTCATGCAAATTTGCAGGAATCCTCTGAAGTCAGACCTGGTGTCCAGCCCAGGGCTGCCAAGTGTCCAATTGCACGAAAATTCCTGCGTATGGGGTTGCAGAGGATCTTCTGCCAGTTAATTTTTGGCGAGTCTTGACTCTTGATTACGACTAGTGACCTAGTATAGGCCGCACGAGATAAATGATAAAAAAAATTAAATTAATTTTTTTTAAAATATATTTTTGATGAATTCAACTCCCATGAATTGGTGAATTTTTTAGTATCTTCCGCATTTGTCAAATAAAATAGAAATATAATTTGGTTGGCTGGATTTAGTTAGAAATTATGGGTCAACATTGGCTGGCAGCAGATCCAGATGCAGGAATTTTCTGTGGTCAGGGTACTTGGCTGCCCCTGATTAGCTTTCAAATCAATTGAAAAGTAAAATAAAACCTTAGAAAATTTGGCAAAAATACTTTCTTTTTTGCTTTTAATATCCCAAAAATAACTTGCTATTAGTTTTCTTAATAGACAATTATTATACGGATGAGTTGAAATTAACTATAACTATAAAATAACTTAACTATCAGTAAATGAATTATCTAAGATTAAGATAAAATAAAAGAGGGGCAATCTTTTAAAGATCAAATTGTGGGTACTTTAATTTAATATTATTAAAAGTAATAGAGTAAAAGTAAATTCGCTTATTATATTTCTGAGACGTTAAAAGTAAAATATAGAGTAATTTTAATAAATTTCCCTATAAACTTTTAGGCAGATATGTATAAATGTAATTATAAATATATTCTAAGCGCGCGCATACACACACACAAAAGAAAAAGAAAAAAAGAAAAAAAGTAAGCAGTATCTTTGGTGTTGTAGCCATTGGAGTAATATATCTTGAAACAATAGGATCACTTCTTGCAGCAGAGAATCCTATGTCTCCTTTTTGTCAACTTCTTTGCTCACTAAGCTCTCAAAATTCACACACCTAACAAGGTTGAGGAGCAAGACTACCACAACAAAGCCAGGCACTAATACAACCAGAATTGTGCGTCTCTGTTCTCTCCTATGGAGGAACAAGATTTGATACCTTCTATCTCAAAACAATCTCCAACTCCACCTGGAAGCTTATGCCCTGGCGGCGAGTTTGATGTCCTCGCCGGCCGCCGCGAGGAACGAAGCAGTTTGTATGACTCGTTTGAGCTCAACGCTGTGGCTAAGCAACTCAACACAGCACTGCAAAGGACCCAGGAAGGCTCATCACTTTATTCTAATTCAAGATGGCTTAGCCATCTATACAAGAACAAGTGCAAGAAGTTGAAGCAATTGGATGGAGTGGATCATAAGAAGAGAGTCTTTGTCTCGAGCTATGGAGCAAAGAAGGATGAAAGATTCATTCCAAGGATGTGGAGGAAACTAAGAGACGGATTGTTTAGAAGGCAATGAGCATGAAATCTATTTTTGTAGGTCTTAATATTATTACGCATCAAATCTATCTGAAAGCTAGTTTTCCTTAGCCGGATTTGAGTTCTTGATAAAGATTATGAAAGAAATATTCCCTTAGTTGTTTGATTTTCTTTTCATTACGATTAGATTTTTATCACTCCGAAGATTATTTTAGAAAGAAAAATATAGAAAAAAATTTGAAAATAAAATAGTTATTGATGTTTTCTGAATTCGTCGAATAATTATATTAGATAATTAAGGGCCAAAATAAATAATAGAAAATAGTTGAAGGGATGTAATAATCTTTTTATTTATTACTTTACAAACCACAGTTTGAGTAGCAAATGTATGAGCCATCTATAAATAAGACCCACAAACTCTAATCTCAAAGCTCAAACCCAAATCCAACGGCTTGCGCTGCTTCAATGTTCAAATTCCTATCTCGAGGACTCCCAAGAAAACTAGCCGTTACGAAGCCCCCAAACCCCAACGTTCCTTTTTCTTCTCTTCTTCAAGAAAACCCCTCATTCTCAAATTCCCATCCTCCACCACCTCTTCTTCCAACCAATTTCTGACCTCAAGAAACCCTAGAAATGGCAACTCCCACAAAGAACTCACGTCCCTCTCGATCTCAGACCTCTCAAATCCTCCAGCTTTCTGAGAATTCCGATCCGAACATACCCATCTCCCCTCCTCCGTCTCAGAAACTCACCAAGTCTCCGGCGGTCAAGTCGGCGCAGGCGAAGAAATCAGCAACCAAAACACCCGGACGAGCGATCTCCAATCCCGCCTCGCCGCCTCGGGAAAGGAAATTTATTGTTGCCAAGAGGAATACCAAGAGAAGAGGTAAGGATTTCGATCTCAACAAGTGCCGGAAAGAAGCTTACGAGACCCTAAGGGCTTCCCAAGAAGAATTCTTTAGGAAAGGCCGCGCCTTTGGAGACGAGATAGCTGAAAACCCAAAACCCCAGGAAGCCACTGGATCGAAAGATGAAGCGAAGAAAGAAGATTTGGAGAAGGATATGGGTGTTCAAGAATTGGAGGGCAGTTCGAAGGTGAGAAAGATGAGGAGCTTGGTGATGGAGAAAGCGCTGAATAGTGTACCGGAGACGGGATCCGGACGAGTGAAGCATTTGGTGAAGGCATTTGAGAGCCTTCTTTCCATTTCGAGAGAGAAAGCGAGCGAAAATGGTGAAAATGAAAATAAGATGGTCATGAACTGGCCGCTGCCGGGCTTGCAGCCGCCAGTAGTACCTGATGGGAGTGAGGTGGATTCGGTGTCGGTTTTCACTTCGGCAGAATTCTTTCGTTCCGGAGAGTTGGAGAGGGATTCGAGGCTTCATTCTTCAATGGATTGCAATGGTGACAGGTCAGATATGCTGAATCCCTGCAGAAGCATAGAAATTATTCAGCTTTTAGTGGATTATGCTCTAGCTATATTAGCTCGCACGTTATATTTTAGCTATAAGTTTGGATCAAGTTAACCAAAGATTTTGCCTCAGTGTAATCCATGGTGTTCCTGAAAAATAACTCGAATTAGATTTATAAATAGTGAAAACATTGGTTTATACCATAATTTAGCCAAAAGACAAGGTGCTGAGGTATGAAACAAATCTTCCCAAGCTTATTTGCTCCTACTTTTGGTTTTGCGCAGATTTTTGTCCAATTGATGCTTGTTCTAAATTTCCATCATTTTGTTTTCAGATTCAGCTGGGGCAGCAGGACATCAGGTGGAGGCCAAAGGAGTAGACGTAATGTAAGACTATAAATGGTTTTACATCACTACTAACTTGCTTCCTAACTCTCTTTTGTTTCAATTTATGATTTTTGAGTTGGCTTTTGACATTCGAAGTTGTTTGCTCTATTCAGAGCTCTGAATCATCAAGAAGAAGCTGGAATAAGATGCTGAAGGTGACGAGCCAGCATCCATTCAAGTTGAGGACTGAGGTATTATGACAAATTTGTACTTTTTATTTTACTATAAACATGTCCTTCCATTCGGTGTTTGGTTTGTAAACGAGTAGTGGATGATTACCAATAACATATCCTTCGCAAGTGAAATAACTCTTCTTATAATGAATTTAGAAAATGCCATCTATGCAAATTGTTTGATCTTTAATTTAATGGTGAATATAGACAGAAGTATCATCGTACTCTTTTTTGCGCTTTAAATTGATGCATTAATCTAACTAAGATTAACATGAAATATGTTCAATCTATTGACTATATAAACTAACTAATGACTAGCCATTGCAAATGCACTGCCCATTCAACATATTGATCGATATTTTCTCTCTTGACACAGCAAAGAGGAAGGCTCAAAGAAGAACAGTTCCTCAGAAAAGTGAAAGAGATGCTTGTTGAGGAGGAAAAGAAACGCATACCTATTGCCCAAGGCCTTCCATGGACCACAGATGAACCAGAGGTGCCTTTTCCTTCAGCTAATCTAAAAGTTATCCAGCTACATGGGACTTTAACTGTTTTGCTGCTAACCTCTCTATTAAAATTTCTTTTGCATACAAAAGGAGTTTAATTATTGGTTCTTTCTCCTCAGTCATTTTAGAAACAGGTGTTGCCTTATTATGCAAGGCTTTCTTTCCCTTGAACTTCTTGCATTATTAAGGCTTGCATATTTCCCTAACGGGAAATTTTTCTGTATGCATTAAAAAAGCTGACTTGTTGTAATAAGCTTGTTTGGCGTCATGGTGCGAGCCATCTGCTGAACTAGCCTAAGGGAGAAGAGAGACATGTTATGAAAGTTAATCGTGCCTAGTATCAAATTATAAAATTCAAGTGTTCCGTGAAGTGCACAGATCATTTTAGTCGTCAGATTATGTTGTCTGGCTTAGTTTATAAATTTCTGAAACATGAATGAGATTATGTTTTCATATGAGACCTTGGGTTGCTCTCTTGCTCTTCCATTCTCGCACGACCTTGGCTTTTTAAAGAATCCCACTATAAGAGATGTTTAAGATTTTCCTGTCTTTTCAAAATATTGCTAAGAAAGTTTTGTTCTACTATTCTGAAATCCATATTTTAGTTTCTGAAATTCACCATCTCATTTTCAGATATTGGTAAAGCCACCGCTGAAAGAGAGGACCGAGCCAATTGATCTTCTACTTCATAGTGACGTGCGGGCAGTAGAGCGGGCTGAGTTCGATAATTATGTAAGCCTTCTGCTAAACTTCTTCATGCATCGCTTTTAATTAGTATTAGCAGAGATCTGCACCAATTTATCTTGGAACTTAACATAGAAGTTTTGTACTGCAACTGCTCATATATCTTCTCCAGGTTGCTGAGAGGATTAATTTTGCCGAACAGTTAAGGTTGGAAAGAGAGAGGCAACAGAAGGTATGATATCAATATAGACATAATATGTCCTCTTTACATGGTCCCTAAAACTTGTGATATATCTCTTTCACAGTTGGAAGAAGAAGAAGAAATAAAGAGACTAAGAAGAGAGCTCGTGCCGAAAGCTCAACCCATGCCATACTTCGATCGGCCATTCATTCCAAAAAGGTAAGTGCTTTCTATTTCAGGTGTTGATTCTCTTTTCACCAGTACTCTCATCACTTTTATGATCACGAATACAATGCAGTTATTCACGTTAATGTGATTACCGAACTTTTTAGCCACACTTGGCAAAGCTGTATTCATTATTCAATTATCTGCACTACTAATCAACTTAAACATCTTTTGTATGATAAAAAAAAAGGTCAACTAGACCCAGGACAGTACCTAAGGAGCCAAGATTTCATCCCCGGGAAATGAAATCATCATGGTAACTCTTCCTTGCTTTACCTTGTTTGAACTTGTTACAGCAGTTTTACATATTTTGTAGTACAAGTGTACAATAACCTATTAAATTGAAGATAACGTTTTTATTAAGCTTCGACCTGAAAAGCATTTTTTTTCTTTTTGTCATTTTTCCAGCGCTCAGCTAGTCTTATACACATTAAAGTTTAATGTTTTAAAGAGAAAAAATAAATTTAGCAACAAAAACAATTGGAGTAGGAGACCACTTCCTCTCTTCTATTCTTTTGCAGAAATAGCAGTTGAAGTTTTTGCATATCTGATATGTGCAGTTCATCTGAAGCTCAGTGTGCTCATCAACAATAGATTTTATGGCTACTGACAGTTATTATCGGCTACAGTGTCTCAATGCTGGGAAGGTGATGAAGGGGTCTTGCACAAAATTGAATGAAATTTGTAAATTTTCAAATGACTCCTGGAGTACCAATTACTAAAGTTTCAAATGTCCATCCTCAAGAATCGGGACTTTGCTTGCAGTTAATTTTCTTGTGTTCTGTATTTTTCATTAGTTCATTGGTTTCATTTTTTTCCCTTACTTTGGGATATGTTAACATGCGGATCAGTCGCTTCAACTTTGTTGTGTTGTGTTGTGTTCATATCAGAATTGAAGTGAACAAAGTATTCTCAGGATTTTCAAAGGATGTTCAACTATTTAATAATGGATCAAATAGTCTGTTTATACACATTAGTAGTGTCTATCGGGAATTGTTTAGCTTATATAGAATAATATGTTGCATATCACTCAGAATCAAAATTTGCATCTCTGCTGTATTTGTATGCAGATAAGGTAATTCCATATTCTATGTTTACCTACGGTAAGAGTTGAAGAATTCACCACACAACTGGTACTATGCCAGAATGTGAAAAATAAGTGCATCTTTTGGTGCTAGATCATAAGACTACTCTGTGATCCAGTGAAGAAGTTGACTCTGTAAGAAAAACTACTACATTTATATTTGTTCTGTTGACAGGAGCCAGCATCAACAAAGTTGTGCACATTATAGGGGCAGTGGCATTTCTGGTGTTGCAGAATAAAACGCAAGCAGCTTGACTCTATGCACTTCTCCAGTCTACACTAATTCCAAATCTAGTATCATCCCAGCTCTAGCATTAAATATATATAATCATGAATATAGGTAAGCAAAATTTTAGGCACAAATCACAAAACTGTACGCTGTACGAAAAAGAAGCTCTCCATTAATATTCATTCATAAACTCAAAAGGTCCAAGAAGCATCCATTTAAACCTCATTTCTATCAAAACTAAAATTCAGTGCAAAATTAAAGGAATACAGTGAGTTCTTCGGAAGGTAATCACTAAGAGAAGGATCATCCTCCCACAACTAAGAGAAGGATCTGACGAAGACCACCATGGCCAACATAATTTTTTTCAAAGATTAGTGCAACCACAACTCCTGGCACCAACTCAAGACACTACAACAGTCCGTCCTGCTACTTGATCCAGATCACGCCGTCCCTGAGAAGTTATCATCCTCCCACTGAAAGAAAACAAAACAAATTGCATTGATCGACAGCATATGATTACAAAGAAAACAAGTCTGGAATGGTTAAATCATGCTGTTATGAAAACATGAGAAGACCTCATTCTTTACACGAAAAAAAACTTGAGCACTCACCCTTTAGTATCAATATCAATAATGTTCATCTTATGCAACTGTTGCAGGATGTGCCGAGCTACCGCACCACTGCTTTTGCAGAAATGTGGTGGACGGGATCCATTCCTCTTACGCCCTCCATAAATTTTCTGGAAACCACCAACACCAATACCATTTCTCAGATAGATCTTTCTCGCCATGGAAGCTGCAACATGAAACAAATTGGCAAACTTCGTGTTTAACAAGTCCGAGGGTGTCTCTAATGGAAGTAAGTGAAGAATTATTACCAGCTCTGATGTAATACCAATCAGGGTCATAAGGAGCGAGCTCCTTGAACCTCCCAGTTTTCACAATATCAACCCAGTGAGGAAGTTCCACCTATTAAAACCAGATTAGCACATTAGTCAAGTTTGGCAACTAAAAATGAGATGAAGGTAGTGAACAATGTAAGGTGTAAGTTAATGCTGCTTTATCCAACTACTTCATTTGCTTTTCTTGCATAGATAATAGACTAGGTAAAAATGCCTTTGCAGGAGCAGATGTCACCCCCCATATGTTCCATAGAAGATATAGCTTAACAAAGATTGTTTTATCTCATACCAATGAGAGAAATACTTCTAAATTTTTTCACACAACCAGCACTACTCAAGATTATTCTTCTATAAAGAAAAGATACACTTCATTGGTGAGAAGAACCTCACCTCCCAACGAGTACTTGACATGCATGAATATATGCGCACGACAACGGGCTTATATCAGTCATTATAATTAGCTTCCCTTGCAGCTTAAAATAGGTTAACACCAATCTGCATCTTTCAGTGAAAACCAAGCAACTTGGAATGAAGGAATTCTTCATCCCAGGTTGACCCTTCTTCTTTACTAACCACGGGTCCAAACTTTCTATGAAAAATTAATGGACTAATAATCATTCCTCGACTAGAGCTAAGATAGCAAATAGCACTTCAGATCAAAAGAGAATCAGGAAAATAGAGTGGAGCATCTAATCATACAGATGTCGCAGATTCTAACCAACAGTAATCTAAGATCGCGGAAAGCCCAAAGAAAAAGATGAATGATAAATAAAAAAAGATGGCATTTTGAAGGGAAAAACGAAGAAATATCGAGAAAAATCGGAGGAAACGTAGAAGATTGGAAAAGTAGGACCGAGGAGAGGGGTCGAACCTTGCCGGATCGCTTGAGGTGCGTGGAGTAAGCCTTCACGAACTCTTGAGGCGAGACATCTTTCACGGTTCTCGCCGCCTCCATGGCCGATACCTAAAGAAGATGCCAATCTAATCTAGGGTTTCACAGAGAAGTGTCGATAGCCGAAGAAGAGTATTATTTATATATATGAATCCGAATGAGCTGAACTATAAATGGACTTGATTTAACCAAATCCCATCCGATTCGACCCAAACTCAATAATGACAACACCTCACCTAGTCCTACGTGGCGCACTGCGCACCCCGCGCATTCTAGGCTTACCTCTCCGTCGACTTAATACCTTTCTCCTTTCTCTTTATCCCGTCGTCTCCGTTCGTTCCTCGTCTCTCTTCCTCCAAATCCACCAAACACTAACCCTAACCCTAATTCTCTCCTCTCCACTCCTCAACCCTGCCTCCAATGGCGATCCGCAACTTCCTCACCCTCCTCCGCCGTTCCCGGAACCGCTCTCCCTATCTCCTCCCCTACCGATCGAGCTCCACCTCACCAGCCACTGTCGCTCCCGCCGATTCCGGTGACCTCGCCGGACGTCCACCGGTGCTCATTTATGATCGCCTCGCTGACGCCGTCAAGATGAAGCTCAAGCGCCTCGACGACCCCGACCCCCGGTTCCTCCGATACGCTTCCCCAATCCCAACCCTTGCTGACCACGCCGGAGTCCTCTCCGCCCCTGAGACCCGCGTTACCACCCTCCCTAACGGCCTCCGCGTCGCCACGGAGTCCACCCTCGCCAGCGCCACCGCCACCGTCGGCGTCTGGATCGACGCGGGAAGCCGATTCGAGACCGAGGAGACGAATGGCACCGCGCATTTCCTGGAGCACATGATCTTTAAGGGGACTGCGAACCGGACCGTGAGGCAATTGGAGGAGGAGATCGAGAACATGGGCGGGCATTTGAATGCTTACACCTCACGGGAGCAGACGACTTACTATGCGAAAGTGATGGAGAAGGATGTGGGGAAGGCGCTTGAGATTCTTGCGGATATACTGCAGAATTCGAGTTTTGATGAGGGGAGGATCGAACGGGAGCGTGGGGTTATCCTAAGGGAGATGGAGGAGGTTATTGCTTCTTCTTTCCCATCACTAATCATTTCCAGCTGTTAGATCTAGGCAAAATTCTTTACCTTATTAACTTGGCTTATAAATTGTCATCTTTTGGAATGAATTGGTTAGTTGGATTGCTTGTGTTGCTTGCATTGGAATTGGATAAAAGAATTAGGAGATTGACATAAGACAAGAATAATGATCAAGAAGTCCAAGTGGAAAAAGAAGTATTGTTATAGGTATCAAGAAGAGTGTCAGAAATAGTGAAGAGTTTGCCATAATTTCATCAGAAAGAACAGTTGAATTTCCAGATATATATAGCCTGAGCAACCAAAAGACAAAATGAAACAGCAAGAAGAGCAATATGAGGAATTGAAGACCCCTAAAGGTAGTAAGTATTCTTCAGTTGAAGTATAGAATACAAGTGATGCGTATGGATTCAAAAGCTTAAATGTGTTACATTTACTTTTGTTATTAAACTGAAAGGTATTTGCTCAATATGTAAATCTGATCCATCATTAATGCTTTTCCCATTTGCAGTAGTTTATGTCAACCTATATGTTTTACTTCTTCACTGTGCAGATTCTTTGCTTGGATCTCTTCACAGTTTCTTCCAACCCTATCTTCACTTTTTCTATATTGCAATATCTTTTATCACAATGAAATATCTGGCAAATAACAAATATATGTGCTTCAGAAAACCGTTTATATTGTTATCTGTTTCCATTGACTTTGGCCCAATACGACTAGGTGTTCTATTCTCTTATTTGTTGAGCTATTACTGGTAAATTGATGGATTAGTTCTGTTATGTAGGTTGAGGGACAAACTGAAGAAGTTATCTTTGACCATTTGCATGCTACTGCATTCCAGTATACTCCATTGGGCAGGACTATCCTGGGATCTGCTCAGAACATCAAAAGAATCACAAAAGAAGACCTTAAGAACTACATTTCAACTCATTATACGGCCCCTAGAATGGTAAGCCTACTCAGTCGGGTAGAGACTATTACGAATTTCGTCTCTACAATCAATTATGAATTTCTTCCATTCAATTGATAAGGCTAGCTAGTATTTTGATTTTTGAAGATAATTTAGTAGATAGATAGTACTCATTCTGTTTCTACTTGAACACCTGCCATTTCCATTTGTTTCAGGTTATATCTGCTGGGGGTGCTGTCAAGCATGAAGATATAGTTGAACAGGTGAAGAAGTTGTTCACTAACCTCTCAGATGATCCTACCACGGCAATTCAGTTAGTTGCAAATGAACCAGCTGCTTTTACTGGTTCTGAGGTGTGGATTGTCTATTTCAATCTATTACAGATATTTATTTCTCTGCCGTAAATATAATATCCTTTTGAGATTATTTGTACATACTGGCTCACTATCAAGTATAACTACAGGTTCGGATTATAGATGATGATATACCACTTGCACAATTTGCTGTTGCTTTCAGTGGAGCATCCTGGACAGATCCTGATTCCATCGCGTTGATGGTTATGCAAACTTTGCTAGGATCATGGAACAAAGGTGCTGGTGGAGGAAAGCACATGGGGTGGGTTTTGACATTCTTCTTTCCATTTTATTATGTCTCTGTGTTTTTTTGCTTGTCAGCTTTTGTTCTTCTTGTGCCTCATTATGATGTCCTGCTTCCATGTACAGTTCAGAGCTTGTACAAAGGATTGCAATTAATGATATAGCTGAGAGCATGATGGCTTTCAATACTAACTATAAAGATATTGGGCTATTTGGTGTTTATGCAGTGGCTAAGGTTAGTTATACCTGGTTTTGGAGAAAGTCTACTTTGGATTTTTTATTTCCTGTGACTTCCATAGCTTCATGATGACTGTGTTGTTGATCATATGCTCTTCTATGTTTTGCTGAACCACTAATTGATTGGCATGCAAAAATTCATATTACTAATAAACAGTTAAATTAAGGTGAAATATGAAACTAGCACCTGCTAAGGGATCTTACTAGTATCAAGAACTTATGGCTGCATCCCATTTTAAAGCAAATATTGATCTAATTGAAAAGTCCTATCTGCATCATTGTCCTTTCAACCTTGGTGAGGAAATCCAGAATTCTGTTCTTATTTAATCAATTTGATTATCAAGGAAGAATCTCCTTGCATCTTACAAGAAAATCCTACATATGACAAAAACAATTACCAAATGGATGTCATCATCTTCAAGCCTTTCCATAAATGACATTCATAATATCATACTCCTTTTTAATGTGATTGATATGATGAAGGCATAATAATGCATTCCCTGTTGGAACATTTTCTTGTAGGTATTTGATATCAGTTTCTAATACAAAATTTGTATTTGATGTCTTAATTAGCACTGAATGAACTAGGTCTGATGCTTTATTTTCAGATCATTATTTATTTGCTTATCTCTGTTATCTGCTATATAAGAGTGTGGTGAGTGGGATGAGCTCCATCTATCCAGTATCCAATACATACTTGTCTATTCCCGTGGGCAGTGCTACGTTATCATGCCCAGATGCTGGTACATGGCTGATTTTGAATGCTAAATAATCTTTAGGTCCTTGATGTCATAAAAGTTTTGAGTTGGCTAAGACTAATACTTGCTTTTGTTGGTAATTGGTTCTGTGAATACTTTCTGATTTTTCTCTGATATAAAATTTGATTTGACATGGCCCACATAAGTTTAAGCAAGCATGTTTGGCTGCCTGTTGGTGTCAATAATTTGTTAAATATGAGGTGCTCCATCTCAATAGTATGTGATTCATTGGTGCATGCTTGAGTCAACAATTTGTTGCATGTTTGGTGTCCCATATCTCCCATTCATCAGCACATTTGCATGTTTCCCTCGATGGAATTTTTATGTTGTTTGAAGTACTCATATCGTACTTGTATTCATCTACTTGATAATTCTTTTGGGTAGATTTTTTATAATGTCATATCCTCCTTGTATTCATTTACCTGATATTTTCTTTTGGGTAGATTTTTTATAATTTCTAAGTAGTTATGTACTTTTGTATATATTTTCTAAGATGCATTTTGATGCCATTGACATTCTCTCTTTTTGGTAAACAGCCTGATTGCTTGGATGATTTGGCTTATGCTATTATGTATGAGATAAGCAAGTTGTCCTACCGTGTGACAGAAGATGATGTTACTCGTGCTCGTAATCAGGTACTTCCTTGATTGCTTGTTTTATGCTTATACTGATATCCTTCATGTGCGAATGCCTAATCTTATTTCAGAGGTATTTATGATCTGATCCTGTTTTAAGGGCAAATTAAATGCAAGGAGAATACTGTCTTTCCTATGTTAGAAATCTGCATTTTGTGGGTTGTATTTTATCCTCTGGAAATTGGATCTCTGATTTCTTGTAGGGTTATATTCTGCAGTTGCTTACCATATTGCCATGATTTCAATAAGATATCAGATGTATTACAAAAACAACCAAGATACTCATTATTTTCTTTGGCAACTGCCGAGAAAGTCAAGAAATATTGTTTATATTCTAATAATTATTACATATTTACATGGTTTTGCATATATTACAGGTAATATTGTTCATTTTCTGCAAATTAGTATTTGTTGCCAATTTTGCACAAGCTGCTAGCAATTTTGATTTGTCTTATCTGGAGCTGGCAACACAACTTATTGCATGCTTCCTGATCTGCTCATTTTTACTACACCAATTCACTTGTCAGCTGTCTTTTATTGGTTATTTTTATTTTAAATGCTCAATAATCATGTTATTTTATTCCATTCAATAAGGGTACACAAATACTATCAAGAGTGTCATCACTTTTTGCTGCAATCTGTCTTCATTATTCTTCTAGTTTGTTTAATTACGTACTGTTGAACTAAATGTTTTCAGCTGAAATCTTCTCTCCAACTTCACATGGACGGTACCAGTCCTGTTGCTGAGGATATTGGTCGTCAGGTTAGCATTTCATACAAGGATATTTATGTTTATTTAATTGCTTAGGATCTCTATCTAGCTTCAGAGAAATTCAACTCAAATCTTTTCTGAGCTTGCAGCTACTTACCTATGGTCGAAGAATCCCAGTTCCTGAGCTTTTTGCAAGGATTGATGCAGTTGATGCAA
Source organism: Typha latifolia (assembly GCF_019914945.1). NCBI lineage: Eukaryota > Viridiplantae > Streptophyta > Magnoliopsida > Poales > Typhaceae > Typha > Typha latifolia. Next base: position 3,016,674 of record NC_133086.1, on the reverse strand, counting down.
GCACTGTAAAGCGTGTTGCAAACCGCTTCATATTTGACCAAGTAAGTTTAACTTTTAACACTACCATAATGATGTGCTGCAGAAGTAAGTTACCAAGTACAAGAATCATCTTAGTCAACTAATATTTCAATCATTCTCTTCCTTGCACTCTCCTCTTTTTCATATCTCATCATATGTAATCATGGCACCACCAAACACTATTTTTTTTAAAACCAGTGTAAGTTACCTTATTTAGGTTTAGAAGATAAATTACATCCGAACGCCACCTTATGTATTTGTTTATTCGCATTGGTAGGCCATCTAATCTTGGTCGTCTAAGCTGCACCTCATTTATTTCTTTCTTCTGTTTTATTCTGCCCCTGTAGGATGTTGCAATTGCTGCAGTGGGCCCAATTCAGAGCCTTCCCGACTACAACTGGTTCAGGCGCCGCACCTACATGCTTCGCTATTAGATCAACTGTTATGTTCTTTTGTTTACTCTCTTTTCGCACAAAGAATTCTGGATATGAGTCAGTCTAGTGATGGTCGGACACGCGCACCAACAGTCTCCAGGACTCGAGTAAAGTTTTGGGTCTCACTTTTCTAATATTATTTTGTATCAGTAAAATTCCAATCTCTGTCAATAATATGCATCGACGGACTCGGCTACTTATGCATGCCAACTATGAAATTGAAGGAGTTGCTTGAGGTCACACGATTCATCTGTATTGATTTTGGATAACAAAGATTAAAATTAAATAACTCTCAGTAAGTCGTTTGGATGTGGTATAACTGGTTCCTCCAAATTTGGTTAATTCTACTTAATTTTTTAAATTTGAAGAAGGTAGGAAATCGAGTTAGAAAAAAAAATATTTAGTTGTAAATCAATTTAATGGTGTCATAATTACTCTTGACATTAAAAAAAAGTAATAAATTAAAGAGATTTTATCAAACGATTTAATTATCCAAATGATTAAAACACGGATGGATGGAGAGAGAAGAGAGAGCAAGAAAATGAATTAAAATAATAATTAATTACAGTAATCCATTTTTAAGGATAAAATAGTTATCAAATTAGATGGAAGAGGAGTTGAGAGAAAAAATTGTGTTTAAATAGTTATTATTTGCATACTAAATTAATCTGGTGCTGCCTAAACTGATTTAAAGTTACACATCCAGGATAGCTTCCTAATGGCTACGTAGAAATGTTGTCAATGATCGGGTCTTGTCATGTAGAAGTGAATTACCTTTTATTGAACCCAATGATGGTAAATATAATGAGACAAGCTTATGTGAAATTTACAATCTTCAATTTTTCCTATTTCCTCGTGTATGGAAACCACAGAGACTGAGTAGAGCTTGTTGGAGGATCTAGCAGCAGCTCAGGCAGAGGTCAAGAGGTTCTTGAACCACTGGACAGAGTTCTTTGGATATCTCTTGAGGTTATCTTTGTAATCTACAAAGTATAACCCAAACCTTGAAGTGTATCCTGCAGCCCATTCCCAGTTATCCAGAAGAGACCACACAAAGTATCCCCTCACATCACAACCATCTTCCCTGCATAACAAAAAAACAAAAAGAAATTCTATCTTAAAAAAAAAAAAAAAAAAAACAGAACACTGAGCAGTAGAATTTCAGAAATGGATTGATCTATATATACTCCATTTGACCATGATTTTGTTAATTGTCACAAGTTTACTGTGTTCTTTTTCCACACAAAGCAAGGCATGAAGGATATAATCTACATATGAGAATGAGCTACTAAATTAAATGATGGAACACATAACTGAATGCATCTTTCCTTCTTTCTTTCTTAATTAACCAATTCCAGATTTTGCATAAAGAGGACCTGATAGCGGCAGATAGGCTCGTAAGATAACCATTATGATAAGTGATCCTCTTCTCATCCTTCAAAGCGTGCTTGGTGGAAATGAAGGGGTTGTTTGGATCATCCATTCCTGTAAATGAATAATAAACTTTGTGAGTTCTGACTTAAATACATAAGCATGTAAATGAGAAAGATACTTGCCATTTTCTGTGATGATAACCGGTGGGTTACCGTACTTCTGTTTGATGTAGTTCATAAGGCTCCTCATTCCTTGAGGGACAATATATAACCAAATTGAAGAAGCCTGCGTTCCAAAAATGATCCTTAGAACTGAAAAAAGAGCACAACGGATAGAATGCTGAAGCATTTTATAATCCACTATTCATTTTCACACCAGCTGAGATGAAGATAATATCAGATTGCCCTTAAAAGTAAAGTACTTAGCTACTTATCTAATTAGCATCTTTTGTCTACTAAATCAAGATCAACCTAGCATTTTTGTTTTCTTAGAGTATTGCTGATTGACTATATGTGATACTAAATACTGCGATGTATATGAATAAAAAAATCCCTGCGTGTTGAAGAACCAATAACCCTCTAGTAGAACACAAATGTTAACAGATGATATGTTGATCTTTAAAATTCGTAGATTTCATGTATAGAAGAAACGAATAACACTTCAATTCCCATTATTGTACCTTATCTCCAATTGCTTTTCCATCCTTGAAGGCTGAAAAATGAAAATAGAGAGTACTAGTTTAACAGTGTGAACAAGACAGCAAAAGCAAGAAAATAAACTCAACTATAGTAATTAATGAGAAACATATTGTTCCATCTTTTGGAAAGAATAAAATGACAACTGTGTGCTTAGTGTAGAAGTGGTCCAGAAGAGATAGCTTTGTGCTGGAAAGGGACTCTGGACTCAGTGCAAGTTGACACAGACCACATGGGTCAGAAGATTGCCAAGCTAGCATTGATCTTTCAGTTAGTAGACGATAGACTTACGTAGAGTGATGGCACCTGAATCTGCCAATGTATCATTGAATAGGAAGCCAATTATGCCAGTTGAGTTGTTCTTTGCATAATATGTGGTGTAATGATTAATGCCCACAAAATCCAAGGATCCCTTGACAAGAGCAGCCTCATCTGTTGAAAACTTTGGCAGCCTAGCTCCAACTCTTGTCCTCATTGTATCTGGATAATCCCCAAAAAATAAGGGATCCATAAACCTATCACATTCATTAAATATCAGGGCATCAGTAATTCTTACGATCTTTGGCTAAATATTATGCTTCAAAGAAAGCTTTACATGAGGTAACAAATGCGACATAAGGAAATCCTCTCAAGGATGCAAGGTATTTTAGAGGGGCATACTTTTAATTAATCAGATCATGACCAGGAACCGAAAAACAATATATATCATATATGTTATGAATGAAATGCGGGATGCCAATGTAGGGACAATAACAAACTGGAGAACTACGAACAAGTCGAATGATCGTATGGCCAGGCTCACCATCCAAACTGGAAATCTTGTGCTCTTTGTGTTGCAGCAATGTCTTCAGGTGTATTTGACATGGGCTCAAACCACATAACATCAAATGCTATTCCAACTGATCCTTGCTGTGTTGGCTGCATTTTACCACCAAGTTTGGGAACAGATTAATGTGTGAAATAGATGGAATTACTATTTAAAGATTCATGCAACACAAGCCGTATAAGTCAATGAGTGTGTGTGACTTGCATGAACTTTCATTCATTTACTAAAGCATACAATATACATCCTATACGTATAGTTGTTTATAACCACATCTCAAGTTCAGATTAATATATGCCTATGTACTAATCATTACTAGAATAAACAACTAGGAGCAAGTGATAAGCTAACCTACTTTATAATATCGTCGATATATGTCTGCAACAGTAGCATGAGCTAAAAGAACATTGTGTGCAACGATATATGGTTCAGTAGCTGAAGATCCTGCTCTGCAGAACAGGCGGAGGAGGATAGAGCAGCGACCCGGGGCTTGAAGTCCAACATCATACCCTTGGATTGCAAATGTGTGTGGCTCATTGAATGTTATCCAGTTCTTCACTCTGTCTCCAAATGCCTTAAAGCATGCCTCGGCATAGTTGGTATAGTCCTTTCTGCAAATGATCAAACATGATTTTTGTTCTCATTATGATATGATATTGAAGGAGAGGTCTAATTAGTGGTGGAGTTAAAATAGGCATTACTAGTCCATTTTGATGATGCCATGATGCTACAAGTTAATAAGTAGCATCCCTATTCATAATAATTGTCCTCATAGCCAATTGTCAGGAAGTAAGAAATAAGAACAAGGATCAAGAAAAGAAGAGCCTTACATGATTTGCCTATTTATCCATCCTTCGTACTTGTCTTGCAACACTTGGGGAAGATCCCAGTGATAAAGGGTCACATATGGCTCAATCCCTGCAAATTCTCACATGATGCCACTTGGTAACCAAATCTAAGTTCTTAGTAGCAACTTCATAAAAGGATTGGATTTGCTCACCTTTGGCTAGCAGTGCATTAATTAATCTATTGTAGTGGTCGATTCCAGCCTGATTAACTTCGCCGGTGCCATCTAAACAAAAAGTGAGGAGAAAAAAAAAAGTAATGAATAAACTAAATCAAGCTTGTAATCTCTTTTGTTCTTGCTTCTTTCTTTCTTTCTTTCTTTCTTTCTTTCTTTCTTCTTTCTTCTTTCAATCCCTCAATTCTTAAATTTCTCTTCATATGTTTATGTTACACAATCATATACATATAACCATAATTTCTATCCATAGGCAAAACATCGACCATTAATGGAGGGAAAGAAAAGTGCGTGTATTTCATACTTGGAAAAATCCGGGACCATGCAATTGAGAATCTATATGCATCCATTCCCATGTCTGCCATAAGTTGTATATCTTCCTAAAATAACCATTTCAGTGCCCGAAACAAAATCAGAGCAATATAGAACAAATAATAATTTTTCTGAAGGGCAAAAAGGTAAATTCACCTCGAATCGATGGTATTGATCAACAGCAACATCACCATTGCTGAAATCTATCACTTTACCTGCCCAAGAGAAGATGAATTACCACTTAGAAAATTGATAAATATTTTAGTTGATGCAATTAATCAGAAACTTATCTTACCAAAGGTATGAGAAAATTTATCCCAAACAGTTGCTCCTCTTCCACCCTCCTTCACAGCTCCCTCATACTGGATAAAAGATAATGATAATAATGATAAATTAGATATGATCAAGAAAATGATTAATATGATGAAATATTTGTAACTATTTCCTTGTGAATGGGTCTACAAATATCCGAAATTACCGGAATGCCCCTAACATCGTTGGGAGAATGATTCTTTGCTTACTGAAGACAGCACACGTGAACTTTCTCTTCCACCATTTCAGAAGGAATGTGATCAAATGACAGAATGGTTTTGTTCTTTTTTATTCCATTTATCCTTATTCCTCTTAATTCTTTTACTCTCCCCTTCCATCTCCCTGGTACTTAGAACTCCTCTAATTTCATGGGGATTTTATGTGGTACTCTCATTTATATAAGATAACTCTTTTATAAATCTCCTCGCTGCGGAATAACGTTTCTGCTGGATTGGAAGGGAAGGGAAGGGAAGATAAAAAAAAAAAAGGGCTAATAAAATTCCATTAAATTCATCACATTTTGAAGAAGATGGAAAGGAAAAAAGAAGAAGATAAAAAATAAAATAAAAAACTGTTCCAAACTAAAGAAGACCCACCTGATAAGAGGAAGAGGCTGTTCCAAAGACAAATCCATTTGGGAAACTCCTCCTGCTTAGTCCTGGGCTCTCTGCTATGCATCTCTGTGTCACAAACACAACCAAGAGTAAAGCAAGGAGACAACTTTTGAACGCCATTGCTCTCTAACGAGTTTTCTATGCTTGGGATAAATATTATATATATCAAAGAAAGAAAGAAAGGAAGAAAGTTGGGTAAGACTTCACTACTCCTATGAAGTATATATAGATGGAGAGATGAGCATTAAATTGGTGGAGCCACTATTGGGCACTAAAACTAAAGTTTGATCCAATAGAAGTGGGAAATGTGATTTGGTTGGAAGAAGACCCAAGTGTGAAGGGATTGCCTAAAAGCGACAACCTTGGTGGCCCATTAATTGTTCATTTTCCCATGTATCTCAGCAAAAAAAAACAAAAAAAAAAAAAGCGAAAAACATTGAACTATTAATTCAATCATTTATTGTTTATTCTTAGATTTTGGTGATTAAACATACATTAGCATTTCGCGTCACCTGGTCCACATATATCTTGATCTTTATGATGCCTTTAATTGCTTCCAATTTCATTATCAGTTCCTGATCTGGTGACCCACAAACTCACATGGAGATTTAGCATAACCATGACATTGTCATGACATCCACCAAATAAAGTTTTATCATGACAATATCATACATGGGCTCATCTGCTACTACTACTACTACTACCAGGCAAAGATAAAGATCGAAGAGTTTTTAGAAGACACAGATTAATTTCCTCTCGTAAGCCAGGCGAAGGTGTATGCATGCATGTCTATGTTTTCTTATTTATTTATTAATGTGTACCAGAAGATGTGGCTTTGGGATTTGTTTCATGAACTTCGTGAGAATATTAACTTTTTGGGTGAATTTAATGCCCAAGTCTCCTTGCCCAGTGGCCATTTATCTTCGCATGCACAAGTCCCAATATAGGATATGGTACTTTTAAAAGCCTACGGATAAAAAATAAATAAATAAGTCTGTACCCAACTTAATAGGCTAATACAATAACGTCAAGAAATTAATGACTACTGATGATTTAGTATTAGATGGAAATAAAAAAAGGCTTCATATATATATATATATATATATATGTGCACAGCCGTCGTCATAAAGTATTGCAATAATCCACCTAAGAATGCAAGATATTAAACACGCAAAGCAAGTCATCCAAACCAATCTTTTCATGCAGTTGCCAAAAGAGAAAGATGCAAAGCTTTACATGTCCCCACTAATATTGATTCGAAGTCGACAAATAATTACTAGGTCAACACTGTAGCTCAATGGAGTTCATAACTGACGTTATGGTTTGATTCTCACTGTTGACATTAAAGTGTTAATATTTAGTAAAACTTTTGCTCATTATGGCCTGTTTACTAAGAGTACTGACTTCACTGGTCTAACGTCTAAGGCTACCTAGATAGTCTTGTGACGACTAATAGTACTAACATTTCCGATCACTGCAAGAAACTTCCTAATACTTCCAAAATGAATGGGATGTTAAGAAGAAGTACTTCTAGAGGTAACGTGCCTAATCAACCTTTTAGAAATAATCATCATACTTAACGTGCCTAATCAACCTTTTAGAAATAACCATCATACTTTATAAGAACAATCAGAGTCTCTCAGATGTCACACTTAACTTGGTGGACTCTCTGCATTGGTTGATTACTTTCAGCCATGCATAAGTATGGTAGGTAATAATAGCACGGCCAGTTTGGATAACTTCAAATCTATGATTCAAATACAAAATTAATTCTGCCATGATCTGAGGTTGGATTTATTGTCAACTGGCTTATCTTGAAGTGTTAGGATGTCGTATTAACAATGTTTTTATATCTTGGGCAAGCTCAGAGGGGGAGGAAATCCAAAGAAGAGCCAAGACTCAAATATATTATATAGGGAAGGACATAATAGCGCTGGTTGATGATTGATTTTGGTGTTGCTGTCGTTGATGCTGAGACTTTTGTTTTCGTTGTCTCTGTTGTGGTTGTATCCCAAACTTTTACTGGGTTGTGGTGGTTAAACAGTTAGATTGTTTGGTGGTGTAGATGCTAGTAAGTTGATAGTAAACCTCAGTAGGTTTATAGTTTTTGGATGCGTGCAGGGGTTTTTTTAACGCAAATAGCTATTAATTTCTCTCTCCTAATGGAACGGTTAAGATTAAATGATACTAAAATAAAATTAATCGTAACTATCAGTCATATAAACTGAAAGTACCTATCACTTTTCTAAATTATAAGGATAAATTAGTCATATTTTATTTCTCTCTCTTACCTCTATATTTTTAATAAAAGATAAAAATAATAATAAATTAATAAAAGTTGACACTCATATTATGAAGAAAATGGTTATAAGGATAAGCAATAAGAAAATACTTAAATTCTAATTTTTTATCAATTAATCTAATTATATATATATATATATATAATGTCTTATATACAGATAAAAATTATTTTAAATAACTAATTGGTTAGTATGGAATCATCGCTCTTTTGAAATACGTTGATTACTACTATACTTGCGGTGACTGGGCACTAGATATTTAGTAATGAAACAGAGCTTTTCTCAAGAAAAGAACAAAAAAAAATTGGCAAACAGGTTTGAAAGTCTACCTGGTAGGAAACTTCCAAAGCTTTTATCGTTAAGCTTATACGCCTGTCTTTCTTCCAAATCTTTCGATTGAAAGTTTTTATCGTTGGAGTCTTGTGGGTCGGCATCATGCAATTGGACCTTACTTTTGGGGTGGGTAGAAAAAGCGTGTGTTAGTGTACAAGGCTTGTGCAATGACATTGGCATATTATAGTTTAGATGCTACTCACCTCGTTCTGATACACAAACGGATTAGAACACTTAAAATGAAGCTGCTTTCTTTAACTACGAATATCAGAAGAAATCCAATGCACATTTCACTTCAATAACAAGCCAATCGAATCTGTACCAATTATTTGTGGATGGACTTGAATTCGAGATCCAACATGATAATGATTCAGATACGGATTAGAATCTGGTCGTTTTAAAAACAAGATTGATCCGGAGAACTTGTTGCAGCAAATATAGCAAGTACAAATAACAAATTGACCACAACAATCAAAAGAGAAAGCACATTAATGGCGTGTCACTCAGCTAGAGCACCTAAGTTTGCAGATTTTTTAGGTATAGGAGAACACGCCACAGCCCAATATTTTCGGACGTTTCCAGTAGAGCAATAATTAACATAAATGATCTTTAACAGAAGTTTAGTAATTCAATTTATGTCAACATATTCACAGGAAACAGACAGCAATGCTCTTAATTCCAATCGAGCATGTCTAAGAGCCACAGGACCTCATTTTCGGAACGTGCCGCATCACAGAAATCTATCTCAAGGGCAAACACTTCGATGACATTTTCACCTTTAGCCAAAAATAGCAAGGAAGCCCAAGCTCTGATGTCAGATATGAATGGATGGTGGGGTGAGAAGCTGAGATATTCGTAAGCCAGTGCCCTGGCTGCAGTACTGTCAACGTAATCAAAGAGGGACCTATTCATGATTTGTGCCATCTTGTTGGTGTCCTTGCGATTCACAATAACCGAGACACTAACTGTCCGCCCTGAGATATTGGTGAGCCTCGGTTCGACTTGCATTATCATCTTGCAATCAGGGCCATCAAGATGGGCCTTGAGGATGTCCGACATGCCAGGGGGTGGGTTCTTCATGTCTGCTCGGAGCACCACACCTGAGACAGCTTCAGAGAAAATCAACTTCTCTTCGGACCACATGTCAATGTAGAAGACCAAATCTTTAAAGGATAACCTTGGTGGGAGAAAGACCTTGGAGCGATGGGGTTTAGAGAATGTCACGAAAAGACTGTGGTAGCTGACGTTTGGAGGGGGTTGTTTGCAAATTGCTGGCCATCTCCTTGAACAGATGCATTTCCAAAAGAAGTCATCCTTCGCGATATCCCTCCACTGATGACATACCAGCATACAAGAAACGAGGTCTTCACCATCCAAAAGAGGAAAGACAGCCTTCAAAATTTCCCCATTCAACCATTTAGACATGCTGTCCTGTCAAGAAATAGCTGAGCTTGAAAAGACGGAGCCGATTTAGATGCTTGCGAAGCCCTCGGGAGAATGGTGAAAGTGTGACATAGTTACTATTTCTGCTGGAAAAAAGACAAGAATTGCAATTAGTTGTACTCCATCTCAAAAGAAACAAACAATATGGAAACAATTAGAAGAACACAATAAAAAAGTGTGACTGTCTGGTTCCCCATGAAGCACGAAAATATATTTCCTTAAAAAATTAAAATATGAAATTTAACTAACAATATTTTTAATGGTCCTGATATGAGGGTCAGGATGTAAAATGTAGAAAGTCTTGGCAGTCAACGCCTAAACTAGAAGGCAAAATGCTTTTACAGAAAAGTAGAAATATGGTAAATGTCCTGGCCATACAAAAGCAAATGGTAAAACAAAAATGACTAATATACTAAATTATCATCAAATGCAAGTATTAACTAAGAATACCAGAGATAGAGAAAGCATATGAAGATAAATTCTTCCAAGGATATCCATCGAAAAATTTCATTTACAAAACCTCAACATCATAATGTGAGTATTAAACCATGGATGGCCATGTCGACCGGCATGAGGCGTGCCGATGGCATATTAGCATGTGGCATGAGCAGTGCCGCACAACACCTCTCCTAATAGCTTCACCGCTCGCCATCGACCTCACTATCGCCCAAGCTCACGCCGGGTGCCCTAGCCCGAGGGAGGAAGAGAGAGAGAGAGAGAGAGAGAAAGAGGAGGGGGGTTATCGGTTAAAAACTTAACTCTCTCTCGATCTTTCTTCCTCCCTCGCGCTAAGACACCTGATGCGAGCTCGGGCGACGACGACGGCAAGGCGAAGGCAAATGTGAGTATCCCTTACCTTTTTCTCTCATTCTCTTATGGCACGTGCCGTGCTGTGCTGGCCGATGGTCGGCACGGTCCGTGCCTATAGCACGGCCATCGTTATATTAAACTATTAATTGCTCAAGAGTTAAAGAATTTGAACCAAAACATCAAATACACTTCGAAACACTTTAAAAACTCTCTTTGAAAACCTTAAAAAAATTACATACTGTAATTGATTATTTTTCCCCGACTTAAGAGAACTCTATTACCACTTCTAGTGTTGGGATATGCTCCTAAATCCTAATCAAGCTGCTCAACATTGACTCAAGCACAGCTCCTTATCAACTTCAATAAAGTTCAGCTTAAATTTAAATGTGCTAAGCTTCTATTATGTTCAAGTCAAACTTGAACAGAGATTGGATCAAGCTTGCCTCAATAGAGTTTACAATGCATGCATTGGCTGGCTACAAATTTATGTTAAATCATTGGAGAAAGATTTTACACCTTTCTAGCCATTGAATGCACATTGGAAAAGATGTAACACCTTCCTTAGTTTTCACTTTAACATAATTTGAATCTATCATAATGTTGGGTGTGCATATAAGGCAAATAAACCATTATCAGCATCCATGCCATTTCCCAAATATATATGTCAGTTAGAGCACAGTGAAAATTTGAGAAGGTTTAGATAAGGGTTAATATGGATTTATTGAATTCTTACTAAAGTAGAGAGAATCTTGTTGATTTTGCGCCAGTCAAATGGTTCTAGAAAGGTCATGGATAATACCTGCATCTGAAAGGTATTAAAATGCCATCATTGTCATGTCATCACATTGGATCTATTATGAAAAGCAATGGCAAGGCAACGAGAATACAATAGACTCTTTCATGATTCTAAGAGATAATGCAAGCTAGTATCCCTTGAGAATGAAAGGAAAAATTCATAGGACAAATCTAATCACATTTAAGATAGATGAGTAACCATCTAAAAACAAGGATCATACAGCGGCGAAAATTGGGTGGATCAAACAAATAGTAACAGATAAATAAAAGCAAAATCAGAGAGAAGAAAATAAAATCTAAGGTAGTCCTGATGAGTAACATGATGTTGATTGTTGACAGTAATTAAAAGTTTAAGATAAGTGCAGTTAACCTACACGACAAAGTAATGTTAATAAAATCAATTAACACCAATTAGGCATCCATTTTCATCATCAAATATCAAACAGATCGTACCCGAGATAGGTACTGCGAGTAGCTTCAATTAATGATCCAACAGCAAAACAAGGCAACCAAATTCACATAATTAGGGACCGAAAAGATCCAACCCAAATACACATAAATCGCAAGGTAAGTGGGTCCAATCTTATCATCAAACGCATCCCATGATTCTGTAAGGAACATTCATGGATTACTCTAACAAATTACTGACAAGATCACAACTTTCCAATTACCTTTCTTCCGGGTCAACAAATTAATTGAAAATTTAACAGAGCGAGATAAATGACAACGAAAAGGAGAAATTAATCCAAGAGTACAAAATTTACAGAAACTTGCATATAAATGGACATAGATTTCTCTAATACATGGAAATCTTTGAATGTAACGCATGATTTAGCGAAAATCTCTGCGAAATAGAACAAAAGCAAAAGCAGAATGGATCAAGGAAAGTCCTAGCGGAGCAGCGAAGGACTCACCGAACAAATCGATCGATCGATCGGCACGGCTGGCGAATCCAAATCCAAGAATTGAACCATAAGATGAGAGATCCGAAGCGATCGAAGCAACGAGAGGATGCGAGTAGTCAAGTCGTCTGTACCACGGAGGAGAGGAGTGATATATTAAATTAGTAGGGTAAAGCTTTTCCGTATCATTTGTGTTTGGTGATATAGAATCGATCAGGACTGTCCAAGTGAAGGCACTGACGGCTGGAGCAGGATCAACGGCTACAAATGGGTCGCACCGCGGCTCGGATGTACCATGCTGGTCTGGATCCTACTAAACTAAATTGTTATTCTTTTATTTTATTTTTATACCCGTGATTATTCGTCACGAGTTCAAGCACACGTGAGTTCAAATTTCCTTATGGCTAATTGAGACCCAGGCCAAGGCCCAGTTAACCCGAACCAGCCCGACCTACCCGATAGTCACCTCTAATCGATAGAGGGCTTATAATTAGTCTAAGTGCTTTTTTTATCTATCCATAAAATTAAAGTCCCTGAGCTTACCAATAAGCCTTGTTTTGTGTTTAAGGGTCCCTCCTGAACTGGTTCAGAGACTCCTCATCTAATTCGGTAATTAAATTTTTTTTTAATATTTGACCAAGTTTACTCTTAAAAAAATTAAGACTAATAAATAAGATCAACTAATTAAGTTCGGGATTTAGTCTCAAACCAAACAAGACTATAACTATTAAGATTTTAGAAGAGGGATAAAAAGGCAAACTCTACCGGGTTGATATTGCATAAAAATACTAGGTAGGAGTGAAAACGGTTCAGATTAACTCTGACTTGACCCATTATTTGATTTGATTCGGATAAAAAATTCCTATTCGATTCGGATATGGATTCGGATAAAGGTCGGATATAATTTTCGGATTCAGATATTGTATATCCGTTTACTCGTGTATATTTTTGAATGATTTACAATTTTTAGTTTGCTTATTTAAATAATAAATATTAATATTATAACTCAGTGATGTGTTATATATTATTTATAGAGATTAAAATCTCTCATTTTATATATATTTGGCATACAAATAATTTATTTTTTGTGAAACTCTTTATATTTTCATGTTAATTATGTCTAAATAAAATATCAAAATTTGTTTAAAATTTTATCAACATCATTTAACATCCGACGCTCTATCTAAAAATTATTAGTATCCGTTTAGTTAGGATATAATTTTAAATTTTACTATCCGTCTAATATCCATATCTGAATTCGTATTCGAATTAAAAATAATAATTCGAATATGGTTGAAAACTATTCATTCCATTTCACTCCTAATACCAAGTGTTTCTTACGAGTCCTTCAAAGTGGTAGATGTGTAATGTTTTAAGAAATATAAATTTTAGTCATCTTTATCCGAGTGCATTTAACTATCTAGCGGTAAATTATTGTAGAAATATTTCTCAAACTATAACGACAAATTATTGGGTGGATTCGCATATACATAACCAAAAGTTTATGTCATGGAGTCTTCTCTATAGCGTATTAAGTGATATTATTAACAACCAATCAAGCTCAAGATCACAGTAGCTCGCTCCTACAGAGTTAACTTCTCTTATCTTTTTTTTTTTTTCTCAAATAGAATAATACAAAATAACAACAAGATTATATCCAACATTGAAGTCTGGTTCGTTCCACCCTCAAAATATCCTCAAATTGAAATTAAAACGAAAAAAAAATACAAAGATATTCCAGTTTGAAGAAAGCACGAAAAAAAGAAGAGAAAATTAAAAAAAAAAAAAAATTCTGTGATCGAAAATAAAAGATCGAGAAGGGCGATCGCCCTACAATTCCGTTTCTTCAACCCCATAAAATTGGACCAAATGCTTCAAGATCTCGACTTGGGTTCTAAGCCGGAGGATGTAATCCGCGGTGTGCTCGAGGATTCGATCCGCCGCCGTCGCCTCTACCTTCTCCATCTCCTCTTCCCTCCCTATTGCCATGGACGGAATCAACCGCTTGAGCGCCTCGAGCCTCTCCGCGACAGCCATTGCCTTCCTCCATCTCCTCCGCTTGCTTCTCTCGTCGTCGAGGCAACTCCTCGAAGGCTTCCGATGGCTTCTTCTAGGGGTCTTCGGACGCGTGCGGCGCGATACTGGGCGGTTGAAGGAGAAGGTCATGGTGAGTTAAAAGAGAGGGGTCTTGGTGTGGAAATGGAGGCGTCGATTTCGAGTATTTTTTTTCGGAAGGGGGGAGAAGAACGAGTTGGGGTGAAGCGGGCTTAAGTAATGGCTTCTGTATGAAAAGGGCCTTGGTTTTGTTAGGAATTGCGATAATGCCACAGTTTACAGTTAAGAGAGCGAAGCATAGCATGAGGAGAAGCAGGCGGCTGGCAAAAGCCTGCGGTCCTGCAACCGAGCATGTGCCTCACTCAATTCCCAAATTACCCCTCCATCACTTGTATACTTTTTCTAAAGCCCTGCTACTCTCACACCCAGTTATACACCAACATGCACTGACTCGTGGACCCCTCCCAGACGCCCACACGTGCTTCTAGCTGTGAGTTTTTTTCACAATAATACCACCAATTCTTTCAGAATTAATTACATCTTGATTACATCAACTATCACTTTTTCTTTTACCCCTCCAGAAAGAAAAATTAACATCTATTTATTAACTTACCAAAGGAATTAAATAAATTGACTATTAAAGATCCTTCTTTTTTAATCTATTTACTAAGTTAGACAAGATGTTAAGATTATTAATTTTTAAATATAACAAATCATGCTTCAAATATATTGGTATGTGATTATAAAATTATCAATATAGCAAAAATATTTCCAGAAGGGTAACTGTAATAACTACCATTTAGGGGCACATGCAATGAGCATGTGGGAGCTATTCCCCAGTAGTGTTCATTTATGTGATAGAGGTTATGCGACAGCTAATAGCATTATAGCAGCACCCCATCAAAATGGTGGCACATGCTGGTGCATGTGAGCAGCCCATGGCCATAACCCCATGTGGCCAAAATATCATTAAACTAAATTATTATCCATCAAAAAAGAGTCCCTAAGAAGGGCAGTGAGGTAATTTTGGGATGGGAGGGAAGGTGGCGGGGCTGATGGGGCACTATAAAGGAAGGCCATGTGAAGGTGTTTCTGAGTAATGTGGAGAAGCCAGCGAAAGGCGCAATGCATGCAGATGCAGTGAGGAGGAGGAGGAAGAGGAGGAAGAGGAGGAAGAGGAGGAGGAAGGGGAGATAGATGGGTCACATGGGAGATCACATGGAGATGGCAACATGTGGGAGGTGTGGGGACAAAATGGAATGTACTGCATGCATGCAAGCAGTACATGTTCCATCTGCACAATATTCCCTGCACATTCACAGACCTAAATGATATAAGCGTGTGAGCAGCTAGTACTGCTATAGTGTCTCTGCGTTTTCTGTTCATACTTGCATATGATCATGTTTCTATCATTTATGGTTGTTGTTTGTGACCTGCTACTAGTATATAGTTCAATTTGATTTTTTTTTAATACACCATTTAAATCAAAATATGAGTTTCTAACACTAAATAACTTGGCTCTAGCTAGGAACACTCACTCTCAGACGTGCGAGCATGGGAGGAAATATTAATTGCTCCTCTACGCTGGTATAAGTGAACAAGAGGAAAACGCTCTGTTAACATTGGGGCCGTGCTCAGGAATCGTCAACCTTCATCTGAAATTTGGCCGACTTCGCCATTTTGTACTCAAAACCAAATTTTTACCTAAATTTCGCTTTCAGCTCTGGGCACCGAATCCTTCGCACTGTTCAAAAATCTACGAAAACCTGTGGCGGAGCTCCCCTGTACTCTGTTTTTTTTTTTTATTACTTGCCCTGCTTCTTTTGTTACCTCTATTTGGCTCCATCTCGTAGGCTGGTAAATTCTTGATTCATGGTTGAGGGTTTTGATCATTTTATGTTTTTATATTGTTTTAATCGGGAGAAAGGCTAGATTTTGTTTGTTTGAGACTATTGAAGAATATATCAGTTAGTAACCTAAAGAAAACACAGAGATACAAACAGATATATATCTATATCTATATATTGATGGATAGAGTTTTGTCGTATCAATTTTTGTTCTTATTATGGTAAAGGTTGCTAATCTTTTGTGTTTCAACTATGCTGTCTCTTCTTCTTGAATTTTTTTTTTATCTTTCCACATAAACTTATTGACATCACCTGTTAGCATTAAGGAGTTCTATGTACCCTTCTCCTAGTCTAGTTGTCGTTTTATCTAAGCATGGCATTTAGCCATTCAATCTTTATCCTTCATTGCAGCATTTCCTAATTTTGATCAAAATTAACTTGGTCTCGCAATAAGACTGTAGACCAAGTGTACAGATTATTTAGTCACCGAAATTAAGATCTATGGTGACTCAAGATGTTTAGTAGAAAGTCAATTTACATGAAGTATTGGATCGCCAAGTTTATGTAAGTGATTGTTATATTCTCCAGCAGAATCTGGCTCATCTGACAGAAACTCCTTCTAGATGGAAAGTGTTTGGTAGTATCCTGTGCATTTATCACCACAGCTAGTCTGCTCGACTAATATAAACGTTCTATTATCTTCAATTCTCATCATTTATCAGTGTTTGCCAAGTGTATGTTATTCTAGTCTTTTGGCTACTTTTGATATGTCCCTTAGAATAGAGCCCTTGTCACCAGAAATCTAGATACCCAATTCTGTCCATTAGAATTTTGTATGGAACCAACTGCAGTGAATTGGCACCAATGTGTACTTTCTGACATGTGAAGCTATATATCATGCTTTGACAAAACTAGTTTTTCATACTTTCTCCTAACATTGATATCGGGCACACCTTTGTTCATCTGTTTCTATGACATGATTCTCGTTTGCTTTCATGGATTCAATGAAGCTATTTAGATTCTTGTACGAAGAGCCCCCTCTGTGGACACTCCTATTTGCCAATTCCTTCAGCATTTGCGCTCTCGCCCTTATCTCGTCGTCTCCGAGCAACTCTTTCAACTGTGAACTGACATGCTCACCTCTTATTATCCCAGTCTCATCGGGGACCATCTTTAAACCAATCTTCCAAATATCACAAATGTAGGTCTGGTTTATGAACTGGTCTGCAAAGTAAGGCCAGCACAGGAAAGGGACCCCATTTCTGACCCCTTCTAGTGTTGAGTTCCAACCACAGTGGGATATGAAGCAGGCAACAGAAGGGTGAGCCAGTACGTTTTGTTGAGGACACCAACCTACCATTCTTGCTCTGCTTGCCACACGATCTTTATAACCATCTGGATAGGCATCAGTTGTTCCATCGGTGAGGTCAGGCCTCACGACCCATAAAAACGAAAGGCCTGACATCTCGAGTCCAAGGGCAAGCTCTTGGAATTGGTTCTTTTCAAAGATGGTGTAGCTTCCAAAGGCTGCATAGATCACTGAATTGACAGGCTGTTCGTCGAGCCAGTCCATGCAGGTTGCATCCTCGGGCCAGAAATGCCCGACGAGCTTTCCTGGTCGCTGGCCTGTGAGTAATGGTCCGACAGGAAGCAACTTTGGGACATGGTCGAAAGTTGGTAGCTCAATGTCTTTAAATGAGTTGCAGAAAACGTAGTCAGCTATCTCAGTTGCTCGATTGTTGTTCTTCATATAATGGAACACAATTTTTTGTGTCTCGTGGTCACCTATGGCCCATGGAAGATGAATGCTCTCCATGAGTGGCATATCTTGGCTTAGTTGAAAAGTCTCTTCACCCGTTGCAAACCCTGCAGGAAAGACGTGTTTAATCTTTGCTATTCAATTATTTTTAGGGGTTTTATATCCATTTTGTGGATTATTGAACCATGAACCAAGAGTAAAAATAAAAAATCAATGATTGAAGTTAATGAAAAAGGGCTAGACTCCAAGAGCTAGGAAATCAGCAAAGTTTCAATTATAATGTAGAGAACTTATTTGTAGTTCGCAAGATGATGATCAGACTCCAAGAGCTTATATATACTTTTTCAGAAAGAGAGTAGAAGGCATGAAATTTGTAAATCAAACATCAATTATATTGCACGATTCTGTGATCAATCCTTCTATGATCTTTCATGCTAAGTATGCTTGTATATAAAATTTTATCTTCCTAGTCAATAGCCAGTAAATTCATGAACTATATATATACTTATTCATGCTATCTTACCATCTGCATCAATGATACCGTCGTCTATCAACTTTGGAATGCTCAGCAATGTAGCCAGAACTACGGAACTTGCAGGCCAGATTAAAGCTGACCAAAGAGCCATCTTCTTGGCAATCTCAAGAGCCCATCCCATGTTCAGATCAGCTATCATACAAGTGATCATACAATCCCTTGTCTCGTTGCTCTTAGTTATCAATTCCTCTAAGAGTAAAGGTACGGTCTGCTGCAAGCCATCTGATAGTCTTCCCAGATCGTTGCGCTCTTCTTCTGGGGCTAATCCATCTGGGACTGAAACCAGATGTATCCGGTCGAGATGACCTTCATCCTTGGACAAGGCGGCGACAATACGATCATGGTTGAACTCGGTATTTACAAATGTGATCATGAAGCCATGATCGACCAACAAGTGCGCGAGTTCCATGAAGGGGATGACATGGCCTTGTGCTGGGAATGGTAGGATGAGAGCATGAGGCACACCCATTTGCAGCAGTGCACAGATCAATGAAGATTGATGTATGATGAGTTTGCCCGCAAATGCATATAGTTGTTGCCTCAGCTGCTACATTAATACAGCACAGGAGGTACTATCGTACTAATGGCTTAGCAGTCAACGCTTATTTGCTATTCTTCTCACTAAAGATGGTCGTGAACAAGATCGTTTTTTCCTGCTCTTTGTTTGGCTAGATTCATTGCATATCCTTTTCCTGGGCAAGATTAGTCTGCATCTGGAAGTAGAAGTTTATGAGAAGAAGTCGTTGTTGTCTTTCTGTAGATTGGTTCATACAATAGCTAGCTCCAAATGAACACGAGGCTATAGGGGATAGGGATATACAAACAGCATAATTTATGAGTAATTTCTTTTAACAAAACATAGAGCTGTCACATTTGGGATGGATCCAGATTAAAGTTCTGCATGTCCTACAATAATAGACTGGAGGCAGCTTGTTTTTCAGCTTTTTGACTTGCAATGCATTAGATTAGACGTCCAAAATGTAGGTGAGAAGATGCCGCGAAATTTCCTCCATTCTGGGGGTGTTGGCGAACCGCGAATGGTGATTTTAGGAAGGAGCCCAGATTAAAGCTCTACACCGTATAAGACTTGGTTATTATTGACAGTAAATTGACAGAATGTAATTGACTGCCAAATGAGTTTATTCTTTTTTTTCCTTTTACACTTTTAACTGCTGAATGGTTACGCTGGCAAGTATCATGTTGTTGTCATTGATACATAATTGATCTTAGTATTATAGTTGTAATTATCGACAATCATAGATGCTCCATATATGATATATCGTGGCTTCTAGATTCGAAATGTTTTTTTATTGATTGTTGTTTCCTTTTAATGTATTCAAGGTAGTCACACGAGGGAGAGGGAGAGGGAGAAGGAGAGAGGAGAGGTTAATTGGGAAAAAAAAACCAATGGCAAGGGATTCTTTTGATCAGTATTCAGGTTTCACATCCTACCATTATTTACGGAAATTTGTTTATATAAGGTGGACATCTTATTTTTAGCGCTGTGAAAATAATCGAGCCGACTCCAGCTTAGCTCGATCAAGCTTGGCTCAAAAATAGGTTGAGCCGAGCTTGATTTTGAAGTTAGGCTCAAAATTAAATTCGAGTCAAGCTTGATCCCGAGCCGGCTTGGTAATACTCAAATAT
Source organism: Typha latifolia (assembly GCF_019914945.1). NCBI lineage: Eukaryota > Viridiplantae > Streptophyta > Magnoliopsida > Poales > Typhaceae > Typha > Typha latifolia. The sequence continues at coordinate 2,996,645 of NC_133086.1, read as the reverse complement.
AATATATATATTGCTTGTAATTTTCTAACACAATTAAATTTATTGCTTATAATTTATATTGTAATAATATTTTTATCTTTATAAGTTGAATTGGACTTTATTTCAAGTTTGCTTAAGCTCGAAAATAGCTTAATTTGATAAAGCTTGAAATTGCTAATTGAGCAGCTTGTTTAAGTTCGAGCTTAGTTCAAATTTGAAATAAACTCAAAATTTGCTAAAATTGAAATTATTTCATTTCAAGCTTGATCACAAAGCCATGCTCAATTAAGCTCGGCTCATTTACACCCCCACTTATTTTCAATGTTTTTTATTTATTTTATTATTTAATAGTCCAAAAATTAGTTATAAATTAGATAGTGAGTCAATTATTCGTTAATACAAAAATACTTGTGACTCATCGAGGTTTAGTTAATATAGTAAACCATATAATATGTGAATGGCTTAAGCAATGGCTTAAGTTTTCCCATTGCCGAAATACTTTCCCAAGCTACCCAACCATTTAGTTGTCAAACTATCAATTTTTTTTTTATAATAATTAGTTGAGGTGAAGATTTTGTTATATTTTAAGATTAAATCTGTTACTAACCTGAATATATGTATTATTGATCGATAATAGTTGACTAGCTGTAATGTGAGAAATAATTCCTTAATCTTATCAGTTTCCTTGCGAGTGGTTAAGAACTCAGAAATTATGTGGTAATTCTTTCTTTGGTGAAGAATATAAGATAATAGTTTAACTAATGTCAAGGCTTCGGCCAAACTGGAGTATGAAATCAATGTTTCTCAAGCTTCCAGTTTAGATCTCCTATCTACATTGTCTTCTTGCTTTCTGGCATTTTTAAGATAATGTTTTATCTATTGGTAGAAGAATTTCCAGTAACCTAATACAATTTTTGACTTCTCAAGTTCAATCAAGATGGGAAATGGTGAGAAGTTTCTATAAATTTGTGTTCTGGGGAGTTTTAGACTTGATCACATATTGCTAGAGAAACAGGGTTTACTGATCCTGCTTCCGTTCCCTATTTTCTTTGGTTGGATGAATCAGCTGCAAAACTTATGTTGCTAGATGGTGATTTATAGAACATAAGCAGTACTAATGCAGCAAAGCAGTGAAACAGAGACAACTAGACTATCAACTATTAAGATCCAATGTCAAATAGAGATTCTCATAATAAATCTTAAGCCCCAATACTCTGACCAGAGACACTTCTCATGATAAACCTGCATCAGATAAATTCTTCCGACAAGCAATAAGATCAGGCTAACTTTGGTTCCTCATTTTCCACAACAAGGTTTTCAGTTTGATTTCATGGCCTCGATGAAGGTATTAAGATTCTTGAAAGAAGCGCCCCCTTTGTTGATACTTCTACTTGCCATTTCCTTCAGCATTTGTGCCCTCACCCTCATCTCACCATCTGCAAGCAACTCTACCAACCGTGAAATGATATGCTGTCTTGTTATGATCCCATTCTCATCAGAGACCATCTTCAAACCAATCTTCCAAATATCACAAATGTAGGTCTGGTTTATGAACTGATCTGCAAAGTAAGGCCAGCACAGGAAAGGGACCCCATTTCTGACACCTTCTAGTGTTGAGTTCCAACCACAGTGGGATATGAAGCAGGCAACAGAAGGGTGAGCCAGTACGTTTTGTTGAGGACACCAACCTACCATTCTCCCTCTTCTCGCCACACGATCTTGATAACCATCTGGATAGGCATCAGTTGTTCCATCGGTGAGGTCAGGCCTCACGACCCACAAAAACGAGAGGCCTGACATCTCGAGTCCAAGTGCAAGCTCTTGGAATTGTTGGTGTCCGAAGATTGTGAAGCTCCCAAAGGCTACGTAGATCACTGAATTGGCAGGCTGCTCGTCGAGCCAGGCCTTGCAGGTTGCATCCTCAGACCAGAAATGACCGACGAGCTTTCCTGGCCGCTGGCCTGTGAGTAATGGTCCGATAGGAAGCAACTTTGGAGCATAGGTGAAAGTTGGTAACTCAATCTCTTGAAATGAGTTGCAGAAAATGAAGTCAGCTGTCTCCGTTGCTTGGTTGTTACTCATCATATAATTGAAGATAATTTGCTGTGCCTTGTGATCGCCGATGTAATTCCATGCCAGATGAGTCGTATCCAGAAGTGGCATGTCCTGGCTCAGTTGAAACATCTTTTGGCTCTTTGGGAGACCTACAAGAAAGAATGCTAATACATCGATCGAACAGTAAAAGGTTCATTTAGATTCTTCTGTTCTCCTCTTAATCACATTATCATTGGTTAGAAATTGATGAGAATATCAATCCTAAATTTGAAGTTAGTCATAATTCTATAGCTGGCAAGTAGGCTGCACCTATGCTGGTAAATAAATTAGAGACATATTAGAAGATGTCATGAAATTTGCCAACCAAACATCACCAAGAAATCGTGATCGTGTGATTTTGATCACTTCAATGTTTTTCTCCCATGTAACCTTTGAAACCATGCAAATGCAACTGTTATAAAATTTCAGCTTACTCACCACAGACAATATAATCAGGAATGGAATACTTGTTCATGCTCAAAATTTGTGATGCTGTTTTGTTTTAATCTTACCGTGTGTATCAATGATACCATCGTCTATCAACTTTGGAATGCTCAGCATTATTGCCAGAAGCGCAGCGGCTGCAGGCCAGAATACAGCTGAATGGAGGCCCATTTTTTTAGCAATATTAAGAGCCCATGCCATGCTCTGATCGACTATTATGCAAGTGATCTTATTATTCCTTGTCTCATTGCTCTTATTTATCAGTTCTTCCAAGAATATAGGCATAGTCTTCTGCAAACCATCTGTAAGCCTTCCAAGATCATTTCGCGTTTCTTCTGGGGCTAACCCATCTGGGATGGAAACCAGATGCATCTTGTTCAGATCAACGTCATCGTTGGACATGGCGGCTACAACACGATCGTGATTGAACTTCGTATTGACAAAAGTGATGTTGAAGCCATGATCCACTAAGCAGTGCGAGAGTTCCACGAGGGGGATGACATGACCTTGTGCTGGATATGGCAGGACAAGAGCATGAGGCAAACCCATTGCAACAGTGCGTAAACCAATCAAGAGGACCTTATTATCTATCGACTCAAAGATGCATAGCCTTGCTGCTTCATTTGCCACATTTTATAGCAGAGGAGGCACCCCAAGGGCTGAGAAGCCAAGACCACTTATATTTTGCTATTCACAGTCTGAGATGGTTGCCTGTCGAATTTTGCTACTTCTCCTTGGCTGTACCCTCCGTTTGGCTTGGGATTATCACTCTTCTTTGTTTCGGACATATCTGCTGCATTTCTTCTGCCAAGATTTGTCTGCATGTTGATAGCTTGTGGGCAAAGTAAATGAGAATCTTTTGGGGAATAAAAAGGTCTTTTGTCTTCATACCAATTGGTTTATATATCCAGTAGCTCCGAAGGAACAAGCTGCCGAAAAAGAAGTTACCAGCAGCAGAAGTTTATGAGGTCATTATAGGATAAGATTTTGTCTTTATAGAGATTATTTCATATAGTGAGTGTCTCCGAAGGTACAAGCTTCAGAAAGTTTACTAGTCTACTAGCAGCAGAAGTGCATCAGAAGTTGTGGTGATGAAAGCCGTTTGTTCTTTATGTAGGCTGGTACAGAATGAAAAGGAATACAGCTAGTAAAGTTCACTAATTTAAGGTACTTGAACCACCAACGTTTAGGGTACCAGCCTCCCAGGTTGTTGTAATGGGACATGAATGATTCATAACTTTGGCTTAAGTAAAATGAAGAACAAGCGTTCTTTGAAACAAGGACAAACTGGAGAGAATCTTTCTAAGAATGCAATTGTAACTTTATGGATGAATTCAAATCAAAGCTGGATTGGTGATGCACCACAATCCGAAGAGAGCATTCAAGCCTGGCTGTTGCAATTTTTTCACAAGTAAAATGGGTGCCGAAGGAAATTGCTGCTTCTCTATTGATGCTATACAATTATTTTTCGACTCTTTGTATAATTTAAATAAAGAATTGTTGTGGCTACGGTAGCTATTGGCCACTTATGGTGCTGCAATAGAGAGAGGGGTCTCAACATCCACGATTTAGCCGGTGTTGAGATTGAGCTTAAAATCCGATCCAATATCTCAAGCTCCGGGTTTACAAAAGATGCAGATCCAACGTGGGTCTCAGAATGATCCGACCCGTTACCATCCTTGCGGGTTCATGTTCGGGTATCCGGTTTACAGAAAATAGAAACCGAATTAAAACCTAATTCCGTTGCTTATTCATGCGGGATAGCCATGGAGAGTTTCGAAACAACTCCATCTTCTCGAGGAAGTAGGAACCAACTGAACCCTAACCTTAGCTCGCTGTCTCCATCTCCATCGCCATCCCCATCCCCGTCTCCATCGCGGCTATGGAGGCCGGCGGCGCAGAGGAACCTCCGGAACCAGTGGTCGAAGCTCCTCGCGAGCAAAGACCGGTGGCTTTCCGCGGCGTCGGAGGGGAGATCGCACGCCACCGGTCTCGTGAATGCCTTTCTCTCTCGGAAGTGAGTTAGAGGAATTCTCGATTGCCTTTTTCCTCCTCTTATTTGAGTTTGATATAATTTACACTCGGGGGCAGTAAATGTCTGTAATTTTGAGTTCATGTGATAATTTTGGATCCGTATGGATCAGATACATGCCAGAGATGGATTTGGGCGTTCTTAGGGACATGCCTGAGATTCGACAGAAGGCTTGTGAGAAATTGGCTTACAAACAGGTAATTTTGATTGTTTCAAGTATCATAAAAGAATGTAAAAGCTATAAAAGCTTAGAAACTTCTTTTCGGTGGTTGCACTGTATAATTCACTAGTGTGGATATTTCCAGGTTGCCCTTTTTCGTACAACTAGTTTGTCATTTCTATTTCTTTTCTCTCGGTGAATCCTAATAGTCGAAGTTGTTGGCAATGGGTTATGAATTACATTTTGGTAATGTAAACCCTTCCGTCATGGAGTGATAGTATGCTGACATGGCCACATATGGTGCTAGGATTTTGGGGGCAAACTTTTAAATCTAGTCACGAGCAAATCAGCATAGGTTTATTATTGCATCTATACGTACCTAACTTACAAGCAGTTGGTTCATAAAAAAAGGATATGATTCTAACTTGGTGAGAGTGTGAGACTGGTAGTTATTTATAACTAAACTATGTTTCCGGATATTCTTGAGAATTGAAATGCATATTGATACTTTAGAATGAAAGCCATCTTTGCTGAAAAGGACTCGTGAATCAAGCATATCAAAGATCATGTCACCATTGCAGTTTTTTTTTAAAACAATTTTGCTTTGAGCTTGCAAAATATCTCCAGGTCAACCCATATGAAGATAGTGTGTCTTGTTTAATGCTAATGTCTATGCTTAAGCTATACAACTTTCGTCCTAGATTTTGAACTTTTGCATTCCTCATGTGTGAAATTTATTATATCATAGGGCCAAGGGCTTCAGAAACTTGGTCACTATTACAATAATCTTGTTTTCCCTCTTGAGGCATTATGTAGGAATCTCTTCATAACCTGCTATGTGTAATTTAGCACCTGCAATATTCGCTATGTTACTTCCAGCGGGATATTTTGGGTTCAGCAATCTCTGTTAGACAACACAGTTTTTAGTCTTTTGTACGATACAATTTGTGTTCTAATGGGAAAATTTATATTAAAGTTTTAAACCTATGGATTATGGAGTTTACTTTGAGGAAATAGGTGAGGACATTGTGATTTTGAAAGAGATGCTTTTCACCTTTTTTTCCCCAAGAAGCAGAAGTTTAAGAGTGTTATTACTACTGTCATGTAATGTTTTTCTTGGTTTTTTTTTTTGCATCCAAATCTGTTGATATTATTATTTAAGTTTTATTTATATATGGTCCTCTGCAGAAACTTACATTCTCATATTTATTCCTGTTTTTATTTTTTAATTTTAAACCCTGATTTTTTGTTTTCTTCTCTTAGGAGCTATGTTGCAATTTGCTTTTATCATCTTACAAGAATATGGTATGCCTGTTTACCCACCCTTTCTATTGGCTTGTTTTATTTAGCATATTTGCATGTGCTTCTGTTTATGCATGATATCTACAAACGATTTGGATGTGCATATCATGAGAGGAATAGGTGGTTTTCTCTGAAATAATTATAGGTACTTGCTGCCTCTCACTTGGTTAAAGCATCTGATTCAATGAGATGTTTTCTCAAAGTATCTGCTGCCAGTCCACTTCTTCAGTTTTCTGATTATCCTGAGGACGAGAATGATATTGGAGATGGTGGAGGAATTCCAGTTTTTTCATCATTTTCCATGTCAGATTTTGGTAGGTCTTCATATATTTCTCAAAATTTTGAAAATTGAATACATAAAACCAGCTGATGTGGTATTGACTGGATACTGAGGGCATGTAACAGAGAGTCTTGCACGAGAGATTGTGGAGATGTTTATTGTGGAGCTAAGTTTAAAGGTGAAGACATCACTACTGCTCTTTTGATTATTAAATCGGTTTATGCATTTTACTTCAGCGTAGGTTTTGGCCTTCTACTCTTTTTATTTGGCTTTCTGGTACCACAAGTTGCCTTGTGTATTCAACCGCATTCTGTTCTAGAACCTAACAGTTGGTCTCTTGTTGCTTTTCTTCCAGTACTTTTGATTCTTTTGCTTTTTCTGTGATTGTTTTTGGTATTGACAGCGGATTCTTGTGTTGGAATTACTCTCCGTTAGCTGTAAGGAGGATGTCAAGCAATGTGCTCCACTACAGTGGTTGCATGAGCTGTATCATGGGGAGTTTAATGAATTGAGAGCATGTGGGCTTCAGTCTGATGAGAGCTGTCAGCTGCTACCTCCACAAAAGAAAGATTGGCAGTCTATTATTTCCTTCTCCAACCACTCAAGCAATTCTTCAGATCGTGAGGTTTTACAGGTTCTACTTTCTCCTACCAATGACTTTATTTCATCTTCTCCTTTTCCCCAGAAACTTGGTTGTCCACCACAGACTCAGATTTGGTACGATAAAATTATCTTGTACATGACAAGTGACTGGAGTCATACCCAGTTGCTGTGTCCTAGCTCTACATAGCCAAAGATGTCACCCCTTGCTGGTTTGCAAGAGGTGACAATATGACAGAATTTTGCCTACTGAAATTTTTCATATACCTTGTTAGCTCTCCGATTGTGCTTGCATTCCTATCTTTTGTTTGGGTTGGTTTTGATCCTAAAGTTATTGGTTGTTCAACCCTCAAATTCAAATCATGAGTGGATCCAATAGAATCTTATTGTCACCCCTTACAATGACCATATGCAAAGTGGCTGGGCATTGTGCAGTCTCATGGAACTGTATATTAGCTCCTTTATGTCATTGTTTATGCTAGATCTTGTTAATGTCTTGCACCAAGAATATTGAAACTTTAAAGTGTTATACCAAAAATGTAAAGGGAAATTATTACCCCCCTATTTGATGTCTTTGCTTAGGGAAAAGAAGAAACTTACGATTTGCTTGGTTTGGTTGCAGGTGTACTTAACCACATGGCTTGCTAATGTGAGCATTAATATGAGCAGGTATAGATATTAAAACTGTACCTTTGCCTCCACTCTTTCATGGCCATTTTTTTTAAGAACTTCAAGACCCAAAACATCTACTACTTTATGTGGTTCTTAAATTTAGAAAAGCATTTTGCTGAGACTCAGAAAGATGGATTTCTGTATTTATTTTATGTACAGAACATCTATTTCATATTTACTTTTTGCACAAAAACTGGTGCAAGTTCTTAAAACTGCAGTATTTTGTCAGATCTCTAAAGGCGGCTTACCTACAATGTATTTACTTTTTTCAGTTAGGCTCCACTCTCATCTTCTAAGCACTTAGTCACCCTTATCATGCAGCCACTTAGGTTAATATTTGGTACCTGCTGTTTGTTTTGGGAACATGCTATTGAATATGGTCATTTTGTTGAGATTCAGAAAATGGCAATAGATTCTAAAATATGTTGAGGTAGACAAGCACAAACTTGAGATCTAGCTTCTCATTTTCTCAAATACACATTATCCACATCTGTGTTTGTTATGGCTTGGAGTTTGTGACCCTCATATGTTAGACTGCTGAATCTGCCCTTTATAATGGTTTAACTTCACTGCTCTTCAGCATCTTTGTGAATTTGCTAATCAATTTCTTTCACATTTAGGATTGAATATATTTTTTTGTATATGAGGCTCTTGCACATTGTCTTTCGTTTGTTGTACTCGACCAAGGCTGTTGCAAGTGGACTATGTTAGTTGCTTCTTGTTAGTCACATGAGTTTCACCTTTCTTGTGTCAACTTTTTGAGTAGCATGCCCTCTAATCCTCTATTTTCTAGTTACTGATTAGTATCTGATGTCCATCTTTATCCTTTTTATGGGTGTTCGACTTGTATCCATCTTCATACTCGATCAGGTTTACATTTTAGTGTCTGTTTGATGCCCGAGTCCATAGGCCTATTTAGCCAATGGAAGAGGATATTGATATAAGGATGCCAATATGTGTAAGCCCTCATGTACCTGTCACATGTATTATTGTGATAACTAGATAAGTTGACCACTTCATCCCTTGAGGTTACTAGTGTTTTGGTAGTGGTATTAATGATCTCTTATACTTGTTTCAGGATTAATGAAATATTTGCAATTGTTGAAGAAGAAATGCAAGTGAAATTATCATGAAGCTTTTCATTAATCTTTTAAATGATGACGGTAAAGAGAATAATCTATTTGCAGTTCTTTATATATTCTTTCCATACTGCATTGTTTTAGATCTCACTAAATGGAGCAAACTGCTGCAGATCTCAGTTATGCTCCTCCAGGTAGAGTATGCACAGAATCCAGTCATCAACTGACCGGATGTCAGGAACACATTGATACATTACTCATGTTATACCAGTGACCATCGCGAAGATACGGCGCCTTTTCACTCACACAAGGTCATGTCCTTATTTGACTAAAAAAGGGGTATGTGTGATGTTTGGGCATGATCATGGAGGAAACACTGGTGGAGCTCCTCCATCTATCGTTCAAGAAAATTTTGTTTACTACTAGTAAGAGTTTTTCTCTGTAATTATGAACGGAAAGAACTTTTTTTCTGAAATTTGGTTCTGCATAAGATAGCTGTGACTAGTATTTGAATAGAAGAATTTAAACAATGTCTTCTAAAATGGTGATAGAAACTCCTATTTCTTTCGAACTCCTTTTGACTAATTGAATCTTCCGTCTTCTGGCATTCGATTCTTTTGCTTTCTCGATGTTTGTATCGGTTAGGGAATCATTTTCAGGTTAAGTATTCCATGTTACAGAATTACAGCCCTTGAGTGGGCTAAATTTGGTTTAAACACTGCTTACGAGATAATGTGTTATTCTGCACAAAGCATAAATGTAAAAAATTAAATTAATAGTAAAGTTTGTTACCTTAGCCCCATTGTAGTGAGCCTTGGGCCATGAATATATGAGTTTGATTCTTTTAATATGGGAGTTGATATTTGTTGAGTTTGATTCTCTTAATATGGGAGTTGATACTTGATAGATTTTTTTTGGGTATGATTTGCACTAGTTTTATTTTGAAAAGATTGATCCACTTATCTAATTTATACATCTGAAAGTCTTTTTTTATTTGGTGTCAAACTTATAGTTTACATTAATTAAAAGATTTCGTATATAATTCGTAGGTTTAAATCCAATTGCTCCCCTTCCACCCATGATTTTGTTCGGAAAAGTCTCATCTAAATTACATAAATACCCCCAACGGGCCACGAGATGGTCAAATCGAAGCCAAATCCGCCATTTTACTCCCTTCTCTTACCCTACCGCTCTTCCCCATCTCCGGAGCTAAAACCCTAACCCTATCAAAGGGAGCAAGAACTCGAGCCCGTCCATGGCGGCGAAGGCGGCGATTCTCCTCAGAGCCCACTCCATCCTCCAAAAGCAACTAAAACCTATATCCCTTCGTTCCATCTCCTCCTTCCCCTTCCTCTCCCAAGAACCCGAGCTCCAAGAATCCCCTTCCTCCTCCGCGCCTTCTCCTCTCCCTCCAAACCCCTCCACTGGTAGCCCATTCTACCAGGAGAACTGGCGAAACCCTATCCCTAGCACGGGCGGCCAGTCCCTCCTCCCCGTCCCTGGCCAATCCGCTGCCGCCGCAAGGATGATGGCCTTCTCTCAGACGCTTGATGTGGCCAGCCTCATGAACGCGTTCGCGGATTGTATGACGTCGCAGAGGTGGTCGGATCTTAAGCAGTTGTTTGAGTTCTGGATCAGGTCGCTGGATGCATCCGGGAAACCGAACAAACCGGATGTGAATCTGTATAACCACTATTTGAGGGCTAACTTGATGATGGGGGCGACTGCCGGAGAGCTACTTGATCTGGTGGCGCAGATGCAGGATTATCAGATCGGGCCCAACACGGCGTCGTATAATTTGGTACTGAAGGCTATGTTTCAGGCCAGGGAGAGCGATGCCGCGGAGAAGTTGGTGGATCGGTGAGTGAGGTCCTTTTACTTCCTTGAGTGTTGATTCTTAGGATTGTTCAGTCTGGTTTAACATTGAATCTGCGAAAGTTGCAGTTTTGGATGTTTAGCAACTGATTAGCATAGAAATGCACTTTTCGTACTACAAGAAAATATTGTTTGAAAAACTTTTAATTTTGTTTATGATTGGCCTTATCATCTTTATTTGATAGGAACATATTGACTATCATATACCATCAATTGATCTACTGGGTTCTTTACTTTGGTTGGCTTAGTGGGTTTGAGTCCATGGAAAACCAAATGGTTGGGTTCCAATTGCTAATTTCAACCTGATTATATATGACTATATGAACCCCCTCCTGTCTGGAAGTTTTCCAATTGTACCTAGATTTAAAATGTATGAAGCATCCCAAGTGCCGCATTTATTTGCTATTTTTTCTAAGGTGAATCTTTAGTCCCAAATCAGAAAATTAGTTGGGTCCAAATGCCCAACTCACTCACGCTCGGCTCGGTTAGGCTCGTATTATATATATATACACACACACACATAAGGTTTAGAACCATTGGATCTTAGATCTAACAGTTAATATAATCTATATAAATAAAGAACAAACTCTATCCCAGATCCATTACGGTATTACCGTTACCTATCCCCATTGGTGGCGGTGGTACTTCAAACCTTTCCATCTCCACTCTCCACTAAAACCCTATCTTTACCGCCTCATCGTCATTCACCAACTCAACACTGACCACCGGTCACTGACATCTCCATCTTCACCACCAAGGCAATCTCTATCTTCACAATCTCTCTACTCTTCAGTCTCCACCAAAAACCCATCTTCACCGGTCACCAACTCACCACTCACCACCGGTCGTCAACGACAACCATCGCCATCTTCACCACTGAGGCACTAATGGCCACCATCTGTAGACTTAGTCGAAAAACTATCTTCACCATTGAGGGGACACCGGTCATCGGCGACAACAATCGCCATTCAGCCCATGAGCTAGTGAGTCGAGTTCTAGCCTTATCGAGTTAGACCTGAGTTGAGCTAAGTTGAACTTTTTAGCTCGAATCGAGCTCGAGCCAAGCTCAAGCTAGGATAAAATGCATATCGAACCGAGTCGAGCTATGCACAGCTTGCTCAAGCTCAGCTCATTTACACCCCTTGGTACAATGGAGTAGTAGAAGATAGATAAAGTTCTTGGTTTAAGTTGCAACCTAGCCAATCTAAGCCAACTTGATATTTGGACGAGCTGATTTGAGCCGATGCTTGGCTCGATCTTGTCTCGTTTACACCCTATCCGTAACCTGATCTAATAGAGAAGAAAATCCAAGTAATTGACGTCCATAATCCTGTCGGACATCTGTGTGGAAGCTGAATTTATTGCATAAATATTGAGTTAACTGCCAAAAGCATACACCCAGTTTCTGGGTTAAATTATTTGATCCTGAGATCATAATCTTGTCTGAAGTTGGGAAGGAATAATGGATAATGAACTTAGACGAGAATGTATAAATAGAAGGAAACACATTATATTACCCCAAGGAATGAAGTTCTTAATATATTGTGTTCCCAAAATTACATAGACATTCTTTTCCCTGTTGTTGTGAACTGAAGAATTAGGTTCAAAGATAGAATGCTGAGATGGTAGATTCCAAATTTCTTGAAACAGAACTTGCATGTTATCTAGATTGATAGGATGAAACTGTTAAATATTTTTTGGAGGAGATGTGTTTTCTCTTTGTTCAGATATTGACTTTTATGTTGGAAATAATTATTTATTGATTTTAACCAGGATGCTGCAGACAGGCACTTTACCGGATGATGAATCATATAATTTGGTTATAGGCCTTCTAATTCTAGTGAATCAGGTTGATTCTGCTTTAAAATATTTGGACTTGACGCTGAAATCTGGGTACATGCTATCATCAAGTGTTTTTATGGATTGTGTACGGAGTTGTGTAAATTCTGGGAGATTGGACACCTTATCATCCATCATAGAGAAATGCAAGGTACCAGGCTATTTCACTTGTTTGAATTTTAAGAGGTTGATACATGAGAATTCTTCAGGACCTCTGTGATACTTAGCCACTTAGAAGAGTGCATTTGTCATACTATGCTGTGGATTAATATTATTTAGATTTTCCCAAAACTTGTGACAGTGTTATCAACATTTGAACTTAATGATCAACTTATTACTCACTGGTAATTGTCTTTTACGATATTTGCTCAGACAACAGATCAAAACAAAGTCTTGTGCCCTAGCTGGAATTTATGCAACTACATTGCAGATGTTGCATTGCAAGCAGATCATGGCAAATTAGCCTTCTTTGCCTTGGAGTTTCTGGCTCGATGGATTGCTCGTGGAGAAAATGCTAGACCAGCTGTTCATCTTTCTGTTGATGAAGGTTTAGTTGTATCGGCGCTTGGCACTGCTGGCAGAACATATAACTCTACACTTGTGGATGCTGCTTGGTCAATTTTGCGGCGATCCTTGCGTCAGAAAAGGGCAGCAAATGCAGAGACATACCTTGCAAAGATATATGCACACGCATCATTGGGACATCTACAACGAGCATTCAGCACTCTCAATGAATTTGAAAATGCTTATGGGAATTTAGACGAAATTGATCAGGAGCTCTTTTCACCATTTACCTCTTTAAATCCGTTGGTTGTCGCTTGCTGTAAAAACGGCTTCTCGACATTGGATTCGGTATGACTGCACTGGATTATATTTCAACTTCATGCATACAAAAAAAAGGTTTTATGGGGGAGCTCTTATTCTCTTTTAATAGCCATGGTTCATCATATTTCCATTGGGTTTTCTTGCATTTTTATTTGAATGCTAGCTTTGGACTATCTATCTATATATATATATATATATATTGCTACTGTGGTTTTGTGTTCTCCATGATGAAATGAGCTGAAGATCGTAAGATAAACAGATTATGAGGTTGCCCTGGATGATGTATAAGCATACTATTTGCTCTGATAGGCTAGATTCTGAAGACAAAAGTCACTCTAACCACTTCTTCTTAGATAATTTATTCAAGATCTTCGAGTTTTTCCCTTTTATTAATCTATTCCTGCAGTTCAGCTATCTGAAAGATAGTTCAGTTGATCTTACTTTCTTTGGTCTTATGAATGAATAGTACTGAATCTACTGATCTTTGATAGATGTCTACTGCAATATCTAGTACTGATTCTGTATGTCATTTTAGTTTTGTTTCACTAAATGATGTAAGCATGTGGCTGTGGCCTTGCCTAGACTAATCTGTAAACTGAAGTTGATCATTTTAAAGTCTCCACAACAGTCATGATCTACTATACCCTGCAATGCTAGAGTACCTTTTGTTGTGATTAATTTTTTATTAGCCTTGTTCCAAAAAAAATTTCAGGTGTATGTACAGTTGGAGAAATTGAGCAGTGCAGATCCTCCTTACAAGTCTGTTGCTGCTCTTAACTGCGTTATATTAGGTTGTGCAAACATTTGGGATCTTGAACGGGCCTATGAGACTTTTGAAGCTATAAAGGAAAAGTTTGGAATGACACCAGATATACATTCATACAATGCTTTGATGTCTGCATTTGGAAAGCTAAAAAAGGTTAGCATAACCTAATTTAATTCCATATTTTGCTTTTATTACATATCAAGAAATAAAATACTTTTTTGAACTATAATTTCAATTTTCTCCATTTATTTACTATCTCTTTGGAATTTTGGGAACTGCGTTTTCTTTGGCAGACAGCTGAAGCTTCTAACGTGTTTGAGCATTTAGTAAGCATCGGTGTGAAGCCAAATGCTACAACATATTCATTGCTTGTTGATGCTCATCTTGTTAACCGTGATGCAAAAGCAGCTCTTGCTGTAGTTGATGAGATGGTAGCTATTCGTTTGGCTTATCTTTCATTGCTTTGTTCCTATTTTTAAATCAACATAATTCTGAAACTTTTGCTATTTATTCTTCAGGTTGAGGTAGGGTTTACACCTTCTAAGGTGATGCTCAAGAAGGTCCGAAGACGCTGCTCTCGAGAGTCAGACTTTGATAATGATGAGCGAATACAATCACTAGCTCAAAAGTTGAAGTACCGAATGGGTGGTGAAATTCGTAGGGAGATGCTTTATAACCTTCAGTACAACGTTGATTTTTAGATGAAAGGTAATTTCCTTATTAAGCGGTCAAGCCTGAACTCATTATTTGTTTGAGCACACTAACACCTTGCATAATACTCTAAAGAAACTGCATAATATACTAGTCACCTACCTGCGCTCTTGTATTGTTTCTATTGTACATAAATTCTTGAACTCCTTTTGCATATGGGGACTTCAATGAAGTTTCACAATAGTGATGATGTTTCTTTTCTTCTTTTTTTAACTTTACCAGGCTGTTTGGGTCTTTGCTGGTTCTTTGGGAAGCACAATCAACCCAGTTTGTAAATTACTTGCTTGTAATCAATTTTGGCCAATATTGAACGGAAAGTGTTGTAGGATTTTAAGCTACACTACTTTTCTCAGCACTTCAAGGAGGCGCACTGAACTTTCTGTTAGCTATTTAAGTGGGTATCAAACCAGATGGTAGTTTTTCTATTTTCAGAATAAGGCTCTGAAATGTTTTCACTGCAACGACACTGTTAACCTAATAGTTGAAATGCATTATTTCCATTTGTGGCTACATTCAAAAGTTATTATAAGATGCCATACACACAAGAGATCAAGAATTATTTTGTCTGATTAAAATCTAGCCTTCAGCTTATAGTGGTTTTGGCTCTTTTTTGTTTTTTAAATGCTTCTCAATCCTTCTTTGGGAATTAAAGCACGGCACATTTAACTTGTTTTGAATGCTTTGACCTATGCGGAATAGTCCCCGCATTGATAATACCGCGCGGCACTCTAGAAGCTATGTATTGAATGGGCAATTCAATCCTAGTTTTGTGTTTGCAAAACGAAGCCTTTAACTGTAATAGCAGTACTTTTATTTCTTCGATCAAATTTATTGTCATTTCATAGGCAGTAAGAAATTTTTTTTTTTAAAATGGTTCGGTTGGATTTGGAGATCAATCGTTAGATGTTGTTTTGGTAATTTAATAATGTTCTTGACGTCAAAAACGAGAGAATAGGGGGGATATCCTTTTTGACTTTTGTGCTCTAGATAGTGTTACTGAACTTGTGGAAGTAAAACAGCGCTGGGTATGAGCTAATTTAGGCCTTCTACAGATGGTCTTGAGTCTTGACCTAATTAACGAGCCCAATGGGCCAACCTGTGCACAGGAGGAAACCACTCAATCTCCGAATCTATATAAAACATTCCTCAGATCAAGACTATGGCAACTATTGGTACGACTCCTAAACGAATTTTGACCCATCCGTTAATCGATTGACCAGTTGTTGATTGATTAATTGATGGAACAAAGCCTTGGAGCTATTAGAAGATTTTTTTTTTTGGGAGCCCAGAGTTACTCTTTGTCATCTATCTCATGCTGCAATTGCTTGGATTCGTGTAGTCTTATCAGATTTGGAACTCTAGACGGAGTACAAAGCAGGGGGTCAACATGCCCATGCACTTATAAACATTATATTGGTTATTGCTATCATGGAATATAAACCACCAAGCTTTAGCAAATTCCCATGGTGACTAATATTACATAGATAGCAAAGTTCTCTTGAGAGGAAATGAAAACTGACAGCCTGCTTCAATTCAGTGCCAATATTGCAGAGATGTACACCATCTCTAATAAGAAACTAAAAGTGCTTACATAACCTGCAGCGGATATGGTGAATATTAAAACAACAAGTCTTGCAATTGTTATATCTCCAGGGGTACTCATCCGGCCCACTTCCTATAGACATTAATTTCTGCAAGCAGCAGCCATCCACAATTTTTTAATTGACCAAGCAAGTGAAAGCATAGTTAGCACAGGGATAATATTCAACAGAATCAAAAGAATAGTTTTCCCTCCACCCTTATAATATCACACTTTCAACCACTTTAAAAGACCACTTTATACTCCTTATCATATTCACATCTCTCTCCTATCAAAATCAGCTCCCTTTTTCTGGTCTTATGACTAGGAAGCCAACCTTTTAGAAAGGGATCTGAGTCAACTCTGGTAGATCCTTTTAAGCTAGCTCTCTGACCCCCATAAAAAACACGCACAATGATGTGACCAAAAAAAAAAGTCAGACGCTTGGAAGTTGCAACTGGTCCAGTTGTCATTAATAGTTTAACAAGGCAAGTGTTTTTGTAGTAATTGCGAAAGGAAAAGGAATGCCACCACTTCCAATATTCTCGGGAGTTTAAGTACTCGTCCTCATAGATCTCTCCTCCAGTCCTCAATCCACTGTCCCCCTCCTTCCCACATTATTCTCTCACCTCATTGGCCATGCTGCCTTTTCCAACGCCAGAAGAAGAACAACAAAGAAGAAGAAGAAAAAAAAGAAAGAGTTTGATAGTGTCAGTGGATAAGAACTGCCACGTAATCTCATTGTTTCCTCCTTTTGGGTCTTAATAGCATCCACCAGAGTGACAAAAAGGATCTTTGTCCTTGTACCCGTAATCCCACGTGGCATCTCCTGGGATGTGTCCGTACGCCTCTTTTAAGGTAGGCCAAGAACATTCCATCATGGCGATTGGGGAACGTGACGTGCTTAAAAATTAAATGTATGCAGCGCATTGAGTTTAGAAGAATTTTGGCAAATATTGTCTCTCTCTCTCTCTCTCTCTCTCTCTCTCTCTCTCTCTCTCTCTCTCTCTCTCTCTCTCTCTATATATATATATATATATATATATTTATTTATATGACCATTTCAGGACAGTGCAAACTTTGGCGCCGTTATAAAAGTTAAAAAAGAAATATATATCCAACCACTTGTGACCTTTATATTTGTAAGTTGATGTCTCACACCGTCATCGTATATCTAGGGTGATGCAACCTGTAGCAGTATATGAACTGTGTGAGTGAAATCACTTGATAGGTTTTAATTGGTTATGCATATCTATTGAATCTATATTAGAGTCGCTATGCTTACAGTTTGTATGAGTACGTACCCAATGTCCAGCTATCATCACAAGGATGTGAATTTATTCTTTTATTTATATATATATATATATATATATATATAGAGGGGACCATCTATCTATGTTTGATTGCTGCAATATTTTCTTTTTTTCTTCGTATGTGTGATAATATTATTTTGCTTTATTTTCGTGACATTGTTCCTGGGTTTCTCGAATCATCTAGAAATTTACAAGAAAAATAATAAGATGAAAAATGCTTGTTCACTTTTTTTCCTAAACCTAAACCTGCTTCATATAATTTTTGACAAGGAAAACTGAAGATATTTATTCAAAATTGAGGGATTTATTTATTTATCTATTTACTACAGTAGAAAATCACCAGTAAAATTAACTAATCTATATCATGGAGTAGTAAGAGAAGACCCAAGACTTCCCTCTGCCCGTTTAACTGACCGGCCCGTCTCCCGATGCCGCTTAACGCCGTTATATCGTCCGTTATGTGGCGAGCTGACTGACACCAAATGGACGGTGCTGATCACCTCTCAGTGGATCTTTCTACGTCCCTAGTTTGGACCCGAGGCTAAACCGGTCCGGATCCGAGCCGGGGCATCTCCTCTCGGTAATGTTGAAATCTTCGCACTACTTCTATATCGCTTTATCTTTGCCCTTCTCCTTGGTCCGAAACCCCCCCACCATTGTCGCGGCGAGATTGAGAGCCATTTCGCCCCTACTCCGACGCGGAGAAGCAAACCCTAACCCTAGCTCGAAGTGCGAATCGACTCGATCTCCGTCCTCCTCGAAGTCCTCGCTCGATCGGAGTAAGTCCACCGAAAACCCCCAATTTTGGCCCCTTCTGTTGCACCTGGACGGAGAATCTAGGGTTTTTTTCTCTCTTGTTATACTCTTTGGTTTGGTTTCTGCGCGGATTTGGTTTGGTTTGATGAGCTGATCGGGCCGTGTAGATTGGGAATTCGGTGGAGAAGTATTGGTTTGGGAGGAAGTCCTAGAGGAAACTTGGTGAGCTTTGCTTTCTTTTATCCATCCGGAGGTTGGTTTAGATGTAGGGCGTTGTTTTGGGGCGAGTAAAGTTGTTTGCTTCTGGAGCTGTAGTTTTAGGGTTTGAGAATATAATTTCCTCGAGTGAGATGGGAGGTGAATTTTATGTTGATTTACTTGGACGGTAGGATGCTGATTGACATAATTTGAGGTTTAGATGTTTGGTCATGGTCTCTTTTACTTGAGGACTGATGAATTGTTTGATTTTGGTGTCTTTTATTTGCTATGGAGGAACTAGGTATTAGCTAGTTTAAGTTCAAATTTTAGCTGAAAGGCGTACTCTGATGTTGGGCAACATGCCCTACTGAATTTGCCTACTGGAAACATGTTTGATTGCTCAGTGTGAGCTTACATGATGTAATGTATGGTAGAGAATTTGAAATGCTTGGAATGGCACAACTCTGTTCTTAATTAAGTTTTCTCAGATTCTTTGAACTTACTCACATATATTTTGAATATTATTTCCAAAATCTAATTTGTGAAAACTAAACACATAGATTGTACTGCTCACTTTTGCTCAACTCAACTTCTAGATTGTAGTATTAATGCATATTTTACTACTTTATGACATTATCTTGTTCTCTTTCACTCTTGAAGGATTTTTATGGTTGATAAAACATTGTTTTAGTAACATACTGAGATCTTTGAGTGGTAATGGCCAGACTAGACCCTTCAATTGGAAATTTGAAAGAACTGCATGATTCTATAGAGTTTATATGATCTGCCTGAAAAGAAAGATATTGCTATAACCCTGCGTTACCTCTTTTTAGGCAAATGTTGCTTCTTCTGTGTTGACTGTCTGATCCATTATATGTTCTTCTTGGTCATATCCAGGACATCTCCATCATCTTGTTTAGATATAGGAAAAATGAATCTCGTGGAATGCCAATCTGCTCTTATCCTACACTTTTTTTTCTTTGAAATTTATTTTGTTCTACTTAGAATCTGTTATCATTTGGCTGTGCAGTTTTTTTATTATTGTACTTAGGTAATTCATTATCATTTTTATGTTGATGTTTTCAAGGATCTATGTGAATTCTTCAACCATTTTATAGTATTTTCTATTTTCTCTGATTGGATTTTGTTATATGCTGGATTCAACTTATACGGTGGGAAATTGGTGCATTCGGGTCTGCTATTCTGGTTTTGGTGAAGTATATTGGTACAAAAGAAACATGCTTTCCCTTTGAATCTTGACCAACATACGCATATGATCTGAGATATACAGTTCTATTATGTGGGAATTTCCTAACTTCTTTCTTGATTCTCTTGCTTATCTATCATCCCCTGAAAGAAATACAATATCATCCTGTTCTTCATATTTTCAGATGTCCTTTTCTGTTGTAGGTAGCTAATATTGTATTCACATGATTTCACAGAGTTGATTTGAAGGAACGTGTATGCTACGAGACCATCAGATCGTCATGTAATAAGCTGATAATCTATGGAAAGTTTGAGTTACACTTTCCAGTGTGTTTTTCTATTTACGCTGGGGAATAAAGTAGCTGGGAAGGTCTTGATTTTCTTTGACTAACTCAACCCAGGAGTCATCAACCCAACTTGGTTTCTAATGATGTTTCGTATGTTCACACTTCACAAACATGCCCGAATGTATCTTACCAACTTATGATTTGCAAATTTCAACGTTGATGTTTGGATCCACAAAACTTTTTCTCGGATTGTCTTTATGAAATTTGGTAGCACCTTGTTATTGGCTTCAATTCCAAAATTAATTGACTTGCTCACATCAGATATACTTGCGGTTTGCAATTTAGTATTTCCTTCTTGGTAAGATAGATGTGGAAGGAAGAGGAAGAAGATCTGAATATGATGTATCTTTAAACAATATTTATCTGTTCAAATGGTTAGCAAGCCCATCCCTTTCACACTCTAATTCCTGAGTTGCTATTTGGTCCAGTTCTCATAGACTGAGAAAGGGACTGGCAGGTTGCCTTCATATCTCCCTTTTGGCATGAACTCTTAATCATCTGTGAGGCCAGACAACTGGATGTTGAGAAACAAACAACTAAGTCTGAATGGATCTCTTGATGCACATTGTATCTAAACAAGCTTAGCTAGCCAAAGTTTCTAGAGGATAGCAGTTTCCCGATAGACACTTTGCAGAGGCTTTAGTTCATTTCCTGACAAGGAAAATGCTCCGAAAAGTTTTCAGTCTCAAGAGAAATTCAGGAAACCCAGGATTTGCTGAGGCGAGACAGTAGTTAACTTTTGATATTTATAGTCAACAAGAAGCTCATTTAGAGCATCTCTTAGAAATGTCACAGTTTCGGCCTTCGCAGCAACAAGGTGTTAATGACATACAGCTGTTGCAACAACACTTGATGTACAAGCAGCTGCAAGAGCTTCAGAGGCAACAGCAATTTCCACAGGTAGATCATGGAGCTAGACCACAAAATTTACTACTCAACTCACTGCCTGCCACTGCAAGACCGGCACTTCTTGATCAGTTGCCAGCAGTTTGGAATGAAATGCCGACAAATGATGCATCTAATTATATGTGGTCCCATAATTCTCTGGAAGGTGAGGTGAAGACACTCAGTAACTCTCAGTCACTTGTATCTGGTAATGTGAACCGGGCACAATTTGGTGGCCCTCCAGCTATGAACAACTTCGCCAATGGCATTATGTTATCAAATAATCAAATTCAATCTGCAAGATCAGTTGGATTAGTTCCACAACAGCTAGACCAGTCTTTCTATGCCATGCCTGTTAGCAGCAGCAGAAGTTCTCCCAATCAATATTCCCAGACAGAGAAGACATCAATGCAATCAGATCCATTTAATTCTTTTCAAACTGAACACCATTTTCCTGAACATGGTTGCTTACAAGATGGCATTTCTTATTCTACACAGAACATGAAAGGAAAAGGTTTGTTTGGCAATGATTCAATGCAAACTCAAATTACTGGTGTTGCATTAGGGAACTCTCAGCAAGTGAATCATCTGCCTCATGGTGTCCAGTTTCAGGAATTCCACAATATGAAGAATCAAGGTGAATGGTCAGGTAGCTTGCAAGAAAAGTTAATACCACAGATAGGGCCTACTAGTGGTGCAACTAGCCTAGATCCTACCGAAGAGAAGATCTTATTTGGCACTGATGATGATGACAATTGGGGTGCTTCCTTTGGGAGGAGTTCCAATTCTTCCACAGGACATTATGTTCATGCTAATCCTTTGGATAATGATTATTTTGGTGGATTGCCGTCTCTCCAGAGTGGGAGCTGGAGTGCCCTTATGCAAGAGGCTGTGCAAGCTACAAGCAGTGATAATGGAGTCCAAGAAGAATGGAGTGGCCTGAATTTTCAGAGATCAGAACAATCAATTGTCAACAATTCAACTGTATCTGCTGATAATAGGAAGATACCAGCTACTTGGGAGGATAACAACCTGCAGAGTGCATCTGCTCTGCCTTCAAGACCTGTTCCGCTATTTAACAGTAATGATGGAAGCATGAACTATCCTAGATTCCATCATCCTTCTACATCTGCATATGACCAGAAGGAAAGAGTATCAAGTGAATCTTTGAGTGCACCTTCACCTAATCAGCAGTCATCTGGAGAAGCCAATAACAAGAAACTGTATACTAGTCTCAAGCAAAAACAATCCGATGAAGGTAGTCTTGAAGTACGGATGAATGTATCTAATGGTAGTTGGGTACAGCAGACGTATGAGCTGCCAGAAAGTAATTCACATCCCTCAAGCAAGCTTTTTAACTCACAGAGGGCACAGGGATTTTGGGCTTCCCCACAAAATATGCCCTTTCACAATGTTACAAATGAGTCTAGTAATAAGTCCAATGTCTGGAGCACTAACAGTTCCCGGGCACCAAATGGAGATGGCACCTCAAATACTCGTGGTAGTGATGACAGTGTGTGGAATGTAACTGGGAAGAATGTGAACTCAATTAGTGGAATGGAACAGGTTAAACCTGATATCTCCCAAATGCAACATGAAGAATATGTAATGGATAAATATGCCGCTATGGTCAACTCAAACATGGTGGACGTCAATCAAGAAACAAATCAGCAGGTGATTAATAGACATCATGTAGATTATGGGAAACGTGGAATCTTTGATTCTTCTATTCATTCTAAAGCTGCTGAAAATGTGGAAAGAGACCAGAATCAGCCAAATAGGGGCCCACAATCTTGGGATTCATCAGGAAATAACACTGACAGAAGATCAGGTGACCGCAAACAAGAACATCTAAATGTGGTATCTAATGACGGCCAGATCTTAAGCTATTCGGATCAGGGAAAACATATCAGTAGTGGGTTTGCTGCCAAAGGGAATTCCTCGAGTCAGTATGATCAACGAACCATGGGATCTCGCATGTTGCATAATCATCAAATGGGCAGTTTAGGGATGAGTGTTGGTTTTTCTTTTCCTCCAAATACCGTATCGAATTCTCAGGGTTTGCAACACTCTATTATTGAACAATCAAATAACTTGGAGCAAAGATTTTTGGGATACCCACAAAATGTTAGTAATGTTGCTTTGGACAGAATGATGGATGCAAGAGAGGTAATTAATTCTACTGTTCTCAATCTGGTATTGCAAATTCTATTTCTTCTCCAGTAGGATCATTTTATTTAGCTAGGAAAAGTAATGCTATTTTCTTATTTGCAACGTCTCTTTACTTGTCTACAGAGAATGGCTACAGGGGAAGCGGAACTGAAATCGAGAGCTGACATCCCTAGCAGTGACTCTACTAGGTCTTCCTTTGATGGATCAACCACTCTTTATTCCAATAGTAGGACAGTTCAAACAAGGTATCCTTAGCTTGACATATTGTTATATGCTTTAGGAACTTAGGATGTTGAGTCTCTTCAAGTATAAATAAGTAAATTGTATGATTGTTCTGATCATTATTTGACTAGTTTGCTTGCTATTCTTACCATTTATTTTGCAGCACGAATTGCTGCTTAGAAAAGTATTTTGAACACTTCTGTCTGAAGTATATTTACAAGTCATCTTGGTTTGACCTGTTCCTATCTTTAAACCTATCCACCATGTCACTTCAGAAGATTTTCACAAAATTCCTACTTGCCATTTCCAATTTTATGAGAAACCATTTCTTTGTTCTGGCATTAGACATTCTTTTCACGGCATGTCTTTCTAAGAATAAATTTATAACTGTTGCAGTCAAAATATGCTTGAACTTCTTCATAACTCAGACAAGTCAAGGAATAATAAGGATGTTGCTGCATCTCAAGTGCCTGAATCAACTGTTGATGTTTCTGCTACTCATCAACAACATCATCAACCTTCTATGATGCAAGGTTTTGGTTTACGATTGGCCCCACCAACCCAAAGGCAACCCATCTCTAGTCAGTCTTCCTTCCATTTGGTTGATAGTAAGCAATTTGACCGTGAAGCGGGAGATAAAGATCAGACAAGGTTAACTTCTACGTCTGCCTGTCATTCTCAAGCAACTCTGCGAGGAGAAGAACTAGATGGTACATCAAGCTTGTCTGAACAGAAAGGGGAAGCCTTTTCTTCACACAATCAAGTCAGCACCTCATCAGCTGTTATGCTTGATTCTTCTTATAGATATCAGCAACAAAATTCTGGTACAAGTGGGCATGATGTAAATGAGTCGCGAAATTTTACTTTTAGTAGCCAGAACAATGTGAATACATCTCATGCTAAATCACTGCATTGTTCTTATGATGGAGGTTTAAGTGATCAATCTGCTGTCCAGGAAGGAGTACCTGGTTTGGCTGGCAGAGTTCCACCTTCCAGGCATGCTTCCTCGTCTGATACCTATCCATCACAGTTGCACTCAGCAGAGATGAAACATACCAGGCCATCAAATGCAGGTTTTTCTCAAATTAAAAATTCAGGCCAACAACCCCCTGTAGTAGACACGAGGTCTGGTTCACAGCCTTCTATTCCAGGCATGCATCCGCAAGCTGGTTTATCTACCATGTTTAAGAATGTATGGACAAATATTTCTGCCCAACGTCTATCTGGTGCCCAACCAAATAAGATCACTCCGAATATGCTACACTCCATGATTTTAGCAAACAATTCCAGGGATTCAAGTTTATGGGGCTTGCGGAAGGTGGATGATCAGGGAAAGAAAAGAGAAGATGTTTCATCTGAGGTTGGTACAAGTTCTACTAACTCTCAAAATCATGAAGAAAGACAAGTCTTGAGCAATTCTGCAAAGCAAACATCTTTGGACAATGTTGATGTTGGTTTTAGGAGAGGACTTGCATCCCAAGGTCAAGAGTCTTTTCGGAAGTATTCCTTCGATGGAAGTTCTGCAGTCCCGGTTTCATCCTTGGCTCGGCTGCATCAGCAAGATGTTAGCAGGGGGAAGCATGGGGAGGACTCAATTGCTCACTCCCAGACACTAAATACGTCCCTTCCAAATGCTGCTAGTAGCAGTGATGTATTCCACGGGCGTGCGATGAAACCCTCAGATGTTCAGCAGCACAGTTACTCTTTACTTCATCAAATGCAGGCCATGAAGGGTGCCAATATTGATCCAAGTAATAGGTCAGAAAAGAGGATGAAAGGAGCTGACTTTGGTTCTGATTCTTCACAGATGGACTGGAAGACAGGTCAAAGATTTGCATATGGTCAGGATAGCGTGTTGAGGGTTCCTGTAGATAATAATGCTGGTGCAACTTCACACAGCTCATGCTCTTCAGATGCTCAGGTAATAAGCTTTAATTCAAAAGAAAATGAAGAGAGAAATACAGCTCTAGCTCCTCAGCCTACTGGTAGGGAAGTATCTCCTCTTAGTGCAAGTCCGGCATCAAATATAATGGAAGGAAGTGAGCGTCCCAAGATCAGCCCACAGATGGCCCCTTCCTGGTTCGAACAGTATGGGACCTACAGAAATGGTCAGAATCTTGCTACGTATGATGGCCAGAAAGTTTCCACCCGGCAATATGATTTATCAAGATTTTCTGGGCACATGGATAAAAATACTGTAATGGAGCGAAGACTTGATAGCAGTCAGGCTGGTGGTCTTGGGCAAAGTACAGCATCCACCATGATAATATCAAATCAGTTACCTCATTGGCCTTCTGATATCATGGAGAATGCTGTTGGTATGAGATCAAAGAAGCGTAAAGCTGTAGTATCCAAGCCGCTATCCTGGCACAAGGTCATTGAGGGACCTCAAAAGCTGCAAAACATCAGGTAATTTGTTGTCAATGGTAGCAACTTTCATGAATGGTTGTTTGCTGTTCTGTTATTCTTAGTGATTGTTGAGGTTGCTTTGTTGTTCTTTCATTTTCCATAGTAGTCTTTTGATCTTTGTAGAAAAAGTAACATGTAGTTTGCTTTCAGAGTGGGAGAGCTGGACTGGGCTCAGGCTTCTAATAGGTTGATTGAGAAGGTTTGTTTAGTTACAATTTTGAAATGCTAGCTTTTTCCCCTGCCCTCATATTCCTGCCGAAAACATCTAGGGTCACATTATGAACCTTACTTTTGATGCAGTTGGAGGATGAAGCTGAAATGCAAGAAGATGGTCCATCAATTGCTCCGTCCCGAAGACGGTTAATTATCACCACTCAGTTGACACAACAACTTATTCCTGCTGTACCAGCTGCAATTCTTAAAGAAGAAGCTGCTTCTAGTTATGAAAGTCTGACATACAATGTTGCTAAGTTGGCATTAGGGGATGCATGCAGCCTCATCTCTTGCTTGGAAAGCAAGTCTTGTCTGCATGCAGATGATGATAATATGTAAGGATATATATCCCTTGCTTATGTTCATGTTTGAAGTATGAAGAATGCCATAAGCTTATAATTTGCATTTATGGGAATCAGTAACTTCCGCAATTAAATATCAGTGTTCTTTATATTCTAAGACATTTTCTCCTTTAATTGTGCAGTACATCCGAAGGAACTAGGAGTACGGAGAAGGTCGGTGATCATTTCTTCTCAAAGGCCGTGGAAGACTTTGTTGGAAGATCCAAAAATCTGGAAAATGATTTCATAAGGTATGCCCTGTGTTCATTGTGAACTTCCCCCTTCCCCCTTCCTCCTTCCCCCTTGTTTCCTTTTACTTGTCCCAATCTTTTCATATCATCAGAAAAGCATGTCAAACTTCAAAGTAGTGCACTGCTAATGCCAGTCTTTTTTGCTGATAGATCATTTTTTATTATTCTTGTGAGAGCTCGACCTCTAACTTTGTGAAAACTTATTTTCTCTCTTTCTGGTTAGATTATTTATCTGTTGAATACCATGTTCCTGAAAGATAACCTTATTTTCACAGTGGTCATGTCCCTACTATGTCAGGGAATCACTATTAAAAAACCTTTCCATTTACACTCTGTCAATGACTAGCCAATTATTGACATTATGATGATACTAATAGTTTTCGTGCTGCACATGACTCAGTATCATTATACCCAATCTTTCTTCTTATTCCTTTTTTCTATATTTGCTGCTTGAACTCTTTTGCTCGTATCATGTCTGTTGAATTGATATAATTTCTTCACGATCCTCAGTGAAGTTACAGGAAAATCTTGATTTCAAGTTGTATAGTTCTGGACTGTTCTTCTCTAAGATTATGAGAGTACACTTATAGTTGATTGCTGTGATCTGAATTCAAAGTAAACAAATTCTTTTACTGGTTTTTCTTTTTTATGGTGTTATGTGGGGAGACTTGATATTCAAACTGTTCCTTTCGAGCAACATCAGGGTGATTTTTCCATAGTGGTTTTAGAGGGGGAAGAATATTATGATATAAATGTACTATTATGGGTTTACGTGATTTCTCTGACAAGATAAACCTCATAGAAACTTTATTCTTGAGGGTTGTGTTAAGAAATCTTATATGTTAGTTATAGACTTAAAGGCATACCTGATTGTATTTTTCTAAGCAATGATTGAGTTTTTAGAGTATGTGTTCCTTTGATTTGTACTTGTATTCTATGTTATAGTTTGAATTCTTTTTCATACTTTACTTTCTCTACTGTCATGCTCTCAAAATTGGAATTTCTATTGGGAATTACATAATCCGATGTCCAGTTCTTTCCTGTTTGAAGCGCACACAGATGGATAGTTATGTTGTCTTACATTATAACACGGTGGCATTCTACCTTGTTTCTGCCAATAATTCAGGTTGGACAAGAGGACCTCAATGCTAGATGTACGACTGGAGTGCCAGGAGTTGGAGAGATTCTCCATTGTCAACCGGTTAGGGAAATTCCACGGTCGGAATCACACAGAAGGAGTAGAGGGTTCGGCTTCTGAATCTGCCCCTCGGAGAACATTTCCTCAAAGATACGTGACAGCACTTCCCATGGCTGGAAATCTTCCTGAGGGGGTGCTTTGCTTCTCACTCTAGATCGTTATTTTGTTGATTTCTTTTTCTTTATTTTTTTTTTACTTTTGTGATCTTCATTGTCCCCCCATAATTTTTGGTGCTCACATCCTTCGACATGCATGAGCTTATACAGGGAAAAAAAAAAGGAAAAGAAAAAGAAGTGATACCAGGGGGGGGAGTGATTCGCAACATCATATTACTATGAAGAAGTAGTTGGGAATGCTATAGGTGTACCAGCCTGTGAATTTGGCACTGGTTCTTTCCATTTACTTGAAGTACAGAGTTTTGTATATTTGTAGAAACCACGGAGGATTTTGAGTCCATTTTCAGGAGAGGAGCTGTAGCTTTATCGATGTTTTAGAAGAGCTTATTGTATTGCCTAGGTAGGTCATCATCACAACATTAAAAACAAACAATCAAATCTTTACAAATCTTTGTATAGGATTCCGATAAATTCTAACTAATTTTTCTAAGGAAGCTAAGCCTTACGTCTAGCAGGCAGACATGGGCAACGTGGTTTGTCTTTTTTCCCCCCTTTTCCTGGAAAAAGGGTATTTACTACTAGATTGTTTATTAAGAACAAAGATAAGATAAAAGGTCACAGAATCTTACTATTTTAGTTCACCAACAAAATTTTCCAAAAGATTTTAAGATAAAAAAAAGTAGGTATTTAACTCCACCCAGAGACTTTTCAAAACGAAACCTACTCTTCCTTCCATGCATGCATATGAGTGTTGGTTGCTGTTACATCAGACCACAGCGTTATATGGTTGCAAGCTGGCAAATCTTTTAAAAGGTATGTACTTTGGCCTGTAGCTCTGGCGATATATATATATTTTTATTAATTTACTTCTATTTTAGTCCGAGTTTGTCAGTAGTTTACGACGAGTTGTTGACCCACTAACCTAATTTTTTTTCTTTTTACGAAAGACTTACCCTTCAAACTTAATATCAGCATGGGTCTATTTTTATTATAGCTCTAAATAAAATGTTACATCGTTAATCATTTTATTCAGACAAAAGTAAACTTCGATTAGATAGATACACATAAAAACACCGAACATTTCAGTGATTTAGTAAAAAAAAAAATACATTTAAAATACTGAAAAATTAGGCATTTTATTATTAAAATATTAAATAAGAAAACTAATTATGCTCGATTATCTATTTTAGTCATAGAATATATCATTGTGAAGATATTGAAGAGCTTTATAAATTATAGCTTCTCTAGATTTTACTTCAAAAATTTTCTTCGTTTCTTCTAATAAAAGCTCTAACTCTTTAGCGTTTTCTAAACATAAAACTCTTAATAGATTTTTCAAAATTTTCATCTAAAAGTACTTAGAGTTATAGTGCTACATATCTATTTTAATATTAAGTTTGAAGTGTAATTTATTTGGTTAAATAAAATATACAAAATAGCTTGATATATACAAACATATACATATGCAAGATCTAAAGATTGCTTTTTAATTCTTTCATATGACAAGGTTGTTGCACCAGAAGCATTAATGTCGAATTTCTAATTTAAAAAGTTTTATTCTTGGATCCTATACCCTCACTGTAGTCTAGATTAAAATATAAACTCATTAATTAAAGAGATAAATCTAAAGGTAAAATAGTAATAAATTTTTTTTAATAAATATAAAATATTAGATAGCAGAGAAAGGAAAAAGAAATAGATATTAATAAACTAGTATTAAGATAAGCTATTGTTTAGTTACTAAAATATGCTTATGCTGGTAAATTTCACAGTCAATTTTAATATTTTAAAAAAATTTAGATAAAGCTAAAAAGAAAAACTTTGAGTAGTTGTCCGAGCTACAAATGGCTCAAAGTAAATAGAAAGGAAACAAAAGTACAAAATTAAAAAATTAAAAAAATGAAAATAACCCACAACTTCCCAACTACCATGTTCGGTCCTTGGTAGTTGGGTAATCTGTGGCTCGGGCCATCACGAGAAGGCGAGGAAAACCTAGCTGCCTTCGAGTTCGTGTGATCGAGCCTGGCTCCAGAAAGCCATTTTAACTTGAGAGAGGACAAGTGGGATTACGGCAAAGACCATTTGTACGTTGGTAGATGAGTAATCCGTGGCATCTAACGAGCCAAGTTGTCCAATAACTACTAAGAATAGTAGTAGGTGAAGAACGGAAGGTAATGAACACAATACAACATTATATAATACCATCACTAATAAACAATGAAGAATAAGAAGAAGAAGAAGAAGAAGAACTAAGACATGGCTCTTCTCTTCCTCCTTCTCTCCACCCTTTTCCTCTTCTTCTCCATCTACTACCTCTTCTTCTCATCCTCCAAGAAGAAGAAGCCAAACCACCTCCCTATCCCGCCGGGCCCCAAAGGATGGCCCATATTAGGAAACCTCCCTCAAATGGGATCCAAGCCTCACCACACCCTACAATCCCTGTCTAAAACTTATGGGCCCCTCTTCCGCCTCCGTTTCGGCTCGGTGGAGGTCGTCGTCGCCTCCTCCGCCTCCATCGCGGCTCAATTCCTCAAAGTCCACGACGCCAACTTCAGCAACCGGCCCAAGAACTCTGGCGCGGAGCACGTCGCCTACAACTACCAGGACCTCGTCTTCGCCCCCTACGGCCCGCGGTGGCGCTGGCTGAGGAAACTCTGCTCCGTGCACCTCTTCTCCGCCAAGGCCCTCGACGACCTCCGGCCGATACGGGAGTCGGAGTTGAGCCGGATGGTCTGGACCTTGGCCCAGCGCGCGGGGCCGGTGAACTTGGGGGAGGCGGCGAACGTCTGCGCGACGAACGCGCTGGCGCGGGCGACGGTGGGGCGGAGGGTGTTCGAGGAGGGGGAGGAGGCGAGGGAGTTCAAGGAGATGGTGGTGGAGCTGATGAAGCTGGCCGGGGTGTTGAACGTCGGTGATTTCGTGCCCGGGATCGCGTGGATGGACCTGCAAGGGGTGGTGGGGAAGATGAAGAGGCTGCACAAGAGGTACGACGACTTCTTGGATGGGATCATCGCGGAGAGGAGGAACAACATGGGTGGGAATGATTTGTTGAGCGTGCTGCTCAGGCTCAAGGACGACGATGGCCACAACGTCACAGATATCGACATTAAAGCCTTGTTCCTCGTGAGTTACAAATACTTACTTGATTATTATATTTCTTATTATTATATACACTTTCTTCCGATAATGCAAAGAGACAAAGAGTTCCCACCCCACGGTATATGGTAGGATAATATAAAATATTTAAAAAAAAATTAATTCTTTCTCCTCATTATCGGCTTAAGCTTTATTTAAGAATAGTTTATGATTTAACATGTTATTTACACCCTCTTTCCAGAGAACAGGAGAGAAAATAATTTTCTCTTATTATTAAATTTTGAGGAGAGAGAGAAAGAAGTCTTTTGACAGAAAAAAAAAATTTAGATTATTTTTATACAAATATATCAATTGTATTATACTGTTTACTTAAAACTTTTAGATTTTATTATTTAAAATTTTTAAAAATAATTAAATATTATATAATACAGCTTGTGCGGAATACACGACTACACGTTACTTTTATTTTTATGTTGTTTAAAAGAGTAATTTTATGAATCATATAGATTGTGTTTTTTAAATTTAATAATATAAATAATAAATGAAAATTTTAATAGTTAAATATGTTGTTTTTCCTTTTTATCTTCTTAAACTAAACACGTTAAGCTTAATATATTTCTCTTATATCTAAACAAGGCGAGACAAAAATTAATTTCTCTTTCTTTTTTTTTTTTTTCCTCTCACTCCTCTCTTTTCTCTCCTCTCATCCAAATAAAGAGTTAGTGTTAGAGCAAAGCTCTGAGTTCACCTCCTATTACTTAACTGAGGCTAACAATATTAGAATACACTAGAAGGTAGCGGATAGTTTGTAATGGTGGCTCAACAGAAAGTGGTCCCGTTGACACGAAATCTATTTTTCAGTATGCCACTTTCTATATTGGATCACTTGGTCAGTGTCCCTTTCAGTTAACAAACATAGTTAACAAGGTAAGAGGGAAGGCAACAAAAAAATGACTGAAATCTGACACTTGATAATGTAAGTAATAACAATGACAAGTCACTGCACCTAACTCTATTAAACAAAACCGACAAAACTTTTTTAACTTAGGATTATATATCCATTCCATCCAAGTAAGTTGTTTAAAAAATTGTTACATAAGCCTAAATCATGCAATAACAAATAAAAATTTCTTATTTTGTTATTTAATTTAATTTAATTTAATTTTATTTAATTTTTGGGTGCAGAATTTGTTCACAGCTGGAACTGATACATCATCCAGCACAGTAGAATGGGGCTTAGCCGAACTGATTCGCCACCCGGACCTCCTGAAGAAAGCCCAAGTTGAACTGGACTCGGTTGTGGGCCGTGACCAACTCGTCTCCGAGTCCGACTTACCTAACCTACCCTTCATGCAGGCCATCATCAAAGAGACATTCCGGCTCCACCCCTCGACGCCGCTCTCCCTCCCTCGCACGGCGACGGAATCATGCGAGATCGCCGGCTATTACATCCCTAAAGGCGCCACCCTCCTCGTGAACGTATGGGCCATCGCTCGCGACCCAACCTCCTGGCCCGATCCACTAGAATTTAGGCCCGCTCGATTCTTCTCGGGCGGTCCTCAGGAGCGTATGGACGCGTTGGGGAATGACTTTGAGCTCATACCCTTCGGGGCAGGCCGCAGGATTTGTGCCGGCATGAGTTTAGGTTTCAAAATGGTCCAATTTATGACGGCTACTTTGGTGCATGCCTTTGATTGGGCCCTCCCCAAGGGTCAATCTCCAGAAAATTTGGATATGGAGGAAGCCTATGGGCTTACCCTGCAACGGGCTGTTCCTTTGAAGGTGCATGCCATGCCCAGGCTAGCCGGGGAAGCGTACCAAAAGTGCAATTAATGTTTTCTTTAGCTCGGGGGAGAGAGAGAGAGAGAGAGAGAGAGAGAGTCTTGGTTTCAGTGTGAACTCGAAGACTCTCTCTTCTTTTATTAGCATCTTTCGTCTCTATATTAATGCGCAAGGAAGAATAAGATTAGAATGGCACAGGGCTATTATTGATTGTATCTGGAAATTGCACGAGTATATTATATTAACACTGTTTTAACGAACAAATGCAAAGCACTAAAAATATGCAAAGAAACAAATAAACTTTGGAAAAGCAGACGGACAACCTTTTGGGCAGGGCCGCGTGGGGTTCCTTTCCATCATAACATTGTCTCGTAAACCATCCCATCTTATAAAGTTATCCCCGTCCGACCTATCGACGGTTTTATTGATCCCATCACAATGATTAGCTTAGCCTTACGAGAGCAGTGGATCCATCAAGTTTGCTGCTTTATTCTTCTTCCTCTTCCAACGACCTTCGCACAAGCAAGAAAGAACCCAGTAAACTATTCCAGACGAGAAGAACCCAAAGAACCACCCTACGTTATAGATGAACACTAGTATCCCCGGAATAGCGGTCACTATTCCGATCTTATGCAGAAATCCCGGAATAATGGGCCCAAGACTAATCGCCATAGATACGAAAGCCACGAGATTAAACCCCCTTGTGTAATAATATGGGCCCAATGGGCTTGTAGAGTAAAGGGCCTCCACCACCAACTCGGTTCCGCGTATGACGTAGTAATCCACGAGCATCACCCCAGCGATGGGCCCCATCACCGCGGAGTAGCCGACCAGCCACGTATACACGAAGCTATCCGGGGTGGCGTATATCTTCCAGGGCTGGAACGCTATTCCCACGATGGCGATGAATAGTGCACCGCTTTTAAAGCTGAACACGCTAGGGGCGAGGGTGACGAGCGCGTTTGCGGGGGCCACCACGTTGGCCGGAATGTTGGTGGTTAGGATGGCGAGGGTGATCCCGCCGACGGCGAGTAATTTGACGAATATGCCCCCGCCGATGAGGGATAGGAGTTGGATCGGGTCGGAGATGGGCCGTCCGAAGATGAGAACAGTGGCGGAGGTGACGGCAAGGCCTACGAAGGCGAAGCAGCCCATGAAGAGAGGGAGGCCCATTTGGCCCAGGACCTGGTCGGCTTGGCTCCGGGCGTAGCGGGTGAAGTCGGCGATGGTGAGGGCGAAGGCAGCCCAGCTGCCTACGTTGGCGGTTAAGGAGGGGAAGAAGAGGGCCCAGAACTCAGACGGGGTGAGTTGCGAGGGTAAAGAAAGCATCGGGCCGAACCCGCCGGCTTTGAGGTAGGCCCAGGAGAGGAGGAAGAAGGCGAGGAGGATTAGGACCGGAGCGGAGTACCTTTCAAGGGTCCGGATGGCCTGCATGCCCTTGAAAGCGAGTAGGATTTGGGCGAGTAGGAAGAGGGCGAAAGAGGCGAATTGGATGGGGACGGAGACGTGGAGGGAGGAGGGGAGGAGGAGGAGGAGGGCCCTGCCGCCGATCCAGGATTCGATCCCGAACCAGCCGCAGGCGACGAGGGCGCGGAGGAGGGCGGGCACGTGGGCGCCGCGGAGTCCGAAGGCGGCGCGTGCGAGGAGGGGGAAGGTGAGGCCGTAGCGAGCGCCAGGGTGGGAGGCGGCGAGGAGGGGGAGGAGAAGAAAGCACTTGGAGGAGACGATGGTGAGGAGGGCTTGGTACCAGGACATGCCGGACTCGACCAAGGAGCCGGCAATGTAATAGGAGGGGACGCCGACAACCAGGCCCACCCAGAGGGATGCGAACTCCGAGGCGGTGGCGGTGCGCTGGGACGGGGTGGTGGGGCGAAGGCTCGGGGCTGAGGAGGCGTTCGTCATGGCGATGGGAGGATATTGAACGAGGGGAAATGGGGCTGTGGGGGTGGGTGGGACTTCCCTCCTATATGCAATACGCTCATTCAAAAGCCCTGTGAGAAAAGCGTACGTTTCGCAGATGGCAATGGCTTGTTTTTCCTCTTATTTTGAATTTAATCCCTGTTTGGAGAGAAGGCCCACAGGCATAGAACGACATTGACACTAAAAGTCCTTTTTCTAAAAGAAAAATTATACCAAAAGCACATTACACACGAAGGCTCCACTCCACTCACTAACTAACAGCTTACGTTTCTATTTTCTTCTTTTTAGTAGAAGTCCGTAGACGCGGCCTACTTAAATATTCATGCAGGCAAGCGGCGTGCTTTGCAGGACCGTGCTTAATACGGTTGCATCAGAATGGCAGTCAATCGGTACCGTAAGGACCGTAAAGTCAATGCGTAAGAGATGAAACTGCATGACATATAAATATATAGTAAGTGACAAGACAAGCATAGAGAAGAAAATTACCATTTGTGACTATGCGTGAGTATATAGTTTTATACCATCTTATGTAAGCTTATCACGTCGATTGAGAATTTCTTAATAAAATTAAGATATGTGTTATGATTAGCTAAGAAACACTGATAATCATATTCGTTATATTTTTTTTTTAGAGAAATGTGTACGTAACATCGTGGTTTACATTTTATATTTTTACTATTTATAAATAGAGTCCTATGATTTAATAAATATGTGCAGAAAATACTACGTCGTTAGATCAGTTAGTTAAATTTAACTAAATATCTAAGTTAAGTTAACTATACCGAGCAAATTATAAAAATACACTAAATCAAGTCATACTAAGGGCATGAATTTTAATTATTTTAGAAATAAAAGTATTTTAATTATTTTAAAAATAAAATATAACTACTTAATAGAATATTCTTACCGTATTAGTTCAAATCTAACATAAGATATTTTTTACATATATTCGGTAAATCATAGTGCTTAATTTATAAATAGTAAAAATATAGGGAATAAATCATAATTATATTATAAAACAGAGTGTTATATACAACTTTTTTTTTAATTTTTATTTTATAGTTACATTGGTGCTTATGAGTATGCATCATATTATTCATCTTATATCTATAGTTACTTTTAGATTAATTTAGATTATATTTGTTGTCCCGTATGCTCATTATTTGGTAGAATATTTAAATAATCAAGAGAGGGCAACGTTGATATTGAGTAATTTGTATTATTTTCAAACTAGTTGATGTTGATACGGAGGGTTAATTTGTATTATTTTTCAACTAGTTGACGTTGATATCGAGCAGTAATTTGTATTATTTCCAAACTAGTTGGGTCGTAGCCGTACATAGGGCTTCTGCATTTTTATTTATTATTATTTATAAACTTTATATCTTTAAAGACTTGTTGCTGCGACATATAATCTTATAGATCTTGGTTTTGTATTTCACTTGGGGCTGTTGTGTTTTGACTTCTTTGGAAATATTATGGAAGCATTAAAAAAAGGTCTCTTGGATTTTATACACGTGATGTGATGATTGGTGAAAGATATTTTTTAAGTTTATTTTATTCCTAAAAATATAAATATTACATCCGCAGTTTGAATGTTAGATAGCATTATGTGCTCTGTTAGGGGTTGAGCCTGATGTCATTAATAGTTCCGGGAATACTGCATGTGGGCTCACACTTTGATGTTCAATTATTTTTGGTCCGCTGCATTATTGGTCTTTAGATCCAGTGCTCTTGATCTTAATCTCAAAATGGCCAATTCCTTTTCAAGTTCAGCCCTCCAAATGTA
Source organism: Typha latifolia (assembly GCF_019914945.1). Taxonomy (NCBI): domain Eukaryota; kingdom Viridiplantae; phylum Streptophyta; class Magnoliopsida; order Poales; family Typhaceae; genus Typha; species Typha latifolia. Next base: position 2,960,194 of record NC_133086.1, on the reverse strand, counting down.
TAAAACCAAACCAAGACTATATGATAATATTATTTATCATGCCATGTTCAAACTCAAACATTGGTAGAGCCAAGGAGGCTGGTTTAGACCATCCTTTCTTCCATGCTCATCAGTTCTAAATCCGCTCTTTCTTTCATTTTGAAACCTTACTGCAATGTTGGATTGCTGAAATGATTCCCAATCATCGTTGTTTCCTTTACTCCCAGCAGTCTCAGTTGAAGAGGAAGAAAAGGTTGCTCCAGAATCTGAAGTAAATGGTGGTGTGTATTGCCCTATTTGGTTTTGGCTGTTTCCAGTTGCCAGTGTTAACTCCAGGTTTGTCTCTTCGTCAGCCAACAGCTTATCCCCATCTTCGTCTCCAATGTACTCTTTTGCAGGGAGTTCTAGATCAAATATGCAGCTAGGATTCCTTTGGTCTGAGTAACTATAAGATGGTTGATTTGGACCAGCCTCAGTATCTACATTCCTGCTCTTTCGTATGGTTTTTGCGCGCTGCCTGCCCTGCTCAGCATTCTTCATATCTGACATTAATAGCTTCTGAACAGAGTAAAGGCGGTGCAGTTCGTGAACCTAAATCAGGCATGTTAAAAATAATAAGAATCTCTAACAACTCGGAATGATGGATATTAAGTGGACAAAGATGCAAGAGGATTATCTATTAATCTTGCACCGTCTACCTGTTGTTTGAATGTTTCTTCGTGCTTCAATATAGCCATCTTCATGTACTGTTTGCTACAATGTTTTAAATCTCTCTCCATGTCTTTCTGAATCAAATTTAGATTTGTCTGTGTCCTCTGCTGCAGTATTAACTTGATTACTAAAAGGCTTTACGCTTTTGTCTGCTTCTACTTCTTCGCTGTATTATGCTGTCTATCAAGTACTTTTTATGATGTTGGTCTCACCTGCCCATGTTCAGATTCCATATCAGTGATATATGCCATGAATTTCAAGTCTATGACCAAATGAAAAATAATGAAATTATGGAGTTGTTTCTGGTTTGAGATGACATTGGATTTTCTTTTATCAGGGTTTCCAGGTTGTCTGAGCAATTTTTGATCCAACTATGAGATGAGCAAGATAATGAATATATTGTTCGTAGATTCATGCTCATGTTATTTCTCAGCTTTGTTCTTGAACTCCTTAGTTTGCGTTTTTCTTTTCTCTATTAGGTGATATATTATCAGTAAATTTGTTTTCCAAACCTTGAATTGTCATATAACACTGTCTAGAACTGTTGATTTTTTTTTTTTCTAGAAAACCAGTTTAGGCATCCATAGTAAACATCATCATCTCTACATGGAGTAAGCAACACTGTTTCACAAATCAAAGAAAGTTTATTCAATAATTTGCATCTTTTTAATGTCTCTGTTTTGGCATTTTGCTAAATGGTATCGCACCATATATCCTACAGTGCACAGAAAATAACTGATACTATTTGTCAGGGATAAATCATAGAACTTGTTCAGCAAGAAGTAGACATACAATCCCTAAACAAGAAAACAGAAGAAGAAAAAAAAAAGACCCAGATGAGACAAGTTCAAAATGCATAGATTCATTACAGTGTATCTATTGACAGATATAAAGGCGAGTAGAATGGATTTCCCAAAGAACTTATGATGATAGTGCAACATAACCATGGTGGAGAATTTTTGTTCCCTAATCGATGGCCTCTCCCAAACTCATAACTGGAGAATTTTGATACAAGAGATAAAATTAGATCTGAAAGCAGGGTTGCCTCCGAATCAGCTAAAGCCTTCAAGGTCTCATGATAGCCTCTATCTTGCTGAAATTTCCTTGGGGGGATTCCAGTAGCATTTGATAAAGAGTACTTGTGAATGACAGCCAGTAGAGGCTGATCAGATATCTTATACTTCTAGTATATCAAGTACTAGCTCATAGAACATTTTAAATAAATAGGTGAATGATTGAAAAATTCAATCAGATGTGCAATAGATACCAGGCAAAGTCTCAAGGAAAATTAACTTGTTTTCCATAGAAGAAGTTCACCTAGTCACAGGGACAGAATAATATCCTTCTGTAAAGAATGATACGTTATCTTAATTGCAGTCACAGGAAGTAATGTTACTCTACCAAGAAAACAAGACTTGGAGGAACTTCTTTTTATAAACTGAGATCTGTATGATGATCTAAATGGCATGACTTGTATGCTTTTCAAATTAGAGAGAAAGAAGAGAATTCTGAATGAAACCCATGAAAGGAACAAGAGAGGCAAATCACAAGCAGATCCTCACCTGAGAAAAACCTCTCGTCTGTTCATCTTGCTGTGAGCAAGAGAGAGCAAAGGGAAGCTCCTTTGGAGGGCCTAGGAGTTTTCTTCGGGCAAAACAACAAACTCCTAGTACCCAATATTGTTGAGGCAGATGAGGGATTTAAGAATCTCTCCACAGACTCTCACACACCAGAATATATTAGTGGGCTCTCAAGGTATGCCAAACAAAATCCCAGACACTTAGCCAATCCACTGCAAGGATAAGAGATTAAAAGATGCCCTGGATAGTGCCAAGAAAGGACAGAGATAGGTAAGAAGACTTACTTATTAAACACATAGTATTCAGAAATTATGAGGGCAGTACACCAAAAGGAATCACCAAAGAGAGACAGCTAAACCTGCAATGGTTGATCACATGTTTGATGGAATGCTTTGATAATTACCACATATAAAATATTTCCTCCTTGTCTCCATATCTGTTCACATCTATGCTAACACGTCACGTGATAATTTGCGATAGAGGTGAGAAGCTGTAGAAATTAAAGTCTTCAAATTCCTGTTCCTCATGATCAGTTTAAGATTCTACGCTGTCTATTCTCTTGACATTGGAGGATTCGACTAGATCTTAGACAAATCATGGAATAGAATCCAAAGGTGAGGAGACATAGGATCATCTCTGCCAGAACGTGTATCTCTTGCTGGTCATCATCTGAATAGCATCTATTAGCTGGATTTGTTTGTCCTTCGTCTTCATGTTGGCCAGTAGAGTTGGCACAAGGACCAAACATTGATCACCAAATTTCCGGTGGTTACTATAGACTAACTTTAATAGAGAACTTTTTTTTATTATCAAGTGTTCTCCGATCTATCTCTCACCGGGAACGAAGACCACCTAATTGGGAAGCAAATGGGTACTCAAATTAAATAATTAATGGATTGCATGATTGTAATGACAACAGGATATATAGGCGATACTGATCCCAATTCAAGCACCGCACATTTAAATTTAAATCTTTTTTTTTTAAAGCTTCGTCGTTAGAAATATTATAACTAGTGAGCAAGAGGGAGAAAGAAACAAAGGGGGTGTGGCACATGGGTATGACTGCATTATTATGGCCTTGATAGTAGTGGTGTATACGATGAAATCTAGTTCCGTTACTTTCGGAGGAGGGAAAGGGCTGGGTCTTGTCCTTGCTGTACTAATAAATATACCAAGATCTAAAGGCGATCTAGTCCCATGATACATCCAATTGTTTGATTGTGTGTGAAATGGCAATAAAATAACATATCTTTGTTTAGAACTCCATTAACATGCACATGTTGGGATCATGCAAGGGATTAGCATTCTAACTGTGCTTATATATATATATATATATATATATATATATACTATTTTCTTTGTATTTTATTTATTTTTATAATTTTTAACACACAACTTTTATATATAACTAGCATTTATTTACTTTTTATTTTTTCAGATAGACTGGCAGTGGTGAGAGAAACCAAAGTTCACGTGCTATTGACGTCACCCGCAATATAAATCGTGGCCTCTAGCAACGTAAACTTCATCAGGATTCTTTTTATGGATTGGGTGGAATCGTGTCGATTTCTTATAAGGAGATGGGCATGTACACATCTGACACTTGTCCTCACTCTAACAGCCTTCTAGTTCATTGGTCGTGGCTTCTCTCTCTAGCATTATGAGGGGCCCACATGTTGTAATTTGGGTCTCCCTTTAATAGAGAGAGTAACAGAGAGAGAAAGAGGAAGAGGAGGACTTTAACTATGTACATTTATTTTATATGTACAGGGACATAATATTATCAATCTCCTCGTGATTTGATTCATGAGTTATTTTATACGTACAAGGACATAATATAATCGATCTCCTCGTGATATGATTCATGAGTTATTTCATATAATCAACAATCTCGTTACCCATACTTTATTATATATATAATATCATATTTTTTGCATTCTAGAAGAATAAAGTTGGAACGTTAGTACTAGGCCCAATTACCGATGAGGTCCAGCCCAATATACCCAGTAGAATGAGGAACAGTAAGGCTGGCCTTCTTTAAGGGCTTAGCTTATGTTCACGATAAAGACGTTTTTACTTCATTAATGAAGAATACATTTTGGTACTCAGTAAGTTGCTTCCAACTAGCTGACAAGGTGTTAGCGTATATAAAAGACTAGACTCCTCTTAGCCGGCCTGTTAGTTGGCCTATCCACATCTGCTAACTACCTACTTGATCTACCGAATCTTTCTTATCCCGGTTTGCTCGCCAAATCTAATATCACTTATCTGATATATGTCCTAAATGTGACATGTGTCAGTTTAATATTTTTACGTTAGTCTTAAGCAGAGGATGATGAATAATAAATAATATAAAATAAAGTAGAGGAGAATAAAATAATATTATGTCAAGGTACTGGAAATAAAGTGTATTTAAATTTATTTTTTTGTTTTCTTTCTCCATTAGAAATTTTCATTCACACCCTTGCTTTGCATATTTGCATTACTAACCTCTAAATTATGAGACGGGCGACGTGGACGAATGGGCTTTCTGCACTTGATACGAAATGCTAGCCCCGCACCGCAAAGGAGAGAGAAAAATATCGCAGCGTAGTACGACAGCGGAACCGCCTTGATTGACGTCACGTGAAGAAACGGAGACCAACACGTGTCGGTCTCATGATTTAGCCGGTCACCGGGGGAGGGGGGATTTATTCTGGAACTCCCTCTGCTCCGAGTTATTTGCGCTCCTGGCGGATCTGTTGGGGGAAAAAAATGGGGTGGTGGGAACCCATCGTCTTTCCGATGAGGAGGGTCTGGACCGGCGTCGCCACCCGCCTCGGGTTTCGGAAAACCGGTAAGATCTGATCCGATGCTTTGGTTGCTATTTTCCTGACGGTCCGCAGGGATTTCCTTGTCTCCTGACTCCGATTTTGTCTGTCCCCCTTTGCTTGCGGTGACGGCAGGGCTGAGGCGACTGAGGCAGGAGGTGAGCACGTGCGAGTACGAGGACGTGCGCGTGATGTGGGAGATGCTGAGCCAGACGACGGCGGCGGACGGGGAGGTCGGCCGGCATCGGAGTACGGCGAGGAGGCGGCACGTGTGGGACGTGCCGCGGTGGGCCCCGCGAGGAGCGTCTTTAAGCTTCTGCCGAAGCTTCTAGGCCTCTGTCGCACGTGCGGGGGATGCTTGAGGGCTCCTCCGTTTTACGTTTTACTTTGAGAGTAGTGGAGGCTGATGCTCGCTCCCATTGTAGATAGTTTTCATGGTTGTGTTAATCTGATAACGTGAGGTGGATGCTCTACTTGAGGCCATCCCAAAGTTAATCTCGGGTTCCTTCCTTCTTGTTTTTTTTTTCCTTATTTCTTAATCAGTAAACTTCTTTTTACAAGTATAATTAAGACTAAAACTCTCTCTCGATCTGCAAAAGATTATCCTCTAATCCTATTTTAGTCCGAAGAAATGTGAACTGTGGCTATGCCGACAAACACTTTAGCCGCATCATCTCTTATCTTCTTTTGTTTGAGTGATTGATTGTGGCCATAGGCCACAGCATTGTTCTATTTATTTATTTATTTATTAAATTAGTGATCATGGGTTCCATAATGAGGCACCACATCCGCATGGCACTACGTGCCAGTGACCCGTCATTCAACTTTCAAAAGTTGCTGTTTTGATAATGAAATTTAAAAAAGTTAAAAGTCAAGCTCACATTTTACACTCATGGTGGGTCTACATTGCCAAAGATTCGGTCGGACCATGAAGGGGCTCCTGTAAGGGGTAAAATGAAGGGGATTTTACTTGTGCTGGGGCGGAAAACAGCCGCCGATCTCTCTCTTCTTCTTGGATATTCTCAATGGCAAACAAGATTGATCATTTATTAGCAAACAGGGAATCTTGTTCTGATATTTTTTTTTATTTTTTGAACTGGCTCTTCAATTTGATACTATTACTCTTTCCCAATTAATTGGGCTATAAAGTTTTCTAAGTTTAATAGTAGGAACATTTTGGTTAGTTTAAGGAAAGATGTCTCTCTGAACGATTTAACTTGCTTGCTTTCTATACATCTAGCATTCTCAGAATCCATAATTGTAAACGAACTGGCTTTTCAACTCTTTTTTAATTCAAAAAAGAAAAGAAGAAGCAGTCAGAGCTCTATTCCAGACAAGTTAAATCACAGCTTGCCTAACTTAGACGTCATAAACAATTCATCATTATACTAAGTTATCATTGTAATGTTAACTCATGATGAAAGTTGGTTCCTTTTCGTGGGCGTTAGAAATGTTATTAGATGAATTTTTCACCAAAGCATTTTATGAGCACGATTTAAATTTATTAAATTTAAAAAAGCTACGTCAGTTCGTCTTTAACATATATGGAAAGGGGGAAGCTGTTATGGACTTCTTCATACAGACACGAAAGCTTTGTGATTCAGCCTCTTAAAGGCTCAAGAGTTCAAACTGTCTAACTTTATGATGGAAGTTGACTCCGAGGGCCTCACCAATGTTCTATATCAACGGGCCCCTTCTTTTTTGATAAGGGAGGGCGACATATCTTGATGTTGTTCATCTTTTAAAGATTTTATTTGTTATAACTATTATCCACTACTCTAGGAATGTCAACCAGACTGTGCACGGGTTGGGAGCCCTAGGACGAATTTAAGAATTTGATTTGTTTTGATTTAGTTCTTGGTCGATTGTATAGAGATTCCGAAGATATCTCTTCGGATATTTAAGAGAAACTTATGGCCCCTTGTCAGACAATGAATTAATTACCTTTTTCTACCGAAAAAAGAAGGTGGCGGTTAAAAAATGAAGAAAAAGTAGTAGTTATTATATTGGAGTCGGCCGCTTTCTCGCCTAACCGCATCTTGTTATCGCCGACTTTTCTTCCAATTCTTCTTCCTTATCCTCTCTATTCGTAACTTTTCGGAGAGATGACGAATAACCCATTCGAGCCTATTCTGAAAACATTCGACTCCTTGTCCCGTTGCCTCCAAACCCATCTCTCCCGCGTTTTCGTTTCTCCCAGTGGCGACAAAAGAAGCAGCTCTTCGATTAGTGCCAACGCACTTCGTCCACTCTTGTCCTTCTCGCCGAAGCCTGTCCTTCCAGAAGAGAGCCCAGATGCCGTTTCGCCGATAAAGGTGGTTCCTTGTGCTCCACTTTGCGTTTCCACGAGACATTTGGAGATCTTTGACGTTGGTAACTTGTTTCAGGAAAAAAATGTGGCGCCTTTGACGAAAGAGGAGCTTGGAAGGGCTACTTGGACTTTGCTTCATACCATTGCAGCACAGGTGTTTGATGTTTTGTCTATGTGATGTTTTTCGTCTGTTCTTTTTTTTATTCAAAATAAATACCCATTTGACTGGCAATGCTTCTGAAATTTATGTTGGAAAGTTACAATTGGTAGATTGATGTGATATATACAACTTTTGCTATCGATATATTTGCGTAAAACTTTTAGACTGGATATTAAGGTTGGAAATTGTGCCTCCAAGACCTGACTAAAGTAAGTACCAACTAGGTCACAACCATTTAGTAGAGAACAAAAACTGTTGTAAAGAACCATGTCTGCTGAATATTTGTTTCTAGCTGTCAATTCAATATTTTGCAAGGGTATATTTCTCTGTCTGATCTTTCTCGACATCTCACCATTTCTTTCATCGATATATTTATTTGATTTTTTTTTTTTAGTTTCCGGAGCAGCCAACCAGGCAGCAGAGACGAGATGCAAAAGAACTGGTACGCAGACAGACATTCAAGTTTGCAAGATCTGGACTAATGATTATCTTATTTATTTTAGCTTAGTTCAATTTGGACTATTAAACTAGGAACCGATATGTTCCTTCAGAACTACAGATACAATCTTGAAGTCTTTTGGTAAATTTAGTTTGTACATGTTGCCATCAATGAATGTTCTAGTTCTATCTGAAGACAGCCAAGCATTATTTCTTTTTGTCAAAGCCCCTTCTCGGAGCAGTTCATCATTCTTTTGGTTGCTGCAGTTAAGTCTTTTTGTTTTATTAATTCATACATAAGAATAACACAGATACTGATTTGTACGTGTAGATGGCCATATTATCTCGACTTTACCCTTGCAGAGATTGTGCTGATCATTTTAAGGAAGTGTTGAAGTAAGTACTCCATTCCTGTATTCTTCAAATATAACTTTAATATTCTTTTTGTTAATTCTACCTCATTTGCTGCAAAGGGTCTGATCATCTGAGAGATGACCACTTTATGAGTTCTTAGCTTCAGGTCAAGCGGAAAATTTAGTTTGAGATAAATGTGTGGGCAGATCGATTGATTTATACGATATTCTGGATTTTGCTCAATTTCGTGGTTGAAAAGAAAAAAAGGAAAAAATAAAGAGAGAATCGATATAAATATAAAGTAAGCAACCTGGTTGTAGATACTTACTTTAGGTTATAACTTTGAAAAGATTTTTTTTAACTTTTTACACTTTAGAAGATCTTCAATTTATTCTAAATCTCAAATATATATAACAAGGCCTCCTGGCAAAAGTTGGGTTGCAGAGAAATCCTAATCTATGAGCAGAGAACAATTTAAAATCTTGTTGCAGCAACAACAATTGCGGTTGTTACTCCTAAAAAGGAATAAGAGAATAGGAAGATGAGGTAAATTTTTGATGCTGATCAAAGAGAACTTGCATACTGATAAAGTGATAATGTAGCCTGCTAGATAGTTGGATGCTTACATAATGATAAAGATTGTGCTGATCAATCATGGTATCTTTAATAGGATATCCCCTATTTGTTTTAGGTAGCTATTGCTGCAACGAGTTCGTGCTACTCATACGTCTTGTCATTGTAAATTAGTGTGCATATAAATGCTATTGTATGATTGTCTTTTAAATTATCAATTCATGGACACAGTTATGAAATGACATTAACCTAGCAAATATTGCTTAAATGTTATATCTATTGTTATTTGTGCATGATTGGCTGTAATTGGCAGGGCAAATCCTGTACAAGCAGGATCACAGGCCGAATTCTCTCAGTGGCTATGTCATGTGCACAATGTGGTTAACAGAAGGTAAAGTAAATGTCCACCTTCTCCCGTAATATGTCTCCAGCCCTGCCTGCTGGCCACTCCCTTGAATTCAAGGAAGCTCCCTACCTATCTCGAAGGGAGAAGATATCAATAAATCTGCTGATGATCGAATCAGACATTGTACTAACAGGAGAATTTTGATGTTTCTCTTTTTACAGCCTCGGAAAATTGATATTTCCCTGTCAGCGAGTCAATGCACGGTGGGGTAAGTTGGATTGCAAGGATCGCTCCTGTGATTTGGAAGGCCCCGCTGACATCAAATCTAACTTCAAAGTGTAGGATGAATTACATCTGTGAGTACTGAATTGAAAATTGAAATAGATAATATATGTGCGCATGTGGTCATAATACTCCAAAGATGTAAGCAATGAGTGGAACAAGTGGATATAATCTGATATGGAAACTGGACTCAAAGCAAGGCTGTGGAATTGTCCTTTTCCTTCTTTATTTTTATTTATTTTATTAAGTGTGGTATTTATATGTTCCAAGATAGGTGGAGTCGTGCTTGTATATTCTTTTTTTTTCTTTGTTGGAGCACGTTATTATCAAAACTTAATATCTGCCATGAGTTTGCAGTAACTGCATCAATCAGTCGTCAGAAAGTCAGGACAAATGGTTTACAGATTGGTTGCATTTATTTCAGTTTCCTTATAAGCTGTTGCTGGATGTATACAGACAATTGAGACTTTTAAGTGAAAAAAATAAAATAAAAAATCTAACGTTTCTGTGAATTTTCAAGTAATTGACAGCCTGAGAACATTTGATATCTCTGTAGAACAAATGAGAAAAAAATGTCAAGTATTTAATAACTTAAGAACACAGAAGAAGAAAAGATGGATAGTAAAGAATCTAATTTTGGTTTACTTATTAACTAAAGCATCACAAGTTATAGACAATGAGCGCCGCAAATAACCCCACTATTACATCTGGATCGGATTTTATCTGTTCGTGATCCGGATCCGTTTTTTGAAAACACATTGGCTCTACCAAAGTTAGGGTTTGGCGGTACGCTATAAAAGCTCCTCCTCTACTCGCCGCGATCTTTCAGCCGGTTTCCTCTGCGATCTGAGAGAGAGAGAGAGAGAGAGATGGGACACAGTAACGTCTGGAACTCTCACCCCAAGAACTATGGACCTGGATCTCGCTGTTGGTGAGGAATTCCATCCTTGTTATCTCTAAGCTTCTCATATAAAGAAAGCCCTTCGCTTTTATCCACTTATATCAGCAATCTGGTTACGAAGACGTTTAAATCTTTGCATATCCCTTAGATTTTGATATTTGTATTTTGTTTTTGTTCTGATTTCTTGACTCACCCCTGTCGTACTACAGAAGTATCATGTTTTCTACCGTTCAATTGTTTCGAAGACTACGATAGTCCACAATTGAATGGAATCTTAATTTTATCAAGATAGCGTTTCTAAAAAGTGTATATATATATACATATGATTTGGAATTAAGAGGTGTATTTATTGATGAATTGCATGGTTGTGTTCTAGAAGTAATAATGGCTGTCCTAAAATTCACTGGAGTTGAACTGATGCTCTTCTCTTCTTCTTTCGCAGCCGGGTATGTGGAAACCCTCATGCATTGATCCGGAAGTACGGACTTATGTGCTGCAGACAGTGCTTCCGCAGCAACGCCAAGGAGATTGGTTTCATTAAGGTGCAATTTTGTCGTTTTTCATCTTTTTACGATGGTTATTTCTTTTGTTTGCCCATGGATAGAGGATGACTATGATTTTTTTCTCATAACACAATTACTTTAAAGAAGAGAATGATGTCTGCATGGCTAGTAGTGACGTTAGTTAAATTAGTTCTAGATTTCAGTAAGTCTATTATTGTTTTTATTTCTGAAATCAGCGCAGTAGTGGGCCAATTTCTTGCTTCAAATTGGATTGTTCTGTAAATTTAGTTTGCAAGATGGCTCATGTTTTTAGGCCTTGTTTACTTTAAGAATAAGGTCAATTTTAGATTGAATATTCTTATTTAATTTTCAAAATAAGGTTTTAATTTTAGAAATAACTATTTTTATATTTATTTATGTTCTGAAATAATGATGTATTAATTATTTTTTATGTGATATAAAGTGAAAGAAAAGATAAAAAAATATTTTGTTTTTTATAAAATTACTATAAAGTCCTTTTGATTTAATATAAAATAGGTTGATATGATAGATATCGATGGTAAATTAATAATTAAATTAGTGTGTGGTATAAAATGTAATTTTAATGAATAATATTTATATTCTGGAATAGAATTATTATGATGTTTGGTTATTATTTTAAAATAAAAAATTATATTCTAGACTAAAAAAAATATTCCTAAAGTGAACAAGAGCTTAATATGTTTGGTTTGATTTGATGACAAACCATCATGTAGGCATCCACGATATTAATGTGAATTTAGTGTTTGCTCTGCCAAGTTGTCATTTAATTGATTTGTAAGCATTTTTACCATCGGCTGTGGTCACCATCTGTAGTGTCGCAGTAATGCATTCTAAGCTTGTGTTCTTTTTGGGTTCGTAAACTGAATTGAGCAGTTAGGAGGAACATGAACAATGAAGGCTTAGTGAAAATGATTAGTATTTCCAACCAATTAATCTGACTTGAGTGCGCTTCCAATGACATGGTTTATGAGAAAACTTTCTAATTTTTTTTTTGCCAGGGATATTCTATTACCTTGCAGTCTTTATAAGATGCAGGATGAAAAACTAACTTCTTATTTTGATATTTCCTTTCCATCCGTTCTCAATTTTGTACGTACCTTTACCAAGAATCCTTCATTTTCCTCCCTCTTTAGGAGGGAAGGAAACAATAATCTTTTCTTTATCTTCTGCACCATCAATGGACACCATAAGTCAGGTTTGCCCTTGAAATTTTTTTATTTGCATGGTCTTTCCTGTGGTCAGATCAGGTACACCGAATTATCTCATTATGATACAGAAGTGCCCCCATACTCTATTAATCTCTCCACTAACAGGGCCGCATTTCATTAATTTTCTTCTTTCATGACGTACTAATTCTGGTTTTTCCTAGACATGAGAGCCAGAGGTAGAGTGTACTGTTGCATTGTCGTAGGAAGAGACTTCATATTTTATTCAATTTATCATAGGGATCTGGGGCTTGCAATAACCAAGTTAAAGGCTTCCATCCGCTATCCATACACACCACTTCATATTGAGAAACTGCCATAGAAAATTAGTGATTTAAGTGCATAAGGTGGCTATCACATTTAGATCCAGTTCGGAAGTAGAATAAGCTGATCCTCCTGGGTCAAAACGAGTGATAAAATAGTTACACCTGTGGTCATATAAATACTATCCCACTTCCAATCTGGCCTTCATAAATGGAGTTTTAAGTCAGAAGTACTTCATATTAGATAATTATTGTCTCTGTTTCACTAGTTTCTGTTTTTACCATCAATCTGTGTATTACACTAGTACTAAATGGTGCACTAACTGGTCTTTTTATCTCTCCTTTTTTTACAGTATCGCTGAGGAATTCCTGAATGGTACATATTGAGGGCTGGACCGATTAGGTTAAAGAAAAGTTTCCCTGCCACCTGCGGAAAATATTTTATTTCCAATTTTAAGCAATGCCGTATTTAATGTTGACTCGTCATTTTTGTAGTTCAAAAACTATTTCACGAGGTAGACGTGATTATTGAACTTCTGATCTCGTTTTGCTGTAAACAATTTTTATGTAGTCTTGTTCGCTAATCAAATGCATGATACTTTTGTAGTGACGTTTGTTGGCGATAACAATCTGATTCCAAAAAATCCGATCAAAATAAATTAAAAATAAACTTACAAATTTCAGAATATAAATTCTGAATAGTCGAGTCTAGTGTTGGACACTATCTCCTTAAGACCAATTCGCCCTCCACCGATTGCTTCTGGAACAGTGGACGTCGGTCTCCCAGGATACAACGACTGCCTTGCACTGGAAAGGAAGCAACTTTCTAATGCCTTGATTAGACCTGAACCGTGCTGTACTCTCTCTCGACCAGTAGACTCAAAACTAAAAAGACTCGACAATAAACTCTCTTATGTGTATTTTTATTATGCAGACTGACAGCCTATTTATAGAGGTAAACAGGCTCGACGAAAAGATGCAAAATCACCGAATGGATGCACCATTTGGGTCGAGTTCAACCAACTAACTGAATTGATTAACTGATTATCGACACCACTTCGATCCCGAATCAAATCAGACTTGAACCCGAACCCGTAAAATTGGACTTTGACCCGTGCGTGCGAGCCGAGCCGAGCCGGGCGGCGCGCGTGTGTGTGTTAGGTTGCATAGTAACCTTTATCCACAAAATAGGTACCCCTTTTGGGGCCCAAAGCCCATAGGAAGTTTGTTGCTTATATACCATACTAACATTTCTCAAATATCCAATATGGTACTAAACTTACTTTCCTTTATTTCCCATTGCCATGATACCCACTTTAGAGCCAATTATCATTCACTTCTCTTCATGAATTTGATTAAGTGAATATATGACAATAAAGTATGCTTTGAGCTAAATTGATTCCACCATTAAACCATTATAAATAATGTGTGGGCCCCACTTAAAACTTAGCTCAAAATTAATAAAATATTCATGTCAAAATCATGAAATTACCAACAACGTTTGGCATAATTTTGTTTGCATTGTGTGGTTCCAACTATAGACTAAATTGTGCGTCGTGGAGATGAGTATTCCTGGTATTTATGCTAAACCTCAGTGCTCGGGGGTGTGCTCTTGTTTGAAGTAGTAGTTTTGCACTTGTTTCTGATGTTCTCAGCACGAAGCTTAAGCTTGAGTGCCAGAGAGATCAGAGATGGTTGTTTTTATTTTTGGTATGGTAGCGATGTTTTGGATGTGTATAATACTTTTCATCGTCTGATGCTATGTCAAGAGTTTTATATGTATTAACAATTTTTTAAATATGATCTTAAGTCATACCAAGAGATATTTTGCTCTTTGATGTTAAAACTTCTTGGTTCAGTTGGTTGCTTGGGATAGTGAGATATGGAAATGTGAAAGCCTATGTTTGTTCATTTTTATCTCAGCTTTTAGGTAAAATAAAATATTTGAGATAACCAAGTGAGTTAATCCTGTAGTGACAGATAACAGTTTTGCCCCTTTTTAAATCTCTCGCCCTAAATCCTAGGTTAGATTCATATTAAACATTATATTACTATAAGACTATATTATATTATACTCGGTAATAATTTTTAAAAAATATATAGTTAAAATATTTTGACATAAGATGTTCATATATGATGTTATTCTCAAGTAGACAGCATAATAGTTGTAAAGTAAAATTATAAATATTAATTTATATTAAACTAAGAAAAGGATAATAAGATTGATTTTTTTATTTTTTTTATTTTTTATTGTAACTATCTTAATTAAATACCGTTTTCATTTTTAATTTAATACATCATTGCATTTATTTTTATTTTTATTTTCCAACCAAATACTTAATAAAAATTTGGATAGCACCATCACATCACTTATCTCCTGAAAGTCCACATTTTATCCTCTTATCTTATTTTTTTTCTTATCCTGCGACTAAATGGTCCCTTAAACAGTGAAGCTAGAATTATATCTGCCCATTAATTCTCCTTCAGTACGGATGCGAAACTCCAGACACCAATAGCATAATATTCTTAACGACAACAGCCAGCCATAGCGGTGTTATTTATTCATATGACGCATGGTAAACAAAATATGATGTTTTTTTTATCTGTCGTTATCTAATAGCAAAGGTTGTGAATAGACTTAACCTTTTTCACGCCAACCAAAAGGATCCATAGACTCGAAGAACAAAGAACAAAAAGAGGCCCATAGACAGGTCACATCTCCCTTATTCTCATTCTCATTCTCATTCTCTCAACCTTACCACTACGCTGAAGTGTCTATTCCTTCCTTCAGGGGGCCAAAAGGCGTGGTACCAGTACTGCAAGAATGATCGAAAAAGATAATGTTGATCTCAGATGTTTTTTTTTTTTTTTTTTGACTCATTTAGCTCTGTTCACAGGGAATTTTTATGTCAAGCTCTCAATTTCCTTAAAAAAAAGTCAGTTTTTCTGGGTTGTGATTAAACTTGTAACATATACTGGAGGTATAGCTAGTTATGTTACTGGGTTGCCTGACGGGAGGATCAAAAGAAGATGAGAGAAATAGTAACAATACATTAGAGTCGACATGGAAAAAAAGAGACCTAAACACTGCAAGACAAAACAATAATTAAGCCGCAGCAGCATAAGGTTCTGCGAATTGCTTGCTTACAGTTCACGTCTCAGATAAAATATATCATTATAGGATTATAACCCTCCATTTAAGCAAGCCAACTTCAAGGATCAGAAAGAGTACTAGTTTTACTTCTCAGTGGAAAGGAAAGCTACAAAATAAGCACTCCATGGGGAGAATAAAAACCAAGTTTTCTTGATTAAACTTCACGAAACCTGACTATAGCTCTCCTCTTTGTAGTTCACGATCTTTAATGCAGAAAGATTTTAGAGACGAAACGAAGGTGTCTCAAATCCTCACCATATGCTTTCCCTAGGCAAATTATATACCCATGTGTCTAACACTTCAAGAATATTTTCATGACATGAACGAATTTGAAGATAAGAAATTCATACATAACATTCACAGATTAATCCTTTTATCGTATTAGTCTCCACTGAAGCAATATATGTTCAACATGCCACTCGGTCTGAAGAAGTTGTTCCAAAATACTTCACATCGTCTTTGTTAAGTTGCACCAGTAAGTAGGCTTATATTCTTATTTCACTACTCATTGATCCGTATGACTATCAAATACTACTTCATCCCCACAATGCATCTTTCTATTCTTTTCTTCATTAAGAAGAAATATTTATGCTACCAATTGATATTGTGGAGCAAATCCATGTTCGATCTCCTTACTTCCAAGATATTTAAGTAGGAGGAGAAAAGCTGAGATACAGCACTTCTAATATAGAAACAATAATGTACTCTTTGAATGGCTTGATCTATTCGATGACAATCTGGATTAACAAAGAGAACTGAAAGAGAGAAGACGAATATGAGAAATATATAAAGGACCATTTTGATAATTATATCTTTAAGAGTTACCTGATCAAAAAAGGAAAAAAAATCTGAAAATATTAGGAAGTAATATCCCTTACTATACTTTTGATCCTTTATTCTTGTACATATGTTGTCAAATTTGAGAACACTATGTTGCACAGAAAGAGAGGGACTAAAACATCTCACACTAATGACTAACCTAATGATATATGTAACTAATTATTAGTAACAAACCTAAAACCCCGAGACAAATGAATCAAGATCGATCCACAGACCAATTAAGATGGTTAAAGCACTTACATAATTATCTCCTTCCATCCATTATTCCATCATATAGATAACTCATGAAGGCACCCAAGCTGAAGCAAACACCACATGATGCCCCTTCCAAGTGAGCACCAAATCCTCCTGATCCCCTTTCCTCACCCCCCACCCCCTCGCGTGCTCGTCGACCAACGTCTTCACCTCTCCGACCGCCTCCTCTCCGAACTCCACCGCCCGAAACCCCGCCCCTCTCATCCTCTGCGCCCACCTCCCTTTGCTCTCAACCCTCTCCACTCTCTGCAATCCTTCATGAGCTATCACGTTCTCTATCCTCCACCCAATTCCAGCCTCGTACCACCGCCGCCTCTCGCTCTCCCTCGGTAAAAATGCGTCGATCGCATCGTACGCTATCCATAAATAATTGAAAGCCGACCGCAGCCTCACAAGGACGTCATCCGCCGTGAAGTCCGCGTCCTCGTCGACGACGGTGACTAAATTCGGTTCCAGGCTTCGTACAGACTTTAGAAACATGGACCGCGTGATCACGCCGGCAGTCTCGTCGGGGATGTAGTGCAGCATCATCTGGCAATTTACAATTAGAGCCTCGCCTTCGGATACTAGTCGTTGCACCCGTAATTGTTCGATAAGAGAGACGAAGGCATCGGTAGGGCTTGAAGGAATCGTTGTGAACTCCATGACGATGTTTCTCGATCGCGCAAAGTTGACTAGCTTTGCGCCCAGTTCTTGGTACGAGAGGTCGAGCATAGGCGGCGGTGATGTAGTACTTGTTGTGGTGGCAACGGTGAGCCTTATAAATGGAGGGCCTTCGGGTCGGTTAGCTAACATGTCGATAAGCGTAGGAATCTGCATGCAATGAGTCGTGCTGAGATCTACTATGTGAACGATTTGGAACCCCTCGACGGCGTCGACGATGGCGGCGTTGGCCGCCGTGTAGCCGAAGCGGTGCCACGGGGTGAGGTCGATGAAGCTGGCGAGGTCGACGGCGGAGAAGCGATGCAAGTGGAGGGAAGTGGACGAGGCGAACGTGGGCGTAAGGAGATCGAAGGAGCCGATCTTGGAGGCGCGGACAATTAGGGCGCGGAGGAAGGCGGCGGTGAGGCGCTGGTTGCAGTCGCCGTCGTGGGGGGCGAGGTTGTTTAGGACCCAAAGGAGCTGCTGGGCGAGGGTGTCGTCGTTGGCCTCGATGGCGTCGGCGCAGTGGACGAGGAGCTCCTCCATGCAGCCGGCGGCAGTGAAGCAGCTACCGTGGAATTTGGCGGCGGAGGCAGTCCATGGACGGCTGGCGCGATGGAGGAGTTGGTGATTAGGATTGATGAGGTCGTTATGGTGGAAGGAAGGTGGTGGTGGTGGTAGTAGTATTGCACTACTATGAGTGAATTGGATCATTTGTGTACTTCTATTGTTGGACAAAAAGTAAACTTTAAGGGTGTGGATGGTTTAATAGGTGGTTGTAAAGTGGATATATATAGAGTAGGAGAAGAGGATCATCACGAAACCCTAAATAGATGCTGGTTAATGCACTCAAGTACAAGACTAGTTCATAAACGTTTTTGTGTATGTGTTAGAGAGAGAGAGAAGAAGAAGAAGAAGACCATTAAGATGAGAAGGGAGTTGGAATGGAAGAAGAGGGTTGCAGAAAGAGGGCCAGCGGGGGTGATTGAATTGGATCTTGGGAGTCATGTGAGATAGCTGGCCATGGCATTGTCTTGACATGAGACTAAGGGAGTTGGTTTTGTCATGGCATAAAAGAATGAGGAAAGATGAGAGAGACCTCACGGGCCATATCGCTCTCAATTAATTAACTAATTCATTGATTTACTTAATATGTTACACTACTTAATTGGGTCCAAGATTAGACTGGAGTTGGTATAACTTTTTGTAGTATCCTCTAGATCTCTCTCTCTCTCTCTCTAGCTCAATAACAATAAATAGAGCTCACAATATCTCGTGCTTTTGTCTACTTGCATTTCACTTTATCATGCAGACTTGGATGTGCTCGTGTTCGTGGTCGTGTATACCCCCAATCACGCCATTCTTGTGCAGTTGTGCACTCGATCCCTACGTATCTCTTTCTCTCTCAATTAATACTACTTCGTAGAACCGCTGAGCTCTTCAATATTCTAAATAGTAGTGTGCATTCCTCAACATCATGGAAACTTCGTTGTGCATTTTAATGTTGTCTGATATTTGAATGGGATGGATTTACGATGTTTCTATTGCTAATTTCAGAATTTTAATTCAATTTAAAACTCAAATACTATAAGAATTTTAAAAGTTTTGTAATGGTCAAAATGGTCATTTTAAAATGATTAATAGGCTGAATTTATTTGGGGCCGGGTTATAAAAAATTCAAAAGTCCTCAAATAACTATAAATACCCTATTTGTTCATGAGAAAATATAACAACAACATAAAATTTCAAGTCAAATAGAAATGTTTAGCTATTTTTATCTTTCAATTTTTTTTTCTATATTATTTATTGGAATTGAAGAAGTGCGATTCTCACATAGAAGCGTCGAACGACGGCAATACATGAATGAGATTTTGGGTTGTACCTTAGAGGAAAGAGAGGCAGGTAACCCTGCACAAAAGACCCACTTTCCTTTAGGACAGCTACATTTTAGTGTGCTTCATAAGTCAAGGTTTCTTAACTTTATTATTATTATTTTATATTAAATAATATTTATTTTAATTTTTTTTAAACACAGAACTAGATTTATTATGTACATTTTTATTTTAAAGTTTTTATAAATAAAAGCTAACAGTTTTTGATACAAAAATAAAAATATTGCGAATTTGGAATTTCATTAGATACGTATATTTTAATAACACCTTTTGGAAGATTAATTTGAAGTTTAAAATCCGTTTTATTAACAGATGCGATTATAGTCAGGTTCCAAAAATTATGAAGATATATCTATCTAAAAGGTGTTGGAATTCTACTTTGAATAAAAAAGTAACGATGAGTTTGGAATTAAGTGAAATTTGGTATCCCAGGAAATGACGTGTCTTTAGTTAATCAAAATCAAAGATTGTAATTAGCCAAGGTGGATTTTCCATATTTTTTTGTCTTTCGAAAAGTTTTATTTTACTTATATCTTTCAGGTAGAACTTAAAATTAAATGTCTTTAGTATGAGTTAAAATAGAGTTTGAGTCGAAATCTCTAGAAACAAATATATATATATATATATATATATATATATATATATATTTATCGAATTAGGACTTTTGAGTCATAGCAAAATTGATGACTTTGATTAGGTAGGTATTCATAGATATTAACAAATTAAGGAAGTGTTTTCTTCCGGCATTCGTGAGAGTAGGATTGAGATTATCCATTTCATCTCCCACGCTTCCTTGCATCAGATTTATTAACCAAAAGAATTGCAAACGTGCAAATAGTTAACAAATGACTTGAATAAATAATAATAAGTGAGGAGAGGGTAAATTCTATTTTATATATATAAGTGATTGCTCGGTCGGTCTCCCAATAACTACAAATGTAGCTATAGCTGCAGTAATTTCAATGGCTAATTGATCAGCAAAGAATAAATAAAAAAAACTACTTATGGGCTAATACATTGAATCCTTTCTCTGCTGACCTATGAGAAGAGGGTAATAATCTAACAATATCTTGGCTGATGTGATTGGCAATCAGAATTGGTTTCATATCTAGCGTGGAATCTTGCCACTGTCGAGCATATCATGAAAAGGGCACGCTGGACCCACGCACACACGTAAACACGGAAGATAGCAAGTGAGTAGACTCACTCGACCTTGTCGTTGAGCTATTCGCTGTGAATTATAGTAGTCGCTGCTCGTCTTCGTCATTTTCATTGCTTGAGCTTGCATAAGTGTCCTAGCCCGAGGGAGAAGTAAAAGAGATTGAGATAGAGAGAGAGAGAATTATCGATTAAAAACTTAAATTGTGGATTCAAATCTCTCTCTCTTCCTCCTTCCTTAAACTATCTCTCTTTCTCCTTCCTCAAATTAGGGCACTCAATGCGAGCTCGAGTGACGGTGAAGGCGAGCGGCGATTAGCAACGACAATGACAAAGATGAAAGCAATGATGAAGGTGAAAGCAAATATCGCTTTTTTTTCTCTATTTTTCTTACAACGTGTGCCATGTCGGTCAATGGTCGGCACGGCCATTGATTCTAGCCAATTAGCCTCCTAGGTAGCTCTTTCTTGCATGGACCTCTTAATGAGAGAGAGAAAGATATATATATATATATATAGTTATATTAACAACATTGTTCCACTTGCTTTAATCACATGAAAACAGAAGCTTGTGACCTTGTTTAATTATCAACTTAATCAAAGTTTAAACCAGCTGGACAGAAAAGTTTATGCCCGTTGGCTTCTACCTTGGTTTAGAGTGAGCAAGGGTACAATAAAGCATCCCTATAAGCTTGCATATCCTTCTTCTATATATGTTTTTGTGGCAAAAGGTGAGAGCATTAGAAGAATCTAACAGAAAGCACATAAGGAGAGCAGCATACGTTAAACATAGCTAGTTATTATTATATCTCTCAAATTGAGAGCACTGAAATAGGATTCCTAAGCTTGACGTCCAAAGGCTACATGACAAGCTGCTCAACTAAAAATATTTCAATTTTCTCGAGAAGAATTCTCTTTCTTTTCTGCTCTCCTTTGTTCTCATCCTAAAAGACATCACAACGAACGAGTCTCTGGCCATGAAAGCAAGGAATGTGAGCATGTGCTCCAGTTTCCTCACCCTTAATTTGGGAACTCATAGACAACTAGATCAGTGGCACCCTAAAAAAAAGAAAGAGAAAAAAAGAGAGAAATTTTATATGTAGGTACTACTGTTTAATGTGGGTAAAGTAGATATACCCCAAACCATGAGGAAGCCAAAAGGATGAGGCCAAATATTTGGGATGTCGAGCTGTTTAAGAAAGGCATGGTCTTTTTAATAAGATTACAATACACAGGAGCTACAAATAGAAGAGAAAACTATTTGAATCTTAGCATCAATAAGGTTTGCCCAATCATTGATGAGATATAGGAATCTCACCATGTGAGTCAGTGGGAATGTTAAACAGTGTTTTATTTATGTTATTTTACTCATGTATAGTTATATAATTTATAATTTATTTATTTATCATCTAATATTTTATGGATATTATTTTAGATGTATTAAAAAAATTATCTAATTATATACAATTTTGTATCAAATAAATATTTTTAAAATTATTTTGAAAAAGAAAACGATTTTAATTTGAATACAGTTGAGAGATTAAGTGACAATTGAAATTATAGAAGGGCATGGTAAACGTAAGTCCAATAAAGGGTAAAGTATAATTTTCCATTATTTTTAATACAATTTGGACGGTATCTATTTGTACATGGAAATAAGAAGAGTGTGTGGAATTCTATATCAATTAATGTTGTTCTTTTCCAAGAAATACAAGTAATAACTATCTCTGTTTTTGCTTGTTGTGATCGGGTTCTCGTATATTATCATATATGTATAATTATATAGAATATTAACTATAAGTTTTTGTCATAGAGAAAGGTGAAGAAAGCCACGTGTTTTGAGTTTGATATTGTGATAAATTGAAGACTTTCTACTCTAAAAAAATATATGGTAAAGATTGCGCAGGTTGAGATCTTGTCAAATCTAGGTCGGATAAGGTTCGGTTTTCTTGATGGCCCATGGTACATGGCAATCCTAAGATCCCGTAAGTCAACGTGCCAGAATATTGGGCCGAAGATAGATATGGCTAATTTGGGCCCATTTTAGTCAAGCCAGTTTAATTATTGGATCATAAACCCATGTTATATATATATATATATATATATATATAAGTATTAAATACTTGAGCAGCGGATGGCGCAGGCCATTACTCAAAAATCTCTGACCTTTGTCTTCACCCCCTCTTCCACAGTAGTTGGCTCGGTTTCCACCGTCTCTTCGCATTCAATTCGTCTACGCTGCCTCCCACTCTCTCTCTCTCTCTCTAGCAAGGTGTAGGAAGGCAAGAGAGGAAGGAAATTAAGAAACCCACATTGCACGGATTTCATGGTGGCTCTCCTGCTATCCATTATTTCTCATCTCTTAGTTCTAATGGGCTCTTCCATTACTTAAAGGAACCACTTTGTTCGTGCCTTCCTGGTGAGGCTCAGAAGAAGCTGTCTTTTTTCGTTGTTTGAGGTGTTCTAAAAGGAGACATGAGGGGTTTGGGGATTTGGGTTTTTCTCATCTTAGTAGGAGCGGCACTGATGATCATTTCTTCGAGCAAGAACTGCATCTGGAAGTCAGGTACTGTGTTCTTCTGCGAATTGGGTTTAGTTTTTGTGTATTAAAAATATCATTTTGGAGTTTTGGGTGTAAAGGACTTTGTGGCTTTATCTTATATTTATATAGTGAGCACGAGATGTGGAGCATGATCAATTGAACACTGCTCTACTGAAACATGCGGTGGAAATCCATATTTTAGTTCTTATTACATTCGTATGTGCTTGTATTTTTTAATTTAATTTTATTAATTAGCTGTGTTTCATTTTTCATTTTTGTGCTTGACATGCTTTACTAATCCTTATGTCATAGGCCACTAACACTCAAGTTGGTTCAATGATTAAATCTCATAAACAAAATGGCTGCTTTTTTATGCCTTTCTTGTTAGCAACCAACGGGTTATTAGAGTAAGATACTTGTTGATGGAAGTGATCGTAAGATGGAATGAATGTTTATTTCATAAGGTATAACTATAGTTCTTTCTCAGAGCAAATTGTGTTGGTTAACTTATGGCAAAGCAAGTGCTTCCATGTATCACAGCAAAACTTTATTTATGTATTTATTGTAAAGTTTCTTTTGGTTAATCTTATGCTTCCTTATCCATCTCCAATGCAAAGAGCGATCCTTTTCTTTCTTGCAAGCTAGGTTTAAATTTCTCAAATGATTTGATAGAATTAGCATGAACTGGTTTGTCAGTTTGGTATTCTCATGATGCTTTAGATTTTGCTTGTCCTTTATACTGCAATTCTCTCGATATGTTGAGTCAAAGAAATAACTTTCATCTTGCAGTTGCATTAGATGCAGAATTGATCTATTATAGCCATGGAGTTCATAAGGTTATGCACATAGAAGGCGCTACGGCGCTTATAACCAACAGAAAAATGAAGGTACGTGAATTTGCACAACTCAGGAAAACCAAGGTTGGCTTTAAGATGTTTGAGTTGATGATTAAAGATAGTATCTAAATTGAAGCTAAAAGCTAGCACTATCCATGTTTATTTATTGAAATTATCTATCAGTGAATTTAAATAAATGAAGAAAGTTTGTCCACAGAGTTGGAATTTTGCATGCATGCAATCCCTTTTAAGGTTGAGCAAGCTTTTAACACACTAGGGTCTTTCTATATCGGAGTTTCATAAACATGTCATTTTTCAAGTATATGGTTGTGGTTCCAAGAGTGCTTTTTCTAATTAGAGTTTTCTGAGTTCATGCATAAACTACTTACTGGAAAAGAAGTGTGTATTGCATCTCTCTCAGGAAAGGAGTCGCATTACTGGAACCAGCGGGAGTGCAAGGATTTTGGGAAGTATAAACCTAGAGGACTACCCACGCTTTGACCCAAGTCCAAGTTCAAAGGCGGCCTTTAAGGCTGGACCAATTGAGCATGGAACTCCTCTCATGCCATATGTGCCCAAAGCACCACCTCCTGGCCACCCCAATCATGGAATTCCTTGACAAAATTTCTGCTTCTTCTGTCACTTGTCATGCCTATAAACCTACCAAGGAAGCTGTTGGTGTTACCACGATATGTTGAGTTGATAAACCAAAATGTCCTATGCTGGTATTATGATTTACGCTGGAATACTATTAATCACTTATTGGATACTACATGAACCACGACACTTTTTCTTAATAGCAACTCGTAACTACGTGCGTAGATATCTTGTTCTGTGACAAACATAAGGTTTAATTAGAAAGAACCTAATTTACTATCTTTTGGTTGAGATCAGGGGGATAGCATGGGCTCACAGATGCACATATATAATTCCTTGTTCATCAGTTTGTTCTTCCTTTAATCGCGACGCTTATTAGTTAGTCTAATTCTGTAGAATATGCAACCGTACCTGACAAGATCCATAGTCCTTAGAAACCATTATCTCCTTTTGAGTTGCATGGGCTTTTGCTGCTAGCATGAAAATCTTGGCAAGCTATAAATTACAAGCCCTTTAGTTGTTAATACTTTACTTTGAACGGAACTTTGCAAGTTTAAGCCCTACATGTTGAAAATAGGTAATATGATTTGTACCATATGACCTTCCTATTCTTTAGTGATAATTGAAATCTTGCTAGAGTTCTTAACGTTATTTAGTATAATCCATCTTTGAAGAAATTGCACCGACAAGTTAAAAGGTCGTACATTTGGAAGGATTAGAAAGTGACTGAATATGCTATCTATCAGTAAACCTGAATGAACGAGGCACTAACAATAGATGAATGATTGCTGGTTATTGATTGACATAGAGTTGATATATTTGTTCTCAGGAATGATTAAAATAGATCACGGAGTCCTCTCCCTTAGTTATGTGCAAGTAATCTGAATATTTGACTGAAGTTGATAAAGAATTGATAGTCTACTAATCCATCTATGTTTTTTTTCTCCCCTTGAACAGCAACATTTCTTTTACATAACATCTGTATGCTTTTGTTTCTTTTGCACAGAAACAAAGAATGTGAAGGTGTACCGAGTTTGTTTATAAAAATGGATTTGCATCTATCAATCACGATATTTTTTTTTCCAAGATAGTTTTCTTTTTCATATTGTTATGCAGGGTTAGAATTCCATAGTCATTGATTGTCATAGCTAACACTGTCTCAGCAACATGCCTAACATTCCATGTGAAATAAACTTTTATTATGCACTTTAGTGGTTACTCTGTCATTTTCCTTCAGTTGACATGGATTCTTAGTTGCAGAAAGTAAAGTGGGTGTGAAACTTATTGTACTATCATACAGATATTAAATCAAATTGCAAGATGTGGAACTCTCGTGCTGGCAATTTCTTGTAACGTAGCTGCAGAGAATTCTTGAAAACTAATCTCAGGAACAAAGCAACTTACTTTCAAGATACTATGCAGAAGTTTCATGACTTTGAAATTAGAGGAGGATGTCGACAAATAATTATGTTGAGGTGATTAAAGAAGAACACATAATACAGACATCAATCATTTGCGAAAGGTGAATGGCTTCTTTATTTCGACTTATCTTTGACTTGTTTAAATTAGATTTCATTATACTTTTACTTGACAAATAGTCTAGTAGCTACTGTTGCATAGTAGCAAGCATGGAAGTAAGTAATGCTCTGTTACGTAACAGAGTGAAGCTTATACTTCTAATGTAGTAGTACTCTGTTCTTCTCCATTTGTTGTTGGGATTTCACTGTCCAAAAGTACGCATTTCGTGCTCATCAACAGCATGGAACAACTAGGATCCGATAAAATGTCGGTTTCAGTCTAATACACAACGAACAAAGTTGTCTCCCACGTGCCTGCATGCCACGTAGGTGCACTTATGCCAAACATATTACTTGTATATTATCATAATAAAAGGTTTTCTTTTTCTTTTCCTTTTTCTTTTTCATCAATACCCCCTTAGAAGCTCCCTATTTGCTTGTATATCCTTTCAAATTCATATCAGGCTATTATGATTGTTTTTGTATGGATGCTCTTCTAGCTTATAACTATATGTTAAAATCTGAAATAAAGATGTTCTTATTTGAGAGAATATTAATTTTAGAGGAGTTTATACATAAATAAGAAGAACTTTTACGGTGACCAACAGCGGTTTGATCAGCTGCGCTCATGGTAATTAGGTCAAGCACTTAGTCACCATCTTAGTTTGGATGGTAAGCAAGCAAACAATCAGCACATTAATTAGGTATATAACGATAACGACTTACTAAGACTTGTCATCAGACATTTCTTATTGATCACTTTATACATATACATATATATGAAATCCATCCACTCTCCTAACTATCGTTTTTTTTTTTTCTTTTAAGAATAATACTTGAGAAGGAGAAGTAGATTTAGTAGAATATCATAGGAATAGGAGGTCTTCTGTGAAAAAGCTAAAATATCCTATTTTTCTAAAACTACCTTTATAGATATTGTACGACATTATGTACATTAGCTGACCAACAACTTGGCCCACCAAAACTAAGCAAAGGTATGAATATATGAATGAAATTGAAATGAATACAAGCATCCAAAATGAAAAACAAAAAAGAAGCACATCTCGCCTCCTCTATATAGTATATACTCGGTTCACATTTTATTTTATTTTCTCGTCTCTTTCCTTCGCATAGTCAGTCACTCCACTCTCCTCCTCTTCTCTCGGGGAGAGTAGCTGGAGCTGGAGTCCGGTGTCTCTCTCGAGATCTCGCCGGAAACCATGGTGGCCGCCACGGCCATCGCCGCTGCGACAAAGAATTCTTCTCCTCTAAGATCTTCCGAGAAGGACAGAAACTCCAACACCGTCGCGATCCCACGGCGAAGTCACCGGAGCAAAGAAATCACCTCCCGGAACCTTTCCTCCTCCTCCTCTGCCGCCTCCAATTCCCACTCGTCGCCTTCCTCCATCTCGCGTCGATTCCCGTCACCTCTGGTAACACCCCGGACCTCGACGCCACCGGCATTGCCCCAATCTTTAGCCCCTAGGCGCTCCCTCTCCGTGGACCGCACCCGCCCCACCACCACCACCACTACCCGAAGCCTCTCCGTCTCCTTTCAGGGCGAGTCCTTCTTCTATCAGACCAGCTGCGCCAAAAATTCCCCCCGGAAAGCCACCCCCGAGCGCCGGAGGGCTTCCGATAACCCCATCCCACGGAATGGAGACCAATTGTGGCCGGGAGCCAATTCCCCGGCGTCAAATCCACTCTTGACGAGCTTGGATTGCTCTCTTGGAAAGAAAGATTCGATCTTGGCCACTATCCGCCTAATGCAACAGTCGATGATGCTGGATGATGGGGGAGATCTATTATCATCGGACACAGATAGCATGTCTTCCGGGAGCAATTCGGGTACGCCAGAGCCCATTGTGCCCCCTCGGGCACCCGCTGTTGAGAGAGGGCTTAGTTTGCCCGCGAGGTTCTGGCCAGTGAAGAAATATTTAGTGGACAGCCAGTTGTTGCCCAGGATTGCATCATCACCAAGTAGAGCTGGAGCTTCGCAATCGAGAGGGTTGGCTAATCCTTTGCGTGGAAGGAGAGGTTTGGCGGTAAGCTCAGAGTCCACTCCAATTGGTAGGCCAGGGAATGCGCCTTCTATTATTAGCTTTGCTGCGGAAGTCAGGAGGGCGAAGAAAGGGGAAAACAGGATAGAAGAAGCGCATATGTTGAGGCTCTTGGATAATCGGCACTTGCAGTGGCGGTGGGTGAATGCAAGAGTGAGTGCTGCACATTTGGTGCATAGACTGACTGCGAAGGTAATCACAATAATGATAATGTCTGCGTGTTCCTAGCTTTGTTCATATGGATTGACCATAGCAGTTGTTTGTCAAAAATTACCAGTTGTTCTTCATTTTCTGATTTTTGGCGACATATAATTTTATCATGAGAATGATTAGGTAATCATTAGTTGTTGAGATATCATGTTCCATCTAACTTCCTCACAAGTCTGTAAAGTATTACTCTTTCATTTGTCCCTGGTATAATGAGTAGCATAAAATTTTGCATTGTCATAACTCGTCCTTCTCATCTTTTATTAAGACATTCTTCATTTACTTAATAGTAGTTTGAAGGTACTTTACTATATGAGAGCGATTACCAACTTCAGATAGAATTTGTTGTGCTGGATCTGGAGATCATGTGACATCTGATTGTTACTTTATCAATAAGGGCAGTGACCACCACAATGTTGGATGTGTTTATCTCTTCATTTGTAAGTCTGCTATAGTGATAAATGGATCAATATGGATGAAATGCAACTATTTAATGTTTTTTTATCAATGTTAAAGTGCTGATGAAATTTCATAATATTCAGTTAGCTGTTTTTTGCTATTCACCATGATAGACTTGGATTCAGTTTAATATATTCAGAGACTTATCAGCTAATCTTTTTGTCTGATTTGTATCAGAACAAGCTTTGTAGTGCGTGGACAAGTACTTCAGACTTGTGTGATTCGGTTACCATCAAAAGGAGCAAGCTCCAACTTCTGACTCAAAGACTTAAACTAACTTCCATTCTTAAGGGACAAGTAAGTCCTGTCATCATGTCTCATTTATAGATACAATTGAAGCTTTAGCCCAATATCTTGTGTTTTCAAGGTCTCTATATTTACGTCATACTCAAAACTCATTAGTCATTAGTAATTTTGCTTTCTCACATTTGGTTTATCTGGCAATATGAACTTGGTATGTTAATATACATCTAATCAAGAGATATTAATCTAGATAGAGTAAGAGAGGGAAATGATAGGAAATTGAAGAGAAAAGTAAAGAGCAATGCCGGAACATACTTATTGGCTTATTGCATGCCATATCAATACCATCATTCACCTCATTTCCCAGTCTTTTATTTGCGTGATGGAAACCAAAGCAATACGTGATGCGGTTTCCTTGTGCTGAATTTTGGCACATATTAGTCAGCAATTTGCAGTCTAACTTCTGAGGCTTTCTTTGGTTGACTGCCCCCTTTGATAGAACAAGAGTTGACAAAACATGATGGCATAATCTGTTTGCTGAAAGACCATATGGTCTCAAACTCAATTAAGAATAGTCTGATCAATATTGCAGAAAATTGGGATTCACTCTGGGTGATTGAGGATGTTTAAAGATCCAATAAAATACTCATCTACCTGAAGCTTTGTTACTCAACCTGCTGTATGGTTTCAAGTTTCAAGTTTCATCTTTCTCTTCTCTAAACTTTGCATATGTGTTTCAAACTTTCAATAGAGGCAAGTAAAAAATATATTCTAAGCTCTTATAGATTAATTCTAGTTGCCTTAAGATGTTTCAGGCTTTCAGCAATTTTGTTTAGATTCATTAATATGCTCTTGCTTCATCTACCCACTTATGTAATCATAATATTTCGGAAACTGACAGTCACATATGGTCAATTGCAGATGACCTATCTGGAGGAGTGGGCTGTTATTGATAGGGATCATTTGATTTCTTTGTCAGGGGTAGTAGAGGCACTGAAGGGTAGCACTCTCCGTCTTCCGGTTGGTTCTGGTGCAAAGGTTTGGATCTTGCTAACTTTAATAAGCAATTAGTAGAATGATTATGATTCTGCAGAGACTAATAAATCTTCTTCTTCTTTTTTATGTCAACAGGCAGACATCCAAGATGTCAAAGAAGCTGTTGGTTCAGCAGTTGATATAATGCAAGCTATGGGTTCCTCAATATGCTCTTTATTACCAAAGGTGATTCCATTTACCATATTCTCTTGGTAAACTCAACGTAGTGAATGTTCAAAATTTTCTTACTTCTTAATGCAATGTTTGTAGGATTCCATTTGTATTAGATAAAGAGAAATTATAGTGTTTCTGCAATATGAACTAGTGCCTACAAGCATTCAGAGGAACTCTCAGTTTTATAATATTACAAGTTTCACCGGTTAGTTTACAGAAAGCCACACAATTTGGCAATACCCAAAACATGAAAGAGAATGACATACATCATAGTGTCACACCTAAAACGTGAAAGAGAAGGCATACATCATAGTTTCACTGATAGACATGTCATCGTTCCTTTTTAAGGTTCTCCCTATTAGATTTTCTGTCAGTTGTTGAAGAGTGCTTACAAATAACAAGGCCCCATGAATTATTGACAAAATTTTATAACATTTATAGACTTGATATCAAGTTATCAACCCTCTGTAAATTGGTGTCAATTTATAGGGACAAACTTCCATTAAACAGCTGTGGGTTACAGTAGTAAAGTAACAACATTATTTATTTTATCAATGTTGATGGAATCATTATTATATATTGGCTAGCGACAGAACCTGAGTTCCTCTAGTTTCATTAAATGAAAGATTAGATAATGGTTATTAGTTTGCGATGTAATGGCTGCTATAAAACAGTAACACCATAGACTTACTGTAAAGCGCGTGTCTGTGACTATTAGATCTGGATCTTTCCTCATTCTTCAGAAGACCAAAATATGGTAATTCTTTAACTTGATAGAAGCTTACTAAATAGGATTGCACACGTGACAGCTTGATAGCAGGCTCTACTTAAGCTCTTCCAAAGATATATTTTCATAGCCTCAAGAAATTTAAAAGCAGCCTTTAAGTCGGCTTATATTTGAGGGAACCTGATGGAGACGTAGTTGTTATGGTATGGTGCTTCCGTGTAATCTGCAGCATCAAGTAACTATATTACAGACATCCCAATCGTCAGTAGGGAGAGAGTGTTTTTACTAGAAAATATAAGTTTTCCTCAACTGTCAAACAGTAATTTTCCTAAGAAAATACATATTTAAGTGTGAACTCGATGAGGGGTACATGGTGCAAGACATAGCTGGAAGGGTTATGAAATTAACTGTCACTATTCATTGCTGTATCAATGTTATGCCAATACCTTATTTCTTGTAGTATTCGATGGATTGATATATTTACCTGAGAGCACTGAGGAGATTATTATATTATAGTTTCCTTAGGCAATTATTCTTGTTAAAAAAAAGCAAACTATATGAAAATAAACTGGGTATGATTATAATTCTTTTAGTAAAACTGTATAGATATGTTGTTGCTTGCTTAGTCAATTGATAATTTGACATGCATCATCCTATATCCTATGCAAAATACCCATCTCTCCCTGTCTCTCATATTAGATCTAAACATCCCTAGGTTGAAGGGACAAACTACCTGGTGTCTGAAGTAGCTAAATTGGCGGCACAAGAACGAATACTACTGGATCAATCTAGAGATCTCCTATCCACAGTGGTAGCCATGCATGTAAGCGCAACTACCAGTTTTTTTTTTGTTTCGTTTCCTCTATATCTTGAGACGCTTTCTGTTGATATGAGCTTACAAAAATCAGGTTAAGCAGTGTAGCCTTCAAGGGCACATATTACAACTAAAACACAGACAGTGCGGGATGCAATTGTAGAGCAGATTCTGACAGCCTTTCTGATCATTAACATTTTAACTTCTCTTACTAACTGCAGATTGTTCCAAAAGGTAATTAAACATTACTGTTTGTTGGGTTTGCCTGAGTTTTCTTTTTCTTCCTTTTCCTCTTGTTAATCTCAATGAGTTTCATGTATTTTTGTATGCATATTACTATGAGAATGGCCTTTTTACCTGCAGTAACTGCGGTAGCTGTATACAGATACTCTTAATTGTAAAAGCAAATCTTTTGTACTTGCGAAACTTGATTTTTTTTTAACCGTTGTTATGAAGAAACTAACAGTAGTAAATGCTAAACAATCCGATAACTTGAGGCACAGTGAATTCACTTTTTCATTGGTGGCATCATTTCCTCTAATTTATGTGCAGTAAAATTGCATCTCAGAGATTGGTATACAACCATGCTAGTACTTAACTCTCCTACTCCCCAAATGACTCTCCTACTCTTTTTTTAAGGGAAAGCTCGTAGGCGGATAATTTTATTAGCATCCAAATAAAAGCTTGATACACAAATGAGATGGGAGTTAGAGCAACGACTTTTGACATATTCATGTACGTAGAGTCTTGAGTTAGCTTGTGGTTATATCGTGATCCAGTAGTCCAGGACGTGATCTTGTGAAAAGGTTGGAGAATTAAAAATCACCAACCTATAACAATGAAATAAATGGAAAGGAAAGAAAAAAGTAAACATGATACATCCACCTTCTATCACTGGATAAGGGGAGAAGAAACGCCTTCTCCTTTCCTTAGGAATAGGTTCAGGGCCACATAAAATCTCCCCCACTTCTCACTGTACAACCCACCACTGCACGCGAAGAAAGGCTCTTTGGTTGAGCCAAGGGTCATAGTAGGGAGAAGCTTTGTGCCTCGTAGCTTCAACCTTTCACAATCATCTCCAACAAGAAGCTGAGTCTAAGGGGAGGTGGGAAAGACGAGATTCTAGACCTCGCGCCCACCATAGACCAGAGGGTGCTCTCTCTTGACAGACAATATTAGAGAATAACATAGAGAAGGGGGAAGGGAGGAAAGGTAGTGCCTCAGTGCAGAGAAAACAATCCTCCCTCCCCCATCTAAAGAAAAGACCACACAGTTCGAGGGAGAGAAAAGGGAAAGGAAAACCTAGCCGTCTACTAGTGTTTAAGAAGGCTCTGTTGTCCTAAATGAATCACCTATTTAATTAGCCATTAATCACATGAACTTCGATCACTCTAGTTGACTTCTTTTTAAAATCTTACATAACTATGCATGTGAATTGTGAAGAAAATTCCAAAGATAATATCATGCGATATTTATGAACAAAAGAACGAAGAAGATATTCCAACATGATCCAAATATTGTGCTTCCTAACTCCTAAGTTAAATCATTAATTGCCAAAGCACACACTTCGAAAGAAAAAACCGGTGCACGAATGTATATATGGTTATACGAAAATATCCATTGGTAAAAGAAGAAATAAGAGATCCATTGCCCAACTTGGCCGCCCGTGATAAGATGCAAAGGACACGAAGTTAGCATTCTGTCGAGCGTCGTGGAATCCTCGTCACGCATTACAGTAGAAACAAAAGTATACCGTTTATAATATACTACTGCACACTGCACTCTATTAAGCCAATCACATGTGTAGTAACTAAACTACTATATACTAATTTAATATTTTTCTCTCATTTTATTCTATATTACTTTTAAAAATTAATTTATTAATAATTTAATATTACTATTTTGCTCTTTTGAGGATAGTACCTTTTTTGAGTTGTACTTTCTCTCTCTCTCTCTCCTCTCTAAAGTCAACCATGGCTTCCTTCAACGAGCCCAACCCTGAGCTTTCTCATCCTCGGCACATCTCTTCTGCTCCGGAGCATTATGAATACCCTCGCATACACTCTCCTCGTAAAATACACTTTTCCTATCTCCCCAATCAAGCAACAAGAGACAACTAAGGTGATCTCTCCGAATCAACTCGTAACTAGCGAGGAGCGAAGTACCAAAGGTCGACAATCCCGCCTTTTGCACCATCCACTAATATCCATCTATTTCAGCAATAGATCTGCTACTGTGATCTCCCACCGGCACACTGCTTCCATTATTTTCTAATTCTTTTTTTTCTTATATTTTCATGTATGAGAGTAACTTTTTTTCTAAGATATTTTTTTTTCTATAAATGCGTATGTATACTATGTAGTACAGATTTATAACTATGCTCTCATAAATTTTTGGGTAGTTAGTGCAGACTTATTTTATGTAATACAGATTTATAACTATGCCCGCATGAATTTTTAGATAGTTAGTGCGGACTTATTTATATAGTGCAGATTTATAATTATGCTCACATAAACTTTTGGATAATTAGTGTGGGCTTACCGTATAAAGTGTGGACTTATTTTTTCATATAGTGTAGATTTATACTATGCAGTGTGGATTTATAAATATGCAAACATGAGTTTGCACTAGTGGTTAGTGCAGGCTTAGAGTATAATGCGAGAAAAAGGGAAATATATGTTAATACAGTGTAATGTGGTTTATAGAAATTCATTAAGTCTGCAGTAGAATAAAATATTATTTAGTACTACTACTTTAATATATATTTAATTATATTTTTATCATTTAGTTTAAAACATTACAAATTCTCAATATAATTTTATTATTTTTTAAATACTTTAATATCAATTTTCTGATATTAAATATAATTATTACTCTTTATACTAGTTTTAAACTAAATATTAGAATAACTTATACTAGTATTAACTTTTTTCTTCTAATATTAAAAATTAGAATAGTTATACATATTTTCATTTCGCACCCTACCATTATGTGTTTACTAGGGTTTACACTATCTTTTCGTTATTTTCGGCTGGACGCCTGGATTTTTAATAAAATACTAGAAATCAACCTGAACTTGTCATTAATTTTTATTTTCTATGATCCAACGGAACAAGCAAAGATGGAATAATTCCTGCACTACCTCTGTCTCTCTCTCTCTCACATATTTTATTTCCTCCTTTCTCTTTCTCTCGATCCTCTTTTGGTTTCTTATGGGTCAGTAGGGCGTGGCGCCTCGTCAAGTTCATGTCTCACTAGAGACTTAAGAGAGAGAGAGAGGAGGGCAACTTTTAGGTGCTCTCTTATGTCCTTCCCAAAATAATAGCTTAGTGAAAGAAGACGATATGTATATTATATGCATCATATGAATTGTTTCTGTGTGCGTATTGGGTGATACCACGCTCACTATTCCAACTTTCCAGCCAAGTTAGCTCTTCAATATTAACAACTGGACTTAAAATAATTACTATTCACCACTTTTTTAGATGATGCGATTCGCTACTTGCATTTTAATGAGTTAGTTTGCTTAAAGTGCTTTGCTATTTCTATAAAGAGTCATACCTCCATTAATGTACTAATACTAATCAAATATATATTCTTTAATTATGGGAGAGAGAGAGAGAGAGAGAGATGTATGGATACGGATACACAGACCAAGTTGTGACGTAGTGCTTATAACGCACCTGAAGGCAACTTATCGATTGACCGTAGTGGACGTCAATCGCTAGTTGAGATGTTGTCATCTATAAATATACGATGGGGTCCAAGTCCAACCCAGCAAAAGCTAATGGATATTTCTCCTCTCTACAGTCTAGATATTGTCATCACTCATCAACCAACCAACCAACTTGACTTGAATTAATGAGAGATCCATAGTTTTCGATTTTAAAAAGCCATCGATCGCACTAGCAGCAGGCAGAAGTTGTTGGAAGCTAAAGAGAATCTACACTTCCGTACTAATGGACTCATTAAAGGTAATTAAGGTAATGGATCAGTAGGAATAATGGCGGGAGTCCCATGGGAAGGGAGAAGGGAGGCCGAGACGCGGCGGCGAACAACTGCATCTCTGATGAATACTAATGACAATAAAAAGTGCCAAATTGGCAAAGTGGTAGAAAGGAATAGAGTGGGCGAAACTAATAGAAGGAGATATCTACTTGATAAAAAGACAAAAGGGAAGGGAGGGGGGGTGGGGGGGGAGAGGGGAGAGGGGAGAGGTGGTGGGTGGGGTCCGCCGCCAAAGTTTGCCGTCATTCCCCACGAACGAGGAGCAAAGGCGGAGAGGCACGTCGCCGAGTTCGACGCTGACATGCGCCGCAACTTGCCCTTCGTCCATCGCCCACTTGCAACCGACAACCCACTTAATTACCCCCACTTTATATTTATAAATCGACAAGAAATTATTATTATTGTTTTTTAGAGTTATAAGAATAGAGGAAGAAATAGTAATTTACGTGAGATTATTCGCTAATGCATTTCATAATTAGAAGAAGAGTTCACTGGAAATCCAGTCCGGAATTTTAACATAAAAAAGGGGAAAAATAAATAAATATCGCCAGCTACAGTGGGAACTCAAAACTCTGTCGCGGTGATCCATCAGACGCTCACGATAGCGCCGCGGAAGGCTTTTAATTCTAAATGAAGAGTTTTAAGAGACGCGTCTCTCCGCCGCTCTCGTCGCTCGTCGTGACCGATCCTTCATCCGACTCCGCCGCCGACGGCGTCGCCGCCCTTTTCCGCAGCCGATTCCCCCCACTCTCCTCCGCCGGACTCAACCGCATCTCCAGATCGCACGGGGTCGACGCCCTGCCTTCCACCTCTCCTGCGTCAATATCCGTCACCGGCCGCGGGGCGCCGCCGCGGAGCACGGTGTCCACCGCCGCCTGGCAAAGGTCCCATTTTCCGGTCCACAGAAGCCCCACGGCGCCGTCCACGGGGTTGATCGTCCTCCCGCACGCCTCGAACAACAAGGATCGGAACAGAGCTGCAAAAGTTTTTTATTCTTTTATTTTTCCAAGAAAAAGCTTAAGAAATCTCGAAAATCCGAGCCGATCGCGAGCTAGGGGTTTCAGTGGATGGCGGGCTCGTCCGTACCTGGGCGTTGGTGCTCGGGGACGGCGGAGACGAAGGCCAGTAAGCCGGCGCGGCCGAAGAACTTGGCGACGAAGACGGTGGCGTGGCCCTGCGCCTCCGGGGACTCGATCCACCGGAGGCACGTGCGCAGCACGCACGTCTCGCTGCACCCCTTCCGGAGAATTCTGCAACCGTTGCAACTCATCACCGACCAAACCTTAACCCCAGATCAGATCCTTCTCCCTCTCGAATTCCCCTCTATTTTCCCCCTTGTTTCCTCTCGAAATTTCTCTTATTAGTTGGAAAGCTTGGAAGAGAAGTTACTCTCTAATGGAGGCGGAGAAGAGTGGAGGTGGGGGTTGTAGTATATATAATAGTCACTGGGGGTGGGGGGGGATACGGTAAGGTTTGGTGTCGGATAAGGATCGGGTTACCCCCTTATAGTGGTTAAAAGTTAAAACCGGTAACTAGATGGGGAAATGGGATTAATTTTTTCTTTTTTCCAAGTTCCCAAGTCGTAGGGGGTGGGTGGGAGCGGAGCGGCGGGCGGCTTCGTATCTCCGCAGCTCGTTCGATCCTTACGACCATGTGCTTCGCCTTCGCGCGCGCTTTAATCTGATTCTTCTTCGCCTTTTTCCTAGCGTGTGGTTTATTACACAAAACCCCTTCGCCTAACCTATAAATTATGAAGAACCCACTAGCCTTTTGCCTCCTATAAATATATGAATATAAATTATGAAGACCCCACGAGTTAAGGTTCAGATCATTGGATCAAAACTCAAGTCGCATCACAATATTTAGAGGAAAAATCATATACCTCTAGTGCTTTGGGTCTACAATGCATGGCTCATATGCCTATGTACTACTGCATGACCATTGCGTACAGGGTGGGTAAAAAGTTTGTACTACCTTCACCTGTATAAAAAGGCATGAATGTGAGCCGGATGCTCTTTTTTTTTTTTTTTTCTCCTAGCGGACGAGAATGGCCGATGGAGTCCATAGTTGGAAGACGATAGCGATGTTATTCTCTCGGGCAAAGTTAGTGGGAGAGGTGGCCTCAATAATTGGAATCGTGCAAGCTGATACATATACAGTTTATTCGCGGATGGGGATGGATAATTCCAGGTGCAGATCCTTCCATGTTGCAACTTCTTACTTAGCTTTTCAACCTGGTAGTGGTACCTGTTAGTCCCTATTTGGCAAACATTACAAACTTGTAAGAGGGGTCTGCGCACAAAGCAACGATGAATATAATCCGTAGTAGATGTTTTTCGATTTGTTTTAAGATTAATAGTACGTACACAGGGCCCACGCATGTATGGCCCAACAAAATCACTGCTTGTTCACTCAGTGGGCTAGAAATATCGGCCCATGGCTAGAGAAAGCAGACGAGAATAAGTAAAAGCCCAAAAAGCTCTTAACCGAGGTCGTAGACGGCCCAAGAAGACTGATCACATTCTTCACCGTCAGACTAGTGTGGAAAATCTAGGAAGAAATCATCAAAGACAACCACCATCAGTAGCATTGGCTAAAGTTAAGATATGCGTTACTCTGAAACAAAAATTTAAACGTCAAGAGGCTGTTACTTAATTATGAAAACGATCCATGACAAGCAGTTAACACTAGAAAAAAAAACAAATTAGAATATAGTGTATTAAATAGCTAGCTCTTTTATTCAGAGAAGATCAAAGGATCAAAAGAGTAGCTGCTCAACTGTACAATTTAATATTCCCGGGTCCCTACGGAAAATCATATAATTTTCCTGCGAATTTTGAGACCACGAAATAATAATAATAATAATAATAATAATAATAATTAAAAAGCAGGGGAATGCTGAGGAGTGCATGGATGATCGTCGACATCCATGGCCCAATTCTAATGAGTCGATGAATCCTATTCCTAGCTCAAAAGCAAATTATTGTTGCATGCGGATCAGGTCACCGCGTGGTTGCTGTATGTAGTTGGTCCCCAGCAGTACATATAGATATAGATATATAAATCTTTATATCACTCGTGCTTGCCTAGCCCATGTATGTCGCATGCATACACAAATACATTCAGAACCCCATACACAAGTGTCACCCCCCAATCCTCCATTCCTCCTCTGGATGCAGACCTAAGGAGGGACCATAAGCCATGGCCACCAAAAGAATGTCACCTCCTCTGTTGCTTCATGCCATGGATGGGTGCGACATCAGGCAAATGGATGTAGACATGACATGGATGATGAGTTGGGACCTCGGTTTTGTACTCTCTTATCCCATCCGACCTCCATGGGCTTTCAGAACCTTTTGTTCTGCACTCATGCTCTTGGTGTATAAGTATTTTGATGGTGTTACACTAACGCATGCAGTGCATGCATGTCACCGTGCCACATCGTCAAACCCTAGTCAATGAACGTATATATAAATAAATAAAACATATAATATGCACAAGACAATTTAACATTGAGGAGAAGGGTGTGGGTCCAGCCCCAGCAGTACTTGGTCGATGGGTCGCACGTGGCATGATTCGGTGAGGAGGACAAGCACTGTGGTTGTACAGTGCTTTCGTACTCCTTTTTGTACGTTTTCACACGTACGGTGTGTCTCTCCTAATTAGAATTGCACTTCTTGTCCTCCGGGTAATGGGGTGTGAAATAAATGGATTGGTCTCACGATGGCTCCTGATACTATTCTAGAACAGTCCTTTGTACTGCTCTCTTCTGTTCCACCCCTACCTATCTATATTTATGTTTTTTTTTTTTATTTAAAAACTTTTCTTTTCTTTAAAAAATAAAAATTATCACCCATCTTTAATTTCTCTACCAAGTAATGTAAAATAAATTAAAATAGAGAGAT
Source organism: Typha latifolia (assembly GCF_019914945.1). NCBI lineage: Eukaryota > Viridiplantae > Streptophyta > Magnoliopsida > Poales > Typhaceae > Typha > Typha latifolia. The sequence continues at coordinate 2,920,672 of NC_133086.1, read as the reverse complement.
TTCTTCTTCTTCTTTTTTATATATATATATATTTTTTTTAAAAAAAGAATTAAGTGGAAAGTCCATAGACAAGTTTTTATTGGAGAAATGCGAAGTACCAAACAAACAAAAGAGTGATGAGGAGGGGCAGAGATTGCTGAGGCAGTTGGTGGCAACTGCGTACATCCTGGCCAGGATTTGATCATTCGAGCTCAGACCCAAATAGCACACAACAAAAGTTGCGATGTGACATCTCCATTGATCACCTTTTTTCCTTGTATTATATATTTCGTCCCAATCACGACTTGGCGCCACAAATCTCTTCTTTTGTCCATCCCTACCTACGTTCTCTCTCCGTCCATCACCCCAATTATCTATAACGACGTTATCAATGCCCATAATTTTAAGAGGGGAAGTCTAATAAACTTATCGTGTACCATTTTTTTTCTTCTTCTTTAGCTCACTTTTTTACACTAAACAAATAAGACCTGGCTTAAGTTTTTCTTTTCTTGTCAACTACTTATTTATATAGGATATGAGTTCAAACTTTAATAGGCTTGTTTAGTATTGTGGTATAATAGACTTTGGCTCGAAAATTTCTGGATAGTATCTAGATGAACTATTCGTACGTATGAAGAATAAATAACTATCGTTAAATCACGTAAGGGTTGACTCAAAACGAGTGCACATGAATTGGTAAAATTTCTCATGTTAGGCTCCACCTTAATTCGATGTTTGATTTCTCTATTGATACAAATGGCGATGCCTTTTGGGTATTCGTTGTGGGATGGATTTTAATACAAATATTTCACAATTTTGAAGGGCAAACGAGTTGCTTCGTTAGACGTCTGTGGGCAGCCAAGTGAGTAATATCTAAAAGTTAAGAGATGACTCTTGAAGATGCTGAGAAGTTGTAGAGTAATTAATCTAAAACAAGTGGGAAAACTTTTGATTTCTTTTATTCCGCACTTTTCTATGAACAAAAAGACAAGGAAAAAAAAAGCTATTTTATTATGCGGGTTTGACGATTCCAGGTACGTATCTTTTCTTTTTGTTGGAGACCCATACATGTTACTGTTAACATGACATAATTTTTTCTATTCGAATAAAATATAGTTTATTCTTATATGGTTTGACCCAGTTTTAACTCATCCAAATATATATTTCAAATATAAGCAGTTAACCATCTTAATCTCTTATACTCCACACCTAATTGCAGTTGATATTTAGCCATTAACAAGAAGAACGCCCAAAAAAGCTTAGTTAGCACCATAAAAACTCACTCTAATTTAAGAACAGTAGACGTAGTTTGGTTATTGAGCGATTTGTTTATATATATATATATATATATATATATATATATATATATAGCAGTCATGAGCCACAGCGTTTGCATAGTTGGTTATGGATAACTCCCACATTTTAGCCTGTAGGTAATCAATCATCTTATCCATACGTCCCTTCAACCACAATAATCTAAGTCGAACTAGGACCCCCCCCCCCCAGTGCCACGTCATATACATGTGGGGCCCCTCACCCTGTTAAGATATACTACAGCCCGATTTGCAATATCGATGTTGACTCTCTTTCTATTTACTAAAAAGAAACCTCGAGAGGTGTGTAATCTCTTTGACCATCTTAACACAAACACAATAGCCAAACGATAGTCTTTGGTTGGAAGGTCGTCGTCATCATCTTGGTGTAAACTACACCCTCTCCTGCATGGAAACTTCTCAATACAAAACAAATATACAAACTTAAACAAAACCCAAAAAAAAAGATGAGACAAAGATAGATGGAGAGAAATAGTCATTTGATTCAAACTATAAACTAGTATTAATTTGAAGTCCTCCTCCTAGGACAAATGAGGCAAGAGCCCAGTCAATTGAAGGTCTCGATGCTTGGAAGTTCGATAGGAGAGGCTGAGGCTTATACTAATCCACAGCTAGTGGTTAAGACGTCCAACTCATGTACAAAGAAAACTATATGATACTTGGGTAGTAGCACACCATTTCGTTGGCAAAACTAATAATTAATCCTTAATCCTTTCCTCGAGCCACACCCTTGGTTTATTCAATGTGTCAATATGAAGCAACTCTTTGTCTAATTTGGAGACCTACTTGCCTTTATGTAGGCTAAGTGTGAGCAAGCTCGGACCACTGTAAGGCGAGATTACGGAGAACACTATTTGTTTTTGTAAGCTTTATACATATATTAATCTATTTAGGGGTCTTCATATAGTGATATCATATATCTTAGATGTTAGGAATTGGACACGTTACAATGCTATATCTATATCCTTTTGGCCTTAATTTGTTTTTTGATACTAAACATGGCGTATTTCGGATGATTACTTGTTGAGCGTTAAAAAAAATGACAAGTTTGCATGCTTTCCAATAAATTATTTTTGCCGACTGAATGAATGATGCATGAGTTTAGATGATTAATGATGCAAGAGATAGCTTAATAAACCCCACTGCGGTCTGTGGTCCCTCCTATTTCTTATTGTTGTTTATCTGTTCACCTTTATTTCCTGGAATTTTCCACGAAGCGATGCATGCATTTGAGAGTAATTAAGCTTATTGTGTATTTTGAGGTCACGAGTGGTTGATCGATGTCTCTGTCGTCGTAATTAATTTGTGACAACAAATTAAGCATTCCCCACCTTCCAATAAGCTATTTGGTAAGACTAATCCCAACTTCCGTTGCTCTTGCCCTTCCGAAATTGCGTACGTATATTAATGCCAATTAATCAAACTGTATTAGTCTACATTAGTATTATCCATTTTTTGTTTTAGATTTCGTTCAGGAATCAGTCGAGATGATACCTTATGGTGGTAGAAAAGAAAAGAATTCGAGTCACACAAATAGCATCTGTCACATTCTAAAGAATCTACAGTGCATCTTATCCCGATGAGCTTATCCGGCGCCGTCCAACATTTGGACGGCCCTGATCGACGGTGGCCCCAAACCGTTCGTAGCCGCAATTAAAAAAAAAACCCCTTCCCCCGCGATGGCGTCACTCGCTTTGGCCTAAACTGTCCGGTCCGCTGCGCCACGGATTAGCGTGCGGCTTATCCTACGCCGCCACGATCCTATCCGAAATCCCTAAGCCGGAGGAGGTGGTATTTTGGGCCGAAACCGCTCGGCAATGATGCCAGCGCAGGCGACCGCCGCCTCAGGCTCCACGTGACGCGCAACGGATGGCACGCAGACGGCGCTTCGTGCAGCTACGCCCCCCCTCGAGCCGGTGCCGGCCGTTCTGCCACGTGGCACCCGAGAAGGCGGCGCGTCGTTTGCTCGTCTCTTTTGGGAGAGGGGGGGACTTGGGTATTATTTTTTCAGATAGGCCCAGAAAGAATGTGTACTATTTTACATTCTTATCGTGTTCTACTATTCATGTAGGGTTACGTCGTAGTGGTATGAGTAGAAAACAAAAGATAATAATAATAAGAGCAGTCCATATACATCATCACATACATCCAAATCAAGCGGCTGCAATGAGTAGTAGCTTAATGTGATGTGATGTGATGTGTGTGTGTGTGTATGTATAGTATTATGGCATGTATCAAAACTGATCATGGAACAAAGAGGGACATACATAGTAAAAGCGTCACATGCATGCCGGGTCAACATGCATGTATTCATATCATATAGTAGGTGGTGTGGGCACGCGCCAAACGGGTTACCCAATAAATAAAAATTACGGGGGTTGTTATTTGTAATTTTCACGGAGGTATAGTGGCATAATACCCTTTCCCATCCGTATAAAAGAAATATAACAAAAATGATTAAGAAATCCCTAAACTCCGGGCAGTCACAGCCGCCAATTTCCTCTCCCTATCTTTTACCCTCCTCTCCTCTCTCTACGTCGTCTACGTTCTAAATCTGTCTATGTGCTTCATTGCCCACCAAACTATTACTCTAAAATTTAAAAAAAAAATGACGAAAATAATTTAATAAATGGGAAGTGGGGCCCACCAGGGGGCACGGGAAAATGGGTATTTATACTCCCCCTCCCCCCACCCCCCCTCCTCTCACACTAAAGACCCAATCATCAACTACTCACTAGCCCAAAGAGAGCCCCAACCAAAACTTCCATACAAGGATCAAGAATAGGAGGGAAGCCAAAAAAAGGAAGAGCACTAGTATCTGGATGATCATACTTATCTATCAATCTATCTATCCATGATGAGCACTTGTTATTCCTCACTCCCTTCCCTTGTCTATTCTACCTTCATGCTTTCCTGCCTGCCCAAGATTGCCTCCTCCTTGCTCCACACGTGATTCAGGAGGTGGGAGATAAACAAATATAGCTCCTAACGAAAAAGCTGTGAACCCTCTCCCTCCTCCTCCTCCCCCCGCCCCTCTCTCTTACCCTTCTAAATATCACTCTTTATCCATGATTGTTTTTGCCTTTGCTTTTATCCCGCTTATCTATCTGCTATCCCTCTAATTATCCTAACAAATTACGTTAGAAGGTTAAGAAGAGAAGAGATATATACAAGGAAGAGATGGAGGAGGAGGAGGAGGAGGGGATAGTGGTGAGGGAGTACCACCCGGAGAAGGACCGGGCCGGGGCCGACTCAGTGGACCGGGTCTGCGAAGTGGGCACCAGCGGTAAGATTACTCTCTACACTGACCTCCTCGGTGACCCCATCGCGCGAATACGCCATTCTCCGGCCTATCTCATGCTGGTATTTTTAACTTCCTAACCCTCAATTTTGTTCTTAATATAATTTCTCTCCTCTTTTTGTTCTTTTCTTTTTGGTCCATTACTTAAATATATATATTTGCGTGGTTATTAAAATATTGAAGGTTGCTGAAACGAGTGGGCCGGCGAGAGAGATCGTGGGCCTCATCCGGGGCTGTGTGAAGACGGTCACCTGCGGTAAGAAGACCCACCGCAGTACCAATACCATCTCTCCTGTCTACACCAAGGTCGGATACATCCTCGGCCTCCGGGTTTCTCCTTCCCACCGGTAATTTCACCTCACTCATTTTCGTTTATCCTCCATTCGCTTACAATTCGTATTTTTTTTTAAATAAATAAATAAATGGGTGAAATAGTTTTGATTTTGCAAAATACAAGCGAAAGGTCGAGGGTCCCAATTTTTATTTTTTTAATTTTTTAAAGAAGGTTATAATTATTGGTTTTTATAATTACGTATGAATAGGAGGAAAGGTATCGGGCTACGGCTGGTGAGGAAAATGGAGGAGTGGTTCCGAGACAAAGGGGCGGAGTACGCCTACATGGCGACGGAGAAGGACAACGAAGCATCGCTCCGCCTCTTCACCGGCCGGTGCGGGTACTCCAAATTCCGATCACCCTCTATCCTTGTCCACCCCGTGTTCGCTCACCGCCTCCGGATCTCTCGCCACGTCTCCATCGTCCTCCTCCCCACCTCCGACGCCGAGCTCCTCTATCGGCGCCGCTTCTCCACCGTCGAGTTCTTCCCCCGCGACATCGACGCCGTGCTCTCCAACCCCTTCTCCCTCTTCACCATCCTCGCGGTGACCGGGACCGACGGTGAGCCCTACCGGTGGCCGGGCGTCGACGCCTTCCTGGCGTCGCCGCCGGAGTCGTGGGCGGTGGCGAGCGTGTGGGACACCGGGGCCGTGTTCCAGCTTGAGTTGCGAGGGGTGAGCCGGATCCGGCGCGGCATAGCGGCGGCGAGCCGCGCCGTCGATCGATCGGCCCCCTGGCTTCGGATCCCGGCGTTTCCGGATCTGTTCCGGCCGTTCTCGGCGTGGTTCCTGTACGGGGTCGGCGGCGAGGGGCCCGATGCTGCGGAGGCAGCGTCGGCTATCTGCCGGCACGTGCACAATCTGGCGCGAGGGAGGGCGGCCGCGGTGGCGACGGAGGTGGCGGAGTACGAGCCACTGAGGAAGGGGATACCACACTGGAGGAAGCTATCGTGCGACGACGACCTATGGTGCGCGAAACGGCTCGCGGAGGAGTACAGCGACGGGGAGGTCGGTGATTGGACCAAGTCGGTGCCGGGGAAGTCGATTTTTGTGGACCCCAGGGAGGTGTGAGTTCTAAAAAGGTGGGGTCAGTTTCTTTTTGGGGTTTAGTTAGGAGGTGGGGATTGTTCAGGTGATCGTCCCTCCTCTTCTTTAATTTTTTTTTGCTCCTTTTTGAATTTAAAAATTTTATTTTATTTATTTTCCTTTCCTGTTTTTGTTGTTTAGTGGATAAGGGAGATAGATACCTATCACCAAGGTTGTTATTTTTGGAACTACTTCATAGTTATAAATAGACATTACTCCTCCATCCCCCACCCCCCCCCCCCCCAAATAAAAACTTTGTGCATCCTCTCCTCATCACTGGAGACTGGAGACTGGAGAGTGGAGAGGTGCGATGTCTCATCCATGTTTGAATGAGACTGGACCTCTCCGTGTCTTATTATAATATCATCCATGTATTTCATTTGTAGGGTCGAAGAAGGACAGGAGATGTCATTTACGTGAAAAGTCATACCAACAATTGCGGTACTGATGCATCAACTAATGTCAATCTGACGTTAATTTGTATAAGATATATAGTTTGATCCCAAACAGTCGGGCGTTACGATTTAAGCTCAATGGTGGCCTTTTTTCCTTATTAAGCTCTTGTGCATCTACCTAATACATACTGTACAAAGATCTCAATATTTTCTGCTAGATATTTCTCCTTAGACACTTTTAATGACACTGGCCATATATTGTCCCTCTATCATATCTTTCAGCAAATTAATGCTTTCATACATATCACATCCTAGTTATAGAAACTTGCTTGGGACTATTATATATATATATATATATATATTTTTTTTTTTCACAAATTAATAGTTGTCCTACCGATACAACAACTTGTAATTAGCCACATGCACCCTTTTTAAAAAAAAATTTTAAAAAGAAGAATAATTTTCTCATCTCATGCTTCTAGTTGCACTTCTCACATATATAATACAACAAGTAATAATATGAGTAGCAACTTCCCTAACTCATTAATCACTAGTGCAAACTATTTAACCCTACCGTTCACCTTACATTCAATGTAGCTACCTCACACTAAATACCATATCTACTGGAGTTATATATACAACCTTCTTAATCTATTACCATGGTCAGAGTCAAAAAAAAAAAAAAAGTTTTCTTTAGCTTTAGCTTATAATATCGGAAGACTTTTGTGTGAAGCACCTAAGACTCAGAAGTCTATGATCATACCGCGTAACCAAACATAATCATTCATCTTTTTGACTGTTTTATTAAACAAAGTAGTCGAAGAAAGTACTAGTACTTGTTAATGTGATTCATGTGGACTCATTAAAATAAACTGATTAGAGTCAATAAAGGTAAACAAGAAGAACATCGAGTAAAAATTTTACGACTCTGGGCTGGTCAAAACTGCCTTCCTTTGACTTGACTCTAAGCTCCAATATGCAGTAATATGATCTTTAACTTAAATATAATGAACCGCGTATGCCTAATTCTGCCAAACCGACAAGTTTGTTATACCTAAACTTTGTTTATTCTTTATTCCTCTCTTTCAAGTATCTAGTAAAGCTCTCTCTCTCTCTCTCTCTCTCTCTCTCTCTCTCTCTCTCTCTGTGTGTGTGTGTGTGTGTGTGTGTGTGAGGGAAAAAGGAAAGAATTTTAAGCAATAATTGTTTGACCCAAGTCTTGGTCGTAGTAAGAAAGAGTGAGAAATGGGTAGGTTGGAAGCCATGAAATGGATTCGAAAACCAATCGCCGTAGGCCACATAGGAAGGATGCTTTGCCTCAAAGCAAGCATCATCTAACTCATTCTCTTATTAAAATCATATTGGATACTATTTAAACAACCAAGTTCATTCCTAATTCCTAAAGCAAACTACACTCGTTTCATGATACATGCATTAGAGATCATGATCTGCTTTTATTTTTTTTTCATATCACCATCTACATTGTTGTCTAATTTACAATATAATAAGAATCTCCTGTAATTCTTCCTTTCTTAGGTATGTCTGCAGAAATTAATATATATGTTAGATATTTCTTCATAGAGAATATTCTTATCGGATATTTTATTTTCTTTTATTCATATTTTTGCTCTTCAGATAAAAAGGAAGATACTTAGAATATCTTTTAACAAACAGATTACATCCACCATCCAGCATCCACTAGTATAGTTTTTTGTTTCCTTCCAATATAATTGTTCACTCCACATTCCCACGTAGTAGCCTAAGTGTTTTTTTTTTTTTTTGGACTTATGTGGCATGATATTATCCTCTTCAAACCAACTTTAATTGTATCCACTTCTCTCTCCCTCTCTCTTCTCTTATTCACACAAAAAAGAAGAAGAAAAAAATAGAAAAAAAGAGAAAGAGAGAGAGACCCCACAACCTCCCAAACTCCCATTATCTATCTCATCATGTATGCAGGAGTCCGGAAGCCAGACTCCACCTCCCTCTACCACTCACTCGCATGTTAAAACTTTTATAAGTAGTAGCTTTCTAGTACTTAGCCGCAGGGCCCCATCGAACAAACAAAGATAGCCAAGTTTGTGACTGTGAGCCAAACCCTACTCTAAAAATCTTTCCAAGAAGACAGACAGACAGACCCATGTCAGATCACTGATGGTCAAAGCCTTTCTTAGTTTGAGGGAAGAAAAATAAGAGGAAAAATATAACAATAATCCCATGATGGGTCTAATCGTCCTATAATTTTTTTGCAGAATTGTACGGTGTGATACTGCCTTTGTCCATTTCATCAAATATAGTTTAATAGTGATTTGTATAGTACCATACCTTCATGCTTAGTATGGTATGCTAAATTAGGCCCTACATGCAGAATTATCTTTTTTTTTTAAATAATAATAATAATAATAATTTATAAGCTTTTACACTAACTAACCTATTATAATTATTTTTATAGGTTAGACAACCGAGCTAATTCTTTAAAGAAAATAAATTATAAATTTAAATCATTCTCATATAACATTCCGTCGTGTATTAAAAGAATCATTCTATATAACTAGTGAAACTAGTGAGCTCAGTGCGCATAGACATCAGAGCTATTTCTTTTTCCTGCTAAATTCCTTAAACTTTGAATGGAAAAAAATCTCACCTAATGGAACTTCTCCACCACCTGAATAGTGTTCCTACAGTTCTGCCTTTCTGGAAAGTTAGTATCTATTGCATAGCATCATAAAATATTGAAACCGAGCAGTCATTAATATTAATTACATAAATGATACATCAAGGTTTTACACTTTCCAGTTCAGTGCCCCCATCCTTCTAGTTCCATTAGCCCCAGTTAACTTGTAATATATGTATTATATTTTTTAGAATAAGTATTCTTATTCTCGTATAATAACTAAATAAGAACTTAGCTTATTCTGATAAACTAATTTATTATTCTCTCTTATCTTATTCAATATAAAATTTAAAAAATAATTAAAAAATAATGTATACTTATTTTTGTCTTAAAATAAATATTACTTAATTACGTATTACCTAAGATACAATTAAAATTTATTCTCTCTCTCTCTTTTTTTAATTTTAAAGATAGTTATATTATAGAATAAAATATATATCCGTACTTTTAAATCAAAGACATAAGTTTGCACGTTCAAATTGTCACACATTACAATACATTGCCGTATATCCGTACTAGAAGGACATAAGTTGATACATGCTTGTAAATTTTTATTTTTATGGTGTAAAAAGTAATTTTATTGTAAGTACTAAGAAATGTAAGAAAGTGATCATATTGTGGAGATGTATGTTTTTGATAGTAATTATGAACTCAGTGCACTAGTGCAAATATATATATATATATATATATATATATATATATATATATATATATATATATATTTTTATTTATTTATTTATGTCCACAATGCAAAAAAATTCTGATTATATACAATATAATTTTTAATTTACAATTATAAAAAATATATAATATTTTTTTAATAAATAAATATATTATTATTTTTTTAATAAATAAATATATTATAAATATATTATTTTTTTAATCTAAAGTATTTTCACTATTTTGACATAGAACGTCACCCATTTTTCATACAAATTCACAATTCTTCAATATTATAATATCAACTTTATATTAAATTTAATAAAATTATTATTTTTTATATTAATATTAAACTAAATATTAGAATAACTTAGCTCTCTTCCTAGTATAAAGTAAGCCTCTTATTGATCGGACCCTTAGTTAACAAACCAAGTTGGCATGATCCCCCCACCTACATTGGTCCTGTAGCTGTGGTTAAACATTCCTAATAAAAAAAGATTCAAGGAAGTTGATAGAACTCATATATGATTTTCCTCAGATTTCATTGCAGGAATATAACATATTAACGACGATGCTAATTACCGATCACAATCCTCTCATAATAATCTTTTACAAAAACCATGCCATCCCCTTTCTTCTTCTATGATACATGCAAAAAGGCGCACTAGCTTAATCCCAATATCTCAAGCACATGATCAAGAAACTGAGTACCTAATGATTCTTGATGGTGTGGATTTGGGTTCCTCCTGGTTGTTAGAGCCAGGGCTGCCAGATGTATCTGAGCTGCTGTTCTCTGTAACCTGTCCTTTGCTTGACAAGATCTTGCCTAGTATCTTCTTTGGTGTCATGATACCTTTCGGTTTACCGTTGACGATCTTGCTGTCATTGTTGCCGCTGCTCCTTTCACTCCCTCCGCTTATGCCGGCGAGCTTCATAGACTTGAGTAACTTGAGGTCTTCGACAGTTGGTACTCCATCCCAATCATCCTCTGTGTTTGTTGTTGCTGCTGATCTTGAGCTCCCATAGGAGCCAATGCCGCTGCTGTCTGCTCGGATGTTGGCTGCAGCAGAAGCCCTTGCCTGCTCATAGAAGAGGACCTGAACTACCAGTCGTAACGGTAGGCGTTCATTCTGCACGGCATGTGTGCAGGCGTCTGCTGACAATTTCCTGCAGTCCATCAGTCCGCATAATTTCTTCCTTTCGCTCTTGCTCAGGCTTGGATGCTCCTATATACCCAGATGAAGATAATGAACTATTCATTAGGTATTCAAATGATTGTTGTAAACACTGTACAAAACAAAATCTTATAGTTCACGAAGAGGGAATATAAATGATTGATATTTGTCACAATACCTTAAGATACATATCAACAGCACGATAAAGCCCATCTTGCACAGGTCTGGAATCACTTGGTACCATTTCAGCAAGATCAACAAACTTCAAAAGAGGCAAGCAGGGATCTTTTGCAATCTCAACAAGATACTCATCGACCAACTTTGCCACAGCTACCATTGAAGTACCTGTAGCTTGGCTCTTCATCTCCTGAAGCTCTCCAGTAACCTCAGGGCAAGGTTGCACAGTTTTATTGTCCTGCATCATGAACTCTTCTAATATATTAAGAACCATGTCTATGTCATAAGTGGTGCTCTCTCCAGCCGTGGCAGGGATCAGAAGATCAGTCACAGAAGCTTCGTCTAACTGGCTGCCTATTCGTTTGATGAGTTCTTTCTTTCCTGTTTCACTACATTCCAACAAACTTGCAACTCTTAATAACTTCAAAAGAAAACTGCATGAAGCTGAACCTTTTTCTGATGGCAACAACCATATAATGTTCTCTACCAATGATCGGACTTTTACATCTCCATGTATCATCAACGAGGCCTTACCAAGAGATGGGAACCTCTTGTAAATATAAGCTTTTAATGCTTCTCCAATAACTCTTGTGGAGACTCTTCCCTTGGTTTTGATGGCCATTATAACCAGCTTGTATTGATCCATTTCAAGCTCAGTTAGGTCTTCAACCCACCAGTCCTTTGGCACCATTTGCTGTTTCTTGACACCATTCCAGTGTGAATCCAGACCATTTTCAGATGGAAGCTTCTTTCGATTGTAGGTATATGACCATTCAACTTTAGAAGCATCTATTGAAGCCCTGTTAGCTATGGAGTCTATGCAGTGATTAACCAATTTCAGCTCCTCAGACCAGGGCAGCAGAGACTTGGTAGTCTGAAGAACTATAATTAAATCTTTCCAGGTTCGGAATATGCTACTGTTGAGGAAGACTTCAATTTTGTAAATGAGATTCCCTTTATCAACAGACTCATGCATTTCTAAGTACTCTGCTGCACATCGAGCTGCAATAACATTGTAAGCATTGAGGGTGACAGTCATACCATAACAAAACTTTGCACAAATTTCAAATGCTGCAGGGCCACCCGGTATGTCTGGAATGTAGATCTCATCATTACATTCATCACTGGTAGTAGCCACTAACTTCTGCAGGCGAGAACTCTTGGACAGAAGCGGAAACTGCATAGAGTGATTGGTGCAGAAAGGGTAAGCATGACAAACAGATCAAAGATGCAAAGCGTATGGGAGTAGAGAACAGACAAGAAGATCAATGAAGCAGAAACCTCCATGAATGGTGCTTCAAAATACATTGGTATAATACCATCAACTGATATATTGGCATGCAGTCGCACAAATTCAATTATGTCAAAATCAAGACCAAAGCAAGAGGAATGGTAGCAGAACCTTTATCACATTACTACTTGGAAGAAAATAACAATTGTTCATTTGTACTATCAATTTATACCAACATAACACAAAAGTATTCAGGCATATCTGTAACCTTTATGATCTGCCACCTAACTTCAGAAAACATAGTTCGTCACTGGATCCCTGTTGTCTGGACGTAGTCCTTTTATTTTTATGAGTGCAACATTTTTTTAATGAATTAAAGAGCAACAATTACAATGGCAATTAACCAAGCTGCAAAATATATAAAACATAAAACCACCGTTCTCATAACTTAAACTTTTAGAGTAATTAGTAAATTAACATGGTATATAAGCAAAAGCTCTGAGAATGATAACATGGTATATAAGCAAAAGTTCTAAGATTGAATCTTATCAGACTCATCTGTTATTTAAAATATAATAACTTTGCCAATTTATGTTAAGTACACTTTTTGAGCCTCTCAAAATATCTCAAGCCCCAAATAAGGAAAAGTACTAAAAAAATAAAAAATGAAAACTAACATTCTCTAATAGCTTAAAATTTTAGATTAATTGGAAAGTTAACAAGCAATAAAAGTTTTGAGTATTTTCTGGATACATTTACGACAAATTTCTGGACTTATTAGCCATCATAAGAAAGGGAATAAAGGAGGAAAGTCAATACCTTGTGTAGGTAAAACTTCACATTCCCTACATGAAAAATGATGTCAGAAGCCAATTCCGTAGCCACAATCCTGCAAAGATGAATATTTCCTTTAAGAACCAAATGAACAACAAGAGACCACATCATACTTTCTACATATGTGCTCTAAATCTTAAGTAGCTTTACAAAACAATGATATAAATTCATTTGAGACATCACACCACAACTAAACTGACAATCAGGTGAGCGTACTCAAGCCCATATAGTATCTATCATCCACTTGTTAGGTCCTGAGGATTATTCTCCGATCACTTACAAAGAACCAGAAAGATGAAAATGACTCACAGATATACTTCTCAGAGGAAAATATGTTTAAAAGGGTCCTTCAATGGACTCCCTATCCCTCATAAGTGGAAGGAAAGAGAACTTATTCCTAAATCAATTTATATCTAGCAGCAAACCAGTACAAAATGTTACTCCATATTATCCACTTCACCAGAAGTAACCAACATACTTGATTCAAAATCCTAAGAATCAATCTGTTGTTTATGCTAATGCTACTCAATGGCAACCTAAGGTAAAACCATATGGATCAATATGTTGCTGTACTAATGTCGCTCATAATGCAATGGTTGTTCCTAAAAATAAGGGGAAATCATCTTTACTAGTACAGGAATAGACATAACTCACACCAGGCAAATGACTGCAGCTGTCATCATTTTAATGAATAAGAAGAGTAAAGAAAGACACATGTATGGCTATCCTCTAAATCAACCTCATGGAATGATTTAAAAGATTTGCATAGATTGCAGCAGGGTTAAGCTCCTGGTATATTGAAAGCATACTCTCCCTTCAATTAGTTTCAGTATCTTAGATGGTCCAACTAAGAAATTATTATAAATCTACTACAGATCCCAGATCTAATACCAAGGTAGAGGAACTGAAAACATCTACACAAACAAATGCCACAATGACACACACACACAGAAAAAATAGAAAAGGAAAAATCTGAAGCATTTAGATTCTCGCATGTAAGCTAACACATTAGAACAAAGAAGAAAGGAAAGTTAATAATATAAATAATTTCAAAAAATACAGATGAAACTAGAACTCTGATAAAGAATAAGCACTTATTGATATTAAACGAAGTTCCAATCACCTAACATCATTCCCATCTGTCTGAAAAGAATCAGGCTTTGATCCAAGCTTCATAAACTTCATTGTGAAAAGAAAAAGGATATGCACCTCCTATTCCTCACTTCCTCGACACAGTCCCTTCGGCCGACTTTGATGAGTCACAAGAACAAATTACCGCACAAAAGCAGTGATAAGCCAATGACAATACCAAGGTGTGCTTATAGGAGATGGGTAGTTGGACTTTCTTTTTGCAGGACGAAGACCGAATATTCCAACGGTTTCAAGATGGAGATAGTGGTAAGTAAAGAAATAGATTGCTTCCAGCTAAAGAAGATGAGTCTAGATTCTGAGGGCCATTTCGATTTACTGCCCCAACTTGAGATGGGCAGGAGACCAAGAGATGCGGTCCAAATGAAAGGTTTTGTTGTTTCCTGGATCAGTAGCAGAGGCCAAGGAATCCGGTCACAAATAGGCCAGGACACAGGGGACAGCACCAAGCTCTCCTGACTAGTAAACGATGGAGAACAGAGACACCCACCAAACACTAAGCTGACACCACCACTTACCTTCTCATTTTTTTAATAGTTTTCATCCTGACCTCAGTTGTTTACTTCTTTTTTCGTTTCTTGTTCTTGCTCCACTCTGGAATCTACTAGATCTAGTGCTTCATGCCACACAGAGCATTAATCCACATTCCTCAAAACCCACCTCCCAAGCAGTTGTGATCGGACTCCTGCAACAGCAAACATTAAACTGAGGTGAGAGTATGTGCGAATTGAAACTCCAGACAGTGAGCATCTTTTTAAAGGAGAGGAAGGGGGTTTAAACCACTGATCTGCTCAAGGAATCTTATCGAGTTGTTAAAAAAACCCACAGAAGAAGGAATACAAGAGAAAAAACAATACGAGAGCCACGAAACCATGTGAGACTGCATGCAAATGGTCAGCATTTAACTTGGGGTGTAGCAGTATGAGAGAGAAAAAAAAAATCAAACATAAATGAAATAACACCATGAGACTAAAAAAACGTATGGTGGTAGAGACCAACCAACAAAGAACTGCAGAAAGGGCAGAAATAAAAGCAAATAAGGGCCAAATACATTAAACCAGACATAGATCAGGAAATAATGCAATATTTTTAGAAAGAAAACCCCAACAAGGACCACAAGCACACATTAATGAAGACCCACCTGAGGACAGCATACGTAGGCAACCCAGTACCGGAGAACCAAAGCATTACCCATATGAACAACGAAGGCAGAAGAAAGAACCCACCTCAAGAGTGCAGAACCAAGAAATCAAGACCCGAGAGAGCGAATGGATGGGGCCAACTAAGACTGGTTAAGAAGGATACAAAGAAAAAAATAAAATAAAAGGAAGGGAGAAAGAGAGATATAGAGATGATTTTGGAAGAAGAAAAAAAAGGTAAAAAAGCAAATCACCTTAATAGGCCACCACAAACACCACCAAAGACCCTGCAGATGTCCTCCAAAGAATCACTACTCCATGGCAGCAGCAGCAATGAGAGACAGCATGCCCCCTCTCTTGCACACACCACCTCTCTGTAACTTGTCAGTCCTCCTCACCCACTTTCCAAGCCCACGCCCACCAAAGACATAAACAACAGCATAAAGCTAAAGGAATAGCAACTATCTCAGAACCAATGGCCACAACAGTCCAACAACATACTCTGTATATGTTCCCCCTTCTCTTCCTCCTCTACCAACTCCCCCCTCCCCCCTCCCTCTTCTCCCTCTTTCTTAAAAGAGAGAGCAGAGTATTACACAAAAAGCTCTCCTTCTCTTTCTCCTTTCACTGCTTTTTATTGCTATTTACTGTTTCTTTATCATAGCTTCATCTTCCCACCCACATATTCCTCTTTTACCCTGCACAGATAGAGAGAGAGAGAGTTTAAACAACTATAAAGTAACTTTAATGCCCACTGTAGCAGTGCAGCTACAAGAAAAAAGACTGCTCTCTTCCTTGGATACCTGCATGGGTGATCATTATACATTGTTATATGCTCCCATTTTGTTTATCTGAAGAATTCAATCCATCAGTTAGTTAGTGGTCAATAAAGAATGTCAACAGCTCCTCTTCTTTTTCTTCTCGTCCCAAGTCCCAATCTTGAGACAATCTTTTTTTTTTAGAGGTTAACCTCGAAAGTAATGGACTACTACTTGATGCTCATGTAGCAGTAGGGCTTCGAGCCTTTTGCTTATTTTACTTTGCCTAAATCAAATTATATATATATAAAGATCAACTTCTTCATTCTTAGTGTATGATGGTAAACGAGTATGACACAGTTTAACTGATAAAATCTAACACAACTCAAGAGGACCTTCTCACAAACCTTTCAAAGATCGTCTAGGTATCGTTTGATTTGTAGAACCTTTCAACTCAGAAAGGCCGTACGTAAACATTGATGATCGTCTCAGTTGTCATCAATCAAATTTTGCTTTAAATGCCTATAAGGCCTATGACTTTTTTATTTATGAAATAGCATCAACAGTCTGTATTCCTGCTGTAAAGTTATACGCAGGCATATTTATATCACTTTCTTCTGAGCCCTGTTTGCTTTCGGAACTACAACAAGTAAGCGGCGGATACATTTATGATGCAATCTTATTTTCTCTCCTCTCTCACTTTTTAAAAAGTTTATTTAGTTAATTTAGCAAAAGAATTCTAGCTCATCACTTCAATTTGAAGCCGATAGAAAAGGATTTTTAACGATATCACTTCTTAGCATCAGTCAGAAATTATTCTGATAAAGTGCCAACATTTTGTTAATAAAAATTAAAATAGCATCGTCAGCTGCTTTACACTATCAAAAGTATCAAAGATGACAGAATCCTGGGAGAGGTTGAGATTGCCTATTGATATGTATAATTTGGACAAAATGATCTATGTACCAAGAAATTTCTAGCTCTCCTTTCAAAATGGAAGCCAAGTTCTGATGTCAGGAATTCACTAATCAGAAAACACTATAACCTCATAATGCGTAGATCACTGTATGCAATATAAACAAAAGTTATTAAGAAATAAGCTGAAGTAATGCTCTGTCCTCAAGGTTAGATGGTAGAGATGCTTACCTTTCTTTGAGGCAGTTCAGGGTTCTATACCAACTTGGATCTTTCTGCTGTAACATCAGCACCCCTTGTTTAAGACCAAACAAAAAACACACTCTAATTGAGTGGCACTTAAATAAAGGGAAACAATCTTTGACCCCATCCCGACACCACCAAATTGAGGCCTTTTAAACGAGTTTAGTTTAGCATAAGTATAATCTTCTCATCAAAAAACAAGATAAACCATCTAATCCGACTTAATAGTCAATGTCATATTTAGGCCAACATATTTGAACCAAGCATCCCTTTAGTGGTGCCTTGCCAATTTGAGAGAGCAAAAAAGAGTGAGCTCAACCTAACTATCTATCTCCCCTGTATACATAGCATGCAAAAATTTAGACTAGATGATTTCCGAACAAAGTTAAACTTAATGGCTTTGATAACATCTATTACTATGCTCTTAAATCCACAGAGATGATGCCACATCACCATGGTTGTAGAAGGTGGTATCAGTCTCATGCCAGCCACACTTTATCACCCTTAGCAATTTATTTATATAACACCTGCTACCTTCCGTTTCACCACTGTAGTGATGCAGTTCCTCTAATTTCCTACTGGAATCTTTCTTATTCACATGCTATATAAATATAGCCTCCAAAGCACAAACTGTACAAGAATGTGCAGCTTTTTCTCATCTATCAGAAGCTGAACTTAACTTGGAACTGGGATGCTTCAAGTGTTTCAGTTATAGGATCAAGGATAAGATTTATAGTTTAATACCACACCATAAGTCCATGCATGGGTTGTTCTTTATTAGATTGAAAGGTTTTAAAAGAGGATCTTTAATTAGCCTAAGCTATAATAGGATCTAATTTTCGCCAGCAACCCATGATGACCAGCTATATTTAAAAACTATTAAGTTGTGCCTATCGACATGCTTATTGTCTCCTCCTTTTCGCACGGATTAGATTTGTTTAAAAGATTAAACAGGGCCATTAGGCTTGGACCTACTTGTTTAAAAAAACTAAAAAAAATACTTCTCTTAGGTCTACTTTGTTGATTCAAGCATGTCATGCTGAAATTAGGGCAAGTTTACTTCTTTCATCTGCGATTAAGACTTGTACATAAAACTTGCCTTAGATTTGGCGCAAATCGCATGTTGTTGGGTTAAATAACAAGTTAGTCTATGAAATCAAGCATACAAATTGACCATGTTGAGCCTACTGAGCATCAATCAATAACCAGAAGAGAACTGAAATTAGTATCATAGTCTAAGAGTTCTAGCTGCTTCAAATAAATAAACCTATAAGATATTGACCACCCAAAGCAGTATTCATGAGGCTATAAAAAACCAAAACTCCCCATTAATCTATCTCAGAGATTAAGGCGAAATCCCTCAAAATAGGGAGAGGATCCCCTTCTTATTTTTGCTGCTTAACTTTTGCTAATGAGCCTAGGAAGACGTACACATCACCTTAATGTGGTAATGGGGAACATGACACAGTGGGGACAGTGGAACTAGATCTCTCGACTCAAAGAGATCTCCTGGTAAAGCTATCAAAATTGTTCCAAGGACCCACTCTTGCATAATGCTTCTGCCTGTAGAATCCTCACATGCAAAATTTTGCATTCTTGGCTCTCTCTCTCTCTCTCTCTCATCTCTGATCAGTTTAGTGTCCTCATGCAACTCACAAGAATCTTAGACAAGGAGGGGAGACACTAGAGAGACACACAAAGGGTGTTCCAAAGCACAAGGGTTGGTGCTTGGTGCAATCCAACACAATCTGTTAATTTGTCAGTGCATCTCAACAAGGGCCAGCTAATGCAAAGAAAAAGGCACGGAAAGAGAGGAGCAACAGTGGATGCTTTTTTTTTTTTGATCATTCTTCAACAGTGGATGCTTATGTCCACATATATAGTGAGAGAGAGAGAGAGAGAGAGAGAGAGAGAGAAGTTTTGCAAAGCAGAGGCAGGGAGATCCTATGCAACCCCAACTGCAGGAATATTTCCTGCAGTCAGTAAGTAAATTTTTTTTTCTAGACTTTTATAATCTAGACTGCTAGATAATTTAATAACAAATCTAAGAGATTTTATAGTTCTCTGCTAGCTTAAGCTTAAAAAGAAGGTAAAGTAAAATTGGTGCAACTCATTAGAGTTTGCCTTCCTTCTAGTCAGAGCTTCGTACCTTTCAATCCTCCTGGGTCAAAGCCATGGAACTAAGAAAGGATTAACTTTAGAAAAGAAAAGATCGTTGACAAAAAGAGCATTAAATTTCATATCTGCTCTACGCTCAATTTATTCTAAAAGATGTATTTAATCAGATGTGCATCATTCATTAGGTCATCTTCCTTGTCTTCCACATTCCATCACATGTCTCCCATTTGTATTAGAATATTGACTTTATTGTATCATCCAGATGGTACGCTTCCCGATTAATAAAGTAAATCCAACTTCGATTGGCTTTATAACACCAAGAAAATTTGTGATTGGTGATTAATACGTGAGATTTAAAATTCTCAACTTGACATGCAGTTGACACCAAATAATCTCTTCCTAATTCTCCCTTAAATGGAGTCAGGGACCCAACAAGATCGTACCAAGTGCCTCGCGCCACGTGGTCGGCGAGCGCCCACTTGTTAGCAACGAGAGAATATATATCAAGTTGTTGGTGAGATCTTCCATAGGTGTGATGGCGTGCATTGGTCTTTGACCGTAGTGACACAAGAGATCTTAATCACGTTGCATGCGTACTTGGAATCAATGAGAGGAGGAGGAGATGTGGGCTCGAGTCAATTGCAATCCGGGTGTGGGAACTTGCTGCAGCCGGGTTACGTGGCGCCTGCATTACCTTATTCCCTTCCACATAATGGTGTGTGAGTTTCTCTCTCTATCTCAAAAATAAAAATAAAAAAAAATAGAAAAAGGAGTGTGAGTAATCTAAACATCCTGGTCCTAGTTGGCGTAAATATCTAGAGACACATTTTGCCATTCATTTTTCTCGGTCTGTCATAGATTTCTGGGCGACCTTTTAAGGGGCCCTTAGATTTATCCTAGAATATATAAAATAACGACAAGTGAAATAGAAGAAACTTGAGCTTGGAAATAGTTGGATCCAGATGAGTGTTAAAAACCTGATTCACCTGGATTGACTCCATTTACTATCAGCATGCCGCAAGAGGTGATTCTACCTGCTGTGTGCAGTGTACGTTCCTGATAAAGGTTGAATGTGATGTTAGCTTCTGCAAAATACTACTTGTGCATGACGTTGCAAGTATTTAATCTTTCGCTCAGACAAAATTCTCTCAAAGAATGAAAACTTTGTCACATGCAAGAAATTTGGAAGTACATTCTTGAATGAGGAAATTGAACAATCCTTGCTACAAAAATATGTTGAGTCACTCTTGAAAACAAAATTAAGATTGAACACGTCTGAAGTCCCAACGATAGAAGACTGGCGATTATCAATTTTAGCACACAATTTGCTCCATTTTTCTTTAAATAGTCCTGTTTTCATAAGAAATTGCAACGCGAAAATAGGAAAAGGGTTTATCAGCAGCGGGCCTAAAGCAGGCTTTTAGGCATTGAGTGCACAGATGAATGTCGATTAATGTTGCAAGCAACAGACAAAGAAGGTAAAAGGGTCGTACTCTACAAATTTTATACATTTAGGAACCTACATTCTACTAGTTCTCTCGTTCTCCAACAAATGTGATCATGGAGGTGCAGGCATTGCTTTAGGCTTTGGCTTGACTTCAACTTCATTTACATTCCGCAGGAAAATAGCATCAGGTTCATGACTGCAAGATGTAGTGGACATGTTAGTTACCACATTATGATAGGAAAATATTAGTGTATGATGCTTACGATATATCTCCCTCTTCAAAAGTGTAACTCGATGCCACAGCAAGCAAACAACCATCTCTGCTGAACGATAATGCTGCAATGCTTGTTGGGTATCTTGAGTACTATAAAAGATCAGATGATATTGTAAGCATGAACAGCTTCCAGATAGTGATATTACAGTATTTTCACTGAATAAAAACTAGTACCTGATATAATCTTTTCTTATTGTTGCCATCCCACACATTTACAAATCCATCACATCCTCCAGTTGCAAATGTCCCATAGCTGCACCCAAAAAAAAAATTTCTTGAATGTAAAAAGCATGCATAGAGAAATACATGGTGTACATTAGAGCCAGAGAGAAGAGGGGGTTCACATTGGATGGAAGGCAATTGCATTTACGGGATAAACAGTGTCCCTCCCAGCCTCAGATTTTCGGTGGCATTTGAATGCATACCTGGATGAAGAATCATTTGAAGAAGCAAATGAATTATAGCAGTAATTCTATCTGGTATCATGTATTATAAAGATTACTTTGCAAAAATACAAAACTTTGTATGTCTTTGTCCTTCGATTTTGTTTCATATCAACTGATGGAAGCTTAACAGATTCACTCAATGACTATAGAAGCAACACATGCTTTAGAAACTTCTATAACATAGGATATAATGAAAAACTCTGGAAAGGAATATTTTACCTATACTGATATATAAGTTCTATATATGAACACTTGCAACCATCACGGCATTGCTAGCCAATGTCGAACTAACGGCTAGACAACTACTAAAATGTTTATCCAGGTTGACTCCAGTAGTCTATGGGTTACAATATGTTTATTGGAATGTGCATCCACATATACATAATGTACATGTAGATATAAGTATATAATGTGATTTTATTACATGCCTAATCTATGTCAATGATACATTCTTTTAATATGCTATATATATATATATATATATATACATTTATGTAGCTTTACAAACCATATATGGTTATGTAAATTTTTTTTTTCTATCTATGTATGATTCAGAGATTTGGAATCTACAGTTGTATTCGGGAAAGATAAGTGGTTATGTATTGGGATTTAAAACTATTGAATAAGTAGTCTCAGTTTTCTTTTTCAAGCAGATGTGCTAATATTTCTAGCACCATATTGGAAATTATAGTAAAAGAAACAACATACTTCTTAGCTTGACCAGCCTCAGATAAATCAAAGAACTCCATAGCAACTCGGCCCTCCACAGAACTAAGAGCGAAACCTGAATCAAATAGCAATCTGTGTCACCAAATATCTTGAGATTAGAGCTACAGATTGATAGGATGCCACACTAATAAACTTCTCAAAGGACAAAGGCAAGTTATGCATGAAATGCAAGTACTGTATTAAAATTTATAATGGTAATGAAAATGTGTTACAAGGTTATTTAATTGAAAAAAGTGTATCTTATGTCACATATGAGGCTTGTAGTTGTTTCTACTTTCTAGACTTCTCTTACCAAGAATATATGAATTGTCATCAAACTTGTTGTCCTCATAGAAAGCACAGTTTCACAAAATTGCATAATTAACTTGTGAATCTAACAGAAGAAAGACATAGGTACTAGACACTCAATTGATCCCCCATAATGATCAAGATCATGTCTTTCTAACTCCCTGTTGTCTCCTATTTCCCTCCTCTCTTTCCTTCTTTTAGTTAATTTCTAATTAACATAAAATATATGAGGAGGAAAATCCCTCAGTTTGAGCCTTTGCGGAATTACTTCATGAATGCAGAGGTAAGCTAGCAGTCGTCCTTTTATAATCTAGCATAGATTCTCAGATTATTTAGGATATGGTCCGAAGGTGCAGACATGCAGTCATCACCCACTGTATCATATCCATACTCCCCCCACCCACAAGGCATATTACCATTCTTGAAGAAGAGAAAAGAAATTAATACGAAAAATATTATCTGCTAAAGCAATAAGATTAACATATTCCATCTCTGCCTATTTATGACACATGCTGAAATTCTTTTATGGAAAGGGTAGAGTTTCTTTATTGCTTCAACTTCATACAAGTACTTACCAATCCCATTAGGATAACAACAAACACTTCTTGTTTGATACTTCAAAGAAGACTCTCTTCGCTGTTCAGGTTGTGACATATTTCGCAAATCATAGACATTCACATGCCTTCCCGCTGTTGCAACTACTAAGTGATGGCCAACAAGAGAAATGCAATAAACACGCTCAGGTTGTGGGTATGTCCCAATAAGTGTATGATCTGGCCCACTTGCACCTCTAGGATCCCAGCATTTTAATGTCTTATCCCAACTACCTGTGATTACTTGGCCTGACATGACATATGAAAAAAAGAGCACCAGCATTCATCTTAAGAGTACAAAACTTCATTTTAAATAAAGAAATACAATTTACATAAATATCCTAATGAGCAACAAAATTTGTCACCTGCTAAAGAACAGTATTTATCCTTTGAAATAACATAGTTTAGTAGAGGCTAAGCTGGTAAGCAGTTTTAGTTCATCAACTCAACTATACTAGCATAATCATCACGGCCACAGACACAGTCTACACTATCAGAACAGTAGCGTGCCAGAAAAAACAACATATAAGTTTGAGTACTTCAAAATCCTCTTAACTTTAGCACCTCCCTGTTAAACTGCTTTATAGGCCAATGGCACCCCTGTAGTTCTTGAGTCTAGAGATATGTTTGTATGCATAAGTTTAGCATGTTGAGCTCATCAGTATCACCGTGTTGAAGTCTTTCATGAACCAATTCACGAACCTACTCAAAAGAAAAGGAAAAGAAGAAAAGAAAAACTGTGCCTCAAGTAACCTCTTACATTTAGTGCTACCTATACTTGAAACCTTAGCATCTATCATTAGCATAAGCCAATGTCAGAGACCTTTTGTGACACTAAATTCCTAATCCAATCACTTAGCTACTATACTGATTTTCAGAGGAGCCTAACTGAATGAGAATGACCATCAAATAAATGGCCCTACTGCAGTGCAAATTTAGTGATCATCTACACAAAAGCATTATGTTCTCATAGATACCTTTGATTTAAACATCCATAGTGCTTTGAGGATTTCAGAGTAAATTAGGAAACATTGTAAAAGATCTAGACTTTATTTATTAATCCCAATAAGTAAAATCAAACCGAGAAGCCTTCACAGGTACCTTGTATGTAACTGAAATATTTCAAAAGATAAGACCAAGTCAAAAAAGTGTTGCATCTGTAGTCCCTGGTTAACTAGAGGAGCATAGTTTGTGGATCTCAAAATGGTCATTCGGTCATGCCAATTTTAGGGTGTAGGTGGTTGTTTCCCTATCATATTCCTGTGCTTCATACTTAATCACTCTTCTTTAAACCTTCTTTGTGAGAATATATTCAAAATCAACTCAAGATTGGACCAACACACTATCTATCAAAAGCCTTAAAGCTCCTTCACACTGTGTTTTCTCATTCCCATGTATAAACCCTAAATCTCTGAGACCACCAAACAATGTATTAATTCTTCTCTAATAGCTTACTTATTCACTTCTTCCACTCTTAAGCACGAAAATGATGGCCAGGTCAATACATGATGACGTAATCCCAGGGGGGCCATCCATACATTAAGGTGTAACCTTCTGTGGTCATTGCATCTCCATGACAGATAGGTACCTGAACAAGGCACTGTTGTCAAACTGAAGATTCAAAATATTAATGTTTATCTTTCGTGCTGCAATTTTGCTAAAATCATAAAAAACAACCCTACAATTAGGAAATTTCTAGCAAATAATAAGTTCAGTTTATATATGTACACAACCAAACAAGAAAAGGGAAAAGAGGCAGAACAATCTGAATAGAGACCACTAGATAAGAGCTTAAGAAGATTTGTGTGCAGAATGCCTGGGACATGCATTCTCTACTGCTTGCGTTAAGTATGTCCATGCAAACTCATCATAGCCCCTATCTGTGGAGAACTCTTTAGAAATCTGACTGAAAGTTTGGTTATCTACTAGCATTTAAAAGTGCTAAAGCAAGCAACCTAAGAGCAACATCTTCTTAAAAATTTTGATAATAGATGAACAAGTTCCAAATAAGAGATCCAACTGGGGTCCTCAGCATATAATGAACATTAGATAATATCATTTCCTTTCACCAATAATTGAGGTACTCTACAGAAGAAACTGGACCTTATAAATGTTAATCAGCAACCAAATATAAGTACTCGCCTTTCAGTTAAAGTTGTAGCATATGGAAACAATAAACAGTAGATTTGATTGTTATTAGTCAAACTGAAATGCATTCTTCACATTGAAAATACAGTTGTAAATAAAGGTACCTGCAGCATAAGAGTACTCGACACAACGGACAGGAGCACTATGACGGCCCAAAATATCCTCCTTGCTAGAACTAAATAGAAACCTGCAAACCCAAGATTAGACTTCCACCACTCGCCAACAAGATACAACCAACACAAAGATGGTAGTATAACTACAGATCAACATGTCGGGATTGATAAATTTAGTCTAGCCAAAGCTCTATTCTGAAGTTTTTGCAGAAAAGGCATTACAAAGGCAACTTTATTATGAATATTGATGCAAAGGAACAAGTGTGCATGAATTAGTGAAAGTCTAGCAGCGATATAATCAAACTAAAGTTTCAGAAATAATTTTTAGACATAGATTAACTAGCAGCCACAAACTCCCCATATATCACACTCTTATATCTTCCCATGTAGAACATCCTAGACAGAGATGACATTGTGAACGTCGTTCTGAAGGACGGTACCCCACTGCTCTTCTTAGATTCGCCAATTATCAGTTCCACCCAAAGTAACTACCATCAAGCATCAAGAAAACACTTATGCATCATCTCCGCAGTCTTGCCCTGCCAAAATTAACTCAAAACTGGAACAAAAATATAAAGCACGGATCTATGCATCTAAGTCCCAAGAGCATCAGTTTCCCAATTAAACCTAACAAAATCAACAGCAATAGAACAAAAAGAAATAAGTACTTAGACAAGATGCCAAGATATCGAAACGCTCAACTCATACCTTCGAACCGTGTGATCGGCGTTCGCACTAAACCCAGACGAATCATCGTGGAAACAGCAATCCAAAACTGGCCCTCCATGCAGGAACTCCCCTTTAAGAACATTAGCACTCGCATCGTAGAGCCGAACCGTCTGGATCAAGCAAAGATCGAGCCGATTAGGATTCCGGGCATTAGAGGAGAGCAAAAGATTTGGCGGGGTACCTTATCCCAAGAGGAGACGAGGAGGTGATCACTGTGGTTGGAGAAGCGGAGGTTGGAGATGCCATCAGAGGGGGGGTTGGTGAGCTCCCTCCCGCCGCCGGGAGGCACGGCGGCGCTCATGGCCGCTCCAGATCGGATACGAGAGGGCTAGGGT
Source organism: Typha latifolia (assembly GCF_019914945.1). Classification (NCBI taxonomy): domain Eukaryota; kingdom Viridiplantae; phylum Streptophyta; class Magnoliopsida; order Poales; family Typhaceae; genus Typha; species Typha latifolia. The sequence goes on along the minus strand of NC_133086.1, from coordinate 2,894,069 downwards.
TTTGAAGTAGATGAAGAGGAGGGGATGGAAGAAGCCGGGTTCCAGGGATAGCGAGGCGTCGAGGAGAATAGAGAATAAAAGAGATGTTTGTTTGTATATTTCGCAAGAGATTTTAAAGAGAGAGAGAAGAGAGAGATGGACAATAGATTGAGAGCAGAGCGGGCGGAGCTGGGAGGTTCAAATTTTGTAATTAAGAGATGCATCATCGAACTGGAGATTATTTCATTAAATCATAGCGAAGGCTCAGTTCCAGCATCTACAAACTAAGCCCCGATCCATCATCTTATTCGAGTTGGGCTTTGTAGGCCAGACCAACACACTCTTTTCCCAATGGGCCGAGCCAGTTAAAGTTTATAAGCCCATTATATATATATGGGATATTTATTAAAAGAATCTTATATTTTATTTTTATTAGTATTCACATTCAACCTTGCGAATATAGTTGCAGAATGATATTAATACTCTTGAATAATTAGAGATAAAATAAAATCAAAGTATTTTTAACATATTAAAAATAAAATGCAGGAGATGAATATATATATATCAATGTGGATATTAATAAAAGTAAACGGTAATACTGTACTCCTTAGTACTGTAAGTTGTATGGCTTTCTCACGTAGTGTACTACTTGATAAATTTCTCACGTATTGACGGATGGAAATAATATGGTTTTCCCAGTACCTTAGTACTGTACTCCTAATGATAATTATTAAGTAATAACAGCAGTTCCAAGAATTTATAACTCAATCATATGTACATAAATTTTATTATCTTGCAGCACTATTTGTTTCTCTAGTGTATACTAATCTAATTAGCATCAACTCCACGAGCTTACACGCATCAAGATTTGATGGGTCGATATAATTATTTTAGTACCCCACACATCCATGATTACAACTATAAAAATTATCATTTGAGAACTTGTCCTTAAGAATTATGGAAGGACAAATTGAAGATAATATTTTCCTTTCTCTGCACGATCTCTGTGGCTAACTAATCTCAATTGCTTGTATATTTTTGTTGCCAGTGGGAATATTTCTGTTAGAATTTTTTTTTATTTTTTTTTGGCATTCGCAATCTCTAAATTTGTGAGTCCATAGGCTATATAACTCAGTGATGACTAAGATTAATGTATTCTAATGGCTTCAATAAGAATTAAGTTCTGATAAAGGATTTGCCCAATTGGAGATTAATATTAGAATAACTCATGAATTGATCTGAAGGACCACGCGTGAGATCCTCCAGTTCTTTGCCAACATTAGATAATTAATGACTCTATAAAAATAACTTTTGATAATTAACTACTCTATTAAAATTTGAGAGTCCAGACAAGATTAACAAGCTATAACTTGTAAGTAGACCCAATATAAGTTCCCTTATGAGGAGCACAGACATATATATTTTTTTAAATTGAAATAAGAATTAGGAGAATAATTTGCAACCTAGCATTGATGCACTTAGAATTTTGTTTATTATAAATCTGCAACGTCCTTTGTTATAGGCCAAGAAACAATGGCTAATTCTGCAGTCTCCAAAGGGAACAAGGATCGAATTCCATGATAGTTGTGTTCATTTTTTCCTCTTCTTCATTAAGAATGTTAAGAACTCCTCCCCACGATCATGCCAACCTCTTTATTTCCTCTCTCTTTGTTTATTTCCTCTTCCAGGTTCAAGGAATACTTGCAGAAAAATTCCCACGTTCTGCACAATAGTCATATCCATCTCTCACTCTTATACTCCCATCACTCTTTTAATCCTTGTCTAGTTCTAGATCAATCATGAGTTTATGCTCTTAGACTTGCTTATGTTGCGTTCTTGATTGCCTCGTGGGCGAAATCTTGGATAAATATATCATTATCTCACATGAAGAAAATGCAGGTTTTAATTCCATCATCTGACTTCTGCTGAGTTGTATTGGCCCCACAATGATTAGGCAGATGCATCTTCGTCGAGAATTAATAATTTGCAGTTGTCTGTTGGAGAGTTCAGGTCAAATTTATATGCGAAAACATTATTCGCAACCATCTGTATAAGTACTACATTCTGCATTGCTTACCAAATCATTCTAATTCTTTCCTATCTAAATTCAAGTGTTTCAGAACAAGATGGAACAAGAAGGATATGAAGCAGCAGTCTCAGCTGAGGAGTCTGACATGATGGTGCTGTTGCTCGGGGATCAATACATTGCGAATGAAAAAGAACAAGAAGCAACCACAGCAATGACACCCATGTTTTGGCCTTATGATGCTGATTTCAATCTCTGTTTTACTGATATTAACTGCAACTCATACTCTTGGCCACAAGCAAATTCTGGTCCTAGTCCTAGTACCGGTGGTAGTAGTTTCCTTCTCTGCGCTTCGAGCTACCAAGGCAATTATTTAGGTGATAACAATGTAGTTCCACCAATCGACATTAGCTCCATGATGTTCGATTTCTCCATTACAGAAGAGCAATTTGACAATCCCATTCCCATGAATGAGGAGACTAGCAGTGACAAACCAGGAGAGCCTTTGGAGCATGCCATTTTTTCTGACCACACCTCACTAACCAAGAGAAATTTTCATGTCAGCGACGATGACATTTCTGCGAAGATTCCTACAAAGAAGTCTCGGGCCTCAATGCCGGTTAGTATAAATCTTGTTTTGAGCTAGAAATTGAGCCCTATAGAATTTGCAGGCCATTCTAAGCGATTTGATTGTTCTTAGGCACCAAGGAGAGCTAAGAATTCAAAGTCTAAGAAGTCCCAGAAGTGTGTCAGCACAGACAATGATGAAGAAACCAATGCTGAATTTAATGGGCAGAGTTGCAGTTCTTACATATCAGATGAAGATTCAAATGCTTCTCAAGAGATGAATGGAGAAGAAAACACAAGTTACAATTCAAGTGCAACTCAGGATCTGAATGCCAATACAAGAGCTGGTAGGGGGTCAGCAACTAATCCTCAAAGCCTTTATGCAAGGGTAACCAATTCTCACAAACAGAACTGAAGAAATTAATACCCACGAATTGATTACTGATTCACTGCTTTTTTGAATTGTTTTCATCAGAAGAGGAGAGAAAGGATCAATGAGAGATTGAGAATACTACAGAACCTGGTTCCTAATGGAACTAAAGTAAGTTTCAACATTATAATATGTTCTTATGTTACTGCATTGATCTGCTCGTCGTGCTGAAGCAAAAAGAGTTGATGGCTAACAAGTTTAATGGATGTAACTGGACAGGTTGACATTAGCACAATGCTTGAGGAAGCAGTACAGTATGTGAAATTCTTGCAGCTCCAGATTAAGGTTGGTATTCAGATCATCTCCTTTAACAATCAAATTTATGTATCCTAAGAACAAGTGATAAAATTAAACAAAGATGAAGAAGACCTTGTCACAATGACAATAATTCAATTTGCGAGATTCTTATTTTTCCTCTTTAATTTGGTGCAGCTTTTGAGCTCTGATGAGCTGTGGATGTATGCTCCCATCGCTTATAATGGGATTAACATTGGGCTTGATCTAAAGATGTCTCCACCACAACAATGAGATCCAAATAGAAACATGGTGCTGAAAATATGTTGTCCGTAGACTTTCATTTAGTACCTATTGTTTGTATTTTATTTGATTCACTCTGCACAGGGACGACTTTTTCCTAATAAGTTATTCTGTGAGGAACTAATCATAATGATCACCATTGAGTCAGGTTGTAAGAACATATATCTTATTTTCATACTCCGATAGAGAGTTGACTTCAAACTCATCGAGCCTCTGCTCATAGATTGTAAAAGAGGTGATTTGTAAAGTTCATAAAAATAATCAAACTTTCAATTCTCGCTTGAGCAACTGTAAAGTTCATATTTGAAATATAGTTCATGATGGAGTAAAATAACATAGTTCCTAAAGGAGGAGAGATTGTAACCTTCAACAAGGTAAGTATAGAGATAATTACAATTGAATTCACAGCCTAGTAGCATTGATCAGACACAGACAAGCTTCAATGCAAACTTATACTGTTGAGAGTGCACAGCTTGAGCTCACAGTTAGGGATTTCAGTAAGAATATAGCCAAAAAAAGATAATTCCAACCAGCGTTCAACTCGACACAATTTGAAACATAATTCAATCTAAATACTTATGTTGTTAAATTTCTTCAAAACAAAAAAAACCTTAACTCTATTAATAAGATCTAGCACATATTAGACTCAATAATCTTACCATTCATATTGTTATATATAAACCCCATATCATTATACTCTCCTTGAATCTTATCCACCTTTCCCAACTAAGATTTCTTGCTCTACCGTGTATAATTAAATCAGCCACAATACTGCAATATCGTATTTCAAATGTGGCGTTCTGCTAACTGTACAACGGGCTATGCCATGTGACTCTGTCGATCAATATGTTCTTTCCACAAAATTCATACCTTAATAGGGTGGCATGTTTAAATAACATCTCAGATTACAATTGCAGCTCTCCAGTTCACTAGAAATAAAATGATAAACAACTAACAAAATATCACCTAATTGGTTTCTGAGCACATTAAAATCCTATTTTTGATACATGCACACTTGAATTGTGTAACTGGACTACATATGTTGATTTCTGACAAAAAATTCTATACATGTAGTTTACATAAATCACTGCTGGTAAGAATTAGATATCCATATAACCCTCACTCAGTTGGCATACAAACAACTTTCCTCAGCCCTTATGCTGATATTTTTCGGCTCACATCCCCCCATGATTTCCTTATTGGTTCATAAGGGAGACCATACTCCTCTGTTCATGCATGGTCTTCATGTGAATGATTGGGGACTTCTCCTTGACTATCCAATGGCATGTACTGAGCCATAATAGCTCTGATCTCGGAGTCCATATATGACTGAAAGAAAAACCACAGAATTAGGATATGCAGCAGAAAGATAACCAGAAAGTAAAGCGTTTGTAGGAACTACTTGGTGAAAGAGTATAACAATCATCAAACATATGATGAGAGTTTAGTTGCAAAAGTGAGACTTTGGTACTAGTATCTATATTTACTCTAGGGAAGTAGATAGAAAAGTTAGAGCAATCCATTTCTCATCCACTTCCTCCCAACCCATGAAGAGTACGCTTTTCCACCATTTCTCTTTTATCATTGTCTTCCAGTTCTGAACTGCCCTTCCAGTTCCTATTTTCTAGAAAAAAGTTTTATGAAGTAAAAAAGAAGTAGGATATCTGAATATGTTACCACCCGGAAGTCCAACTTCTCACAACTAAACAGTGCCTTAGTGAGATAGGCTTTGGTAGTTATATACCATGATCAGGAATTCAGGATGAAATCATGTATAGAAGAATAATCAAGCAAAAGTTATTCTAGTAGGTATCATGAATAATTGAAAAACTAAATTAATTAACAAGTGTTGCAGAAATTCAGAGAATATATCTTTAGAAGACAGAAGAGCATAGTGCATACAAAAGTAGTTTAACATACTAGCAAACTTACCCTTAATCTATACTTGTACACAACATATGCTCCCAATGCAGCAACAAGCAAGATAATCAAGATAACCCAAACAGCAACCCAAGTTGCCTTAGCTTCGCTTGCACTTTTACCTGCAAATTCACCATTGAAACAATATCAAGAAATATATTGAAACAACGAAGCAAACCTAAGTCACCTTAACTTGCAACTCACTTATGCAAGTATCATGTTCCTTGATGTATAAAAGGTCTCCACTGCAGGTGCATTCATAGCTTCCCCAGGTATTTTTGCAGCTGCATTCGGGGCATTGACAAGCTTTCTTCTCCTTGCATTCATCGATATCTGTGGTGGTGAAGAAAGCAGTTATCTTTTTTAGCTGGGTAAACCATCTTATATGGTGGAACAATTCTGTTAATATTTAAAATGCCACTATGCTTAACCACAAGAAGCAACAAAATCCACTTGTTCTGCATTAATAACCATAAACCTTTTTCCCAAGAGAACCTACAATAAGAGGAAACAAACTCATACTAATTCCAATAGTATTAATTCAACTAGAACACTACCTTCACATGTTTTAACACCATCCCCTTTGAATCCAGATGGACACTGGCACTTGTCATTTCCACTTTCCTAGAAGAAGCAAATACATAAATCAAGAAAAATGTGATCACTTGAAAGGATATTGCACCACTTGTCCAGATCAGACACAACGGCATTTTGCAAACATAAGAGGGCTGAACCAACCTGACATGCAGAAAATGTGCTGCCATCACGACTGCCTAGCCAGCAACCACCATTGTTGATCCTGCACCTTCCAGGTCCAGCAGCTGCAGAAAAAGAGAATTGGTAGGAACAATACCACATGAGGGTATGACTACTCAAGGAAAAGTACATATTGCTAACACTTAGCAGAAGTGGTCAAAGGTGCATGACTTCATGGAAGCAAAATGAAAAAGTAACTATTATGAATTTGGTGCTGAGCTAAGTATCAAATGTGTATGGCTGACAATAATATGATGGATGAATTTATGATGAATGTTTCAGATGTTTACTTGCAGTTATTTTTTATATCATCATTCATCTGCATAACAAAGATATCTGATTATGATATTTTACATTAAAATATCACAATGAACGGGAAACAGTCTGCAATAAAATGAATAATCATATCTAATATGATGCATTCTATGGTTTATGGTCCAAATGCTATTTTGACGACAATTAACTTACGAACAAAGGAATGCTGCAATAACTGGATATGTTTTGACATAGCATTACCCCTAGGCAAATGACAGGGTTTTGCCAGCTAGAGTAATGGTTCTGAAGAAGCAAAGGAACATTACCTTCACAGCTACTATAACCATCACCCTTAAACTGAACACCCTCAAACATAGGACACTCGCAAACTCTGCCACGAAAAGTGTCCTGAAAATAATACAATTATTATAGATAGAAAAAGTTGGTTAAGATATATTTCTCAACTTCATACCTTGCAGGCTGTAATGTTAGAAGCTTTATCATGCCAGCAACCACCGTTATCATTCAGACATTCATTTGTTTCTATATCTGTATTAAAGTTTATAAATCAGCACTTTGTCCTCCAATTCAAATGTAATAACAAGTGGAAACATGCACAAGAATATGTTTATCATCACTGATCCTTACCATCACTCAAACAAACAGCTGGCTCTGTAGTTTCCTCAAAACCAGCACATATAGCTTTCAGGACTGCTTTCTTTTCTAACTTTCCTGTAATTCAAACCATTAACACTTAAATCCCTGGAGAAAGGAAAAAGGAACCTGAAAGTAGCTACAGCATATACAAGACTAACCGCGGTACTGTCGGTTGTTAACAATGAGGGTAGGCAGTATGGTAACATCTCCCCTTGAACCTTTTCCAATCTTAACAGAGATTAAAATTGGAAATTAGGAATAAGAGATCAGATGAATAGGCTTTGTGCATGTGTGTGTGTGTATATATATATATATAGGCATTATATGAAAGCACTTCATAACAACATATCAGACAGGTCAATAAATAAATACAAGAAAGGGAGAAACTCTTTACCTGGGCGTCCTGCTCCATTTTCAATATTGGATTGTCAGAATCTGCATCTGGATCTCCCATGCACTTATCAATCTTCTCGGTGTCCAGCCCTGTCAAAACAAATAATATTAAAATCTTGTCAGAATGCCAAACTCCCAATATTATACATTCATGAACAAAAATTCAGCTTAGATACAACATGGAATGCACAGTATATTTCAAAAGATATAGATCTAGCATTTTATATACTTTATCAAAGCTTACTAATATCAATACCAAATTTGTTTCATTTCTGAAAGTAGACCTACCTAGAGATTTAATGACAGTGTCAGCACACTCTTTATTATATTTTTTATCCTTCATAGGGCACCTGATGTGAAAATCTGTTGCGTAATCCCACCAGATCCAAGGTTTTTTACTTTCATTAGCAACTCGAAACACACAAAGTTGTCTCAGGTTCTCCACAACCACATCCTTCCCTTCATAACCAGTGCTAAAATCTTGCTCAGGATCAGGTGCACAGTATCTTCCATGGTTAATGCATTGGGACTTGCATTGCTTACTGACAATGAATGCTTGAGGGCAGTACCATGTTATATAATGGGGTGTAAATTGACTATAACCGCCTTGCTCAAGTAGTTGAGCCGCACCCTTAAATTCCTTTAAAAAATTCATCATCATTTCACACTTAGCCCCACACTCATCATTGCTGTTAGTCCATAACTCATATTCCACACGGTCATCTGGATGTGGAACTGCCTCTCTCCAGTCGAGGTTCACATTGACCATTTCACCACTTCGGACTGCCTTCTTTAACTGTTCACCAAATTTTCTGTCAATAAGGGCTGATGGAATTGTTATGTTCTGTATGTACTTGGCAGCTTCATCATCCTCTCGAGGCAAATCCATGGTAATCAATGGCTCATCCTTGTCATCTATAACAAGAACTGCTGAGGCACCAGCCTTTTGAGCATTCCAAACCTTTTTAGCAAAAAGGCAATCTGCGGAAATACAGGATACAATTAGATTAGATAATTCAAATGGTTTCTTCAATGGGCAAAAAGCTGTCATTCAGAAGAACTGTATAAAAAACCTTTAGCTGTTATAGGATTAGGCTTAGGCTGTAGCAACACCTCTACATATTTTTCTTTTTACACTTTTCCAAGTAAAGGTTAATGTAGTTGCACAGTACATTTCAAAGATAAACTTGTGACAGCAAGGTTTTATAAGGACAAATTCGTTGCACAGGATTCTCAATCTATAAAGAATATGCATTTTTACATCAAAAAATCTTAAAGAAAGTGATCCAAGATATGTATAAATTCTTGGAAACGTCTTTAAAAGTTAAAACATGATCAGAACTCCATAATGAGATAGGTTCTTTCTTCATGACTACAACATAAACAGTGGTTAGATAGTTCATTTATCATATAAGTGTCTGTATGTCGGTATCATCATAAGATAACAGATTCCTTAATTTGCATGAAATTATACTATACAAGTAAAATATGATTTTTCACCTTTTTCTCACTTCATCTCTGGAGTCCAGCAATATTAATTTCATCTACAACAATAACATTAATTGCATTAAATTATAGTAAAAACTTAAGTCGCCGAATCCGCAACTTAAGTTTTTAATCTCTCTCTATCTCCCTCTCTTCCTCGGGCTAGGGCACCCAACGGGAGTGCGAGCTAAGGCGAGCGGTGAATCAACAAGCCGCGATGACGATGGCAAGTTCAACGACGAGGTTGATGATGAACGGCGAAGCTACTAGGAGGGGTGCTGCGTGGCACCCCTCATACCACATGCTGGTACGCCACTGGCACAACCATCCATCACCTAAATTGCACTTAACTATCCTTCAATGCTTACTTATCAATACAATTAGAACTAAGAGAGGCCTTGAATCTTCAGAACAAATTAACATTTGATTTACTAATTCATTATCTTTATTCGTTCACAAAAATCACGCAAGTGCCATTTGCCAACTGGCTGATCCCTAATTCTTCATTCTTCCAGCATGCGGATCGGTGATCCCAGATCAAAAGGTACCTACCACTTTTCACTTCATTATTTACAAATTCCAACATGTTCTTCATTTAGCAACAAAAAATTAATTAATTTTTTTTAAAAAAAAGAGAGAAAAGAAAAGGACTTATCTCGCTAACCAAATTATATAAATACGACAATCCATCCTACTACCGATTTAGATACCAAGTAAGATAAGATGACGAGATTACCTCCGCGATCAATGAGAAGAAAGTTAGGGAGCGCCCCGGCCTTTGCCCTAAACGAATCGGAGAACTCATCACAAGCAAAGGCATTGTCCTTGGGATACACCACTGTTCCCGCCATGCTCCCGCCGTACTGCGGGATCCCGAAGTTTCCGATGGCGCTGTCATGCTTCCCCCGGAGCTCCTGCGGCGAGGTCACCATCAAGCTATTCTTCTCCACCACGAACCTGGCCGCCGCCACAAAACTCCAAGAAACCAAGAGAAGCCCTAGGAGAAGCCCCTTCGATTTCGTCATCTTCTCCTCCCAAGACCGAATGGAGAAAAAGCGGAAGAGATTGATGTGGATTACGGAGGAGTGGAAGTTTCGATCTCCTTCGAGTGGAAAAAGATCTCGAGCTGGTTGTTTTTAATGAGACGGGAGATTTAGAAATGGATTAATATGTTTGACCGGTGACGTTGGGGAAGGTCCGGAAGAAAAAAACCGAATGCAAATAATTATATTTCAACATGATTGCAAAGGACGTTTTATTCTTTTTAATTTCAAGGTATTTGAATGAAAGCTAGAATATGCATGTTGTTATATGTTTAAGAAAAACTTTATTTCAGGTTAAATATATTTTACCATAGTGTACGATTACGATCTAAAATATACTTTAAAATTTTTTAAACTAATTCCTATAGACAGTTAGTTTTTTAATCAAAATTAAAGTTTTAATAAATTTTTTAAAAATTAAATAGCAAGCTGAATTCACTCTATTTTTAATTTTTATTATCGACAAAAATAATCTTCTCTCTTATATAATATTTCTTTTTCTTTTTTTTCTCTTATATAAGTATTTTTTTTAAATATTCACTTTTTTTTCTTTTATTAAACCTAATTTTTTATAGAGTTTAATAATTATATTGCAACTATGAACAAGATAAATATGGGGTTTAAAAAAAATCATCTATTTTGCCTAATAAACACGAAAAGAGTATTTTGGTTATTCTGTGCTTTATTAATTTTGACCGAAAAATTAACTGTTTCAGTTTAGTCGTATGAATTATGAGTTAGTACAATTTTTTTAAAAAATACAGAGGATAAATTAATTTTGAGTATAAATACATAATATATTTAACCTATTTTTTTAATTTGTTATTTAAGAGGCGGGGGAAATTGATCAGATGATACGGCCCATACGGGCAATACCAGAGTTTGGGGTGGTCACGTTGTGTGCGTGTTGAAGGTGAAAGGACTGGGATTCTCCTTATGTACAACGATTATCGTATTCGGCATCTTATGTAATTACCTATACCTTCTTCCAAATTTTAAATAATTTTTTTTATAAAATTACAACTACTTTCTTCAAAATATTGTAATTGTTATCGTCCCGCTAGTTAAATTTATCTAATTATAGTTAAAACATAACATTATTTTTCTGTTGCATAAATTATTTAAAATAATTTAAAAGTATTTAATATTATAATCAGTATCGTATAGATGTGATAAAATTTGATCCAACGTGTTTAAATTTGATTTAATCTGATTGGAAAAAATATCAATCCATAATCAGATTGCATTTAGATTTATTTGACCAGCTAATTTTGCTTCGTTTAAATATACGAGCCCAGTCGAATCAACTCAATAACTCGTCATTTCACCGTATATATATTTATATATACTAAATTTCTAATCCTAATCCTAACTCCTTACTCTAAAAGTAAAAATTGATGGGGTTAAGTCAGGCTCGACTCGAATTGGATCACATATAAATAAAAAAATTATATTTAATTTGAATATGGATATGGATACGAATATAAATATAAATATGGATAATTTTTGAGGAAAAAAAATCGAACTACTATATATAATTTCTATTTAACCGCAGAATATAAATAATTAAATTAACTACCAGCCTACCATATCTTTCCCGCAGCTCTTAACTCTTAATAGGGCAGATTCTGTCAATATTTATTAAAAGCATCTCCTCCAAATAATGGCTTAGTATGTTATTCGGGTTGGAAGAATTTGTTGGGGTTTGAAAGAGCGGCCGCCACCGTCTTCTCCTCCTCCTTCCGCAAGCCTCCGCTGCCGCCGCCTCCTCCTCCTTCAGCCTACTCCTCCTCCATCGACTTCCTCCTCCTCCTCTTTCGGCAAGCCGCCGTCGCCGCCTCCTCCAATCAGGCTCGGGCTCGGCTCGATTTGAGCTGAGCCGAGCCTAAATATCAAACTAAGCAGAGCCTGAGCTAGAGCCGGCTCGTTTACACCCTACTTAATCCGCCGCCTCCAAAACCCTTCTACGCTCGTGGCTACTCCTCCTCCGGCGAAAGCGCTGTAGTTGCCGTCTTCAACTCCTTGTCTCCTATTCCATTTATGCTCGAAATACCAAAATCACCACCCTACCGTTGTCGTCAACTCCTCCTCCGTGGCAACCACCTCTCTGGCTCTCCGCTGCCATCGGTTCTCCGCCGTGACCAAGCTCCGCCGCCATCACTACTCCGTCGCTTCACCAAGCTCCGCCTCCTCCCTCCTTGAGCTCGCCGTCACCAAGATCCGCCGCCATCACCACTCTGTTGCTTCACCAATTTATAGGTAATTTGAGTTAAATTATCTATTTATACGTAATTTGATAGATCAGATGTGCATGTCCTCTTAGGCTCTTACAATATCCTCTTTTTATGATCTACGGTGGTTTAGTGGAGGAATGCTTTCTATTTTTTTTTTAAAGCAACAGTGATCCTTGTTTTGATCTAGTTTCTTCTGAGATGCTAGCTCGGAGTAGATGCTTCAGAAACCTGTTTATCTAAGGTTTATTAGATATGGGCCTTTATGCTGGTGAATTAACAATCAGTTTATTTTAATGTCTTCTTTTTTACTTCCTTAATGGTCATTCTCTCTTCTTCTTCTTTTTTAAATTTCTGCAATAGAAATATAAAAATAACTACATACCATAAGCTATTTCTCACCCCAAAAAAAAATGTAGATCTTTGGGCCTTGTAACTATTAGAACGTTTAAAATCCATTTGCTAGTCATTCAGGGCATCTTAGACTTGCAATTGACATAGCATATGTCTCACTGATTATTGGATGAGTTTGTACAAGTATTTCATGTATAATAAGTTTTTGACATTATTTGCACAAGTGTTATATTTGAAGTTGTTAAACCTGAAGTATTTCTAGGTCATGAGATACATCATTTGTCTAAATCTAAATCTAAGCATTATTTTCTTCTCAAATAAGGTGTTTCATGTATAATTTGTTTGTCGAGACCCATTTTTTAATAAGGAGATATATATTTAGAAATTCTTAATGATCTTCAGCATACTTTAATAAGGTCCATGTATAATTCTTGACTTTGTATTTGAATTTGTGTAAATTTGATTTTCTTTAAGTTAATGTGAATGAAGTTATTGTATGTTGAAGTTAATTGTAGTTTGTGAAATTAGAAGTAGAATCTGTTTGTATGTTAATACTCAGTTAAAGTGATTCATTATTTCTTGTGCGGTGTTATTTTCTTAATAATCTTGTATTATGTAGAATGCGTTATTTTCTTCTGATTGTTAATGATGTGTTCTATATTTTTATAGAGATTGATTTTGCCAACTTTATGTATTTGATATGTAAGAAATTATTTTTGTGAAACTTTTAGCTTTTTTTTGTGTTAATTGTATTATTTGTGGTATTATGAAGTGGTTTCTGATCAAGCAACTGCTTTTGCACTGAAATTTTAGTTCAATCTTTCAAAACCCAATTCCAATGGTTGGAGATGCTCTAACAGTTGTGGTTTTAAAAGAATGAACTAAAATTTCAGTGCAAAAGCAGTTGCTTGATCAGAAACCACTTCATAATACCACAAATAAATTCCTTTTGCCAGTTATTAGAATTGCAGAACCACTCTGCCGACTATTTACTTTCAAACGAGTTCGTGTGAGGAGCATGCATATATGCAAAACAGAGCACAGCATCTGTACTAGAATTTTAAGATTCGTCAAATTTACATTTTTTTTTACTGTGGAGAAGTAGATAGCTAAATCAAGATGATCAAATCTCTATAGGAAAAGCAATGCACAAGAATTCGCGGAGAAAAGAATTAGGTTTTCTTCCTCCGAAGACCAAAAACTAAAACATCTCCATGTGCCGCATATTGCATATTGACGAACATCTGGAGGGCAACTCATGTTTGCAGATTTAGTATCGAGATAGAGAAAGAGAGACGGGATGATATATTGATAATTTTTCCTCACATAAAAAAGATATTTTTAGTTGTCTATGATATTTTTCCTCGTGATGTTTTGGAGTCCCACTATAGTGAGTTGCAAATTTGAAGCCTTAAATAGAGCCCCATTGGAGCTCCAGTGGGCTCAATGTCAATATTTGGAGCCCAGTTAGAGATGCTCTTAAGCGGTCAAGTCATTTTTTAGAAAGCACATATTTTAAAGCAGTTAAATTTAATAAATGGCACCTTTGAAAGTTCTTTGCTACTATATCTAGGATGTGTTATAGGATATCCATTGTCATGCATTGAAAAAAAAAACCCTTGTTCTCTTCATGTCAGTGGCATCATCTAATACTTGCAAAAGTCTATACTTTGTAACTTGCTTTTTCTCTCAAAAAACGACTTTTAGATTGTCCACACTCCATAGTAAGTGTCAGATCCAGGGGAAAAACGTTGTCATATTTGTGTGTTGATCAGGGGAGAAGAGAGCGGGAGCATGTGGTAGAAAATAATTATATGACAATCCCAAGGTTAAAACTAATAAATAGACTATTGAGTAAAGAAATTACAACTTTGAAGATTCTTCCTATTGTTCGTTAGTTTTGGACTTTTATTGACGATATTGTGACACAATTTTTCTATTTCTGTTTTTCCCCTAATTTTTTTTCTATCATGTCAACAAAGAAGTAACAGATGCATGTTTTTAGGGACTAAAACTGCTAATTATATATTTTTAATCTTTGCCAACATATTTAATAATGATAATGTTTCAGGATTAGGAATCTCTATTGGAAATGGAAGCAAGACATTCAGCTGAAATGTTCAAGTAATAATTATCGGTGCAACTCTCTTGATATACACTACCTCCAACTTCAATGATCTTATCATCTGACCTAGCTTGATGTTGTATAGGCACTTGGAAAAGCAAAATGAAGTCCTTATGGAATCATATCGAGCAATGTCCCATGAGCTACACAGACTTCAGGTTGGAACTTGTGCTCTACAAACTTATGGAAAAACTGGTAATCACATATCTGCTGACTAGCTCATTGCTCCTCTTTATGTGAAGGTGGAAGAAGAAATGCTCATGCACAAATTGTATGATCTGATGTCTGCTGAAGGCCTGCTTAAAAAGGTATAAAATGCCTTCCTCTTTATGTCAATATATGTATGCAAAGTGCTATTTTCTCGTTGCAGCTTGAAGCATGTCAGAATCAATATTGTTGAATAGTTGAATTGATTTCATGCTTTCAGGTTTGATAAAAATAAAGTTGATATACTTTAGTGTCCATTGAAACCTCCGTTGTATGCTTTTATTTTTTGAGCAATTGAGTCATATTTTGTGAAATAAATTCCTGGATACTGTAGAGAAGTTGGAGGTCCTTCAGGGTTGTGGAAAACCTTATTTAAATGGTTTTCTTGGTCTTTAATTATCTGTTTAAAGGATTAGAAGGTACTACTATTCTGCGGCAGCTTTGAATTCTAGAATACAATACTAGGTGCTTTACATGGTTATTTGTAATATAGTTGCACTAGGGAAAATTGAGAAAAATGGAAGGAAGATCTCTTAAGGGTGAGTGTGCGTTCATGCGCAAGAATGTGCATCAATCTCCACTATTTTATGGCAAGTTGGCAACAAAATTCCCCTTATATTTTAATTGTATATATGGTGAATGATCGTTACCTTTTCTAAGCTAAAACTTGATTCTTAGTTTATAACATGTCAAGGACATTCTATATTTATCTTCAAAAGGAGAAAGGTTTAGCAAGACCGGAACCAGTACATTGGATGATTTTGTTATTATTTTTAATGGTACCGATGAGCCTGAACTTAACCTTTGTTAGAGGAGTTAACACAATTGACCCCTGTAATTCCATGACACATCAGTTTCCAACACAATTTGACCTCATATAATGAATATGTTATATCGTGTATTTATTTCTGATTGATTTTTTATGTCCTTGATACTAAATGCTGTTGCCTTTTGTCTCTAGTAATTGGTTAATAGGTTCCAGATCATTCTTGCAGGAAAAGAAAAACAAGCAGTCAGATAAGAGTGCAAGCGAATCAGCAAAGGAATCTTGATTTATCAAGTAATCGTGACAGTGCCACTTCAACAGAAGGGCTTCCATTTGTGCTAGCCTTGAAGCAAGGCTTCTATTACCTGATAGTTGTCTTCATGATGATAAGCTATTTAAAAAATTTCATGCCATGGGGCCCAGTGGATAGAATTGCCGGTTGAGCAAGAGAAGAGACGGTTTTTGTGGCTAGTCACTAGGAATTGACTTTCTTTTGACTTTTATTCTTTAATTTAATGTGCGTCTAGACATGACGTTGGCCCTGTAAATCAGATATTTCAGGCAACCGCCAGAGCTTCCTTATGCATATCTCCATGCATGCAAGACTGACAATCTTAGTGCTCAAATTTTATGTGGTTTGGCATCTGGGCTTTTAGTAAAACAGAAAGTTCAGATGTATAGCAACTAATGAACTTTGTTATTCTACACTTATTATAATCAAGGTGGCTGTTTGAACTAGATGACATTTTCTTGCTCACTGTAGTCAAACTGGACAGTGGTTCCGGTTTTATGACTGGTCCCAAGCTTTCTAGAGTACTGCTCAAAATTGTCTCTCTGTGATTATAGGTTAGTATGTAGATAAGGCAAAGTTTTCATCTACAACACAGACAATGCACACAGTACTAGAAAATACTAAACAATATCAGCAGATAGCTTCATTATGATCGCAATTTTGATAATGAGTGCCATCAAATGATTCATGAATCCTCAGAAACCAGACCACAGATTTATGATGAATGATCATATTATATCTCCCAATATGTAATTTTGAAAATACAGTATATACTATAGAGGAGAAAATTAGGAAGATAGGGTCTTAATCTAGAATTAAATGCCAAAGATATAGAATCAAAATCAATCTGTTGGTGATTACAATTTTCTTTCAATCATTTGCACTGATGTTGGTTGGACAGTGTCTTGACATAACACCTTATGCTCAAGGGCAGTTGCCTGAGTGCGAAAAGCCCCAGACCATATTAACTGATTAACCAATACTTGAAAGAGGTCCCTATGGTAAAAATGGTGTGATCCAGTGTCCTGATGTAACTGCCTTCCAACTCTGTTATAAGGATGATTCCTCAGCTCCGCAAGATTAAGTTCATGTCTACCCACGATATCACTACATGTGAATGCTGGTAAGCACCCATGCAAGTGCAATATTTGTCACATTCTCTGATTGTGATTGTAGTGATGCCCTCTAAGGAACCATTGATCAACGTTGAGAGAATCAAATTGAAATCAGCTGCCTTCCAGCAAGACGGCTAGTAGCAACTGCTCCATCGATTTCTGCAAGGATGGAGTTTGCAAAAGGATGAGCAGGAAGAAGTGAATTATATATACTTGCTGAAATTGCCAAATGAAAGGATGTCAACACTTCTTCCCTCAAATGGTTTTGGTAATGATTCTGCATTTGTTTCCAAGTGCTATGCTATGTGCCTTACAAAGCAACTTTAGAAAGAAAATATGCAAAATTCTATCAATATAAAATGCATGCGGATAATGACCTGACTTATCCCACCCAGAAAGCATTTTAAGGAAATTAAGAGTATGAATGATTTCGAAAAAAAAAAAAATCTATCAACTTTTCTAAGAGCTACTACTAACTCATTATAAGGACAACTGTCATATGAAATTGTTTGAGCAGATATTTCAGATCCACTGTATCACAACTCCAAAGTGTCCTCTAAATCCGTGGATCCTTGACTAGACCATAATGTAAGGCTATTCAAACTGCTAATGCTGCCGGGTAATATTTAATACAGCTATCATTTCTTTCCACAGCCAGGTTTTAGTAATTTTTATGGGGTTGAAATCAACTATCCTTTCAATGCATAGAACAATTTCTAGATTCTTACAGAAAAAAGGGCTTTGATCAACTTGACATACTTGTTCTTGATTATAGAAGAACGACAACAATGTGAAATGAAAATGACAGAAGGAAACAGGGGAAAAAAGGAAGTAGCAGTGACTCACAGGGAACATTGTAATTTATCACTTCCAACCAGATCAGAGATCTGCTGATAATAGCATTTCTTCTATGACAAATTGGAGACATCTAAAATGGGTCTCCACCGTCTTTTGCTATTGTGAAACTGATGAACCTGCAATTACACTTCCATGTCAAAATCTCTGTGACTGATTTGAAGGTGAAAGTGTATGAAATATCTATTCAAGTTGTACCAAATATTAACCTTTAGTCATCAGGATGCATATGCCCAATTAGTTAACATTATATCTGAGGTTCAGATAACTCTAGTTTGTCAGGTCTCTTTAAATCAAATACTACTGCAGTCGATTCAGGGGAAGTTGGCATTCTTCAAGCCACCTATCATCCAGCACACATGCAAAACTAGGATGACCGGAAAAGGATAAGTCATCAACTGCCACTAGCCCTAGGCTTGAACTCATAATCCAGATGGTACGCCATACCACAACTAAAAGTAGTATTCACCAATAATTGCCACACGAACAACCCCCGTCCTTGAAATGATGAAACCGCTTAACATCTCTGACAACTATCTCTCTGCCAACAGCCTTTGACATAAACATGATTGCGCTATGGCAATCTCCACATATTCTCAAATTCTTAAGAACTCTGATAGTAGCTCCAGGAGGCAACTTTATTAGTCCAAAACCAACAGCCAGCTTCTCACTGTGAGTAGATAATGCATGTTCCTTTTGCTGGGGCTCCAAATCATGCAACACAAACTTGGTCACAGGAACATATCCCAGCTTTCTCATCTTAGCTCCAAGTGCTTCAAGGAACTGGTGTACTTCACGCACTTCAGGGTGCATTGCGTCATTGACAAGAAACACATGAACCTTATTTGCAACCTCAATCCAGCTGCATCCAGGTTCCTTTTTCACTCCACGATCCCTCATCAATTTTCTGACCAGTGCAGCATCCTCCCACCGTCCAACAGCTGAATAAATGTTGGACAAGAGGATATATGTTCCATCATGCTGAGGTATCATCTTAAGAAGCTTCTCAGCAGCATGAATTCCGAGATCCATGTCAGCATGAATTCGGCAACCAGCAAGAACTGCTTCCCAAATGGATGAAGTAGGCTCAAAAGGCATTGAGTTTATCACATCCTTAGCTTCCCTAATTCGCCCAGATCGGCCTAACAAATCAATCAACCGGACATAATGGTCTTCCCCTGGCTTGATACCAAAATCACGCTCCATGGATTTGAAATACTGAAAGCCTTCATCTACCAAACCTGCATGGTTGCAGGCTGATAGGACTGTGAGGAAAGTGATCCGATCTGGATATATACCTTCCTCTATCATCTGGTCAAACAGGTCAATTGCTTCTATGCCATGTCCATGCTGTCCAAATGCTGCAATCATAGCATTCCAAGATACTGAGTCCACATTGGGCATCACAAGGAATACAAGGTGAGCTGCTTCAACAGCTCCACATTTAGCATACATAGTCAAAAGAGCATTTCCTGCCGAGTTGCTAGACTCATAACCTAAGCGGACAACCTGAGCATGGAGCTGTCCACCATGCCATAATGCCCCAAGCTCACCACATGCGGCAATTGCTCCTGCACATGTATAATCGCATGGCTTAAGACCCTGGGCCCTCATCCGATTAAATAGTTTCAAAGCTTCCTCTGCATGCCCATTATGCACAAATCCAGAGATCATCACCATCCATGCCAACTGATTCTTCTGGGGCATCTCCTTAAAAATCTCAAAAGCAACATCAATGTGCCCAGAATTTACATACCCCGATAATATGGCATTCCAAGAAACAGAATCCCTCAGCATAATTTCATCAAAAATCTTCTGTGCAACATCAACCTTTCCACATTTAGAGTACAGGGTGACCAACACATTCTTGACAGGCAGTGCCGACTCAGCACCAAATTTAGGCCCAGCTCGAATGATGTGTGCATGAACTGCCTTCCCATGAACGAACAACCCTGCGTTGGCGCAAGCACTGAGCACACTGGTGTACGTGAACTCATCAAGCGGGATAGCTTGCAGAACCATTTTCCTAAACAATTCAAATGCTTGCAAGAACAGCCCTGCATGTACATACCCTGAAATCATCGCATTCCAAACAACATCAAATGAACCCCCCATCGACTCAAACACCAAGCGTGCTTCATTGATATGCCCCCTCCTAACATACCCAACAACCATTGTGGTCCACGTAAGCTCATCCCTCTCCTGCATTCCGTTAAACACCTCCCTAGCAGAGACTTCTGCCTCAGAGGACTCACATTTCATATAAACAGTGATAAGGGCATTCAAGACAGACACTGCATTCTCCACCCCTGACTTTGCCACGGCACAATGGAGCTGCCGGCATAGCATAATCTTAAGTTCTACCATGGCTGCTGCAGCACTAAGGACAGCAGTGAAAGTGTAATTATCGGGACGGAAGCCATCGCTAAGCATGTTGCTAAAGAGGGAAACAGCGTCGGGCCCATCACAGGCGCGGGAGTAAGCTGAGATCATGGCGTTGTAGAAAACAGTATCACGGAACGAGTTAGGAGTTTCGTCGAACAGGTGACGAGCGAGATCGAGGCGGCCGGCGGCCGAGTAAGCCGAGACTAGGGAGGTGCGGGCGAAGGCATCGGGAGGAACGGGGAAGGAGCTGAAGAGGTGGCGAGCGGAGAGGAGGTCGCCGGAGTTGGCATAGAGGTGGATGAGGCGGTTGAGGAGGTGGGAGCGGGGACGGAAGCCGGAGGCGAGGATTTGGGCGTGTACGGCGCGGAGAGAGCGGAGGAGGAGGGGACAGGAGGGGTTGAAATGGGAGGCGAGGTTGTAGAGGAGGGTGGCGAAGTGGTTGGCGATCTTGGAGACGTTGGTTGGGTGGAGTGAGAGGGAGAGGGAGGAGGCATTAGGCATTCCCGCCCGATTTCAAAAATCTAGTAGCTTACTATCCCTTTAGGTTCGTTTGGTACTAAATTTAGTTGAAATTTAATTTAATTTAATTTTATGTGAAGAGAATTTAATTGATTCTACTTGAAAATAATATTGAAATAAAATTTTCCTTTTCTTTTCTTTTTTAGAAAGGAACGGAATTCATCTAACATATGTTTATTTTCCTTAATTTACCTAGGAACTTCAATAAATATGTAATATATTTTAAGGATTAAGCAGCAAATAAATCCTAACATCATTATGGGATTTCATTGCGCACAATATTGAAATTAATTGAAATCGAGGTGTAAGTTTTGGGGGGACGTCTGATGTGGTTACAGAACTAACATCAGAGTGGCGCAGCGGAAGCGTGGTGGGCCCATAACCCACAGGTCCCAGGATCGAAACCTGGCTCTGATATTAACGTAAGCTTTTTTCTTTTAGAGACATTTGAGACAATAAATGTTAACATTTACTACGACTCACTTCTGTCTGATACTATTAGCAGCATAATGCTTAAACTAATATACATAAACAAGCACTTCCTAACAGAACATCTCATTCAACCAAACACAGAAAGCTACCCCACTACAAAGACAAAAGTAAAAGTAAGACGACAGAAAATAAAAAAAAAAAGGACCAGCAAATCTTTCATCATCCAATGTAACTCCTATCCAGCATCACTGCATCATCGTTCACCCTCCAGAAAAGCAAAGTTGAAGACCGTTAGTTGTGGGCAGAAGCAAATAGAACTCACTTTGATAGAGTTATCATTTGTCATATAATCCATGTTACATACATCACAGATCAACTGAATGTTTGGTTGCAAATAAAGCAACAGAGAGACCTTGCCATATTCATTCTTTTTTCCATCAGATGTAATCAGTAAAAGCTGGAAGTATTTAGTAAAGATGCAAGGAGTAGAATTTCTCACCTGCAGCATTAAGTGGATTTGTGAGATACCCACGTGAACTAGCCTAAAAGCTCAATTATCACCTTATCAACTAAGTAGAAAGTGACACTGGAGAAAGCCTGCACAAACATCACAGGCCATTTTAGTGATTCATCTGTCAACATAGCTGCCAAGAATGTCAAATGATTCTGTATAGATTATACAAGTGGAAATATAAAGTATCATAGAAAGTCTGCTACTAGTTTCACATGAAGCATGAGTAATGGTGTTCTGGAACCACAGTTACCAATAGTTTGTTACAGATTCTATAGCAATATAGTGTGGCGATGAACTGATCACAAGGTAAAGAAAGCTCAAGATTCATACTTGGATCAGAATTGATGAGCACTGCGGTGCCGTCGAAGCTGCAGCTGCCTCCACTCTGCTTAGTCTTCTGCCAGTAGCTATTGAAAGCATAGGAAGAATGAGCCACAACATTATCAGGGTAATAGCAGCTCCCATTAGGCCTAATCTCCTCGCAATCTGCCCCTCCCTCGCCACAAGCAAAGTCCATTGCCTCCTGCAGATTCTCCTCTGGAACGGTTGGTTTTGCCACACACCACAACCCACCTCTCTGCTCCTCCCCTCGTCCTGGCGGAAGTGCCGCCGAGGCCGGCGGTGAGGCCTGGCACGGTGGCGGCATGACGTTGAACGCATCGGGAGGGGAATCGGGTGCAAAAGAGAGGGGAGCATCAGGGGGTGGTGAGTCGAGTAAAGGAGGGGCCTTTGGTTGTCCAGATAAATGAGAAGGGAGTTGAAAACCTCGTGGCCTTGAGCTGGAGCTCAAGGAAGAGAGCTTTCTGCTTATTGGTTTTGCTTCTTTCATCACTCTGATGTCCCTAAGCTTGGAAAAACCCAACCTTTGTAGAAATGTTATGTGTAAATTCGAGGAATGGGGATGTTGGTCTATTATAAATGCTGAGCTAGTCTCCTCTAGGAAGCTAACCAGAGGTTTGAGAGTGTCTTGAGGTAGTGTTGTCCTGGATTTGTGGAAGCACAAGGAGAAGGCAGCTGAGACTTTGATCTCTTCCACTAGACCCCACCTTACAAGAGAGTAGTACAGATTCCTAACACATGGCAGGACCAAGACCCATGTGAGTTCATGGTCTGTGTTGCAGAGGATGCCTCTTCCTACTATAATGGTGGTGATTCTTTTGGATGGGAAGTGAGCTAAGACATGGGTTCTTAGCCAACCTTCTGCTGCTAATACACTGGAAGAGACCAAAGGGAGGTCTGCTTCACTCACCAAGACACCAATGGATGGTGAGCTCAGAGTAAGTGGTTTTGGTTCATGGAGATGTACTAGCTCAAATGCTTCTTCTTGACCTGAAACTGAAACGGAGACATAAATCAAAATAATGGAGTCAAAAAAAGGACCGAGTAGAAAGTTTTGTTGAGAAGAGAGATTACCAGCAAGACCCAGTAGAGGTAGAAGGGAGAGGAGGTAGAACCCCACCATCTTCTCTTACTCCTTGTAAGATGGAGGTGAAGGAGAAGTAAAACCCTGCCTTAAACCCTGGGAGGGAAGGGGGTACGAGGGGGTCGTGTGTATATAAGTGGAAGAGGAGGGACCTTTTTGTCAAATATGAGTACGTTCTCATGGGGATAATGGGCTTTTATGTCTCTCTTTAGGTGAGATATTGGGAGGTGTGCTTCTGAAACAAAGGACATGGCAGAGACAGAGGTGTGGGAAGTGTGCACTGATGGCGACCAGAACAGAGAGCTCTGTGCCAGTATGAGGTGACTTTATTATCTCGTCTTAATAAATAAAAAAAGTTAATAAGACACTTATAAATCATCTATACTTTTCTCTATAACTTTGAACTTAATATCAAATTCAAATAAATAAATTTTGAATCTATATTTCGTTTATAAATTGGACATGAGGTTCGGATGCATTATAAAACATTTGTAGGCTCATATCATTCACTTCGAATGCTTGACTCTGGAGTATTCTTTCCATTTGAAGACCTCTAGGGCTCTAAAACTGTCTATAACATTGGGCTAGCTTTAAACTCTTCGAGGGATAGGGGCTGATATGTAAAATAGAAATTATCTTACTTTTTCTATTTAAATTTTACTGTCCTTTTAAGCAGGGCAGGTTTGAATGTATTGAAAGCTACTGGCTGCGTTACTCGATGGTCAAGTAGCAGTCCTACTGCGTGACATCGACAAGGCTGACCAGTCTAACAGTCCCAACTGCTACATTTCCCCTTTGATCTTCTGTAGAAAAAGAAAAGGGTTGATGTTCTCTGTTTTCTTATGGTCGTCTCAATCTTTATCATGCAGTCCAAATAAAGCTTCGTGCAGTTCTTTCTCTATTCAGTCACTGATCCTGAGCGTTACGTGCAAGGGAAGCAATAAACCCCGTAAAATTAAATGACATTTATAGTACGGACAATAGTTGAACGTAATCCAACGCAAGAATATAACAACGGAACTTTATATAGTTACAAGAAAGACACAAGATCCGATCATCTCTCAGGCTCTCCTGCGTATGAATGCAGAAATGCCACGCAAGTTATATTACTATGACCTTTTTTTTTTTTGTAAAGACTATGATCAAATTTGAGTACTATAACACCACAGTTGTGGTACAAAGAATCGATCTAAACTGTTATCTGAATTGAAAATTTTCAGCCATTTCCTTTTTTCTTCCTTTAGAATTAGTTTCGTACATATCTGAGTAAAAAGAATTACATGGAGTGAGGAAAATAATATAACTATCAAATAATGCTATCACAGACAACTCGACAAGAAACTCAGGCTTCCTATTCTCTCATGGAGCATGAGAATTCTTACTTCTATACGTCAAGTATAAATTCGACAATGTCGCTTATTCTTTGTACAAAATATGGACCATCCAAAGAACTCAAATTTGTCCCAAATTTGGATCTTTCTAAATCATCTGCTTCACAGGGCACACTACTGCTCTGCAGCGGATAAGATCTGCTAAGCAACTGATTATACGTCGTAGAAGTAAATATTTGTATGTTCTATGATGATGAACTATCGTCATCGGAATTATCCTCATTCCGATGTTGATACCTTTGGAGTACCGGCATAGAGGCGCTGGCGGAGATGCGGAATGATCTAGCAGACCCTATAAAAGTTCTCTCCTGCATTCTGCCCACATCCTTGCACACATGATCAAGTACTGATAAGAAGTCCCTCACTACCATGAATATCCTCAGAGGGTGGGCTTCCTCCTTTGCTGCATTCCCATGGAAATACTCTGTGATGTCTTTTACTAGCCCCAACGCCCTTTTCTCCTGTGCTCTAATGCGTTCAATCTCCCTTTCGGCCTCCTTAAGAAAATCCTTCATTGCCTCGAAGAACTTAGTTCCTTGAGAGCATGACTTCTCGAGCTGCAAAATTGATTTGATTTTATCGAGCCCCATTGCTAGCTTAGAGACATAACTACTCAGGACATCAGAGTCCATTCCAGCTGCTTTCTTCACGTTGCCCAGCTCATTGCTCAGCCCCGCTACCATTTTTAAGCCTTGTTTCTTGAATTGCTCTTCCCCATTGTTGTTAGCAGAGTTTTCTATTGTTTGTTCAGAACCTGACCCTTCTGATCGGATGATTTCTTGGACGACGAAATGGAGCAGTGTCGTCTTACCATCGGTCCCTTTGACATCGGCAAGCTTTAGGAGGGTATCAAGCTTGAAGGCTTTCGCCTCACCCCTATTGGTTCCGACATTCATCCGGTTTCCTGTCCTCAGCACTGCTTCCAAGAGTTTTAGGAACAGTCTACTGCTTCTTAGATCCTCACAAGCTGCCTGAGTAACATGTTAGGAATATTAAATATGAGAACATTCTGAAGGAATCTAGCGATATAACAGTTATATACAGGCATACACCACAGCATTTAGAAAGATATTAGGAAATTATTTTTTACCTCTAGAGTTTCAAAAGATTTTCTGAGATAATTGACTTCTGTCTCAAAATTGGCTCTGTATAGCATGGCGTCAACTCTCTTAAAGGCGAAAGGTATATCCAGCACAGCTTTTAGAAATCGCTCCGCTGAACCAAGCTTTGATAAATCTCCAGAATAGTCTCGAAGTTTTAGTTCCTCCTCTTTGGTAGGAGCCATCTTGACCAAAGTTTCCAAAAGCTCAGCCCCTAAACATTCAGGGTTGCCTGTTGCAGGAGAGCCATAGATCAATACGACAGACTAATTCATAGAGTTTCATGTCAAATCTAGATGAATCTAACTGCTACCAGCTAGACATTGGTTTCATAAAACCACGAGAAATAGATAACACTGTTTACCTGATAATTGCACAGAAGTGATTATCTATAATTCAAATCAATCTTTGCAGGCATAGAAGTGTCAATTGCAAAATGAACTTCTAAAACAGTCTAAACAACCAGAAATTCGGATGTTTCCTGTCACATATCGAATCTTGGCACCAACATTTAAGCCACACAAATAACTTGCCGTTCTATGACATGCCAAGCAAGTTCTTGATCTGCTGCGCAGTGGCAACAGTGTAAGCAGGATGTACAAAAATGACTGTAGAATATGATAAATCAGGTCCTAGTGATCCTTGTCATAGAACTAATTCACTTGTAATTATGAGTTGCAGATCACATTCAAAGTTTCAAACAATATTTTGAGCTAACTACATCATTATTTGAATGTAGCCAGGGAAAAACCAGATAGACAAGTTCTAGCATGATTTAGTGAATCAAAGATTCTGCTACATTGCAGAAGAAACTTCCAGATATGCATATTCTTGGTAGGCAGCATTTCTGATCTGGCTTTTAATTCCTTCCCTTTTCACCTTTGTGCTTTTCCTCTTTGTGAAGTTACATTTCTTGAAATGTCCTTTTTAATTTCAGAAGCATCACAAAAAAGCAACATGCAACTTGTCCGATGTCATGTGATTTTCAATATTTGCATGTTATCATAACTCAAAAACTCTTTACGATGGAGTCATCCAACATCAGGAATCAAATGAGTAGAGGCTTAGGTTTTCATATGTTAGTACTTTCACATTGCTTGCATTGTGCATTGCAGTGGTGCCGGTTCAAGTTGGGTGAATATTTATAACGGAGATAAGAAGTTGCACATCTTGCCCTCCCTAGATGATCACAATTCAGAGGAGCATCATTCATTTGAATGCCGTTTATAAATCAATAAGCAGTCAATCACCTAGGATGATGCTCAAAGTTCAAGACGATATCTCTAATTAAAAAGAGGACTAGAATAGAAACCAATATCTCAAGTTGGAAAGAGACATATATATAGTTGGTTGCAGTTTGAGTTCACACAATAAAGGAACAACTATACTTAATTCCATGGAAATTGGAGAGTCTTTACTCTTTAACACAGGCAAAAGATAGTTACTGTAAATATATGTACTAAAGACAGATAAAAGCTAGATCGAAAGTAAAATTTCTAATTTCACAAGAAATAATTTGATGTTGCATTGATGTGAAGGCAACTTACTTCTCAATTTTACCTCAATTAATCTCAAAGGAGGATTTTATGGATGCTAATCCAAATAGGAAGTTTTAATGCCAAACAACATTAGGATGAAGAATAATAAGCAAACCATTCAGAAAATAGAAATACTCACCATCTAAAAGCGCTTCAGCTACCTCCTCTCGAGTCACATTCAAAGCCCTCAGAAGAATTGCAATGTTCTGCGACTTCTTCGGGTCCAAAACTCTGTTCTCCTGCTTGAATGATGGAAGAACGGTTCTTCTGCTTGCTTCTCTAGGAAGAGAGGCTGTGTTGTTATTAACAAACAAAGTCTCAAACATATCCTCATTCAATCTGCCAAAAATAAGCCACTCGTTAAACAAACAAAAACAAGAATAGTACTTTACATAATAGTTGCAATGTTTGTAATCTTACTGGAAAGAGCTAGACTTCATTTGGTCCCACACCATCGCCCGATCCGAACTCGCTCTAACCTTGTCCCAGTGCAGTGGCTTCAACCTGGGCTTCACGTCGCCATCCAAATTGTCATCTTTTGCATCAACTGGTTGCAAAGAAGAGCTGCCATCTTCATTTCTTGGCTTGGCATCGGCAACCGGCATATTGATCACTGGGAGAGGCTTCAGCAATCTCCGCCTTGAGGAAGAGGCTTCTAAAGGCGGCTCTTTTCTACCTTGATCGGCTAAGGGGGCCGGTGGTGGCAGCGGAGG
Organism: Typha latifolia; assembly: GCF_019914945.1. Lineage (NCBI taxonomy): Eukaryota > Viridiplantae > Streptophyta > Magnoliopsida > Poales > Typhaceae > Typha > Typha latifolia. The sequence goes on along the minus strand of NC_133086.1, from coordinate 2,866,061 downwards.
CGGCGGTGGCAATTTGGTGAATCTACCCGTTTTGGGAGGCAGCGGCGGGGGAGGGGGAGGAGGTGGTGGAGGCGGAGGTGGAGGTGGAGGCGGAGGCGGTGGGATCATTTGTTTGACATCAACCGAAAACCTTGTCCTTGGAGAAGTCCTTCGCGATCGAGGAAGAGGAGGAGGAGGTGGTGGAAGGGAACACGATTCTACGGCGGAAATGATCACCTCCTTCTCCGCGCTGCTCCGCCGCGAAACAGGACTACTCGGACTCCCACTCCACACAGACTCAACCGACCTCTGCGGCGTGTAAAACGTCTCCTCATCCGACGACGCCACCGGAGCCGCCGTCCGACGTGGCGGCGCCACTTCCGTCGTTGCCGCAAGCGGCGGCAGCGGCCTCAGCTCCGGACTCGGCTGGTGCATCTCCACCACACGCTCCGTTCCCAGCTTCCGATATGGCGACCCATTGGCCGGCTCCATCGTACCGAGGTAGAGCAAATCGGCGCCGCGGCGCGACGCACCGCCGCCTCCCCCAGCGAGCTTGCGTGGATCGGGTGGGCCACGTGTCCTCCGTCGGCGGCGGTGGAGGAGGAAGCAGGACACCGAGAGCAGAAGCAATGCGGCGACAGCAGCTGAGGCACCGATGGCGGCTGCGGCGGCCGAATGATGGTTGGCGTTATGCCGCAATGAGGTGGAGACGGAGACATCCGCTTCGTTGGTTGGGTTGTTTTGAGTTGGGGGAGCCTGGGGGAAGAAATTGTCCGGGGAAGCGGGAGGAGGAGGGTTGGAGAAGTCGTCTACTAGAGACGGGGGTGGAGTCCACTGGATCGGATACAGCGGCTCGTGCAGAATTCTGCGGCTCCTCTCTCCGCCGCCGTCCGATGGAGAACCGACAGTAGTGGACCAGAGGAGACACACCAATAGCAATTGGAACAGGGCTCTCATAACTTTGGTTAAATTTGGTGGCATTTGGGGTTTGTTTTGTCTCCCAGTAGATAGAGAGAAGAAGAAGAAGAAGAAGTCAAGAGAAGCTTCTCTGTCTTGGAGCAACGCAGGAGATCTGGAGAAGAGGGTGGGAGCTTGCACCGGCAAGATGACGTCAGAAACATCGCTATCCTAACAAGAGGACGCGTGGCAGGAATCTGCTTTCATCCCCGCTTTTACTTTTCCTTTCCTCTCCGCTCCCTGTCATTCCTCTGATCGGATCTTGGGAATACTTTATCTGGGCCTCGTCCTACATCGCCATCACACGTATCGGACGGTGCAGATCTCGTCCTATGTGCAGTTTACGGTGGGGGCCGGATAATTTCTCGTTTTATTTACTAATTTGGTTCTTCTTTGCTTCACTTTGGGTCTTCTCTTTTGGCCGCTTTCGAGTTTTCTATTTCGCACGACAAGCATCTCTTTAGGCATCATCACGTGTACTAAAGTAGAACGTATAGCAAATGCACATTACATCGATGTGTCAAATGAGAAGTAAGTAAGAGCGCTGCCATATGTGTATGATATTGGACTACTACAACGGTGGCATAAAAGTTGACGACGTTAATAAGGATCTCGCGGATATTGGCGAACGAGACGAAGAAAAAATAAAATAAAATAAAAAAAAGAGGGGCAGCGAAAGACTGTCGGTGTGCATTGCGTCCTTTTCTATTTATTTCTTCCCTTTCCTTGCAGTAAAAGACGCGTACGGCCGACTGACATAGCATGGCCCGCGCCGTGGTAGCGACGCTGATTATACTACGTGCGTTGGTGATTGGACGCGGGCACGAGGGATGGAAGAATTGAAACTGTCCTTCATTATATATATGAAGAATAACATCACTATTAGGCCACACATTATGGATTCAATCTTTGGATTCTACCAATTTATTATCAATTTATAACATGGATTCTAACAAAAGTCACTGTGTGTATCCTCTCTTTTTTCTGTTTTTCAAATAGCATCACTATTTTTATTTTATTTTCTCTATTTTCCTTTTGTGTTTATTTGAGAACTAAAGAAGAGGAGGGATAAATAACGCTATTGTTTCAGGATTACAACCAAATCTTGCGGCCATCCCGAAGGACTAGCCAATATCACAGAGGCTGATAGATCCTAGCAGAAATATCAGAGGCTGATAGACATAGTTAAAGCCTCTGATTTTATATCTCCTTTCATTTTGGCTTAATTAAAATAAAAGATCGATCATCCAACGGTATGTAGAGAAACCTCACAAGGGGTTCCAAGAAAATAAATGCCAACACTAAAAATAAAGACAAAATAAAGGTGGAAACAAATGGCCTTCAGAATGTAATCTTCCTTTCAATGCCCTGCCTGAGGGAAGAATGAAATTGGAGTTCTTTAAGCATCCTGCACAACCAGGATACTCTTTTTTCTCTCCTGCAGCAAATACCACAATTATTAACATTAAGCAAAAATTAAACCTCAACAACATTGCAGATTATACCTACAGGCCAAAAAGATATAGAGCCACCTAGCAGTAATCCTACTAAATTACAGAGGCAGCTGTTAATAGGTTTCTTAATTGGTCCATTAGGTCTTGTCATGACAGCCAGAAATACTCCACAAAAAAAAGGCAAAACTTGCAAGGTAGATATTTTGGTCAAGTGCACTCTAATTACTTCCATCTGAACATGTCTGAGAGTGGATGAAGGAAAATTCTGTGCGTTCAAAGATGATGAATCATGAAGGAAAGCAAGATAAATTATCTCCCACTGGTTTCAGTTCAGATTACCTGAGCAAGCTTGCGGTCCTTATTTAACTTCTGAGACCGTCCTTTCTCATCTTCTGACCTAGAAATCCTCTGCATAAAAAAATTTAACGAGTTAGCAAAACACATACAGAATCGAAGGACATTAATGTCATAGTTTCAAAGAAAAAGAACACAAATTAAGTATTCATCGAGCAGCATATTTTATGTATGAAATTATAGTACCCTACATTTTTCCTATTTACAAATTGAGCCTTATGATTTAGCTAATATAGAAAGAAAATACTCCACCATTAGATCAGTTAGTTAAACTTAATCAAGTCTCTAAGTTAAGTTAACTATACTAAACAATTATCAAAATACTCTCAACCAAGTCATACTAAAGGTAATTTAGTCATTTTAAAAATAAGAGTTAATCATTTTAAAAATAAAATATCTCTACTTAACGGAACATTCTTACGGTGTTAATTCAAATCCAACTTAGAGTGTTTTCAGCATATATTCGTTAAATCAGATAACTCGATTTATAAATAATAAAAATATAAGGTATAAACCATAATTACGTTATAAAGCAGGGTGTTATATACAAATTTTTCTAGAATAAAAAGCACCGCTCCAGCAACTCACCTTCTCTTTGTTGGACAGACCTTCTGTTTTATCCAGAGCAAAGTCAAAAATATCATGCAGTAATTCATTCTCCTGTTAAAACAAATTACTTCGGGTCAGTACTGTTCATCTTATCATGGAATTCAAATAATCCTCATCTCTAATGGGAACAAAATAATCTGACTGATCAAAAGATCCATTCAATTGACTAAAATTCATTACTTAAACAAAAATAGATCTTGGAGAAAACAGTAATATCAGAAGATATATTAGATATGTGACCTGTGCATGCTTGAGAAATCCTTTTCTGAGGAAGCGCCTCAAAAAGTTCAACTGGTGAAATAACCAAATAAGATAGTTAGAAAATGCTCTGTGAGCAGCACCCTTGAATGGTACAAAAAGTAGACTTAAAAGAAACTCATGCATTACCCTTATCAAGTCCGTCCATGATGAGACCTTCAACATGGCATGCTTGCTTGATACCTTAACTGATGCTTCTGGGCACTCACCGAACTGGAAAAGAAACCAGCTAAAATAAGAAAAAGGAAGTCCAGAACAAACAATGAGAGATATGGTACATATATCGTCTGGAAAAAAAAATAGCAAACCTTGATAAAGTCCCAAATTTTTTGAAACAAGTCTCTCTGGTCGTTAAGGTTTTTCTTGTCAGCCCCCTTGCCACCAGCCTCCACAGAAAGACTATTCACTTGACCAGATATTTTTGCTTTCAATGACTGCATATACAAGAAAACTTGGCGCTTAGAACCCTTGTCCAAGTTATCACTGTCACTCTCTTCGCCACAGGATACATCCAGTATCCCTAACTCAAAGCATAGAGCTATTGCTTCACCAGCAGCAATACGAACTGCACGATCATTGGATTCTAGCAGAGTAGAGAGAAATGAGACCGATCTGAACAACATTGAGATGATTATAAAGTTATAAATTTTCCAGGATGGCAACAGTAGCAAGAAAAATAATAGCAACAATTAGAAAATTGACAAAATGATCCACTATCAAGTAACTATATAATGATAAAACAGAGATTTTCCACTTACTCCTTCCAAGTATCAGGATTAATTCTCCAAGTACCAATAGTTGTTAAAAGAAATGACCACGCAGATACTGCAACTGCCAATACAGCAGGTGAAAGTCTTTTCGCAGATGCAACCTGAATGTAAAACAAAGGCAAATTTTAGAAGTGTTGGCAAAGTGGAATATATATATATATATATATGATAAATAATTTCTAGATATATCTGATAGCCGATTTCTCAATGATTGTGAATGACTAATACAAAAAAGATAGCATATGTTACGTACATTAGAACCTGATTTGGGATGAATCACCTCCCACATGGCCTTCAAGGATACCTCTGTTTCAGCTTGATCATTTGCCCCAACAAAAGTAATGGTAGCTAAGCAATCCAAGACCTGTAGTTGATTGGATGACTCTAAATTTCTAACATCAGCAGGAAAATAATTACAAAGAAAACAACAAGTAAGAAAACTATAACATACACATGATACTTTAGATGCATCAGATCCAGATAGAAGCACCCGAGAAAGGTGCGGAACGGAGTCTTCCATTATTTCCCGTGCACTGCTTCCAGTGCCAACAGTAATGGCCAATAACCCTTCAAACGAGACAGTCACAAAATAAGGACAAGACAGAAATTGAGGAACATCAAATGGAACAACAAGATAGAAGGTATACCGATAGCACGAGAAGCTAAGCAGGCCTCCTTTGTAGATCCTCGCTTCATCGAGTTGATGCATTGATGCAATAATGTAGCACATCTGTCCATAGAGAAACTGAAGTATAAGAAACATATGAAGGCATCCATTATTAATATAATGCAAAACGATCAGATAGGTTGCATCCCACAGAAGAACATACTGATCTTAATTTATATAGACTGAGGACATAACAAATAGAAATCTGACGAAATAAAGAATGCCTGCTAAAGTGGGAGTTGGGAAAGGCAAAATGAACTCCTCCCTATAGATTTCCACCAGCCAAATAAATTGCAGAACCACACAATTATAAAACCTTGTAGTAAGTAGAGAATGAATCTAGCACTAATTCTAAGCATGAACACAATTGTGCATGAGTGGACAATTAACAAAAAGTAGCCAAACTACTATATCGGTTGATTGTATGGAAGCACAAGAATGAATATTGACCTCTTGCATCAATTAAGACAAAATCCAATTTGGGCAACTGGATAAGTCCTTTACTACATGCAGTTTCTCAATTTTTGAACTAGAACTATCCCTTTAAACACATAAAAAGATATCGATTACAGGAAATCTACTATTATGATGGCTGTCTGGCAGGCCTTCTAAATGCCTTTCATGTACTTAATAAGTCAATCACGACGCAGATAGATAAGTTAATAAGACATCTTTCTCGTGAACGAATTATGGGAGCTAGTTGTGTAAGACTAACTTACTTGTTCTCCACAAATGAAAGAAGGACAGTATTCTCAAATGCATCAACAAGGCCAGCCAAAGCTGTTTCTCTTGTAGATCCTCTGTGTCAAAGAAGGAACAAGATGTTGTAATTTAGTAGCGCAAAATCAGTGAATTATGAATTTATGATCAAACCAATATAAAAAATAACTTCAAAATACATCAAAAAAAGATGTAATAAGTACAAGAAAATTCTAAGAAAAATAAATCACAGCAATTAATTGTGAAAGAGGACAATGATGATAAAATCAAAGTCTCTTCGCCATATCTTGGAAACAGATTTTTCTATCTTTGGCTCTTTAGATTTGCAACAGGATCAGAGCTTTACATCCTATCATCCAAAATAAAGAAAGAAGCAAATAGGGAACATAGGATTTCAAGTAACTAACGAACAATGTTCTGAATCTGCAAGAGACTTTGGCAAGTTATATACTTGCCAAAAACTCCAGGATCATAGACAAAGGATAATCTATTATTGATCACAATCATCATTAAACAGCTAATACGGTTGTAAACTCTTACAATAAGATGTACATACTAACAAATACAATCGAATCAAACTGAAAGCTAAGAGATGAGAATTTTCTACATGGATGTTATGAACATCAAATTATCAGTACTTGATCTAAACAAGCACAGTTTTGGTAAGCAAGTGGAACCAAGAAACTTTTGATAGATTCAAAACTCTAAGGAAGCAAATTCTGAAGAAACTACAGATTCACAGAAATCTATTTTATGACATGAATGAGTTCTCATCTTTCACCCAAGGAACTGACCCTTTCAAAGGGGACACCATTGATTTATAGATTACATAAGCTTTCCTGACCAAAGCAGCCACACGTGTAGTGGCAGATGAAACAAAGGAATAATAAAATTTAAGAAAAAAACACAAATGCATTGAAGAAGCATTAAGTGCTGGAAGGAATTATTCAACAATCCAAGGATATCACGATAACTCATAACCTCAATAAGTATCAGGAATAAGCTCTGCAACATTCTCCTGCAATGTTTTCTGTTTTGTCTTTCTCCATGGCATGTAGGGCAGATTACACACCCTTCTTCTTCATACAAAAGGCCAAGGGATTATCCATTTCATATATGTCCTTCGTCACTAATTAAATGCATAACTGTATAATTTGCACCAGTAGGAATTATGCACTTTCTCGTAGTGCCAACGTCCTAACTCACATACTGCTTGATCCAAGTCCCTAACTGTTCCTAGCTCTTTCAACATGAGATCCTATGTAAGATCACGAATCACATTCCGAAGTCGATGTAACTGACCTCATCAAAAATATCATTCATTGGGAGGACAGAGAAAAGAATTTCCGAAACAATTTAAACTATCTCAACAAACTTCGTATATAGAATATGCTTTATGCATTCGCCGAACACCCAAGGAATGGTTTTTATGTAATAGAAACCAAAAAAATTGACAGCTCCAACAAATCAAAGAAGGAACAATAAGATACCTCTTCTCATAGAGAGCATCGATGTACTTCTCTAGTACAAACTCCTGGGAGTTGACGATCTCCGTATCGTGCGCCAGCGTTAGGTCAGACAAATTAGTCGAAACAGAGCTCACGCTATCAGCATCACTGCTATCAAGCTGTTCCACAGCAGCCTTGCGACGGCTGCCTGCGTCATAAATATCCCCAGATAAAAAAAAAACATCATGTTTCTTAACTTTTCTAATGAAAAGATCCTAGAACTCCGAAACTCAAGCAATTTCACCAAAGCCAGATCAAGAAAAACAATTTTACCAAAAAAAAAAATCCGACGAAAGAGATCCCTTTTTAGCAACATCTCAATTCTAACCAGAAAATAACCAACAAAAAGATTGAATCTCTCGGCTAGAACACCATCAACCCAAATCCAACCGATCCAAAGAAAAGAAAAAAAGCAAATCCACTTACTCCTTCCCATCGCAAGAGCTGTCAAAAACGCCCAAACTCAAGATCTGGGGCGATGAATCCGAAACGAAACGTTACAAAAACGAGAGCTACAAAGGGAGACGGCGGCGGCTGAGAGGTCAGGAATCGAGGAAGAGCTCACGGCGAAGAATCGATCGGAGCAGCGCAGACCCATGTGGGGTTGGAGAAGGATCGAGAAGAGGAGGTGGAAGCCGAGTTGGAGAATGAGACGGAGAGAGGAAAAACGAACGAGAGGCAGAGGTTTGAGACGGCGTACAGCCTTTGAAGCGGTGCGGCTCGGAAAAAAGAACGAATAAAATTAATTGCAAATAAAACCCTAAGCCGACTCAAAATACGATATGAGGACGGCTTTTTACTCAACCGCGTAAGAGGTCATCCGTTCGATATGGATGATGATGGATCACGATTCACAAAATAATTGATGAGAGATAACGGTATATATGACGTATTTCTGAGACAAGAGAAAGCATGGGAAAAAAGAAAAGGTATATTCGCAAATTACCCCCCGTAAGTTTGAATACCACGAATTAGTCCTTCATTAAGGGATTTGAGTTTTTAATCCAAGTTTTATATTAGAAATGTCAAATTCTTCACGTGCTTGGCATATCTCTTAAATTCAACACTCAGAAACAAGTCGCCGTATCTATTTTCGTTTTCGATTAATTATCCCCATTTTGTTTTTATGTATAAATATAATATAGCTAAAGCAACCGGAAAACAATAAACATATTTGTGAATCTAAAAGAAGAAAAAAAAAATGTCACATGTGATGATAGTGATCTATTTTGACTTGGCATTATGATGCATATTAAGTTTTCTGACAGCCTATTAGCTATAAGAATTATCTCATGAACTTGAATAATTTAATCTAATACTAGGCATCCCAGGCTAACTCAACAAGAAAGTTATTAAGTCCATAGATGAAGTTAAATGGATTAATTTTGCAAATGGAAGTGGCCAATCGAGGCCAAATCCAAGGAAGAAAATGTCCATTGAGTACTATTTAACTTATGTGTAAGGAATCATTTCTAATATATAAACTTTCATAGAGGTTTATTGAAACAAAGTTTAAAGTTACTAAGGGAAGTTGTGGATTTAACGTGAAGCGCGTCGTTTCTTATTCGGCATCCTCATGGAACCATTTACAGAATATTCCATTTCAAGACTATGTGCTGAATGTTCTTGAAAACTGCGGGACCCTAGGTTTTTGGACGAATCCTGGTCCATTTTAATACCCGGGTTCGGATCTTTAGTTCTTTACCCGTGTATAATACGACTCAGAAATTAAACTTATCAAACTCAAACACAGAGCCGTGCTGTAAAAGTAAGTCGAATATAAGCGAGTCAAATTAGGCATAATTTATTCCTCTTTATTATTCTAAAAATAATATTTTTATTTTAAGAATAATTATTGTTGTGTTTATTTGTATTTTAAAATAAAGAGTGTTATTAATATCTTTAATGTAATATAAATTGAAATAAAAATAAAAGGAATTATAAAAATACTACAAATATTCTTTGATTTAATATAAAATAAGTTGATGGAATAAATATTATGAGTAAATTAATAATTAATTAGTGTGTTGGTATAAGGTATAATTTTGATAATAAGAAAAAAAATTACTCATGAACTAGGACTTAAGCCAAACAACGAGATAGATTAACATACCTAACTTACTGGCTACAGAGTTAAATATAGCTTGCTTAGTCCAATTGCCCAACATAATACTCCCAAGAAAACGTTTTCATTAAAAGTATTTTCAACATATAATAGAAAAAGGAATTATAGATGACCAAACTTTTGGGCAAGACTTTGGCTTGGGCTTAGCTGTTGTACGGCGGGCCTAAAACTAAGCCTTAACTAATCCTGGCCTGGCCCGGCCCGGCCCAATTCGTTGACTTTGAAGTAAATTGCATCATCTCTGGAGAAAGATGTTGGAAAAAATAGAAGGGATGCCTATTAAATCTCAACATTATTTATTATTTGACAGAATTATTCATACAAAACGAACTAATTATGTTGTGGACTCTTTTATCCTATCCATATGACTATAATGGCACTGAGTATAGGCCTAATTTTGTATGGTTTTTAACTAAATTAGCTCTCCTAAATATTTATTTTACATGTCTAATATATTTAAAATTTAAATGTGAAATTAGACGTGTTTAAAAACTGATGACTGAATCCTCTAAAACTTTATATGAGGGAGAAATTTTTATATAAGTCGTTATTTAGTCATTAAATTATATTTCTAAGTTGTCCAAGCAAAAAATTGATTTATATTAAAAAAAAATCCCTATAGCTTGACATAATTCTTAGAGGATTGAAATTTCCGGTAAGTTGCCGACCCGTCGGCATCTTATTTTTTGAAGTTGCTGACAAATTTCGTATTGAAGTTTAAAAATAAATTGAATGTATAAAACAATTAAGAACAGACTAAAATAATCAAAAATTCAAATTCTGTAATAAAAAAAGAGTTGTACTACATGCATCTTGCTATATCCCAATGTTAAAAATAAGATAAAGGACCCAATGACATGACAACCCTTGACTCTACCCCCATGGAAAGTCTTTGATGGAGTGTAACGAAGCATGGAAGTTTTGAGGCCTGAGTACTTGGGTCTTACCCATTGCATTGCGTCCTTCTTTACTTTATATTGAAGAGGGTCGTCAGTGGAAGGTTAGGAAAACTCTAGAGTAGTGAGGATTTGGGTCTGACATCTTCCACATGGTTTCAGCCATTGGCACCAACTAAGTCTTTGCAGAGCTAAAAATATAATAGCAATGCTTGGTTGGTATATAGAGTTCATTCGTTGGGGTCCCCCTCAATTGAGTCAATTCCTCTCTCTCTCTCTCTCTCTCTCTCTCTCTCTCTCTCCCCTTTTGGCATTCTGGTTCCAAAGTTGACAAGGACTGGTGGTTGCTAAGCCATTAACCTTTAGCCCAGCTTGCAAAAAAGATCCAAGACTTTGACCAAGAGCTGAAGATAAGCACTGGGAAAGTCTATCTATCTCTTTCTTTCTTTCTGCAAATGTCTACTAATCTGATCAACTGGTCTCTCCTCTACTTCGAGATGGTTGCAGTTTTGTTTAGCCGCTGCTAGAACGCATGGTATATACTGTTGGTGTTTAATATTATGGTATCAAAAGCTAGTTTTTCTTATCTGATATGGTGTCAGAGTTAATTTTTCTAGAGGTTATGATTCATTTGTTTAACAATATTAACCCCAATTAATTAACTACGTTCTGCACCCAAAAATAGTAAATCAGAACAAGCTCTTCTACTTCCAATGACCAACATGTATCAAATGTTAACCTAATGTACTTCTGAATGGGTTGACATTAAGCCAGAGTGGGGACCATTTAACTCAAAAATTATTAAACTTGGAACTGCACCAATAAATCAAGGGATCTTGATAAGAGTCCAGTACTATAATCCACACACACACACACACACAAGTAAGAAAGAAAAAAAGAAGGCACAAATTGGGTGTCACTACTCAGTGCTCACTAGGGCATGAATTAATGCACCCAATAATTACAATAGACAAAGGGCAGCCTATGAAAGTGGTGACAAGTTGGATTAGGTTTTGGATCCTGTGTCACTTTTCTCAATTACCAACACAACAAATGGGTCAAAGCCCAACTTAGATTCTCATTGATGCACTCATCCAAGGCTGGATGACATAGACATGGTGACAACGTAGCAAAGCCTATGCAAAGCTCTATTGCTTTCCAACTCTACAAGGGGGAAGGGGATGCCATCACAGCCAAAAATAGACTTGAAAGGTCATACTATATAGAGTAAACTAAGGTTCACGAGATTACTGGGCTGCAATGCAATTATAGAATGGAGAGTTGTGGTACCAACTGGGCAACCAAATCGCCTGAACTACCGGGAGGGATCCTCTGCAGGAAAATAGAATTATTTCAAATATAAATGCAAAGACATAGTTTGGCCGTTTTGGATTATCTAATGTTTGTATTCGTTATCTTGGATTAATAGTTTGGGAAAAAAAAAACAAAGACTTATTATTGTTATTATCGTTTATTATCAAGTAAAATAAATTGGTAAGTGGCCGAAATGCACGAGATTCATACAGTTGGGCTTGTAGAGAAACCATCGCTGGGTCTACTAAATCTTGGTCTTTGCTGCACTTCCCCCTCTTACTTAAATATAAACACTCGTAACAACACCGTCTCGGTCGCTAATGGGGGATGCCCATTGCTCCGTTCCCTTCTCCCGTCTCATCTGCCAGGAAGATGGAAGACATCTCGACCAAGACGACGACGAGGAGGAAAAGGAGAGGGAGGGGGGATGCCTCGCCATGATGTTGCTTCCGAATGGTTCCTTTCTCCCGGAATCGGATGAAGACTTCATCAAGTTGCTACTTTCCAAAGAATCCACCTTTGAGATCAAACACCACGACCGCTCCGCTCGCTCCGATGCCGTTCGGTGGATTCTCCGAGTGGGTTTCTCTCCGTACCATCGAGTTCGATCTTTTTTCTTATCTAATTCTTACATCCAAAGGTGGGACCTTTTTATCTTGAAGCAGAGCAATGCGAGCTTCGGATTTGGCTTTAAGACGGCGTACGTCGCGGTGGCTTATTTCGATCGGTTCTTCGCCCATAGGGTGATCGACGTAATGCCAAGTGATGCGTTCTCCTTGTTTTCTTGCAATGGCTTCGTGTTTAGTCTCTTTATATTCATTTATTTGGTTTCTTATGGATTAGAGAGGGAAATCGTGGGCTATCCACTTGCTTTCCATTGCTTGCCTATCGATTGCCACGAAGATGGAGGAATGCCATGTTCCGGTGCTATCGGAGTTCTGGCACGAAGAGTACGAGTTCCGTTGCAAGGACATACGAAGGATGGAGCTGCTCGTTCTTAGTACATTGGAATGGCGGATGAGTATGGTGACTCCATTTTCCTATTTGAGTTACTTTGCGTCCAAGTTTGTATACACGGACTTGGTCTCCAAGGCCGCCGGTTTCATATTTGCCACTATTAAAGGTTGGTCAATGCATTTCAATAGGATTGTCTTAAGGTTTAAGGACTAAGTGTTCGAGTGTTGAATGAATGCAGTGATGAATTTAGTCGAACACAGGCCCTCAACTGTCGCAGCCGCGGCGATTTTAGCTGCGATTGATGAAAGATTGACACAGGATACAGTGGAATCTAAGCTGTTTGTAATCTCCTTGTCTGGACCATTAGACACTGTAAGTTTTAAGCTTTCTGTTGAAATATATCTTGCTTTTCTTGTTACTCCAATCTTTACGGAAAGTTATGAGTAAAAGGAAAGGTGATGAGTAATTCAGTGCTCTTGTTCTGTGTGTCAGGAGCATGTGTTCTCCTGCTATACTGTGATGGTTCAGGAAGCTCAAAAGGAGAAGCTTAAATCATCCAAGGAGTTGGCTTCCTCCAGTCGACCAGCAGCCAATAATGCAAGCATTGGTAACTCCATTGATGCTGCCAGTGTTACCTCTTTCACAGCTATAACAGCTATAGGCAGTAAGAGGAGAAGGCTGCAGTCGCCCAATGCTTAATAGCAGTTGAATGGATTTTTAGATGGGATTCCACGAAACCCAGGCACTGTTCTTTTTTCTTTCTTTCTTTGTGTGTGTGTGTGTGTGTGTGTGGCTTTAGCTGTCAATGGAGCGTGATTTGATTCTCTAATTCAGTTTGGAATGGTACTTTTTATATGCTTCCTTGACTTCTTGATGTAAACAGTAAGGGAAAGGGAAGGAAAAGGAAGGCAAAAGCTATGGCTCGAAAGTGAAAAGGGCTGAGTGTAATGAAAAAGCTTGGAGGTCATTACACAAAGGCAACAGAGGAGTAGTTCGTGTGAATAGGATTGGAAGTAGTCCTTGTGATTCATAGTTCATGTCATGATTCATAAGTAGTTACCCCATATTTATTGTAATTCCTTCTCTTATATATATTTTTTTTCTTCTTCTTGTGTGTGGTGCTGATTGCTCACTGAAGGAGATTGGTGTACTTTCCTGTATCCTTGCTGGTTGTGATCAGATGAGTTCTGGACCTTCTGGTGCATTCTGGGCTAGCTGAAATCCTGTATGGTTGGTTTTAATGTGATTTGATTTGCTTCTTGGCAATGAAATTATTTTTGCCTTTATGTTGTGTCATCAAATCAGAGCCAAACTTTGTTGTTGGAATATTTAGTGACATTTCATGGAGAAGATAGACGCTGTTTATTTGTCTCTATTCAGTGCATTGACTTTACCTCTTGAAGGCTCTTTCAAAGAAAAAGAAGGAAAAAAAAAAGACTGCCTCTTGAAGTTTTCCAAACTTAAGTTTGGATACAGAAATCAATAGTTGGTGCTTTTGTGCTATCACAGAAGTGAAAAAGTAAGACCAGTGCTCCCAGCATCTAATGGCAAAGCCATCTACTTCACCAGCATCAGAAAAGAATGTCGTTGGACTAGTAAAGGTAGGCTAAAGGACTTCCTCCAGTTTCTCCCTCCAGGTGCTAAGTTTCTTTTGTGAGGAATACTTACTGGTGCAGCATGTGGGCGGTTCTGTTCATTTCACTTGCTTCAAGGAGAGAGCCTTGTGTGTCTTTCCATGCCTAAGTATTGGTGTAATTTTTTTTAAAAATTATCTTGTGCCCAGCTAGTGTTTGATCTTTGATCAGATGGCTGTGGATGAGGTGCGTGCTTCTTTAATCTCTGTAAAGATCTCTCTTCTCCATGCAGTCAAAAGCAGGCCTGAAACATGATTTGCTTAAATAGTTAGGTTAATGGAGTGCCTACCACCTTGCAAGTGAGTGGTAGCTCTCTTGCACTGGACATGGCAGGAGAGCAGAACAGAAACATAATATAATACAAGGGTTACTTGGCCTGTGCAGTTGGAATGTATACATGAAACCTGTGGCTCCAAACAAAAGGGCTGCTTCAAATCTGCCAGCTCAAGAAAAGAAAAAAAAAATAACAATGCCATGCTTCATGTTGACTGGTCAATAGAATTCAGACATGTACTGCCATGCAATAAGTTAGTGTAGGGTGAAGTACATTGTACAAGCTTTGGTGTATCATATGATGCTGGCCTTTGGATTTCAAGCAAAACAAAGAAACTGCTAGTCAGAATAATTATTCCTCTTGGATGTGCAGCTAAAATCAATAACTTTGTCATTCATCAATTTGAGAAAGATATATGATCAATTCAAGTGAAAAGAAGAAGAAGAAAACATCCATTGTGGAACTCTCTAATTAAAATTCCAACATTACAATGAGCAACACTAAAATATCTGTAGGGAAATATTGCCCTTCTAAAAAATATAGCTGATTTCTGAGTCAGGACGGTTAGCTCACTCAGCCTTGGATGAAGTACAAACAACAAAATACAAGGTAAATGCAAAAAGAAAATTGTTCCCACATTTTGATGAATATCCCAAGCATTTCATGGTCTTCTCCCTGACGAACTGTTGCAGAACAATATCAGGAGGCGGGCAAGCAGAATAACCATGAAAAATTGCTAAACAAAAAAAAATTCAAAGTCACTAACTTCATATCAGATAATTACTTAGATCGGGATCAATTTGACAGCAGCAGCGATAGGCATGCCAAGGAACCCAATGAAGACACTTGCAAACCACTGCATTAATGTAAGTGGTGTTGTGTTTGCAAAATCTCCAAGGTATTGAACAATTATGACTTGAAAGATGACAGTGGTAGCGATGACACCCACGAATACATAGTTATCCAAAATGCCCTTGAAGACGTCAATCTTCTCCATCTCTCTTGAGCTGATCTCATTGAACACCTGTACAATAATCGTAGACTCAGATGGTTAATGTTTAGGATTTTGGCACTTGGTATTCTGTACTCTATCAAAATAATGTTAACTATTTGAGAATTATCTGTTGTAGCTTTAGAGATGTAATAATTGGCCAAATCATATTAGCATGTCAAGAAATAAGTCAATCGCACATTTCCATGTCACTCAAAAAAATGCAGATCTTGAATGGTTAACAAGGTAAGATCTGTGATTTCCTTTTAAACCACTAGAATCTAGCTTAAGAAAATGATGGCAAGAATCTAGATGCCATGCAGTAAATAATAAGATACATTTGGTTTCATCTAAGTCCAATTTAATTGAGATAAGATACAGGAATTCAGGAAAAGAGAATTTCTTCTCAAATTCCATATTTGGGCAGTATAGCTTTAAACATCTGCACTAAGAGAGAGGAAGCAACTAAGATACCAATAGAAAAGGCACTAATGACATGCATTTACCTGACAAAACACAAAAGTGTTGAAAATAAGTGTATTCAGTGTAGCATCAGAAGAGGGATCCTCTAGTCGGAATAGTCCTTTCCCTTCCGTCTGGAGATACCATATCACAATAAACTGATAAAAGGATTGTCCCAAAATATTCCTCCACATTACATTGCTGATAAAATTCCCTTTCCTTCCTACTGGAGCTCTTTTCATCAAGTCATTATTAGGTGGCTCAGTGGCTAATGCAAGTGCTCCAAGTGTATCCATGATCATGTTGACCCAAAGCAGCTGAACAGCAGTGAGAGGTGCATTCCCTATGATAAAGGCATGCAAAAGAAAAATAACAATAAGAAATAGCTTTTGGAAAGTGGCTCTTCCGAAAACACTAGAAAGATACAGCTATGTACCTGTTAAACAAGCTGAGGAGAAATTCACAATAAGAGCAACCACATTGACAGTCAGCTGAAACTGCACAAACTTCTGAATATTTATGTATACAGATCGTCCCCATCTTGCAACAGTAACAATAGTTGAAAAATTATCATCAAGAATAATCACATCAGCACTCTCTTTGGCCACCTACACAAAAGAATTAAACAAAAGACGTATTACTGATAAGGCCTGATAAAACTGTTAGAGCAAATAGACAAATCAGATGAGGGAACTTATGCTATTCGATAGTCTTTTAACAGAACTATAACAACTAGCAAGTGAATTTTCATGACTAATGCCAGGACACGAGAATTAAAAATGTCTATTTTCTGTGAAAAAGACAAAGAAACCTGTCTATAGGAGAATCAGGATCCTGATTAAACTCCTGTACTTTATAGTTGTTGATCAGAAACAAACTTTGCATGAAGATAATCAAATATAAATATAATGTAAAATAACAATAACATAAAGAAAACAGTGACATTCTGCTACACTAAAATAAATAGTATGTTTGATATACTGAGACAACTTTTTGGAATAAAGAGGGAACAATTCATTTACTTATATAACAATGTCCTATAGATTATGAGAACGTTTTCAATAAATTAGTGCCAAAAGAGTATAGAAAGAAATATGTTGATAAATGACAGTCTGGCAGCTTAAATGCCATATGTATTAGATCCAATTGATGTATTCTTGCTAGCTTCCCTCTGTAATATAAAATAATGATAACATAAAGAAAACAATGACAGTCTGCTACATCAAAATAAATAATATATTTGATATACTAAGACAGTTTGATAGAATAAAGAGGGGAAAATGCATTTACTTATATAACCATGTCCCATAGATTGTGAGACGTTTTCAATAAGTTAGTGCCGAAAGAGTATAGAAAGAAACATGTTGATAAATGACAGTCTAGCAGCTTCAATGACATATGTGCTTAGATAAAATCATAAAATTGAAAGTAATCTAGCAAGCTTCCCTCTGTAAGGAGCTTGACAAAAAAAGGTACATACTCCGTAATGCTTTCTTTAATCTTAATTCCCTTATTCAGCAAAAGGCATATGCTCAGTGGCAAGCATAGATATATTACCTCAGTTCCTGCAATACCCATTGCAAGTCCAATATCGGCCTCATGCAGCGCTGGAGCATCATTTGTACCATCACCAGTCACAGCAACAACTTCATTAAACGTGGTGCGCAGATGTTTTACCAAGGTATGTTTATCTAACGGTGAAGATCTAGCCATCACCTGACAAATAAAACTTATCGAGTTAGATTCACAGAAAAAGTGTATATTATCAGGAAACTTTACTGTTTCAAGTAATACTGTAATAGACCTGAATTCTTGGAATTAAATCATTCAATTCTTCTAGACTCTTTTCTCTGAATTCTGGACCTTCAATAGCCACCCCATCATCTGTGAGGATCCCACATTCCCGAGCAATTGCCTTTGCTGTATTTATGTTGTCTCCTGTAACCATTCTCACAGTAATACCAGCAGACCTACAGATTGCAACCGACTCCTTCACACCTGGCCGGACAGGATCTTTGATACCCACAATTCCAATACAAGTATATCCATCAACTGGAATTGGTTGGTCAGCTGAGAAACCATTTTCAAGTTCCACATAGGCCAGGCAAAGAGTACGAAGTGCTTCATTAGCAAAGCTTTCAATTGTACTCTTGAGATGGCTGATAGATGCTTCATCAAGAGGAACAATGTTACCTTCAGTATCTAGAAATTTATCACAAGCAGCCAATATAATTTCAGAAGCACCTTTGCAATGTGCACGGTATCCTCCGCCTGGAAGTTGGATCACCACCCCCATTCTCTTCTTCAGAGAGTTGAAAGGTTCGACTTTGACAAGGCTGCTTTCCTGGCGCACAGCCTGAAAATTTCCACCTAGCGACAAGCCAAATTCTAATAGAGCAGTCTCAGTTGGTGTACCAAGAATTTCAAGTTTCCCATCTTGATTTATAACAACTTCACCACCGGTGTTATTAAATATCGACTGCAATAGAGTTTCTACTACAACATCTGGAAGTGCAGAGCACATACTAACAGCCTTCTCAGAGTTTCCTACTTCCTTGATATTTCCACATATGCAAGCCTTAACAACTGTCATGTGATTCGTTGTTAGTGTCCCTGTCTTATCACTGCAAATTGTGGTAGATGATCCCATAGTCTCACAAGCAGCAAGATGGCGGACAAGTGCTTTGTCGTTCATCATCTTTTTCATGGCAAAAGCAAGGCTCAAGGTTACAGCCAATGGAAGCCCTTCAGGAACTGCGACCACAACTATAGTAACTGCAATAGCAAAATATTCCAACAATTCTAGTGCATCGTCTCCAGACCAACTCAAGTATGAGCCATCTTGATATTTACCTCTCAGTAAGCCTTCAGCTAGCACAGCAAATGTCACAACAGCGAAAAACAGGCCAATTTTCCCTATAATACTTGCAACTCCATTCAACTTTACCTGCAATGGAGTCTCATCATCTCCGCCTTCACTAAGCGTCGCCATCAGCTTACCCCACTGGGTTCTCATTCCAACAGTCGTCACCAACATTTTACAAGATCCATCTTGAACCTTAGTTCCTGATAGAAGAAAAGGATACTCTGTGTTTACCACAACAGGCTCACTCTCTCCTGTTAGACTGGATTCATTGATTAATACAGAGAATCCAGAAACAAATAAGCCATCTGCAGGGACCTGATCTCCAATAGACAGATGCACAATATCACCAGGGAGAAGATCATATATTGAAATCTTCTGTCTGAACCCATTACGTGTTACTTGTATAGATATTTTCTTTTTCTCCTTATCCAAATCCTTAAATTGCAAAGATTGCCGGTAATCACTTATTGCAGTGACAAAGACAACTAAAAGGATGCTTGCAACAATACCAAGGCCATCATGGGCACCTCTTGGCCAACCTTCTGTAGCAATGCCAACAATCAAGGACACAAAGGCGCACACAGCAAGAATGATAAGAGTCGTATCTTGAAGTGCTTCCCACACAAAAACCCAAAAGCTCCGGAGTTGAGTTTCAGCAAATTTATTTACACCATAAACCTCCTGCCTGCGCTTCAAGCTATCCTCTGTAGCTACAAGTCCATCAGATACTGATGTTGACAACTTGTTTGCCAAACCAGCTACACCACCATGTGCTTTCATCTTCTTCAGATCATGGCCTTCAACAATTGAACCCAATTCATCGGCACAAATTTGAAAGCCCGCAGCCTGGACTTCAGCAGGTACAGTGTACTCGCTAGGCGTGATACCTGGACAAATTTACTCTTAAGGTAAAATTAAGAACTCACAACAGGATAGAGCTTGACAAAGATTGACAAATTACCATGTATAAACTGAAGTGCAGCTTTTGAAACCAAAACAGCAACCCGCAACTTCTCCTGCAGGAAAAAACAAGTGACTTTGTTAAGTAAGAATGAGCCACTCAAATTGGAATATCGTAGATTAAGAAAGTCTAAAAAGGAAAGATGTCACTTACATCAGATTAATCAAATATAAAATCATGGATTCTACATATCTATTAATGAATTTAAGAAAGAGTATTAATTGCCGACATGCATAATACAATTCATACTTGATCAAGAATTGAAGACATTTAGGTTGAACTTCGTTTTGTGCTTTACTTAACAGTGCATGCAATGACTCTTACAGTTGATAAAACAATTACTGAATGTATCGCATGGAGCAATCTGATGCATTAACATGAGATGATGAGAACATACTGTAAGTTTTAAAGTCATTTTCCATAAGTATGAAGATCTGAAATAATCCATTTGAGTCTGTTGGGGGATTCCACAAAATATCTCCTTTCTGATCCCCCACCATTTTGCTATTATCTTTTCCCTCAATTGCAACCTCCTTCATTCTCCATAAGTATGAAGATCTGAAACAATCCATTTGAGTCTGTTAGGGGATTCCACTAAATATCTCCTTTCTGATTCCCCACCATTTTGCTATTATCTTTTCCCTCAATTGCAACCTCCTTCATTCTCCTAGAAGTTGAAAGTTCAATCTAGTCACACAAGTAGGGAAGCAAGGATATACTTTAGGCAGACAGAGGAGCAATAGTGAAAGTGTTGATTTTACTTACATTCTGTACACCGATAAACTTAACTCCATCAACATCCTCCCCATAGGGAGGACAGGATTTAAAAAAGACAAACAAACACTGCAGCAACTAAATTGCCTTTGGTGATATTTATTATGCCAATTACCAAGACAGAGGAAATGAGGAATATAGAAGACAATTATCAAGCTGAGGAAAACAACAGAAATAATAGCCATCAAAGAGGTGCAAAAGGTGAAAATATACGATCAATCTCTTATACATCTGACAAATTGTAGTTTGTAACTTTCCGCTGTTAAGTGTTCTGTCGTTACCCTCTTTTGTGTCATCTCGACAACTTTGGCAAGGTAAAAGAGAAACCATGGTGAAATCTGTCACATGACATATCAATCGTCCTTCGGCTGATATTTGTTTTTGCATAATTTTATATATTCATGCCATATTTCTTTACCTTCTAGCACTGTTATGCGGCTTGAGTTCCATCTAATTCCATTTTTCTCACTATTTCTTTCACTAATTTGCGTCTTGTTATTACCATTTGATCCAATTTGGCCCAGGGGAAAAAGAACACCAAGACAATTTACTATCAAAAAGTAGATTCATATGAAGATATTTTGGAAGATCCTTCCAACTATAGATTACTATTTAAAGCCTCGAAGATATTCATTTGATAACAGTTAAACCGCGAAATCTAATATTTCCTTATAATCCTGAATCAGGTATGGTTCCACCATAAAAAACCCTTGAATGCTTTCAAACAAAGAAAAGTACCTGCTTTAAAACCCGAAATACATGAAATCAAAGGAACCAGAGGAAAAGCATCAACCTGGTTGGTCCTCTTCATGGCGGCGGCCTCCGAGCGCTTCGAGAGGTTGGCGGTGAAGCGGAACCGTCGCTTCGGGTTCTTGACGACGCCGACCAGATTCCGCCATCGCTGCAACGCCTCCTCCGAGGAGTGCTTCGACTTCACCCCACCAAAGTTCTGGTTCAGATAGCTCTCCATCCTCCCGCCAAATCCAATCTTTAGTCGGTTCCTGCTCCTCTCAGGGCCAAATTAGACGTCTTTCTCAGATGGGCACCCTACTACTCCAACCTAAAAAGAGAATGTAATGGCTAGAGAAAGGGATTTGCAGCAGCAAATTCCATGTGGGAGGCCTCTAAAATGAAGCCCCCGTTGTCTGTTTCCTTTTGTAGATCCCTGGAAGTTACTGGGGTATTAGTGGGAGTTGCGCGCACGCGGTAATCGGTCTCTCGTGGTAGGAGAGGAAAGAAATGATCTTTGAAGAGAGAGAGAGAGATGGATCCGAAATAAGCTGAGAGAGAAGGGATGGGAGTCCGGTTAGTGGCAGCTTCTCCTTTAGCTTTGGGGAATTGACCGGAAAGTGAGGGGGTCAAAACGCAAGAAACAAACATGTTAAGTAAAGATCGTCCGCAGACACGGTTGCAGGAATTCTTTTGCTTCGCCCATGGATTGCGCTTGGCAAATGGTAATGGCATTATGGCAACTCTTGGTTGGCTGAAAAGATTTTAGCAGCAGATTGTCTGCAGCTCAAGCTGGATTAATTTACCTGCCCTCGACACTTGGCAGGCCTTAGTTGGCTTTCAAAAAGGATTAATTGTTTGACGATCCAATAGCGAATCAAATGCTGGCAGAGTACCAGGACTGCGATATTTGCCTTTCGTTTGGAATAAGTTCCATTTCTATTGATCAAGGAGAAACCCGTGTGACAGAAACTATTTAAATTATTAAACTTATTGTCAGAATTATTGTGTTACTTCAAAAATATTAAATAAATTAAATTTAATTAATTATAATAATAATTAAACTAATTAAAACTTTAGTAGAGCTTGGAGGTGCTCTTTCTTACGACCAAAAAGTTTGTAGAATCAACTACAATATTAAATAGTTATTATGTAGAAAATTATTTAGTAATTTAGCAACAGCTCGCATCAAGGAGTGTTGGTACTTTTTCAAATTCCGACTTCTTTCTAATTAATTAATTATTATTTAAAAAAATCAAACTTAGATTCAAAATATATTATGTTAGCCTTGCATAAATGATTTTAAATAATTTAGAAGATATCTAATATTTTATACAATATTATAGTACAACCAAAAATATCTTCAATCATGTAACAAGATCATTGATTAATATTTCACACTATAAATTTTAAAAGCTAATAATTTTTTGGTTATTTACGTATATTTATTAATTTTAATAATAAAATATTAAAAATAATTTATTAAATATTATTACCGAAACATTACTCCAAGCCAATACACTATCCTTTAAACTACCACATCGTTGAGTTATAAACTAAGCTGAGTCTAACCATTAAACTAAGCTTCCATACTGTTAAATAATTAATTTTTATTTAAGTTAATCATTCGACCATCTTTGTTAGCAGAGGAGGTAACTACTACTAATTTTACAAAAGTTGGTTGGTGTATTTAGTCAGTCAACTATGGTTGGCTTAAGAATGGAAAATGGTCTGCAAATCGATGGCACGTTGTCGGAAATTGACTGCACGAAGATCGAAGTCAACGAAACAAGACATCAGCCCTTCTGAATCTCGAATATTTTAATATTAATCACAATCTAATACTTTTTTTTTCCTTCTTAAAAAGCATTCTAATACTTGCACGGCTGCTTCCTTTGTAGTTGATGTCTACACGATGAAATAATTAATTAAGACTAGATAAAATAAGAATCCAACAATTGATTCTCACTAATTTCCTCGATAAATTATTTGTTGACTTTATCGTTTTGGTTAAACTTGTGAGATTATGCTATGATAACAAGAGAAGGAAAACGTCTTAGCGGTGCATAATCAAAGTTGCATGAAAAATATATCGTTTAATATTTCATCTCTTAATTCTTTTATCACTCCATGGACTCAGCAAAGGAACTAGTTATAGTTTATGAGGCCCGAAGTTGGATGCACGTTTAGGCCCAATAGCAATATTAAAGTGGGTTGGGCTTTGCCTATATTTAAAACTTTCCACTTCTCATATAACATCGTCTTTCCAATCATCTCAGTACATTTCCATCCACTATAATTATTACCAAGAGAGTCGAATTGAGTGTATAAAAGGAAAAGACGAAATCCACCGTTTTTTTTGTTTGTTATGGATTTGGAGTTCAAGATTTGTTTTACATATGGTTGCAACACGTGTCTACATATTAACATGGGTCCTCTTTAATCATTAAAGAGAATCCAACACACGAGAAGAAAAAAAAATTATGCACTAGAATACTTGTACACCACCACCACCACCACCACCACGGCACCATACCTTCTTCCTCCTTACAAAATAACATAATAACATGGTGGTCCTCCCAAGTGACAGTACCCACAGTGGTTGGCACCACCTTGATCTACTCCTTGCGTCTCCTCTCTCGGGAAGAAGATCTCCCACATTAGATCGATCGATTGACAATTTCAAGATGCCACTTCCCCAACTCGCAAGCATTTGACTTGGACTTTGAGTACAAAAGTAGCTCCATTTCCTCCCATGTACATGCTCGTGTACACGTGCTAGAAGACGAGAGGGTCAGAACTTGCAATCTAATCATGATGTCAGTGAGTGAAAGCATAGACTATGGAGGTCCCTACTCCCCCTCAGGGTGACTAAGACTCCATTAACAGGTGTGTAAAAATGGCAGGGATCCCCTGCAAGCCAGGATGCGTGCAGCCACGGCCATTGTGTTAGCTGGAAACTGATTTCGTACAACCGTGGCTCTTGAGAGGATCCTCGATCAGAGGGCGCGCGGGGTGAAATGTTAATTTCACACTTCAAAAAGAAGTTCTTCTTTTACACAGTCTGTTTCTATTTCAACGTAGAAACACTCGAATCTATAGATGCTTAGTGTTGTTGTAAAGGAAATGGTGTCCATGTGGAAGATAAGGCCAATGACTCATCCCACCATAACCAACCAATAACTTGTGCACATTACATAAAGGTGTCCCTCTCTCTCCCTCTCTACATATATCTATTTATATCGATTTATCTATCTATCTATCTTATGCAAAGAGGTCCTTTTCTGTATATAAAAAGAAATGGAGGTGTTAAGGTGGGACCAAGATGGGAATGGTTATCTGCAATTCTCCATTACTCTATTGAGGCAGCTGTCGATTTCCCAACGTTATCTCGATGAGCACCAAAGAATTCAAATGTTTACAAGAGAATATGAACCATGTATTTATCCTTTTCCAACATCAGTGTTTTTGAACTATTGGTAAGCTGATATGCACGGTTTAAATGCTAGCCCTTTATTTCCAGTACTTTGCTATATCCACCAAGAGACTAAAAGAGAATGAGACTGCAAACTCCTAGCTATCAATCACCCACAAGCCAGTGAGCAAATGTACTCGCGTAGCACGTACAAAGTGCCTTTTGCTTGCCAGTGATCACTAGCAGAAGGGAGAGGTGGTATGTGGATAAAACAAGGTCGTGGCCCTTTCCACGACATGCTCCACGTGACGGCAGACAAAGATCTAATGGAAGTTAGAACTCCTGGAAGGGTGAGATGAAAGCACTACCAGTAGATAAAAGTTTAGGATGTGAGGTAGAACTAAAAGGATAGGAGGCGGCCTATGTGGGGTTTGGGGAATTAGGTGGATGCGGCAACAAGATGGGGAGGGACCAAAAGAAGTTAGCCACTATATTTGACAAAGGTTAAAGGCACTGAATCGGATTCTGACAGATGTTATCCATGTCCTGTGAACAAAACCTATCTCTTTTTTCTTCTCTCGCTCCCTCTCCCTCCCCTCTATCTCTCTCTCTCTCTCTGTGCGTGGAAAAATTATGAACTAAATCTGTACCCATGCTGCTGTTCTCTCTTTGCATGCATCCCTTCTTCTTAGGTTCACATAGTATCGTTCATTGAACCCAACAATGTCTTCTTCGCTGTCGCGGTCACTGTATATCCTTGGCGAAGTTCGGGTGATAGAAATAGCTTCTTTACTCGATCTCTAATATTTCAGATAAATCTGTGTACATCTCGCTCTCTATAAAGTCAAACTTGATGCAGGAGTCCTACGCACGCTCTTTTTATTTTAAGGATTGATATTTTCTTGCATTTCGTTTAGTTTCGTTACGAAATTAGTGCATCAGCAAATTTCAAAATCCCTAGTAAGAATTTAAGAAAGACAAGCAATGGAGATGGATAGACTGATCAGCCCCATCCCAAGAGATCGTGCCGCTCGATTCTTGAAGAAGATAGAGAGATCGATAAAGAAACTGATTCTGGACCACCACAATAAGGTCAAGGTTATTTAGTGGCTGCTACTTTGGCCATTACACAATCTCCTACTTGGACAAGCCACCTTCTCTCTTTCCCTTTCGTTTTTCCTAAAAAAATTCTTGTCAACAAGAGATTTATATTTTTCATTTAAAAAAACACCATATGCAGTGTCCCTGTAGCTAGTCCTCTTCTACCCATTTACTTCAAGAGTTGTGCTGGTAGACGCCATTATCATGCAAGATTAGGAGCCTTCTCTTCCCATTGGTTGAACACGATAGCAACTTGGAGGGATAAAGAATGGACTAAATGGTTGATGTAATGCCCAACCAACAGACAGGGATATATGGTATATAAAACTTGGCCTTATCCTTAAAATTTTCCTTTCTCGTGTGGTTTTCTTTTAAATTATATTTATATTTTTTCTTTCCAATTTTATTTATTTTATGCAGATGAGCATGTTCGACCCACCTCGATATGACGGCATGAAGCACATAGAGAATGTCCCAAAACTGATCACATCGCGTTAAGATGAGTGGTGAAATTCCCATAGCGTAGAATAGGGAGAAAGGAGGGCACTGATATGATCACTAAGTTAGAAAGATATTATTAATACTCCTCTTCGATATAGTAGAGAAGGCAATAATTTTCGATCACCTAGAAAATCCTTTTATTGTCATAACATCCTTTGTCTGGAGTTTCGAACGCAAAGTTAACCACATGAAAATATTCACCTTAATTTATAGAAGAATAGAATGGCTTTTGTATAGAACAAGTTGTTTGAAGACCATCTCCAAATAATATTATCTTTCCAAATTTGCCACCAAATTAAGAACTTTTTTTTTGGTGGCACAGAGTTCTCCTTGAAATTTTAATTTTACCCTTCTAGAAGAAAGATAATCTTAGGGCGTCAATTCTTTTTTAAGACTTTTTCCGGGATTCTGAAAATATAGAGGGAGTATTGAGGTAATTAAGGCAGATAATACCGACTCAACAATGATTAATCTTCCTCCAATAGATAAATGCTTGGTTATCCATCGATCTAGAAAGTTATGGATGGTTTTATTCCAATCAGATATTAAAAGTTTCCCACACTTTAAAGGCATCCCTTCCCAAGATAAGAAATTGGAAAGTAGCAGTAGAACAACCTAATTTTGACGCCCAATATTCATTCAATGATTGAGGCGAGCACACTAAAGATAGAGTAGGGTTTGGAGTAATTAACTTTGAGTCCATGTATGATTTCAATGAGACATAAAAGCATTTGAGAATCAAAATATAATCTTCATTGCGGCAGATAATAAGATAACATCGCCTCCATACTGAAAAATAACTACGGATGAATAAAAATTAGACCCATGCATTTAAACAGTGGTTGTTTGATTGGGCAAGAGTTATCATTCAAGATAAAAAAAAAAGGCAGCGGAGATAATGAATCACCTTGTCAAATGCCTCTAAACAAAGAGAAGTAATGATTGCATCAGTGCTCCCCCATGAAAGAATATTTTAAAAGCCACTCAATCCAAGGTTTAGGAAGACTCCTGTGCTCCATAGTTTGAGTTATCAAAAACTTTAGTGAAATTAAGTTTGATGCATGATACGACCGTCCTGTAGAATGATTATTTCTCAGATAATAAATACTATAATAAAGGACATATATAAGATATTTTTAAAACTTCTTGTGAGTGGAAAAATCACCCTCTTAGAAACCTAATTTTTCAGATACGACCCCACCATAATAAGCATGCACCACTTACAGCATTGAAAAAATTACCACGTACTTGTTGGCTTTTTTCACACATTTCTTGGTCATATAGTAGCCACGCAGTTCATGTTTGTCCTCATGCACTACCCTTCAACGCCTTGGCAGGCCATTTCATTTACTCAAGTCTGGAGGTTTGCAGTTGATATTCCCAAGTGATAAGAACACAGAGACAACGCCATAAGCAAACTTTTCAACACTGGACGACGTCGTGCCACATACTCATTCGAAGAAGCCTTCCAATGAATACTAGAGCACGTCACAAGTAAGTAAAATACAACCATTTGTCGGGGTGTTTTTGCTTATTGCCACCAAGAATATTTGAGCAGCGGTGACCAGATTCGATGGGACCTTTGATTTTGAGAGACAAGCAGACTCGCATTCGGTGCAGACGACGACTCGGGCCCAATTCGTCCGAATCCACGGAGCTGGAGCATCTCGTCACCGCCGTGAGCTTAATGTGAAACGAAAATGGCCACTCTAAGTCTAAGCTCATACTAATGGTGCTTAGGGATGATTAAAAAAAGCTGCAACTTGATGTACTACCGGCACCTAACGCACTTTGAGTAGCACGAAATCAGTTAATAATATTGGACATATATATATATAGGGCTAATGGTGACAAGTCACTGACCACAATGAGAGCTAGCTTAACTAATCAAGCCACGTAGGTGACCAAATCTACACATGACATGTGTTATGTAATTAAGAATCAAATGGAGTTTGACTTAGCCTCTTTTACAACGAGCAAATTCTGGACACACATCGGAGTAAGAAACAACCAAAGCTCCCAACTTGGTAGGTGGGGACGCACACCTACGGTCACCACATCTTTACGTGTCCATTATTTTCATTTATTCTTTTAGAAAAGAAAAGTCTTTTAATTTGATTTAGTATATATATGAGCAGAGAGAGGGTGAGGACAAAAGAAAAGGAAAAAGAAAAAAAAAAAAAGATAATGTGGTTTGGATAATTGGACATCCCCCCAAAAAGGCAGAAGAGTCTCTCAGCAACAGCAGAGGTGGGGAATAAAGCAAGGCAAAGAAAAAGAAAATCCAAAGAGGGAGAGAGAGAGAGAGAGAGAGAGAGAGAAGCAAACATAAACCCTCTGTCATCAAGCCCTCTCTTTCTCCCCCCACCCCCCAACTAACTGTATATATAAATCCTGGCCATCTCTTCCCAATGCCCATATGAGAAGGCAAAGCCCAGATCAAACCCCACATATCAATAGATCACATACCTCCAAAAGGGGAGAACATAGAAGCCAACCTCTATTATTGAGGCCGTAATTGAGGTCGCGGAGATGGGCGGAGGGAGCAACAACGGCGTCGCCGCCGGCAATAGCAGCAGCAGCAGCAAGCTGCTTGAGATCCTGAACGTGAGGGTGGTGGGGTCGGGTGATCGGGTCCTGGTGCTCTCGCACGGGTTCGGTACGGACCAGTCGGCGTGGAGCCGCGTGCTGCCTTACTTCCAGCGCGACTTCCGCATCGTCCTGTACGACCTCGTCTGCGCCGGGAGCGTCAACCCTGACCACTTCGACTTCCGCCGCTACACCACTCTTGATGCCTACGTCGACGACTTGCTCGCGATTCTCGACGCCCTCCGGGTTGACCGCTGCTTCTTTGTCGGACACTCTGTGTCGGCCATGATTGGAATCCTCGCCGCCATCCGACGCCCCGAACTGTTCCTCAAGCTAGTACTCGTCGGCGCCTCTCCAAGGTTTAAATTTCACTTTTGTGATTTGTAATTGGATCGATTTCTTTTTCTCTTATCCGCTTCTTCCTCTCTTCTTTCCAGGTTCCTGAACGACAGGGAGTACCATGGGGGATTCGAGAGGGATGAGATCGAGACGGTGTTCGCGGCGATGGAGGCCAACTACAAGGCGTGGGTGACGGGGTACGCGCCGCTGGCCGTGGGGGCCGACGTGCCGGCGGCGGTGCGGGAGTTCAGTCGGACGCTGTTCAACATGCGGCCGGACATCTCCCTCTTCGTCTGCCGCACCGTCTTCAACAGCGACCTCCGCGGCGTGCTCGGCCTCGTGCGAGCCCCGTGCGTCGTCGTGCAGACGGCCAAGGACGTCTCCGTCCCCATCTCCGTCGCCGCCTACCTCAAGGCCCACCTCGGCGGCCGCACCACCGTCGAGCTCCTCCACACCGAGGGCCACCTCCCCCACCTCAGCGCCCCCGCCGCCCTCGCCCACGTCCTCTACCGCTCCATCGCGCGGTGACCTACGAGTGACCCGTCTAGCTGTTCGCTGTTCGCTGTTGGTTCCCAGAAGAGAGTGAGAGAGATTACTATCACCACCCACGTGAAGGTCACGTGGTAAAAGCTGCTGCCTGTATCGATTTCCTTTTTTTCTCTCTCTCTCTCTTTCCTCTTTTTCCCGGCCCTCTCTTTTGTATGTTGTTTTTTTTTTGATAAAGATAAGGTGGCCTTCGTTGAGATTACTTTCTCCTAATCTCTATCTCTACCTCTACCGTTAGAGATATACTCGTGAAGTTGCCACTCTATGCTTTCCTTTACCTTTTATGTAAGATTTTGCCTTTTTCTTTTTCGCCGCACAAGTCTTACAACTATTATCCCCGGTTAAAGATTGCAGCAACTAATACTCATCATCAACTCTCTTAGCGAGAGTTAACCCGCCGCCACTGGCTTGATTAATAAAACAGCGGTTACTATTTCTATTACCAGTTTGTTATTCTTGGATAGACTATTCGATCACTACTAGTAGAACAAAGTTGCTTCCCTCCTTTTGGCTCTCGGTGGCTGTGATCTGATTCGCAGATTAGAGAGGGGTGGGTGGGCTCGCCGCATAAAAGTGATTATGTTTTTTTACACGAAATGATGCTTTAAGATTTGGGAAGGTTCTGATGGTAGAAGGCATCAAATAAGGAATCTAATTTCGAGATAAGATGGGCCCCCGAGAGAACAATAGTGGATCATAAACCTTATCCTTTTGACAACCCCCAATCCCAATAGTCCAGTTTTGATCACTATGTATATGTTCCTCCCCAGTAAGTTTGGTTGTCTCGTACACAGTACAGGGAGGGCCATACATTAGAGTTTTGGTTCCATATTACGAATATAATAAATATCTATGCACGTCAGAGACCCCATTTATTGTCGCATATTGAAGGTTTCCATAAGAGGGGAAAAAGTTAAATCGATAATCCGATACGACTTAATTTAAATTTTGAACCGATTTGAATTTTAGTTTACTTAAATTCAAATTATAAACGAATTGTGTTCGTATTTATTACGTCGACTCATCAAACTTATTTGTGACCCGTATTAGTTGTTTAATAAATAAATTGTGTTAGTATTTAAATTTTTTTATTCATTTAATAAAATAGATCATGTTTATGCTTGCATTATCTTAATCTAACTCGAACTCAACCGATTGCCACCTCTAATTATATGTAGCATTAAATTTTTTTTTTTTGTGATCAAAATAGGTCTCCGTACCATCAACCATAGAGGTTTAATTTTACCATAAATTAAAATTATTTAAATTTAATAATTTTGTAAACAACAAAATTGCTAAACAGTTTAATAATTTTATTGTTCATGAAAATGATATATTAAATATTTAACTCTCGATTGATTGTGATGGGAATGTGAGATTCTTTTTTTTTAAAAGACAGTGGAGACTAAAAATGAAACGCGGGACGATTCAACTATTTTAGCTCAGCTGGCTAGAACAAATTACTTTGATAATAAATTTGGTTAGAGAACTAAATCGATAAATAGGTTTATGATGGGGAGTACCAATTTGTTTAAGAACTCGCCAAATTCTTATAATTGCGCACGTAGCATCACGTATCACGTGCCATGCACTCGTGCGTGGAGGTCGGGTGGCTCGGATCTACTGGAGACTAATAAGTAGATCGGGAACACATCGAACGAAGCCCTAGCAATTCCTTCCGGCTTGTGAAAGAATTGCTTCCGGGAGGAAGAAAGTGATCGATGGCTCGACGCGAGGAGCGCGATTCTCGAGGCGAGCGCTTCCACTCCAGGTCGGGGAGAGAGCCCAGGTGGGTTCAGTCTGCTTGTATTTGCCTCGAGTTTTTCCCATTGTGTTGATCAATTTTCATGAGAATTTTCTAGTTTCGAAGTTAGTGTGATCGTAATTATAATCGTGCATCTAGTCAGGAAGGAGAAGCTATGATCTTATCACAGTAAGGCAATATTGATTTCTATGAATAGATTGGAGAAAAGTTGTTTTATAAGATAGCAAAGCAATTCATTTAGCATATGCAAAGCATTTGACTAATCCGTGACAGACCTTAAGGGTTGTGAACTATCGCAATGATCCTTTGTGCAGCGGTGTTAGATTGTCAGAGTGGTGGTATTAGAGTAATATTGTTAGAGAAGAGGAACAGAAATGAAAAAAGAACAAATGATGGGTCCTTTAGCTACGTGGATCAAGTAGAGGAAGAAGAGGAAAGGGAGAACTGTGCTGGCTTAAAATTCGGATAGTGATTGGGGAGCTATATGTATGAGAGGAAGCACGAAAGTGGGAACTATATGGCTCAATGAGAGTTCATTCAGGCCGATAGAAAGCGGAAGAGGGGGAGAGATTAGAAGTGCTCTTCTTGAGAATAGATGAAAGGTTTAGGAGAATTAAAACTAAGCTGCTGCTCTTTTGAATATTTTCCATATGTCATATGCTACACTAGTATGATTCTCAATGTAGTGGCTGGAATATTAATCTGTATGTATTTAGACTGGAATTCTGAGTGTTGTGCATTATAAGTACATCATGTGTTTAAACTACTGATACCATATTTCTGCTTAAGGATTTGTTCTTACAGATGTAGTGGGTTGCCTAATAAGCAATAAACAGTTTGTAAATTTTCTAAAGGAAATTCTGCCTCTTCAAGTCCTAACTGTGTTTGTACTAGCACATAAGTTTTTCGGATCAATTACCTTTCTGTTGGACAACAAAACATGTATGCATTACTTTCCCCCCATTTGTAGTCCAAAGAAAGCAAGAAGAGATGGGAAACCTGCAACTGAGAGAACTTACCACAGTCGTAATTTTCATGGCGATGAAACATCTGATCGTGATGAAAAAGGCGGAAGACGTTGGCAAGATGCTGGTCCACTGGATAGGCCTATATCTACTGAAACAAAGCTGCTGACTGATGTTGAAAACAGAGGGTCTGAAGCAAAGGAAGATGGATTTTATGATAGGACCAAGTATTCTGCAGACTTTAGAGAAGTACCACGACCAAAATCTTACTCTCAGGTCCCACTTTTTTTCTATTAACTTGTGGGTATTTCTTACCAGTAACTAGCGTTATTTCTTTGCTAATTCAAGCAATTCCTTTACTTTCTATATTCTATGAGAAATGACTACATTTTTTGTTCTTTGTTTATATAATGCCTTCCAAGTTTATTATTCTTAGGTATTTTGACTTGCTTTTGAAATTTTTAGGTGTTTATTACTTATGAGTGGAAATATGACTTTTGTAGCTGCAACTACAAAAGTAAATATTTAGATCATCTACTGCAGTCTTAATAGGGACGACAATACAGAAAAGTTCCTCAGCTGCGTGTCACTAGAACTTTCTTTTTTCTACAACAGCTGCTGAATTATGTCTTTAGGTACACTATTCTGATTTTTTTACTTTAAGTGTTGGTAGATCTTAGTTCAGAAAGATATCACAACACAGAGATTATGGTAATTTGCAGCAACAAGGTTTTCTAATGCTGTATCCCAGTTATACTATTTTATTAAATGTTTTCCAACTTGGTTAGTTTTATATAGTTGAGGTTTTCTTTTGGTCATTGTTTACCTTCATTTCTTCAGATTGCGGGACAAATATGCAAGTGGCTAAACTAAAAGAGTCAGCAAATAAAAATAATTTCAAATAAACATATGAAACTATGTTATAGTATATGATCACTAGCAAGATGCTTCGTTTTCAAGAGAATGACTTAGATCGTTGGAAGTATGAAAATTTTCTTTGATTAGAGTTCTTCACTCAGAATTAAAATCAAATCATTAATAAATAAGATGGTAGACTAAGGCTAACAAATAGACAATTTTATGGGTTCTGGTGTAGAAAATTGAAAGGTTTTAGAAAATTCCAACAAAAAATATTGTAGGAAAAGGTTGATATGAGATTGGATAAGATTATATGAAGATTAAAACTATCAGCAACAATTGGTCTAAGGATAACAAATTAAATGTGAGGTTCAAAAGGATGTTACTATCGTTATACTAGTCAATTGAATCCGAAATAATGAGATGTAATCCAGTCCATGATTGGAAGCCCGTGTTGGAATTTGATCTAAAGATGAATTCTGAAATCTAACCCGAAAGATTAGATTTGGAAGCCAACGAATGTCCGAATCAAAATATCCGAAAAGTCAGACTCTTAATAGACTTTTAGAAGTCTCGTGATGTACTGGAAATGTCGAAGAATGCAGGAGGAATGGAAGAAAGTATCAAATTTGTGGAAAGAGACCCTAGGCTTTGCGCTTCGAGTAGGGGTGGCAATTGTGTCAGGTTAGTCGAGTTCGAGTGGGGTTCTATCCGGTCCAGTCATGATAATGTAAACATGATCATGACCTGTTTACTAATCAAAATTTATAAAAATGAACATGACCTATTTATTCAAGGGGTTATACAGGTCATAAACAAATTGTTGGGTAACACAAGTAATTTGAAATTATATAAGTTATTCAAATTATAAATAAATTTTTTTGTGCTATAAATAGATTATTCAGGTCATAATCATATTATGTGTCATAAGCATGTTTGTAGAATGAGCATAAATGTGTTAAACGGGTTGAGGTAACAAATACAATGATACAAAACATGGTGGAGAGAAGGAGATGGAAGAGAAATGGAAGATATAGAAGAGGAAGGGAGTTTCACATATCTATCCTTAACAATGGTTTAACACCTTTTTTCACTAAAGAGAGCAATTAAAAAAAATTTCATTAACCTCAAAAGAAAGCACAACATGTCTATATATAAACTTATAATAAAAATAAGCAAAAGACACCTTAGACAAATGAAAAATACAAAAACAATCATAAATATCGCATAATAAATAAACTCGACCAGATTCGGATTACTATATGGGGGATCATCAAATGTCGATGCCTTTTGCGCTAGTATATATGTCATCGTGTCCCGTCAGTGATGTTCGCATCACACAAATGTAACTTCATTTTCATAATCCGGTTAAGCAGGTCAACTTGCTTATAATCTGAACCCAATTATATTAAACTCAAAACTCATTTAAAACCTTCAGGTTTGTGTCAAGTCAAAACTTGTCATCCCTAGCTTCGAGGCTTCCGATTTCACATCGGAAGGAATCTTCACAAAATCCTTGGAGAAAGGTTCAAGCCGTTTTTATTTCATCAAAGACCGTCTAAATACAATGTTTTTTAAAACTATTTTTAGTGCTAACATAAAATCCGAAGTGAATAATTACCCAACTGGACCAAAATAAGTCAAAACAAACCCAACTTATGAGCTGGAAATTAGCCCGAAAACAATCCGAAAATACTAGAAAATAGAAAAAGATATATAACAACTAACCAAAATCGAACTAGATCCAATGACACAAATAAGTAAGCCAAAGTTGGGTCCAATGTCCTCATCACCAACTATACACTGTTGTTTATGTTTAGCAGAGTGCTAGCTTGACATGATTCTTTATTTACTATCTTTTGTGCACGAATCATATAAGTTTACTGCTATAGTGGGATCTTCTTCAGACGTGCACTCTCAAGTGTTCCCTTGTGTATAACAATCTTAGGCTACCTATGGTTTTATGTACAGCTTGGTGAGCGTAGCAGTGCTGGGCAAGGTGGTCGAAAGTATGTTCGGCGAGCTACTGGTAGTGATTCTCTCTCATCTCTACTGGTGCTTTATTGTGCACACTTTAATCCGCTCTTAATTTCTTTATCCGTTTTATATACTCTTACACAGATCATGGACGGTGGAGTGATCAAAAGGAGCAATCTGGACACAGAATCAAAGACAAAACTGAGGAACAGGATTTGCAGAGGAAGGACGAGAGACCTCAATATCATGCAGATGATAATACAGTAGGGAGACCTGATGGAGAAGTTGAGGCACCCCCTGTTAGAAGAAGACCAGCATTTAGGGAGAAGAAGATGCCGATAGAACCAGAATCTGATTTGAAAGCATCAAGTTGTGATCAACATGTATTTGGTGCTGCAAGAAAAGAAGAAAGAGGGGACTATAATTCTTGTCGAGTAGATAAACCTGAGAGACCATTTAAGAACACAGATGAGAGAAACAATAAGAGAGAAGAAGGTTTTGCTCGAAGATCTGAAGTACGGAAGACAGACCACCAATCAAGGGACAGGTTCCCTCGCAGGGGCATGTGGGGTAGGGACAGCTTTGATGGCCGGTACAGTGAGAGGAACAATTATCGTCAGGCTGGCGTTCAACTTGATAAATGGAAGCATGACCTATTTGATGAAGCCAATAGAAGCCCAACTTCGAAGAATGAAGAAGAGCAGATTGCAAAAGTTGAAGCCCTGTTGTCAGGCTAATGAATTCTCTTTTTGTGTGGGCTTCACAGCAGTTTCCTAGTTCTGATGAATTCTCTTCTTCTGTGTGCTTCATATCTGCTTCCCAGTTCAGCTTTCCTAGTCGTATGCATTTTCCACCGTTTGCAAGCATACCTGCACTAGTGATCATCTTTAATGAAACCGAGGCAAAATTGCTGTCTTTATGTGGAATCCTTACAACTTTTCCTAATTTGGCTCCACCATTTTGGTTCTTAGATTTATATTTGCATAGACTGTAGTGAGCAGGGGTTTTAATGAATTCTTCTAGAGCCTTGATGTTTCAAACTTTGAATGCAAGATTGATTGCAGTATTTTCCCAATGAAATGCACATCTATTTGTATTTTTGTAATCCAGAGTCTGGATATAAAGATACAAATGAGAATACATGAAATGTAGCTCTTCTTTTGGATATGTAAACACAGAAAAATGGCCTATTAGCTCAGTTGGTTAGAGCGTCGTGCTAATAACGCGAAGGTCGCAGGTTCGAGACCTGCATGGGCCAGATAAATTTTATTTTTATCATACCTTAGGCCTCAAATTTATCTTCATTGCAATTTCCACAGGCGATATATTTCGGTCCCTCTCCAACTGAGACCTTGCTTCTTGCTGCCTTCCATTTTCTCTTTATATGGCGCGCTCCGTCTTCGACCGCGGAGCACTCAGAACCGAGTTCGATAACGCCGGAATAAGCCCTCGGTTTATCCCCATTATCTGGAAGTACTATACCTCTCTCTCTCTCTCTCTCTCTCTCTCTCTCTCTCTCTCTCTCTCGATCTCTTGACCTAGGGTCTCTTCTTGCAATAACGGCGGTCTCAGGCATGTGCTCCAAAATCCTGGCTGCGACCTCGACGACGTCCCTTCTCTGCCTTCATCCGCCTACACCCTCCTCCGCTCCAAGTTCCGATCCATGACCTCCTCCCTCATCTCGTCTATCGAGTCCAAGGATCGGGTCACCACCAAGCTTCTCATACGCCTTCAGGTACTCCCTAGGGTTTCTCTTTCGTTATTTGGGATGTTCTGATGTGGTTCTACTGCCTGTATTAGATCTATTTTACACGAATGCTCCATTCTGTTACTCTTCGTTCTTGTTTGTTTGAGATTGCAGTGAGATCCTAATCGGGAACTGTTCTTTTTGGTGAATCTAAGTATATTCCTTAGTCTCCTAGGCTGATTTTAAAGTTTACTTGCAAAGTCCGTTGAGTTTCCTGCCTTTTGGTTGGCTATGTTGATTGAATGGCCACGGTATTGCTAGGTATTATGAACTAAGGAATTGCGTCTACAATCCGTGACAATAGTGACTAACATGTTGATTGGGAACGTGCTAATTGAAATGTACATACCAGCAAATTATGTTTGCAGGAATGCTGTATTAACTGATAAGTTTTTAAGTACATAACGACACTTGTTAAATAACATCTGTATTACTGATTATTGTTCTGTTATAATCCAATCTTAGCAACGAATTTTAATGTTACTTAAAAAGCGTGCACTTTTCACTGTTGTGGATGATCTGCGACTCCTGAAGTTGTACTATTGAACTGCTCTGCTCCTTCAATAGATTGCTTGACAAGAGCAAGTTAAATTTAGTGCCCTAGAGTTAACCAGTACAAAGCCCTTGCCTTTTGAATGCATAAGCCAAGAATACACTATGAATGTCAGGTCATTTCTGCTAAGCTTGCATATACCCAGATGGTCAATGTAAATTGTTGGGATGAGCCTTGAGTTCTATATGCTGATAACAAATCTGACTTGATATGGTTCCTTGTTCGTATTTAGTTGCATAACGAGTCACAACTTATCAATAACTTTTCTTGGTTCTACTCTTCCTTTGTTTGAACATTTCAATTATTGTGCTGTTGTGACTGTTACATGAATGGAATTATTATGTTTTCTGATTCTATGTATCCAGAATGGCACTTCTGTAGAAGCTGTAATCATGAGATATGACACACGACTAGGGAAGTATAATGGGAAACCTCGTTCAGGGGGTGTAAGATCAACTCTATGTGTCTCATCACAGGTATAATAATTTTCTTTGTTCTTTAGAGTAACTATTTTAATAGGTGGGAGAATTTTCCCCATGTTTGGGCTTTGAATTTTCTACTGCTTCTACTTATGGGTTAGAGATGTGATTCGCCCTTTCCACTTTATAATTAAACTTTAAAATATTATTCAGGTTGGTTGCAAGATGGGTTGTAAATTCTGCGCTACTGGGAGCATGGGATTTAAGAGCAATTTGTCATCTGGAGAAATTGTCGAACAGCTAGTCCATGCAAATCAATTTTCACATATCAGGAATGTCGTTTTCATGGTAATTTTCTTATGGTTGACTTCTTTTTCTATTGTACGTCATCCTAGCTTACTGACTCTTTAAGATCTTATAAGAATAATAAACAGTTGTGCTATCATCCAATATATCTCAGTAATTAGACTTAGATACTATGTTCTCTTTTCTTTTCATATCTTGGAGTTGTTCCTGGAGGAGTTTGTGCTTTGGTATGCCCTTTTTTAGCTTAGAGGCCTGATTTATAAGAAGGATACACCCTTGTGAGACTGTAATTGTTGTTCTCCAACAATTTTATGCTCTTCAGTGAACACCTGCAAGGCTGCAATTAACAAATTTTGCTGATAAACACTTTTGAGAATTACACGGATGTAGGATGACAGATGCATTTAATGTGATGATATTCCCACTAATCAATGCCTTCTCATCATGCCTGATAAGTTAAGTTTTTTGTAATGAACATGCAGGGAATGGGAGAGCCATTGAACAATTATTCTGCTTTAGTGGAAGCCATCCAAATCATGACTGAATTCCCATTTCAACTGTCACCTAAGAGAATTACTGTATCAACTGTAGGTATCATAAACTGAGTTTGTGGCAATTAGCTATTCTGTATTTTCAAGAATACTTTTGGAGGACTACTTTTTCTTGTTAATTATATTTTTAGCTGCTATATTTTTGTTTCTTTTGTGGATGCAAATATGTTGATACACCAATTATGTATACAATGATGAATGTAGATTATCTATTTGGATTTGTTTTTTTTCCTCTTCCAACTGCAAGTATGTCATGGGATAGGCAGATTAGTTGAACATCTGAACATGCTAAGAAAAAGCTATTTTTCCATTTTTTCTAGTTGGTAATCGGTAATACTTAATTGTATTAAAACGAAGTGTGTATCTAATCATTTTTTATTTTGACATATCATGGATTCACTTTGGTTTTATGCCAATTTTTTCTTCGGTTTTTTACTTGTTAACAGTTATCTTGTGGCCTCTTTTCTTTTGTTCTCTTCACAATAAATCAGTGATTTTATTCTTTTTACCTTCAGAGCTTCCTCTAGTCTTTGTCAAGCTTGATTGTATTATTTTAACTTTTCAATGTTTCTCTCTATTAATTTCTGGTGAGAACTGAATCTTCCTTGGGTCTACATATGAAATCATAAAAGTCGATATATGCCTATATTACCAGACAGAGTATTGCCCTAAGCACTCCATTATTCATCTGTCCTTAAGCCTCTCTGCTGCCTTATTGTCCAGACAACCTATGCTGACCGTAGCTAGTTCCGTTAGAAATTTCCTTACCACACTTGTCTTGCAGATTGGATAAGCTTTATAGACACAATATCATTCTCTAAACAAATAATATGTTCTATCCAACATTTATGGTTTCATCCCTTCAAATCTGGTATTTTATCAGTTCAACTCAAAACAAAGCTGTTCCGACTTTCTTATGACTTCCATTACACATGTGAAGCATGGACTCAAATAAATTTTTTTGATGGGCATCCTCATCAGCATGATTATTTCTGACAATAGTGGAAACTGGAAAAGAGTCGGTATTATTTTTTTCTCCTATCCTGTCGGGTCTCATCCTTTCAAGTTTGATCTAAACAATTTCTCTCCAGATACATGAAAGAAAAAAGTCACTCTAAATTTGTTGGGAGAACTCTTTCTTTATGTATTATTGTGCTCATTAACCGTTTCTATTTATCGACACACAACCACTTGTATTTGAAGATAAACTTGAAAAATTGATGCAATTTTTTGACAAAAAAATTGATGAAATTTAGAAAGTATTGGCGCTGGCCCAACTAGGTGGTACTTTGGTAGCAAAAGAGATGCCAAGCAGTGACAATTGAAAATGCCATTGAGCATTTCGTCTCACATAAATGGCAAGGTATTGATGAATGACTAGTGCTCCAGCCGTTGCATTACACACATCTGTTTTCATGCTTGTCTTTATTAAAGGATTTAACTGTACCTAGCTGGTGAGTATTACTTGCAATAGCAAAATACATGAAATGTATTATCGCAGTTTTCTTCAATCAAAAAGGTAATATTTTCTGAGATTTTCTGTAGGTTGGTATCATTCATGCAATCAACAAGCTCCATGATGACCTTCCAAATGTAAATCTAGCTGTGTCACTGCATGCTCCTGATCAGGATATACGCTGTCAGATAATGCCTGCGGCTCGAGCTTTTCCTCTAGGAAAACTCATGGAAGCATTACAAGGCTATCAAAACAAGAGGTGAGAGCTAGAAAAAATGGCCTTTACGATCTAGTGAGTTTGTGAGTTCTGTAATGTGGTGGAACATTATTAAACTTTATTGCAGTGACCAAAATATCTTCATTGAATATATCATGCTTGATGGAGTCAATGACCAGGAACAGCACGCTCACCAGCTTGGCAGACTTCTAGAAATGCTTAAAGTGGTAAGCATTTATTTTACAATTGCTTTCTTTCTACAGTTTACTTGCAGAATTTGATCTAATTTTATGGTGATAATAAGTATACTCATCATTTTTGTTGTGTAATGTAGGCTCTTTGGATAATAAGTAAACTAAAAAAAGAAGGAACGACTGGGCAAATTCTGACATGATTAAGATATTTATTTTGTAAGTTGAACTTAAACAAAACTTGTTATGATGGATCCAATTTTCAGGTAAATGCACTGCAGGGCAGTAATCTGTTACTTTCTGCATAAATTAAATTTGAAATTGCAAGAGTTAGGGCCTTTCAGACTTGCTTCTGCCAAATAGTGAATATTAATGTCAAAGAACTTGTTTAAGAGATCTTT
Source organism: Typha latifolia (assembly GCF_019914945.1). Lineage (NCBI taxonomy): Eukaryota > Viridiplantae > Streptophyta > Magnoliopsida > Poales > Typhaceae > Typha > Typha latifolia. Next base: position 2,824,905 of record NC_133086.1, on the reverse strand, counting down.
TTCATTATTTAGGGTTTATTTTTACATGGATAATAGTGCCGTCGTTAGAACACTTTTCTGATTAAACTCAAACAGTCAAACTTTGTCCCATGTCACTTAGGTGCTATGCTTCAGTGAAGTTAGGCGGCCTTTGGCTTGAGAGGATCTTGATTTTGATTGCATAAAATATTGACACCTGTTAGGATACAAGAAAATATAATCCAAAGTTTGCCAAACTTCTGCGTCGATATCCTATACAAGGATCACGAGCATTACTTTCCCTCAGTCATGGGAATGAAAGACGTTACAACTTTGTTCTACCCTTAGTATTGACCTCCAACTTGCATCATCATTTTGTTGAAATATGGCCTCACTGTTTTCATACATTCGTATGTTAACACACTTAATAAGCCTGCACATATGAATCTGATATTATCTTGTCCAAGTATTCAGAGCTGTAATTATTCTCTGGATTCTAGGTTGTGTAAATATTGTCTAAATTCCAGTGCATATTATTTCACAAAATTGTCTATATTGTTCACTCCAGTTCTGACTTTGATGAAAGCAGGTCGTGAACTTGATACCTTTCAACCCAATTGGTACTTCAAGTTGTTTCAAAAGTAGCACTGATCAGAACGTGGCAAGGTTCCAAAAAGTCTTGAGAGGTATCTATAATATCAGAACAACAGTTCGCCAGCAGATGGGTCAAGATATAAGTGGTGCTTGTGGCCAGTTAGTCATTAACCTTTCTGAACAAAGATCGGCTGGTGGAGCAAGCCTGTTAACTGACATAGAAGATCTTCGTATCTGATGCTTGGTACCCCTAATCTTCCATGCATCTCGTCCCTTTTCTGCAGCTGACATAGGCATGCTTGTGAGTTTCTCCTCACAAACGAGTACATTGTCCTTCATTGACACCGATTTCTCTTCTACTCGTGAAGGTGCCAAATTTTTGCTCGTTCATATAAGATGTTGTAAATGCTAGAACAATATTGTCAACGGTCTAACTGCCCAAATTTGTTTGCATTACTGAATGTGGTATATAGCAGAGGGAAAGAAACAATTCTCTTATTTCATTACTAGTGGCTCCATCTAGATTCTCTCGAGGCTGTCATACTTTTGCAACTTTCATATGATTGGTCTTCTTGCTTGCATGTGCGTATCAAATGATTTTGCCCTAGTTTCCAATCCGTCGGAACTCCTGCTTCAGTTCATTTCTCTCCTGCATAATTTGTGCGCATGCGTTATATGCACTAGCCTAGAGAGCAGACCATATTTTCTATTCAGACATCAAACATTTAAAATAACTTTGTAAATAGTATGATCCACTTCACAATTCACAGCGTAGTCTTATTTGTCTTTACGAGTCACATACGCTGAAAAGTTGCAGGTCTGTAAGAAAGAACCAGTGTCGATTGGGCACTTTGATGGGAACGCTAGGATCCCTCCTGTTTGACTCTCCAAGGATAGAAAGAACCCTTCAGGTCTTCAACATCTTGAAAGAACATGTGACAAAATTACTCTCCTTAATTAAATAGCAATAAAGTAAGGCAGCCTAATGTTCAAAATGCCAAAGGTAATCAATCCATTATGCTCGACATAAAAAAGGCAATACAATCACTAAACATCTGAGCACCTATTAGTAAATATCTGAATCAAACTAGAATGCATGCACACTTGTACTCATGGTAAACCCAACTTCACCCGCGACTTCCACCAACACACTTTAGTACTTCACCAATTGTCGAATAGGGGCGAGCCATAGATGATCTACCACTCAAACTTGCAGGACCAAAGCGCACAGGCCAAAATAGAGCAAAAGCTCTAGATGCCGCTTTTACTACCTTACCAATTGTCAAATAGGGGCGAGATGATCTGACACTCAAAAGTTGCAGGACCAAAGCGCACTGGCCAAAGTAGAACAAAAGCCCTCGATACCGGTTGCAGCTTCCATCTTGTTTGCCTGAAGTATTTCAGATAAAACGGAGTGTAAGGCAGCAAACCCATAAACAGCTGGTTGAACAGGGGATATCATAGTTTGACAACCAATTGATAGATGGGATGATGTGCTCTTCAGCAAATTGGTATAGTTAAAAAGGTAAACATGGTTTACAGCAGATAGGAGATGCATTTTTGCTTCAACTACAAGGATTTCAGCAATATAGCCATGTTGCAGAGTCATCAACTTGCTTCGGCTTGAGTCTGTTCATAAATTAGAGAGACATTAATTTGACGGTCTCCACAGCAGTCTCCAAACTAGAGGGAACCTAAAGAAAACATAATAGTGATAGCCAGAATGGAATAAGGATATGTATAACTAGCTTAGAGAAACTTAACGACAAAGTTAATGGAATGCTAGACAGCAGACTTACAATCTATCATTTTCAAAAGATAAATGGGTACAGTGCAGCATCAGATACTGTCCTCCAATTTAAACCTTTAAATGAGCAAACAATTAGTTTCTGAACATATGGTATCTGATAGAATTCTATTTACAATTGACAAAAGAAAATTGGTGATGGGAGAAAACGGCGAAAGAAAAATTCTCCTGACAAACTTTCGCAAAACCTCTCATGACAAGGTCAGAAAAGATGGTGAAAGTTACCATGGTGCTTGTTTATCTCCAACTGCACTATAAACAACCCTCCGATACTGTGTAGCAAGTTCCTGGAAGAATTGGAGATCTGATGGTTGTACTCTCTTGATTGCGATGTAAAAATGTCTCATAGATACTTGAGATATTTGTAAGCTCTCCTGTAAGTTTTAGTCATCCATGAACAAATTTATATAATAAGAATGATGATGATTGCATGTATTTTCTTGAGCATTTGTTCTTAGCATAATTGATGCCAGGTTTTAAGCGGGAAAGGAGAAGTGTACATACACTCAGATCTGATTGAAAGAAATAAGTATCTATAAGAGAGCAAGGCAATAAAAGATGCCTGGAGATGTAAAACTAGAATGACACCCTGAAATCCGAAGGCAATGGCAAACAACAAAAGATCACAAAGACAGAAAAATTGCAGCATATTTTGAGTGTTCAAAGAATGATAAATCATGTTAAAAAAAACAGTGATTGGAGAAATTCAGGCAACAGTAGAACATAACAAATAAGAAGGTACCATATGCAAACTCAAAATAATATGGAAAAGCCCAAGTAAAGTAATTAAAGACAATCTTGTACAAGATTTTTATACGACAGATGTAAATAAGAACCTAGCCTGGAACCAAAAGAAAGCAAGATAGTATCCATAGGTAACTTTATATGCAGCTAAAAGTTTAACATGTATATCCTTTTATTCATTCTTTCCTTAAGTCTTTTGAAATCCGTGAAGGCTGGAACCAAATCCATGCTAAAAAAATAAGAAACTAGCCTTGAACCAAAAGAAAGCAAGATAGTATCCATAGGTAACTTTATATGCAGCTAAAAGTTTAACATGTATATCCGTTTATTCACTATTTCTTAAATCTCTCTTTTGAAGTCCTTGAAGGCTGGAACTGATTCCATGATAAATATTTTCTATGATAAATACATTATGATAGTTCTAGGCAACATTCACATGAATAATAAACAAATGTGAATTGTGTGACGTACTTCTAGTGCTGCGATAGCTGCTTCCCTGCATACTAATTTTATATCTGCGCCAGTATAGCCTTTAGTAAGAACAGCAAGGTCCTTCTCATTGACATCAGAGTTGCAGGGCATGCCTCGCATATGAATACGGAATATATGTTTACGATCATTTTCATCCGGTGGTTGGACATCTATCAACCTGTCAAACCGGCCTGACAAAACAAGTACATATCTATCAATCTACAAGCAAGGTATTCTCGGTTGCAGAATGAAGATAGACGGATGTCATGGATTCAACAGCAGCAAGTATGCTTATTACAAACAAGATAAACCTGGTCTTAGAAGAGCATGATCAATTTTATCAGGACGATTTGTGGCAGCAATAACTGTGACACCAGCTCCTTGGTCCAAACCTGTATCAACCATATTCAGCTGAGGATATCCCCAAAATTGAACCACATACATAAGTCCAATCAAAATAAATATTTAATATAATCCTACTTCTGTAAGTAAGATAACTATGTCATTGATCTTCTAATTCTCTGCATGGCCATTTAATTCAGCTTGCGGATAGAACATAAGAAGTTTTGTAACAGCAATGCAGATTTAATTTCATTTCTTAGCTAATATGAGTTCACTTCTTATTTTGCAGATACTATTTATTTGTTCCTTGGAATAAAATTGAATTTTTGAAAAGTGATACTCTTATGTCATAATATATATTAACACAAGTTTCCAGAGACATGACAGTGTAAATGTTCTTCCTTGGCTGACTGCTCAGACTAATTTCAGAACCTTCATGTACTAATAATTCTTCATGAAGCAATACTATACTTACCATCCATTTCTACTAGCAACTGAGCAAGGACCCTGTCACCAACAGACGTGCCATCCTTTTCATGTCCGCGAACGACTGCTAGTCCATCTATTTCATCAAAGAATATAATTGATGGAGAATTAGCTCGGGCCTTTGCAAACAACGATTTCAGTGCCTTTTCAGATTCCCCAACCCATTTACTGAAAAGTTCAGGGCCTTTCACTGCTAGGAAGTTCAGTCTTGCTTCAGAAGCCACTGCACGGGCCATCAAGGTCTTACTACAACCTGGAGGGCCAATCAGCAGTGCTGTTCTTGGAGGGCTAACCCCTACACGCTCAAAGGCTTCAGGGCATTCCTGTGGCAACTGAACTATTTCCTTCAGCTGCTCCTTGACCTTCTCTTGACCACCTACATCTACCCAGTGAACCTTTGGAAGCTCAAGCATTACCTGATGATGGAAAAAGTCCTCCTATTAAGTTTATCTTTAACAATCTCAGGTGTAAGCATACATTAAGTGAATTATCATAAATATACTTAAAAGTTAAAAACAATACAAGCACCTAATGCTGGAGAGATAAATATCTGCAAAAACATCAATGGCAGAAGGATTCAAGCAAAAATACTGTAGATTGTAAGTCAGAACAATCCAAAAGGGTAATGATCATGTTAATTTTTCATGATCTGGTTCATGTGCATGAAACTTGATCTGCAGCTTGTTCATCAGGCAGCACTCAAATTGATGGCCTAATGATGTCTCCAAGCAAGTTCCTCCAGTGGAAAAGCATCGCCAATGTCCATTAATCAAATATTAGGTAAGAAAGATTATTGGATTCTCATGGAAAATCATGAAGAAACTAGAAAGTGGAGCATAAGGTCTCTGACAAAGGAACAAAAAACAACTCAGAGAAGTTTAAATCTAATAACAGGCAGCACCAATACAAATGCCAAATTAAGAGACTAACTAGCATCAGAGATACACAATATGGAAAGAAAAACATAGACCATTATAGCTAAAAATGATGAGAAGAGAAAGTACCTCACGCATGGCACTGGGCCTCACTTTCATTTTGGCCTTCTCAAAATCTTCAATGGTCACTTTGAGCTGCATTTCTTCTTTTATTTCATGAGATTTATGGGGCATAATTTCTAGGGATCTTTGAAAATTACCAGAGGGAAGATCCATTGATGACACGGTCAATTTTGTGAGCGATGATGACAAAGAACCTATTTGGTCCACAGATGTCCCATCCTCCATGTTGTGAACATCAACTGGATGCATATGAACTCCACATCCATCAGGTTTTGAAGTTGGTTCTCCATAATTTTCTCCTGCTTTTGCCTTTATGTGACGGCGAAGAGTAGTCATTGCAGCTTCATTGCAAAGTGCAGCTAGATCAGCACCTACAAATCCATGAGTTGCAGAAGCCAGAGATTGAAGCTCAGTCATCTTGAGTGAGTGATCCATTGCACTTAAAAGGATGAAAAGTATTTCCAACCTCTGTGCAGGGGATGGTACACCTGCAAATCAGCAAAGAAGTATAGTGGTGAGCAATCATTCATCAACTTGAATATCCCAGTCTATATACATATGTTGCAGAAAACTGTAATGATTTAATAGAAATAAACAACAAACCACACATGGTACTTAGTACAATCTTGAAGTCAATTGCAAATTACAACATATAAATAGCACACAAAATTAATCAGTTAGATGATTATCAATAGGAGAAAAGATATCAATCTTTTAGTCTATTATATCTAATTACTATTACAAATAAAACAAAGTAAATAAGATGTCTGGATATGTCATAACTATAAGATCTTATTACAACATACAGATAAGATCTTTTACACTACTGTTTAGATGATATATACAGGAGATACATAAAAGACAACATATTTGTTTTAAATTTTCAAGAATAGTTTTTCTGAAATATGTACTATTGTCATCTTTAGAACAGCTTCAAATTCTACATCCTCCAACAGTTTCTCAATGGCACTAATGGTTAAGTGTTATTTAACCAAATAAATCCAAAAGCTTCCATTACCATGTGAATATTAAAGAATTTAAACATCATAAAGTGAAGATGAAGTTTCATTACAAATCAATATGCAGATTTGCAACAACATATAAGCAACTAGAAAGTTCATTTACAAATATATGCATATGCCTTATGTTGAGTCCAAATTGCATCAAAACACAGAGAACCAGAAAAACTGTGCAAAAAGGATCTCAAGTCTAAATAAAGAGATAAAACAAATCACTTGATATCTCAAAAATGTAGACAAAAAATGCATTATATCTTGTTTTTCTACCAACATAGTCATGATTCTCTATGTTTTATTGTCAGATATGACTGGGACATAACAATCCAACAAATCTTATCAAAATAAATTCTGAGTGAAGTGATCTTTTATCCGTATGTATACCACTCTACAAGCCTAGTTAGATGACAATTTCAAGAAAGAAGCAACATAGATGCATGAAAGTACCTATTTCCATTTCTTGATCAAATCTTCCAGGACGTCTTAAGGCAGGATCAATGCTGTCAGGTCGATTTGTAGCAGCTAGTACAAGTATGTGATCAGTTCTACTTATCTCATCCATCAACTTCAATAGAGTTGCAACCATTCTATAAGATAACTCTTCGCCCCCATCTTTTCTTGATGGAGCAATGGCATCCAACTCATCAATAAATATCTTGAAAACAACAAAGCTATCAATGTTGCATGTTCATAAAACTGTTTTGCCAACTCATTGTACTGCTTTGAAGAAGGAAGAAATCTATAAATATCTTAATTATCCATTCTAAATCCTTATGACAAGCAAATAACCCAGAGGTCAAAAGAGTAAAGCATAATTTTAGTAGCCTGTAAATAAAAAATTTCCAATCAAGAAAGTATACATACCAGAATGAGAATTACACTTTTCAGTCATTCAAATGATCTTTATTCTGAATTTATGATACACTATTTACAGAATAACAAGGTAGTTAAACAATGTATCTCCAAAAGAGAGGTCCTATAAAAAAGAAATCTATGTAGTAACTTTAAAGGCATAACAAGACAAACAACACCTTTTCAAATTATTCTATGTTCTATGTTCAACAAAATAACTAAATGAACTGTTGTTATCATCATAACTGAAGCGTTTACTCCAATAGAATGTAAGACAGATATAAAATGTATATACGCAAAATTCCATATGACTTACTACTGGTGGATCTTTGTGTAGACTACAGTTTAAAGAGAAAAGGTCAGCTTTGACCGACATGAGTACATGCATTAGATTCATCTTCCAGGTTTAACTTTTCCGAAGAGAATTATCAGAAGAATGTTTATTGTCCCAGAAAAGTTGTTGGCTATGGCTACCAATCAATCATATATGCCTTATGCAAATTAAAAGACATTCTTCACAATTGCTCGAGCACTTCAAACAATGACAAAGGCATGCAACAATATCCAACTGAAAAAGAACTTCCAAGATAGCATTATCATTAAGCATGTTGCTAATATGAAAAAGAACACAAAAAGGGCAGCGTAGAAGGAAAAAAAATCTTACCACAGCAGGTGCATTTCTCCTCGCGGAATCAAAAAAATCATGCAAGGCTCGCTCACTTTCTCCATAGTACTGACTAATGGTTTCAGGTCCACTGATGGAAAAAAATCTGGCTCCAGCATCATGAGCACATAAAGATGCCAATGACGTCTTTCCTGTGCCAGGTGGACCATGAAGAAGCACTCCCTTGTACCTGACATATTTCTATGATGATCAATGTAAAACAGTGCACAATCAAGAGAATTATTATTTTTATGTAATAACAATCAAATTGCAGAATGATAACGGCCATGTGGCCTCTTGGTAAATCATGCAGTCAAAATATTTAATAACTTTCTCAAGGAATCCAATTGTGCATTTCATTACTTGACAGGCTAGGAATTTAAAACTGATCAGAGATGCTGCCTCCCAATAAATCAAAATTTGCTTCTTTCAAATATATAGGCAACTTGAAAGACTTTGGCCTTGTGAGCAAAGGAAGATGCAGGAAGTGGACTCAAAGATGAGAGACTCCAAACATTAGCAGATATCAACGATGTCATAATGATCTGTAGTTAGTCAAATTCATGAAAGGATGATGTAAACGATATGTTTTTCCATTTTATAAATGCAAGAGACTCAACATAAGTACTAGATTGCCAACAATTTTATTTTCTATCCAAGAGGCTGAAAAGAGTACGAAACATAGATTATAGATTAATAATACCAAGTTTCTATATGCAACCCATTGAATAAATTGACGAAAATGCTATTGGTACGTTGTGTCGTTGATTTTCATGTAACGCCTACAGAAATACATACAAATTTAAAAAGTGAAAAAAAAAGATTATGGTACTGTTTTTTTTTTCATACTTACATGATAGGCCATATAATAATTTATGTCACTAAGATATGAAGTGTCTTACTTTTAGAACACAAAAAATTCCTCATGAAGGAATTGAAATCTTTTGTGTGTATCAAAGGAAAAATTATAACATAGAGAGTATAAAATAAGGTATACTTGTAAACCTTCAAGAGGCTCCAGTCTAATGTTGCTAATGTAAAACACATTTTTGGTCCTATATATATATATATATATATATATATAGAGAGAGAGAGAGAGAGAGAGAGAGGATTTTGTAAAATGAGGGTTGAGAAACAGATTTGGACTCTTTAAGGGTTCATGTTGAAATTTGGAACTCATCAATTTCAATAGGCTACCAATGGATCTCATCAAAGCAGATGAGATCATTTTCTGCCAAGACAAATCTTTTCTGAGCGGGACTTCAATGAACAACATGTGATTGTAAAAGCATTTGGCAACTGTACTCTAGTTGATGCAAAATATCTACCCATTATATGTGGACACATATATCCTCATCTTAATGGCATTCTTCTAGATTGAAAAGCTTCGCAGGAATAATGAATGTCTCTAAATAAGCCTATCATACTGAGATGAAAAGTTGGCATGCTATTCAATAACAATCCAAAAATACAAAATTAATGGACTAATAATGCATAACATATGCAACATTTCGACTTACATTCAGCCAGATAATAACAGTTAGAAGAGCAGCAAATTATTTAAAGCAAATTCAAGTCCAAAAGGTGATGAGACATGTCTCACACTCTCACTAAGATGAAGAAATCTTCAGAAAGGAAATCAAACAACTCTTTCCAATATACCTTCAGGTAATACTTGTAAAGAATACTTACACAGAACATAACAAACAACTAAACTAATCATCAAGTGAAACTTGTAGTTCTTTAACTAGAAGTTCATATATGCAGCAATCACAACTGAAAAATCTTCTTTGGAAAAAATTGATCCGATTATCTTAAGCAACATAACTAAAAATTGCAATGTGAGGACCTGAGATACTATTGAAACTAGACATGCCTGCCAACATTATGCGCCTCCCAAGTCTCAACATATTTTTCCGTACTCTTTTGGACATGTTTGAATGATGACAATGATAAGTCTTATGCTACAAAGATCCACAAAATAACCTTCAAGGAATTACTACTCAGATTTTTCATGTAAGGGAAACTACAACCTAACTCATGAACAATCAAGATCACATTTGCTTCACCATAATGCATATAATTAGGTAATAACAATAACAAAAAGCTACAAAAGTACAACAGTGGTGAAAGAAGGAAATAAGCAGCAAGAAACAACTTCAATAATTTTAAGGAATTTGTTATATAGGTGTTGAGAGCGCAAACCATAAAAAAGGATCATTGCTGGACAAAGAAAATGAAATAATTTCCTTCAATGCCTCAAATTCTTTGGCTAAGCCACCCAAGATTGGTGTTGAGAATGAAACCCTTGGCAAAGATTCGGCAGTATCCAATGATGAAATTATTTGCTTCAGTGCTACATATTCTTTCGATACACAACCAGCGATTGTAACATCATTAGCTTCCTTCTCCACTATATCGTTGTTTGATGCAACTGATGCCTTAGATGACATCCCTCCAGCCAAAAGGTCGGAACTCAAGAGATGCACTTTAGTCTTAATGTCCACTAGGAAAGCAGCACCCGCTTGGTCAAGACTACCAGATACCTGAACCTCGTGCAGCAAAGGATCACGTTTCTCTGATATCAGATCTTGAGCAAAGCAGTCCCCTGAGATGATTTCTGCACCCTCTACAAGAAAAACACACATCTGTCCACATATAGGGAGACTCACAAAGTTCCCTTTCAGCAGTTGTCTTCCATAGAGCCACCGTGAAGCATATATCTGGAGTAATTCCTTTATTTTATCATCTGCCAGCACCAATCTAACAGCAGAGTCATCCAAGCTGGTAGAGGAATCCACGCATGGCACAACATCTCCAGACTCGCTCGAATTCCAGGGAGTAGCAGCAGGAGTCTTTGGTGACGCAACCTTTCCGCTTCCAACTTCAACACAGATTAAATCCGATGAATCATTAAGAACACATCCACCCTTTGGTGGAACCAGACTAAGGTAAAGATCCTTGCACTTGAACAAGCGCAACAAGCTATCATCGTCAACCTCTGTCGGTCGATCGGATACAGATAGAGGGCATATGAACAAAGCTGTACCAATCGCCGGGAACCCCATAGCACACGAAACGGCCCACGATATCCTTACGCTATTCTTAATAACCTAATAGAGATCAATCCAGCTATAGTTATGTGAACTCAATATATTCTCTTAAGAATTCTCCATAATTACCTTGCGAGAGGGGAAAACTGTCGCGATTGCGAAGTAACTCCCTGATTCCGTAATATCGTCGGCATCGAAACCGAGACGAGTAGCGAGGGATACCTATCGAAAGCAGCAGAATAAGAGAAGTGAAAGCGGATAGATTCCAGAAAAAGAAACGAAATTCCTGAGTAGATAAATGACTACCGAGACGAGGGAGCCGGGGCGGAGGGAGGAGGAGACCATGGCAGAATCGGAAAGCCAAACCCTGGCGTGGTTGCCATTGAAGGGCGATGAATCCGCCTCGGAGATCGCGCCGTAGAAGGCGGCGGCGGAGATGAGAGCGGGGTACTTTGCAGGGGCGGAGGAAAGGAGGCGGCGGTGGATGGATTCGACGGCTGCGGAGTTCTCCGACGGCTCTCGGGTAGGAGTCGAAGGGGTTCGAGGGGTAAGGGAGCGGTCGATCGAAGCGGCTCTCCCGGCCTTCTTTGCTTTCGAAGGCATTTTCGCCGCCGCCTCTAGCTTTCTCTCTCTCTTTCCCGGTAGCAATTCTTGGACGACTTACCGATGGAAATCGGCACTATGTCCAGTTTCTTTTCATCCAAACACCAAAACTAATGAAAGAAGTCGGCAACAGAAAGAAGGAAGAGAGATGTAGTCAGAATATTGTTTTCGATTTTGACACATTTTGGTTTTATTGTTCAAATCTCATAAGGTTCTGTTCCTAATACCCGGATATCATTCAAATTCTTCTTCTTTTTTTGATGATTTTAAATACAGAAATGTAACAGGCCCTAAATATTTTTTTTATCCTTTCATTTTTTGTAAATATAACTGAAAATATAAGAGCCAAATTGCAAATAGTTGATAAGGTTTTTCATATATAATATCCTCATAATCAAGGTAAGTTATTTATTTGTAGGATTAAGGACTCAAATAAGCAAACAACAGCCCAAACTCATCCCTTATTTGCTTCACCTACCGACAACTGAGTCTGACTCTAACCGGTAATTCCTTGGTCGAAGCCTAGTTGACGATAGAACATGAAACCGTGAGCTCCAAAGCAGTGGGAGGAGAAAGTGATCTCTGACCGCGTGCCTGTTGAAGAATGAGCCGGCGAAACTTTTGAGCGGCGACCATTGGCTAAACCTGGATAAACCAAGGTCACGACAAGAACCAAGTTTCTGATCCATGAATACAATTAAACACATTCCAAACTTTAAACAAACAAACACAAACTCTTGGACTAACTACTGTTGCTGCTGCATGACAGAGACATCCAACTCCAAGATTGCATCCCCAGTGCTAGAATCAAAGGAGTAAGTCTTGATGAGAACGTAGCCCTTGGCTTGATGATCATAATAAAGTGTTACGAATTACAGCCCATAGTCTTTTGGAATTGCATCCAAATTTAGAAACACCAAACAAATACGTACTTAACGAAAACAAACTTACAGCATATAATTTGTGTGAATCCATTACAAACAAATTTAAATTAAACAAACACAAACTCTTGGATCAGCTATCTTTACAAGATAAATACATCCGACTCCAAGATCACACCAGTGGCTGGCATTAAACCAAGTCTTTCCGAGAACGTAACCCTTGGCCATGGTAAACAAGCCAGTGCCTCCTACCACTGCTTACGTACTCCCTCACCGGTAAATCGATCTCTTCCATGCCTACCACCGCAAACATGCTCCTGTTGTAAGAACGATGTTCCTCATCACCCAGCAATGCCGTCTCTCTACACCAGCGAGGACATCAATCCCCTGAACCCCGCCCATGAGATTAAGCATCCGAGTCGGCCCTTCGGTCGACGGCTCGTCCAGACATACATGTTGCCGAAGCCAGAAGGCTCCCCGGGGCCGCCGATCACCTTGACGGCGGTAGGGTTTGGGCCCGGAAATAGTGTCACGTATGTAGAAGTGAAGTGTATGGCAGATGTCGTGGTTCCATTTCAGAGTACTCTAGTGCTTGAGAGGATTTGATACAGACCCGGAGACAGAAATTCGTGGAAGTAACTGCTTAGCTGATGTTTAAAAAATCGAATTAAGGACTGACAAGTATTATGCCTGCAGTAATTTCCGGCAACCATGTTTTCTGACATCAAACCACTGGAGAGGATCAAACCAAGGTAGCGACAGCTATATATCTACATGTATAATACTGTGGTAATGACAAAGCCGTATCCTATTTGACTTAACATATAGGATATTACCAAAACTAATAAAGAACTAGTTTCAAACAGTGAGAAGAACTCGTTTCCAATCGAATCCTTCCAAAATATTAAGCTGCACAGAGTTTACCTAAAAACTTTCAGAAAAACATTCGACAACTGATTAGCTATTTTATCTTGTGTCTCGAGTCCTTGTTCGCTTGGACTAGAACTTCCATATATATATATATATATATAACAAATGTCAGAGAGTTCAAATATGCTAGACTAATTTATGAAACCACCTTTAACAAATCAATTTGGAATAGCTGATCAACTTGTGCAAACCACTGAACTGAGGTTAGAATTTTTTTGCCATTACTAATCATAAAGAGGTTACAACTGATTATCTGCACAATTTTAACTGCAAATCCAAGTGTCCAAATGATCTGAAAAATGTTTGGTTAGAATGATTTAAACATGCACTTTGATCACTTCGGCAGCGCTTATTCTCTTGCCAAACTATGGCTTTGTGTATCTGCAGAAGGCGGTGAAAAGCAAATAGTATGTTTTGATTTGTATGCAGCAGTATTGCATGTCTATATGTATGTATATATCCAGTAGCTTTGTCAATCTAGCTGAAAGCAAATATCAGCAAATATCAGGAAAAAAGTGTAAAAATCTTCAGACAGATGATAGTTAAATGTACAAAGTACAAACATGACAATGACATTTTTTTATATGTAAATTTTTACAGAAAAAAAAAATAATAAGAATCTAGATAATTTTACCTCAAAGAGGAAGATATGATTGCTGTTTGGCATCATTTGGTTGCAAGAACGGTAAAACACACTTTGGCAGACCATATTAGCCTTGAGGTTTAAACCTTTTGCCCCACTTAAAGAGTAGCTCCTCAACGTCAGCTTCCATTTTAGTACCTCTTCCTCCCCATACCAACATGTGAGCCAGGTCGCCCATTGATCCTCCCTCCACTTCATGCACAACCCTGAAACCCATTCTTGTGTAGAACCTAACAAGCTAGAATCCAAAAACAATACATAGCAAGTTAAATATCATAACACATATATTACACACCACATGTGTGTGCAAGGGGAGATTTCAATGAAACTCTCTAGATTCTATGTATTGAGCCCATTAAGAACTTGGTAAAATGAGTAACTTTCAGTCTAGGTTAAGCAGATAAGCTTTTTGCCAACTCTAATGTAGTCAAGTTTGTAATAAAAATAATTTATAGCTTCTCACGTGTGTTAGATAAATGATATATTTTACATGTTTCAAAAATGATAACCTTTATGCATTCTTTTAATATTAAAACTATTTATTTTAATTGTTCACTAAGAGCTTTCACAGGTTGTAACTAGTGTTATTTTCTTTGAAACTTCATGAATAATTAGCATCAGTTGATTTATGGCTGATAAGCTTCAAGGCCCTAGTTCATCCTTCTCCTTGTCTCCAAATTGATCTTCTTTTTTTCGGTTCACATTTCCTTGATATTTCTGATTTCCTATAGATAACAGTATCTTTGGCCCATTGTTATCATCTCGCATAGGAGAACTATGGCTTATGCTAAGGACTGTTTCTAGTGGTTTTGGTTCTTTTTTTTTGTTGAAAAGGGTTGAGACAAGCCACTTACTAGGGCTGAAGTTCATAAAGCTCTGAACCTCACTAGCAAGATAAAACATTAACATAATATTTGTATTCTAAATCAAACATGTGCTCTATCAATCAGAACTGGCAAATTTGCACAATTAATTCATTGAATAACAAAAATATGCACATTCTTTGACCATTTATTTTATATCTATTCATATATTACATCTTGTTTAGTGCAAGCAACTCTCCCTTTGGCAAATCAGCTGCAGTATCACCTTTCCCTATGAAATATGCAAATTGCAAAGTGTCATGGTTGATATTGTTATGTAGTGAGTAGTGACCCTGAAGCCTGAGCATGCATGGTTATTCTATTCTTGGATTAGCTTTGAGCAAGACACTAAACGAGCTCAATACTAGTTGCTTTAATTTAAGTTTATGAATAGGAACTACGCCACTCCTAAACTATCAAGTACTGGTCCTGTAAGAGTGAGAATGTATTCTCACAAAACCAGCTCCAATCCTAGAATACATTCACAAATAAGTTTGGCTCATGAAAGTAGAGGACCAGAATTTGTTTTCTCCATGCTGATTGATTCCTCTGGACACATCTTCATAGACATCTTTCCTACCAAAGCATCAAATCCTATTAGAAGAAAAGAGACCTTCTCTTGTATTTCCTTAAGAATAATCTGCAACACCTCAATATATTCCCTAACCTTCTTGAGAAGTATCTCTATCTTTTCCTCCACATTTGCTAGAAATTGCCACTATTATAGACATCATCACAGCTAGAACTTTTGCTTTGCCACGCATAGCTACTCCACCCTTCTCTATAAGCTTCTTAAGCTTTTATAGAAGATGGTGAATTAAAATAGTATTAGCAAGTCCTAAGTTTGAATCCACCAGACCTATCTTTTATTAAAATATAAAAGTTTCACTATTTAATTCAACACCTTGGGCCTGTCAAAATGTCTCCAGGTTAGAACTGAGAGAGCGTTAGAATTCAAAAGATTAAAACTGCTGTTTTCCAACAGCTAAAGATCTTAGGGAAGTTAGTGAACTAACGACTGATGACTGAATCTGAAAGACATACTCCTTTTGTCACTTCTGCAAAGTGCTATGCCACATCTTATATAAATTCCTATATTATGGCCATTTAACATGAACATGAATTGAGCAATTAGGAGCAAGCACCAAAAACCAAGCATTCCACCCTAAATTCTTTCGAAATTGTATGCACAACTGATCCATTTTACCACCAAGTTAATTTTTTTCTAAAATCCCATAACACACAATTGCAACAAATCTCTGGAAAGGAAAACAAAAGACATTTCATCAAACAACTGATTAGCAACAACTACTACACCGACATTTCGAAGAAAAATGATACCTTAGAGTGATAAAGAGGTGAGTCATTAATAGCAAGTAGTTCGGCTCGGACGCAACCCGAATCGAATCCATGTCGAACAGCAACAGCCCCGAGGAAGAGCCCCAACCCGAAGATGGACCGGTCCATTCCCAACGTCGCCCGGCTCATCCGGATGGAGTCGAGGTGCAGAACTTTGCCCCCTAACCACGGCCTAATTACTCCCTCGGCCTTCCCCAGCTCCGGCACCGGCGACGACGGCTCGCCAGAGGGCTCGGCAAGCACTTGGAAGAAGGGCCCCACCGTGCGGAGTCGGATGCGAATGCCTTGCGAGCGCGACGAGTCCATGATCTCGGTCATGGTGGGAATTAGGGAAGGGTTTGTGGGGTACTTTGGGGAATCTTCTTGCCTTGGGTTCGAAGGGAGGAGATGGGAACGAGGTAGGAAGCGGGAATTGGACGCCATGAAGGAAGATAAGAGTTAGTTTTTTTTTTTTTTTTTTTCTGTGAGAGGAACTAAGATTAGCTAGGATCAGCTTGGCCAATTGTGGCTAACAAGTGTCCAAAATGATAAGGCTTAACAAGTCTTCCGGCGCGCCATTGCCCCTGCCAGCCACTGTGTGTGCCGCCTAATCGTCAACATGATTTTTCTCGCTAAACACGTGAGAGTTCTTTACCTTTCCTTTTCAAAAGAACTCAAAATAGAAAGACATTCGGTTATTAAATTTCTAATTTTCCACGAGCTAACTCCAAAGCTTCAAATTGTCCAAACTTAAAGTCAACTATAGTGGAGTGGAGCTCCAAATTTGGAACCACATCTAAGAATTTGAAGCCTCAAATGCTATTTAAATTTTTGAAATTTTAATTTCATCTTATAAAAATTTAATCTAAAAATTAAAATTTTGTCTATATTTTTATTAAATAACTTAGTTAATTAAATTAAATATATAATTAGTTTTATTAAATAATTTTTAACAAAAATAATACAGTTAAAAATGTCACGAACTTTAAAATGACTTTCATATTATATTCTGAGTTATTTTAATTTTTTTATTTTATATAATATAATTTCGAAACGTTTAATAATTTAAAATTATTTTTAAAGCTATTAGTCTTATTTTAAAGATATCAATGAGAATTTTCACTATATTTTTTATTAAAAAATAATCATATTAAGAAGACTAATTTAAAATACAATATATATATATATATATATATATTAAATTAATTAAATAAGTAAATATACAAAAGAGTCCAATTCCACCATAAGCTCCGCTGTTTGGTGGGATTAGCCCCAAACCCATTCTGTGAAGAGTCCGGACTTCGGGGACCCATCATCCTTGCACAAAGCCACCCCGGCCCCATCCATCTTGATAAGCCGCAGATGAATAGGCACTGTCACCGTTGTGCTTAAGCTACCGTTGCGCAGAAGTGGCCCACTTGGACTGTGTCACCGCCTCACCGGCTTAGCGTTTGCCCACGTGCTTCGCATGAGCCTAGAGGAGTCCGCAAGATGCACAACTCGTCGAGCGGACTTAATATCACCACCAAAATCCACCCTGTTGCACCGCTTATACAACCACCAAACTGTCGGCCCAATACGGGCCTTCACTTGCGTATTCCTGTCAGGTTCAAGACCCACTCCTCCATAATCCAGCTAAGACTAACCGTCAAAAGATACCTTTTTTTTTCAAATAATTTAAGACCTCGAGAGGCTATACTACGTACAACACACTTTGGCTTCACTAAACTCTAGCTAACATATTAAACATATTAAGTCATCTAGTTTAGGCTCTAAGTTAGGTGTGTCGTTGAGTTATTATTCTAAATTAAATATCGTCAAGATATTACTCCAAACAGTTATACTATCGAGCTGCTCCTCCAAATCATTGCACCGTCGAATTATTCTGTTAAGCCACTAGTATCTTTGTATTTATAGAGAGTTAAAAATTTGTTCAGCCCATATATAACCTTCGGGCTTTTAAATAAAAAAAAAAACTAAACCATTAAATAATTTTATTCACAATAATTATTTAATATTAGAGTCGTTCAATAGTCTAAGGGGATGTATTGGTAAAAGATATACTTTTATGGGTTGAGGAGATAAAATTAGATGGCTGATTAGGGCAAAGCATGTAGGAATCTCCTGCCTTGAACAACTTGACAGCGCTTAACGGGCTGTTAAGTATATGTTAAATATTGGAGGGCTTACTGCCGATGTATGGAAATGATGGAGCAATAAATATAACTAGTGCATTAACACGTGCACTGAGCATAAAATAGACCAAATTCTTTGCTAACTAACTAGTTCAAATGAAGCCCATCTATCTGTACTTTTGTGGTCAACTGAGCCGAAGGTAACAAGGCCAAACTAGCATACTTCACTTGGCCCAATTACTCAGATTGCTCTAGAACTTTTTTATTTATTTTAATGGTGGTGTTTAATTAAGTAGGCTGGAGTTATGACACCAAGTGGATGCCTCCATAATTAAATTGATTGTAAATCACATCAACTACATACTGACTCATATATTAATTTACTAATATCAACGTTAATACTACAGGGTTCGTACCGATAACATTTATGGTGGAACTCGATCGCTTTACTACACTGATCATTGATCAACCATAGATATATAATTTAATTTTTTTTTTTTCACGATCATGATCGAGATGCCCAAGAGAAAGTGTCCCCACCGCAACGTACGCATGTCATTATTGTGCACTTGGTTGAGTGGTTTAAATGCGAGTTAATAAAGATGTTTCTAGCTTCGCTCAAGAATTCTAAAAGATGAGTTGGTACTTCAATCATCTCCATTGAACTCACCAAGTGATCATGGTAGTGAGTTATTTTAAGCAAGCTCGAATGCTCGATGATTGGATATCCAAGATACAGTGGCTGAGACACATCACTGAAAGTTATATAGTCTGATATTGCTTTCAGTTTTTCTAAATACAATTTGACCCCAGTGAAATGTGCTCAGCGAGGAGAGGAGATGAGGTGAATTAAATATTTAAGAGGAGATGAGGAGTAATATAAAATTTGAGGTGGTGGGTTTTAGCTAGTGTGTTTTTAGGAGGAAAGTGAGATGTGAATAGATTATAGGGGCGGGTGATTGATAAATGTTGGCTCGGGAGAAAAATAATTATAAATTAAGTATTTTACTATTATGTAATTATATTCTATATTTTATCTATGCTGTGATTCACGTATTATTTTTAAGATTTTTATAATCTGACCTCTATTTAAATTATATATATTCATGCCAACTTCCAGCTGCTTTGTTTATCTTGACAGGACTACTTAATAATATAAATATACTCGGATATAGAAAACAATAATTTATTTTCTCGCAATATGATACACACCTCATAATCCATTAAGCTTCCTCATCGATCATTTTCTTAATGGTAGTGGAATTTTAGACACGCGCAGTAACACGTGGAAGTCACACTCCCCGATGTGAGATTGGTTGCATCCTCCTCGGAACCCAAATCCCAAATTGGTGCATCCTCCATTGGTAAGTGGGGGATATTTTAATTTCCCTCCATATTGTGGTCAAGTTTTTTATTAAAATTTTGAAACCAATTGGGAGCTCGCAGATTTAATGCTAGACAATGGCTAACTTATTTGGTTAGAAAATTGCGCCATTTTTTTAATCAACTATAATAATCTAAATCATATGTACGAACGTCTACGGAGATTTTAAATCCGTGATTTTTTATCACAAGCTATTTACTCTAAGAATCCTTTAAGTTCTTTTTTTTGGGTACAAATAATCGATTTGCATAACATTAGGTATTTATATAGAAAAAGTTCTCTTCAATTTTTAAAATAGTAAAATTAAGCTCTTGTGCACACGTAGATAAATTATGTAAATTATATTATAATAAAATTTCTATATAATATAGAAATTAAATACACTTAATTTTAAGCTCTTATTTGATTTGAGTTTAAATGAGTCATTGAATTTGGTTAGGGATTCATAGTTATGTTCAGTAATTAAATATTTATTATTTATTATTTATTCTTAACCAAAATCTATTCCTAGTAAGTAAATAAAAAAATATGTATTTATTTTTCTTCGAAATCTAATATATTTTAAACTTTTTTACGTCACATTAAAAGTTGTTGTACGGAGGAAACTTTTATATAATATTTAATTTTAAGAGTGCTATTAGCCATACTTTTTGGGCTTCCATGGTAATTGTTCCCAAGAGAAGGATCTAAATTAAAGGGTGGGCATTAAACTCGGGCCAAGGATCTATCTCACCGAGTCCTCCTCTCTTCCTATAAATAGCCGATTTGATCGATCGGATGCTTCGGCGCTCCTTGCGAGGAAATGTTCGCGCTTTCCGCACAATCCCTTCACCGGCCGCTGCCGTCAGCGGCGATGGCGGTGAAGGAGAAGAAGAAGAGCAGGAATCTAGGTTTCGGTGTGGGGAGATCAAGGGTTGGGTACCGGATTGCGGCGGCATTGCCCGAGGAGGACGAGAAGAGGACCGGGTTCGCTAGTCGGAGGAATGAGAGCCGTTGTGAGTCGGCGCGTCCAGGTATCTTAATCACTTAGTTTCATAGTGGATTTCTTCTTGATTCGACGAATCTGATGGTTAATTTACGCAAGAATCTCCTTGATGTCTGTGGTGATATTTGAATATTGATGATGGGATATTCTGTTTGCTGGTGTTTGGTTTGGACTTTAGTTCAAACAAACTCATCTTTATGCTGTTTTTATTTTGTTCAAGGAAACAGAGCAGATGCTGCCTTTTGTCAACCAAAAAAAAAAAGCAAGAATCTTGCAACTTGAACTTAATATTCGAAAGTTGCTTGATTGTTGGAATCGAATCCGGAAAACCTTTTAATTTGATACCTAGGGAAGCTTTTCATCTTTTTTTTTTTGAGAGAGAAAAATGTAAGTATTTTCCAAATGCTTCGGGACACTAATATAAATTGGTGGGTCCTTTGACGTCGACGGTGATACTGATATATGTATGCAAGACGTGAAGAACAGCGGGTCCATACAAGTCAGTACTGTGATAAGCAAACGAAATATTAGGATAGACGGGATAGGAAGCACAGAAGAAGTTGGGCAGGCTAGGAAGACAACTTTGGGCCTATTCTTCTTCTTCTTCTTCTTCTTCTCCTTCTTCTTTTCTGACAAAAGACAAAACCCTGTTTCATTGAAACATATAAACACATCCAAACCTTACAAAATTGGGCCATACAAACTGATCATTGCATATTTCACCCCCGGAAAACCGCATAGACCCCAACGTTACAACAGAAAACTCTCAACAAAACCACTAGGGGTTATTGACAGAACATTTAAAACTGAACAGGTTTAACTGAACAAGCAAACACAATAGTATACTAAACAGTACTTTAACCAGAATTCAGAGAGATAACATTCCCAGCTAAAATAAGTAATCAGAATTTAAACTCCAATCAGTCCAGAATCTCCACATCCACCCGCTGAACCAACTTCCTCACTGTTTTAGCCGCCTCCTCTGAACCTATTATTCTTGATGGAAGATTTCGTGAATAAAGTGCAGGTAGAGTGGTAGACAAGTTTTTGGTGGCATGTCATAGATCAGAAATGAAATACTGGGAAAGGGGAAGATTTAGTTTAAGCTGGTTGGACCTTACCAATGAGGATCATAGATAATCATGTATTCAAAAGGATATAAGAGGCAGGTGTGTGCCCATGCAGCTGGCTGTTGGATGGACACAACATACTTTGATTGGATAGAAAGAGTAAATGAGATTCTTGCCATTTGCTGTATAATTAATGGTAAGTGTATGGAGATTTTGAAAGGGTAGATATCCATTTAATGACTTGATTTCTCTATTTCATCATAAAGCAAAGCAGAGATCAGATGCTGAAAACTGGTACCTAGGATGCTAATAGGATTTGAAATATGTAAGTGGCATCTCAACATTAAGCAGTTAACTTCCTTAAAAGTCAACAATACTACTTGTTATGTCGATCTTGTTCTCTGGGTTAAACAGAAAATTTAAGTGATCCTCGCAATATAGAGGCTAATATTTGCTTAGTCATATTTTTTGCAAGACATGATCAAAAAAGTTTTGATCTGCTATGATGCGACTTCCAGTTGGCCATTCAAAACAGAAGTGGTACAGATGGTTTCAGTTGAGAGGATGTGAAATACATAAATTTCTAAAGGATATATTAAGCAGTTTAGTACTAAAAGAATTAAAATGGAGATGTTTATACTTTATACTGTGAAACAGTTGATAATTATGATACCAAGGGGAAAATGAAGCATACTGGACAGTGTGTTAATTATGGCGATTTAGGAAAGTTTGTGATAATGCAATTCAGGTAACTCTTGCATTCATTTTGTAAAGCCAATACTGAATTACTGATGTTAATACCTTGATTAACGGTTGAATCACTAAATTGCACATTTCAGTGTTATATTGTTTTTTTTATCATGTCCCTTACCATGTTTTGTCTTCCACAATATTAGGGATAGATAACCTTGTGACATCAAATGTTGGAATGTCGACAAACATTTTATGGCATGATTGTCCAATTGGGAAACTTGAGAGGCAAAAGTTACTGGCGCAAAAAGGATGTGTCATATGGATTACTGGACTAAGCGGTTCAGGTCAGTCAGTTTGTTTTTGTTATCTTTATTGTTTATAATTTTTGTGCAAAATGATATTTGTATACCTTTTTATTTGGTTAAGATGCACTATGATGCCCATTTAAACATCCTAGTTGATGCGTTATTCTTGTCTAGACACATCACTTATACTTTTTTAACTTTTTCTTGAGTATACTACTTGAATTATCCATCTTGTTGTCTGAGATCCCATCTGAGATTTATTGAGAGCTTTTCCTGCATCTGATTTGGAGAACTAGATATAGTTCATTCATCATATTTTATTTATTCTTCTATTATGAGTAGTTAAATTTTCAGCCAGTACAGATTTGTTCACTATTGACTTCTCAGGTTGAACTATGGGTTGCACTCTTGTAATTGGTGTTAAATGTTGTATCCACAAGAGAAAATTACATACCATTATAAACTCACAATAGAAACCAAGTACTCCTACTCATCTATTTCTAGCTTCAATGGTAAAGCATAATTTATTATATTGGTATACATTTGTGTCTGGTATGTGGCAACGTGACATAATAGAAAGATGTTCCACTTGTAAAGTACAAACATTTGAACAATTACAATGCAATGATGTATCTCCATCTGTGATAACAATGAGCATTCTGCTGCTCATTAGCTTGTGTAAGAGTAATAATATCCTTTTGCAAGCTAATTATCAAAATTATGTGCTATACAAAAATTAAAAATTATGTCCATATCAAAAGGAAAGAGCATGCATAGTGACATACACAAGTTAATTTCTAGATGTTTTTTCTTCTTCTTTTTTTCTTCTTGTTACCAGTTGTTTTAGCAAGCTGAGTACCTTTTACTGCCAATTGGAATCCAAAGAAGAGGAGAGGCATGCCCGAGGAAAAGAAGAGGAAAGAATGAACGGGACTTTTCTATTCTAAGGTTGACCAGCATAAAAAAAAGAATAGGGAGGAGAAAATTACTGGATTGCCTAGATGACAGAAAAAAGGAAGCGAAGAGAAACATTGGAGCAACTAAGAAGAAGAAACTCACATAATCTCCAAATTTTAATCCTGGAAACAATAAAATTGTCCTGTACAAGCCAAACTTTATATCCGTAAAGAAAATCTACCTAATTCCGGGACTAAACAAAGGTAACTTCAGCGGCCTGATTTAGGGTCTGTATGGTTAACATGGAAACCTTATTGCCTCCATAAAAGATTCCAGCCCATCTTCTATTCCCCTCTTTTAGCATGTGTTGGACTCCATTTACCCTGAAAATGAACAAAACCAGGTGACAAATGCCACATCAGAGTAGCTCATTAAAGAGAAATTTCATTGGCTAGGTTTTGTATAAACTGAAAAAACATCAATGGAAAACAAAAACAACTCTTAAATTATGGTTCAGTCCCTGATCAGCCGTCTGTTAGTGATATGTTGATTTTGTCTTGATCCAGAGTGTGTTCTCAACAATAGAGCTATTATTGAGGGAAATCTATCTCTTCTCTTACATGTGGGCACTTTTCTTATTACAGGGAAAAGCACGCTTGCATGTGCGCTGAGTCGAGAGCTGCACTGCAGAGGATATCTTACTTATGTTCTTGATGGTGACAATCTCAGACATGGCCTAAACCGAGATCTTAGTTTCAAAGCAGAGGATCGTGCAGAAAATATACGCAGAGTTGGTAAGTGAACTTTTGTCATTTGTCCTTTTTCCTGCCATTAACAGACAGGATGCAGCTAACTTACATATGTAAGCAGAAATTTCCATCATAGTTTATCGTAAGCTTGTCTCTCTGATCAATTGGCTTTTTATGGTTGGTTTTAGAAGTTCTCTGACATATCTGTGTCCAATACTCAGTATGCTTGATAAGTGGGATTTTAAAGATAATATCTGAAAGGACAATATTTAAGGTTTTTTTTGTTTTCTTTTTCAAATCTTTCTGCAGGGGAAGTATCAAAGCTCTTCGCAGATGCCGGGGTTATATGCATAGCTTGTCTGATATCTCCATACAGAAAAGACCGAGATGCCTGTCGTGCTTTACTTCCAGATTCTACTTTTATTGAAGTAATTGCTTATTTACATGTACTAAAATCCAGATGCCAAAGGAAGTTTTCTTTCTTGAGTGATTTAATAAGACAAGTTTTTTAGGTTTTCATGAATGTCCCACTGGAAGTTTGTGAACTAAGAGATCCCAAAGGCTTGTACAAGCTTGCACGCTCGGGAAAGATCAAAGGTATGCTGCCGTTACTTATCAAACTTTTACTTTAGGTGCATGAATATCTATTTATTAAGACTTGCAAATAATAATTTTGTTGAAATAGAACTAAATACAGTTATCATCTTCCTTTATTATGCATATGGAAGTTAAATTTGGTTGACCTGCAGGTTTTACTGGAATAGATGATCCATATGAGCCACCCTTGGATTGTGAGGTGAGTTCATCATTGCAAAGAAAAGGGGTACTGTGATTGTCATGGGCCTGACCAATCTAAGACTAAGATCTTTATAGTTTTACATTCTGACCAGATCCCATTATTGGATGAGCAATAAATTGGCAACAAAAGTTAGTAATAATACATCATCATCTATATTGGTTTACTGTTTCTAAAAGCAGTATCCTTCTTTCCTACTATAAAAAATGTTCAGTTAGGTCATTCAAATGTTCCAGGAAGTCATATTATTTCTGTAGATTGGATATATTAAAACAGTTGAGCATGTGGTTTGCTGAATCAAACAAATCAAGGTGAGAATTAATGAAGGTATATGTCATATAACTTGAACTATGAGAATAACTATCGAGCCAAGAAAGGTGACAACTGTACGATGAACCAGTTATTGTCCAATATCTGTAAGTTATTTTTTAGTTTTGTTCTTTTTCTTAGTTTAACACACTGAACCATGGATATTTTTCTCAATCAAAGTGTCATAGAAGGTGACCTTTTGAATCAATGTTGAAAATTGTTGTTAGTATATATAGAAAGTTTACCTTGTGGCACATAACTTGTACAGTTGAATATTTGACAAGATGAATTTGTTAAGAACTTGCATCTCTGAATATATTAGCAAGCATCGAGGTCATCTGTTCCTAATATAAGTGAATCATCATACCTATGCTATGCTTTTCCTTTCCTTTATGCTTCCAATATTCACTGGTCCAGCTCTTCCTGTTTCTCTTTTAAACATCTCTGCTCATTTTTAAAATTTTGAAAGAAATAAAATGGAAGTTATACTTTTCTTTCTAGATTTATAAAGAAAACATTTTCAGTTAGTTGACTTGTTGATGAAGTTGAAATTTTTTGCTTTGCTTTTGCAGATAGTAATTCAAATGAAAGATGGGGGGTGCCCTTCACCTAATGCTATGGCCGAGCAAGTAATATCATACCTCGGAAAGAATCGATTTTTGCAAGCATAGATTGATATACATGTGTTCACAACTTGTGAACCCATTTGACACTCTTCAGTGCTGCAAACGACAATAAACAGGAAGCATTTGCAGCAAAAGTTGCACATTGGTCACTAGACCATGATAAAACATGGGAAAATGGTCTCTTCAGATGTATCTGCATAGTGTTCTCTTCCAATAATCTCATTCTTTTGTTTCTTTTATGCATTTCAGTGAGCCTGTCATTTCTATTCATTTAATTTGTTACAAAACGAGTGTATCAGAATTTGTTTTATTGTCCTATTATGAGGATGGGGGTATTAGACAATTATATGATGGAAAAGGAGGCAACTTGTATTGCTTACCTTTTGAAATGTGCCCCTTGCGAGTTTGTTTGTTTTATATTAAGATAGCAGTATTGTTCACCGTCTCGGTTTAATTAGAAATTTTTTTTTAATTTATATTAGAATGGCCTCTTGTTGTCACATCATTAATATTAGTTTGGAATTTATAGTAACATATGACCATTACAGGTTACAACTGCACTGTCTTGTTTAATAACCTTCAACAGCTGTTACATTGCCTTAATACGGATGTAAATATAACCCTTATATCTTGAAAACAGAGGAGAAAATCCATTAGCCTATAAAGTTGTTCTTAGCATGTTCCAAAATCTCTAGAAAACGGAAAATCAATGTACTCAAACAGCAGTAGCCACTCAGAAAAATGGGGTAGTGAAAGTAATGAGGTGCCTTATATATTGAGGTTTAAGGTCCTTTATAGTTGCAAGCATAATATTTCTAGATCCATAATCAATAGGAACAAGTTATTCATTCAATGGAGTGTCAAAGAAGAAGAGAAAATATGAAGCATATGGGTCACAAAGTAGGCATATATGAGAGACTATATATATATATGGAATGATTCATATTTTCTTCTCTACTTCAAAAGGTTTTTCTTTCTTCTTTTTGGATGTTCTTTCAGTTTCCTTCTTGTTCTGTGACCCTAACCCAGGTATCAAGCACAGAATTATGTTTTGTTTCCTAGTAAATGTTGGGCAGCTAGTCTCTCGCCCACTTAGCTGCTCATGAATATCACAGCTCCTTGCTAGAAAAAGCCTATGAGAAACTCGGCGGTTACAACTTTCACTGCCTTGAAATGTTGAAGCTGCGTATTTAGCTGCTTCAATTTGTCTTTCAGCTTCACGCGGAGCTTTTCTTTGTTGTTCAGCTAGCCAGAAGCATTGACTGTGAAGCACTGATCATGGCTACAGTCTTAGAAGTCTTAACTAGAAAAGTAGTTCAGCTACTCCAGAAGCCTTGACAGTAAAACAGCCTGAATTGGCCTTGATGACACCAGCATGGATGATATCATAGGCAGTCTTGAAGATGGCTCTGACATCGTGCTTCCTTTGCTGACCTGCAGCCAAGCTGGGAAACATGGTAAGTATGATTATTTAGCAGTTTTGAAGCTAAAATACTTGAGCCATAGTTGACGGACTATGAGGCTAGAGTGAACATTTGGTTGTAAGATATTACCAGAGAAGGTGTAGAGCTTCCCTTTGTGGAGGTAGATCTTGTGTGACACATTGATGGGATTGTCTTCAACGAACTTTCCGGTAGCCGAATGATGACCATCCTCTTAGACTGCTGTTGAACTCATACTTTCACCTAGATGAGCGTCTCCTTACAACCATTCACTAAAGAACAGTGGAGACCTCATCAAGGTGAAAGTATCAGTAAGGTAATTCCAGATTAACCATTTCACAACATTATCAAAATACAAAGAAAAGGAACAGAAGAACATGAACAAATCATGCAGGTGCGCAAGAAGACATTGAGATTTCAAGCTGTAGATAACCACGTTAAGTCCCTCCCAGGTGCAAGGATCTCCCTCCAGCGAATCAGACCAGGGTTCCCATTTGGCTCAGCTATTGAAGAGCAAATCATCAATAACATTGCTTATCAGAGCTGGTTCGCTTCTCGTTTCACAGTGACTACCTTCGAGAATGAGATGAAATGGTGCAGTATTGAGTATGCCAAAGGCAAATATGACTACTCCTACCTTCCTAAGCTGATGCAATGCTTGCCTTCTCAAAGAATAACAAAATTGCTGTCAGAGGGCACAATGTCTTCTGGAATGAGCCCATATACCAGATCGAATGGGTATGGTGGCTCAACAACCAACAACTTTGGAATGCAACAATGAGGCAGATAAAATCCTTATGTCAGTATAGGGAGGTCAGATCATGCTTGGGACGTTATCAATGAAAACATCAATTTCTCTTTCTTTGAGAGCAAGCTAGGTGAAGATGCATCTTCAATCTTCTACAAGGAGGCTCACCAGCTAGACGCCAACAAACTGATGTTTCTGAATGATTACAATACATTGGAAGAGCCTGGAGATGTCAAGGCAACACCAGCTAAGTACCTTCAGAAGTTAAAAGCAGATTGTATTCTATTGTGGCAATGGTGCAAAGATGGCTATAAGGCTGGAAGGTCACTTTGGCACACCAAACATTCCTTACATGCAATCAGCTCTGGATACTCTTGCAGGAGCAAAGGTGCCCATTTGGCTTACAGAAGTGGATCTTGCTGAAGACCGAAACAAGGTACTTTCATAACTAGTTCCTAATGGACTCTGATGTCAATACTCTCTCGATGGTAGGCATCTAATAAATAATAAAAATTATAGCTTATGAGTTCCTGCAATTGTGCTTCCAAATTTCTAATATAAAATTGGTAGTAGGTAAACTATTTGGAAGAAATCTTGAGAGAAGCTTATGCTCACCCAGCTGTTCAAGGGATCGTGATGTGGGCAGCTGGCATCCAGAAGGGTGTAACATAATGTGTTTGACAGAACGAATTCCAGAACCTTCCAACCAGAAATGTGGTGGACAAGCTGATAGCCGAGCGGAAGAAAAAACCAGTAGTAGGCACTACTAAAAGTGCTGGTTACTTTGAAACCATCTCTTCCATGAGATTACTTTAAGCCACACTTCAGAAGATTTCTCCTCGGTACAAAGCCTGAAAGTAGACTCAGGATCTCAGTTTGATTATATTATTCCGGTCAAAGCAAAAGCATTTGGGATTAACAAGTCCAAAACCGGCTAACTACATTTTCTTAAATCCTAATATTCTCAACTCTCTCATCATTTTGATTGTGTAATTGCTATAGAAAGAACAGGAAAATTACCAAAAACAAACATAGATTGGTGTTGGTTCGTTCTTTGTACACTTCTGTCAAACCATGATTCATAAACTCTGTAAACAAGTGCCAACAGGTGAGGCCAATGGTATGCTATTACGGGGGAAGAACTGTTGAAGAAGATAAAGAAGAACTGCAAAATGAACTCCCAAATGATGATCGAACAAAATTATTGCTAAACCTTATCATTAGACACCAGAATAGCTATTCATAGATTAGCATGGATTCAAGGAGGATGAACTTCCAATTATCATGGCAAGAGTTCTTGATACCATCATAATTAAATCTTTCTATCCTTATGTTACTCTTGTAGTACCAAATTATGAGTTTTTACATAGTTATTCAATTATACTTTTATCAAGCAAGATAACATTCTCATGACGAAACCAAAATATTCCAAAAACTTCGCATTCTTAT
This sequence comes from Typha latifolia, assembly GCF_019914945.1. Lineage (NCBI taxonomy): Eukaryota > Viridiplantae > Streptophyta > Magnoliopsida > Poales > Typhaceae > Typha > Typha latifolia. The sequence continues at coordinate 2,795,074 of NC_133086.1, read as the reverse complement.
ACTGGCACTTTAAGCACACTCTTTGCACAGACTTAAGGGGGTTCAAAATTTTCAATATTTATAACAATGATATGACCAAATTCAATAGTAGCAGGAATACTACGAATATGAAAAAAAAAAAACCCAGCTACTGGAAAGCAACTTCATGTTTGTTCTCTATTTTTTTATGCTCTAAATTTGAATATAATCCATCCTTTCATTTGCTCTTGTTCTGCATCCTTAAAGACTGACATATGCAAGTATATAAATCTCATTTACCTTGCAATTGGTTTTCCAACTATAACATTATAGAGATTAACAAGACCACTCTAGATTTTCATTACTTAAAATAACTAGTAATTCTACTCTACTTCAGTGGAAATGGATACAAGAGTCAGCAATATCTTCAATAAAGACTCAGAAGAAAACAATTTTGTAAATGAAAAGGGCATTGCACAGAGCCGCAAACAACCGCAAACAAAGAGCAGTTAAACAGTCTTCGTGATAAAATCCTACCTGTACCACTAAAATTATTATTTCTAACTAACCCCAATAAATGCTCAGAATGACATAAGCAGAAACAAGCAGAACAGACATTTCCAGGAACTTCTTTCACAACATAACATTAAGAAAGGAAATAAGCAACACTTCTTTTTATAACTTTGGCAGCGTACTTAATTTGATTAAAGAAATATGATGTAAGATGTAAAAAAAGTTACCATAAGATATCCATCTTGCTGATGGTGGATTACTGAAAACGTTTATCATTCCAGATCACTTTTGAGTACATTGGGATAAGCACTGCAAAATCTTAATGCATCTCTATTATTGCTTCACCACAGATGACAAGCATCTGAAAGTCTTATCCAGACCAACACGTGCAGATTAACTTCTGTCATATTAGGTGGTCAAAATTTTAAATCAGACTTTAATCCCAATATCTGCATCAGCAATTCATTGAAGACTACCATGGTTTTAAATTCACTCCATGATGAAGTGGTCCACCCACAATAGTAGGACATATAACTTTTCAATCATTTAACACCTGAAAGTGGAAAGACAGAGCCATGAACAAATGGAGAAAAAAAAACCCAAACTTAAAGATAGACAGATCAATAACAAGGAAAATAAGCAAGTTGACAATGTAAGGCATTAAATTTAATACTACAAAAGTGACTCCACATGGAATTTGCTACTGTATTTCTGTCAAGAGCAAGATTATAGTTGGAAAGCCATCATTTGCAAGTCCACAAGAGCATAAGATTTTGGTAAGGTTCAAATGTTATGAGAAGTCCAACTAAGTAAAGTAGAGAGTGGAGCATCCTGGACATAGATACCTAGACAAGGTTCTTCACTTCTTTGGATGTAATAATGTAAACTGCCCATTATTTAAATACTAGGGGGAAAACATGGCAATTATCGATATTTGTCATATTACACCCTTATTCTTGTTAAAACTCCTCAAAAGCCCACCCTTTAAGTTTTATCAGTGATAAAGGAGGGATGTTGAAAGATCTATTTCAATAATTAAATCATAAGAACCAAAACTCCCTCCCTCAATTGAACAACCCATTCTCCTTTAATTTTAATTGTACTGCTTTCTTTCTCAATCTTCTGTGAGAGAAACAGGATTTTATGGACAATCTGTCTCATTTTGCCAATGCAAAAAGTTGCATCCTCAACTTGTGTTCCCATCATCTTCCAAGAAACTGGCTATAATCCTAGTTAAGATAATTTGATAAATTTTTTGTTCGCCCACAAATTCTGCTTCAAATAATCCTTGAAAACTAGGTACTCAAAATCTTGCCTGAATACCATCAGAATGAGAAAGAAATAACAAAGGCAATCAAGCAGTACGTCGCATAGAGAAGTTATTAAGCATTTATACAAAGGGATTCAGTCCAGCATCAGTCCACAAATAGTTTCCTGAAGCATGACATAATCACAGTATATTCACCTCTGATCACCAAATGATAATATCATGGATTGCGAGTTTTCATAACAATTTAAGTTATTGCTCCATTATAACAATAATGTGTAGATTATTCAATATTTGCATAACAAAGTTTTTGTGTTTATGTATAAAATTCTCTAAATGTTTCATGATATTTCAAGCAATACGAAGATTCCATTTCAGGGAGTAAGTATTGGACCAAGGGAAACTGAACCCCCATATAATATTTCATATTGTTCACAAGTTTTTATATGTTTCTATTTGAATAACCAAAAAGAACATAAGAAAAAGATACGGGCTACAGCCACAAAAATCAGAAATGCTGAAGTGAAGTTAACATCCCTTCACTGTGTTGTTACTTCCTCTTCTCTTGCCACTCTGTAGTACCTAGATCAGACTTCTATCTTTCTCCTAAAAAAAATGCAAATGTAATAACAAAGATCTAAAAGAAGATATCTGGTGAATAATAGGTTGCTAGAAGTGTTGCCTATAGGTCCAGCCCACCAGTGAAAAATAATCAAATAATAATAATAGAAAAAAATGAAAATTGCAATACAAGGATAGATATTGCAATGGATTTATGGATGTAAATATGACTACTTACCAAAATTGTACTTAAATTCATTTTATCTCAGCTCTTACCACAATCAAAGGAGGTCTGATCAGTTTAATGATCAAACATCAAGATGTTGTTTCCCTCAGGAGCATGAGATATATCACGGAAGCAAGTTGGCATGATAATCAGTTTTATCCAGGCCCTTTTGTCATCCTTTTCTGCCTCCTGATAAACCCATCCATCATAGTAAGATATATAGAGCTATTGATAGGAATGCCCTTCTGCATCATTTCTTCCAGAACAAGCTTAGCTTCTTTGAACTGCCCACTACTGCACAACTCATTAATACGATCTGAGTAGGATCCAGAGACAGTAACCTCTGAATATTCCTCAGCATTTGTATCTGGCTTCTCTTCGTGCCCCTTCTCTGTTCCTGCTGCAGAAGAAGCCTCTCCTGATAAAAGAAAGTTGAACTTCTCAGGCAATGTACCACTCTCAACCAACTTAGAAAGCATGTCCTGTGCTTCTTCCAATCTTCCTGACTCTGAAAGAGTGCACAAGACCACATTGTAAGTACAAGCATCGGGATGCAATCCCTTCTCATCCATGTCACCGAACATTCGTAAAGCAGCATCTATGTCCCCCTCTTTGCATAGGCCTTTAATCAGAGTGTTGTAGGTGATCACATCCACTTTCTTCCCCTTGGACACCCATGAATCAAAGAGCTTCACTGCCTTGTCGACTTTGCCACCATTACAAAGCCCATTCATAAGAATATTGCAGGTGATAACATTAGGCTTGAATGAATTCTCCACCATCTTATTATGAAACTGGAAAGCTTTCTCTAAGTCTCCTTCCCTACAGTACCCATGAATAATGGTGTTATATGTAGTCTCATCTGGCACCAACCCCACCTCCATAAGCTCATTCAACTTCCTAATAGCCTCATCAGTCTTGCCCATCTTGCAGAGCCCACTGATCACCGAATTGTAGGTGGTGATGCTCGGCATTATCTTCCTCTGATTCATGTCATCCCACAGCTTCATTGCTGCCTCTGGATTCTCATCCTTGAAGTATGCAGAGATCACCGTCCCATAGCTGACCTCATCTGGCACGAATCCTCGCTTGGGTGGGCTTTGGAGCATCTCACACGCCTCGTCAAACCTTTTCTCCTTGCAGAGGTTGTAGAGCAAAGAGTTGAGAGTGAAAGTGTCCATCTTGAGGCCTCTTCCCACCATCTTATCCATCAAGGTGAAAGCTTTCCCAAACTCCCCCGTTTTGCAGTAAGCGCTGATCAAAGTGTTGTATGTAATGACATCAGGGGACAGCCCCTCCTCTTCCATCTTCCTCAAAGTATTCAAAGCCTCATCTAACTTCCCCTCCTTGCACAGCCCTTTTACCATAATGTTATGGGTTACCAAGCTAGGCCGCACCCCCCTCTCCCGCATCTCGTCGAGCACCTTGAATGCATCTGACCCGCTCCGCCACTGGAAACAGGCATCAACCAGCGTATTATACGTGACAATATCCGGCATCGCAGTGGGGAGCCGCTCCATCTCTCCCTTAAGCCGGAACGCCTCATCGACCCGCCCCTCGCGGCAGAGACCCGCAACAAGCACATTGTAAGTCCAGAGGTCAGGAAGAAACCCCGACGCCGTCATCAGCTCAACAGCCCTAGTGGCCTCCTTAATCCACCCTAGGCGCGAATAAGCAGCAACAAGAGTATTATAAGTAGAGCGGTTCGGCGCGATCCCTCGGTCCTTCATGTCGGCGAGGAGGCCGCGCGCCTCACGGAGCATGCCGCGCCGGCAATACGCGTCGAGGAGGGTGTTGAAGGTGATCGTGTCGGGGGAGCAGCCGAAGCCGGACATGGAATTAACGAATTTAACTGCGTCGGGGATGCAGTTACGATCGCAGTGGATCTTGACGAGGATATTGAAAGTACTGGCATTCGGGGTCACGCCAAGGGCGAGCATGTCGCGGAAGACGGCGAGCGGGGAGGATAGGGTGGTCATCGTGGACCGCGCTAGGGCGGAGAGGAGGATGTTGGAAGTGAGGAGGGACGGACGGAGCCGGCGGCGGCGCATGGAGTGGAAGACTTGGGCTGCAAGGTGGGGGTGGTTGAACTGGGAGTAGGCGGAGACGGCGAGGTCGAGGAGAGGGCGTGAAAGGGGCGGGAGGTGGGGGGACGCGGAGGGGTGGAGGAGGTGGCGGTGGAGAAGGCGAGATGGGTCGAAGGGGATGAAGGAGAGGAGGAGGGATTTGGCGTCGGAGAAGCGGCGGAGGCGGAGGAGGGAGGGGAGGAGGAAGAGGAGAGAAGGGAGGGAGACGGAGACGGGGTGAGAGGGGAGGATGTGGTGGCGGAAGAAGGACAGGAGAGGAGAAGGGTGGGAGAGAGAAGGGGAGGAGGCGGCGGCGGAGACGATGGAGGGGAGGAGGGAGGGGGAGAGGTGGGGGAGAAAGGGGGAGAGGAGGCGGCAGAGTGGTGGGGCAGAAGGGGATTGTGCGGCGAGAAGGGCAGAGGAGACGGCGGCAATGAGGTCGGAGTCTTCCGGCGAGGGGGGTGGTGGCGGTGAGAGTGGCTCCATTAGGTTTCTGGGGAGGGAGAGTGTAGCCGACATTAGTGATCTTATATATATATATATATGGCATTTCAAATTCTAAACACGTCGGAATTCAAAGTTACAGCACTCTCTCACAAGTGCTAATTTTGAGTTGAATAACTCCTAAATTTGCTTTCAATTTCTTTTAATTGCATCGATGTAACAGAAAATATTTTTGCATGTAAGGGACGTAAAATTTTAGCCTTCATTTCAAACGTTCGTGTAGGTCAATAGACTTATAAAAATGAAAGGAAAAAAAATCGTGTAGTTGGAATTTAGAAATCAATTGGTGACTTTGGAGATAATTTTTAAATTCTAAAACTACCTTACAATCGATATGTACGCCAAAACAATTATCATGAGCGTTGCTGTGAACATAGTTTGAACAATTAAAAGAGACAAGAATTTGATGAGAATGACAAATCTTCAAATGAGAGGCTATCATCTCATCATTCGATTCATAAATTATGATTTGTCTGAGACTATAGCAAATACAAGCATTTAAAAAAAAATCTCCAATGATTCAATCTCAGACAGTACAAGAAGATGGCCTGCATTTCCAGTAGGCTGGATGCCAAATGAAGTATAATTTCTAAAAGTGCTTTCTTAAAAGCATCAATGCTATCACCAGACCGACTCGATCCACATGAGAATGGGAAGTATTTATATGAGAACAGTAGCCAATTCCAAGGAATTAGAGATGATGTCAATGTTCCCATTCAGCATCTTCAATGTGTCCGAGTTCTCTCCTGCAAAGCAACACTTTCATACTCCCATTATAATCGTCTGATTATGTATATATAGCTACAATTAAATAACTGTCTAACACCATTCTCCAGAGGATTCATTGGAGAAATTGGTGGCCCTTACCTCCCAGTAAAATAAAAATGTAAACGTGGAAGTACCAAATGACTCCAAGACTAACCTGCATTTCTTTAGCAATTGAAGGAAGCCATTTCTCTCCTCTAGTCTTTTTCAGTTCCAGAACTCTTTCTTCCTCTCTCTTAGCTGCAGCCTTCGCTGCAGCTTCCTTTGTTTCAAATCGAGCCAAAGATCTCCGGCTTGCTTCTCTTGCGGAAGCAATGACATCATTGCCATCTACCGCAACCGACCGGAATTGGCGTCTAAACTACAATTAGGATTGAGATGAACATGATCGATGAAATTACATCAATTTTCAGGACAACACTCTTAATGGATAGGCTTGAGCCTTGAAGAATGTGAAAAAGAATACCGGACCTTCTTTGATTTCTCATCAATTTCTTCCCCAGGTATAATTCTCGGCTTCTTTTGGGGCAGAGAATATTTATCTGGTAATATAGTCAAGCTTGAATCAATTGAGCAAGTCAGAAATAAGTTTGCTTTACAGGCAATGATGGATAAGATAATTGCATTTGGATAACATACCTACAGTTTCAATTGTTATGCCAGGAGGTGCTCTGCTAAATAATTTAATCCCACCTCCATTAGATTCAGTAGTGTCACTCAAGTGCAGACTGGGGTCTCTAACTATTTCAATACTCTGGTCCAAGAGATCATCCAAAAGCCTTTGTGCCTGAGAAAAGTCACTTGTGGTTACACATAATGAAGCAAAGGACATTAAAAGGGCACAATACATTGTACAGTGTTAGCACCAGAACATTCAAGTCAGCATGCAACTAGGATGGAGACTTGTCAAGCTTGGTGGAGGTAAGCTTTTAGCTTGAAATAAGGGTAGCAATAACACAAGGAGGTAGATATATATCTGACATGTAAATGAAGGGAAAACTCGCAATAGAACTCTTTTCAAAGGTTATCTATCTTTTCAGTCCACATGTATTGCTAAACACATAATAAAAATGAATATGAACAAATCAATATTTATATAGTAAGCTCACAGATTATGAGAGGACAGAAATAGGTCAATAACTACAAACCTATTGACTGGTTCATTGTTGCAAAGCCCCTAAATCATTACTTGCTAGAGCAGATGTTAGAACTAGAACACGAAGTAACGCCACCAACTAAAATAGAAGAATGAAAGTTTGTATTCTTCAAATAAACGAACCATGAATCTGAGTAAAAGCATCGGTAGAAACATTGTCAATGACACTTGAAGAGTTATTACAGACACGTGCCTATGTGAGATAACACTTGGCACACGATAATTGCTAATTATCATTAGATCACCATTTCATAAGAACTATCTGGATATGCAAAAATAATTAATATACCAACAAACTCTGCCCCTGCCTATTTGCACAGTAACAGGGTTTAATGACTTGCTTATCCCTGTAATGAGATGGTTATCACTTATCATTTTAGAAGACTAAACCTATTCTTCATATTCTTGCCTGATTCTTATTAAGCACATAAATGCAAGGATACGCTAAATCATAACCCTCCACCGGAGGAGAAGTACCGATATGCATTTAACCATAAACTACGCACAGCCATCTCATCTGCCACTTTACCAAGAAGGCAAATTTCCAGTAAAAACTACCACAATTCCATTTCTATACACAAACAAAACAAATAATTGGATAGCTTCCTCCTTCCCAAAAGGACACCCAAGAGAATAGAAAGCAATGACGCGAATCGACCCATAATATATAAATAATGAAAAAACCACCTTTCCAAGGTTATAGCTATCAACAGTACCTTGATCTGGTAGAGTTTGAGTCCAGGGGTTTGCGGCTTATTCTTCCGCTCCTCGTTGTGGAAGTCTTCCAGATTCGACTTCCCCGTCTTGGGCCGGGTATTGGTGGTGCCATTCGAGTTTGGGAGGACGAAGTCGGCGGCGGCGACGGATTCAATGGCCGATCTCCAGTTTTCGTCGCCATCTTCCTCTCCGCTGCTGCTCGATGGACTGCCGCGCCCCATTGCGAAATAAATCTCTCCTGTTGCGCCTCTTCACTCCTGCCGTCTTGCGCCCTCGCTTACTATTGCGTGGTCCTAACGGATTCAGTTAGGGTCCGCAGGTCAAGGCCCGACAAGAGCCTGACCCGTAAATATCGAATCCTGACCTGATCCGCAATTAAGCTTGATGGCGGATTCGGGCCCGAGCAAGCCTAAAAAGGTGCAAGTGCAACCCATGGAAGCAAATTTAATATCTTTTTTTTTATTTACTATGATTTAAACATCGATCATTTGTCCATAACATTTAGATTACATCCTAGGTTAATTTTAAGCTAGTTGCACTTAATAATAATTACTACAAAGTAAATTTCTAAGAGGTTATTTAGTTATGAGTTTTTCTAGATGCTACATTAACAAAAACAGTATCTAATTCAAAAATTATTATTTAATTTGGTTTAGTATATTAAAAAACTCATTATACTCAAATATAGTCTTGGCATCCAGTTTGATAAAATAGATAGGGAAAGGTTACATCTAGCCATCGTGACTTGACTCATATTTATTCTCTCATTTTAATTCCAACGTACCTTTCTCTTATTCTCTTATTTATGCTCCTAACTTATTCTTCCTCGTATCTTCTCTTTTATTATCCACTAACTAAATACTATTTTACCAAATATGTAACTATAAAATATAACTAACAAAAAAAATATTTAAAAAACATATAATGTTACGAAATACAAATAACAAAATAAATAATTTTTATTTATCCGAATACAATATCTAAAGAAGCATGTATAATAACCTTGAATGTTTCTATTTCCTATAAAATATAAATACCTTTTAAAATTAGTTTTAAAATAATAAAATAATGGCGGAGGCAGAAATTTTGTAGGGTAATATCTCTAATCATGTGTAAATACTCATAAAATTATCCGTTATAATAACTTGATGACAGTTATTTTAGGAATTGAAAAAGAGAACATATCTAAAAATTTGGCAATGAAATAAATTTAAATTATATATTACATGGTTTAACTTTCAATACTAAAATGTATTTATTTGCAAATAAAAGAGTATATGGAACTATTTTTTTTCCAATTTAGAGGGAGCCAACTTGGGGTAAAAATATAAAATTATTAAAAAAAATTCTTTTACTAAACTTTTTATTTATTTACAAGGTTTATGCCCCTTGCTTATTTGTAGCTCAGCCAATGAATAAAATTTTAATAAGCGAGTTTTTTTGCCAAGGTAACAACTCTTTTTATGTAAAGGATAACTCCTTATTTATTAATTATTTTTTTGTTTTGTTCTGCAATACAATATAAAATTACCAACTACTAGAGAAACCGGTTATTAACAACCTTAGTCACAGAAGAACATCAGCTGGGTCTACATAGAACAGAGAACATCCAGTCACGGGAGGAGAAGTTGACACGTAACCGGTTGAATGCTTTGAACAAAACCTCGACTACGCGGCGAATGCCATCGACATCGTCGCCGCCCACCTAATTACCCAGTTCGTGTCCCGTACGGCAACGCCCCAATTTAACCTCACCGCAGTCTCGATTCGCCTCCCTCCCTCCTCTTTTCTTGCCCAATCGGAGAAGAAGCTTCAAGAAACTTGTCAACGCGTGGAGTGATCGCATCAAAGATATCGATCTCTCTAGGTTTCCCGATAGGTAACAATCTTCATTTGCATTGTCGTTTCCTCATTCCTTTCTCCGTTTCCTCGGATTAGGTCTCGTGAGAAAAGAATTATATTCCCGCAAACGTACGAAAGTAATTTTCAATTGGATTTATTTTTCTATGTATGTTTTAGCTTTTGATGAACGGAAAGATTTCTAGGTCTCAGCTTAATGTAGTTTCTAGCACTGACACCCTTATTTTTAGTTATTGATTTGATCAAAATCATGACAATGAGTTGTTTTCTTCCTCTTTCAATGAGATTCTTTTGGGGTTGAAATTGATATTGGTTGCCAGTAAGAGCTTTTTTATGTGTGTAGCCCGAAATGCTTTGGTCTTGATGCTAGACTAATGTCATTAAGTTGAATTCTCTGGATTTCTTAAAGGTTTTGGGGGATTCCGCGGCAGAAGTTTTGGATTTGCACCTATAGAAAGTTTCAGCTATTTCTGGAGATTCTTGAAAGAGGATGAATCCTGGCTAACTAGATTGCTTTCTTTACCTATAAGTTTGCTGCAGAATGGCTGTCGGAGCATCTTTGCAGATGTTCCCTGAAGCGGGTGTTGTCAGAAAGTTGGGGCAGACTAACCAATTTAAGGTATTATAACTTTCAGTAGATGTCTTTTGTTCGTATAAAATTGCCTTTTTTTTTTCCTTCTTTTGATCACATTTGTTTTGACTTTACCAGAGCTCAGAAATGAGGCATTGCCACCACTTGCCGTCTATTTCCCTTTCTTCATGTGCTTCAGTAAGCTTGTCTTTTATTCATCCCGAGGGAAGAATAGTATCACATCTATCTTTGAAGCATATGATGTAATCTTATTACTGTTTTTCTATGCTTCAGTAACTTATTTCTTCTTTTGTTTCAATATGGGCTTAGTTCTTTCAATTTGGGCCCTATGTCTGATTGACATATTTCTCACCTAATTCAGCTATTTGTGGTTTCTTGGTATATTTCCATTGCAAATTTAATCATGTAGCCGTCCATGTACAGGTGGTATATAGTTGATATTGTGCACAAATTTTGCCCCTTTCGGTGCCCTATCAAGCAATTATTCTAATTTTTTTTAGTATGTTGCTCAAAATGTAATATTTTTGCAGAGACAAGATATTTGGAGTCTCCGTGTTGCAGACAAGATTTGCACACCAATGCTCTATGTGCCTTATAGATACAATACTTCTATGTGCCGATCTTTTTCTTTCCCATGCTCTTCGAATGAGATACCTCTTATAAAGACTACTACCTCGGGTTTAACCAGGTAATCATCGTCATCAGTTATTCACAATTCTTCAAAATATTGCAAACAATTATGCAGTGTCAATTAGTTTTTCTGTTTCTTGATAATTATATGTTATTGGGTTGGTTAAGACTTAGACGATGACAATGATGCTGATCAAATATTATCTCTAAGTCTTCTATAAATGGAGAGAATACATATATACAAGAGTCCTAATTAGGATTGGGAGAGAGAATTTTTCTTGTATGATGATTGCAATCACATCTAGCATGATATTCTTTGATTCAAATGATTCTCTGAAAATCAATCTTTATGTGGTGATCCCAATCCTTACATTTTCATAGAAGGTTAGCAACTCCTTAGAGCTTGAAGATTTGTATGTTTTTTAGTCAATTAGATAGGGTGATTTTCTAAATAGATAGATAGAGTGACTTGACCCAGCCACATTTTAATCAGGTATTGACTACTACTGATTATCTACAATTTGAAATTTCTTCGTTAGTTCCCTTTTGAGTGATTCATACTTCTCTAGAATCTCATTCTTTCCATCCCGTCTCAATTGAGGATTTGAGGGAGTTGCTTGTTCCCATTCTCGAAGTTATTGACAAGCAGTCGATATCTTTTTTTATTTAAAATTTAAACCTGAGTCTGTTAAGCAGCTTCTTTTGAAGTTCCAATTTAGTGGAAGGAAGAAAATCTTTGTTCGTTTACTTCTCATATATTGGATTAGTGAGGTCGTGTCATTTTGATAGTGTGTTGCTAGTGTCAAAGTCGGTTCCTATTTGTATCCCGTAACAAGTTATAATATCCTGTGATTACTAGTTGAATGGTAGCTTAGATCATACTCTTGATTCTAATGGTGATTGATGCTCTGGATTGTATTATTGCTTCTTGTAGCTTGTTACGTAGTAAGCTGAATCATATAAATTCATTTCTTCTTAGATATGCACAATGTACGTGATATTTGCCTGCAATCATGGATGTTGTTACTGCTCCCGGATTAATGCTAACGAGTCTAGGTTCTTAATTATGTTTGAGATTGTTCACTGCCTGCCATGCTGTGTTATGAAAGTATTTTTCTATAACATATGCTTCCTCCGTTCTTTTTAAGCAGTAAACCCAGTTGTCAGATCTTGTTAATTAGTTTATCTTGCAGGTCATGTAATGCTTTGCTTGCAAGTCCTGCTGTTCTCCAGTTCATACCCGCCGTTGGAATCATTGTTTTTGCTGTATGGGGTCTTCCGCATTTCATGCGTAACATCAGAAGGCTGTTTCATGTATGTTTTATACACTGATTCACTCAACGATATAATAGAGCATAACTTATTACTTTTGTTGTTTAACAGAATGATAGTAACTGGAAAAAGAGTAAAACATATTATGTTTCCACCTCTTGTCTTCGACCCTTGCTTCTCTGGACTGGAACAATGCTAATATGCAGGTACTGTGGAATTAGCTAACGTTTAGTTATGTACTTTTAATGGCAATTGTTATATATCTTATATTATTCTATTTATTTGTAGGGCATTTGATCCAGTTGTCCTGCCTTCAGAAGCCAGCCAAGTAGTTAAGCTACGCCTTCTGAATTTCGTAAAATCTCTATCAACCGTTCTGGCCTTTGCTTATTGTCTGTCAAGGTAAGTTTTCATTTCTTCAACAGTCATTCCGTACTTCAGATGTTCATTATTGACTCAATGTCGCATTATTGACTCGATGCCGCATATATCCTGTGATAGTCTTTTGTTATGTCACATATATGCTGATGTCATTCTAAGGTGTTGCAATATGGAGTTCGCACCATGGAGGAATATTGCTTATTTGCTTTACTGCAAATTCCATTATTTTCAATGCTTTGAATGATATGGAGTTGTCACCAAGTAGGAATTATTGCATTATTCTAAAGTTCTAGTATTTTCTGTGTTTTGATTTTCTTGTTTTGGACCTATAGGAGCTTAAATTTATGCCACTTCTTACACTTAGGTAGAGTGCTGTGTAGTTGGGTGCTTTCTTCTAATTAATATAAAGAGTTCCTTGTTAGTCAATTACTGAGCTTCTTTCTGGATGTTTCCCCGAGTTTGGGACATTGTTCTTTTGTAAGGTGATACCTAGTATTACCTACTACAACTAATTTAGTTAATGTCGGAGGTGTCTGATTTAGGTATGCTTATGAAAGCCTTCTGGGTGTTTTATGGAGTCATAGTACATTTTCATAAGCATGGCTTTATTTTGGGCAATTAGAAAGACACTTAGCTTGTGATAAGGCGCATATGGGGTCTTATAGCTTATTGAGGAGTTGAAATCATTTGGCAGGCTATAAGAAGATAGCCCTCATATATGCGATTGGACATTAATTATCTTTTTGATACAGATAAATTTTATGAAGTTATGTTATTTGAATTCTACTTGTTTGAAGGTCTCTTAAGTTTGCAAATGCTCCACTCTGCCTATTCTTTTTTCCTTTTAATTACTCTTATTATGTGTTCACTTATTAATAGCTTCTCGTTTTTCTTTCTTACCTGAAAGGTTTATAAACCATTGTGGCAAATGCTTATAATTGTATTCGGCAACTTTGTTCTTTGGTTGCAGCTTGATTCAGAAAACTCAGAACTTCTTTATGGAATCAGATGCTTCCAATGACACAAGAAAGGTATGTCCTGCTATGATTTTACTAATTATTGAGTTAACCATGTCATCTAGTGATGTCATTTCGCTGCACTTGGACAATCTGGTTAGCTGCTGTAGGTGCCATGCTAGATTGAAACAGAAGGAAAAGGTTGACTGAAAGTAGTTGCTTTCCTACTGTAACTTTATCGAAAAAGTACCTTAATTCTTAACTTGAAACTTATACTGCAATACAACATGTCTAACATTTATTTTGCTGTCTCTAAAGTTTACAGGATTTGATTAAGAGAACTTCTATCTCAAATAATTCCTTTCTTGAATTTTCTTTTCTTCAAGTAGAGTAATTATATTTGGCTACTAATAAGTTAACAGTAAAAATGATAGCAAGTTTTAATAGTTCCATTTATATTAGGCTTAAATTTTCTAATTAAAAATAAAGTTGCCACATCTTGGTCAAGCAGGGAAATAGATTTCGTTTTAGGAACTTATCTGTTATGTTTATAGTATTTGATCATAGAAGTATTCATTTGAATTATGTCAAGAAAGATAAAGACAATTTATTTCACGTGTCTCATATTCCCAAAAGTTTATATGCTCTGGTTAATCACATTTATAGTATAATTTATGAGTGATACAACTTACCACTAATGGGGGGGGGGGGTATGGCGTTGGTCTTCCACAGATGAGTTTCCAGTTTGCTGGAAAAGCTTTGTATACTGTTGTTTGGATTGCTGCAATCTCCTTGTTCATGGAGTTGCTGGGGTTCTCTACACAGAAATGGATCACTGCTGGAGGTCTTGGAACAGTCCTACTGACTCTCGCGGGTCGCGAGGTACTGCATGAAATTAATTTTGTTATTACCAGGCATCGACTTTCCTTCATCCTTTCTTAGATTGCTGTACCTTATACTTTCATCTTTCCATTGAGAAGCAAGTTTCTAAACCTCTTTACTGAGTAGCTCGGTGAATTCTGATACAGATCTTCACAAACTTCCTCTCAAGTGTTATGATTCATGCAACACGTCCTTTTGTTGTGAATCAATGGATTCAAACTAAGATTGAGGGCTACGAGGTTTCTGGTACTGTTGAGGTTGGTTCTTGCAAGCCACAGATAGAATAGCCTTTTCAATCCTGAATAATAAGTTAAATATTGATGGTCATACTTTCTTTATTTGCTGACATGGAAGTGTGTATTCGTGCTATTAGCTTTGAAAGTATATCCTGTGTTCTTTTAGTTTACAGATAACTGTTTGTCTTTTTGTGTTTCAGCATGTTGGGTGGTGGTCACCAACTATTATAAGAGGAGAAGATCGTGAAGCAGTCCATATTCCTAACCATAAATTTACTGTTAATGTTGTGAGGAATCTCAGTCAGAAGACTCATTGGCGTATTAAGACCCATCTTGCCATTAGCCACCTGGATGTTAATAAAATTAATGTGAGGAATAATCTACAAGATCATGTCCTTACATTACTCATTTTTTTGTTTACTATTTTTCTTCATAGTATCTTTGTTTGGTCCTGTTCTCTCTCGCTTAGCTTCAAAGTAACTTTTTCCTTTTGGTGGGCAGAACATTGTAGCAGATATGAGAAAAGTCTTGGCAAAAAATCCTCAGATAGAGCAACAAAGGTTACACAGAAGAGTATTTCTGGACAACATCACTCTGGAAAATCAAGCTCTTTTGGTATTACATGCTTTGTCATTCACAGAATGTTGTTTTTTTTAATTTTCTTTGGCAAACTCTGCCTCCTCTGAATTTTACTACATTAAGAAGTGCTTCATTGGTTTAAGTTTGCTTGTTATTTATTTGAAAAATTCTACATGTTTGGTGAGTATAGTTCTTAATAAATTGTAAGAAATACTTTGGCATACAAGTTTTCATGTGGATATGTAATCGGTAGAATTATGGTTGTTTTTTTCCCCGTAATATATGAAATTTATTTGTATAAAGTGTGATCATACATGGTCTTAAATTATTTCTTATGTAGGCAGTAGTGTAAGTTTTTTTACGTAGTACTTGTTCATACTTTTAGGTCCGAAAATATCTAGTGAACTTTTTATTTTGTGATTTGGGTGTAAGAATCCTGTTTTAGTCATCAACTCTATGGAATTTGCACATTGATAGTAGTCTAGTATCCTCTTTTAGTCATCAACTCTATGAAATTTGCACATTGATGGTAGTCTAGTTTTTGGGAGTTTGTGCAATCCTAATTTTTTTATGAGCTACAATTTTCAAACAATCATGTGATTTGGTGTTATGTTGATGCAATTATATATATCTAATCTGTTAGCACATCATAACACAACTATCACTTTAGGGGTGTATGCAGCCATCAATGTCTACTCGTACCATGAGTTTGTTTTGATTTAATTCCAATATACTTGAATTATCAGAACGTGGAGCAGCTAGGAAATATCATAATCAGAAGTTGAGTGCAGCTGAGATGAGAATTTTAAGATGGACGAATATGTTTACTATAAAACACACAATATAAAACGAGTGTATTCAAGGGTTAGCACCGATGGAGGACATGGATGGCATTGTCGGTCCCCATGCTCTATGTTGACTAGCATCCAGTTTTGCATGGGTTTCCTCCAAGCTGGTAAAAGAAGACATGATAGCACTCAATTCAATAAATAAAAGAAAAGAATCCATATAGCCAACTCCAAATAGTTGGAACTAGCAGCTTGATGTCAGTATTATTTTTGCATTCAGTCTATCTGATCTATTTGATCCTGTTCCTGTTAGTACAGCACATTGCTAGAGTGCTCATGCAAGTAGCAGGAGCCAATAAGACATGCTCGTTAGGCTCTTGTACATTGTTCATTGGCATTTTCTTGTATAACTTCTCTCTTAATCATCTTTTCTGTTATGTTATTTTACAGATCCTTGTGTCTTGCTTTGTGAAGACCTCACATTTTGAGGAGTACCTCTGTGTCAAGGTAAGATGTCACATATGTATCTAGTTTCTACATAGTATGTAATGAGTAACTCTTATTATTATTTTTTCTAATTATGAATGTGATTGACCATATGCATATAACTTGTGCTAGATCTCTAGCTGCATCCAACATAGTACTCTTATGTTTGAGAAAAAGTACTCTTGTGTGAATGTTATGCTACGTTTTCTTCAGTTGCTTGGACATGGAATTTAGTCATGGAGACTCGCTAATAACATTAGTAGCCTCATGATCGCCTTGTGGGCCAGATGGCAAACAAAAGTTTGGCTCAGTACAGCATGATCCAGCTCACCTATACTCCACATGATGGGAAGGGCTATGTACCTTCATTAGTTTGAACTTGTCCAGTCAACCTATAGTATATACCTTCACAAGCCAACTTGCCAAACTATTTAAGATCATTTACAGTTGTCACCACAGATAACGAGCATTACTTAGGTTTGCTTCTCTTGCCTTGAACCTGTGGTACCATGTAGTGGAAAACTCTTCCTAGATGCATCTTGGATCAGAATTTTCAATTTTTGTTCTTTGGGGCTTCTTTAAATCATAGATGCACCTGCATCTTACTATAAGTAGGATGCAGCCATAAAAAAGAGGAAATGCTCTGGTGCATGCAACATTTTAGTGGGATTTTACTTCTAGTACATATAGCTTGTTAAATTTAGTTCTGCATTATGCAAAAATGCTTTTCCATGCTCGTGAATCATGTTTATACTGACAACTTGATGCCTTCTGATTTTTAATTTACCTAAAACAGGAAGCTATCATGTTAGATCTCCTCAGAGTAATCAGCCACCACGGAGCAAGGCTTGCCACTCCTATTCGCACAATCCAGAAAACATACGGTGACACCTACATGAACATGCCCTATGCAGAGACAACGTTCACACGTGCTAATTCTGCCACTGACCGTCCTTTTTACTTGATTGAGGCCCCAGCACGAACAAAGGGGGATGATAAAGCTAAACCACGCAACACATCACGTGGAGCCGAAGTGCAGACAACAAAATCTGTTGTGCCATCAGATGCCAAGGTTACTTCATCTGATGGCACATCTTCAAAGAACTCTGACAAGGAGCAACAGAACAATGAGAGTTCAAGAGATGGTCGGTCAATTGCACCATCTTCAGATTCTCCGTCAGCATCCAAGGTGGAAAGCACAGATTTAACGGGATCAATCTCCAGAGCAGGTGATGACAAGCCTTCAGCATCAGAAGCTGTTAATGAAGAAGTGGATGATACAATTCCTCCAGTTCATGCAAAGAATGGAGCTGATAAGGTGACACAGCCCCCAGTCACTAAGCCTGCCTTTGAAGATAACATAGTCCTTGGTGTAGCTCTTGAGGGCTCGAAGAGGACACTCCCTATAGTAGGGATGAGTCCTGGACCTCATCCATCAGATGCAAATGAACAGGATAAGAAAGGGCCTTCTCCATCTAAGAAGGACACCAAAGGGTCAAGTCTCAGCAGTTCTAGTCATCTGAGGCTGGATCAAAGGGATCAACAGTGGTGACCATGACACATTAAATCAAATTGTTCAACAACTACGACGTAATGGTTGCCTTTGTTCCCATATAAAGTTCTCCTTGCTAGCTGCTTTTTGAAGGCTGGTCAAGTACATCTGTATATGTTCTGATGTGCGTTTGCTTCTCTTACCATTCATATTACCGCATGGATATTTTCTCCCTATATTGGGGAGCCTTCAGTTTGTTGTTTGTTTTAGCATCATATTCTGTTATAGAAATGTGTTTCTCGAGTTCCATGTAATTCCTTTTTTCTTGTGCAAATTATGGTGTTGGAATTGGTTCCTGTAGCAACATCTGAGATAGTATGCATATTTCTCTTTGCGATTTTTCTCATTCAGTTTCTTTCGGTTTATGTTTAGAATTTTAGCAGTATCCAAAAATATGTGTGTTATTTTACATCTCTTGATTGATATCCCAATAGTTTACACAAGACTACACATTGGTATCACAGTCGTTCAGACGTCCGTTTACCTTGGAATGTCATGATCATTTGTTACTAGATTGGTATCATATCCACGCTGGAATATTGGGATAATTTGTTACTAGATTGATGTCATTGTGGTTGAGACAGGTGTTGGATTTCTGCTAAAAGGTTATGAGTTCGAGACCTCGGGTCCCTTGTTAGCGGATTATGGTTCCCTTTTAGATTCATTTCAGATCCGACCCGATTTGTTCCAAATCTTTGAACCGGATGACCACCCACTAACTCTGGACCGCCATATGACCATCGGGCACCGGCCCAAAGGAGGTCACCATAAGCAGAGATTTCCCAATTGGAGAAGACGAAGAAACCCTAGCGTAGATCCAGGGAAGAGTCGAAGAAGAGAAAAGCTCTCTCGTTTTCTTGTGGTGTTGAGAGCAAGTCAGAGATGGGGAAGAAGCAGCACAGCAAGGATCGTATGTTCATCACGAAGACGGAGTGGGCGACCGAGTGGGGTGGCGCCAAACCCAAGGACAACTCCACGCCCTTCAAGCGCTTGCCTTTCTACTGCTGCTCGTAAATAATCTTCTTCCAAAACCCGAAAAACGCCTAAATTCTTGCTTTGATTCGTTATCCCATGAGTTTTTCCTTACTTGGGTCTCTTCGTTGTTTGTAGGCTTACTTTTACGCCGTTTGAGGATGCCGTGTGCACGGTCGATGGCTGTGTGTTCGATGTGATGTAAGTATTAGCACAAAGGTTTGCTTCTATGTGTTTTTATTTTTAGTTTTTCTTTGAATAAGATAGACATGACTAAATTTTAGCATTGTTTTTTAGGAATATTTTCCCTTACATAAGGAAATTTGGGAAGCATCCCGTAACTGGAGCTCCTCTTAAGCAGGAAGATTTAATTCCCCTCACGTTCCATAAGAATGCTGATGGTAAGTAGACCAGCTTATATTTGTTCTGCATTAATTATTTCTGTTCTGTCCTTTTCAATTGCTGAAACTGTTTACTAAATGGACTTCTGTCTAAAGCTGAACATCTCTGACCAAGTTCTTGGTGGAATTATCTGGTGTTAAGGTAGTTTCAGATACTTCTGATCAAGTTGCCTTCAAATCTAGTTTTGGATGAGACCCAAAACCATGGGCTAAACCTTATACTATACGATGCCTTAGAAATTGTAAACTTGAATACTGAGATTCACTGAAGTTCTCCTTAGAGCTTCATTTTAGTGTTCCGCAGCATCCATATTTTGCTCCTTTTTATCTGACATATTGTTTGTTTAGCATACTCTGCTGTCATCTGGATTATGCTGATAATCTTTTATGATCTTGTTTTGCGTACCTTGCACTTGCAGGGGAGTACCATTGTCCTGTTTTGAACAAAGTATTTACTGAGTTTACACATATAGTTGCTGTGAAAACTACAGGGAATGTGTTCTCTTATGAGGTATATTTTAATGAGGAACAAAATCTTACAACTAGGTAGCTGTCATGTTAATTGACATCAAAATTGTGATCTCTACTGTCTTCTTTATTGGTGCAGGCAATTAAAGAACTAAATCTCAAAACAAAGAATTGGAAAGAGCTGCTCACAGATGAGCCCTTCACCCGAGATGACTTGATAACAATTCAAGTAATTGATCTAGAAAGTTTTCTTTTTTCTTGGTATTATTCTTGTTGATGGATCAGTAATTAGTGTTTCATGTTCTTGTATGCTTGCAGAATCCAAATGCACTTGATAGCAAGGTTCTTCTGGAATTTGATCATGTTAAAAATAGTCTGAAACTTGAAGATGGAGGTTAAGCTTTTTTATTGTAAATGTTCATGATTTTGGAGTTGTTATCAAAAGAAATGAGTTATATTATTGCGCATCTTTTTCTCTCTTCCTCACTCTCTCTTTACATCTTCTCTAGATTTAATGAAAATGAAGGAAGACCCATCCTATAACATAAATGTCTCTGGTGATATTAAGCAAATGCTAAAAGAGCTTGGAACTGAGAAGGGCAAGATAACTGCATTACATGGTGGAGGTGGAAGCAAAGCACAAAATGAAAGGGCTGCTGCACTTGCTGCTATTTTAGCATCAAGATCTCGTGTGAAGGAGGACCCTAAATCGAGTGCAAGTGGAGAGTCTAAATCTACTCAATCTTTCAGTATTGTAGATGCTGCATCTGCTTCTGTCCATGGAAGAAGTGCAGAAGCAGCAAAAGCAGCTTCTAGTGACAAGACTGCTGCTCGGATCGCTATGCACATGGCAGGAGAACGAATGCCTGTAAATGCAAAACTTGTATGTTTGCATCTCGTTCCTTGTTTTTTTTTGTTGCAAAGTGGCATTTTAATACCTATATCATATCCTTCATATAATTTCGGTTGTAATCTCATGTGGAAATGCTGGAATTTGTTTAGGTAAAAAGCCGTTTTACGTCTGGTGCAGCTTCACGTTCTTTCACATCTACTGCTTATGATCCTGTGACCAAAAATGAATTTGAGTATATCAAAGTTGAAAAGAATCCGAAAAAGAAAGGATATGTTCAACTGCATACAACTCATGGTGACTTGAATATAGAGCTTCATTGTGATATAACTCCGCGGACCTGTGAAAACTTCATCACACATTGTGAAAATGGTTATTATAATGGGATTCCTTTCCATCGGAGTATTAGGTAATTTTATATCTTGATGCAGCTCTTTTCTCTACTTCTTGTCATAACAAATTCATGAAAACATAAGGTTGATATTTGTAGGAATTTCATGATTCAAGGTGGCGACCCCACTGGTACTGGAAAAGGAGGGCAGTCCATTTGGGGTCAGCCTTTCAAGGATGAGCTAAACTCTAAGTTGCTCCACTCAGGAAGAGGTGTTGTCAGCATGGCAAACAGTGGCCCTCATAGCAATGGATCCCAGTTTTTCATTCTGTACAAATCAGCAACTCATTTGAATTTCAAACATACAGTATTTGGGAATGTTGTTGGTGGTTTGACAACCCTTGCAGCTATGGAAAAGGTTCCTGTTGATGATGATGACAGGCCATTGGTAAGTGTACCTCCACTTGTTGTCTATTCTGTTATTTAATATTTTACTCTTCATTAACTTTGTAAGTGTCTACACTTTGAGTTATGGAGTTGTCTCAGCTTTTAGGCTTTTACCATCTGTAATTTGTAGCATGACTCTTATAAAAAATTGCATGCTAGATTCCAACTTGGTATGCTCTTTTTAACTGTAGTGTATGCTTGAAGTTGGACTGTGTTTCATTCTAGGTTTGGTACTCCTATGTTCTGTTGTAAAAATGGAAAAAGAAAAATTAATATTTCTGATTGGGGTTTCAGATCGTATCTATATCTTTGATTATCAGAGAGAACTGTATAGGAATAGTGATTGAAATGGGATCTGAGCCTGTTTTTTTTGACTCAGTAGAAGAAAGCCAGTATACTCTTATTGTAACCTTCTTATTTTGGCTCATTCTTATTTTATTTAACTAATAACTAATTTTTCATGTTATGATTTACTATATAATTTTCTTTGTTACATATGTTGTATTTTCTCTCCATATGCTTTTATTTCTAAAATTCTCATGCATGCTGTCAACACATTTAAATAGTGATCATATTAAGTTTACTTACTGTGCTCTGTTGCATCTTAAAAGCCACTTTCAAAGTGTTTAAACTATGGAAGAGTTAAAATCCTTAGTTGTTTACACGATTAATTTAACCAAATGATTGAGCAATATGAATTACTGTCCACCTTGTTTCCGTTTTAAAGTAATTATCATTCCTTCTAAGTAGTTCACTCTATGTGCTCCCTTTGCTGGCTCCTACTATGGTGTATGATCTATTTGAGGTGCAACTTCAGCTATATTTTTTGCATTGACATTATAGCAACGTTCTTTTAGCTTTTTTAACAAGTTACCTTGTCTATATGGACAGAAGGCAAAGTTGTAGTTCTTATTTTCTTCTCAGATCATTCTTTATGCATTCCTGTACTATATATCCTCTCACATTGCAATATGAGCAAGTTTTCCTGATGATTGTATTTTTAACTCCTGCCTTGTTTTTCTTCAGGAGGAAATAAAGATAATAAAAATTACCATATTTGTGAATCCATACACAGAACCGGATGAAGAAGAAGAGAAGGCAGTTGAGGAGAAGAAAGCGGCTGCTGACGACGTAACTCCATTTACTGTCAATGCACTCTATGTCATTTTCTTTCTCTACCTGAGATGTTTTGACTGTTTAATTTGTAACTTTCAGGATAAGGTGGGCTCATGGTATAGCAACCCGGGCACGGGTCTTGCTGTTTCAGCAAACGTGAGCGGTGGAGTGGGTAAATATCTGAAAACTCGGACTACAGGAACTGATGGCATGACTGGGAATGATATTACGTCAAATGACTCCAGCAAAAAGAGGAAAGTGGATGTTTCAGGTGTGGAGTACAAAAACTTTTCTGGCTGGTAAAGAGAACTCATGTGCCGAGTGTCATTCTTCTTCCAAAATGATGTCAAGCTTTGAGAACCAAACTGGCCTTTGGGATGTGCATTTGTTGTAGAATTTGTTTGCTTCTCATCCCTTCAGTGAAGTTGCCCAAAGGCTTCAGGTGACAATGATTAACTTCTGCAAAGTGAGTTGGAGCCATTTGACATGAATTGCTGGAGGACGTAATCTTTATTAACGAGCTCATATGATTTGTTGTCAGACAAGGTACTAGTATATGTTTTTCCGTTGAATATTTGGAGTGTCATGAAGCTGAACTTATTTGCCTGTTATGTATGATATCTTCAGGTTGACTAAGCTAATTCAGAGATGCGTGGGATAGTAATCTACTTAAACTATCTCCCCGGATAGTGTTGCCATATGTTTTCTGTTTAATCTCAGTTTGGGGTGGCCGGGTGGAGATATTTGTACAGCTTACCGGTTGGTGTTCTATTTTCTGCCATCTGAGAGGACAAAAAGGAAAAGTTTGTTAAACTTTTACCTTGATGACTGATCTTTCCTGTCACTTGCCCACTTTGTGCTGAAAAGCTAGCGTTTGAAATATATATTAGCTCTTAACTTTTCTGCTATTGTTCGAAGATACAGTACAAGAAAGTTGTGAGTAGCATTTATAAGTTCATTCCTTCAATTATAACATTCAGTTTCTGCCAATGTTTCCAGAACATGATTTTTTTCGCAAAATATGTGGCACATTTCTTTTTCGAGACACGGTTCATTTCAGATGGCCCATACATGGCATCTATTGATAGGCATCTGACGAACTAAATGGAAAGAGTTTTTTGTTTTGTTTTTTAAGCTATTGCAACTGCTCTGTAACTCTTATTTTCATATTTCTAGTGCAATTTTAATTGTGTATACAAGAAAAAAGTAGTGTCGTTACAACCCATATTAAATTCAACTTTCTATATTTTTACACTTGCAAATCTGGCACTTCTGCATAAAATTCCTGCAAGTACATGAAATACTCTCTTGTATATGTAAATTTTCTTCTTCAGATGCTACTGCATAAGCTTCCTTTTGGTCCATGTTTCTAAACCAATCGAAGATCAATCAAATTGCAAAATGTACAATTTCATCCTACAATCATCTAAAGTTTGCCAGAGAGGAATTGCCACACAGTGGCCGTCTCCTCCCATATTGGCATGCTTTGGCTATCCAAGCAACCTCCAAAGCCATCGTACTAAGAGAAAGAGAGATCGTTGCAGACCACAGCAAGAAGATTGAATACTTCAAAGGCATGCAGTGATACAAAAGCACGTCATCAAAGGCATCCTTCAGGAACGTGCAGTGCACCAGCCTCTCTATATCCGGTATTGCTTTTAAGAAGCTTTTGATTGAACGAGTGTAGGATGATATTATAGCATAGGAGCCCAATGGAAGAAGATGCTTGTTGCATTCAAGTACCTGAAAATTTCCATATTCAACGCTCTGTGCATCAAAGTATTGTTAAGAGTTTCAAATTGAATGTACTTACAGTTGGCACATCATGGAGAGGAATGCTATTGTTAGAACATATTGTTGGATCGTAGCTATACTTTGGTGCATTAGAGAAGGGATCACATATCATTTGGAAATGTTTTGATCCCTGCTGCTGCTCTTTTGATCCAATGGTTTTCATCGAGTTTGACATAATTGAATTCAACTGCGAAAGAAAAAGAAATTGCAGTTATTGTGACATATATATATATATATATATACTGACTACCTAAAAAGTTATAAAGTTCTTTATCATTTGAATTAGGATAGTTGATTACCTCGGTTATGACATTGTGGATGTTAAATCCAATCCTTTCCATGACTGGATTTGGCATTGTACTCTGGAGACAAGGTAACATGGAACTAAGAATGCTAATGCTTGGATTCCTTCTGTATTCTTCCAAAATTAAACAGGAATCTTCAATGTATCTGCGATTATTAGTAACTTCTCAACTTACTAATCTCAAAGAAAATAAAGGTCAAATCCATTTTACTTGTTTTAACAAATGAATTATTAATTACGTGTGGAGAAAGAAATGGAAGCCACTAAGGACCCAACAAACGCTAGTTAGAAGCCAACATATTATGATTATCCTGCAAAGAAAGAAAAAAATAAATAATTACCTGATAACACGACTTAGAAGAATGTTCTGATTTGAAGAGATTAGAAACAGAAAACAAAATTCTAACAAGTATGGCTATCAAATAATCTTTTATTACGTGATTAGTCCGAGACGCCAGCGCATCGTCATCACAACTGCATCAAGGCGAAAAGTATTCTTCTTAAATGACATATAAAAGATATAGCATTTAATTAGATGAATGTAAGCCTAATAAAATATATAGCAGAAATTATAGCTTTAATGATTTAATAGAATTAACATTCTCGTCTTGCATATTTATGACTACGAAAACTCCAAAATAAAATATTGATAGCATTACTTGCCTGCATTAGCAATGGAAAGCACTGCGATGAAACACACAACCGCCAAAGTTGCACCATACCTACGAAAATAATCAAAGTCAAGCACAAGAATTTAGATACAAATTAAGAAAAAATATAACCATATATAGAAATTATCATAATTATAATTACGTGAGTCTGATAACGGCGTCAGCTAAGACACCGTCCTCATGCATGGCTTCGCGAATGGAGATCAGCTGTGCTCTAAGCATAAACGATGCCGAGCCCAGGAGATCACAGATGCTTTCATCATAAGAGCATAAGAGAAACTTGACCTCTTTTACGGCATTTAGTACTCTACGAATGGCATGGCAAGATGCCGCAGCAGCTCCCAGTAATGTCTTCTCGAGCTTTCTTGCTCTCTTATGGAAGTTGTAAGTTGCAACAATGGCAATGCTTGATGCCACCCTTAAAAAAAAGATCCAAATTATGTAACATATATAATTGTCGGCTTGGTAGTAGACAATGGATGTTTTGATGCACCAAATGCTTGTGTTTTGATTAGATTATATGGTGGCCAAGATTCCTTACTCCCATTGAATGATCGAGGAATAATTTTTTTTTAATGACCCAAAAGTGTTCTCCTCCATCTTTTGGCAATAAGGTTAAATACAAGTGGTAATATGCAAACAACCATGCAACAAAAGAGAAAACTTACAAAGTGAGCAACGTGAAGAGAAGGATGGCTAACAATGGCATGAGATGCCGACAACTACGAGAGCTCTCAACATCGACAATTGAAGAGTTCATGGCATGCTTCTTCCAAGCTGGCAAACTCCCCAGAAGAACTAAACCTCCCAACGTCCAAACTACCGCCATCGCGAATCCATGCACGCCGGTGAACGCCGCAGACTATAAGTTTAATTTAATTTATCCAAGAAAAAGAAAGTTAAGATATCAACATCAAATGCAAGCCAAATGCGACAAACTACACAACGAATAACATAAGGATATATAAGTACGTACCCCCCAGTAATGTTTACTTGCGATGTCATAGCTTCCGTTGTAGAACTTGAAGCCACTGAGAGGATCAATCCTACGGAAGTGATCACTTTGTTCATGGATGCTTAACAAAGAAGAGGAAAGAGTCGAAGGCAATGGAGAAGAGGAGAGCAAGAGAAGTATAAGGAGTGATGGATAACGGAGCAATTTGACCATGTTTTCTCTTGTCCTAGACTATATTAGACATTAGACATGCACAATTCAAGAGCCATAATATAGAGACAAAGATAAGAGTAGTAAGTAATTAAGGGGAGAGAGAGAGAGAGTTTTAAGGCGTCGTTGTCTAACTTCCATAGTAAGGCAAGGATAGCTTGTGGCTCCCCATTATCCTTTCTGACCAGTTTTATGCTTCTTTGTAACGAAACGAGAGGGAACTTGATCTTGGGCTGAGCTTAGTTTGACCCCATTCCTATTGACCAGGATCTCAAGACTATTAATCTATTCAAGTTATATTCTGTGAGATTAATTACTGAAAGATTTTCAATTGATGTAGCATAAGTTGAATAGGTAACTACTACAAAATTATATCCTTTTGACTCTTTATCTTATCTTTTTTTCTTTAATTTATTTATTTAATTTTGGAGTTTGCGTCCTTATTCCAACAATCTTATTCACTCGTACATGCAAGTAGGGGTAGGGCACAACTGCACAAAGATCTACCTCTCACCTATTACTTTTTAGATTTTACCCATCAATAAATTTTTTTACATAATAATTTTTTTCCCTGTTTTAAGAATAATGATAATAATATTCCAGCTCTGGGGATTTGGTGAATAAGGAAAGGCCAGATTTGGAATCCGATTTAAATTTGGGCATCTTTTTCCGCGACGACCTCTAATTACGGTTGCCATTGCGGGCCAAAAAGCGAAGCTTTGAGTAGTCAGTCGATGGTCAAAACCCCTATAGATATTTTTTTTCCTCTCCCTCTCGTCTCCCGGTTGCGTGGACCAACCCTAATATTTTCCTCTTCGATCGCTTCCCTTGCGATCGATCTCTTCTTCTTCCACCGCCATGGGATTGTGGGAAGCTTTTCTTAACTGGCTCCGAAGGTAAATGAATTCTTTCTCTAGCTCTGACGGCATTTATGTCCATCTGGTTCGATATACGCTGCTCGCACTCGGGATCTTGTCGAATTTTGTGCTAATTGGTTGCTTTTGTCTTGTGAATTGGCGTCGTTGGAATGCGTTTGATGCGAGGAATTATGTATTAGAGGGGAAGCGAAGTCTAGGGTTTGGATTTGGGATTATAAGGATTTAATGTGCTTGTGCTGCTGTTATTGGTTTGAATTCATATAATACGATCTGGATGAAGTCATCTATGATTACATTGAGCTGTTGGGATATATGGGACTAGCTCTGTAGAAAAAAAAAAGGATTTAGGTGAAAAGGTTTTGCATTTCCAAGCTATGCTATAAAAGGAGAGTGCCTTGATTGTTGAGTTCATATTCAATTGTTTTAGGTGGTTTCATTTTCTTATAAAGTTTAGTGCTTGCTGTAAAATAAAGCAGTGTGCTTGTATTTATCTTGCAAATGCAGCCTCTTTTTCAAGCAAGAAATGGAGCTGTCTTTAATCGGACTTCAAAATGCTGGGAAAACTTCACTTGTGAATGTTATTGCAGTATGTACCTCTAAATGCATGCTCAATAGTTTATAAGTGAAATTATGGTGTATTTAGTTGCTTAATCATGTGTTACTCTTTTTCATTGCAGACTGGTGGATATAGTGAGGACATGATTCCTACTGTGAGAAGTGTCCATTTCACTTGGACGAGCATTTTCTCTTGTTTGCCAGCAAAACTAGCCGTTTGGTTGTAATGTTATCCTTATGTATTATTGTAGGTAGGATTCAACATGAGGAAGGTGACCAAGGGAAATGTTACGATTAAATTGTGGGATCTTGGCGGCCAGCCTAGGTTTCGCAGTATGTGGGAAAGATACTGCCGTGCAGTTTCAGCCATTGTGTATGTATCTTACCTATTTGATTTATATATTTATCTAGTTTTAATTATAGTTGCTCTTCTTTTGTTATGACTTCAAATTACTTTCCTTGCACGGTTAGATTTGGTGTGCATAAATCATAAAGAGAATGTCAGCAATCAGAAATGACAGGAAAATTAGGTATTGATGTAAAACAGGAATACAGACGTCTCTTTGCTCTGCAGTGTGAGCATTGGTGATGTGATGGCCCCGGTTTTCTCCTCCTGATTATCGGCTTTCTCCTTTATCTAGTACTTTCCATATCTAAAGGGAAGCTAGAGAGAGTCATTTGTTGATTTGATAAACCAGAACTTTAATAATATATGGCTCTTCCTGCTCACCAGCCTTATATATTTTATGGCAAACCTTTCTTGCCAGATTTTGCTTTTGGATAGGTTTAATTACCATTGGTTTAGTGTTTGGTTGGTAATTGATAGTGAAATTCTGTCAGTTCTTGTACTAGTATCCTTACACATTGGTTCAGTTTAGCCAACTGCATCTTGGTGTCATATTTAACTTAATTTTTATACTTCTGTTGTGAGGATTGAACTCATGTCATTTAGCTGTTGTCTCAAATTGAAAAAGTGTTTGGGTAAGATATACAGGCTTTTCATGTCATTCAGTTTTACATATTCACATCTTTAAGAGGGTACTGAATACTGATGGTTCCAAAGGTTGATACTCAATCTGGATGACTACCTAGATATGTCAAAACTTATGTCTAACATCATGGTGAACTTTCGACATGACAGTTATGCTTTTATTGAAAGCACATACTGTTGGAAGTAATGTTTTTTGAAGGTTATAATTATTAATATGAAGACAACCAGAACAGCATGTTACACCTTAAATTAACATGTTATTTCTGCCTTAACAATCATTAATTTGCAGGTACGTTGTCGATGCAGCTGACCGTGATAACTTGTCAGTCTCAAAAAGTGAACTTCATGACCTTCTAAGCAAGCCATCTCTGAGCGGCATCCCGCTACTGGTCCTTGGAAATAAAATTGACAAGCTTGAAGCTTTGCCAATGCAAGGTTTGACTGACGAAATGTAAGTAGTCTGATTCTGCTATACCCTACAGTTAAATGAAAGAAGTTAAATTGTAACTCACTCTCCTTTGTTACTGATTAATATTTGCCTTATTGCAGGGGTTTGAAATCTATCACGGACAGAGAAGTTTGTTGTTTCATGATCTCATGCAAGAATTCAACCAACATCGACTCTGTCATAGATTGGCTTGTGAAGCACTCAAAAACCAAAAACTGATATATTGGCCACTTACTTGGATTTAGCGGTTGTTCATATGTGATGCATTGAGTTTGTATTTGGAATTGACTATGAGTCTGCTGTTGGCTTGATGGGCTTCCGTCCATGTTTCCAGACACTCTTTCGGCACTGAATTGTTTCCCAGAGCACTGTATTGCATCTGGGCGTAATATGCAAAAAGGGCGTTATGGTATCAAAAATTAACGTGTGTGTTTTGTGTGAAAAATTTCTTTGTAAGTACAATTAGTGTGTAAAATTTCCCTGATATGAACCATTGGCTTATGCAAATTAACATTTGGATGCATTGTGTTGCTAGGATTTAAAAACATGATGGATGTTTGCTGGTGCAGACATAAATGAGCATGTTTTTCACCTACCATAACCATGACTATATAACTTTGTCTCTATTGTGGCAAGCTCACCATCCTACTATAGATTTTTAACAGTTGATCTGAGTAGATAGGAAAGTGAGGGAGGAGAGTGGAAGAGAAATTAGCAGAGAAGAGAGATGTAAGAGGAGGGCAAAACCGTCAAAGTCATTCTCCTCATCCACACCTGCAGGGCCGCATAGGAGTTGACCCAAGACAAGAGAATAGGCAATTACGACAAATTCGGATTGGATTTAGCAATTAGCACCCATTAGTTATCGGATTCGGACTTAGAAGATTAGAACCCTAAAAATGGAAAAAAGAAGAAGAAAGAATAGCGAGTTAACTCCTGGCTTTTGAGTCAAAACGCCCATGGAAGTAGCGACAACTGCCCAAGAGCAAACATAGAGCACTGCTCATTCCGAAAGCTCCAAATGGCTGCCTTGCTCTCCAAATCCCTCAAACTCCACCGCCTTCTCCTCCCATGTCCTCGCCAATCCCAACTCTACCCCCCTCTCTTTTCCTTCTCCACCTCTCTTCCATCACCTCCACCACCACCAACAGCAACCGCCGCCGCAGCATCTCAATCTCAAGGTTCCCTTCAGTCTTTATAAATATATTTTACACGATTCAATTTGTCCTCCAACTCTTTCAAATGCTTCTCTTGTTCAATTCCCAGAGAGTGGAAGAGGAATCTTCTCCAAGTTTCTGCTCTTTCTTCCCGGCGCCATCACTTTTGGTCTCGGAACATGGCAGCTCTTCAGGAGGCAGGAGAAGGTAACACCGCTTTAAAGGAGTATGCTTTCCCGGATTTAGACGCGTGATCCCTGTTCTGATTTAAAGAGGTCTTGGTTGGTTTTTGTTCTTTAGATTGAAATGTTGGATTATAGGAAGAAGCGACTGGAAATGGAACCTATTAGGTGGAATGAGTTGTCTTCTCTTGGTCATGATTTGGGTTCCTTGGAGTTCCGGAAGGTTGTCTGCGAGGGTGATTTTGATGAGAGCAAATCAATTTATGTCGGTCCGCGGTCTAGAAGCATTTCCGGTGTGACGGAGAATGGGTATTATGTGATTACGCCGTTGATTCCAAGAGGATCTGACTCTGAAAGGTAAATTCTGGGATGAAACAGTGGCTTTTTTATATTAAATGATTAGAATCATAATTGAAATATCTTACTTGTTCTTCTGTATGATTGGGATATATTTGATAGATAAGAGGATGATGTAGCTTAATGTTTCTAGATCGATAAATCGCGTGGCAGATGAGACATTAACAAGGAATTATACATGATCCGCCTATGCCTGAGATGTTCCCTGATCTATTATATAGGTGGATTTTTGAGCCAAGTGAGATGTCTGTCTTTCACCATCTTGTTAGTGATATCATTTTCCATGTACTTGATTTATGATGAATTCATTTTCTGAGTACATTTTACTGGCCAGAGTCTGTTTGGAGTTGGCTTTTTTAACAATAGGCACTTGACATCAAGCTCTAACTTGGTTCATTTTCTCAAGTAGTATCATATTGTGAGCTCATTCCTTAAGATGAGTGTTAATTGTTGCATGTGATGATCTAAACGAGAAGCAGAATGTGTATAAAATTTAATAGCTTACCTAACACATAATTCTGCCAACAAAAGATTAACATATTTTTTACTTGTATGATGTATCATAACAGTATATCTGTAGACTATAGACATTGCATATAACTGTACTCATTGGCCTTTAATGATCGATTTTTCTTGATTCAGTTTCATGATTTCATTTAATAAGCCTTTTATTCTAAAAATGAATAGTTTGAATTTGATTAAGTAGCACAAACAGAGTTTTTTGACTGTGGCTTTGGTAGTTTGGTGTCTATCTCACTTATAACTTTGTAAGCAATCTTTGACAGTGTGCAGCTGCCCATCCTTGTTAACAGAGGATGGGTTCCTCGGGACTGGCGTAACAAGAATATAAAAGAAACGGAGAAACTTGAAAAAGATCTACTGTCAAAAGCAGCTGATACTGAAGCAAATGGGAGAAGTGCTTGGTGGAAATTTTGGTCCAGGAAGTCCACAATTTCTGAGGTGATACACAACCACAAGTCGATTTTTCCTATAGTGCATACGTTTTGTGCAGCTAGAAGGCTAGTGGTTATGTAATTTGGATAAGTGTTGCCAGTCCTTGGCTAGTGGGCGGTGCTGTTACATGTTTCATTTAAACAAGTATATGACCGCCCCATTTCTTCAAAAAAATCAATATGATTGTCTTGTTTGGGTAACTTGTATCATCATTTGGTATATATACGCAAATTTCTTCTAGATATGATAGATGCATGCGATTTGTATGTAACAAACCCCTTGTATGCTTATCTAGCTTTTCTTGATACCTAGCTACCTAAGCATTTATGTTCATCTAATTTTGAAATTGTCAAGGACATTGCGCTTGCATATGGTTTTCTATAGTGCATCCTTTAGCTACTAGGTTTCTTTCTATCAAATTATACTTTCAAATTTGCAGGCTGAAGAGCATATGGTGGCTCCTGTAGGAGTTATTGGAGTTATCCGAGGAAGTGAGAAGCCAAGCATATTCGTTCCAGCAAATGATCCCAATAGTGGCCAGTGGTTTTATGTTGATATTCCCATGATTGCCCGTGCTTCTGGTCTTCCAGATAATGCTATTTATATTGAAGATATAAATGCAGATGCCAATGCAACAAATCCTTATCCTGTTCCAAAAGATGTCAACAGCTTAATTCGATACTCAGTCATGCCACAGGACCATCTCAATTATACCATAACATGGTACGGTCTATGCATAATGGTTCTAACTATACTTTGATTTCTCCTAGTCATTCATATTTTTTATGCTTTTATTTAATCATTTCAGGCAATTGATAGAACACTTTTACCCTACCACGAACACAAAATTCTTTTCAACAATAGATGGGTTATCTGCAGAGAGATGAGTTGGCTGAATATTTTGATGGTTGCCTTAGACTAGCATAACAGCTACCAATAGCTCATACACAACCATATCCACTTTCTGGTGGCACAGTATTCATTAATCTGTTCCATTCCAAACTCCTTGGTTGAAGTTGAAACGTTGAGCAATTTTCACATCCCTGAACATTTCCCTTCTCCCTATGACATTAGACATGCAAATAGTAATAATCAGTACCTAGATCTTTGGTTAAAAATGAATTTTGGAGCATATCCTAAATCAGCTGGAAATGTTGATATGTTGCAAGACATTAGGAAAATAGTCGGTGTTTTCTCTTCTTTTTTTTTCTTGTTTTTCTAAATCTGGCCTGTCTGTGGTGGAAGTGGTATTTAACTGATGCTACAAGAGCATGGAGCAACTTGGTCAGGGAAAGACTGCTTATTTCAACTAGTCATTGGTACTCTAGCATCATCTTTAATAAAATCAAACTTTTGCCGTGCTATAAAAAACCGGAGATAACTTGTTGAGTATGAGGAAAGATAGCTTGCACATCTAGTGAATTCCGTAGGTTGTACCACTAGAAGCTTTGTAAATCTGCTTGCAAGAGCTTTCATACTGAAATGGTCTTTTTAAAATTCCAAACTGCAAAATGGGTGACTGTGGTCCACAAGGCTAAACATGTTTTCCTTGGGTAGGTTGGTCCATTTTTTCTCTTTCTAAGGTCCCATAATTTTCTCAGCTCTTCCACAAAGCAAAATTGAAGCAAAAGAACTTCACTGAAGAAATAAAGAAGATATATGGTTGTTGTACAGTCTTTCACTCTAATAATTCTGTCCTACATTTTCATTCTAAATATTTTTGACAATGTGCATTTGCAATTTAATTACAGTTGTTGTTTTTTTAGTGACAAGATTGAGGTTTTGATAATTGAGTGCATACATTTTTAAAATCGATGCATATTTTATTATAATGGAATGCATATAATTTTCATGGATAGTACATACTAGAGCTTATTATTGTCAGTCCAAAACAAAATGCAATTAAGTTGCAAAAGACCCACAATGTGCCACTTCTTTTTATTTTTATTTTTTGTTTTGCAAGTGTAATCTGGTTGGTGATCTCAAAGTTCATTTGGAATGCTGAATTTGTAGAAGCTCTTACAAATATTATTTTTACCATGAACAATAGCTTATTCTCTGTAGGAAAATGTTATAGCATTTTGTGTGAGAACAAATTAGTTTTGCCTTATCAGGAACGTATGCAGATGTAGTTGCTAAAAGAAGAGCTTTCATATTGATGTAGTCATATTCCTGCTGTGTCCATAATAACTGTTTGTTGTTGATATACATTCATTGTGCTTGTTGAACCATAAATACTTTATACAGGTAAGCAATTAAATCTTTTCATACAAAAGAAAGACAATTTGGTGATGTAGATCACTTCTTCAGATGACCTATACTAATAAGAAAGAACTAATTTTTTGAATTCTTGTTGATTTAGTTAATGTAAGAAAGGCTTCTTTGTTGCATCTGATTCTCATATGCTAGTTGATTTGTTCCGTAAAAGTAAGTTATTACCATTTGTGATCTTTAGGTACTCTCTGTCAGCTGCTGTAACTTTTATGGCCGTCAAGCGAATAAAGGCGAAGAATATCCGCTTGTAGCAGGTATTATTATTAATACTATGATGTGTTTCCTCTATGAAGTTCAAGCTGCTCCCAGAAAGGACGTACGAGTATCTTAACTATGGGAGAATAAAGAAAAGATCACAACATTTTGTTGATTTCGTTCTTTTAAGCGTGATTATTTTTTTTTATGTGAGATCTGGTTGGGTTCTCAATCAGCTGACACCACCCCTTGTTTTTCTTCTCACTAAAAGAGTGAGTTCTTATATGTCAATATGCTGAAAGTCATTGAATTAACATTGCTCAATTATAGTCGATTATCTTTGCACTTTCAATAAGGCAAGATACTCAACTTCCGAAGGTGATATCATCTTTGGCCATACTCGTCAGTGCCTCAGGCTCTCAGTTATTAGTTTTCTTCTTCAAGTACATCATTTTGTCTTTTATAAGATCAGTAAACTTAGCAGAATGTCATATTAAATTGCTTATATATTAGCTGTTAGTAAGTTATTTGTTAACAACGTTTTTCCTAATTAATAGTTAATATGATTATACAACCCAACTAGTTGAAAAGAGTACGGGCCACTCACTAAAGACATACTTCACTTCAAATTTCGCTACCACAGCTGGTTATTTGATGTTTTATATACTTAGATTGAATGATTGGGTCCAACAATATAGCTGAGAAATATATAGCAGGGCCAAGTATCTGATAGGCAGATTATCATAAATAGCAATTATCCAGCAGTTTGAGAAAAAAAATTATCCAGACTATGATGACAAAATTTGCGTAACGAGTGATAGAACTAAAGATTACTGATAGAAATGAAGGAAACAAAGCAGCATTCATGATTGTACTCGAAACTGGTCGACAATGAAACTCCAAAAAACAATACTCTACTCAAAACTGCTGGAAATTTGAGGCCCACAATAAATAGATGGCATAATCTTCTAAATGGAAAGATCCATCTCTTGATAAATTATTGCCATTTTTCTTTTAGGCTCCAACAACTTCTTGTTCACCTTCCATAGGAACATCTTCCGGCCTATCAAGTTTAACACCGACATCCTCCTTATAGTCACCATGAACCTGAAGATACAAGCAACTTGAAATAAATGTCTAATGAAATTACATAAAACTTGGTATGTGAGTAGCACTATATTTAAGGGTAGGAGTTGAAAGAAAAGGAAGATTTTGTGATTAGTTGGAGATGGTGTTGACAGCATTACCTCCATGAGCTTTCCCAAATCAAATTTTGGTGCCTTCAGGATCTTGACCTTTCGGATGAACACATTTTGAAGAGGGTAAATGCTTGTTGTTGCTTTCTCAATCTCCTTTCCAATGACCTCAGGTATGAATTTCTGTACCAGGTCCTTCAGATCACAGGAAGTAGCTTGGTTTACCATAATCTCCCTCATCTTGCGGCGTATCTAGATAGCAGATAAGATGCAACAAACTTATAATAACCCATAGATATATAGCACACCAATATTGTAAATCATAATGAAAGTCATTTACCTGTCTAATCTGGCTGGATTGTGCATAGCAAGTGCGCTTGACCTGATTTGGTCGTCTCTTAGTAAAGGCAATGCAGAACATCCGCAGAGTGTAATTGTCGGTGGTTTTCACATCAACATGTGCCTCAATCAGAGTCTGCCACTTCCTAACCAATGATCTAAGCTTGTCGGTCGTAAAATCCATGCCCTGGAAAGGGAAGTAGAGTGAGCAGACAACATATTAATGATGAAGAAAAATAAGGGATCATTGAAAACTGAAAAACCATACCCAGAAGTTAGTGAGGACATTTTTTCCTTGCACATCCTCTGCACGAAGTCGGATCTTTCTGTAAGCCTGGTCCTCGTCGGTTTGAAGATCAGCTAAGGAAATCTCAAAAACTCTGTGCTTGAGACCCTCGGATGCAATCTGAGATCAAGGATTGGGAAACATATCAGATTTGAGGCCCATTATTAGAGCATGAGTTTTCGATAAAAGGTACTATACAGCTGCAACACTTGTCTCTGGTAATTAAATTTTCACCAAATCTAAACAGTCAGACACATGCATGGATTAAAAAGTAATCGCTGATCACTACAATAGACACTGATTAGTCATAGTCAGTCACAAAAGCGCAAGATTCACAAACACAGAAGGAAAAAAGAAAGTCATAACTAACTTGCTGGTATTAAGAGTGCAGGTCATTAGAACCCTAAGATAGAATCACAAATTTCAGAGTCAAGGAAGATTTAGTCAATCTACAATCAACTGAAAACTTATCAGCCTAAAGATGAATAATAAGGTAATCGAATTTTTGGGAGGAAAATAGAACATCGATATGGTCTTTATGCCATCCCAGAATAATACAGCAACCCTCTTCATTAAAACACCTGTTCTATTAAAATAATACCAGAAATAAAAGAAATAGGGAAGCATATATACATACATGTTTGTCAGTATACATATAAAACTAAATAGACATTTATCTGGGTACATGGTGCTTAGCATTGGAGTAAGAAGAGCAGCTACAGATATAATCCTAGCAACAAAGCTACAGATGCAAAAAGATGTTATACTACCCTAAAGCAAGACAGAATAATATGGAAAGGTAAGAAGAGGGATTGCAAAGAGATCCTACAAACTTTAAGTCGTTAGAGGAAGTAGAAAAAATAAATCCACAAAGGGGAAAATTGAAGAAGAAAGATCCAACCTTGGTACCCTGGGTCCTTGAAACTAGAGTCTTCCCCACGTTCCTCACATTGAAGACCGAAGGCGCCTTAATATCATACCAATCCTTCTTTGAGAAGGGATCCACACTATAATGAGATCAAAACGGATCAAAAACTAGGAAAACTAACAAAATAGAAAAAGAAAAGGTAAAAATTTTAGCCACTAATTGCATACGTCTTCTTCTTTCCTCCTTTCTTTCCCTTGGAGATCCTCTTGTTCTTCCTGAAACGTATCAGATACGAGGAGAGAAAAGGATGAGTGAAACAGCAGAGAGTTAGAAGAATGATATGAGAAAAGTACGAGAAATGCGGTGAGATGCTAACCCGACCGCCATGGCTGCTGTTTGCTGCTGCTCCGCCGCCGCGAGGGTTTTTGCAAAAGAGAGGACGAGGGAGAGGGAGTAAAGCTTGCCCTAGGAAACGAGCATTTATATGGCTCGGCTTAACGCTTATTATGTTCCCATCGGACGGTTAGATTTCATTTGATGCAATGGACATTAAACTGACGGTTGAACTTGCCTGGATAATCCCAGCGGTGTGCTCTTGAGCATACGGCACGTGAGGTGCACGTGTTAGAGTTTATCTCGTTTTAGTCCCAATTAATTTTAAATCTAATAAACTCGTCATCTTGTCTCCCACACCGGTACTGAACTCGAAGCTCTCAACTTTACCGATGACCTCCTCCCGTCGATCCCTCCGCTCTCTCCCGCCCAACGAAACCTTAGACCTCGGCGGCGGCCTCTCCCTCACCCCTCGCCTAAAGCTCCTCCTCACTTTCTTCCGCGCTGACCTCTCCATCAAACCGCTCGACGAGTGGCAACTCAAGCATTCCCTCCTCTCCTTCCTCCGCTCCAGTTCCTCTATCCCCGTCTCCGACGACGGCGACCTCCTCCTCCACCGCTTCCCCGACCTCCACAAGCGCAAGCGCGGCGAGCCGGTCGCCTCTGGCACCCTCTTCATCCGCGACTTCTCCTTCCTCAAAACCCCAAAACGAGACAACAGCGACGAGGAGGAAGACGACGACGCACTTAGTAAGAAGTTCTCGGAATGGAGGAGCTCCGTCCTGGAGAAGTTGAGTGGGATCGAGTTGAATCTGGAGGGGGTTAAGTTTCGGATGACGGTGGAGATCCCGATGTCGGATGATTTTGGAAGGATGAAGAAATCTTGGGAGGATTCCTATGCCTCCCAGTTTCTCGATGGACGGAGTGAGAACTTGCACCTGATTTTTTTTTTCGCAATAAAGTTGGAGTTTTTAGTCTTTAATTACACTGTTTTACTTGGCAGGGAGTTCTGTGAGGGGTGGGGTTCGGTGGCCTGACACGATTATTGTGCAAGGTGTGCCTTCCCGGTGGTTCGCAGAGCCGCGAGTGTCCTCGAAGGCGTCGATGCTGGTTACACATACCATTTTTTCAGCATTAGGGAAAATAAGGTGCATTTCGTGAACTGTACATGTGTTTCTCCTAGATGTCTTTTTTCTTCTCTTTGTCATGTAATTGGTTTTAAATTCGATAGCATCTTTTTATCCTAAATTAGAAATGGAAAATTTTGCTACTTATATGTATACTTCTTTAATCACCCTGTGTGTTTGAAAGATGTTAAAAAGCAGGAAATGCCTACTAAGAATAAGTATTGCCTATGATTATAACTAAGTCTCTATCTGGAATTGGATGAATCCTGGATATCTGGAATAAGCATTTGTTGTCTTTTATTATAAACCTTCCACCAATGTTGTGAACTGGAGATATCCTATTTGATGGGTTGGGCCTTTTGAGTATGGTCAATTTGGCTTCTGAATTTGATTCTTAATCTAAAATTGGTGGGAATTGGTTTGTTGGAGTTCCGGCTAAACTTGTAGCCTTATCTTCAATGGAACATTCATTTAATCGACTTTCTTGATAGTTTTGTTCTTCTACTTCTAGGAGTATCCTCGAATTATGTTCATAAGCTCAGTATATGTAGTTTTCCCCTTGAAGTTGTTATATCTTTCTGCTGTTTTGGAAATTAAAATCTATATAACTTTGTAGGAAGGAAATCATCGTAATCTAGACGAGTTGTTTTGGAGGACAAGTTGATGACATTTCTCAGTTACTGCATTAGACAGATACATGTGAGGTCATATTTCTTTGACAAATTACATGATTCATATGTTTTATGATTCACGCTAGATTAATAGTGGCTGTTTGTGATAGTTGATAGTCTTAAATATATGTTATCCTCAACCTATGCTATGTGTTTGCTAGATAATAGGTGTCAAACTGTAGACACAATTTTGTGATATTCTTACTTGCATCTAATAGGAATCTTAACATCACCGGAGACGATGATCTGAGTAAGAAGGAAGATGAAGCTAAAGGGGAAATTGTATCTGGACTTAATTGCAAAGTTTTGGTGCAGTTTGAGAACTACGATGATTTCTATAATGCAATGAAAGTGTTATGTGGACGTTCAATGCAGAAGGTGAATAATTAAGTGACCTTTTATATGGGATTATGATGTTTTATAATGGTTGTATAGCAAGTATATTGATGTTCTTGTCCTTTGGCTCCATAAGCTCTGCTGTTAAAATACCATATTCTAGAATGCCATAGTTTTCTTTCTCCTGGCCATAGTTTTCTTTCTCCTGTTCTTTTGCTCGTGTAGGAATATTCAACAGAATTAATTATACTAATAACCTACCCCTGATCTCTGAAGAGTCATCCATTTGTTATTTCTTTGTGGATAGCTGCAATTGCTCGAGTAGCTAGGATGCTCATGGCTAGAAATGGTTATTTAACTAGAACACATTATTCCACATAGAGACAACCAACAGTTTTGTTACAAGTACTTGATTGCTTATTGTACCTCTTCAACAATTCCACTTTGAAATTTTGGTAGTTGTCATTTAAACCTTTTTGTCTGCAGTACTGGATGAGGGTTGAATACTACAGAAAATGAGAAGGGTCTTGCAAAAATGACCAGATCATTATAACCTGTTTAAACTTAACATCTATAGTCTGACACTTAAAATGATGTGATGCTTACATCAAATGTAATGAGTGCTAGTTAGAAGAAGTTAAATCAGAAAGGGGTTTTGGAAGAGAAGATAGCTAATTGCTAAACCGTCCACATAAGAAAGCAAGATGCAACTTATACTAAGTTATTGAGCTCCTAAGATCACTATGTTAGTCGCATTTTATCAGTATTTTATTACTAGTTTTGCATAAGCGTCCTGTTGAATGTCTCCAGGTAACCTGAAATAATTTTACTAAAGAAATACTGGAATTAATGTGATCACATGATGAATCATCTTTAGTTTTCAGAATATATGAATTTTTTTTTCCTTTGGTGCATAAGCATTTTGTAGCTCGTAGGTTATACCCAATTATCCAAAATTGTAAGAATTGAGAACTCATGATCTGCGTCCTTTAATGTCAACCAGAGTATAAGTTCTACAAACTGCACCTTGTGTATTAAAAGAACCATTGATATTTATATCTATGCAAGTCCATATAATATTAGTAACTATTGCTATTATTTTGGGGCTTTCTACATAATTATGACATTTTTTTTGTAAATATCCAAATTGATCCCATAATAGCAATGATATCATAGGACTCTTTCAAATCAGAAGTGTTCTGCTTTGCAGCAAGGTTCACGACTAAAGGTAGACTATGAAGTCAATTGGGATCGAAATGGCTATTTCCGGAGTGTGCAGCAAAAGCCTGCTACAAGCCATAGGCAAGAAAGAGGTGGCTCGGATCAGATGCTAACAGGACGAATTAGAAATGAAGCCATTGCCCATCAGGCACAGTTTACAGATTTTGACTCAGATGGTTCACGACGGAAAAGATTCAGAGTGGGTTTTCCTCTCCAATTCCAATATTTTAACAATAATTGTCCTCCAATGTAGATTATTTGGACAAAAATGTTTTCCATGAAAATGATTGGTTGATAGTTGCAATCTTTTGCATGTATGACTTATCATGATCTTGAGCTTAGTAGCATTTTGCAATCCAGCTGCTTGATTTAATGATGTCAGCCAGTTACCTGTCCAAGAGTGGGCCTGCACTAACATCATGAGATTACCTTCGGTTTGTTTGATACTTGATAGCATTACCTAGACTGATTTCTCTTCCTTTTGTATCTAGTTCAGTTGCATCTTCTCTCAATTTTCTCTCCCATTGCATCTCCTTCATTATTATTAAGTTAACTTCTGAGTAACAATATTCTCTTCCTTCTATGGTTAATGATGACATGCAGGATTGAGGAGCATCTCTCAAAGCCGAACCTGGATGGCGAGTTGACAATACCAACTGTGGAAACACTGACTTGCGGCCTTTACTTGCAGTCCAGGATAGAGGAGCATTTACAACACAGCAATGGCTCAGGAAGAATATATTGCGCACTTTCCAAGAATGATCGATAATTGTTATGTTGGTGACATTTCTAATTATGCTGACAATATGTATCTGCTCGTTACCTTTCAAACTGGATTTCTTAGTGAAGATAGATAAGGAGTGGTTTGATCTTTTCCCTGGATCAAGGTATAGATGCTATATGGAAGTATGAAACCCTTCATTTATAGTATGTTTCCGTATAGATGAGTTAGTAGCAAATGCAACTGAAATTCTTTCCAATTGTTATGTGTCACGTTTTACCCAAAGAAAAAAATTCGCCCTCTTTTTACTTATCATATTTTAGCCCTGTCCTACTTATAGATAATATTTCACTTGTTACGTAGCAAACCAGTAAGAGAAGTGGTGATTGTGATAGGCTATTTGCATCAAAAAGTTTTTGATTTTTGTTTTGTAATTTTAGTGATAATAAAATTAAACTCTTATGAAGATCTCTTATATAATGTATGTGCATTGGTTATAAAAAAATATGCATTTAATCTAGAAAATTGACGTACTCTGTTCGTAAGAGCCTAAATCTTTCTGTTAAAAAATAAATAAATAACTTCAGAAAAAATTTCTAAGAAATTCACGGGTAGTCTACTTAATTATCGTCTATGTCGATTCCTCCATCCAGAGCACGGGATATTTCGTGAAGCCAAAGTGGAGAGATTGCAGGGCCTTCTACTCCATTAAATGTTGAAGCTGGAGGACTCCATGGAGATCACGTCACAGAAAAGAAAAGAGAAAAAAAAAAAGTTCATGTGATTTGTTAGTCGTTCGAAGATCTACCAGCCTCTTGTAGAACTTTCTCATCTCTTTTTGAGACCTAAAATGATCGATCCTTTTGGTTGACCAACGAAAAGATTACAAACCCTTTTCTGCAAATGTTTGAGAACCACATCTTGAACTGTGTACAAAAGCTGTGCAAAAATCAACAGCTAAGGGCGTTGGGGATTGATCCTCAATCAAACCCAACATGGAAAACATACATAATTTACACAAAAGAAAACATATTAACTAACAATATCTAACAAAAGTTACAAAAAATCAAAGAAGAAGAAAGAGGGGCATCATTAAACTTAACTATTTCCCTTTCTTCCCATTAACATGGGCTTTAGGTGATGATGATTCAAGCACTCCTCCCATCTTCTTTGCACTTAGCCTGTTCCGATACTCCTTCTTCCTCGTAGACTTCCTCATATTTCCATCCCAATCCTTCATCACAGGCACCGAATACCACCATATAGAAGTGCAACAAATGGCAAACACCCTTCCAAACAACACCAAGCATACCAATATTAAAATCATCACCAGAGGCCAATGATACCCAAAAGTCCACCTCCTCCAAGACCAAGCTACCTCCTTGATCTCCGACGTCGGCTTCGCCTCTTTCGCCACTTCCTTTGCCTCCTTATCGGCCTCCTCCTCGGGTTTGGTCGGAGAAGACAAAGCCTTGGTATTCTTATTCCTCTTATCCAAGTTCTTGACATCCTCCTGATCATGAGTCTTAGGATCCCTTAGCTTGACAATTACCGGAACCCAATCGTGAGAGCTCGAGAACATGAACCTCACCATGGCTATACCATCCGAGCCAGCCTTTGCCAAAATCTTCTCCCTCCTAGAGTTGAGCTCGGATAGCACCGTGGAATACTTATCCAACCCTCTTGACGAATAAGGATTCTTGTCGGGTTTCTTCTTCTTGGTTCTCCTCGGCGACGCCGAAGCAGTGCATGGATCATCGTCGACGTGCTTGAAGCTGCCGGTGCCACAGAACATAGTCTTTAGTATAGCATGCCAAATTGCCAATTAATTTGAAGGAGTTCTTGGGGTAATCCTCTTGGTTTCTGAAGGAGTTCACAATATATAAAACAGAGAGGGACTTGGGGAATAAGAAGCGTAACAAGTCGTTGCCTCGTTGGTCAAATCGGGATATGGACGCAGTCCAAAGAAGCTTTCTGTTAATGCAGTTGACTTGGTAAGGTTGCGGAAATTACTAGATTTGGGAGCAAGGAATCGACAAGTTTGATGTCGGAGACTCTGAATTGGTCTTATGATGTCCGACTCTAATAGATGGACCTTCCAATTGGCCTTTGTATTTATATGTAATAACGCTTGTTTACCTCTAAATGCACCATAAACAATTGTTAATTTTGTTACAAGAATCATAGATAAATTAGGAGGTAGAAACGATTTATTATCATATATCCAGAGATTAAAAGTCTTAACCTTAGTTTGTATATATATACCAGTGATCAACTTGAATTTATTCGGGTCAAAGAGGCAGGGCTAATTCTGTAAGATCCAAATTGGAGTCCGTCGCTTTGTCTGACTTAGTCTTGACTTGATCTAATAATTCAAAAAAAATCAGGTGCAAGTTCAACAGCAAACGATCAAATTTGATGTGTTCAAACACTAAGAGTTCAAATGTGCTGTCACTAACTCTTCCTATGTCTTTTTCTTCTCCCATTGTGTATTGTGTGATTTCTCCCCTCTCATCTCTCAACAGAGTTTGTTGTTGCTCTTTTTTTTTTTCTCCTTCCATCTTCTTACCCTCCTCTTCTTATTATCGTCGCCGCCGCCACCTTCTCTCTTCCCCCTCTCCTCAGCC
Source organism: Typha latifolia (assembly GCF_019914945.1). Classification (NCBI taxonomy): domain Eukaryota; kingdom Viridiplantae; phylum Streptophyta; class Magnoliopsida; order Poales; family Typhaceae; genus Typha; species Typha latifolia. The sequence continues at coordinate 2,750,892 of NC_133086.1, read as the reverse complement.
AAATAATTTCTCTTCATCTGTCATTCTCCCTTTAATAAATCCTAGCCGTGATCTACCCATTCACTCTTCTCATTGATTTTTTTTTATCGAAACTCTCTCTCCATCTCCATCCCCTTTGTCTTATCTAATTCAACTAACTTCTCATTGCTTTTCATGGGTAAGAGGTATCCTTCTTTTGCTTGTGGATGACCTCGAGTCTTACTTCTTTTCCCCCATTTCTTTGGTTATTTTCCATATGTTGAGGATTCTTTTCTAGCATTTTAGTATTATAAAGGGCTATGAACCTTCAATTGCTAGATTGCGATAAAATTGCAAGCTAAGCTCAAATCCTTTACATTTATGAATTTGCCTCTAGATGTATTTGTGTTTGTAGCCAAGTTAGAAGCTTTAAATTTATATTAGACCAAGTTCTACGAACGAATGAAATATAGCTTTCTCTTTAAAAAGAATGTGTTCAAGTTCAAACTAAAGGGCAGTAAAAAGAATTTTGAAAAATGTATTTTGTCTTCCTATGACGAACCTCGAATAATAATTTGTGCGATGACAGACGGTGACGGGGGCTGGCGAGTTTTGCTGGACTTGTGGATCCTGACGTTGGAAGTAGGGATGATGATGCAGAGGGACGAGGATTTTTACGATGATATATTATGATCAAATGATGGAATGGGGAATAAATTAAATCAGATAGATTGGATTAGGTTAAATATAAAGTAGGTAGGTATAAATTTATCAATTTGTAAATAGTAAAAATAAAGATTATTAATCACATATATATTAATTTTTTATTATTAGTTTATCTCACTATCATTTCTTGTCACTAATAATAACCATAACTCATCAACTTCTTAAACCTCATTTGCTAGTTAAAAGTATTGTTTTGCTTTACTTTACTTTGAGCGCTTGACTTAATTTGTTTGGATTTGTGTATTATTCATATGACGAACATCATGTTCAAAGTTTTTGGTTGGGCCGGTGATCGCATTAATCAGGACTGCTGCACCAACTTATGGCCATAATTTGTCTATATACTTGCATCACTGCAGGAAGGGGGACCGATTTGGCTTCCTGTTTTAATTTCAACCTCCCAGAAATAATCTCATTATGTTATATGGTTGGAAATCATGGATTAGCTAGTAATGATCATCATAAAGAAAAAAGAAAATAAAAACAGAAGAAATTTTCAGATAATAAACTGCGTCTCATCTCATCTCATCAGTGCTAATATTTTCTGCCAATGAGTCAGATGATGAGAAGAGAGCAAAGAGGAGAGAAAAAGAGTATTAATCACCAAGAATTATATCGATCAGATTAATAACCTAAACTACTTATTGTCCTTTCTTCGGGAAAAAGGAAGTTTTGCCAAGTACTCACGAAACCATCTTCTTAAACATTACAAGCAATTAGATAGTTCCAACTTCTCTCTCTGGTGATGTTTCAATTAATCGTCACGTGATAATTAACGATTCTCAACTTTCTTATATATATTTTGGTAGAGTTAATCTTCGTTTACTAACCAATGAAAATCCACAGATCCACCAAAGCTCATGGTTGGATTTCTGGTATTTTGATGATCCCACCTCCAGTAATCAAATTAATATTTTGCCGGGGATAATGACTTCTAAATAGTAGTTCTATCAGAGGTGGAAAAATATTAAAATACAAACGCCAGCCCTAACTCTGCTAGGATTTAACATTTGCTTCTTTCCTCCTCTCTAAGAGGGGATTCCTTTAGCCACCGACGAGTTTTCTTCTCTTCCTAATGTTTATAATTTGGGAGGTGTCTTATTTAGATCTTATTTGCTATTTGAACTTGCTTGCATTTACATGTTATACGATATATATGTATGTTTCTCTGTATATAGTTTGTAAAACTTGTTTTGATTTAATAGAATTTTCAGCCTAACAGGTGAGAGATGTTGTAGAAAATTGCACTCACGATATTGGTCCCACCTAGAGGTACCGTGGTTGTCACTCCAAGCTAAGAATAACATAAAGAAATTGGTAACTTGTTGACATCTCTCACTACCCAATCGCTGCCAAAATCTAGAAACATATTGAGAGGGACAAACGACTTCAATACCCATCAGCAAAATATTTATATATATATATATTTTTTCATACATTTTCTTTGCAATAGAACTTACCATTTTATGAACCATCTGGGTCAATAATACTTGCAATCTGACGAATTCCTTGCTCTTTTTGTTCGTCTATACATCTTTTCCAATAAAGGGTATTATAATGCAATATATGAACTTTACACAAGAATCATATCTCAATTTCAGTCATAACTTTGCATTTCAGATAAAATCTAAGAGTTGCTTGCTAAGTTAGTAGTCACTAGAGGTTATGCCCCTATAAAGCAAATGGAAAAGGCTCATAATTTTTACAACTTAAAACCTAGTTCTACTATCACAAGATGAAAATCTCTTAAAAAATCACATGATGAAATCAAAATAACTACTTACCATTATGTCATGTTCAAGCTCGATTACAATCTGTACAGTTTAGATGTCTCACTGTCATACCAATGATTTTTATTATATCAACTTCAATAATAAAAGTTTGGCGTTCCAATTTTCTCTAACTAGGCGGCTACATGTGGAACTGCCCGCTTATTATTTTCCACACGAGAACCATGTTTCTAAGAGCAGCATTATTGAATAGAGGTGTACACATAAATCATAATGGAAACTTCTGTTCATGCTAGTACTTACTACGCCTATGACCTATGAGTTGAATAAATCATAACTTTAACAGATCTCTCTAGTTGAAACCAACTACATGTGATTTATATTCTACCGCCATGTAAAATATGGTACAATAAAAGGTTTCTTCTTTTTATAAACTGCTATATATGAAGCAAAATAGAAGCAACTAATACTGATAAACCAAACAGTAGCTTTCCTTTGTGCATACAATACCTTCCCTTCTGTACGTAATGAGTTTGTCAAGAACAAATTATCTCAAGTCTTAGATAATATAGAGTAAATGGTAAGGATGAAAAGATAACCTAAGAATAAAAATTAGCAAGAAGAGATCCACGTACAGAAAGAAGAAAGCAATCCTAACAATGCTGCAATCCAATACCATAATATGATGAAACTTCTTTAGAGATGAACAGATAACCCCCTTCAATTCAGTAGCACAGTGAAAAGAAAAAAGAACTGAGAGAGAACTACTAAATATGTCAAGCAAGAAGTCATAAAAATGAAGGGCTCGGAAAATGATATAAAATTGCTTATTTCATCAAATTTGAAGATAACAATTCCCATTATGATTGACTAGAAGAGTTCTCAAGCTTTTGGCAAAGGGCATTAAAGAAGGCTAATAATGATGTACAACTATCTGTCCTAACAGGGCAATATATCCAACTTATGGCTTATTTTTCATTGAGCTGGTCTCTTTGGTTGAGTACCGCGTCCACATGTTCATCCGCTATTAAATTTCTTTTGATTTCACCTACTATTGTCATACTGCTTTTCATATTCTTCTTTTCTGTTGTCATTCTATCTCTTCTTGCCATATCAACCCTTGAAAATACATATATAGCCCATAATCTCATCAAACAGCACCCTCAAATTAAAACTGATTTTACAACAAATGATTCTAGTATGACTATATGTTCCCAACTAATTTATCTCTAACTCCTGTCATGATATTTAATCTTTTTCATTAGTCCTTTTTTCTTACCTAACTAATCTCATTGCACATTTCTGCATGGTAACACCATCAACTGCCACCGAATTTACTAGAGATTTATAGCTTTTCACCATGGTTTTAAAACAATTTCACCTTACCACCAACGCACCCGCTTCAGGTTTGCTTGGGTCCTGCCCATATAAACCACCTTAGTATCTTGTATGATGTTTACTACGTATGAACTTAATATTCAAATTGTTATGAGTGTTGGGAAATTTGTGGATTTTTAACGATGTAGTGTTGTGCTTAACAACAATGCATTAATTCTTGATAGATTGTAGGTAACAATTTTAACTATTTCTCTGACTATTTTTTTATTTGTTTATTTTTTAGACCTTCTTGAATTGTAGGCTCCATCTACCTAGCGCCTAGATGTTACATAACCTATTTTCCACCGTACCACCTAAAGTCTTTTAAAACCTTCACTTTCACTTACCCAAAATGAAACTGCTGAAATTCTGAACCTGCTGATAATAAACTGTGAGTTTTCCCTTCTTTTTTCTTTTTGACCTAATCAGACATGAATGCTGATGATACTATACTATATGATTGACTCGGAAGTACTGGACTTACTAGTTCTCAATCTTTTTTCCTGTTTACAGATTAGAAACCTCAATGGCTACATGCTCATGTTGAATTCTGCAAAACTTTCAGTGCTCCCTGATTTTTGCTTGCAGACAACATTTCAACATCTCTAGACCTGGAAAAGTGTGTTTTAAGAATTACTTGAAGTTTTCTTAATTGGGTATGGAAATTTCGGTTGAAAACCAATTACCTGACTTCCAATCTACCTGTGTAGGGCAGCAATTGGCATACCTAAACCAATTACCTGACTTCCAATCTACCTTCATTCTACATTATCGATTTTTCATAAGCTTAACAGCAGCACAGTTCATCTTATTAACATCTGACCCCTTGAAGTTACTCTATAATATTCCTAAATCAGACTATCTAAGACACCATGAAACAAAGTAACCCGACATATTATGTGCAAAGTCCCAATAGCAGTATAGCACCTTAAAAAATGCACTATCAAAGTAAGAACTGAGCAGGAAGTTGTGAGCAACTTTCTGGTTCAAAATATAAACAATTAGATTATGTTCTTGACATAATATCGATTGAACATGTACAGTAAGCATTAACAAGTTTAAGTTATCCATAAAAAACATCATGGAATTTGCAATATCGAATGAACTAGCAACTTTTTTAGATAATTTTAATACATACTTATAATGAGCATAGCTTATTCTAGGATTATTCACAAGCTAAATGATTGCAGAAATACTCCACAGTATCAAGAACACGTCCTTCTAAGGCCATATGCTTCAAATCAATGATGAAATTGTTCCGAAGGAACCCGAATCCAAAACTTCCATCCTCATACTCCCAAATTCTACCCTCCACATTTCTTAAATCACCTGAGGAGCCAGATAGGTCTGGGATCACCAGGTCATAACTAGAATTGATACATAAGACCCGTGAGACAATCTCCCTCTCTGATCCACACCGATCCGAAGTCATCTGTCGGATATGTTCACGGCTACTATAGAGATCCTGTTCCTCCTTAGAAAATGGGGGTTCAAGAAATGTGATATTTGAAGTCCAGAAAACAGGGGAGCAAACAGAGAAACGCACCCCTGCCTCGCTGATGCATCTACAAGATATTCCACCAATATCATCGTATCTGACGAGGAAAAATTCCAGGACCATGTCCTCAGAAATCCCCTATTTGAAGCAAATGCCATCTGAGATCCTCACTTTGTATGAAGAATAAAATCACAAAGAAAATGGCGATACGCAAGCAAGCTAGCACTAACAGATATATAAAATTAATTAAAAAACAACAACTTTCTAAGCAAACAAAAAAATCAAGAGGGTAACAGAAGAAAACAATGCCCACATACTAAAGATGGCAAATTTCTGATAAAGAAAAACAATAGGGAAAGAGAAGAAATCACCTTCCATAAGCCCTGCAGAGGCCGCGAGGGTGTGGGAAGATAATTTATCACCTTGAGGAAATGTTCAGCTTCCAATCCTCTTCGCCTCCCGAGTCGTTCCCTCTCCTTCTTCCTCTGTCTCCTGGAAGCCTTATCACTTCCCGGGCTCGTTCGATTCGCAACATACTGATAGATCTCCGACATCATGCGATCCGGTGGTGACGTGCTCTCAATTGCACTCACCTCATCCAATGTCCCTTCAGACGCATCAGCGTAGAAGCTGCAATTCTCCTCCAGAACAAAATGATTATTACCCATGAAACTAACGTTCGCCGGCAGCAAATCCGACGAATCTGATACCGATTTGAAGCTCACAGGCTCGCCGAGTGGGGAGAAACCAAGCCAGAGGAAGGGAACCTTGAGGACACCGTAACTTCCGGAATCGGGCGAGGGGGAGACTCGGTAGCCGATAATGGAGGAAACGCCCCACTCGAAGAAGACAAGGGGGGAATCGCTAACTGAGTCTCCCCGTCCGACGCGGCGCCAGAAGCCGATGAGGTGCTCCCATCGGTCGAGGTCGCGGTAGAGGCGGGTGAATTGGACGGCGGAGATGGAGGAGGGGAGGAGGATCTTCGAACCCCAGCGGCGGCGGCACATGGCCAGATAGAGAGGGGTGGAGGAGGAGGAGGAGGCGGAGCAGAGCGCGGCGAAACGGCGGGAGGTGCAGGCGAAGGCGGAGAGCTCGGAAGGGGAGAGATATGAGAGGATGGTGAGCTGCAGGTCGTCGGGGAAATCGGAGAAGGAAGGCGACGACGACGACATTGCAATGGTTAGGGTTAGGCTTGGAGGAATTGGGAATGAGGACGAGAAAAGGAGTTGTTCTGTTTAATCGTCGTTTCTCGCCGCTGTTCAAAGTGACTCAGATGGAATATTCGAGGCGGTGGCGGAACTCCCGGCTACACTAATCGCCTGTTTGTGGGGGACGGCTCGGGCCGGGCCGGGTTGGATATCACATTCGATTCACATCGATTGGATTTGCCTATCCATTCTGTAGCCATAACTGTATATGGATATCCGTGGAAAGCAAATTATATTCCTAAGATTTTCACAATATTATATTGTAAATGCCCTTATTCTAATTTTCTTGTATTGTTGATATACTTAAAATGGAGAATAATGTTCACTTTATATCAATCAATTATTGTGCCATCGTAAGACATTTTGCGTACAGAAAAAAATAAAAATAAAAGCAAAAAGTTCAATTGATTTCTCAGACAAACCTCTAAAGAAAAAATTTATTCACCTCATAATAAGTTATTGGACCCACTTATGCTTTACTTTCGCCTCATTGGCGTTTTGAGCTCGGATAGGCGGCGGATAACAACCATATTACAAAATTAGATAAACGGACCCTTTGTTCGCGAATAAGTGGACTTAATCGCGCAACCGCTTGGGGCTGCTAACTCCGAAACTTTCCCCTTCTTTGCGAGGCACCGAGGTGGAGATGGCCGCTATCGAGATCGATCTCTTCGGATGCCCTCGTCTCTGGGATCCCTCTTGAACACGTCCGGCGAAAGGTATATACAAAGACTCCGAGGCTATTACTTGTTTCTCTCGTGCACTCAATTTTTTGCCCGTGAAGAATTTAGAAGACGTTAAGTCTGGGACTTGTGCTAACTGTAAGATGGTTATTAATAATGATCGAAAGCATTACTGTATGGAATTAGCTGCTTTTATTGAACTCATACGTTATTTTGCAAAGTACCCGTATAAAATTTTAGTAGAAATTATTGTCAAATGAAATATAATCTCTCACTTGTCTGATCTTGTCGTTCTCTTGATTTAATTTTCTATAAACTCCATTGGTGCAAGTCTCAGTGTCTAATCTCTCTTATATGTCACCTGTCATTGTTATTATCACCCTACTGCATTCGTAATGCTTATAATAGTCGTTCTTCCTTCAACTCCTTGGATTGGTATAGTATTTGTGCCTCACACTTCATATTGATTAAATAATAGTTTTTAAATAATTTTATCAGTTGCACTGATTTTTTTTTCCTTCTAGTATTTGTTTGATAAACTTGTATTTTAATTTCCTTCATGCAGACCACAATACTTTTGCTCTACAAAGTCATCAAAACATTGAAGCAATACCGAACTTTCCCTTTGGTGGTCTGTTTAGATTATTGCCATTGCTGTTAGGAAATTGTTGAATCTAGTTAAGTAAATATACATATTTAACTTCCAAAATATGTCTAGAATCCATGTGTTGCTTCCAAAAGTTCAATTTAGCTGATACCGCATATTTAAGTGTAGTTGAAGGGATGCGTCACTTTCATCCTGCATGCGCACTTACAGGTTATATTTTGCCGATAAAGCTGATCTTTCTAGTTTCTACTCACCTGACTGAATTCAGGTCATGATTTTTTCCCCAGCTACGACTGCAACTTAGCAAGTTTCTGGAAAAGTTGGAAGCTGGAAAATCAATTTTATGTCAGCCCAAAAGTTATGACCCCTGTTCTGCTTAATATTGATCGCCTTACTAACAAATTATAAGATGGCCTTATTAGCAGTCAATTCATATACCCTGTCTCTTATGTATGCCAATTTAGCTTTACCATAAGTCACCGATTGCAATCGTAGCTTATGGCAACTGCAGCTTTCTACTTATGCATCTTTACTCTCATCAACTAACATTTTTAGGGAATCAATTATTATCTTTTGGAATTTGCACTCAGCTACTGGATAATTCTAGAGATTACTAGTTGCAGAGACTCATAGAATACATCAAACATTAGAGTTGATGGATAATGTGAGCGGAACTTTATCATTAATCCATTTGTACATTTTCTTTGTCTTCATATTTGAAGTTGACCCCAGAATCACAGAGACAGTATAGTTCATCTCATTGGTTTAGATTTGGTAGTTTATGTAATGCGTATTTTCCTTGTTTTCTTTGATGCACTAAATTGACGAAATGGCATGAGGACTGATCTTTATAATTATTATTTTTATTGACACCATATTAAAATATAGGTGGGAGAATCCATTGATGGGTTGGACATCCACAGGACTGAGTTTTGATAGTGAAGAAGCTGCAAAACTGTTTGCTGATAAACATGGATGGGATTATGTGGTGTGTATTTTTCATTTTTAACCATTTTATTGTCACGTTACCTTACTACATACTGATTTAGATTTTGCGCCTTTAAATTGCGGATTACCCTAGTCAAAGAAGGGAAGGAATATGGGGTGATCTGTGCTTAGACTGAATCTAAGTTGCAGTACATAATAGCTGAATCACCTGAAATTGTGAATAGGCTCTTTCAACTAATTCACTTTGTTTCTTTTGCAAGACATGCAATGAAACTCCCAAAGGTCTTTTAGGTCAAACTTGATGCATGTTCTAATTCTGCATTTAAACTTTAAAGAATATCATATTCTGATCCTATTTAATCTAACATTTTGCTCATGTTGTATTTATAGTCTCCTTTTGTATCTAGGGATATGATATGTCCCGAGGCCATTATTTTTATATGAAGAGTTGTAGTAATACTGGAAGATATCTTATGTTTGCATAAGAACTGTTTGATGAGGAAAGCTGAAACTGCTTCCTGGCAATCTGTGAGTGATAGATGGCGGTGAAAGGGTTGATTCTTCTATGATTTTTAGCAAAAAAATTAGGATAGAGGGATAGAAAAGGCATATTTATATGCCCCAGGCAGAAGGCGAGCAAAGGCCATTTGGAGATTTTTTTTTTAAATTCTCAGACAGTGATGGTTGAATTTATCTATTACATCTATATGGATTGGAAAACCCTGCTGGCACACCAGCTTTTAGAAAAGATGTACCTTTTACTTTGAGGCATGAAAAAAATAGGCCAACATTGTTAGAAACCTGATGATTTTTCCTCTCTTTTGGTTTATATTAGGTTCTTGTTCTTTCCTATGTTGTTTGCTTAATTGCTTGCCCGTACATTTTATTAAATGCGAGCTATTTATGGATTTGTATGATTGCAGTATCCTTTTTCTTTTCTTTCTTAGCAGCACTTGCATATAATTTTATTCCTATAAAATCAGTACTAAAGCGTTAGAGAGCCAAATGCATTTTGTATATTCTTGAATGAAGAACATATCACATCACTCTAAACATTATTTTGTTGGGAACAAACAAAGTGAGAATTCCTGTTTCTTCATACTGTCATTAGCACTTGGTTATGGACCAAGTAATTATCATTCCAGTCTTGTATCAGTCCTTGTAAAATTAGTAGTTAAGCTTGCTGTCACTGTATGCAGGTGAGGAAGTGGCATACTCCTCTTCTGAAGGTTTATCACCCTTCTCCTCAAGAATATGCTTCTGTTTTCAATTAAGCGGGTGTTTTTATGATTCTAATTTAAAATGGAATTTGATTTGTTATTGCACTGGGAAAGACTTATTTTGAGTTTATGATTATTGTACCTAGCTATAGTAAATATTTGTTCAAGGTAGACAATTCAGTAGACACAAGTACCTAGCCATCTTATTTAACAGCATACAATATATCTTAAGGAGCACCTGTACATATAAGCCAAAATGACTGGTAAGGGTAACTGTATGCTTATAATTTTGATTCCCCTTTACTCAAAATTATCCGACACAGCACTAGAGTTGACTCATGATTGTTGTGGACGACTTAGTGGAGATTCCAGAAGAGTTACCTTTGTTTTCACTTTTCATATATCCTTGTCATGAACCTTATCTCACTGTAGGTGAAGGCCAAGTCTTTTATCTAGTTCTTCATTAGTATCTCTGCCGCAATTGTCCTGGTAAAGGATTTCGAATTAATTATATGCAACTGCTAGTTATATAGTTTAGCGGATCTTGAGGAACAATACCATTTGACTTTGGGTTGAAGGTCTTTAGGATTTAGGACAGTAGCCTTTGCATTAATATGAGTCTAAACTGCATGATGGACACTGCTTTTGGACCAACATGGTCATTGATTTTAAAATCGTCTTTGAAGAACGAATCAACCTGACTTTGGCCGTATAAAGCCTATCTCCTGCAGTCATGTCGGTGAACTTGGACTTACTATTCAGTCAGGTAATATGTAATAGGACTTTAACGCTATTATTGATCAAGGAGTGCAATAAGGGAGGAAGACCATAGCACTGAGATGTATCTTTCCACTTTATAAGATAATTGAATCTGATTCACAAATAATTAGGAAATGTGTCTGATGATGATTTTTATGAAATCATTCTTTGTTATGAAGCCTTTGAAGAACGATCCAGCCTGACTTCGGACATATAAAGCCTATCTCCTGCAGTTCATGCCGGTGAACTTGGACTTGCTATTTAGTCAAGCAATAGGACTTTAAAGCTGTTAGGAGGCCTTTGAAGAACGATCCAGCCTGACTTCGGACGTATAAAGCCTATCTCCTGCAGTTCATGCCGGTGAAGTTGGACTTGCTGTTTAGTCAAGCAATAGGACTTTATTTAACGCTGTTATTGGTCCAGGAGTGCGACAGGGGAGGAAAACTATAGCACTGAGAGATATCTTCTCACTTTATTAAGACAATTGAGTCCAATTCTTACCTCGAACTTATCTACAATCTTTATCTTATCTTATCGGGGACATATATTTGGCTGGTAGCAGATGGATGAAGACAAAAAGATTGTTTACTGATTTGGATGGTTTCTTCATGCGTTCCACATTAATCGAACTCAAGTCCAAGGTGTGTTAGCTTTTCTACCAGGTATTTATTAATGCACTTCCCCCCAGCTTGTACTCTCTTTTAAATTACCTGGTAGATGATTGGTTTAATGCTTAGGCCAACTGAAAAGTGATAAGAAATCATCGATACATTTTCACATTACCTTTTATTTTATGGTTTAATCTTAGAGATAATTCATTCTTATTCACCTCTGAATTGTAAAAGAACCAGAAAATGTAGATTATCATTTCTCAGTATTTCCGCAAGCACACTGTGAATTTAAGTAATGCCATAGTTCAATTTCGTCAAGATAATATTTATTTATTATTAATTTATTAATTATTTTGAATTTTAAATTGTTAGACAATAATAATTTTTATATTTTATATTTTAATACGTTCGTATATTATATACTCTTTAACACTTTCTTTGACATATGAGGTAAACTTCTTCTAACACCCCTCATTTTGATACTTAATTTAAACGGATATATATATATATATATATAATTAAGTGGATTTGAATTCAATACTTCTGCTCTTCTAATTCACAACTACTCTTAAATGATTACAATTTGAAACCGGTGGATTTTATATTTTATATTTCTAACATTTATATGTGCAGTTGAGTTGTAATAGTTTCATTCTTACTTGAGTGGATTTCACTGCAATTTACATATTCCTCTCACTTCTATACTGAAGATTTTCTAGCACTAGAGGTCAAAGGCTTATGCAGACAATTTCAAGCAATGAACCCCATGTGAAGACGGGAAACTTAAACCATTCCCGTCAGTTCGTACTCTGGATTGCGAGGAAATGCCATGTCACGAAATGAACCTCATTTTTTTTCTTTTTATTGAGACTTTTCCATCTTTGTATGCGAGCGTGCATGCAATCAGCCAGTCTTGTGTTTGACAAAATATAATTGAACTGATTTTTTTAGTATACTATATACTAATATCATTTCTAACACTACATCTTGCTCATATTATCTACACCAGGGGGTAGGGGAGAACACAAAAGGTGCAAGTACAGGAGGAAGAGGAGGAAGAAGAAGGAGAAGAGTTGTTTCATGCTTTGCAGTAGGTGACAGAAGCCTCATTGGTGTGAAACCTCCAGGTGAAGAGGTAGTCCTTGGCTTCACAGTAGAGTCTACTCACTTGGCATGGTGCAGTGATGATGGCCCTCCTCCCGTTGCATGCCCACTCTATCTTCACCTTGCATGAGAACCCATTGGAAGATGCCGGAACCGACGACTCCGGCACGTCCAGCATCACCTCGCCGCCAATTCTCCTCGTCGCCGCCTTCGTGCCAACCATGTAGTCGAGCCACATGCATTCGGGCTGCCCCACCATCTCCTTGTAGGCGGAATTGGCCATCCGGACGCGGTTTCGGGAGTCGGAGACAACTGCGGGGAGGGTGTCGGACTCAATCTCCTCCTCGACCTCCTCCGGCCTCTTGGAGACTAGCATCAGAGGTGCGGAGCCGGTGTTAGTGGCGATGCTGCCGACGCTAATGCTTGAGCCGACGGGCCGAAGGGGCTGAGGCACGATGATTTTGGGCTCCTGCAGCTTCTGAAGGAGGTTCTTCTCGACGGGGATATCTCTTTCCTCGGCGGCGGGGAGGAGCGAGAGGGTCAGTAAGTCCTTGGAGCACCCACCTGTTGTGGGCTTCTCCTGGATTGGTCCTAAATTGGAGCCCAAGGGAGGCAAGCCACGGGTCAAGAGGCCTGGATGGGCGGTGGCCACGGTGGCGACGGCGTCGGTGGAGGTGGAAGCAATAAATGGCAAGAAAGACTTCTGCCGCTTAGCCAACGGCATGGTGGCCAAGCTTGGCCGGCCACGCTTGCGTGCCCGGCACGGGCGGCTCCGCAAGTGGAGCGCCATGCCGCATGGCTTGTTGACTGGGCCGTCGGGGACAGGAGTCATGGGCAGGGCCGGCTTGGGAGCGATGGGCCGGAACCTGGCCATGATCTCATGGGTCTTGGCCACGTCCACAGATTGATGAAACATGGCTTGCCCTAAAGCCAATATAGCTTCCCTTCCCTCCTATGATAGTGAGAGGAGAGAGGACTATGAGAGGACTATATAAAAAAAAAAGGAGTCTTTTGCTGTGGTGGTGAAAGGGAAGGGAAGGGAACTGGGTGGGGTTTTAAACATGGATAGAAACCAATGGGAGCAAGGCAAGATGAGGAGACGAAGTGGGAGAGGCACTGACACGTGGGAGCAAGGTTGGGTACGTGGAGAGGTAGTTTAGTGGGGGAAGACACGTAGGCTGAGAGGTTATGACGGGATAGGAGAATAGGAGGCTCTTGGGTTTTTTTTTCTTTTTTTCACTTTTTCCTTTTTTCCCTTTGGTTCTGGTTATGATGGTGGCGTGGAGGAGGAGTGCGGTTACTGGTTCAGGGAGTGCATGACATCTAACTTGCGAATCCGGGGCTTTATGTGGGAAGAGCTAATAAGAATTGGACAGGTGGCGGTTGGGAGTGACATGCGGGCCTACACATGCATGCCTTATCGTAAGAGAGAGAAATGAAGGGGATTAATGTTTTTTTTTTTCCTTCCCCCTTTTTCTTTTTGAGAAAGAAATGAATGTTATGTGAGATGTGGCGATGTGAACGAGTGGTGTGTGGAGGAAGAGGAGGGCATGGAGATCTCGTTGGCGGGTGGCGATTCTTTGTTGCCAAGCGATGGGTGTCGGGAAGCGAGTAGGGAAGTGCAGTGTGATTTGTGATACAGCTAATGCATTTTAAACCCCTCTCGAGTTCGTGTCACTTCCCTTTTGTTATTGCCCTTTGGAGTTCTATTCGCATGTCGTCACCGAGGCCGTTAGGGCAAGCCACCTGTCTTACGAATATTTGCAAATTACCTCCTGCCTTTTGTCAAATAGGCTATCTGTCGTTCCCACGTCATGTCTGTTCTTTGGAGTTATGTGCTAAATTACATAGGGAAAAAGTTGATATAGTTGAGGTTTAGGCCTATTAGAGATACTAACAGGTATATATATTGTATGCGTATGTATGGTGTTAAATGAAAACTTATTAGGGTACACTTGGACTGTATGAACTATTATTATCTTTTATATAAAACTCAAATTTATTTTAATGGCATCTTAATTTTCAATTATTCAAAACTTCTTAAATGTTATAGTCCATTAATTTTAAGAGCTCGAACAAACCGTCTTATCTTTTATTTCAGAGAAGGAAAGAGTAGTTAAGAGTTAGATGATTATTTAACAATTGGTGCTGCTAGGAGGGCGAGAGATATAAAATAGTTAAACTGAGTCAAAGCACTACAAAAGATAGATTGTTGATCTACATAAAAATGGCATAAAATCTAAATTTATCAACTCAGTTTACTAATTAGAAATTTAATCACGTCATCAGGAAAGAGAAGGGAAAAAAAATAAGTATCCACGATATGTAAAACTGAAAAACACTATTCAGACATTTTTTATCTCAAGATTTTGTGTTGGATATAAATTGTTTAACAGTTATGTCAATGCTATTTTACTTGGCTACTTCATTCCCAACAACTCATTAGAAAACTATGCGAAGACAACATGCTCTTTAAAGCCAAGCAATAAGTACTTCCCCTAGTGCATGCTCCTATCAAGTATGAACCATGTCGACAACTAAGAAAAAGACATACATAAATTCCCAGCTTACCTAAACAACTTTTGTCCATCTAAGCACTTCAATATATTATACGGTGACAACCCAACTGCTGCGAAAACTAGCATCAAAGCTGCAGTTCTGTGCTGTAGCCCTTTTGGATCTACCTTTGGGTAGCAACCAATTTCCTAAACGAAAGGATAAGGAACAAGGCTAAAGCAAGATTCTTGACAGCAAATTAATCAGTAAACCTTGTCACTTTTGCGAATGAAGAAAAGGCAAGATTACACCCCTTTGTCTTTGGGCATCTCAGAATAATAAAAAGTCACAAATACTTTTCAACAATTGAATAAATTTCGCTGCAAAAGAATAACTACGAAATTCTATGTAGGATTTAGAATGACCTCTGCATCATGTGGCTGCAAACTTATATAGTCACAATGACTAAATTTTGGTCAGATGAATGCCAACAATTGTCAAACAAATACTTCTACATGGGAATTTTATTTTAATAATAGCCAACAACTACTGCACTATCCTAGACAAACCAGAATAATGGATATTAATTTATAACCACAAACCAACTTGTTTATTTATCGTAAACAGCTCAACATCCATGCGTCCCCAATCACAAGCAATTACGAAATACAAACCATATGGCTTTCTCTTAACTACCGAGATAATGGCAACATCAAACTAGAGAAATCTAATTAAAAAGAAATCTTTGGAAGGAAATTCGGCTACATTTTTTATATTTATCATCTCGTATGAAGAAACCCAACTTGGTATCATGCTATCACCTTCATCCTCCTCTCGACTCCATGCATTATGAGCTCGAACTTAAAAGCAGGCATCCAATAGGCAACAGCAGCAAAGGGCGGCCAGGCTGAATTAAAATAATAGAAAGAAAACAAATGAGTGAGACTTCGACGGTGGTGCGACTAATTATACTTTGGACGATGGTCAAGATAAGTTAATCTTAACAATAATTAATTAACGATATTTCTAAAAAAAATTTAATTAATTAACGAGACGAGAACGTAATATCGCGCTAAAGATAGGGGCATTTTGGGAACTACAGGAGCATTTTCCAAAGACTGGCAAACACGTCGCATCAACCGCCTCAGAAGGTGCCAAGTTGGTCGACCCGCGCGCACGATAGCATAGAAAGCACTACCACGGGCCAATCCGAACGACACTGCCCACGGCACACGGCACCGGGACCCGCTATCGTGCGCCGCCGGAGATCGGGTCGAGAGAGGCACCTTAGGGACATCGAGGAGCGAGACGGTGTTCCGCCATCATGAGCTGGCGTCCGCCAGGTCGCCGTGGAGGACATCTCCAACCTCCGATCTCGCGCGATCGATTTGGGGGAGAGAGAGAGAGAGAGAGAGAGAGATCATACCATCCCTCCATGAAGGAAGGCCCGGAGCTCTGCTGCCGCGGCGGCTGCTGGGCGTACGGCGGAGGGTACCCCTGCGGCGGGTAGGCCTGCGGTGGCGGATATCCCTGCGCATATCCCTGGGGTGGATAACCGGGAGGCGGATAAGCGTCCTTCCCGTATCCCTCCGATGGATAACCTATCCATCCAAGAACAAACAACTTGAGGCTATTACAACGAACCCTAGAATCCACCCCCTACCCCCCGCCCCCCACCAAAAAAAAAAAACACAACCCCTAGAATAGAACAAATAACAATAAGATCCACTACCTTGGGGCGGCGGGACGCCGACGGGGGGCTGCTGCTGGTTGTAGTAGCTCATGGTGTCCTCCTCGGCAAGAGATCTCCAGGCGACGAGGAATAGAATTAGAATAGTGGTGGTTGGGGGAGGATATGAAGTCTTATTATTGGAGAGGAATAAACTATTCTTGGTAGCGGAAAACGCGTGAATACCGTATACATGGCTTGGTATGGTATCGTAGACTCGTAGTGGGGTGGAATAAAATAAGAGTATGCATCAAGGCATGTAATACTTCTGGGCTAAGGAAGGAATAGGACTTCATCTTATTCTTCGGAAATTAAACGTTCAACTATATATCATATAATTATATGCTAGTCAATGTAATACTTACATGTAGTATTTCCTATTAGTAAATGGGATATATATATATATATATATATATATCTATTTTTAACTTTAAAGTTTTCTCGTGCATCATTTGCTTTGTTGAGGGCAACTGGGGAACTATCTGCACCTTAATGGATGGGCCAACTTTATTTGCATCTTTCTCTTCACCATCCATGTGGGCACCACTTATTAGTCATCTGGTGATAGAAGCAGGTTACCAACCACTAACATTTTTTTTTACTGCTAATGGATATTATTTTCTTTCTTTCTTTAAGGTTGTACTAAAGTAGAAAGAGAAGAAAAAAGAAACTATAAAAGTAAAAATTTAGTTCTTTACTCTTCTAAAATTACACTCTTATTAATTATAATAATTACTCACTTTCATCAAATACTTCCCAAGTTTATTCACTACTTATGGTTACAAAGTGTTAACTTGGCTTAGCCTCTTGGCGTTGGAAAATTAAAAGTGTGTGATAGTATGCTTCATGTAGATATGATGCATCTTTTGTTATGACAACATGGCACATGTTTTCTGGGAAGTCCACATGCATACAGTCACGTAATTATTATCAGTTGGAGGGAAAAAGGAAATAGTATTTAAAATAAAAGCTAAAGGAGCTACAATCACATGGGCAGCTGCAAAAAAAACATCTTTATTTGTAATATTTTTCCACACAAAAAAAAAAAAAAAAAAAAAAAGATTCTCTGGATTTAAGAGAGTAATACTCGTATAGTAGTAGTACCTAAAAAGGAACATGCGAAGAAAAATAATAACTGGACAACATTATTGAAGGTAGGTGAGAGTTATGCACCATTCAATGTTTACATATTAATGAATGAATATAATTAGGGATTGAACTAGGGAAGGTGCTTGGTTTGTTTCGGTGGCTAAGTTTAGTTGTCTTATTAGGAGGCATGACATGAAGGAATCATCCACGCAAAATATGATCCGGGGAATTCAACGAATCAAATTAAAAGCAATTCAAACATTCGAGAAGCTCCTAATAATGGGATATTATTATTGGAGATTGTCTTTTGACCCAACCAACTACTACTTTTCGTATTTGATCAGCTGAGGAAACTCTACTGTTAGGGTTGCGTGTGGCTCAAAGCCCTCAACACTTCAAAATGGCCAGATGAGTGGAACAAGAACGGGGTGACGTAGGTTAGAGTCCTTGGCGTATTGAGCCGAGTAGACGATGGGAAGAAGTTCAAGTCCATCGATGAAGTTGGATTAAGGAGAGAAGAATGGAAAAGGAGAGCAAAAGGAGACAAGAGAAAGGGAAAAAAAAAACGAGGAAGAAAAGAAGAGGTGAGATAATAAAAGAGAAGAACCACAAGGGAGACTAGGTTCTAGGAGGGGTGTGAAACAAGGGGCAAGAGACCAAGTTACCTTGAATCTGGACTAGCGGTGTGCACCCAAGCTTGATAGACCTACTTAAAGCAAGGAAGAAAGTTGTGCGATAGAAATGGATGACTAGGGTTGAGAGGGGTGTGGAGAGAGGAGTCCGAGATGAGAGAGATAACGAGAAGATCAAAAGACTAGCCTTACTCAATTCATCATTCCATACATTTTTCCTAAGATATAAGTCTTAAAAATTCTTTAAGTAACTAGAATAAGAAACAAATTAAGAATTATAATCAGCTTCAATCACTCTCTTAGATTAAATTACAGTATTATCGCAAATAGAGTCTGAATCTGAACAAATATGAATACCAACAACGTATCATGATGTCATCGATCCGATCGCTCTAGTTTTCATCTTTTTCAAAAATGTATGAATATTTATGGATTATTCTTCCACAATTGTATAAGCTGTAAATTCGTACAATTCAAGAACTCAGACCCTTGAATGTGAGGGGGGAAATACGACATCTTGGAACAAAATAACAAGCACATTTTTTGTAACATAACTGAATCCAACAATTAACAATAGAATTAGAGTTCATGGCAAATCATCGTTTGGGTTGTAACAAAATTGAATTCGGTTAAATATGAATAAATATTGGATTTATATCTATTTAATTTTGTCGGATTTAAACTTGAATCAAATTTTAAATGGATAGATAATTGCAATATCCATCTCCCCAATCCATATATTACTGGATCATGTCGGACTCAAATCAAAATAAAGTTTAATCAAATTTATATAATTCACGAATAACCACTGTACTATGAAATATAAAAATATATAATAATCTCGTTCGAAAGCAAGGATTCACAAATTTGGCACTCAATTATAATAGTTAAATAGCAAAAATTAGAGCACAATACATTAATCATCTCACCTAAAATGACACAAGCTAACATAAGAACTAGAATAATCCAAGGCTTCTATTTACATAATTTAAGTATTAGGTTGCATATCAATTGCCTACTGACATAAAACGCACACACATCCTATATATCTATCTGAGCTCCAACGAATATTCACTCCCAATCCGATTCAAATCCAGTTAGATCGAACATTCTGAATCCTACCCATTTATTATATAGATCAAAAAATTAAAATCCATCTTTGAATTAGTCCGATTAATAACGGATTCAGTATCAAATAATTTAAATCTAATTACATCCCTAGTCACCATAAATAAAGATGAAATATGCCCCAACCCCCGGTAACATTTTTTGGCTGACTCTTTGAATTTTACTATAACTAGGTTCAAATCATAAACTGATTTAACTTGTCTAAACCAATTATTAAATGATAACTGTTGTTGTGCGTTACCTCAGCCGGCCTAATTCGTATTTATAACTCATTTTATAATCCAAATAATTAATATAAATCGAAAAACACATCTTTATGATCTGTATAACCTGTTGAATAAATAGAATATATTTGTATTTAATATCCCAACCAATTTAATAAATTGATGAAGTTCTTGTGGTGCTTTGACACGAACCGGACCCAATTTCCAATAGTAAGTCAACTGTGGGCCTATCATTTGGGCCCAAATTGAGCAATGGTAGGCCCAAGAACGATACCATCAAATGGTCGCCTTTCCTAATTGTAATAATGCGAGGCCTAGTTGCCTATGTATATATCCACGTCAGCCAAGCCTAGCCATTGACCACTAAAAAGTTGAAGAAAAAAAAAAACAAAGAAGTGGCAGTAGCCCTCCAAAAGCACGTTACGAGTCATCATCAAATCAAGCCATCACTCACACGAGTCATCCATCGTCTTGATACTTTTTTTTTCAATTACTTTTTCCACATCCTCCAACGCAATCCCGACTCCTTTATCTCCAAGGCCAGGAGATTCCCCCATGTGGACCTAATCGTACGCTCCTCATTCCCCCCGACTAATAATTCCCACCCAGTAAACGACAATGAGCCTCCAAATCCATCACTTTTAATTGCCGTGCTGCAGTCACCAACATGTCACAAAGTTCGAACCCTTTCTTTTTTTCACCCCCTCCTCCTCCTTTATACACATCTATTTGCGCTATAATAAAAACATGCTAACACATCTGGAAAAAGAAATTAAACCCCTCTACATGTCGAAGTAGATGTTGAGTCTCTTTTTGGGTTGGGGCTTTATATTAACTCCCAATGCCGCCTTCGGCAATGCTCTGCAAGGCTGGCTTCCACTGACCTGGGCGTGGCGGTGCTCTGCTGCACTGGTTGTTGGCGTTGCTCCCCACTTCTTTCTCACGCTCTTCCATTGCTTCACCCTATTAATTAATGACGCTATTAATCAATATAGCCCCTAAAGAAGGAAGTAAATTACAAGTACGGTTCATAGTTTTATAGTTTTTTATACCGTCCCACGAGACCTCTCTGCTTGGAGAATCCGATCTCTCTCGCTCTCCTTGTGCTGCTTGACGACCAAACGGTTCACCTTAACGTGCTTCTTTGATGCGAACTCTTTCAGCACCTCTGATGAAATCTCAGCCGTACAATATATATATATATATTTTTAATTTTAGCAAAACGCAAGAGAATAAGATATGAAAAAAGGGAAGAGAAGAGAGAAGCTAAACGGACCTTCGAAGCTGACGAGGCGATAGACGTGGCCGATGAGGAGGGTGTCGTCCGGGCGGAGAAGCTTAAGATGCTTCACCGGGGCGTTGCTAGTAGGAGCATTGCTTCTGTTGTTGTTGTTGTTGTTGTTGTTGTTGTTGTTGCCGGAGGAGGAGGGGGCGGTGATGATAACAGCGACGTAGTGGCCGGGGTTGGCGGCCATGACGTGGCGGGCGCTTAGTGACCAGTATACCCTCTCGATCTTGCCTCCGGGGTGTTGGATCACCACCGTTGCTGCCTCCGCCGCTTGGCAATTCCCCATCTCTGTAAATTAAATGGATGGCTCAGATGATTGGTGAGGGAACTGCGACAGAGAGAAAGAGATCTCAGAAGGAGAGGAAATAGGATTTGTGGAGTGGTCTTATAATGGAGTTCGAAGGAATATTGTTTTAATTTTTATTTTTATTTTTATTTTTAGTAGTTTGGTACTACATTTCGATTACATGATGGATGGCTCACCAAAAGTCACTTTCAAGGTGCGCTATACAGAAAAGTCACTTTCAAGGGACCCATTTCGGGATACAAAATAAGGGCCAATGGAGCTAAAATGGGCTGACCCAAAATGGCCCAGTCTGCGCATTAAGGCCTGACTAATCCTACTACTTCCTCTTTATACGGGAACTTATTTACTTGCCTGTTTTGATTGGTTTTAACCCAATTCCTTAATCCATCACCTGGGTTCGTGAAAAAGTGGGAGTCTTATTCGAATATATGGATGGTTTGTAGACTAGCTGCCTTGGGCCGCATTGAGACCCAACGTGGTTCGTGGATTAATCGGTCCATATAAAAATAAGGCCCATAAAGCCCACAATAAGGTAAATAAAGAAAGGCCTATAAAGCCCACAATAGGATTAAAAAAAGAAAGGCCCATTAAGACTTGAAGGCAGGGGTAGCGTTCCTTTTGTTTCTATAGTACTAAAGAACATTTTATTCAACAGACTTTCTTTTGAGTTTTTGACCAATCTACTTCACTTCCCAAAATTTATTACTATTCTACTATAGCCGGAAAACTATTTAATATAATTTACAGTCACGTAAATTTTTATTAATGTAAATTGCTCTATTACAATAAAAATTTTGCCTAAGATATATTATTATATAAATTATTGCCTCAAAGCAATTTATTGAATCATTTTCATTTTTTTTGAAAATGTGGCACTTACGTAATAACAATTATAGTAGTTTTTTTTTTTTTAAATTATAGTAGTTTGGTAAATGATTGGGAGGAGACTACAGCAGGAAGGACAAAAATTAATCGAGAATATATAGTAGATAAGTTAAAACCTCCACTTTTTTTTCTTAATTTTTTACTCCACTATGAATTGCAGCAGTTACTCTAACAAGTGTCACATGATTGGATTCTGAATGGCTGCAGATAACTGTTCAGAGGTTTGAATAGTTGGATCGATTCTGTCTCTCTTATTCAATCTACAGGGAAGCCAGATACTATTTTACTGCATCAAGTGATTCCATGTTACTCATCATCCATTTATCTATATATGGATGAAGTATAGCTAGTATAATAATAATTGGGTTGGGCGGTGGTGCCAATGAATTCGATGCATGGAGTAGCAGATCTCGGAGAGTGAGATAATTGAATGGGGTTCACGAGAGTGATGGGGGAGGTGGGGGAGTCTAATGCTGAGTGCCAACCACTCTTGTCTGTGACCAATTTCTTGAATTGCTACTGTGGTTGAGGTGATCTGATGATAGTGGATACAGTACGTGTGTTTTGTATCAGAAGAACTGTGAGTCTTGATGGTTGATGATGATCCCCAAATCATTCTATGGTCATTGTACCTTGGAGGGCAGCTCCAAACAGCACAGCCAACTGTCCCTGTACCATCTTGTACCCAGACCCCAGTCCCAAGTTCATGACTCTTGCAAGAAATTAGTAGAAGACTACAAACAATCTACATTATAGCCTTAGAGAAGATACTGAATTCTCATGGTATCAGCGTAAAAGTTCTGAGAATAGCTTGAACTCATAGATCTTCTATCGAGTTATCTGGTGTCTTAACCACTGTGAAATCCTATCAAATCACTACAATTTGTAAACATTATTAATGAGTGTCAAAAGAAAGAAAAAAAAAGCCACGTCGAGATTAAAGCGTACGCCGGAGCAGAGACGAGGAAGGGTGGTGGTGGGCATGTCTGGTTGTAATGATATAATAGACAGAGGGTCTCCCAATGCTCAGCAGTAGAGGGTGAGGAGGTCCGAAGAGGTGGGGGTAGAAGGGCACAGAGGTTTGTTAATAACGTTTTGTCTCATCCTTGGGCTCTTTCCTATAAACCCCCAAAGCCCTTTAACTACTACTTGCCAGGCCTCACATGCTCCATCTGAAATATAAGGACCCACTTCACTCTCATACAGCCTGGGCTCTGGCTTTCTTGTCAAGTCTACTACTACTTCTATGCCCATCTCCTCTATACAAATGGGAAGGTTCTAATTATTGCCGATGATGCACTGTTACCTTGACCTCTCATATCTCTCTCTCTCTCTTCTTCTTCTCTTGCACTTGGGAGTCTCTCTTTGGCATTTGGTTCTCTGAAAGGGACGTAAAAGCTAGCTACCCTTTTCTTTTTAGAGGTATCAGAGGCAGGCAAAGATGAGCATTTCTACACAATAGGGTTATTGTGTCTTGGTGAAAAGAAGTACTATTGGACCTTGGACGCTTGTCTCGTGAGTTGGAAAATTGAGAACTTTGTCTCCTATATATGATGCACTCTGGTTGGTGGTGAATGAATCATAGGGTTGTCCACTTGGTTGGTTTCCAAAATATCTCGGGCAATTTCAATTGTATTTAAGTTTGGATGTTGATTTTGTTGACTTATTTTAATATAGTCAGTAGGAGCCATTTTACCCCTAGGTGGCTCTTTTAATGAGTCGGAACGAGAGAGACAGACTAACAAGCTAATTAAGCTTCTTTCCTAGCAGGAGTTAGATGTGGCATCTTCAATTTGACAGTTTGCTGATGCGGTGGCAACATGTGAGATCCTTCTTTGTCTACGAACTGAAGACATCTAAAACATTTAGGTTGAATGAGATTCCTGTATGCTGGTCAATGTTATGAATAAAATCAATCATGCTTCTTTGGTGGCGTACAATACATTGACTTACTCTAACTTAAATTTTAAAATTATAAAATTACAAATAGAGAAGCGAGCGAGTGTTTGCAAACTATGATAGGACCATAAACTATGGGTGTTGGGTAATATCTCTTTTCTCTTTTTAATTTTATTTTTTACAGGAACAATTTGGGGGAGAAACAAAACACGAGACACCTTTGACTTTGTGCTAATCTTCTCTCGTAATAATGTCCAAGAGAAGTGTACGCTCTAAAAATAGTAAGCGGACTATGCTCAATCTACATCTCTCTCTTCTCGTCGCTATAAATGCAAAGAATCCGCTGGACCACGACTCTAATGATTACAACGCCGTGGAGTCCAACTCAGAACTACGGCGTTTGATGTGATTGGACTTAAGAGGGGCAGCTTCGTAATTGCGCACAGAAAATGACGGGGGCTTTTTGAACGGAACGGCACGCGCCCTCCTGTCCCGTCACGTGCTTGGATGGCGGGAGATTTTGCAAGCACGACGAACGGCGACTTTCCCGGCCAGAATCGCGCGGCCAGTCGTACCATCCTCGTGATCTAAATGGCGACTCGGGAATTAGGAACCGTCCGATCTTTGAGAACGAAGGATCAAAGATCAGATCGGAGTTATTCCTACGCTATATTTGCAAGGCAAGGCAAGGCACTCCTGTAATAACCCCCGCCTTCCCAGGGCGTATATCCAGAGAAAGATCGCGTAACGATATCGAACAGCTGGGAGCACAATGGTATGTATATAAGCGCTTCGTGCAGCACGAAGATACACACAGACGCATCACCAAGCGGACGCGGCCGGCCGCTAGCAGAGGCGAGAAGTGGGCCCCGCCTGAAACGACTCTTTTTGATCCACGAGTCGCAGTACGATTGGCTCTTATTTAAAGCACGTCCACCTCGGGGGTGCGTTGCACTACTGGGAATAAGGAAGCAAAAGATTTGAGGGCCACAAAATCCCCATCTTACCCCTTGGGAAGACGAAGATTAAAAGCCAAACGAAATGGCTCCAGGTCTGGGGCCACCACACATGTATATGATTACGGCATATTACGAGTAATTACTGCCCAATGATAATAATAATAATACAACTCATCGTGATATAAGATTTATTATTATAAATAGAGACATGGTAACAAAAAGAGAACCAAAAGAACGGCCCATAGTTCGGAAGGCCCAGAGTCTATTCTTTCGTCCAAAAACTATATTTAATTCTTTAGAATTACTACTAAGGTGCGAGTGAGTTTAAGACACCCATGCGCTAATCTCTCTCTGGATCTTTACCATCGTCGCCTGTGTAATATATACTTGCTGTACAAGGGCTCTCGGCGAGCCGACGGCGTTTGATCGGCGGGGCCTCGGCGCGGATCGGCGGTACAGACGACTTCTGGGAGTCGCAGCTCACGCAAGCCGCCGCATCCAGGACGCCGACTGGGCTCTGCGGCGTCGGCGGCTCAAGGCCGGGCTTTTGCACTCCAGCCGATCGCGAAGGACACATGTCTATCAGAAACTGCTCCATTAGCTGGCGACACCCACTTACCACCTCCTGCCCTCCAAAATAACAAAAAGAAACAGAGTAAAATAACGTATTTACTGCAAACCACCACGAGAAAAAAAAAATGAACATTTTACTGTCAGAATGGGCCAACCAAAAGTTGAAGTGCGTCCCGTCACCGCTGGTGTGTGAACCAACTTACTCCAGTTTCACAATATTTATACCTTACTTAGTATTATTAAATTTTCTCGTACTATATGTTACAAGTTGTTGCCTTTCCTCCACACACGCAAAAAAAAAAAAAAGTTACAGGATGTTGTAGTAGCATTTATTACAAAGGGGAGGGCATTTTTCGGTGTACGGTAAAGCTACCGGAGGTGACAAAGGACGAGAGGAGTGAAAATTACCATGTTGACCCACTTGTCAAAGCAGTGCATTAAATCGCCGTTATCGACGGCCGAGGAATCGGCGATCTCATCCGCGGCGCATAGAACCGCCGCGGCCGCAATCTCCGATGGCCGATACCCCAAGAAATCCACAACTGCCGTATGTGCCGTATTTTTTTTTTTTTGTAAAAAAAGAAAAGAAAACCAAAGTAAATCCATAATTCTCTTTCAACAAAACTGCCCTTTTCCCCACCAAAAAAGTAATGGAGAAAAAGAAAAAATCGATACCACGGCGGGTGCTGAGTGCGAGGTCGGAGGCACGTGCGAGGAGTTCTGGGGCACGAGAGAAGTGGGGGAGGAAGTCGAAGGGGGAGGCGGCCCGCATCCGCCAGCGCAGCGCCGCCATGAGGAGCAGCTCCATGCGACGAACCGTGCGCGGCTCGAACACGTGGCGCGGCTCCAGGATCTGGAGGTCGACGAGCATCGGCACGTTCGTCTCCTCCATCTTCGCCGCCACCGACACGCACGCCACCGACAGCAGCTGCATCGGCCATCCCTTCTCCGCCGCCTTCACCGAAAAAATATTAAATAAATGAATAGATGACGGAGCAAACGATCGCCGTCGAGATGTGGAGAAATTGGTTTTACCGGAAGGGAGTGGAAGGAGAGGAAGCGGTCGAGGTAGCTGACGGAGAGGTACGCCGTCACGGGGCGGAAGCGGTAAAACTCGTTCACCTGGGTTTATCAATTAATCTATTAAAATGTCCAATAAATAAACGAAATAAGGGGGGGTTAATAGCAAAAAAGAGGGTACCTTGAGGATCCACTTGACGGCGTCGTGCCGGGAGGCGGCGTCGCGGAAGCGGGCGAGGTAGTCGGAGCGGGGCATGGCGTCGGACTCGGCGGCGAGGAGATCGGTCACGTGTCGGTCGGCTTCGGCGTCGCCCGTTTCGGGGAGGGAGAGGATCCACCCGTCATCCCCGTCGGCGGCGGAGGAGATGGAGTCGTGTGCCCAGGATGCCACGTCAGCGGCGTCCTCGGAGCAGAGGAAGAGGTCGGGAGTGAGGGCCATTGGAGGGAGAGGAAGAGGGGAAGGGTAATGGGATGGGTTTGGGCATGGAAAGATAGGTGGGAAGAGGAGAGAGAAGACCACTCTCTCTCTCTCTCTAGAGTCTCTCTCCCTCTATGTGCTTGTGTGCGCTTTAGGAACAGTGTGGGCTTTTTGACGACTGGGGCAGGAGAAAAAGAGAGGTTTTGCGTGGACCAAAGAGGAGAGAAGGCGTTTCTCGAGAGGGGAAACTTATTATTAATAGTATTCTTTTCAATTTTTTATGTTTTTAATAGGTATGGAAGGAAATGAGCTAATTGGGCATGTGGGTTTAATTAGAAGAGGACTGCCAGATGACCAGCTTCGTATGCCTCCACACTCGACGCCCTGAGAAAAAAGCTCATCTTTTTTCTTTTTAAGAAAAGAAGTCCTGGGCGTGAACTGTAAAATTGTTGAATCTAGGGGCGTTAAATGGCTTGCGAGTTTTTACGTTGGCTGGCTCGGTTGAGCAAGTTTTAATCCATCGGTCCGGTTCCACGAGGAAGCTTTCAAACATACGATTCAATTAAACAAGACTCCTTTCTATATCTTTTGCTTGATTTCTTACTTAATTTGTCACTGCTCGATTCTTGGATATTTCACTCGAGATAGAACTTGATGCAATTGCAATATACCGGACAAATTTATGTGTCATTTCTCAGTCATCGGCCTCCAAATAAATGATAAGCTGCGATGTAACTGATATAAGTGAGTCAGATTATTTGATGCACTGAGTGTCACGAGGAGCTCGTTTTCTCAAACAACACATTAGGCCGTTTCCCAAAACAAATATTACTTTGTCTTACTATATAGAGGTTACTCAATGTGAGCATGGTAGGAATTGGATAGACAAATAATCTCATTATTTTGCTAGTTTTAATACACCGGTGGAAAATATTTATCCAAGAGTTTTGCTTACGACTTGTTGATTTACCGTGGATATTCGACTACAAATATGTGCCCTCTAAGACGATGGTGCTAGTCCCTTGATCACCCTAATCCTGTTTAGTTTTGATGCACCGGAGCCTTTATAGGTCTTTTTTTTGTGTGTGTGTTAACTGGTCTAAGAAGATATATAGGGTTTGATTTGAGCTTCGAGCAAACCTTTTTCTTCTTTTCTCACTATCTACATGTAGACAACAGAATCTTAAGTGGACTCGAGATTCCTTGCTTTTGTGAATCTTGGAGGTCATGATTTACTCTATTATATTTTTTACGAGACATTGGTATTGATGCTTTATTCTATCTACAGTTCTTGCTTGTGTTAAATAGTTCTTATTCTTTCACTCCTTGTTTTATGTATTAGGCGGGACATTAATGAATTAATGAATTATTATAGCAAGTTTTCAACGCACCCAAAAAAAAAAGTGCATGGCTATGTGCAAATGTCACCCAAAATTGCACCCAGAGGAGGCCACGGAGAGGTACATATTAGACGGGACCTGTGCATATCTCACAGGAGGCAGGCAGCCATTATGCTTCACGAGACTTGGAATTTTCCATCAGTCACCACTGGTGGAAACCATAGAGTGCGTTTGAGAAAGGCCAAGATTTAGAGACATCTACGGGGTATCTGGTGGCCATTAATCGGCTCTCAGCGAGTGATCAATCCATCCATGAGTTGAGGGTTAATAAGTTTAAAATTATATTAACTGAGCTGCAAAAGTACCTCAACCGTGGATAATTTGTACATTCGCAATGGCAAAGTATCTGTTAAAATTCACTGCACTCTTCCTTTGATATCATATATTGTGCACAGCATAACACTTACTAGCTGTCGAAAGTATTCTCACAATAATAAATTCATCGCAGACAACTATACATACATATATAGATGTATTTTAATGTCCGCCCTATGATTCATTAGAGTGATTGAATCCATACTGATATAATCTAGTAAGTACCAATAGAAGGGCGTGCATTAAATCTTGGCAGATGCTGGAAGCTAAGTAATAATGTATTGGAGTCAATGGTTCATTAGATTCTTAACTACGATTTTGTACGACCAAATTTTATTATTAGTGATATGGGCATGTGGACTGTAGCGAATGAATCCTAATAACACATTGGTCTTGATATGGTGCAACCAAGGGAGTTAAGTTTTGAAATTTGGGTAATGATGTCAAAACCCCACACGGATTATGGCACAGATGAACTATGCATGCACACAACAAGAGAAGCAGCACCCTTCAATTCAACCAGCTCTTGCTGTTGTTGTTCGTGCTCCTTAGCTTTACAATGGGACACTTGATTCATTCACATGGTTGGCATTAAACAGACGTATTACTTGGTTAAATGCATGGGGCCATGGCAAAGAGAGAGCGCCATCAATGGGATCAGTCATCTTCCTATTGCTCCTTAGCCCTAACCAGCTTTGCTTACTGGTTTTGGATGGCACTATGGGTAGCTTCATAGTGAGAAAGATATCCAATGGAGAAATGGATTCTCTCGATCATCAGATATCATCTCCAGTATCTTCAATTCGAATCTTACAGCAGGAACAGGCCAGATCTTTTGGTGCATGTAGTGGGCCTTGATCAAAAGATGTAGATTATTTATGATAACAGTGGCAAAAGCATGATCATATATATGAGTGCTAAAGCTAGGGTACAATTTAGAGCGCATCGGTACCAAACGGGCCCAAGTGATCGGGCCATTTTGAGACTTATTAATACTCACTAAGTCACTATATATATATATATATATATTAAAGAACTTAGCATTACTCATCTGACACACAGCATATGGTCTCACCTAATTAATCAAGCCTTTAATTAGGACAAAAGCCCTACAATAAATTAAAGGGCCAGGACTTAAAATTACTGAAAGACAAACAACAAAGTCGCATTAATTTATTGAAATGGTCTGACTTGAAAGCCATCCACGTGAACATCGATATACAAAAAAATTTTAAAAATATATATACTACATAGGACATTTTTATTTACTTCAAATTTCTTCAGCATCAAATACAACTACAAATTGCTCAGAATTAATTTCTTTTATTAAACAACATAATTAATAATAATTCACCTCTCGTATTAGCTAGGACTTATTTTGACAGTTGACTCCCTGTAGATTCGAACATCAAATTTTGACTGAACGAGTTAGTACGTACACATACTGACATTATACGTTTGTTAAAAATAATGATCACCTCCTCTAGTTGCCAAATTCTCTTGCACCATTCTTGACCATGCCTGGA
Organism: Typha latifolia; assembly: GCF_019914945.1. Lineage (NCBI taxonomy): Eukaryota > Viridiplantae > Streptophyta > Magnoliopsida > Poales > Typhaceae > Typha > Typha latifolia. Next base: position 2,720,575 of record NC_133086.1, on the reverse strand, counting down.
CTGCACCAGATCCGAAACACTAGCTAGCATCCTTCCAAGTCTCTCCACCTTAGGTAGACTAATCCGGCGAGGTAGTGCGTATAAGCCCCTGCTATGACCAACACATGAAACAGCTGGTGGCTATGCCCAGCCAAGTCAAATTTCCCCGGCATCCACCTCTCCGGCACCCTCGTGGCGTAGATGATCACGCCGAGCCCGTAGAATAACCCCATTACCATCTCATACCCCGTCGTTAAGATCGCCTCCGGCCGATCCCCGAACACTATGACTTTGTGAATTATAGGCACTAACCCTGACAGACCCATGCATACGAATAGCCCGGCCCGGACCGACCGGAACTCGGGCGTCTCAAACACTGGGACGAGCGATACGAAGACGGCGGCTACGCCGAATACTGTGATGAAGCTTATGTAGAGATTGCGGTAGAAGGGATCACACATGAAGGAGTAGTAGACGAGAGGGTAGAAGGAGGTGACGATGAGGCCGGTGATGCCGCCGTAGTCAAGCCGGAGCATGACGTAGGAGGTGTGCTCGGAGTGGCAGGACAGGAGATGGCATGTGCTGCTCATTAGTAAACAGAACATAGCTCCACAAAGGTAGGCATAGAATGGCCACCTCGTAGTAGTAGTTGTTATCGATCGTGCCATGTCCAATTCAACGTTGCTGGTAGTAGTTGCATTGATGACTAGGGTTTGCAGTGCTTGTATTGCTATGTTTGGATTTGATACGTTCAATATATGCCATGGTGTCATAGATGGGGTATCACTCAAGTGCATGGGAACCATCATGGCAGTGCAAAGGGTCAAGGAGAGGAAGACGAGGAATCCAATCAAATGCCTGCAATTGTAAATGAACTATTAAATTATTTTCTTAAAAATAAACCGATAATAATTGAGATAGATGTATGGTATAATGGAAATAAATAAGCTTACGTCCAAATGTTAAGTGTCTCGTTATGGATTGAGAAGATGCTAAAGATGGATTGCTTCAAAGGCCACTCGGATCGATAGTAGTCGAGAATAAACTCGTTATGCTTCAAGAAGTTGGGTAGCGAATCATATCCAACCAGCTCGTACTTCTTTTCATGGCATGAGCAGCACTTATTGTTGCTGCTGTTGTTGTTCGTCTTCTTCTTCTGCTGCTCCTCTCCATCCTTTATTAACGGAGTTAGTAAGAACTGGGCGTGGCTCTTTAAGCTGGTAATAGATGCCATTCTGTTTAACAAAAATGATCAAGTAGATGGAAAGATGGTGATGAGGAAAAGGTGGGATAAATTGGTGAGTATTTATAATGAAGTGAAGTGGGAAATAGTCTATTTGGGACGACAGAAGGAAGAGTAGGAAGAGGTCTTGGGTCAGAATTTACGTTCTCTTGTTTTCTCTCTATATATCCGGCTGGGCAGATGAGGAGAAGAATAGACTTATAGACTGTTCAACATTATAATATAGTTTCTCGCATTGCACAAAGACTACTACATGATAATTGCCTAAGCCCAAATATATGTGGGCCACCCACTTGTTGTTGATTGCTACCAGTTTGGATGAAGTCAAACACGTTTATTTGATAAACAGAAACACTTTTATATTTTCAATACATTTATACTCTTTAAGAAAAGTTTGATTATTTTCGACCCTAGCTTTTGCTTTTGTCCTTTAAACCAATCTAGTAATTGAGTATTACTAACTTATAGGAATTGAGGAATTAGATAGATATTTCTCAACCCCAATCTAAGCGCAGTCAAGCCAGTCAAACTTGGATTACGGGTGGACAATTTTGATGGCCGGCATAAAATTAATTTGAAACTATATATATATATATAGATTTTTTTTTTTACTTGGTATGCAATATTTGGTGGTGTTGTTCATTTACGAGTCAAGTCAACTCGATGGTTCAAGCCCTTCATCTACGCCTACATTTACTTGGTATTTTAGCCTAATTACGAGAGCACTAGTAAGCATGAGGCAATTTCTATCGGATTTTACTCGTAGATTTAGGCTCGCTAAGGTGTCTAAATTCCATTGGATTAACGTCACGAAGCATCTACTGAGCAATTGTACGAAACACACACAAGTATGAATTGTCTTCAAATTGTTACATATATTACAGTATCCCTTCTTGACTACCCACAAGAATTTATTCTCGTAAATACCATTCGATGACGCCAAATTTGACAAAACCATTCAACCCCATGAGTTTAAGAAGTTTCTTTATAGTTCTGACGAACTGATACTAGTTTAACATTTGGGCCTGTCAAAGTATGTGGATCCTCTTGACCTTGAAATACGTGAAGTTGTAATCAATTGAGAGAAGCCAACCATTGTGGATTCTGGATTCCTTCAGGTTTTCCACAGCCCAAAACGTCTATTCTGGATTTGACTTGTTACAAAATTGTAATGTTATTTTATGCTGTCAAGGATTGATTGTATTTCTTTTTCTTCTCTTCATGGCAAAAGCTCTGTAGACAAATATTTCATTCATCCATTCAAAACGGTCTTAGTACATAAATTGATAGGGAAAACAGAGTGATGAACTACTGAGACAAGCCCCCACTTAGCTACATTAATAAGCATTAGAATAATAAAATACACCAAGAATCACAGTTCTAGTAGATGCACAGACACGAAAGACTTATGATTAACTTACAACTACGTCGTTGAAGGTATACAAGCTTGTGATTCTCATGCTATAAATCTCTAAAAGATTGGAGAAAAATCTTCAACCAATAATAAAAACCTACTAAAAGAACATAAAAATAAAGGAAAAAAAAAACACAAACATGCCAAAGAACAATAATGGGGTAAATATCCACGTGTACAACAGGGAGAAGTAAAACTGTGACATGTGGCAGGATAGATGAGACAATTAGAGTTGAGCCTCGAAAGGGAGTGACTGAAGACTAGCTTGGAAGATATGAGTTGGATTGAGGGTAATGAGGTAGAAGCAATGACGATAGTGAAAAATATGACAAAGGACAAGCGAGGGAAAAGACAACTTAGTGGATAGAGAAGGAAATTAAAAAATGACAAGGATGAAGAAGGTGGAGCGATGAGTTTACACCGACGAAAGGAGGAGTAAGAGGGAGGGAAGAGAAGAGAAAGAGGGATGGAGCCAAATCTTAGCAGAGCTAAGTTTAATTTTGATTCTGGCCATTTAGATGTAACAACACAGATAATAGAATTTCTTTAAATGAGAAACAGAAACTTTTAATGCATACTCATGGTTAAAAATTACATCATCAATAAATATAGAGTGCCACAATGAATTGAATCACATGGAAGGGACACCAAATCTATTGCAATAATAAACTTAGAATGGACTTAATTATTCAACCTATATAACCTACCACGACATAACCTCATAATCTATTAAAAATAATTTCAATCATGGGAGACAATTTATACTACTCCATTTTATATCTTAGATGAATATATATATATATATATATATATAAATATATTATTATTTATGAGCTCGAATGTTAGATATGAGTTAAATAAATGATTAACTCTTTTCAGATATAGAGGAACTTAGGTTCCACTAAGTTTTTAGCTGTCTAGTCTAGATTTTTAAATTATATGCGTCGCCGAATAATTACTACAAACTAAACGCTGCCGAGTTGCTCCTTCAAGCTAATTATACTGTCAAGCTATAAAACGAATCAAGTCAAGCCACAAAAAACTCGTAACCTTTTTGTTTATAGGAAAGTTAATTATCAACTCTACTAAAGTTGATTGGTATATATATATATATATTATTATAAGTAAGTAAGTGGTGAGTAATAGCTCCCCCTCCTTTAGGAGTAGACGGGACACCGAGTCTTCAATCATGTGCACATAGCATTCAGAGAAAGGGGGAAAAGAGAAGAGCATGCAGTCTGCTGCCATCCTGATCCATTCTGTTTCCCTGGTGATCAATATAGGCTCACAGGAAAGAAAATCCTCTCGATGATATCGACACATGGCTTCAGCTACCCCAAGACTTATATTTGGTAACAGATTCTTAACTACTCTTTAAAGGGATTACAGACACTTCTCCTTTCCTCCCCCTCTCTCCTTCATCTTGGGGCTATCAAACAAAGGCTCCTTCCATAAATATCTGACTCTACCTAATCATCTCTGTGGAAATTTTCTCTCTTTTATTTTTCACCATGAATTTCGTTATGTAGATATATATTAGATGTTCGCAATCACTAATAACGAACGGCAACAAAATATACATATACATACATGGAAAATGGTCCTGAATGCTTCGGTTTGCGGGTAATATCACCATAGCCAGTCGCCATTGGATGATGAAATAGTGGTGATGGATTAGTAGGCTAGTTTGGATTGCCTAAATTTATAAGGGCGAGACGTTTGAGATAGAAGCTTTGGCGCTTGAGAGAAGAGCCATTTATATGGGTGGAGGCATTTTTTTTTCAAATATTTCTCCGTTGAGGGGAAGGGGGAGATATTTCTGCCGTTGGCCGCAATATTGGTTTGAGTACATTGCTTTGAGTGTGAAAAAGAGACATCCTTTGCAATAGGGAGAAGGTACATTTATATGGAATTGGTAGCATGTGGTGACATTAATACTTAGTCAATGCCCCTCTCTCTCTCTCTCTCTCTCTCTCTCTCTCTCTCTCTCTCTCTCTCTCTCTCTCCAAGCTTCCGTTGCACACTGTCTAAAGCTATCAACCTATCAACTTTGACATAATTCAACTCAAAAGCTGAAGCAGGTAAGAACTAATTCATATAAGAAATATCGATCCTATTTTCTCCCTATTTCCCTTGACCAACAATTCATGGAGAAAAAGGCGATGCTCTAAAGCTCGGACTGGGCATTGGGCAATCAATCCATGGGTGATTTACTGGAGCAGTACGAGGGGCCCAAAACCAACAATTTACTCCACCTGAATCTATGGTGGGAAGGTGAATCCAGTGCACAAAAGTAATGGAAACTAGTAATGGAAGAGGTGCAAAAGTGTGCAAGGACTGGATGATAAAACATTGGTATCAGAGAAGTACAGGGTGCTCTTGGGGGGGGGGGAATAGAACGAGTGACAAGATCAAGCTGTGATCATCAAACCTTTTGAATGGACAGAGTACAGGATACACCCTGGAATCAACCAGATCTAGAGTCATTTCATCTGTAAAAATCCTACACACATTGCGAGCAGCAGCAGAGAAGCTCTTATGGCTGCAGCTCTCTTTTAAAGCGATGAGGGCTGTGTTTCCTACAACATGATAGTATCTCTATACGGGGACTACAGATGGAAATGGCAACTGCAACGAAGGATTCTTTCCTTCTTCTGAAGTTTGAACCCAACTGCAGCGTGAATCATGATGCACAAAGCAATCTAATGTGAATCTGTCTGAGTTAAGCATAATCAGATCGAGTCATAAATGGAGACAATTGAATTGTGTTCTGTGTTGTTTAAAAATTGCTTCAATCTTTGTTTCACCCTTTCACCTTTTCTCCTAGGTTGTCTACCTCGGCGTTACTCCCTTCCCTTCTCTACCTTTCTCGATGAGAGGAGGGAGAGTCTGTCTCTCATGTTATTGCGTTGTCTTCTCCTCACTTTCATTCTTTCAACGTTAAACAGTAGATTCAACATTACCTCGAGCTTCTCTCCCCTCTCCATGGATGCTCCTCGGCTGGTCATTGGTAAGTTGATCTTACCATTCTTGACTAGGCACGAGGAGTACCTTCCCCTCGGTTGCCCCTCTTAGGCAGCCTCTCTATAGTGGGATTGGGGTGAAGTCGGTGCTCCTCCCACGAGTGTTTTACCGACTTGGGTGGTGGTGCAGTGTTCGTGAGCATTGCTAATAGAAATATAGAATTTTTGTAGCTACTCTCCCCACTAAGAGGCATGAGCATGTTCCGCAGGAGGGCTTTCCTTCCTCTCATTTTGTGGTTAAACGTTGGAGGTAGTTTAGTGGGTTGTTGGACTGTTCTGTTCTTTTTCTTTATTTCCTTCTCTTTTAGTTTTATGTACAGACCAAAATCATTATAATGATTTAAGATCCATGGCGGTCGTAAGGAAGCTACAATGAGTAGTAAGCCGTTTGTGCTCGTGTGCTTTGGGTATTAGTACAACCTTTTTGAGCTTGATGCTTATTTCTTGTGTCGATAATGGAGTTGTTCCAATCTTTTACTCTTTTTTTCAATTATATTAAGCTTGTAAAATTTAGTTGAAATGAATGGATTTGTATAACCGTAGGCTTTTTATTTATAAAAAAAATGATATAATATGTCATATGCAATCCCAAAAAATTTAGAGAGACCAACTTCATAGTTAGACAATATAATTGTGCTCCTATTTATGCAGGAATTCGGTGTGATCGATACAAATTAGTTTTGATTATGAAGACAACAACAACCTTAAGAGAGGCTCTTCTTTTTTTTAAAGACAAAGTATCTAAAATCTTAGCATCTAATTTGATTCTCTTATCGTTATCAATTACTTGAAGAGAATTTCTAAATCAGCTTTTGATCTATTAGAGGTTTAGTCAACAAAGAAATTTTTTTCACTTGTAATTTTTAAAATTATAAAATTAATCTATCAATTTTTTTTAAATACAAATAATTTTTTTTTAAAAAATCTAAAACCAATAATTTTGGAAGGGAATATTGTGATGCACTAGAAAATAGAGAGGTCATAAATGTGACAGAGATAAAAGTCCAAAGAGAGAAAAATAAGAAACGTAGGGGGAGTGAGGGGGTCCCCTTCAACCCCCCGTTTCATCCATCCGTTCACGGGATTTTGGAGGAGATAACGATGAATTGAACGGGGAGAGTACCGGGTACACACCGCCTCGCTGTATTGCATGTGATGCCGTTGTGGCTCCATCTCTCTCTCTTTCTCAGTCTCTCTCGTCTATTTTTAGAGAGAGAAACTAATAAAGCTCAGTCAGTAGCTCACTCTTTTATCTCTCTCTCTCTCTCTCTCTCTGTATACACTAACACCAATACCAATACCAACAAAGAGAGAGAGATTAGAGAGAGAGAGAGAGAGAGAGAGAGAGAGAGAGAGAGAGAGCCCAAGTGCCCAACTGGCAGTTTTAATATCATCTGCACCGAGGAAACTAAAAAGCAAGGAGGTGGGAAGGATGGCATGGGCATAAGGACAAAACCAATCTCAGATTCGGGTGTGATTCTATTCATTTCTTTCCCCTTCTTCGCTTCCTTCCTTCCCTTCCCACTCGCTCCTCTTCTTTACATCAAGTCTACCAGAGAGAGAAGTGAGAGCATTGTCTCTAAAAACACCCCACCCACAAACCCATTGATCAAAATGATGCTTGGGATGGAGGAAGTCGAGAGCTCTGAGTGCAGCAGTGGGTGCCAATCTGGCTGGACCATGTACTTAGAACAATCCTATGAGCCCCCTACCTCTCTCCACTTGAAGAAAGGTGGATCCTTTGAAGAGGAGGGAGAGGAGGAGGAGGACCTTTCCATGGTCTCTGATGCATCATCTGGGCCACCCCATTTGCATGAAGAGGAGCAATTCTTTTGCTATTGCAATGGCTGTGGCAATGCCAATGCCGATGGTTGTCTCTGTTCTTTTTATGCTCCCTCTGCTTCTGCCTCATTGGCTAAGAGTGGAGGCAAGAAGAGGAGAGTAGAATCAGAGAAAGAGAAGGAGCTCTCCTCTCTCCTAGATGACACTGCTAGCTCTCCCCTCTTCAATTATTCCAAGGCATTCCCTTTACTTCTCCTTTCCTCCCTTACCTGAGTTTCTCCCCTTGTTTGCTATCTCTTTTCTCATTTGGGCTGGTGGGTTCTTTTCAGGAGAGGCAGAGCTTCCATACGTCTGCAAATACCATTAAGCCAACTATGGAGAATGCTGTGGAGTTCTCTTGTGGTTTCTCTGCTACCCATTTCAAGGTACATTCTTCGATGCTTTCCTTCTCATTAATCATTCTATTATAATGGCTAATCTAATGTGAACAATTGCAGAAGCATTTGGGCTACATGCAATCCTCTGCACCTGCTAAGCCAACACCAGCAAGACCAGTTGAGTCATTGCTTTCATTTTCTTTAGCTTCTCTTTCATCCATTATTTGTTATTAATGAGTGATACAAGAAGATATATATATATATTTTTTCCTTGTTTAACTCTTTCACTTCTGTCAACATATGTATGCAGAGAGGGAGGTAAGAAGAGTTTCTGGTGCTAATCTCCAGCCCCCCTGATCTCAACAGGAAGCAAATGGAGGAAGAATTTGTATAGATCTCCAAGAGATCTTTGGCCTTTTTTCCCTCTCTTCTCCACTGCTAATTTTCTTTTCTCTGCTTTTTGTTTTTTTTGTTTTTTTTTTTTTGTTGTGTTTTTGGGCCTTTTGGCTGTCAATGCAGTGGGAAACAACATGAGCAACAGAGAAGAGAAATAAAATTGCCTTTGATTAATCAATTCTTTTGTCATGAATGGTGGTAACAAAATGGACCTTGTGCTGTTTTATGCTTTTGTTTTATGTCTAGATAGACTATGCCCATGGTCTCGGAAGGGCTCACCATTCTCTCCTCTCCTCTCCTCTCCTCTCCTCCTACCTACCCACTATTCTTGCTACAAATGTAACATACGTATTCAAATGGAGGACCCGTGGCCCCATGGGCCCTGGAGGAGCCACCGCTAGAATCATCGTCATCACATCATCTGTGGTTCAGAGATATATAAATACTGTTCCTCAGAGCAGACACCTGATCAATTCTTTTAGTTCCAAGTAACATGTAAATAAATGTATCCATGTTTGCAAGCAACTTCTATTAATTTACATTCACTTCACTAATATAGAATAAATATGCACAGTAAGTAATTGGTGCAACATGCCATGTAATAGGGTACTAATATTTAGATGGAGTTATGTTGATGAAGAAAGGATGTGATGAACCAATAAATGGGTTTTATTTCTCTCTCTCTCTCTCTCTCTTTCTCTCTCTCCCCGTTTTTTAAGCTTTGAATAGATGGTCACTTTCAATAGGAAGGTGGCCTAAGACACTCACTATTGATATGCAAGGTACAGGGCATATCACATTGGTGTCAGTGAGTGATTTGAAATCACTCTTTGGAAAGACCAAGCTGGAGGTCTTTCTACTATTGGTTATGCCAGCGCTAGTGAATCAAAAGGGAGCAATGCATATATAAGTTCCACACATCATGTGTATGATGCAACAGCTAAAGGGCATGATGCGAGACAATCATGGGCTTAGCTTTACTGCATTGCGAATTCTCTCTCTGGGTCTGTTTCACTCTCTCTCCCCCCCTTCAAAGATATAGAGAGAGAAAAAAAAAACAAGAAAAATTGAAGTTTACAGGAAGAAAGTAAAAGGCTATGTATGGTTCTTCAATAGATGTTATCACCAAAGAGGACGAAGGCTGGTCTAATCACAAAGTGGCCATTGTACTGCGACGAGTTGTGTCTGCGATTTTGAGGACAAAGGTCATAGGTGCTGCACTTTAATTAGACTATATAACCCATAGACTTAGTTGGTTATTTGGAGGAAATGGAGAGCATTCTTAGTAGAAGATAAGATCCTTAATTCAGATCCTCCATGCCCAAAGCCATGTTGGCAATTTAATAAGCTCTGTGATCCCTGAGCTCAGTTGAATACATCCATCTACTTGTCGCCTCCTTTTAATAATGTTTTATACCTCCAAGGCTGTCTCCTTTGAAACCATCCTTGGGTCATGTGGCATGCCAATATAAACTAAAGTATTTCCCTAGTCAATCTCTTGTCTCCTGCAGCATTGTTTTGCCCTTGAATCAGATAAAGAATTGCACAAATCGAAGGGAGCATCTGTGTTTAGTTTGGAATGTTCACCCATCACTGCTTTGTTTCTCTCCCATCCATTTATTCGAATCATCCACAAGATCTTATGAGCAGAGAGCATTATTAACATCTGCGAAGCTGGCACTGAACACATAATAACAGTTCTTGCCTCACTGCAGTCCATCATGCTGGATGAGAATCTCAGAGGTATGGAATCAGCACCCCTGTGTTTCCAAATACCCCAACCCAGCTTTAATTCCTTGTGGAAAGAAAAAGAGGGACTCCGAATGCTGAAGCATTCCTTTCTCATGTGTCAATTTTTATGGCATTCCATGTGCCTACCCACTCCACTCCTCATGAGTATGCTCTGCTCACCAAATCAGATGCCTAAGACGAGCCTCCCCTTTGGCTCTTGTCTTCCTTCCCCTGCCAATCTGCCATTCCTTTGACCAGGATCTTGGGTGTACTCAGCCATGTGCATCCAACCAGCACATGCCCACATGCGCGCACACGTGCGTCGTCATGCATGCATGCACACACATACATGCATATACACATGCGCACACGTGCACGTGTGCCGTCTCGGGCGATTCGATGCTGGTTTAATCTCAAAACATGAGCTTCAAATGCACCTGTGCTATAGGCTCTTAAACCAAGAGACAAAACATGGACTCACCTCAAGTGGACCATATGGAAGCCAACTAGTCTGAATCACACTTGCATTAGACATTGGCTATCCCAAGTAAGGGCACATGCCCTGCATCGCATACTGTGATTTCAGAACATGTGTTGTATGATCATGGAAAGTACAACATAGATCTTGGA